>NC_080082.1:55538958-57938958 GCF_949987535.1 Balaenoptera acutorostrata | reverse complement strand
GAAACCCATGCGCAGCAATGAAGACCCAAGGCAGCCAAAAATAAGTAGATACATTTATTTAAAAAAAAATCTCCTGAACACAAGTGTGCGGGGCACCGCACCAGGAACAGAGCAGCGAACAGAACTGCCCAGCCCGTATGGAGCTTCAACTCTAATGAGGGAGACCCTGACAAGTAATCTGAGGTGTAACCAGCGTTACAAATCAACGTGCCACAGAAAAGAGGAGGAACTACACTAGTCAGTCATCAGGAATGCTGCTTTAAGGATGGGGGTGAGAGGAGGATGAGAGAGTTGTCAACAAATTGCTCAGAAAGGGGGAAATCAAAATAATGAATCACTCCTCAACTGTGGAATTTCACAACTAATTCATGAAAAAAGGATTACCAGTGCCCAAATTAGTCACCCACTACATCAGAAGCAGTGGTAAAATTAAATCTGTAGTTTCTTAGCATGTCAGAAGCAAATCCTACTTCATGTTTAACCTTTAAAGAGCTATTATGGAGAGTACCCAGCACTAGGCATCTATCCACTCCTATCTGGCAGCCCCCTAACAATAAAGAAATACGAGCAGCAGCACGGGAGCACATTGGTGGCTTTTCATCCTCAAAGTTTTCTGGAGTGATCCCAATTTCCACATATTTCATCCCACCATCCTCACAAAATTTCAAGTTATCCTAGAAACTCCAAGGGGATTCACCTTGTGGGTGGTAAGGTGTGCCTGCGCCCTTCGCCACTGCCTATGCTCTCTCCCCACCTACTCCTTCCTTCTTACACTGCTGTGTGATCTTGGGCAGGTTCCTTAACTTCTCTTGGCTTTAGTGTCAGCTGTAAACGGAGACAAGAGGGCTAATTTGCTTCCCTGCACCCAATACAGTGGTGCCTTGTCCACAGTAGGCATTTTGCAACTCGCAGATACAGAAAGGGCTCGCTGCTTGGAGTGAGGGAAGCCAGAGTCACTCTGTCTCGACAGCTGTGCTTTTTCTTGACCCTATTTCCTGTGACTGGATGCCGGTCCTGGCTTTGGTGCTTGGCAGACTGTCCTTCACATGCCAACTCTAACAGTTCTTCCTCTGGGAAGCCTTTCCGGACACTTCCTCATCACAAAACCACTGCAATCTCCTTTATCTACTGCATACTAGAGCCCACATCAGGTCTATGCCCAAGACCTGTTTCTGACGAAATCTGTCTCATCACTTCTCCTGGGCACCGAAGGAAGCAAACAATCTACTACTGCACACCTATCTCTGGGCTGGGCACTTTCCCACCGCCGTATTTATCATGATGGCACAGGTGCTAGGAAGGCCCAGCCAGTGTCCTCCTAGACGGTGTGAAAACCACAAGCTCTGTTTTTCCTCTTTGTTTTTTAACGTTTCTAATTTAGGAGCACAATGTGTACCTTGAAGCAAAAGTGGCTTTACAACACTGGGTTGAACCTAAGGAAAAGGGGGAGGGGAAGGGAACCCTAACCAGAAGCCTTTCACAGGAAACGGGAAGTGGTTGCTTCCCCACCCCCATCCTGCACGCTGAGCATAACCCAACTAGTTGAAAGGGCAGAATCTAAATCAAGGGATTTTTGAATTGGAGGAAAACTTCGAAATCGTGGAGCAGTCACTGCCAAAATGGAGTTGGCGTGTTATTGCAAGGTGGCAAAGCCAAGGCCCAGACCCTGCTCAGCACGGTCCTTCCACAGTGCTCGCGGTGAGGCCGCACAAAGACAAGGTTTGGAATCCCAGGGATTGTCATCAGGAATGCACTGAATGCCTCCGAACCTTAAGGGCTCAGGGTTGGAATCCAAGCCTGAATTGTCCCAGTGAAACAGCTGACTAACAATGTCAGCTGGGGAATATTTTGATACCTTCAAATTGGGCCCCATGTAGGAAGAGGCCGCACAAAGAGCTGTGTGACTGAAGAGCCCTAGGAATGGTACGCGAAGGCCGCCGAGTGCCTGCCAGGGCTGCCCACATTCTCCTCATAGCTAGCTAAAGTGGCTCCCAAAAGAGGTTTCCAGATCTGCCCCAGTGGGCACCATCAGAATTGACTCCCAGGAAACTTCCAGCTGTGAAGGGCAAACAAAGCTAGGGCTCTCTCCATTTGAATGTGAAAGACCTGCCTCAATCAGAGAAGGCCCTTAAGCCATAAAACCCTTCACACCAAGGCCAAGTGTCACACTTGTAAGAGGGTGTGATTTATAAATTGACAGCACCCACAAAGCTGCTTTTGTACTCCTCCCTTAGTTAACAATTTATCTCCCCCCACCAAACTCACGGAGCTATTCAGATAAAGCTTGACTGGGCCTCAAAAAGAAAGAAAGAAAGGAAGAAAGAAAAAGACCCAAGTTTTGGCCAAAACACCAGTGTTCACTCTGGATAATTATGGTCCTGTGAATAGACACTAAAATTAGGGCTTAATAATTCCTCTGTATTACACTCACAGCATCAAACTATTCCAATACAAACATAAAGAGCAAGAAAAAGAAAATCTCCAACGCAGCCTTGCTGGAAACTCAAAAGAGTTCCACTTTTGTGGTTTTCTGCAGTCTCTTTTGTGGTTTCTGCACTCTTAGAATCCCCCCTTTAGAGCAGTTTTAACTCGATGCCCTGACCAGCTGTTTTTCTTTCTCAACATTTAGATCTACAAAGCAAAGAGTAAATAAGGGCTTGGCCATGTCTTTCCTCTCAGTTCAACAAAACCAATTCTGGACACTTCATCTTGTTTTTTTCCCCATCGTATGAATTCCCTTCTCAAATTCCAACGCTAGCTACAAAACCATCATCTGTCTACTGATTCCCTTCCCACTCCTCTTTCTATAAAATGAATTACAGCACCAATCCTAGTAGAGACTAAGCCCCTAATGTAAACTACATTAAAATATATACATATGTGTGTGTGTATATATATATATATATATATATATATATATATACACACACACATATATATACATCTGATAACACTTGTCAACATTGAGACCTTACTTCTTAAAAGGTTATTTGGTGGGAAAAAACCAAAAACTTTGTTTTAAAAAAGCAAAACAGCAATTAAGCAATCAAGTTTAAACTGTCTCCCTGTCCACTTAGGACCTTACTAAATTGTCTATCAATCTGAAAAAAAAAAAATTTTTTGTATAAGAGTGGGGACTTCCCTGGTGGTCCAGGGGTTAAGAATCCGCCTTCCAATGCAGGGGACGTGGTTCCATCCCTGGTGGGGAAACTAAGATGCCACATGCTGTGGGGCAACTAAGCCCGCGCGCCTCAACTACTGAGCCTGCGCTCTAGAGCCCACGTGCCACAACTAGAGAGAAGTCTGTGCGCCGCAACAAAAGATCCCGCATGCCACAACTAAGACCTGACTCAACCAAATAAATAAATTAATAATAAAAAAATAGATGTAGCAATAATAAAAGTGACCTAAGTTAAAAAAAAGAGTCAGGGCCTGTGCTCAAAAAGTCTTTCTGATGCTGCTCCATACACCAGAGGTGCAAATCTGTGGCCCACGGAGCAGGTAAGTCTTGCAGGCATGTCCTCTTTAGTCTCTACAGGGTGGATGGAAACAGCATGCAAAAAGGTTGCCGGTATTAAAAAGTTTGGGACAGAGCATATTAAAAAAAATCTTTCTTTCTCATTCTCTTGAAAAATCACATCTGACGTCACTAGGTCCACATTCCCTCACAGCAACAGCCAACTGGCACCAAGCACAGCTGCCCCTTTAAATGGGACAAGCGCTGGCCTAATCTGTCCAGACTCCTCCCTTCAGGACTACATGCTTGCTTCCCTTGCTGGCAATGGTTATGGCCCGTAGCCTACAAGGCCCCAGGGCTTCTGACCCTTGACACCACCCCTCTCCTCCACATACCTTTTTGACCATGGTTGTCTCAGATGAATCAAGTTTGGCTCTCTTGGTATCAGGTCCATCTTCTACTCCTTGACTAACTTTGGCAACTTTGGTTTTCTCCCTAGAGGGTGACAAGGGGAGGGAATCGAGTTCTACCCTATGAATCATGCCATGAGAACAAAAACAGCATCAGTGGCTCACTGAATAGGATGGTGGTTAAGAGCAAAAGCTCATACAGATCTAGCTCAAATCCCAGCCCAGCCACTGATTACCTGATGCCTCACTTACCTGCTATGTGGGAATGATAATCCCTGAAGAATTATTAGAAGAGAAATAACAAATTGCTTAGCACACTGCCTAGCACATAGTATACTCTCAATAAACTTTGTAAATGTTCCACCTGAATCACGAAATAAAGAGCTGAACTCAATTCCTCCTCTCTGCCATGGGGAGCTCACATTAAAATAATCTGGCCTTCTTTTCTCTACTGTGACTTCTTTATCCATTTATAAGGTGCCCAAAAAACTAGATTTTCTTAAAGCCATAAAACATTAGAGATACAAGAGATTTTGAACATGTTTGTCCTTCCCCCATCTCGACTTTACAGGCAAGAAACTTGCAGACTGGACAAAGTTCAGTGACTTGCCTAAGAAGCTGAACAAAAGAAAGTAGTTCTTGACTCTTGGTAGGAGGTTTCACCTACCACACAGTGTCTCTCTTTACCTCTCATCGGCAAGGGTGGTGGTCAAAGTTACAGCCCCAAAACCAACTCTTGTAGTTTTACAGTACTGGTATCATCTGCCATCTTTCATCTAGAAGCTACAAGTTCAAAACACCGCAGGTCTCATTACGTGAGAATCACCATGGTCTGTAACCTCAATGTTCAAAATGAGAGGAGGTCTGTTTGTTCCACCAGAGCAGTCTCTAGACCTTGGAGCTTTTCCAAGGTAGACTCTGGCTGAGCGTGCCTACAGAGTTGCCCATCTAACTAGTACTCATTTTACCATCTCTCAACCTGAACACACGCAAGCCCCAGCTGGGGAACAAATGTTTACAATCCGAGCAGGTTCTCTCTGAATAGAAAGTGTGGCTTCACCACCTGAAGTCCAAACTGATCAGATACCCACGTGGTGTGTTTCGATCGCCTTAGAACTGCTTTCCTCATGCTCTAGAGGAGACCACCAATTTGGAAGGCAGGGGCCACATCTCCTATAATTCTGAGCACACAATCTATATATTTAGTAAGCTGTTAATGAATTGGTTTCCCAAAGTTCTAAGTATTATAGTTAAATACTTTCCTTAAATGGTTCATTTCCTACCAGTAAATAGGACTACATTTTGAAAAGGCTTTATGTTCTCTCCTCCTCTCCCCAGACTTACTCTACAAATTCATGCTCTCCGAGATTGGCAAACGTGTATCCGTGGTAGCCAAAAACATCTCCTGTAAAGAACTTGATGCTATTTTTGTGACAGATCTGGTCAACTTTAACTATGATATCCCTGGAGCAGCAAGTCAGACATACCTGCAGAAAGAAAGAAAGTGGCTGGATGTGAGTTGTGCAGACTGTGAATCACCGCCCTGATGTCTAAATACACCTTAATGAACAGTCTCTCTGGGCATGGATAAAGCCAGTTTCAAACTGGTACAACAGGTTCTTTGGATGCTATGGTTAGAAGACAAAAGAAAAGTTGCAGGTTTCAGTGTGTAGAAAATGTAAATCATGAGACGGTCACTTCACCTTCTGCAACCAAAATGAAACGTGTTTAGCTATTAAGTAAAAGGCACTCGATGAATTTGTTTTCCCTAAACCATGAACATATATAAACCACATTTCACAGTTTTCAGGAAAAGGAAAAGACAGTAATATAACTTAGAGGAAGTTATTTCTAAATCATTAAACCTATTAATATCTGAATAAGCTACGGCAAGAAACAAAACCAGTTTTTAAAATTTACCCAAAGGTCATGTTTAAATACAACGGCATTTTCCCCCCTTCTTTTGACTGATATGTTAAGATAAAGAAAATAAACAAGTCCTGTTGAGATTATTTTTCCACAGTTTTCGATGTGAAACTTTATCTGAATTTAAGGACAAAAGAAAAGGTTACAGCCCAAGTGACCTCCCATTCAGACTTAGACAATGAGACGGTGATTCACTCAGTGGAATTATCAATGTTGCTCTGAGGCCTCTAAGTTGTGTTCCAGTAAGTTGAGGTATTAGAAATGGCTAAGTTTTACTGCACAGAACACAGAACACCTTTGCGGGAGAAGCTTTGTGATCAGGGGCAAGAAGACAACTTCTAAATTGCACGTGTTTTCTTCTGAACATAGAAAGTTGGAGAAGGATTTTCATTTGATAAACCTCTTGCTGTTGTCTGGCAGCCTGAATATTGAAATAACACTCACAGAGCAACGTGTGTCTCTGCTGCCATTCAAAGGATGCAGTCACCCGAGGAAAAGTCAAATCTAAAAGATAAGACAGGTGCAGCTGAACATGCAATCAACTGACCGAATGGAGCCCTGCAGTCAAAACTGAGCGTGAAAACCTATGAAGACCAGTCAAACGTGACTCAAATATGAGGAAGTCACGCCTGCCCTGTGCACATGCGTTATACAAGCAACAGCCCCATGCTTCAGTTCTAACAAAGCTTCTAGTTGCTAGAAGTTCAAAGGACACCTAGAGTAAACCAAATGTGGTTACTACGGGTAAAGAAATGAAGAGATGACTTATGTCCAAATGGAAAATGTTCCAATACCTGGACTTACAAAATAGAATAAAAAAAAATTTTTAAGGGACAAAATGCACAGATGATCCATCGTTCCAAGCCCACATTTGAACAGAGGCACATATGAAATACAACAGTGTGAAAAACAAAACTACCAAACCCAATTTCTAACCTCTCACGTAATGGGCCCTTCATTTAAAAAACAAGTAGATCATCTGTGACTATTGCACGGTTATCCAACATTTGTTAAGCTTTTCCAGGGTACAGGGAGCCATGTCTGAAAGGTCACAGACACTGAAACAGAATTTAACTTATCCTTTCACCTCTGCAAAGATTTGGCAGTGAAATCAAATGAGGCTGGATATGCCTCGTTTGGCTTAAGACTACAGTGATTTTGTCTAGTTATCCATGGCAACATGGTCAAAGTGGCTGTGTGCAAGAAAGAGACAGAGACAGACCAAGATCAGGTGTGCTCTTTTTAAAGACAAAACACAAGCTGTAGTTTGGTATTTCTAACAACAAAAAAAAGACTCTGCTACAGAAATTCACCAACTTGTTAAGTTTTCAGAAGAAAACATTTGCAATAAAATGTAATAGAAGCTCTGTGCAAAAATTCTGGAAGGAAGACAAAACACCAATGATAAAACCTGGTCTTGGGAAAAATATGCCCAAAGAAGAAACCAAAAGGCAGCAACTCACAAGCAGCTAGAGCAGATTCAACAGACTGGATCTGCCTACCAACACACTCAGCATACTAAGGCAATACACTAATAAGGCATATACACTAAGGCAATATAAGACTTCAATCTACTAGGGCAATATATTAAAACTAAAGAATGGAACAGCTTAAAAACTTACTTGGGAAAAAGCTCAGATGTGAGATTCTAATGCTCCAGTGTACCTAGTATACATACAACTAGTGCTTTAATTTGCTGAATTCCTGAATCAGATTTTTACATTCTCTATGAAACTTACAGCATCAAATTGGGTGAAAAACGACTCAGGTTTCTTTTCTATATTCTCAGTGTCCACCTTCACATCCACCATGGGGTTGAGATTCTGTGCGCGCTCCAAAGAGGCTTCGGCCCTGTTTCGGCCAACAGATCCAGTACGGATCAGGAACTGGGCTCCGGGGTCTTCTGGAGATACCTAGGAATAATTTTTTTTTTTTTAATACTTGAATTTGGGGGGAAAAACAAACGAACTTTTCCATTTTAAAGAATAACTAAAATATCTACCATCTAATTGTAGTACTACTGTTCCTATAGGAATCTGCCCAATGCAGACTCCCTATACTCTTTCCTTCTGAGGCTTTAAAACAGACATTTAACTTTTTTTTTTTTTAAACTGGGCACTGATGGTTAAAGAGCACCCCCTTGTGTTTATAATGAAAATTCATTCTAAACAAAAGAAGTCCATGCTTTCTTAAGTAAATTCTTAACTGCTAACAAAATGACATAATCATCAGTGCTAAGAGTTGACCAAATCCCTACCATGTGCCCAATTCTAAGCAATCAGAGAGAGACATTAAGTAATTTAAAGGATATAGTCCCTGCCTACAAGTGGTTTAAAATCAGACCAACACAAAAATTAGATACAATTAAGAATGTTTGAAACGAACTGTTAAATTCAATTAAAACTCAGAAAGGAGGACAGCTGAGCGGAGGTTGGAGCAGAGGGATAATTCCACTCGTAAGGCTGGACGTCAGCAGAAGAGAGCCTCAAAGACAGACAATATAATCACCTGACAGCCACCAGCAGGATTACAGATTCCACTGTTCAAAATGCATTTCTTCACACATCAGACATCTAATTTAATCATGAATCTCCATGTATGACCCCGCCACCTTCACCAAGACTGGGTTCAACAGAAGTAATCCTCCTCTCCTGCCAACTATCCACAGTATACACTCTCCCTCACTATCTTTCCTCCAAGCAAATGAGCTGGTCCTCCTCCCGTTCAAGGCCAGCCCTCCAACAGTATGCTTGACCCATCCCATCCCATCCCATCCCAGGGATCTCACCACACACAGAGAGATAGTACATCATAGTGGTTAAAAGCCATGCTCTGGGATAATTCAGGTTGGATTCACAGCTGTGATTTGAATCCTGGCTCAACCACCTAAATGTGTGACCTTGAGTGAGTATGAGGGAATCACATGTAAAATGAGGACGTTACTAAAAGTGATGCACTACTAATCACTCCACCAGGGGAGTCAGTACTACCTGTGCCCCACTCCTTGGCCTCACAGCTCCCGGCTCTCCTTCTCCCCCGCTGGACATTCCAGTTTCTGTATGGGCCCTCTTAGGTCCAGCTGTTCTCAGGATTCTACCTCAGAATCATTCATCTTTTCACTCTATATAGCTCCATAAACCAACGCCATGCCTTATAGTTTCTACCAAAATCCGCTGTTATTTCTCAAATTGCTCTTACTGGTACAGATTGCTTCCTAATCCATCTGAGTCTTATATTAAACTGCCCACCAGAAAGTTCCTCCTGGAGATCCCATGGGCCAATCATAGTCCGATTCCTATGTTTGTTGTCTCTGTTAACAAACAGACATGTCTCTGACGCATCCAGTCACCAGAGCCAGAAACCTGGCCTTCCTATCCTCTACATTTCCTTGATAGCAGCCACCAGGTGACGTGGCTAAGCGCACGGCCTCTGCCAGGAGTCGGACTGCCTGGGTCCTGGTGGTACCACTAACCGCTGTGACCCTGGGCGGGCCAATACTTCACTTTCTTTTCCTCCGTTTTCTTATGTGTAAAACAGGAATGACAATCCCTACATCTCAGAGTTATTTTGAGGCCTAAATGAGATACTACAACTACAGCTCCTAGAACAGCGTCCAGCACTTACAGTAAGTGTCAGCTGTTGTACTTCCTCCTTGCTTTCCCATATAGAATCCTACTGACTATACCACCGAAGCATCTCTCACCTCTCGGTGCTTCTCACCATCTCTGTCCCCACTGTCATTCCGCAGACCCTTTTCATATCTCACCTAAACTATTAAAGCAGCCTTCTAAGTAGTCTTCTGCCCCATATCTTGTGCCAACCACAGTCTACACAGTATTAGTGATCTACAGAAAGCCCAAAGCTGAAGTCACCCCTCGCCCATCTGAAACTCTTCAATGACTCCTCACCACCTAGAGAATTAAGTAAGTTTACAGCAGAGCTTACCAGCTGGCCCTTCGTGACTTGGACCTCACCTGCAATCTGCAACGTCCCCACACCGCGGGCTTCACACTCTAAAAACACCAAACTGTTATATTCAATTTCTACCATGCTGTCTTGTGCTAATGTCCCCTGCCTAAAACACAGCTCCTCAAACCCTGAAAAAACTCTGCTTGTTTTTTAAGACTCAGCTCAGCACTCCAGGAAGTCTCTCTCATGTCCCCATGCCACAACCTGAGTCAGGTAGCCTGCTCTGGTTTCTGGAAAAAAATTGAGGATGGGAAGCAAATCTTGTGCATTTTTCTATCACTAGTACCTAGACTACTTCAGGGTAGGCAGCAGGTGCTCTTGGATGCTTGCTGACATAAACGAAATGAAAAACTCTAAGGGGCAGGAATTATCATCTTCATTTTATAGATGAACAAGCTAAGTCTCTGTGAGGTTAATTCCCTTTCCCAGCTTCAGAAGGTGTGATCTGAGCCCAAGCCTTCACGATTCCAAAGCTTCTGCATAATGCAGCCCCATCTTCCTGGGACGCTCCTAGTCAGGGACAAAAGCACAAGCAAACTACAAAAGGCAGAACCACCAGAGAGTGTTCATGAACTATGAAATTTATGAGATGGGAGTCAGGCTGGGTAAGTTGACTGGGACCAGGTTATATGAAGCCAGTGGTTCTCAACCCTCCCTGACTTTTAGACTCACCTGGAGAACTTTTATTTTTAAATAACTCCCCAAATATTCTAAAGCACAGATGGGATTGAGAACCACTGTGTCAGGCTTTGAAAACCAGTCAGAGGCGTCAGGCCTTACAGCGGAAGGCAAGCAGAAGGCACTATCAGTCTTTAAACTGAAGAGGCAACGGTTGACCCCAACTCTGGGTGGCATTCGTCCCGGCGCCGAGGCAGTGAGGGGACCACATCACGCGCCCTCAGCGTTCTCTCATCCCCACTCTCAGGTTACCCAACCAAATGAGGAAGCTACCATCCCACTGTGGTTTCGTTTTTCCACACCAAGGGCCTCCAGGTTTTGGAACTATCCTTCCTTGGGTCTCCACTCTTACCCTCTCTACACAAGGCAAACAAATTCTTCCCCTGGATGGGGTGTTCCTGCCACTAGGGGGCACTGTGGCTGGTGGGCGGGGGGGATGTCAAACCTGGGTGGGTTCAGTTAATTATCTGGCAGCTTGCTCGCAGGGATTTTCTTTCCTTAGAAAGTTTTGAATTCAAGTCAAAAATCAATTTGTGACTGTGATATTAAGTGAGCCAACCTATGTGTCTCTTTGTATTGCAGGAGAATTAAAACAACAAAAATTCTAGATATTATTTTCTCCTGAAACTCCAAACAAGGTGAGCTTTTAAAAATTTCATTAACATTTACTTTTGTCTACAGAGCCTATACCTCACACTGTGTGTGCTAGTTACTTAGCATGCGACAGGAACCCTGTTCATTGCCTAAAAGGAAAAAAAGACAAATAATATCATGTGACAACACAATTTTTGAAATATTTTAACTAAAAAAATACATGATATCTGGAATTTGCTTTAAAAAACTGTCCCAAAAAATACAGGGGAAAAGATAAATAAAAAAATCAACAAAACATTGGTATCTGTAGAAGCCAAGTAGGTGGGGTGTCAAATATTATTCTACTTCTGTATATATTTGAAATTTTCCATAAAAGAAAACCAAAATGTCATTGAGGCATGAGAATGTAGACAAAGCAGCAGTTATTTTCACTTTGGAGAGAAGACAGGTCAGAGAAAGCCACATAGGAGTTGGGCACTATGGTTCTATTATCAATTAAATAACATTTTATCATATAATTAACTATTGGAGGCTTATTACATGCAGGCATTACATTAAGTGGTCCATACACATTCTCTCTGATCCAACATTTCCCAAGGTAATGCCTGTGAAGCATCTCCATCAAGATCTCCTGAGATACCTCTGTTTTTCTTCTGAGATACCCTTTAAATGTATATATTCCTGAGCCTTATCTCAGACTTTATAAAGTAGAATCATTAGGGGTGAAAGCTACACCAAAATAAAGCCCCGAGGCAATTCTGCATTTTAAATGAGTGATTCAGGTGATTTATGGGTACAAGTTGGAAAAGCACTCCTCTACTCCTCACAATCACCCTCCAAGGGAGATGCTAACTCCACTTTACAGACAGGCAAGACCAGCGAGGAGACGAGAGCCTCCACTGGTTGATCACGTAGGATATGGTGGAGCTGAATTCAAACCCGGTGCTGGCGCTGTCAGTCTCCAAGGGCTACAGTGCCACGGACGCCAGCCCTCCTCTTTCACAGCCCAGAAGGGGCAAGTAGGAAGGCACGAAATCTCCACATGTTTATACTAAAGAGGGGAGATGGCGAAGGACAGTGATAAGGCAGCAGAACATCTCACCTGCTCGTGATCCAGCATGGTCAGTCCTTTCACTCCGGCCAGGATGAGATTCTTGGCGATTTCAGCCCCGAGTCCCTTCATGCCAACAAGAAGCACCCGGGAGGCCCGCAGCCTACAAGGCAGATATTGTCAACGGATGAAAGAGGACAGTGGAAGCTCCCCGAATCATTGAAGAACAAAACAAGACAAAAACAGGGAAATGATCTTGGATTTCATTAACTGCACTTAAGCATCCAGGCCTCAAATCTTGAAAAAGAGACAGGCTCCAATCTATCCTGCTGAGAACAATTCATTCAACAAATATTTATTGAACACCTATTATGCCAGGCCCCCCTCCAAGGTGTGGAAATACAGCAGTGAATAAACAGACACAATTCCTGCCCTCAGAGCTTGTATTTTGTAGAGACAGACAAACAAACAGAGATATATAATATCTCAAAAAGTGAAGAAAATCAAGCATGATATGGATCAGGAAAGATGGAGGATGTGACTTTAGTCAGACTGATCGTGAAGGCCTTTCCACGGAGGTGCTGAGCAAAAATCAAAATGAAATGAAGGACATACATACAGATACTTGGGAGAGGAACATTCCAGGTAGAGAAAAAAGCAAGTGCAAAAGCCCCGAAGCAGAGGAGTGCTTGGCATATTCCAGGAGCAGGAAGGCAGAAAGAGCAGCTGAAGAGCAGTGAGCAAAGGGAAGAATGGGGGACTTCCCTGGCGGTCCAGTGGTTAAGACTTCACCTTCCAATGCAGGGAGTGCAGGTTTGATCCCTGGTCAGGGAACCAAGATCCCACACGCCTCCCTGCCAAAACACCAAAACATAAAACAGAAGCAATAATGTAACAAATTCAATAAAGACTTTTAAAATGGTCCACATCAAAAAAATCTTAAAAAAGGGAAGAATGGTAGATGAGGCTGTAGACAGAGTCAGGGGCCACATCATGAAGGCTCTTACAGGCACTGTCAGGATTCTGGATTTTATTCTAAACATGACGGAAAGCCATGCGGTGGGGGCAGGGTTGCGGTTGGAAGGGGAAGAGTGTCACAGTTAAGGTGAGAGAGGATGACGGCTTGGACTAGTGTGACAGCAGAAGAGAAGGGGAGAAGGGGTACTATTTAAGCTATAACACACAAGGTGGCACGAAAGAGGGCGCATCTGGGAAGTGTTTAGCTCATTCTGAGCCTGTAGAGTGACAGAAGATGAGGCTTAAAAAAAAAATGGTCGGGCTTCCCTGGTGGCACAGTGGTTGGGAATCTGCCTGCCAATGCAGGGGACACGGGTTCGAGCCCTGGTCCGAGAAGATCCCACATGCCGCGGAGCAACTAAGCCCATGCGCCACAACTACTGAGCCTGCGCTCTAGAGCCCACATGCCACAACTACTGAAGCCCGCGCACCTAGAGCCCATGCTCCACAACAAGAGAAGCCACCGCAATGAAAAGCCCGCACACCGCAACGAAGAGCAGCCCACGCACAGCAACTAGAGAAAGCCCACACACAGCAAGGAAGACCCAATGCAGCCAAAAATAAATAAATAAAATAAATAAATTAAAAAAAAAAAAAGGTAGTCAGAGAAGTCTGGACTTAACTCTGAGGTCAGCAGAAAGCAGTATAGGTCCACAATACCTTATTTGAAATCCCTTGAACCAGAAGTGTTTCAGAATCAGAATTTTTCATATTTGAAAAAGGAAATAAAGGGAATTCCCTTGGGGTCCAGTGGTTAGGACTCTGTGCTTTCACTGCTGAGGCCCCGGGTTCAATCCCTGGTTGGGGAACTAAGATCCCACAAGCCGCGCCGTAGGCCAAAAAAAGAAAAAAAAAAAAAAAAAAAAAGGAAATAAAGAGTCTGCATCATATACCATGAAAAACCCCATCAGGATCTTAGGCAGCACCCTGTAATCAAACTCATTAATATTTTTGCAGCAAATGTATGATTATTCGCACTGAAAAGCATTAGTAAGAACTAAGAATAGTCTCACCTAAATTCAAGTTCTGCTGACCAATGAGTTTGCTCCTAATCTATGAAATGAGTCCATTCTCATCAAGTACCACTACTAAGGAGAACATGCAGAAACTCTTTTCCAAAAATGGTTCTAATAATTACGGACACTTGCATGTCATCAGGCTAGAAGTCTTTAATGGGAATGATGGCTGGTAAAATCGAGTCCTGCACTGATTTTTTTTTTTTTTTTAAATTTTTGACTGCGTTGGGCCTTCATTGCTGCACGCGGGCTTTCTCTAGTTGCGGTGAGCAGGGGTTACTCTTTGTTGTGGTGCGTGGGCTTCTCATTGCGGTGGCTTCTCTTGTTCCTGCACTGATTCTTGATGCTAGCAGACTTGGGATTTCCTTCAGTGATATGACCAAAGGGTAAAATAGCGGGGGGTGGAGGGGAGGGAGAGAACAATGACATAGGCATATGTCTGGGGCTCAGCTTCTCCATTATTGCTTTTTTCTACATGGCCCTTCCACTGCCAACCATAGCCTAGCTGACAGGAGCTTCAAGTGACAATTCCACTTCACCAGAATAATTGGGCAGAGGGCTTAGGGCATACAAGCAAGGTAAATAACAGACATGCTAGCAATGAGCAGGTCTCTTATCACAGATTGATAGCATTACACCAGCAGAGGCGAGGAGGAAGGAAGCCACGCAGCCTTCCAGAGTCGCTCCAATCCCTTGAGAATCAGCACATATAATAAATAAGCAATGTTTCCAAAGACAACATCGTGCACATACCAAACCTGTGGCATTAGAAAGGCTGAGCAGCCGTGCATTTAGCTGTACCTTCCAGGTCTCTGCTCTCACTGTTAGCCTGTGAGCCCTCCCTTCACCTGGTCCTAACACTGCTGCGCCTGGAACTCCAGGTTCCATGGTCCCTCTCAGTCTGAGTGACAGTCTTTTCCTGTTTGGCTGCTGTATCTACCTCAAGGATACAGCTAGACCGGCCCCACTCACTTCTGGGAAATCTGTACCCTCAAACGTTACCAATGGCCCCCTCATCTCCAAACCGACTAACTTCTCCTCGGGCTCTGTTTTCCTTGCTGCTCCTTCAGCAACGGGCATGGCCCATCACTAATGCCCTCCAGGTGTGAAGACTTGGGCTTGACTTCTGGCTCTGCCACTTCCTAACTGGGTGACCCGGGCAAACTGCACGACCTCTCTGACCTTCAGTCTATTCATCTGTAAAATGGAGATACCAATTCTGACTTCATGATTGAATCTCCTCGACGACCTGGTCAAACATGTATGCAAAACCACCTGGCATCCTCCCCATCACAGAACAGGTGCTCCATAAAAGTTACTTGAGGGGCTTCCCTGGTGGCGCAGTGGTTGAGAATCTGCCTGCCAATGCAGGGGACGCGGGTTCGAGCCCTGGTCCGGGAAGATCCCACATGCCGCGGAGCAACTTGGCCCGTGAGCCACAATTACTGAGCCTCCGTGTCTGGAGCCTGTGCTCCGCAACGAGAGGCCGCGATAGTGAGAGGCCCGCGCACCGCGATGAAGAGTGGCCCCCGCTCGCCACAACTAGAGAAAGCCCTCACACAGAAACGAAGACCCAACACAGCCATAAATAAATAAATAAATAAATAATTTAAACAGCAGACAAACAAAAAAAAAAACCTCAAATGTGTATGCGTGTGTGTCTTTTAAAAAAAAAAGAATCAGTGCAGGAACAAGAGAAGCTATTTATTCATTCATTCATTCAGTCAGTCAGTCATTTATTTTTAGCTGCGTTGGGTCTTCGCTGCTGTGCATGGGCTTTTCTCTAGCTGCAGCGAGCGGGGGCTACTCTTCACTGCGGTGCACAGGCTTCTCACTGTGGTGGCTTCTCTTGTTGCGGAGCACGGGCTCTAGGCTTCAGTAGTTGTGGCACACAGGCTCAGTAGTTGTGGCGCACGGGCTTAGTTGCTCCACGGCATGTGGGATCTTCCCGGACCTGGGCTCGAACCCATGTCCCCTGCATTGGCAGGCAGATTCTTAACCCCTGCACCACCAGGGAAGCCCCTCAAGTAACATTTATGGAGCACCTGTTCTATGATGGGGAGGATGCCAGGTGGTCTTGCATACATGTTTGCCAGCTGCAAACTTTAAATCAGACTTTAAACCCTGCAGACTTTAAAACACAACGTTCCACACACCTGAAACGCACCCTGTCTTCCTCTCTCTGCCTAGTCAAGCCTTTCCTCCAGACTTCAAACCCCAACTCAAATGCCATTTCCTCAAAAAGTCCTTATCACGGCAGACTCAGGCGAGTACCCTCTAAACTCTTCAAGCAACTGCTCCACATAAATGCCTCTGACATAAATCACATGCAGCCCATGGCCTCTCTAGGATCCCTCCATCCTAGAGAGCTCCATACACTCTGACTGCTCGGGAGGGTTTTGGGGTTCTGTTTGTTTGTTTTGGTTTTTTTTTGTGGCCATGCCTCGTAGCATGCCAGATCTTAGTTCCCCGACCAGGTATCAAACCCATGCCCCCTGCAGTGGAAGCTTGGAGGCTTAACCACTGGACCGCCAGGGAAGTCCCTTGGGAGGTTTTTTAATTCAACTGCCAACAAACACTGAATATCATGTTTATGTTTTTAATCCTTAACCATTCTAGGGGCCCTGAGATTACTGCTTATTTATGGCTCAATTACATGAAAAGCACTTAAAATAGTACCTGGCACATAGTCAGCACTGAAGGATGTTGGCTATCATTACTCAGACTCTAATGCAGCAATTCCCTTCTTGGAATCAATCCTACAGAAATACTCACGTGGGCACAAAAATCATGTACAATGCTATTCACAGCAGCGTCGTCCACCACTTCCCTCCATCTTCACAGCCACACAGCCCTACTCTGAGCCACCATTTCTCACCTATAAAACCACAAGAGCCTGACACCTGGCTTCCCTGCTTCCATTCCTGCCCCCCAACAATCCACTGTCCCCATCTCAGGTAGAGAGCTTCTAAACCTGACCACGCCACTCTCCTGCTCAGACCTTTCAATGGTTCCCATGCAAGCTCCTTACCAACAGCCCTGCATACCACTCCTGCCTGTCTCATCCTACTCTCGCCCCTGGTAACCTGCCTACAGCTGGGCTGGCCTTCCTTGATCCCAGAAAGTGCCACATTTGCTCCCACCGTAGGACTCTAGCATTAGCTGTTCTCTCTGCTTCTTCCCCTAACTCTTCACATGACCCATTCTTTAGGTCTCAGCTCAACTGCCCCTCCTTAAAAAAGTCCACACTGGCCACCTAATCCAAAATAGGTCTACAGCTTTTCTATCTGGAATTTTGCTACTTGTTTATGTGTTCATTGCTCGTTCCTCCATTATAATGTCAGTAAGCTCCAGAAACCATGGTATCTCTAGCATCTATGACTGTGCTTGGGACTTACCACACTGTTACTCCAATTGCTATTGAATTAATAGCTACACCAGGACTTCCCTGGTGGTGCAGTGGTTGAGAATCCGCCTGCCAACGCAGGGGACACGGGTTTGAGACCTGGTCTGGGAAGATCCAACGTGCCGTGGAGCCACTAAGCCCAGGCGCCACAACTACTGAGCCTGCATTCTAGAGCCCGTGAGCTGCAACTACTGAGCCCATGCGCCGCAACTACTGAGCCCATGCGCCGCAACTACTGAGCCTGTGCACCTAGAGCCCATGCTCCGCAACAAGAGAAGCCACTGTGATGAGCAGCCCGCGCTGCAACGAAGAGTAGCCCCCGCTCACCGCAACTAGAGAAAACCCACACACAGCAATGAAGATCCAACGCAGCCAAAAATAAATAAATAAATAAAATTTATTTTTAAAAAAATACACCATGGGGCTTCCCTGGTGGCGCAGTGGTTGAGAGTCTGCCTGCCAATGCAGGGGACACGGGTTCGAGCCCTGGTCTGGGAAGATCCCACATGCCGCGGAGCAACTGGGCCCGTGTGCCACAACTACTTAGCCTGCATGTCTGGAGCCTGTGCTCTGCAGCAAGAGAGGCAGTGATAGTGAGAGGCCCGCGCACCGCGATGAAGAGCAGCCCCCGCTTGCCGCAACTGGAGAAAGCCCTCGCACAGAAACGAAGGCCCAACACACCCAAAAATAAATAAATAAATAAATAAATAAATTTATAAAAAAATTACACTGTGACATACTGGGTATAGAGTCTATTGGTAACAACAGTGACAGTAATTACCAACCACAGAGGGCTAAGTTCCAGGCACTGAGCTAGGTACAGTACATACAGTGCCTCACTGAAACCTTGATTATGGTTCTTCACCATTTTCCTCTCAGAAAAAAAGCACACATCCTAAATGTTGCATACAATTTCTTTCCCTAAAAGGCCAAGTGGCTCCACAGGCCCCCAAGTAGGCCATCACGTTTCCATAGGAAAGGATCCACGTCTGCCTTGAGAAAGGAAAAAAACTGAGGTTCAGAAAAGGTGTCTAAGCTCTCACAGCTAATGGGTGCCCAGAGCTGGGATCCCAAATTCAATTCTAACCAGGATCTGTGATTTTTTTTTTTTCCCTCTCTCAATGTCTCCCCCATGCTGCCTTGCATATAGTAGGTTCTAAATAAATACTTGCTGATCTACTCTCCTCTCTACTTCTGCTGCCATGGGAATACCTTTTCAATTTCTGGGAAGGAACCAGTCTTTACACCACAATCTGAATTCACAATACATACTGTAAGGTAAGTCAAGCCAATGAATTCCACTCATGATTAAAAATTCTGAAGACGACCAAATTCATATTCCAACCACATTGAGAGTCTAATGCGTGAGAGTGAGTCATGCAAAAATCCTGTATAAGATGATTTTGAGCAGGGCGAGCACAACGTCCCCGAGGCCAGAGAGAGCTTTAGCATATTTGAGGAACAAAAAGATACAAGCAGCTTGAATGGAGTGAGCCAGGGAGATGCAGGCAAGGTCGGACAAGGCAGGGCAGGAAAGGCAACGGATTTTAAAAGATCTGAGTATACAGGAAATCACTGGAAGGCTTTAAGCAGGACTGCTGTGATCTGTTTTTTAAATTTAAATCAGTTTGGCTGCTGTGTGGAGGATGGATTATAAAGGGTCACACGTGGAACAGGGGAGACCAGGGAGGAACTGTTAAGGTGATCTGAGACGATGGGTGTAGCTTGGACTAAGAAAGGAGAATGAGACAGAGCTTAAAGCAGAGCCTAGAGGAATTCCCAATAGACTGGATGTGGACAGAAAGGACAGAGGCTCCTAGGTTTCTGGTCACTGTGACCAGAAAAATGATGGGGCCACTTGGAAGATCTGACCATTTTCTCCTTCTAAAAATACTCTCTTCTTCACTTACAGTACAGTACTTTTCACTTAAATCTACAATCCTGCTCCATCCAACTGCCCATTCATTATACTTACTTAAATGTCCTGTCAGAATCCAAGACAGAACTTAAGACTTCCTCACCTCGACCTGCTTGGGCAAATCTGCTCCTCCTACAGCCTTCCTTGTCCTTTTGGAGTTTCCACTCATCCCACTGACGCCTACTTTATCTCACTTATCTCAACCTATTTCCTATTTAGTTTCCCTTATTTTGTGGCTGGTGATTTATACTTGTCAAATAATGTTAGCTATAACTTACTGAATGCTTTCTGTGCGTAGACGCTATGCATGCATAATCTCATTTCTTTCTCAATAATCTTATGATGTAGATTCTGTTATTCCCATTTGATAAGTGAGAAAACTGAAGCACAGAGAAGTTAAGAAATGTATCCAAGGTTAGATAACTATGAAGTTCTGGAGCTGAGATTCAAACTCAACTATTAACCACTAAAAAATTGATCCTTATATGAAACAACCAGGATTGGCCTCCAGTACATGCTCAGTCACTTTCATGGCAAGTAGGTGCCTATGGAACCAACTGAAGCGCTGTCTGAACAGCAGCAGTGTAGGGTAATGAGTGCTTGAAAACAGGGAAGTTTCTGGAGCCCCTTTCCTGTAAAGTCAAAACTTCAGTTGAGTCCTTAAAGATTTAGTCACACTCACCCCTCCTTTTTTGCAGATGTGGAACATAAGGCCAAGAAACTGCTGTGACTCACCCAGGGTCAGAGAGCTAGTTAGCAGAGCTGGGAACTGAACCCAGGTTTCTGGACTTCCTAGGTCTGCAGTGTACAATCATTTCATCCACTCAACAAATACCTGAATGTCTACATACTTGCAGGCACTGGGAATTTAATAGAGACCAGTCAAACCCCACATCTTAATTACTGGACATTTATAAAGTGCTTGTCCTCATGGAGCTTATCCTCTACTTCTCTCTTCTCAGTCACCCTCCCTCCTCACTCTTAGATAGGGGATAAATGACCGCTGAGTGGAAGGAGAAAAATTAGACATGGCTTTGTCGTGAAAGTCGGTGCAAAAACCGCTGAAGCACGCAGTCTGAGAACATACAGGGCTGCCAGCTTCAACACTCTCCTTTATGTTCATTTGATTGAAAGAATGAGCCTCCCATTGTGGCAAATGAGCTATTGTGGAAATAGCAGTGAACCTGGAGTTAGTGGCTTAGATTCAAGTCCTCCTTCTTCTATGTACTTGGTGTGTGACCTTGGGAGAGGTGGCTCCCTTCCCTGAACCTCATCCACAAAATGGGCTCGGCGCCACAGCAAGAGATGCAAGCTCACGTGCTTACAGGGGCCAGGCAATTCTATCAATGAGTGAAGCAGAGCTGCGGGAGACGACGGCCAAGTAGAGCCCAGGCTCTGTGTAAAAGAGCCTCGGGACTTCCCTGGCAGTCCAGTGGTTAAGACTCTGCGTTTCCAATGCAGGTGATGCAGGTTCGATCCCTGGTTGGGGAACTAAGATCCCGCATCCTCGCGGTGCGGCCAAAAAAAAGAGGCAGCCTCTGCTTAGCTCCAACCAATGTGGAGATGTCTGACCTTACTATTTTTCAAAAGACAGAAATCAGAAACTGTGAAATCTCCATATGTGGGGAGGGTGGGGGTTGGTTGGGAGGGAGACAGACACATCTTTCCAACTTCTCATTATGAAAAATTTCAAACATACAGAAAAATAGAAAGAACAGTTAACATTTTGCCCTACTGGCTTTACCCATATGCCGACATCACAGCACTTCACACCTTTAGCACGCAGCTCCAAAAATATGACATTCTCCTTCATAACCACACTATTAGCACATCTAGAAAATAATTCCCAAATATCATCTAACAGGACTGAATACTCAAATTTCCCCTATTGCCTAAAAGATGTTTTTTAGGGAAGTTTTCTTTTTGAACCAGGATCCAGTCAGGATTACACCTTGCACTTGGCTCCACCCTTTACTCTCTTAATCTAGAACAGACCCTTTGCTTGTTTTTTCCATGACATTGACTTCTGGAAGAGAACCAGGGCAGTCGTCTTGTAAAACGTCCCACATTCTGGACATCTCATCATTACCTCAATGGTGTCCTTTAATTTGTTCCTCTGTTCTGTGAAAACATGATATCTGGGCGGAAAACATTGAAGATGATGCACTGAGGTTCTTATTTCATTACATCAGAAGACACATTATTAAATATTTCTAAGTGAAGTCGATTTTATGCCTTCTGATGCTCAAACTGTCCCAAATTTGGCCAATTCTCTAGATTTTTAAATGCTGGCAACTAATTTCAAAAAACTTAAAACATTGTATGAGAGATACACACCAGTTTTTAACCTCCAGACTGTATGAGTTCCCTTGAAGACCCTTTTTATTATTATTTGTCTCCCTTCCAATTCTCTGACAACCTTGGTCCAACATTATAGAGTCAGAGGCAAAACTGTAGCCAGAATGCAGTCTGTTGATTCCCAGGCTGCTTTCTACTTCACAAGGAACCCCAGTCCCCGAAGTTCTCCTATCCCACCTGGAGTTCCCTTAGAGACAAGTCAATTTGCTTTGTGGAGCCTCCTTCCTTTCTGTACAGAGGAGGAAATCACTGCCTTTCCTTCTCCAAAGAGCTGCTATGAGACTCAGCTGAAAAAGGGACAACAGAGCACTTTAATCAACTCTGTAAGACTGTATACAAATCTATAGATTCCAAATTATAGCTAACCCCTTCCTACCCTCCCAGGACCCTCAGCCAATCCTTTTTAGGTTCTCCGCTGAGTTCTAGACATCTTCACTTCCTCAGAATAATTCCCACCTCTCAAGAATTCCATACCCCAACTTTGACTTGCCCCTTAGGTCACCCCTCCCTCAGGAGCCCTCCATCCATTCTTTAATGCTCCTCAGATAAATCATTCATTCCTACCCCTCTGACAGCTCCCTCACTAATTCCAGTTTAATCCTCACCAACTTTACCCTACCTCAAACAAAACCACCTGCTGCCCCCAACGCCTGGGATCAACCCTTCTAGTACACTTAGGATACCCTTCTCAACCCTTCAGGAACCCCTAACATTCCTTCAAACGGCAGTTCCTAGACTCATTCGACACTATGTCTTCAGGCCCATTCTCATCATTTAATCCCCAATCTTCTATTTCAGGTGCCTTCAACCCTCAGACCAGTGCTTGCTAATGCCTCCTAATGCGCCCTCCTCCCCAGTCACAGAAGGCTCCACACACCTGAAATGAGCCTGAAGTAACCCCCACCTCACCCCACCTACCACACACGCTCTCTCACCAAAAAGTTCTAGAAGCTCCCGCCCCTCAAACCTCTTGACCTGCCTGCCTCCCCAACCCTTCAATCAATTAATTCTGCCCTCTGTACTCACGCACATCACATAACCACCCCCCATCACCCAGACCTCATCACTGAACTCAACCACTCACATATTTCTACTTACATGTATAGTAAACAGCTAAAACGTTAAGTCCAAAAGAGAACTGCTGATTCTTCCCCCACCTCAGTCAGTAAAGGCACTTCCATCTTTCCAATTGCTTCGGCCAAAAACCTTGGAGGCAACCTTGAGTTCTGCCTCTCCCACTCCACACATTTAATCCTTCAGCAAAGCCTGTCCCCTCTATCTTCAAATTATATCCAGAATCTACATCTGACCCCTTCCCTAGAGTTCCAAGCCACCATTACTTGCATCTCAAGGAGATTACCGCAGCAGCCTCCTAAGCGGAATCCTTATTTCCACTTCTGCCCACTTCCACCTGTTCTCCACGCAGCAAGAGCGATCCTTTTCAAACACAACTCAGATCGTGTTACTCCTCTGCTCAAAACTCTCCAACAGGTTTCCCAGCACACTTAGAATTCAAAAGCTACCTCCTGGGACTTCCCTGGTGGCGCAGTGGTTAAGAATCCACCTGCCAGGGCTTCCCTGGTGGCGCAGTGGTTGAGAATCTGCCTGCCAATGCAGGGGACACGGGTTCGAGCCCTGGTCTGGGAAGATCCCACATGCCACGGAGCAACTAGGCCCGTGAGCCACACCTACTGAGCTTGCGCGTCTGGAGCCTGTGCTCCGCAACAAGAGAGGCCGCGATAGTGAGAGGCCCGCGCACCGCGACGAAGAGTGGCCCCCACTTGCCGCAACTAGAGAGAAAAGCCCTCGCACAGAAACGAAGACCCAACACAGCCATAAATAAATAAATAAATAAAATTAAAAAAAAAAAAAAAAAAAGAATCCACCTGCCAATGCAGGGGACACGGGTTCGAGCCCTGGTCCGGGAAGATCCCACATGCCGTGGAGAAACTAAGCCCGCGCACCACAACTACTGAGCCCACGTGCCACAACTACTGAAACCTACACGCCTAGAGCCTGTGCTCCGCAACAAGAGAAGCCACCGCAATGAGAATCCCGCGCACCGCAATCAACAGTAGCCCCCGCTCGCCGCAACTAGAGAAAAGCCCGCGCGCAGCTATGAAGACCCAACGCAGCCAAAAATAAATCAATTAATAATTTAAAACAGAAAAAAAAAAAGCTACCCCTCATTTGGCTCCAGCCACCCTGTTGCTCTCATTTGCCAAGCATGCTCTGGCCTCTAGGATTTTACACTTGTCCCCTATGCTAGAAAGGTCCTCCCAGATGGCCACACGGCTTTTCCTTTCATACAGGTCCAAGGCTCAATGTTACCTCTTCAGAGGCCTCCCCTGGCCACCCTATCAAAATAGCTCTCCCACCTCACCATCCTTTATTGATCCTCTTTCCCTGCTTTATTTTTTCTCCCTAGCACTTGCATTGCCTAATATTTTATTATTTCTTTATGTGTATTGCCTCCCCCACCGGAACATAAGCTCCATGTGGGCAAGGAGTCTGCCTAGTTCATTAATACCCGCTCAGCGCCGGTGGCAGGTGCTCAATAAATATCTGATCATATCGACCACCTCTTTCAAAGACCTCATCCCCTCCTAAAATTACTCCCCCATGCCCAAGGTATCCCCAGTCCTGTCCTCTCGGGACACACCCCCAGATCTAGACACAAGCAATCTCTTCGGGTACCTCCAGCCCAGCCAGACTCTCCGAGCCTCTCAGGAACCTCACTTGAAATTACTTGCTCCAAAACTCCTCGAAAAAAACCCTCACTCTTTCAGACTGGCCCACCCCTTAGAGGCCACAAGAATGAATGTAAGCTCGCATCTGTTGGGCTCGCCAGTCTCTCCAGCATCCAGCAGAGAACAGGTTTCCACTACCTATGAATGAATGAACTATGCCCCCCCACTTTCATCGTTTCCATGCATTCCTGACCCCCCCTTTTCCCTAAGTCCCCAACCCTGATCCAAACGCCACCATCGCCCCCTTCGGGCGTCGAGTTCCTGAGTCTGCATCCTCCGGATCTCTCAGAAATCCCCCAGCTCCCCTTCTAGAGGTCGCCAATTCCTCGGAACGGCCCTCCCACCACCTAGGACGTTCCCTCTTCCCATACCTTCCGAGGAAACATCCCAAATCAACCCCTCCAGTCCTCTCATGAAGGCGACCACGGCCGGGTACACGATTCCCGCCTCCTCTCTTCAAATTAAACCCTCCGGCTCCCCAACGCCTCAGGCCAGACCACCCTCCAAACCCTCAGTCCCACAAGCCGCACCGGCCCTGACCGTTTCTGGGCCTCCAATCCCCAGAGACGGATCTGCCGGTCATACTGAGCCGCCTCCTCCTCGCTGATACCGCCGCCCGCCTCCTCCTTCTCCACCATGGCGCCGGCTCTCGCCGCCGGAGCTCTGGTCCTGCTCACGGCAACCGCCCGCCGGCCCCACAAGCCGCCAACCGCCGCGGGCCGCGCGCCCAGGCCGCATCTGCGCCTGCGCCAGGGATCGCGCCTGCGCAGTACCTTCTCCAAGCCCCGCCCGCTCCTGGACCCTGGAACCACGTGGACCTCCTTAGCCTCCGAGGTGGGCGGGCATCAGCTAGTCACGTGATGTAGTCTCCTGCCAATCCTGGCCAAAACTCCGCGCGGCTTCTGGCCCCACAAGGATACCCAAGTGGTCGTTTATGAGGCCTTCAATTCAGTAAGTAAAACGGAGCGTCTGTGGAAATCCCGGTAACGGGGATGTTGTGAAATAGGGTGCCGAGTAAAATAGATAAAATCCTGCCCTCATGGAACTTACGTTCCCTTGAGGAGGGCCCAAAGGAAAAAATATATAAATCAGGCCCTCAATAAATGTTTTGGAGAAAATTAAAACAGGATATGGGACTACAGGGTGACAAGTGACTGTTGAGCAGAGATCTGAAGGAACCGTAGAAACAAGCTGGGTAGATAACTGGGAAATGTAGCATTCCTGGATGGAACAGCAGCTGCAAAGGCCCTGAGGCTGGCACATGCTAACGTAATTGAGGAGCTGTGGAGAGGGCAGGGTGGCTGGAGCAGAGTGAGAGGGTGGCAAGAGATTAAATCATAATATGAAGCAGGTGGGGAATCTTGTAGGTTAGTAATAGCTAATATGTATATTCCCTAGACAAAATACCTTTTTATTATTCATTCAACAAATAACTTATTAGGAACTTGTTTGGGAATTCTCTGGCAGTCCAGGGTTAGGACTCTGCGCTCCCACTACCGAGGGCCCTGGTTCAGTCCCTGGTCAGGGAACTAAGATCCCACAAGCCTCTTGGCACAGGCCTCTCCCCCTGAAAAAAAAAAAAAAAAAAAAAGTGCTTGTCAACCATCAGTCTCTGTGCTAGGGATAGAGCAGTAAAAAATTTTTTTAAAAATTTTTAAATAAGAATTAAAAATAGCTGCCCTCTCATGGAGTTTAAATGGGTTTTACATGGATTATTTCTCTAACCCTTGCAAGAGTGGATAAATTCCTTAATATTCCCATTTCACAGCTAAAGAGTCTGAGGTCCAGCAAAGTTAAGTATCGATATTAGTGGCCTGAACAAAGTCTTATATCTTAGAAGTAGTGAAGCTAGGATTCAAATGCAGGCCCACGTGCTTCCTCAGGAGGTTATACTGCTGGTGGTACATTAAGCTCCTACTATGTGCTCTGACCTTGTCCAGTGAGGTACATACCCTATGAACCTCAGAGATAGATATTTCCTCCCCTTTTACAGTATGACTCTGAGAATCAGAAAAGGGTAGCAATTCATCAGAGGTCAAAATATCATTCAAGGGACTTCCCTGGTGGTCCAGTGGTTAAGACTCCACACTCCCAATGCAGGGGGCCTGGGTTCGATCCCTGGTCAGGGAACTAGATCCCACATGCTGCAGCTAAGAGATCACATGCCACACGTAAACATCCCTCATGCTACAACTGAAACCCGGCACAGCCAAATAAATAAATAAATATTTTTAAAAAATATATCATTCAAAAAAATATGGAGGGACTTCCCTGGTGGCACAGTGGTTAAGAATCTACCTGCTTGGGCTTCCCTGGTGGCGCAGTGGTTGAGAATCTGCCTGCCAATGCAGGGGACACGGCTTCAAACCCTGGTCTGGGAAGATCCCACATGCCACGGAGCAACTAGGCCCGTGTGCCACAACTACTGAGCCTGCGCGTCTGGAGCCTGTGCCCCGCAACAAGAGAGGCCGCGACAGTGAAAGGCCCGCGCACCGCGATGAAGAGTGGCCCCCGCTTGCCGCAACTAGAGAAGGCCCTCGCACAGAAACGACCCAACACAGCCAAAAATAAAAATAAATAAATAAAAATTAAGACAGATAATGAAACTGAAGTAATTTATATAAAAAAAAAAAAGAATCCACCTGCCTGTGCAGGGGACACGGGTTCGAGCCCTGGTCCAGGAAGATCCCACATGCCGCGGAGCAACTAAGCCGGTGAGCCACAACTACTGAGCCCGCGTGCCACAGCTGCTGAAGCCCACGCGCCTAGAGGCCATGCTCCGCGACAAGAGAAGCCACCACAATGAGAAGCCTGCGCACCGCAACGAAGAGTAGCCCCCGCTCAGCACAGCTAGAGAAAACCCACGCGCAGCAACAAAGACCCAACACAGCCAAAATATATATATATATATATATGGATATGGAATAGAATAAATAATGTAAACATTTAGGGACTGAAAACAACAATAAATATTTATTATCTCTTAGGGTTTCTGTGAATTGGAAATTCAGGAGCTGTTTGGCTGGGCAGTTCTGGCTCAGGGTTTCCCATGGGGATGCGATCAGATGACACGTGGGACTACAGTGTTCTGATGGCATGGTCGCGGTGGTGGGGCAGCTCCCCTTCCAAAGCGACTCACTCACATGGCTGGCGAGTTGATATTGGCTGGTGGCTGGGGACCTCAATTCCTCTCCCTCTGGGCCTAACCACCAGGTTGCTGGAGTGTCCTCTTGACATGGCGTTGGCATCTCCCAGAGCAAGTGATCCTCAGAGTAAGCTGAGAGCGGGAATGCTTTTTATACCTCAGCCTTGGAAGTCACACATTGTCACCAATATCCTATTGGCCACACACTGGCCAGCTCTGTTCATCATGGGAGGGGATGACAAGAAGGGTGTTACTACTAGAGGGCAAGGATCATTTGGGGACCATCTTGAAGGCAAGTTACCCCATCGACTATGCATCATGCCCGGTGAAAATAAGGTAAACAAGGGAAACAGATCTGCCCCGAGTGGTGCTGACACTCTAGTAGCGGAGACAGACAGTTCTTCATCAGTCAAAGACTTATTCACAAACTCAGCTACTCAGCAAATATTTACCAAATCCCGACTATGCATTGGACTTTGTGCCAGGCCCTGGGGATACAGTCATGATAAAAATGGACACTCTCCTGCTTAAGAGGCAGTCACAGCCCAGTAGGAGAGATAAATTAGTCGAATAAAAATGAAGGGGAAAAAAAAAAAAAATGAAGGGGGACTTCCCTGGTGGTCCAGTGGTTAAGACTCTGCACTTGCACTGCAGGGGGTGCGGGTTCCATCCCTGGGAACTAAGATCCCACATGCCACACAGCACAGCCAAAAAAAAAGTAAAGGGGGGATGGGGGAAGGGGAGGAAGGGATAAATCAGGAGTTTGGGGTTAACATATACACACTACTATATGTAAAGTAGATAAACAACAAGGACCTACTGAATAGCACAGGGAAATATATTCAGTATCTTGTAATAACCTATAATGCAAAAGAATCTGAAAAAGAATATATATATGTATATATATATATAACTGAGTCACTTTGCTGTACATATGAAACTAACACAACATTGTAAATCAACTATACTTCAATTAAGAAAAAAAAAGAAATAGAAACTTTGAGAAGTGTTGTCAGGAAAAGGAAGAGGGAGCTATGACAGTGTCTGGCTTAATGTAGGAGTCAGGAAAAGATATTCTGAGAATGTAAACTCTCAGCTGAGTTTTACAGAGTCAATAAAGGTTAAAACTACCAAAGCAGGGAAAGAACCCCAGGCAGAGAGCATGGGCTGCACCTGCCAAGACCCAGAGTTTAAGTTCGTCCTCTTTGTCTGACTCTGCCTCCCTGAGGGTCTCTTCTTGGCCCTCACCACCACCCCTCCCTCCCAGACTCTCTGTGGGAGGTTTAAAACGTCCTCAAATCCTTTGATATTCTTCATTTGTATGGGGGGGGCAGGAATCTATGTCCCCTGTCTTTGAATCTGTCCTCTATGACTGCTTGATCAATAGAATATGATAGGACTTCCCTGGTGGCGCAGTGGTTAAGAATCTGCCCGCCAGTGCAGGGGACACAGGTTTGAGCCCTGGTCCGGGAAGATCTCACATGCCGCAGAGCAACTAAGCCCGTGCGCCACAACTACTGAGCCTGCGCTCTAGAGCCCATGAGCCACAACTACTGAGCCCACATGCCACAACTACTGAAGCCCGGGTGCCTAGAGCCTGTGCTCCGTGACAAGAGAAGCCACCGCAATGAGAAGCTGGCACCACAATGAAGAGTATCCCCTGCTCGCCACAACTAGAGGAAACCCGCGTGCAGCAACAAGGACCCAAAGTAGCCAAAAATAAATAAGTAAATAAATTTTTTTAAAAATAGAATATGATAGAAGTGAATGCTGGGCCAATTTCTGAGTCCAGCCCTTAAGAAATGGGCAGCCTCCCCTCAAAAAGCTAAACATCGAATTATCATAGGACCCAGCAATTCCACTCTTAGGCATATACCCAAAGAATTGAAAGCAGAGACTCAAACAGATATTTGTATGCCAATCATCATGGCAACATTATTCACAATAGCCAAATGTGAAACAACCAGATCCATCCATCAGGTGATGAATGGATAAATAAAATGTGGTAAATCAATACAATGGAATAATATTCACCCATAAAAAAGGATGAAGCACTGATACATGCCACAATTTGGATGAACCTTGGAAACATTATGCTAAGTGAAAGAACCCAGATACAAAAGGTGATGAAAAAAGAAGTAGGTAGTGGTGATGGTTGCATGGCACTGTGAATGTACTTAATACCACTGAATTGTTCACTTAAAAATGGTTAAAATAGGGCTTCCCTGGTGGCGCAGTGGTTGAGAGTCTGCCTGCCAGTGCAGGGGACGCGGGTTCGAGCCCTGGTCGGGGAAGATCCCACATGCCGCGGAGCAACTAGGCCCGTGAGCCACAATTACTGAGCCTGCGCGTCTGGAGCCTGTGCTCCGCAACAAGAGAGGCTGCGATAGTGAGAGGCCCGCGCACCGCGATGAAGAGTGGCCCCCGCTTGCCGCAGCGGGAGGAAGCCCTCGCACAGAAACGAAGACCCAACACAGCCATAAGTAAATAAATAAATAAAAATTAAAAAAAAATGGTTAAAATGGTGGATTGTATGTTATACATTTTTACCACAATTTTTAAAAAATTAATAATGTAATATACCCAAAATGACTGAATTGTACACTTTAAATGAGTGAATTGCATGGTCTGCGAATATCTCGGTGAAGCTGTTTTTAAAAAAAGGAAGTGGTCAGCTTCCACTTTCTGTTTCTTGGGACACTTGCTCTTAACCCCAGCCTCCATACTAGCACAAGACAAAGCACCTTATGGAGACGTCCACATGGAGAGGAACCAAAGCTTCTGATCCTCAGCCCGGCCAACAGCCCCAGCCAACAGCCAGCACCATCTTGCTGGCCACGTGAGTGAGCCGTCTTGGAAGGAGATCCTCTGGCAGACAGTCAAGTCACCCCAGAGGGAGGAGAGAGAAGCCATTCTTGCCAAGCCATGCCCAAAGTGCTGATCTGTAAGAAAAATAATTGTTTGCTGCGAATTCCCTGGTGGTCCAGTGGTTAGGACTTGGCCTCTTTCACTGCTGGGGCCCCAGTTCCCCTGGTTGGGGAACTAAGAACCAGCAAGCCCTGCGGCGCAAGGTTGCTGATCACTTGCTACAGAGCATTAGATAACCCGAATATTCTCCCCACCCAATTCTCTCTTCTCCTATTCTCTCCGTTTTTGCCCAACCCCAATTCTCTTTCTCTCCCTGACTTTAGTTCCTTTCTCTGCTGAAAGTGGCAGAAAAATAAACAGAAACTTTGAGAAGTGCCGTCAAGGAAAAGAAGGAGCTATGACAGTGTCTGGCTTAGTGTAGGAGTCAGGAAATAATATTCTGAGAATGTGAACTCACTCTCCATTTTTCTGAATTTAGTCTCTGATAGTTTCATTCATTTACATTTCCCTGAGGACATCCTCAATGCCCAGCCCTGTGCTAGGCAATATATAACCTCTAGGGGGAGTATTTTGTACTGTGGTTTCAGGGAACATCTCTCAGAGGAAGTAATGACCAAACAGACTCTGGAGGAACGAAAAGAAGTCAGGTGACTGTGCCATGGTGACCCCAGGGGACAAAGGGATCATTGAGAAACCAGATCATGAATTTTTTAAAAACTGAGATATAATTGACATATAACATTGGATTAGTTTTGTGTATGGTCTTTTTATTTTATTTTTTCATAAATTTATTTATGTATTTATTTATTTTTGGCTGCGTTGGGTCTTGCTGCACACGGGCTCTCTCTAGTTGCAGCGAGCAGGGGCTACTCTTCATTGAGGTGTGTGGGCTTCTCACTGTGGTGGCTTCTCGTGTTGCGGAGCACGGGCTCTAGGTGCATGGGCTTCAGGAGTTGTGGCACAGGGGCTCAGTAGTTGTGGCTCACAGGCTCTAGAGCGCAGGCTCAGTAGTTGTGGTGCACAGGCTTAGTAGCCCGGCGGCATGTGGGATCTTCCCAGACCAGGGCTCGAACCCATGTCCCCTGCACTGGCAGGCAGATTCTTAACCACTGCACCACTAGGGAAGTCCCTTTATTTTTTTTTAAGCCTGGAAATCTATTTGATAATTGCAATAGTGTGATCATTGTACTTTGAGACAAATAGAGAATGTAAAAAATTCAGGATCCTAGGGAATTCCCTGGCTGTCCAGTGGTTAGGACTCTGTGCTTTCACTGCGGAGGGCCCAGGTTCAATCCCTGGTTGGGGAACTAAGATCCTGCAAGGCACTGGCTCAGCAAAAAAAAAAAAAAAAAATTCAGGATCCTGAGCACTAAAGATGCAAGTCAACTCTTCCAGAATGAGCACTGCTTTGCTTAGAATAATTTGAGGCTGTCTTTGAAATGAGCAGGTTTGGGAAGCACATGCCTCTTCAGATTTGTCATGTTTCTTCCAAATATTGCTGGGCCCCCTAGGAAAGGCCCTTTCCTAACTGCTTTCCTGACCCCCAATTCAGCCTCCAATCATGACCTTACCCCTTTTCTTACTCTAGAGGATGAGATGCAGGTGCAGATGGTTTGAAGTTCAGGGACAGAATGAGAAGAGCCATTTGATCATTTTAATTTTATTTTATTCTGTCAAAAATTTTTATTTTATATTTGGGACTTTTAATGGGCCCTTTTTTGTCCTATGAGTTATAGTATACTGTATCTTCATAGTTAAGTTATGGTTTATGATATTGATTTATATAACTGATATGTTTGTATCATTATAGTTAATTTTTAATTCTAATGAAGGGAAAAAGTGACACCAATAAATCAAAGATGAAGTTAACCAATTAAAAAAACTTGGATCTTCAAGCTTAAAAAAAAAAAATCTTCAAGCTTACAGAAAGTAGTCCAGGGCTTCCCTGGTGGCACAGTGGTTAAGAATCCGCCTGCCAACGCAGGGGACACGGGTTTGAGACCTGGTCCAGTAAGATTCCACATGCCGCGGAGCAACTAAGCCCATGAGCCACAACTACTGAGCCTGCACTCTAGAGCCCGCGAGCCACAACTACTGAAGCCCATATGCCACAACTACTGAAGCCCGCGTGCCTAGAGCCCATGCTCTGCAACAAGAAAAGCCACCACAATGAGAAGCCCACGCACTGCAATGAAGAGCCCCCTCTCGCCGCAACTAGAGAAAGCCCGTGCACAGCAACGAAGACCCAACGCAGCCAAAAATAAATAAAAATAAAATACATTTATAAAAAAAAGAAATAGTCCAATGAATATTTACATAACTTTATGTAGATTCATTAATTTTAAGTTTTGACACATTTATTCTCTCTCACATGCACACACACATTATATATATATTTATATATATATAATTTTTTTTTTGCTAAACCATTTTAGAGTTAGTCATCCCAGATCTTTAAATAAATGCAGGGAAAAGTTTTGAGAATTTTTTTTGAGAACTACAGATCTCACCAGGAAACTCTGAAAGGCCAGATTCTCTTAAACATTTCTGGTACATAAAAAGCCAAATATGCACAAATTCCTTAAACCAAAAGATTCATTCCTGGGACTTCCCTGGTGGCGCAGTGGTTAAGAATCTGTCTCCCAATGCAGGGGACACAGGTTTGAGCCCTGGTCTGGGAAGATCCCACGTGCCACGGAGCAGCTAAGCCCATGTGCCACAACTATTGAACCTGTGCTCTAGAGCCCACGAGCCACAACTACTGAGCCTGCATGCTGCAACTACTGAGCCCGCATGCCTTGAGCCCATGCTCCGCAAAAAGAGAAGCCACCACAATGAGAAGCCGGCGTACTGCAACAAAGAGTAGCCCCCCCTCAGCCACAACTAGAGAAAGCCCGTGCACAGCAACGAAGACCCAATGCAGCCAAAAATAAATAAATTAATTAATTTTAAAAAATTCATTCCTGAGGTCTGGGTCACTTGAACATTTCTATATTTAACTCCAGATATTCCCCAGGGTTAAATGATGTCAACTAGGGAAAAAATTATGGCAACAAGGGGATTCACTAAGTTCTCTTTTTTTTTTTAATCAATATTTATTTATTTATTATTTTTGGCTGCATCTGGTCTTAGTTGCAGCATGCAGGCTTCTTTCTAATTGTGGCACACAGGCTCCAGAGCACGTGGGCTCTGTGGTTGAGGCACACCGGCTCTCTAGTTGTGGCACGCGGGCTCAGTAGTTGCGGTGCGCAGGCTTAGCTGCTCCGTGGCATGTGAGATCTTAGTTTCCCAAGCAGGGATGGAACCCACATCCCCTAGATTACCAGGGAAGTCCCTCACTAAGTTGTCTTGATCATCACTGTGGCTGATGGCATTTTGCAAAGATGGGTACAATAATATCTCTCATCCTACATACTCTTCTCGCAACATCCCTTTGACACTACTTCCATTGAAGGGGTGGGAGGTCTATGTTTCCTTCCTTGAAACTGGACTGGATTTGGCGACTGTCTGACCAATAGAATGTGGCAAAAGGGACACTGTTTAACTTCCGAGCTAAGTCAGGAAAGAGGAGGCCACTTCCACCCTGTTCATGAGAACACTTGAGTTTGAGCCCTGAACTGCCGGATAAGCAGTCCTACTGCGCTGAGGCCACCATGTTGAGAGGAAGCCCAACCAGCCCGTAAGGAGACACCGTGCGGAGAAGCCCTGAAACTACACAAAGATGGAGAGGTCCCTGCCCAGCCCCTAGCTCTCCATTCATCCACTGTTCCAGTTCTAATCATATGATCTGCAGTCATATGAGAAGTCCCAGGCCAGAATCAGCCATCCTGAATTCCTGACTCACAAATACTGTAACAGATAATAAAATGAAATTGGTGCAGCCACTATGGAAAACATCATGGAGGTTCCTTAAAAAACTAAAAATAGAGTTACCATACGATCCAGCAATCCCACTCCTGGGCATATATGTGGAAAAGATGAAAACTCTAATTTGAAAAGATACATGCACCCCAATGTTCATAGCAGCACTATTTACAATAGCCAAGACATAGACGCAACCTAAATGTTCATCGACAGAGGAATGGGTAAAGAAGATGTGGTACAAATATACAATGGAATATTACTCAGCCATAAAAGAAGAATGATACAATGCCATTTGCAGCAACATGAATGGACCTAGAGATTATCATACTAAGTGAAGTAAGTCAGACAGAGAAAGACAAATATCATATGATATCACTTATATGTGGAATCTAAAAAAAGATACAAATGAACTTATTTGCAAAACAGAAATAGACTCACAGACATAGAAAACAAACTTATGGTTACCAAAGGGAGAAGGGGGGAAGGGATAAATTAGGAGTATGGGATTAAAATATACACACTACTATATATAAAATAAACAAGATTCTACTGTGTAGCACAGGGAACTATATTCAATATTTTGTAGTAACCTATAATGGAAAAGAATCTGAGAAAGAATATATACGTATAACTGAATCACTTTGCTGTACAAGTGAAACTAATACCTCATTGTAAATCAACTATACTTCAATAAAAATTGTTTGTCTTGAAAAAAAAGAATAAATGTCAGCCACCTTAAAAAAAAAAGATAATCAAATGATTGTTGCTGCTTCAAGCCACTAAACTTCAGGGAAGTTTGTTTTTTTTAATTGTGGTAAAATGCACATCACATAAAATGTACTAGCTCACCCATTTCTAAGTGTACAGTTTGGTATTGTTCAGTACATTTACCTCATCGTGCTACCAATCTCCAGAAATTTTTCATCTTGCAAAACTGGAACTCTATACCCATTAAACAATTCTCCATTTTCCCCTCCACCCAGCCCCTGGCAACCACCATTCTACTTTTAGTTTCTATGAGTTTGACTACTCTAGATACCTCATATAAGTGAAATCATACAGTATTTATCATTTTGTGACTGACTTATTTCATTTAGCATAAGGTTCATCCATGTGTAGCATGTGTCAGAATTTCCTTCCTTTTTAAGGCTGAATATATTGCACTGTAAGTACATACCACATTTTGCTTATCCATTCATCCATCAGTAGACATTTGGGTTGTTTCTACCTTTTCCACTAGGATGAATAGTGCTGCTGTGAACACGGGTGCACAAATATCTCTTTGAGACAGCTTTCACTTCTCTTGGATATACACCCATGGGCAGTTTGGTTTTTAGCAACAGCTAATCAGAACAGCTGCCCAAACTGAGACTGTGTAACTTAAAAGGGTTGGAGACCAGTGATTCAGTAGAGCAGGCTCCTGGGTTTAAGGATTACATAATTACTTCCACCCAGGTGACTGCTCACCGTTAACCAAGGCAGCGGTTCTCACCCACCTGTACATTAGCATCGTCTGGAGAGCTTTTTAGCAAAGGCAGTGCCCAGGCCCCACCTTCAGAGACTGCTTAATTGGTACGGGGTGGAGCTGAGACATTGGGATTTTTACAAAATGCTCCCCAGATGATTCTAAATTGCAGTCACTGTGGAGAACAGTGGAAGAAAGATCTGAGTCCTGCTTCATTCTAGCCTGAATTCTTTTCCTGTTCTTCCTGTTAGAACCATGTAACTCTTAGGGCTATTTAAAAGACACTGGGGGGACTTCCCCGGTGGCGCAGTGGTTAGGAATCCGCCTGCCAGTGCAGGGGGCACAGGTTGGAGCCCTGGTCCAGGAAGATTCCACATGCCACAGAGCAACTAAGCCTGTGAGCCACAACTACCGAGCCTGCGCTCTAGAGCCTGCGTGCCACAACTACTGAGCCCGCATGCCACAACTACTGAAGCCCGCGCACCTAGAGCCAGTGCTTTGCATCAAGAGAAGCCACTGCAATGAGAAGCCCGCACGCTGCAAGGAAGAGTAGCCCCCACTCGCCGCAACTAGAGAAAGCCCACGAGCAACAATGAAGACCCAATACAGCCAAAAATAAAAAAATAAGTAAATAGGTGGTGGCACTGTGGTTGAGAATCCGCCTGCCAATGCAGGGGACACGGGTTCGAGCCCTGGTCTGGGAAGATCCCACATGCCGCGGAGCAGCTGGGCCCGTGAGCCACAACTACTGAGCCTGCGCGTCTGGAGCCTGTGCTCCGCAACAAGAGAGGCCGCGACAGTGAGAGGCCCGCGCACCGCGATGAAGAGTGCCCCCCGCTCGCCGCAACTAGAGAAAGCCCTCGCACAGAAACGAAGACCCAACACAGCCAAAAATAAATAATAAATAAAAATTTTTTAAAAAATTATATAAATAAATAAATAAATAATAAATAAAAGACACTGGGGGGAGTTCCCTGGCGGTCCAGTAGTTAGAACTCAGCACTTGCACTGCCACGGGCCCAGGTTTGATCCCCGGTCAGGGAACTAAGATTCTGCAAGCCACGTGGCAAGGCCATAAAAAAAGAAAAATTAATTAAACAACAAAAAAAGACATTGGGTTGGGGGCATAAATTAAGAGTTTGGGATTAACATATACACACTACTAAATAAAAACTAGATAACCAACAAGGACCTACTGTATAGCAAGGGAACTATACTCAATATCTTGTAATAATCTATAAGAGAAAACATTCTCCAAAAAAATGTATAACTGAATCACTTTGCTGTGTACCTGAAACTAATACAACATTGTAAACCAACTATACTTCAATTAAAAAAAAAAAAAAAAAACATTGGCTTAAGCTCTGGGTATCTCTCATGGGTCTGCTTTTTTAAAAAAATTTTTTTAAATTTATATTTATTTTGGTTCCACCAGGTCATAGTTGCAGCACATGGGACCTTTTAATTGCGGCATGCATGTGGGATTTAGTTCTCGGATCAGGGATCGAACCTGGGCCCCCTGCATTGGGAGTGCAGTGTCTTACCCACTGAACCACCAGGAAAGTACAGGTCAATACACTTTCTGAGCCACTCTGTACACACGGTCTGCTGTTTAGAAGCTATGAGAGTCAAATAATACATGGAGATTTAGAAACTAATTTTTTAAAATAAATTTATTTTTTTTTCGGCTGCGTTGGGTCTTCATTGCTGCACGTGGGCTTTCTCTAGTTGCAGCAAGCGGGGGCTAATGTTCGTTGGGGTGCACGGGCTTCTCATTGTGGTGGCTTCTCTTGTTGCAGAGCAGGGCTTTGCGCATTGGGCTTCAGTAGTTGTGGCATGCAGACTCAGTAGTTGTGGCATGCGGGCTCTAGAGTGCAGGCTCAGTAATTGTGGCGCAGGGGCTTAGTTGCTCCGCGGCATGTGGGATCTTCCCAGACCAGGGCTTGAACCCGTGCCCCCCCCCGCACTGGCAGGCGGACTCCCAACCACTGCGTCACCAGGGAAGTCCCAAAAAATAATATGTTTTAATAAAAGTATAATATGATAAAGTACATACATTTCATTATACAGATTGATGAATTCACATCTGTATGAAGTGTTATGGGTCAAACTGTGTCCCCTAACAAGATGTGTTCAAGTCCCAATCCCTGCTTCGTATGAATGTGACCTTACTTGGAAATAGGGTCTTTGCAGATGTAATCAAATTAAGATGAAATCATTAGGGTGGGCCCTAATCCAATAGGACTGGTGTCTTTCTTTCTTTCTTTCTTCCTTCCTTCCTTCCTTTCTTTCTTTCTTTTTTTTTTTTTTTTTTTTTTTTTTTTATAAAACTACATGACTTAGTTTTGGCTCCTTGTTTTTTTTTTTTTTTTTTTTTTTTAATGAGGATCTTGAATCAGATGCGTATGTTTGATTGATTGATTGATTGATTTTGGCTGTGTTGGGTCTTCGTTTCTGTGCGAGGGCTTTCTCCAGTTGTGGCAAGCGGGGGCCACTCTTCATCGCGATGCGCGGGCCTCTCTCGTTGCGGAGCACAGGCTCCAGACGCGCAGGCTCAGCAGTTGTGGCTCACGGGCCCAGCCGCTCTGCGGCATGTGGGATCTTCCCAGGCCAGGGCTCGAACCCGTGTCCCCTGCATTAGCAGGCAGATTCTCAACCACTGCGCCACCAGGGAAGCCCCTTCCTTTCTTTCTTAATTGAAATATAGTTGATTTACAATGTTGTGTTAGTTTCTGGTGTACAGCAAAGTGATTCAGAATATATATATATATATATTCTCTTTCAGATTATTTTCCATTACAGTTTTCTATGTCTGTGAGTCTCTGTTTTGTAAATAAGTTCATTTGTATCAGTTTTTACATACATATATATCTATTTTTTTCAGATTCTTTTCCCTTATAAGTTATTACAAAATATTGAGTATAGTTCCTGTGCTGTACAGTAGGTCCTTGTTGGTTATCTGGCTATGAGTTTATAATTGTTGAAGTTGGATGATGGGGACATGAGGGTTCATTTTACTCTTCCCTTTATTTTTGTGTGTCTTTGAATTTTTCCATAATAAAAAGGTTTGGAGTTTTTCTTTAACTTTTTTCAAAGTTCTGATCTAAGGCTATCGAACTATGTCGTGCTACTATTTCCAATCACAGGATCAAATGATCCAATGACAGGATCAAATAATCTCTGTGCAGGAAAGACTTTTAGAAGTCATGGAATGACTGGGCAGCAGAGAGCTATATCAAGTATCTTTTGGATAAGCCTTTGGAAATAAACACTTTTGCTGAGTTGCCTTATAATATTAAAGAGAAATGTAAATGGATCATAGAAAGGAAAATAAAGGAGTCAATCTCTTTTGAAGAACGAAAACAGATCCTTAGCGTTGAATGATTTATTTGTTAATATGTTGACCTTGAAATTGACCTTAAAGATCCATGGCATGTACTCATTTGCATTTGGTTAGGGAGTGACCTGAGCCTTTACCTGTGAGTATTTAGTAACTCTTGTCAAATGATCACTTTGTTAAAAAGAGCCCTGAAAAGTAAAGCTAACTGCTCTATAAATTATTTTCTCTGCACTTCTAGATTCATTCAACATCTAAAAGTGTCCCCTTTCCCTCTTTCCCCTTATACTTTTCTAAAGCTTATAGAGAAATTTCAATGTAATGATATATTCTCAAATTTATATATATTTAAACTTTTTTTTACAGAAGTGAAATTCACATAACATAAAATTAGCCATTTTATTTTATTTTTTGGCCGCCCCACGTCATGCAGGATCTTATTTTCCTAACCAGGGATCGAACCCGTGCCCCTTGCAGTGGAAGCCCAGAGTCTTAACCACTGGACTGGGAGGGAAGTCCCTAAAATTAACCATTTTAAAGTGACCAGTTCAGTGGCATTTAGTACAGCCACCATTGGCACCCACCATCTCTATCAAGTTCCAAAACATTTTTATTCCCCCAAACATAGTGGTATACATTTTGTAAATTTCCAGGAGTCTACCATGACTTTGCTATGCACACAATTCCAAAAGAACTGGAAAAGTTCAGCATGACAGCTTAGTATACCTTAGTGTAAGCTGTTCTTTCCATTATTTATGAACTATCTTTAACTGCGTTCATTAGGTAATCATTCATTACCGATGTAATGTTGCAGGACATCCTATCATCCCCACTCCCTATCCTCTAGTGCCGGTAACAACCTCCTCATTATTGTGATGTCCCAAAAGTTCACGCAAATTTCCAAAACACCCCCAAGGGAGCAATATTGTCCCCTTGAGAATCAGTTGACGACCAAAAATAATTTCCCTCCATAATTTTCAAAATGTCCTCTAGGGGGCGACATCATCTCCTCAAGAACTAGGTAGACCAAGGATCATCTCCTAAACTGGACTTCTTTACCTCCGACCTCCCCAGTAAATCCAAGGTTGGATTAGCAAGAAAGAAGGTGGAAATCGCTATTGGGTTGGCAATCAGTAGGATCCAACACACCGTAATATCTCTCTTTGGCCAATGGTCTCCTTTTTTCCCCAGGGTTTCCAGAGGTTGGAGCCAGCTTCTGGTGCTGCTTCTACACCGCGTGATGTGTCTTCTCTCTAAAGGACTGCTCATCCGTGGCACAAATAACCCATCCTAGAGCCACCCCAGGAACTAGAAAAATCAAATCTTTTGCCAGAATTATGATGTTCCAAGAGTACAATGAAACAGGTGCCGTGGAGGCATTGGTTAGACTTATGGGCATTACAGAAGGTTCTGTCTCAGAAAAATACAGGAACCTGCCAGCTCAAAGATGTTTTGGAGATCCAAAAGAAGAGGTATGTTGGAATGCAATTTTTTTTCCAAAACAAAAGGCGAGTTGCTGAAACTTGTATCTCCCCCGCCCACGCACTACAAAAAAGCCAAAATGTTTGGAGGCCCTCTTGGAGTTTTGGAGGCAATTTGCATCATGATTGGGAGACTTGCTGTCACTCATCAGCAAAGAAAACTCTAAAGCTTCTGAGCCCCATGCAAGAGGAGGTTCTCTAGCTGGTCCAAGATATAGTGTATCCGAGAGGGGAAATTTCCCTCTTCACCCCTCTTGAGTTCTTGTGGCTGGATTAGCAATAAAATTGACACAAAACAGATTAACAGGAGAAAAAGAGACACATTTTAATCCTTGCCCATGGAGGTCTCATAGAAATGGAACCTAAGAAGTGGCCAAAACAGGCAACTTCTAGACAAAAATTGTTTCTTTTAGAAAGAAACAGTAAATTGGAGAGAAATTGACAAAACAAAGAAACTTAGGTTTGGGTGCTTCATTACTAAGGAATTTAAGCAAAGTTTGGGCTTGGGTAGTAAATTAGTAAAGAAGTAACTGTTTATATTGTTTATATAGCCTTCTTGGCCCTGAATTTCCTGTCTCTGGTGATAAGGGAGTCTTTCTACCTCTCAGTACAGGGAAGACACCTTTCACATGGGAGATATATTTCCTGTTTTCAGGGAGACAGAGAGGAAGGTCAAAGTGTCCCTCTTGTATCAGTCATTTTTTCAGTAACTTTCATTCGAAATAATCAATATGCCGTTGAGGTATATTTTGGGATGGCCTGCCCTAGGTCCCTACAAGTGCAAAGGACTCTGCCATTTGGGTCTTATAATGCAGTGATCCAGGGGCTCTCAAAAGTGGTGACTACACTACAGTTTGTCTGGTTTACTATTGATGTGCATTTAGGAAGTTTCCAGTTAGGGGCTCTTTCGAATAGTGCTGCTGTGAGCATTCTTGTTTGTACCTTTAAAAAAAAATTTTTTTTTAATTGAAGTATAGTTGATTTATAATGTTGTGTTAATTTCTGCTGTACAGCAAAGTGACTGTTTTATATATATGTTCTTTTTTAAAAAAATTTATTTATTTATTTTAGTTTTGGCTGCTTTGGGTCTTTGCTGCGCACGGGCTTTCTTTAACTCCTGCGAGCGGGGGCTACTCTTCGTTGCAGTGTGTGGGCCTCTCATTGCAGTGGCTTCTCTTATTGCGGAGCGCCGGCTCTAGGCGCAAAGGCTTCAGTAGTTGTGGCACGCGAGCTCAGTAGCTGTGGCTCATGGGCTCTAGAGCGCAGGCTCAGTAGCTGTGGCGCATGGGCTTAGTTGCTCCGCAGCATGTGAGATCTTCCCGGACCAGGTCTCAAACCTGTGTCCCCTGCATTGGCAGGCGGATTCTTAACCACTGCGCCACCAGGGAAGCCCTATATATTCTTTTTATATTCTCAGTTTTACATGTTTTTCATTATGGTTTATCGCACTGAATATAGTTCCCTGTGCTATACCGTAGGACCTTATTGTCCATCCATTCTATATGTAATAGTTTGCATCTACTAACCCTAATCTTGTTTGTGCCTTTTGTATGTACTTGTTGGATATATACTTTGGGGTTTGTCAATGAAAAAAATTAATCAATTGATCTAGGAAAGAAATGGAAAATTTTATTTGAGCCAAATGGAAGATTATAACCTGGGAACAGCCTCTCAGAAAGCTCTGAGAACTGTTCCACCCATTACAGGTCAAAGCACAGTTATATAGGTTTTTGAGATAGAAGACTGTACATTAAATGACATAGATAGTTTGCACAATCCACATCTGTGAGTACAAAGTGGTGCGTCATGTGGCCCCTTACAAGATCCAGAAGGAATGTTATCTTTTAAGGAGTTGTCTTGTTGATGCCTGGAGAATGTTTCTCTTTATGGTAGAGCAGGTATTTCTGCCAATGGGGGAGGTTTGGTCGATGCCTAATGCAGATACACAGTGCGCTGCAGAGGGGAGAGAGGAGGCCAAAGGGCAGAGAAAAAAATTTTTATGTTTAAATTTTTCTTATCTTGCCATAAAACATGAATTTTATTTCACAGGTTGGAATTGCTGTATCTTGGTGTAGGTGTATGTTCAGCTGTAGTTGATAACTGCCAGCCTATTTTTCAAAGTGGCTCTAAGGAAACTCCTGTGTTTCTACTAGAATACTTCTGTATTTTGGTCACCAAATGCGTGGAGGTTTTCCCACACCAAGCAATTCTCCAACTGGCATGGGATCCTACACTTCAATTCAGTTCTGACACTAGCTGGAGTTAGCATGAGATCCTGCAAGTTAAGGGCTCGTTGCAGGAAGGGGGACACCTTCCAGGGCCCGAGAGAGGGCTCTTGTCTAACACTTGGAAATGAATTGTCCGAGGAGACACACGTGCTGACAAAAGCAAAAGACTTTATTGGGAAGGGGCACCTGGGTGGAGAGCAGCAGGGTAAGGGAACCCAGGAGAACTGCTCTGTCACATGGTTCGCAGTCTCAAGTTTTACAGTGATGGGGTTAGTTTCCGATTGTCTCTGGCCGATTATTCTGACTCAGGGTCCTTCCTGGAGGCGCACGCATCTCTCAGCCAAGATGGATTCCAGGGTGAGGCTTTCTGGGAGGTTGGCAGGACATATCATCTCCTTCCTCCTCCTTTTGGCCCCTCCTGAATTCTTCTGGGTTAGTTTTACAAGACATACTATGGGCTGGCGCGTCCTCCCTCCTTTGGGCCCCTCCCGCATTCTCCCAGTTAGTTTCGGTGGCAGCACCCTGATCCTTACTGGGACCTCTTGCTGCGAAACAACTCATGCAAGTGGTTATCGTCATGTCTAGCCAAGGCGGGCGGTTTCGGTCAACGATTCCCTAACAGGCTTAGTTCCAGGAGACGGCCCACCTGCAACTTCAAGTGAAGTTGGCAAGTACCTACAGATTGGAGGTTCCCGCAATCCCTTCTTCCAGTTCAATTAATTTGCTAGAGTGGCTCACGGAACTCAGGAAAACAATTTACTTAGAAGATTACCAGTTTATTACAAAGGATATGAAAGAATGCTAACAGAACAGGTAGATGAAGGGATGCATAGGGCAAGGTCCAGAAGGATCCAGAGCACAGAACACAGAAGCTTCAGGAATTCCCTGGTGGTCCCGTGGTTAGGACTCCGCGCTTTCACTGCCGAGGGTTCGGGTTCAATCTTTAATCCCCGTTTGGGGAACTAAGATCCCTCAAGCCATGTGGAGAGGCCAACAAACAAACAAACAAACAAATAAAAAAACCCACAACACAGAAGCTTCCTTCCCCTTGGCGTTTGGAGTGTACCACCTTCTTGGAACATGGATGTTTTCTTATTCACCAACCCAGAAGTTCTCCAAACCCCAGAGCTCAGGGATTTTTAGGGAGGTGTCACTATATAGGCATGATTGATTAGATTAGATCATTGGCCATTGGTGATTAAGCTAATCTCCAGCCCTTCTCCTTTCTCCTAGGGGTTGGGGAGTAGGACTACAAGTTGCAAACCTCTAATCTCCTGATTGGTTCCCCTGGCAACCAGCTTTGTGGCTTTCCAAAAGTCACCTCATTAACATAAACTCAGGTGTGGTTGAAAGGGGCTTGTATGAATAAGAAAAGGCACCTTTATCTATAGCTCTTATCACTTAGGAAAGTCCTAGGGCTTTAGGAGCTCAGTGCAAGGTACAGGGACAAAGGCCAAATATGTATTTCTTAATATAAATCACAATACACATGGTTAGACCAATTTATAGTCCTCTCAGCAGTGTAGGAGAGTTCTAGTTGCTCCTCATTAACACCAATACCTGGTTTAGTCACACTGTGCAATACTACACAGAAATGAGAATGAATGAACTTCAACTAAATGTCACAAATCTAATGTTGAGTGAAGGAAGCCAGATACCAAAGAGTATAGGTTAGAAGTCAGAAGGGTTATTACCCTGGGAAGAGGTAGTGACTAGATGGGGACAGGAGGAGACTCTGGATCGGCTTATCATTTTCCGTTTTCTTTTTTTTTTGTTTGTTTTTTCCACCCTACCCCCTTTTAAAAAAATAATTTTCTGTTTCTTGATTTAGGTGCTGATTACACGGCATGTTCACTTCATGTAAACCTATCAAGCTGTATAATGCTGAACTAAAACCAATAAAACACCGGGTTATTTTATCACCAAAATGGGTTTATCCAGGAACAGAAGAATTGCAATTCCGGGGTCATAATCTATGGGGAACTACAGGCAAGTCTAGAGAACAAAGGAAGGGAGTCTGCTTTTATAGGGAAAAGGGGGGAGTTGGGAGGGGGTGTTCTACATGAAAATTCGTTGGAGGAAAGTAGGAGTTCAGGGGTGGCAATGACTTCTCATTGGCGGGGCTGTAACATTTCTCATTGGCTGGGCTGTTGCTAAGCGAGGAGAAATTCTTCCTTTGGTATAGTAAAGCTGTCGCCCCTCCTGTTTGGGAGTGCAAGGTAGTTTCTTTCCGTGGGGTACACAATTGCCATCAAGAAGCAGGGCATGAGAGCTCCCCCTTCTGGATTCTTGACTCCATCTTTTCTTTTTTTTATAAATTTATTTATTTTTGGCTGCGCTGGGTTTTCGTTGCTGCCCTGGGCTTTCTCTAGTTGTGGCGAGCGGGGGCTGCTCTTCGTTGCGGTGCGCGGACTTCTCACTGCGGCGACGTCTCTTGTTTCGGAGCACGGGCTCTAGGCACGTGGGCTTCAGTAGTTGTGGTACGCGGGCTCAGTAGTTGTGGTGCATGGGCTTAGTTGCTCCGCGGCACGTGGGATCTTCCCGGACCAGGGCTCGAACCCATGTCCCCTGCATTGCAGGCAGATTCTTTTTTTTTTTTTTTTTTAAAGTTGAATTCATACTGTATTTTCAGGGTTTTTTTTTAAACTTTGGGTTTATTTATTTATTTATGGCTGTGTTGGGTCTTCGTTTCTGTGCGCGGGCTTTCTCTAGTTGCGGCAAGTGGGGGCCACTCTTCATCGTGATGCGCGGGCCTCTCATTATCGCGGCCTCTCTTGTTGTGGAGCACAGGCTCCAGACGCGCAGGCTCAGTAATTGTGGCACACGGGCTTAGTTGCTCCGCGGCATGTGGGATCCTCCCAGACCAGGGCTCAAACCCGTGTCCCCGGCATTGGCAGGCAGATTCTCAACCACTGCGCCACCAGGGAAGTCCCTGACTCCATCTTAAATGAGGTTTGTGTTTATTAATTTTCACAACACTTGTGATTATATTTTTTCTGTATGTATGCTACTCTTCAGTAAAGTAATAAAAATAAAAATAAGGGTAGTCTGTGGACCTCTGGTAAGCCTCAAGGAGAATTAAACCTTGGGGTTTTATAAAAAGCCATGGTCTGTCATGGTGATTGATTCTTCTAGTACTAATAATCAGCTCTTGGCATATTCATGGGTTCTGTGAAGACCACTGACTGGCCACAGAATCCCAGGTGATGGTGCATTATCTGAGGCACCAAGAGATGAAGTGGGCAGGTCCAGCATCTAGTGAAAGTGTTATATTGGGGACTGAACCCAAGCTGGTCCTCAAGGCACAAGTAGTTCTGTGAAAAGGTCTCAAACTTACCAGCCACTGGTGGCAGATTGTTTACCTTGGATCCTTTCCAATTGGAAGGCTCATCAATTCCCCTTCATTGGAATAATGATTGTCGTCACTGTTGGGAACTTTTTTTTTTTTTTTTGCCTCTGCCCTATTTCTGCCAACATCACCATCCCTGAACTTTACTGTTTTCACAGTATAAATTTTTAAAAGTTAAAAACATCACCCTCACACAAAACCATGGTGAGCACGTATCAAAGATGTTAGTAAACTTATCAGTGGGGGAACTAGCAGAAAAATAAAGCTGGTTCAAGGGAGGACATGAGATATGAATATGTACAGACAGTGGGGAAAAAATGCCGGAATTAAGTTGGAAAGTTTGATACAAAACTGGTTAATGTCTTTCAGGGTTGTCTTTTCTGGCAGAAAAAAATCACTTTGAAACATGAGAATCTTCCATAACTTTACTGAGTCTGGACCCTAATCAACAATTAAATATTAAGTCCAAGTGTCATCTAGAATGTCAGAAGCTCGTGGTGGACAACGTTGTAGTATGACACTGAAAAAGCATGGAGAAATCTTGCTTCCTGGGATTCGCTGATATTTTCATTTTCCTCATTACCTAAAAGCAGATGGCCCTCAAAAGCAGATAGCCCTCTAGAATTGTGGCTTATTGAAGCTTCAGAAATGATGCCAACTGGAGACCACATCTTGAAAAGACGGTACCATCTTCCTAGACGTGGTCTGTGGTCTCACCTAGTATTGTTTTGTCTATAACTAGAATACACGGGGTTCAGAAATCAAGGCATAGAAGGGGAATGGCACCTTTCACAATTACACATAATGACTCACTTTCGTGCTTTTCCTTTCCATTCTCACAATCCTGCTCTACTAGCTCTCCGTGTGTTAAAAAAAAAAAAAAAACCTTGTTTGGACAATTTAGTTATGAGCATGTGCCAATGTTTTATTACAATCATGCATGCAAGGAAAAAAGGTCTCTTGTAGGCCAACTGAAACATTTTCTCTTGGTAAGGTCATTTTATAGAAGAGAATTGTTAAATAACCCTATTAGACTACAGATTAGATCCAGGAAGAAAAGATGATCCGGTTAAAGATAGCAGATTCTTGGCTGGCAGTCAGCTGACTGTTAACTGGGTGGGCCACTGATTTCTCAGAAGTTTCATTCCATCAAAATTCAATAGAAAATGGCTTAATCATTTCACTTTATCAGGAATGCCAATTTCTTCCCTGAAAGAGGTTGTAAATTACCCACACGAAGAGCTTGTGTCCCAGACCAGGTTTGGGACATTTTAAATTTTATAGTAAGATTAATATAGCGGGTGATCTGGCGCCTCTGTCTCCAGGGTTTTCTCTGTTCCTGGAAACTAAGTGGTCCTTGCCTTGTTTCAGGGCCTGAAATGAGCTATTTCTTCTGCCTGGAATTATCTCTTCTTCATGTCTCAGCTTAAACAACCCTGTCCCCCAGTATAATAGGAGCCCCCGCTGACTCTTCAACTTAGAGTTTCTTTCCCCTGGGGCATTATCAGTTTTTAAGCTCCAAAAAGAAACTATGTTCCATTCGCCCATCACAGGACTTGGCACTGTACAAGGAGCTCACAAAAGCATCGAATGAAGATCCTCTCTTGTAAACAGGACTGAACAGAATTTTTGCAGGAGGCAATGGAATACTAGCTCTGATTAAAAATCTTGTTATGCTCCTTAAGGCTAATCCTATGATCTTGAGCCAATTACCTAGACACCGCGAGGTTCAGTCTGCACCCATTAAACGGGCAGCTTGGACTTCCCTGGTGGCACAGTGGTTAAGAATCTGCCTGCCGATGCAGGGAACACGGGTTCGAACCCTGGTCCGGGAAGATCTCACACACCGCGGAGCAACTAGGCCCGTGCGCCAGAACTACTGAGCCCGCGTGCTGCAACTACTGAAGCCGGCGCGCCTAGAGCCCGCGCTCCACAGCAAGAGAAGCCACCGCAATGAGAAGCCCGCGCACCACAACGAAGAGTAGCCCCGCTCGCCGCAACTAGAGAAAGCCCGCGTGCAGCAACGAAGACCCAAAGCAGCCAATAAATAAATAAATAAAATAAAATAATTCTCACTTAAAAAAAAAAAAGGGCAGCCAATAGTAGCTTCCCTTAGTACAGTTGTGAGGATCAAAAGATTTTACGTTTTTATACTCGAACCCAGTCAGTGCTCCCATGTCCAGCATTTAAGATCTTCCACCTACTAAGCGAGCTCTAGGTTCTTAACTCCTCCAAAGCACTACCAAGGACCGCCCTCCCCGCCCACCCGCACCGCCCAAGGATAACATCATCAACCCAGGTCTCTAATGATGTCATCTCCGGGCCTGTTCAGCTTCATCCTCCGGAAACCTACAACTCCAGGCAACCGGTCTCCAGCCTTCGGTTATTTTTTTCTCTCCATAGCCCGAATTCCCTCTTTCCCATTCTTCCACTTAAAACTTTCGACTCTTCCCGCCTTCCCTCAAGGTAGCAATTTTCGGTTCTCCCCGCTTGCTCTCGAGCGAATTCCTCAAAGTATTTTACTCTCTTAATTAATCGCTTCACTAGCCCCACACTTCAGCTTTTTCCGTCTAAATCCTATTACCGCCGCCGGTTGTCAGTCGGCTGTTTCCGCCTCCTGTCACCCACCCTAGACACCGCCTTCGCTTCTTTCCGGATCACCTCAGTTCCTTGTTTTTTCCCAGTCCCGATTCGCTTCGGCTATTTCCGGCTCCCCGGGGCCTCCCATTCTTTCTCTAGCCCCACCCCCGTTAACAACTTCGGCTCTTTCCGCCCCTCGCGATCTTCAGCTCAGCTCCTTCCGGCTTTTTCCGCCTTGCCTCGGCCTCTCTTTCTCCCTTCGGCTCTTTCCGCGGCCCTTCGGGAGAGCAGTCTGTGCCTCTCTCCTCCACGTGACGCCGCCTCCACCTCCCAGTTCCCCCTCCCACCTCGCCCTTCCTCCCGCCTCAGCCTCTTGGCACGTCCGGGCCCGAGCCGCCATTTTGTGTGAATTTCTGACTGCGGCGGGGGCCGGGAAGCCGGGGCAGCAAGGGCGGGCAGACTGACAGACCATCGGCCTGTCTCCGCGGCCCGTTTCCTTTTCCTAAATTCCTTTTTTTTTTTTTTTAATCGCCCTCGCTCGCTCTCCTCTTTTCCCTTTCCCCCTCGCTTGCTCCATTGCGCGCGGCCCGCGCTAATTACACCGAACCACCCACCAGTGTTCGTGTCCCCCGGGTCTCCCATCCCCGGGCCCGCAGCGGTGTGTGTGTGGTGGGTTCTCTCGCCCCGATGAGGGCCCCGCGCCTGTGAGCGAGTGACCCCAGGGGCGGGCTGCGGAGAAAGCAGGCGGCGAGCGGCCCGCTGAGGCCTAGGCCGTGCGGCCTACGCGGAGGTCGGCGCAGAGGTGATTCCGAAACTGAAAAAATATATACCCATTCCTATCAGGAGCCCTCAGAGCTGAAGTGTGCCCCTCCCGCCACGCCCAAGCAGTCCTTTTTCGTGCATTAACATCCCCTCCCCCCCAAAGGAACGATGGAGGCCGCGCCCGGGACCCCCCCGCCGCCGCCATCAGAGTCGCTGCCGCCGCCATCGCCGCCACCGCCATCAACGCCTTCGCCTCCTCCGTGTTCCCCCGACGCCTGCCTGGCCACCCCGCACCTCCTCCACCACCGCCTCCCGCTCCCTGACGACAGGTCAGGCCCCCGGCCCGGCCGGGGCGGTGTCCCCGGGGGGAGGTTGAGGAGGAGGAGGAAGGGGGCGGCCGCCATGTTGGGCCGGGCCGCGGAGGAGGAGGAGGAGGAGGAGGAAGGGCGGGGTCGGTGGGTGTCTCTCGCTCGCTCGCTCTTTCTCACTTGCTTTCTCTCCCGGCCTCATGCGTTTCCCCCCCCTCGCGGCGCTCGCCCGCTCTCCCTCGCTCTCGCTCTGTCTTTTTTGGGCGCCATGCTGAGGGGAAGGTGAGGAGGCGCCCCCCGGACCCCCCGCGCCCGCCCTGGGGAGGGGGCGCCGGGGGCGGGGGGGCTTCGGAGGCCCACCGGGGTCCTGGCTGCCCCTGCTCCCGGAGCTGGCAGCCACGGGCCCGCCTGCCCGTCGCCTGGCTTCGGGGAACGGCATGGGGGAGGGGCTCCCGGACCCTTTTGGGGGGGATCTCGAGCAACAGCCCCGCTCTTAGGGGTTTGGAGTCGGGGGGGGGGCTCCCAGACCCCGGCAGTATCCTTTCTCCTGGGGGAGGTGTGCCCTGCCCTACTTGGAGAGGTACCCTAGCTTTTGTAGGAGGCAGGAAGTGGGGGTTCGTTAATTTCTCCATCCTTACGGGGGGTCCTTTCGGTGGGGGCCTCTTGCACTTTTTTTTTGGCGGGAGGTGTTTCCTAGCTATTCTCTAGGGGGCAAAATTGGGAGGATCTTTCGCCCCTTTGGAAGCCCCTGCCTCCTTTTGGGGAGAAGACCCTTCCCCATGCTTTCCTTAAAGGGAGGGGTCCTCCTGATTTTCGTAGGTAGGTGATGCGTTTATTGGTGGGGGTTGGGGGGGAAGCTGGTGAGGTTTGGTTTCCCTGCCTTGGAGAGGAGAGGAAGTTGGTCCCCTCTTTCTCGTGGGGTTCCCTCCTTTTTCGGGCTAAAATGGGGCGTCATCCCTTCCGGGAGGAAAAAAAACGAGGTTTCCTTGTGCTTTGGCAAGGGGTGAAAGGCAGGGCCCCCCTCCCCTTTATTAAGTGCGAAATGGGCTCGCCCCATGTCCTTCTCTGGAGGGTGATAAAGGGGCCAGCCCGGCGCGTTTCAGCGAGAGGTTGGGGCCCCATTTACCCTGCGCTAGCAGAAGGTTGGGGTGCAGGGTTCGCTCACTCTTTTGGTGGGGCAGGGGAAGAGGTGGCTAGAGAGTGGATTTGGAAATCGTAGAAGGGTTTCAGCCGGCAGGAAAGTGAGTCTTGGAGGGAGTGGGGGTGGGGAGGGGAAGAGAAGGTGCTGGACAGATGGCTGGCCCGTCGCAGCCCGGGGCTGGGGAGTCGCAGAGGACCCTCCCTTAGACAGGGGTCTTAGCTAGGGCTTCCCATGCCAGGCACCACGGCCCCTTCTCCCCACTCCCACCTCCCCTTTTCCCTTTCTCCTTCACAGACCATACTTTGCCTTTTAAAAGAAATGCCACCCACATTCAGAGACACAAGTGCAGCAGTTTGGTGAGCTTTTACAAATTTTTTTTTTGTTTTGTTCTGTTTTGTTCTAATTAAATGTATCGTCCTGGGAATCGCAGCCCATCGCAGCCTGACTCCAGTTCAAGGAAATAAACAGATTAGCAAAGGTCTGTTCGCTAAGCCCACGTTGGGCTTCCGGGCCCCCTCTTGGGGGCAGGTGCATTACTCAAAGGTGCTTACACGCTTTATTCGACCTCTAAGGAGTTCTCTTATGTCAGAAGTGTATGTCTTACAATGGGTTGGGATGGTAAGTAGCCTCTTTTATTGAGTAATTCAATTATCTCCCTCTTTTTGTCCCTTTCCTGCCTGCCTTCCTCCTCGCCTTTAGACCAAAGTGATGCTTGAGAGCGTGAATTTATATGTTCAAATCAGGATTGTAACCCTGTTGAGCCCTTTTAGACTTGCACATCCTTTTCAATGTTTAATTTTTAAAATTTGATGTACACAGTTTTTTCAAAAAAGAAAGTGTATTACTGTAACATGACAAAAACCTCTGTAAAAGGCCCATATGTTTTCAAGCCCTTGGTACCCATCTTGACATTTCAGTCCATTGCTTTGTCTCCAGCCTTCATCTTTGAAGAAAGTGGATACTTCAAGTCCATTTGTAGGAGACGAGGTTACTGAATTTGGTTTATGATGCTTGCGTGCAAGTTAACGTTCTCCCTTCCCTCTGCCCCAACCGCCCCCAAAAGATTGTGGTTCAAGTAGATCCAATTTTCTCATTTGACTCCGATGTCTCTTATGGTGATGGACGTTTAAATTAAGCAAGTCATTTGTAAAGTACTGTTTAAGCACCAAATCTGTAAAGTGTGTCAAGCCTCAGTCTCCTCTCCCCGTCTCCACTGTTCCTTTGTTCGAAAGCACATGCCTGACCGTGAAAAGTCGATGCAAACGTGTTACACGCCCAGCCATGGTGGAGAGAACACTTCCTCCGGCCCCCAGTCCCCCCTCTCCTACATGTACAAGGAAAAAAACAGCAACAGAAATGACTTGCAGAACCAAACACTACTTCTGATGTGTTTTACAAGCATAAGTTCTTCCGTTAAAAGACAAAACACGTTGAAGTTCCATTTTCCCTCTTGCCCACTTTTGGTCCCTGACATACTTTGTTAGAGAAAACTTTTTAACACACAGTCCTCTTCCCCTCCCAAGATCCTGTTTCCTTTTTTCCATTCTTAGGAGAAAAAAAATTCACCGACATTTAGATGAGGAAACATGTAAACTGCAATTCAGTGAGTCACTTGTTTTGTTCTTCCTCTCGGTATGTTCACAACTTAACTGCCGTGATGATCTTAGGTATGTAAAATCATTTGTGGGAGGAAGAAGTGTCCACACAGTCCAGTATTCCTGCAAAACAATGTCTGAAGCACAAACTGAACACACTATCCAGTGCGCAGGGTCAGCCGAAAATGAATTGCATTTATTTGAAGTTTCCCATTCTTTGTAAAATTTCTCCTCCAGGAGCCAAGTGCAGAAACTGGATGCTAACAGATGAACCTTCCAAGTGACAAGGGCTACTAAGTGTAGAAGGATGCTTTTTTAACTTTACTTTTAAAATGAAATGTTAAGGAATTTGCATTTCTTTTATAAGTGAAAATTTTAGCTGTCGTTAATGTTAAAATATTTCCTCAAGCACTTAAAAACGCTCAGGCATATCAACACATGGGTTTATTGTTTTTTCCTTCTCAAAGGAATCTCATCCATCAAATCCAAGAAGCCCCAGTAATTATGTCAAACTATTTCAGTAGTCTTTGTTTTTGAAATGTCACAGTACTACCTTTTCCCCCTCAAACTGATGTACCAGTATTAGTTAAATTTCAAATTAATGGATGTTGCAAAAAAAAAAAAAAAAAGGGTGTCACTCAGAATCCCTGATTCAACAGCAGCTCTTGTACACTTGTAATCTTTAAAATTTTTATGTTCTCTGGGGAGAGCTTTAATCTGAAAGCAAATAAAAATCTCCCAGTAGAAACAGAATCACTTGTGACCATGAAAACATAGTTATTCTGGTCATAAACCCCTTTATATTTTTTATTTCCCTCAAATTTGCTCGTCAAAAGAAAAAAATGTGATTCCGCAAAAGGGCTTTCTAATTCATCATCTGTACTATCTCCCAGATAGGGTTTCGATTTGCTCTGAAGGTTTAAATTTTTGATTATTAACAAGCCGGAGTTTTCTTAAAGTAGAGCTAGCTATTTTAGAAAACCACTAGTATGGCTTTGCCTCAGCCAGGAAGGCTGATCCCAAGGGAAAAATGTTTTGCACCTGTAGAAATGAAGGCTTTCCCAGCTGTTGACTGGCAAGTTAGAGATGAATGGTTGATTCTGAGTTTGTGATTTCCCTCCAGTTGAATGTAGACAATTTCATATCGGGCTGGTTCATTAATTTGTTGTTGAATAATGCCTCTACCTCCGCTCCTTTCTCTTAGATCTTTTCCCTTCCCTGATGTGCGAAAAATGGATGTCTCAGGGTTGCCTTACTTGTTGTTTGCTTGTGTTACATTTTTGTGGTTATCAGGTTCCTAGAACCATCTTGTTGTGTAGGCCAGATCCAGTTACAGTAAATAACCTCTATGGTGAAAATCGCTAATGAAACTATTTCCAAGCCTCTGTGGGTAGCTTCAGGTCAAACCATATTCCAGAGAACCTAATGTTGGTCCCTGCAGACGATATTTTCTAGTACCAGTGACTGGTTCTGACCCAGATTAGGAGGTTAGAAGAAAATAATTCAGAGCAAATAGGAAGTGAAGTGGCTGAGTTTCTAAATGAGCAAGGTGCTCACCTGTACCTTGGTAACATAACTACTGACATAACAGGAGGAAAAAAAGGATTGTTTCTGAGATTTCTGGCAGTTGGTATTTAATAAGCTGATTCCAAGATCCGGAGGAGCAGTCTGCTCATTGGTGGAGGGAATACTGTTAAATGGTTTGAGGTCGGTTTCAGAGTTAGAACCCAATGGAAAGAGTGGAAGAGCTGCCTGTTTGGGTGGCATATAAAGTTCATTTGAGTAAGTTAAGGTAAAACTGAGATTGTTGGGGCTTCCCTGGTGGCGCAGTGGTTAAGAATCCGCCTGCCAATGCAGGGGACACGGGTTCGAGCCGTGGTCCAGGAAGATCCCACATGCCGTGGAGCAACTAAGCCCATGCGCCGCAACTACTGAGCCTGTGCTCTAGACGCCACGAGCCACAACTACTGAAACCCGCGTGCCTAGAGCCTGTGCTCCACAACAAGAGAAGCCACCGCAATGAGAAGCCCTCTCACCGCAACAAAGAGTAGCCCCCACTCGCCGCAACTAGAGAAAGCCCGCGTGCAGCAACGAAGACCCAACACAGCCAAAAATAATAAATAAATAAAATAAATTTAAAAAAACAAAAACAAAAACTGAGATTGTTTGGTATCATGGATTTGGCTTTCCAAATTTATCGGCTGAGTCTTTGCTGCAGGCCTCTTTTGCTTTTGATAGTTCATGAAGATGCAGTCTTGAAGACATTGTGCAAAGTTTTTTGCCTGGATTTAGTAACAATATGAGGTTATGAGAGCAGTTCTTCAAATTTTTTTTTTTTTTTTAGTTTATTTATTTTTGGCTGCCTTGGGTTTTCGTTGCTGCGCGTGGGCTTTCTTTAGTTGCAGTGAGCAGGGGCTACTCTTCGTTGCGGTACATGGGCTTCTCATTGCGGTGGCTTCTCTTGTTGCGGAGCATGGGCTCTTGGCCTGCGGGCTTCAGTAGTTGTGGCTCACGGGCTCTAGAGGATAGGCCCAGTAGTTGTGGTGCACGGGCTTAGTTGCTCCGCGGCATGTGGGATCTTACCGGACTAGGGCTTGAACCCGTGTCCCGTGCGTTGGCAGGCAGATTCTTAACCACTGAGCAACCAGGGAAGCCCATGAGGGCAGTTCTTAAAATACATTTCTGACACTTAGTCAGTTGATGACCAAGATGAAGACATGGCCTGTTAGTTGGTGTAGACGTAGTTGCATCCTGCTTTTGGAATAATTTTTTTAGTAGTACATAGGTTATTTGCTCAGAGCAGTTTGCTTCTGTTGGCCAAATTGCTCTGGGTAGAGGATCTTTCTCTTGTTTTTTTTTTTTTTTGTTATTTTTCATCTGTGTGAGCTGGTGACTCAGCTCGCTATTTGTAAGGCAAGTGGTGACATCTTTTGAACATTGGAGGTGGCAACAGGATACGAAGGAACAGCGTGGGTTTGGAGGCAGATAAGATTGTGTTCAGTGTGCAGTGGCCACCGAGGATAATGCCCTCCTCTCAGGGGCATTGCGGTCAAATGGGCTTATGCAGAACACCCACACAATGCCTGGCATTCAGAGAATCTTGGTTTCTTTATCTTCCTGCTGTCCCTACTAGAGAAAAAACTCTAAATAGAATTTACAGTCTGGTGTATAAACAGAAGTAAGAATAACATCTGTGTTTTTGAAGGAAGTCAATTTATCTTTCACTTCTTAGGTTTCTGGTCAGCAATTTAATTGCAAGGAGCTGATTGGGGTTTCAACTAAGTGGAAGCCATCTTAAGGCATTTCTTGCTGGCTCAGTGTCCTTATTATACGATGCTGCAACAGTCATGCTTTCTTGAGCTCGTGTTGGCTACCTTCCCCTGCTCATCTTTTGCAATTAAGAGTCTGAGTCAGGGCTACAGCCTCGGTAGGCCTCCTGAGACCAGGGAAGCCAGCGCTCTAGCACCTCACTCACTGCTAACCAGTCACGTCCCCTGAAGTAAGTCCTTTACCCTCACCAGAGTCCGAGAGAAATGAGCAAGGTCTGTCCCAGCTCCAAGATTCTCCCACCCCTTGGTGATTTGGCTGAGTCAGTTAAGGTTTTGTTCATTCAGCAGCCAGGCTTGTCTCGTGCTTTTCTTGGAGCCGAACAGTTTTCAAGGAGCCCTTCTCTCCTCGGGACTTTATTTAGAGTTGGGCAGAAGTTGGTACTGCCTTTACCAGGCCTCATGTTACCTTCCCGTATCTGCCCTGCCTTCTGCCGCTTCTGGCCACGGCGAGGCGTGGCTGCTGCTACTGCAGCTCCTGATACCCAGCTGCAGGGTAGATGCCTTGAAAATGAATTGTAAGGGCCGGCTAAGGGGCTAGATCCCAGGAAGAGCTGGTAGAGAAACCTTGGCTCAGCAGCTTAGCTGAATTCCAGGCTGGATCCCTTGTCCCTGTTGAGTGATCCCAGAAAACCCTACACTTCAGAGCCATGAAGCTTAACAGAGCCTGCATGCCACCTGCTCCCTCCCCACCAGGCAGGCCCAGTTCTGGTAGAGAGATGCTGGGGAGTGGTGGCTGGCTGTGGACGTGGGTGTCAGGCAGACGGGATGTGCCGCAGGAGTTACGCATCTCCTGGGTCAGTCTCCTGGCCTTCCCAAAGGTGTGACAGTACCTCTTGGGCATTGTCATGTGAAGGTCAGTGATTATCTGCCCGGGGCCGTCTGAGTGCTTTTCATGCATTAGCTCACCTTAGCCCTACTGCTGAGAAACTGAAACAGAGGTGAAGTCACTTGTTGAAGGTCACAGAGCTGTTGGGTGTGGAGGCAGTTAGAACCCAGCCAACCTGTACCCAGCCCTGAGGTCTATACCCAGAGGCCGTCCTGGATCTGGCACAATATCTCTCAAACTGCAGCATGCAGGCATTAGTGGGATATAAGGTCCATTTATTGATTTGCCTCCTGTATGTGGAAAACAAATGGAAGAGGGTAGAAAAAGCAGAGTACCGCAGAGGTTAAATGTGGCTTTGTGAAAGCTTATAAGCTGAATTTATTGGAACATTCGTTTATCTTGTCTGCGGCTGCTTTTGCGCTGAACAGCAGAGTTGACTAGGTGGGACAGAGACTGTGCGGCCCGCACGGCCTAAAGTGTTTTTTGCTGCCCTCTGCGCTGGCCTTGTGGGCCTAGTGCCTGGAGGGCATACACAGCAGCCACCGTCGTTTATCTTTGTTGTGGTGGTGGACGTGTTGGGGGCAATGGGAGGGGACTTTAAAGTTGTCGCCAGAGAGAGGGGGCTGTGCTACTGCCCCTCCCTGGCTTGTTGAGGTTCCGTCATCCCTGTGTTCCACTCCTTCCAGTGGCTGTAGAGGCCCACACCCAGGCTTTGGAACCTTTAAATTGAAGGGGTGTTCGTTCATTAGAAGGAACCGGAGGCCTCTTGAAGCCCAGTGAGGAAATGGATGGCCGCTAACACATCCCTTCTATGGCCCGACCCAAGGGAGCTGGGCCCAGACGTGAGTGTCACTTGGCTAAACCTCTACTGCAGGTGGCTTGGATTATTGCCCTCCTCATTTTCCTAACAGACACCAGGGCTTAGGTTTCCTTGGGATTCCAGGCCCCTGCCCTTGCACGGGGCACCAGAGCAGTCCCCGGAGGCACAGCCTTTCAGCGACAGAGGCAGCCCCTGGCTGCAGCCCTGAGGCGGCTGACCGGCAGCCACGTTCATCTGCTCGGTTGATGCACCAGTCACATAGGGGCTCTTGTCATTTGTCCTCTGGTCTATCAGGAAGCCTTCGATAAACACCTTGGGGAATGAGTTTGTGACCAAAGGCAACCCCTCAGTGACCTATTTAGAGTTTTAAGTGATCCAGGTTGCTGCCTGGGAAATGGTCCAATGTCTATGTTGGTGAAATTGACAAAGAGGGTGTGGATGGCTGAGATTGATGCCTGTTTGTGTAGACCATATCCCAAGCACCCACCCAGTCTATACCTGGCCCTGTGCTGGGCCCTTGGAAACTCAGGGATGACTGCCAGCCTCTTTCATCTCCGCCCTCCAGGAGCCCACCGTTGACTGGAAGTTAACAAATAATTGTATACAGATAATTGCGTATATGAACGAGAAATCTTTGCGTCCTAGGCCAGGTCTCTTTTAAGAGGAAAATGTTAATACTTTGTCTTGGCTGAATGGAAGCAAATTGATTCCCCTGAAAAAATTATAAACAAGAAGTCTTAGCTCACAAGTTTCATGGTTCGATTTTCCTTTCTGGAATAATAAAAATCGTCTCTCTTTGGATGAGAACCAGCATCTTTCCAGCTTTAAGCAATCCAAAGCGTGGTTGGCCTGAGAAGGTGGTTAGGAAATTCTTTGTTGCTGCGAAGCAGATTTCAGAGGTTCATCTGACAGGAAAAACTTGGATCAGAGAGATGCCTCTGTCAAGAACACGAGCTGTTTTCAGAGTGAGTGGGAGTAGGAGAATAGCTATTTGAGCAAAGAAAAGGACACTTTTGACTTAGAGATTCATCTAGCAAGCTGGGTTTTTCTTGGTCAGCTTGTTTTAAACTCTACAGAAATGTTCTGCCTAAGAGGTTTGTGTGCTTGGATGCCACACACTTGGGAGTGTAGCGATCCTTCTAGCATTAGAGGACTTTGGAATTTTCTTCCCTTGGATTCATGTTGCTTTCTGTCCCTCTTGGGATAAGTCCTATTTGTTTTTTTGCTAGGATTCCTTGGACCTTTGTGGGCACGTCTTTTTTTTTTTTTTTTTTTTAAGACACTATTTATTTATTTATTTACTTACTTATTTTGGCTGCGTTGGGTTTTCATTGCTGGGCGTGGGCTTTCTCTAGTTGCGGGGAGCGGGGTTACTCTTCGTTGCGGTGTGCAGGCTTCTCATTGTGGTGGCTTCTCTTGTTGCAGAGCATGGGCTCTAGGTGCACGGGCTTCAGTAGTTGTGGCACGCAGGCTCAGTAGTTGTGGCTCACGGGCTCTAGAGCGCAGGCTCAGTAGTTGTGACGCATGGGCTTAGTTGCTCCATGGCATGTGGGATCTTCCTGGACCAGGACATGGCATGTGGGATCTTCCCGGACCAGGGCTCAAACCTGTGTCCCCTGCATTGGCAGGCGGATTCTTAACCCCTGCACCACCAGGGAAGTCCCTTCTGGGCACCTCTTGCTCCCTAAACTATCCAGATGTCTTTTGGTCATATTTTTGAATGTCCCAATTCCATTCATTTGATGTTGGATGGCCTGGATTGGCTTTGTGTCTTTGCATGTTGATAGTTTTTACTCCTAAGCAGTTATTCTGGGCCAGGTTGGTGCTAAACGCTTGATTTACATGGTCTCAGGGAATTCTTCCTACGAGGATATATATCCATCCTGGAGGTTCCTTTACTGCCTTCACTTCACAATTGAAACAGGTCACAGAGTGTTTAAGGAGCTTGCCCAGTGTCTTAGTACCTTACTTTGGCATTTTTTGCAGTACTGTTTCATTTAATCTGTTTTCTGTACCTATGTCTTAACTTTTTTCCAACTCAAGTATAAAGTTCAGGGTGAGAGTTGTTTTGTTTGTTGGCCTGTTTAGTAAATTATTCTTTTTTGGATAATTTCTAATTGTCTCAAGGGTTGAGGTTAAGAGCTGGACCTGGAGTCAGAAAGTCCTGGACTCTGGTTCCAGTTCTTCTTCTTCCTGCTGTGACCCTGTGGGCATATTTCTTCCCATCTTTGAGCCTCAGTTTATTTGTCTGTAAAATGGGAATACTAATGAATTGCTACTGCATACGTTTGTTAATGCGTTTCAGTGACAGATGTGCAGGAGTGGAGAGCACAGCAGTGTGGTGCCTGGCATGGAAATTGCTGCTACAGGATGTTAGTAGTGAATATTTCCTATGGCTCTTGGATGTTATAAGACCCTGGGGTGCCCAGGAAGGTTTTGTAGTTGAGGAAACCACAGCAGAGAGGTGAGGGCTGGTGGAGGCCCCCACCTTGAACTCCAGCTCTTTGCTAGGGAAATTAACTTCTTGAGGACCTTGATGAGCTCTCTTCACTTTACTGAGAGGTTGTCCCCACCCAGGGCATCTTTTTTATTTTTTAACTTTTTCTTAGGGAAATTTTCTAACATATTTAAGAGAAGAGAAAATAGTATCATAGATTGCCTTATACCCATCACCAGTTTCAAAAGTTATACACATTTTGCCAATTTTGGTTCATCTCACTACCTCCCCCCATCCCCCTTGAGTATTTTAAAGCACATCCCAGACCTCATCTTATTTCACCCATACATTCTTCAGTATGAATCTTTTTTTTTTTTTTTTAAGTATTTCTTTGCTTATTTATTTAGGGCTGTGTTTGGTCCTTGTTTCTGCATGAGGGCTTTCTCCAGTTGCGGCAAGTGGGGGCCACTCTTCATCGCAGCGCGCGGGCCCCTCACTGTCGCGACCTCTTGTTGCGGAGCACAGGCTCCAGACGCGCAGGCTGAGCAATTGTGGCTCACGGGCCCGGCCGCTCCGCGGCACGTGGGATCCTCCCAGACCAGGGCCCGAACCCGTGTCCCCTGCATTGGCAGGCAGACTCTCAGCCACCGCGCCACCAGGGAAGCCCCTTCAGTATGAACCTTTAACTTAATTTTTTTTAACATAACCACAGAACCATAATCATGCCTAACAAAATTAACAATAATTACTTAGTATCTCAAATACCCAGTCTGGGTTCAGATTTCTCCAATTTCCCCCACGTTGACTTCTGGCAGTAGGTGTGTTCGTGTCAGGGTCCTGGCACTGGACAGGCTGTCTTGCTTCTGTTGAAGTGAGGGGTTCGGGCTGTGGCTTGGGCTTCTCCTGTGGTTGGTTTGTGCTTGCTGCTCAGGTGGTGTCTGTGATGTGGGCATGTTGCCATGGAAATGCTGTGATGTCACTGAGCCAGTTATGACCACACCTGAGAATGTTGAGGGGGAGGGAGACACAGTGCTTCTCTGCTCTTGATCTGTGGTTGGTGAACCTAGGTAGTAAGGACACTGAAAAGCATGTGCAAGACCCAGAGGTTTATTTCAAGAATTTTCTGCCTCTGAAAATCCCTCAGTGAGGTTCCCCCCGTGGCTGCTTCACCACGGCCTAAATCGAGGGAAGGTCTCGGGGGCCTTCCTCAGCCGTGAGCCCGGAGCCAGTTTTGTAAAGGAAAGGCTCCTGCAGACAGTAAATGACTGTCCTGCAGGGTTGGATCTGGGGATCCTGGACTTCTGCATTTAGGCCTGTTGTTTAACATTTGAAGAGGCGGAGCCTCCTTGTAATTTTTGTAATCTTGTCCCTAGTTAATGGGTCATTCAGAGCCTACCCAGGCAATTTGTTGAGAGTTTGGGCAGTTAATGATCATAACCCTGACCTTCACATTAACCTAGCCGCCTCTTGTCAAGGGCTCTCATGATCTTCAGGTAACAGCCACTGCTCCCATGGGTTTTCATCTTTTTTGTTTCTTGCCTGTCTCTCCTCTTTCTCTCTCTTTTTTCTTTTGTAAATCAGGTAGATCCATAAACCCAGGCCCCTTTCAGCTTCCATCCAACTCTCGTCTAGAGGATTTCCGTGTTGCCAAACTTAATTTTTTTTTTTTTAATTTTATTTATTTATTTATTTATTTAATTTTTGGCTGTGTTGGGTCTTTGTTTCTGTGCGAGGGCTCTCTCCAGTTGTGGCAAGCGGGGGCCACTCTTCATCGCGGTGTGCGTGCCTCTCACTATCGCGGCCTCTCTTGTTGCGGAGCACAGGCTCCAGACGCGCAGGCTCAGTAATTGTGGCTCACGGGCCCAGTTGTTCCGCGGCATGTGGGATCTTCCCAGACCAGGGCTCGAACCCGTGTCCCCTGCATTGGCAGGCAGATTCTCAACCACTGCGCCACCAGGGAAGCCCCAAACTTAATTTTTGTAAGGGACCTTTCTCCCTTTTTCCCGGGGCTCAGCTCTCGTTGTGCCTTTTCCTCCTGGTCAGCCACTTGGTTACTTTCTCATACCACCTAGATGAGAGCTGAGGAAGGGGAGATGTCGATTTGTCAGTTTCGTCAGCAGGATTTATTGGCAGAGGACGGTGGCACAGACAGGCCAAGAAAAGTGAGAACTTGTTGGCCAGCAGTTAGCAGTGGTCCCCGAGGGGAGTTGGCTGTAGCTTCTCCATAGGAAAAAATGCTTCCCAGTAAGCACTGCAACTGGTTTAGGATTATCCATGTGGAGGTGTGCTCATGCTAGCTGGTTCTTAATACAAATAACTGTTATTTGTCTGGTACTTACTTTGTGCCTGCCCCCCATGTCAAGGGTTTTATCCATGTTATCTCGTTTAACCCTCACAACCCCTTGAGGTAGGTACTACACTTAACCCCGTTCTGCAGATGAGAAAACCGAGGCTCAGGTTCCGTACCAAGAGCACACGCTAGGGAAGACGCAGAGCTGGTTGAGTTACTTGGTCTACAAAAGGAAGCAGGATGCCCAAATCTGTAGACTGGTGGGTGGGCCCAGCCTCCTTTGAAGCATGAGGTTTCTTTCTGGTACTGTTTTTGCCAAGCCCATGGTATGTGATGAACCTGAAACACTTCTGTGCCCTGTGGAGTTGGCCCAGTAGGCATTCCTTAGAATGGGCACCCTGATCTCTTCTTTGACCCAAAAGGAGGAGTTGGCCGTCACCAGCTCTGCAAGTGGAAACTTAAATGCGCCGGATGCTTAGTCCAGGAGGCACAAGGCAGAACTGGGCCTCAGCAAGGCCTTGGCCTTTTCCCGTTTCCTCCCTGGCATCCATTCCAAGTTGGTCGCCCAGCGTGGTTGGTTTCTAGTTCCTGATGGCTCTGGCGGGCCAGCCCTGGTGCAGCCATCCCAGCGCGTTGCCGGTCCAGGCTCTGGGAATTAAGTGGTCTCTGCCCAGGCCGATGCTTCAGGGCTTCTCCTACATGCTTGTCTCAAGAAGGTTTGGCACGTCTAGGTTGAAATGATTAGTGCAGTGGGGCTTCCCCCACTTTTCTTGGGGGATCATGTCACAGCCTATTCAGCGTGCTCCCTCGGTATTTAGTCCCACTCTGACATGGATTTTGCTGGCAGTCTGTTCGGTGGCACCACTTAACCCCGGTTGCTGTTTTATGGAGGCAGCCTTTGTGTCGTTGTGTCAGTGGCCCACAGGATTCCTGCCTCTATCCCAGTTGGCTTGTTTTTCTTTCTTTCTTTTTTTTGTTCTGGTAAACAGAGTCTGAAGAAAATAGGCCCTGTATTCATGCAGGACGTTGAGCTTGGAATCTCCAGCGTTATCAAGGGGAACCCCCTCAGGTGACCAGAGGTGGGCCCAGGGCTTGGAAGAGTTGGAGAGCATGGTGGGCCAGATGGTAGTGAGAATGCACAGTGGGCAGTCAAGTGTCACCATCCCCGCGTCCCCTCCAATATCCCATTCCCCTTCAGAAATCACCAGGGATTTTTTGATGCTATTTATTTTGCAGCTGCTCCCAACTCCAGGGGAACAAAGTTTCAAGTATTCACTACCCGGTTTGTAAAAAGTCGTAGATTCTCACTGAGCCCACATCTGCCTGGGGCTGTTAATATAGATAATGCAGAGAATTCCTCTTTGGCTAAAAGTCTTTGAAGGGTGGATTTGAATGCTGTACCTCCCTGCCTTTGGAATGAAAAGGCATTCTTCTGGAGCCATTCTTGAGGATGGTTGAAGCTCTTGGAGTTGCTTGGATGGTCTTTTGTTCCCCCCTCCCGCGAGTGTTAGCAGTGATGTGTAGCAGCAGGACAGGGATGGAGGCCTCAGCTGACCCTGGGCAAGCCCTTCACTGGCCGTGCCACGGCATCCTCGCCCGTGAACGTAGAGGCGGAGGGGTGTCTGCGGGTGCCAGCCTCTCTGGCTCAGCTGCCCAGCCCTGTGTCACAGACACTGCCCTGTGGCCTGGGTTTCTTGTAATCTGTATCTTTTCCTGCAAGGACAGTGCAGAACAGGAGGTGGTCAAGGGCCCGGCACAGAGAGGATGCTCAGAAATGTTTGTGGCATCCAGTAGGCGGTCGATGAGTGGGCTCCCCCCTCCCTTTCTGTCCTCGCCAACTGAGGAAGAACGGCGAGCCTAGAGCCAGTTTCTGGCTTTTTCGTGTCACCCCGTCTATCTGACCTCGACAGATCCTTTCACCTGCTATCCCTTTAAGTTCCTCCTGTTTGAAAATGAGGGGGTTGATGGTGCCCCGCTGTCCCTTCCACTCTGACACGCCTCTTCTGGTACCAGGAGGGTCTTTTGCCCTTTGTGATCTTGGGCTTTCTTCTCATCCGGGCTTCTGGGCCCCCAGGCAGTTTCTGTCTTCCTGGGTTCCCTCCATCCCTGCCCTGGGATTCTGGGTACTTTCAGCTTTTTCCTTTCCAGACTAAAGTGTGGATAGTGATGCTTTTGTTTAGCTTTTCTTCATAGAATACCAACTCCTTCCTCTCCGGTCTGTCGCTGGGCCTTCCCTAGTTCCGTAGCGTCTGTCTAGTCTGTCTGTCCCTGTATTTCTCCTGAGGTGTGGCGACCTGGCCTGCCCAGCAGTGTTCCCAGCAGGGACACGTAGCTCCAGGAACCACTCTCCCAGTGTCCTGTAGAACTCCAGGCGGCAAGTTTGCCCTGCCCGTTAGTAACAGCTTCCCCCTCAGCTTGGCGAGCTTGCCAAAACCAGTTTCCCCAGTTAGGTGGCGCTTTTACTGCAGACAAGGCCATTCTGGCAGAGTTGCCTCATCCCATGAGAGCTTTGCTCCTGGTGTGGGCCGCACCCAAGCCAGAAGGTGCCTCACTTGTCAGGAATGCCGCCTCCTGCCGCCTCCACAGTTGACTCGGCGTCTTCCCTCGGGGCTGGCCCACGACAGCCTGGTGGTTCCAGGGGAACAGCACGAGGCACCCATCGGTCACCTCTCTGTATTGTTTCCTTTGAAACGTCGGGAGGAGTTTTTGGTCCTGCATTCTGTTTGAGAGCTGCCCTTGACCTCTGCCAGGGTAACCGTGGGGCTGTACCATTTGGGTTTGAAGCTGCCCCGACCCCTTTGAATTGGGAGTCAGAGTTAATGGAAGGGTCCCCTTGTTGGTGGGGAGCAGTGCGAGAGAAAGGGCCGTGGAGGATCCGCAGAGAGGTCGCCCGTTGTTTCTCCACAAAGCCTGTTAGAGCCTTCAGGGCTCCAGGGGCCGGGCTCGCCTGACGAGCTTGTTCCCACGCCGACCGGCTCCCCTCTGAGCGGCCGAGGCCTCTTTGGCCTAGATTAGTTCTCTCTGTGGTTCATCTACTATGTCCTGGGTTCGTTATGTGACTCTTCATCTTCTCCTCATTCTCTTTGTGGGTCTTAGTTAATGGAGAAGGAAGGAGTTTTTTATGCTCTCACACATACTTTGCCATCGTCATGCATGAGGAACTTGAGGAGCTTTTGACATTTTTTTACATTTGTTTATTTTTTTAAAGCAACTCCTGCACTTGTGAGAACTGTGTCTGTGGGTTTGGCTCAAAAACTGGATTCTTTTTCCAGCTGCTCCTTTCTTAACCCTATTTATCCCCCCCGCACCCCCCCACCCTGTACGTATTTTGATGTTCAGAACGTCCTGTCAGCAGCATCTGTCACATGTGGAGAGTGCTTTTATTTTGTAAAGTAAGGGAGATTGAGGTGACATGTGGGGGATTTTGCAGAGTCAGGAAGTCGTAGGACGGAGCCAGAAGGGATACCGGGAGGTGAGGCAAGTCAGGTGGGAAACAAGGGGGTCAGCAGCAGGTGGGGGGTGAGCCCTCGTGTGGGCGCGTCAGGAGGGGCCTGGGACCCTTCCCCTCTCTCCACCTGCTCAGCTCCCCGCCTGTGGCCCAGAGCCGTGGAGCTGGCGGAGCGGGTCAGGCCTCGAAACCCGGGGACCGGAGCCTGTTGGCTCGTGGCAGCACCTCTGGCATCCACGGCCCCACCCTGCCCCCCGCCAGGACAGACAGAGCCGATGCAGCCCTTTGGGGGAGATACGGGATGGGACGGGGAGCGGCCCCCGCCCCGTCTCCCCGGGCCTCTCGCCCTCAGCGCTGGGCCCCCCGTTCCCGTCGCCCTGGGCCAGCCCACAGCCCCCGTGGCTCTCCCCTCAAACCCCGTGCTCACGTCGGCTTTGGGGTTGGTTCTTAGGGAAGATGGTGAGTTGGAAGAAGGCGAACTGGAGGATGACGGGGCCGAGGAGACCCAGGATGCCTCCGGAGGCCCCGAGAGGAGCCGGAAGGAGAAGGGGGAGAAGCACCACAGCGACTCAGATGAGGAGAAGTCTCACCGGAGGCTGAAGCGGAAACGCAAGAAAGAGCGGGAGAAGGAGAAGAGGAGATCCAAGAAGAGGAGGAAATCCAAGCACAAAGTAGGTCCTGGCGGATGTGCTGGGCCTCCTGGCGCTGGGCCCAGCCGAGCGCCCCAGGGGCCGAGCTCATCTTGTCCAGCTAGAGGGCACTCTTAATCGGGCTGTTTTTCCTTTCCCCAAATTGGATAAAGACCTTTTCTAAAAGAGTTGGTAGCTCATGCTCCATTGCTGTTAGATGCCCCTAGGTGAGGCATTTCGCACGGAGCTCTTCCGGCACATTCCAGCAGTGGCTGTGCAGGTGGCCAGCCCTCCGCAGAAGCTCTAATCCTCTGCCCCTGTCCTTGCAGCGCCACGCTTCTTCCAGCGATGACTTCTCTGACTTCTCAGATGACTCGGATTTCAGCCCCAGCGAGAAGGGGCACCGCAAGTACAGAGAGTACAGCCCCCCCTACGCGCCGGTGAGTGACTGCCGGTCAGGGGCCCCCATGGGGCTCGGAGCCGGGGGTGATGAAATCGCCCGTGTTTCCTGAGCACTGGCTGTGTGCTGGGCATTCTTACATGGCACTTTACACGGATTTTAATTCTGTAAGATTAGGTATTGTTTTTATCCCCGCTTTATAGGTGAGGACACTGAGACTTGGAGAACTTCAGCCGGGTTGCACGGCTCTGAAGTACAGGAGCTGGGGGTGAGCCCAGTCAGTGGCTGATTGCCGTACTTCTCTACGCCACCTTTTCCCATGGCCTTGGCAGGGCTCATCATAGCCCCTGTCCCCGAGAAAGATGAGGATTTGTCCCTGTGAGAGCTGACTTTTCCACTGTTCAGCAGTGTCCTTTTGTGGAAAATTGGCAAGAGAATGAAACGGTTACGGGAGTAAATCATCTCGGATGTTGTGGGGTCAGAAGTTATATACCACTGAGCTTAAGCATAAATTTAAATTATTTGTCCGGTTTGTATATTGTTTTATTTTCCTCAGGCAAAACCAGTAAGAAGTAAATCAACATAGATTTTCAAGTTTTGATAAAAAGTATTTTTCAAGTTAGTTCTTAAAGGTATCCTGTGACTCAGCGTCATCCATCATAACAGATAATTTATTATAAGGAATAAGTTGACATTGATCTACTAACGTAGATTCAGACTTTAAACCTGAGGGCAGCAGGGAATGGAGAGAATACCACCAGCTTTGATTGGGAACTAGGGGTTGAGGCATTTTAAGATCTGCTAAAGTGGGACTTCCCTTGTGGTGCAGTGGTTAAGAATCCACCTTCCAATGCAGGGGACACGGGTTCGATCCCTGGCCGGGGAACTAAGATCCCACGTGCCGTGGGGCAACTAAGCCTGCGCACCGCAACGAAAACCCAGCGCAGCCAAAAAAAGAAAAGAAAAAAGGATCTGCTAAAGTAGTTGTGTACATCTCCATGTTTTATATTTTCTTATAATATATATAATATATATTATAATGAGTGTGGGTTTTTTAAATGAATAGACTTTATCTTTAGGGCAGTTTTATTTTTTTTAATTTTATTGAATATAGTTGATTTACAGTGTTGTGTTAATTTCTTCTGTACAGCAAGGTGACTCAGTTATACGTACACATATTCTTTGTTCATATTCTTTTCCATTGTGGTTTGTCACAGGATATTGAATATAGTTCCCTGTGCTATGCAGTAGGACCTTGTTGTTTTTAGAGCAGTTTTAGGTTGGGAGAAAATGGAGCGGGTAGTCCAGTTCCCTACCCACCCCACCCCACCCAGTTCCCCAGTTTTTAATGTCTTGCATTAGTGTGGCACATTTGTTGTAATTGTTTAGCCAGCGTTGGTACGTATTTGATGAGAGTCCATAGTTTACATTAGGGTCCCCCTTCGTGTTTTACAGTCCTTTGGGTTTTGACAAATGCGTCTTGTTATATATGCACCATACACTATCATATAAAATAGTTTCAATTCCCTAAAAGTCCTCTTTTCTTTACCTACTCATCAGTCTCTCCCCCCCCAAGCCCCTCGCAACCACCAGTCTTTTTACTGTCTCTGTAGTTTTGCCTGTTCCAGAATATCATTTAATTGGACTCATATGTAGCTTTTCCGGATTGACTTCTTTCACTTAACAATATTCGTTTACAGTCCCTCCATGTCTTTCTTATTTCTTCTAATTGTTGAATACTCCATTGTCTGAATGTACCAGTTTGTTTATACGTTTACCTATTGAAGGATATCTTGGTGTCTTCCATTTGTGCATGTATGTGTATTTTTAAACTTCATCCAGTATCTCTTGGAACTAGCACACTTTGGAAAGCATCATTTTAAATGGTTTTCTAGTTTGGTTGCCCGATAGTCATTAATTGAATTCTAAGGCCCCAGGAAAATTTTGACTGAGGAGCACCCCTCTTGCCTATCAGGCCTCCTCCCCAAATGAGATTGTTCTATATCCCTGGGAAATACACCCTTCTTTTCCCTCTCCAGTAATTCAGGGGTCATGGGGCCTGTGTTTCTCAATTGTCTTTAAAGCTGTGGCTCTTTCTGAAGCACAGAAACATCTGGGCCCACAGCCCAGATCTCATTCAGGTGGCTGGGGGCTAGCATCTCACCCCAGGGACAGCAGAGACACCCAGACAGCTGTGCCAGTGCAGGGAATAGTGGGGATCTTGGTCTGAATCCGAGGCCCCAGGGCCAGCTCACTGTCCTCTCCCCATCAGTCCCACCAGCAGTACCCCCCGTCGCACACCGCGCCCCTGCCCAAGAAGGCCTACTCCAAGATGGACAGCAAGGGCTACGGCCTGTACGAAGACTACGAGAACGAGCAGTACGGGGAGTACGAGGGCGAGGAGGAGGAGGACATGGGCAAGGACGACTACGACGACTTCGCCAAGGAGCTGAACCAGTACCGGCGGGCCAAGGAGGGCAGCAGCCGGGGCCGAGGTGAGAGCCGCAGCTTCTCCTCCAGGTTGTTGGGGCGGACCCGGGGCTGGGGGTTGGGCGCTCAGTGCAGAGCCAGACAGACCTCATGGGCCACGTGCTCATGGAGCGTCAAGTCCGGGAGAAGAGATGGGCAGTTATGCAGGGCTGAGATAAGCGTAGAAGGAGACAGGCAGGGAGCTCCATCCCAAGCACAGGGGACCGGAGTTTTGCCACGTGAGAAGAGGGTCCAGTGCTGAAGCCGTGGTTGGGATGGAGCCAGACTGGCGTGAGGCAAGGAGAAGACTGCTGTGACTCAAGGTGGTGGTGGTGGTGGTGGTTGTTTTTGGCCACACCCCGTGCCGAGTCCTAACCACTTGACCACCAGGGAAGTCCCTGAAGGGTTGTTTTTTAAATTCACTTCCTGGTCAGCTGTGAAGAGATATAGAAGGGACAGCTCTCACCCCTGGGGACGGTAACTGACAGCTGGCGCCTCCTCCCCCAGCCTCCCGTCTCCCATCACCTGACAAAGTGTGACTGCAGCCACGGGACTGCCACACCTCTGAACCTTGAACCTGTGGCAGTTAGGAGGATGGTGGGGGAGGGCAGAGCACCAGCGACCCAGCCCGGCCTCTTAGAACCATCTCCTGCCAATGATATTTCCCAACCCCAGAATGCTTCCAGAATTTTCCAGCCCAGCAGTTCTTAGCCCTGCTTGAGGCCCAGCTTGTTGTTTGAGTGGCTGGTCATTCATTCTTTCTTTCGATGGTCTTTCTTAGACTCCTCCCTAGATAGGCCCTGCTCTTTGGGGAGATTCTGGACTAGCCTGTCCAGTAGAGATATAATGCAAGCCACCATGCAATTATAAATTTTCTAGCGGTCACATTAGAAAAGTAAAAGGAAACAGAGGAAATTAATTTTAACAACACATTTTATAAATACGTTCCAAATCTCATTTCAACATGTAATCAAAATAGATAGATGTGATATTTTATATTCTCTCTCTCTCTTTTTTAACTAAGTCTTTGAAATTCAGTTTACACTTTATTCTCACAGTATTTCTTAGTTTGGCCAGCCACATTTCAGGTACTCAGTAGCCACACGTGACTGGTGCCTCTGTGTTGGACAGCGCCTCGGTCAGGGTAGCGTAGTGAGTGCTACAGCAGGCGTGTGTCCACGGTGCTCAGCTGCCCCTGTCCAGGGGCCCAGGGACCATGAATCAGCCTAGAGCAGCCGGGAAGGCTTCTTAGAACAGGAGGAGGAGGAGGATTGATTGACCTTGGGCAGACAGTAGGTTAACTTCTCTTCTGCTGGTGGGTCCTGCTTGCTCAGACTCTCACCGTCTGAATCACCACGCAGGCAACCGAGGCCGTGGCAGGGGCTACCGAGGCCGCGGAAGCCGTGGAGGGTCTCGAGGCCGAGGCATGGGCAGGGGCAGCCGAGGCAGAGGCAGAGGCGCCATGGGGGGAGACCACCCGGAGGACGAAGAGGACTTCTATGAAGAGGACATGGAGGTAAGGCTTTCTCCAGCTTGGGGGGTGGTGGGAGTGGGGTCGGGTGGCTGGTGGGCTGCAAGACTAAGTCTGTAAGACGAAGGTGGAAAGGAAGCATCAGGTGGCAGGTTTATGTGTTTAAAAATGTTCATTTATTATTTGGAATAGAGAAAACCTTCCTATGGTTCAAAATTGAAAAAATACCAAAGGGTGAGCTGTCAGAAACATCTTCATCTCACCGCTCTCTCAGCGAGCGCCTTAGTTCCCATCCCTGAAGACAGGGTTCCCCAGGGTACTCGAAGCATTTAATGCCTTCGCAGTCAGGTGCCTGTTCAGTTCCCTCCTGCACACGCACAAACGCGTGTGCACGCGAGGAGAGCTACCACACTCACTGTTCTGTCGCTGCCAGAGACCTTGCCCCGCTGCCCCTTGTTCTAGCTGCACAGCTGCCCCTTGGGAGCTGCCCAGTGGGCTGGGAGCCCTACGAGTGAAGGCTGCGCGGGGCAGGACTAGGACCAGCCACCGCGTAGGCTGCGGCGTGTGAAGAGGGGGCACAGGTGGGAGTCACTGGGTTGCTCGCTTGCTCTTCTGAGTTTGACATTGTCCCGAGTGTACAAAAAGGCAGAAAGGGGTGGAGTATATAGTTCAGGACATTGTTCATTGTTCGCCAAATGACACTTTCCTGCTTCCCTTCCCTCCGGAATTCCAGTACGGAGAAAGTGAGGAGCCGATGGGAGACGACGACTACGACGACTACTCCAAGGAGCTGAACCAGTACCGCCGGTCCAAGGACGGCCGAGGACGAGGTGGGCGGGGGCCACGAGGGGCGAGTCAGTGGGGCTCCTTCTGGCAGCTGCTGGCCTCGGGTGCTGGAGAGAGGCCTCAGGTGAACGCCATTTCTCTCTTCTGCAGGGCTAAGTCGAGGCCGTGGCCGGGGTTCCCGAGGTCGAGGGAAAGGGATGGGCCGGGGCCGTGGTCGAGGTGGCAGCCGAGGAGGGATGAACAAGGGTGGAATGAATGATGACGAAGACTTCTACGACGAGGACATGGGCGTAAGTCGGCTCTTCATTCTGATCTGATGTTTTTACTCAAGGCTCCTTCTTGAAATTTTTTTTTTTCTTTAATGAGTTATTCTCCGAGGCTGGTCCTGTCCCCCTGTTCCCATCAGCCGTTCCCCGTAGGGCCTGTCAGCACTAATTATCTTTCATGGGGGTTGCGCTGCTGGTGAGACCCTCTGTTTTTAAAACCATATCTTTGTAGCACCTGCAGTCACCTGTTCTCTGAGTCCCTGAGTTAACCCTGGAGAGTTTTCCAGGAAGGCTCGTGCCGCCTCTTCTTGGAATGAATGTGTTCCCGCGCAGGTGTGTGGCGCACGAGTCCTCCGCTGCCCACACTCCACGCTCCGGGGCTCAGACCCCACAGAGTTGGATGCTGGATGGAAGCTGCTGGTCAGCACTCCTTCTCCTTGCCTCACGCCAGTCTGGCTCCCCTATAAAGGGGAGTGCTCCACTCCCCTTTATAGTCACGCTCTGTGTTCCTAACAGGATGGCGGCGGAAGCTACCGGAGGGGTGACCATGACAAGCCCCACCAACAGTCCGACAAGAAAGGCAAAGTCATCTGCAAATACTTCGTGGAAGGGCGGTGCACATGGGTAAGGGGCCAGTTCCAGTACCAGGGTGCCCAGAGCAGGGACACATGGGCCTCTGGGAATGTTCTGGAGGCCATACTCACTGGGGGCAGTGTTCTGGTGGGCTTGGAGTGATTGTCTGAGAGATGCCTGGAAGGCCTGGAAGACTTAGTTCACTCCTCAGAGTGACTGAAGAGCCAGGACAAGATTGGTGACGCATCTGGGTTTTTTTGGTTTGGGAGGATTTTTTTGGCCAAAATTTTCACCCAGTCCATATGGTCTCAAGCGTTTTGTTAGAATTGATACTCATGCAAAGGTGTAATATATCGTGGTTGAGTTACTGAACTTCAGTGTGGGAGAGGGAATCATTAAGGCATCCAGATGGAAAAGGTGGTCAAGGTCAGCCTTGACCTTCACAGCAGAGTATAATGCCAGAAGATGGGCCAATGACCTGAAAGTTCTGAAGGAAACAAGTATAATCCAGTGTTAGTTCAACCAGGCAGCTTTTTATTCAGGTATACAGGCAGCAGGCAGATATTGGCAAGCAAGTACCCAGGGAGTACTGCACCTGTGTACCTGTCTTAGGAAAAAATATTATTGTGTTTCAGACAAAGGTGTGTTTGTGTGTAAAATAGTCCTTATTATAGTTGCAATTCATACTATTTTTAGAAACTTGAAATAAATATAAACAAAAAAGAGTAGCTATTCCTAAGAGAAAGGGGGAACGAGTATCGAACAGTTTCTCTTTTCAGTTTACCTGGATGTTGTTTTGTTTGGATTGTACAGTTTGACTACAGATAGCAGAAAACTCAACTCCACTGGCTTAAACACATAGACGTTTGTCTCTCAGAATAGTCTGGGAATTCCCTGGTGGTCCAGTGATTAGGACTCTGCACTTCTACTGCAGCTGGCATGGGTTTGATCCCTCGTTGGTGAACTAAGATCCTGCATGCCGCATGGTGTGGCCAAAAAAAAAAAAAAAGTCTGGGGCAGGGACGCGGGGGCATTACAGGGCTGATACAGTTGTCAGTGGCACCATGGGGGACCCAAGTTCCTTCCTACTTTTTATTCTGGCATCTTTAAGTGTGTGGCTTTCGTCCTCATGGTTGCTTAATGGCTGCTGTGCCTCCAGGCATCACATCCAAGGGCTAGGAGGAAGAAAACTGTGTGAAGGGATTTTTTAAAAAATCAGGGCAGTATTGTCTTCCCTGGGGAGTTTGGGGTTCTGTTAGAAATTGGGGTTCTGTTAGAAAGGAAGAAGCATGAAACTGGATACTGGCTGTTATGCAGCAAACAGTAAGTGGGTAAGAGAGGCGAAGGCAAGAAGAGGAAGAGTTAGATAGAAGCAGTGAAAGGCAGCAGAATGGAGCCGGGAGGACTGAGGACATGGGGGAGGGAGGCAGGGGCAAGACAAAGGGCCACACACTTTGGCAGAAGTTTCAGGTTGGTGGGAAACTGCATTTATGAGTCTGCCTTTCCTGGACCTCCTGCCCTTTCTGGGGTCGGGGTGGGGGTTTGTTTCTGTCGTTGGTCCCTCTGTGCTTCAGCAGTGACAGAGCAGTACTTCCTTTTGCAAACAGCTTACCTTTTCACTGCTTCTCTTCCAGGGAGACCACTGTAATTTTAGCCACGACATCGAGCTACCAAAGAAGCGAGAACTGTGCAAGTTTTACATCACCGGATTTTGTGCCAGAGCCGAGAACTGCCCCTATATGCATGATATCCTTTGGTGCCCACATTTGATCTGATTGAGGGTGCAGAGCTCCTTTTCTCCTTACTGGTAATAACAGCTGATCTTCCCCACACTTTTGCTCTGTGTGCCAGTACTGTGCCAAGAGCTTTCTGCGCATCCATCTCTTAACCCTCACGTCTGCCCTGTGATGGGTCTGCTCTTCCTAGTCTGCAGGTCCACTCAGAGATTGGATTGTTTTCAGTAGTAAATACTGCAGTACTTACACGATCTGTGGATGGTTGGATCCACAGATGCAGAACTGAGGGTATGGAGGACGGATTATAAATTATACTCAGATTTTTGACTGAGTTGGCGCCCCTAACCCCCATGTTGTTCAAGGGTCAAGTGTACTCTCGAGACTGGCTTACACCATTGCCTGTTATCTTTCTGAGATTTTTCAAATGGCTGTGTAACCATGGGCAAATCGTTGAACTTTTCCCCTCTTCCTGTTGAGTGAGGATCTGAGGACACAGCCTCAAGGCCAGCATGGTGGGGCGGGAAGCACTCCAGAGTGGGGGTGTCGAGAACCGGGGTCTCATCTTGGGTCAGCTGCCAACCTGCTGTGCAGCTCTGAGCCAGTCACTTCGCCTCTCTGGGCCTCAGTTTCCTTGTCTCTAAAACAGAGGGGCTTGGATTCTGTCCTTGGGTGGGTTTCATGAGGTGAGGCATTTGCCTTAACTTGCCGTGAACGTGATTTTCCGTGTAAGTTGTACCACACGACCGGGAACTGCATCAACGGCGATGACTGCATGTTCTCTCACGACCCCCTGACCGAAGAGACCAGAGAGCTCTTGGACAAGGTAACGTCCAGGCTGACAGCAGCTGTAGCTAATGGGGACCAGGAGGTGCGCCTGCCACAGGCCTGGCACTGCAGCCCGCCTGTCTGGCCTCTGTGCAGGACCAGAATCCCCAGTTGCGTTGATTGGAGCTGGGCCGTGTTCAGGAGGAAATGGGGACTGTATTCTCTGCAGGGAGAATTGAGGTGATCACACCTGTGTCTTCTCTCCTGCCGGGACGGTTTTCCCTGGAGGGGCAGCTCCCTAAAAGGAATGTTGCGTGGTGTGTCTCCAAACATACCTTGTGATTTCTTAACTGTCCTTTAGAGAGAGCCCGTGGTATACAAAGAGGAGGTGAGACTTCGGATGGGTTCTGTTTTTTAATAATTTTTTAAGTTATTTATTTATTTTTATTTTTGGCTGTGCTGGGTCTTCATTGCTGCGCGTGGGTTTTCTCTAGTTGCGGTGAGCAGGGGCTACTCAGTTGCAGTGCGCGGGCTTCTCATTGCAGTGGCTTCTCTTTTTTGCAGAGCACGGGCTCTAGGCGTGCGGGCTTCAGTAGTTGTGGTGCCTGGGCTCTAGCGCAGGCTCAGTAGTTGTGGTACACGGGCTTAGTTGCTCCACGGCATGTGGGATCTTCCCGGACCAGGGCTTGAACCCGTGTTCCCTGCATTGGCAGGCAGATTGTTAACCACTGTGCCACCAGGGAAGTCCCTGGATGGGTTCTGTTTTGATGGAAGGGTCATATGTTTCTTTCCAAGTCTTAAGGATTCTTTTATGTAGTAGAAAAAGTATGGGGCAATTGGAGGCTCTCACGATGGGGAGGCTTCCTCCAATGAGGTATCAGGGCTTCCTTACCAGCCAGATGACATTTGAAACTCATCCTCATGTCTGTTCTCCCTGAGGAGTCAGGCTGAGGACTTTGGGGCCCCCGGTTCCTGTCCTTGATTTTCTGACATCCATCACAGGGTGAATGGGTGCGAGAACACGTGTCCTTTCACATGACGGCTTTCCTGCCTTCTCTCTGGTTCTCAGAAAGTTTAAGGAGATTGGCTGTTTTTTGAGAATGGAAAGAATCGGTAGGTACCTCAGCCAGGTTCAGGAATCCACCCATGCGGGCCGGGGCTGCCTGAGGGGTTGAGGGGAAGCCCTGCACAAGCAAAGCAAGAGAACGTCCACTCCTCATTGGGAGAGCATTCATGGAGAAAGTTCTCATCTTTGCCAGGCCCTTTGACCTATTATCCTAGGAATAGGGTTTTGTAACTGGTAGCTGTCTAGAATCTGTGAGTCATTCTCAGGGTAAGGAGTGGGAAAAGTCATGGCGGCTTCATTTCTCATTTGAAGAACTAAAGAATCTCTGACTGAGGACTGCCCCCTGCTGGTGGTTCAGAGTTTGCTCTCTAGACCAGTGCTGTCCAGTAGGAACACCACAGAGCCACAAATTTAAATTTTTAGTAGCCACATTAAAAAAGTAAAAAGAGATGAAATTAGTGTATCTTATTTAGCCCAGTATATCCATGTCCAAAGTACCATTTCAGCAGGTAATAAATAATGAAATAATTACGATATTTTGGGGTTTTTTTTTTTTTTTTTTGTACTAAGTCTGAGGAATCTAGTGTTTATTTTCTACTTATAGCGCCATTTCAAGCACCCAATAGCCACACATGGCCAGTGACCACTATATCGGACAGCACAGCTCTAGACACCCTAATAACTCAAAGCAAATCAAGGTGGCGCATTTCCATTTCTGGCCACAAACATTTTGAGAGTATCAGTAACATCCTCTATCTAAAGTCAAGCCTCAGTAGGTTAAAAATGAGCGTTGAACCTGGAAAAACCATTCCAGAATCGAATTTGGGTGGTCAGAAAGTAAAACTTAAACCTTTACAATGGGCCCAGAGTAACCCTGATAAACGTGGGGTCAGCCATTTCCTTCTCTCCTGGACAGAGTTGCAGCTTGATCAACTAGGGCTGGGGCCTGAGGCTCCTGGGCAGCCCTTGGGTCCAAGCTGTGAGGACAGGGCCTTCATCATCCTCTCCTGAAATGTCTGTGCTCTCTCTTCCACCCTTTTCTTCAGCTTTATTTTCCTGCTTCTTGGTGACGTTTCTGTCTGTCCAGATACATCAGCTTCCAATCATCCACTCCAGGTTTGAGACGTGCTTGCCTTTGGGGCTGTCAGTGACTGTAACGTGAGAGCGAGTGGCAAGAATAATGCAAAGAATTCCGTCCACCTAGATTCCTCTGTCAGCATTATTTTGCCCCCTTTGCTTTATCACTTTGCTCTCATTTATTTTTTTTCCTTGAGCCATTTGAAAATAAGTTGCATACATTATGGTTCTTTACCATTAAATCCTTCAGTTACTGTTTTATACCTACACTGTTTTATAGTCAGGTTTGTCAAGGTATAGTTTGTATCCAGTCTAAAAAAAAAAAAGTGTCCCTGTTTAGTTCTGTGAATTTTTTTTTTTTTTTTGGCTGCTCTGGGCGTCATGCAGGATCTTAGTTCCCCAACCAGGGATCGAACCCATGCTCCCTGCAGTGGAAGTGCAGAGCTCTAACCACTGGACCGCCAGGGAATTCCCTAGTTCTGTGAATTTTGACAAACGCAGAGAGTCATGTGACTACCTCACAGTTTAGGTAGAGGAAATTCATTCTTTCACCCCCAAAACCCCTCCCCTTTTGTAATCAGTGCCTCTCCCATCTCCAGCCCCTGGAAACCACTGATCTGTTTTCTGTCCCTGTAGTTTGCCTTTTCAGGAAAGTCATATAAATAGACATATGGTATGTAGCTTCTAAACATGTGTGCGGTTTATATAGCCTTTTGTTTTTTGTTTTTTTATAAATTTATATATTTTTTAAATTTATTTGTTCACTGTGTTGGGTCTTCGTTGCGATGCGTGGGCTTCTCATTGCGGTGACTTCTCTTGTTGCAAACGCGGGCTTCAGTAGTTGTGGCATGTGAGCTTCAGTAGTTGCGGCTCGCGGGCTCTAGAGCGCGGGCTCAGTAGTTGTGGCGCACAGGTTTAGTTGCTCCACGGTATGTGGGATCTTCCCGGACCAGGTCTTGAACCTGTGTCCCCTGCATTGGCAGGCGGATTCTTAACTGCTGCGCCACCAGGGAAGCCCTATAATAGCCTTTTGAATCTGCCGTCTTTCATTCTGCATGAGGTGTTTGAAATTCATCCACATTGTTGCAAGTATTGGTAGTTCATCACTGTTTGTTCTTGAGTAGTACTCCACTGTGTGGATGATCTGAGATTATCTAGTCACCAGTTGAAGAACATTTGATTTGTTAGCAGTTTGGGGCAAAAGCTTAGATTTTTTTTTTTTTTTTTGTCCATGCTGTACAGGATCTTAGTTCGCCTGTAGGATCTTAGTTCCCCGACCAGGGATCAAACCCACGCCCCCTGCAGTGGATGCCCAGAGTCTTAACCACAGGACCACCAGGGAATTCCCAAAGCTTAGAATGTTTAACAAATGGACATGAGCTTATTTCCTTGGCCCAGTGAACCTTGGCCCACATGTCTATGTGTATCCGCAGGTGTGGCCGTCCTTTTCCATTGAGAGGATGCCTTTGACTTTTGGAAACCCGGGAATCATTCAGAATCAGTCCTGGTGGGGGAGGTTGTGGGACCCAGCAAGGCCCTGGTTGTGTGGTGTGAGGGAGCTCCTTGCTGCAGAGAGGCCCAGGAAGGGGCAGGAGGGAGTCTCTAGGGATAGATGTGCTGAAGGACTGCCTGGATGGTTTGGGTTCAGCTTTTCAGGGTGGGGGTGGGGTGTTGACATCTCCTGTGTATCTTATGCATCAGTGTTCCGGGCTCTGATGCGATTCAGCTCCTGCTTTTGAGGCAGCACTTGCGGCCCAGTGGGGGTGGCGGGTAAAGAGATAAGTGCAAGGAGCTGGCTGTGTCCCGTGCTGGAGTCCTCGTCGGGGTGTCGTGGGGTCTGCGCGAGGGGTGAGGGGGGTGAAGTCCTGGAGCGGGAGCCCGCCGTGAGGTGAGACTTCTCCCCAGCGTAGAATGGGTGTGGAAGCCCCGATTGCGGGGCACAGTGGGGAAGCGGAAGTGACGGGACCCAGGGAGGTGAGTGTGAGAGAGAGGGGGCCCGCCTTGCCTGGGGACCGGCGATACACTCGTAGGGGCTGTCCTGTGGGCCAGTGCTTCAGTTCGTTTGGTCATTGAGTTCATTGCGTGGCCCTATGTGCTGAGCACCGTGCCAGGCCGGGGGTGGCAGTGGAAGGATCACCTCAGCCTCTGTCCCCCGCGCAGGGGCCATTGGCTGGGTGTTCCCGAGTGCGGAGCGGTACAGAGATGTGTGACCCTATCTCGGGGGCGAGGGGAGTGTGGTGCATTTGATGGCTGGACCACGGCATCCCCTCCCTGGGCGGGGAGGAAGTTGTGGTCAAGTTTGTTCCTGTTTAATGAGGTATAACCTCCTCCTTAGGTTTTGCCTACACCTGAGGGCATTTCGTTGCCATTGAGAGGATCTAGCAGTGCAGGGCTTTGGCTCTGTGACCGGAGGTTGCTCTGACCACACCTTGAGTAGCAGGGCTCTAAGGGACAGATGTTTTCCACTGATCAGACTTCCAAGTTTTCCATCCCCCTTGAAGCCAAATTCTTCTTGGACCCTGCGTCCCTGGGTCCACATACCGTTGCTGATGGTTAGGAGAGAGAAAAGCTGGGAACTGCCTGACGCCCGCCAGGAAGTCCTGCCTCCGCCACCCACGCCGCCACCACCGTCCCTGGGCGGAGGAGCAGGAGGAGGAGTTGCCTTGAGCAGTGCTGAGGCTGAGGTGTGATGCCCCGCGTTAGGATCCACTCAGGCGTGTGTGCTGAGGTCCCCAAGACCACCTGGGCCCAGGTTGGACAATTTGCTGGGGACACTCCCAGGGCCGAGCTGTCTGAGATTTAACTCCAGCGAAAGAACACAAAGCAGAATGCACAAAGAGAAAAGGCAGGCGGTAAAGGCTGAAACCAGGTACCAGCTTCCAAGATTCCTCGCCCTCTGGAGTCACATGGGACGTGTATAACTCCTCAGGTTGTGACAGAACGTGTAGAACGCTGTCCACCATGGGCGTGCAGTAGAGACTCAGTCAGTGCCCAGGGTTTTTATTGAGGGCAGCCTCTGCCTGGCACGTACCAAAATCCCAGGCTCCCAGAAGGAAAAGGGATGTTCCGCAGAAAGCATGCTGTTTGTGCAAATGGTTTAGACACAGTGAGCCCCTCTTAGCAGTCAGGGAATCCTGGGAAACCTCTCGAAATCCAGGTTCTCAGGCACCAGCCAAAGGCCAACATTGCAAGCTGGCCTTCCAAGAGAAGCAGGCAGGCCTGTAGTGTTAACTTCTGCCCAGGATCCTAATTGGTGAGATGTTCTGCTTGAATCCAGACTTTGGAATTGTCCACCTACCCTGTAACAGCCCTTATGGTGGGCCCTGCGGGTCTTGCCCTTGTGGAGTTGGTAGTCGTTGGGCCAGGAATAAACAAAGATACAACTAAATGTAAAATCTTACAAAGCTTAGCAGTGCTTTCAAGGGAGCTAACGGTGTTCCAGTAGTAAATACAGGAGACCTGGCCAGTCACCCTGAGTTGACCTTTAATAAGAGACCCCAGCAACTGGGGGATATGGAGCCATACATTAAGAATGGAGGGGAAAACAGATGCCTGCGGAGAGGCCTGGTCCAGGCCAGGACCCTGCTGGGGAAAGAGCTTAGCTGTCCGCAGAACTGAAACAGAGCTGGGTGCTTAGGGTGGAGGAGTCCGCACACCATAGAAGGAAATGAAGCTTCCAGGGTGCTGTGAAGTCCTCCCCAGACACCCAGCCCTGCTGTCAGGCCCTGTGGGTCCTCGTAAGTGATTGGGTTTTGATTGCAAGTGCGGTGAGGGGCCCTTAAAATTCAAACAGAACAATGAACTTTCTTTTTTTTATATAAATTTATTTTATTTTTATTTATTTTTGGCTGCGTTGGTTCTTTGTTGCTGCACGTGGGCTTTCTCTAGTTGCAGTGAGCGGGGGCTACTCTTTGTCGTAGTGCGCGGGCTTCTCATTGCGGTGGCTTCTCTTGTGTGGAGCACAGGCTCTAGGCGTGAGGGCTTCAGTAGTTGTGGTGCGCGGGCTCAGTAGTTGTGGCTTGCGGGCTCTAGAGCACAGGCTCAGTAGTTGTGGTGCATGGGCTTAGTTGTTCCACGGCGTGTGGGATATTCCCAGACCAGGGCTTGAACCCGTGTCCACTGCATTGGCAGGCGGATTAACCACTGCACCATCAGGGAAGCCCAGAACAATGAACTATTAATCAGCCATGAAATAGATAAAATAGATGATACAGCTACAACATGGATGAACCTTGAAAATGTCATGCTAAGTGAAAGAAGCCAGTCACAAAAGGCCACAATATTATAGGATTTCGTTTCTATGAAATGTCCAGAATAGACAAATCCATAGAGACAGAAAGTAGATTGGTGGTTGCCAGGGGCTGGGAGGGAGCAGGGCATGGGGAGTGACTGCTTAATGGGTATGGAGTCTTCTTCGGCGGTGTTACAACTAGATAGAGATGGTGGTTATACAACATCGCGAATGTACTTAACGTCCTTGAATTGTCCACTTGAAAATGGTGAAATAGTACATAGTATGTTGCATGTATTTTGCTGCCAAATAAGAATGGCTCCCCTGTCAGCTGTTCACCGAGAAGGGATGTGGCAGTGGTATGGGGCGATGACTTTTGTGCCAGAGAGGCTTTGTGGTCGTTGGCCTGATGCTGTAAGGCAGCAGTCCCCAACCTTTTCGGCACCAGGGACCGGTGTTGTGGAAGACGATTTTTCCACAGACCCGGCTGGGGATGGGGGATGGTTTCATGGTGATTCAAGCGCGTTGCATTTATTGTGCACTTTATTTCTGTTATTATTGCATTGTAATATATAATGAAATAATTACACAACTCACCGTAATGCAGAATCAGTGGGAGCCCTGAGCTTGTTTTCCTGCAACTAGATGGTCCCATCTGGGGGTGATGGGAGACAGTGACACCCGAAGTGTGTTGCTTATGTCCAGTCTACTCCGTGAGATGCAGCTTAATTGTCACTTGCCACTCACTGATAGGGCTTTGATATGAGCCTGTAAACAACCGATTTATTACGGTCTCTGTGCAGTCAAACCTCTCTGCTAATGATAATCTGTATCTGCAACCGCTCCCCAGCCCAGCATCACCGCCTCACGTCCACCTCAGATCATCAGGCGTTAGAGTCTCATAAGGAGCGCGCAGCCTAGGCCCCTCGCATGCGCAGTTCACAGTAGGGTTCGAGCTCCTATGAGAATCTAACGCCCCCGCTGATCTGACAGGAGGCCGAGCTCTGGCAGGAATGCGAGAAACGGGACGAAGCTTTGCTTCCTTGTCTGCCGCTCACCTCCTGCCGTGCGGCCTGGTTCCTAACAGGCCACAGACCAGCACCAGTCCGTGGCCCGGGGGTTGGGGGACCCCTGCTGTAAGGGCCTCAGGGTAATGAAGAGTTATCCTCTGCAAATTCGGCTCTCAGCCCTGGAGGAGTGCATTCCAACCCGCCTCCTCCCCTGTCCTGACTCTCACTGTTTTGTCCTTCTGGCCCGCAGATGTTGGCTGATGACGCAGAGGCAGGCGCTGAGGATGAGAAGGAAGTTGAGGAGCTGAAGAAGCAGGGCATCAACCCCCTGCCCAAACCACCCCCTGGCGTGGGCCTCCTGCCCACCCCGCCCCGCCCACCTGGCCCCCCGGCCCCGACCTCTCCGAATGGCCGGCCCATGCAGGGTGGCCCCCCGCCCCCGCCCCCACCCCCGCCTCCGCCCCCCGGCCCCCCTCAGCTGCCCATGCCCGTGCACGAGCCGCTGTCCCCACAGCAGCTGCAGCAGCAGCAGGACATGTACAACAAGAAGATCCCCTCCTTGTTTGAGATCGTGGTGCGGCCCACAGGACAGCTGGCTGAGAAACTGGGTGTGAGGTGAGTGCCTGGGGGCTTTTCTGGCCTCAGCCAGGCTTCTCTGTGCCAGGGCCCTGTGGCCTGGAACCTGACCAGGCCAGCATCCTGCCTCTCTGCAGAGCCCTCAGAGGCCTGGTCTGGGGCCTCCTGCTGCTCGACCATGAGCAGGCTTCTGTGTCTCCTCAGGGATGTGGCTGCCACCCTTCCTCTGCAGCCCCTCTCACGGGCACCGTTTTCTCCTTCCAGGTTCCCTGGACCCGGAGGACCCCCAGGGCCGATGGGCCCCGGGCCCAATATGGGACCCCCGGGGCCGATGGGGGCCCCGATGCATCCTGACATGCATCCCGACATGCACCCGGACATGCACCCTGATATGCATCCGGACATGCACCCCGACATGCCAATGGGCCCTGGCATGAATCCTGGCCCGCCCATGGGACCTGGTGGCCCTCCAATGATGCCCTATGGTCCTGGAGACTCCCCACATTCTGGAATGATGCCCCCCATCCCACCAGCCCAGAACTTCTATGAAAACTTCTACCAGCAGCAAGAGGGCATGGAGATGGAACCAGGACTCATTGGGGACGCAGGTATGCAGGGCTCAGGGTGGGGGCCAGCTGGGGCTGCTGGGGTCTGCACAGTGGAATGTAGTCAGGAAGATCTGGTTTTTCTTCCTCGGTCTGAGTCTTTGAAAACATGAATCCAACTCCATCTCTGTCCCGTGAGTGGTTGAACGTTTTCAGTGACGTGGGATTCACTACCCTGTTGAGTCTAGGAGGAGTGTTATGATTGCCATCACTATAACTTATTTAATTTCTGTAAGTTTTGCTTGGTGTGTGTGGAGTGGGAGCTTGGGAAGTTAGAGGGACGGGTGTGGAATGGTGTTGAACTTCCAGGCTGAGGTGCCCCCAACCAAAGCGGCCTCCTTCTGGGGTGGTTCTTGGCTTGGAGCTGCCTTGCGACTCTGCTTGTTCTGTCCCCACAACTGACCATCTTCCTTCCTCCTTTCCTTCCTTTCTTACAAAACGAGAACATGTGTTGGTAACAAACTAAACGTCCGACAGTTGGGTGCTTGGACGACAGTGCCGCGTCAGTAGGAGGTGGTGTGCAGCCCTCAGAAGGACCAGATGTGTCATTGTTGCCAGGGGCCAGGCGTGCTTCTAGGCGTGGGGTCAGAGCGAGCAAAGCACGTAGTCCTTGCCTTAACTTCATTTGAGTGGAGGGAGACCGACAGGAAATGTGTAAACAAGGGCGTCAGCTCATTTCGGCATTGGTCATTGCTGGCGGTGAAATAGGGCACCGTGTGAGGGTGACGGGTGGAGGCCGGACCGGCTGGGTGCGTCACAGCCAGTGGAGGCCTGTCTGAGAGGTGAAGGCGGGGAGGGAGTCGTGGGCTTGGCTTAGGTGGCAGCTGCAGCAGGTGCGGAGGCCTCAGCCAGTCACCTTGTTTGTGGAAAACAAAGGTGTCCATGTGGCTTGGAAAGGGAGGACGGGGGAGAGAAGTCCCAGCACACAGGACCCTGCGGGCCATGGCGAGGTGGACTCGGCGGAAGAGTGACAGGGATAGTGGAGGAGCGCAAGGGCGATGGATGCGAGTAGGGGCGGAGGGGAATCTTGGGAGCTTGTGGGCTGCCCTTGAGTCGCCCTGGGCAGAGGTGAGGTGGGTGGCAGCCGGGAGAGGACAGGGAACCGCAGGGCTAGGTGTGGAGGTGGAGCCATCGGGCCAGCGTGGCCAGGCGGCAGGGGCGGTGCCGGCGAGCCGCTCTGGGTGTCCAGGCCGAGCCAGGTTGGGGCAGGGCAGCACTTCTGCTTTGGCCACGTTAAGCATGAGGTGCCCGTTTGACAGCCATGCAGAGGTCAGGGAGCTGACCAGGCTGGAGGTCAGTGTGGGAGTCTTTGGCATCTCAATTGTGTTCAGAGGCATGAGAGCAGGTGTTTGGGGCAGGGAGCCAGGTGAGTGACATGTTCTCAAGTGAGAAAAGCAGGCGACCTGAGGGGGCTTCCTCCCCCTTTAAACAACGTGTATGAAATGTGCATGGAAAAGGTCTGGGTGGGGAAGAAAACCCGAAAGTCTGTCAAGCTGATAACAGTTGGTATCTCTGGAGTAATTCACTCTAATGCCCATATCATGAAATCTACCTTCTTAGTACTATTCAGTTGTTTTTAATATATTGAAAAGAGCAGAACCGTCAAGAAATTCACTCTTGAATTCCGTGCAGGGGGGCCTGGGTGGGACCGTTGTTTAAGGAGTGTCCTCACCTCCGAGCCAGGGTGTGGCTCAGAGCAGACTCGCCCATCAGGTTCACATGTTATGAAGTTCAGGGGCTAGAAGAAAGCGACCTTTCACTTTGTGCTTTACACACTTCGTGTGTGACGTGTTTACAGATTTGATTACTTGAACCCTGACGGTTTAGTTGCAGTCACAGATCCACTCTCTTGGCAGTGCAGTCACAGATCCACTCTCTTGGCAGTGCAGTCACAGATCCACTCTCTTGGCAGTGCAGTCACAGATCCACTCTCTTGGCGGTGCAGTCACAGATCCGCTCTCTTGGCGGTGCAGTCACAGATCCGCTCTCGTGGCGGTGCAGTCACAGATCCGCTCTCGTGGCGGTGCAGTCACAGATCCGCTCTCTTGGCGGTGCAGTCACAGATCCGCTCTCGTGGCGGTGCAGTCACAGATCCGCTCTCGTGGCGGTGCAGTCACAGATCCGCTCTCGTGGCGGTGCAGTCACAGATCCGCTCTCGTGGCGGTGCAGTCACAGATCCGCTCTCGTGGCGGTGCAGTCACAGATCCGCTCTCTTGGCAGTGCTGGGGCCACACTTTGGCTGCTCAGCAGGGGAGCCGCATCTCACGCTGCAGATGGGGGATATTGCATCCTCGCAGAGCGTTCTGTGGGACAGTGCTAACTGGACTTTTGTCTCCGACCCACACACGCGCGCGCGCGCACACACGGTCTCCAGGCGTGTCGTTGAAGGTCTGCCCACGGTGCTCCCCTCGTCTTTGGCTCTGACTTGGGTAGGGTAGCGTTTGTGAAGGGAGGTGGCTAGTGCCGGGTGCCTGCCCGCCCTTCGAGAATGAAGGCAAGCCCTTCCGCCGTGTGCTTCCTAGATGCTGTATGGGAGAAACACCCCCCCGCCCCGTCCCTGTAAATGCAGCAGCACGCTCATAAACGTTGGTGGAGTTAGGAGCCCATAAAGGGAGGAGGAGGAGGAATCAGCCGTCAGCCTCTGGGTTGACATGTAGCCATAGCAACATTGTGGTGTATTTTCTTCTCTTCCTTACTAGTCTTTGTTTACCATGGTTGAACTCATATTCTGAGCTCACTGAGAGATTAGGGTGTGTTTTTCTTTATTATTTATTTAAAGAAATCATAAAATTAATGCTCATCAAGAGTAATGAAAACAGATCAGAAATATGTGGAGTAAAAAGTGAAAGAGCCCTCAGCCCCTCTCTCCTGTTCTCATCCCCAGAGGGACTGTTTTCTGTCTGTCTTTTCAAAACCTTTTCTTTGTGTTTTACAAACATCCGTACGACGTTCCGTCCTGTTTTCACCTCATGAGCATTTGCCCATGTCACTAAACCTCACCGTGAACCCCATTCTCAGTGGCTGCATCCTAGGTGGGACCCTCCCCGCCCCCCATCGGCTGCTCCGTCCTCCGCTGCTGGGCTTTCCGTGGGGCCCCTCCTGGGGAGGGTAGGAAGGGATGGGCTACACATTCTCACCCATCGCCATCCGGGGGTGGTTTTCCAGTTGAGGGCACGGGTGGGTTGGAGTCGGTGCCGCGAGGCCCTTCCCGACATGAACCCTCGGTTCTCCCCTGCCACAGAGGACTACGGGCGCTACGAAGAGCTGCCGGGGGAGCCTGGGGAGCGCCTCTTCCCCGAGCACCCTCTGGAGCCTGACAGCTTCCCTGAGGGAGGGCCCCCAGGCCGGCCGAAGCCAGGCGCCGGTGTCCCCGACTTCCTGCCCTCGGCCCAGAGGGCCCTGTACCTGAGGATCCAGCAGAAGCAGCAGGAGGAGGAGGAGAGAGCGAGGAGGCTGGCTGAGAGCAGCAAGCAGGACCGGGAGAATGAGGAAGGCATGTGTCCCCCCCAGGGACAGGGGCCTTCCCCGACGGGCGCAGGCCCCCCGGGCCGCCGTGCAGGGGAGAGGTGGGGAGCACCTAGTTCGGGTTTTGTGTCAGAAAGGGACCTGTGGCTGGGGAGGACCCCTGCCCAGGTCTGTGGAGCTGCTGGGGCTGCTGCATGTCCCTGAGAAAATAAGACGTCGGGGCTGCCCTTCTGTGTCGTGGGGTTCGGGAGAGACCCTGATCGCATCGAGGAGGGAGGTGGGCTGGTCCCTGGAGGAGACAGCAGGCAATAGGATTCACCTCCTGCATCCTTACAGAGGAGGCTGTAGGGAGATCCTCAGTCCCCTTTTCCCCAGACCATGTTCTCAGGAAGCCAACAGATGAGAGCTAGTCATCGACATAAACCAGCAATAATCACAGGCACAGCTGCCAAGTCTCATGGTGCCGTGCAGTGACCTGATGGTATCCACCCCGGGGTGAAAGGGGGCAGGCAAAAGCGGTATCTAGAACCTGAAGCCAAAGGCCATGTGTGGCCCTGACCAGAGCCGAGGAGCAAGTGGGACAGTGAGAACAGGGGACAGCCCCCTCCCCTAGGGGCTCTGGTTGCACCTGCCTAGAAAGTTGGACGTGGGCTAGCTTCTGAGTCTGCCCACCTGGCCCCGCCTCTTGTCAGCTGGTGACTGCCCTGCCCTGGGTCGCGGGAACGTTTTGAGGGGCCTGGGAGGCACGTGTCTGTGAGCCCCAAGCACAGTGAGAGCCAAGGCAGCAGTAGCTGTTCACAGGCACTCAGAGCCAGGCCTGCCATGTTGGGGCCTGAACCTGCCCAGGAGGTGAGGAGGTGGCGGCAGAGCCCTGGGCTCGGAGTCTGAGCTCAACCCTGGCTCCGCCCCCTATCTTATGGCACTGTCTGTGCCTCTGTTTTTCTCATCTGTCAAATGGGCGTGATGATAACGCTATATCCTGGGTGTTTGTGACAAATAAGACAAAGCACTTAGAATGGTGCCGGTACGCGGGGAAAGGTCCATAAACGATAGCCAGAGACCTGCCAAGCTCGGTGCTTGGCCTGCCTGAGCTCACTGGCTCTTCGTGGCGTCCTGTGGTGGGGGTGGGGTGTTTTAAGAGAGGAGAAACAGGTTCTGAGAGGTAAGAGGCAGGGGAGTGGGCTGCCATGGGGTCCACGAGGGCTCGCGGCGGATGTGGTGGCCGCTCACCCTCTCCCTGCTCCTTTCTGCTTTTTCTCAGGTGACACTGGAAACTGGTACTCAAGTGATGAGGATGAGGGTGGGAGCAGCGTCACCTCCATCCTGAAGACCCTGAGGCAGCAGACGTCTAGCCGACCCCAGGCTTCCGTCGGGGAGCTGAGCAGCAGTGGGCTGGGGGACCCCCGCCTCCAGAAGGGACACCCCACAGGAGGGCGGCTGGCTGACCCCCGCCTCAGCCGGGACCCCAGACTCACCCGCCATGCCGAGGCTTCCAGCAGTTCAGGCCCAGGTGACACAGGACCCTCTGACCCTCGACTGGCTCGCTCCCTGTCCACCCCCAAGCCCGAAGGCGGCCTTCATTCCAGCCCCTCAGGCCCCAGTGGCTCCAAGGGGTCTGGGCCACCCCCTGCAGAAGAGGAGGAAGGGGAACGGGCCCTTCGGGAGAAGGCTGTGAACATTCCCCTGGACCCCCTTCCTGGGCACCCACTGCGGGACCCGCGATCGCAGCTGCAGCAGTTCAGCCACATCAAGAAGGACGTGACCCTGAGCAAGCCGAGCTTTGCCCGCACTGTGCTCTGGAACCCTGAGGACCTGATCCCCCTGCCCATCCCCAAGCAGGATGCAGTGCCCCCTGTCCCCGCGGCCCTGCAGTCCATGCCTGCCCTGGATCCCAGGCTGCACCGCACCGCCACCTCGGGCCCCCCCAACCCCCGGCAGCGCCCAGGCACCTCTGCAGATCCCAGCACATCTGGCTCCAACCTGCCTGACTTTGAGCTCCTCTCTCGCATCCTCAAGACTGTCAATGCCACTGGCCCCTCGGCAGCCCCTGGCCCCGGTGACAAGCCCAGTGACCCCCGAGTGCGGAAGACACCCACCGACCCCCGGCTGCAGAAACCAGCAGACTCTGCTGCCTCCTCCCGGGCGGCCAAGCCTGGCCCCACCGAAGCGCCCTCTCCAGCTGCCAGCCCCAGTGGGGAGTCCTCCCCGCCAGCCACCGCCCCCTATGACCCTCGCGTGCTGGCAGCCGGAGGCCTGGGCCAGGGCAGCGGGAGTGGGCAGAGCAGCGTGCTGAGCGGCATCAGCCTCTACGACCCCAGGACTCCCAACGCGGGTGGCAAAGCTGCAGAGCCGGCCGCTGATGCAGGCACCCAGCCCAAGGGCCCTGAGGGCAACGGCAAGAGCTCCGCCACCAAGGCCAAGGAGCCCCCATTTGTCCGCAAGTCCGCCCTGGAACAGCCTGAATCGGGGAAGTCCGGGGCAGATGGGGCCGCAGCCACGGCCACAGACAGGTACAACAGTTACAACCGGCCCCGGCCCAAGGCCGCTGCGGCCCCCGCCACCACCACGGGCGCCCCGCCAGCAGAGGGCGCTCCGCCGCAGCCCGGCGTGCACAACCTCCCGGTGCCCACCCTCTTCGGGACCGTGAAACAGGCACCCAAGACGGGCTCCGGAAGCCCATTTGCTGGCAACAGCCCGGCCCAAGAGGGTGAGCAGGACGCTGGGTCCCTGAAAGATGTTTTTAAAGGCTTTGACCCCACTGCCTCCCCCTTTTGCCAGTAGTGTTAAGCCGGAGTCGAGCGCTCCCTGCACCCAACCCTTCCCAGGGCAATATTTAAGGGCAGCAACCAGAGTTGGGGACTTGGGGGGAGGGGGGAGGGGGTCTGGGTGTTCTTTCTTTTCTTTTTTCCTATTCTTTTTTCTTTTCTTCCCTCCCCCCTTTTTTTTTTAAAGTAGTACTTTCTTTGAAACATATAAATTGTATATAACCATCTTTAACTTCTGGTCAGTGCTGCGGGGCTCCTAGGCTCCCGCCGAGAAAACCTACATGTGCATGTGTACAGTTGCGAGTCCCCTGGGCCTCAGCCCCAGCTGGCACTCCGCCTGGCCTGGCCAGGCCTGATTTTCAGGGACTCCTTAAAGGCTGGGGCCCCAGTTTGGTGGCTGGGAGTCTGGTGGGTTTTCTGGGCAAAGCTTGGCCCCTCCCCCCCGATCCTACCCGCCCCTCCGCCCCCCCCCCCCCCGCCCCCAGGACAAAGGGAACAGCAGGCGTCGAGAAGGCACTGAGCGCTGCTCACCCTGTGGTGCATGAGCAAGAAGAGACGGAGCCAAGATGGTGGGCAGGACCCGCATGGAAGCAGGTCTAGGCATTTCTGCGTCTCCTCTGCAGTGTGCAGGCCATGATGACCCACTTCAGGGGCCAGCGGAAGTGAGAAAGTGTCAAGACAGAAGGAAAAGAGAAAGAGCCTTTGGAAGCTGCCTGGGCGGGGAGAAACAAAGTCCTTTTCCACTGCTGTCTCATCTGGATTCACACACCGGCCTCCTTGCCATCCTCCGTCCAGAGTTCATCCCAGAGCAAACCAGCGCCCTCCAGCCTGCGACAGAAGACTCCGGGTGAGAAATGGACCTGGAGTCGGCAAGGCTGGTGTGGCCAGGAGCTGCCTGCGAGAGGCAGAGCGCGCGCTTTCCGTCAGCTTAGCCCGTCCCGTCCTGTCTTGTCCCCGGCCATGCCTTTCCCCCTTGTGCTGGGCTCTGTCCTGGGCTCAGAAGGCAAAGCTCCCAGTGAGCCGGCCCCGGCCCTCTGGGGACAGCTCAAGGATCCATGGCATGGCCACGCCACCAGGCTCCTGATGGAGGGATCCCTGGGTGGTTCTCGGCAAAGTGTTTTGCTTTCTCCGCTTTCTTCACACCTCCTTGCACCATATTTTTAGGGCCCGTGGTTTTGGTGTGTTTGGTTTTCTTCCAAGCCGACAGGTGCATGGGTTCGAGGCGTGTACAGAGTTGGATTTGTGGCTACTTCCAGGAGGGGGCCTGAGGACACGGTGGGAGACTAGCCAGGGCAGGGTGTGGGCTGCTGGGCCCTCTCCAGGAGAGGGACTGGCACCCCCACTGTGGGCAGGGGCCATGGGACCCAAAGCCTGTATCCTACTCTCCTCATCCGGCTGAGCCGGGAAGGGAGCATAGATGCCTGCCCAGGCTCCCCCCACCTCCCCCAAGACCCTGGCTGAGGCCCCATCCTGTCCACAGAGCCCCAGAGGAGGCCCACCCCGTGGACGTGGCCTGAGGGGAACTGGGCAAGGCCTGTGCGGCCAGGGCTCCTTCCCGCCTGTGTGTCAGTACTTGCCGGCTGTCTCCTGCCTTTTTCCTCCTCATCCCACCATCTCAACCACCTCGCTTAAGGGCCCTGACTCTTACTAATAATGAGGAAACATGGTGTCCCAGCCAAAGGGTTCCCCCTCCCACCTCCTTGGGGTAGGAGGTTAAAGAGGGAGAGGGTTCAATACCAAACGCCCTGCCCCAGAAGAGAAATAGCCATTGAGTTTGGGGCCAGAAGCAAGGGCGGGAGAGGCAGTGCGCCATGATCAGGTTGGTTTGGTTTGTCTTTGTGTCTTTTTGTTTTGTTTTAAACAATCATCAGTGAGATTTTTCTTCAGCCACCAGTGTTGGCCTTGAAGCAGAGGGCTGCAGCCCTTAGTGTTTATAAAATAAGAAAGAATACACAGTGTGGCTGTGGTTGGGTTTTTTTTCCCCTCCTTTGAGAATTTTTTTTATAAAAGCAAAATTAAATACTTTTTTAAAACTGAAATCTGTGGATGAAATAGAAGCTGGAACCCTCCTGTTGGAATATTCAGCCTAAGAACCTCATGGGACTATGAATTCACCCGAAATTTTCATTTGCCATCAGGCCGAGCTTTTAAAGAAAAATTGTTCTCTAACCAGGATTGTAACAAAAGTGTAAATACTATTTCAGAGTTGAAAGTTGATGGTGCAAATATGTATATAACGTACTGTATTTTTACAATGATCGTCGCATGACTCTATTCCACCCCCTTTTTGTACTCCATATCTGTCTTCCAGAAATGTCACCTGCCCTTTCTCCTGTGGTCTCTTAATCCAATAATTGTATTACTGCCATTAAAGGATGCAGTTATTTTAAAAAGCCTGTGGGTCTTGTTTCTCCGTGCTGCCCCCACCATCCCTTGCCCCAGAAATGATGGGGTGGGGGTGAAACCTTGAAACCAGGGTCTCTTCTCGGTGGCCAGTCCCAGGGTGACATTCATGATGACACTGTGGGAATGGTGCCTCCCAACAGCCTCAGCTTCCCTTAGCGGCTGACGACTGCATTCCACAGTGCCTGAGCTCTGGCTCCGGGCCAGTCTCGGCCTTTAAGGACACAGATGGCCCACACAGGCATGGTCCTGCCCCCGCACAGATCACAGAAGAGGCCAGTGATGAACTCAGGACAACTGGGCTGGCTTCTAGGGATGAGAAACGGGAGCCCTCTAACTGCTGTAGACTGTTTGTGTCGCCTCAAAATTTATATGTTGAAACCTAGTTGCCCAATGCAATGGCGTTTGGAGGTGGGGCCTTTGGGAAGTGATGAGGTCAGGAGGATGAAACCCTTACGAATGGGGTTAGTGCCCTTATAAAAGAGACCCCACAGAGTATCTTCGCCCCTTCCACCGTGTGAAGATGTGTCAAGAAGACAGCCATCTGGGAACCAGGAAGAGGCTCTTCACCAGACACTGAATCTGCTGGCACTTGGTCTTGGACTTCCAGTCTCCAGAACTGTGGTATTTTATTATAGCAGCCCCAGCGGACTCAGACATTACCCACTTGTTAACCAGGGGTCTTCTCGGGGGAAGCCTCACTCGGCGAGGGTGAGAAGGGAGCAGGACTTGGCCTGGAGAGTAGCCATGTCTTCTTTGGAATTGCTTTGGTTTCTGTGTTTCAATGGGCTTCTATTAATTTTCCATGGCTGCCATATAAATTATAGAAGCCAAATGGTTTAGAACAGGAACTCGGGGAGGTGGGGGAACAAAAAACAAAAACAGGAACTTGTTACATTACAGTCCTGGAAGTCAGAAGCGTGACAAGTCTCAACTCGGCTAAAATGTAACGGTTGCCAGGGCTGCCTGCTTTTCTGGAAGAACAGGGAGATTCTGTTTACGTGCTTTTTTTCAGCTTCTTGAGGCCACCCACCCACTGCCTTGTGGCCCTCTTCTGTCTGCAAAGCCAGCAACATCACATATCTCTGGCCCTTCTTCCATTGTCACATCTTTGACCACAGCTGGGAAAGGTTCTCTGTTTTTAAAGACCCATGTGATTAGATTGGGTAATCCAGGATCATCTCCCCATCTCAAGATCCTTCATCACATATGCCGAATCACTTTTGCCATGTAAATTACATATTCGTGGGTTCTGGGATAAAAACATAGAAATCTTTGGGGAGCCGTCCTGCCCTTTAATTGGGATCCTGGGTATTTCTCAGAGAAGGGTTCTCACAGCCCTTACACTGATTGCTGGTCTAAGCAGGTAAGCTCTAGGTCTCGGTCAAAAATTCAGGGTTCAGCCTTTGAATTTCTTCTAATTCATCCACATCGAGTAAGGATGATTTCACCGGTAACTCAAAACTCCAATTTGGGGCCTTCCCTGGTGGTTCAGTGGTTAAGAATCCGCCTTCCAATGCAGGGGACGCAGGTTTGATCCCTGGTTAGGGAACAAAGATCCCACATGCTGCGGGGCAACTAAGCCCCGCGCGCCACGAATACTGAGCCGGCACACTCTGGAGCCCACGTGCCACAACTAGAGAGAAGCCCACGTGCCGCAAAGAAAGTTCCTGTGCGCCGCAACTAAGACCCGACGCAGCCAAAAGTAAATATTTTTTTAAAAACCCAAAAAACTCCAACTCAGCTGCCTTAAACAGGCAGGAGTCCATCATCTTAGGTAAGAAGGTAGGGTGGTTTCAGGGTTGGTAAAGTCAGAGTTAACTCCAAATTCACTCAGGTTCAGCCCATCTTTCCACACTGCCGGTCTGGGGCAGCAGTACCCCTCGTGATGGCAAGATGGCTAGAGCATATTCCAGCCTTCACCTCCTCACCCAGCCAAGTGCAGAAGCAGAAAAGAAACTTTCTATGTATCTATGAACAAGGAAACGCTTCCTGGAAGTCCCTCGGTCTTCCTTTCAGGTCTCATTGGCTGGATTAGATGGTGTGCCCCTCCCTACGTTGGTCCACGGCAAGAGGGGAAATAGAGGTCTGACATCTGGTTCTTAGACTAATCAAAGATCCAGCGTCCTGGGGCCCAGCACATGGCTGCTTGGAAGGTGAACATGCAAACACCCGTGGGGCTTGTGCAGGAAGAAGGCGGCGCAGGAGTTGGAAGCTGCAGCGGCGGTACAGGCATCATTCAAGTGTTTGGGGCATGGACCTTCTCTGCACCAGAGCCTGTGCTTGGCACCGGGCTCCAGCAGGAATGACCCACTGTCTGGGGTGAGGTGTGCAAGGAGAAGGAAGGTGGCACCTGGGGCTTGGGAAGTTGGCAGGTCCTGGAGAGCCTTGAAGGCTGTGTTACAGACGTGGGCAGGGAAGAGCTTGTATTCAAGTAACGACTGGAGTCAGAACGTTCCATCTGGCGGGGGTGTAGGACATGGGTTGGCCAGGGCAAGATGGGGTGGGGGTAGGGCGAGTGGGGAGCCTGTTGGGATGACAAAGCAGGAGGATCAAGGGACTGGGCGTCAGATGGATTTGAGACTCAGAGAGTAGCGCACATAGGAGTTGTGTCTGGGTCAGATGTGGCAGGTGACAGAGATGAGGGGTCAGGACAGGATGTCTGAGGCAGCCCAGAGGAGGGCAGTTTCCTTACTGAGGTGGCACATGGGAGGAGGAGGTGGTCTCGGAAGGGGCTGAGTGCAGCTTTGGACCTGGAGCTCTGCGCTGCAGGCTGTGAGAGGCCCCTCCACAGAGCTGGTCGTCAAAGCTGCGGGAACGGATGACGTCACTCGGGAAGCACGAGGCGCTCTGAGCAGCATCGCTGTTGGAGGAAGAAATGGAAACTGAAACGGGACAGGAGTGGCCATCAAGCATCGGCTGGTGAGTGGGGCTGAGAGCCCTCCAATGGATGGGACGTTGGGAACAGCAAAGAATGCCAGGTGTTCCTTGGGTGCCTGCCCTGCCCCACCACCTAGATTCTACAGGTGTGAACATTTACTGTACTTGCTTCATCATACATTTAGCTAACTGTCCGTCCCTCCATCCACCCATACATCATTTTTTTTGTTTTCTTTGTTTTGTTTTGTTTGCTTTGCATGTGGGACCTTAGTTCCCTGACCAGGGATCGAACCCGTGCTCCCTGCAGTGGAAGCGTGGGGTCTTAACCACCAGACCTCCAGGCAAGTCCCATATTTTTGGATGCATTTCAAAATAAGTTCCAGACATCAGAACACCCTAAATCCTGCAGCATGTGTATCATTAACCAGAGTTCAATATTTATTTACGTTCCCTTTTTTTTTTAAGGTGGAATTTCCATATCGTGAAATGCACAAATCTTACATATACACTCGTGGAGTTTTTGTTTTGTTTTTTTTAATTAATTAATTTATTTATTTTTGTCTGTGTTGGGTCTTCGTTTCTGTGCAAGGGCTTTCTCTAGTTGTGGCAAGCAGGGGCCACTCTTCATCGCGGTGCGCGGGCTTCTCACTATCGCGGCCTCTCTTGTTGGGAGCACAGGCTCCAGACGCGCAGGCTCAGTAGTTGTGGCTCACGGGCCTAGTTGCTCCGCGGCATGTGGGATCTTCCCAGACCAGGACTTGAACCCATGTCCCCTGCATTAGCAGGCAGATTCTCCACCACTGCGCCACCAGGGAAGCCCACTCGTGGAGTTTTGAGAAATGCATCCATCTAGGTACCCCAAACCCCTATGAATCTAGAGAACAAAGTTCCCTCATGCCCCTTCCTGGTAATTCCCTGCTCTTACCCTCCCACGGGCAACCACTCTTCTGGTTTCTTTCCTTCTTAGATTACCTCTGCATCCAAGTAATCTTGGATGGTTGGTGCCTATATCGGCAGCTCATTGCTATCATAGCGGTGTAGTGCCCCCTTGGACGGTGGACCACAATCACTCCCTCACCTGCTGAGGGATATTTGGCCGTTTCTACTTTGGGGCTGTTATAAATAAAGCTGCTGTAAACATTTGTGTACAGGTCTCTGTGTGACCATAGCTGTTCATTTCTCTTGGGTAAATACCTAGGACGGAGATTGCTGGGTCATAGAGCAGGTGAACACTGAGTTTTATGAGACTGCCAAACTATCTTCCAAACTGGTCATACCATGTTACAATTCCCAGCACAGTGAATGAGACTTCCACTTGCTCTACATCTTTGCCAGCACTTTATTTTGTAATGTATTTAACATTACTATTTTTAATTGAGGTGAAATTCACATAAAATTAACCATTTTACAATGAACAATTCAGTAGCACTTAGTACATTCACAATGTTGTACAGCCATCACCTTTTTTTTAGCTCCAAAATGTTTTCACCACCCCAAAAGAAAACTCATTATTAAGCATTACATCTGAAAAGATCCTTTTTCCAAAAAAAGGTCATATTCATAGGTTCAGAGGCTTAGGATGTGAACATATATTTGGGGGGGCCACCCTTTAACCCCCTACACTACTCTTTCAGCTGGTTCTAGGGATGCGGGCAGAGAAGGGTCTGATGGTCCTGTAGGACCTTACCAACTCCCTCTGACATCTGTCCTGGGATGCATGTGCCACGCTTGCTGCTACTAGAGTATTTCTCACCTAGCAATAAAACCTTTTGGATGAGATATGATCATTCAATAAGATCCCTAGGAACACTTTACTGGGTATTTGCAAAAGACCCACCTAGGGGAAAATGAGCTAGCTGCTTTTTCTCCCAACAGCGTTGTCCATGGTGTGAGCCTGGTGAGCATTCCTTAACGATACTCGGAAACAAATTTTTTTTTTTAAATAAAGTTATTTATTTTATTTATTTATTTTTGGCTGTGTTGGGCCTTCGTTGCTGTGCGCGGGCTTTCTCTAGTTGCAGCGAGCGGGGGCTACTCTTCATTGCGGTGCGCGGGCTTCTCATTGCAGTGGCTTCTCTTGTCACGGAGCACAGGCTCTAGGTGCGCGGGCTTCAGTAGTTGTGGCGCGTGTGCTCAGTAGTTGTGGCTCATGGGCTCCAGAGCGCAGGCTCAGTAGTTGTGGTGCACGGGCTTAGTTGCTCCACGGCATGTGGGATCTTCCCGGACCAAGGCTCAAACCCATGTCCCCTGCTTTGGCAGGCGGATTCTTAACCACTGTGCCACCAGGGAAGCCCAACAATTTTTTTTTTTTTTAAGATTTGGAGCGTATCAGTTGTATTGGTAAGGACAGGTGAGTTTATGCTGCAGAAACACAGACTCCCAAACCTCAGTGGCTCATCCACAGGTCAGCAGGAGGCTCTGCTCATCGCATTCACCGAGGCACCCAGGTTGGCTGAAGCACTACCCCTGGAACAACTTGGCAGCAGCAAGGGAGGTGGAGAAGAGCCCACACCAGCTCTTAAACGCTTCCTCCCCAAAGCCAAGGACTTTGCTTTGGCTACGTTTCATTAGCTAAAGCGAGTAAGGGGGCCAGCCTAACTTCAAGGGGATGGGGAGGTGCAATTCTACCAAGTGGCCAGGAGGCAGAGAGCTGGAAATATTTGGAGACCAGGACTAATGTTTTCCACATCAGCCCTCCCCATTTCTCCCAGGCATCCCTCGTTGTTTGCAGGTGCCATGCCACGGGCTACACTGCCAGCGGAGGAGGTGTGGTGGCTTGGATCTCTCACCGCAGGGAGCGTCATTATCTTAAGGCCTCGGTTGCTGCACCCAGAGATTCACCACCAGGTTTGTGTGGACGCCACGCCCCTAAGACTGTTCCAGCCAATGAGTGAGCTGGGGGTGGGGTGGGACCCAGGGATGAGGGTTTGTTGGGCCGAGAGAGGGAGAAGACTGGTGTCTCCTCTAAGGACCCTAATCCTATTGGATCAGGGCCCCAACCTATGACCTCATGTAACCTTAATTACCTCCTTAAAGGCCCCATCTCCAAATACAGTCACATTGAGGGTTAGAGCTTCAACATAGGAATTTTGGGAAGACACAGTTCAGTCCTTAGCGCCCGCCCGGTCCATTCCACCATATCCCCAGTAGCCCACCTGAAAAGCAAAAGCTTTCACATTCTTTCTTATTTCTTCTGGTGGTTACTCTGTTTCTCTCGAAATATGTCAACTTTAGGTATTTCCTGCCAACTTCCTGCTCCCTTCCCTCCCCCTTACTTTCAGGCTGCTCTTCTAAATACTATGACACCTCATTCTCTGTGTCTGATTCTCTCAACCAGCAGTGCCCACTAGAATGTTCCACAATGATGAAAATGTTCTCTCTTCGGTGCTGTCTAATATGACAGCCACTGGGCACATGTGGTCACTGAGCACTTGAAGTGTGGCCAGTACAACTGAGGCACTGACTTCTCGTTTTTAAGTTTAAATTTAAAGAGCCACATGTGCCCAGTGCCTGCCACGTTGGACGGCACAGTTCTAAACCCTCGCTGGGGCTCCTTGTTAGAATGATTACAATTACAAATCATGGGACTTCCCTGGTGGTCCAGTGGGTAAGTCTCCTGCTCTCCCAATGCTGGGGGCCTGGGTTCGATCCCTGGTCGAGGAACTAGATCCCACATGCATGCTGCAACTAAGTCTGCCCGCCGCGACTAAGAGTCCGCATGCCACAACTATAAAAAGCTCACGTGCCACGATGAAGATCCCGTGTCCTGCAACTAAGAATCAGCAGAGCTAAAATAAATAAATAAATAAATAAATAAATAAATAAATAAATATTTTTTTAAAATTACAAATCATGCCATTTACTTTCCTCTCAAGACCTCCCACTTTCTGGCAACTGTATTCATTGTCAAGCTTGATAACTGTATTTGTTCACTGTTGTAACTGTAACAAATTATGACAAACTCAGTGGCTTAAAAACAATGCAAATTTATTCTCTTATAGTTCTGAAGACCAGAAGTCTAAAATCAAGGTGTTGGGGGAATTCCCTGGTGGTCCAGTGATTAGGACTCCGCACTTTCACTTCCAGGGCCCAGGTTCAATTGCTGGCCGGGGAACTAAGATCCCACAAGCCACGCAGCGTGACCACAAAAATAAAATAAAATAAAAGTGTTGGCAGGGCTGTGTTCTTTCTGGAGCGCTCAGGGGAGAATTGACCTCTTGCTTCTGTTGTCACGTCTTCTTCTATTAACTGATCCTCCTGCCTCCCTCTTATAAGAACACTTCCGTCCGTGTCCTAATTCCTGGAACCTGTGAATGCTACATTCCATGGCAAAGAAACTTTGCTGATGTGACTGAGTTAAGGATCTTGAGATGGGGAGATGATCCTACATTGTCTGGGCAGGCCCAATGTAATCACAAGGGTCCTTATAAGAGAGAAGCAGGAGATCAGAGTAGTAGATGTAGCAATGGAAGCAGAGGTTGGAGTGATTCCAGGAAGGGGCCATGAGCCAAGGAGTGAAAGTAGCTTCTTGAAGCTGGAAAAGGCAAGGAAACAGATTCTCCCCTGAAGCCTTTAGAAGGAGAGCAGCCCTGCTGACACCTTGATTTTATTTTATTTATTTTTTAAATTTTTATTTATTTTATTTATTTATTTTTGGCTGCATTGGGTCTTCGTTGCTGCACGCAGGCTTTCTCTAGTTGCGGCGAGTGGGGGCTACTCTTCGTTGCGGTGCGCAGGCTTCTCATTGCAGTGGCTTCTCTTGTTGCGGAGTACGGGCTCTAGGCGCACAGGGTTTAGTAGTTGCAGCACGCGGGCTCAGTAGTTGTGGCTCGCAGGTTCTAGAGCACAGGCTCAGTAGCTGTGGCACGTGGGCTTAGTTGCTCTGTGGCATGTGGGATCTTCCTGGACCAGGGCTTGAACCCGTGTCCCCTGCATTAGCAGGCGGATTCTTAACCACTGCACCACCAGGGAAGTCCCAACACCTTGACTTTAGATGTCTGATCTCTAGAATCGTTAACAAAGAAATTAATTTGCATTGCTTTCAGCCACTAACTTCGTGGTAATTTATAACCTCAGCCATGGGAAACAAATACACAGACTAAACTAACCTGTGGTATTAAAGTCATTCAGGGGTTTACCCTTGGCAGTGCCTACAGTGACTAAGAAGGGGCTCGAGGGGTCCGCTGGGGGCACTGATCATGTTTATTTCTCAATCAGGGAGCTGGTGATGTGGGGTGTGATTTTAAAAAAATTCATCGAGTTATGTGCCGTGATCTTTGTACTTTTCTGGATGTGTGTGATGCTTTAATAAAAAGTTAAATAAGAAATTCCAGGGCTTCCCTGGTGCTTCCACTGCAGGGAACACTAGGTTTACTCCCTGGTCAGGGAACTAAGATCCCGCAAGCTGTGCAACCAAAAAACAAACAAACAAAACAAAACAAAAGAAAAACGTAGCTCCTAAGAAGATTAGATTATATACACAGAAAACTGCGTAATTCTGTTCTACCATTCCATGCTAAATCCTCACTTTACAGGGAACGGAATAAAACAGACAGGGAACTAACTAACCTGGGGTCACCTGAGTCGGTATAGAACAGACAGCCAGAACCATTTTAAGGCCTCATATGCTATCACATGTACTAAAACAATAACCGCTAACACATACACACACAGTACGTGAGATGGTGCTGGCCCTGGGCTGGGTGTTTGCATGTATTGAATAATTTTCAGAACTCCATGAAGTAGGTCTCATTATGTTCCCATTTCACAAATGAAGAAATTGAGGCCCAGAGAGACTAAGCAACTTGTCCTAGATCAACAGCTACTGAGTGGCAAAGTCAGTCTCCAAATACAGACAGTCTGGCTCCAGAGTCATCTTACTCTTGGGGAGAGAGAGCAGCTCCAAGGAAGAGATGCCATACCCCAGGGCTTGCGGTTGTCAGAGGAATCCAGAGCGATGCCTTTCCTTCCCTCTTGATCAGTATCTGATCAGGAAAACTGAAACCACTCCAGGCATTTAAACCAGAGGGAATGTAATACAGGGAACTGGACACCAAGAGGCTGGAAGGGCTGGAGGAGTAAAAGAGGCATAATCGGGTTACCACCGATTAGTAGCTGCAGGAAGCTGCTAGGATCCCCAGGGTCAGTGTAACAAGAAAATGATGGTGTCGCCCAGAGACTGCTATGTTGCTGAAGTAGGAACCAGGCTGCCTGAGCAGGGCTCCTGGAGCTTGAGCTTGGCAACCATCCCTCAGGGCGTCACCAGAAGCCAGGGGGAGAAAAAGCTTCTTGCTTTTTATGCCTTCCAACTGCCAGAAACTAACAGGAAACCAGCTGGCAAAGGAGATGGAGAAATGTAGTTTGCAGGCTTCTGGCCCCTGTTGTAGAGAGGAAGGTATAGGAGGGCAGCGAGTGTGGATCTAACATACTGACTCTCTTTTTCGTGCCCCAGGCATCTGCTGTCTTTGAGGGGCATGTGAAACCTTCTGCTGTGTGAGCTGTTACTCTTGTAGGGGACCCAGCCGTCACCCTGTGGTGTCCTCAGAGTCACAGCACAACTATAGAGGAGGGTCTGCAGTGAGGAGGAGATGGGACAAGCTGGTGGAGGAAGAGGGGAGGGGGGAGATGACCCCTTTCCACTAAGCCCTGCTTCACCCTGGGCACCTCCCTTTCTCCCCAGTGTGTCCCAGAAATTGGAAGAGCAAGCTCTGCATCTTCTCTGACAGGGCTCTACTTCACCTTTCTCGTCCCCACACAGCTCACTTTATCCAGCCTTCTGTCTGTTGCTTCTGCTACACCTCATGGATGATCTGATGTGTCTTCATGAAGGACTTAGTTAAGACAAATAGCCAGTGCTCCAAGCCAGTGGTCATCTAAGAGCTAAACACACAGACCACATCTTGTGGGAGAGGAACTCAGGAAAGCCTGGAGAGGGAGTGGATGGATGGATGGGCGTCCAGGAAAGACCCAGCTCTCTGGGCATCTGCCAGGTGTATAGGACATATGATCGCCTTGTACAGTTGTGCAGGTTTAACACTGAACAAGGACATCGCACCTGAAAGGACATCATTCACATGGAAATCATAGATTTGTAGACTGATGATGACAATTTACTAACATTTTGCAGAAAATTCTCTTGTTCTAACCAAACCAGTGTAGTAGGATAATTTTCAGATAAGTGGAGACACTAAAGGAGAGTCTTGATCCTTGGATGGGCTGGAGGCCAAGGAAGTGGGAGGGAAGGGAAGGAACTGTGTGAGGGGACCCCCAAGAATCCCTGAGGGAGACACAAAGGTGGAGGGAGGGAAGGTCTGGCAGCCTGGGGGGCGAAGTCGTGAGATCAGAAAGGGGAGTTGCTTTTAGCAGAGAGATGGATGAGGAGTTCAGGGTTAGGTGGGGTCTGAGGGGCAGGGAGAACAAGGCTCCCATCCAGAGCCTTCAAACACCTCCGTTTCATCTCCTCATGTCTCTTCCTTACCACAGGTGGGTGGAAAGTCTGTGTCCACCAGAGGGATATCCAGGTCCAGAGATGGATAGGACCCTGAAGCCGAGGCAAACATCTAGGAAGCCATAGGGAATAGAACAGCTCAGGGGGCAATGGGAAGGGCCCCAGCTACTCCCTGCAGCTTGGCCTGCCCTGACATTTCTGCTTTCAGAATGACATTTCTTGGGAAATAGGTGAAGGTGGGCAAAGGATACAAACTTCCGGTTAGAAGATGAATGCATTGTGGGGATCTAATGAGTACAGGTAACAGTACTCTCTTGTATACTTGAAAGTTGCTAAGACAGTAGATCTTTTAACTTTTTTTCTTTACCGTGCCACGCGGCTGGCAGGATCTTAGTTCCCCCACCAGGGACTGAACACGCGCCCTCGGCAGTGAAAGCACAGAAAAACAGATCTTAAATGTTCTCAACACACACTGAAAAGAATGGTACCCGTGTGAAGTGAGGGAGGTGTTAGCTAACATTATATTGTGATACGCATTTTGCAATATATATGTATATCAAATCATCACACTGTACATCTTAAACCCAATCTTATACACCAATTATATCTCAATAAAGCTGGGGAAAAAACCCAAAATGACATTTCTCCTCTCTCCCACCCCCCACCCCAGGTTACAAAAGCAATCTTTTTTTAAAAATTTTATTTATTTATTGGGTCTTCATTGCTGCGCGCGGGCTTTCTCTAGTTGCGGCGAGTGGGAGCTACTCTTCATGAGGTGCACAGGCTTCTCACTGCTGTGGCTTCTCTTGTTGCGGAGCACAGGCTCTAGGCGTGTAGGCTTCAGTAGTTGTGGCACGCGGGCTCAGTAGTTGTGGCTCGAGGGCTCTAGAGCGCAGGCTCAGTAGTTGTGTCGCACAGGCTTAGTTGCTCCGCGGCATGTGGGATCTTCCCGGAGCAGGGCTCGAACCTGTGTGCCCTGAATTGGCAGGCGGATTCCTTTTTTTTTTTTTTAAATTAATTAATTTATTTATGTATTGTTGGCTGCGTTGGGTCTTCGTTGCTGCGCGTGGGCTTTCTCTAGTTGTGGCGAGTGGGGGCTACTCTTTGTTGCGGTGTGCAGGCTTCTCATTGCGGTGGCTTCTCTTGTTGCTGAGCACAGGCTCTAGGCGCACGGGCTTCAGTAGTTGTGGCACATGGGCTTTGTTGCTCTGCGGCATATGGGATCTTCCCGGACCAGGGCTCGAACCCGTGTCCCCTGCATTGGCAGGCAGATTCTCAACCACTGTGCCACCAGGGAAGTCCCGGCAGGCGGATTCTTAACCACTGTGCCACTAGGGAAGTCCCCAAAGCAATCTTAATGGTAAAAGTTTTTGGAAAACTCCCTCCTCCCCCCAAAAAAGTGGGAAGAAGAAAATAAGTATTACCCAGAATCTCATAAAGCAAGTTATTCAGATTGTTGTCACAGGGAGACCTTGTTCCCTCACATGTAAAACCCTCACAACCCATAGCCTCCTCTTCCCTGGATTCACATGTTCACTTTCTGGAGTACATCCTTGAAGTCATTTTTACAAGGAAGAGAATACCTGGGTGTGGGGAGGATAAAAAGTGGAGAGGTGTTATTTAGTCAAGAAAAATGCTATATACCAGCAATAACCAACCAGGAACTTAACAGAAAATCAGGTAACCTTCCCAAGAGCGATAAAAAACTAGAAGGTATCTCGGCAGTAACCTAATGAAGAGCACACAAGGACTTTCTGGAGGTGTCAAATACTCCGGAGTGAGTTAATTTTATTCAAAAAGCCCACTGTAGTAGAGAGAATGCTCTGAGCTCCGAAATCTGCAAGCGGGAATTCCCTGGCGGTGCAGTGGTTAAGACTCCGCTCTTTCACTGCCAAGGGTCCAGGTTCAATCCCTGGTTGGGGAACTAAGATCCTACAAGCCGTGTGGTGCAGCCAAAAGATGAAAAAAAAAAAATCTGCAAGCATCTCAAAAATCAGACAGAAAAAGACATTGCTTGTGTAGGGTAAGAGGGTTTCACAGTCAAGGGGAAGTTGCCTAGATGAGGAAAAGTAACCACAGTGGTTTGCAAGACACACAGGAAGTGTGTCTTCCTGGGGTCAGCAGGTTCTCAGGAGAAGCTGACGAGGGGGCATGTCCCACTTTTCGGTCCTTCGGAAGCGAGGGAAGCTACAGTTGAGGGCCCGGGGGGAGGAGACAAGCCAGACTTACGTTTGCGTAGAGCAAAACAGAGGGTGAGAGATGGGCTGTGAACACCTGGTTGGGCAACATGTTGAAATCTTGTTCAAGGACAACCTGAATAAATGCCTTATTTGTGGTTTTCACAACTTGACATTGTAATTCCCCTCCACACTCTGAAATGTCCTGCAACCAAATCTGATCGTTTATCTCCTTGGTTCATTGGGTTCATTGTTGTGTCCATGGGTGTTGGAACAGTCCCTGACATCTAGTCAGTTCCTTTTTTTTTAAATATATATATATATATATATATATATATATACACACATATATTTATTTATTTATTTATTTGGTTGTACCAGGCCTCAGTTGCGGCAGGCAGGCTCCTTAGTTGCAGCACGTGGGCTTGTTAGTTGCAGCAGGCAGTCTCCTTAGTTGTGGCATGTGAACTCTTAGTTGCAGCATGCATGTGGGATCTCATTCCCTGACCAGGGATCAAACCCAGGCCCCCTGCATTGGGAACACGGAGTCTTATCCACTGCGCCACCAGGGAAGTCCCCATCTAGTCAGTTCTTTTTTTTTTTTTTTTAATAAATTTATTTATTTATTTTTGGCTACGTTGGGTCTTCATTGCTGCAAGCGGGCTTTCTCTAGTTGCGGCAAGCAGGGGCTACTCTTCGTTGCGGTGCGCGGGCTTCTTATTGTGGTGGTTTCTGTTGTTGCGGAGCATGGGCTTTAGGCGGGTGGGCTTCAGTAGTTGTGGCACACGGGCTCAGTAGTTGTGGCTTGCAGACCCTAGAGCGCAGGCTCAGTAGTTGTGAGCACAGACTTAGTTGCTCTGTGGCACGTGGGATCTTCCCGGACCAGGGCTTGAACCTGTGTCCCCTGCATTGGCAGGCGGATTCTTAGCCACTGCGCCACCAAGAAAGTCCCTTTTTTTTATTTTAGTCAGTTCTTGATAAAAATATATTCTTTAAAAAAATGTTTAGGGAATTCCCTGGTGGTCCAGTGGTTAGGACTCCACACTCTCACTGCCAAGGGCCTAGGTTCAATCCCTTGTCAGGGAACTAAAATCCCACAAGCTGCATGGCGTGGCAAAAAAAAAAAAGAAAAGAAAAATTTAAAAATGGAGATATAATTGACCTATAACACTGTATAAGTTTGTATTGTAACTGTGATGATTTGATACACATTGATCTATACATACAATTACATATTGCAGTATGATTACCACTACAGTGTTGGAGCACCTCCATCTCATCGCATAATTATATTTTCTTTTCTTGTGATGAATAAAAATATATTCACTGTAAAAGGATACCAATGCCTGATCTCACCCTCCGATCCGCAGGTCCTGACTATGTTACTCCAAGATGGGGCTGGAGCATTAATGTTTTTCTTAAAGCTCCCGATTGATTCATTTTAGAACCACTGATGGAATCACAAGTGCAGAAGCAACTGGCCAGCTCTGTCTCTTTAAAGAGGATTTGTTTTCTCTGCAATGACCCTTTAATCTTTTTTTTTTCTCTCCTTTCTCATCTGCCTAAAACCTTTCATCAGCCAAAAATGTGAAAAATGTGTTTCAAATATTTTCAGTTCCCATTTAAGCCCATTTAATGCTTAGCGTTCATTGCCAGCAGGCAGACTATCTAGTACAGCCCATTTGAATTCCCTCCCCAAGTTTAACCCCCCAACCTGCCTCTCCCTCCGTAAAATCCAAGTTCTTCCCAGTAGGAGAGGAAGGAGCAGAGGTCGACAGGGGCCTGGCTTAGCCGGCATTGCAGCCATGGTTCTGGAGGGTGATGGAAAGCTATGGAAGATCTTCACCCTCATAGGAGGGTTTAAGCTGGGGAGAAACGTCACTTGATGCTCATTTAAAATCTCTTCCAGGGACTTCCCTGGTGGTCCAGTGGTTAAGACTCCGCGCTCCCAGTACAGGGGGCTGGGTTCAATCCCTGGTCCCGGAACTAGATCCGGCATGTCACAACTAAAAGATCCCGTATGCTGCAACTAAAAGATCCCACATGACGCAACAAAGATCCCAGATGTGGCAATGAAGATCCCGCGTGCCGCAACTAAGACCCGGTGCAGCCAAATTAATCAATTAATTAAAAAATCTTCCAGCTGCTAAGTCCGTTTTCCACTGAGCCCTCAGCACCACATTCAAAAGACATACATCAGACCATGCTACACCCCAGCTCAAAATCTCCCACTGGCTCCCATCACACACTATGGCCCACCAGACCCCAATAACCCACCCCTGCCCCCCATTCTCTCTCCGACATCCTCTCCTCCCACTCTCCCCATTGCTTAGTTCTGCTCTAACCATACTGGCCTCCTGGCTATTTCCCCAGCGTGTCAAGCACGGTCTGGCCTCAGGGCCTTTGCACTTGGTATCCTCTCTGACTGGAGCACCCCTCCTCCTCATGACCTCATGGCTGACTCCTTCTTGTTACTCAGATTACTACTCACATGTCACATCCTCAAAACTTAGCGATTTAAAACAATAAATGTATTATCACACATAGTTTCTGTGGGTCAGGAATCCTACAGGAGTGGCTTAGCTGGGTGGTTCTGGCTCGGGGTCTCCCATGACCTTGGGCTGGGGCTGTGGTCATCCAAAGACTTGACAGGGACTGTAGGGTCCACTTCCAAGGAGGTTCACCTGTGTGGCTGGCAAGCTGTTGCTGGCTGTTGGCTAGGGCCTCAGTTCCTCTCCATGTGGGCCTCTCCGCAAAGATGCTTGAGTGTCCTCACAATGTGGCAGCCAGTTTCCCACAGAAAAGGTGATTCAAGAGACCAAGGTGGAAGTCGTAATGTCTTTTGGGATCCAGCCTTGGAAGTCACATTCTGTCACTTCCACAGCATTCTATTGGTCACACAGAGCAGTCCTGATTGGATGTGGCAAGAGACTATACAGGGGACTTCCCTGGTGGTCCAGTGGTTAAGACTCTGCGCTCCCAATGCAGGGGGCCCGGGTTCGATCCCTGGTCAGGGAACTAGATCCTGCACGTGGCAACGAAGATCCCGCGTGCTGCAGCTAAGATCCGGTGCAGCCAAATAAATTAAAAAACAAAACAAAACAAAACAAAACAGGGACTTCCCTGGTGGCACAGTGGTTAAGAATCCATCTTCCAATGCAGGGGACACAGGCTCAAGCCCTGGTCCAGGAAGATACCACATGCCACAGAGCAGCTAAGCCCATGCGCCACAACTACTGAGCCTGCGCTCTAGAGCCTGTGAGCCACAACTACTGAGCCCATATGCCACAACTACTGAAGCCCACATGCCTAGAGCCCATGCTCTGCAACAAGAGAAACCACCGCAGTGAGAAGCCCGCTTACCGCAACAAAGAGTAGGCCCCGCTCGCCACAACTAGAGAAAGCCTGCACACAGCAATGAAGACCCAATGCAGCCAAAAATAAATAAATAAATAAATAAATAAATAAATTAATTAATTAATTAAAAACAAAACAAACAAAGAAGGACTATACAAAGTGTGAAGATCACTGGATCATCTTAGAGGCTGGCGGCCACACTCTCTCATCATTTTCTAGCTCATCACCTTGACTTATTTTCTTCATGGATTTGACACTACCTGAAATTACATTAATTATTCCTTTGTCTCCCTTCCCCAATAGTGTCATGTCCATAGGGGCTGGGACAGTTTTCTATTTTGTTCACTGCTATATCCTCAGTGTCTCAAACAGAGGTTGGTACATAGTAGGTAATCAGTAAATATTTGCTGAATTAATAAATGGAGAATCTACTTTAGGGGCGGTGTTTAGATCATTGAATGAGCTTTTTTTCAGGTGTCCAGGTGAAAGATAACAAGCGTTTGGACTAGGGAAGGATTGGAGAGAAATAGATAGGTATTGATATGGTAACCCGTCCTCTTGCAAGTTTCTGATCTCTCCCTGCTACAATCCATCCTCCAAAGAGAGACAGAGTGATTTTCTTAACAGATAAATTAAACATTGTCTGTTCCCTGCATAAATCCTCCATAGCGCCATAGCTCCCTAGTGCACGGGATCAGGAATTAAAGGTGACCCAGGAGCTAAATGGGGTGATTTTGGAGGGTTAAGATTATCGATGCCTTGCTCTGGTTGGGGTTAGGGAGAGCAGAGAGCTGCTTTTCTGGATTCAAAAGATCTCTACACACTCTAGGTCATCTCAGACAATATAATTATCACAGCTGCCCACAAGAAACTAAGGAAACTCTCTCATGATGGTAAATAATCGGCATTTATTTTATTGTTATGTTCAGTTTCCTACACTCACAGGAATCTTTCCTGGGCCCCAGATTCTTTCTGCAAGTCTCTGATCATGCTTTACCTGGTCCATGCCTACTCATAGTTCCAGTTTCAACTTAGGCACCCCCTGTTGACCCCACATTCAGGCAGGGTTAGGTGCCTTATCTGGACTCCTTTAGTGTCCCAGACTTTCCCTAGAATTTACTTATTTAGCATATTTATTGCTTATTTTCTGCCTTCCCCTCTAGAACAGGGGTCCCCAACCCCCAGGCCATGGACTGGTATCGGTTGGTGGCCTGTTAGGAACAGGCACGCACAGCAGGAGGTGAGCGGCGAGCAAGCAAAGCTTCATCTGCCGCTCCTCATCGCTCGCATTACCACCTGAACCACCTCTCCACCCCCCCACCCCTGTCTGTGGAAAACTGGTCTTCCATGAAACCGGTCCCTGGTGCCAAAAATGTTGGGGATCACTGATCTAGAATGTAAGCTCCGTGAAAGCAAGGAAATTTCCAATCCATGGACATGGTATATACATGTCCATTTATTTAGATCTTCTTTAATGTGTCTCAACAGTATCTTGTAGTTTTCAGTATAGAAATCTTGCACATCTTTTGTTAAATTTATTCCTAAGTATTTTTTTAAGATTTTTTTGATGTGGACCATTTTTTTTTTAAGTCTTTATTGCATTTGTTACAATATTGCTTCTGTTTTATGTTTTGGTTTTTGGCTGCGAGGTATGTGGGATCTTAGCTCCCCAACCAGGGATTAAACCTGCACCGTCTGCATTGGAAGGCGAAATCTTAACCACTGGACCACCAGGGAAGTCCCAGTATTTTTGTTTTTGATGCTAATTGTAAAGGGAATTATTTTAAATCTCACTTTACAATGGTTTCTTGCAAGTATATTAACATAAGACTGATTTTTGTATATTGATCATGTATCTTGCAGCCTTGCTAAATTCATTTATTAGTTTCAGTAGTTATTTCGATTCCTTAGAATTTTCTATATAAACAATCACATCACAGGAATTCTCTGGCAGTACAGTGGTTAGGACTCCATGCTTTCACTGCTGAGGGCCCAGGTTCAGTCCCTGGTCAGAGAACTAAGATCCCACAAGACGAGCATCCAAAAAAAAATAAATTACATCACATGTAAATATTGACAGTTTTACTTCTTCCATCTGATCTTTATGCCCTTTATTGCTTTTTCTTACCTTATTGCACTAGCTAGGATCTCCAATATAATTTTGATCAGAAGTGGTGGGAGTGGAAATCCTTGATTTATTTCCAATTTTAAGGGAAAAGTAGTAAATATTTTACAACTAAGAATGATGCTGGTTGTAGGTTTTTTTGTAGATGCCCTTTATCAGATTGAGGAAGTTCAGGGCAGAGAATTTTATCTGTTCACTGATTTATACCAAATGTGTAGCATAATGCTGTCAGAGAGCAATTTCTCAGTAAACACTTGTTAAATGAATGAATGCGTATAAGATGCATGGCGCAGTGGCTAGTAATTTGGCGTTGGACTTTAATTAACTGTGTGATTTAGGGCAACTAATTTAACCTCTCCTCTTCCTTCTCTGTAAAATGGGGATAATAATGGTACACATTACCTAGGGTTGAGGATTTAATGAGAGTATCCATGTAAAGGAAGAGCACAGTGTCTGACATGGTTAGTGCTCAACAAACATTAACTTTTATTACCTCACTTCTCTGAGCCTTATGTTTTTTTCCCCTCTATAAAAGAGGGAATGTTCTAATCCTTAACTCCTAGGGTTATGATAGGGTTAAATGACATTATGCACATAATGTACCTAGCACAATTCCTGGCACAGAGAAAGTCATTAATAAATGTTTGCTATTATTATTTACCAAGTCCCCTACCTATATTGAATGGAGGGACATGGAGATCTGTTGATCAAGGACCCAGTCCACTGGAAGTTCATAGCCTGATGGCAGGGGCAGATAAGTATAGAAATCATTACAACACAGTGTAATAAGGGCATATATAAAGCCATCTGTGGACCCAGAGGCAGAAGCTGGCTGCTGAAATCTGACAGTTAAATCAGGTCCCTCTCAACTCAGACATTGGCTTAGACCTAAAAGGAAACAATTGTTTATAGCAGGAAAAATTGGAAACAATCTAGGGCTTGGAATAACTTGTGGTACGTCCTTATAATGCATCAGTGTGAAGCTTTAAACTTGCTGCGGAACAGGGGATGGGGACTGGCTGGGGGCACCGGATGTGAATTACTTTTCATTAGACCACTTTGTAACTTGCATCTTGTACCATGTTCAAAATAAATAAAAATTTTAAAATAAAATAAAAATTATGCTATGGAAAAATATCCAATGTCACCGGTCAATATTCACGATTGACTGCTACCATATGAAAAAAATTAATTTGTCAAACGGCAACCTTTTACACCCGCCTAGAAAAAAGGCGGAATAGGGGTACAACAAAATATTAGCAGTAACCGCTCATTGGTGGGATTAATGTTGAATTTTACTTTCTCCTCTGGGCTCTTCGAGATTTTGCAAAGGTTCTACATTAAGCACCACGAGTTTTGTTTTGTTTTTTGGCTATTAACGTTATTAACAAAAACTACAAGTCCCGGTAGATTTCGCGCCTCCGACTTCTGAAGACCGGCCTTCCCCCTGCGCAATGAACGCTGGGATTCGAAGTCCAGCCGCAGAAGCAAGGTGGGACGCACAGTACCGGCACAGATGACAGAGGAGGGATCACCGCTATTTCAACCAGTGGACAGCGCGCACCGGACCTAAGTGGCACACGCAAAACCAATAGATGAGCGGCTAAGCCTGAGTGACGTGCGCTTCAGCCTACGGGCGGCCCATGGGGCGGTGCGGTGCGCCGCGGCCGTAGTGCGAACCATGGGAGGTGGCTGGTGGTGGGCTCGGGCTGCCCGCCTTGCCCGACTCCGCTTCCGGGGGGCGCTGCTGCCGCCTCCGCGGCCCCGGAGCGGGGGCGCCCGGGGGTCCTTTGCTCCTGGCCACGGCCCCCGCGCTGGGGCTTCACCGCCCCCAGTGTCCGAGCTGGACCGCGCAGACGCCTGGCTCCTCCGGAAGGCTCATGAGACAGGTCTGGGGCTGTGGCTGGGGTCGGCCCGGATGGGAGAGGGGGTTCCGCATAGCTGAGCTGTCCGCGCGCGCGAGTGGAGGATGGTGGTGGGATTTCTGCTGGAAACGGGGCCCGGGCTCAGGAGGGAGAAGGGCTTCCGTGTAAGCGCAGGGAAGCGCTGGCTGCAAGAGCGCAGTCTGTCCGCATAGGAGAAGGGCTTGTGGATGGGACCGTGGGTCCGGTTTATGGTGTGCAGTAGGGATTGGAGAGGTTGGTCGGGCCAGGACAGGCAGCCTTATCAAACTGCGCTGTCTGGGTGGGAGAGGCTTCCAAAGAGGGCTATGGGCGGGGGAGTTGCCTACAAGAGGGGGCCTCGTTGGAGGGGCCAGTTCAGATTAAAGAGGCGACCACTCTGCATAAAGCGGGAGCGTGGAGCCCCACAGAAGAGGGAGGAAGTTGCGGATTAGAAGAGGGAACAACCAATAGAAGAAAATCTCTGGGCTGATTGGAGGGCGTGCAGCTCCTGGCTGCAGGGGGCGGGGCCTCATGTGGGCGGTGGGGGTCCGGATTGGAGAGGACTGGTCTTGTAGGTACAGGATGGGGTAGGGGTGGGGGGATTGTAACCCGACTAGTCCCCGTTAGTGCCACACCAAGAACTTGAATGGATGTGAATGACGCCAAGGAAGAGCATACCCAGCAGCAGATAGTGAGGTTTCAGAAAACTGAAGGGGGAGGCTGGAGAGAGGCCTGGGGGAGTGGGGGGGTAAAAATTTGTCGGGAGGTCTGAGGAAGAAGTGAGGGGGCACCCCTTGGGGATACACGTGTGGGGAGGACGTTGACCAAGATGACCTCTTGGGACCTTCCTGTCCTCAGATTTAGGTTATGCAATTTTGATCTTAGATCCTCGGCCAGATTCTGCAGATTGTCTTGAATCTTTGGTGTTGCAGAGTTTGGGGTGGGTAGGGGCTCAGAGATGGAGACGAGAGAGGGTTTTCGGGGGATAGGGTTTGGTAGGCGAACCGCCAGGACAAGGTGGGGATTTGGGGCCAGACTGGGTGGTGAGATGAAGAGGCGCCCCTCAGTTTGACTGTCTGGGCTGGGGGGCTGCAGAGCAGGGTTTGGGCTGATGTTGATTTCTCTGCCCCGCCCCACCCCCTCCAGCCTTCCTCTCCTGGTTCCGCAATGGCCTCCTGGCATCAGGCATCGGGGTCATCTCCTTCATGCAGAGTGATATGGGTCGGGAGGCCGCCTACGGTGAGTGCAGACCCCAGTGTCGCCCCCACCAGGGAGTGTGGGCGCTCCCTCCCCCACTGGGGAAGGTAGACTCCTGCCCCATCCCGTCACCCCCCCCCCAGAGTAAACGTCGCTAGAACCCCTCATTCTTCCCCCACCGGAAGCGGCCTCACCTTCACTTGTGAGTGTCCACCTTCTACCCACCCCATCCCTATCTCCTGGGCACTGGACCCACCAGAGGGGGTGGCTCAGGGCAGGGCTGTGGGTCCTCATCCTTTCCAATCTGACTTCTCAACAAAGATGAGGGTCCCTGTCCCAGCCCCACCCCCAGCCTGGTCCTGCCCCTGCCCCTCCAACCTTATCTTTGCTCTCAGACCAGCCCCCCACCTCCAAGCCTAGCCACCCCTCCGATTCCTTCTCCTGTCCCCGACCTTGGCTCTGTACTGTCCCTGACCCCTACCCCGCTCTTGAGTGTGCCCCATCCCCTTTCTAACGCCACCTCAGTCCCGTGAACGGCCTGGGTCCCCAGGATCAGCCTCCCTGACACTGGCCCGCACTCTGTCCCACAGGCTTCTTCTTGTTGGGCGGCCTGTGTGTGGTGTGGGGCGGCGCCTCCTATGTGGTGGGCCTGGCGGCGCTGCGGGGACCCATGCAGCTCTCACTGGGGGGCGCGGCCGCAGGCGTGGGCGCCGTGCTGGCCGCCGGCCTGCTCTGGGCTTGTGCCGTCGGCCTCTACATGGGCCAGCTGGAGCTGGACGTGGAACTGGTGCCCGAAGACGACGGGACCGCCGCGGCGGAAGGGCCGGACGAGGCGGGCCGGCCGCCACCGGAGTGAGCCGCAGGGCCGCGGGGAACGGCCGGGCGCTGGACTGCCGGGGCCCGCGGACCGGGACATTAAAACCTGACCCTTCCCTCGCTCCCGATTCCGAGTGGTGGTTGCTTTTGCGGGGATGCCGAGAGAAGGAGGAGGGTAGGGGCGGAAGGCGCTGGGGGGCACGCGGAGATGCCTAAGGAGGAAGAAAAGGAGAGAGGAGCTCCTTGACTCCAGAGAGGAGCCACAGAGCGGGAGCAGGCGTTTAATTCACCGGGGCGGAGAGCCCTGGTCCCCACCCATCCCCCAGGTCCGGCCACGTGGGGGGCTGTTCCAGTCCTCAGTCCCCCTTCCGCTGCACCCTGGTGCCCAGGGGCCCCGGGTAGGGCAGGCCCAGCGCGGGGTAGAAGGCCTCGGGGAGGGTGGGGCCCGGGCCCAGCCTCTGCAGGTGCGGGTACACGAGGCCCAGCTCGGCAGGGCCGTAGCGGATGGCGCCAGGCGCGCACAGGCCCCGCACCACGGGGGGCAGGAAGCCAGTGTGCAGAAGGGAAGGAGGCGGGTCCCCAGGAGGCGCCAGGCCCCACGGCCCCACCAGGTCCTGCTTCAGGGCCCCCGCCCGGATGACCGACGTGAACTCGGGCCTCGTTGGGGCCAGGTGGCCGGACGGCTCCTCATCCCCACTATCCTCCGGGTCTTCAGTCTCCCCCGGGCCGGGCTCCACTTTGATGGGTTTGCCCCGGGGCTGGGGGGCCTTGTCCTCCTGCGGGGGGGCGGCCTGCTTTCCTTCCACTGGAGGCTCTGGCTCTGCAAGAGGAAGATTCTGAAGGGCTCCGTGTGTGCGCATCCCCAGCCCTCAGCCTTCCCATCTGTGGAATAGAGCGGCGCCCGGTGGTCAAGACCTGAGACCCGTGGATCTCTGCTGGAGGGGTTTTGTCCCCTTAGGGGACATTTGGCAAAGTCTGGAGGCATTTCTGGTTGTCACAACTGGGGAGGAGGACACTCCTGGATTCTAGTGGGTAGAAGTCAGGGGTGCTGCTAAAAGCCCTACAATGCATGGCATGGCCACCACCACAAGGCGTGACCATGCCCCAGACGCCAGAGGCTCTGGTCTGGACCCAGGCTGTCCTTTGAGGACTTCCTTCGAGGATGGAAGGAAGTTCCATACCTGCACTGGCCACCTATGGCCACCAAGCTCTTCAAACGTGGCGAGTACAACTAAGGAAATGGAATTTTAATTTTAATCTTACTGTAAATAGCCACATGTGAAGCTAGTGGCTTCCGCACCGGACAGCACAGGTCCCAGAGGCCACTCGGAGCCTCCCAGGGGCTGGGGTGGGAGGTGGGCTCACCTGTGGGTGCTGGCTCCGGGCTGGACGTGTCCTCATGGGCCACGCTGGCCGGAAGCTGGAAGGCGTCCAGAGGTATCTGGCCCCCCTCGGCTTGACTGGGACAAGACAGATGGGATTGGGAGCTCGAGTCCCGGGCCACGCAGCCTCTGGTGAGGGGAGACTCCCTCCTGCCTGCCAGTCTTGTGAGTGTAGACTTCCCCTCCCCCTCTGAGTGTAGACGCTTCCCCCCCCCCCCCGCAGTGACTGGAGAGCCCCCGCCCGAGGCACTCAGGACTCATCATTGGACCCCAAACTCCAAGTTGGCTTCTCGCCCAGCTTGGCCCAGTCTCCCGAGGCCAAACCTTTGCAGCCCGTGGCCACCTGGTTGTCACCACCTAAGTGTCCCCCGGGTACCTCATGCTCATCTGACCTCAGCATCTTCCTTCCAAACCTGCTCCTCTCAGAGGCTCAGACCCAGGCCCCGCAAAGCCAGAGGTGGCCAGATGGCCGCCTCCCCTCCTCCGCCTGTGCTGCCTGGAGTTTCCCAGGCCCTGCCCCTGGCCTCCCAGTCCCTGTCTGGTCCCACAGACCTCCCTCTACATGGCAGCCAGAGTGGTCTTTCCAAGAAAAGCAGATTTGACTGTGACTCTCTCCAGCCCTAAACCCTTCCATGGCTCCCCAGCGCCCCCACCATCATCCTCAGCTTCGTCTCTTGAGACTCTATACTCCAGCCCGGAGCACTCCCTTTAGCTCCTCAGATGGGTCCGGCTGTGACTCTGAGCCTTTGCCTATGCTGTGCCCTTGGCCTGGAACGTTCTTCCCACCTCCAGCTTCTTCCCATCATCTGCTCTGCTCTGTGGTGGCCCTCCCCTGGTAAGAGCCTGCCATGGCTCCCCAGTGCCCCAGAATCAACCTGGGCCTGAGGCCACTTCATATCTGCCTCTTCCTCCCTGGAAGCGATTGTCACTCCCCCACCCACCCCTGGCCTCCTGCAAGCTCATTCCTCCTCCAGGCCTTTACTCTCACTGGACGCTATTCCCCTTCATGTTTTCACCACCACCGCCCACATCTGTCCTTTTCTAGAAGCCCTCCCTGCAGAGCCCCCACACTAAGGTGGGGAGAGCTGGCAGAATCTTCTGGAGGGAGTTCTGAGCTCCCTGTGGGAGAGGAGAGGGGCGCAACCCTCACCTGAGCACGTAGCTGACCCAGAGCACGTGGCGCTCTCCAGGGCTCTTCCCGCTCACGGCCACGGTGGCCACGGACTGCAGCCACACGAAGCCCCCGGCGCGCTGCAGCCAACGGTAGTAACCGGTCATCACCTGGCCCTTGTCCAGCACTGGGCCCAGCCCAGGGACCGGAGACACCGGAAGGGATGGGGTAGGGGCGGGATGAGGTGAGAGGGGCAGAGAGAGACAGGCAGTGGGAGAGAGGTGGACAGGGAGATGGGCAGAGAAGGGGCAACAGGGAAACGGGAAGGGTCAGACGGTGTGGAGAAGAGAAAGGCAAAGTACAGAGAGGGAGGCAGAGAGAGCCCGAGTCAGAAAGACCGAGAGGTGACCCGGCATCAAGGCCCCTGGATTTTGAAGGGTGGGTCAGAGCGACCCCACGGTTCCCCTTACTCCCCACGCCCCCTTCCTGAGCCGTTGCTCAGAGTCTCCTTGCTGCTCTTCCTGTGCTGGGTGGAGCCCCCAGAGGTGGCAGCAGGAGGGACTGTGGTCAGCCCGGGAGAAGGACTTCCAGGGAGTGGGGCAGTGGGGGTGCTCAAGTCTGGGGTGAGGGGTCCTCACGGTCCAGGTGGCTTTGGCGGATCCTGGTTGCATCCTGCCCGTGGACAAACTGGTAGCAGCTGCGGCCCACTAGCTCCGAGGGCCCCAGGTCCATGTGGTCGCTGACTCTGAGGGCAGGGGGCAACAGAGAGGAGGGGAGAAGGGGTCCCAGACCATGGGGTGGTGAGAAAGAGGCAGGGTTGGCTCTGGAATCCCTCAGGGTCCAAACCCTGGCTCTGGAGTGCTCTGGGTCTCAGTTTTTCCCTCTGTAAAATGGGTGGGAGAATATTTAAAATAATAGTGTCCCTCCTCCAGCAGCTATGGGCATTCAAGCAGACGGCACTCCTGGGTGTGGGGTGGCCCGGGCACTCCGGAGGCGCTCGGTGCGTGGAGACTATTTCGCTATTTAATTTCCCCCTACTGCGTGGTGCGGGAGAGTGGACGAAAGGTGAGAGGCCGGAGAGGCAGTGAGAAATAGGAGCAGGGAAGGGCGGAGCTCTGCAGAAGGGAGGGCATGGGCCTCTCGGAATCGAGCACAGCCCCGCCTCCATCCCAGAGGCCCCGCCCCAGGCCCCGCCCTAGCCTCCGCCTTCACTCCCTCTTCCAGTTCGCCCTCCGCTGCTTTCCCTCCTCCCGCGGCTCCCCAGGGCCCCAGCCGCCCCCACCCCCCGACCGCGAGCTCCTCTGACTTCCTGCCTACCCCGCTCTCCCGTGCGCCCCCATCCTCCCACGTCAGCCCCCAACCCCGGTACCTGCTCTCACAAGCAAGGATGGTGAGACCCAGGCTGAGTCGGAAGACGATCATGTGTCCGTGCAGCGGCAGCTCAGCCAGTGGGGCCGGGGGCAACGTGTGGCCAAGGGCCACAAGGCCCAGGGCGCGGGCCCGAAGGCGACCGGTCACATGGATGACCTGCAGGTGGCGGGCGCGATCGGAGGAGGGCAAGGCGGGGCCAGTGGGGTGGGAGGACCACATCCTGGCCACAGGGCCTGGCTCTGGCTGTCATCCCCAAGAACTGGGGCCCGTGGACAGAGCTGGCATGAATACAGGCGCTATCCTCGGGCCAGGGAGGGGGACCCGGGAGTCAGAGGCTGGGGCGGAGAGCTCACACCTACCTTGTACCCTGAGGCCTTGACATGCAGCCCCCTCTTGGTGAGGGTGGATTTCATGCGGATGAAGAAGGACCGCTCCTGGACCCGGGAGGAGGGGGGCACCTCGGTGGGGCTGGCCTCTGGGGCGAAGAGTGAAGGAATGTTATGGGGTCCTGAAGAGGACACGCATGGGCCACCCCTGCCCTCTACAGAGCTATCCAGACACAGGGTCATGGCCACAGTCACACAGACGCACCTACTGGTTCTACAAGTCCACTGACATCCTACACCAACCTCCCCTCCCAGCAGCACCCAGCCTGGTCTTTCTAAAGCTCAGATCTGACCCCATCCCTCCTCTGCTCTGAACCTGCCATGGCTCCCTAGTACCCTTGGGGGAAAGCCCAGCTCCTCCTCACCATGGCTTAAAACTTTGGCAAGAACTGCCTCCTGCTGACTTCATCTCTAGCCACAACCTCCAGGTCTCAGATCAGACATCTCCTCCAGGAAGTCCTCCCTGACCCCCAGGCTGGGTCAGCTGCCCCTCTGGGGTCTCCTATCCCAGCCCTGCCCACTCTGGGTCATCACTGTCTGGGGACAGGGTCAGTCTCCCCCACTGGACTGTGAGCCCCGGGAGGGTGGGGCTGGGGCTCTTGTCACCACTGTGTCCTCAGCCCTGCCCAACAGAGGGCTGAGCACAGAGTGGGGGCTTGGGCTATAGCAACAAATAAGCCACACAAGTACAGATTATTCTATAAACCCTGTGAAATTGTCTTATAAATATGCTCACACCCAGATGACCCTGTGCCTCAAACTGAGGTGTAAATATAATCACGCTCCCTAACAGTCCCACACGTGTCACAAACATCTCCCCAAGCTTGCAAGCACTGCTGATAGCTCAGATGGTTTGGGTATTAAGCAAACCCCATATAAGAAAAGCTTATTAAAAAAAAAAAAAAAAGAAAAGCTTATTTATGAGAAAGATAACCTCAGTCCCCCAATATCTCAGAGCTAAAAGGAACTTTCAGGGTAATCTCCAACACCCTCCCCAAAATGGAGTGGAATTTTCCACTGGAGAGAAGGGGTAGAAGCACAGACGCTGGAGTCAGACAAGCCTGGGCTGGAGTCCAGCTCAATCACTTACAGCTGACCTGGGACACAACCTCTCTATGCTGTGCCCCAGTTTCCTCCTCTATAAAATGGAGATAGTCATAGCTCCTGCTTTGTGGGCCTGTGGTTAGGATTTAATAAAATTATGTACTTAAAGTCAGGGCACGTGTAAATGCCCAATAAGCACACGTTGTTATTATTATTTACCAAAGCCTGGTTCCATCTGTCACCCACAGGCACCCACCTCCACTCTGCAGCCAGAGGGGGTCTTTCTAAAGTTCAAATCTTGGTGATCCAGGCAATCTTAGGGAGCCACGTCTCGCTACCTCAATTTAGACTCTGATTCATTTTACAAAAACTTGCTTGCAAAACTCTAACAAGAGTGTTTTTGTATAAAGGAGACATAGTTGGATACACTGTACCCAGCATCCCCTAAGCTACCCTCAGGCCTCTTTCTTTGGGGATCCTGAGAATTACCGATCTCAGGGGTATCCGCAAGCGAGGAGGACGATGAGGAGGAGGAGGAAGAGGAGGGGACGGAGGGCGGGGTGGGGGGCCCGGGGGTCGGGGCCCGCAACCCCAGTTGCTCCAGCACCTCGGAGTGATCCCCCGGATGAATGTAGTCGAAGAGGCTGCTGCCCGTCAGCTCCACCTGCCGGCGAAGGAGGGGGATGCAGGGGGCGGGTGAGGTGCGCGCGCAGTCACTCGCCCGCCTGTTCTGCCACAGACTCACTCGCCTGCAAGCAGGTGTGTGTTTTTATTAGAAAAAAATATATATATTTAAACCCTTTTAAAGGCGGATATAAACTTAGGCGCTTCCCGTGCCCTCCCACTTCAAACCCAGAGATTATGAAGGATTTTCTGCCCCTGCCTACAGTATAAAGAAGCTGTGTATGTGGTTGGGATGGGGGTGTCGTAAGCCTTCATTTACGCAGCTCTTGCTTACTCACTCACCCCCATACAGCAAACAACTGCGCCCTGAAATGACTCACAGGATGGAAATCAGGACACAAGCAGTAGAATGGCTTTCAAACTCTTTAAAGAGTTAGAACCTTTTAATTAGACAGACTTTTACATTCAATTCATCCCTCAAATCTCTCACAGCAGTCCCCTTATCTCCACACCTTCCCAGTCCCGGCATCCATCTTCTCCCTGCTGTGTTTCTGTCCCAGCGTCCTCACTGGTCTTCTGGCCTTCAGTCCCCACGTACATACCCCTCCCTAAGTTACTCCCCTGACCATGGCCCTCCTCCTCTCAGAAACCTCCCATGGGACTTCCCTGGTGGTGCAGTGGTTAAGAATCCGCCCGCTAATGCAGGGCACACGGGTTCGAGCCCTGGTCCGGGAAGATCTCACATGCCACGGAGCAACTAAGCCCGTGCGCCACAACTACTGAGCCTGCGCTCTAGAGCCCGCGAGCCACAACTACTGAGCCCACAACTACAGAAGCCCGTGCGCCTAGAGCCCGTGCTCCGCAACAAGAGAAGCCACCGCAATGAGAAGCCCGCGCACCGCAACGAAGGGTATCCCGCTCACCGCGACTAGAGAAAGCCCGTGCGCAGCAACGGAAAGCCAACACAGCCAAAAATAAAAATAAATAAAATAAAATTTTAAAACAAGGAAAGAAACCTCCCATGGCTCCCACAGCCCCTGGGCTTGGGGTCACATGCTTCCCTCTATCCCTCATTAAACATCCCCCCCACACACACCAGCTTCGAGCCTTCCCCCCCACTCCCTTCCTCTTGTCCGTATTCTCCCTTCAGGGTCTTCCTCCTCCAGGAACCTCCAACGACTCACTGAAGAGCTGCTCACGAAGGCCAAATACCAACGCACTGAATTTTCTAAATTTACCATTTGTTAAAATCTTTGTAAAAATGATAAAAGTTGACAGCAATTTGTACTGATTGGATTGGCAAGGCCTAAGATGCTGCAAGGAGCCAAGACTCCAGGGATGGGGGCTTTTGGCTTCTCTTTGCCCTCCTTTTACCTTTCAGCCACCAGCTGCAGGAGCTGGAACAGAAACAGTGGGTTGAAATAAAGGCAAAATGCAAACTAGTCAACTAAAATGCCACAGAAAATCTTCCAAGCTGGAAAACCCAAGCCCTTCCGGTACGAATTGCTGTAATCCTTTAAAAGTGTTAAGAATAAACAAGTTTTGGTAAATACGGTACAGTTGGCAACCACTCATAGGCAAAGTTATCTTTCTGCTATTTTGCGTTCTCCAAATCGACCTCTTACTTTAATAATCCTCCTCTGCCTGGGAGGAGGAGCCATGTTAGGTGCCATGTGGGGTTCCAAGGAACACACTTTGGGAACCAAAGATCCAGTCCTTTTTTTTTTTTTTTCCATGCTGGGATGGTGAGGCCAGGAGAGAGGAGGGCCAGCAAGGGAGATGGCAGCTGAGCCAGTCCAGGCAGGCTGCTGCGGGCCCCTTACCTGTGAGAGACCCAGATAAATGGAGACTGTCTCTGAGATGTAGAGGAACTTCCCTTCCTGGTTCAAGGCAAACACGAAGCCGTCCAGGGACTAGAGTGGGGAGAGATGGGGTCGGGGAGAGGAGGGCCTGGCATCTGTAAGAGGCTCTGAAATCTGGATCTCAGCCTGGGATGGATTATTCTGGGGGTAAAGCGCTTCAGTGGCCCTGGGGGGGAGCAGGACGGGGAGCCTGAGCATTCTGCCTCCCAGTTCTGGGGCTCCCCCACGGGACCAATGCTGGAGAAAAGGGTGCGGGTCTCCCGAGACGGCCACCAGGTGGCAGCAAGGAGCAGCAGGCAGGGAAGGGGCCTCACCTGCAGGATGTGTCCTCCCAGGTGCTGCTCGAAGACTTCGGAGACCAGCGCCACGGGGCCCCTGCGGCCTGGGGCTGGGGGAAGAGGGAGGGGTGAGGCCAGGGCCTGTTGGTTTGACCCCTGACCTTCTGGGCAGACCCCCAGGGAGCCAGGCTACATATCTCCCTCTCTTCTCCCCAGTCCTGTAGCCATCTTGGGGGGTTGGGGGGACCTGGGCCCTGTCAGGGAGAGACCTGGGGTGTGGAGGGGTGGGTGGGGCAGGGGTGGGTGGGACAGACAAACCGAGACACACAGAGACACAGAGACACCAGGGGATGCAGAAAGGGATTCATTCATTCATTCACCCATTCATCCATTCAGTCATTCAGCAAACTCCCTGAGCATCAGCAGTGCGCCAGGCCCTGCGCTGGGTAGTGCTGGGGACACATAGGTGACCAGGACAACCCAGCCCTGCCCTCACAGGGTACCCAAGCCAGGGCAGTTATAAACAAGCAAGAAACTAACAAATATAGAACTATCATTTGTGGCCAGTGCTATGAAGAATCGAATAGGTGGTGTGAAATAAAGAAGCATGGGGGGTTTCCCTGGTGGCGCAGTGGTTAAGAATCCGCCTGCCAATGCAGGGGACACGGGTTCGAGCCCTGGTCCAGGAAGATCCCACATGCTGCGGAGCAACTAAGCCTGTGTGCCACAACTACTGAGCCTGCACCCTAGAGCCTGCAAGCCACAACTATTGAGCCCACGTGCCACAACTACTGAAGCCTGCACCCCTAGAGCCTGTGCTCCGCAACAAGAGAAGACACCGCAATGAGAAGCCCGTGCACTGCTACGAAGACTAGCCCCCCGCTTGCCGCAACTGAAGAAAGCCCGCGTGCGGCAACAAAGACCCAACGCAGCCAAATATTTTATTTATTTATTTATTTAAAATAAATAAATAAATAAATAAATAAATAAATAAATAAAAGAAGCAGCATGGGGTAAGGCCTGTTGAAGGAGGGGGTGTTTGAGCTCAGACCTGAAGGGTGATAGGAGACAGAAAAGGAGAGAGACAGAGAGACAGAGAAAGAGACATTGAGAGACAAAGACAGACAAATAGATGGACAGAGAGATATAAGGAAATAGAGAAAGAAATAAGGACGTTACAACTCAACAACAAAAGGATGAACAACCCAATTCAAAAATGCGCAAAGGATTTGAACAGACATTCTTACAAAGATGCACAAATGGCCGATAAGCACATGAAAAGATGTTCAACATCATTAGTCATTAGCAAAATGCAAATCAAAACCACAATGAGAGATCACTTCACACCCGCTAGGATGGTTCGAATTTTTTTAAAAAATAGAAAATAAGTGTTGGCGAGGATGTGGAGAAATTGGAACCCCCGTGCATTGCTGGTGAGAATGTGAAACGATGCACCACTCTGGAAAATAGTTTGGCAATTCCTCACTAAGTCAAGCATAGAATTACCATATAACCCAGCAATTCCACTCCTAGGTATACACCCCAAAGAATTGAAAACAGGTGCTCTAACAAATACTTGTACATGAATGTTCATAGCAGCATTACTCCTAATAGCCAAAAGGTGGAAACAACCCAAATGTCCATTAACTGATGAATGGATAAATAAAATGTGCTATATTCATAGAATGGAAGATTATTCATCCATAAAAAGAAATGGAGTACCGATCCATGCTACGACGTGAATGAACTTTGAAAACATTATGCTAAGTGAAAGAAGCTGAACACAGGGGCTACACAGTGTAGGATTCAATTTATATGAAACGTTCAGAAGAGGCAAATCCAGAGATGGAAAGCAGATCAGTGGTTGCCAGGGGCTGGGGGGAGGGGCAGGAGGAATGGGGAGGGACTGCTAATGGGACAGGGTTTTTGGAGGGTGATGAAAATATTTGGGAACTAGACAGAAGTGCTGGTTGCACAACATTGTGAATGTGCTAAGTGCCACCGAATTGCACACTGTAAAATGGTGACTTTCATGTTATATAAATTTTACCCCAATAAAATTTTTTTAAAAAGAGAGGGGTAGAGACATATATAGACACAGAGAAACTGAGGCAGAGATAGGTAAAGACAGAGAGACATAAAGAAATGGAGGGACAGAGGGAAAGAGATGCACAGAGACAGATACAGAGAAAGTGGCAGGAAGACAGAGATGGCGAAGTAGACAGAAACAGAGACACAGGCCGACCCATCCCCCGCAGCGAGGAGCAGAGAGCTCCAGACATCTATGTGGGGCGTGGGCAGAGGCCCTGTGTTCCTGGACTCTGTTCCCACCCAGGATACCCTCCCTGACCCTGCAGAGAACGACCCCCGCAAGGGGTCCGTGCCCAGACTGGGGAGCCAGTGACCTCGAGGGTCCCCAAGCATCTGGCTCCTGCAGGGCTGAGGGTCCAGTTCTGGTGTTAAGCCCCAGGACTGTTCCTCCCTGGCTGTGTGCCCTGGGACCAGTGCCTTCACTTCTCTGTGCCTCAGTTTCCTCCTCTGTCAGGTGGGTTTGCTAAGCGAGCTGATTTCACAGGGGTGTTGAGCATTCAGTTGGCTTAGAGAGCTGAAAGGGCCTACCAGGCGCCCGCATGCAGCAGGTGCTCTGAAACAGAGCTGGGATCAGTATTAATAGCGTGATTACTATTGTTATTTCCAGACCATCAAAACACCAGGCGGCGAAACGCCGCCCCCTCCCCCCCAATCAGGACGCAGCTCCCAAGCCCCGCCCCCAGTCCCTTAATGTTTGGTCACGCCTCCTCTCCCAGGAGCACCCCCAACATCCCCACGGCTGTTCACACCCTTTTCCCACCCCCGCCTGGAGCTCCAGGAACAATAACTCGGGGGGGGGGTGATGGGGACCCCTCCCCCGAGATGCAGCGGGAACCAGCCGGGTGACAGGCGGGAACAATGCCGCCTGCTAATTGTCGCAATTTTCCCCTGTCATTTTTGCTAATTCCTTCATTTTCCCTCTCACAGGATCAGCCCAGGTCAGACTGAACGGCTGCAATTAACAGCCTTAATGGGCACGTTGGGAGGGGGGTGTGTATAGCGGGAGGGCTCAGCCACTTGCTGTTCCCCCATCCTTTCCCCGGCCTCTGTCCCCATCCCTGACTGATGTGTCTTATTACCCCTGGCCTCCCCCTGCCCCAAATCCACCAACTCCCTGACTCCTCTCTCTGTGTTCCCTCCTCTCTCCCACAAATACCTCAACTCCTGTGTCCCTCAAATTCAGCTGCGGGCTCTTCCCTACTCTCAGATCTGCCCCCTCCTCACATCCGGACCCCAACCATCATTCGCTCATTCAACAAACATTTGCTGAGTTTCTTATCAGAGCCTGCCTCTGCTGGAACAAAACTGTCCCAGTTGTCATCTTCCCCCACACACAGAGGGGGCGCTGAGGGGCCGAGGGGAGAAGCCAGGACTTCTCCCAGGGGTTCCCCTCCACCTCCCATTCTCAACTGCCCTGAGGGATTTGCTGCCCTGGGCTAGGGCAGCTAATGAAGGGCTGGGACTTCACTAGCTTTGGAAGTCTGGGAGAGGGAGCCCCCTGCCATAATCAGAGTGCCTTGCTCCCTGGTAGCAGGCCTGAGGACTGGAGTGGGTGCATGTCTGCCTGTACTTTCCTCAGCTGCATCTGTGAAATGGGTCTAGGGCAGGAGCTGAATGGGTTCATGCATGCAAATGGCACACAGCCAGGTACACAGTAGGTGAGTCCTGCACTATTCTTAGGATAAGCTCTACTTCGGGCACCTCTACCTTTTGGGGAGGCTTCCTTACCATCCACCTTGACCCTTGCTTTCTCCCACGCCTTCACCCATATTCTGCAAGTCCTGAGGCTGGCCCCTCACTGCATCACCTGAATCCGACCACCTCTCACCCCACTGCCCCCACCCTGGTCTAGCTGCCCCACCTCCCACCTGGACCACTGCATTTGCCTCCTCACTGGGCTCCCAGCTTCTGCGCTCACATCCACCAACCTCTGTGACTCCCATCTCACTCGGGGTAACAGCCAAAGTCTTCACCACGGCCCGAGAGGCCCTGCAGGACCTGGCCCCTGACCCGCTGACCACTTCCTGCCTCACTTACTCCTCTCTGGAGCCCCTGACCTCACAACCGTGGCCTGCATCTAGCAAGCTGATTGCTGCCTGCCTCAGGGCCTTTGCACTTGCTGTTCCCTCTGCCTGGAAAACTCTCCTTCCAGCTTTTCTCCTAGCTTTTGCTCCCTCACCTCCTTCCAGTCTCAGCTCAAAGGTCACTTGCTCAGAGAGGCCGTGCCTGACCTGTGAGTTGTGATGTCCCCCCTCCTCCCCTCACGCAGTTCTATAGTCACCCAATAAATATTTAGTGACCCCTTACAGTGTCCCAGGCACTATTCTAGGCTCAGCACACAAGGTGCTGTAGGGGAGAAACACAATAAACAAGAGAAATAAAAAATATATAGTATTAGATGATGATTAGTACTATGGAAAGAAATAAGGCAGGAAAGGACGATCGGACAGGCTGGGAGCAGGGGGTTGTGTTTTTTTTTTTTTTAAGCACCTACTATATGCCACGTGCTATTCTCTCTCTCTTTTTTTAAAAGTCTTTATTGAATTTGCCACAATATTACTTCTGTTTCATGTTTTGTTTTTTTGGCCCCGGGCATGTGGGATCTTAGCTCCCTGACCAGAGATCGAACCTGCACCCCCTACATTGGAGTCTTAACCACTGGACCACCAGGGAAATCCCAGGGTTGTCATTTTTAATAGAGTGGTCAGAGAAGGCTTGACTGAAAAGCCCACATTCTAAGGGAAGGGAGTTCCTGGTGGAAGCCCAGCAAGTGCAAAGGCCCTGAGGTGGGAACAGGCTTCTCTGAACAGCAAGGTGGCCCATGTAGGGGGGGTGTTGAAGAGGTCAGAGGGGTAGAAAGGTGATATCAGGGAGGTGGGGGGCAGGGGACCTACCATGTCAGGTGTATAGGCCCACCTTTGAGGGCAGGGACTTTGTCCTGTTCCCTGCTGTGTCCCCAGCACCTAGAACAGTGCCTGGCACAGGAAAGGTATTCATTGGGCGTTTGTTGAATGAATGACAAACACTGATAGGAGATCAAGGCTGTCTCCTCCCCAGACTTAGAGCCCCCTGGCTAGACTTCAACATCTGTCATCCCATTTCACAGATGGTAGAAAGGCCCAGAGAGAGGCCGAGACCTGCAACATAGGACCCATCCCTGGAGACCCACAAACATGCCAAGGATGGTGGTTGAGAAGGTGGGCTCTGGAGCCAGGCCACTTGAGTCTGAATCTCAGCTGGGCCCCTTCTCGGCTATGTGACCTTGGGCATAGAACTTCACCTCTCTGGGTCTCAGTTTTCCCCTTCTATAAAATGGGAACATAGCATTGCCTCCCTCCAAAGATTTTTGAGAGGATTAGCAAGTGAATTTGGATGCAGCACTCAACACTGTGTCTGACAGGTATGTTATTGCTATTATCTTTGAGGAGAACACGGGAGCTCCCTCCTTTACAGAGAGCTTGAGGCACAATGCTTTGCTCTCTGACGGTAGCTAAGTCACTGTCCTCAGTTTTCCCATCTGAACTATTGAAGCAGGTGCTTGGCCTCTTGTTGGGGACGCGGGAGAGCAGGAGATGCTCCCAATTTCTTAATTTTGAGGGTACAGCGGGAGTCCACGCAGTTCCTCCCCCGCACACTGTCCTGCCCCTCCCCCTTCCCACGTACAAGCAGGGAGGTTGCTGAGGTCAGTGGTCTTGAATTACCCGTCGAATTACCCATCCCGGCAAGCACGGAGGGGGGAGGCCGGACGCCGGTGGGGCTCTCTCAGCGTCCCCCCCGCCCCTTTCTCTCCCCGGGGCTTGGGGACAATAGACAAGATGTTTATCCCCCGCCGGCGCACATGTTGTTCGCGGTAATGACAGTAATCAGCGGCGCTAATGCCGCATTCTCTCCGCGCCAGTCAATTCGCCTAATTACCGCCTGGGAAGCCGGATTATTTAAATTTAAATGGTGATTTATTGCGAGTTTAATCAATGCTATTTTCTCTCCCCCCTCCCCCCTGAGACCAGGGCAGGAGGGGAATTGGAGCCCCTCCAACCCCACCTTAAGGACAATCCTTCTTGGGTGGGGGGGGGAAGTAGCCTAGGGTGCCCTGTCCCTGTCACCTGCGACCTCAGATGAAGACGATTCGCTCTCTTCTCGTAGTAAGAGTAAAGCAATAAAACATAAAATAGAAGTAATAACAATAACATAACACTTCTATATAATGAAGTCTGAATAATAATGAAAGTAGATATCTATCTCTCTATATATATCTGTTTTACATATTCTATATTTTAACATATTATTGATTGCATTTCGTTGTTGTGTCTTGGCCAGTAGGATGTCAGCCTGTCCAGGGCAGGCACTTTTATGCAGTTTGTTTCCTGCTGGATCTCGAGGGCTCAGAACCGTAGCAGGCACACAGTAGATGCTCAATAAACCTGCAGGTAACCATTGATAACAGTGCTTGCTAGACATTGATCGTTTACTCTGTGCCAGGTGTGTTTAGGGTCTTTACACATGTAAATATTACCTGGTAGATCTTCTTCTCTTCTCAGCCCTGCAGGTGGGGGAGGGGCTTCATCATGATTCCCATTTCACAAGTGAGGCACAGAGAGGTGAGGCGACCTGCCCAGGGTCACAACGGTGAGGACTGGCTGAGTGGGGACAGGGACTCCCGTCTTTCTGAAGCTCGCCATCTTACCTGCCATATAATCCTGTCTCCCTCCCGCATCCCAAACTGGGAATTCAGACTCTAGAGGTTCCCTCTGGGGTCCCTCAGGTCTGAGTGCGGGAGTTTCTTGCCCATTAGTGGATAGGAGGCCCAGGCTGGGTCCCCTCTGTCCCGTCCATGGAGCTGTGATAATCTCCTTTGTGATAATAATGATTCATTTTCCCTGATAACAATAATAGCATTAACTGGTGGTATGATCCAGTGTGGCCAGGCCCGTGATTAGGCCAGAATTCATGAAATCGTCCCTACCTGGTGAGCCCGTTTTAGAGGTGAATAAACTGAGGCTTGGACAGTAGAAGCCGCCTGATAGGAACACACAAAAGGTCTGACTCCAAATCCTGTACTCCCTCCGGGTGCAGGAGCTGGGCGAGAGCTGGCGCGCACCCTCAGATACCGGGTGCCCTGCATTGGGGGAGCGCGCCTGGACCCCCGACCCCTGCGCATGCGCACTCACCTAGGCCAGTCTGCGGCCCCGCGGACCTCAACCCCCAGGGCGGCGCCCCGAGAGCGGCGAAGCGGCGCAGGCGGAGGTAGGTGACGCTGAGGCGCACGATGGACGCCTTGTCCAGCTGGCTGGAGATGGCTCCGGGCAGCGGGAGTAGCTTGGCCAGCTCGAAGAACTCCAGGTTCTCTTTTCCGCGCCGCGAGCGCGCCGCGTTACGGGACTTCTCCTTGCGCTGCGCCTGCAGGCTGGGCGGGCGGCGCGGAGGGAGCGTCAGCGGGGCCCGGGACTCAGGGGTCTGGGGTTGGGGGGCGAGCCTCGCCTCTTGGGGCCTCGGGAACGGGACGGGATGTTGAAAGTGGATTCAACACTCCGGAGGTGGGGCAGAGCCTGAGTGTGACTTCTACACCCGGCCGTGGAGCAGAACCTGGGGTGTAAATTCTGGGGGAAGGAGGAGGAAGAGGAGAGAGATAAGAATGTTGGGTAGGAATTCCGAGGAAGGGGGCTAGGAACAGAACGTCAGGTGTGTGGGGTGAGTGTTACAGAACAACAGTTGATCAACTCCGGGTAAGAAATTCTGGCCCGAGGGGGCGGAGCAGAAGGTGAGTGTGAATCCTCCCGGGACACCGCCTTGGGGGCGGGGCCACAGCCCGAGGGGCGGAGCTTTGCTCACCAGGGTCCGGGCGGGGTCTTGACCACGAACCCCGGCAGAAAGTCCCAAGGGACGCTGCCGCCGCGACCTCCCCCGCACCTGACCTCGCCTCCACCGCCACTGCTGGGGTAGGGGGCCGCCATCTCCGCGGAGACCCGCTCAGGCGGGCTCAGAGCAGCCTGCGGAACTCGAGAGCCGCGTCTCCTGCAGCGGGAAGGAGCGGGAGGCAGCGCTCAGCGCCCGAGGGGGCCGGTGGGGCACCTGCTAGGGAAACCGAGGTCCGCGTGGGGCGCAGGGTCCCAGCAAGGAGCTGCGGCTGGATGCTGCCTCAGTTTCCCCTCCCTGGGGGCTCCGCTACACAGTCCGAGGCTCTCACCGCGCCGGGCTCTGGGAGAAGCTCAGGGCGAGGACGTGCCCCGCCGCCGCCTCCCCCGCGCCGCCCGCTAGAGCGCCCGCCTCACGCCCGCGCCAGGCCGGCTCCCGCATACCAATAGGCGCACGCGGCGCGCATACGGATCCGACCGGCCCGCGCGCTGCGTGCCAAGCATGCCCAAGCCGGGCGGGGGGCGGGCGCCTCGCCGGGGCCCGGGCGCGCCCGGCTGCCGTCCCCAGAGCCCTCTGCCCCGGGGAATCCGCCCCCCAGAAGCCCATCCCAGGAGTCCGGTTCCTTGCATCTGCCGTGCGCCTATTTCCCGGGCTGGGCTAAGGAGGTAGGGGGGACAGAGGCCAGGGACCCCACCCTATGCTCTGCCTAAGGACCACCCCCAGCCCCTCGGGGTGATGCCACGTGTCCGGGCAGCCAAATCTCCGCAACCACAACTTCCTCCCTGAAGGCCCGGACGTGCGAGCCTCAACCCCAGATGCAGTGGCCAGAGCCTCAGCCCGAGGACGCCCCCAGGATGGACCAGACACTCGGGGCCCAAGTGTCCTGGTAACCAGATCCCCCAGAACAAGGAACGTGTTGAATTAGGTCTTCATTCCTCCAGGACTAGGCATTCAGCATCCACCCCCGCTCCCCATATCCACACCGCCCCCAAGCCTCCCCAACCAAGTGTCCCGATGCCCTAGACCTTGGCGTCCAGAACCGCCAGCCCCCTATTTCTCCAGGACCCAATATCTGTGCGCCCCCTCCCTCAGCCTCGGGATATAGGCGTTCCGATGCCCTAGCTCCCAGCACACTGGAGTTCCGGTCCCCTTCTCCTCCAGGACCCAGGAGTTCCCTGTCCTCTCATGCCAGCCCCCAGGCGTTCCCTACCCGCAGTACCCACAGCCTCGTTACCTGGCCACGGGTCAGGCTCCGGGCGCGGCGTGGGGCCGGCCGGGCGGCGCAGCAGAGGAGCGGCCCCATAGACCCTGGGGCGGGCCGGGCTCGGCGAGTCGCGCGGGCTGTGGCGCTAGGCTCTCAGCGCCCACCGAGGCCTCGCAGACTTCGAGACGCGGGGACAGCGCTGGCGGGCGGGGGCGGGGCCTGCTGGAGCCCCGCCCACAGACTCTCCGCCCTTGGGTCCAGCCCAGCTCCGGCCACTCTGGCCTTTTCCGTGATAGGGGGTTCCAAGCAAGGGAGTCCCGGGCTGCTCAGGTGTCCGAGTGCCCTCACCCCACCAGAACGAGAACGTCGAAGTCAGCTTCCCCACCCCGAGAGAAGAACACCAGAGTCCGGGCACCATCTCTATACCCCACTGGGAGGGACTATCATCCCATCTTCCCCAAGAGAACCCGGCACCCCAGCAGCCCCTCGGGATAAGACGGGCACCTTGCACCTGAGTCTCTTTTAAGGGTGGAGACCCAGACGTCGGTGCCCCCTCCAGGGGCGCAAATCCAGGTGTTAGAGACTCTTTTTCAGGAGAGAATTTAAGGGTGTCAGCAAGACCCCTTGGACAAGAAGGTGACCTTGCACCCAAGCTCTGCCCCCGTCCTTATAAGAGCAGGATTTGACATCTGGACCTCTCAGGGACTGGGACACAGGTATCCGAGGAACTTCAGAGACCAGGATCCTGGGGTCTTATATCCACCACTGCTCCCACGGGAACCCCAACATCAGAGCTTCCCATTAGACCATAAATGGGAACTAAGGAGTTATAGCACCTCCCACAGAGAAATGGGGACCCAGGTGACTGAGCCAGGCCTTTCCCACTCTTGTAGGAGATACTACACCTCTCTCTCCCAAACCCCTTCAGCAGCCTGGCATGGGGGTTTCCAGGCGCTTAAGTGCTCCTAGGAGACCACAATGCAACTAATGAAGGTGGGACAGGAGTCTTAGGAGAGGCAGGTGGGTGGAGGCTGGCAGAGAGCAAGGGTTCCTCTGTCTGGTTGGACAGAGGAACCGAGGCACACACCTCTGAAGTCTCATGTGCGCTGGCTGATGGGAACACTCTTCAAGTGGCTCTGGATAACCACACTGAACAACTTGGGAACTAATCTTTTATGTTCTGCTAATTTTTTTCCCCACAGCAAGGTTCTGAGCTGGGCTCTATTACTAAGCCCATTTTACAGCTAGGAAAACTGAGGCATAGAGACTAGATAGCCTGTTGATGATGGTCTGTCAGCGAATAATATTTTCCTGTTTTTTCCCAGAGAGACTTGTTAGGGTGTCAGGGTAAGGGATTCAAGCTCAGAGCACTGGCTCTTAACTCCTGATGCTACTTCCTGGCTGTGTGACCTGGGCAGGTGCCATGCCAGGCCTTGAGAAGTGCACTCATACTATACAATTTATTTATGATCACACACACACACACACACACACACACAGATCTTGTTGAGGTTAAGAGCCTAATTTCTGGGGTGCAGACCGCAGTTCTACCCCTTACTGCTATGTGACTTTGGACAAGTAACTTCACCACTCTGGGCCTTCTCCCTTGTAAAGTGGGGATAATTTCATTTTAGTACCCACCTCCTAGCATCATTGTGAGCATTAAATAAGTTCAGCCAGCAGTTCTCAAAGTGTGACCTGGGCACTGGTTCCTGAGACCATGTCAGGGGGTCCGCGAGGTCAAATTTTCATACTGAGACATTTTCTGCCTTTTTCACTTCATTCTCCCATGAGTGCCAGGTGGGGTTTTCCAGAAGCTGCATGGCATGTGATATCACAGCAGACTGCATGCAGAAGCAGCCAGGAGGATCCAACTGTCTTCTGTTATGCTGGACTTTGAGGAGGTTTGCAAAAGTATAAAATAATGACATTATTCTCACTAAAATTTTTCATAAAATATGTTATTTATATTAGCCTGTAATGTGTTTATTATTGCTATTTAAAAATGAATTTTGAATCATCTTCAAGAATTTCCAGTTTTATTTTTATAAATTTATTTATTTATTTATTTTTGACTGCGTTGGGTCTTCGTTGCTGTGCGTGGGCCTTCTCTAGTTGCGGCGAGCGGAGGGGCCGCTCTTCATTGCAGTGCACATACTTATTGCAGTGGCTTCTCTTGTTGCAGAGCGTGGGCTCTAGACGCGGGCCTCAGTAGTTGTGGCACGCGGGCTCAGTAGTTGTGGCTCATGGGCTCTAGAACACAGGCTCAGTAGTTGGGGCACACGGGCTTAGTTGCTCTGCAACATGTGGGACCTTCCCAGACCAGGGCTCAAACCCGTGTCCCTTGCATTGACAGGCAGATTCTTAACCACTGCACCACCAGGGAAGTCCCAAGAACTTCCAGTTTTAATTTCTGATATGGCTTATGAAACAGAAATAAAAGCTCTTTGGTTTTGCCTAAGAATGTAAAGAGACCAAAAAATCTGAGAATCGCTGAGTTAAGCCATTTGAAGCTGAGAATAGATCCAGGCATTAAATATGCTAGATGTGATATGTACATCCAAAGACACATCGCCCTCATATACCCAGACGCAAATCATGTTACCTCTACACCACTCAGGGAGTCACTGAAAAACACACACCATTTGGGGTCTCAGCTTCCCATCAGTGAAATGGGTGGGCTGCTCTGTGATGTCTGTACCCTTCTGCAGCTCTGGTAATACAGTTGGGAAAAAATAGGACAGCTTCTGGGTCAGGGTGTGCATCAGGCAGGGCCCCAGGAGGAGACACCTGGGGCCCTCCAGCTGGGAACCGAGGGGCGTTTCAAAAAGGACTCTTGACAAAGGTTTGGGGGAAATCTAGGAGGGCTGGTGTTACCATCTGGGGCCTGAAGGGGTAGGGAGGGGCTTGTTAAGGGACCCTGGGACTGTGGCAGTCGAGACCTTCATGGTCTCATATCCGACACCTCCTGCCCTAGCCTGGGTTCTCAGCTGCTCAGCTGCATTCAGCTCTCCTTGGCCTTCCTTAGCTTTGGAGACGTTTCCCATCAAAGCTCGGAGACCCCACCACTCCCAAAGCCACCTGGGTGGAAGAGACGGGGGAGGATGGTATATGTCCTTGAGAGGTGGTGAGCTCCCTGTAACCAGGGGGAATCAAGGAGAGGGACAAGGATTTTAGTAGGCAATAAGAACATGGATGTGTGTGTGTGTGTGTGTGTGTGTGTGTGTGTGCGTTTGGAGGGTTCCAATGACTTCTCCTTAAACAGTCTCACTTTTCCCTATTAAGAGGGTATACTTTCAGGGACTTCCCTGGTGGCGCAGTGGTTAAGAATCCGCCTGCCAATGCAGGGGACACGGGTTTGAGCCTTAGTCCGGGAAGATCCCACATGCTGCGGAGCAACTAAGCCCGTGTGCCACAACTACTGAAGCCCACGCGTGCCTAGAGCCCATGCTCTGCAACAAGAGAAGCCACTGCAATGAGAAGCCTGCACACCGCAATGAAGAGTAGCCCCCACTCGCCGAAACTAGAGAAAGACCGCGCGCAGCAACGAAGACCCAACTCAGCCATAAATAAATAAATTTATTTTTAAAAACGATACTTTTTAAAAATTAATTAATTAATTTTATTTTTGGCTGTGTTGGGTCTTCTTCGTTGCTGCGCGTGGGCTTTCTCTCTAATTGTGTTGAGCAGGAGCTACTCTTCGTTGTGTTGTGCAGGCTTCTCACTGCGGTGACTTCCTTATTGCAGAGCACGGGCTCTAGGCACGTGAGCTTCAGTGGTTGTGGCACGTGGGCTCAGTAGTTGTGGCTCGTGGGGTCTAGAGTGTAGGCTCAGTAGTTGTGGCGCACTGGCGTAGTTGCCCCGCAGCATGTGAGATCTTCCTGGACCAGGGATCGAACCCATGTCCCCTGCATTGGCAGGCGGATTCTTAACCACTGGATCACCAGGGAAGTCCCAGAATTCTTTTAAACTAAATTTTTAAACCATGTATGCATTTCACGAGAATGTATAAGTAAACATAATGCAATTCCTCAATCCTAAAAAAGATATGAATACCTACTATGTGCCAGGGGCTGGGGAGACATCAGTGAACAAAACAGACAAGGTCCTTATGTGTGTATATGGGGGAGCAAACAAGTAAACAAGTAAATTAAAAAGATGATTTCTGCTCATACTGAGTGCTGTGAAGGAAATAAAACAGGGTGAGGCGAGAGAGTGACTGGAGGGTAGTTATGGTGGCAGGAAGCCTTCTCAAGGGTGGTGACATTTGCTGGGAAGCCTGAGATGAGATGAATCTATAGCAAAAGTGCTCCAGGCAGGAGGAATGGCAAGTGCAAAGGCCCTGAGGTGGAATGGAGGAACTAGGGAGAAAAAATTAAAAAAGCCTGCGTGTATCTGGGCCAGCTGCAGTGGGCAGGGACTTGCGGGGAGGGGTTTGGCTTTCACTAGGACTGGAGGTTGTTAGATTGGGGAGGGGCCTGATCTAATTCCATTTATTTATTTATTTATTTATCTACCTATCTATCTATTTATTTATTTATTTATTTATTTTGGCTGCTCTCTGTGCAGCATGTGGGATCGTAGTTCCCCAACCAGGGATCAAACCCACACCCCCTGCACTGGAAATGCGGAGTCTTAACCACTGGACTGCCAGGGAAGTCCTGATTTTTTTTTTTTTTAAGTGTGATGAAGACATTTATTTTACCTCTAAGAAACTCATGTTACAAACTGATTTAGATACTATTCATTTAAATAGGGTACAACTTTAATAAAAATATGTCTGAATATATGAAAAAGACTTATTCCTTTTTTAAAAATTTTTATTTTATCATTTTCATTTTATTTATTTAGTTATTTTTGGCTGTGTTGGGTCTTCGTTGCTGCACGCGGGCTTTGTCTAGTTGCGGCGAGCGGGGGCTCCTGTTCGTTGCGGTGCGCGGGCTTCTCATTGCGGTGGCTTCTCTTGCTGCGGAGCATGGGCTCTAGGCACACGGGCTTCAGTAGTTGTGGCGCGTGGGTTCAGTAGTTGAGGCTCGCGGGCTCTAGAGCGCAGGCTCAGTAGTTGTGGCGCAAGGGCTTAGTTGCTCCGCGGCACGTGGGATCTTCCCGGACCAGGGATCGAACCCGTGTCCCCTGTATTGGCAGGTGGATTCTTATCCCCTGAGCCACCACGGAAGCCCCCCTGATTCCTATTTTTGAAGACAATTTGGGCTGCTGGGTGGAGAAGGAAGTGTAAGGGGTGAGAGCAGAAGCCGGGAGCCCAGCTGAGGAGGCGACTGGAAGAGTCCAGGAGGGAGGTGATGGTGGCCCCCAGGGAGGCAGTGGGGGTTGGGAGAGATGGTCGGATACTGGGGATATTTCAAAGGCAGGGCTGCCGGGATTGGCTGGCAACCAGATGTGGGGATGACAGAAAGAGAGGAGGAGTCAAGGGGATGCGGTAGTTCTGGCTCCAGTGCCTGGAGGATGGAGCTGCCCTCGAATAGATGAAGAAGGAAGGGCTGGGGAAGCAGATGTTGGGTCTGAGCTCCCAAGGGGGTTATAACGAATGAAATCCCTCAAAGCTGAGTCTCATTGTTCTTGAGACCTCCTGGCACAGACCTCTGACTTCCTGAATCTCCAGCATACTCCAGGCTTTCACTTTCTGGAAAGTCCTGCCACACATCTGATCTTCATCTTTCCTGCTTTCACTCCTGCACTTTGCAAGCTTATAGTGAGAGTTTCTGGAGCCAGACCTTGTTGGAGGCCAGGATTCTGAGAGTCAGGTTGTCAAGGAGCTGTCTCCCGTGACCACCAGGGGTGCTAATGGGGTACAGCACCCCAGGAGTGTATTCCTTGAGCAGAGAAGCTCGTGTTCAGGTCTGAGAGTAAAACTGTTTTCGGGGGCTTCCCTGGTGGCGCAGTGGTTGAGAATCTGCCTGCCAATGCAGGGGACATGGGTTCGAGCCCTGGTCTGGGAAGATCCCACATGCCGCGGAGCAACTAGGCCCGTGAGCCACAACTACTGAGCCTGCGCGTCTGGAGCCTGTGCTCCGCAACAAGAGAGGCCACGATAGTGAGAGACCCGTGCACCGTGATGAAGAGTGGCCCCCACTTGCCGCAACTAGAGAAAGCCCTCGCACAGAAACGAAGACCCAACACAGCCAAAAATAAATAAATTAATTAATTAAAAAAAAAACAAAAAACTGTTTTCGTTTAAAGCACATTAAACGGACAATGAAGGGTCATTTGAGAACTGGGCAGCCCAATGTGGCCCCAGAGTTGTTCTGTTTTTGGTTTTGATCCAGCCAGCGAGCGAACATTTATTGAGCACCTACTGTGTGCCAGAAGCTCCAGGGATCCAGCAGGGAAGAAACAGGCAGAGATTCTTGTCACTGGACCTCGCATCCAGGTGGGGGTGTCGGACAACATATAAAACAAGAAAATACCTGCATCAGATGGAGCTAAGTGCTAGAGAAAAATAAAGCAGGGGAGTGTGCGCGCATATGTGCACGCGCGCGATTTTAGGTAGGCTAGTAAAGTACTGACGATTACTGGGAAGAATAAAGGAAGTGGGGAAATGAAAGAAAACACCACCCATCAACTCGATAAATAGCCCCACATCCAAGTGTCACCCAGCCTGACACTTGGGTGTTGTCCCGGGCGTCTCCTATCTTCCAGCCCCATCTTGTCCTCTTCAGGCCACCCAAGGTGTCAGGGAACAACTCTAACCTCACAGCAGACATCAAGGCCTACCTGTCACCTGTCCATAGGTGCCGAAAGAGGAGAGCAAGCCTCAGGGAACAGAGAGAGATGCTCGTTACAGCACAGCCCACAGCGGGAGCGTCGGCACTGTTGGGCTGGTCCCCTGCCCCCAAGGGACACCAGGCAAGACCATGGACCCAGGTGGAGGCTACAGCACTACATGAGTAGCAAGCAGCAAACTGGCCAGTGTGATCCCCTAGGGAGGGGGCAGTGCCTGGTGGTCACTCTGTTGTCACCTTTACTCATTTGCTTAGGGGACCAGCTACAGAGACAGAGGTCTCAGGGTCTGGGCCAGTGGGCCAGTGGTCCTGCCTACCCAGGAGGGACCTGTGGGGATGCCCAGGGAGCTCAGCTGACTGCTCTCCCAGCCCAAGGGCTGCTCCTACCAGAGAGAAAGGGACTCTCTCCACTACTGACACTGCAGAGTCCCCTTGGAGAAGGGACAAGAGGCTGAGCACCAGCTGGGGAGGCAGCAGGGTGAAGGTGGGGCAATGACGAGATACCTCTGCAATTATTAATAATTAATTAATTAATTTTTGGCTGCACTGCTCAGCATGCGCCATCTTAGTTCCCTGACCAGGGATTGAACCCGCGCCTCCTGCAGTGGAAGTGCGGAGCTCTAACCACTGGACCGCCAGGGAAGTCCCTTCAATTATTTATTTATTTTTTTTTTAAGGATTTTCTTTTTTTTAAATTAATTAATTTATTTATTTTTGTCTGTATTGGGTCTTCGGTTCGTGCGAGGGCTTTCTCCAGTTGCGGCAAGCGGGGGCCACTCTTCATCGCGGTGCGGGGACCGCTCTTCATCGCGGTGCGCGGGCCTTTCTCCATCGCGGCCCCTCCCGTTGCGGGGCACAGGCTCCAGACGCGCAGGCTCAGCAATTGTGGCTCACGGGCCCAGCCGCTCCGCGGCATGTGGGATCTTCCCAGACCAGGGCCCGAACCCGTGTCCCCTGCATTAGCAGGCAGACTCTCAACCACTGCGCCACCAGGGAAGCCCCCCTTCAATTATTAAATGTGCCTGCTTCTCACTGTCCCTGACTTCCCAACCGCCCACTTGGGCATCTCTGACTTTATTCCAGCCCCGAGCTGCCCTTCAAGGTCATAAGCACAATACCGATGACAACAATAAGAATAATAGTATCATGGGGAAGAGTTGTAGGGGGTTGAGTAGTGCCCCCACCCCACCCCAAGCGATATGTCCATGTCCTAACCCTGGAGCTTGTGAACGTGACCTTATTTGGCAAAAGGGTCTTTTCAGATGTAATTAAGGATCTTGATATGAGATCATCCTGGATTATCTGGATGGGCCCTAACTCCAGCGACAAGTGTCCTTATAAGAGACAGAAGAGAAGGGACTCCCCTGGCGGTCCAGTGGTTGGGACTCCCTCGCTTTCACTGCCAAGGGCCCGGGTTCAATCCCTGGTTGGGGAACTAAGATCCCACAAGCTGCCATGCGGCCAAAATAAATAAATACATAAATAAAAAAGAAGAGGAGACGCCCAGGAAAAATACAAATACACAGGGAGAAAGAAGAGGAGGCCATGCGAAAACGGTGGCAGAGATTGGAGGGAGGCCAAGGAACATCTGGAGCCACCAAAGGCTGGAAGAGGCGAGGAACAGCTCTCCTCTAGAGACTTCGGAGAAGCACAGCCCTGATGACACATTGATCTGGGGCTTCTGGCTGGTAGAGCTGTGAGGGGAGGCATTTCTGTTGTTATGACCAGTCTGCACTCATTTGTTACAGTAGCCACAGGAAGAGCCATGGGCTTTGGGGTTCAAATCCTGGCTCCCACTTACTAGCTTGTGATGTTGGACAAATCACTTGGCCCTTTTGTGCCTTGGTTTCCTCATCTGGAAAGTGGGGATAATGGTAATGCTTACTTCATAGAGTGTGTGTGAAAATCGATAAATGAAAAATTATGAAAACAGGGCCTGATACCTTGTAAGTGTCCAAAAATTGTTAGCTTTTTTTTAAAGATACTTTTTGTCTTTAATCAATTTTAAAAAATTGAAGTGTGGTTGATTTACTGTTAGCTTTTATTTTTATTTTTAAAAATTAATTAATTAATTATTTTTACAGTAGGTCCTTATTGGTCACCCATTTTATTATTTATTTATTTATTTTTGGCTTCGTTGCTGCGCGCGGGCTTTCTGTAGTTGCGGCGAGCGGGGGCTACTCTTCGTTGTGGTGCACGGGCTTCTCACTGCTGTGGCTTCTCTTGTTGCGGGGCATGGGCTCTAGGCGCGCGGCCTTCGGTAGTTGTGGCTGGCGGGCTCTAGAGCGCAGGCTCAGTAGTTGTGGTGCACGGGCTTAGCTGCTCCGCAGCATGTGGGATCTTCCCGGACCAGGTCTCGAACCCGTGTCCCCTGCATTGGCAGGCGGATTCTTAACCACTGCGCCACCAGGGGAGCCCCGCTATTTTAAATATAGCAGTGTGTACATGTCAATCCCAAACTCCCTGTTAGCTTCTATTAATATGATTTGTCTTGCTAACATTTATGGCAACTGCATGCTCTTTAATCCCCACCTAGGAGGCAGAGTTCCGGTGAGCAGTACCTGTCAAATCCCCACTTTCTTCTCCCTCCTCCTCAGCTCCTGCAAATCCAACGCAGTCTCTCCCATGCTCAAACTACCCCATGGCTCCCCAGGGCCCCCAGGACAAACTTTGAGCTTATTACCTCGCCCTGAATAAATGGATGGAGGGCTGGTTGGATGAGTAGCTCACCCCCTGCTTCTCAGCCTGCTCCTGGGACACTTCCAACCCCGTTCTCACCCTCCCTTAAAACGTCACCGACCCGGCTTCCAACACTTCCCAGGCCCGACCACTGCTGGACAGGGCGGCGCTCTGCTGACCCCTGGTGGCCGCATGGAGTAGCACGCCGCGTTCTCCACTTCCGGGCAGTCAGCCTGGAGCTGGTGAGAGCCTAGTAGGTGCTCGGTGTTGGCTGCAACTCGGGGAACAGACGGTGATTAGATACACTTTGTGTCAACCCTGGAGTCGTCCCATCTCCTCTCACAGCCACGTGCAATCTTGAGCAGATTCTGTCGCCCTGACCTTTAAGATATCCGGACTCCCACCTCCTCTCTCCACGTCCACTGTCCTGGCTTTGGTCTCATCCACCATCACTTTCCTCCCCACTCCAGACTGTCTTATCGATTTCTCCTTTTGCCTGGGGCTTCACAGCACTGTTACTGAATCTGTTTTTTACCTAAAATTTTGATCATGGATTTTGGGGAGCTGACTTTGATTTTTTAAAACATGAATTGAAATATATTTTATCTTGATCACTGAGTTTGTGTCCCTTTAAGTTTTGTATCAGAGGCAAGTCATCCTGGTCTCTGCCTGCTGCAATGATGTCACGTCCCCAGAGAGGTCTTCGTGACCACCCCAAATAACATCCCTGCTCCCCCTTAATACCTTGTCTACACCCGACATTACGGCATACATTCATTTCTTTGCCTGTTTACTGTGTCTGTTCCACTAGGGGTCAGCTCCCAGCTGTGTCCCAGGGGGCCTGGCACAGAGTAAACACTCAGGAAATGAGTTAAATGGGCGAATACAATCTGAACAAGTAACAGAAAAGTGCTGTTGAAGAAGAGAACTTTTTTTTTTTCTTTGAAAGCAAAGGAGTTCATCTTGGTCTCGGCGGGAGGGGGTGACTTTCCCAAGGAAGAGTCCATGGATCTGAAATCTAAAGGTTAGGGAGGGAGTTAGCAAGAAGGGGTGGGCAGTGTTCCAGGAGGGAACAGCATGTGCAAAAGGCCTGAGGTGGGCAGGCCCTTGAGGAGTCAGAGGGCTGGACCGAAGGGTGTAAGGTAAGACTCCCTGGGGAGTTGGTGGGGGCTTCACAGGACCTGCTGAAGAGTTTGCCTCTGAGGGCACTGGGGAACCCCAGAAGGTGTTAAGGGAGGGGTGGCAGGGCCAGATCTGTTTTGAAAAGCTTGCTCTGGCTGCCACAGGGAGATGGAAGGGAGGGGGTGAGACTGGAGGCTGGGAGACCTGGGAGGAGGCCAAGGAGGAAGCTGGTGAGATTCAATCAGGATGGTGGCAGGAAATGAGGAGGAAGAAAATGGTGGGATCTGAGAGCTACGTGGAAGGTAAAATGGAACTTGGAGGTGGGCCGGGTTGATGGGAAAGAGAGAGTAACACCCTGAGGAGGTCTCCAGGGTCTCTGGCTTTGGGGAAGCATGGGGGATGAACAGGTTTGGAGAAAGGGGTCGGGAGTGTGGCTGTGGGTATGTCACGGTCAGCAAGCGGAGTGTCACAGGCAGGTGAATAGGAATGTGGCCCTCGGAGCGGAGGTCTGTGCTGGAGTCACATGGGAGAGGTTGGCTTATAGACTCAAGTCAAGGGCAAGGTTGAGACCGACCATTGCGTTCTACAGACCGAGGACCTTGGTGGGCACCTTGTTCAAGGCACCTTGGTGGGCATTCTGAGAGGACATATGGGGGATCCACAGGCCCTGCCCCCGCAAAGCTCTCCACTTGGGTGGATGGGGCTGAGAGGTATAAGTATACAAGTACACGTGACTTGAGACAAAGGTTTATGTCAGCACACATATTGAGTGCCAACTGTATACTGTATAAATTGTTTTGAAAAAGAACAAATGCTGAAGCATTTATGGGAGTCACACGAATCCCCATAGCACGCAAATGGTTGTTGGGTGAGTCAATGTGTAAAAGGGTCTGGGAAGAATTTCTAGAGGAAGACTGGCTTTGAAGGACAGGCGAGGATCTGATGGGCAGAGCTGAGGTTTGGGGGTGTGTGGATAGAAGGAATTCCAGGCAGAGGGAACAGCACAAGTGAAGACTTGGAAGCCGGAAGGAGCCAAGTGCATTCAGAGAATATGATCTTGACAGATGCTGGGAGTCTGATTGGAGGAGTGGGAGAGAAGGGCAGGCTGGGTCCAGAGGGAGGGGCCCCTGGCTGGCCCGCGGTAGACCTGTGAGTGACTGCTGGCTCCTGTCGATGGGCAGCGACTGCCTGGAGGGGCGTGTAGGGCCCGAGCTCCGTCGGGGGAGGGTTGTGACCAATGACTGCGCCTGCCATGGGCACGGGAGGGGAGAGAGGCATCTCGTTCGGTGACTAGTCCCCACTGCTGCTGCAGGTAACGCAAAGCCAGGTCTTCCTTCTGGAGTGACTTCGGGGTACGAAGACTGAGGACGGGGAGGCCACTGAAGGTGTGGGAGTGTCCATCAGAGTCCAGGTGAGCCAGAATTAGGACCTGGGCCAGAACGGAGGCGGTGGGAACAGAGAGGTCACGGCTGCAGGTGGCATCTGGGAGGTGACCTAGAGAGCCTAGAAGGAAGGAGGGGTGAGGAGGGAACAGGGATAGAGCGGACCGAGCCTGAGTGGCTGAGGTGTCTTCGAGGGGCAGTCAACCTCCATCCCTGGAGCTGCTGTCCTGAGAGGCTGACTCTCCTGGGTTACCCAGGGGTAAACCCTGGCATCTGAGCCCAAAGCCACTGGCGTGGCCTCCGCTCAGACAACAGGGAGTGACAGGGAAGGACAGGAGCTACCGTTTGGTGTCTCCTTGGCCTGCTGGGTCCCTGTGGACACAGGGGTCTCTGGGTGGTGCTTCGCATGATGACCTAAAGTAAACTGCAGGAGTGACTGTAGACTTGGGGGGGAAGCAGATCGCTCTGCGAGAGGAGAGGAGAGGAGAGGAGAGGAGAGGAGAGGAGAGGAGAGGAGAGGAGAGGAGGCCAGCGCTGGCCCTGCGCAGGCGGGAGCTCCCGGCAGCAGTCCCGGGAACGGAGGCGGAAGGTGCCAGCAGCTCCCCGCGGGACCCCGCTCTGCTGGAGAATGCCTGCTCCCAGGGGCGCTGTGGGACCCTCTCCCTCCACAGCCAGAGACCCACCGCGCTCCTCCTGAGGGTCTGAGGATGGAGCCAGCGTCCCCACGGGGCCCGAGGGGGCGGGGCCTGGCCTGCTGGCCTGCCCGGCGCGGGTGTGCTCAGGGCCCGGGGAGGAGGGGCCACCTTCATCTCTCTCAGGTTTGGTTTTTTACAAGATTGATTTATTAACTATGATACATATCACATAAGGCCTTTTCAGTTTTTTACACCATTCCCATTGAGACAAGTACAATACTCTGTAGCAAATACATGATTTTAAAAAACAAAACCAAACAAAAACACCTCACTCAGAGATGCCTCAGCCTTAGTTGATGGCTGACCATGCACTAATCAGGTTGGAGCCTCAAAAAACCCACGACGTGTTTAAAAAAAAGTTTGGAAATTAAGCAAACATTCCTAATACCAACTAGAGGATGTCCTGGTTAAAGCCCCTAAAATACAAAGAAATAATTGTTATACTTTCTTTACATACAGTTCACTTTTGCTGCGAAACAGAATTTTGGGCACACAGCCAGACTACTAACACATTTCAATACCATTAATGTTTTTTTTTTCCCCCTCAGGAAACTCAAAATATTTGTTAATTCAACATATATAAAGATCATTTAACATGTGAAAATACAAGTACCAGAAAAATAAGCTGGCAGCAGCACTATTCCAAATTTTCAAACAAGTTTTATTCCCATACAGTTCAGACTTCTTAAAAAATTTTTTAAATGTACACAGGGAACATGATTCTTTTTTTATGCAAACAATAACTTACGCCCTGTCTCGACTACATTGAAGTGTAACATCACTGCTGTTGGAGCTTGCCGAGGGGGGCTGCTGGGCGGGAGCGGCAAGCAGTCACCTCTGACCCTCGAGGAGTCTGCAGGCGGGCGGCCGGTTGAAAGATGGCTCTCAGAGGAGGAGGTGAGAAGAATCCTTCCTTCTAAGACAGCAGCGGCAGGCCCAGCCCAGGACCTTAGACGAGAGTGGCCCTTCCCCTCATGCCAGGCCTTCTCTGGTGTGATCACCAGCAGTCACGGATGTGACTTAGGCTTCCGGCATACACGACTCAGTCGTCCTTTCACCTAAGCACGAAACGAGCGGCTTGAACCTGCCCAGCAACTGGAGTGAGGGCAACTCTTCCATCCACTGTCTGCAGAAACCAGCGGTGCCAAGGAACGAGTACCGTGACTGTCCCCAGCAAGCTGGGCCCGTTCCCAGGCCCCGCGGCACACCGTGCCCATCGCACACGAGGAAGGTGGAGTGAGGGAACTTGGTCCACAGCAACCCACCCAAATCCCTGGAGCTTCCTTCTCTTGGAAAAGCAGAGCCCTCAGTGGCAGAGCCAACACCTCCTCCAGCAAACATCCCCCCAGCAGTGTGGTTCTCGCAGGAGAGGACTGGGGAGGGCAAAGATGGAGATGACCTTGGATTACAAATGCAGCTGACTGGTTTCCGAGTTTCAGGGCTGAGGCTGGAACACACGTGGCCTAGGGGATGGCATCCCTCCAGGTCCCCCCCCCACCCCCGGCCCCCCGGAGGAGCCAAGGCGCAGGGATGAGGGAAGTCGTGCTCTCCCAGCCCCTTCTGGCCGGTGTGCTGCCCCTATGCTGTCACCCTCTGTCCACCCTGGCAAGGACAAACACATTCTGCTAGAAGAATCTCACCTGCAGCATGCATTCTGCTTTAAGCAGGAAGACCAAGATGGCAGTGGGATGTAGGAAAACCCAGGAAACAGTACTCAGTATTTCACATTCCTCCTCAAAATGTCAAGTGATGGGAAGAACTTGACAGAACGCAGGAATAAATGTGCTGTGATACCCACATGCAACACAACCAAGAACTGAGGGCAAATTCACAAGCCACGCCTCCTAACCTTGGACAACTTCCCTCTGTGGAAGCATCGGTGCTGCAGATCCAGAATCAGCTTTATACTTACAGTTGAGGGCTGTTCATTTCCAGCTCTTGGTGCCTACACTCTCGTGGATGTAGAAAGAACACTGGACAGGGAAAGAGCTTCCGGACACACCGCTATTTTGCTGTGAGGCACAAAACAAGCCCCATACCCCCACTAACATGCTTACCCATTTTGGTAAAAGATAATTAATGCCTGCCACTCCCTCAATTCCTAGAGTTGTGGTGCAGCTCACATGAGAATGACTTGTCAGAGAACTTTCCAGAGCTTAACACTAGATGAACGGGAGGTGGGGGCTGGGAGGCATTCCAGTTACGGGTAGCCTGCCCCAACACACTCCCACACTCGCCTTCGTGGGTCCCCTCCAAGTGCCCATTTGGTCCAAATGCTGACACCCCCCCACCCCCAGAGGCCAAAGCCCAGGGCCCAGCACTGCTACTGGTACCAATGCCAACTGGGAATGAATGTCCTCCAGCCCGAGAAGCAGAAAATGTAAGAGTTAGCAAAGCAAACAAAGAGGAACCCCTGAAGCTTCCTGTCCAACTGTGGTTTTTGGGGCATGAGCCACCAGCCCGCACCTGCACAGGTAAAGCCCTGGCAGGGCATTGGGGGCAGGCACGTGAGGGGGTCCCTGCAGCTGCCCAGAGTGTCTAGCCGGGGGCACTGTGGGACCGGAGGCTAACCTGTGGAAGCCTGGTCTCTTCTATTCCCACATGGGTAATGATGCAATGCACAGGTGTTTGCCCTCACTGTGGCCCTTCCCCATCCAGAAAAATCACCTATCATTTACAGGACTGTGCAGTCTCAGGGATGGGGGTGGCCTGGGAAGGCGGGACAGCTGGGGTCTTGTGAAGTTCCTGGTGCAGAGCCAAGGTTGCAGCTAGCCCAGTGTGCCAGCACGAAGGGGTGGCAGTATAGACTGGGCAGTGGGAGGGATCTGGGCCACTTCTGTTTTAGTTCACACATGGGACAGTGGCCCCAGGCCACCCCCACCCCAAACTGGAACTGACTGGGAGTAGGTGAGCATGACCTAGAAAAGGCAGAGATTAACGGAGTAATTTCCTCACCTGCCTGGAGCTCAGAGCTGAGGGAGTTAGAGGGCCAGAGAAGCAAGAGTCTGCCAACCTCAGTCAAACCTAAACACAAACACTGCCTTCCAGCCAAGCCCCGACCTATAAAGCATGAAGCACAGATCCACCAGAAGAGAAGAAATCCGGCATCCAACATTTACGTAAGACATTCGTGTACCTCGGATTTGTTTTTTGACTTGTATCCCTAAGGAGGCGGTAAAACTTGCAGGGATAATTTAGTTTTTCCAAGCACCTTATTTTGTCAAACAAGAACTAGAAACAGTGAGATATCCAGCTTATCCAGAGGAAGAAGTCAGTGAGCAAAGGGCCTACCCTGCCCTCCAACAGCCAACAGGAAGTGTTTGGGGCTGGGAGTGGCTGAGATTGTTCCGAGGCATGTTTTACTTTGTCAGGTCACCCGGCTGAGGCAACCCAGGGCATCCTCGAAAATACCACAGGTGCTGCTGCTTAAAGTGCAAAGAGACCCCAGAGGATTATGCAGCGTGTGGGCCTCCACCCCACGCCCAGGGTACCTTAGTGTCAGGCTTCTTCACTGCAGAGGCCACGGCCCAGCCACGGGGAATGGGGGGCAGCCAGTATCTGTAGCAGCCTTAGCAGGGTTGCTGTGTTTGGAGGGCAGAGGTGGGAATGAGAAGGGTTCTCAGGGGCCAGTGGAAAGGCCAGGAAGGGTGGGGGAAGGCCACGGGAAGAGGATGGTGTCAGGCAGGCACGATGCCCTCCTCACGACTCTCACGGTCTCTGTACCTTTAGCTCCTCTGGGCTGACAGCCTGGGAGCAGGAAGGATGGCCCTACGTGGCACCAGCAGGCCACCGTACTTCCGGGTTCCCCACACACGGCCCACTTCCCACAGATACCCCTGCTGGCGCAGTATGAAAATGATTCCACTTCAACACCAAACACACTGAACCAAACCCCAAGTGCACCCTGGCACCCTCCAGCTGTCCCCCCCGCCCCCAACCTTGCGCACGCACACGCACGCACACAGCAGCAGCGTTTCTGTAGCATTGTAGTGTGTTCCAAAGCAGACCAGTATCTAGGCTGGTCTCCCTAGCTCTTCCCACCAACGGCTCAAACCGTCTTCTTGGGGTGGGGGGGGGCATCTAGTGACAGGACGTAAGTGGGACCCCAACAGGCTCTCGGGCAACCACCCCTGGGCAGGCACCCTCGTTCTGCTGTCACCAAGACGGGTCCACGTCCACCTGTCTGCCTCTTGGCAGAGGTGGGGAGAGAGCTAAATCTCGACGTCTGTAGTTTTCTTTTCTTTTTAAAAATCATTGGAGGAGGTCTTCCCATTTTTCTTCCAGTGTTCCTTTGTTTTAAAGGGAACGTATCCCCAAAGCCTGTGAAGCGAGGAGGGGGTGCGTGGGGGGTGGAAGCGGCGATACCCTCTCTTGGTCCAGGCATGAAGCTACCCTCCCTCTGCTCTGCTCTGATCTGAGGGCGAACGCCCTCAGCACTGTACCTCGGAGCGGCAGAGCCATGGCCTGCATGTTCCCAAGGAGGCTGCTGGACAGGCTGCACGGGCAACGGGGGTCGGGTGCAGATATGGAAGGTGGAAGTGGCAACAGGCAGGAAATGTTCTCTTTAGGGGCTGCCGGCCCTGCCCTGGGGCAGCCTGAAGCCCCAAATCTCCTCCCCTGGCCAAAGCCCGTGCTCTGTCCAGTGGGCAGACGCCCTGGGGCTGGTGTGAGCAGACAGCTGAGGGAGGGGGTCCGGGGAGCAGTGAGCGTGTGGAGGGCCACAGGGCCGCTGCCTGGCTAGTTCAGTCCTCAAAAGGGTCCAAGTCAAAGGGCAGGGCCCCAGCTGTGGCCCGCAGCCAGCCCCAGGTCTGCAGCGCTGGGCTCAGGGCACTGGACGGCCCAGCCTCCGGCGGACTGTTGGCTGGTGGTGCTACCGCTGAGACCTCGAGAAGGTGAGAGGAGAGAGGGGACACCCTCCCCACCCCTGCCGCAGGAGACCCGGTTTTGTTCAAGGCCAAACGCCACCCCGTCAAAGAGAGAAGACCGTGTCTCCTTTCGCCCTGGGCCTCGGGGGCTCACAGCGTGTGTTCGGCTTGAAGCTGGGAGGGGAGCAGTGGCTGCATCGGGGACTGGGGGGTGGGCGGAGGTGACTGGGGCGGTGACGGCTGACTTGTGACAGGTGTGGAGGTGAGGAAGGGCACGGTGGAAGCCAGGGCAGAGGGGGAGCTGGGCGTGGCGCCGGGAGGCTCGCTGATCGGCCGGTTGTGGAAGAAGAAGGGGCACTGCTGGATGAAGAGCTCAATGATTGTCTGGTAGGTCCGTGTGGCCGTGAGGGCGTCCATGGTGCTGAAGTCGGGTCTCATCAAGGTGGGCCAGAAGCAGATGGACAGGTTCTCACTGGTCATGAGATTCACCTTGTTGTTGTGGCTGACTCTGTAGGCGACACCAAACTCAAGGTCAGAGCCCCGCAGCAGGCCTGCCTGGTCGAGGATCTCGACCGCCTGTGCTCATGGTCACTGCCTCGCCGGCTGCTCTCCTGGCCCGCCCACCCGCAGCCCGAGAACAGAAAAGGCCCAGCACAGCTCTCCGGAGCCCTGGCCTGCGAGTTGAGGCCCGAGCCCCTCCACGCCCCGTCCTCTGTTCCAGTGTTTCCACGCGGCTCTGAGGCCCAGCTCACAGGAGGCACCCCGCCCCGCCCACCCAGCCCCGTGGGTGGGCAGGATGCCTCAGGGACTCTCCCCCAGGCCCCCAAAGCGGGGCAATGCTCTGGCTGTACAGAGAAGAAGCGTGTGTATCCCAAGCCAGGGTTCATAAAACACCCCTTCATCAGGAGAGGAATAGGTCTGGCTGGAAAGCAAACCTATTCTGTGTGTGAATAAATGTGGGAACCACGCGGCTAACTGGTTTCCTGACTGTGGCTCTGGGCACTGGCTTGACTGGAGTTCACTCTGTCACACTGCACACCCGTCTCGGCCCAGCGTTCTGTCACGCCAGTCAGGAAACACGAATCCTGGAGAAAGGACTCCGGGTGTGCGGGGGCCATGCAGGCCTCTCTCAGGCAGATCCAGGGCAAGAACCTGAGGCGGAGAAGCCAAGAGCCCAGGGTGCTCCTGGCGAGCCGGCACCCCAACAGGCTGAGGACGGAGCCTCGCTCGGCCTCGCTCTACAGCCAGCTGGCCCTGACTGGAGGTTTTCAAAGGAGGGAAGACCAAACGGCAAGCCCTGCAACGTACTTGTTCAGGTGAGAGATGACATATTTGAAGACTTCATGGTTTTCCTTTGGGAATTTCTTGAGTACCTCCTTAAGGGCGTGTAACTTCTGCTCCCGGTCATTGATTTCTGAGGAAAGAGAAAACCAAGACCAAGGCTGGTAGGCCTGGGGCTCAAAGCAGATACTGGTCCTGGGCAGTTGGCCAAACTGGTGGGTTGGCGGCCAGGGAAGAGTACGCTGTATACTCTACCTTCTCTGAGGGAAGCCCAACCCCATCCTCTCCCTGCAAGCCAGTGCCCAAGGCTGGCACACCTGGCAGTGGCATGGGGCTAGGGGTCAGGCCTACCTCCGTGTCCCAGGCCCCTGCTGAAGGGGAGCGCTGTACGCCTGGGGCTTCCTGGCCCCCCCACCCGAGACTCCACGATGCAGAGAGAATCTACCATAAAGAACACCATTCTTTGCTCATCCGGTTGCCCCTGGAGACAGGCATCCCAATGCAGAAAGCCTGCCTGCTTCCTGACCAGACGGGTGAGCGCTGCCACCCACCCACGCCAACAGACGGTCTAGGGAGGGAGTTTGTCACAAGACCAGGGCTCTGTCCTTTTCCTGGAGTCACAGGGACCCTCCACATATCTCCCTATTGGAGGAGCTGATGGAAACAGTGGGGGAATTCTTATGTAGTTCATCAAAGGGACGACATACCCCCTTCCCCCACTACCGCCCAGAGTTTGCCCATCATGGGATCCTAATGTACTGAGAGAGGGAAAATAAGCTAACCCAAATGAAACGCGTAATCCATGCCAGGCCTGGTTCAGCGAGTCCTCACAATCCTACGAGGCTGGGGCTGTTATCACCCCACCTCAAGGATAAGGAATCTGAGGCCCAGAGAGGTTGCAGAAATCAGCCTCTTGGTCTGGGAACCAAACCGTCTCCAGATGGCTCCAGAGTCTGAGTGAGGACCACTGTGCTCCCTGGGGCCCTGGTTCCCCCTTCCTGAGGAGACCTGGCCTGCCTTGTCTGGGAGAGCCACCCTGGGCTAGTGAGACAAAAATGGTCCAGAGACCACTTGGAACCAGTTGGTCGAGAGATCTCTCTGAGCATGGAAAGATATCCCTATGGCCACTTGTCGGAACTGAAGGCTATCTCTAGGACTCCAGGGCTCATAAAAATCACAGGAGGATCCCACGAAGAGATGGCAGCTCTCCCACAACTGACGGCTGTGGGTGGGTGGACAGGGGGTTCGTTAAGAAATATGATGGTTCCTAACTGGTCTGGGGACACAGGCTCCTTTAGGATGGATGAAAGCTCTGGACCCTCTCCCACAGATAAACTGTGTATAGCCCTGTCTACAGTTCCTGGAGCTTCACAGACTCCCCAGACCCATGTATTCTTTAGGAAGCCTGCGGCCTCCTAGTTAAGAACTTCCGTAGGAGGTGACGTTCCTAGAGGGTCACAGTCTGGGAGCCTCAAGCTAGGCGTAGAAGGACAGATGGAACATAAACGGCTGGTGGGGAGGTGTGGGGAGGCACAGGGAGGAAGGGTTGTGTGGTGGTCTAGATCTTGTCTCTGACACCACAGCTGTGTGATCTCGGGGAAGTGACACGTCTGAGCGGCATCTCCGTGTCCATAAAAGAGGCTCATGACAGCGCCTCCTTTACTTGGCAACACCACACCATGAAGTGAAGAGCTCACAGCCAGACACACAACAAGCACCTGGGAGCAAGTCTGAGTTTCAGGGGACCAGTGGAAGAGGCGGCTGCAAAGATGGCAGGCATGGAGCTATTGAGAGTGTTCGCTGGCAGGCTAACGAGCATGAAACCGGTGAATGTTTTGACTTGAGAGCGTGGCTTGATAGAAACAGTGTTTTGGTAACATCTGTCTGTTAGAAGATGACTACAAACCCCCACAGGAACTAATCATGTGGCGCCATTATCAGTTTCATTTCTCTGGACCCAAGACTTCAACTTCAAGGGCACACTTTTTGTCTGGCCTTGAGTTTCAAAATCCTTTACTGTTACGTCTCAATAAAAAGTTTACTTAAAAGAAGGAAACTGCTCAGGGTGGGGGCGGGGGTGGAGGGATGAACAACTATCCTGGAAAACACGAGAAGCACATGCATGCTGAGTCTCACTCAGAATAGCTGCGCCCTTCCAGACGGGGCTTGGCACAGGTCTCTCCGAGGCACCTGTACGACAAGAACACAGCTGTGTACGAACGGCAGCACCTTCATGTGAGAGCCCAGCCTCACCCGTCCTCCTGGCTGGACGCAGGAAATGGGGCTACTGGCACCGCCGGCCCGGGACGTCCCCTCTCCTTCCTATCCGCTGAGCAACAAGGGCGGCTGCTCCTTCTCTCTCTTCCAGGCGGTGGGCCGGGGGGATTACAGAACCTGCTCGGATAGTGATTCAAGGGCCACCCTCAGGAATGCCAGCCTCTCTCCCCATCCCGGTGTAGCACATCAGCAAGGTGCCTAACAAGGACCTAGATGGCCAAGCTCCCTGGGCTTCGTCTCCCTCTCCCCGCTAGCTGCTCGGGGCAGGTGCTCGTGAGCGCCGGGGAGCACCAGAAGGCTGGCAGGAGGAGGGGGAGGACGGCAAAGGGAACAATGGGAAGCCTCCCAGTGCAAAGCCTGGCCCCGTGAAAAACAACGTCCACCTCGCGGACATCCTTCTGACCTGACCTGTCCTTCTGTCTTCATTTCCCTCCAGCAAGCAAACCACCACCAGTGTTGAGGGACCCACTCAAACTGGCAGTCTTTCCATGGTAGTCACGACACCAGTGACTTTTTACCTCTGGAGGGTGCAGGAATGTCGGCGGGGCAATTTCACAGTTGCTGTTTGTGCAGCCCTCCCACCACCTGAGGGAAGGTGGGGCTGGTTTATCCAACAGGCTGGCTGAGAAAACCCACTCAAGAGGCAACACCAAGGACACAAGGCTGGTGAGGGGAAGGAGGGGTGGGCACCAAGCTCTGTCTCCAAGTCCAGCACTCCTGCTCTGGATCACCTGCCTGCCACCATGCTCAGAGCCCTCGCCAGCTTCAATAATCCTCTTTGAAAGGGGTGAGGGGCTCTACAGGGCTCAGGCCTCCTCAGCTAAAAAACCATACTTTTGAAACCATGTGTCTGTCAACTGAGACATCAATACAGGTTCAGGAGAGGCATCTGAGGTCAGCTGAATCAAGACGAAGTCTGGGGACTTCCCTGCTGGTCCAGTAGGTAGGGCTCCGTGCTCCCAATACAGGGGGCCTGGGTTCGATCCCTGGTCGGGGAACTAGATCCCACATGCCGCAACTAAGAAGTCCGCTTGCTGCAACTAAGAGATCCTGCATGCCACAATGAAGATCCCGTGTGCTGCAGCACGAAGGCCTGGTACAGCCAAAATAACTAACTAGATAGATAGACAGATAGATAATTTAAAAAGAAAAGACGAAGTCTGGATACAGATCAGGGAACTTGGAACTGAGGTCCCAAGAACTCTGGAGCAAGAGGAGAGGACAGGAGTTCCCTGGTGGCGCAGTGGTTAAGAATCCGCCTGCCAATGCAGGGAACATGGGTTTGAGCCCTGGTCCAGGAAGATCCCACACGCTGTGGTGCAAGTAAGCCTGTGCGCCACAACTACTGAGCCTGCGCTCTAGAGCCCGCGAGCCACAACTGCTGAACCCATGCGCCTAGAGCCCGGGCTCCACAACAAGAGAAGTCACTGGTATGAGACGCACACACACTGCAATGAAGAGTAGCTCCCGCTCGCTGCAACTAGAGAAAGCCCACGTGCAGCAACGAAGACCCAACGCAGCCAAAAATAAATAAATAAATAAATTAAAAAAAAAAAAAAAAGAAAAAGAAAGACAGGATAGTCAGAGGCCACTGGGGACCTCAGAGGCTAGCTTGCTACACCTCTCACAGTATACAGATAAACCAAGGCCCAAAGAAGTAAGAATGCTGGTCCAAGGTCACACAAATTGGTGTCAAGGGCCCTAATCCCAAACATTGTTCTTGCCCTGGCTGTGTCACTCTGCTGCCATCTCTGGTACCCAGGCGGTCAACCAGGCTCTAGGCTTGGATCTGCTACCGCTCAACTCAGTGCCTAGAGGAAAATCCCTGATGGATTTTGACCACCTTGTACACCTGCACGACCAAAAAAGGAAAACACCGGCTCAGGCCACACCCGCTCAGTGACGCACGCAGGCACACACGGCATGCAACGGCCACCTGTCCTTCTGGGGGAAAGTGACTCCAAGGCTGCACTCGCACTCTGTCGGGCCCAGAACGGAAGTTTCAGGGTGTCCTTCTCCTGGAGGTGTGACCTTGCAGTAACCTGTCCGATGTCTCCTACCCAGCAGATGAAGGCAGGGACGGCACACTTGCCTGTCTGCTGCCATCTGTCCCGGTCCCACACAGGGCCTGGCACACGCTAGGAGACAAGGAACAGCCCCGTGCTCTCAAGCAGCTAGCTGGACAGACAAGAGGAAGCAGGACCCCAGGATTAGCAACATCACACGGCAGCATGTGAACACGAGCCCAGGGAGCAGCCAGACTGGTCCGCCAGGTGACCTTGCCAGTCAGTCATCTATTAATCTCTAGCCCCAAGTTGTCTCATCTGTTGATGGGAAGGGTGAGACGATAGGCCAGCATCCTGAACCATCGGGGGTCATGTATCCCTTTGATGATCTTTTTTTTTTTTTTTCTTTTGGGGGGGTGGGCCACACTGTGTGGCTTGTGGAATCTTATTTCCCTGACCAGGGATCGAACCTGGGCCCTTGGCAGTGAAAGTGTGGAGTCCTAACCACTGGACCGCCAGGGAAGTCCCATCCCTTTGACAATCTGATGAAAGACAATGGTCTTCTCCGTAGACTTAAATGCACACACACAACTCACAAGCAGTCTATGGGGGCTAACGAGGCTCTGAGGCCAAAGGTCCTTAGGCTCAGAGCCTCTGGACCAAGACAGGCAGCTCTAGGGCCTTTTCTGGCCCAAAAGACATAGGACAGTGTGTGTGGGGACTGCTGGACCAGAGGGATTCCGGATAGGTGGTGGTGGGGTTTTGGGGGGGCTGTGAGAGGGAAAGAAGATGCGGGGCAAGAATAAATAATACTGTTTCTTGAAGGCTGGGGTGAAACGTGAGGACGAGACAGAACAGGGAATTCAAGCCCCCTTTAGCTGCCTCCTGAAATCCTGGTCCTCTCTGAAGCCAAGCTCAGGTGCCATCTCTTCCACGAGGCCTTCTACCTTCCTCTCTCCTTACTGCGTTTCTGCACTTCCAGCTCAGGTTGCTTCACACTGTCTGGAAGAGAACTTAAATGAGCACCCGGGGAGGGCAGGAACGATGTCTCAGCACAGAAGGTCACGCCCAGCTTGCCACTCCCTAGCAGTATGGGCTGCGGCTGCTGCTATTCATTTCTCAGTCTCCCACACATCACCTTGAAGGTGGTAGGAAAATAACTGGTGAATAATCACAAAAATCTCAATTTGTAGGCACAATTTCAGCAATGTTCACTATTGTGAAATTTTGGAGCTTACAAAACAATTTGATAGTGACCTTGATATTTGTTGTGATGGGATCGGAAACCATTTCCAAGCCCTTAACACACACAGACACAACAGCTCTTAGGTACTACGTGGAAAGAGCTGGTCAAGTTGACGTTGCCATGGAAACCCAGCCAGGCTGAGAAATAGCTACTTTTGGGCATGAGAACCTTTGTTCCATCACGTCCCTTAACACTAACTTTGGCACTGCCTGGTCGGTATTTCTGGCTCAGTTAAGCTCTGACACACACAGCCCCACTCTTCCCTCAACTGTTGAGGCCGTGAGAGGTGCCATGTCAGTGAGATACACTTCTCTCTACCAGGTTCAAGACAACGGAGCTCCAGCTGACCAGCTTGGGGCACAGGAAGCACACAATGGGAAGAGGAAGCGGAAAATCTCCACCCTTTTCCAGACTGCAGTAGCAGCAAGAAGCTCCCTTCCTTAGCAGGGGCAGGCGGCGGAAGCCGCTGTAGGAAGGCAGCTGATTCCCTATCAATAACACCTTCCTCTCCTGCCCCCCATGACCCTCCCAAAACAAAAAGACGCTATGTCAGCAATTCCCGCAGAAACAATGGGATTCTTTCTGCGGGGTGCCAGGGCTCTAAAAGCCTCTAGATGGCGCCAAGTCAAGACAACGCTGTCAGGAATTGCTGGGCTTCCAGCAAGCTGGGTACCAGCCCACACCTTCTCTACCTAACTTCTGCCCAGAGACAAGCTTAGCTTGGATGGAAAGAAAGCTGGCTCTGGATGGAGATTTCCCATGTGTTTCACATCTGAGCCAGCCTAGAGCCTGCTAGAGAAGTGACTGCTGGGAGGACCTCTATCTTTGGATGGTAGGACCAGAGCAGAAGCTGGCACCTGTCCCCACCCCCTAACTCACCTGGAGAAACCCAGACTCCTGTCCTGAGAAGGCAGATGGGGAAGGCGGCCAGGGAACCCTATGACAGTCCCAGAAGCTGCCAGTGCTTCTACCCCATCCCTGGGGGCTTGGGTAAGACTGGGGGTGCGAACAATTTCAATCAGCTAAGACGGTGTGCGTAAAATATGGTGGTGAAGGTGGCACTAGACTGTGGAAACAAACACCACAGGAAAGGCAGACCGTAGAACAGTGACTCTGGGGGCTTTGTAGCACTGACAGCAGTCAGGTTCTGACAGGGACACCCCTCCCCTCCACAGTTGGGCTTCTGTCAGCACCTCTATTTCCCGAAGCCACTAAGAGTCTATGACCCACATCTTAAAGTCCTGCGAATTTGTGACAGCCCCCCGATTTTTGCCCACACCATCAGCTTTGTGAGTAAATCGTGTTTGCTTAAAACTCCCTCTTTTGAGTTGGGCAGTGGCAAGATAAGACTAATGTGCTGGGGTCCCAGGAACACAGCTCCCTTTCCACTTCCCCACCCCCTTGGTCGCTGGCAAAGATGCTCCCTTCTGTAGCTGCACAGCAGCAGTTGCTTCTGGGGTCTTGGCCCACCAGAGGTACAAAGTAGAAGGCTGCCTTTGGCTAAAAAAGTTCAGAAGTGTCACCCCGTGGAAAGCTTGGAGAGGTCAGGCCCCCCCCCCCGCCCAGAGCACTACATGAAGTCCAGGAAAGGCTGCCCAGTGGGAAGGTTCCCACATGGTGGACAAATGCCTCTGGAGAGAGGCGAGCCAGGGCAGAAACAGCTCTCGGGGCAGGCAGGATGGCGTGCAAGGTGACCATTAAAACCAGAGATGCTAACTTGCTGCAGCCTCAAGTGATCACATGGTCAGGACCACTGGCGCTGCCCCTCCCTCAAGAGCATGGCTTCCTCAGAGGCTATCTGGCCCTGCACCACACGTTAAATTCCTTCTAGGAGAGCTGGGAGAAGAGGGGTGAGTGAGAGGAGGGCAAAGGAAAGTAATATACCTACCACTTAACAGGTCTGTGACATAGCCTTGCCTCCAGACCTCTCCTAACCTCATTTAATAAGTACGAGAAGGGATGGTAACAGAGGAAACTAAGGGCCAGGGGAGATCACGCTGGCCATGCACACACCGTGAGCAAGCAACGGAGCAGAGATCTGCCCCGAGCCCGACATCAAAACCAGGCTCTCAACTCACGGAGTTCTGGGGCCACCCGCAACTTTCTTGACAGAACCCTCAGAGAAGCGCCTCTGGTCAACCAAGGCAGGGGCCTAATGTGTCGGCCCCTTCGGTGCCACCTTGCTAGCTCCCTTTCCTTATGTCCTTCACATCTCAGTTCCAAGAGTCAAAGTGTCAGCTCTCTGAGGGCAGGACCCATTCTTACGGTGCTGCACCCCCTCCCTCAATTTGCCCAACACAGCGTCCGCCTGGGGCGCTGCCAGGGGCCCACAGGCTACACACGGCTGCCGCTACTCACTGTGTGCCTCCACCAGATCAATCTGCATGTTGTATGGGACCAGGGGGTCTGGCAGTTCTGAGAAAAAGCTCTTCATGGCCCCTGCCACAGTGTTCACTGTGAAGTCCTTCTCTGCCAAATCCAGGTTGTGATCTGAAAGGAAGTTGGGAGAGTGAGGCCAGAGCAGTCTAAGCTGGGCAGAAGCAAGGAACACTCAGCGCTGGGGATAAGCAGAGAAACGAGGACCCAGGGATGCTGCCCAGGGCAGGCGTGGAGCCTGGGCAGGGACTCGGGATCGTCACACACTGGACAGAAGGTGGCATCCCTGGGTGCTGCTAAAAAAAAAAGAAAAGAAAGTTCTGAGATTCACAGACAGAGGCTGACACCCAACCTTCCAAGGTCAGCCTTTGAGTAGAGGAGCTGCACCCCCCATTCTGTGCCATCCAACTCTCCTTGTTTGGCCTGGATGTGCTGCTACCTTTTCCTTACACCCTCACACTCAGGGAAAACAGGAGGAGGCTTTCCCAAAAGGTCAGCTCCCTTTTCCTGGAAGGTTACAAAAACGTTACCAACAACCTGGACTGCCATCTCCATCCCTGCTCCTTGTGGTGATCGGGCAACGAGGCTCATTTTCCCCTTGCTGGTCCCTTCCAGCTCATGATACCTCTGACCTCTGTCTCTAATTTTTCTTTACATACTTTATTGCATTTCTGATCGTAACAAATCATCTACTGATAGATATCAGCTGTTTCTATTTGGGGGTTGTATGTAACCCATGTTACAGATTCTGGCATATAATCAAGTGTATGCCCAAGGGTGGCTTTACCCTCATTTTGACCTCCTGCTTCCTATCTTGCAAGACTAACGCACATTTTCCTTCTCCCCTGGGTCACCTCCTCCCGCTGCCAGCCAGCACAGACTGACTGTGGTGTTACGAAGCGCTGTGGGCCCCTGGGTGCTGGGGTGGGGTGCCTGCCCCCAGTGCACACTGGTTAGCTGCTTGGTCCTGCAGGCCCGCACAGGCTGCCTGGCTTGGTCTCCTGAGGCCCAGTCACATGCTCAGCTGGACCCTACTTTGATCCCCAGCCTACTTTCCTCTTTGGTCAGTGACATCTGTGAATTTTTACTGCTTTGGCTCATTTGCTTCTGGCATTGGTGGGTGTTCAGTTCTAAGAGTTAGAGTTTGGCTGTTGGGTTAGGGTGAAATAGATTTGGCCATCTGGCTGTAGGCCTCTCAGACCTGATCTAGCTTAGGAGACAGAAGTCCCTGCCAAGAGCCAGTCTAATTCATGAGAGTTCAGCTTTGGGAGTCTGGGGCCCAAGGCTCAGCTCATCACAAAACGCTCCCTTGCTTTGTTTCTCTCCTGCAGGGACTCTGTGAGGAGGGTACTCATGGTTGAGGGTACTCCTGTGGCCCTGGCAAAAGAGGATTGTCATCTCAACCCAACCTTTACATCATGTGCCTGAGATTAACCCCTGCACAGCCCAGTCCCAGGGAAGCAGGGCCCTTTCCTGGTGGACGCGGCACGTGCCGGGCGAGCTGGGACAGTGCCTGTGGATGGTGAGGTGCAGGGGCAGCCCGGCTGGAGCAGGCTTGGCGGGGTGACACTTCTGTTTGTGGACAGGGGCCAAACACTTGCTCCTTCTCAGTCACCCAGCCAGCACCTCTCGGCTTTGGGGCTGTGTGGCAGGAGCACCCCCGAGGGGCTCCACTGGCAGTCTGGCTGTTGCGTCTGCCCTGACTGGCCTCCGCTGCTCGGCTGGGCTGTGGCCTTACCTTGATCAAACTGTCTTTGTAGACTCTCCATCTCTGACTTGTTCCCGCTGACCCGGTAGATGCCTTCAGTGCTCAATCCTGAGAAGAAACAAGCAGGTGTCTTAGGAGCAGGAAGTGGAGAGCAGAGAATGAGGAGGACTGCACTTGAGGAAAGAAGGGGAGAGTCCATGAGGCACCCACTGGGAGAGAGGAACAGGGCTAAAGCACTCTTGACTTGCCTAGATGCTTCAACCCACTTTTGCCCATTTTCTTTTTCACTTAAAAATGTAAAAATATTTGTTTTTTGTAAAAATTAAAATGATACAGAAACACATCAGACAAAGATATCTTTTGTCCACATTTTGATGTATACTCTGGAATTTTAATTTTTTTTAACAAAATGGAGAGAACACTGTTTTAACCCACCCATTTCATTTACAAAGTATGTTGTGAACCTAAATCATTAAATGTTTTTTTACAATGTGATTTTAAAGACATCAAAATATACAGTAACTTAAAAATGATCTATTGTTAATCATTTAGGTTTTTCCAAGTTTTCACTGTTAGGAATAACCCACAATTATGTTTTTTGATAGCTAGTTAAGTTTAAAAGATCCTTGGCAGTGTGTATTTCTTACTTTGTGAATTTCCTATTCATGTTCTTGTTCATTTTCCTATAGGAGTGGTTCTTCTCATTTTGTACTTGAATATTAAGGAACTGACTACGTTAATGTTATATATCTTTACATTTTTTCCCTTTTGTTATCTGTCTTCTAATTTTGTGTACTGAATTTTTTGGAAGTACATAATTCAAAAATTTTAGGTTTTCAAGACCCATCAATTTCTTTCTGATGTCTTCATTTGTTTTTATGGTTAGAGAGGATTTTCCTGTTCCTAGATCAGATATTCTCTATGTCTTCTTTCTTTTCTTTCTCTCTCTCTCTTTCTTCCTTTTTTTCTCCCTCCTTCCCTCTCTCTCTTTCCTTTCTCTCTTTCTTATTCATTCATTCATTCATTCATTCATTTATTGGCTCCGTTGGGTCTTTGTTTCTGTGCAAGGGCTTTCTCTAGTTACGGCGAGCGGGGGCCACTCTTCATCGCGGTGTGCAGGCCTCTCACTGTCGCGGCCTCTCTTGTTGTGGAGCACAGGCTCCAGACACACAGGCTCAATAGTTGTGGCTCACGGGCCTAGTTGCTCCGCGGCATGTGGGATCTTCCCAGACCAGGGCTCGAACCCGTGTCCCCTGCATTGGCAAGCAGATTCTCAACCACTGCGCCACCAGGGAAGCCCTCTTCTATTTCTTCCTTCTTGTTCTTTTACAACTTTTTTTTTTACGTTTAACTCTGCGATTCTTTTGGAACTTACTTGGTGTACAGTGTTAGGTAAGGAAAAAAGCAATGCTAAAATTCAACTAAATAATAACATGGGAGGATATAAAGTACCAAGTGAGAGAATGACTCCCTCCACCCTTCACTCCCCACCCCTCGGCACAGGAAGCACTGTGCAGCTTGCAGTGGACTCCAAGCACCGTCTCTCAGCTTGGTTCTCCTTCTCTCCAGGAAGGAAAGTCCACTGTTGTGCCCCTAAGACCATGGGTCTAAAGGACAATGACGTCACTGTGAAAACCAAGATGGGATCTCATGGCCAAACCAACCCTGGTTCCCTTCTGAAGATCCTGGTTTTGAGCAACTCTGACCAGCTGAAGGGGCACTGAGGAAGCACCCTGGAGCCACCACTGAACACTAGAAGGCAGTGCGGACAGTGGAGAGAGGACTAGGCCCCGGAGTCCATTAGGAGGCTCTTGAGAGCCAAGTGTCTCAACGTCAGTTATCACCGTAATTGATGCCTCTGGAGAGGCACCCATCAGGCGAGATAAAAGCAGTCAGCCTGTTTCTGGAGCCCCAGATTGGTGGCAGGTGAACTGTGAAGAACATCAAAGCAAAAGTCATCAATTCCCTAGCCTAAACGCTGTTAACTGCACGTGGGCCCTTTCACCCCAGAGAAAAGGGGGTTAACGCAGCAGCCTCAAGGACACCGTGCTGTGCAATGCCCAGCTACAAGGGAGCTGCGCCATCACTGTACTCGGCACGAGAAGTGCAGACACTATCCAAACTTGAGGCCCTGGACACACCCCAGCCCAGTGGTGGCCTTTCCCACTGCCCTCCCTTTCGGAGTTAATGTTTCCTGCATGGTCACCATGTTGTGCGCTGGGCTACATGCTTTCCCACATCCACCACTCATTTGTTAGATGAATGATGATGCCATCGAATCCTCAGCCCCTTATGGTGGGGCTACTGGATGGAGAGAGAATACAGATGAGAAAAGGGAGATTCAGAAAGGTGAAGTCCGCACCCTAAACTGCACAGCTGGTAAGAGGCAGAGTGGTCTAAGTCCAGGGCCTCTGCTACTCTTCTGCCTCCACACTGTTCCAGAAGATGCTTGACATTCATCCACCATCAGGCTGGGGTCCAGACCACAGTCTACCCACCCCCCCCGCCAATCCCCTCAAAGAAACATCACATTTGAGTGAAACCCACTGGCCCTCAGTATTCTGGGTAACTAATTTTGAGATGGTCCATCCCCTCTATTGCTGTCAACCTCCAGAAGTTAGAGGTCAGGATGGCCCCTGTTCACCATCCCTAGTTAGTAATTTTACAATGGTCTCTTTCCTCAGTGACTTTTCTAAACTATTCTCAGACATATTTAAACTTTCTACCTATTTCTTTTTTTTTTTTTTTTTTTTTTTTTAATTTGTTTCTGAGTTTTTTGTTTGTTTGTTTTTTTTTAAGTATTTATTTATTTATTTATTTATGGCTGTGTTGGGTCTTCGTTTCTGTGCGAGGGCTTTCTCTAGTTGCGGCGAGCGGGGGCCACTCTTCATCGCGGTGCGCGGGCCTCTCACTATCGCGGCCTCTCTTGTTGCGGAGCACAGGCTCCAGACGCGCAGGCTCAGTATTTCTACCTATTTCACATCTCGGGTAACACGTCACATGCTTACACATGAAATCACCCACGTTTTGACAAGCCCTGGGTATGTGTCAACAGATTCAAATCTTCACCCCCTAGGTTTAAAAAAATCACTACACTTTTCTCTTTACCTGAATGTCAGCCCTCTCTAATACAAAGAAAACAATGTTACAAACGGCAGGAGCTTAAAAAGTCCTCGATGAGGTAGCAATGTCCACAGTTCCTGAGCCCCAGTGTGGAGAGGCACTCTCTGAACCGGAGAAGATCCTGACAGCCTCAGGCCATTCATCATCTTCTGGCAACCCTGACCTTCCGCACGGACAGAGGAGTCCTCTGCGTTGTCTCCTAATGACCACCTGCCCCGGTATCACAGGGCAGAAAACAAACTGCAAGTTAGCTATCGGGAAATTATCAGAGGTGCGGGCCTGCTGAAACCTCACTAGATGGATGATCACAAAAATGGAAGCATCTGAACGCGCAAGGCCAGCTCCATAGCATCAATTAATCATCAACTTAGTATTTCCTGTAATCTGGACATGTGTTTATATTACGAAATCCCACTTTAAAATAGCAATTCTGCCACTGCTCTCCACAACAACATGGCATAATTTAGGAAAGGTATCATCTGCTTGGCCAGTACAATTTTTCACAACTATTAATTAGACATCAATTAAATAAAAACAAAAATCTTAGAGCAGACTGCAAACTGCAGGCTGCTCGTGAAACAGAGAGCTAGCAACACAGGTGAGAACTAGGATGCCTGACAGAGCAAGGGCAGCTTGCCAAGGAGCCCAAGACCAGAGCAGGGAAAGGGCTGGGGGCCTGGAGCAGGCCCCTAGGCAGAGACGCTGGATTCCAAGGGGTGTGCATCCTGGGACCCACAGACCCACACAGAAACACTCAGGGGCTGACTCTGGCTCACACCTGCCAGCAGAAAGCAGTACCCCCTAGCCACAAGATCTGTTCCACGGCTAGAGGTCCCACTGAGAAAGCTTCAATCTTAAGCTCTGAGGCATCTCTACATACCAGAAATCTCCAAAGACCCATTACCATAGCAGAATCTCGGCAATAGGTCTATTTTTTTTTTTTTTTTTTTTTACAGAGCCCTACTGATTTCTTTGGGAATCTTTTAATCTTTGGGAATAGAACAAGAGAAACAAGTTAACATGTGGGAATAGAACAAGAGACAGTTCAGAATAGCCAAGGCTGCTAGCTTCAAAAGTCTAAACAATTTCTGTGTAGAACAGTCTTGTTCCAATGGCTCTAGAAAACAGAGCTATGACTAGAATGGGAATGACAGGAAGGCAAATATTGTCTCAATATATAAAATAATAATAGCTACAGCTGTCACTCATTATAAAGGGCCAGAGCTTTTGAACTCCCTTCTCACTGGATAGCCATCTGTCTAGGATGCTGTTTAAAAAGATTAATACCTGGTCTAAGAAGACAGCTAATAACACCAGTAATAAACCATTTATTGAACGCTTGCTGTGTGTGAGGCACATAATGCTAAGTCCTTACCGTGCATTTTTACATCAGTTCTCACAATAGCTCCTTCAGAGAGATTATTACTAATCTCATTTTACAGATGGGAATGCAGAGGCTAAGAGGCAAAGTAACATGCACGAGGTCAGAGAGCTAGTGAATTGCAATCTGAACCCCATCTGCTTCCAGAGCCTGTGTTCTTCTACTACTGCGTTTTAAGTCACTAGTTTTCAAACTTGAGCGTGCAGCAGAATCACCTGGAGGGCTGGTTATAATATAGGTTACAGGGCTGCACCTGTAGGGTTTCTGATTCTGTTGGTTGGGAGTGGGCCCCCAAAATCTGCATTTCCAACACATTCCCAGGTGACGCTGATGCTGCTGGCCCAGGAACCATACTGTGAGAACCGCCACCACCCTAGAAGACGGTCCAGGCCTCTAAGGTCCCTCTGACTCTTAAAATCTATGATTCAATAACATTGGGGGGCAATATACAAGGAAAAATAAATACCAGATACTTCAGGGACAAAGCATCTCCAAAAAGTATTAAAACTGGTGCTTTTTATTTGTTAGCAAGCCTCTACACATTATTTAAACCACGGCCATGTGTGATTTTTCAAAAGGACATTAAAAAAGAGAAAAGCAAAGAGGCCTTATTTTTTCTTTCAATAAATATTTACTGGGCTTCCCTGGTGGTGCAGTGGTTAAGAATCCACCTGCCAATGCAAGGGACACGGGTTCGAGCCCTGGTCTGGGAAGATCCCACACGCCGCAGAGCAACTAAGCCCGTGCGCCACAACTACTGAGCCTGCGCTCTAGAGCCCACGAGCCACAACTACTGAAGCCCACGCACCTAGAGCCCATGCTCCGCAACAAGAGAAGCCACCACAATGAGAAGCCCACGCACCGCAACGAAGAGTAGCCCCCACTCGCCGCAACTAGAGAAAGCCCGTGCGCAGCAACAAAGACCTAAATGCAGCCAAAAATAAAAATAAATAAAATAAAATAAATAAATTAAAAAAAAAAATTTACTGAGCACCCAACATGGCCGGTAAGATCCTTCACAGAGCTTTCAGCTGTGGTCTTCCTCAAAACTATTTTGGTGACAGAAGGCTAGATGACCCAGCAATGCCAGCCACGAGGTGTCCCCTATGGGCTAAGAACTGGCATATTTTACCCTTGACGTCCCCGTCACAGCGGCCGAGAGATGCCTGTGGCACCTGCCACACCAGGGGCACCAGGAGAAGGGACAGGTGACCTGCAGGAGCTTGGAAACCGAGAGGAGAACCACCTTCTGCTCTGGTACGTGTCTGATTTTCTGAAACGTCCAAAAAAGTTTTTATTCCTGGATCCCAAGCACCACTTCTCGGCACCGGCATTCTTGGCCTGAAGTCTTTCCGTAGTCTGCCCCGGCCAGGCTTCGCCCCTGCTCGGTCACACCAGGACTCAGTTCCTCCTAAGTTTCCTTTCTAGCAACAAATCAATACTTCCTCCAAGACAAACTCTGACTTGTTTATTTTTCACTTTCTATATTTAGATATAAAACTCAGCACTTTAGTCCTTAAAAAATTTTTTTAATCGGTGCTGCCAGTGCTGCAAAACGCCCCACATCAGACAGGCTTTAACTACTAAACTACTTCTGTCAACTTTTAAGGAAATGCATCTAATAGACCATTCTCCTTTTCTTTCCTGTATCCCAGAGGTAAGTCTCAGGCAGGCTAAGTTTCAAGGCCAGAGGGGTGCTGAGAACTCTGGGAGAAAAGAAAACCCCATCGAGCATAAAGTCCAAATTGTCTTGAAGGGGGCCGACCTCTCTGCGTCAAATGCCAACAGTGTCACTGCAGTCTGTCTCCTCCTGAGGGTCACACTGCAGCACCCCCGCCGCGACGGAAGGTGAAAGGGCTGGGGTGTGGCTGACGCTTAGCGTGGAATCACAAGCCACTCACCGGCTGTAAGATCCTGGGCGATCGCGCTTCCTTTCCTCTTCTGCACAACAGAGAACAGTCCCCACCGTACACCCTGGTGGGGTGCACTGAATGAGGTCTTAGCACAGGGCTAAGGGAGCAGCTATTATCCTAACGATCTAAGTGGAAAGCAAGCTAGCAAGTGGAGGAGCACCTGAATTTTGCTGTCAGGGAGAGCCGGGTTCGGAATCTGACTCTTAACTTCTGCACATCTGACTCTACAGTGGATTAACCCCCACCTTCTTAGACTACTGCAAGGAACAAATGAGATAACCTACGTAAAGCCCACAGCAGAATGCCTTCCCCCTGCCCTTTCTCTACATTTTAACAAGCTTCAACAGCAGCGCCTCCCTGTAGGCATGGCCTGCTCTGAGGGCTCGGCCAAAACAGGCCAGTTGGCAGAAAAATATTAAAAACACACACGGGCTTTGACACCAAAGTAACCTCAGTTTTGATCCTTGCTCTGTCTTACAGCTGCTGGGTGACTGAGGACAAATCACTCCACCTCTCAAAGCCTTGGTTCCTCATCAAATACAGGGTTGTTTATTAATGACTATCAAGATGTTGTGAATACTGAGATTACACATATGAAAGCAAGTAATACAAATGGCTGGCACACTGAAATAATAATGATAATAATAAAACAATAATAATAACAGTTAACTTTTGCTGAGGGCTTAACTATGTGCCACGCACTTTCCTAAGCTCTGCACTAGAATTATCATAGTGAATCCACCCAATAATTCCTTGAGGTAAATATTATTATTTTTATTCCCATTTTACAGAGAGCAAATAGAGGCTCAGAGAGGCTAAGCCCAAGGCCACAGAGCTGTGTGTACATGGTGGGGGGAGCAGGCTCTGAACTGGCTCACTCGAGTCTCTGTCTTGGATGACTGTGCACTTATTTTTATTTACTTTTTCACATCTTTATTGGAGTACAATTGCTTTACAATGGTGTGTTAGTTTCTACTGTACAACAAAGTGAATCAGCTATATGCATAACTATATCCCCATATCCCCTCCCTCTTGAGCCTCCTTCCTACCTTGACTGTGCATTTAAACAGCATGCTACTCCCTCCAATGTTAATTCCCTGTTCCCTTATCCTTTAAATATTACATGTAGGCTTTATCCTATAAATGCCAGATTCATTACGGGTTAGAAGGATTTTCCATTCCTCCCTTGTTTACTCATACGCATTCATCTCTTCATTCACACCCCACTCAGTGTTCTCATCTGTCAGTTGGAGGATAAGCAGGGAGAGCCAGAGAAAAAATGCTGCCTCCTCTCTCGACAGACAGCAGCCAATGGACAGTGTCCGTGCTTTATTCCTATGATGAAGTTCTACTATTGATAACGTTAAAGAATCCCCACTAGATCTCCCTGTTGCCTTCCTGTTTTGGATGTGCTTGGAATGATTTTCTGGCTCTTCTATTACTTGAACACTAGGGTCACTCTGGCCCCTCCAGTGCCCCTTTGTTAGCTGTCTTCCCTTGGTAATTCCCTCGCCAATCAAGATCTGTTTCTGGCAATGCCAGACCTCCTTTCTCCCCATGACAGAATGCCACTAGCACTCTATTATGACTGCCTGACCGGGTGTTAGCCCCACAACTAGGCATTGTGGCTTTATAAATTTCCAACACCATTGCATGTACACACGGCCACGTCATAAATCTCAAGGCTGAGGAGGAAGGGAGAAGAGATCTGAAAGGGAAGAGATGAAAATATCACACCAAGTCTGGGGCATCATATGGCTCTAGCATCTGGCTGATCCTTTATAAGCTACCCATCTATTTACTGTCATTAACTGTGAAAGAGGGCTTCTGGACCCTGCTCTGAGCCAAATGAGGGGCTCTGTTTTTCTCCTGACTTTGAAGAAAACGCATAGCCCAATATATGTGTTTAAGAGAACCACTATGACAAAGCGAACCTTAGGCCAGCCCAGAGTTAATACTGCTCTTTCTGGGCAGCACGGGATGGAGGGGAGAGGAGTGTGACCTATAACTGAGGTGAGCAGACTGTACTCTGCAAAGCAGCAACGAATGTTCGAAGCCAAGAGCAGCTGGGAGACCCTACTGCCAAGAACGCGAGCGTCCTTCGGGCTCCAAGTGTGACTTCACTAGCACACTCAAGCCCAGTGGCACGGGGGTGATGGCAGTGTGACTCAGAGGCGAGCTAGTACCACTGCAATGGGGGGGGGGGGTCCTCACTGACTAAACAAAGAGCCACCAACAAAGAAACAGTCAAACTAACACACAGGTACAATATACCCCCCCCCATGCATACAATGCCAACTTCCCTTCCACAGCAGGCCCCCAAGTAAAGCCCCTTGAGGTCATAAGCAGATTCCTCTCAAGCATTAACAAGGGCAGAGGTTACCTTCTTTCTGGTTCCTCATTCCCAATGAATCACGAAAGGTTCTGTGATGTCACCAATCACAGCCCAGTGTCCCTCCTTTCCTGGCCTCTCTTTCCTCACTAAGAAAGTACACTTCATAGGTTAAAAGGCTGTTAACACTCTGGCATTAAATCTGATCGTGGTCCCCACCAGCCACCAGCCTACAATCTGTGCTCTGCATCTAGGATACAATACAGAGTTGTCCACATGTGGCCTGGGTGGCCTGCATCACCACCTGATCCTGCGGCCCGCCCCCAACCCACTTCACTCCAATCACGCTGGCCTTTCAGAGCCTCGAAGCGTGAGCCCCTCCTGCCTCCGAGCCTTCCTATAGGTTGTTCCTTCTACTTCTACCTCCACCTTTTTGGCTGGCTAAACATTGCTCCCTCAGAGGTCTCCACTGACCCCCAGATCTAAATTAAGTCAGTTATGATAATAAAAACTGCTTACATTTATGCAATCCTCATATTTTGGGCCAGGCACAGTGATAAGCGTTTTACATGCATTATCTCTGAAACCCTTACGACAGCCCCATGAATTGTATACTACCATTATGACTATTCCCATACAGACGCCAAAGCCCGTGTCTAACCACCGCACTACACTACCCCCATACTTTCTCTATATAGCACTGGGCAAAACTTGAAAGTTACTGTACAGCTGTGTGATTATTCGCTGCATGCTGGTCCCCCAAGGAGAGAACAGGCATGTTTTCCGATTACCGTTCTATGTACTTGGACTTGGCACAGTAACTCGTGCCTGGAGAAGGCATTCAGTAACTATCCACAGAAAGGAGGGAAGGAGGAACACATGCCTGAAAATAAAAGTGCAGTTTCTCTGGCTGAAGAGAGGAAGGAAGCAGACTGAAGTAGTTTGTTCTCAACCACCCTCGTGCCTCAAGGCATACTGGCAGGCCTTCCAGCCACAGAATATGGGAGAGAGAAAGCCTCAGGCCTGGCCAGCACAGAAAAGGTGCTTCATACACAAGCGCACCCAACTCCTCCCTTCCTTTACGGACTGGTTTCCCTGCCTCCGCTACTCCCTAGAGAAGTCATGGGGACTGAGTGAATTCCTGATCTCACCAGGGCAAGCCATCTGCTGTTCTACATGTGGTCTCTAGATCTGGCCTGCTCACTTTTCCAGAGCAGGGCAACGGCTTCGCTTTGCCTGGGATCCCCCCCAAGAGGGTTGCACCCTTTCCCAGAAGCTGGACAGAAACACGCACGCACGCGCACGCCCCCCATGAGAGGGAGAGGGAGGGAGAGTGCGAGGGCCCTCGGTGGAGAGTGGGTGCGGCTCCGCAGGGCGGCTGTGACAGGACAGCCTGCTGAGCTGCCTGTTGGGGCAAAAGCAGTCTCATCTCCTCTGCGCTGGCGAAGGGCGAGCGGTCTGTCCACCAAAGCTCACTGCTGTGGAGAGGGAGAGTGCAACGGGACAGCCGGGCAAGGCAGGCCTGTCGGAACTGTCTTGGGGATTTGGGCTTCCACCCAGATGATTTCTGTCTTGGATGGAAGGGCGGGATTACTCTGTGAAACAGGCTTCACTTCGCTTTGGCTGCTGGGCTCTCCAGGCAGCTTGCCAGGGCATGCTGTTCCGATCAGGGCACTGGGTCCCAAGGAAATCCGCTAGCACTGCCGAGTCACAAGCTACATGAACGCTGCTTATCTGAAAGAGCCCAAAGTGGAGCTGACTGCCTGCTTTTATGGCAAGAAGGCATTTCTGGAATGCAAATGACTTGCGTTTAACTTATAAGCAAGCAGAATACAGGAGGGTGGTGAGAAATGGGCACATGGGAAGTAGTCCAAAAATGTGGAGAAAGCTTTGTTTTAAAACTATTTGGATAACGAGAAAGCAACTAGCTAACCTAGAATTACAGGGGGAGGGAGAGATTAAGTAACACAGAACCCCCATAAAATCATAGCATATGAAACCACATACCTCATATTTTAGCACTTTACCATCAATTCAAAGCAGCATAAATATGGCAGTTACTCACATAAAGCCCGTTGGTATGTTCGAGCTGTAACTAACTGCACCTATTAAACTATTATAGCGATAGATGGGAGTATCTCTACTGAAACTAGCTGCCTTTTCTGAAAGACAGAATTACAGAGATCTAGGCTGACTGCAGGGAAATAACTGACTAGATTTAACAGCTCTAGTCCCACCAATTCTCTTCCAGGATAACTGTAGAAAGTGGCTATGATAAATGTGGATGGAAATATGGAGGCTTTTTTTAGGGCAGTCCCAAGTGGGAAGGAACTTGGTAAAGTTCTGAATCGGTTCAGTCTGATGCTACAAAGCTCACAGCTTCGCCAGCCTGAAGCGCAGAAGAAAGGGCTGGAATGTGGGTCCTTTCCATTCTGATGGCTGTGAGTGGCCTCTGCCCAAAGAACTCCAGGATCTGTTCCCTCTCTTATAAAAAGGGATTAATGCTGCCCTCTAAGTCACGGGAGAGCAGCTAAGAAGGCAGGTAGGTGCTCTAGGAAGAAAAAGCCCCGCCTGAGCACAGCCCTCCCGGCAGGGCAAGAGGTGCACTGGCCCCGGGGTGGGGCTCTTCCCGCTGCTCCTTCCCAGCCTCAGGTCACGGGCCAATTCAGCCCTAGGTGTCCACAGAGGGGCCAAGGAAGCCCACTGGCAAGGTTTTAAACGCAGGAACCCTGTAGGGAGGGCAGAGACAGTGTCGTATAAAGGAAATATATATTTGGTCTTTGTCCTTAGTTCCTGGTACAGAGCTCCTAAAACCCTCAGGAATTTCCTGAGTGACAGGAGTGTCTTTTGTTATTCCTAACAAGCCCCTTGTTACCCGATACCTGAGTTTATGATAATGAGGTGGACTCTTGGTGGGGGGGCCCTAGATAGCTTCAGGATGGGGGCTAGTCACCAGAAAGACCCAGCCTTGATGAAAGAGTAGAACTTTCAGCCCCACCCCCACCTCCAGGGAGGGTAGAGGGGCTGGAGATTGAACTCAGTCACCAATGGTCAATGATTAATCAATCATGCCTATTTAATGGAACCTTTATATAAAAACCCTAAACAACAGGGTTCGGAGAGCTTCCACGTTGGTGAACACATCGAGGGTGGCGTGCCCAGAGTGGGCATGGAAGCTCTGTGTCCCTTACCCCATACTTTGCCCTAGGCATCTCTTCCATTTGGCTGTTCCGGAGTTGTATCCTTTATAGTAAACTGTAATAGTAAGACAGTTGAACCCTGAACACCGTGGGGGTTAGGGGTGCTGAATCTCGACACAATTGAAAATCCGCCCATAACTTATAGTCGACGCTCCATATCTGCGGTTCTTCTGTATCGGTGGTCCAGCATCCACAGATTCAACCAAACGCAGACTGGGGAGTACGGCTGTACTTACTATTGAAAAAGATTTGAGTATAAGTGGACCCACGTAGTTCAAACTGTGTTGTTCAAGGATCAACTGCATAGCATTTTCCTGAGTTCTGTGAGCTGTTCTAATAAATTATCGAACCTGGGGGGAGGTTGTGGGAACCCCCGACTTTCTGGCCAAGTCAGACAGAGTGTGCACAGCCCACGGACTTGCAACTGGCGTGGTGAAGTGAGGGTGGTTCTGTGGGATTGAGCCCTAAACCTGTAGAGCCTGACGATAACTCTGGGTGGTTAGTGCCAGAACTGGGTGGCAGGACACCTGGCTGGTGGCGGAGAATTGACGTGGTATTGGAAAAGACCCCACACAGTTGGTGTCAGGAGGGAAAAAAACCCTCCCGTGCAGTCAGAGGGAGGGGATACTGGTGCAGGAGACCAGAGTCCGACATCAGCTGCCCCATCCCACTGCTCCATTAGTTGGCAGGGCCCAACTGACCTGTCTTCTTTGGGCTTCAAATTACCCCAGTGAAGGGAGGCGATGTGGCCAAAAGGGTAACAAGGGCTCTGGGCTAGAGTCCCAGCTCCAATCTCCATCTTTCTGAATCCCCTTTTCCTTTTCAGAAAATTGGAAATTACATCCTTCTCAGAAGACTGCTATGAGAATGGGATGAGACTCATGGAAACACTCAGCACTGGGCCTGGCAACGTGAGGTCCTAATTGGCACTTGGCACGTGTTCTCTCTTAATATGCACGACTACCCTTGCAAGGAAGCCAAGGAAACACAGACTCAGAGAAGGTAAGGAACGTACTGAGGGTCACGCCTGCCTCGCTGCCCACAGGTGCCGCAGAAGGCTCTGTGCCGCACGCTAGGGCTAAATAAAGAGCATTTCCCAATTAGATTAAGCAGCCTGGGAGTTCACCAACAGCTGTAGGAAATCAGCTCAAGAAAGAGTCTGGCCTTTTGTCCTGCTGTCTCCCATCAGGGCAACACTGTAATTTGCTCTCAGTTCGTTATAAAGCTGAAATATATGCATATTACTTATTCCGAACACTTAGCAGCCATTTTCCATTTACTAGTTTGGTGGGGTTTTTTGGAAGGCAGTTCCAGGAAAGACTGGGTTGGTGTTTTCTGAGGAATGGTACACCACACATCAAAGTGCTCACTGACACTGGCGTCTGTTTCTCGCGGTCACTGAACACACAAGGGAGACAGATGTGTGCTGAGCCATCTCTCTGTGGGGAGGGATAAAACCGAGGCAGTTATTAAACTCCAGCACCCAGGAGGGTTGTCTATTTTCAATCTGTAATATGGAGGTGAGATACTGAAAATAAAGCCAGGAGCTAATGTTACCACATTAAAAGTTTTATTAGCTGCTATTACTGCTGTTTGTCATGAGTATACGAGATCAGTGACTATTCTGGAAAGGATCCAATGGGAGGGGATGGGCACACAGTAAAACTGGAGGTGGGCTACAAGCAGTTTGGGCCACCAAGTCGCATGGAATCACTGGGAAGCTATGAGGCCTCCTGTCTTGGAGAGCTGGGAAGAGAAAACTATTTGATCTAGTCTCAATCACTTCAATGCTACTCATCCTTCAAGTCCTAACAAATCTATCTCCCAGCCCTCACTGATCTCTCTTTTGCCAGCTCTAAGAGGTTTAGGGTCAAGTCTTTTAATCCTTATTGGATCATAAGCCCCTTGAGGACGAAGGTGCGCCATGATCCCCGCCTGCTCTGGATCACAGGGAAGGTGTTCCACCAACACTCACGGTACAGTAGCTGCACAGTAGCCTCTAACCTTTGGGGGGGAGGAGACTCCTCTTACTTTGATACCCTAATGAAGGCTGTAGATTCTGGTGCATCCACATTGTGCGTGCACGCACACACACATACAATCTCACCAACAGCTGTAGGAAATCAGGGGTTCACACGCCTCCAGAAGCCTATCCACAGTCCCTAGGTTATGCGCCCCTAAGTAAAAATAAACCCACACAGTTCTTCAAGTCACAGATTCCAGGGGTTTGAGAATCTGCTTTTCCCCAATTTCCCTGCTCTGACCGTACTAGGTCCCTTAAACAACAAATATTTACGTAAACTCCAAAGATAGCTCTTGTGGCAGCAGCACCCTACAGCATTCAAAGGGAAACAAAATTTTATGCAATCAATTTAAGAGCCTGGGCAGGGAAAAAGAGAAGCAAGAGAAGCAAAAAAAGCAAAAGTGTAGACAGACTTGCCAAGAAGAGATCTTTAAGTGATCAATCCTCAAGAATTCATCTTGCATCTAGTGTCTATTTCCTTATCTGCCCTAATCTAACTAATTTAGCACATCGGACAAAAAAATCACTTATTCCTTCAATAAATACCCAAGTGCCTACTGCACGTCAGGTGCTGTGCCAGGTGATGGCAAAGAAGAGACAGTCTCTGCTCTTGAGTTCCTTAGCGTAGCAGCGTTGCAGGAAACAAAGCAGCAGAGTGACAAAGACAATGAATGCAGCGTGGTGACAACAGGGCTGCGTACCAGTCGTAGACAGCCTACCGGTTCTGCCAGTAGTGACACCTTCCCTTGCCTTGGGCAGGTGGGCGGGTGGGTATTCAGGGAAGGATTCCTGAAAATGGAGATAAACTCAGAAGCCAAATCCAACCCAAGAATACTTGTAGCAAAGAGATCTAACAATGGCACAAGTAGATCTTTTTCAGAGGGCAAGGAGAGAAAATTGATTGCTTCTTTGAGGCTGACAACACCCCACAGACAACAGTTCATTCAACTGTTAGACAGTCAAGCTCTCTGTCTTTACATCCTTGAAAGAAGAGTGTTCTCGCTAACAGTCTGCCCGTTGCTGCTCAGATTAGCCTGGATGTAAATGTTCACTTAGAGTCACGGAGACTCCAACGCTGTCTCCGCCCAGCCTCTGCTGGCTCCCGGTAGCTGAACAATAGCTCGAGCAGTCCCAGGGTGCATCAGGGAGAAGAGAAATCACCAGGTAATGAGGAATCTTTGTCAGAGCAGGTCTCTGCTCTAAGGACCTCTGAAATGATACAGGCTGCAGTGGACTGAAAAATTTAAAGTGCCAAATCCCCTAGGGTAAAACATCTATCCACCTATCTTCCATTTATTATTATCATCATAATTATTATAACAGCTTTTTTTCTTTTTTTTTGGCCGTGCTGCGTGGCTTGCAGGATCTTAGTTCCCCGACCAGGGATCGAAGCTGGGCCACAGCAGTGAAAGCGCCGAGTCTTAACCACTGGACCGCCAGGGAATTCCCTTATTTTTGAACTCTAAACTCTAAAGTGATTTATAGACAATTCCCCCAACTCAGAAAAGGTGCACCTGAATCTTCATGGCCAGCCGCACCCTCGGGACACCAAGTCTCCCATTAGCCCTGGCAGCCTGATTCACTCGCTTTCTTTCCCCCTGCTCTGCTGACTCGCAGCTCCCTTCCTTCTGAGCCCCTCTATGTAAGTACCCTACCTCGAAAGTTTCACATTCCCTGGTCTGTTAGCAATACACCCTCTACCCCTCACACTAAGAACACAGGGAAATTAGTGCTCACTCAGATGTTGCAACCTTGCTCAAGACCTTAGTATTATATGCATCTTTTTACTTCTCCCTTTCTTTAGATACAATTCCACGTTTCCACTGAATGGCACTTTGAGGAAAGAGGTCTTCTGAATGTCTCTACACCATTCATTCGTTCATAATCATTTATTAGAGCCCTGTGTCTTGGTTTGGAGGATACAATGATGAAGACCCAGTCCCTTCCCTCAAGGAACTTAGGATCCACTGAGGAAGGAAGACAATCAGAGTCCAGAGTGTAAGTGTTCACAGAGCACTGCACAGAGCACCACAGAACACAGGGTGGTGGGCACTGGCTCAGAGGGGAGGCCAGAGAAGGACGCCAGGAGGGGACTCTTGAAAGGGAACAGCAAGTAAAGGTACCGCGGGTGAGAAATATCACAAAAGCTTAAGAAGCGGCATGCCGCTCTAATCTGTGCGGCTGAAGTTTCTCATCGTGGATGAAAATGGCTTCCCTGGTGGCACAGTGGTTGAGAATCTGCCTGCCAATGCAGGGGACACTGGGAAGATCCCACATGTCGCGGAGCAACTGGGCCCATGAGCCACAACTACTGAGCCTGTGCGTCTGGAGCCTGTGCTCCGCAACAAGAGAGGCCGCCATAGTGAGAGGCCCACTCGCCGCAACTAGAGAAAGCCCTCGCACAGAAACGAAGACCCAACACAGCCAAAAATAAATAAATAAATACATAAATTTATTTAAAAAAAAAAAAAGAAAATGGCAAGAGGTGAGGCTAGATGATGGACAGGGGCCAGTCTTGCTGGCAACAGCATTAAACTTTACCCTGGAGGTAACGGAGAGGCACTGAAGAATTTTCAACGTGGGAAGGTGATGTGACCTCATTTATTTTACAAAGGTATTTGCAGCAGTGTGGCTAGAGGACTGAACGGACATGAGACCAGAAGGAGAAAGACCAGTTACCAAGAGGCTATGATCATAAACCAGGAAGAAAGTGAGATTAATTGCAGTGGCAGGGGCCAGATTCAAGACCCACTCAAGTGGTAAAAACAACAGCATCGATTGATTAGGTTGACTGATATGGGAAGGTAACAAGGGAGTGCCCTCCGAGAGCTTCGGCGAATTCTCTCAGATAAAAACCTTCAAACCCTGCCTTCCCACTGATAACAAGGGTTGATAAGCTTTCTCAAGAGCACCAAAATCCTTTTTCCAAATAAAATCTTAAACTGAACTTTAAGGGTGAAGGACCCAGAATCCTAGTGGCCTGCGTTCCCCGTTTCCACACAGAAAACCTTCCTTAGAATCCTAGGGATCCGAGACAGACAATCTGAAAACCCCTGTCCAAGTCTAAATGCCAGAACCTGACATTCAAAGGATTCTAGGGCAACATAGCTATGTGGTCAACAGCACCTCTCACCTCTACACCTGAATCTTGTTCAGTCCACCTTCCCTACCTAGAAGATTCTTCTCCATCCTTTCTTTGTTACAGAATCCAACTTATCTTTCAGGCCAAGCCCCCGGCCCAGACAAGTACCAAGCCAGCTCAAGGGATTTCCTTCCTTCCCCGACTTCCACCTAACGTTTCAGCCTCATGGACTTGAGGCAAACTCACTGCCGTGAACTATTAACTATTGATTTCCTCTTCCATGTAGCTCTCTTTCCAATGGGACCTGGCCTTAGGCTCAGGATCTCCTTAGCATTGAAAACGCCTGGTACTCAATAGGCCCAGATATTTACAGATTGACAAACTACTTTATTACACTCACCCGACCTCATCAACCTTAGAAAGTAAACACAAACAACAGCAATGACTAATTATGAGAAAAATGAAGAGAAAAAAATACACAGAGATATCATGACCTTGAATTGAAAGACCATACACTACACAAAGATGTTGAACTGCATTTTAAACATAAACCAAATAAAAATCTCAATGGCATGAGGACTTCCCTGGTGGCGCAGTGGTTAAGACTCCACGCTCCCAATGCAGGGGGCCTGGGTTCCATCCCTGGTCAGGGAACTAGATCCCACATGCATGCCGCAACTAAGAGTTCGCATGCCACAACTAAGGAGCCCGCATGCCACAACTAAGACCCGGCACAACCAAATAAATAAATAAATAAATATTTTTTTAAACATCTCAATGGAATGGTTAAATGCACTAAAGAAAATAATTCAAAAAGTCACATAAGATACTTTGTAAAAAAGAAAAAAATAGCAAAACTATCTTTAAAAGATCCCATAAAAAATATCACACAGAGGCAGTCTGGAAGGTTACCCTGTAGACCTTGGTGGCTGCTGGGCGTATAAGCTAGGCAATGGGGCTGTAGAAAAATGGAAGCTTTGCCGCCAACTACTTCCTTTACTAACTTGGTCTTGACTATAATCTTCACTAGACTGAGAGCCCTGCTAGGGAAATATGAACTGTCTTATTCATCTTTGAACCTCCAGCACCTAAGGGGAGCTGGCATATAACAGGTTTTTAATTACTCGTTTAGGATAGTGTGAGGCTATAGAATATTCTGGTAAAGAGTTGAAAATGATTAATTCTACCAGTTATTAGAACACATTATAAAATAAGAATTCACGAACCATGATTTTGGTATAAAAACGAGAGTGAAATCTGTAAAACAAACATCTTAGAAAAGACCCAATTTTTAGGATCTAATGGTTGATAAAGTAATTGTCACAAGACACAGAGGATGATACAAAAGGTAGTACTATGATAAATGAATAAAAATTTAGATCCATGCTTCATATTTGGATAGGCTACCAAAGACTTATCAGGACTATGCATTTCTGCAAGTTTTTGAGACTTTTATAGTCTCACCCTGGGTTCATGTTGGCTTATGCCTATTCTATCTTTTCAAAGAATTCACATATTGATCTTAAAGGCCAGGTAAAATCTTCTTCCACTAAGCTCCAACAAACCACATCAACTCTTCCGCTGAACTGAAACTGCCCTGACAAGCAAATACTACCCCCTAAATCCAGAGGGTCAGCTGAGTCAGTCAGAAATTGAAAATAACTTTGTCACACAATTTTTCAATGGAGGTTGACCTATGGTGTAAAGGAAGACAAAGAAAGATGCCACCTGCTCAAGTTTGCAAAATAAATTAGCAATTGCATTTTCTATTTATAGTAATTGCATCTCTGATGATATGACACATGGTGGTATCTGGGCAACAGGGTATCACAGCAATAAATCATTACTGAAAGCATACTACCTGGGTGACACTACACTAGGGATATAAAAATCACCAACACTGTCATAGCCTCTCAGGAGGTGACAATTTAGGCAGACAAGGTAAAGATGTGAAAAGTGTAATCAAATTAAAGATAATAAAAGATAAGCTATAAGGTAGAACATGTGACTGCTAAGCAGAGTACACAGACAATATTGGCACAGAAGTCCAGAAGAGGGAGGGCGAGGTCAGTAGAAGTAAGGATGGCCAATCAGTGAGAAGGCATAATTCAAGCTGGATCTTTGATAACAAATTGATTTGCTGAGGCCAGAGTGGAGGAAGGAAGCAGAGGGTGAAGGGAAACAAAAGGGCAGAAAGTAGTGAGGTGGGGTAGGGGCTTGGAGTGAAGTCTAACATGAGAATTTTCTACTGAGAGGGCCCACTGACAGAAGGCCCCGTCTGGTTCAAAATAAGGACTTATCGATTTGGTGTCTCTTCAATATCATATCTGGAATGTCTTCCCCCAGCATTGTATTTACCAATGCCCCTTTAGAATAGATCAGTAACTACCTTTAACATTTCCTCCATGCGTCAGGGATGTTTAAGATTTAAGAGGTGGCCATTCTGGACTTTACATACTTACCTAAATTTGCATAAATCAATCTCTTGGTATTGTCAGGACATGGACTCGGCCATGATAATAAGACTGTATTATGTTAAGAGGGCTGGCTCTTGTAATTTAGCCATTATTTCTAACTCATGATCAAACGGGACATCCCACACAGATGTGCTATTAGCACTAGCAAAGTCAATAGGTATATGCCTGCCGGCAAGTGCTCAGAATACATCTTAATCTCCGATCAATTTTTTGACCACAAGGAAAATTTATGACCACAGGAAATGCTCAAACAACCCAACTATGCTTTGACTCACAGAAAGTTTCCAGATAGAATCTCCACAGCAAAATAAAGGAATCCTGGACGCTGAAAATCCTGGAGTCACACACCACACAAAACAATTCCTTGGAATCCACCACTCCACCACCCTCCTAAAGCAGGCCAGGAAGGATAAAACAGAAATCTGTTTCTTTTTTACTTTAAACAAACAATTTTACTGAAAAAGATACAATTATCTAAAATAGGGACTGGCCTGAAAACAATTAGAAATAAGCAGTGGAAAGTACAGATTAGGATGCAATGAGAAGGCGGCTCAAGGAAAAGAAATCATGAGTGAGAGGCCGGCTGGAATGACAGAGAACTGGACTTTTCCTCAGCTGTAAACCTTCTGAGCTTGTCTTATCGACTGGGTGTGTGAGGCCTGTGCTAGGGCATTCCCAAACACAGCAGCATGTGCTATAAAACCAGAAACTCCATTTGACACAGCAGCTGGCTCTCAGACATACCATTATTCTTCAAGGGCCTCAAGGTGAGAGACACCGTCACACATTCACAGCCTTTCCGAGTGCCAACAGCATCACTAGTCCAATACTGGCAAGACAGGTTGGGGCTCCGGAGCCAGCATGAGGCTCTCAGGAAACCTCAGCTGCATCTGGCAGGAGAGGGAGGAAAGCCTTCAACTCTCGGGGTCTTAATCTATAAAACCAAAGAGTTGGACTAGATGCTTTAAAAAACAAAAAACTCTCATTGAAGTATAATACACATTTATAAATTTATAGAGAAGTGTACAATGATAAATTTTCACACACTGAACACACCATGTAAACAGCACCCAGACCAAGATACAGAACATTTCCAGCATTCCAGAAGCCCCCTTCTAGTCTCTATTCCTCATCAAGGATAACCACTGTCCTGATTTATAATAGCACAGGTAAGTTTTTCTGTTTTTCTTCTTTATATAAACAGAATCACACAGTATATATTCTTTTGTCTCTGGCTTCTTTTGTTCCACACGTTCGTGAGATTCACCCATATCGAAGAGTTGAATTAGATGATTTTTTGAAAATAAATTTATTTATTTCCTTATTTTTGGCTGCGTTGGGTCTTCGTTGCTGCGTGCGGGCTTTTTCTAGTTGCGGTGAGCGGGGGCTACTCTGTAGTTGCGATGCGCGGGCTTCTCATTGCGGTGGATTCTCTTATTGCGGAGCACGGGCTGTAGGTGTGCGGGCTTCAGTAGTTGTGGCTCGTGGGCTCTAGAGCTCAGGCTCAGTAGTTGTGGCGAAGGGGCTTAGGTGCTCCGCGGCATGTGGGATCTTCCGGGACCAGGGCTCGAACCCATGTCCTCTGGGTTGGCAGGCGGATTCTTAACCACTGCGCCACCAGGGAAGTCCCTGAACTACATGATTTTTAAGGCATCTTGCAATTCTAACGTATGACCATTTTAAAAACATGTGCTACCCTTATACACTGAACAGTATTTTGGCAATATCCATCAAAACACAAAACGTACCCTTCGGTCCACTCTGGGGTATTTATCCTACAGATACATTTGTACACCTGTGTTTGAGTGTGTATACACATGCCTATAGACAGATATCCACTGCAGTACTGTTTATAATAAAAGACTAGAAACAATGTCCCTCAACAGCAAATGAATTATGATATATCCAGACCAAGAAATACTATGCAGTGAAAGGGAGGAGGAGGAGGAGGAAGCAGAAGCAGAAGAGGAAAAAGAAGTAGTGGTGGTAGTAGTAATAAGTAGTTTATACCTACCAATATGGGAAAATGTACACAACATGTTTTTTAGGTGGAAATAAATAAGTCATAGGACAGTATGTTTAGTGCTGCTCCAACTGTGTATAAACACATTGTGCACGTGATGCTTATTATGTATATGTATATGCACAGAAAATAAATCTCTGCAAGGGAACCATTCAAACTCCTAACAGCAGATATCTACGAGGAATGAGAAAGCAACTTTACTTTTCCACTTCAAACAATTCTACACAGTTTAATTTTTTTTAAGTAATATACATTTATTGTTAAACTTCTTTTCATACAATATAGCAATTACGTATAAACAGTAAAAGCCCGATTTTCCAACACTACCCCTATCAAAAATCTCCCTCCCCTCCCAGAGCCACCTGGGAGGCACTCCTGAAACCCTTGCCATTTTCAGACATTTTTCACATCAAGTCATAAGCATATACCTTGACATAAGCACAGGTTTACTCCACCTTATAATGGGATCACACTACACACATAATTTTGCAACTTGCTCTTCCCACCTTACAATAAATCACGGACATACAGTCCCATATTGGCTAGATAAACCTTATCTTTTTAACATCTACTAGAACTCCACTGTACAGATGCACTATTCTATTAACAGACATCCTTGTACATACCTTTGTGTGGACAAATACAAACACTCCCATAGGACGATAAATTCCCAGAAGGGCCAGTGGCTGGGACTGAGAACGTAAGAGGTTTAAATTTTTAACAGATACTGCCAAATTATCTTGTTTAATGGCTATGTCTATTTATATTCCCACCAACAGTACAGTACATGAGTGCACCAAATTCTAAGCATTCTGCCTTTGATTATTTTTAACAAGGAGTACCTATTTTACAACAAGAACAACAAACGCTTTAAAAAGGAATAGAAACCTTTAGGTTTAGGACCTAGCGAAAAAAAGTCTTAAGTTTAACCTATTTTAAAAGCTGGTCTCCCAATTGCCAGATTTACTTAGAAGGCCAAAGAAAGCACCTGACTTACTGCTCTGCACATATCCCCACCCATGAAGAATGCTGGCCCTTGAGATTTTGATCAGAAACGATCAAGCCACCATGACTTCTGGCTGCCAAGGTCCATGCTACAATCAAGCAAGAGAAGTATAGTTTGTGTTGCCATGAATCGTGTTTCTCCCCCATATCAAGACTTCTATTGTAAAATTATTTGGGCTTTGGTTCCTTGCTTCTAGGAAATGCCAAATGTTGTAAACAGGGCTAGCATTTCAAAGCACAGACAACCAGGGCTGTTATGCTAGTTTTAGGAAGGCAGGCATTTTTTTAAGTCAGCAAGGCCGTTGTAGGCAAGATAGTCTAATAAGCCTCCCATTTAAAAGTTGGGGACACTCAGGTCTTAAGATATAAAGATTAAGAGCTTGAGTTCTGGAATTAGATAGATCAACATTTGAGCTGAATCTGCTATTTACGAGTTAAGCCACTTTTGGGCAAATGACTTAATTTTTTTCAATACCAGCTCACCATTAATATAGGAAAATAATAGTCTCTGCCTCATAAGACTCTATGGGGATTAAGTAAGATCATGCAGAAGAGAGAAAAGCTCAGAACCTTTTTCCTCTGCAAAATCACTCAGGAAGTTCTATGCAGAGCTGGGCACAGACATTCCAATCCACTGGTACGCTAAAAGAAAAACATACAAATTCAAACACCAGAAATTCTAAATGGAACACTTGCCAACTCTGCTGAAACAACTGACAGGTAGCCATGGTTGTCCTTAATTAGTACTTCTGTCAGTGTCCCACTCTCCTTTCCCGGGAACAAGGAAGAATAAACTCCTTTGCTCCCACTGTGGTTGGGCAAAGTCATGGGACCAGTTCTGACCAGTGACTTGTGAGCAGAAGTGAGGTGAAGCTGAAACATTTAATTGCTGGAATGAGATCCTCCAGAAGTTTCTTTCCCTTCGCACCTAGCGTCGTTCAAGAGGGCGGCTGCTCCACCAGCCGGGTCCCTGAGTGAGGACAGCGCAGAGCAAAGCTGCCAGAACAAATATCATAAATGAGCGGGAAAATAATCTTTGCTCTTTTAAGCCATTGAAATTGTAAGCTGGCCTCATCTGGCTGATATACTATGGCCAGCTAGAAAAGAATTTAGCTAAAGAAATGACAGTAATAATTAAGGCTGGGGTGAAAAATAAAATCTATTCTCTAAAAAGAATCTTTCTTTATGTAGACTAAAGAATGAAAACCTACGAAATTTGCCATACTACAAGACCTAAGGAAGCCACAAGGGTCTGTGTGGGTCTGTTACCTACAAACTCACAGAGCTTCCTGTTTTGGTGACGGGACCGGCCTGCATTTACTCCTGTCGCACACACTGCCGGATCATAAAGGAGACATAGCTTTCTCAAGTTTCTCAGCAGAGTGATATATACACACAAGAAGATGGGTAACCGAGCACAGAGATCTAACTGAAATGCTCATAAAATCAGAGGGAGACAGAAATAGGCTAATGGAGGGAACACAGGAAAGGGTCTAAACACATCCCTCTCACTAACCCCTCAAGCTGCTCCCTCAACAAGATCAGATTACCTTTAAATGACACAAAAGCAGCGATTTCCCAACCAATGGTAGTGAGGAAGTTCTCATGAGTAGGCAAAAAATAAGGACTGTTTAAAAAATGAGTTTTTCAGAAAGCTAAATTTATTAAAGTCAGAAGACTGTACTTCGTTTTAAAATGGCAGAACAAAGACTTTACCCCTTCTCCACTAGAGAACCACACAAAAGCAACCAGGAGAATGAGAAACAGAAACATCACGTCTTTGACAAAACTAGAGACATCTGTGACCCCAAACCCCAATATGTGAGTAAGAACCACCAAATGCTGTAAAGGTCAAACAAGGGTGTGGGAAAGCGGTGAGAGAGAACGCCTGTTGTTACAGATGTCAGACAAAGCATGCAAGTCCACTTCTAAAAAGTAAATGCTTCATTCTAAGGGGGCAATACCAGCAACCCATTGTTTCTAACAGTGGGAACTGGCTCAGGGACTGGTGACTGAGGTTTCCTCACACCCAGTCCGGCATGAAGAATCATATACACAAGTCTAACCTACAGGAAGCAGTCTGTCAAGGAGGTAGGGTGACAGAGAGAGAATGCCTGGGGCATTACAACTGCCATTTCCAGATGTCTGAGGGCAAGAAAGGCTAGTAGAATACTCAAGAAAAACCCCTGCTAGGCTAGCCCCTTCCCAAAAGAATTTTCTACAGACTGCTAGACTGGAAGGAATCACCTCATTCAAAGATGAATGACAATTTTATAAAAGAATCTAGCACATATTGAACTGTACATTTAAAAAATGATTGATGGTAAACTTTATGTTATGTATATTTTATCACAATTTTTTAAAAAAAGGAACCAGCACAAAACAACCAGCAAAAACACAAAACAAACAAAAAACCCTCAAAAAAACCCACAAGAAAAACCAATTGCAAAGAGCATTCATCCAAAAATGCTTCCATTAGGGACTTCCCTGGTGGCGCGGTGGTTAAGAATCCGCCTGCCAATGCAGGGGACACGGGTTTGAGCCCTGGTCTGGGAAGATCCCACATGCCGCGGAGCAACTAAGCCCATGCACCACAACTACTGAGCCTACACTCTAGAGCCCGCGAGCCACAACTACTGAGCCTGCAAGCCACAACTACTGAAGCCTACGTGCTTAGAGCCCGTGCTCCGCAACAAGAGAAGCCACCGCAATGAGAAGCCTGTGCCCCGCGATGAAGAGTAGCCCCTGTTTGCTGCAACTAGAGAAAGCCTGCGTGCAGTAAGACCCAACACAGCCAAAAAATTAAAAACCAAAAAAAAACCCCCAAATGCTGCCATTAGTAAATAAAAATATATTCCCATGAAATAAAAAACAAATGAACCACACAATCTCTTCTATGAAACAATGTGTAAAGCAGAGATACACTAAGAAAAGACAAGAGACAACAAAAGTAGATAAAACACTTAAGGGCAGAGCTAGGGAAGTAGAAGAGAAAAATAAATCTTTTTCCATTACAGAAACCAAAAACACATGGAAAAGAAATGACATTGCTGAAAACCCTGTAAGGGACATGTAGAGCTGAAGTTAGGATGACTTCAGTATACAGATTAAAAGGGCTCACTGTGTTCCAGGAAAAACTGACTTAATTCAATTAACAAGGTATGTCCTGGTAAACTTATTAAACTTTAAAAAGAGAGAGGGAGGGAGGGAAGGGAATCTTCAAGGCATTTAGGCAAAACACAGGCTGGCCTCAGATTTCTCCCATGCACAGCCCACACTAGAAGACAGCAGAACTGTGCCCATAAAGTCCTCGAGGAAAGAAAGGCTAATCCAATTTTATATACAGCAATACTGCCATTTGAATATAAAGACAATTAACATTTTTGAACATTCAAGAGGGAAAAAAAACTCTATAGAATGACCGCATTTACGAACACTGATGCAAAAACTATTAGCAAATACCACTCAACAGCACGTTTAAAAATAATATTCTATAACCAAGGGACCTGTTTTTACTCACAACACTTCTGACACCAAATGTGTGTGGGTTTTTTCTCATACCAACCAATTCTCCAACTCTCTGCACACCAGCTAGATGTCCAACAATTCAATTCAATTCTGACACTAACTACACCTGAAGTCAGTGCAGACCTCCAGGTTAAGGGTTCAGTCCCAACGAGACTGGCCCCCACTTTGGGCACGAGTCACAAGTCCCAGGCCTCCTGTACTTCTGACTGACAGGCTATAAATCAGGAGTTCCCATGACCCCCTCCCTCAGGTTTGATAATTTGCCAAAATAGCTCACAAACTCAAGAACACATTTTACTTAATATTACTAGTTTATTATGAAGGATACAACTCAGGAACAGGCAAATGGAAGAGATGCATAGGGCAAGGTGTAGGGAAAGAGGCGTGGAGCTTCTATGCCCTCTCTGAGCACCCTCCCAGCACCTCAACCAGGAAGCTCTTTGAACTCCATCATTTAGGGGTTTTTAATGGAGGCTTCATTACATAGGTATGACAGGTTAAACTTACTGGCCATTGGTGATTGAACTCACTCTCTAGACACTTGCCTCTCCCCAGAGGTTCGGGGGTGGGGCTAAAAATTCCAACCCTCTAGTTGTGCCTGGGTCTTTCTGGTGACCAGCCCCATCCTGAATCTATCTAGGGGCCCTAAGTCACCAGTCATCTCATTAGCCTACAAAAGACACTCACCTGTCCAGAGATTCCAAGGGTTTTATAGGAGCTGTGTGCCAGAACCTGAGGACGGAGACCAAATAATCTATTTCCCAGTATATCACACCAAGTATGATTTATTCTAGGACTCCTGGAGTGGGTCAACAGTAGAAAATTATTAATTTAATGTATTTCCAAATAGATCAAAAGAGAAAAATTATAATGACTGCATCTTTATAAAAGCTCAAAGGATATTTGATATAATTTAACTCCACTCTCGATAAACCAAAAAACTCTTAGTAAACAAGGATGGATGGATAAGTAAGTCCTTAAAAATGAAAAAAAAAATTTTTCCTGTCTCATCCCAAAGCCAACAAGGAACAAGGTAAGAATATCCACTATTACTAGCATTATATAATATTGTCCTGGAGATATTACTGGCCAATATAGTTAGTCCAAAGGCGGGTAAAAATCAGAGGAATAAACATGAGGAAAAGAAGTTAAATGATAAATATTTACAGGTGTCATGATTTACCTAAAAAAACCCAAGAAGCTCTATATCTTGACTGTGGCGATGATTACAAAACGATACACATTTGTCAAAACTCATTGGGTGGGACTTCCCTAGTGGTCCAGTGGTTAAGAATCTGCCTTCTAATGCAGGGGACACGGGTTTGATCCCCCACTAAGCCCGCCTGCTGCAAGTAGAGAGCCCACGTGCTGCAACTACAGAGACTGTGCGCCACAACTAGAGAGAAGTCCGCACACCACAGCGAAAGATCCCGCATGCCACAACAAAGATCCTGCGTGCTGCTACTAAGACCCAACGCAGCCATAAATCAATCAGTCAATCAATCAATATTTTAAAAAAACAAAACTCATTGGGTGTCAACTTAAAATTGGTGAGTTTTATTATATGTATATTACATTTCAATAAACCCAACTGAATCATTTGAAAAACTATTACAAGCAATAAAATATTCAAGTAAGGAGTCTGGATACAAAGTTAATATGCAGAAATCAAAAGTCTTCATCTATATAAACACACACCTATTAGTCCCTTTCATCGTGCAACCAAAAAAAAAAAAAAAAAGCCACGAAGAGCTACATGAAGAAAAGTTTAAAACACTACTGAGAGACAAAAAAGAAAATGTAACATCATAAAGATATCAACAGTTAATGTATGATTTAAGGGTTACAAAAGGCTTATTTTAAAAGTTAAACAGATTCTGAAGTTCATATGGAAAATTAAACAAGAAAAGCCAAGATAATTCCAAAGTGGCTACCTATAAAACTCAGTCATTAAAACAGTGTAGTTCTGGCACATGGATGGATGGGTAGCTAGTTAGCTAGATCAAAGAGATGAGAGGGTTCAGAAAGACATTCCAATACATTCTGTAATTCAGTAGTGTATATTGCAATATATACAAGTGGCTTTCAAATCAGTAGAGGATGAAATAAATAATGCTGTCACATCTGAAATAATGTCGCATCTTCCACAAAATAAATTTCAGATAAAAATAAAACCATAGAACACTAGAAAAAAGCTATGGTAGACTTTCAAAAATAATCTTGGAGTGGGGTAACCCTTTCTAAGTGAGTATATCAAAAGCCCAGAAACCAAAAGAAACAATAAAAAATTCAACTGTAAAAACAAACAAATGAATAAATGAATTCTATAAAAAACAAAGATTATAAATAAATCAAACAATTAGAAATCTGCAACTTATACACAGACAAAGGGAGTTTGCTAGTTTAGGGGAACTGGGATAGAAGGCTAAGAGGGAGACTTACTTTTTCACTGCATACTGTCCCGCATTTTACACCAAACACATGATAAAAAAAATTTAAAAGAAGGCTAGCTTATATTTTGAAATAATCTTTCCTACTACTTCGAGGTTGATGAAGTATTCTCACTTTTATGAAATAAGTCATAAAAGATATTTTTTAAAAATTTAATATCCTTGCTTGGCAGAACAAAAAGCTGGCAATCCTCTGTCACCTCCGAAATGCTGAGGGCAACAGCACTAGTCCACCAACTCAAAAAGTCTGGGAGCCGCTGTAGTTCCGGTCATGATTAAATCGACAACCTCCTAACAGGCAAGATATGCAAGATGTAAGACCAAAGTTGTGATCACCCTGCTCCCTACCTGGGAAGGCACACCTACCAATCACCTCTAATATTTTTTTTTTAACTCATTCATTCATTCATCCATTTATTTATTTATATATTTATGGCTGCATTGGGTCTTCGTTGCTCCACCTGGGCTTTCTCTAGTTGTGGGGAGCAGGGGCTACTCTTCGTTGTGGCGCGCAGGCTTCTCACTGCGGTGGCTTCTCTTGAAAGAAGAGCACAGGCTCTAGGTGCGCAGGCTTCAGTAGTTGCAGCACACGGGCTCAGTAGTTGTGGCTCATGGACTTAGCTGCTCCGTGGCATGTAGGATCTTCCCGGACCAGGGCTCGAACCCGTGTCCCCTGCATTGGCAGGTGGATTCTTAACCACTGTGCCACCAGGGAAGTCCCCACCTCTAATCTTTATGGCATTATTAGATGGTCTACCTCACAAGGCTGCTGTAAAGATTAGATAAGATACAGCACCTAGCACATACCTATTCAAGAGTAACTGAAGGCCTTACTTCTACCTTTCAAATTATGAGACCAACACACCTCAAGACAAGAATAGCTGCAAAGTTTCATAATCTAAAAATACTTCTATGTGTCTCTTCCTTGATCTTCAATATCACACGCCATGTAGCATAGGTAAGGCAGATATTACATCCATCGTGCACTGAAGAAGTTACGGATAAGAGCAACGAGGTGACTCCAGCTCCCCTGCTGGGTTCTCCTAGCCTTGAACACAGGCATATCCCTCCCCCATTCTCATTTCCTAACTCCTAACGGCAGGGGGCCATGTTCTAGTCACTGTCTTCTGGATTACTGAACATGCTCTATCGACATTCTCATGGCCTGAACGAGCGAGCAACAGATCCAGAACTCAGAGTCACATGTTCTGAAGCCTGCCGTCTATCACCTGCCACCACACCAAAATGGTTACTAGGCCCAGCTTCACAAATCTGAAGTAACTGAGAAAGCCTATTTGGATGAATAAAACATCTAAGTTAGTTTAAATCAGACTTTTGGGGAAAAAAAAGATGAAGGATGGTACCATCTGAATAGCAGTGTTAGAAGGTCTGTTTTAAGAACTGCTAAAAGTCACTGGTGATTAGTATGTTGAGATCTATAAATAAGTACTTCTCAAATGCTCAGAAATAGCTGGTTAAGTCTAAGAGAATATTTGGATATATCAAAATATTGTTTTTATCAGCACCCCCATTTAATAGATGAGGAAACTAAGGCTTAGATAGCGTAAGTAACCTGCCCCAGATCACAGAGCTAATGAGGTGGCAGGACTAAGCCTGGCATCCAAGCAGACTGACTCCAGGGGGTTGTTCTTTTCTTTTTTTTGGGGGGGCTGCGTTGGGTCTTCGTTGCTGCGCGCAGGCTTTCTCTAGTTGTGGCGAGCAGGGGCTACTCTTCATTGTGGTGAGCAGGCTTCTCATTGTGGTGGCTTCTCTTGTTGCAGAGCACGGGCTCTAGGCGCGTGGGCTTCAGTAGTTGTGGCACGTGGGCTCAGCAGTTGTGGCGCACGGGCTTAGATGCTCCGCGGCATGTGGGATCTCCCCGGACCATGGCTCCAACCTGTGTCCCCCTGCACTGGCAGGTGGATTCTTAACCACTGTGCCACCAAGGAAGCCCTAGCTTATATTATTTAAATGCTGTGTAAGTCCTTCCCTTCAAAGATCACTCTGAGGATAGAGCTTCCTTACCCCAAACACAGGAAATATGAAATAGTGATGTTCAGATTAGAAAGATATTGTCGGCCTTACATAATTGCTGCCAAGAAGGCTGTTGAAAGGCTAGCTGTGTGTGGGCAAGGGACAACTCCTCACCGTGAGGATGAAATGAAATAATGCTTATAAAGAGCTTAGGGCCGGGCCTCCTTAATGTTAATTATCCTCATCACTATTGTTGTTAAAACAGCCATTACCACATTCCTTCCCTCTGATGATGTGCATCTCGGCCCATTATAATGTTTTCCACACTAGGCTAACTTACTGTTAATACCTACACTTACTGTACTGCCCCACAATCTTTCCCCCAGTAGCTGTTATCACATGGATGGGGGCAGTTTAGAACCAAGGGGCTTCTTAGAATCAATCATTGTTATATTTAATTCAATTCAGATTGGGTATTTTCACCTTGTTTTTCTTCATTTGGTCTTAGTGATATTAAAACAACAACAACAACAACTACTACATAACCTACATTTTTCAAGGCTCAGAAGAATTCTGAATTTACCCAGATTTGGGGTCCTTCACTCCCTTCACGGGTTATAAAGGCATACATGCTCTTCACAGAGAGCCCAGGCCAGGAAGTGGAATACCTCATTACGGATTAAGTTTCCACAAAAACACTCTCTTGCTGCCACAACCCAAATGCTGGCTCCTGACAACCACAAAAGAAGAAAGAGTTTTCTGTTGTGGCTTTTGAAACACAAAAAATAGATCACAAAACAGAAACACGGATTGTAGTTGCAGTTATCAGGAGCTACATGCTAGAAAGGTCTTGTTTCAACCAAACTGCAGCTTCCCCGAAAAGATAAATTGTGTGAGTTTGTTTTTAAACTGTTGGGAGGCCACCAAATTTAAATAGACAAAGGATTCCAGCCAAGGGTGAAAGAACGCAAACTGGGGTGAAATCACAAGGCCTTGCACCATCTCTGTTTGAAAAAGGGGGATTCAATTGTCTGATACCCAAGTCATCTTACATTTCAAACAAATAAACCACCTGAGAGCCAGGTACAACACAAAAGAGTGAGCTTATCTTTTTAGACCAGGATTCTCAAGTGATATTCTTCCACGTCTTCTTCCACCAGCTTCAGTCCTTCTGACTTTCTGTTGCCTCAATTCCCATTCCTACTGACCCAATTGTTCTGTCCTGGTCATGTGAACACAAAGATCCCTGACTGAGGTCTCTGGAGAGCTAGGCCCCATGGGGATGCATAAATGAAGGAAGGATCAGCCCATACCTTAAGGATCTCAGGAGTTTTGATGCCTGCATCAATCACCTTGCCATCTGTATTCTTCTGCTTGGGCTACCATGACAAAATACCATAGACTGGGCAGTCCAAGATCAAGGTGCTGGCCAATTTGGTTTCTGGTGAGAGCTCTCTCATGTCTCCTCTTATAAGGACACTAATCCTTTTAGACAGGGCCCACCCTTATGACTTCATTTAACCCTAATACAAGGGAAAACCTGCTGCGACAAAGGCATGTTTAGAGAGGGAAGGTTTAGAAAGAGTGGGGACTTGTCAGGTGGGAGGGGAAACAACATATGAGTCAGTAAGAACAGTGATGAGCAAAGACATGGAGGCATGAAACTGCAAAGTGTGAAGAAAGATGAGCAACCCATCTGCTTACCATTTCTTGCATTCTTCCAGTTTTGGCTCTAATCCAGGCTGCCCTCCTATGCTGAGTTATACACCTCTACCCTTTGTCAGGTTTAAACTAAGGGTCTAGGTGAACCCATGCCAGCATAATGCAGGACTGGGTACATATGCAGAGAAAGGAAGGGCAGAATGGAGGAAGATCTGCAGAAAGGCAGCTAGATCAAGTGCATTTCAGTCCTCAAGGGTCAGAACTGTTCTCCACACAGTGGTCAGAGTTATTTTATTAAACAAAGGCCAATTACTGTCCCTTCACTCAAAACCTTCCAATGGTTTCTGACCTCACTCAGAGTAAAAGCCAAGGTCCTTACCAGGAATGTTCCAGTCTCAGGAATTTTACACTTGCTGTTCTGTCTGGAAGATTCTTCCCTGGGGAATCACATGGCTCCCTCCCTCATTTACCTCAGGCTCGCATCAAAAGGCACTCTCCCCCAGCCCTCCATATCTAAAATTTTAACACTCACCCCAGACATTTCACATACCACTCTCCTGCTTCATTTTTTTCCTCTCAAGCACTAATCACTAGGATTCTTTATATTTTGTTTGTCATTGTCTCCCCCACAAGACGGCAATGCACGGTGCATGAGGGCAAGGATTTTTATCTCTTTTTTCCAATACTGTATCATCGGCATCTTGAACAGTGCGTGGCACACAGTATAGAAGGTGCTCAATTATCTATGGATCGAATGAATGAGAGAAGGACAGGATCCTCACAGTTCGACGCACTCCAGTCCTCTGGCACTCTGGAATCAGGCAGAGAAATAAATGCACAGAGTTATCTAAAGAGTGAGGTTATATGGAGGTGAAGATTGCTCTGTAGAAAAAAGATTCCCAAGTATTTATCACAGGCCGAGTAGGCATGGAGAAGATCTAAAATATGTAACAAACATCCCTGACTGTAAGGGGTGAACATCTAAACAGGGAATCAAAAGCAACTCATTAAATAATCAGAGGACAAGCAAGAAGTTAATACTGAAGATTTCACCACAAAATGACAAGGTCTCCCCTTTCCTGAGTGTTTAGTATGTACCAGGCCAAGTATCTTATACATGATCTCCTTCAACCCTCACAGGCCTAACAAGGTGGGTATTATCGTTAGCCGCATCTTGCAGAGGAAGCATGGAGCTCAGAGATGTGAAGCGGTGACTGAGAAGGGTAGCAGCAGAGCTGGGATTCTGAACGGGGTATGACCTGTTCCAAAGTCTATGCTTGACCCGCCTGGCCATCAAGCTCTTTGAAACTCAGAAAGGGGAGGGAGTCAATGGGCTACTCTTCCTGGAGGGAGAAGCCTGGGCTGGACTTTGAAGGTGAGGGGCCTCTGCACAGGGGGAGGGGAACCAAGCCTAGCGGACAGCAGGGCTTGGCAAATGAGGCTCCAGCAAGCTGAGAGGCCCAACTAGAGTGGAAGATGCACTTTAGTGTCAGTGCTAAAAGCAGCAGCAACAAATGCTAATTGATCATTTACAACCTGCCAGGTACTGTTGTAAGGTTTTTAACATATTGAATCACCTCAATGATTCAAAGTACTTTCATTATCCTCATCTTACAGTCAAGGAAACTGAATCACAGAGAGGTTAAACATTTGTTCATAAGCAGCAGAACAGAGATTTGAATCCAGGCTGTTTGGCTCCAGGTTCACCCTGTACAGATTAGTCAGTAGCAAGAAAAAAGGGGAAAAAAGCCCATCAAAACATATGCAACACGTATGTGCATATGTGCACAGTCCCCACAGGCACATGGCAAAAGTTCTCACTTGGCTTCTGCGTGGACCGTCCCCCAGTTACTAATAACAGTTGCACTCTGTCCTCTCCCCATCTCCACCCCCTGCCTTAATCTGCCCTGATGTGCTTGTTGCCAGGCTGTCTCCCAAAAGGCCTCTGATCTAATGGCAAGCGCTTCTCCCCAAAGATGCTACCCTCAATTAGTGGTGAAATGTAAATCTGCCACGCAGAAAGCACTCTGCTCATTTCCCCGGGCAAACGAGCTCCATCAGGAAGAAGGTCACAGCTCTAAGTATTCTGTCAGAGAGCATTTTTACAGAGGGCTTCCATTTGCGCAGAGGAGCCGTGGGTCACCTCTGACCTGCGAACAAAGCAGACAAGCTGATCTCCAGCCACGGCTGCAGGGCTCCACACTCACACTCAGACACACTGGGGGAAGAGCTTCGCTTCCAGACTCTGCCTCACCCTTCCTCCCCTCACAAACTGCCCACAGGGTTGAACCTTTCATTTTAGAGTCTCACTGGTAGGTGTCAATAAGAACACCTATTTATCTGTGCTACAAATGGCCAAAACTGAATCAGGGAGCAATGCCCCATGACAGCCCATCAAGTAAACACCACAGGGTTATCAAGATCTGTGCTAACCACAGTCTCAACTCGGAACCACGAGGAGAGCCCCAGCAAAGAAAAGGGCTACACCACAAGGTATTGGAAGAATTCAAGATTCTTCCAGCCAGGCACACTTCGCAAACGGGAATGATCTAGCTGCTAAAATAATGTATGACACAGCTCTGTGTACCCACATACACCCTTGCCAGAACGACCCCTTACCCCTTAAAAGATAGGAAACACAAAGCCATAAATAGGTAGCAGAGATCCTCTTACTGCTTTAGCTCGCAGCCTCATAGACTTATTGCCCCTTCAGGAACTAATATGTGCTTCAAGACATCTTTTAAACCAACATGTTCAACATGTTAAAATTCATTATTAAAAACTACCTCCCTCCTGGGTATATACCTGAAGTAGATGAGTGCACATACAGGCACCAATATTCATGTACAAGAATGTTCACAGCAGCACTGTTCGTAACAGCCCCCAAACTGGAAAGTGCCCAAATATCCAGGAAGAGTAGAATGAATAAATAAATTGTGGACTAGTCACATGATGGAACAGTATACAGCAATGAGAATGAATGAATCACACAACCACGAGGGAGTTTACAGATCCACCTACAGATGAACGTCACAGACATAATGCTGAGTGAAAGAAGCTAGACCACAACTATGCATTTGGTATGAGTCCATTATTAAAGTACAAAAGCAGGCAAAACTATTCTGTAACTGTCAGAAGCCAGGGGCAGAAGCCAGGGTAGTAAGTTTTGCAGGCAGCTGGTCATCTTCTGTTTCTTGGTCTGGGTACTGGTTATACAGGTGTATTCAGTTAGTGGCTATTCATTGAGCTGTACTTATGATGAGTGCACTTTTCTTAATGGATACTATACTTCAATGAGAAGTTTTTAAAAACTGCTTACAGGGAATTCCCTGGCGGTCCAGTGGTTAGGACTCCATGCTTTCGCTGCTGAGGGCGCGGGTTCAATCCCTGGTCAGGGAACTAAGATCCTGCAGGCCATGTGACCAAAAATAAATAATTTTTTTTAATAAATTAAAAAAAAAATAAAACGTTTGATTCTGTTGCCTCCTCACCTGGTTAAAAACAAAAAACAAAAAAAAAAACCCTGCCTACAGACATTGTCTAATGTCATCCATTACTGTTCTGGGTAAGTGTCCTATTTGGATTTCCACAACCGCAGTAAATCAGTAACATGAGCCACCAAAATAATGGCCAACATGGACTGAGTGATTACTACGTATTAGGCATTATGCTAAGAACATTACAAACAGGAGTTCATTTAATTCTAAAAAATTCCCTTTGAAAGAGCTATTATTTTTATTCCCAATTTGAAGGAACAGGAAAATGAGGCTTAGACAGTTTAAGGCCAGCTACTGCGTGGGAAAGTCAGGACACTAGAGGTGACTCAAAAGCTCATGGACTTAACACCTGGCTACTTGAATGGGAAAGGGGTTCGGGTTATAAACACAGAAGTTGCACTAGGCCCCCAAACTTTTTTCTTTTTCAGGACACTGACCTTTTTATTGAGTCCAGGCCAGCTGTCTTGTAAAATGTATCCCATTCTGGATTTGTCTGATTATCTACTCATGATAAGATTCAGATTAAATATTTTTGGCAACAAGGCACATAATGTTAGGCTGAACAGCTACTGGGGGTGCCAGTCCTGATCACCTTTTGTTAAGGTGGTAACCCCCATATCTCTCCATTATAAAGGTACATTTCTCCTTTGTAATTAGTAATTAATGTGCTGGGTGGTATTCTGAGACCATGCAAATATCAAGTTCCCTCAACACCTTTCCTCAGTGATTTTTAAAAAATTAACCATTGAAGCATAATTTATATACAATAAACTGTATCCATTAAAAGCATACAGTTTGGTAATTTTGAAGTATGAGTACATGAGTAAAATCATCACCACAATCAAGATATGGAATATTTCCATCACCCCCAAAAGTTTTCCCATGCCCCTCTGCAAGCAATTTTTCTTGCCACTCCCAGCTCCTAGGCAACCATAACCACTGACCTGCCTCCTGTCACTATATATTAGTTTGCATTTTCCAGAGCCATGTATAAATGGAATCATAATTTGTAGTCTTCTGTGTCTGGCTTCTATCACTCTCAGCATATAATGATTCTGAGACCTGACAATGTTGCTGTGTGTAGCAGTAATTCATTCCTTTTGGCCCCTGAGTAGTATTCCAGGGCGTGGATGGACCAGTTTGTTTATTCACCTGAACAGCAGCGGTGAGGGTTCTAACTGCTCCATACCGTCACTTGGTCCTGTCAGTCGTTTTATTCTCCATTGATTTTTAAAATCCAATAATGTTCCTTGCCTGAATTAATTATTCATTCGTGTGATTATGTCTATTTCCCTCACCCCTGGTCATCATGAGGGCAACTTTAGTTCAACACAATGCCTAGCATTAATTAATATATTAATAAATTAATCCAATAAATATCTGCTGAATGAATGGAATCTGGCATCCAACCATCCCCCCCCCCCCAAAAGATGGTAAGCTAAATATTTTTAAACCTACTAACGACTTATCAGGACATTTCTTTCTTTCTACAACCACTCAGTGCTGTATCTGGATTTTCCCACTCCATCAGAGATGAGAGGTCAAGCTTGACCTGATTCTGCTGCCCATCAAGGAGTGCCCCTGGAAGGCAGACAGAAGAAGTCCCTCTCAGGACTTCCCTGGCAGTCCAGTGGTTAAGACTTCGCCTTCCAATGCAGGAAGTGTGGGTTTGATCCCTGGTTGGGGAGCTAAGATCCCACATGCCTTGTGGTCAAAAAACCAAAACATAAAACAGAAGCAATACTGTAACAAATTCAATAAAAACTTTAAAAATGGTCCACATCAAAAAAAAAATCTTAAAAAAAAAAAGAAAGAAAGAAAGAAAGAAAGAAAAAGTCCCTCTTGCAATACAAAGCCTGCTAAGTGCAGGCACTGAAACCCCAATGCAGGGTAGTGTGGTTCGATTCCAGGCCCTCCAGCAAAGGGCTTTTGAAAATAAATGTGAATCTCAGGGGCAATGTTGTGCCCAGGTAGGCACTGCCTTGAAAGGCAGGGTCCTGCTTCTGTTACCAGACTGTGGGGTAGGATTCCTCCCAGAGAGCAGGGGAAGAGAAGATAAATGCTGCCACCTTCTCTCCAGCCAAGCCAACCCTGCACTTTATTGACACCGAGGTCCTCCCTACAGTGATAAAAGACCGTGATGTACCCTGACTGCCTCCCAAGGGCCACCTTGCCACATCTGGCTTCTTACAGCAACAAAACAATCTCTTGTGAAATGAGATCACACATGCCAAGTGCCCAGTACAATGCTGGGATCATAGCAAGCACTCAATAAATGTGTCAGGAATAGAAAATGGGGAAAGTTAACGTGATGGCAGACCATCTTTGGCATTATTATTTTAAACAGCTGCAGGTCTCCTTGACTACAGGGAGTTTTTCACTCTACAGGGACCAACAGAAAGTAAGATGCACTAACAAAACCATGGCCTACCAATTATTTATATGGTATGGTCTGAATACATTGTAATTTAAGATGCAAAAGAGGGGCCTTCTGTCCAAATGAAACTACTTCTCCCTGGGAACAATTCCTATTCTCAGCCCTCTGTGGCACTTGCTAGAGGTGCTGGGGATTGGTCACCTCTCAGTAAGCAAAGCAATTAAGAAAAGGATGTCTGGATGTGAAATGATTTTTGCCACTGTCACCCTGCCCCCTCTCACTGCCAAAAGAAAAAGGTTAAAAATCACAGAAAGAGGGAGCAAGGAGGTTTGGTCTCACACATTATTCAAAGAAATCATTCCTAGAGAATGCTATTCTTAGTTAAATGGCTGACAAGTGAGGCTGCGGGCCTGGGGAATACATGCAGCAGAGCCCAGATGAGCAGGGCAGTAGCCATTCAGCCTCCAGGATACTAGACCTTCTGGGATGGGGAGGAGTGACACTTGGAAGAAGCTCCTTCAGGGAGTTTCTACGCTGTAGGACGTGGATACTTCCCCCCAACTTCGAGAAGGAAGCGTTGACTCAAAATTGGCCCAGAGACTCGGGGTATAAAACCTTAGTTTTGTGACCGTAGTGAGGTGTAAAGATAGCATACTTATCCTGAGAAATTATTCTCAGGAGGACTGTGAGTAGGCTCTAAAAGTGAGCCTCACCCCAACTCCAGTGAGATAAACTGTCCAGAACTGAATACTCCTACTTCCTGCCACACATCAGAGATCTCAGAGGAGCCTGTGGCCAATGCTCCCCGCTCCCCTTCACTGAGGAGCCATGCTGCTGTCGAAGGGGAGCAGTGACTCTACTGCCCTGACCAATTCTCCACATGGATGAAAACCGGAAGAAAAAGCTTTCTAACCAGAAACACAAAGTCAAATCTGACCCCCAGTCAGTCCTCCCACCCTGCTGCCATGGTGACCCCAGAGCAGCTGCAGTAGTTACATGCCCTTTTCCAGCCTTCCCATGTAACCAGAGCTGAGAAAGTGAAAATCTAATATCCTATTAGCACAGAAAGCACAGAGTCTGTCCCTGGGCCTGGGCTGGGCTAAAAGCATCTGCAAATCAATCTGAAAGCTGTTCTACCTACTGGTCATTTCTTGAACACATTCCAATTTTAGAAAACATGGAAAAAAGATAAATGAACTGGTCAGAAAGCTCAGGAAAAAAAAAAGGTGCAGGGGCTTCCCTGGTGGCACAGTGGTTAAGAATCCACCTGCCAATGCAGGGGACATGGGGTTCGAGCCCTGGTCCCGGAAGATCCCACATGCAGCGGAGCAACTAAGCCCGTGCGCCACAACTACTGAGCCTGCGCTCTAGCGCCCGCGAGCCACAACTACTGGGCCCACCGCGCCTAGAGCCTGTGCTCCACAACAAGAAAAGCCACCGCAATAAGAAGCCCGTGCACCACAACGAAGAGTAGTCCCCGCTCTCTGCAACTAGAGAAAGCTTGCGCGCAGCAACGAAGATGCATCACAGCCAAAAATAAATAATTTTTTAAAAAATTTTAAAAAAACAAACAAAAAACAGGTGCAAACTAGAACCAATCTCCACCCACAATGTTATGAGCCAACCTAAGAATATGGGGGAGGAGCTCCAACAGAGTCCTGGTAATAGCAGGAGCAGCACATTTTGAGGCAAGAAGGCAGCAATCCTTTCTTTGTGACTCGTGTTTAGGAGGAGTCAGCAATTTACTCACAAAACATGGGACAGGAACCTGCCACCCCTGGAAGGCAGAACGGGCTGCAAACAAAGCTTCTCCTCCCATACTCCCAGAGACCCCCTTTGAGCCCAACTCTTGCCACCCTCTTCTCAGGTCAAAGGTTAAAATGCAGTTGGCCTGGAGATGAAATTTTAAAAGATGATGCACAAGATACACAGTGTTAAATTAAAACAAACAAAAAACAAGCTGTGGAACAGTAGTACATGATCTCATGCTTTTAAACATTTTGGGGGACGGCATTAGCAGAAAACATAATCCAACTATTAACGCAGATTACTTCTGGAGACTTGGGATTATAAGGGACTTTCACTTTGTTACATACCTATATAACATCTACCTATGTTTATAATGATTAAATTTTTTACAGTGAACAAGTATATTACTCTTATAATAAGATTTTTTTTTTTTTACATTTTTGGCTGTGCTGCGCGGCACACGGGATCTTAATTCCCTGACCAGGGACTGAACCGGTGCCCCCTGCATTGGAAGCACAGAGTCTTAACCACTGGACTGCCAGGGAAGTCCCAGAAAAAATATTTTTAAGGTGATGGGATGGTTTAAGTCGTCCCAATTCATAATGGTCACACCATTTCCTCTCTGCTGCAAGGTTTTGGTTCGGTTTCTACTGTGACACTGGCTGTGAAGCGGCAGGTGGGTAGCAACACAGGCCCTGAGGCATGGAAGGCCTAACCACGGCTGGCAGGACTATGAACTCCCAAGCACTGCCCTTGAAAGTGATGATGCAATATTTTATTTGCCAGGATGAGCACAGTGCCAAGGTGCATGAGAGGGACACAAAAACAGGGACACAATGACTTCTGACTTTGAACTGCGTGGGGCAGTCCTGACGAACAAGTTTTATTTGGAATATCATCTCTAATTGGTTAGAAGTGACTGTCTGGACTACCACATGGAAACTGGGTCATGTGGCAATTCCACCCTGAGTAAGAGAGGGAGAGATGGGATGGGGCAGTCAGGTGGCAGCACAGGCTTTCCCTAAGAAAAGCACAAGTTCAGCAGAAAGCAGCCAGAGGTGGGGAAAACACCTGACTGACTAATTCATCCAGCCAGTCACCAGAATCTCAGAGAGTCCCGATGCCCAGTTCACAGACGTGCTGTGTCCAGGGAGGGAGGCGGCAGTCCTGCTGCCCCGGGCACCGTGTCTGCAGCCCCAGCCCTCGGCTCAGACGGGAGCCACATGAGGAGGTGGCTACGGGTGGTGTCACAAGGAGGCTGAGGACACTGGAGAGGAACAGACAGCACGCCACACAAGGGTACAGTCTATACGACAACTGTCTAGACTCTTCAAAAAAGGTCATCACTAAAATAAAAAGGCAGAGAGAACTGTTCTCGACTGAAAGGGACTAAGGAGGCAACAGCTAAATGCACTGTGAATACTGACTGGATCCTAGAACAAAAGACTCAGCTGTAAGAGACAGTTTTAAGTCAATTGCGTACATCTAAACACAGATCTATATGAAATGCTCTTGAATTATGCTAATATTCTTAAAAGTGATGATGTTATTGTAGTTACAGAGGAGAAAGTCCTTAAGCTTAGGGATATATGCTGAGATTTTTAGAAGTAAAGTGACAAGGTGTCCGCAGCTCACTTTCAAATGGTTTAACAACAATACAAATTGTGGGGAGAAAGAGCAAATGTGGCAAAATGTTAACCACTGGTGAACACTGGGTGACTCCTGTAGTACTCTTTCAATGGATTTGGCCACTTTCAAATTTAAAAGTTAGGGAGAAAAGAAAAAGGTCATAACTCGGTAAAGTCTGACCGGCAACAGGAAGGAAGACCGAATGTACCACGGGGGAAGCTGACCGCGACGACCAGCACGCACTGAGCACTTCCGCGTGCCAGGCGCCACGCTCGGCGCCCCACGCGCAAGTCCCCCTGAACCCTGGCAGCCCAAGCAGGCAGGCCCTGTCATCACCCTCAGTTTACAGATGAGCAAATGGCAGAACAAAGATTCTAAATGCGGTCTAATTGCAGACCTGAAGCTCTATATCACTCTTCCCAAATGCCTCTCCTAGTGAATCTGTTTTATTTTAAGTACTCAGGAGAAAAATGCTACAGGGGCCTAAGAACGGGGAATGGTTAAATAATCTGTGATACAGCCATTTAATGGAACATTGTACGGCAATTAAAAGTCATATTTTGACAGAGTATTTAATGACAGGGCAACATGGTCACAAAATAATGTCTGGTTTAAAAGGTAATGGTTCTCAAAAAATGGTCCTCCAACATAACTCTTAGTTACTGAGTTCTTTCTCCTACAGGAAAACGGGAGTAGGTAAGCTGGTAAACTCAGGGCTCTTTAGCCTCATCTGAGTGATGCTAAAAATTTTTTGAGAACTATAATACCACATATTCTGAATTACGTAAAACTAAAAACCTATACACATGCAGAGAAATAAGACTATAAGGAAATACATCAAAATATCAACAGTGGTTTTCATTAAGTGGAAGATAATGAATCTTTAAATTCTTTTTCAGTTTTTGCCTTTTGTTGAATTTCTACAATGAACATGCTTTAATTTTATGAAGAGGAAAACAAGTTCTTTTAGGAAACTGAGTACACAAAAGACAACTGCCCCCAACATACACATTAAACTCGCAGATACCACACCTAATTATTTTCCTGAAATTCTATAAAAGTACAAACTAATGCCAATGAGGGGAAGCATATGACCAGAATTTAAAAGGAAAAGGAAAGAAAGAAGAAGAAAACAATGGAATTAAGGTACTCCAGGTTGAAAACCAATCATTCCATCAACAACTAATGTGTATTGTGTGCCAGGTTCTCCGAGACAAGGGGAACAGAGAATCCTGTTCTCAGGATTGAAATGTGCCAGGAAGAACTACCAGGAAGGTTACATTCAAAGTGCTGCTGGGGGTGGAAGAGTCCTGAAGAATGAGGACAAGTTCCAGAGGCAAGGAGGAACGTGGGACACATTTCAAACCACACGAAGGGTATATGCAAAGCAGAGAAATACAAAGAAATTCTGCTCTGGCCATATCCTTCTAATACATGGTGTGTATTCTTGTAAAACAATTTTAAAATTAATGCCTGTGGTAGTATAAAACAGGAAGAATGGGGAGGGAGGGTCGGAGGGAGGGAGAGAAGGCAGGCAGACAACCACAGCATAACAGTACTGCAGTAGTGCATGTAGGAGGGAGGAGTCGAGAGTGCGCAGGCATCTGGTAGGCAGTGAGGAAGCAAGAAGAGGTTTATAGTAGAGGAAACACCACGTAATCAGGATGGACTGAGAAGGAGGGTGACAGTGGGGCAGTGGAAATGAAGTGGAGGAGACAGAGCCAAGAGATGACAAAAGACAGTGACACACTTGGGAACTGATTAGATGAGTCAGAGAGGACCCTGAAGTTCCAAGCTTTTGGGTGTCAGGGTGAGCAGTGGTTCAATCTAACAGAACTTTAAGAGAAGCAGCAGCTCAGTAGTGGCTGGTGGTGAACTGGGGGTAGGGTTGAAGAGGTCTTCGCACCTGAAAGGATTCACAGGTAGAAGAACACCTGTAGAAGCACAGGTAGAAGACAGGCAGTGGATATAATAAAAAGCTAATCGCAGTCTAAGAGTCAGAGAAGCAAGGTGGGTATGGTAGATCAAGCCCACAGATGTGCTCAGCGAGAGGGCATGCGGGTAAAATTCAGGCATTTGGTGCTACCACAGGTGAGCCAGTCAAGGAGTCCACTGAAAAGGGAAGCTCACCCTGACAGGAGAATCCTAACTAATAAATGAAGAAGGAATTAGGGTGATCATTGTCTCAGGGAAGAATCATCAATGGATGCTAAAACTAGTGGGTGAAAATATTAGGAGAAAACAGATACTTACACAGTCTGAAAGCATTTCCCTACAAAATACTTATTCATACAATGGGGGAAGAGTAGCTTTACAGTGGAGAAGCTTGGCAGACACCACTACCTTAATCAAGGGATCAAAGAGAAAATCTCCAGTGATGGGACAAACTGACAACGCATGTCAATTGGTATGATGCACCGAGAAGGACACAGCCTCGCTTCCCTGCTGTTACTGCCACAAGTGCAAACATGAACCTAATCATGAACATAAAAAAAAAAATCCAAGTTGAGGAACCTCCTACAAAATAACTGACCTGTATTTTTTAAAATTATCAAGACCATGAAAAACAGATAAACTGAACTGTTCTAATTAAAGGAGACTAAAGAGACTTGATAATTAAATGTACCATTTAATGTGGTCTGAGATTAGCTCCTGGACCAAAAAAAATTTTGTCTTTTGCTATTAAAGGATGTTAATGTGACCAATGATGAAATGAAAACGTCTACAGATTAGATAGGTTAGTATTGGGTCAATGTCAATGTCTTAATTTTGATAACTGCATGGTGCTTACATAAAGGGAATGTTTTTAGTAAATACCCACTGAAGTATTTAGAAGTAAAGGTGCATCATATCTGCAACTTCCAAACATTTCAGAAAAAAAGATACACACACACGATACAGGGAATGTGGTAAAATGTTAACATTTAAGGAACCTGGGAATTATAACTTTCAATTTCTTACAACTTAAAACTTTGGTAACTTTCCTATAAATCTGAAATCACTTCAAAATAAAGTTAGGGACCCCCCAAATGATATAAACTATCTCTCAGAAGTGCTAGGTCAACAAGGAGAGGCTTGAATCACTCAAACTTGCTTCCTGAAGATTTCCTCCTTGCCCAAGGCAGAGGTGCCAGGAAGAAACTGATATAAAACCAATGTCAAGAAGATGGACACTGACAAAAGGCTTTGGGTACAGATGGCCTAAACAAACTACAGATCTGCTATGATTATGCCAAGCGCTTACTGTGATTCACTCCTGGTGTGCTACTGAGAAAACCCTGGAGGTAACTACAGAGTCTTTAGAGAGCTTCAATTTGAAACCCATTTCCCCAGATCTGGCACATCCTGAGTAAATATGAACACCACCACTCAGCTTAACATGATGCTGCTGAAATTATTAGCAGAGTTTGGTAGGCTGTCCACACCACACAATACTTAATATCATTGCAGGTGATACCGGAATTAGAAAGAACACATAGGGAGGTTATAATCCCTACCTTGGTTTCAAATTAGTAGCAGCCTATATCCTTGAGCTCACCTCTTAATGCTCAAGGGTCCACAAAACCATGTGCCCACTATACCACCTCCTCAAAGCTCATCAGCTTTGAAAGTATCCAGGAGAAAATCAAGGGAAACAATGACATGAAACTGGAAGGTCCGGGGGTTACAAAAGAAATGCCAAGGATGGGAATTCCCTGGCAGTCCAGTGGTTAGGACTCTGAGCTTCCACTGCCGGGGCCTGGGTTCAATCCCTGGTCAGGGAACTAAGATCCCACAAGCCATGCATGGCCAAAAAGGAAAAAAAAAAAAAAAAAAAGAAAAGAAAAAGAAATGCCAAGGAGACACATTACGGGACCTCTAAATGAACAAAATAAATGTTTTTAACACAGGTAAAATTTTAACATTTCAAGAGCAATACAGAAAATTTTAAGACAGTCGGCTTTTGTGATAACACCAAGTTGCCAATGGAACTGAAATGCAGCTGCTTGACTAGATGATATCTAAGCATCTTAGCTGGTTTTTTACTGCAGGAAAAAAATTCTATCAATATATGAATTTCAGGCACCTGATCGATGGCCATCTACACATTCCTTTTATTAAACCAAAATGTGTTACCATTTGGGTCCAGTACAGCGCTGAAGTCACTGATAAATAAAACCCTTTCCCTGCTGAGAGACCTGTAGGGGACAAACAGGCTGCATGCTATGACAGGGAGCTGCGGGAGCACAGAAAGGGTATTCGAACCAGCCACAACTGCAGTCCTGACAACAGGACTGCTCCCATACACTGAAAGGCCTAACGTATCTTGCACGACAGCCTCAAAACTACATGAAGATGGAGGATCCACAAGTCTGACAGCTGTTGGGATTACTCAGCTCCTTCCCAGAAAGCATCTCACGGAAACAAGAAATAATTCCAGAACCTCCAGATGGCTTAGCCTCTAGAAAGTGTCCTGTAAACAGTGAAAGCTGTAATCGGCTCTGAGGTAACACTTACCTGTGGCTTCAATGTACTCAATACATCGCTCGATAAATACAGGAATCGGTTTCTCTGGACTCACCACGGTTGTTAAGGGCACCCCAAAATAGTTACTCTCCCAGGTCGCCTTTGTGATGGATGGCCGGGGTTTGGGCTTTGGTTTCTGTCCAGGAAAGAGAAAAGAAAGCACAAAAACAAAGTGATTCTCAACATACAACTCAAACATCAGTAAGGCTTCCAGAGGCGAACTCTCAGTGGTGTGGAAACTGTTACAAAGATTCCAAGCAGGATAAAGAGACCCACTTACTCATCTCATTCTTCCAAGTATCACACAAGATGCCGGCAAGTTGCCACATAGTCACACCTTGGGTGTGAAACTGCATTATCAGAACAAAGGTGTTTATAAGAAGCAGGCCATGTTTATTTAATAGCAATGAGATGACTGTCCAACATCCTTTATCAGGGGTACAATGGAGTAAACAGGAAAATTTCCAAACATTCCATACAGATAATAGATATTATACACTCAAGGATGGCTAAAATCTTTTTAAAAGATTAAAAAAGTGGAATTGAAAACTAATAATTTCCTCCTTCGAGAAAAGAGAGCATGCATTCTGCTGAAAGCCCAAGAGAAGAATTCCCTTTGATACATCAGCCTGGGGTTAATTCCCAATGGCTTCTGCATTAAGAAAGGGTAAAACCAACTAATCAGACATGACAAATAAGATAATTCTTTGTCTTTTCCTTCCTAGCTGTCACCTTCCTCATGTAGTAGGAGTAGCAGCAGCAACAACTACTTGCGAGCTGCTACGTACCAAGCCAGCCCCAGATGTTATTTCTATTAAACCTTATGGCATTCCATTTTACCAAGGAAAAATGTCTCACATGACACAACTAACAAGTGACAGTGCTGGGATTCAAACCCAGGAGGGTCTGTCTCCAAAGCCCACGCTCATAAACATTATTGAGATATTTTGCTCCAAATTTATTCAATCCTTTTATTTTGAAGATCAATGAGGAGGAAAAAATGCTCTAAACCGATGGTAAATTTCCTAAAGCTACAGAAATACACCTAAAATGTTGGGCTTTTGTTAAAATATCTACTAAAGAGGAGGATAACCGAACAGAATCAAGGTAAATGGACCCACGTGTGTCTCCAGCAATTCAGTTTCATTTGCAAGTTAATGAGACTAATTTAGAAGGGCAGGTTTATTTAAAAATATGCCCCACTTAGAACTTAAAAGTATTTAGGGATCTCTGCATAAAATCCACTAAAGAGGACAGCTAACTAGCTTCGAGGTCAGGGTCAACAATTCCCTTTCCTTATCCTGCTCATCCTCATTCCTTTTGGTACCCCCTTTATATGAGAACAAATCACTTCCTGTTTAGTCTGAAATTCGCTGAGGACTTCCTGTGCAAACAAGTGGAAAAAAAAAAAAAAAAAACAGCTGAGAATAAACTGTACATGAAAGAAGGAACGAGGCCATGTCTGGACTGCTGGTTGACACTATCTGAAATGACAACCCAAAGGCAAAGATGATCCAGTCCTCACAAAGCCTGCTAACTGATCTGGTGTGGAGGACTGTAATGCAGTGTGAATGGATCCGAGGGTCCCAGAGAAGAACATGCCCTCCACAAAGCCTGTCACTGCGACATGCCTGCTCCTGGTAAAACCAGTGACACAGCCTCTCAGGCTGCAGGGAGTGGCTGCTTCTCTCTCCCCTGTGCAGACTGCCTGAGGCAAACAGGCTCTGATTTCACACTTTTTACCAAAGAAGTATGGAAAAGCAAATTAATGTTTTATCTTGACGTGAAATAATTTAACCAATCTAGACTCTCCCTAGCATCTTCTACTTACAAGAAATACAACATAAAGAATTTAAGCTTTCAAATCTAACAGACCTGGGTTTGAATCCTGACTGAGAAGTTCTGTGACTTTGGTCAAGTAATTTAGCACCTTGGGGACAGCACCCTCCTCACGAGGTGGTCCTGAGGGTGAAATGATACGATGTACTGGAAGTGGCTCAGTGCCTAGAGTGCAGTAGTTGCCCAACAATGTGAGAAGGGCTGAGTGTTTTCCATTGTTACACACCGGTAGCAACCCGTAACAATGTATCAAGTGAGGCTCTCCCTTAAAAATGCCATACCATTTAAACTGTCAGCTGAAGAATCTGAACACACAAGGAAGACCATCCGGATTTAAGCGACATTCTTTTGGCCAACCCCAACCAGGCAGCATTTGCCAGGCAAAACTAACAATAGCATTGTTCTTCAATAAAACCTTGAAGCTTCCAAATAAACTGCTGTTATGGAATAAAAAAAAAAGGAACTTTAAGAGAGCTACCAGGAAGCTACTTGCAATCACTATAATGCCTTCTGACCATAGTTCTAGTAAACAGACAATAAATTTTAATCTCATGCTTCCTCCACCCTCTCAATACTAGAGCAAGATGATGAGGTGTGTTCTAACAGTCTAAGTGAGCTAGAAAATTCAGCCTCCATCAACTGAATACTTACTAAGCACCGGATCCTTGCTTAAGTTCTTTATATGTATTATTTCATTCCAGATTCACAACAGATCTGTAGATATGGGTGTTAAAACTCCATTTTACAGATGAAGAAGCTGAATCCCAGAAAAATTCAGTTACTTGCCCAAGTCAGTTCTGACTACAAAACCTGCGTTCTTAACCACTATGGTTCATTACCTTCCTCTGAAAGTTCCTGGGATATGCAGAATAAATAAATGGATGATTAAATAAATGATTAAGGGGGTACACTGACAATCTGAAGAACTTCTAAAGGTAATAAAGACCACATAAAATACCAGGGATCTTTAAGCTGGGCAAGGGAAGAATGGGGCATGATGACAGCTATTTCAAATAGCTACAGGACTATCTCATGAAAAGAGAGCAGATGATTTTGTATAGTCATGTTGGGAGAGATAAGAGGAAGACAAAGAGGCAATTTTGGCCAGAGAAATTTAAAAAACAAAAACCCCCCAGCTGTTCAAAAAGGAAAGGACTGCTCTGTAAGTATTCGAAGCAGAGGCTGCAACCTACCCGCCATACTCATTGTCAAGGAGATTCTGCTGTCAGATGGAAGGCTAAATTAGAGAGCTGCTCTTTTTTTTTTAAAGATAACTTAAAAAAAAAAAATTTATTTATTTTTGGCTGCGTTGGGTCTTCGTCGCTGCACAAGGGCTTTCTCTAGTTGCGGCGAGCAGGGGCTGCTCTTCGTTGGGGTACGCGGGCTTCTCACTGTGGTGGCTTCTCTTGCTGCGGAGCACGGGCTCTAGGCGCGCGGGGGGCTTCAGTAGTTGTGGAGCACAGGCTTAGTTACTCCGCAGCATGCGGGATCTTCCCGGACCAGGGCTCGAACCCGTGTCCCCTGCACTGGCAGGCGGATTCTTAACCACTGTGCCACCAGGGAAGTCCCAGAGAGCTGCTCTTATCCCTCTCACCTCAAAGAGTCTAATAAGATCTAACCTAGTTCAGCACTTCAACTTACAAAACAGAGAGTAAGCTTTGGCAACGGCATCAACTCCCGTTGTTGAATGACATGGATATTCATTCTCATTCTCCCTAAGATTTAAACAAACTCTGCTTTACAGAATGTCAAAATACCTCCTTGAAATAACTGAAGGCTCTCTAGGGTGTCACAAAATCAGGCAGGGACTCTTGCACAACTAATTCTAAACCTTCCTAGGAAGGAAATCAGACTTTGTGGTGCATGCCAAGAATTGGACCAGATTGTTGACAAAGCAAGCAACACCTCAGGCATCTGAAGGGTTACTGGGCACACATCAAGATGGAAATGCCATTCTTCTGAGTGGCCTGCCAGATGTCTCAGTCCCAGGTCAGATATGTGTCACTCATTAGGGAGTCAGTGGAGCACTCTCAACGGCAGGTCCCTGGAGAGAAGAAAACAACACCGTCCCAACATCTATCTTCTTTCGGGCTCACTCATTAGCAGGCTGAACTGAAAAAAGCATCTAGCCAGAGGAAACCAAGCCCTGAGAACAAACTATACATCTGCACATCTAAGTTTAGAGTCTGACTGGGTCCAAAATGGAAAATAATAGTGATTAATCACGAGTGGCCATGTGCTAGACACACTGTGCTAGGTGCTCTGCACAGTTATCTGAAACCTCACAACCACCCTTCGAGGTAAGGGTTACTAACCCCATTTTACAGATGAGAAAACAAAGGCTCACAAAGATTCACACCCAGCACTGAGAGAGCCAGGATTCAGAGGCCAGTGATGTATGAATGTCCAAGCCCCATGTTCCTTCCCCTACATAACTATCTCCATGATGAAACACACCGCTGACATAAACAAAGGACTGGGTCAGCTCAAATCATCTTCACCTTGTCCTTTGGATAGATATTTTTTGAATAAATAACATAGTCCATTGTTCTTTACTTCACAGTTTCCTTAAAAACATGCCTGATTCTTAGTCTTGATACTAACCAGGTGGCAAAGGAAACAAAGAAATAAACCAATAGCTTATGCCAGTCTTGCACTGGGGAGAAATGGTGATTGGAATTTGCCTCTGGCCTCTCGGCCTTTCTGAAACAAGAAAAGAGCATAAAGGGGAAACTCCTGCTTATGGGACAGTACGCCCACTCCACAGCTCCTCCAAGTCCACGGGGCAAGAAAATGATTAGAATGCCAGCCAAAGAATAAGTAACAGCCAAGAGAAGGACCCCTTCTATCAGCCTGTAAAATGACTGGGTTCCAGAGCCTGATGTGCAATTGACACTCAATAAATTTCTTGAACAAAAACAGTTTCCAATAATGCACAAGGCCAATGTTTCTTTATATTTTTTTTCAAGTTTAGCTGAGACGATGACTATCTCTGTGGGTACCAGAGTATTTTTTTCGTCTTCTAACATTGTGCTGCTCTTACTAGGATGTGAGGTGAGGTTCAGAACGTCATGTTCATACTGAGAGTAGTACATCACAGACTCCGATTTAAAAAACAGATGACGTCATGAATTCCCTGTATCACTCTGCGAGCACTGAACAAGGGATAGTCATCTACATACACATATGACCATTTTCCTAATGGGCTAAGTTTCCAGTGTGCAGGAATCTAGGCATTTTTCCTTTTTAATGAATTATACCCAAGGTCACCTAACAGACTCGCAGCAGAGCTAATACTGAAGTCATCTCTCGCCCTCAATGAACTTACAATCTAATGGGTATTAGAGAAGATATATGTCTACAGCAAGCAAAGGTGATCTAGATATCAGATAAAAACCAACTGAGTCACAAAGAAAAAAAAGTCTCCCACAGCCTCAATGGAGAGGGGTCAGACACTCTTTCTGGATAAAGAATATTCTATCTTCTATGGAAACAGCAGGTACAGCTATTCAGTGATCCTAAACTGCCAACTTCAAATATTCTCTCCCCGTCTCCATAAATACCCTTATCCATGTCAAATTACTTATCCAGATTTTAGGGTCAGAAAACGTGGTCATTGGAGTTGTACCACCTAGCACAGCCTTTTAAATGCTTGGTAACATACCTAATAAAGCAAATAAAAAACAGACTCCAGTCTGCGTTTCTGTTTTTAAGGAGGAATGCCACATACAGGACGTAGTCTGGAACAGGGACAGTGTCCTCTGAACGGGGCAATTCTCCCTCTTGAGAGTGAAACTGATAGCAGCAAAGCCCTAGAGGGTCACACACATGGGTTGCCAAGTTGTAGAGTGGCACACCCTGAACCAACTGTAACTGGTAGGAATCTTAGAAAAACCAGAAGATTCCATAAACTACATTACTCTAGTTTTCCCCCAAAGTGTTTTCTTGCATTCTGTATTCAACATTACAGCTTTCTGATTGGTGATGATTCTCTCGTATTTCCAACACAGCTTCAAAAGGACCTTTTCAATTAAGTTACTCGCTCATGCCCCAAATGCATTCTTGGCTGACTGGTGCTCCCCCTTCTGGCTCTGAAAAAATCTAAGCCCAAGTTCAAGAGAAAACCTGGGGATGGATCTGTTCTGACTGGCAAAGTCTATTATGAAAGCACAAATGCTCAGCCTTGTCTCCTTCAAGCTGGCAGTTAGTACTATGACCCGGTCACTCTCCAACTTGGAGCATCTTTATTTAGGGATGAACCAGGAAGTAGCACAAAGTCTCCTAGCATCCCTAACCCTCCCTCTTGCATGGTGGGAAAAGAAAGGCATGTCATCCCCTCATAGGCACCAAATAAATTGAGACCATAGCTTTTTGCCCTATAAAGGCATGAATCTGGGTCAATGCCTGTTGCCTTCTCAGGCTGAATGGCCAATGCAGTAGGGGGCGTTAAGCAGGGAGGAGGGTCCACTAGTTCCAGGAAATGTTTATAAACATTCCTGCCTGGTTCGACACCCACTGAATCTGGACTTTCCAGAGCTGTGGGGGTCAGTTTTTACCTGTTAGCCTCCTCTCAAATACTGTATAAAAAGTATTCAGAAGGCCTTTCTCTATGGAAGTAGAGGTGATCCCTGACTCGAGCTGAAATAATCTGAGTTCCTACAAAGATATTTCAGTATCACTAGGTGGTAGAGGAGAACAAGTTGGCCCAGTGAAGATCGGAGCAATTCTCTGTTCTCTGAAAAATAGATTTGGGTTGCCTATTGTATTTTTTTTTTTTTTTTTAAAGAACAGGTGTGCTCTAAGCTAAAGCAGATAGTTAAAGATAGCCTATTTTTGTCACCAAAAACAAACTACAGCAGTTCTTTGGGCTTAAAATAAACTGAGAACCGAGTGACACCAGTTCAAAACAATTTCTCAAAGTTCCAGTTGCTATTTCAGTGTCTCCATGCCTTTTTTGTCCTCTACTCAAGTAGACACTGAAGCGAGAAACAAACAGCACCATGCTGTTCTTAGGGGGCAGTGTGGGGAAATAGATGTTTTTAGATAATAACCAAAGTCCTTTGTCTAAAATGAACAAATTGACTGGATTGATTGAGTACTCCAACTGTGTGCCTGGCTATTGAATATTACCATCTTTCTTGGAGACGGGACTCTAAAAACCCACTGGAAGCAGACAGAAGTCAGAAGACTGGGGTTCCAAAATCTCAACTCCTCCACTCAGTAACTACACTAATTTGGGGGCACTGAGACTCAGTTTCCTCATCTCTAAAACCAGGACTTTAAAAAATCACTTCCTTAAGATTGTTAAGCGAAATAGATGAAAAATTGATGTGAAAATACCTGGTACTGTACCTGGCATACAGTAGGTATTCAATAAATGCAGGAAAGTACAAAATCTTTCACATGGGATCCGTAGCCCTCTGTTATTCTGCCCAGTTCTCCCTCACCCTCTACAGTAGCCACTCTAGGTCTCTTTCAAGTCTTAGCACATGCCACATTTTTTTCAGCTCCAAGTTCCACACTGTTTTCTTAAAAGCTCGACCCAGGAAGCCTCCATCTTCACTGACTTTGTCTGCTTCACCCTTTAAGTCTCAGCTTTACATATCATTTCCTCCGGGAGCTTTCCCGGATATCCTAGGTGAGGGTAAAACTCCTTGCTATACAATTCCTTAGCACCCTGTACCTCCACTCCGGCAACATTCAAAATGCACGTAAATACATGTATAAAATCTATCATTCTCTGTTATGGTAAACTAGATGAACGCAACTACCACACATACAATACTTAGCACAACACCAGGCATACAAGTGCTCAGGAAATGCCCGTGCGTGGAGTTGAATGTTTCCTTCCTAAAAGAATGAATGAACATGTGCTTCGGAGCAAGAGTACTTCTTTTAAAAGATAAAATTCTTTCGGGAATCAGAAAATCCAAGGTCCAGTCAGCGCCCCTACCCCACTTTTAAGACCAAGGTATTTATCTGGACTTAGAGCTCATGGGGCAGGGCTAGCCCTTTCTGAAGCACACACTGAGAGTCTTTCCCGAGCAGGTTACAAAGAGCTCATATTTCATACCATTCAGCTTGTCAAAATGCAACATCCCTCCCTGTGGAGCGAGCAGTCCAATTCCCCAGCTGGTTTTTATTCACACTAGAAACTTTAACTCCGTTCTAGGCCTCACAAAATGAGAGCTGTGTCCACACAAAGCCACAACAACCAGCCAATTCACTGAATCCAATGAAATAAGCCAATTCACTGGGGGGGGGGGGGGACACAAACTGTCAAACTGGTTACTTGGTGCCTTATAGACCAAACAATGCGTGATTGAATTGGTTTGCTTTTCAATAGGTTGTCTTGTCATGTGGTAGCTAGAGTGAGTGAAAGATTTTCTTTATCATTCTGTTTTGTCTTTTTAAAAAAAAAAAAAAAACACAAAATAAGAGCACATCAGATAGAAGGGTAAAATAGCCAGTAATGTCTTCTCTAAATCTGTGGTCAAGCACAACGAATTCAGCAATTTGAGCTTGCCCAAACAGCACATTGTGTGGAGCAAGGCACCCCAGCCTGTTTTTTGGCTTTAAAATAAGACCCTGCTGGTCCTGATCTCATCTTTGCAAACGCATGGCACTGGGAGACAGAGACCATGTGCAACGACAACTCTTTACAGACAAAGCATCTATTCATGGACCCCACTGAAGTGCAAGCGTAGATTTTCAATTTCATTCAGCTGAGTGCGGAAGGCTCCCACTATGAGGGTGGGTTGCTAAATGGTTCAGCTGGGAAAAGGACCCAGAATGAGAGTCAGCTTTACAGTTTGCACTTTCATTAGTAGAAATGAAAGCCATTCCCTCACTCCAACTCCAATTTTACAGTAAGGAGCTAATCTAGCATATTAGCCAAGGGCACTGAGCAATTTCTCTTTCTCCACATCACACAGGTACCCAGAGCATAGCTTTTTTGGTTGTTGTTAGGGCTGTTGCTAGGGTAAGGGAGGAGAAAGCAGCTAAGTAACACACAGGGTTTAAAACATACAAAAGGGAGGGACAATGTTGGTCCCTCAAGCTCTCAGCTAGACCAGACCAGTTTTCTCCTCTCCTTGAATACAACATGCATATTTTCACCTTCAAGCCTTTCCCTACCTCACACCACTTCTTCAATTCTACTCATTCTTCAAGGTCAAGTTAAATAATAATAACTAATGCTTATCCAGCATGCAGTATGCTCAGTGTTTTACAGGCACAATCTCATTCCCTCTCTCACACCGTATGAGAAAGGTGCTACTAAGTTTGTCCCTTTTGCAGAAAGGACGTGGAGACGTGAATCAAGTGCTCGAAGGCCCAGCAAGGAAGAGGAGGAATTGGGTTTTGACTTAGGCCCCCTGATTCCCAGAGCTCCTGATCACCACACTGCACTACCTTAACCACCCCCAGCACAGGATATCTGCTCTGCCCCACACAGACCCCCTTCCCTCACCCTCTTAGGCAGACCACCTATTTTCAGAAGCTGTGTAGGTCTTGCTGCCTCAACTGGGTGCTAAGGTCTGGGCAAGAAGGGTCTTTGCCATTTCCCCAGTGGTGTGTGGCATGCAGGAGGAACGAAGTGTGTTTTCCATTACCAAATGGCTCTCCCCTCACTTCAAATAAATACTGTACTGCTTTGTCATGCCAATAAAAATCAAAGGCCAAATTCCTCATGTAGGGGCTGGCTTGGCATCCTCTGCCCCATGGTACCTTGCTTTTCCAGTAAACAAGTGTCAGTCTGATTTCTTAACGGCAGCAAATTTCAATAGGAGGTTTGCTCCAACCAGGAACAGAATGAAAACTTTGCTTATCTCTGCACTAGGATGACAAAGCAGCTATGCTCATTTTAAGGCACCATTTTCCAAGGCAGGAAAAGACAATTTCACCTTTTACTCACTCTTTCCAAAGGATACTCCTAAATGACTTCTGGCACGCTATTGCTCTTGGGCCAGAGGTATCATTTTTATTTGACTAGGAGAGGTGTGGCCCACATAACCCAGATAGACGGGAAGTGGATCACTTCTTGCACGCTGACCCAGCAATCCAGCGTGAGGCAGCTCTAGGTTAGGAGGCACTCATTACCAGCGTGGAGGCGGCCGTCTCAGAGGCTCACTGTGACCAGCCGTTCTCTGCTGAGCCTGCTCTTTAAAGCACAGCTTGTTTGGGAATGTGTTTTAAAAGCTTTATTTTCAACAGTATTAAAAACGTAGCTTGAAGTCGGAAAACCCGTTATGATTCACAGTGTGATATTATGCCACCTTCCTAATTCCCAGGTGTGCAGACACCTCCACACTTCGAAGACTGTCAGCGTTTAGATACGCTGTGCTGGCAACAGTCTTCACCGGGAGTGGAGGAGGAAAAGAAGAAGGCCAAAATGTTCAAAATGTTTGGATTCCAGTATCATCAAACAGGAGAGCTCTGGGGAAATACTGGCAGGCTGGTCAGGCTACTTTCTGGCTTCCTAATAAGAAGTGCTTTCCACTGGTCTGCCCGCTACTAACTTGGAGAACAAAATACTGCAGGCAGATAAAGGTACAGAAATGTAAAAGCAAACCATAGGGAGAGCAAACAGAAAAATGCCTATGATATTTACTGATATACAGCTCAGAATGGGAGGGGAACAGAACAGACAATGACACTGCCCTGCCCTTTCTGAAATTCTATAGCTAAGAAAACTCTGGAAGCTCTGGCCAGTGGTGACTGAGAAGCACGCTGCATGCTATCAGGGAAGACAAAGTGAATAGGTTTTCCCTGTGAGGGCCATGGCACCGTGCTCCTCCATCTCCAAGGACCCTCTTAGCCAATATGAGCTGCAGAACTGGCCTCCAGATAGTATTTTACAACAGAATTGTCAGCTCTCAAAACAGCCTGGACTCAAGATCCTTCTGATTTGGTATGTCTTGTAATAACATAAGTTTTGGGGAATCTTTCTTCCAAAGTTCCCTAAAACGCTTTCAGACAAGTGACTTTGTTCTCTGCCATTTCATGGTAGGGAGAGGAGCAAAAGCTTTCAATGCAGAGAAACCATCCTGTATACACAATGCTGGGGGCGGGCCCGCATGTAACAGTCTGTTGACAGAGTTCTGTTGTGGTGTCTCACCAAGATGTCTTTCTCTGAAAAACAAAAGGTATTTCCCCTACTCTAAATGGGGAAAAAATAAAGTTGAGAAATACCTTTTCTATCTCAAAGCCTAAGCCCAAGAGGACAGGGCACACTGCCCTGCACGGCGCAATTCCACACAAGATAGAGACTTCATTTGCTCCTACATTTGGGGCTGTTTCCTCTACATCTGACAGCAGGCCTGATATTCCTAACACACATGGTTTACTTTTTCTTTCTTTTCCCCTTCCTGCCCCACTTGTGGTCCCTAAATCAAATCTGAAGCTCTCACTGATAGCAGCAGCAACTCACTCAAGGAGCTGGAGGGCACTCCAATTTTACAAACACGGGACAGGTTTATAACTCACAGAGACAAGATTATTTTTCATTTAGGTACTTGAAGACCCTTCACTGATTTATGTGTGCAAATAAAATAACCATCTAATTTTTCCTAATCTAAAATGTAGCAACCTTTACAGATCAGCAAGGGGGAAAAGGAGCATTTAAGAGATGTATGGATGAAATGTTTGTTTCTCAGTCAAAGACTGAGGGCTGTGATTCTGGGTTCTGCTGTTTAAGTGAAGAAAGGCCAAGCACATTGTCACTGGCTTGGCTGTTTGTCAGGACACTGACAAGTTCTACATGATCTGCTCATTTTGGTAATTACCTAACTATTGTTTTGGACAAAGACAACTCGGGCTGTCTATCCAAAGTCCTTACCACTTGAGAGCTACCAGTAGTAGCTATCTGAGACACTGCTTATTTTTTAATGCTAAGTCAAAGAGTAAAGACACACACCCACACACCCACAGGGCAGTTTTTTTACCAGAGTAAGCTGTCCTTGAAAATCTTCATCATCATCAATGAACTCTTACCAAGACACTGTGCTGTGCAAGCCACTCCTATAAATCATTCCTAAACTCGTGTCTTACCTTAGTGTTCCTTCTTAGACTGCGAAGAATATTCCTCCTCCTTGGGTCTTCATCTGTCTCATACGGAATGACGGCACTGTCCCCTTTATAACCCTGGGATGCCTGATCCTCCTCTTTCTTTCGGATGGGCCCAAGCTCATCATCGCTCCCCACGGTGAAGCTGGTTCGGTAACTAGCAAACCTCCCCAGCCGGCTGCATCTCGTCCTGTACAGCACTGGCTTGCTCACGATGGATACCTTGCGTCCTCGCTCTAGAGAACTAGTGTCCATTTCGCTGTCGGAACCATTCCCACTGCCGTTGGACTGGGCTTTGTTGATATTCCGAATGGTGATGATTTTGCCTTGGGTGCTGTCGTGGGGCACTGAGTATATGTTTTCTTCTTCATTCCTTGGCTTGACCACAGCATCCATGGGTTCGGCATAATCAGAAGGATCGAACCCATCTGGAGGTAGCCAGGTGCTAGAAGACACAGACTTCCTCTGTCCATCTCTATGGCCTTGGTCTAAATAAGACAGATCCCCCTTTGTAATTTCAAAATGGACAGGAGGCTTTGGTTTGACTGGCGGAGGTACTTTGTTGTTCAGTTTACTCTCAAAATTGCTCATGATGAAAGACAGCCCATCATTTCCCTCCAGTTCCATAGAGAGCTTAGAATGGTCTTTGGACAGAGAGGGCAGTGATGTGTCTTCTCGAAACAGGCTATAAGAAGGGGGCTCGATATCTTCTTCAGAATCCTGCAGGTTTGAGTTGCAGAGCGGAGAGCCTGCCCGGGGGGAGTTAAACACCTCTTCTGTGGTGCTGCAGGCCTCGGCAGCATTGTCGTACATATGAGTAGCCTCGATTATGTTCTTTTTGTCCACCACATCTTTAAAAAATGGGTGGAAGAGCTCAAGTTTATGCTGGGGTTGGCTACAGGGGATACTTGTGAACTTTCCATCAATTTCTTGAGCGATCTCCTCCCCCTCGGTCAGCTGCTCCCGACTTACGTCATTATCCAGGACATCTACAGCGCCGTCAGTGAGTGCAACCAGCTGGATGGGGATAATATCCTGCACTTCACAAAGAAAGGCACGCAACATAGCCAAGGAGGCCTTACGTTTGGCTGAATAAAAAACAATGTACCCATGGACCAATCGGCTTTTTCTGATGCTAAATGAGGAATGGTATGAAAGAAGAGAGAGTTCAATGCGCTTCTTGTGTAGTCCGATTGGTAGTTCAAGTAAAACAGAGTTGCTGCTTCCGCAATGGGAAGACTTACAGGTTTGGGACTGAAGGACGGGAAAGAGTATGTCATCTGCACTAAACGGATCTCCACACATCAGACACATGACAATTCGCAGGTCAACATCAGCCAGATCTTTGATGCTAGCAGTAGAACTGACCAGGTTTAAGTTACGCTTGGAGTCCAGAAGTCCTTTCAAAACTTGACTGATTTGCTTTTCGTTAATGTTGCGTCCGTAACCAATGCCAGCGGAAGCAGGGTCGAGAAAGACACACTGAAGTTTGCTAGCAATCTGCTGACCTTGCTGTATTAAGCTATGCAGGGTCTCTCCACTGGTGTCTCCTCTTTTGTTAACCAAAATTAAGGTCAGGGGGAGATGCACTAAATGATTATCTCGCCTGCCAAGTGTGGACTCTCTGCTCTTCTCTATACTCTCCACCACATAGGATAGAGACTCCTTTGAATTGTAAAGGCAGAGACAACCATGGGGCTGAAACGTTGGTGTTTGGAAAGAGTTCACAGGAAGCCTGACATTCCCTTCTATTGGCCTCAGGGAGAGCTCATACATTTTACCATCTATTACATACTTATCATCATTTGTACAAAGAGCTCGAATCTCATTGGCCAACTCTCGTGCAAGGCCGTCCTTGCCCAAGATCACCAAGTTGATTCTATCAATGTTGGGGTCAGAAAGTGAATTTTTCTGATTCCGGTCAGATGGTCGGATAAACCGAGAACTAATCAAGTGCTCGATCTTAGCATCCACACAGGCAGGGCAGCTAGGGCATGTTTCCTTTGTTGGGTGGTACACAAAATGAATGTGCTTCAGAATAAGGGCATCACGCTCTGCTTGGAGCTTCTGTAATGCCTTAAATCGCTGTTCCTCCCCCAGAACATCCTGAATGACACCCATCTTCTCCTTGCTGGGCTTAGCATCCAGCTCCAGCTCATAAAACAATTCCGAATATTCCAAAAGCAGCTCCTGAAACTCTTCCTTTGCTTTGTCTATAATTTGCTTTTGGTGTTTGCCATAAATATCCATGTATACAGATTCTTCTAGCCACTGATAGAAATCTTCATTCATAATAAAACTGCGGGCCTCTTCCCAAGGCTTTCCAGGAGTTATGAAAGGAGAGGTCTCCAGGTTTTCTTTGAATGCCCTTCTCATCTCAGCTCTTTTCCTCTCGTTCCGCAGCTTCTCTAAGTGGGCCTCGTACAGCTGCTCTGCAGGGACGGTATCCATTAAGTCAAAGGGAATCCGCTCGTTCTCGATGTTGTCAATGTGGCTGGTGGCATCCCACGGTGTCTCTTCAAGCACAACAAACCACTTTAAGAATTCTGGCTTGGTCTCCAAGAGCTTTTTGGCTTTTATGCAGCTTAGGTGGTCTATTTCATCTAGATTGGGTATAAGAGCTTCAAAAGCTAGTGGGAGGGCTGCCAGGTACAGCTTCCTCCTGCGCTCAATATGCTCATGCTTGAGGCGATGGATGTGCTGGAGAAACAGCTTCTTGGCTTTCTGAGTCCCTTCCAGGTAGACATAGTCCTGGTACTCAGGAGAGGCCTGCATCTTTCGGCTGACACTCAACCAATTCTCATTGTGGTTTTTCACAATGCGACTCACCAGCCACTCATACTTGTCTTTTGCTGTAGCTATCTGCTGACTCTGCTGCTTGAGAGCTTCAAAATAAGGAATGATTTTCGTCTTTCCCCGACTTTTATCAATGAGTTGCACTAAGGTGCTGAAAGCTAAGTCCACATTTACATTGGATCTTGCTGAGGTCTCCACAACCTGGAGGTTCTTTTTGCTTAAGGCAAAAGTATGTGCATCTCTAATGTACCGCTCAACACCCTCATCGCACTTAGTCAGGACCACCACTATGGGCTTTTTTGTCTTTGCAAGCTGATTGTAGAGATTAGAGACAAACTTGAGCTGGTCATCAAAGTTCCTATTCATGCCCCTGCTAACATCAATACCAAGAAGAAAACCATCAATTAGCAGCTTTCCATCTGGCATTTGTTTCTGCTCAAAGTCCTGCTCCAGCCCCAGCTGGTCAGTGCAAAAGTACATGAGTTTTTCAGCTGATGCGAGCTTGGTTGCAGCAGCTCTCTTGATATAGGGCTGCAGGGCCGTGCTCCGGTGAGGCTGAAAAGTCTGATCATCAATGAATTCAGTCTGCTCCACAACGTGCATCTTACATTCCACACAGTCCTCCAGGGAACGGCTAACTTCCCCCCAGTAGAGAAAGTGGTCATTATTGACCACTCGCCCACCAAAGTCACTGGTGCTGAGGACAGAGGTATGGTCCAAGTGAAATTCGTCAGCACTCGGGCGCACAAAGCGGTTGCACAGACAAGACTTCCCAATGCCGCACTGGCCCTTCTCCTTCTCCGTCCCAGACAATCCCACCACACTGATGTTGTAGGTGGGAATGCGGACATCTTGCTTTCTTGCCATCATCATCGTCGACACATCCTGCCACAATCAGCTACTTCCAAGATCAGATTAGTGTTTTCCAGTGGACCCAATGGCTTCCCCACATTATCAGTGGGGGCCGGCTGCCCACGAAGCAAAAGTGTCAGATCTCATCGTGCTTGTATACCAGTACGAGGTTAGTTTTTGCCACTTCTCATCACCAAATAGCCAACATTTCTTCCTAGGTGGGGGAGGAAAAAAGAAAACCAATCAGCATCATAATTTTGAAACCAATTTTAATCACCAAACAGTAGAAAATATCAATTTTATTGTTCAACAAATAATTACAGTAAACATCAAATGTACGAGGCCTTAAGCTGGGTAAAGACATAAGAGCAAATAAGACTGACATCTGGACTTCCCTGGTGGCGCAGTGGTTTAGAATCCGCTTGCCAATGCAGGGGACATAGGTTCAAGCCCTGGTCCGGGAAGATCCCACATGCCGCGGAGCAACTAAGCCCACGTGCCGCAACTACTAAGCCCACGTGCTGCAACTACTGAAGCCCACATGCCTAGAGCCCATGCTCCGCAACAAGAGAAGCCACCGCAATGAGAAGGCCACGCACCGCAACGAAGAGTAGCCCCTGCTCGCCGCAACTACAGAAAGCCTGCACACAGCAATGAAGACCCAATGCAGCCAAAAATAAAAAAATAAATAAAAAACAGAATCTGCCAACAGCAAAGAATGTAAGAAGTGGTGAAATAACCAAGGCATTTGCACTAAAGGCAATCTACAAAGCAAGGCAGTTTACAATTATTAAAAAAAAAAAAAAAAAAGACTGACATCTGTTGTACCCTCAGAGGTACAATGTCATCTAATGGAGGAAGACACATAAGCAAGCAGTGTGCTAAGGGCTAAAACAAGGGCTTGCAAGCTCCTTGGAAAAGTGGCTGATTCCAGGGCTAGGGCAGGGTTGGTACAATATGGGCCTGGAACATCTTATTGTACAAGAAAGGAAGGAAGTGCTTGAAAAAATGATAGGGTACCTCACAAGGACACGGGAGCCAGTTTGAAGGGGCACCCACTGGTCAAATCTGGGACACTTTGAACATCAAAATAATTAAGTACAGTAACGAATTACAATCCACTGCAGAAGTAGGAACTTGAGTTCATAATACTGGATCAGACAAGAATCATCACTTGATGCTAATCTAGGGGGGGAAATTTTGATTAGGAGCAGGATTTTGCGCAGAAATGAGGTCTCCTGATAGACTACTTATTGCAAATGGAAGAAGAAACACAAACACACACTAATTACACAGTGGAGATGTTGGGCAACACTTTGGGTAATGAAAATTATTACCACCAAAGAGCCAGAAGGACATCATGGGCCTCCAGATGTGATACCCCAGGAGGATACAACATCACTATGCAGTATGATGGCCTAGAATGCACTACCTCAACCTAATCACAAGGAAACATCAGACAAACACAAAATGAGCAAGATTCTATTACGGCCGGGGGTGCGGGGTGGGGGGGCATTTCTGTACTTTAAAAAAAAAAAATCAGTGTCATAATAGACAGAATGGCTTTGTAAATAAATATTTCAGATTAAAGGAGGCTACAGAGACATCCTAACTAAATGCAATTATCTGATCCTAGACTGAATTCTGTATGGGGTGGGCGTGGAGGGGCAGGAGGAGGAAGGCTATTCAGAACATCATTAGATCAATTAATAACATTGGACTATGAATGGAATTAGATAAAAGTATTCTATCAGTGTAAATTTATGAAGTTTACAACTATCATGTGAGAGAAAAGCCCTACTCTTAGGAAATACACACTGAAGTATTTAGAGGAAAAAGACCATAATGTATGTGGCTGGTCCAAAAAAAAAATCACACCTATATATTGAGAGAGACTAAGAATGCAAACAAGGAAAAATGTTAACAACAGGAGGTGAATCTGGGTAAAATGTACAGGATATTCCTTTGTGCTATTTTAATTTTTGCAACTTCTCTAAGTTTGTAATTATTTCCAAATAAAAGGGTTTTTTTGTTTGTTTTTTTAAAGGGTATGAATATGGGGTGGCTTCCCTGACAAGAACGTAAGCTCTGTGAGGGTAAGGCCCACCCCTGCTTTCTTCACTTCTGTGTCCTCAAGCTACGAGAACATGTTTGACACAAATATTTACTGAAGGAATGAATAAATGAATGACTATTAGAGCTTATTAAAGGGTCCCCAAACCCAGCCTTTCAGATTTAGGAAAGCCTTGCTGGAGGAAGTTCCATCTCAGGTGAGACCTAAAGTAGAGGGGCCGAACTGTGCAGACTCCTCTCTCTCCAGAAAAGGGCACTGCCCGTGGGAGAACCAGCTGAACTTAAGTGTGTACGGGGAAGAGATGGGTGAGATGCATTGGCAAGTAAGCAGGGACCAGATTAAGCCACTTTCAAAGAGCTTCGATTCTTCCCCAAAGGCTATGGGGAGTCACAGACTGTGCCTGTGAAGTGGCACCTAAAAGGACCTATAGCTGAAGTCATAAAATGTTATGATGATGTCTTACAAAGCCCTTAGCAGCTTCCCAGCTGAAATAAGTAAAATATGTAGTCTTTGGCCGCCTCTACATAAATGTTCTTCTGGTCGCTACAGTTTATACTGCACTGCAGTCTACTTACACGTGTAAATGTAACTGTGCAATTGCTGAACCTGTAGCCAAATGAACAGTCTCCTGAGACACTCCAAAGAGAAGAATTTAAAATAAACAGCAATTTTCTTTTGAATCTCATTTATGCTTGGTAGGAACCCAGCATTTCCACAACCTTAATATTTTTTTGTGAGCCTATCTCACAAGAAGTGCCACAGGAAGTCAGACCACCATACATTATTCTGACTGATACAAGGGGGCAACAAATGGGAGAGCACAATTGTCCCCTATGATGATAACCCTGAAAGGTCAAAGACATTTCCCAAAAATCCGTGTCTTCCTTTGATAACCCAGAAAGCCAAACCCTCTATGGAGACAAAATGTGGCTAGATGGTATGTAAAAATTGTCTGACCATTTCTCAAAAGAGAAATCTCAATGCCTGTAAGTAATCACCTCCAGATAACCTAGTGGCATGCTCCTATAGAAGCCAAGCTCCAGGCTTCAGGAGGAGCAAGCAGGATAGCTATGGGAAAGAGAAAAAAACCCAACCTTCCCCATCCTCCACTTCCCTAGGTGACTGCATACATAAGTAAAATTATAAGATGCTTATGAACATCTAAAGCATGTTTACATACAACCTCTGAAATACCTGAAAAGGAAAGATTTATATGAAATCAAAGTGCTTTTTGCACATTATTCTGTAGTATACATATACAATTTTTTTAAATTTATTAATTTGTTTATTATTTATTTTTGGTTGTGTTGGGTCTTCGTTGCTGCGCTCGGGCTTCCTTTAGTTGCGGCGAGCGGGGGCTACTCTTCGTTGCGGTGCACGGGCTTCTCATTGCGATGGCTTCTCTTGTTGCAGAGCACAGGCTCTAGGCACGCGGGCTTCAGTAGTTGTGGCACGCGGGCTTCAGTAGTTGTGGCACGCGGGCTTCAGTAGTTGTGGCTCGCGGGCTCTAGAGCACAGACTCAGTAGTTGTGGCGCACGGGTTTAGTTGCTCCGCAGCATGTGGGATCTTCCCGGACCAGGGCTCGAACCCGTGTCCCCTGCATTGGCAGGCGGATTCTTAACCTCTGCACCACCAGGGAAGTCCCTACAATTTTGTTTTAATGAGGCTTTAACAGAGCCTCAGGTAGGAATGCTGACGAAGGTTTAAGGAAGTCAAGAGTGCTCACCTAACAGAGCCCTTCTCTATCATTCCTCATCCCAGGGTCTGGCAGGAGTCAAGGCCACCCACTTGACCAATCTTGAAATGCAACTTGGCGACACAGGTCCTACTTCAAGCAACTGCTGCATGCAGCTGGCAAATCATCCCACTTACCCTCTATAAAGTGGGCCAAATAATCTACCTCTTCACAGAAATCTCAGGAAAACAAAACCACAACCTGCTCTTAAACCTCAAGAAATAAAGATATTGGTTTAATTTTGAACTAAACTAAAATGTATAGTCCATTCAACACCTTGTTACTTACAATTTTTTTTATGGCAGGATATTCTATTTAGTCCATTCAAGTCAAAGTCTCAGTTATCTGAAGGATGCTAAAGAAAAGAAAACACTCTCAACTCTCAAGAATGTAGCAACTGATATTTAAAACCCAGAATGCTGCTGGCTGAACTAAAAAAGCTACAAGAAATGAGAATTAGGTGGCATGGGAGTGGTTAATTTTTGGACACCTGGTAACCTTCCACTTGTTAGAAACCTAACAGTTTCCCTGGTATAAGTATACTCTTCTTACATGTCTGTCTTTGATGTCTGGATAATGCAGTTTTACTAGTTCCTCAATTGGACTGAATTACATGGTAAACAAAGACTGTTATAAATCTAAAAACGTCTCAAACACTTGGTTTAAAGGAAATAACCTTAAGTGCTTGGTCACAAACACGATCGACTTTTCTAAGAGGTGGGTAAAAAAAATTAGCTGAGTCACTAAATTTAATGATCTGAAGGCCACAAAGAAAGAGAAAGTAGAAGACAGGGCATGTCCAAGACTTCGCAATGTCTTTAGAGTGTAAATCTGATGGGAACTGGTGTTCTTAGTGGGCAACTAAGCTACTCAAACAGCAAAATCTGAACACCCATTCTAATAATTTGCCAATACTAATCCTTTTAAAACTGAAGAATTACAGTAGAGGAGGAAAAAAGTATTCTTTAAAACAGTAACTCCGGGCTTCCCTGGTGGCACAGTGGTTGGGAGTCTGCCTGCCAATGCAGGGGACACGGGTTCGAGCCCTGGCCTGGGAGGATCCCACATGCCGCAGAGCAACTAAGCCCGTGCGCCACAGCTGCTGAGCCTGCGCTCTAGAGCTCGCGTACCACAACTACTGAGACCTCGTGTCACAACTACTGAAGCCCATGCTCCTGGAGCCCGTGCTCCACAATGGGGGAGGCCACGGCAGTGAGAAGCCTGTGCACCGCAACGACGAGCGGCCCCCGGTCGCCGCAACCAGAGAAAGCCTGCGCACAGCAGCGAAGACCCAATGCAGCCAAAAAAATTAGAAATTAATTAATTAAAAAAAAAACCAGTAACTCCTTTTATCTTTAAGCTTTACTGAGCTACTTGTATTAGAAAAATTAAAACACAGAACCTAACATTTAGCTTCACATTTGAAGCCATAAGTCCACTTCTTTAGGAAGGAAAATACTCCAGGAGTATTTTCAATTCTTTGTCACAAATATAGGCTGAACATAATGCAGGGACTTCCCTGGCGGTCTAGTGCTTGAGACTTCGTCTTCCCACGCAGGGGGTGCAGGTTTGATCCCTGGTCGGGGAGCTGGGATCCCACATGCCTTGCGGCCAGGAAACCAAGACACAGGACAGAGGCAATACTGTTAACAAGTTCAATAATTTTCAATTTTCAATTTCAATTTTCACTTTGAAAATGGTCCACATCAAAAAAACCAACAAACAAAAAAACAAAACCATAATGCAAACATCTGAGAGCTTTTTTAGAACCTGTCACCAAGAATCCGGAGTTATTTGACTTGTTTAACCAAGACAGTAGCTCCACAAAGAGCGCCTCAACTGGAAGGTAGGAGGAGGGGTGTCTTCTTTTTTAACACCTCTACAAAACACCCAGGACAAGAAGTGGTAACATTCCCAAGATGGTACACATTTCATAGGACACAGAAATGCCACTGTGACCCAGCATTACTATGACTGCTCAAGTTCATACCATCAGCAGCTCAGTGTGTGTTTCACTCTTCCATCCGCAACCTCACACCCCCTACCCCCACCCCCAAGAGGAAATGTTTCTGGGCTCTATAACCTAGAATGCCCTGTTAAGACACAGATCTATCTACCTACCACCACTATTCATAACCAAAACTACTGTCTCTGCCTATGAGACTAGCCAACAAATTCTGAAAATGCATTTTGTTTCAAACAACCATATACAGAACACCACCAAACTAATAATAATATAACACTGTATAATAATTATATATTATATGATAATATAAGGAAATAATTTCATAGTGAGCTACTAGCAAAGGAAGCAAAATCCTTGTTACCATAATTTTTCTTAATTCCAATAGGAGAAAGGAATGGAAATATGCATTTTAATTTAACAGAAAGCAGAGCATTTTCTAAATGTCCTTAATACCTCATACTTCTGAACACATTAAATTTCTGAATGGATTTTCAAAACTATGAATTACCATCAACAGCTGGTTAAAATGTCTGCAATAAGTAGATACATGATAAGACTCATTGCTCTACAGAGGGGAGGGGAAGAACAAAAGGAAAGGATCTAACCAGGAAGCATTTTCCCTGTAAGAAAGATTCCTTAAGAATTTTTCAGAGGAATTTACTTTCCAAACAGGCCAGAAAGGATGCGATATAAAAGCTCCAGTAAGAAGAGAATACGACTCTCTGGTCTACTTAAACAAAATAGTCTTTAAAAACCCAATGTTTCTATTTTCACATTATTAAATGTTAAAGTAAAATTTCCTAAGTTTTTTGTTTGTTTTCCTTTACAAAAAGAAATTAAAGTTGGAAGTGGAATCCAAGGTCCTCGTTTATCCAATTAATTCATCTGTGAAATCCAAATAAATTTATAGAACCTTCAGGTTAGTGATGTGCACAAATGGTGTATCAGAGTATTTAGCTATAAATAGGAATTTTCATCCTTATAAATCTGACACCAAAATAAAGAGGGAGTCTTCACTTCCTCCGTGTGATTTCTATTGAAACGTGAAGAAATGCCCTTGTTCTGCTCATTTCTTTACCGCGTGAGAAGTATCTTTTGAAATGACTACATCTGAAATGACTACATCAAACTTAACAAGCACAACATAGCCCCTAACACTGAATAAAAGAGAAAGGTAAGCCATTTGATGGCCCCAGTTACAGAGTAGCTAAATTCTCTCCTTCCTTCATAATATTTCAGAGACGTTAACCATTTTTGTATCACTCTAGTCTCTAATCCTTAAAATTAAGAACTGAACTGTCCATCAACCAAATCAAATACATATTTATATCTAAGACAACGTGATGAAACAAAGAAGAAACAGGACCCTGTCCTTGCTGGTGAGAATCTAATAATTTACTAGAAATACAATATTTTAACTTAAAAAATAACTAGATCACAGACAATAAATGGCATAGACCATTTCCTGGGATCCAGAGAAAGGAAGAGGAGATCATTCAGATCTGGGATAGACTGGGAATGGTGGGATAGACTGGGAATGGTGTCAGAGCAGAAGTAAAATCTGAATTGGTACATAAAAGACTGGCAGGGCTTGGAGAGATGGCCCAGGTATTCTAAAGACATAAAAGGGTATGAATGACGGTGACCAAAATGGAACAGCAGCAGATATGTTTTGGGACATACTGACTGGCACAGAGTTTTCGTGCATGGAAGGTAGAAGACAAGAAGGTCAGCAGGGCTCAGACTATGAACAGACTGTATTTTTACCTGTGAGAATCTAACGTGAAAATAATCTTTTATCCCACCAGTGTTATTTATTGTTGGTAACACTGCTACCTCAACTCCTCACCTAACAAATTAACACAGTCTAAGGAGATGATCATCTTACGTGAAAGAAAACACCATTTGAATATGGCAATTATATTTCTACCGTTCAGTCCAATGCAAATTCAAATAACATGGTAGGGAAGGGGCAGAAAGCCACGGATTTTACAAAGGAAGCAAACAGCAAATATTTGCCCAGAATAGTACTAGTGGTTGCTCCCACTAGCACAGGCTACATACACCTACTCCTGTTTAGCGTAGGAGGGAGGATTTCCTCAAAGCCACAGAATCTTACTACATCCCCAGGGCTCTGGGTACAGGAAATCTCTGAAATGGGTCATCTGGATCTTTGGAAAGACTGACTTAAGTGTTTAACCATCTGGTCTTGAAACGTGTAATCTCATACAACAGATGGGCTATTCTTGGACAATGGGTATGTATGTGCACTCAGCTCTTACTATGCGCTATGCAATGGACAGCACGCTCCAGAGGGCCCAATGAAGAAAACACAAAGGGATCAAAAACAGTTTTCAAGGACTGATAACTCAGATGTCTGTTCTGAAAATAATTTGGCCCAAAGTTAATTTTTTAAAGGACAGCTATGAAAGATTCTCTGACATTACGTATATAATTTTTACAAATGTCTCTTAATGCTCCTCTTTCTTTCTTTTTTTTAAGATTTATTATTTACTTATTTATTTTTGGCTGCATTGGGTCTTAGTTGCAGCATGCGGGGTCTTCACTGCGGCACGCGGGATCTTTCGTTGAGGCGCGCAGGCTCTTCGTTGAGGCGCGCAGGCTTCTCTCTAGTTGCGGCGTGTGGGTTTTCTCTTCTCTAGTTGTGGTGAGCAGGCTCCAGGGCACGTGGGCTCTGTAGTTTGCGGCACGTGGGCTCTAGCTGAGGCGCAAGAGCTCAGTAGTTGTGGCGCGCGGGCTTAGTTGCCCCGCGGCATGTGGGATCTTAGTTCCCTGACCAGGTATCAACCCGTGTCCCCTGCACTGTAAGGCGGACTCTTTACCACTGGACCACCGGGGAAGTCCCAATGTGCCTCTTGATTTATTTTCCCCCCAAACCCTGGTAAAGGTACCTCAAATTCCAGCGTAGAAAAACACAGCTACGTTATCTTACCATCATAGCCGGCCCACAAAGAATAAAGTAAATAGCCCATTTTTCACCATGACACAGTTCTCATGCAGAACTCTACAAGCCAGTCCCAAAGAAACAAAATTTCTAAGCCAAGTTATTCACAGGATGAAATCAAATTCCCCTGATGAATGAAGGGAGTTGCTTTCAGCAAAAGCACTTCCTTAAACTTTATCCTCAGCAGCTTTCTCTCAGGTAACTCTGGAGTTCTGATCAGGCTATCTGATCAAAGCAACTATAAACAAAGACAAAAGTGAAGGCTGAGAAATCTTTCTCACTGATGCAGCACAATTTCTCTGGGTTACCTATATTAAGAACGATAACAACAACACACAATTTCTGATAACCTGCAAAAATATTCCACGCCAAAGGAAATGCAACACCAAGGCCAAGTGGAAACTGAAATTACTCGAATCCACCTTGGTATCACAGCCTATCTACCATTAATACAGTGAGCTAAGATTCTTACCAAACCAAGATACAAATACACAGCCACATATATGTATAGCTGATTCACTTTGTTATAAAGCAGAAACTAACACACCATTGTAAAGCAATTATACTCCAATAAAGATGCTTAAAAACAAAACAAAACAAAAAAACACAGCCACATCTTACCTCTGAATTTCCTGGTATTCGGGCCATTGATTTTTGAAATGGTAAAGAAAATCTAAAAAATTATCTCAGCAGTTGCTTCTGAGCACTTCTGATCTATTCAGTTTATTTTTAAAGTTCAGTAGAAAAAAAAAAGTTTTTTCAAGAACATTCTCCAAAAAAATTTATCTGAATATACAAGAGTGGAGGTACAGCCAAATGTGTCTTGCAGAGGAGGAAATAGGCATTTCTGTCAATTGGGAAAAATAGGTCGGCTTGTTTTCAAGTCCAACAGTAAGCCTTACTATTCTGTTCCCCTGGTGGCAGTCTAAGATGACATGAGGATTTCAGCCCATTATCTCTAATTATTCCTCACTACTCATTTGCATTATTCTATAAATTGCCAGTCCTAAAGCAGACTACTGCTAGTAATAAAAATTATGCCACATGTATAAACTTTTTAAATAAGAACAGTTGGTTTTATTTTATCTAATTCACCTGTACTGAAGATAAGAACAATGGTCACAGAGAAACATAACAGAACAACCTCTAAATCCAGCAAATTTTAGTAGGGAACAATTTGAATTCAGATTAAAGAACTTATTTAGGTCTCACACTAGCAAACCAATACTTATATTTCTCCTTTCCATTTTCTAGCCTCCACACTTACTTATATACTTGCCTTGCTTCAAATAAAGTTAAAAGCAGAGGTCTGAGAGAAATGGAAAATGAACAGTTACAAGACAGAACATGGGAAGGAGCCTGGAATTAGCACAAAATCATGCCTCAGGCTCAATTCATCATATCTGAAAATCTGCTAAATTGAGGTGTTTATCCCTATCTTCTAGAGGTGATGGATTTATGAATTAATACATTTAACACAAAATGGATTTTCTGAATGAGAAGATGTTACATGTAGGCACTATTAACAAAAAGGTACTATGAAAAATATTTCTTACTCAAATATTTTTCACCTCACTATCTGAAAAGCATATTTCAGGTTCCTACTTTGAGGCTAGGAAAGAAGGTATGATAGAAAAAGGATATGAGCGGAGCTTCTGTTCTACTTCTTGACCTGGGTTGGTTACACGGGTAGGGTATTCACTTCATAATTGTTCAGACTGTACATGCTTTATACACTTTTCTCTACAGTTTTTAAAAAAGGATACAATTCAGAGAAATGAAGAAACACAGGTTCACATAGCTACGAAGTAGAGCTGGGATGTGAACACGCCCCTCTCTCAACCACGGGGACACATTCTCCCCCTTGTATACTAGGCCTCTGCCTGGGGTCCTGTTAAACAGGTGACTCTAATCCTCACGCACCAACAAGAAGAACAGTTGAGGAGCGTGCCCTGGAGGGCCCCGGATGTAACTGGCAGATCTTCAGGGCTATGGAGAAGGCTGAACAGGTGGAACACCAGACCTTCCGGCCTTAAAACAGAGCAACTCAATTTGATCTATTTTATATGTTGGGATTCCACATATAAAGAAAAATTTTTTTTTCAACTTCTATAGTTTTTTAAAAAGCTCAAAAAACTTCATGGTTCAAAGACCAATTTAATAAGCAGACATTTGGTGGTTTAATTCCCAAGATTTTGCCAAGAGACAAGAGTCAAAAAGAGTCTCCTGTCTGTCCCCCAAAGGCTCCCTTCTCTTCTCATTCAGGAAACTTATGCGGATTAGTGACTACTGAGACAGAGAGAAAGGAAACAACTTGGCTAGTAAGGGATGGTGCCCCATCTGACACCTCCCCACCCCCCCCCCAGGCCTGTCCTGCTGCTCTAACACGCTGTCCTGGCCAGAGAACTGGAACGGCGAGCATAAGGTATGTATGGTGGGAGAGGTCGGGGGCAAACCTGTTTTGTGGTGGGCCCTGTCACAATAAGGAGAGTCTAGACTTCATCCTCTGAGGAGCCCCCAGGATTCTGAGCAAGAATGGCATGGTCAGTCTGGGCTGAAAGAGGGAATTCTGAAAGCAATCTTTGTATGCTCCCCCTCCCTCCATATCTCTCTCTGCTATTTTACCCTCACCCTACTGGGTAAATGCTTTCCGTGTAAAGGCCACTTCAAACCTGGTCATAATAAGCACCATGAAAAACAACTGCTTATGATGGAAACGCTGACACAGTGGCGGTGTAAGATGTCCCTTTGAAAAGCCTTGTCAGGGCTCAGTCTTTGTAATTTAGTGGTGGCTCACAGGAAGTGCCTGAGAGCCAGATTCTTTCTGACTGTGCTCAAGGCCATAATTTCCTTCCCATACTTAAACCGATGACCCTGTGTCTCACTGTCAAGGGAGTCGGCCAAGGGGAAAGGGCAGATAAATAAGAAGCAAAATCTGAAGAAAACTGGCCAAAAAAAATTCCTAAGATTCTTCTTGGGATTAACAACTAAAAATACTTCTAGATGAACCAATCTGTTGTCTCTCCAAATGAAAGCCCCTTGAATGCAGAGCTGTGGAGAGCTGTCAGCCAGGTAACAGATGAGGACGCTGAAGAGGAAAAGGGAAGTCACAGAAGCTGCCATCAGACCTGTGCTAGGGTCTCTCCCACCTCTCCCCACTCCACCCCACCCCAGGGCTGTTTCTACACACCACTCTCTGCCATGGGTGGGTGGCAGAGACGATAAGGTTAATGAAATCCGAGAATCAAAATGATCAGGAAGGGGACAAAAACAACCTCTGTCCCTCATCATATGTATACTTTCATGAGCTTCTGCTATATGTTCCATATAGTACCTATCTACTACCCATTACTTCAAGATAAATTTCAAACTATAAAAGTAACATGTCCTGTTGAGGAGTCCAAAAATAACTAAGAAAACACTTGTAGTCATATAAGGAATTTAATAAATGGCATTTTCTATAAAATGATTTTCCCTTAGATAACAGACCAGAATAGTAACTAGTTCCTCCTTATCAACCACCATTCCTTGAAAGTCCTTGGCCAGTAATTTTCATGAAAACGAATGAGTCATCTCTTACCACTACTTCAGCCCTCATACTTAAGAAGGAAAACAGGTTCAACCTACTCTTCCATGACAGCTGTCCTACCTACAAGAGGAAATCACCTTGACCTCATGTATTTGGCTGCTATTCAGAAAACAATGTCCCTGAGTTCAAATTATCAAAAATATACTTACATTAGGTGACAACATACCTTTCTCAGTTACCTGTGCACAGAATGCTCACACTGTTTCATCCCAACATAAACCCACTGACTGTTTCCCTCATTGACCTCACCTCCCACTCCCCAGGTTACACATGGCCCTGGGAACATATCACAGCTACTTTCTTTGGAGAAGTCTTAAAATCAGTGTACAAGAAATAGCTACTGATTTCTAACTCACACTAGAAAGAACGGAATAGAAAAATATACCACCATTTTAAAACCTTGTCAGCAGACTGACTTTAACTACCTACAGCATCAGCTATGCTTAAATGAAAACTTTTATAACATGGCTAATGTGACTACTATAGTCTGCAGAAGGAAGAGAGGATTTGGTAACGAACAGAGGTGACTCAGCCAAGCTCCTTCACTTTCTGCACGTATCTTCCCAACTCCTCAGACCACTCACTTGCTCCTGCAATCCAACTGCTATTTCAACTTTCTGCTCAGAAAACCCACTGTGTTTAAGAGAGCCTGTCAGGGGCTTAATTTTGTTGTCCATAACAGGATGATCCCTCTGGCTATCAACTCCCCTAAACAGCACAGGTGTCAGCCTGTAAAGTTATATAACGTGTCTATACCAAAATGCTCTGTCAAACACACCGGCCCTTCAGGTCTTCCTCATTAAGGACATCCCGAGCTACACTTGGATGAAGAGGTGATACACACTTTCCTGAGCCTTTTTGCCCAGTGAAGAATCTTACACAATACATACAGTATGATGGGATTTCTCTCACTGTTTTTTTTTGGGGGGGGGGGGGGCGGGTGGGGGTGGTTGTAATAACTTGTCAGTCCTTGAATGTATATATGCCTCCACTGTCTTATTTAAAACATTAGAGCAGACCATTTCAAAGATGATGATTAAAATCTATGCAATCATGGCTTGTCAAGTCTTATAATTACATGAGTTAAAAAAACTTAAGCTACTGAACTCCATTTTCCATATTGACTATCTAACAAAAGCTCAACTCAACCAGTTGAATCATGAGAACTAAAAGCCTAGTCAGGAGCAATCAAAAGGCAATTGAGCTTGAAAGCTGTATGTCTACATTCCACACAGTTAAGGCTGCAGTAAGCCAATGGCCTGGACAGGGCTAGAATGTGTTCGATACGGCCTTTTCACACCCCTTCTTGATTCCTCCTCCAAAACCCATATTCCTACAGGCGCAAACCACACTCTACAATCTAATACAGTAAAACCAGTGTTGTCTGGAGTCACAAAGTTTTATGTGCTTGCTTCTAATTAAAGACCATTCGATTTTAAGAACTTAATAAAAAGGCCATAAACCTGTATCATTCCACAAGAATGCCAAGAATGCTAAGTACCTAAATAATATTCTTCCAAACTGACCTTTATTAAGGGCTGCCTCTACTACTTTGCCAACTAACACGTCAGGAGGCAGAAACATTCCTACCTATCACAGGCTACTCAACTCCGTTTTAAAAAGCAAAGTCAGGGGCTTCCCTGGTGGCGCAGTGGTTGAGAGTCTGCCTGCCAATGCAGGGGACGAGGGTTCGAGCCCTGGTCTGGGAGGATCCCACATGCCACGGAGCAACTGGGCCCGTGAGCCACAATTACTGAGCCTGCGCGTCTGGAGCCTGTGCTCCGCAGCGGGAGAGGCCGCGACGATGAGAGGCCCGCGCACCGCGATGAAGAGTGGTCCCCACTTGCCACAACTAGAGAAAGCCCTCGCACAGAAACGAAGACCCAACACAGCCATAAAAAAAAAAAAAGCAAAGTGAGGCCCCCCCCTGTTGGGGCAGTGGTTAAGAATCCGCCTACCAATGCAGGGGACACGGGTTCGAGCCCTGGTCCGGGAAGATCCCACATGCCGCGGAGCAGCTAAGTAAGCTCTTGCGCCACAACTACTGAGCCTGCGCTCTACAGCCCGCGGGCCACCACTACTGAAGCCCATGCGCCTAGAGCCCATGCTCCGCAACAAGAGAAGCCACTGCAATGAGAAGCCACCGCAATGAGAAGCCCGTGCACCGCAACGAAGAGTAGCCCCCGCTCACCGCAACTAGAGAAAGCCCGCTCACAACAACGCAGTCAAAAATAAAATAAATAAAATAAATAAATTCATATATATATATATATATATATATATATATATATATATATATATATATATATAAAAACCAGCAAAGGCAAGTGAAAAGGCCTTCTTCAAGTAACCAAAGCAACTCAAATTCCTACAGGGAAAAGTACTAGTACGAGCAGTCTTTAAAGTGGCAAAATCGAAGTTTAAAAAACCACTTACAGTGCCTGCAAATGATTCAGAAGAATTCTGAGAAAGGTAATATCAACATTTTAGTGGTAGAACACTTGGAGAGTAGCCAAGAGGCCTGGACTTTCTAACTAGGTCATTAAATCTCACAGAGGGGAGGGGAGGGGAGGGGAGGGGAGGCACACACAGACACAAACTAGTTAAATGGCATCTCACAGCCAAGCTGTCTTGACAGCTTTCATCGGTCAGCAGGATCCCTGGACAATGATGTTCTTCAAGGAGACAGGTAGGCCTCTTGGGGCTAATGATAACCTAAGTGCATGCAATTATAATCAGACTGATAACAATCAACCCCTACCCTTGGAACAGACACTCAAATTCAACAGCTGAGAAAGAAAACATATCTGCTTCCAGGGAAGCTAGATCCCTACAGCGTCAAGTGTTCCTTCCCACCCTACTCTTGCTCTCTGCAATCCATACTCTGTAGAGTAGCAAATTATCTTTTTAAAGTACAGATCTGTTCTTGCTGATCTCCTGCTTACAACCCCTCAGAGTTTCCCTCTGCCCTTCTAATAAAACCCCAAATTCTTATACATCCCTATGTGACCGCGTCTCCACCACTCTACTTCTTTCTCACTGGACTCTAAAACCACTGTGGCCTTTATCCAGTTCCCTGGGCGCCCCTATTCACTTATTCTCATTCAACCATTCAACAAACAAATACTGAGCCTTTGTAAATTACCTACTATTGTGCCAGGCACTACACTAGGCACTGGGGATATGGCAATGAACAAAAGAGACAAAGATCCTTGCCCTCCTGGAGTTCATATTCTAACAAAGGGTAACAGACAATTACAAAACAGAAAAGTGAGGGAGTTAATAATGTGGGAGGTTGAGAGGAGAGCGTTCCAGGTAAACAGCAACTACAAAGGCTGTTAAGGCCGAGTAATATTTTTCCTTTAATGTGTTTCTTGTTAAATTGTTGACTCCAAGAAGATGGGGACCTAGTGTCATATCTATTCCACTCCCCATTCAACCTCAGTACCGCACATAATACCTGGCTCAATAATTACTTGCTGAATGGGATACGTGAATTTGTATCTAAAGAAAAAGGCAAAAAGGTGTCCCGAAGTAATAAAAGTGTCACCTCAAGTTATCAAGGCCCCTGCAGAGGTTACACAGGTTTCAGATTTACTAATAAAGTTTATGATCAGAGTTAATTTAGTGCCACTTTGAGAGAGATCCACACAATATTATGATGAGACTTATTAAGGTACCATCCCAGAGAGAGGTAAAAGCATAAAAAGTAGAGAACAGAGACCTTCAAAGATCATAGTAATTAACACATTCAATTTATGTGGAAAAACTAACAGAAAATGAGAATTCATTATTTCTTCCAATGGCCTGCCCCAACCCACTGATATATACCAGTTAAAAGCTTATCTCGGATTGCATTTTCCTCTCCAACTCCACTACCGTGGCCTTAGTTGTGTCCTTTTTATTCCAAAACTTGGACTATCATGTGCATTTCCTCACTGGTCTCTCCCAGGCCAAATCATTGCTGTGTTACTTTTAGAACAGTTTTGTTGCAACACCTCCACCCCAATTTGACTCCAACCTACCTTTCCAACCTTATTTCCAACTATCCTTCAATAAGAATTCCAAGCTCCAGATAAACTGTTCCCTGAACCTGCCTTGTACATTCCTGCTTTCACACCTCTACGCAGGCTATACCCCTTAGCTGGAATGCCATTACACTTTTCCACCTATCTGAATGTTATCAGTTTAAAATAATGCCTTCTCCGCTCAGGTCCACTATGACAAATTCATCATTCCCAAGTAATGTTAGCATTCATTTGGCCATACCTACACTTTCTATACTCTTCTCTGTATCACCAGAACTGAAAGCCTGCAAACTACATTTCCCAGACCCCTTTGCTAGCTGGCTTCCAGTTAAGAATCTGCCAAAGGCTAGAGACTGGATGGCAGAAAGAGGGATACAACACTTTTCCTGCTTCTGGTTATGTCTGCAGCAGCAACAAGCAACTGTGGAGGACTGCAGGCAACTCCACACACACCACAGGTTCTAGCAGCATCAGCGGAGCACTGGTTTCTGGGTTCCTGCTGAACTGTGGCAATATGGCTCCAAGCTCATCTGTGAGTGCAGACTCCTGGGCTCCAGCCCTAAGGCAGCTTTCTGATCTTTGGCTAAGAACCCCCTTCTCCCTTGTGCTGCCCCCCACACACCTCCTTTCCTCCTTTTGCTCCTCCAGCCCTTCCACCACCTCTGTAACAAATCCCTCTCTGCTTGAAGTATCTAGAGTGGTTCCCACTTTCCTGATTGGACAATAACTGATCCAACAGCAGATAATGAAGAAATAAAAATAGTAATATCAACTAAATGAAAAATAAAACATAAAATGGCGAAAGAATGAAGACCACCAATTTTTTTTTAATTTCATAAAATGAAATCCTAGAAAATGTCTCCCTAGATATATTGCAATGTCATTTTTGAGTTCTAAAGATTAAAATGCTAGTTTAGCTGTATATTTATTTAGGTGTACATTTTTTAAAGGAAGTCAGTATCGCTTCTCTCTTTGACTCACTGAGTTTCTAGGGAATAGAGAGAATCCTTCTATGTGTTTCCTTCTATGTTTCCCCAGAACCTCACACACAAGAGGTACTTCTTAGGTGTCTGGTGTCTGACTGATGTCTGTTATACAGCTGTGGGATTCACAGAGATTGGGAGTGAAGGCCAAGCAAATAGCCTAGTTCTAAAAAGCAACTTGAATACAAATCTCATCCAAAACACTCAACAAAGGATTCCAAAGCTCTTTCAAGTCCTGAAATGCAGCCACTAGGGAAGGAAGGCGGAGGAGTTCAATTGGCACATGAGGCAGGGACTTTTGCGTCCTCTTTGCCGAAGCCACCCTCGAACCTCTACTTCTGATGAGGGTCTCTATTTTTTTGTTAAACATCTAGCCTGAAAACCCCATTACAAAAAACTGCCCAGAACACAGTTTACCTTTCTTAGAAGGATGAAGAACTGAATCAATCTAGAACAGATGCAAACCTCCAGCTCCTGAAAGTCCGTGTTTCCAACCTGCTCAGAGGTCATTTAGACATCTCTAAGTCTTATCTTAAATTCAATTTCAGATATTATCTTAAACGTAGATAAGGGTAAGAAGTGCTAGAGAGTGTAAATTTTTTAAAAGGCTAAATAAAAACCCAGTAACTCCGGAGGTTAACAATTATTAAAACCACACCTATGGCCCTTCATCACATCATCTGCTGACCCAGTTTTCCATTAACAAAAAAATGTTTCATGAAATGGAAACCTTAGAGAAGATATAACCTCCAACCAGAGCACAAAGAAGCTTGATTCTCACTGATTTCCAGGCTGAATGATGAAACTGGGCCATCAGCTGTTGTCATTTTCATACTTCATCTGCCAACAAACCTAATAGATAAATGCTTTAACATTTTTAGCTAGTCCATTATTACTTCTAACAACCTTACCACAGGAAACCATGCCGTACAACCCAATATAAACATTTTCCAAGTGTTAGGCACAATAAATTCCTTTCAGAGACTGGAAAATGAAAAGGTCTGATAAAATGGGATTTACTGAATGCTTCATAGATAATCAACTCTCAACAAACTGGAATATACAAAAATGTATCTAGCAATTACCACAGGAAATCACATCTTTCTCTGATAATTAAGCCAGCACTTCACAATGAGGGGCTTCAGGTTCATCACTTATTTAACATTTACTGAAGGCCTTCTTGGGGCCAGATGAGAAATAAAAGGACAGAGCAGGAGTCCCATGCCAACATGAAGTCTTCCCACTGCACAGTATGTGGGGTAAATGATGGAACAGAAAATGCACTAGAATTGGCTTTAAATACACACACACGCCTACACTAGTTGTTTTCCCATTTAGTCATCTCTTTTATACAAGTAATAATAGCAAATATTCATGAGCCAGGCACCAAATAAACAATATACATATGTGATTTCATTTCATTTTTCACAATAACCCAAGTCAGGTACTATTATAATCCCCATTTTACAGATGAGAAAACAGCCTCAGAGAGGTCAAGTGACTCATTCTAGATCACCCAGCTTCGTGTGGCCCTAGCTGCCTGCTTCTGAAACCTACGCACATGGCTTAACCCCAACACTGCAGTGTTGCAAAGACTGAATGGACAAAAACAGCTGTGCAGCTTGAGCTTTCTGGAGAAAACAGAAGCTACTATCGCTATAATCCATTTGCTATTTCAGCAGAGCTCTCCACTATAAGAGGAACAGGCTTTCACCTACCTCGAGGCAAAACTTTAATAATACACTCCCCATAAAAATGTGTGTGCGCCTGATGTTGCTCAAAGTACTATTACATACCTTGTCTTACGGCTTCTTAAACCCACTTGGGAAGGGAAAGTAGGTCAGGATTCAATATGCTGTCTCCTCAATGGGCACACTGATGTCACCCAAGACTCAGAAGAAACAGAATGTCTCTCGTGGTTTTAACCACAAAGACCATTTCCAAAATGAGACTTGATGGAAAATGGTTGTCTTTAAACTTCAGTAATTTGCAATTAAGAATTAATATGACTTCAGTCATCTGAGCATTAAATTGTGAGAAAACACTAACTTGCACCTTTCTTCAGTTCTCAAACAATGTAAGGGAGAAGATGCTATAAGTTTCTGCCCTTGAATTTAACCTCTTTTTTTTTTTTTTCTCAACCCATTGCAAAAACTGATTTCTACTACACAGAAAGTACACCTGAAAAGTCGCCAAAAAAAAAAGTAATTATGTGACTCCACTATTATAGAAATACTCTTTCAAGGCTCTGGAAGAAGCATCTTCCTTACTGATCAGACAGCTGTGTTCATATGAATCCTGAGGGGTTTGGCCCCCAATAAGGACAATCATAAAATTAAATTCTATGGAAAGAAAGTCAGTCTCAAATTTAAAGGAATTAAGATATCTATACTAAAAATCAGTGGGTAGGTAAAAATTCATCTTTTATCTCAATCCCAAGAACTCACAAACAGCAGAGTAAGACGTAACACAGGAGACAGCAGGAAAGGATGGAAGTCTTTCCTTTCACCAAAAGTGAAAAACACCAGAATAGTGTGAACAAAGTCAATTCCATTTAAAGTTCCAAGGAAAAAAGAATAAAAACATCTCAAAGAATGAATCAGAAGTGACATTTTATTCATAAATCAGAGCTATCTTAGAAATTTCACAGCATTGCTTAACACTCAAAAACTCTAACCTCAAGGTAAGAATCTCACCTTATCAGGTCATTTTTGACAAATTCACCAGATATAAAAGGAATCTTGACTTTATCCATGAGCTTCCGAATTGTGTAGAAAATGATTTCCCTTGAAACTCACAGGCAATGGATTGCACCCTAATTGCATCATTTGCTCTCTGTTTTGAGGGTTCTGGGACAATTTTAAAGACAAGGGAGTTGTGCTTTAAAATTTTCATCCTAATCACAAAATGCAGGCACTTGAAGAAAAACTGCCTCCTGAATTTATGGTCAAAAAGCCCCATATCAGTAGAGAAGTTTGATTTTCCCCAACATGCAGCCTTCACCAGAATGAAATTACATTTAAGAATTTAAGAGACAAGGCTCCCCCGGTGGCACAGTGGTTAAGAATCCGCCTGCCAATGCAGGGGACACGGGTTCGAGCCCTGGTCCGGGAAGATCCCACATGCCGCGGAGCAACTAAGCCCGCACGCCTAGAGCTTGCGCTCTGCAACAAGAGAAGCCACCACAATTAGAAGCCCACGCACAGCAACAAAGACCCAACACAGCCAAAAATAAATAAATAAAATAAAGAATTTAAGAGACAGCCTGAAATCTTCAGGGGGAAAAAAAACAGAACTCAATTAAAAGGCTGAAACAAACCCAATGTAGAAAAAATTCAGAAACATTCGTAAGTAAATGTACTCTCCTCAAATACATTTTTAGTTGGGGAAGATGGTATTACAGATCTATATTCCAATCCTGTTAAGGGATTCACTTATAATGGAAAGAATTAAGTGCCTGACTCTACCTAAACCCTGGGATCATTAGTTCATACTCCTACTGGTGCAAAAAGCTTCTATCCAATCTTCCTATGCTAATGTGCTTACAATATGGCATGAAACCTCACTGGGGATTGGCTAATGTAAAAATGCTGGCAGTGACCTTCATACACATTTTAAACATTTTTAATCTGTTTAAGTTATAGGTCAAAGACGGGGGGTGGAGGATACTCAAAATATTGATAAATAAGAGAAGAGCACTTTATAATCTTCAAAGCACTTTCTCCTTTAGTCCTCACAACAATCCCAAGCAGAGACTGGTGCCCCATCCTCCAGATCACAGAATTTTAAAGCTGGTGAAGGGACTAACCCACCCAATACATTCTACTGGAACAGAAGCAGGGGGCCTTGTCTGGTTGTTCCCTATCATATTCTCATAGCACCTAGTACACAGCAGATGCTCATCAACACCATCACTATTACATATTCAAAAAGTCCAACCCACTTTCCAGAGAAGATAACCCCAGTCCAGAAGTGATATGACCTGGCCAAGGCCGTAATGCTGGCTACCTATTCCCCACACTCCTGCTTCCTAATTCAGGGTGGGTTCTTCTCCCTACCCAGGCTGTCACTGAAGCTATAAAAGGGGTTCCCAAACTCCCTCCCAGAATTCAGAACTCACACTGGCATCTGATCATTTTTTCTGTTTTCAGTAGTTTTAACCTGTATCTTTTTCCTCCCTTTAGCAGATATTCGGTTCCATCTTATGCATCATTCTTCACTTTAGTGCCTAACTCTATACAAAGGACTGTGCCTCTGGAGGACAAAAGATGAATGAGAGTGAGTGCTTTCAAGCGATTTATAAGCTGATGACAATTAAGAAAGGCAGCATCAGGAAGGAGCTCTGAAGCACAGAGAACTGGACCTGCAAATTATGGGAGAAAGGAGAGTCTAGGTAGAGGGACCAACATGAGGTGATAAAACCTTAAAACATGTCTGGAAGAAAACAAGTGATTCAGCCTCATTGGAAGTTATAGTAGAGGGAAGAGGAGGCTGAGTGATGACCTAGAATCAGTCTGTGGAATATGTGGGCAAGAAGCTGGCATTTAATTCTTCAGGTAGATTCTTACTCCCTCTGATACCTCTCTTCCTTTCCTACTTGTCCCACTTCCTCCCAGCTTAAAGAATAAATAAATAGATAAGGGTAGCACACAAAAGCTTTTGAGTATTCACTCTATATCCTCATTACGTTCTTTTTATTTGGAAAAGTTCTCTCAGTAATATATTACTATAATGGATAATTTCAGATCAAGGGTACCAATTGTGACTCTATACTGACCTAATAGGTCAATTAACCATTCTTAATCATTTGGCAGTTAAGGATCCCTTTGACAATCTGATGAAAATATGGACCCTCTCTCTCAGAAAAATGCACTTACACAAAAAAATTCAGGAACCCAGATTAAGAACCTTTCCCTAGTAAAAATTATGGAACAAACAGGACTAACCAAAAAAAAAAGACATAACTGCAGTTTCTAATACTAACCAGGAGTACCCAATTCCCCCCATTCACATATGTAGAATCTCTCTTCTGAGTGACGTAGTAATTATCCTTAGTGAATAAATAAAATGAGAGAATTTCTCCAAGTTTTATAATCTCCATCAGCTAGCAACAAAAAAGCTTCTACTTATTGGGCTTGACTACGTCGTGACAGGCCCTCCGCAAAGCAGCTGATATGCAGTATATAATACTAAAGTCCTATATAATAGTTATATTTCAGAGGAAACCGAAGCTCAGAGGGATCAACTGACCTGACTCAAGCCTATTCAGCTGGCAAATGGCAGAGCTGGGTTTAGAACTCTGGCATTTTGACTTCCAAAGGCCATCTATACTGCCTCCCAGCAAAAAGGACCTTGTCACTATATTGATTATGGGGAGCGATCAAAAGATACTGCCATCTCCTAGTAAGTAAACAGTCCAGTCCAAGGTTCCAGTTCAGTATTACACACCTTCCGTACAGGTGGCCAATAAATACGTGCTGAGTGACTATGGGCAAAGAGAACCTTGTCCACAAAAGGGGGGAAATGGTGTCAACAGTCTTTAAAAGAGTTCCACGTGAATGCGTGTGTCACAGCTTGGACCTCAGTCACTGTTGTATTTCCAACTGGGCCTCTCCAGCTTGTCAATGACCCTAAGCACCTCATCTATGTTACACCCTTGCACGCAAAGGTTTGCAAAATATCAATGACGTAATGAGATAAATCAACAGTGAAATTTCTTTTTTTAATTAATTATTTATTTATTTATTTATTTATGGCTGCCTTGGATCTTCGTTGCTGCGCGTGGGTTTTCTCTAGTTGTGGCGAGCGGGGGCTACTCATCGTTGTCGTGTGCAGGCTTCTCATTGCGGTGGCCTCTCCTGTTGCAGAGCACAGGCTCTAAGTGCACAGGCTTCAGTAGTTGTGGGTGGCGGGCTCTAGAGCACAGGCTCAGTAGTTGTGGCGCACGGGCTTAGTCGCTCCGCGGCATGTGGGATCTTCCCGGACCAGGGATTGAACCCGTGTCCCCTGCATTGGCAGGCAGATTCGTAACCACTGCGTCACCAGGGAAACCCCAACGGTGAAATTTCAATAAAATAAAGTCTGGATAATTTTCCCCTCATGTTCCTATTCTACCCTGTACATCTTCCAAGACTATAGCCATGACACTACATGACAGTTGTTCCCATGAGACTATTAGCTACCATTTCTGAGCACTTACGTTGTATATCACTGAAAGCCTATTTAAGGCCAGAACCTAGTCATTTTCATCTTTATATGACCACTGCTCAGCTACTTAGACGTAGGAAAGTAGTAATCATATTTCAAATACAAAGACATTTTTACTAAACAATGAGAGAATACATGAAGGCTTAAGAGCCATAAACCAAGCTTCCAAAAAGAAAACTTACACACTCCTCCCTCCCTTAGATGTTCAACAGTAGACACCTCCAAATAAATATCAGGGAAAGGGACTTCCCTGGTGGCGCAGAGCTTAAGAATCCACCTGCCAATGCAGGGGACACGGGTTCGAGCCCTGGTCCGGGAAGATTCCACATGCTGCAGAGGAACTAAGCCCGTGAGCCACAACTACTGAGCCTGTGCTCTAGAGCCCGCCACCCACAACTACTGAGCCCGGGCGCCTAGAGCCCGTGCTCCACAACAAGAGAAGCCACCACAATGAGAAGCCCGCACACCACAACGAAGAGCAGCCCCCGCTTGCCACAACTAAAGAAAGCCCGCGCACAGCAACAAAGACCCAACACAGCCAAAAAAAAAATTAAAAAAAAAAATCAACTGACATGCTTGTTTAAAAATAAATAAATAAATAAACAAATATATATATATATATATATATATATATATATATATATATATATCAGGGAAAAACGAAATGCAGTGCCCAATCTAAAACGGTGAAATAAAAGGGAGACAAAATGAGGCCATGGGTGTCAGTGTTACTCTAAACCAGTGGTTCTAATCTTTTTTGGGTCATGGATCCCTTTGAGAATTAAAAGAAAGCTACTGATCCTCTCTTCACAGAAAATAAACAGAACCAAAATTCAGCACATACCCTTGACAGCATCATGGACATTCCCCCATCTCAATCCCTTAAGGGTCCACAGACCCTTGAGTTCGTAACTTTTCCTTAGAATCCGCATCTCTAAGCCCCGTCTAACTAGATGCAACCCAAATTCATCAACTTTTTTGTTCGTTAGAGGTCATACCCACATTCGGGAAACTGAAGACAGAGGTAATAGCTTTAGCACTGGCAATGTCTCACTGCCCACCACAACAAAGGGTCCCTGCTCCTCTCACTACCTGATTCATGTTATTATGCCACAGTAAAAAACTGGGGGGTAAGCATGTTCATTCTCCCCCAAACAGAATGTAAGAAATTCAAAAGCAGGTGTCATATCTGACAATATTATCTAGATAATGGTTTACTTAAAGAACAGATTTAAAACAACCTACACGTTATCTCTTATTGTAAAGTGAGATATAAATTAATGTAGTACAGGAAAAGATAGTCTGGTACATAACTAGCAGATTTTAAAACAAAATATTTTCCTGAATTGGACCCCTGGGAGCTTGAAATACAAGACTAAGTTTGTTAAAAATGTGCTTTCTCGGGCTTCCCTGGTGGCGCAGTGGTTGAGAATCTGCCTGCTAATGCAGGGGGACACGGGTTCGAGCCCTGGTCTGGGAAGATCCCACATGCCGCGGAGCAACGAAGCCCGTGCGCCACAACTACTGAGCCTGCGTGTCTGGAGCCTGTGCTCCGCAGCAAGAGAGGCCGCGACAGTGAGAGGTCCGCGCACCACGATGAAGAGTGGCCCCCGCTTGCCGCAACTAGAGAAAGCCCTCGCACAGAAACGAAGACCCAACACAGCCAAAAATAAATAAATTAATTAATTAATTTAAAAAAAAAGTGCTTTCTCATCTCTATAGTCCTGATTTCTGTCTCTATGGCAGGGATTTGGCCATCTATGGTATATATGCCACTATACAGCAAACTACAGCCACCATTCCCTAAAGGACTGAGGGAAACTGCCAGTGGGGTCTGAGAGGGTGAGGGGGTGTGAGTAGGAGTCTTGCTTCTGGTTGTAAAGATATTTATTCAAGAAACATTTCCTGAACATCAATGATGCCTAGATCCCTGGTTATATGCTTAGAGATAAAATGGTGAAAAGCACAGCCCCTGTCTTCAAGGTGTTAAGACGTAGTTGGATAAAGAGAGAGGAAAGCAGACAATCAGAACACAGAGTAATAAGTACCACGTTAGGGATAAACTCAGGCAAGGGGCTCACCACTGCAGGTCAGGGGAGGCTTTCTGAGGGAAATAAAATCTAAGGCAGACCTAAAGAATTAGTTAAATTTTGTGTTTTTGTTTTTTTGGTTTGTCTGTTTGTGGGGGTTGTTTTTGGTTTTGTTTTGGTTTTGGTTTCGGTTTGGTTTGGTTGGGGGTAAGGGGTGGCAGGAAAATATACCATAAAAAAGAAAACAGTATATGAAAAGAGTCAGAAGCAAGGATCTCTGGAAGAGCTACAGTCATCCAACGTGGCTGGAACACTGAGTTTAATGAGGGAAGTGGACAGAGAGAGAGGCAGAGCTCCCAGAGGGCCCTTATATAATCTAAATTTATGTAAACCCCACCCCACTTAGTGAACTCACAGCCCTTAAATGCTCTTGCTCTTCCTGGCTTTTTCTTTTTTTTTTTTTTAAACTTGTTTTAGAATAATTTTAGACTTACACGTGTCAAAACAAAGAAATTATCTCCGGTACAAAAAACTAAACTGCAGACTGTATTTGGATTTCAGTTTTTCCATTAATTCTCTTTTCTGTTCCAGGATCCAATGCCACATTCCACTTAATTCAAAGACTTTAAAAAATTCCTTCCTTTACTCCTGAGCACCACAGTTTTATCATTTTTCATCACTCTATCCATGCCTTGCTAGGCCCCAACATCACCAGCCCACTTAGAATGTAAATACTACATCATTTCCGAACAGAATGGAAGTTCCCAAAAACAAATGATTTGGAGTAGGGAAAACCATTAGGGATTCAAGGAAATTTAATAAAAACTAAATCAGTGACATCTTTACATGGGAAAAGCGTATACACGTGAGCACGCACATACACACGCCCCTAGCCTCCCCCTTTACAAAAAGAACTTGGCCTATGGTGCTGCTTCCACTATGGAAGAGAAAAGAAATGACAGCAGATCCGCTTCTGCTTCTTTAGTCTTGCTAGCAAGTAATAAATCCTTTAATCTCTCTCTCTTCAAATACCCCAATCATCCCAAGAAGGAATCAAGCCAAAAACACCAGAACACCCGACTCATCCTCAAAACAAAATGCCAGCAAAATCATCTGGGATATGGAAGTGGAAAGAATGATGATTCATCCTCTTAAATTTTCACTAAGGACTCTAATCATTTGGACAGAATTCCACTTTGTCACAACAATCTTCATAAAGCTACCTGACCAACATTAGTCATACTTCTATTAAATTTATGACCCTTTCTATTATATTTATTCTAAGCCTCCATCTCTGAAAATTCCCAAACCTACAACAACCCTGGTGAATTTCAATTTGTAGAATCAAGGATGAATCCTTTGCAGAAATCACTGAAATGCCAATGAAAACTGGCAATTTTTTCTACAACTAAAACACAATTCTTAAAAATGGCTATTCCTAGGAAGTAGAATTTAAGGAATATTTTAACTTTCTTTACATATTTCAGCTATTTATCTGCGGGCTATTTATCAAACATTCATCAAATACATAAGAAGCATGGTCCTATGTCAGAGTTAGGAGAGGGAGGAAAAGAAGAATCTCTCCCTTGTGGAGGATACAGTCTACATCTGCACTCCCTAATGCTTTGCCCATTTAAAGTTTAATCAAAATTAAATAAAATTTAAAATTCTGTTTCTCAGTCACACTAGCTCCATTTCAAGTAGAAACACGCGGCTGATGGCCGTTGTAAAGGACAGAGGTGATTAGACAGGGCTGATCTAAAAGAAGCTCTGATGCTGATTCAGAGCTTGGAAATAGAGAAATGATCTGGGCAAGGTTTCCGGGAAGACATGCATCTGACATGGTTATTAAAGTGAGCATTCCAGACTGGCTGATGACACACAACACATGCCACTGGCTTTTCCCTTGAACATCATGCAATACCAAAATTCCCAGGGCTATTCCCCAAAAATGAAAAGCAAATTTTTCAAGGAGGCATAACAGAAAGAATTGGGTAACAGGCTTTGACTGTATTTTGCTAAGGTAAGATTAGATGAAAAAACTAGATTATAAAGTCCAATTAGGACCTCACTAAAAAGGAGGGGCAGAAAATGGAACTGGAATTAACTGCTAGATCATTCTGGAAATCTTTAACAGGTAAGCTAAACGAGGGATCAAGGGGACAAACGAAAGAATGTACCATGTTCATCCAAATACCCTTCAGTGGGAGAAACATTTCCCAATAATCAAGGTCAATAATTAAGGTGAAACTGCAGAGACAGAGAGAGAAAAGAGAGCACACACACAAAACCAGCCTGGTAAAACTGTATAACAATTTGGTACTTTCTAAGGGGCAGGTGTTTTTTTCTTACTCTCTTTTCTCTGAATCTACCTACATTACCTAAATACATGCTGCCCTCAGTTCCCTCATCTGTAAAATGGGCACAGAAATAGTACCAGTACCTATTTCTGAGGTCTGTTAACGTGGATTCCTTGAGTTAATACATGTAAAGTGCATAAAACAGTGCCTAGCACATAGAAAGGACTAAAGAAGTATTGGCTATTATTACTGCAGAAGTCTCTGAGGACCTAGTTTCACTTGGTGAGAGTAAAAGGATTTCCCTAGAGGTTAGCTCACAGGGGAGAGGGATATTGTATTGACTGTCATATTGGGAGGGGGGTTTTGAAAAGTCACATCTGTCCCAAGCTGAGCGAGCTACACAGACATCTTCCAACCATGTCCTATGCGCTATTATAACACCCAAAGCCATGGGGGGACAGCTGCCAGAACTTTGGCAAGCTTTAGGATTTAGCTGCGGACCCTTGATATCAGGACTTAGGATATCAAAGTCCAGTTTTTTTCAAAAATCCATCTTGGCTTACCAGCTGGACTAGTCTATCCTTCATTCAGGCATTAATTAGGCACCAGTGACAAGTTAGGCACTTTATGAGGAAAAGTGAAAAACAAAAAAGAACAAATTCCTAGCTTTTTTTTTTTTTTTTTTTAAACAAATTCCTAGCTTTAAGAAGCAGAAGATGGGAATTCCCTGGTGGTCCAGGGGTTAGTACTCGGCGCTTTCACTGCAGTGGCCAGGGTTCAATCCTTTGTCAGGGAACTAAGATCCCACAAGCCATGGCAGCCAAAAAAAAAGAAAAAAGAAAGAAGAAAAGAAGTAGTAGAAGATAACTATTCTACTTCTAGGAATTTCTCCTCCAGGTATAATCTCACACATGCAAATTGACATATATTCACATTTCCCCTACGGCACTGATTGCAAAAGCAAAGAACTGGAAACAAATCCAATATCCAAATATAGGAGACTGGCTAATTACAGTGTTATCTGTGTAGTGGAATACCACCAGGCTGTAAAAAAAGAACAAGGAAGCTTCCTTTGTGCTAACACTGAACATCTCCCAAAATATTAAGTAGAAAAAAGGAAGATGCAGAACAGTAATCATAGTATGCTACTATTCATGTAAAGGGGGTGGGGTGGAATGCATACATACTTCTATTTGCTTGTTTGCATGAAGTATCTCTGGAAGGAAAAAAATATCCCCGGTAGAACACTGATGTCTCCACAGGGGACAAGTGGGTGGCTGGGGGACAGGGATAAGGGAACAGTATGGGTGTTTTGTGACTGCTGATTCAGAACCATACAAACATATCACTACACACACAAAAAAGTGATATGTATAACATCACCAGCAAAGTGCTAATGGAACAGAGCTGAGGAAAAACCCCAGGAAGAAAGGTCTCAATAGTGGACACTTGAGAGGATGCTGAAGAATGAGCAGGAAATTCACCAATCAGAGGATAGGTAAGGGAACTCTCAAGAGGAACCAGCTTCATCAAAAACACAGAGGCAGAGCTTCTCTGGTGGTGCAGTGGTTAAAAATCCACCTGCCAACGCAGGGGACGTGGGTTCGAGCCCTGGTCCAGGAAGATCCCACATGCAGCAGAGCAACTAAGCCCAGGCGCCACAACTGAGCCTGCGCTCTAGAGCCCGTGAGCCAAAACTACTGAGCCCGCGCACCTAGAGCCTGTGCTCAGCAACAAGAGAAGCTACCGCAGTGAGAAGCCTGCGCACCGCAACGAAGAGTAGCTCCCACTCCCTGCAACTAGAGAAAGCCCACACAGCAACGAAGACCCAACACAGCCAAAAATAAATAAATAAATTAATTAATTAATTTAAAAAACACACAGAGGCAGAAAAAGAACAGAGCGTGTTCTGGAGACTGGGAAGGCACGATGGGCCAAAGCGTACAAAGGATTCCACAGAACACACTAGTGATCTGGACTTAATCTTACAGACCATAGAAAAGCACCAAAGGTTTTAAAGCAGGGGAGCAACAGTCAGGTTTTTGTTTAGTGCCTCCAGTGACTTGTTGAGAATAAATGAGAGAGGAAAGAATGAAGAGGACACCTTTGTAGGAAACTTCTGCAATCAAGCACAATACCATACTTCTCAGAATTCCCAGTGGCACAAAGCACAGGGGATTTTGCTTAACTGGCTTAATACTCAACTAATCATTTGAGAATAACAAGCTCTATCAACTGAACACTTACTATATGCCAAACGTTTTTCATACATTACCCCGGTTTCTCAAAACAACCCTGTGAGACAGCTATTAGTATCTTTACTTTACACATGAGAAAACTAAGGCTCAGAGAAGAGCTTAAGATTACAATAAATGCAGGAACTGAGACAGGTATCTGTCTATTTAATACCTGTGCACATACTACTCGTGTTGGCCTGTGGCAGTTTTCCCCAGTCTATGTAAAAATGAGAATTAGAAACATACACCTACATATGTCCACGTAAAGCTGCCAACTTCCTTGAAAATGGCTATCTTTTGGGAATTTCCTGGCCGTCCAGTGGTTAAGACTCTGCGCTTCCACTGCAGGGGTCGCTGGTTGGGGAACTAAGATCCCGAAAGCCTCGCGGCCAAAAAAGAGAAAATGGCTGTCTTCTATTCTAATAGTGGGTCCTTTTTCTTCAACGAAATAACGGTGAGTAGTTTCCCTTTCTTTCTTTTTTTTTAATGTCCTCCCTGGCGAAACTAAAAATTGGTAAATTAATATTTTTTTTTCCCACCACCATATTGTCAACTGGTCTGTAAAAGCCAAGTCTGGAACTACTGCACCAATAATGACATTACAGAGCATTTACCGTGACGCAGGCATGATCTTAAGCTTCTTAAATACACTATCTGTTTTAATTTGCACAGTGACCCTATGAGTAGACACTATTATATTCCCCTTTTTATAGATGAGGTGCCTGAAGGCACCAAAGTTTAAGTGTGTTGTCTGAGAGTGCAGAGCTGGCAAGAGGTGGGACTGGGGCTCGACCCGAGGCCATGCATCACGATGGGAGGAGTAACTGAGGCCTCAGTGCTAACACTGTGAATACTAAACAGACCTCAACAACTGCTACTCGGCCTATGACCTACAACATTTAGATGTGTGAGACCCTGCTAAGACCCTAAAATTGGCTGCTACCTGGGGTGAGTTACAAGATTACAGATCAATAGCACATGCTGTTGTACTGATTCAAAACTTCATCAGGCTTCCTCTAACATGCTGGCCTACTTAAACAGTTTAATTAATCAAACTGTGCTTTTTCATCCTCCCAGAAAACTGAAAGACTGTCCAATGTTACAGAATTCCACATCCACTGTTGGCATTTAGTTCTCCAAAAAAAAACCGGACACAAAAAGCCTTTGTAGCAGGCAGAATAGGTATTTAGGCCCATTTTATAGACAAGAACTCAAGATAAATGACTTGTCCAAGGTCACAAAGTTGGTAAGAAGCAAAATGAAAACGGCAGAAAGGGTTTTTACATCACTTGAAGAAACCCAAGAATCTAAGGACTAAAGGATTCCAGAGACTTTATTTTTCCTGGTTTCTCTCAAAAAATCATATATTTAATTCAACAAATACTGTGCTTCTATTGACGTGTTCTAGGACAAATGTGATGGGTTCACAGAATAAACGGGGAAACAAAACAAAAAAACCCTGTGGAGCTTCCAAGCTACTTTGCAATTTCTTCCTCATGTCTAAATGTAAACCCCTCACACTGCAAATGAACATCAGGTCTTCGATGTTCTCCCTAGTGAAAGAAAGAATGACCAATAAATGAACAGGTATATGTGTGTGCAAATGTCCTGTTAGTAACAACAATAAAAACAAAGAAGGTAAAATTGTTAATTTCCAAATTATTCCGTATTCAAGATAAAACATGAACTTGGACCACTTTCTTTCTCATAATAAGATGATATCTGTCTTCCTAGTCAACGCATTCTTGTGTTGAAATGTTCAGTCGCACTTAATTCTTTAAGATAAGATCGGGGAAAAAAAAAAAATCAGGCCACTGGCCTTCTAAATTTTTTACTTTCTGGTACAGAAACAGGGTGTTCCTTGTGTCACCTGTAAGGGAAGAATTGTTTTTGTTTTATAAATGGCATATAAACTCTCAGAGAGGAGGAGGCATGTTTTGTACAACTGGTACTCTAAGCAGTGTAGACACCCAAACATTGGTTGAACAGGGAGGAAAAGGGAAAAATAAAACTTGTCTCCCAATACCTCTATCCTTTGGAGCTCAGAGAACCAGTTTGTTCCCTCTTCTGCTTAATAGTCCTTAATTATTTAAATATTTAAGTAAAATTAATCAACTATATTAAATAAATAAAATTATTTAAATACGATTTAAAGAATTTTTTGGCCCTTAAAAGGGAAGATATAACTAGTTCCATGTCCATTCCTGATTTTGACCAAGAAAAGGAAAAAGTAATGTACTAATGGCTCCTTTAAAACAAGCATGGTTGGGGTGGGGGACACCTTGGTATAGCTACAGCTATCAGCCATGAAGTAGACTTTTATCTTCCTCATCTCTGGGGTAAAATCAGTTCTGTGAAGTGTACAGCACACCAGAGAAAGTGGCAGAAAGCAGGGGCTCCAAGCAAAGGCTCTGAACCAGACTGCCTCCGGGACCTATCAGCCCTGTGGCCTTGGGTAAGTTCCCTCAGGAAGCCTCAGCTCCCTCACTAGAAAATGAAATACCACGTACCTCAGAGCAGAGGATTACGGTGAGGAGAATATGAGGGAACACTCAGGAGTCTCCTGGTACTCAATAAGCATACTGTTGTTATTAACTGGTAATACTGCTATAATTAATTCAATTATTGTGCTAAAAAAGGGTAACTGCCTTACCTTCAAAGGTACTAGAGTCGGCCTCTCGCCTTCTGAGATGGCCCACACTGTCTGTGGAGTGTGTTTCTTCCTGAATAAACCTTCTAAAAAAAAAAAAAAAAAAAAAAAAAAGGTACTGGAGTCCAACAGACCTCACTATTACTAATTTCTTGCTTTTCAGCTCAATTTTTCCTTCATATGTTTTCAAGAAAAACCAAATATAATACAACTGCTCTGCCAAAAAAAAAAAAATTGTTTAACCTTTTTTTCTTCTGAATCAAAAACAGTAAAATCATTATGGAAAATGGGAAAACTCAGAAAAAAAATTTAATCACTCAAAATTCTACAACATAGAGATAAATACTAACAGCACTCTGGCATATTTCTTCCACTTTTTCCCATATATATTTTAAAATAACTGGAACCACACTGTTTATAGTTCTATATCCTGCTTTTTTCTCATACTTAATTTTATTTTGTGTGCACTTTCCCATGTCAAGAATTCTCCAAAAACATCCCTTTTACATGACTCCAGACTTTTCCATAAAGTGACCATTCCCTTAAAGTTAAAACATTTAGATTGCTTCTCTTCTTTCCAATACACATCACTATAATTAACATCTTTGTATAAAATCTTGGTGGTCATCTCTAGTTTTGGGTCCATATAGATACCTATAACTAGATCAAGGATTGTGTGTCTTAAAACATTGCCAAACTGCTTTCCAGAAAGTTCACACCAGTTTGCGTGCCTGACAGTCCCATCATGATGTCACAGCAGTGACCATACCTATTTCCTTTTAATTCCAAGTAAACAGAGACCCAAAAACTCTGGAATTACAACACAAATAGGAAAGATCTGTTATTACAAGATGCTTTTGACACTTGTAATTTGTATGAGATCACTATTATCCCATTCATTGTCAGGTATATGACCTCGAACAAACTTGGAAAAGTTATAAATATGATCCTACACATTCACATTTGTATATTAAAGTCATGACTGAAGTGCCTTACAGACAGACTCTCAGTTTCCAACTTATGAAGAATTGTGTGGAAAGGAAATTATGCCCCATCATATGAAAAAGGGGTCTGTACAAGATGTAGAAAATTCAGAAATGTACACTTAAGATTTATGTACTTTTCTACATGTAAGTTGCTACTTAATTTAAAAAAAAAGTAAAAAAAAAAAAAAAGTAAACAAAAAGAAAAAATGTTAAGGGAATCTGTACATAAGAAAATATGTATTCCTTGCATACACACATGTAACATCAAATCACAACTACTTTAGCTCAACTGACCATTTTTAAGCCTTCATGGCTGTTGACTAATACTAGGCATATGCCACAACCCACTCCCGCAGCAGTCAGGGTCCTTTTTCCTCATTTATCAAAGGTTTTATGTGCATTCCTCAACTGACTGACCAATCAGTGTAAGAAATTTCCTATAGGTCAGCAGCATTAAAATATTCAATGATATCAGTCCGTTAAAAATGATATTACAGGGCTTCCCTGGTGGTGCAGTGGTTAAGAATCCGCCTGCCAATGCAGGGGACACGGGTTCAAGCCCTGGTCCGGGAAGATCCCACATGCCATGGAGCAACTAAGCCCGTGAGCCACAACTACTGAGCCTGCGCTCTAGAGCCCACGAGTCACTACTGAAGCCTGTGCGCCTAGAGCCCATGCTCCGCAACAGGAGAAGCCACTGAATGAGAAGCCCACGCACCACAAGGAAGAGTAGCCCCCACTTGCCTCAACTAGAGAAAGCCCACACGCAGCAACGAAGACCCAACGCAGCCAAAAAAAAAAAAAAAAGAATAAATAAAATAAATAAATTAAAAAAAAAATGATATTACAGGGCTTCCTGGTGGCGCAGTGGTTGAGAGTCTGCCTGCCAATGCAGGGGACACGAGTTCGAGCCCTGGTCTGGGGAGATCCCACATGCCGCGGAGCAACTAAGCCCGTGTGCCACAACTACTGAGCCTGCGCGTCTGGAGCCTGTGCTCCGCAACAACAGAGGCCGCGATAGTGAGAGGCCCACGCATCGCGATGAAGAGTGGCCCCCGCTTGCCGCAACTAGAGAAAGCCCTCGCACAGAAATGAAGACCCAGCACAGCCAAAAATAAATAAATAAAAGTGAAATTCTTTAAAAAAAATGATATTACAAAAGCAGCATCTACCAGCCTTCCACCTAAAAACTTAATAAGCATTTCTGAAATATAAAGACCTAGTGATACTTTTTTTTCCCCAATAAATTTATTTATTTATTTATTTTTGGCTGTGTTGGGTCTTCGTTGCTGCGCGCGGGCTTTCTCTAGTTGCAGAGAGCGGGGGCTACCCTTCGCTATGGTGCACGGGCTTCTCATTGTGGTGGTTTCTCTCGTTGCGGAGGACGGGCTCTAGGCACATGGGCTTCAGAAGTTGTGGCACGCAGGCTCAGTATTTGTGGCTCGTGGGCTCTAGAGCGCAGGCTCAGTATTTGTGGCACGTGGGCTTAGTTGCTCCGTAGCATATGGGATCCTACCGGACCAGGGCTCGAACCTGCATCCCCTGCATTGGCAGGCAGACTCTTAACCACTGCGCCACCAAGGAAGTCCAAGACCTAGTGACACTTTTAATCACCAAGCATTTAGGTACACTACTCCCAGTGACACAATTCCCTTGAAGTGAAAGCCACTCTAGCTGAAGATGCTGATTTCAAGAATCTAATAATCTTGTATTAATGCAGTGCTGACTTTCATTTGTACACAATCAATTTGTTACTGAACAAAGAATCCTCTTTAATTGCCCGTGGCAATTAACAGTAATCATTTTCCTTGTCTTATTCCTAAGCAGTGCAGGCTGCAATAGATGAAGCCCCGGTTTTGACCTTTCTTTTAAATGGAGATGGGAAGAAGTACAATGCAACAATATTTTTTTTACAGTTCAGGAGGCTATTAGCTGTAGCTGGAAAACACTCTCTCACCCCAACATTATTTAATAACTTTCTTTTTTTTTTAAATATTTATTTATTTATTTATTTTTATTTATTTATGGCTGTGTTGGGTCTTCGTTTCTGTGCGAGGGCTTTCTCTAGTTGTGGCAAGCGGGGGCCACTCTTCATCGCGGTGCGCGGGCCTCTCACTATCGTGGCCTCTCTTGTTGTGGAGCACAGGCTCCAGATGCGCAGGCTCAGTAATTGTGGCTCACGGGCCTAGTTGCTCCGTGGCATGTGGGATCCTCCCAGACCAGGGCTCGAACCCGTGTCCCCTGCATTGGCAGGCGGATTCTCAACCACTGCGCCACCAGGGAAGCCCTATTTAATAACTTTCTGAATTGTAATTTAAAAAAAAAAGTATTATAGGGAGCTCCACACAAACAAGTCAAGGGGCAAAGTATATTTTTATCTATACATTTGTAGTTGTCTAGAGAGTTTTCTCAGAAGAAAATCAATTAGGAGCTATTCAGATACTTTTCTATTTGCCAAAGAAAATATAGATTTTTTTTTTCTTGGCTGCGCTGGGTCTTCGTTGCTGTGCGCGGGCTTTCTCTAGTTGCTTCGAGGGGGGGCTACTCGTTGATGCGGTGCGTGGGCTTCTCATTGTGGTGGCTTCTCTTGCTGCAGAGCACAGGCTTCAGTAGTTGTGGCTCGCGGGCTCTAGAGCGCAGGCTCAGCAGTTGCGGCATACGGGCTTTGCTGCTCCCCTGCATGTGGCATCTTCCTGGACCTGGGATCGAACCCATGTCCCCTGCATTGGCAGGCGGATTCTTAACCACTGTGCCACCAGGGAAGTCCCGAAATATAGATTTAAGGCCATTACATGACCAAACATTTCCATCTTATTTCTGTTAGATAAATTTACTTACACTTTTGTTACACCTGGGTGTGAATCCAGGTCAGAAATAAAATGCTCAACTTCTTCAATATGCTGACTAGAAAGACAAGCTGGTACTTGTGGCTGTGGATTCCTTTTAAAATACTGTGATATGGAACCTAATGTGTGTTCAGTCTCTGAATATGAAAATCTTTAAGATTAATATGGGACTGCCTCCAAAGCAGCTAGAAGTTAGTAATAGTCTATTGAACATTCACTTCCCTCACCCTACCCCATATTATATATATAGTTAATTGTTTATAACTGACTATGAATTCCTCAAGAGATTAGAGATACAGCTTATTCTTACATCCCGGACAGGCAAGGCAGTCTAATAAAATAAACATAAATTTTAGAATCAGACAGACATGGATTTATAACATAGCCTTAGCATCTATTAGCTGTGTAGCCCTGGTCAAGACACTTAGGATATATGTGTGTATGTATGTACACGGATTAAATGCTGACCAAGAGGGCATGCCATCTAAGAGTTTCAAGCCTAAAAATAGCCATTATGGTCAGTGTACACATCTCCCCAACTCCCCCCCTCCCACCCCAAAAAAGAAAAAAGTCTTTGGCACCAGCTTGGCTTCAATCAGCATGTATGTAGTGGGGGCCTACTATGTACAAGATATTTTGCTAGGTATGATGGGAAACAATGGGAACCAACTGGTATAACCCCTTCATTTTTCTAATGAAGAAACTGTAGCCCAGAGAAGTGAAAATGATTTGGCCAAAGTCACTCAGCTAGTAAGCAGCAGAGCCAGGGCTAGAACCCAGGTTTCTTCTTTATCAATCCAACCTTGTTTATGCCATAGGAAGCTGCTTCTCAGTTGTTCAAGTTTGATTACCAAATGCAAATATTACAATAGTGACTACTAGCAAGAGAACATTTTCCAAATAAGAAGGCAGACACTAGGAGAGCAAAAAAAGTATGAGGGTAGGAACTTCCCTGGTGGTGCAGTGGTTAAGACTCCGCGCTCGCAATGCAGGGGGCCCAGGTTCAATCGCTGGTCAGGGAACTATATCCCACATGCATGCCGCAACTAGAAGTTCACAAGCCACAACTAAGGAGCCCACATGCCGCAACTAAGGAGCTGACAAGCCGCAACTAAGATCTGGTGCAACCAATAATTAAAAAAAAAAAAAAAGTATGAGGGCTTCCCTGGCAGTCCAGTGATTAAGACTCTGCCCTTCCACTGCAGGGGTGCAGGTTCAATTCCTGGTCAGGGAACTAAGATCCCGCATGTCGTCCAGCACGGCAAAAATAAATAAATAAAATTTTTTTAAAGTATGAAATACCTATAGATACATAATGCAACATCACAACTGCCACAAATTTCATAAAATGAAAATGTTCATTTCAAAAAGAATGAAGGAGATAGGCAAGTCTGGCTACTTTCGACTAAAATAAATATTACTTTCCTGTGAGGATGCTTCATGGCTGGTTCTCTGCTAATATATCAACTTAATGGTGTCTCTTAACATTAGCGAAGCAAATAAATGAAGATTAGACTGACAGATGCCACGTATTATTTTCAAGAATTCTTCATAGATGAAGCCTGATAAAGCATATTATCAAAAATTAAATTGAAATAAACTTTCAGGAAGATGAACATGAATGATTTGTTTGCATTTCTTAATACCAGCATTCAAGTGCTATTCAGACCACTGCTATTTGAGAGCCTGGGTCAACAATGACTCAGCTTGAAAAATTCCATACTGTTTTTAAGAGGTATATGGTTTTAGTTATGTAGTTAATACAATCTGGATGCCCCTTTCTCCCCAAATTATAAACTAATCTTCATGTGAATGCCTGAAAAAGAGGCAAGTGTTTATTTTATTTTTGAAAAAGCATACAACAAAGGTAATCCAATTCATTTTACTGCATCCCCTGGGGAAAGAGCCCCCCCACTGCCTGGCCCGTTCTGGGTTACTGGATCTGATGGGGGTGGGGGGGCGGGGCGGGGGGGCGGTGGTTAAGAGTACCACCAGGAGTCCAGTCCCAGTCCCAGCTCTGATGTGGTATGTGATCCAGGGCGAGAATCTACAATCAGAGCTGAATGGTACACAAGACTTCAGGCTACGAATGTGAAGCCCAGAGAGGTAAAGCGTTCTGTCCAAGTGTCCCTCTAATTAGGTTAAGGCCTAGACCAGAAGGTCTCCTACCCGTATGCCCATTACTTTTTTTTTTTTTTAAAGGATTTTCTTATTTATTTATTTATTTATTTATTTATTTTTGGCTGTGTTGGGTCTTCGGTTCGTGCGAGGGCTTTCTCCAGTTGCGGCAAGCGGGGGCCACTCTTCATCGCGGTGCGGGGACCGCTCTTCATCGCGGTGCGCGGGCCTTTCTCTATCGCGGCCCCTCCCGTCGCGGGGCACAGGCTCCAGACGCGCAGGCTCAGCAATTGTGGCTCACGGGCCCAGCTGCTCCGTGGCATGTGGGATCTTCCCAGACCAGGGCTCGAACCCGTGTCCCCTGCATTAGCAGGCAGATTCTCAACCACTGCGCCACCAGGGAAGCCCCCTGCCCATTACTTTTTCAACTATGACAGGAAGCCTGTCAGCATGCCCCTTGCAAGCTTTCCATTTCCCCAACTGTAAATGAGGAGGCTAGATGAGGCACTGAGCTTCAAACTGTTGTTCCAAACCCAAGGGTATTCTGCTGGTCGCCTTCCCTCTTCAAGCAGAGAATCTCCAAGTTTACCTATTTCATATAGTGTGGAAAAGAAATTTTAAACGACTGAACTAGATGATAAATAAAATGTCACAGTGACAGAGTATGTTAACACACTGTTTAGACTGCCAGTTGGTGAACGACAAGAGTCAAAGCAGATCACGGGAAGGCCCTACAAGAGACCTAACACCTCTCAGAAACACCACAGCAAACGGAAGAGGGGAAAGCAGACAAGACTAGAGGGAAACAGACAACTAGTCTCATCTTTTCAGTCTCCAACTGTATTGACCTGATGTGTTTCCTCATCACATACAGACTGACCAAACACCTATGAGGCTGTAGTTTACAGTCACCTATGCAACCCTCACTCTTCCCAGACTGTCCTTTGTCAAAAGTCACCATCAGGCCCATGGATCTGCACAAGGACAACCTGCATGTGTCCAGTATCAAGAGGAATGACTATTTTCTGATCTTTTTATTGTCCTAAATCTTTGGCCTTCATCATAGCAAGAAAAAAAGGGGCAGAGGGTAAGGGAGGGGGGACATAGCCAAAAAGAAAGGCTAGTATAAAAAAAGACAGGAACTTTAATCAGGCCAGTAATACAAAGATTTTCTAGGCAGGGCAAGAGCCCTTGAAGACATATTACGAGGTCGAAAACAGTCGTCTACCGCCATCCCCCACGCCACACCCCACCCCCAACTGGCACATTAAATGTTCCAGAAGGCCAAGGCTACCACCTCAGATTTCTGTAGCACCCAATTCCTTCATGAAAGCAAATGTTGATACAGGGGTTGGAGCCTCTGCTACCATCAGAGAAATCTGACAAGCTCTGGAACATCAGTTACCAGTTTAGGAAGAAAAATCAGCTCTTTGTTCTTCTGTCTCCTCTCTTCCTATTATGTAAATGTAAGCTTTGGGCACGCAGAAACTTTCTATGCTGCCAGTGATGTTAAAACCCTGGAACACGAATTTAAGCAGTACTGCATACACAGTTGTTTTTATTCTTAATTAGCTGCCACTTCCACATTAAGAATAAAAAACAAAACAACTATTTATACCAACATGAGGAACATAAACTCAAACAAATTCAGAGAATTAATCATGGTTCACAAGGCCAAAACTCAGAAATGAACAGAAACTAACAGAAACGAACCAAAATTCTTAAAGTCAATAATGGTGAAGACAAATGCCACAGATAATTAAAATTACCAGACTCTGCTTGTCACAAAACTTAAAGTCCTAAGAACTTAGAAACTAAAGGAGCCATATGGATCTGGTATCCAGCCCCCCTCACCGTCTCACATACAAATGCCCTAACATTTGATGAGTCAATGGTTCAATTCTGTAGATGACAGTGAATGTTTTTTATTTCACATGCATTCACACAGAACTATTCTAAATAAGTGCTGAAGTAAACAAAGTTTGATTATAGCTCAGTTAAGAAATAAAGTCCTTCCAGTAAACGCTCCTTCACAGCAAGATGGCTGCTTTAATATGCAATTGCCCTAGGCCACAGGGGGGGGAAAAAAATCAGGCTTTTGATTTACTTAAGAAATAAAATAAATAAACCTAGAACATGCAAAAGCTTCCTTCTCCCAAGGTAAGGAAGGAAAACGCTTGTCTGGTTTTCTGTAAAAACCACCTCTTCCTCTGAATGAATTTCCTAAACCCTACCCCCAACATAAGATCACTGAAGCTCAAGGAAAAGGCAGCAAAGGTACATTTCGCAGGTAATAAACCAAAAACCCAATCATATCAGCCAGTTCCTGGCACCCATTTCTCACTCTACCAAATCAGGGCAGTCAAAAGGCTGGGGGAGTGTCAGGGTCCACCCACATACGCCTGGTACACCAATGAGCCCCCTCCCTTTCCCAAACATGGATCTACCTATAAGCACTCAGCTCCTGTGGCTGGGAGGGCCTGCAATACCAGAGGGCAGAAATCTAAGTGACACTTGGCACTCTGTTTCAACAAACAACTGCAAAGAGCTTTCCAAACCCAGGCCCTCACCATTTTGAAGACCAGGAAGCTGAATCCTTCCTGGGGCAGAGGTGAAAAAGAAATAAGCCCACTTTCCACCACCCCTCCCAAAGGTCATAAAGCAAACCAGAGGCCATTAGGGAAGGCAAGACTGGCAGCTTCTGCAGACCCACAGCAGTAAACACCAAGTGCGACCACAACCCCCGGTGGGACTGGGGAGAACTCGAGAACTGGCATTTCCCCAGCCGAAGGTAAAACAAATATATGACTTGTCAGCTGGAAGAAAACCAAAAGCATACTCCTAAATTCTCCCAAAGGGTGCTGGCTTGGAGGTGAAAGGGGGAGAGGGTACAACTGTCTCTTTACAATAGCTCAGAGAAGGAGGGAGGGAAAGTGAGAAAGAGAAGACAGACCTGTGAGCAGCTGCACTCTCCTTTTCCGAAGGACACAAAACTGCAAAGCCCAGGGACCCGAAGGGGCTGGGGAGCAAAATGGCAGCGGGAAAGAAAGTGGGGCAGTGGAAAGGAGATATACCCCCACCACCACTAACCTTGGCAGAAATGGGGGAGATGGGGGAGACACTCCCAGACTCGAGAGCAGTAACCAATCAACCAACCCCCATCTATTTCCTCAGATCTCACAGGATCCCTCGAGATAAAACCCTCAGGGTCAGAGAGGTGAGAGAATCTGCAGTCTAAACCTGAGCCTGCAGAAGCCTAGGCCCAACCCAGCCCCTTCCCCTCCAAAGCTGAGGGATGGAGACCAGAGAAAGGCATGCCTGAAGAAGGGAAGCACCCAGTGGGAATGAGCAGGTCAAGCGGGGAAGCTGGGAAAAGCAAATCTGATAGGAACTAAATGGGAAGAGAAGAAGCCTAGCAAGATACAAGGGGAAAGAAAAGATGAGGGAGAAAACAAGGCAATGAAGAACAGATCTGGGAGAGGGCTCACAAAAGGGAGGGAGACTCTAGCCCAGAACCGAGATAGCTCCAAGAGGAAGCTGGGGGGGGGGGGCAGTGACAAGTAGGAATGGTTGGGAAAACATCTCTATACTGGGCAGAGCAGGGGGAAGGAGACTCAGTAAGGGGGTAAGAGGTAGGGCAAAAAGGGGAAGACAAATATGAGCAAGGAGAGAGTGGAGTTTGAGAGCTGAATCAAAATGGTGGGGGGATAGAAGATCAGGTGGAAAACTTAGAATTGAGAGGCAACAGAGGTGCGAGGCAGTCACAAGATGACCAGAGTTAAAGAGGACCACACCGAGAGGGGACAGCAGCAAGAAAGTTAAAATGGGTCCAAAAAATAGGTGGACAAGTGGACAGCTCCAAAAGGGGCAGAGCTGTGAGGAAAGCATTAAATAGAGAGGATGGGGCAGAAGTGAACAAATGAAAGAGCAGGTGCAAAAAGGATTTGGGGCAAGTCTGAGGTGCAGAATGGGAAGGGAAGGGGGTGATGCGTCAGAAACAAGTTATCGACGGTTCAGTGAGGTAAAGGACAAATCTAAGAAGGGCCAAAATGAAGAGGACAGGCCTTGGAGAAACAGGCTGGAAGCAGGTCTTACACAGAGAAGTACTGAAGGGGAGACAGGTCAAAGGAAGCCGGAGCAAATGAATGGAACCGCTCAAAAGAGGGCCAATAAGGAGGTGGGGAAGAGAGGAAACGGCAAGGAGAAGAACACTGGGGCGGAACTGGGGACTGCAGGGCTTGAGGCTGCAGAGAGGCTGAGTTCGGGAGAAAGGTCAGAGAAGTGAAAGGCAGAAACGAGAGAGCTGCAGGGTCAGAGAAGGGGGAGGAGGCTGCCTCATGGAAGGCAAAGTCAGAAAGCAAGCAGGCTGGAGGGCACAGCAAGATCTGAGATTGGATGAGGGGCAGAGTGGGGAGGCAGAAAGGTCTGGAAGAGAGGAAAGGATCTGAATGGCAAACGGGAGCAAGGTCTGAGCAGGGGAGGAGGCAAGCATGGTGCATCGGAGTCCGAGAGGGGGCAGGGAACTGAACTGAGGCAGACGAGGGTCAGAGAGTCCAGGGGTATGGGGGGGTGGGGGGAGCAGGTTTTGTCAGCGGGCAGTAGGGCCCAAGAGGGACGTAGAATTAAGTCCAAGGAGAAGACCTGGGAGCAGCAGTGCCAAGACGAACAGGGTCTTGGATGAATCACCGAGGAGGTGGAACCACAGGTCCTAGAGGGACAGCTCCTGGCGGTGAAACAGCGGAGGGTAACAGAAGACGGGTCAAAGAAGGGGACAGATCCAGGGTGGGGAGAGCGGAATCGAAGAAGGCAGAAGGATCACGAATCTCAAAGTACGGATCCAGAATTAAGGGATGCGGAAGGGTCACTGAGGAGGTGGATCCCATGAGCACTGCAGAATCTAGGAGGGGCGAAGAGCATCATTGAGGGGCGGAAGAGGGAAGGGGGAGGCGCAGAATTGGGAGCAGAGCTGGGGGGGGAGGCCGAGGCAGACACCGAGATCCCAATGGGTTGGAGGGTGGGGGCAGACGCGGCGACAGCAGGGCTGGGCGGGCAGGGGCAAGTCCGAAGGGCAGACGGGCCCCGGCGGGCCGGGCCGCAGCGCGAATCGGCGGGGCCGGCGGGGCCCGGGGGGCTGGGGGGCCGCTCCCTCCCCTCCCCCTCCGGCTCCTCCATTGTTCGCGGGCTCCAGGCCCCGCCGTCCCCGCCTCCCCCTGGACCCCGCAGCGGGGCGGCGCCCGGCCTCGCCGCCGGGGCCCGCGAGCTCGCGCACTCACCAGCTGGGCGCCCTCAGCGCGGCCCTGGCCTCCGGGATCCCGGCAGCGGCGACGGCGGCCCCGGCGCCATGTTCTGCTGCTCCTCGTTCAGCGGCAGCTGAGGCGGCGGCGGCGGCAGCTCCGGCGGCGGGGGGCCGGGCAGACCCTCCCTCGCGGGCTCCCTCCTCCGCCTCCTCCACCTCCTCCTCCCGCCGCTCCGCGGCTCTCCCTCGGGGCGGGGGGCGGGGAGGGGAAGGGGGGAGGGGCGGGAACCAGGGGGAGGGCGGACCAGCCTTGCTCGCTCCTTCCCTCCCTCCTTCGCAATGGCGGCGGCGGCGCCTCCTTCCTGCAGTCGCCGCTCCCGCGCGCGCTCCCCCTCGCTGCTGCGCGTGCGTGGCGCGGGGACCGTTGCAGGGGGATAACGGCCCCTGAGGGCGCGCCGCGAGGGGATAACCGGCGCGTGGCACGGCAGAAGCAAGAGCGCGTGCGCGCCCGAGGGACTCACTGCCACCGCATCGGCCGCGTCCAGGGAACGGGTGCGGAGGGCGCAGTGCGCGTGCGCTCCCAAGAAATGCCGCTAGTGCGGTGGCTGCGGCTCGAGACAGAGCGCGAGGCGACCCGCGACCGGGCAGGGGAATGGGGTGGCCAAGTGCGCGTGCGCGGGAGGGGTTGCCAGCCGCCACGGCTACTCGCGCGAGGCGGAGGGAGCGGTCCTCGAGAGGCGCGCGCACCCTTGCGCGCGCCAGAAGCAGCCGAAACCCTCCTCGCCCCGGCTCTTGGAGAAAACGGGAGGGGAGAGGCATGGCCCAGCTTTGGGGGCGGGAGCGAAGGGCGCGATCCCGCTCGCGCGGGACCTGACCAGCCAATGAGAGGCAAGGGGCGGTGGGTTTGCCGCGCGAGCGCAGCCCCGGGGAAAACGGAGGAGGAGAGAGGGAGCGACGTAACTTGGGGAGGTGGGGCGGGGCTGAGGAGGAGGGAGCGCACCCAGTGGAGGAGTTGATTGGGGAACACGGAGAGGCGTGGCCCGCCTTAGCCCAATAGGAGCCTAGCACTTCGTCGATCCGGAAGAAGGGGCGGGGCTGAGGAGCGCGTGCTCTTTTTCCTGGCAGAGAAGAAAATCTGCAGGTAACGAGTGCCTTATTACAACTTGCTTTGGGTTCTGTGATCGCCTGATCCCGGAAGAGGCGCGAGGGCCTGGTCCCGCATGCAGCCCTGGCCTCCAAGTCGGCATTGTGTAAATGACTGCAAATCAAATGTCAGTTCGGGAGCCCGGAGGGGAAAGAGTAGTGATGGGAAGGGGCACCGCTGTAACCCCTGAATTCCTCTGAACTGAAGAGGGGTTCCTCTGGGACCCCTCCGGAAGTACGGGTCTTGGAAGATGAGCGTTCTGGGAGCCCAGTCAATATTTAAGGAATGCATGAAGAAAAGCTATGTTTCTGATTGCATTTTTCATTTCTTTACTCAGTCTCCTCATCTAAAAAATGGAATGATAATCTTAGCTCTTTAGTAAGGTTTGCAGGGAGAATTAAATGAGTTATATTTGTAAAGCGCTGAAAATCATGCCTTGCTCTATAAACGTTGATAAATAAAATTACATGCGCTCAAGTTTTGTTTTGTTTTTGAGGTCATATCTCAATGCTTTTTTAAAAAATTGAAGTGTGGGGCTTCCCTGGTGTCTCTGTGGTTAAGAATCCTCCTGCCAATACAGGGGACACGGGTTCGAGCCCTGGTCCGAGAAGATCCCACATGCGGCGGAGTAACTAAGCCCGTGCACCACAAGTACTGAGCTTGTGTGCCACAACAACTGAAGCCTGCGCGCCTAGAGCCTGTGCTCCGTAACAAGAGAAGCCACCGCAATGAGAAGCCCTCTCACTGCAACAAAGAGTAGCCCCCCCGCTCGCAGCAACTAGAGAAAGCCCGCGCACAGCAACGAAGACTCAATGCAGCCAAAAAATACGTAAATAAATAAATTAAAGAAATCTATAAAAAAATAAAATAAAATAAAATTGAAATGTGCTCAAGTTTTAAAGCATCCCATCAAGTAAAGGTTTTCTGATTACTGATGACGGTCGTTTCCATTGACTCCCTTTTTTTTTTTTAATTTAACACTTTTAATGCATGAAATTTGATTTTTAGATGCTCATGACTTGTTTTAGGGGGGGCGCCCCACGTGGCATGCGGGATCCTAGTTCCCCCAGCAGGGATCCAACCCGTGCCCCCTGCAGTGGAAGCGGGAGTCTTAACCACTGGACCGCCAGAGAAGTCCCTGTTCATGACTTTTTTTAAAGTTTGTTTTTAGCGCTGTGGGCTAAACAAATCCAATGCGTGGGCCAGATTTTCTTGCCACTGCAAGCCCTGGTTTGTAAGTGATTTTGAGATCTATCACTTGAGAACACCAGAAAAACGGGAGAAGGGACATCGGATTCCCCTACCTCAAATTAATACGTGTTTATAACTCCAGTGCCGTGTTCTAGGTCCTTCCAATCTTGGGAAATTTTTGAACTGGCAGCACCTAGAGAAGAGAGAAGCCTGGGCTCACTCTGGATCCAGATGCCCCTCTCCCCTTCTTTTGGAGCCCATCGACCCTGTCTTATCATTCAAATCTCACTCGAAGTCACTTCCTCAGGGCGGCCTTGCAGATTTGGCCTAACCCTCATATTTTGATAAAAATGGGCACTTTATGCTAGGCAACATTCTAAAGCACTTTAAACATATTAACTCACTTAACCCTCAGAACACCTTACAAGTAGGTTAGAGTTGTTATTCTGCTAAACTAAGGCACAGAGAGGTTACACAGCTAGTGAGTGGCAGGTGTGAGATTCACACCCAGACAACTGGGGTCATATAGCTGCATACCTAGTACTTCTTCACAGCACTCCATCAGGGGTTGAAGTTCTGTATTGATATCCATTTTTTTTCTTTTTTTGGCTGTGTTGGGTCTTTGTTGCTGCACGCGGGCTTTCTCTAGTTGCGGAGAGCCGGGGCTACTCTTCATTGTGGTGCACGGGCTTCTCATTGCGGTGGCTTCTCTTGTTGTGGAGCACAGGCTCTAGGCGCGCAGGCTTCACTAGTTGTGGCACGCGGGCTCAGTAGTTGTGGCTCGCAGGCTCAGTAGTTGTGGCGCACAGGCTTAGTTGCTCCACGGCATAGGGGATCTTCCCGGACCAGGGCTCGAACCCGTGTCCCTTGCATTGGCAGGTGGATTCTTAACCACTGCGCCACCAGGGAAGTCCCTGGTATCACCATTTTATGTGTGAGCCCTTTGAAGGCAGGAATTCTGGCTAGTTCCTCAGTCTGGAAAATGGCCCACAATAAATACCTGCTAATGAATAAATGAATGAATCTAATTCTAAACAAAGGGGATGATGGCTGGCACTGCAGGCATGGTAGCCAAGACACAGTCCTTGTTTAATGACTAACTCCTTTCCCTCTTTCAGATACTAGCTCAGATGTCCCCTCTTCCGGGAGGCCCTCCCTGAGGCCCTGCCAGTCTCCCTCTAGGCTTCCACAGCACCTTCGGGTCCTCCAGCCAAGCCCTGACCACCCCTGGGTTGTTCCCCTGTACTGATAGGTCTTTCTATCCCACTGGCCTGTGAGCCCCAGGAGGACAGGGTGGGGATGTCCCAATCAACGTTGATGTTCCTAGCACAGGTCCAGGCACAAGGCAGGGGCTCAGGCAGTGTTTCCCTGGATGAACGAAGGGAGCCATCACGGAGGGCCTTCCCAGCTCTGCATTTCTTTCCAGTGCACAAGAGGTCGGGTGTTGGTTTTGCAAGCCAACCACAGGAAGCAGGCTTCCCTGGGGGCAGCCGCCTCCGCGCACCCGGCTAACCTCCACTCCAGGATAAATAGACAAGCGAGTAAACAATTAGCTGACAGAGAGAGGTGCCGACTGCCGGCCTAGGCCACTGTCAAGATTTCCCAAGCATGGACCTAGAGGCCCGAATAGCTGGGACTGGAGGTCACACCAACCGTGGAGCTGGAGTAGGTGTGAGGCGGGACCTGGGGATCTGGATCCGCATCGGGGAGATGCACAGGCAGAAAAATCCACAAAAGAGTTCTGCAAAGAGGGTGGAGGTGCTGGGGCATATTCTCTCTCCACTCCTCAGAGTCAGAAAGAATCAGAGGGTGGGGACCAGGTCTCAGCTTGACCAAGGAGTCGGTGAGCTCACAGCGCCGCCTACAAACCGAACTGAGGAAGCTGCAGCTAGCTGATGCTGCGGGTGTTATGTCAAAGAGAGGTGAACTCTTCCGCCATTGGCCGGAAGAGCAGCCAATCACGAGGAAGGAACGGGAGGCGGGGATGCCTAGGCTCAGTGCAAAATCCCAGCGCCTGGCCAGTGTTTGACACATAGTGGCACACGCTAAATGTCTGATGGAAGGATGGATGATGAACCTCCCAATTTTTATAAACTTTAAAAATGGAGGGAATTCCCTGGTGGTCCAGGGGTTCGGACTCCGCGCTTCCACTGCAGGGGGCACGGGTTTGATCCCTGACGGGGGAACTAAGTTCCCTCATGCTGCGTGGCACGGCCAAAAAAAAAAGAGAGAGAGAGAGAGAGAGAGATCCCATTTAAAAAAATAATTTAAAAAAATAAAATAAAACATGCACACCGAGAAGTACACAAATCACAAGTGTACAGCTCGATGAATATTCCAAGAGAACACGCCCTTGTAACCAGCACCCAGATAAAAAAAACAGAATGTTACCAATCTCTGAGAAGCCCCCCCGACCCCGTCCCCTTCCAGTCACTCCTCTCCCCCCTACAAGGAGACCCCCTATCCTGACTTCTATGCTTATTTTAGTTTTAGTTTTGCCTGTTTTAATACTTTACATAAACGGAATTAAGTGGTCTCTTTTGATCAACATAGTTTGTTGGATTTATCCACGTTACTTTGTGGAAATGGAGATCGTTCATTCTCAGTGCTGTGTAGTATTCTACTGTGTGAAGAATCCACGATGTATTTATACATTCTACTGTTGGTGAGCATTTGGGTAGTTTCCACTTTTTGGTTATTATGAATAGCGCTGCTATGAACAGTCTAGAACATGTCTTTTGGTAAATATTTGTACTCATTCCTGCTAGGTATGTACGTGAGAGTGAAATTGCTGGTCACAGGGTGTGCATGTGTACTTCAACCCGTTTCCCAAAGTGGATGCACCTATTTACATCCCCAGAGACATGCAGAAGAATTTCAGCTGCTCCACGTTTCCCCAAACACTTGATATTGTCCATCTTTTTAATTTTGGCCATTCTAATGGCTGTGTAGTGGTATCCACCTGTGGTCTTAATTTGCCTTATCCCATTGATTAATGAGGTTGAGCATCGTTTCATATATACATGAGCCATTTGAATAGCATCTTTTGTGAAATGCTGTTCAAATCTTTTGCCCACTTTCAATTGTGTTATATATTCTTTTAATTATTCTTAATTACCAATAATACATGAATTTCTTGTGCTTACAAAATTTTAAAATACACCAGATAAGATGCAGTCTCCTTGGACAACCCAACCCCATCCCCTCGCCTTTCCAGAAATGTGTTTTCGTCCAGACTTCTCTATATATTTGCCTGAATGCACATATTTTGTTATGTGACTGCATATGAACTAGCTGACTTTTCCCCTATCAATGAATATTTTGCCTCTTTCCAATTTTTCCCTATGGCAAGCATGTTGAAATGACACCTCAAAGGAAAGGGCCTTTCCATGTTCTGTAGTAAAGAGGAAGTGCTGGGACTAGTCCTTTCTGTCTATATCTATATTCCATAGATGAGATTCTTGAGAGCAGGCCATGAGATTCTTGAGAGCAGAGACAAGGTCTGTTCCCTGCTTGCACACTCTGCCTAACTCTGTCCCCAACTCCTCAGCTAGGCTAGGTGCCTCTGCTTTAAGCAATTGTGGTAGCCAGGCCTCCAAGATGGACCCCGCTTATTCTCACCTGGTATTCAGGTCCCCTCTTACCTTGGATAGGGCAGATCCGGGTACCAATAAGATAATGTGGAAATAACAGGGTGTGACTTTGAGGCCAGGTCATAAAACATATTGCAGCTTCTGGCCTTGCCCTTTCTTGGATCATTCACTCTGGGGGAAAACAGCTCATGTGTCCTTGTGGAGAGGGCCACCTGTGAGGAACTGAGGCCTCCTGCCAACAGCCAGCATTAATCAGCCAACCCCATGAGTGAGCCCCTGGGAGGGAGATCCTTCAGGGCCAGTCGACTGAGCCTTCAAATGACTGCATTCTCAGCTGACATCTTTTTTTTTTTTTTTTTAATATTTATTTACTTGGTTGTGCAGGGTCTTAGTTGTGGGAGGTGGGCTCCTTAGTTGTGGCATGTGAACTCTTAGGTGCGGCATGCATGTGGGATCTAGTTCTCTGACCAGGGGTCGAACCCGGGCCCCCTGCATTGGGAGTGCGGAGTCTTAACCACTGCACCACCAGGGAAGTCCCCCAGCTGACATCTTGACTGCAACCTCATGAGAGACACCAAACCAGAATCACCCAGGTAAGCTGCTCCCAAATTCCCGATCCACAGAAGCTGTGTGAGATAAGAAATATTTATTGTTATTTGCTCAGTAATTTGTTATTTATTTGCATATGTCATTTAAGTCTATTTCCCCTGCTAGACCATGAATGACGTCGGGGTGGGGACAGTGTCTGTTTTCTTTTATTATGGCAATTTCCAAGCATAAAGTTTGAAAGTTTTACACAGTGAATGCCCATATACTCAGCATCTAGATTCTATAATTTTGTTTCTTTTCTTTTCACCTCTCTATCCTTTAATCAATCCACTAATCTAACTTACTTTTCTGATATATTTTAAAGTTAATTTTAGGGACTCCCCTGGTGGTCCAGTGGTTAAGAATCCGCACTTCCACTGCAGGGGGCTCGGGTTTGATCCCTGGTTGGGAAACTAAGATCCCGCATGCTGCATGGCGCGGCCAAAAACAAACAAACAAACAAAAGACAAAAAAAAACAAAAAACAAACCAATATGCATATTATCAAATAGAGCTCAATATTTACTGACTATTTTTGTTCAGGTAAATTTTATGTAAGGTGAAATGCACAAATCTTGTGTATCATTTGTTGATTTTTGATGTATATCTACATCCATGTAACTAAAACCTCTTTCAGAGTATAGAATATTACTATGCCAAATCCAACATAATCCTCACCTCCTAGCCCCCTGCCCACAGAGACAATCACTGTTCCTGTTTTTACATCATAGATTAGTTTTACCAATTTTAGTCTTCATGGTCATTCAAACAAATCACATAGTAACTACTCATTCGTGTAAGACTTCTTTTACTTAGCATTACACATGTCTGTTTTCTTGATACCTATTAATTCATTCATTCAGCAGATGTTTATCAAACAAACACCAGACTTGTGCCAGGCACTGAGCTGGGCACTGGAGATGAGGGCTGGGACCAAGGGGAGGCAAGCCAGGTGTTCACTTTCAGGCTCTTGCAAGAGCTGGGTCAGCACCTAAGACTGAGTGCCTTTTCAACTTTTTTTTTTTTTTGGCTGCGCCCCGCGGCATATGGGATCTTAGTTCCCTGACCGGGGATCGAATCCACACCCCCTGCATTGGAAGCATGGAGTCTTAACCACTGAACCGCCAGGGAAGTCCCGAGTGAGTGCCTTTTTCACCCTGGGCACATTGCTTACCTTATCCTGGTCCCAACCCTGTTGGAGATAAAGCAGTGCAAGAGACAGAAATGATCTCTGACCTCTTGTTGCCCCTGCAATTATTCAATAGCTATGTGTTGGTTCTTCTGCCAATACTACACTTTTAATTTACATTGTTCTAGGATATGGTTTGTTTTTATTAGGGCGTCTCCCCTCAGTATCAATACCTTTACTGAGTGCTTACTACGTGCCACCGTGTTCTAGGTGATGTAGATACAGTTAATAGACAGCGTCCCTGCTCTCAACAGGGACTTAAGGGGAGATCCAGACAACAGACCCACACACCCCAAATAAATCATTAACAGTCGTAAAAAGGCTTAAAAAAATCAAACTAACTGCTGACCTAGAGAATTTGAGGGGTCGGAGAGGGGGACTTTTGTATGTTGGGTCCTCTATACAGTACTGTGGAGGTGCTGTTTAAGCTAGAGGAAGAAAAGAGGTCAGCCAGCAAATAAATGGGGGAAGGATTTCCAGGGAACAGCGCAAAGGAAAGGCACTGAGGTGGGAAAGCCCTTGGCCTGTTTGGGTAACTGAAAGAAGGCAGGTCTGCCTCTGGATAGGAAGTAAGAAGACCCCTATTACCTGATGTATGTTAACAGTGAACATTCATGATTTTAATATTTATTGAGCACTTACCATGTGTTGAGCTCTGTGCTAAGTACTTTGGAAACTTATCGAAGCTTTACAACAACCCCACTGAGGTGACCCCTTGATCACCCCTCTTTTACAGATGAAGAAATTTAGTTAAGAGGTGAAATTGCTGGCCCAAAGTGCTAGGAAATGGCGATGGCAGGATTTGCACACAGTTCTGACTTCCAAATTCATGCTCTTAAACCACTGTCCGTCTCCCACAGAAAACACTCAACACATTTTAAACAAAGTACTGGGTGAACACGGAAAGACAGTTACATTTCTAGCTCCCCCAACGCAGTTTCTTATTTAAAACAACTATTCCCAGCTTGTCCTTTCCGCCTTGGCGGGGAGGTGGAGGGAGGCTGGAGGAAATACATTTCCCAGGACGCAGCACTCGCCTCGCTGGCCGTCAAGCATGTGGGGAATCGTAGTCCTCCGAGGACTACAATTCGCCCTCGGCTCCCAGCATGTATTTGGAGTCCGAACTGTGCGGTAGGAAAAGGACAGTCGCGCAGCATGCTGGGAAGCGAGATCGGCTCTTTTCCCAGGCTTGCCTCCCAGACAAGCGAACCCATTTTTTTTCGGACTACAATTCCCAGCGGGCTGTGCGCGAGAGGGCGGGCGAGTTCGTCTCCCGGAAGTCCGCTCTAGCCCTCGGTCCCCCAACAGCTGCCAGAGCCGGAGCCGCCCAGAAGCCGCGGGACCAGGGCCGCTGGGGTCCGGACGGGGGTCGCCATGGTAACGGGGGCGCGCCCACGCTGGGGACGGGGGAAGGGTGGGTCCACGTGCAGGTACTGGAGACTCGTTGGGATACTGACAAGCCGCCCCTGCTGCGGTGCGATGGTCTGGGCCGGGCGCGGGCTCTCGGGATTGGGGCCGATCAAAGGCCGGGGAAGGGGGGAACTGGGAGGTGGTTCTGGGCGCTGGAGTGTACCAGGGTTCTCGAGGCCAGGGAGCTTTGGAGACCAGGTGGCAAGGGGAGAGGGCTGTGCGGGAGGGAGACACTGGAGATGGCTGGAGGGTTTTGAAACAGGGAGGCAAGAGATCAGGGAGGATCTCAGATGGGCAGAAGGAATTGGAGGTGGGGAGGGGACATCCTAAGAGGAGGACTCTCTGGGAGCGTGGTAGGAGAGTTGAAGAATGGAAGACATTGTGATAGGAGAGAGGGGGTCTCTAGAGGCAGGAAGCTGACATTGCAGGCGGAGGGGGGTGTTGGAACTGGGCCGGATACTGCTGATGAGAGAGGTATCTCAAGGGGAAGAGACTGGACCCTGGAAACGGGAAGTAGACAGCTGTAGGGAATGGGGCTTTAATGTCAGGGAAAGTGTGCAATAAAAGGGGGAAGACTTGGCGTAGGGAATGAATGCTAGAAATGAGTGGGGAGCAATGGAGTAGGTCTTTGCAAGAGGAGGGGTCTTGGAGAATAAGGAGTAGGCATGGAAGTGGGAGAGGTGGGGATGGGGCTTTGGGAGCAAGGACTGGGCATTGGATTTGTCACCCCTCCCCGGGGATCGGGATGGGGCGACCTGACAGAGGGCACTGAAATGGAGAAAGCGGGAGTCAAAAGGGAGCAACTCCAGGGTAGGGGGCTTGGAGACAGAGAAGGTTGGGGAGCATCAAGAGGGGACATCAGAGGGGCGAGGATACAGGAGGGAAGGGACTTCTCATTGTGGAGTCCCTGAGGTGGAGAGATTCTAACTGGGAGGAGAAACAGGAAGAGGTGTGTGAGGGAATTTAGGAGTAAGAGGCAGAGCTCTCCCTCAGCTGTGTAGACTGGCTTCTGTGTCTCTCCTCCCTAGATACCCCATCTATCTCTGGCTCTGCCCCCAGGCTGTGGCTGCGTGGCGTGGGTCCCCCCAACTCCCACCCCACACCCTGCAGGACCCCTGCCCTGCTAGGAAGTGGTTTTCCCTGGCTCAGCAGAAGGGGTTCTTGGAAGGAGAGTGTAATATCCTGTTTCTGTGCAGCCTGATTGGTTGGGGGAGGAGGGATAGAGTGTGTGGAGAGTGAGGCTTAGGAAAGAGAGCGGACTCTCACCAGTGGGTGGAGGCTCCCACAAGTGAGGGTAAGGGGGTTCAGAGCAAAGCCTTTGGACTCCCAGCTCTGCTTTCTGGCTGTGAGACTTCCTTTCTCTGAGCCTCAGTTTCTTCATCTATAAAATGGGCATAAGCATGCCCATCTCAAACAGAACTGAGCCTAAAGGCAGGCTTCCTAGCTACGTGAACTTGGGCCATGGTTTTCTCAAAGTCAAATGCCGATGAATTATAATATTACTAAGAACTAATATTTGTATAACACTTAGTATGTACTAGTCACTGTATTATACCTCTTATATTTAATAACTCATGCAACAGTCTCCTGAGGGAGGTACTCTCGTTATATCCATTATACAGACGGAGAAACTGAGGTCCGGAGAGGTTAAGTAACTTGCCTGCAGACACACAGCCAGCAGTGCCAGGATTCATTCTGGCTCTGTAGTCTGTGTTCTTAGCCACTTGGTCAAATGCCTCAGTCATAATAGCTAATTTTATTGAGCACTCAGTATGTAATAGGCACTATACATAGCACTTCCGGGATCAACTCGTTCAATGTTCATAGTAGCCCTATGAGAGTTGAGCTGGCTTTTCAGAATCATAAAAACACATTTCCTAGCCATCACTCATGATGATCGTAGCCGACACCGAGTGAACCTACTAGCGCCAGCTACTAGACTAAATTTATAAACTTATTTAACCTTCAGAACACCCTGACAAAGTGGGTCTTCTATGGAAACTTGTTTTGCTGCGGTGGGGGGTGGGGGGGGAACTGAGGCTTAGGGGGGCGGATCTTTTGTCCAAGGTCAGGGAGACGAGAGTTGGTGGAGCCTGGGACTTAGTGCCCTAGAAATGACTGCAGAGTTGGCCAGAGAAATCACAGGGGTGTTGGAGGGACCTGGGACAGGAGTGTGTGGCCAGGCCAACCTGGCTGGGCTCTGAGGCGTGGCTGAGACCCTTGGAAGACAGGCCGCAGGGACACGTGGGCCCTGTCTCCCCTGTGGGGATGGGTGGGGCTGTTGGGCAGGGCCGCCCAGCCCTGGCCCGCCCTCCCCACCCCTCTCCCTCCCTCCTCCTCCTGCTGCCCCCAGATCCGCTTCATCCTCATCCAGAACCGGGCAGGCAAGACCCGCCTGGCCAAGTGGTACATGCAGTTTGATGACGATGAGAAGCAGAAGCTGATCGAGGAGGTGCACGCCGTGGTCACTGTCCGAGATGCCAAACACACCAACTTTGTGGAGGTGACGGGAAACTCCCCCTCCCCCCCGACCCCGCCCCAGGCCAAAATGCCCCCCCCACTCCCTTGCTTCCTTTTGACCCCTCCTTCCCAGCCTCCTGCCCAACCTCTAATGGCAATAACCCCTCACGCCCTCCTTCCTTCCCACATTCATTTATTCAACATGCTTGCCATCTTCCTTCCTTTGGGGGGTACTTTTTAGTGTGAAAATTTTCCGGCGTACAGGTTAGTACAACAAGAGAGAAGTTGATTGGAAACTACCCAGATTTCATAGTATTAAGAGTTTGCTTTTGTTTTTATTTTTATAAATTTATTTATTTATTTATCTAATTTTGGCTGCGTTGGGTCTTCGTTGCTGCGCGGCCTTTCTCTAGTTGCGGCGAGCGGGGGCTACTCTTCCTTGCGGTGCGTGGGCTTCTCATTGCAGTGGCTTCTCTTGTTGCGGAGCACGGGCTCTAGGCGCGTGGGCTTCAGTAGTTGTGGCTCGCAGGCTCTAGAGCGCAGGCTCAGTAGCTGTGGCACACGGGATTAGTTGCTCCACAGCATGTGGGGTCTTCCCGGACGAGGGCTTGAACCCGTGTCCCCTGCATTGGCAGGCGGATTCTTAACCACTGCACCACCAGGGAAGTCCTGCATTTTTGTTTTACCTTTATTCTCTTTTTTCCGGCCGAACAACTTTTTTTTTTCTGGTGCCTTTTAAAAACTTACTATAAAGATGCTCAAACACACAAGAGTAGGGAATGGTATAATGAACCATCCCTTGCTGTAGTGTTTTCCATTAAGTTACAGAGATCACGGGGGAATTCCCTGGCGATCCAGTGGTTAGGATTTCTCACTCTCACTGCCAAGGGCCCGGGTTCAATCCCTGGTTGGAGAACTAAGATCCCATAAACCGTGCAGTGCAGCCAAAAAAAAAAAAAAAAAGTTACAGAGACCATGACGTTTCATCCCTAAATATTTCAGGATACATCTCAGAAAATAAAGACACTTCCTTCCATGACCAAAGTATCATCAGGCCTGATAAAATGAGTCATACTTCCTTACTATTATTACTCTAATACCCAATCAATACTTAAATTTCCCCCAAATCATCAAAACTGATTGTCCAAAGCCAGTCAAGGATCTTGGCATTGCTTTTGGTTTCCATGTCTCTTTGGTCTCTTTATTGAGATGCCTCCAGCTTTAATTCCCACGGGATTAGCCTGTTCAAGAGACCAGGCTGATTGTCCTGTAGAATTCAACAAATATTAATCGGGGGACTGCTGTGTGCCGGGCACTGTTCTAGGCACTGGTGATACAGCAGGGAATGAAACAGACCCAGTCCCTGTCCTTGGAGAGCTGACAGCTGACATTCTAGTGGGTGGGAGACTGTTAGTAAAGATATAGTGTATCAGGTGGTGATAGGTGTCAGGGAGAAAAAAGAAGCAGCTGTGGGGGATGGAATTGCTGGGGTGTGTACAGCAGGGGTTGGAACGCAGGTTTAAATGGTTTGGTCAGGAGGTCTTCATCGAAGAGGGGCCATTTGAGCCCAGACCTGAAGGAACTGAGGAGTGGAAGGAGATGATATCTGAGAAAGGAACATTCCAAGCCCAGGGAACAGCAAGTGCAAAGGCCCTGAGGCAGCAGGAATGTACGGGGGCATTCCTAGAATAGCAAGAAGGCCAGTGTATCTGAGGTGGAGTAAGCCAGGGAGGACGGTGGGAGCAGATGAGATCACTGCAGAAGGCGCAGGGTGTTGTGGGCCATGGTGAGGACTTGGGCTCTTGCTCTGAGTGAGACGGGAGCCACGGAAGGGTTTTGAGCTGAGGAGGGACATGGGTTGACTTAGGCTTTAGGGATCCCTCTCTAGGGGGCAAAAGCAGAAGCAGGGGGACCACACAGGAGGTGACCTCTGAGGTCCAGGTGAGAGATGCTGGTGACTGGCACTGGCATGGAAGCAGTAGGGGTGCTGAGAAGCGTTTTGAAGGTAGAGCCAACTGAAGGGCCAAAGATTGGATGAGGTGTGTGAAAGAAAATGGAGCCACCAGTAGGGGGCGCTGTCACTTTCTCGGATGGGGCCGACTCAGGAAAGAGCAGGTTGAGGTGAAGATCAGCACTGAGGTGTCTGTTCTCATCCCAGCCGAGATGTCCAGGAGGGGACGAAGGGAGAGGAGCGGGGAGGTCAAGGGATGCCCGCTCTCCCCGGGCATCCTGCTGCCGGCGCAGGGTGAGTCCCACACTGAGTGCTAGAAACGGCAGCAACTGAGGGACCCAGAGAGGGGCAGGGTGGCCTGAATAGACAGGAGAAGCCAGAAAGGCTGACTGGTCAGGTGAAACTGTCACAAGGGGGCCTGACCATCTTAGGTTCCTCCCAGTCCAGGCCCACTCCAGCATGTAGCCCTGTGCAGGGCAGTGCTGGTGACACAGTGGTGACAGGAAGGAACCAGGAGGATGACAGCAGGAGAGGGTGAATTTCAAGTAGAGAAGAGTGCTGCTCAGGGTCAGATCCTGCCAAGGCCACACCAGCTATGACAGTCAGCTGGTAACTTCTCCAGATCAAGTTTTCCTGCCCTCTTGGCTTCCTGTCTTGAACCTTCCACTCCAGAGCAGGGGCCTTCAAACATGTGATCATGTATCTGTATCCGTTTTTAAAAAAAATAGAGTTAGCACCCTGATATATTCTTTTTTCTTTAATTTTTTTTATTACTATTTTTTAAATTGGGGTATAGTTGTTTTAGTTTCTACTGTTCAGCGAAGTGTAGTTCCCATGCTATACAGCAGGTTCTCATTAGTTATCTATTTTATACATATTAGTGTGTATATGTCAATCCCAATCTCTCAGTTCATCCCACCACCACCCCCCTTTCCCCCCTTGGTGTCCATATGTTTGTTCTCTATGTCTATGTCTCTATTTCTGCCTTGCAAACTGGTTCCTCTATACCATTTTTCTAGATCCCACATATATGCGTTAATATACAATATTTGTTTTTCTCTTTCTGACTTACTTCACTCTGTACGACAGTCTCTAGGTCCATCCACATCTCTACAAATGACTCAATTTCGTTCCTTTTTATGGCTGAGTAATATTCCTTTGTATATGTGTACCACATCTTTATCCATTCATCTGTCGATGGGCATTTAGGTTGCTTCCATGACCTGGCTATTGTAAATAGTGCTGCAATGAACATTGGGGTGCACATGTCTTTTTTTTTTTTTTTTTGGCTGCGTTGGGTCTTCGTTGCTGCACGTGGGCTTTCTCTAGTTGTGGCGAGTGGGGGCTACTCTTTGTTGCAATGCACGGGCTTCTCATTGAGGTGGCTTCTCTTGTTGTGGAGCATGGGCTCTAGGCATGCGGGCTTTAGTAGTTGTGGCACTCAGCCTCAGTAGTTGTGGCACACGGGCTTAGTTGCTCCGCAGCATGTGGGATCTTCCTGGACCAGGGTTCGAACCCATGTTCCCTGCATTGGCAGGCAGATTCTTAACCCCTGCGCCACCAGGGAAGTCCCCCGCATGTGTCTTTTTGAATTATGGTTTTCTCTGGGTATATGCCCAGTAGTGGGACTGCTGGGTCATATGGTAATTCTAGTTTTAGTTTTTTAGGGAACCTCCATACTGTTCTCCATAGTGGCAGTATCAATTTACATTCCCATGAACAGTGCAAGAGGGTTCCCTTTTCTCCACACCCTCTCCAGCATTTATTGTTTGTAGATTTTTTGATGCTGGCATTCTGACTGGTGTGAGGTGATACCTCATTGTAGTTTTGATTTGCATTTCTGTGATAATTAGTGATGTTGAACATCTTTTCATGTGCCTCTTGGCCATCTGTAAGTCTTCTTTGGAGAAATGTCTACTTAGATCTTCTGCCCATTTTTGGTTTGGGTTGCTTTTTTTTTTGATATTGAGCTGCATGAGCTGTTTCTATATTTTGGAGATTAATCCTTTGTCCGTTGATTCATCTGCAAATGTTTTCTCCCACTCTGAGGGCTGTCTTTTTATCTTGTTTATGGTTTCCTTTGCTATGCAAAAGCTTTTAAGTTTCATTAGGTCCATTTGTTTATTTTTGTTTTCATTTCCATTACTCTAGGAGGTGGGTCAAAAAAGATCTTGCTGTGATTTATGTCAAAGAGTGTTCTTCCTATGATTTCCTCTAAGAGTTTTGTAGTGTCCGGTCTTACATTTAGGTCTTTAATCCAGTTTGAGTTTATTTTTGTTTATGGTGTTAGGGAGTGTTCTAATTTCATTCTTTTACATGTAACTGTCCAGTTTTCCCAGCACCACTTATTGAAGAGGCTGTCTTTTCTCCACTGTATATCCTTGCCTCCTTTGTCATAGATTAGTTGACCATAAATGCATGGGTTTATCTCTGGGCTTTCTACGCTGTTCCATTGATATATATTTTTGTTTTAGTGCCAGTACTATACTGTCTTTATTATTGTAGCTTTGTAGTATAGTCTGACGTCAGGGAGTCTGATTCCTCCAGCTCTGTTTTTTTTTCTTAAGACTGCTTTGGCTATTCAGTGTCTTTTGTGTCTCCATACAAATGTTAAGATTTTTTTGTTCTAGTTCTGTGAAAAATGCCATTGGTAATTTGATAGGGATTGCATTGAATCTGTAGATTGCTTTGGGTAGTACAGTCATTTTCACAGTATTGATTCTTCTAATCCAAGAACATGGTATATCTCTCCATCTGTTTGTGTCATCTTTGATTTCTTTCATCAATGTCTTATAGTTTTCTGACTATAGGTCTTTTACCTCCTTAGGTAGGTTTATTCTTGATATATTCTTACTAATCCATGGATTATGTGCAGGAACTACTGTAATAATATTAGAAAACATACTGGGAATCCCCTGGCGGTCCAGTGGTTAGGACTCTTCACTTTCACTGCCAAGGGTGCAGGTTCAGTCCCTGGTCAGGGAACTAAGATCCCACAAGCTGAGCAGCGTGGCCAAAAAAAAAAAAAAAGTTAGAAAACATGCTCAAAGTATAGGAATTAACAAAAGGATACACTAGGAAAAAAATAAATAAAAATCAGGGACTTGAGGACTTCCCTGGTGGTGCAGTGGTTAGAAATCCGCCTGCCAATGCAGGGGACATGGGTTTGAGCCCTCGCCCAGGAAGATCCCACATGCCATGGAGCAACTAAGCCCGTGAGCCACAACTACTGAGCCTGTGCTCTAGAGCCCTCGAGCTGCAACTACTGAGCCCATTTGCTGCAACTACTGAAGCCCATGTGCCTAGAGCCCATGCTCCGCAACAAGAGATGCCAAGTGTAATGAGAAGCCCACGCACTGCAACAAATAATAGCCCCCACTCGCCGCAACTAGAGAAAGCCTGCACGCAGCAACGAAGACCCAACACAGTGAAAAATATATATATAAATAAAAATAAATTTATAAAAAAAAGAAAAATAAATCACATACTTGTGTTGGCTTTTGCAGTCGCCACCAGGTGGCGACACACGCACACACGCCAGGCTGGATTTTTCAGATTTTGGCCAAAGACATGGAGCTTTGCAAGCCAGTATGCATATCTCTATGTGTCTATCGCTTTATCTACTTACACATGCGTGTAAAATTAGAGTCTGTGTCCCTGGTTCATGCATATTTATTCGTGGATTGTGTGTATGTGATAAGGTAGTAATATTTGTATTTATATTATGGTTCAGTTAAGGGCAAGGCTGAGATTGTCTTGGTTACAGGTGGTGAGTGTGCACTGCCCAGCACAAAGCCTGCCACACAATAAGTACTCAGGCAGTGTTTGTGGAATGATTGAGTAGATTAGTTCCAGGCTGAGGAGTGTGACTCTCTCCAGAGGCAACAGGGAGCCACAGAAAGGGGGGAATGGACACCGTGGAACACCCCTGCCTCTCTCTCTGGGCTCTGGGCTTTTGCATAGCCTGTTCCCTCTGCCTAAAGCACTCCTGCCCGTTCACTTCTACTCATCCTCCAGATCTCAGTCCAGATGCCCCCTCCTCCAGGAAGCCCTCCCGGACCCCCATCCTGGGTCAGCTGCCTGCCCCCTCGGGGCTCCCACAGTCTAGCCCTGCCCACTCGGGATGACTGAGGATGAATCTGTCTCCACTGGACAGTGAGCCCTAGGCAGGGAGGGCCAGGACCACTGTGTCCCCAGCACAAGGCCAGACACAGAGCAGAGCCTCAGGGACCACACGTGGAACGCAGGGCTGAATATGTTGGCTCCACCCTGCCCAGCACGTTGGGTCCTGGGCACGCCCTGTCACTGACTACCTGCCTCTCTGCCCCGCAGTTCCGGAACTTCAAGATCATTTACCGACGCTACGCCGGCCTCTACTTCTGCATCTGTGTGGACGTCAACGACAACAACCTCGCCTACCTGGAGGCCATCCACAACTTTGTGGAGGTGCACAGGCGGGCGGGCGCCGTCCCTCGTCCCCTCTGTTGGGATGCACGGGCCCTCCTTGCCCTCCCCTCAGAGGCTGGGGGTGGAGGGCCACTGTCTTTCTCTGCCCACCTCGATGTTTCCTCTGGTCTCTGTCTCTCCCCTTTCCTCAGCTTCTCTCTGCCTTTTTTTTTTTTTTTTGCCGTCTCATTCTGATGCCCTCTGTTCCTGTCTCTGTGTGTGTGTCTCTCTCTCCCTGCCCATCTCTCACCACCTCTGTCTTCCTCTCCCAGGTCTTAAACGAATATTTCCACAATGTCTGTGAACTGGACCTGGTGTTCAACTTCTACAAGGTGGGCTCCTGGTGAAGATGAGGAGGAGATGAGGAGGAGGGAGCCGGAGGAGGGGGAAGGGGGTTGGGCCGGACCCCCGCAGCCGCCCCGGTGCCTCCACGAGGGTCTGTTTCCTGGCACTCGAGCATCAGAGCCCCCAGCTCCCAAGGTTTAGACCAGCATCCTGGGGGTCTCCCCACCTCTCACACCAGGGTCTCCCCTCACCCTCCCTTCACTCAGGTTTACACGGTCGTGGATGAGATGTTCCTGGCCGGCGAAATCCGAGAGACCAGCCAGACGAAGGTGCTCAAACAGCTGCTGATGCTGCAGTCGCTGGAGTGAGGGCTGGCCGGCCCCTCCCGCCCCCGGTCCCGCCCCCGGTCGAGCCTGCTCCCTTCCCCTTTCCAGGCCCGGGGCCCACCCCAGCGGCCCCCTCCCTCAGCTGCCCCGGAGGAAGGCATCCAGCCGGGTCTGGTCCACAAGGGAGGGGGCCGCCCCCCACGGCCTCTGGGCCCCAGCTGTGGGTGGAGGCCACTCGCGTGTACCGAGTAACCATGCCGTTGTCGTGTGATGCCGTGAGTGCGTGCGTGGAGCCCCCAGTAAACCTGTGGTCCCCGCCTGGCCTCGTGTCTTTTGAGCCCTTGCCTATCTTCCCTGGGAACCAGGGGCAACTCCGGATGCCCTGCCATCAGTGCATCAGGCAGTCAGTCAACAAACACTCCTCGTGAGAATTCCCTGGTGGTCCAGTGGTTAGGACTCTGAGCTTTTGCGGCAGGGGGCCTGGGTTCAATCCCTGGTCGGGGAACTATGATCCCACAAGCCGTGCAGGGCAGTCAAAAAAAAAAAAGCCCCAACAAACTGCTCGTGCTGAGGGTGGGGGAGGGGGAGTGCAGATGCTTTCCCACCCGTTTCTGCCCACAGAGGGCTGCTGGGGCTGGAAGCGGTGACAGATCTCGACACTGAGCACTTGCTACTAAAATAACGATGCTCAGGGCCGACACCGATGCCTCTCAGGCACCGTTCTAAGCCTTGACTCGTAGTACCTTACTTAATCCTCACAAGATGATGAGGAAGGGACTGTTAGTAGCCCCATTTTCCAGAGGAGATCACTGAGCTCAGAGAAGGTTACAAGGCTCGTTCAAGGTCACGTGGCAAGTCTGCAGATGAACCAGGTTGCTTTTGGGCCCAGGCAGGCGGCTCCAGAATCCTTGTTCTTAACCACTAGGCCGGAGGTGCAGGCGCTGGGCCCAGTGTTCAGTGGTTCTCAGCAGTGGCACTGCTGGCGCTTGGGGTAGGAAGATTCTTCACTGTGTAAGACTGTCCACCTCCATCTGCCAAGTGCCAGCACCGAGTGGCCCTCAGCACTTGTGACAACAGAAAACACTCCTGCATATTTCTTTTTTTTCTTTTCTTTTCTTTCTGGCTGCACCGTGTGGCTTCTGGGATGTTAGTTCCCCGACCAGGAACTGAACCCAGCACCATGGCAGTGAAAGCACCGAGTCCTAACCACTAGACCACCAGGGAGCTCCCCCCCTGTGTTTCTAGTGCCCTCTGGAGGGGCTGTGCCCCCTCCCCCCATGCCCACTGAGAGCAGAGTGATGGCCGCTGGCTGCAGCCATGACTGGCATCCTTGGCAGAGCTGAGAATGCTAGGCACGTCCCGTCCGCTTCCATTAATGTGACACAGCTTCGCGTCAGTCTCCCAACTGCAGGGGGTAGGTTGTGTCCCAGCTCAGCTACATACACACTATGCAACCTTGGGGTAAGTCACTTAACCTCTCTTGCCTCTGTTTCTTCATCTGGAAAGTGAGTCGACTATGGTTTTTAATCTCATGGTGTGTTCTTGAGGAGTAAATGAGTTAATCCCGGGATAGTTTAGGGTAATACTTCGCATCAGTAAGCATGCATTCACTGCACAGACATTAAGTGCCTGCTGTGTGCAAAGCCCTGTGAGAGAAAAGATGTTTATAGATGTGAACGGTGAGCACTGACTATAATCATTGTCATTTTACATGTGGGACACTGAGGCTTGGGGAGGTGAATTCCCTTCTAGATACAATCACTCCAACAGTGTAGCCGTTTCTTGTTGCTGCTGTAACAAGTTGTCACAAACTTAGTGGCTTAAACTAACAGGACTCTGAGACTGACCACCCTGGAGAGGTGAGGGTGTCGGGGGTGGGGGGGGCACCCAGGCTGAGGCCTGGATCTTCGGCTGGGTGACGGGGTGGGAGGTAAGGTCCTTCCTGAGATGGGGAAAGAGCAGGTTGGAGGAATATGCCAAGGTTATTAGAACATGGAGAGTGTTTTAACTTCCTAAGGCTGCTGTAACAAATGACTACAAGCTACGTGGCTTAGAACAAGAGGAATTGATTCCGTCTCAGTTCTAGAGGCCAGAAATTTGAAATCCAGGTGTCAGCAGGGCCGTGTTCCCTCTGAAGGCTCTGGGGGAAGACGCTTCCTTATCTCTTCCAGCTTCTCATGGCCCCTGACATTCCTTGGCTTGTGGCTGCATCTCTCCAATCTCTGCCTGGTCTTTCCTCTATGTCTGCATCTTCTACTTTTCTATCTCTTATAGGGATACTTGTCATTGGATTTAGGGCCCACCCAGATAATCGAGGGCGATCTCATCTCAAGGTCTTTAACTTAATTACATCTGCAAAGATGTAATTTTTTTCCAAATAAAGTCACACTCATAGGCTCCAGGCTGTAGACATGTTTTGGGGGCTACCATCAACCCACTAGAGTGAGTGTGAGCTCTTGGGGGTCACCCAGGAAAGGACCAGGAGGGCTTTGGACACACAGACCTGAGGCTCACAGAAGGAAGGATGCAGAGAGCGTTTGCTTATTTGTGTATTCAACAAATGTTTCTCGGGCACCTACTATGTGCCAGTCACTGTTTTAGTACCAGGGGATACAGCAGTGAGCAGAACAAATCCCCTGCCCTCAGAGAGCTCAGTCCCCTGAGGGTGATGGGGCAATGCATAAAGAAGCAAGTCCATGTCTGGTATGTCAGAAAGTGAGGAGTGCTATAGAGGCAAATCAAACAATGAGGACAGAAGGAAGCCTGGCAGATGGCACTGCTATTCTAGATGGATGGTCAGGAGGGCCTGGCTGGAGGAGGTGACATTTGAGCTGAGACTGAAGGAGGTGAGGGAAGGAGCCATGGGAAATTTCAGGGGAAGAGTATTGTAGGCAGAGGAAACAGCAAGTGCAAAGGCCCTGGGGCAGAACATGCAAGGAGGCCAGTATAGCCGGAACAGAGTGAGCAAAAGGGACAGTGGAGGCGACGTGTTCATAAAATAGAAAGATTAGAGGTGGAAGACAGAACACACAAGGTCAGACCTGCTGTGGTGAGGACATTGGGTTTATTCTGTGTGAGATGAGAGCCATCCGGAAGGACTTTTTTTTGGAGGGTTTGGGAGAGGGTGGTAACGACCTTATTGAGATATAACTCACATACCATACATTGTATGGTATGTAATTCACCCATTTAAAATGTACAATTCCGTTGGTTTTTCTTTCTGTCTTTCTTTTTTTTTGCCACGCAGCTTGCAGGATCTTAGTTCCCCAACCAGGGATCGAACCTGGGCCCTCGGCAGTGAAAGCACCGAGTCCTAACCATTGGACCACCAGGGAATTCCCCAATTCAGTAGTTTTTTTTTTTAAAGAATATTCAGAGTTGTTTTACTGTCATCACAATCCACTTCAGAACATTTCATCACCCCCCAAAAAAAACCAGTACCCTTAGCTATCAATCATCCCTCAATCCCTCCATCCCCTTTCCCCAGTCCTAGGTAATCTACTAATCCACAGTCTACTCTCTGTCTCTGTGGATTTGCCCATTCTGGACATTTCATAGAAATGGAATCATACAATATGTGGGGCACGGGAATGTTTTGAGCCAAAGAGGGACGACAGTCTGCCACATCTGACACAGGAAGTTAAGGGTGGGAGCCGGGAGCCAGTGAGGAGGTGACCGCAATGATCCAGGCAAGAGGTGATGCTGGCTTGGGACAAGGTGGGGGCAAGGCGATGGGAGTAGAGAGAAGTGATCGGATTCTGGACACATCTTAAAGGTGGAATCAGTAGGATTTGGTGACGATTTGATGTAGGGCGGGAGAGAAGTCAGGGATCACTCACAATTTTACAACCCGAGCATCTGGAAGACCGGAATCACCTTTTCCAGAAGCAAGAAGACAGTGGGGGGAATATGTCAAGTTTGAGCTCTTGGGCCTCCAAGGGGAGGTGCTGCGGAGGGAGTGATTGTGTGGGTCTGGGGTTCGGGAGAGAGATCCAGGGCGAAGATAGACATTTGAAAGCACCAGATGTTATTTACTGCCATGAGATCAGCTGAGATCACCAAGGGAACAGGTGTGAAGACAGAAGAGATCTGCAGAATGAGATCAGGGAAAAGAGAAGAAATCAGAAAACGAAACAGAGAAGGAACAGCCAATGAGAAGGAAAACCATCTAGTGCAGCATCCTGGAATCCAGAGGAAAAAGCGTGCTCAGGAGGAGAGTATATTCACGCGTTAAATGCTGTTGAGGTCACCGCAGCTCTGTGAGAATGGCTCATTTAAAAATACCGAATGCGTGGAATTTCCCTGGCCATCCAGTGTTTAAGACTCCACGCTTCCAATGCAAGGGGCGTGGGTTCCATCCTGCTTGGGGAACTAAGATCCCACATGCCTCCTGGTATGGCCAGGAAAAAAACAAAATACCGAGTGCAGGCGAGCACCCAGGGCAACCGGAACTCTCGTACATTGCTGGTGGGAACACAAAATGGGGCAGGTTCTCTGGAATTGTCTGGCAGGTTCTTATAAAGTTAAACATTACACTTACTTTATGACTCAGCAATCCCTCTCCTATTTGTTTACCCAAGAGAAATAAAAACTGATGTGCAAAATTTCTACATGAACCTAAGTTAAATGAAGACCTATGTGCACGCAAAAACTTGTCCGTGAATGCTCATAGCAGCATTATTCACAGTAGCCAAAAGGTGGAGACAACGCAGAGGCCCATCAACTGATGAAAGGATAAATAAGATATTCTATGTCCACACAATCAATTCTTCTTCAGCCATAAAAAGAAAGAAGCATTGATATGTGCTAGAACACGGATGAACTCTGAAAACGTATGCTGACTGACAGAAGCCAGTCATAAAAGACCACGTTTTGTATGATTCTATTTATATGAAATTTCCAGAAGAGGCAAATCCCTGTTGACAGAAAGTAAATTAATGATTGGGAAGGGTTGCGGAGAATGGGCTTTGGAGGTTGATAGCCGGAGGGTACAGGGCTTCTTTTCAAGGTGATGAAAATGTTCTAAAATTGGTTGTGGTGATGGTTGCACAACTCCATGAACATATGAAAAATCATTGAATTGTACACTTTTTTTTTGTCTTTTGTTCTATTTTTGTTTTTGTTTTTCTTGGGGTTTTTTTAAAAGATTTAATTTTATTTATTTTTTTGGCTGTGTTGGGTCTTCGTTGCTGCGCGCGGGCTTTCTCTAGTTGTGGCGAGCGGGGGCTACTCTTAGTTGCGGTGTGCGGGCTTCTCATTGCGGTGGCTTCTCTTGTTGCGGAGCACAGGCTCTAGGCCCACGGGCTTCAGTAGTTGTGGTGCGCGCGGGCTCCGTAGTTGTGGCATGCGGGCTTCAGTAGTTGTGGCTCGCGGGCTCTAGAGCGCAGGCTCAGTAGTTGTGGCGCACAAGGCTTAGTTGCTCCGCGGCATGTGGGATCTTCCGGGACCAGGGCTCGAACCCGTGTCCCCTGCATTGGCAGGCGGATTCTCAACCACTGCGCCACGGGGAAGTCCCTGTATTTTTGAATTGTATGCTTCAAATGGGCTTATTGAATGGTATGTGAGCTATAGCTTAATAATGCTTAATCACAATAATGAATGAATAAATGAATAAAATAAATAAATAAAATTTACCTTGCAGTTGCAAACAGAAAAACAAAACCCCAAACCCCAGCGTGTTTCTGTTTACAGTGGCTTTATTCATAAGCACCCCAAATCGGAAGCAATCCAAATGTCCTTCAACAAGTAAATGGATAAACAAACTGCAGTCCATCTAGGCAATGGACTATTTTTCAGCATGGGTAAGGAAAGCAGCTGATACACCCAACAGCGTGGATGAATCTCAAATCTCAAATCTTTATGCTGAGGGAGAAAAGCCAAACCTGGAAAGCTACATGCTGTATAATTCCATCATACGACATTGTTATAAAAGCGAAGTGACTGGGAATTCCCTGGCGGTCCAGTGGTTAGGACTCTGCACTTTCACTGCCAAGGGCCTGGGTTCAATCCCCAGTCAGGGAACTAAGATACTGTAAGATGTGTGGCGAGACCAAAAAAAAAAAAAAAAACAGCCAAGTGACTGAGGACAGATCAGGTGTTTCCAGGGGCTGGGAGTGAGCTGGGGGCTCAGTCAAAGCGGAGCACGAGGGAACTTTTTAGGGGTGATGGAATTCTTCCATATCTCCATTGTGAGGGTGGTTATCTGACCTTCTGCCCTGTCAAAGCTAATGGAAGTGTCCACTAAAAAGGGTGAATTTTAGTATATGCACGTTATACCCCCATCATCTGACAAAAATGCTTCTGAAGCCCAAATGTTGATCAACTGATGAATGGATAAACAAAACCTGGTATAGCCATACAAGAGAGTATTATCCAGCCATTGAAAGGAATGAAGTTCTGGGAATTACCTGGCAGTCCAGTGGTTAGGACTCTGCGCTTCCACTGCAGGGGGCACTGGTTCAATCCCTGGTCCAGGAAGTAAGATCCCACATGCCAGAACATCAGAAAAAAAAAAAAAAAGAAAGACAGAAAAAAGGAAGGAATGAAGTTCTGATGCGTTCTACAACATGGATGAAACTTAAAAACATTATGTCATGTGAAAGAAGCCAGACACAAGAGGCCACAGAATGTATGATTCCATGTAGTATAGAAAATATCCAGAATAGGCAACTCCCTAGATACAGAAAGTACATTAGTGGTTGTCAGGGGCTGGGTTGATGGGGGAGGAATGGGGAGTCACTGTTTAACACACACAGGGTTTCCTTTTTCGGGCGATGAAAACGTTCTGGAGCTGGGTAGTGATGATGGTTGCACAATCTAGTTACTATATGAAAAACGACTGAATCGCTCACTTTAAAAAGGTGAATTCGGGGGACTTCCCTGGCGGCGCAGTGGTTAAGAATCTGCCTGCCAATGCAGGGGACATGGGTTTGATCCCTGGTTCGGGAAGATCCCACACGCCACGGAGCAACTAAGCCCGTGAGCCACAACTACTAAGCCCATGTGCTGCAACTACTGAAGCCCACGTGCCTAGAGCCCATGCTCCGCAACAAGAGAAGCCACAGCAATAAGAAGCCCATGCACCGCACCGAAGTGTAGCCCCCACTCTCTGCAACTAGAGAAAGCCAGCGCACAGCAATGAAGACCCAACGCAGCCAAAAATCAATCAATCAATAAAATTTTTTTTAAAAAAAGGCGATTTGGGGAATTCCCTGGTGGTCCAATGGTTAGGACTCAGCACTTTCACTGCGGGGGCCCGGCTTCGATCCCTGATTAAAAAAAAAAAGGTGAATTTTATGTGGTATATATATTCAATGGAATACTACTCAGCCATTACAAAGAATGAAGTAATGCCATTTGCAGCAACATGGATGGACCTAGAGATTATCATACTAAGCAAAGTAAGTCAGACAGGGAAAGACAAGTATCATATGATATCACTTATATGTGGAATCTAAAATATGACGCAAATGAACATATCTACAAAGCAAAAGCTGACTCACAGACAGAGAGAACAGACTTGTGGTTGCCAAGGGGGAGGGGGTGGGGGAGGGAAGGACTGGGAGTTTGGGGTTAGCGGATGCAAACTATTACAATGAGATGGAGGGGCAACAGGGTCCTGCTGTGTAGCTCAGGGAACTATATTCAATATCCTGTGATAGGGATTTCTCTGGTGGCGCAGTGGTTAAGACTCCATGCTCCCGATGCAGAAGGCCTGCGGTTCGACATTGCGTCAGGGAACTAGATCCCACATGCATGCCACAACTAAGAGTTCGCATGCCACAACTTAGAGTTCGCATGCCGCCACTAAGAGTTCACATGCCACAACTAAGGAGTCCACGTGCCACAACTAAGACCCAGCGCAACCAAATAAATAAATATTAAAAAATATATACCCTGTGATAAACCATGGTGGAGGAGAATATGAAAAAGTATATATATATGTGTGTAGCTGAGTCACTTTGCTGTGCAGCAGAAATTAAACACAGCATTGTAGATCAACTATACGTTAATAAAAATTTTTTTTAAAAGGTGAACTTTACGGTATGTATATTTCAAAAAAACAAAACAAAACAAAACCAAAAAAGCTGAGCAGTCAAATAGGAGAAGTGCTGAGAACAAGCCACTGGATTTGGTAAGGTGCGGGTCAGAGGGGCCGGTGGAGTGAGGAGGATGAAACCCACAGGAGTGGCTTCCGGAGAGGCGGGGGGGTGGGGGGGTGGGGCAGGGAGGAATGGGGCGCAAACCCCGATCAACCCCGTGGAGGAAGTTTTGCTATAAAAGACAGAAATAGAGCAGTGGCTGGAAGGGCATCATGCAGGGTCAAGGAGATGGGGATCGTGCTTTTTTTTTTTTGAAATAGACAATATTGCAGCGTGTTTCATGCAGTTGGGAATGGTGCAACTGGCAAGGGGGACTTGAAAATGCAGGAAAGAGTCAGGGGTTGGGGAGGAAGAAAGGGGGGATCCAGGCAACGAGGGGACATGGGCTCATTCCTAGGATCAGTTGGGAAGGCAGGGTGGGCGGGCACCGAAGCAGGTGGAGGTGGTGTTGGAATTCACGACAGTTCTTTCTCTGATGGAGTCTATCTCCACGTTGACATGGGAAGCAAGGCCATTGGCTGAGAGGGAGAGGGGCGGCTGCCACCAGGGCCAGTCCCCCTGAGACTGAATAGGGTGGTGGAACTTGTGGGGTGGAGCCCAACCTCCGCTTCCACTCCACTTTAGCTCGTTGTTGCCATGTGGAAAGGTGGGCCCAGTATGGCTGGATCTGATTTTTCAAGAGACATTGGTGGGACTTCCCTGGTGATCCAGTGGTTAAGACTCTGTGCTCCCAATGAAGTGGGCACAGGTTCAGTCCTTGGTCGGGGATCCCGCATGCCGCACGGCCAAAAAAAAAAAAAAAAGACATTGACAATCTAGAGGGTTTTTTAATTATTATTTTTTTAACTAAAAATTTTTAATTGAAGTATGGTTGATTTACAACAACCTAGAGTTTTTTATTTTATTTTATTTTTTAAATAAATTTATTTATTTATTTATTTATCTTTGGCTGTGTTGGGTCTTCGTTTCTGTGCGAGGGCTTTCTCTAGTTGCGACGAGCGGGGGCCGCTCTTCATCGCGGTGCGCGGGCCTCTCACTGTCACGGCCTCTCTTGTTGCGGACCACAGGCTCCAGACGCGCAGGCTCAGTAGTTGTGGCTCACGGGTCCATGTGGGATCTTCCCAGACCAGGGCTCGAACCCGTGTCCCCTGCATTGGCAGGCAGATTCTCAACCACTGCACCACCAGGGAAGCCCCAACCTAGAGTTTTTTAAATTTTTTTTAACGAAAACACGTCCAGTGGTTAGACTGAGCCATGTGTTTAAAGTCCCTGGTGCAAGTGGACTAAAGCAGAAGCCAGACTTAGCTCTGGGCTTTCAAGGAAGTCCAGTGTTTAATTGGGAGACACAGAGGAACTTGAGAAAAGCACCAAACGAGGAAGTTGCTGAAATGTTACTGGGCGGCCTGCTCCAGGCCCCGCAGGTTCTAAGCTTTTTTTTGTTTTTTTAAAAATCTATTTATTTTACTTATTTTATTTTTGGCTGTGTTGGGTCTTCGTTGCCGCACGCGGACTTTCTCTAGTTGCGGCGAGTGGGGGCTATGCTTCGTTGTGGCGCACGGGCTTCTCATTGCGGTGGCTTCTCTTGTTGCAGAGCACGTGCTCTAGGCGCCCAGGCTTCGGTGGTTGTAGCACGTGGGCTCAGTAGTTGTAGCACACGGGCTCAGTAGTTGTGGTGCACGGGCTTAGTTGCCCCGCAGCATGTGGGATCTTCCCGGACCAGGGCTCGAACCCATGTCCCCTGCATTGGCAGGCGGATTCTTAACCACTGCGCCACCAGGGAAGCCCTGTTCTAAGGTTTTTAAAGGCATCATCCCACTTAATCTTCAGAACGGCGCTGCCAAGTATAATAGCTATTGGCATTATCGTTGCCATCGCCAGGATGAGCTTCTCTTTGCAGATAAGGAAACTCTGGTTCCGAGAGGAAAGACCATCTACCCAAAGACACGCAGCAGGATGAGACTGGAATGCTGGAGGCAGGTTGTTTCTGTTTTCTTTAAGGGGACAGATATTGGAGAGGGATCCCCCCAGAAGGTAAGAAAGAAAGTAGGAAAGAATTTCAGAGATGGAGTGAGATTTATCTTATAGTTAATGTAATTCCTCTCAGTAGCCACCCTCCCCCCCACCAAAAACAACCTTTCCATTCTTAAGAAACTGATTATCAACTTTATGTTGTGGTATGGTTTGAATTGAGTCCCCCCTCCAAACAAGAGTCCACCCCTCCATCACCTCAGAATATAACCTCATTTGGAGATTGGGTCTGTTTTTTTGTTATGTTTTTTTTTTGGCCGTACCACACGGCATGTAGGATCTTATTTCCCCAACCAGGGATGGAAGCTGTGCCCCCTTGCAGTGGAAGCTCGGAGTCTTAACCACTGGACTGCCAGGGAAGTCCTGGACATTGCGTCTTTACAGAGGTGATCAAGTTAAAATGAGGCCATTAGAGTGGGCCCTAATCCAATAGGACTGATGTCCTTTAAGAAGGGGAGATTTAGGGAATTCCCTGGTGGTCCAGTGGTTAGGAGCTGGTGCTTTCATTGCCATGGCCCGAGTTCGGGGAACTAAGATCCTGCGAGGTGAATGTGAGGCCTAAATAAATAAATAAATAATAAAAGAAAGGGAGATTTGGGCACAGAGACATGCTCAGAGGAAAGACGAAGTGAAGAGACACAGGGAGAAGATGGCCCTGTACAAACCAAGAAGAAAGGTCTGGAACAGATTCTCCCTTCCAGCCCTCAGAAGGAACCCACCCTGCTACACCTTGATCTTGGACTTCTAGCCTCCAGAACCATGAGCCAGTAAGTTTCTGTTGTTTAGGCTCCCAGTCTGTGGGACTTTCTTCAAGCAGCCTTAGGAAACGAATTCATGTTGGAAAACAAAGGGACAAGGAGAGGCAAGATAATCTTTTTCTTTTTTTTTATAAATTTATTTATTTTATTTATTTATTATTTTTGGCTGCGCTGGGTCTTCGTTGCTACTCTACGTTGTGCTGCATGGGCTTCTCACTGCAGTGCCTTCTCTTGTTGCGGAGCATGGGCTCTAGGCACACGGGCTTCAGTAGTTGTGGCACACTGGCTCAGTAGTTGTAGAGCCCAGGCTTAGTTGCTCCGCGGCATGTGGGATCTTCCCGGACCACGGCTTGAACCCGTGTCCCCTGCATTGGCAGGCAGATTCTTAACCACTGCGCCACGAGGGAAGCCCAAAGCAAGATAATCTTGAGGAAGAATATGAGAGGGCTTGCCTAAGCAGTCTTCCAGATCATTATTATTCAGCCTGAGCAACTAAGAGACCATGGTATTTGCATAATATTAGACAAGCAGATTAACAAAAAAAAAAAAACAGAGGGCCCAGAAACAGACCCACGCATCCAAGGAGATCTGATACAATACAGAGGTTGCCTTTCAGGTCATGGGGGCAGGGTGTGGGTTATCCGTGTGGGGCGGGAGATCCGATCTCTACCTCACATCATACACAAAAGTCATCCCCGGTAGGTTGTAAGACAAAATGCTTAGAAGAAAACATGAGAGAATAGTTTTATGACCTTGAGGTTAAGGACTGCTGCATTAAAAATAATTGTAATTATGGGACTCCCCTGGCGGTCCAGTGGTTAAGACTCCCCTGCTCCCAATGCAGGGGGCCCAGGGTCGATCCCTGGTCAGGGAACTAGATCCCACACACAGCGCGGCCAATAATAATAATAATAATAAATTCAGTTTTGAAAGAATGCATTCCTATATTCCAAATTCGATACTACAAAAATGGGTACAGTGAAAAAAATGTGCCCCTTAATCCTTATCCCCCAACCACCTTGTTCCCTTCCTTGGAGTCAACTGGTATAACCAATTTTTTGTTATCCTTCCAGATATACATTATGCCTAGAGAAGCAACATGAACACACACACTTGCACACACACACCGTCCCCCACTCTTTTAATGCAGACGATGGCATATTGATCACACAATTTCTTCACCTTGGAGATGATTCCAAAGGAGTAGGTAAAGAACTTCATTATTTCTTTAGCAGTGTGTGTGGTAGAGAAAGATTTCTTAGGATACAAAAAGTACTAACCATAAAATAAAAGACTGCATTAAAAGTAAAACCTCTGGGCATCAAAAGATCCCAAAAACAAAATGAAAAGATGAGCCACAAGTTGTGAGAGGATATTTACAACACATGTAACTGACAGAGGGATTCATATCCACGATATATAAAGAACTCCTACAAATCAATAAGAAAAAGACAAAGAGCAGAATGGGAAAATGTGCAAAAGAGGGAGGGGAAAACAGCTTCAGAAGTCCTGGAAGATGGGGAAAGGGGGCAGGTTATGCACATGGGGTGGGAGATTGGATCTCTACCTCAAGCCACACACTCAAAATAGCTGAGATGTGGCCCATCAGTAGTAGTTATCAGTGACCTGGTGAAGGAGGGCCTGGCAGAAGGGTGTGGGAGCCTCAGTAACCCAGCTGAGAGTGAATTCAAGGTGGAGATGGGAGAGATTATTTCTTTCTGGCCTGGGGAAGGGAGAGGCCGGCCCAGCCCAGAGGGAAAATGTTAGGTGAACGACTGGCTCCGTGCCCTGACACCTGCCTGAGTCTTGTCGAGGTGGGTCAGCCTTGCCTTTCCTCCCCTGTGATGCAATCCTGCCCTTGTCTGACAACATCCTCTTTATTTATTTATTTTTTGATATCTTTATTGGAGTATAATGGTTTTACAACGTTGGTTAGTTTCTGCTGTACAACAAAGTGAATCAGCTATATGTATACATATATCCCCATAACCCCTTCTTCTTGAGCCTCCCTCCCACCCTCCCTATCCCACCCCTCTAGGTTGTCACAAAGCAATGAGCTGATCTCCCTGTGCTATGCACCAGCTTCCCACTAGCCATCCATTTTACATTTGGTAGTGTATATATGTCAGTGCTACTCTCTCATTTTGTCCCAGCTTCCCCTCCTGCCCCCGACGTGTCCTCAAGTCTGTTTTCTACATCTGTGTCTTTATTCCTGCCCTGCCACTAGGTTCATCAGTACTGTTTTTTTAGATTCCATATATATGTGTTAGCATATGGTATTTGTTTTTCTCTTGCTGACTTACTTCACTCTGTGTGACAGACTCTAGATCCATCCACCTCATTACAAATAATTCAATTTCGTTCCTTTTTATGGCTGAGTAATATTCCATTGTATATATGCGCCACATCTTCTTTGTCCATTCTTCTGTCGATGGACACTTAGGTTGCTTCCATGTCCTGGCTATTGTAAATAGTGCTGCAATGAACATCGTGGTGCATGACTCTTTTTGAATTATGGTTTTCTCAGGGTATATGCCCTGTCATGGGATTGCTGGGTCGTATGGTAGTTCTATTTTTAGTTTTTTAAGGAACCTCCATACTGTCCTCTGTAGTGGCTCTTATCAATTTACATTCCCACCAACAGTGCAGGAGGGTTCCCTTTTCTCCACACCCTCTCCAGCGTTTATGACAACATCCTCTTTAACTGACATAGTACAGGTCGGGCACTTTCTCATGTGTGTCTGGGGGCTGAGTGCTTTGAGTACCCTATTTCCTTCAGTGGCATGGAAACCACCGTCCTTCCAGGTGCTTAGGCTGGAAACTTTGAAGGGATCCATGCGTCTTCTCTGCTTCTCACACCCCACGTCCCAGCCAGCAGGAAATCCCGTTGGCTTGGCCTTCAACATGTATCCAAAGTCTGACTCCCAAACTACCACCCTGGTCCAGCTGCCAGCATCTCCCACCTGGACTATGGCAGTCGCTTCCTTGCTGCTTCTGCCCTTGCCTGCAACAGAAAATCCCCTGCCTGCTAGAAGAATCCTTCTACGGGAAGTGAATGATGTCACTTCCCTCCTCAAATTCCTCCTGTGGCTTCCGCCTCAGTCAGTACGACCCATGAGGTCCCTGTCCCCTCTCTAACCTCCTCTCTCCATCTCCCCTTTGCTCACTCTATTCCAGGCACACTGGCCTCATTGCTCTGCTTTGACCTTACCGGGCACAGTCCTGCCTCAGGGCCTTTGCACTTGCTGTTCCTCTGCCTGGGACCCCCTTCCCCCGGATTTTTGTGTGGCTCATTTGCTCACCTCCTTCAGGTCTCTGCTCAAACGTCACCTCCTCAGTTGGGCCTTCCTGACCTCACCAAAGAAAATAGTTATCCTTGTCTTCATACGTCATATCACCATTTATCTCAGAACTTATTTTATTTCTTGATTTCTTCCCACTACACTTACTACCACTAGATGTGATCGATAGATAGATAGAAAGACAGTGTCATCACTAGAGTGTCAGCTCCACAGGGCAAGGATAGCTGTCTTGTTCACTGCTCTCTTTCATGCTGAAAAGGATAGGTAGTCAATAATCACGCTTAATAGATACTCAATAAATAGTAAGTAAATGAATGAACAAATAGCCCTAAAAGGTAGGTACTATGACTATCCCATTTTGCTGATGAGGAGGCTGAGGGTGAAGTCGCCCACCCAAGACCTTCCCACTTGTTGAGTTCTTATGGCAGGTCAGCCCTGGACGTGCAGGCTCTTGAAGGAGGTCAGGATTGTCTCCCCCACTTGGCAGGTGAGGGGCCCGAGGATCAGAGATGTGAAGTCACTTAGCTGGAGCCGCACAGCCAGGAAGTTCCGGGATTGAAGGAGGTCTGTCTGCAGCCAGGGCTATCCTCTCGCCTTTACTGGCTGGAGAGTCTCCGTGCCAAAGCCTTCATCGAAAGATTGAGCATCCTCTTGTCATGTGTTGTCGTTTTGAGTGTTTTTGTTTGTTTGTTTGTTTTTCGTTATCAACTCATTGGCTCACCCTGGGCCCTCTCTACCCCATCCAGTGCCCACCCCTGCATTTATTTTTGAAGCAAATCCCAGGAGTCATATCATCCATGTGCACATTCCTTGGTGTCCAGGCAGCCTTAGAAGTGCTGACTCTTCAAACACGAGAATCATGAAATGACAGATTGGTCAGCCTCCGGAAGTGATGCCGTGAACTCCACGATGCTGGTTGACTTTGTGGAATTGATTAGAGTTGTGACCAACAGTGAAGTCACCAAAGCCGGATGGCCTGGGTTCAAAGCCAGCTTCCCCACTCACTGGCTGGCTGCACAGCCTCGGGAGCGAGCCTCAGTTTTCTCATCTGTCAAATGGGGGCAATAATAGCAGTCCCTACTACACAGGGCTATTGCGAGGGGTTAAATGAACAAATATGCACCAAGCATTTAGAACAGAACCTGCACTCAGTGAGAGCAAATATTTGTCTTTGAGATTTCAAATCCTTGAGCTATACAACTCCCAGCAGTCATCTAAAACAAACACCAGAGCACAATTTCCTGTGGCACGATCAGTGAAGATGACTAAACCAGTATTTTGGTACATATTTTGAAAAATGCCAAAATGCTATTAGTAACACAAATATTTCAGTTTGAAAAAAAAAAAAGATGGTGTTTGAGCTCCATCTTCTCCACTTTGTTTCAGACCTTAAGAGTCAAGCCCGATCCATCAACTGATGAATGGATAAACAAAATGTGGTGGATCCATACAATGCAATATTATTCAGCCTTGAAAAGGAATGGGGCTTCCCTGGTGGCGCAGTGGTTGAGAATCTGCCTGCCAATGCAGGGGTCACGGGTTCGAGCCCTGGTCTGGGAAGATCGCACATGCCGTGGAGCAACTGGGCCCGTGAGCCACAACTACTGAGCCTGCACGTCTGGAGCCTGTGCTCCGCAACAAGAGAGGCCGCGATAATGAGAGGCCCGCGCACCACGATGAAGAGTGGCCCCCGCTCGCCGCAACTAGAGAAAGCCCTCACGCAGAAACGAAGACCCAACACAGCCATAAAATAAATAAATAAATAAATAAATAAATAAAACCTTTAAAACAAAACAAAACAAAACAGTATTAACTTTAAAAAAAAAAAAAGAAAAGAAAAGGAATGAAGTTCTGATCCATGCTACAACATGGACGAACCTTGCCAGACACAAAGACCACCTAGCACATAGCCTATGATTCCTTTTTATTTTGGCTGCACCTTGCGGTTTGCAGGATCTTATTTCCCGCGCCCAGGAATTGAACCCGTGCCCTCGGCAGTGAAAGCGCAGAATTCTAACCACTGGACCTCCAGGGAATTCCCTATGATTCCATTTATACGAAATCTCCAGTATAGGCAAATCCATAGAGACAGAAAATAGATTGGTGGTTGCCAAGGGCTGGGAAGGATGGAGAGAGAGGGAAGTGATGGCTAAAGGGTGTCAGGTTTCTTTTGGAGGTAAAGAAAATGTTCTAAAATGGATTCTGGTGATGATTGCACAACTCGTGAGTATGTTAAAAACCATTGAATTGTACACTTTTAAAAGGATTCCCACAAAGATATATGCTATGTGAGTCCATTTATATAACATTCTTAACATGACCAAATTCTGGAAAAGGAGAAGAGATTAGCGGTTCCCAGGGGTTAAGGAGGGGGTGGGACTAGAGAAAGTGGGCTTGGCTGTAAAACGGCACCAGGCAGGATCCTTGGGATGGAAACGTCTGTCTCTTGACCGCTTCAGTGTCAACATCCTGGATGTGGTACTGAACAGCCAGTCCTCATTGTTTGCGGATTTCCTATTTGTGAAAGCAAATACAGAGAAATCCTAAAATCAATACTGGCGGCAATTTCGAGGTCATTTCCAGACATGCGCAGAGCGGCCAAAGAAATTATTGAGTCGCCCGACACACGCATTCCCAGCTGAGGTCGACCGAGGCGAGGCTCTGCCCGCTCAGTTCAGCTCCCACACTGTAAACAAATGTCCCTTTCACGGTCTATTTGTTGCCACGTTTTTCACATTTTTGTGCTTTCTGTTAGTGATTTTGCCGTTTAAAATGGCTCCCAAGCCCTCGTGCTGAAGTGCTGCTCAGTGTTCCGAAGAGCAAGCAGGCTGCGGTGTGCCTGGTGGAGAAAATGCATAAGATTTTTATATGTTATATAAGCTTCCTTCAGGCGCGAGTGTAGTGTTGTTCGCCTGAGTTCAGTGTGAGCGAATCAACAAAGTACATTACAGAAAGTATCTTTAAACAGAAAGACACACAAAACAAAGCTATATATTGACGGGTTCAGGAAATGTTGTCACCAGAATTTCGCGGGAACCTAACTCCGTATTCCCCTAGGAGCAGTGGTTCAGTATTCGCGAATTCAGCGTTTGCTGTAACTTTATAGAACACCACTGCCTCCAATAAGGAGAGTCAACTGTAGTTTTTATAAGACGTTCCCATCAGGGGGAAACCGGGTAAAAGGCACACAAGATCCCTTTGTATTATTGCTTCAAAGTGCATGTGAATTTACAATTATCTCAGAAGAAAAAGTTCAATTAAAAAAAAAGACGGGGGGTGGGGGTGGGATGAATTGGGAGATTGAGATTGACATATATACATTAATATGTATAAAATAGATAACTGAAACTATACCCCAATTAAAAAAAAAAAAAAAAAAGGAAGCAATGCTTGGCTTCTCTGGTGAGCCAGGAAAAGTGACCCTTCACCAGTAAGATACTTGTAAGGCTTTTAGCAGCGAGGCATGGGGTCAGAAAACTTTCTGAATGAGTGAGCCCGGTTCCTCTAAATTATGAGGTAGTCTGCAACTCTCTGGGTGCAGCTCAAGGCCAATGATGCAAATGTCTGATTACCAAGAAATACTGAAGCACAAAATACCAGTATTTTGGTGATTAAAAATAGCATGCTATGGGATTTCCCTGGTGGTCCAGTGGTTAAGACTCTGCACTTCCACTGCAGAGGTTGAGGGTTGATCCCTGGTTGGGGAACTAAGATCCCACATGCAGCGCAGCACCGCTAGAAAAAAAAAAAGCATGCTAGCCTGGAGTACTGAAAACAGCTTTTGTAATCACTACACCACACACATACACACATACCCTAATTTTGGAGATTTATCTATCTTTTCAACAAACACTCCCTGAGTACTTGCTGTGTGCCCACCCTGTGCTGGGCACTGCTGGGGACCCAGAGGTGGCCAAGATATTCCCAGTCCTGCCTTCATGGGGCTCATAGTCCAGTGGTGGAAACAGACCCATCACAAACCGGGCAGGACTGGAAGAGGGGAGCCCAGGATCCACTGAGGGATCCCAGAGTGGGTATCGCATCCAGGTTGGAAGGAGAAATCAGAGAGAGCTTCCTGGAGGAGGGGGCATTTGAGCTGCGCTATCAAGGATGAGTAAACACAAGCCAAAGGGAAGAAGGGTAAGGAAGGAGTTCCAGGAGAGGGGTGCAAATGTGCAAAGACCAGGAAGAAAAAGGCATGTGGCATAATCTGGAGGAAATGACTGTATTTCTTTGTGGCTGCAGTATTATGAGAATAATAATAGCAAAGACTTAAAAAGCACCTACTAGTTTCCAGACTTTGTTCTAAGCACTTTGCACGAGCTAGCTCATTCATTCCTCACCATCACCCTATGAGGAGGGCCAAATTTATAGATGAAACAACAGAGACATAGGGAAGGGTAAGTGATCCCACCAAGGTCATAGCATTGGTAAGCAGCTGACCTAGGAATCACTTGCAGGCTATCTGACTTTGAGTCTGGCCTTTGATGTTGTACTTTAGAAAGTGCAAAAGGCATGGGGAGAAGGGGGCTAAAGTGGTGAATGAGGGGAGAGGTGGAGTCATAGGCCATGGTAGGCAGTTTGAGCTTTGACTCAAGGGTACTGGGGAGCCATGGAAGCTTTTTTTTTTTTTGGCTGTGCATTGCAGCTTGCTGGATCTTAGTTCCCCAACCAGGGATTGAACCTAGGCCCACAGCAGTGAAAGTGCAGAGTCCTAACCACTGGACCACCAGGGAATTCCTGGAATAAACTTTTATCGAGGTATGTATTAGTTATCTGTTGCTGCATAACAAATTACCCCTATATTTAGCAACTTGAAGCAACAAATGTTTATTATCTCACACAGTTTCTGTGTGTAAGGAATCCAGGAGCAACTGAGCTGGGCAGTTGTGGCTTAGGGTCCCTTAAGAGACTGTGGTCATGTTGTTTGCTGGGACCACCATCATTCGAAGACTCAAGTGGGGCTGGAGATTGGCTCTCAAGGTCACTCAGGTGACTAATGGCAGGAAACCTCAGTTCCTCATTGGCTGTGTCTGGACCTGTGGGCCTCTCCTGAGAGTCCTTATGACATGTGTTAAATTAATTAAACAAGGAAGCCATTAGACTGGGGTAGCTCAAATACATTAGCAGCCTACATAAGCAAACACAAATATAAGTCCATAACTGCCTCAAGGTAATGTCGACTGAAGAAAAACACAACATAAAAGTTGCGAGTTATGTTTTATTCGGGGGCCTTACTGAAGACTGTAGCCCAGGAGACAGCCTCTCAGATAGCTCTGAGGAACTTCTCCAAAGAGGTAAGGGAGGAGCCAGCATATATAAGAATTTTTGCTGAAACAAAAACACCAACATGTAGTCAAGCATCACAATATTACTGCTAATCACAAAAAAACAGACATTTCAAGTTAATGATTTTAGTGCTTTTCTAAGTATGGGAAGATGCAAGAGTCTGGTCTCATTGAAATTATTCCTTAGACATGCATCTTAACCATCTAGGGCCAGTATCTTGTTTTTCTCCATCCTGAATTCCCCTCAGGGCTCACCATGGGGGTGGCTGCAGTAGCTGATGCATTGATGATGGGCAATATTCAATGTTTACTGGAATGGCAGGCAACACTCTTTGGTTTTTTGTTTTTTTAAATTTATTTAATTAATTAATTTATTTATGACTGCGTTGGGTCTTCGTTGCTGCGCCTGGGCTTTCTCTAGTTGTGGCGAGTGGGGGCTACTCTTTGTTGCGGTGTGCAGGCTTCTCATTGCGGTGGCTTCTCTTGTTGTGGAGCACGGGCTCTAGGTGCATGGGCTTCAGTAGTTGTGGCTCGTGGGTTCTAGAGCGCAGGCTCAGTAGTTGTGGCACACGGGCTTAGTTGCTCCGCGGCAAGTGGGATCTTCCCGGACCAGGGCTCGAACCAGTGTCCCCTGCATTGGCAGGCGGATTCTTAACCACTGCACCACCAGGGAAGACCCAACATTCTTTGTTTACTAAAGTGGCAGGCAACATTTTTTGTCCGAAGTAAGAATCAAAATCCAAGGGCAACCAATCACAGCCAATGAGCCTTTCCCAAATAAGGCAAATGCTTAAGCTACAGCCAATCAAATAATTTCCTTGCTTTGTTTCCGGGTCTTCTCTACAAATGTCTTTCCCCAGCTCCTGTCGGTGGAGTGCTCCTAACCACTTCTAGTTTGGTATTGCCTGATTGGGATTGATTTTTGCTCGATTCAACTGTTAAAAATTTTTATATGCCTCAGTTTTTCTCTTAACACACGGCAGCTGGATTCCTCCAGGGCAGGTGATGAGAGACAGAGGACCCAATATGGAAACTGCAATCTTTTTATAACCCAATCCAGGAAGTGACATACCTTTGGTTTTGCTATATTCTGTTCATTGCAAGTTGAGTTACTAAACTCAGCTCTCACTCAAAGAGAGGGGGATTCAGCTACTTGACTTGAAGGGAGGATATTGTGCTATGATAAGACATGTATTTGATCTTTGTCCCTGGTTCTGGCACAGAGCTCCTAAAACCCTTGGAATTTCCTGAGTGATAGGTGTCTTTTATTATCCATAAGGAGCCCCTTTTATCATCCCTAAGTTTATGCTAATGAGGTGACAGCATGGAGTCACCTCATAGCCTCAGGATGGAGCTGGTCACCAGAAAAACCAAGTGATCAGGGGCTTGGAACTTTCAGCCTCACTCACCCACCTCCGGGAAGTGGGGGGAGAGGGGACTGGAGATGAAAGCTTTATAAAAGCTGCCCCCCCCCACCAGTTTACTTTCCATTTTAATTTAAGTGAATTTTCCATCAGTTCATTTATTTTTTTCCTTTTTAATCACAAATAATATAATTTAAAGTTTTATATTGAGGATTTGGAAAAAAGAAAGGCAACAGCCATCTCCTGGCTCACACTGTGAATCTATCTTCACTTTCACTGTCTAGGAGAAATGAGTAGTTTCAATATCAGTGGGGCATAATATGGAGTTTAAAACAGTAATGAAGTTCTCTGTGATTTCGTTTATTTGGTTCAATTTTAACTATTCTATCTTTATGTATCTGCAGATGTATCTTCTGAAAGATTTTACTTTGTTCGCATCATGACCAAAGACTGTACTTGAAGGTTAATTTTATTATAATTGTTAACTTCACGTCGGGGGATTTCTCTTTCCTGAGCAGAAGAATAGTTGCCATATTCCCTTTATTTCGCAGTGTTCTTTTTACAAGAACCATGTGATGAATGGCATCTTGAGTTTAGATTCTGAAAGTCTCAGCATGGATTTTTGCTTGTGAAAACAAAATTTTGTTGAACAGTAAAAGATGCGTAACCCAGTGTACGGCGATTTGTGGCTTTTCTGTCACAAACATTTACTAACTGTAGCAGTTTTTTCACCTCAGGGACGTAGTGACATCTTACCGTAAAGCTCCTCTGAGACGTTCTATTTTCTTCATCTCAAATCAATCCTCTCTTCTATAAAAACTCTGGAATGACAAGATCTGATGAGCTTCTGGGTTGGTGAATACATCCACATGCCTGGAGGTGGCATATTCCAGTTCTATGGGGACAGAAGTTCCTATGCTTGGGACCCTTCCGGACCTCGCCCTGTGCATCTCTTCACCTGGCTGCTCATCTGTATTCTTTATAATATTCTTTATAATAAGAACGCAAGTAAGTGTTTCCCTGAGCTTTGTGAGTCGTTTTAACAAATGATCCAACAGAGGAAGGGGTTGATTTATAGCGAGTTGGTCTGAAGCACTGGTGACCACCTGGATTTGGGATTGGGGATGGTCCTGTGGGACTGAGCCCTTAACCTGTGGGATCTGAGATTATCTCCAGGTAGTTAGTGTCAGAATTGAGCTGAATTTGTAGGACACCCTATAAAAGAATGAGACAGTAAGAGAGGAAGGCCTGGAAGCTTTCTAGTCCAAAGAGGGGAGCAGGTCCAGGGTGGGGAGCCTTGGGAGGGATTATATACATAATATATATAAATATTACTTAAGTAGAAGTATAATATATAGGAATACAAAAGCATACTATATATATGGGATTATTCTATATAAGAATACTATGTATTGATATATATGAATATACATAGAAATATACTATATACAGAAATATATATGGAAATATTTATATAGGAACATTATATAGAGAGACATATGAAGGAATATAAATGAATATATTATATTTATAAATGGTATATGGGAATATCATATATAAACAAATATAAATATTATATTTAAGAATATTTTATATACCATTACTTTATATAAGAATACATAGGTGTCTTACACCTCTAAGAATATACATAGGAATATTATATACAGGAAAACTATGTTATAGTAATATACACAAATATTATATATTTACTATTATATGTAAAAATATATGTATTACATATAAATACTACATATAGAAACATATGTAGGAGTATTATGTATATAGGAAGATTAGAGCTATAGAAATATACACATAAGAATATTACATATCTAGGAATATTACATATATAAAAATGTGAATATATGTGAATATATATTTGAATACATATATATGTATATAAAGTTTAGCAATTAAGAGCCCAGAACAGTTTTAGGAGCCAAGTCACCTCAGTTCAAATCCAACTTCTCCACTTAATAGCCCATGGCTTTGGGCAAGTGCCTGAACCATTCTGAGACTCAGTTTTCCCATCTGTAAAATGGGGATAATAACAGTCCCACATCATATAGCTGTTATGAGGATTAAACCCTTAGAGGAGTGCCTGGCACATAGCTTGATAAACCAATACACAGGGGACTTTTTTTTCTGTACTCACATCTCTGCAGCTTCCTTTTCCTACTTTATGCCACAGGAAATCCCTCTAAGTCAGTAGTTTTCACTCTGGCTATCACTTGGGGGGAGCTTTTACAAAATACTGATGCCCTGGCCCCCAGGGACTCTGATTTGGCTGTTTTAGGGTTTGGCCTGAAGATCATGATTTTTAAACATCCCGCCCGAGGTGATGTTAATATGAGACTGAGGCTGTGGACCACTGAACCAAGCCCGTCAGAATAGATTCTTTGGAATGGTTGCATAAGAGTTCACAGAGTGAGTGGACCATCATTTATTCAACCCAAAGATAGGTTTTCGTCTTCAATTCCCAGGTTTTTGCTCCTCTTGTCCTGCAGTGAGCACCCTTGCATATAAGCCCTTACCTCATTCCGGAGGTTTGATTTCTATGAGATGCTTTCCCAGCAGTGAGGTTGTTGAATCAAGGGTGAAATGCATTTCTGATAGATGCTGCCAAGCTTCCCTTTCAAAAAAAGGCTGTAACAATTCTCATTGCCATCAGTGATATATGAGTCTGCCCTTTTCCACGTGTGCCACTTGGCAGGTGTAAAAGGAAACCTCCACGTTATCTGAATATGCTTCACCCTGCCTCCTGCAGAGAGGCTAAGTTTTCATATATGTATTAGCTGGTTCATTTTTCTGCTTAGAAAATTATCTATTCAAATCCTTAGTCCACGTTTCCTTTGGGGTGTTTGTCTTAATTGATTTACAAAAGCTCATTATTCATGTAAAACTTTTATGTGTCATCTGCTTTGCCAGTATTTTCTCCCCATTTCTCATTTGCCTGTAGGCTTTGTTTAGGGTTTTTGGTTTGGTTTTTTGCCACACAAGTGTTTTTCTCTTTCTTTTTAAAAAAATATTTATTTATTTATTTGGCTGTGCTGGTCTTAGTTGAGGCACGTGGGATCTTTAGTTGCGGCATGAATGTGGGATCTAGTTCCTTGACCAGGCATCGAACCAGGGCCCCCTGCGTTGGGAACATGGAGCCTTAGCCACTGGACCACCAGGGAAGTCCCATGTTTTTCTTTTTAATGTGGGCAAATATGTCTATCTTTTCTTTTAACTTCTGCTTAAATGCCATCTTCCCTAAATGCTTTTTTTAAAGCTCCAAACTCTTCCCCTTCCTAACCTTCTCCCCCCTGTTTATCACCATCTCACATTCCAGAGTTGTGCTGTCAGATACGGCAGCCACCAGCCATGTGCGGCTATTAAATAATTGAAGTGTGGCAAATCCAAACTTAAATCTGCGATAAGTACAAAATACATACTGGGGTTTGAAGACGTAATAGTATGAAAAAAAAGAATGCAAAATAACTCCATCATTTTTATATTGATTACACGTTGAAATAATAATATGGATGTATGGGTATATTCATTTCTTATCGCTGCTGTAACAAATTACCACAAACTCAGTGGCTCAGTAGAAGACACTTTTCTTTTTTTTTTAATTTTTTGGCCACACCATGCGGCATGTGGGATCTTAGTTCCCCGACCAGGCATCGAACCCACGCCCCCTGCAGTGGAAGCGCGGAGTCCTAACCACTGGACCGCCAGGGAAGCACCCCGAAGACACAATTCTAAAAAAAATTTTTTTTATTGAAGTATAGTTGATTTACAATGTTGTGTTAATTTCTGCTGTGCAGCAAAGTGACTCAGTTATACATGCATATATATTCCTTATCATAGTCTTTTCCATTATGGTTTATCACAGGATATCGAGTAGAGTTTCCTGTGCTCTACAGTAGGACCTGTTGTTTATCCATCCTATATATAAGAGTTTGCATCTGCTAATCCCAAACTCCCAATCCATCCCTCCCCCCATCCCCCTCCTCCTTAGCAACCACAGGTAGGTCTGTACTCTATGGAAGACACATTTTTTATCATATAGTTCTGGAGGTCCAAAATGAATCTTACAAGGCTAAAATCAAGGTGTGGGTAAAGCCGCGTTTCCTCTGGAAACTCTAGGGAGGATTTGTTCCCCTCCCTTTTCCAGCTTCTAGAAGCTGCCCACATTCCTTGGCTCTCTACCCCCTTGCCTCACTCCACCCTCTGCTTCCCTTATCACATCTCCCTCTCCCTCTGACTCTGCTGCCTTCCTCCTTCCCTTATAAGGACCTTTGATTACATGGGGCCCGCCCAGATGATCCAGAATAATCTCCCCATCTCAAGCATCTTAACTTAGTCACATCTGCAGGCCGTCTGCAGGTAACACATTCATAGGTCCATGGAATTAGGATGTGGACACATTTGGGGGTCGTTATCCTGCTTACCTTCATTGGGTGAAATAAAATATATTATTAAAATGAAATTCTCCTGGGACTTCCCTGGTGGTCCAGTGGTTGAGACTCCTTGCTTCCACTGCCAGGGGCGTGGATTCAATCCCTGGTCAGGGAACTAAGATCCCACGTGCCGTGCAGCGCAGTCAAAAAAATAAAAGAAAAAAAATGAAATTCTCCTGTTTCTTTTTTTAAAATTGAAGTATAGTTGATTTACAATGTCGTGTTAATTTCTGCTGTAGAGCAAAGTGATTCAGTTATACATACATGTATATGTATATATGTATATGTATATATATATATACATATATATATATATATACACACACACATATATATATTCTTTTCCATATTCTTTTCCATTATGGTTTAGCACAGGATATTAAATATAGTTCTCTCTTTTTATTTTTTTTAATGTGGCTACAAGACAAGTAAAAATTACCCATGTGGCTTCCATTCTATTTCTATTTGACGGTGCTGCTCTATATGCTAGTCTACTTATTATCTGTCTCTTTCTTACTAATAGAATGTCTGCTCCAAGAAGACTGGGATTTTGTTTTATTCACCGCTATGTCCCTGGTGCTAATGCAGTTCCCACTAGTGGGTCCTTAATTAATACTTGCTGAGTGTTAATGATGATGATCTCTCTTTCCCATGAACTCTCTGACACCCCTACTCCCACTTCACCCTCATGGCTTCCTCCTCCTCTTCCAAAATCAGGAATCCAAGGTAGAAGCCAGGTTGGGTGGAGAGGAGCTGGGGTTGGGGTGAGAGTTGGAAGAATCCTGGAGGGCTTCCTAGAGGAGGGAGTAAGGCTGGTCAAAGAAGGAATCCCAGGCCAGTAAAGATCTTCCAGATAATGACACTCTCTCTCCAGGATGTGAGCCTGGCTGTTTCCATGGAGGTGGGTGCCAGGTCCCACCCCCTGGCGCAAAGGGATGGAGATATTGTTGCCATGACCGTGACCACCCCACATCCTCAGGATGGTGAGGTCTGTTCCAGCCAGATGCCCTTTGGGTGGAAGTAGAGTGATATGGGATAAAAAGAGCAGTTCAGGGAAGAGCTAAACCTTCCATTTTGAAGCTCACAAGTCACATTCTACTACCTGCTGTGCTGGCTGGTTACAACCAGTGGTGGACCCCCAGCTGTCTGGCCCTTGATCCTCCAGCTTCTGTTACTCTTTCCTGTCCTAATTCTTGGGCATTTCAAAATGCACAGAGATGACTGTTTCAGCACGCTGGCTCCTCCGTGCCTTGACCTCTTCTCCCCTAAAGATCTTGCCTTCTGCCCTCCCTCAGCCCCCCCCCCCCCTCCTGGGATCAGAGAAGACACCTTGTCACAACCAACAACCACACTCACTCCCTCCACAATCTCAACTTCAAGCATCCCACAACAGCCCCACCATTTGGACCTTTCCAGCTCATCCATCTGGTGACCCAACTCCAAGACTCCTTCAACCACCCCAGGACCTCCATTCCATTAATCTGATCCTTTTCCACTGTCTCCACCCTACCCGCCGGCCCCGGCCCCCGGTGACTACTCTGCCCTCACCAGTGTAGAGCCTGTGGCTGATCATTGCAATTCTTTCCTTGCACCGCCCTCAACTCCCTTGGTCCCTCTTACTCATCAGTCTCAAGGAGAAGACCCCCAACTCTCTGCCTATGATGGGCTGCACCTGCTCCCAGCTGGATAACCACGTTGGCAGGTCTCACTTTTATTTCAGGATCAGGAACCTCCAGGGGGCGCTCTTGTTGTCTGGCAATTTGCTCTTAGGGCCCTAGACCATTTGCTCTTCCTGTACCCTTAGAAAATAAAAATGTGTTGAAAAACACATAAAATTTACCATTTTATGCTGGAGAGGGTGTGGAGAAAAGGGAGCCCTCCTATACTATTGGTGGGAATGTAAACTGGTGCAGCCACTATGGAAAACAGTATGGAGGTTCTAAAAATAGAGTTACCATATGATCCAGCAATCCCACTCTTGGGCATATATCTGGAAAAAAACGAAAACTCTAATTTGAAAAGATACATGCACCCCAATGTTCATAGCACTACTTACAATAGCCAAGACATGGAAGCAACCTAAGTGTCCATCAACAGATGAATGGATAAAGAAGATGTGGTATATATATACAATGGAATACCACTCAGCCATAAAAAAGAATGAAATAATGCCATTTGCAGCAACATGGATGGACCTAAGATTATCATACTAAGTAAAGTAAGTCAGACAGAGAAAGACAAATATTATGTGATATCACTTACATGTGGAGTCTAAAATATGATACAAATGAATTTATTTATAAAACAGAAACGGACTCACAGGCATAGAAAACAAAATTATGGTTGCCAAAGGGGTAAGAAGGGGGAGAGAGAAATTAGGAGTATTGAATTAACAGACACACACTACTATATAAAAAATAAACAAGTATTTACTGAGTAGCACAGGGAATTATATTCAATATCTTGTAACAGCCTATAATGGAAAAGAATTTTTAAAAAATCTATATGTATATCTAAGTCACTTTGCTGTACACCTGAAACTAACACAATATTGTAAATCAACTATACTTCATTTTTTTTTAATTACCATTTTAACCATTTAAAAATGTATAATTTGGTGTCATTAAGCATGTTCACAATGTAATGCTACCATCACCACTATCCATTTCCAGAACTTTTTCATCATCCCCAACAGACACTCTGTACCCATTAAACAATAACTCCCCACTCCCTCCTCCTCCCAGCGCCTGTAAACTTTATTCTACTTTCCATCTCTGTGACTGTGCCTATTCTAGGTACACTGTGTAAGTGGAATCATACAGTATTTGTCCTTTTGTGTCTGGCTTATTTCACTTAGCATAAGATTTTCAAGGTTCATCTATGTTGTAGCGTGTGTCAGAATTTCACCTCATTTTTTTTCCATTGAGGTATTGTATCTGTATGTTTGTATGTATTACATCTCTAGAAAAAGAATCTCAGGACTTTCCCTCCTGTGTGTGTTTTCTTTTTTAAAATTTTAATTAATTGATTTTATTTTTATTTTTGGCTGTGTTGGGTCTTCATTGCTGTGCGTGGGCTTTCTCTAGTTGCGGCGAGCGGGGGCTACTCTTCATTGCGGTGCACAGGCTTCATTGTGGTGGCTTCTTTTGTTGCAGAGCATGGGCTCTAGGCGTGCGGACTTCAGTAGCCGTGGCACACAGGCTCAGTAGTTGTGGCTCACAGGCTCTAGAGCGCAGGCTCGGTAGTTGTGGCTCACGGGCTTAGTTGCTCCGCGGCATGTGGGATCTTCCCGGACCAGGGCTCGAACCCGTGTCCCCTGCATTGTCAGGCGGATTCTTAACCACTGCACCACCAGGGAAGCACTCCCTCCTGTGTGTTTTTGTCTTGCTTCCTCTTGGTCCATGATGCCAGCTGTGGTCATCAGTATAATGAAACCAAACTAATGGGATGGTCTTGTGAGGTTTGCAACAATTTGCCCAGCTCTGTGATCATCAGTGATTTCAAGTTTACCAATGTAACCATGCTTCATCATCACACTTAGAAACTGGAAAATGACTTTGGAGCATAGCCTAACAAGAACTTGGCATGTGACTCTCGTTTTGGCATTGTTAATGCTCTTGAGAACATCGTCCTGGTCATTCATGCCAGCAAAATGGTGGCACGAAAAGAGCAGCTGAATAATATTCCATTGTGTGGATATAGTGCGTTTTGTTTATCCCTTCATTCTTTGATGGACACGAGTTGTTTCCTAGACTCTTTAATAACTTCTCCTCTCTCCTCAAACTCCTGCACCTTCTCCCTTCCTGCCCACTTTCACTGGGGACTTTGCTTCCTACTTCACTGAGAAAGGAGAACCCATCAGAAGGAAACTTCCCCAGCTCCTCTACTCATCTACCCACCTTTTCTTCTATTACTTGGGGTACCAGTTACCTGCTGCTGCATAACAAACAGCCCCAGAATTTAGTGGTGTAAAACAATCCTTGTATTGTAGTCATGGATTCTATAGGTCAGGAATTTGAACAAGGCACAGCAAGGACAGCTTGTCTTTGCTCCCTGATGTCCGGAGCCTCAGCTGGCAAGACTTGCAGACTGGGGGTGACTCGATGGTTGGGAGCTGGAATCAGCTGGAGGAGTCTTCACTCATGTCTGGGCAGATGGTGCTGGCAGTTCCTGGCTGAGACCTGGGCTGAGCTGTCAGCTAGAGCATCTTCATGGGACCTCTCCATGTGGTCTCTCTGCATGGGCTAGCTGAGCTTCCTCACAGCATGGCAGATGGGTTCCAAGAATGAGTGCCCTAACAGCAAGTGGGAAGTGCCTGGCATTTGATGATGTAGCCTTGGAATCCTCACCTCCACCATACTTTATAGGTCAAGGCAGTCACAAATTTCTGCCCAGGTTCAAAGGGAGAAAACATAATCCCACACAGAACACACACAATAGGAGGAATGTTGAGGTCACCCTGTAAGAGCATGTGGGACAGGAGAGATTGTCATGGCCATCTCTGAAAAACAGACATTCCCTACTAATGACGGACTACTCTGGAGTCCAGGGACCCTTCCCCTCTTGCCAATTCAAGGACCACACTCCAGCCATTCTCCCCTCTTTCCTCTGCTTCTCCTCTCGAACTAGGAATCTAGATCATCCCCATCAAACTGTGATTTGATCTTCTCTGACCTTTCTATAAAAGAAAACAAAAAAAATTGATTTCTCAGTCCCTATCTCCCACCTATTCTTTATTTTTCTCCACAGAATGTCTCACGTTTTGACACACACCATAGTCTCCTTATCTGTGTGTCTAGCATCTGTCTCTTCCATTTAGAATATCAGCTCCATGAGCACTGGGACTTTAGCCTCTTTTGTTCACCATTATATCTTCAGCCCATAGAATAGGGCCTGGCACGTAGTAGGTGTTCAATAAATATTTTTTGAATAAACATTTTGGGTGAAACTGGTAATGATAGTTGCCTCCAGGAAGGGGAACTGGGTGGACAGCAGATCCACATTGTTTAAAAATTTGATTCGACGCCAAAAAAAAAAAAAAAAAAAATTGAGCTGCCCCCACTCAACGCGAGGAGTGCTTTTTTTCCAGCCTTTTAAAATTGTGAAATAGAGATACTTTCTCCCACAGGCTTTTTGAGGCTTCTGAATTTTGCACCCTGACCGGATCTTATCCATTTAAATTAATAAATGACATTATTTTTAAAAATTAGCCCAGCACCTGGCACGAAATGAGTCAGAAACTGGAAGTGATGTGATTATAATGATGGGGAAACAACTGGGCCCCTTGGCTGGTTCCACATGCTGTCCAGCCCCCCTTCCATTCTCCATCCTGGAACACTCAAATCTGGGAAGCTGAGTCTCCTCGGAGCCTCCCCGATGCTGGCCCAGCCCAAAGCCAGCTCTAGAGGTGTTTGATCTGACCACTTCAGAGCCTTCATCTTGGGTCTGCAGCCCATCAGAGGTGGCTGGAGCTGGGAATCCTCCCCAGATGGGCCTTTGAGGATAAGATGAAAGAGGACGGGCATCCTCCCCAGATGAGCCTTTGAGGATGGGATGAAAGAGGCTGGGCTGGGTCAGGAAGAGGCATAGGCAGAGGGGAGGCAAGGAGGTAGAGAAGGCAAGCCTTCCTGGGGATGACCAGGGCATTTTCTGAGCACCTGCTGTGTACCCAGGCATGTGTTGTGCAGTGCTGGGGACACAGTGGTGACTGGCTCTGCCCTCACAGGGCAGTGGGGCAGACAGGCCTGTGACCAGACAGCTACAATTTAGAGTGAACAGAGTTAGGGTGGGTGTGCCTGATGCAGTCAAGGAGGGCTTCCTGGAGGAGGAGACGCCAAGCTCCTCACAGAGTCTCTGACATCCCTCATGGAAACCTACCTTTTCAGCTGCATCTGATGACACTTTCCTTCACTTCCTCGCATCTAGCCACACTGGCCTTTTTTTTTTTTTTTAATTATTTATTTATTTTATTTGTGGTTGTGTTGGGTCTTCGTTTCTGTGCGAGGGCTTTCTCTAGTTGCGGCGAGCGGGGGCCACTCTTCATCGCGGTGCGCGGGCCTCTCACTATCGCGGCCTCTCTTGTTGCGGAGCACAGGCTCCAGACGCGCAGGCTCAGTAGTTGTGGCTCACGAGCCCAGTTGCTCCGCCGGCATGTGGGATCTTCCCAGACCAGGGCTCGAACCCGTGTCCCCTGCATTGGCAGGCAGATTCTCAACCACTGTGCCACCAGGGAAGCCCCACACTGGCCTTTTTGATTCCTGAACTCTCCAAGCTCATTCCCATCCTCAACAGCCATTGCACTTGCTGTTCCCTCCTCCTGATTCTCCCCAGTTCCTCAGCAGGCAGGCTCCTTCTCTTTCAGACTGTAGACAACTCATTCTTGCAGCATTTAGCTGTTTTTTAAGAATTCCCTTGTTTCTAGTTTCTGCTGACTACTCTCCTCTCTGCCCTTCCCAGCTAGGATGTGACCTCTCCTCAGCGCCTGCTCCCTCCCCCCTGGCAGGGCGCCCGACCTACTGTCGATGCCTGGTAAATCTTTGTGAAGTGAAGGAAGGAAGCTAAGATCTCTGGGTTAAAGCAGGGGCCGGTGAAGAGGTAGAGGAAAGGAGTTCCCGGCAGAGGCAACAGCACGGGCAAAGGTGTGGACCAGAGAAAGCGCTGGTGTTTCAGAGGCGCTGGGGGAGGTGGTGCGTGGCTGGAGGGGAGGAGCCGGCGGAGGGAGTGGGAGAAGGAGGATGGAGGAGGAGGTGGAGAGAGGAGGGAGGGAGAGGGGAAGGGAGAGGAGGGGAAGGGAAGGGAGAGGAGGAGAGGAGAGAAGGAGGGAGGGCGAGGGGAGGGGAGGGCGAGGGGAGGGGAGGGGAGGGCGAGGGGAGGGGAGGGGAGGGGGTCGGGAGATGAGCCGGAAGGAGGAGGGAGAGGGAAAGAGAGGAGCTTTTATCCACTGGCCGGTTGCAGAAGGTGGCATCTTATTGGGATCTTTTTATGTAGCGGTGGAGGGGGAAGCCAAGGTGCCTTTTTGGGAGACCCGCCTGTCTGGCTGGCAAAAGCCAGGCCTGAGGGACAGGCCTCCCCTCTCAGAGCCTTCTAAGGGCTTCGTGTAGAACATTCCACAGCTGGACCTTCTGGAACAGGCCGTGAAGTACTGGCAGCCCCATCCGGTCCCCGCTCCCGGGTCACTGCCCTGGCCTCCTGGCCCAGGCTCGCCCTCTTCCAGGGCCCAGCTCCCCGCGGCAGCCTGAGGCGGTGCTTTTAATAGAACACTTGAAAAAAATATTAATAGGTAATTAAAGGCACATGGCACAGATTTTTAAAGGTGCACGAGAGGATACAGTGAAAGCTTTCTCTTCTCCCTTCCCGCCTGGGGCCCTTCCTGGGAGGCACTGGGGCCACCACCAGTTTCTTGGATTTTCTCCCAGAGATAGTCTATCATTTGTAAATACAGATAGGGGAATATTATTCAGGTTATTTACATGATTTGGCACCTTATTTATTTTATTTTACTTATTTATTTTTTAAATTGAAGTATAGTTGACTTACAGTGTTGTGTTAGTTTCTGGTGCACAACAAAGTGATTCAGATATATATATATATACATATATGTGTGTATATATATATATCTTTTCAGATTCTTTTCCATTATAGATTATACAAGATATTGAATAGAGTTCCCTATGCTATACAGTAGGTCCTTGTTGTTTATCTATATTATATACAGTAGTATGTATCTGTTAATCCCAAACTCCTGATTTGTCCCTCACCCCACCCCCATTCCCCTTTGGAAACCATAAATTTGCTTTCCATGTGTGAGTCTGTTTCTGTTTTGTAAATAAGTTCATTTGTATCTTTTTTTTTTTTTTTTGGCCGCACCATGTGGCTTGTGGGATCGTAGTTCCATAACCAGGCATCGAACCCAGGCGCCAGCAGTGAAAGTGCTGAGTCCTAACCACTGGACCACGAGGGAATTCCCCATTTGTATCATTTTTTTTTTAGATTCCACATATAAATGATATCATGTGATATTTGTCTTTCTCTGTCTGACTTACTTCACTAAGTATGATAATCTCTATGTCCATCCACGTTGCTGCAAATGGCATTGTTTCATTCTTGTTTATGGCTGAGTAGTACTCCATTGTGTATATATACCACATCTTCTTCATCCATTCATCTGTTGATGGACACTTAGGTTGCTTCCCTGTCTTGGCTATTGTAAATAGTCTGTGCTTTATTTTTTTTCCTTAAGCGTATACTTGTTTAGTCAACAAATATTTATTGAGCACCTACTATATGCCAGGCACTCTTCTAGGCACTGGGGATACAGCAGAGAAGAAAACAGTCAAAACTCCCTGCCTTCATGGAGCTGACATTCTAGTGGGGGAGACAGACAGTCGATATACAAAATGACAAGTACATTTTAACATTACATAGTAGGTCAGATGGCACAGTCAGTGCTGCTGATAAAACATAGAGCAGTCAAAGAAGCTGGAGTGTTGAGGAGGCAGGAGGGTTTCTATTTTTTTACAGGATGCTCAGAGAAAGCCTTGATAAAGGTGACATTTGAGCAAAGGCCTGGAGGAGGTAAGGAAGCGAGTCATGTGGTTATGTGAGGGGAAGAGTGGAACAGCAAGTGCAAAGGCCCTGAGGTGGGTGTGAGCCTGAAGTGTTCCAGATCCAGGCTGGAGAGGAGTAAGTAAGGCGGAGAGTTTGTGTGTGGGGGTGAGATACAGTCCTGTAGATCCTTGTCCATAAATTGGCTGTGCTGTCTCATCTTGGAGCGGTCTCAGTGGTGTGCGGGGGCTGGCTTGTAACAGTTTGTGAGGGCTGATTGCTAAACTTCCGGGAATTTTGCAAGCCTGTTGTTAAACATAGCTTTTACTAAAACTTAAATTATACAAACTTACAACTGAATACATTCTATTACACAAAACGATGAGAAGTAGTCAATTAATCACTTCCTAATTATTCTACTACATTTTAATGCTATCTGTGTTCTAGAGGTTACGAAAATCCCACATCATGGTGAGGTATTGAGGATATCTTCCAACTCTGCGTTCAGCGAGGTCACATTGGTAGCTTAAAATCAGCCGTGATGGGAGTATTTTACACCACAGACGTTGACAAACGCTACAAATCAGGACTGTTTTCTCCCCCAAAGAGCCGACGGTTAAACATTTACCAGCACACCACTGAAATGCATATAGATCTGGCTTACTCTTTTGTAAAGCTGCATAGTATTCCAATGCATGGATGGGTCATAACGTATTTTGCTGGTCCCTTCCTGATGGGTGCTTGGCTGGCATCCAGTCTCTTGCAAACACAAACAGCGCTGATTTCCCACGTGTGCGACTATAACTGTAGAATCAATCCCTTGAAGAAGAACTGCTGTGTCAGAGGGCATGGGACCGTCTAACGTGAATGCCTGTTGCCTAATGCCTTTCCATGGAGGCTGTACCAATTTCCACAGCCACCAGCAAATGGGTCAGAGTGCAGAGGCTTCTAATAAGGATGCAAATTTGATTGTATCACTCTGCTGCTTAAACCCTCTGATGACTCCTGCTACTCCTAGGACGAAGCCTGCAGGTTCTCCCAAGGCCTAGGCCCCTCATCGTCAGGGCTTGTCCCTTTCTTTTTGCAAGTGGAAGGTTGCACCATGACTCCACTGTGACCCCTCGTAAATTCCACATTGCAGCCACCTTGATAATCTGCTGTCTATCCCCTGAAATGGGCCATGTCCCCACCCACTCTTGTTTGTTCATGCCTGTCCCTTCTCTGGGAACTTATTGCCCAGCACCTTAATCACCAGGCTAGCTCCCACTCCACTGGTTCTGTCCCTGTTTTTTTTTTGGCCGGCGCCTCATGGCATGTGTAATCTTACTTCCCCGCCCAGAGGTTGAACCCATGACCCCTGCAGTGGAAGCTCGAAGTCCTAACCACTGGACTGCCAGAGAAGTCCCAGTTATGTCCCTTTTTTGTTTCAAGAGGCTGAAAACCCCAGTGTAACTGTCTTCGGCAAAATCAGGAATTGATTGGCTCATCTGAGTGAAAAAATCGTCGAGTTGGCTGGCTTCAGGCATAGCTGGTTTCAGGAGCTCGGACGATCCCATGAAGCCAGTCTTGGCCTGTCAGTTCTGTTCTCTTCCACATTGGGACCCTTTGGCAGCTCCTGCCTTTAGAAATCCCCCTCATGGTCACAGGAGGCAAAGAGCTGGGAGGTGGAAGGGAAGGTTCCAGGCAGAGAAAACAGTCCAGAACTGGTGCTAGTAAACCCAGATCCTGGCTGGGCATAGTGGACAACCCGATAGCCACATAGCATCCTGCAGGCTGAACTCCAAGGGGAAGATAAGTTCTCGCCCCCATGCTAAATTCTTCAACTGAGAGACAGGGTAGGAATAGCTGCTTGGGCTCTGGAGGTAGAAAAAACCTGGGTTCAAATCCTGGGGTGATGAAAAAGTTTCAGAACTAGATAGTGGTGATGTTTGCACAACACTATGAATGTGCTCAAGGCCACTGAATTGTATGCTTCAAAATGTTTAAAAGTGTCAGCAACATGTTATGTATATTTTACCACAGTACAAAAATAATGAGGCTGGGACTTCCCTGGTGGTCCAGGGGTTAAGACTCCGTGCTTCCACTGCAGGGGCATGGGTTCAATCCCTGGTTGGGGAACTAAGATCCCACATGCTGTGCGGCTCGGCCAAAACAAACAAACAAAAAAAACAGGCTGACGGTGCTAAAAAAAAATAATAAAAATAAAAAGGAGAGAGAAAAGCCTGACTCTACCACTTACCAGCTGTGTGAGTTCTCTGTACCTCTGTTTATTGGACTATAAAATGAGGACAATAAAAGAACCCCACACGCCTGCTTATTGAGAGGCTCAGGTAGGTTAATACACGCACAGCCCTTGGGGTAGTACCTGGGATATAGTTAAGTGTTCAATAAATGTTAGTTATTATTGTTAAATCAAAATATTGGGTGGATTGCCCAGTGAAATAAGCCAGATGCAAAAGGTGACTGCCTTAGCTTGTTCAGGCTGCTACTATAACAAAATACCACAGATGGGGTGGCTTATGAATAACACAAATGTATTTCTCACAGTTCTGGAAGCTGGAACTCCAAGATCAGGGTAAATGGTTGGGTGAGGGCGCTCTTCTGGTTTGTAGACTTCTCATTGTATCCTCACATGGGCAGAAGGGGCGAGGGATGTCTCGGGAGCCCCTTTTATAAGGGCACTAATCCCAGTCTTGAGGGCTCCACCCTCATGACCTAACCACCTCCCAAAGGCCCCACTTCCTAATACCATCACCCTGGGGAGTTAGGTTTTTTTGCTTTTTTTTTTTTTTTTTTACATACATATATATCTTTTTTTTTTTCAGATTCTTTTCCCTTATAGGTTATTACAAAATATTGAGTATAGTTCCCTGTGCTATACAGTAGGTCCTTGTTGGTTATCTATTTTGTATATAGTGGTGTGTATATGTTAATCCCAAACTCCTAATTTACCCCTACCCCTTTCCCCTTTGGTAACCATAAGTTTGTTTTCTATGTCTGTGGGTTCATTTCTTTTTTGTATATAAGTTCACTTATATCATTTTTTTTAAGATTCCACATATAAACGATATCATATGATATTTGTCTTTCTCTGTCTGGCTCACTTCACTTAGAATGATAATCTCTAAGTCCATCCATGTTGCTGCAAGTAGTATTAGTTCATTCTTTTTTATGGCTGAGTCAGATCTCATTCTTCTTTATCCATTCATCTGTTGATGGACATTTAGGTTGCTTCCATGTCTTGGCTATTGTAAATAGTGCTGCAATGTAGGTTCCAACATACGAATTGGGGCGGAGGACACAAACACTCAGACTATCACAGTCCCATATTGTATGATTCCATTTGTATGAATGTCCAGAATAGGCAAAGCCATAGAGACAGAAAGCAGATTAATGGCTGCCAGGATCTGTGGGGAAGGGATGGGGAGTGACTGCTGAATGGGTGTGGGGTTTCCTTTGGGAAAATGATGAGAATGATTTGGAACTACGCGGAAGTGATGATTGCACAATGTTGTGAATGTACTAAATGCCACTGAGTCATACACTTTAATATCGTTAATTTTTGTGTGAATTTCAACTCAAAAATTCTTTTACATTGGTACTTTAATTTTGTTTTTTAAATTAATAAATAAATAAATTAATTTTTGGCTGTGTTGGGTCTTCGTTGCTGCGCGTGGGCTTTCTCTAGTTGCGGCGAGCGGGGCTACTCTTCATTGCAGTGCACGGGCTTCTCATTGCGGTAGCTTCTCTTGTTGTGGAGCACGGGCTCTAGGCATACAGGCTTCAGTAGCTGTGGCATGCACACTCAGTTGTTGTGGCCCACAGTATCTAGAGCGCAGGCTCAGTAGTTGTGGCACACAGGCTTAGCTGCTCCGTGGCATGTGGGATCTTCCCAGACCAGGGCTCAAACCCGTGTCCCCTGCATTGGCAGGCGAGATTCTTAACCACTGCACCACCAGGGAAGCCCTTCATGGGTACTTTGAAAAAAGAAAGTTGGATGGAATGTAGCCTGATGTCCTTCTCAGGCTGTGAGACCTTGAGGCTTTGTTATCCTGGATGGTTCGGGCCCTTCTCTCTTCCAGGCCTGATACCCGACCCCCCCCCCCCCCCAGGGGCCTTAGCTGGCATGGCTCACGGCTCCTCCCCTGGCTCTTGCAATAATTTGCTGTGGGTCTTTGGAACTCAGTTTCCTTGTCTGTACCAAGAGGGGATTGGATCCCTTTTCTTTTTTCTCTGTTTTTTTGTTTGTTTGTTTTGGCCACGCTGCCAAGCTTGCGGGGGATCTCAGTTCCCCAACCAGGGATTGAACCCTGGGCCACGGCAGTGGAAGCGCTGAGTCCTAACCACTGGACCGCCAGTGAATTCCCTGGACCCACAGGTTTCTAACATGTCCTCAGATTTCATGGGCCCAGGCCGCACTCTCCAGGTCTCGAGCCCCAGGCAGTCAGAGGTGGGAATTGTCTGCAGACTCACAACGTCCTAGTCCTTCAGGCCAGCCACCCACAGAGACGGTGCCCACACAGTCCCAGGAACACGCTGTGTGACTATCTGCCCTCAGAACTGGCTCCTGCCCAGGCCTCGTCCTTCACACCCCCAGGGCAGGCCTGCGTCCCCTTGGCCTCCCCCTTGTACGGGGCCTGGCTCGCCTCTGACCGGGACTCTCTAAAGGGAAACGCTAATGATCATAGGAATAAAAGCCTCCCCAATATACCGGCTCTTATTACATTGTCCAGACCCATGCTAAGGGCTTTTGTCATGTGGTTTCGTTTCATTCCCCTGCCACCTCTGGGGTAGAAACTACCTTCATCCTGTTTCAGACATGAGGACCTGAGGCTCAGAGGTGGAATCCTTTGTCCAAGGTCAGCTAAGAAGTGGGAGGGCTCACCTCTCTGGCCCTACCCCCATGCCCTTGCCCATTATCCTAGCCTGTCTCCCTGGAAGCATCAGATGTCTTTCTCTCCAGGTCACCCAAGCCCCTGGACACCTCTGGGGTCCCACGGCAGGACCTGGAGTGGTGACAGGGGCAACTGCCTTGGAAAACAGCTCTTATGGCCTTGGCTGGATCTGGGGGGAGGTGTGGAGGGCAGCGCCAGACACACCCACGCTGGGCCTCAAGAAACCCGAGTTACACGTTGTACCACAAGCCACAGGGGCTGGACAGCCTGCAGCTGGGGGAGGCGGGGCAGAGCAGCCCAGACAAGCCAACTTTTAAATAAATAATTAGAAATGTAGGAAGGGAAGGTCTGGGCCAGTCTCCAGTCCCCCCAGGCTGCAGCTTCCCAGCCAGGCCAGAATGCATGAAGTTCCCATGATTCTTGGCCCTGATGGACCCAAGGGTTCCACTTCCTCCTTTCCTTCCTGTTTCTAAAAAACTCAACCCACATTCCCAGAGTCCCTACTGTGTGCCTAGCCCCATGCAGGGCAATGCTGGGGGGACTCAGTGGTGGTTGTGACGGTTCCCATCCCTGGCCCAAGGGAGGGCACAGACCCATCCCCAGATAGTGACCACCCAGAGTGGGTAGGGCTGGGATGGGGGCATCCAAGGGGCTGGAGGAGCCTAGAGGGACACCTGAGCCAGCCTCAGGGTCTTGAAAACTCAGGGGATTCCTGAGTGGAAATGTGAAGATCTTGGTTAAGTGAGGAGAAAGGCATATGAGAAAAAGAGGACTAAAAATTTAAGGAGGGGGCAGATCACGCAGGGGTCCACAGACCACTGTTTTTCAAACTGTTTTGAATTTGAGACAGTTGATACACAATAGAAGGTATATTTTGCTTGCAACACAGTATGTGTATGAACAGGTGTGCACACACACACGTAAACTAAAATGTCACGATACAATAATTACTTGTACAATATGCTCTATTTGACATTTTAAAAAATTAACTGCTTAGGACTCACTACTTTATTTCATGCCCTACTAATCGGTTGACACCTGAGGTTGGAAAATATAGATGTCCAGGTTGTGCTAAGAACGCTCAGACTCCAATCAAAGGAGCAGAATTCTAGAATCAGCAGGTGCGATGTCTTCAGGGCTGTTCACTGATACTCCCCTCCTCCTCTCCTTCTGGGCACCTGGTGGGATTGTACTTGCCTCCTTTTGGAAGGTAGCCTTGGAGCCCAGGAATCTGCATTTTAACAGACAATGGGAGCTGTGAGACTTGGGAAATTTAAGAAACAGTGACATAGGTGATAAACTCCATGAGGACAGTGCAGAACCCACCTTGGCCACCGCAGAGACCCCGGCAGGACGCAGCACAGAGCCGGGCGCTTAGGTAAGATGTGTTAAATGAATGATTTTTAAAATTTCTATTTATTATTTATTTATTTATTTAGGCTGTGCCGGGTCTTCGTTGCGCCACGCGGGCTCCTCTAGCTGCGGCGTGCGGGCTTAGTTGCGGGTATATGGGATCTTAATTCCCTGACCAGGGATCAAACTCGGGCCCCCTGCATTGGGAGCGTGGAGTCTTAACCGCTGGACCTACAGGGAAGTCCCTAAATGAATGATTTTAACTTCAGTCTTTTTATTGCTGTCTACCCGATCTAGCTCACCGTTCCAACTTCATCTCACAGCAGTTTTCCCCAATTTCCACTGTGACCAAATGGAACTATTCTTCGTTTCATAAATTTCTCATCTGCAGGTCTTTGCAGTTGCTGTGTCCTCTGCCCATACCTTCCCTTTTCCTCCTCCCTTCACTGGCTGGCTCTGACATCCTTCCAAATTCAGCTCAGATGTGCCCTCCTCCAGGGAACCTTCCCTGACCCCACTTTCCAAGCTGCGTTTCCCCTCGGAGCTCCTCCATTCTAGCCCTTCTCACTCTGCCTCATCACTGTCTGTCTGTCCTGCTGACCTATGAACCTGGGAAGGTGGGAGTAAGGCTCGTCTCAGCCACTGCTGGGTCCCCAGTACCACTCAGCACAGGGCTGGGCACACAATAGGTACTCAGAAAAGGTTTGGTGAATGCATGAATGTAAATTTGAGAGGAGAGGCCTGTTTACAGGTCTGATGGAGAAGGCTGAAGCCCTGGAGTTTACTCAATCCCTCCTGCTGTCAGACACTCCGTCCTCTCAGGGAGGACACCATTCACAACAATACCCTTTTCACAGGCAGCAAACTGAGGCCAGGAAGGGCGTTCTTGCTCTGTGGGGTTCAGATTCCCACCGCTCAGCCCAGCCTCCTCCTGGACCCTCTTACCTCCTTCCTGGAGTCTTTTTTTTTTTTTTTTTCTGATGATGAAATCTGAATCTGGGTAGGAGGTTTGGCTGATTGGGAAGAAAGCTGGCTGAGACCAGTTGGTCTAGTTCTCTCTCCAAGCCTGAGGAGGGCAGGGGGTGGGACATGCATGGCCAATCCTGAACCAAACCCTCAAACCTTGCCCTCTTGGCCCGGACCCACCCCGCACTTCCCGAAGGTTCTGGGATTCTAGGGTCCCCTGAGTCCTGGAGGCTTCTCCCTCCCTCTCCTCCCTGTCTGGCACCCCTGTAGGTGGGCAGTGACTAAACTAAGCCTGACCCACACCCATGTCGCCCAACTGGCAACATGGCCACTTCCGCATCCCCGGGGGCCCTGATTACCAGGAGGGGTGCCAGGAGTTTGCTGGCCCCCCGCCTGGCCACCTGCTGCCGGGTCCCAACTGGGGCCTCTCAGGCTCCTTTGCTCAGTGGTCCCTGGGGCCTGAACATTCCTGGGGAGGAGCACCAGCCTGTGAGTCTGTGGGAACTCGAGGAAGAGGCCTTTTTTACTTTCACCCTTAGGTATAATGTTGATCTCATCACAGCTTAAAATACCATGAGGCTGTGATTTGCCAGGCACCAACCAAAGCGTTTTATACACATGAACTTGGTTCACCCTCCATGACCCCGGAGGCAGATGCTACCCTTTATCCCTATTTCACGGTCAAGCAAACTGAGGCTGGAGGATTGAGTGACTTGCCTGAGGTCATTCAGCTGCTAAGCCATGAGACAAGAAGACAGTTTCGGGGTGCCAGTGCTGAACTGAAAAACCACAGATTTCCTTCCTGAAAGCTCCCATTCTGAGCAGTTTCTGTGAATTCTTTTTTTTTTTTTTTTAATATTTATTTATTTATTTTTGGCTGCAATGGGTCTTCGTTGCTGCGCACAGGCTTTCTCTAGTTGTGGGAATAGGGGGCTACTATTCACTGTGGTGCGCGGGCTTCTCATTGCGGTGGCTTCTCTTGTTGCGGAGCACGGGCTCTAGGCGCACGGGCTTGAGTAGTTGTGGCACTCAGGCTTGGTATTTGTGGCTCACAGGCTCTAGAGTGCAAGCTCAGTAGTTGTGGCGCACGGGCTTAGTTGCTCCGCGGCATGTGGGATCTTCCCGGACCAGGGCTCGAACCCGTGTCCCCTGCATTGGCAGGCAGATTCTTAACCACTGTGCCACCAGGGAAGCCCAGTTTCTGTGAATTCTTGCAGAGATAATCAATGCATTTGAAACAGAGGTTGTTTTATATATATATATATATATATATATATATATATATATATAATTTTTTTAATATTGTTTATTGTTTTTTCCCACAGGTGATAGGGTGCCCTGTCCTATATTCCCCCCCTGCCCCACTCCGCACCTTGCCTTTACCTCCTTAGCAATATTTCTTAATTAATTAATTAATTAATTTTTGGCTGCATTGGGTCTTCGTTGTTGCACTCAGGCTTTCTCCAGTTGCGGCGAGCTGGGGCCACTCTTCGCTGAGGTGCACTGGCTTCCCATTGCAATAGCCTCTCCCATTGCTGAGCATGGGCTCTAGGCGCGCGGACTTCAGCAGTTGTGGCTCGCAGGCTCTAGAGCGCAGGCCCAGTAGCTGTGGCGCACGGGCTCAGTTGCTCCACCGCATGTGGGACCCTCCTGGACCAGGGCTTGAACCCATGTCCCTTACATTGGCAGGTGGATTCTTAACCACTGCGCCACCAGGGAAGTCCCTTAGCAATATCTCCTGACCACCTGATTTGGTACTGAAACCTGCCCTCCACCCAGTTCCCCATCTGTCTCATTCTATTTGATGCCTCTCAGCATTCCGTTTACTAGACGTGGTCTGTTGAATGATTGAAGGAATGCAATACTGAATAGACAGATGCCTGGCTAAAGAGTTTGGACTTTATCCCCAGGGAAGTCACTGGGGTTACTAGATTAGATCTGTGCTTTCAAACATTCCAGGCCCTTCTCAACTCTGAGACTGCATGTACTTGTCCCTTTACCTGGAATAATACTCTTTCCCTGGGCTTGGTCCAAACCCTCCCTATCCCAACTGGGATACCTCCTCTTCCAGGAAGCCCTCCCAGTCCTGGTCAAGCATCCCTTCTGGGCTCCTTCATCCCAGCCCCCTCACTCTGTGTTGTCACTGTCTGAGGATGGGTCTGTCACCCCCTCTGGACTGTGCTTCCCTGGAGGATAGGGCCAGGACTGTCTTGATCATTGCTGGGTCCCTGCTCCTACCAACATAGGGCCCAACACTGATCAGAATAAACGATGGTCCCTTGAAGGAAATGTCCCTGCTTGGGGAGGAGCCAATTGCAGGGTAGCTGGGGTGTCAGGTAAGTGTTGAGGACGCAGAGACACCTGAGTTCAAATCCCTGCCCAGGTTGGGGTTAGGCCACGACAAACCTCATTATCCCGTCTGCTTCCAAGTCACTAAAACAGGATTGATCGCAAAGATTAGTGAAGATATGATAACTTTTGACATTACTTCAGACAGGGTCGGAAGCCTCTCCTGCTGCTTTAGAGCTTTGCACCTGATCTTCCCTTTCACTAGAAAGTTCTTCCCAGATTGTCCCGGTGGGCTCCTTCTTGTCATTCTGGTCTCATGGCAAATGTCACCTCCTCAGAGTGGTCCACCCTGACCTCCCTCTCTCTCTGCTGTGCAGCGGTTTCCTTTTCTCCAGCTCTTATTCCACCTGACAGCCCAAGTTCATTTCCTTGTCTCTCTTCACTAGAATGCTGGCAAGGAGTTTTGTCTGAGTTTTAATTTTTTTTATTTTATTACAAAATTTTTTGTATTGAAGTATAGTTGACTTAACAATGTCATGTTAGTTTCCGGCGTACAACCAAGTGATTCAGATATATATATATACACACACACATATATATATATACACACACATTCTTTTTCATATTCTTTTCCATTATAGGTTATTATAAGATATTGAGGGGATTCCCTGGTGGTCCAGTGGTTAGGACTTGGCGCTTTCACTGCCAGGGCCCGGGTTCAACCCCTGGTCGGGGAACTAAGATCCCGCAAGCCATGGCGGCATGGCCAAAAAAAAAAGATAAGATAGGGCTTCCCTGGTGGCGCAGTGGTTGAGAGTCTGCCTGCCAATGCGGGGGACATGGGTTCGAGCCCTGGTCTGGGAGGATCCTGCATGCCGCGGAGCGAGTGGGCCCGTGAGCCACAACTACTGAGCCTGCGCGTCTGGAGCCTGTGCTCCACAACAAAAGAGGCCGCAGTAGTGAGAGGCCCACGCACCGTGATGAAGAGTGGCCCCCACTCGCCGCAACTAGAACAAGCCCTTGCACAGAAACGAAGACCCAACACAGCCAAAAATAAATAAATAAATAAATTTTTAAAAAAATTTAGGGCTTCCCTGGTGGCGCAGTGGTTGAGAGTCTGCCTGCCAATGCAGGGGACACGGGTTCGAGCCCTGGTCTGGGAAGATCCCACATGCCGCGGAGCAGCTAAGCCCGTGTGCCACAATTGCTGAGCCTGCGCGTCTGGAGCCTGTGATCCGCGGCAGGAGAGGCCGCGACGGTGAGAGGCCCGCGCACCGCGATGAAGAGTGGCCCCCACTTGCCACGGCTGGAGAAAGCCCTCGCACAGAAACGAAGACCCAACACAGCCAAAAATAAATAAATAACTAAATAAATATTTAAAAAAAAAAATTTAAAAAAAGAAAAAGATAATGACTATAGTTCCTGGGTTTTTATTTTTAATTTTTTTCTCACTGTGGAATCCCCAGAACCTTAAACAGCAGTTGGCCCTTAGTAAGGGCCCGAGGAATATTTGTGGAGTGAATAGAGTGCTCAGGAATTGTCCCCTCGTGTTTTGATCGAGGGTTACCGTGTGCACCATCAAATTTACGCTCACACTGACTCTAGGACAAATGAAGAACCTGATGCTTAGCTGGTAAGTGGTGGCGCAAGGATTCGAACCAATGTCTGTGTGGCTTTAGTGCCCATGTTCTCGGCGTCTAGCACAGAGCCGAGCACGTGGGAGTTTAACGTGAGTTTGTTGAATGAATATGACTTCAGACTTGGAGGGTGGAATGGGGAATGGGGGCTTTCTGAAGTAGGTGGCGTGGAAGCTGGGAGAATTTGGGAGGGGAGAGTGTCTGGGAGACACAGGAAGGAGGTCTGCAAGGCCACTTGTGCCTGGGTGGTAGGTCCATCAGATCCTGGGCAAATTCTCAGCTCGGCCTGGCCCCTCAGATCCTGCAGGATGTCATCACAAGCTCTCAAAGCTCCTTCCCAAGCAGATCTAGGGCTAGGGCTGGCAGTGACCAAGTGACCAATGCCCAGCAGTGTCTGGAGCTGGTTGGGGCCCAAACCATGTTCTTCAATAATAATGACAATAACAACAACAGTAGTAGTAGTAGTTAACTTTATTAAGGGCTAACCTATACCCTGTCTAAATGCTTTGAACATGGGATCTCATTTGCTCTTCAGCACCCAAGGAGGTCTGAGCTACTATTATTCTTCCCATTTTACAGATGTGGAAACAGGCTCCTAGAGGCGGTGACTTGCCTAAGGCCCCACAGCTGCTTCAGAAGGAAGCCTCTGAGATGATCACTATGGATCTTCTTTGAGCAAGTGTGAACACCTGATATGTTATCAGAGAACAGGCCAGGTGGGGAAGGAATTAGGATTTCAATATTGCCAGGAGGAGTAGCCAATCACAGCTGATTCCCTTTAAGGTTAGGGCCTTGAGAGGCAGGCTTGCAACTCCCAGCCTCCCCAGGTGTGGCCTCAAGGTGAGTGACTTCTTCTTGCCATAAGCCCCAGTTTTGCCCATCTGGAGAATGGGTAGAATAGTGGGCTCAACCTCACCAAGCAGTTATGAAGATTCCAGTGAAATCAGGCATATGCATTTGTCAAAAATCAGCAGATGTCACTTACGGTTTGTGCATTTTGTGAAAAAGAGGACTGCAGACAGGGAATTCCCTGGCGGTCCAGTGGTTAAGAGTCCGTGCTTTCACTGCCCAGGGCACAGGTTCAATCCTTGGTCAGGGAACTAAGAGGACCACGTAGAAATATTGAACTCTGATTAATAAATGCATACATACTGAAGCGTTTAGAGGGAAAGTGCCCTGGTATCTGCAACTTTGACATGCATCAAAAGGAGGTAAATGGGTGGATGGCTAGAGAGATAGATAAATGGATAGAAATTTTACATAGAAGTACCGTGAAATAATTGTAGACACTAGGTGGTGGGTATATGTGTGTTCACTCTAAAATCCTTTAAACTCTTTTGTAGGTTTGAAATTTTTAATTAATTTTTAATTTTTAATAATTAAAAAAAGGGGGAAATATCTGGTGAAAGCAAAAGCATTAGCACAGTCATTAAACTGAATTATAATTTTTAATGGATGAATTGCAAATTGTGTACCTAGGGGGAAGTGGATTACAATCCAATATAATAACTGCCATTAATTGATACGTGTGGGGCTCTGAACTGAGAACTTTTATTTTGAAAATTATTAACATTATTAAATAAATCACTCCATCTCATTTAACTCTTACACCAATCACGTGAGGGATCTGTATTTTACATTCGAGGAATTGACGAGAAGGGACAGAAGACCGGAATTTAGGGCGGAAGAGGAGTTTCAGGCTAAATTGATTTGCAGACCCGCGGATCACCTGGCACTTTCTAGAGACCCTCGCGCCAGGCACTTTTGTGGCTTATAGGCCCCCAACCCAATACCCTATCCTCCGGCAGGGAAAAGCCTCCTCCCAACGCCCCGCCCCCTTCGGACCCTCCACCCCCACCCCACCCGGACCCCGCCCCTGAATGTAACCATTGTTTTCCTGCCTTCTATCGGGGTGACTTGGCCCTACTCCAGCCAAAGCCCCGCCCTGGAGGGCCCTGAAGCCGACCGAGCCAATCGGCACCGGTGGGTTTGTCCCCGTTCTCTCAAGCCTCGCCCTGGGTTCTTAATCCGGGCAGCTTCCGCCAAGCAGTCTCAGAGCCACGCGGCGCGCCCGGGAGGTCCGGTCTCGGCTAACAGCTGATTCTTCCCGGGATCCCGGGCCGCCGCCTTCGGCACCCAGGGGCCCGGATCTTCCCGCCTGGACCCAAGAGCCTGGCCCCCCCTCTTCCCGGAGCTCCGTCTTCCGGCCCCCAGACTCAGGCTCCCCAGCTCTCCGTTTCCAGGACCCAGGCACCCCAGGTCCCCGCCTCCCGGATCTGCGCCACCAGGACCTAGCCTCTTGAAGACCTCTGCCGCCTGGGCGCCTTCAGCCTTCCGGAGCCAAGGACCCTAGGTCCCAGCTTGAGAAACTCCCGTCTTCCTAACCCCCAGGGTAAAGAAACCCAGGTGCTCCCACCTCCCAGCTTTCAGCGCCGGGCACAAACGAAGAGCAGAGGAGCCCCAGCGCCCAGCCTAGGGAATCTCAAACACTCCAGCTTCTAAGAGACAAGGAACTTAAGCGCTGTGAACTCACAACTCCAAGGAACCCTCCAAAGTTCCAGCCTCCAGGCTCTGTTAACTCAACAAAGTTTTAAGGAACGAGAGCGTCCTGGGAAGGAGCCCCGAGCGCTCCCTCTTCCAGGCGCTGAGGAACCCCGGGGCGTTCATCATGGTGGCCGATCCGCCTAAGGGAGACCCCAAGGGGTACGCGGCGGCGGAGCCCACCGCCAACGGCGTCTCGGCGTTGGTCCCCCTAGAGGACCCAGGCTCGGCGAAAGGCGGCTGTTGCGGCTCCGGGGACCGGGTGCGCCGCTGCCTTCGCGCCAACCTGCTGGTGCTGCTGACAGTGGTGGCAGTGGTGGCGGGCGTGGCTCTGGGGCTGGGGGTCTCGGGGGCCGGCGGCGCGCTAGCGCTGGGCCCAGCGCGCCTGGAGGCCTTTGCCTTCCCGGGCGAGCTGCTGCTGCGCCTGCTAAAGATGATTATCTTGCCGCTGGTGGTGTGCAGCCTGATCGGCGGCGCGGCCAGCCTGGACCCGAGCGCGCTCGGCCGCCTGGGCGCCTGGGCGCTGCTCTTTTTCCTGGTTACTACACTGCTAGCGTCGGCGCTCGGCGTGGGCTTGGCGCTCGCACTGCAGCCGGGCGCCGCCTTCGCCGCCATCAACGCCTCGGTCGGGGCCATGGGCTCCGTGGAAGAGGCCCCCAGCAAGGAGGTGCTCGATTCGTTCCTGGATCTTGTGAGGTCAGACCCCGCCCTCCCGGTGGAGGGGTTGGGGGAAGGGAGTGGGTGCTTCAGCCTCGTGGGGAGGGGACGCGTGTTAGGGTTGGCGGGAGTCGCCACGTGGACGGAAGGGGGCTTTTGGGTCCTCCGTGTCCGGGACATCCCCAGGGCCTCAAGGAAGACGGGATGGGATAGTTGGGGGGCGCTCTGGCCCCTTGAGGGTCAGGGTACAGAGGGTGAGAACAGACTCCTGGAGGAGATTTCTAAATATGGGGGCCTGCGTACATAAGCGGGACCCCACAGGAGGGTGATAGGGGCGTGGAAGTCTTATAGAGGGAGAAGTGATGCTTGGCGGGGTTGAGGGTCTCTGCTGTGAGGGGGGGAGGATCCTGAGGGGAACTTGGAAGAGGATCTTTGGGTGGCCAGGGGCCCCAGGATGGGGCTTCTGGGTAAAGGTTTAAGTCCAGTGTCTGGATAAAAGTTCTTGGAGCCCTGGGTAAGGGGCCCCTGCAGGACCTGAAGAGATCAGAATGACCCCCCACCAGGCCCTCTTCCCACGTGGTTCCCCACACCACGTGTCCCCCAGACAAAGCCAGGTCCTTTTTTCAGCCTCTTTTCCCCACCCAGTTCAGCTGGGCAGGACCCTGGCTTCCCCTTTATATGTTCCTGGTAGGTAAGTCCTGCCACCTCCACAAACTTTCCATCCCATTTCCTACTCTGTCTGGTACCCGGCTGCCCTCCCCTTGCACTAGGCTGCCCAGAAAAGGGGCAGATTCTTTTCCTTTGGGCCTCTGCTCCCCTCCCCTCAAGAATGGCTCTCTCCCCCCTTTTAAGGAGGGCAGACTGCTGGATCCACATGGCCTTGCCTTTGAGGCCTGCTGATTCAGTGTCTGCAGGTTGGTTGGGGACTTCCTGGAAGTGGGGGAAGGAAATGATGAGTCACGGAACACGGTTCCCCTCAGTCTCTTGGGGCATCAGTGCAGGCCGATACTGGGGGGAGGCTTGGTGTCCAGAAATTACAGCGGGTAGGCACCTCCTGGCTGGGGGAGATTAGCTGTGTCCTGACCCAGCCCTGGCTGGCCTGGGTGGGTACAGGCCGACCTGCAGACGGGCACACCCACTTGAAGTTTGTTTATGTGTGCAAGCTTCCCCGTTGTGCCCAAATCCATGTAACTCATTTGGCCAGCCACTCGGGGACTTAGCCGGAACGTCTCAGAGCCACCCAACTTTATAAGCCACTGACACACAACTGGACACGGGCACGCAGACACTCACTGATGCCACTGACCACACCAACATGTGGAACACTGCCTAAACACAGCTCGAGAGCACATACGCACTCACATACATGCCTACAGGGCCACACACCAACAGGGTCACACATATCTGAACACTAACCTGCGCCCCCCAACCGGACACCAGCACCTGATAAGCTACCAACCACCACCAGCAGCTGTGCACCCACGTCTTTGGTGAGAGGGAGGATCCGAGGTTGCCGAGCGGTTCGGACTGTGGCATCAGCTGGCCGGTTTCAAATCCCAGTTTTGCCACTTCCTAACGGCAAGTTTCTTCACCTGTCAGTGCCTCAGCTTCCTTTTCTGTGAAATGGGGATAATAGTGCACGGCCCTGAGGGCTGTCAGGACAATTAAATGAGTTGATTTATATAAAGCACTTAGTACAGCGCCCATAGTCACCTTGGCTGTTATTTTTGTCTTGCCCTGAGGCACACGGGGCCACTGTCCGACTCCCTCACATGCTCAGTGGCGTTTAATGCACGCTGCTGCACACTTAATCACACCCAGACACCCTCACACAAGAGTGACTGCATAAACACAAAGGCACATTCACAACAACACAGTCAATCCTTGTCACTTTCTCACCACCTCTTCCCTAACACACCCAGATCTTCCCCACAGCCTGCAACCCACCAGCCAGCCCCCAGGGCCAGCCCTTTCCTCAGCCCTCCCAGGCCTCCAGGAGGAAGTGGCTGATGCAAGATGGCCAGAGTATTGAGGGTGCTGAGTGTGGGGTGGAGCCAGGCCCCGTAACCCTGTCCCAGCCTGCCTTGGGAAGCTGGCATTCCTCACCCTCAATCCACATTCCCTCGGGGCTAGAACACCAGCCTCCTGGGCCCCAGGATTCCAGCTGAGACTCTGCACACCCTGGAAAGATGTGCAGGCCCAGGTCCATCTCTGCCTGGCTGAACCTGGCTGAGGCATGGGTGAGGACCACATTTGGGTACAGATGGGGCCTCCAAGGTTCCCCTCACCCCAAGAGGCCAACCCAGCCCCCCTGACCTCCTCCTGTGGTATCTAATACTCCCCCCCGCCATGTTTATCTCTGCAGAAATATCTTCCCCTCCAACCTGGTGTCCGCAGCCTTCCGCTCAGTGAGTGCTCTGGGGTGTCCCTCAGGGTTGGGGGGTGGGCAGGGAGGGAGACAGCCAGTTCCAGCCCCTTGGTGCCTGATTTTGGGTGGTGCCTGGGAAAACGCACGTGCCCACATATTTACAGGCCATATTGCAGGGCTCCTGGGTGATTTCTGAATGAAACCCATCCACGCCCCTCATGAGAATATGGGTTCTGAGCCTCCTCTGGGTTCTAATTCTAGCTGTGTGACCCTGAGCAAGTGCCTTTACCTCTCTGAGCCTCAGTTTCCACCTCTGGAAAATGGGGGTATGAATAGTCCTACTGCAGCAGGGTTGCTGGTGGGATGGAATGAGATCACGTTTAAGGGAAGCTTAGGGCGGGCTTTGAGTATTGTCAGTGCCAGGACGGGGTGGGGGAGCCTCAATGACAATTGATGCTGACTCTTCCCAACTCCACCTACAGTACGCTACCTCCTATAAGGAGAGATTGTTCAACGGAACCCAGGTGAAGGTAAGAGCTGGGAAGGCGGTGGGGGGCCCTGCACCTTGGTTTTTCCATTTTGTTCTTACCCTGGTCTCGTCTGCCCTCTGGGTCTTCTTTTTTATTTATTATTTTTATTTTTGGCTGCGTTGGGTCTTCGTTGCTGTGCGCGGGCTTTTCTCTAGTTGCGGCGAGCGGGGGCTACTCTTTGTTGCGGTGCGCGGGCTTCTCATTGCGGTGGCTTCTCTTCTTGCGGAGCACGGGCTCTAGGTGCGCGGACTTCAGTAGTTGTGGCACGCGGGCTCAGTAGTTGTGGCTCGCGGGCTCTAGAGCACAAGCTCAGTAGTTGTGGCTCACGGGCTTAGTTGCTCTGCAGCACGTGGGATCTTCCCGGACCAGGCCTTGAACCCGTGTCCCCTGCATTGGCAGGCGATTCTGAACCACTGCGCCACCAGGGAAGTCCCCTGGGTCTTCTAACATTTGGGCGCAATCTGTTTTAAACTCTCCGAAGCCCCTCCCCAATTTCTGTCTTTTCTGCCTTTCTGGAATCTCCATTTTGCCCTCTCTTCTCCCTCCCCACAGCCACACTCAGGTCCAGGCTCCTCTTTTCCCCTCCCTTCCCACCCCCTCCCGCCCACCTTCAGCCTGGCAGCTGGAGTATTCTTTCCAAAGCACAAACCTGACCCAGCCTCTCTCCTGCCTAAAGCCCTGTCAAATTCCCTAGTGCCCTCGGAAGAAAGCCTAGGCTCCTCGCCATAGTTCCCGGGGCCCCTGTGAGGTCCTGCCCCTGCCCATCCGCCCACCCAGCCTCATCCTGTGACTCTGCCTGGCCCATTCTGCTCCAGCCACAGTGAATTCCTTTCTGTTCTTTGAATGCCTAAGTTAGAGTCATTTCAAGGTTGTTGCATATTGTTACCTCTCTCTAGAAGAGGTAACAATACCCCTCCCCTCCCTTTACCTTGTTCACTCCAGGTCTTAGCCCCTTCCTCCAGGAAGCCCTCCCTGATTCCCCTCCTCCAAGCTTGGCAGCACAACCTTCCTTGGTTCCCATACTCCCCTGGGTTCCCCCGTCCCAGCCCTGTCCACTCTGGGTGGTCCCTGGACCCGGACTGTGAGCCTTGGGAGGATGGGGCCTGGGGAATGGTCTTGTCTCTGCTGGGTCCCAGCAGTGCGCAGGACAGGCCCTCAGTCACTGGGCAGGTTGACTGAATGGCCCCGCCCATCCCCATGTGTTCTTGCCCAAAGGTGCCCGTGGGGGGTGAGGTGGAGGGTATGAACATCCTGGGCCTGGTGGTGTTTGCCATCGTCTTTGGCGTGGCCCTGCGGAAGCTGGGGCCTGAGGGAGAGCTGCTCATCCGCTTCTTCAACTCCTTCAACGATGCCACCATGGTGCTGGTCTCCTGGATCATGTGGTAAGTGGTGGGAGAGGGGGCTGGTGCGGCGGGGTGGGACAATCCTCTGTCTGCTCCTTCGAACCAGACGGCCTAGATTCAAATCCAGCATCGACTATTCCCTGGCTATGTGACTTCAGGCAAGTGACTTACTCTCTCTGTGCCTCAGTTTCCTCGTCTATAAGGTGAGGACAGTGCTGTATGCCGTGAGAGCTAAGACTGATCCTGGAACCTTCTTGATCCTATTGGAAGGTGATAAAAAGACCGCCGAGCTGTGGCCGCAGCCTGGCTAACGCATCTCAGTTTCCGAGATTTCAGTGTCATCAAATGTTTGCCTTTGGATCAATAATGGAAAATAGTGCCTGCTTTATAGGGTTATAATGAAGATGAAATGAGTGACTGAGGTGTAAGTAAAGCACTTAGAAAGTGTTTTAAACGTCTAGCACCTACTGAGCATTCAGTTAATGTCAGCTACGATTATCACCATTATGTATGAGCTTTTGTTAAATGGCCTCAGATAATGAGGGAAAAAAACACGTGCAGAGGCCTTCGGCTTCACCCTTGCCACCTCCCCTGTCTCATCTCCACATGGTATCACACTGATTCTCAGGACCCATCCTGGGTCAGAAGGTCAGAAATCAGGAGGTGGGTTAAGGCTGCTGCATTTTTACCAAATCTCCCCCCACCCCAACCCTGATTCCAGGGTGGCTGACATCTAAGAAGCTGCTGTGTGGAACTAATAGAAACACTTGGTGTGTGGGTAAGAGCAGGCTGTGCAGCTGGGCAGCCTGAGTTCCTATCCCGGCGCTACTACTTCCCAGCTGTGTGCCCTATGACAAGTTACTTATCCCGCCGTGCCTCAGTTTCCCCATCTGGAAAACGGCGTTGATAGTACCAGGCACGAGTGAGTTAATACGTGTAAAGTTCTTGGGACAGTGCCTGACCTATAGCGTGCCTACAGTAAACAAGCTTAGCTAATAGTTGTCAAGTACTTGTATAATTTCTGGGCACATCTCACTGGCTAGAACTTGGGCATTTGGCCAAACCTAAGTGCACAGGTGGCTGGGAAATGGTGCTTTTCTTCTGTAACTGAAGAGGAGAAGGGGTTTGGAGACAAGTAGCCGTAGCGATCAGGCAATCAAGGAAGTGATGTTGGGACCCCTCCTGGCTGGGAGACATATGCAACCCTTGGGATCTTCCCTCCAGGAGAGGGTGATAATAAATCCCAGTGGAAGTCTATAGACTTCACTTATTGTGTACAAAAAGCTTTCAGCTAATTTCAACTGGCATCTCATTTCATCCTCCCAAGATTCCTATGAGGTTGGTAGCATTATGGCCCCTGTTTTACAGACCTATTTGATTTTAATTCGATGATAGCGGCAAGAGACTCAAAATAGGAGCTCCCTTGTGGGGTTGTGGTGAAGAGTCAATCCCGTTCAAGGGCTCGGCACATCATAAATGCTTCATACCTGGGAGTTGTCATTAAGACATGAGCCACGGTTTTTATTTTTCATGGTGAGAGAGCGTATTGGTTTATGTCATATTAGCTGCTGTAACAAACAAACCCAGAAAATGTAAATGATATGCATGGTGGGTGTTTCTTTCCTGGTCATGTGTTAAGTCCAAATCTGGTGGGTGACTCTACTCCAAGTGGTCGATGGAACCACCCAAACTCCTTTTATCTCCCAGTGGCACTACGTTCAAGGGGAGAGAATGGAGGATGGCAGGGGAGGTGCCCGAACATCAGCCCACATTGCTGTGGGCGCTTCCTGACTTTGAGGGAGGCTGAGAAATGTGGTCAGGCCATGTGCCCAGCACAATGCCTGGCCCTGGGTGGGCACATAGTCAGAGGTGGCAATCTGTCTCCTGGGTAATTAGGTATGCCCCTGTGGGCATCTTGTTCCTGGTGGCCGGCAAGATCGTGGAGATGGAGGACGTGGGGATGCTCTTCGCCAGTCTCGGCAAATACATCCTGTGCTGCCTGCTTGGCCACGCCATCCATGGGCTCCTGGTGCTGCCCCTCATCTACTTCTTCTTCACCCGCAAGAATCCCTACCGGTTCCTGTGGGGCATCATGACGCCGCTGGCCACTGCCTTCGGGACCTCCTCCAGGTGTGACCTTGGGGCAGACCAGGGCAGGGTTTTTAAGCTTAAGGGGCCTGGAGCAGGCATCAGATGTCTAAAGACCCCTGAAATTTTGTCTAGGGACATGGGATCTGGGTACAGGGAACCCCCCCACCCCAATTAGGAAACTACTGCCTTGGAGATTTATTCCTCCCTTCCTGAGAACCCCTCCCCACCCCAAGGCCTGGCCTTGGGGGACTCTAGTGCTTTACCCTGGATCCAACCTCTAAAAGCTCCTTCCACCTCTCCTGAGTAGTTTGTCCATCTCTGCTGGCCCTGTCCCCTCAGGATCCAACCCTCCCTATAACAGCATCCCCAAGAGTATAGTAATTCTTAGTCGAGGTCTGTTATTGGTAGAGATGGGGAAGGGGTGTGAGTCAGTGAGCGCTCAGACATTCTAGAATTTAGTTATGAATTTTTATGTGTATTTTAAGGAGTAGCCCTTGGTAATCTCCCAGGGGTCCAAGACTCCCTATATTTTGGAATGCTTCCATTCTGTGGGATCCCTAGTGCCTTCTGGCTCTGAGAAGAGAAGGGCATGGCGAGCCGGGGAGGGCTAAAGGGTGTGGGTGGAGGCCCGGGGTCGTGGGAAGCAGAGGTCTAGGCTGGTGGGCAGAGCTTGCGCCTGAGATGAGGCGCTGTGTGGGCGGGGCCTGGTCCGGGGGATGGTCAGGGGAGGTAGGGGGTGTGGCTTGGGCGGTGGGCGGGGCCGGGTCGGGCTGGCCGGGTGAGCTCGCGCTAACTCAGATCTGGGTCCCTCGCAGCTCGGCCACGCTGCCGCTGATGATGAAGTGCGTGGAGGAGAAGAACGGCGTGGCCAAGCACATCAGCCGCTTCATTCTGCCCATCGGTGCCACTGTCAACATGGACGGTGCCGCGCTCTTCCAGTGTGTGGCTGCAGTGTTTATTGCACAGCTCAATCAGCGATCCTTGGACTTCGTGAAGATTATCACTATCCTGTGAGTGCGGGGGGGGGGGTGCTGCGGCTAGGACCCCCAAGGCACCTGACCCCTCCCTTGAGAACGGACACGAGCTGGGAGGAGCAGCCCCACCCCCACAGCTTCTCCCATTACCGAGCGGCCTCTCCCTGACCTCTCCTCTCCTCCCCCAGGGTCACCGCCACAGCATCCAGTGTGGGTGCCGCGGGCATCCCCGCTGGAGGTGTCCTCACTCTGGCCATCATCCTCGAGGCGGTCAGCCTGCCGGTTCACGACATCTCCTTGATCTTGGCTGTGGACTGGCTAGTGTGAGTGTGGTTCGGGGGTTCAGGGGGCTCAGGGGTACTCCTGAGAAAGGAGATGAGCAAGAGGGTCATTGAGAGCCTCTGAACAGAAGAGAGGAAGGAAGGGGTTCTAGAAGAAAGGGGAGGGGACCTTACCTTGAGTATTCCAATCAGAGGGAAGAAAGGGATCTTTGGGGTTCCAAGAGGAACCCCAGAAAGGTAGCATGTCCCAGTGGTTAATAGAGCAGACTCTTAGACCAGGCTCCCAGAGCCACTGTTGCTAGCTATAATGACCTTGGGCAAGTACTTAATCTCCCTGTGTCTCAGTTTCTCCATCTGTAAAATGGAGAGAATAGTTTCTCCTGGAGGATTAGATGACTTAATACACGCAGCTTTCTTAGAACAGCTACTTAGAACAGTAAGTAGAAAATGCTACGTAATTGTTAGCTATCATGATTAAGCTGTTAAGAGCGTAAAAGATTAGAAGACAGTCTGGCTTCAAAAGTTAAATAGTTACCATGTGTCTTAGCAATACCACGCCTAGGTTTAAACCCAAGAGAATTGAAAACATGTCCACAAAAACTTGTACATGAATGTTCACAGCAGCACTTTTTTTTTTTTAATTCAACACCTTTTTAAAAAATTAATTAATTTACTTATTTGGCTCAGTCAGGTCTTAGTTGTGGCACGCGGGCTCTCTAATGGTGCATGGGTTCTAGAGCACAGGCTCAGTAGTTGCGGCACATGGGATCTTAGTTCCCTGACCAGGCATCGAGCCTGCGTCCCCTGCATTGGAAGGCAGAGTCTTAACCACTGGACCACCAGGGAAATCCCCATAGCAGCACTATTCATAATAGTGAACAGGTGGAAACAACCCAAATACCTATCAATTGATGAATGGATAAACAAAGTGTCATATGTCCACACAATGGAATATTATTCAGCAATAAAATGGAATGAAGCAGTGATACAAACATACACACTACAACATATGACCCTTGAAAATATTATGCTACGTGAAAAAAGCCAGACAAAAAGGACCACATTGTATATGATTCCATTTATATGAACTGTTCAGAATAGGCAAATCTATAGACAGAAAGTAGATTAGTGGTTGCCTAGGCCTGGGGGATGGGAGGAAATGGGGGATAACTGCTTAATGGGTACGAGGATTCCTTTCTGGAGTGATGAAAATATTCCGGAATTAAATAGTGGTGATTGTTGCACAACTCTGAATAAACTAAAAAGCACTGGGTTGTATTCTTTGAAAGGGTGAATTTTACGGTATGTGAATTGTATCTCAATTTTTTAAAATGGCACACACACCCACACAAAAAGTATATAAAGAGGAAGGAAAAAGATCCTGAGGATTCTAGGGAGGAGAAGGGCCTGAGGGAGAACTTAGTATTTCAGAAGAAGAAAGAGGCATTGATGGGTCTTCTGGGGCCCCAAGGAAAGGGAGGCATGATTTTTTGAAGTTCCAGAAGGAACAAAGCTTGTATTTGATTGGAAGAAGGATCTTTGGGGATCCAGGGAGGATGGAGGAGATCTTTGGGGTTCTAAGGCAGAGAAAGCCTGATGGGACACTTGGGATTCTAGGGGAAGGAAGGTGGGTAGGAGGCTTCTGGGGTTCTAGAGGAAGAGATCTTTAAGGTTCTAGAGGAAGGGATATTTGGGATCCTGGGAGGATGGAGGGATGAGCTCCTAAGAGGAGTAGAACAGGGTTCTGGGAAGGAGGGCATGATGGGGACTTGAAGGTAACCGGCAGGGAGAGGGGAGAGAGTTGGGCCCTGACGCTTCCCCTCCCACTCACTTCCCCCTCACTGTTCCCCCTTCAGGGACCGGTCCTGTACCGTCCTCAACGTGGAAGGTGACGCCTTTGGGGCAGGACTCCTCCAAAGTTACGTGGATCGCACAGAGTCCCGCAGTTCAGTGCCCGAGCTGATCCAGGTGAAGAGTGAGGCCCCCTTGGCCGCGCGGCCGGTCCTCACCGAGGAGGGGAGCCCTCTCCTCAAACGCTGTCCGGGACCTGCTGGGGCCGCTGACACCTGTGAGAAGGAATCAGTCATGTAAATCCCAGTAGGGACCTTCCCTGCCCCAGTGCGGGGGATGCTTTGGACACTGGAATCATGCGGCATGGATGAACGGACACACAGGGCCTCTTGGAGAGTCCCGCCCACACGCTCGGGGAGCCGCAGGCCTCAGCTTCCCTCCCAGCCATGAGATCTGGGAGGCCTCGCTGCTGGGGTATATGCGTTTGCTTGTGTGTGTGTGACTGTCTGTCCCCAAATCTCCCCAGTCCTCAACTCCTGTCCCCACCCAAGGCTAGGAAACAGCAAGATGGAGAAGTAGCGGCCTCCACACCCCATCCTGGGAGCCTGCATGGCCTCGTGTCTCAGGGCACAGGGCACCATGGGAAATTCTTCCCTCTTCGAACAGAAGGATGTTCTGACAGGTTGCTGGCTCCTTTGATGGTTATTTTGGTGGCTGTACCTCTAGCTGTGCGCGCGTGTGTGTGTGTGTGTGTGCGTGTGTGTGTGTGTGTTTTCTGTGACTCTCCACGGTACAATCCCACCCTGTCCCCAGGCCCTCTCTTCCCTTCACAGTAACAGAAACACTCCCGGGAACCCTGAGGGGAGACTGAGGACACACACTGCTGTTACTCCAGAGGATGTTTTTCAGCAATAAAATTGTCAAGTATATCTAATCAGATGTTTTCAAGAATTTGACTAAAAGTGCTAGCCACACAGAAAACAACAAACAACAACAACAAAATGATAAATTGGACTTCATTGAAATAAAATATCTGTTCATCAAAAAACACGCAGCCAAAAAATAAAAATATATATATACACACACAACACTGTTGGAAACCACAGTGAGATACCACTGCACACACTTATTGGCATGGCAACAAACAAAAGCAATACCAAGTGCTGATGAGAACGTGGAACTGGACAGAACCCCTGCATTACTGGTGGGAATGCAAAACGGTCCAGTCACTTTGGAAAATCACTGGGCAGTTGCTTATAAAAACTGGGCACTTTAATATCAAAGTGTATTTTGAAATGAAAGCTATTCACACGAAAGCTGGTACACAAATGTTATAGCTGCTCTCTGTAATTGCCAAAATTTAGAAACAAATCAATTGGATTAGCTGGTACAATCATCATTCGATGGAAGCCTGCTGGGCAAAAAAAGTATTGACGTACTCAACACGATGCATCTCACAGATAACAGTTTGAAAGGAACCAGAAATAGTACATACCTTATAATTCCATTTATAAATGAAGGTCTAGAACAGGCTAAACTGGTCTATGGTGAGAGAAATCAGAACAATGGTGACCTACGAGGATCTATATATAGATCAGGAGAGGGCACAAGGGAGCTTTCTATGACACAGCAAACGTCCTATATCTTGATATGACTGATGCTTACACAGATGTAAACATTTGGAAAAATAAACTAACCAGTACACTTAAGATGTGTGCATTATATACCCTAGGCATGTTAGCTTCCAGTTAAAAATTTTGTACTACCTGTGGTAAAATCATTTCCGACTATAACCACCTCCATAGGAATGCAGTTACCCCTTGATAACTCTCACTATCCTAATAGTCCCAATAATGACTCGCTCTTTTTTTTTATTTAAACCCCCAATTTGCTGTTTGAATCAAAAACCTGTTCTGCAACTGTTTTCAGTTCTATTTGAGTCCCGGACGCGGACGACACCAGTCAAGATTCACCTCTTCTAACAGGATCCTGTCTTGTGCATTGTTTTTTGTTTGTTTGTTTAAATAGAAATCCATTTTTAATTAATTTATTTTATTTATTTATTTTTAGCTGCGTTGGGTCTTCGTTGCTGCACGCGGGCTTTCTCTAGTTGTGTCGAGCGGGGGCTACTCTTCGTTGCAGTGTGCGGGCTTCTCACTGCAGTGGCTTCTCTTGTTGCAGAGCACAGGCTCTAGGCACACGGGCTTCAGTAGTTGTGGCTCACGGGCTCTAGAGCGCGGGCTCAGTCGTTGTGGCACACGGGCTTAGTTGCTCCGCGCCATGTGGGATCTTCCCGGACCAAGGCTCGAACCCGTGTCCCCTGCATTGGCAGGCGGATTCTTAACCACTGCGCCACCAGGGAAGCCCTTGTGCATTGTTGAAGCATGTTACTCATGACTGATATTCTCTCCCCCTTCCTAGGTCCCTATGTAGACTTCTGCCAGGTGCCTGGAGGCACCACCAATTATAGATGTTACAGCTTTAGCACCTTTTTTGGGTTTATTTGGTTACTTCTCCTGATCATTGCTGTGTGGCAGGGAAATATCATTCATATCTGATTCTGTGCAAAATTGTGTATTGCACACAAACATAGCCACTAATGAGTTCATTAAGTGTTGAATAAATTAAGTAATTGTTTTCAATGATTTCTATTATGCCAGAAGCCTTAGTGGGTTGTTACAGAAGTGTTTAATAAGAGTGTTAAATGATATTTGGGGAAATCAGTTGGGGTTTTTGGATGGTGCTAGGAGTGCATTATTTTCCTCACTTGAAATAGCTGTTTACTGCCCAATTTTCTATTTCATGCTTTTGGGAGAATGGATGAGATTTAGATGTTAAGGGATGCCTGTTTAAAGAGATACACACCTACATATGTAATATTTTGCATGTACAATCTATGTAGAAAATACATGTACATACAACTGGGCCATGTTCCACCAAACAGTACTTACCCATTTTTAAATTTTCTTAAAAATTTTTTTAATTAAAAAAATTTTTTTTTTATTTTGGCCACGCTGTGCGGCTTGCAGGATCTTAGTTCCCTGACCAGGGATTGAACCCGGGCCATGGCAGTGAAAGCGCAAAGTCCCAACCACTGGACTGCCAGGGAATTCCCACTTACCAAATTTTTTCTATTCCATTTTTTAAAATTGAAGTATAGTTGATTTACAATGTTGTGTTAATTTCTGATGTACAGCAGAGTGATTCAGTTACACACACACACACATATATATATATACATTCTTTTTCATATTCTTTTCTATTATGGTTTATCACAGGATATTGAACATAATTCCCCATGCTATACAGTAGGACCTTGTTTATCCACTCTATACATACCAGTTTACATCTGCTAATCCCAAACTCCCACCCATCTCTCCCATGCCCCCTGCCCCCTTGGTAACCACAAGTCTGTTCTCTCTGTTTGTGAGTGTGTTTCGTAGATAGGTTCATTTGTGTCATATTTTAGAAAAATATGGAACGCTTCACGAATTTGCGTGTCATCCCTGTGCAGGGGCCAAGCTAATCTCTGTATCATTCCAATTTTAGTGTATGTGCAGCCAAAGCAAGCACTCTATTCCATTTTTTAAAACTGCTGAGCACATGCCATTAGTTTGCCTAAAATGCTGATCTAGGGGCTTCCCTGGTGGCGCAGTGGTTGAGAGTCTGCCTGCCAGTGCAGGGGACACGGGTTCGAGCCCTGGTCTGGGAAGATCCCACATGCCGCGGAGCACCTAGGCCCGTGAGCCACAACTACTGAGCCTGCGTGTCTGGAGCCTGTGCTCCGCAACAAGAGAGGCCGCGATAATGGGAGGCCCGCGCACCGCGATGAAGAGTGGTCCCCGGTTGCCGCAACTAGACAAAGCCCTCGCACAGAAACGAAGACCCAACACAGCCATAAATAAATAAATAAATAAATAAATATTAAAAAAAAAAATATATATATATATATATTTAAAAAAATGCTGATCTAGGCCATATAGAAAGACTGGAACCATCTCAAGCCTCCTCGGTATTGACAGGGCCTCAAGTGACTCCCAGACCCTGTCCCCACTAGGATGTGCACTCCAGGAGGGAGCCACCTTTGTCCTGCTCACAGCTGTATGTCCAGAGCACAGCAGAGGTCCTGGCACATAGTAGGTCCTCAATATTTGCAGAAGGAATGAGTTGGGCTCCAGCTACAGAGCCTCGTCGCTATAAGAGGCTGTTACCCTGGTGCAGATCCCGCTTCTGCTACCTACCAGCTATATGACTTTGGGCAAGCACTGCCAGGTGTCACCATCTGGTGACAATGGCTCTGTTACGCCTCACCCAAAGGCCGCTGATGAAGGTTACATAAGAGCAGAAGAAAAAAGCCCTGGAGGGCCACTCTCTGGAGCCTAGCCTCCATCTCTCTCCCCCTTTCTCCCCTGCCCCACCCACTCCTATTATTGGGACACCCCTCTTGCTTTTTCCCAAGGAGCCTGGCATGGGAGGAAGGGCTCGGGCTGGCCTTGGATTGGGCTTGGGCCCGGGTTCAAGCTCAGAGTGACAGTCTGGCGGGCAGGCAGCGACATGACTCAGCTTTGTCTTCTAGTGACAGATCAATGTTTCTAGACCATTTGGCCCCTCTCCGCCATCTGCTTTTTGGGGGTCAACATTATTGAGGTATAATTTACATACAATAAATTGCATCCGTCAAAGCAGACAACGGGATGGGTTTTGACAGATACATACACGCTTGAAAAACCACCACCACAATCAAAACACACAGCATTCCTACCTGCCCCCAAACTTCCTTGTGCTCCTTTGTTGTCTTTCCCACCATCCTCTCCCAGGCCCAGGCCACCACTGATCTGCTTTTGGTCCCTAAGGATTCGTTTTGACGCTTGTAGAATTTCACATTAGTGGAATCATATGGTACACGGCTTTTTGCATTGGCTTCTCTGACTCAGCATAATGCTTTTGAGAGTTAGGCATATTTTTACATGTATCCGTAGTTCATTCCTCCCCTCTGTGGCCCCCCCAGCCCGTCTTAATCACTGAGTATTCCATTGTCTGGATGTACAGTTTGTCTCATGTGTTCACGGACATTGGGCAGTTTCCAGTTTGAGTTAACGTGCATAAAGGCGCATTTGTAAACATGTCTTTGAGTGCCATTCACTTATCAGAGCAAATATTTTGTAATGTCCAGGGGCGATACACGGAAGATTTGTTACTTGGTAAATGCGTTGGCTCATTCCACAGTCCCTGGGACCCTCTTTCCTCCCACTGTGCCTAGTGTTAACCCCTGGGCTGCTGGGTCAGGGGAGACCCAGGGGGTCCCCAGGGAGAGCCAGGAGGGTAATAGTAGGGGACTCTTGGCAGTGACCATTTACCAATGGATTAATAACCCATAATTTAACGCTTTTGTGTTTAAACCACAGGCATGGCCATACCAGTGCATGCGCTGGCTTGAATGTCAGCTCTGGGAAAGTCCTCTTGGCTCTCCTGAAATGAAGTTCACGGATGATATAACCCACGGGCACGTGATATTAAAAATGATTCCAATAAACACAAGGTCCTACTGTACAGCACAGAGCACTAGATTCAATATCCTATGATAAACCGTAATGGAAAAGAATATAAAAGAAAAGAATGTGTATATATATATATATATATATATATGTATAAAACTGAATCACTTTGCTGTACAGCAGTAATTAACACATTGTAAATCAACTATATTTCAATAAAAAATAAAAATAAATAAAAATAAAACAAAAGCAAATACTTCACACACACACACAAAATGATCCCATTGCCCGAACTGTAAGAAAAAGGAGAAATAAAAGGATAGGAATTTAAAATATGCATTTCAATATGCAAATGTGCGGGGCCACCTTCCTAGAACCCGAGGAGGGAGACAAACATTTACACCTGAAACATAGGCAGCTCCTAACGCGGCTGTAAACATGCGGTGTAGGTGTTGAATTACCAAGAACCAGGTGGAACGTGGTTTTCTGATATTGTTGACAATCCTTGGCCAAGTTTCGAACAAAACACGATACAAGCTTCCCTCATCTTACATGGTAGTTACACTTCCTGGAAAAGTCAGAACCTATGAAAACCATCCAAAAAGGACTTCGTCTTTGCCTAAGGAGTTAGGTTCTAGGCTCAGATAATTCTTAACCAGGTTTTTCCAAGTAAGGCTAAAATTTCAGTAGTTTGCACTAGTATGGATGGGCTGGTTGTTAAAATATTGAAATACTTCTGGCTGGTGAATAGTATAAGAGTAAGTGAGAAATCGTAAAATTCAATAATATGTATTGCAATAAATTAGTTCAAGTTAGTTGTTGTGATGGGTTTTCTGTCATCCCATTACTTAGTTGGTAATAAAGATATTGAATAGACAAAACTATTAGACAATATATATATATATATTTTAAATTATTTAATTAATTAATTTATTTTTGCCTGTGTTGGGTCTTCATTTCTGTGCGAGAGCTTTCTCCAGTTGCGGCGAGCGGGGGCCACTCTTCATCGCGGTGCGCGGGCCTCTCACTATCGCGGCCTCTCTTGTTGCGGAGCACAGGCTCCAGACGCGCAGGCTCAGTAGTTGTGGCTCACGGGCCTAGCCGCTCCGCGGCATGTGGGATCTTCCCGGACCGCGGCACGAACCCGTGTCCCCTGCATTGGCAGGCAGATTCCCAACCACTGCGCCACCAGGGAAGCCCCAAGACAATATTTTAAGGGCTAGAAAAGTTTCAGATGTAATTGCTGTTAGTTCAGGAACAGCAAAGAGAGGAGAAAAACACCAAAACACTGCAGTTGCTGCTAAGAGAAATTCTTTATCTATTGAGATCTCAAGTCCTAATGATTCTCAATTTAATGGGAAGTTGCTAAAAGCATTCGATGTGGTTCCCTTATCAAACCACAGCTAAGACAAGGTTATTTTAAATATCCATATGTACATATATAACATGTTATTTTATGTATATACAGCTGTGCCAATCAAGAAATCACACCAACAATTTCTAAATGAAACAAAACCATTACAACAATTTAAGAGTGATTTGAGCTTCAACTTATGTTCTTGGCAACAACTTAAAGAAATATGTATATATAGATAGCTAATATTGATTATTTTGAGAATTAAAAAAATATTTTAAGATGTGATGCAGATATTGATTTATGTATTTATATTACCACACCAGTTGCAAAATATTTTTAACATCACCGTCCTTCATGAATGCCCAATGGGACATTTTAAAATAGTATGTGACAAGGGACCCTGCTTCACTGGGTGGAGGTGCCCTGTATATATTATAAGACATCTCCATCCCTGGGCCGCGCCTTCCAAGAGCCAAGAGCACGGTCCGATCACAGCAATAATCCAAATCATCCCCATATGTTTCCAGAATGCTCCCTGGGAACCTAACAGACTGCGAGCCATTGGCAGGTTCAGTGGTTAAAAACAGAGGCTGCGTTATAAGTCAGGCTTCGGATGTCTGAGCCTCAGGAGTCTGGGCCAAATTGGCATTTATCTTCTCTTGCTGGTCTGTGAAGCCTCCTCCTCCAAGGGCTTCATGCTTCTGCAATATCACCAATCCCTGCCACCCACTCAGTGAAGCAGTGACTTGCCTAAGGTCACAAAGAAAGTAAGTAGCCAAGCCAGGAGCCGCACCCAGCCTTGACTCCCGACCCCTTTACCACCCAAGTGCCTCACAGCACTCCTGTGGGGTGAGGGTCACCATTACCCCTGTCTCCCAGGTGCAAAGCCAAGGTGAAGAGAGGCAGAGTCACTGGTGGCCCAAGTTCACAGTGGGATTTAGATTTGAAGCACTTGGATTTGAACCCAGGCCTCTCCCACTTCAAAGCCTGTGGTCTCAAAGCCAGGTGCATACACCCAAGGGGTGTGCAGGACAAGTCACTGGGATGAGGCTGGTAAACAAAACCCTCTCTATTTATTTTTAATTTTAAAATGGAATAATTTAAGCCTTATTACTAATATACAGAATGCTAGTAGTACCTGGATATAATTTATAAATAAATATACCTATTGGAGGTACATGCCCGAACAGTATCTCCTCTTAGGTGCACACAAGAGGAAGGCTGCTGTCGCTTTACCTGCTAAGCCGTGTGACTTCCCAAAGCCCCCCTTGGGTACTATCACCAGAGAGGGGCATAGCAGGCAACGGCAACGCAGGCTACAGACTGACAGCCTGGGTTCAAGTCCCCTCTCTGACACTTCCCAAGCTGTCTGACTTTGGACAAGTGGCTTTACCATTCTGGCCTCAGTTTCCTCATCTGTGAAATAAAAATAACAGCAGCTCTCACCTCAGAGGATCAAGGTGAGGGATAAGTCAGTTACTCCGTGTGAAATACTGAGAACGATGCCTGATACACAGTAAGTGCTCAGTAAATGTGAGCTATGATTATCGTTTACCCCACCTTGCGAGTGGCTAACAGGTGCAGAGAGCTAAAATAATGAGGTAACAGTTAAATGGAGAGGGGCCGGGATCCAGAACCCGGTTCTTAACCACAGCCGCACCTCAGAGTCTGTTTTCTTCTCTGCGAGATGGGGTTAAGAGCAGCATGCACCTCACAGCGCTCTCCCAGGAGGGAAGGAGGTCGTTTTCTGAAAGAAGGGGATTTAGTCATCCTGTCCCGCCAGACACAGGAGGCTAGAGGGAAGACCAAAAGCTCAAGAGACGTGAAAGCCATGGAACAGAGGTCCCGGGCTTACATTCGCCTTGGCCCCAAGGTAGGACAAGGGCGCCCTCTAGTGGCTGAAGCAACCCCAACGGCGAAGTGTCCTGGGGCTCTTTGTGTGCTAGACCCTGAGGGCACACACTGGAGGAAACCGAGGCGCAGAGAAATTGGGTCACAGCAATCTGGCCCCAAAAACTACACTCTTTCTCCCTCTCTTTCCAAAACTCTGCCCCAGCCTTGGAAATTTGGGGCAGGGCACACCTTTGATGTCCCGGGCTGTGCTGGGCCCAGCAGGGTGGCTTGGCATCCCTGGCCCGCCCACCAAACGCCAGCAGCACCAAGACAAAGGACAATGCCCTGTGCCTGAATGTGCTCCTGACTCCAAGATCAGATGCTGGAGCTTCAGCTGCTTCCTGCCAAACTCAGGAGTGCTGGGTTGGGGTATTCGGGGCTCTCGATGACCCCGGGGCCGAACTTGAGCTCCAGGAAGCGACGGTAGTTGTTAGGTGCCTGCGCCACGAAGCCGGCAAAGGGCAGGGGCACGAGAGGCTGCAGGAAGTGTTCGGGGAACTCGACATCCTGCCGGTGGTCCAGCCACGTGTCCTTGGTCATGACCCCGTTTCGAGGGTAGAAGGGCCACAGGTCCACGTGCAGGTGGTTGCTCTCGCTGTACTGCACGCGGAAGAAGTCGCCCTCCACCGCCTTCTCCCACACGAAGCCGCGCTCATCCACCACCGAGCCCGCCTCGGCGCCCCGCAGCTGCTCGCAGTTGCCCACGTCCTCCAGGTAGATGCCCAGGTCCACGTCGTAGTCCCACGGGATGATGTCCCCGTGGCGGGCCGCCCCCAGCAGCGAGCCACCCTCCAGCCAGTAGCGCACGCCGGCCGCCTCTAGCACGCCCACCACGTAGCGGGCCGTCTCGCGCAGCGCACGCAAGCAGCATGGGGGTGTCCAGCGCTCCTCGTACAGGTAGGCCGGCGTGTCGCCCACCACTGTCCCGAAGCAGCGCGGGGTCTCCTTGTTGCATCCGAACCACTCGAGCCGCCCGCCCTCCCAGCTCACCAGGCGGATGCCCAGCGCCCGCAGCAGCGCCGCCCGCCGCGCCCGCCCTTCGCGCTCCGCCTTCCAGCGCGCGTGGGCCGTGGTCAGCGGGGGCTGGCGCGCCCTGGCGAAGGGCAGGTCCAGCAACTGCACCGTCCAGCCGCGGAGGGCGGTCTGCAGGAAGAGGCCGGTGCCCACAGGCCGGGCCAGGGGCGCCGAGAGGTTGAAGAGGTCGCGGGCGCGCAGGAGAACCACGGCGTCCCCGTCCAGGGCGTCGCAGCGGGGTGCGGAGGGTGCCGGGCCGTAGCGCGCCGTCCACTCCCGCAGGCTGACGTTCAGGGCCAGGCACCGGGCAGGGTTGGCCGAAGCAACGGGAGCGGCCACCAGGCGTGCGCCTCCCGCTCGCAGCACCTCGGCCATGCGCTCCAGCTGGCCCGGTGCCTCGGCCCTCGCCCCGTCGGGCACCAGGGCCACGTACTCGGTGGCCACGTAGGTCTCGGGGCGCGAGGCTGCAGCGGGCCGGTCCAGGGCGGGCTGGAGCAGCGCCAGGCGAACGCTGGGGATACGGGGCAGGGCGAGGGGCGGGTAGGGGAGCGTGTCGGCTGCCACCACCACCGGCTGGGCTGGGTCCTGCTGCAGGAAGGAGTCCACCAACTCTGGCACAGCGTTGTCAAAGGCCTCGAACTCCCGCACCAAGATGGTGACCCGGGGGCCGGAGGCAGATCCATGGCGGGAGCCCCTGGCCGGGGAGAACCTGGGCTGGTGCTGCAGCCACGAGACATAGAACAGGACCAAGAGGTTGAGGGTGATGGCGGCTGCCAGAGCAGCCTGGCAGCGGGTGAGCCGCATGGGGCTGAAGTCAGGCCCTTAGCTGGGCTTCCCGGGTATCCTGGGGAGCAGGGATGAAAGGGGAGACTGGAGCTGGTTGTCAGAAACCCCCCCACCCATCCTCAGCCTTGTCTTCCTCTCCCAGCCTTTTCCTTATTTGGTTTCACTTCCGACATTTCCTCCTCCAGGAAGCCCTCCCTGATCCCAGGCTGGGTCATGCAACCCCCTCTGGGCTCCTTCAGCCCCCTGGGTTCCCCGACTCTAGCCTACCACTCTAATTCATTAGTGAGTAGGGACCAGTCTGTGTGAGGGCAGGTCCTGAGCCTGTCTTGGTCCCTGTTGGGTCCCCAAGGCTACTCAGCACAGAGCCAGGTACACATTAGATGCTCAGGACGTTTTTATCCAATGAATCACCGTCCCTTCTTCCTTGTTCAGTCCCACCCTTTTATTCATTGTCAACTTCTCACTCAGATTCGGGTTCAGTTATAAATGCCCAGACCCCATTCATTCCCTGCTCTCACCCCTGATCTCTTCTTCCCTTCCCCCCCCCCCCAAACCCTGGCCCCAGGGTCAGAGCCTTGGCCACCAAGCCCCTCCCCTGCTGCCTCCTTCTCACTTCCTCAAATCCTCTGCCATCTGGCCATCTCTTTCCTGATGGTCAACCAGATGTTTTTGGTTTTGCAAGGAAAGCTAGAAATGTTTTCTTAAATCATAGGATTATTCCAGTTTGTAATGTTGGCCACTAATTAATTTTTTTTTAATGGAATGGGTCAAACTCATAGAAACAGGAAGTAGATGGTGGTTGCCAGGGGCTGTGAGGAGGCAGAAACGGGGAGTTGTTGTTTAATGGGTATAGAGTTTCAGTTTTGCAAGATGAAAAAGTTCTGGAGATTGTTTGCACAATAATATGAATATACTTAGCACTACTGAACTATACACTTGAAAACTGTTAAGATGACAAATTTTGTTTTGTGTGTTTTATCACAATTAAAAAATCATTTTTTTTTTTTTTTTTGAAGTAGAGTGGGCTGCATCCAAAGAGGCTGTGCTCCCTCCATAGGGCACCTCCACCTCTATTCACGGGCCACATTCCTAAGGAACCCCCAGGCGGCGCTGTCTCCATGTCCCCATCACAACTTGAAGATTTGGCTGGTCTCCAGCACAGAAGGAATAACTAACTCTCTCTTCTGAGCAGATACTAAAGTTTCCCCATGAAGGATCTTCATAGGTTCTGCCCCTCCCGGAGAAGGGGACGTCAGAGACCCCGCTAATCTGCCTACCTCCTAAATACTTCTGACCCCCTCCTCCGCATTCCCACAGCTCTCCCTTCAACCCCGGTTCACCCAGATCCCCACCCAGCCTCCCACGGTCTCCTAAGTCCCCTCCTCGTGGCAGCCAGAGGGGTCTGCATAAAGCACAAATCTGACCTCTCCCTTTCTTGCTCAGAATCTGCCATGGCTCCCTAGTGCCCTGGGGAGAAAGTCTAAGTTTCTTACAAAGTCCCACCAGGCCTCGTATGACTTGGCCCTTGCCTGCCACCATTCCAGCCCCATCTCCTGCCATGCATCCTCGAACTCTGTGCCTAAGCCATCTTGGACTTTTCTTCAAACAGATCTTATTTCTAAACCTTTGTGTATCCTGTTCCTCCTGCCTAGAAGAGTCTCCTCTCGAACACCCTTTCTCCCCGTGCCTCTTTTCTCCTGGAGAACTCACTTATGCTCAGGCTTTAGCTCAGATGGCCCCTCCTCCAGGAAGCCCTCCCTGAACCACAGGCTAAGTCAGAAGTCCCCTCTGGGCTCCCGGAACCCCTGGGCTGCCTGTTCTGGTTTGGCACTGTCTGGGGATGGCTCTGTCTGCCCCACTAGACTGTGAGCCCCAGGAGGGTACAGCCAGGACTGTCTCAATCACCACTGTGTTCCTCCCACACGACTGGGCACTGAAAATGCACTTGGTGAAAAGATGGTGACTGGGGGCAGGGTTTTTGTGTGTCTGTAAAGCCCACTCAGGTCCCCAGGGCCAAATTCTGCACTGCGGCCATGCACCTGGGGCCCTGCCCTGGTCTCCCTGTCTCCTCTCTCTCTCCCTCCAGAAACGCCCTCTCATCCCTCTTCATCCATCCCAGGCCTGTTTGCCCTTCTCTGACCCAACTGAGATGGCACTTAAGAATCTGAGTTGCACTTTCAGAGCGACTTGTTATTCTTCAGAACCTTGGAACTGCCTTCTGGATCTTCGATCAATCCCTCCTTCCTTCCATCCTTCCAGGTTGTGGAACTCCTACAACATACCACGCACTGTCCTAGGCCCTGGGGACACAGCCGTGGACACATAACACACAGAGACAGACAATACCACTGAGCTTGGGCGACTCACATTACTGGTGGGGGGAGGAACCGCTGGGACCACAGAATCTTCGGGGTCTTAAAAATCTTAGAATTTTAGCGCTCAGGTATACAGAAACAGAGAGGAGACCCTTAGATGGTTTCAGAATCTTCTAACAATTCTAAAGAGACCTTCCTCCTGCTTCGGCCTTGTCCCCTGTGGTCTGTGCTCCACTCAGAGCCCAGAAGGATCCTGTTTAGTCTTCAATTAGATTCTGTCCTGCGTCTGCTCAAGCCTTCTGTGGCTCGAGACTCACTCAAAGGAAAAGCCAAAGTCTTCGCTGGGACCCACAAGGCTCCACGTGATCCCCCACCCTCTCCCACGTGCCCGCTCAGCTGCAGCCACGTGGGCCACCAAACACCATTCTCCAAATACACCCAGGAGACCCCAGCTGTGGCACTGGCTGTTCCCGCTGCCTGGATGCTCTTCCCCAGGTAGCAGCTGCATGCCTTCTCCCCTGGCTTTCAGGTCTTTGCTCAAATGTCACCTGTCCAGTGATCCCTTCCTTTGGCCACCCTACTTAAAAATGCCTCTCCCTATCACCCACATACTTCCTATGTCCCATCCCTGGGCTATTTTCCTCCCCTAGTAGTTCTCATGTAGATTTTACTTATCTTGTCTCTTGTTTTGTCTGTTTCGTTCCCTGCTGTACAACCAGAACACGGCTCAGTACCTGGCACACAGCAGGTGCTCAATAAATTTGTGTGGAATGAATGACTGACTCCTGTTATTCAGACGGGGAACCTGCGGCACAGAGAGAGGAAGGCCAGAGGGAGCAGAACCCAGGTCTCCGCCCCCGGAACCTGGTTCTCACCACGCGCTATCTGGCTGACTCTGGGCCAGGAGGTGCCCAAAAGGACAGAGGACAGAAGCCAGTTTCTCAGAGACCAGAGGTATGACAGCCAAATGAGGAGGTGAGGGAACCAGAGTAGAGAGAGAGAGGAATCATCTAGTACCCTGACAAGGTCAGTCTTGGCTTCTCCAACTGTAAGGACTCAAAACTCCTTCACTGGGGCAAAGTAGATGAAACGATGATTTTGAAGGATCATAATAATATCAACAATTCTAGCTGCTCTTGATGTTCTAAGCATTTTACCAATCTTAACTTGTTTAATCTTCACATTATGATCACACTGAAAGATGAGGAAACTGAGGCACAGACAGGTGAAGTCACTTGCCCAAGGTCACACAGCTGGGAAGTGGTGGACCTGGGATTTGACCGGGAAGCTGGCTCCAGTGTTGTGATTTTAGCCAATAAACTCTGCTGTCTCTTTTGGGTCCACAAAGACAGTCCAACTTTCCAGCCCATCTTCAGTGAGATAACCCCTTTCCCTTGCCCTCACTGGACAGGTGCTTTCAAAGCTGAATATGGCACATTAATTAATTAATTCAACTCATTAACTCATTTATTGAGTGCCCTCTGTGTTCTGAGGACACGGGGTGAACCAGGCGGTGGTTGGGCAGGCCCTCCAGAGGTAGGAAGACAGACAAAATCCCTGCAAACAACTTACAGATAGAGCAGGAAACCAGCAGGGAGCATGAGAGAGAAAAGGTGGTCAGGGGAGGAGAGGACAGTTAAGCTGAGACTTTGTCTCTCCATTGCCCACAAAACAAGGTAAGTGGATGCACATTCACTTCAGGCTAGACTTCACCTGGCCTGAGCCTCAGTTGCTGCATCTGTAGAATGGGAATGTGATGGATAGAGAAAATGAGTGATGTGTGGAAAAACCTTTGGGGACAAGGGCAGTTCCCACGTGAGTGCAGGTAACACTGAGGGGCTTCTTACCTCCTAGGTTGCAGGCTGAGGGAGCTCCAGGGGGGCGGTTCCAGCCCAGCTCAGCTGCACTGCTGAGGGGAGGAGAAACCAGAAAACCCCAAATCAGCCAAATTCACACAATAGAGCACAATTTCATTTTACCTACAAAAGTGGCAACGAGAAGGTCAAGGAATCATTTCTCTTTAAATCTCATAAGCTCAGGGACCACCTGAAGCATCTGTGAAGGGAAGGAGTGAAGGGAAGGATGTCATAGCAACCTATAACCATCCCTTCTTTCATAAATGTGTCCAGAAAGGTGAGGCTAGAAGTGACAGAAGGTGTTACCATGACAACCCCTTTCTTAGACACACTCCATCCTGAGAGACAATCCTAAAATGTCCTGTACCTTGGTGGGCCTGGTTCCTAGGGTCACTGGAAGGGGGTCTGCCCCCATTACCATAGTAACCAGAACTTGGCTTTGCTTGTTTCTTACCTCCCTGGGGATGGTCCAGGCCTTGTAACCATAGCAACTACTCCTCAGCAGAGCATCTCCTCTAAATAAAAACACCTGGTTGGTTTGGTCCACAGAGCCCCCCCCACCACTGATGGGAAAGGGGGAGATAGATGGTTACCATGGTAATGCCAACTGGGTGGCTGGGCAGAGGGGTTGGGAAAGAGATGTTTCCCTCAGCAGTGTCCTTGTGGCTGGGGTCCTTTCTACCTGAGTGCTAGGTGAGGTTGCCATAGTAACCAATGAGGGTAGGGGTATAAGAACCACCAGGGACTTGGGTTACCTTAGCAACCTCTTCCTGGTGCAGGGCCAGGACAGGTTTGGAGCTCCATAACCACAAAGGTGGAGGGGAGGGGAGGCTAAGGGTGTTCCCGACTGGGAAGAGTTACCATGACAACCGACCTGGGCCAGGAATCAGGATGGGGCCATTGCTGAAACCACCGTTGGTGGTCGCTCTGTCTCTGAAAGAGTGACAGTGATTGTCGAGAATGGTGTTTGGGTCTGGAGAGGACTAGAGTCTTTCTTTGGGGTGAAGCGTGAGGAGAGGGGCAGAAAGCGGCCCCTCCTTAAGTCCCGCGCTTCCCTAAGGCAACTCTCGCGCCGGGCCTGGGTCGCGTTTGCCCTCCTTCGGGCGCGCGCCCCGCCCCGCCCCGCCCCGCCCCCTTCCCCCCCACCGCAACGCGCGCGCCTTCGGGGTCGACCCGGGTGGGCGAGGCGCGCGTCCGACTTCGTTCCCGTCACCGGCCCCCCCGGCCCCCACCAAGCGCGCGCGCGACTGTTGGCGCGGCCGCGCAGGCGCGCGAGGCACAGCGGGCGCGCGGGCCGGCCCCGGGGCCTCCATGATGGAGGAGCGAGCGGCCGCCGCGGTCGCCGCCGCCGCCTCCTCCTGCCGCCCGCTCGGCTCCGGCGCGGGCCCCGGCCCGACGGGGGCGGCCCCGGTTTCTGCCCCCGCCCCCGGGCCCGGCCCGGCTGCTAAGGGAGGCGGCGGTGGAGGGAGCCCCGGCCCCACGGCGGGACCGGAGCCCCTGAGCCTGCCCGGGATCCTACACTTTATCCAGCACGAGTGGGCGCGCTTCGAAGCGGAGAAGGCCCGCTGGGAGGCCGAGCGCGCCGAGTTGCAGGTGAGTACCGCCCCGGGACCCCCGACCCCCCGCCCGGCCCGGCCCGGCCCGGCCTCACCCGCCGCCGCCGCCGCCGCCATCTTGGAGCAATGGCCGCCGGGACGGCCGGGGGGGCGGGAGGGGACCGCGACCGGCCCCGAGACGGAGTGAGGGGCCGTCCGAGGGGGGTCCTAAGGGCACCCGGGCGGCTGGAGGCGGGAGGGGGGCCCAGGGCCGGGAGGGCCCGACCGCGGCCGCCGAGAGAAGGGGCGCAGGGGAGCAGAACCGGCTGGAAGTGGGAGTGGGAGTGAACGGACCGGCAGAAGGGTTCCTGAGAGAGTGGCCTCGGGGCCCCGAGGGGACCCCAAGAGAACTCAGCAAAGGGTGATGAGAGGGGATGGAGGAGTCTTGTATGCGAGTGAGCAAAAAGCTCCAAGGGTGCCGAGGGACTCCCACTCCGTTCCCGACCAGGTGCGCGTTGGAGGTGGAGCCCGCTGGGCCCCGGGTGGGAGAGAGGGGCGTCGGGGGAACTTGGGATCCGTTGGGGGCGAGAGCGGGTCGGGGCGGGTAACCCGGGTGAGTCGGAAGAGGAAGTCAGGGAGCTCGGGACGGGTGTGTTTCGGAGCGTTTGGACAGCAGCGACTGAAAGACGGCTGTGTTGAGGACTCGGGGGATGAGAGCAAGGTGTCGGGGGGTCCCCGATGAAGATGTGTGCCCTCCCCTCTGAGGAGGAAACTTTGGGGAGCCCTGGCAGGTGTGGCTTCGGAGGGCAGGGGAGGGGGTCCCTGGGTCGGAAGCACGGACGGGGCCAGGACGTGCCCCAAGAACCTGTGTTGGAAGAGCCTGAGAGCCGAAACTCTTTGGGGGTGTGGAGGAGTGAGGACTCCCGCCCTGAGATGGGAAGTGTGTAGGAAGTCGGATGGAGAACCCCGAACTGGAGTGGGGGAGGGTCAAACATGTCCAGCTGTGGAGATGGGAGGCGGGATGGAGAATGTGAGGAGGAATCCGGGGGACCTGAGGGATGGCAGGGGGAGCATTTTGTAGAGCAGGAAGGCAGCCACAGGAAGCATCGCAGAAGGATCCTGGGGGGAGGTGTTTGTGGAAGTTTCTGGGAAAGGATCCTATGGTTTGTGGAGTAGCTTGGGGGAGGGGTGTGCCCTCGGATGGTGATTGGAAGAGGCTGAGGCTGGACTGGGTTTTGTGACCTTGAGAAGTGTGGGTCGATTGGCAGAGTGTCATGAGGAGCCTGGGTATCAGAGTTGTGAGGATTTGAAGGGTCCCTGGGCTGGGGCCTTATTAGCAGAAGTCAGTACCTGCTTCTAGCAGCTCGTCTTTCCCCTTCCGATTTGCTGTTTCCTATCTAGTTGAGGTGGGAACCCAAGTAAATACCGGATTAGAATTTTGTCCTTAGGGTGAATAAAGAGAGCATCCCACAATTCTGCCACCCCAGTAGGGATCTTAGCTGTGTGGTGGCTGAGGCTTGGGGTTGGGGTGGGAGAGAAATCCTTATGTAAGTACCCCTTGCTTTGGTGTCCCATCTATACTTCCAGAACTCTTTCCCAGGGTACATCTTATTAGATCTTCTCAGTACCCCATTATGGAGGCAGGGCCAATGGCATTGCCCTCACTTAGCAATCATGATAGCAGCTGCTGTTTGTTGAGCACATATTATGTGCCAGGCACTGTATTAGGCACTTCAGATACATGGTATCATTTAATCCTTGCAACATTCTGGGAGGGTAAGTGATATTATTCCCCCTCCACCACCACCCCCTTTTTATTTAAATAATCAGAAGAGGAAATGGAGGCTTTGAGAAGGTCAGTGATTTATCTAGGGTCACAGCCTGTGGGTGGCAAGGGTGGTCTGTGGGCTTTCAAGCCCATGTATTATTACCTCTCTGACGCCCAGGACAGATGAGAAGCCTGTTGCAAGGAAACCCAGTGGCCTCCCCAGGATCATCCAGCGCTCGTAACAGACCAGTGTACCCTACAGCACTCACCACCCCGCTTCCTCATCTTCGAGACAAACGAGAAAAGATGTGTCTGTTCCCGCACTTAGTGGTCCTTCTTGGCGTTTGAGAGGAAGTTGTGGATAGCACCCAGTTAGGCTCTTCTTTGTCTAGGCTCCAGCATCTCTTACTTTGTACTTTTATTTTCTTTTGTTCTGTTACATTAGTAAAAATTCAAAGATCTCAGAAGCGTCTGCGTGTATAGATGTGTACACACACACACACACGCTAGTGTAAAGGGAAGTTCCCCCTCCAACTGCTATTGCTATGAAAGTAATTCACCTCTATGTGTGTAATATATGAGATCACACTACATGCATCATTCGGTGACTTTTTTTTTCCACATACTCATGTGTCTTTGTGTTCCTTTCATATCAGCAGAGAGAGATCTTATTATTTTTGAAAACTCCATTCCACTGGTGTCTGTACCGCAGCTCATTTAGTTTGAGCCCTCTTGCTGAACTTTTAGGTTGTTTCCCGCTTCTGCCCGTCGGAAGTGGCTGCAGTGAATGTCCCTGGGTTCCCCGTGAGTATACAGCAGAATAGATGGGTGGAATGGTAGAATAGATGTGTTTATAAAGGAGTGATTAGTTGTGCCAAGTCGCCCCACGTTTACACTCCCAGCAGCAGCACCCCTTTTTATATGCTTCTACTCGAGCCCTTATCACTTAGGGAGGTGTGACTTCTCCTGTGAGACCCTTTAAGGCCTGGACTGCGTCAGATTTTTCTGATAAACCCTGAATACCTTTTCTCCAAGTAGCTGCGTGCAGCTGCTCCTGGCACAGGCCCCACGTGCAGTCAGCGTGTGGGGAGCGGCAGAAAAGGCAGCCTCTCGTGAGGTCCTGCCAGGAGGCGCCCGAAGATGGGAGCAGGGAGGTGGCATCAACGTGGTCTGGTAATAAGCAGGACTTTGCCAGGTAGGGGGATTCTCAGAAGGAGGTGATGCGGTTTCTGCCCTTCAGAAACTTCCAGGCTAATAGAGAAGGCTGGTTTGTGCAGGAGGTTACAGAGAATTGTACACACTGACGCAGTTGAGTCTTTGATTGCGTGGCTTTGCTCACGGTCTCTGGTACTTCTGCAAAGGGGAGCGAGCTCTTTGAGGACAAGAGGGACCTTGGGGGCGGGGCCTGAACTAGACATTCATGTAGGAGCAGCTGGTGGAGAAGGTATGGAGCTGGCTCGTCTCCACTGCCAGCCTCACAAGGGGCTCTGGGGGATCCGTGGGGACTCAACCCTGCCAGGAGCCCCCAGACCCTGGGGAGGACGAGTGGAGTGCAGGAGATGCAGGGCCAGATGGGACTGAGTGGGGACGGGGAGCGGGCTGAGACAGAAAGGTTGGGGTGCAGAGAGTCATCAGCGGCCCCCGGGAGGACGGAGATGCTCAGGCCCCTCCGGAAGCTTTTTCCATGCCGCCTGGGTGGAGCGGGAACAGCCGGAGGAGAGGCGGCGGCCCTGTCTCCGAGTGGCAGTGGGTGGACGTGGTGGGTAGAAAACTTCCAGATCCCAGCCTTACCTGCCAACAGATCAGGCAGCCGCGGCTGCTGGTGTTTGCGGGGTGGGAGGGACTGGCCACCAGCACTTCCCCTCTCTGTGGTATTCCGCCAACTCGGGACACTTCAGCCACATGTTTCTGGTTCTCTTTTTTCCCTTCTTTGCCAGAGGAACTGGGAAGAGGACCACAGAGCAAAGTGAGATTTTTTTTGCACCGCACGGCATGCAGAATCTTAGTTCCCCGATCGATCAGGGATCAAACCCGTGTCCCATGCAGTGGAAGCGCGGAGTCCTAACCACTGGACTGCCAGGGAAGTCCCCCAGAGTGAGATTCTTGCATCATCATTAGGAGAAGGGAAATCAGGGCTTGCTGTGGGGCAAGGGGGTGCGGGAGGCTGAGCAGGTGTGAGGTCTGAGCGTGATTCTGGACCCTGCTTTCTGCCCCTCGACTCCACTTTCTTCCCCCACAGGTGAGGGTCACCTCCTTAATACCTTAAATCCACTCATTGCCCCCCTGCCTGATCCTAGTCTGGGCCCCCCGTCGTTTCTCCCTGGGATTCCTGGGATTGCCTCCTTCTGTGATTGGTCTCTTGGCCTTTAGCTTTGCCCTCCCCTTGCCCCCTGCAGCTATCATTTCTCCACTTTATAGCTTGTGGAATTACCTTTGTAAGATGCAAATCTGATTATTATCTCTTCTCTGCTTGAAAAACCCTTCCATAGCTTCCCCTGTGCTCTTAGGATGAATTTCAGACTTGCTCACATGGTCTGCGATCCTTTGTCGGGCCTGCAAGCTTCTCTGATTTTCCTCACTAACCCTTTTACACATTCGGATGCAGCCATACTGGCCTTTATAGAGTTCCTTAAGCCCACCGTGCCACCCTTGTCTCTGGCCTCGGCCAGCTGCACGCTCCAGCCCCTGGCTGACTGCTAATCAGCCTTCAGGTCTTAGCTGAACTGTCACTTCTTCACTCCAGAAGTGGGTTAGGTGTCCCTCCCCTAACCTCTGCTCCCTCCCTGGGATCCTAGTCATGTCCTGTAATTGTGGCTGCTCTTGTCTGTCGCCTGAGCCAGACTGAGGGCTCTGCGGGGACAGGAGGCACTCGTCTTCTCCGTTCCTTCGCCAGCACCTCACATAGAACCTGGCCCGTCACAGGCGGTCACCAGTGTCAGATACTGAACGCGTGTGGGCTCAGCAGGCCACGCAGACACTGGGAAACAGAAGCTCATGGACGGAAGCCCAGAAGGGTGAGGGCACAGGCAGGCCGTGATCCCGGACTTGTATTTGCTGATCGACCTTTTCTTCTCCACCACTCCCCCACCTTCTAACAACTCATGGACAGAGTAGACCTCAGGGTGACTGAGAAGGTACACAAAGGACAGAAATTCAAACTTCCGAGACGTTGATCATGTATGAGTCCGCCTGTCTGGCCTTAGGTGTGTATGTACGTATATGCTGATTAAAGTGTAGAAAGAAAAAAGTATTGGGGGGAGTCCCTTTCTCTCAATGGACAGATGAGGTTTCTTTTCCATAGCGTACCTGTGACGTGTATTTATTTGTTCGTTGTTTTTCCCACATCATCCTCTAAAATATAAACCTCATGTTGTTCAGTGCTGTATCCTCTGTCCACAACTGTATCTGATACATAGTTGGGACTCAATAAATATTTGTGGAGTGAATAAATGAATGAATGATACTTTTGTCATACATTAGTATACATATATGCCTTTTTATTTTTTCAGAAGGAAGCCTACCATTGCAATTATGCCTGTGGGGTAAATTCCTTAGAAGTGGAACTGCTAGGGCAAAAGGAATGTGCGTGTAACGTGTTTGTGGAAATAGCCAGATTGCCCTCCCGGAAGGGTTTGTCAACTTATGGCGCCACCAGAGGTGTCTGAGTGTGCCTGTTTCCCTGGCCCCCGGCCCTAGCCAGTGCTTGGCAATACTTAGCACACATTTGGCTCTGTGCTAACCTGCGGGAGAGGCCTGGTCCCTGGAGCAGGACAGGGGTGATAGGCGGCCTGTGGGCACAGGGCTGTGCTGTGCTGCAAGTGCTGGGGGCAGATAGGTCAGGGCCCTTTGAGCCCCAAGGCAAGGAAGAGGCGTGTTCATGGGCGTCTGAGAGGCCGCCAGCAACGGACAGTCCTTGAGCACGAGGCTTTGGGAATGTTCACCGCCTGGAAAAGGTGTCTGGGGCGACTGGGGGCTTCTGGGGGAGTTGTTGAAGTTCCTCAGTAAGCATTTGATGTGTGAGGATTGGCTCCAGGAAGGCGCAGCTGCCTGTGGGGCAAGAGGCCTATAAGCCACAGACAGCTCTGCTCGATGGGCCTCAGGTCTCAGAGCGATCCTAGCTCTCTTAAAGAACTGGGCCCATTTCAAGATTCTAGAAGAACGGACAGGGAGAATAAAAATAATAAGAGGTAGGAGCTGGCATTTGTTAGCCTTTCTTCTGTGCCAGGCTTTGGACTGAGAAGAACTTAACACGTGAGGGGAAACGGAGGCTCAGAGAGGGCCAATGACCTGCCTAAGATCATGCAGCGAGTAAGTGGCCGAGCCAAGCCTGGAGCAGAGGAGCCTTGGGGAGAAGCCAGGGAGGAGCCCTGCGCTCAGGGCTTTGGCACTGGGCTTCCGGAGCCTGGTCAAGGGCCAAGATCCTGCCTCAAAGGCCGTTGGCCCAGTGTCTCCAAAAGACTTGTTGACAGACCAGAGCAGACTGGGGCAGCCCATGCCAGCAGACAGTGTGAAGTGGTTGGCAGGGGCCCTGGGTCGTGGCTGTGGCACGTCTCCCTCACCCTGGGCAGACTCCAGTGGAAAGGTTGGTCCCCACCGTGGGGGTCGGGTGGGGAAGCTTTTGCGCTGCAGCGGGAGCTGAGCCGAGCCGCCCACTCTTATCCCTAAATGCCAGAAGTAGCTTCCCACGCCTCCCAGAGACAGATGCTCTGGTGGGAGTAGTGGCACGCCACCTCCACCAGCAGCCTTAGGGACAGCACCTGCCTGGGGAGGGGAGGAGGCGCCCAGGGCTGTTAATACCTCCCTGGCCCACCTCCTCCCCAGAGGTGGGGACCAAGTTAGGCCCAGGCTGTCCGTATTTAATTTCAGGGGTTAAGGGCTTCTCTTCAGTTGTTTCATTGCGGGTGACATGGAGACAGATCCAGCCACCCTTTCACCGCTCCGTGGAACCCTGGCTCAGGGTCTTCACGCCTGAAGAAGTGGCTGCTGGGTGTCGCTGTGGGGGCAGGGCTGGAGCTGATTGTCCCTGAGTGAGTGAGGGACACAGGTCAGTGAGCCTGAGCCCTGCTGTCTTCCTGTCTCCTTCTCTCCCCCCCGCAGGCTCAGGTGGCCTTCCTCCAGGGAGAAAGGAAGGGGCAAGAGAATCTCAAGACAGACCTGGTGCGGCGGATCAAGATGTTAGAATATGCACTGAAGCAGGAAAGGTGAGCCCTGCTGTCCCCCGTCCTGCCTTCAGGGATCAAGCCATTGGGATCAAGCGTTCTCTTCCCCGTCACCGAGTCCTGCATGGTTCCAGGAGAGGGGGACAGAACAGGAAATAGTGGGTGGGACTCGGGGTGAACAGCTGATAACAGTATTCGTGATGGTGGTGGCGCACTGCGTGCCAAACGCCATGTATTCTTTGTCTCATTTATCCCTTCCAGTGGCCTAATGGGTACAGGTGAGGCTTCCGGAGGGTGAGGACTTCTTCAAGGACTCTGGAGCTGGGATAGCAACCCAGTTTGCCTGACTCCAAAGAGTGGGCTCTTCACAGTGCCATCCGTGATGCCCCCTCCGCCTGGGCTGCTTCCTAATCGGGCAGCTCAGCTTCAGAGGGAGGAGAGCTGATTAGAGAGAACCTGGGATTTGGGATTCCTGAGGTGGGGGCTGGCCCCGTCTACTCTTCCGTGTCTCTCACTGGTTAATCGCTTGATCTTTTAGGGCCAAATATCATAAATTGAAATTCGGGACAGACCTGAACCAAGGGGAGAAGAAACCAGAACTGTCGGAACAAGGTACCCACCCCCGATCCTCCCCTCTTGCCCCCTCCCAACAAAGCCGAATGTGACAGAGGAAAGCTGAGATGGGCCACGTCTCTCTCACCTTGATCCACAGAAAGCAGGCTTGGCCGGGGTGGGGAGGGGGTGGGGAGCGGTTTGGGTCTCACTCTCAGCGTCCTTCCCCCGTAGGCTGCTCTGCCAGGGCCTGTGCTGGGCGCTCGAGGGAGTGGGGGCAGGGGGTGAAGAAGGCTGGGAGTGCTGCCTGCTGTCCCTGTGTGAGATAGACAGACACACAAGGCCCGACAGTCTGCGCTCCTGGAAGGAGGCATCAGTTCATCATCAGGGAAGTAGGGAAGGCACTCCAGGTAGAGGGAAGAGTGTACTGGGGCACGGAGACGTGAAGGAGCGTGGTGTGTTCACGGGGTCAGGGCCTTCGAGGCCAGGCTGGCGGTGATCGTTCTTCATGTCAGACTCCTCCGGCCAGAGTGTGAGTTCCACCAGGGCAGGAGGTTTTGTCCACTGATGTAGTCCAGGCACCTAACCAGGCACATAGTGGGTGCCCGATAAATATTCGATGAATAAAACAGATTGTCTCATTTAATTCTCACAACAATCCCAAGAGGTAGGTGCTGAGATTATTTACTTTGTTTCTCAGAAGAGGAAACTGAGGCTCAGGTAAACTAACCTGCTCAAGGCCACACAGCCGGGAAGCGGCAGAGCCAGGCTGGGACGCGGTCGAGTCTGCCCGTTCGCTCAGAACTGAGCCCATTTCTCGTGTGGGAAAATAACATAAGTAGAGTCTGAGGGTAGTCTGGGAATGGTTGGGGAAGTGACCCAGAGACTAGAGAGGAGGAGCACAGGGGCAGAGAGAGGCTTCAGACGCTCGCAGGAAGGGGCTCCCCAGTGACCGGTTTGGGTGTGAGGGTGAGGACGGTGGAGGAGGTGATGGGTGCGTGGTGGTGCCCTGACCAAGACAGCCCGCCTCCCTTCTCTCCACCCTCCAGTCTCCAATGGCCCGCTGGAGTCGGTCACCCTGGAGAACAGCCCGCTGGTGTGGAAAGAGGGGCGGCAGCTTCTCCGACAGTGAGTGTGTGGAGGGCAGGGTGGGGGCTGAGGGGCGAGGAGGCATGTTTGGCTTGAGAGATGAGCCCGAAGACTCCACAGTCCTTCCTGTCCCCACTGGGGACCCTGAGCTATCAGGATCCCTGCTGGCCACAGCTGAGCCAGCCCGTCACCCTGTCGGGGAGAGCAAGGGGAGACTCCCTGCAGGAGGCAGGTGGGGGGGGGGAATCCCCACTCTTGGGAAGCGACCCCAAGTGCCTCTGTGCCTTTTTCCCCCGGGGTAATGTTAAATTGTTTTTTATTAAAGAGATGTGTGTGTTTTAGAAAACTTGGGAAACATAGGGAAACAGAAAGAAAAGAATAAAAATCACTCGTAATTCCACCACCCAAGGAATTTCATGCCCCTGTAAACATTTTGGCACATATGCTTTCTCTTCCGTGGATATGTATTTGTGCCTGTGTGTGTGTGTGTGTGTCTGTGTGTGTGTGTTTTATAAAAGTCGGGGCTCCCCCTTCGCAGTGTTTCATAATGCATTGCTTTTGCTAAGTGTTGTGAACATTTTCCCACATAAATTAGTTATGTTGCATCATTTCAAGACCTGTATAGTAATCTGTCACGTGGATAATCATAACTTCCTATGGCCAGTCTCTTCTTGTGTATTTCGTTGAAGGTGTTTTTTCAGTAGACAGTGTGACAAACACCAGGAAGTTATTTGTCCATATCCTTGATTTCCTTAAGCTGAATATCTGGGAGTGCAATTGCTAGCTTAAAGGGTGTGCAAACAGTGACAACAGAAAGATCATCACAGGCGACGCTTGCCAGGTACCTGTTATGAGCCTGACACCGTGCTAAACGCTTTGCACACAAGGATTCCTCACATAAACCCCCGTGTGGTGTAACTGCTAGCATTCCCCTCGTTTTCACAGATGAAAAAACCAAGGGGCAGAGAGGGCATCTGTTTATGGAAGGTCACAGCTAATCAGCGGAGGGTCTGAGGTGTGATCTCGGGCAGCCTGTCCCCAGAGCCCAACTTCTTCCACACCACACTTTCCTGCCCCTCCACTGGTGGGGAGGGGAAGCGTTGGACACACACAGGCACCCGAGGTGAGATAGCAGGCCAGACAGCAGGCCAAGGCAGGCGCTGTCTGATGTTCCCAAAGGGGCAGGGGCAGGCTCAACAGAAGAGGCTCTGGAGGCGCCTCCTGAGGACCAGCATGGGACTCTCTGTCTCCAGTCTTTTGAAACCACAGATACTGATAGTTGATTTTTTTTCCTGTTTTTCAGCTTTTAGACCAGTCCCAGCTGGCTTCAGTTTTTGTAATTGCAGAAGTAATAAATGCTCATTCGTAGAAGTGAGTAGAGTAAATGCCAGAAGTTCCTATTAATATCCCCAATCTCGCTCTCCAGAGGTCACTGCTCTTAAGTTTAGTGTGTTTCTCTCTAGGCCTAGCGAGGGGCGTGATACAAATGTGTGTTTGTGTGTGGTCTATACTTATATGCACGTTCTTTTTTTCCCACAAACACTTGAATTGTAAGGAACACCTAACTTAGAGTTTTTGTTCCACTGTTCATCATGGCCCTCTTCCCTTGGCACTCTGCTCCGTTTATCTTGTGCGTAGTGTCCCAGCAGTCATTTGCTTCCACAGTCCTCAGCAGCGAACGTGTAGTTTGGCTCCTGCGTTTTGGCTCACCTGTATGTGCAGTGTCTCCGTGAGCATCTGTAACAGCAGTGTGCCCGTGTAGAAAGGCTTCCACTGGAAATAGTCTCAAAGGGGAAACGGTGGGGTCAGGGGTATGCTTCTTTGAAATTTTGATGTATAGTCTGAAGTTGCTCCTCCAAAAAGCCTGGCCCAATTTGCATCGGCCCCCCGCAGCGTATGAAGAAGCCACAAGGTCCCTGACCCGCTCTGGTTCTGCCTCCCTGCAGGTACCTGGAAGAGGTGGGCTACACCGACACCATCCTGGACATGCGGTCCAAGCGCGTGCGCTCTTTACTGGGCCGCTCGTTGGAGCTCAACGGGGCCGTGGAGCCCAGCGAAGGCGGCCCCAGGGCCACGCCGGGCCCCGGGGGACTCAGCGGCGGCGAGTCGCTGCTGGTGAAACAGATCGAGGAGCAGATCAAGAGGTGAGCCCTTGGGTCTGGCGGGCGCATCCCTGTGTGCCTTCTCCGTCCTGAGGAAGTCAGCCGTGCTCTGGGGGCCGCTTCCTTCCTGGAGTGTATCGTGGGCTCCTCTGTTCCTTCCTTGTGGGGTGTCCAGGTTCTGTCTTGGGTTCCCCTGGGTTCCCCTTGGTTCCCCTCCCCAGCGTTGCCTTGGTGCTGGTGTGCACCACAGCTCCCGCTGGCCCGGCCCCCCCTGAGGCTCAGGCCTGTGTGCTCCCCAGGAAACACCGAGCCCCTGCTGAAAGCAGACCCCGGGCCACATACCAGGACCAGGGGGTGAGGGGGGCACAGCATGTGGTCTCCGCCCCCAGGGAGCTCTCATTTGTTCATTCTCTCATCAGTAATTGTTAATTTGTCAAAATAAATAATGGGTGGTGACGTGAGGTGCTATATAAAACGCAGCGAGAAAGAATGATGGGAGAAGTAGTACTGCTTCGGATGGGGTGACATTTGGGCAGAGAACTGCATGGAGTGGAGGCTAAGCCACCCAAGCAGCTGGAAGGAGAATGTTCTAGGCGGAGGGAACAGCAAGTGTAGAGGTTCCGGGACGGGAAGGGCCTGGAACGTTTGGGAGCGGGCAGAGAGGCTGGTGTGGCGGCAGTGGCGTGAGCACATGGGGGCTGTGGTGTGCGGTGCGCTGAAATCTCAGGAGTCAGATCACACGGGCCCTCACGGGCCACGAGAAGGAGCTTGGAGTCTGGGGTTGTGGGAAGCCAGTGGTTTCGAGCAGGGGTGTGACATCATCTGATATACTTGGTCTGCTTGGAGAAGGAGAGGGTGACGGAGGGTCGGGGTGGGAGCCGGGAGGCCAGGTAGGAGACTGCTGCAGACGTCCAGGTAAGAAATGATGGACATTAGCAGTGGAGGGGTGAGAAGGGGGCCGCTTCTCGGTGGGTTTTTAGGGTGAGCCGACACTATTTAAAGGACTGCCTGTGGGGGGAGAGGAAAAGAAACTAGGGGTGACTGAAGGGTGTGGTTTGAGCAGCTGGGAGCAGCGCTGACCCAGATGCAGGAGACTAAGGGTGGGGGGGCTTCAAGGGGTCCGTTGAGGATGAGTGGAGTTTGCGGTGCCTGTCTGGCCCCCAGCGCGAGGGGTGGGGGCGCTTGACTCCTAAATGCACCTCCAGTTCACCAGCACACGGGCGGGTTGGGAAGCCATGGGACGCGGCAGTCGCTGAGGCAGAGGGTGTCGATGGTGCCGAGAGGAGGTCCGAGGACCGAGCCCTGGGGCGGTCCAGCAGAGGAGGCCAGGCCGAGGCAGCTGGCGAGCGGGAGGAGAGCCTGGGCGCAGCGTCCCGGCGGAGTGGCAGCCGTCCACCCAGGCAGTTGACAAGAACTCTCTGGGGCATCAGCCCAGTGGCAGAAAAGGAGGATGTTGGCATTTATCTGAACGTCAAGTTCTACCCTCCTTTCTGCCCTGGAGTCAGGCTTGGAAAATAACCTCCGTCGCTAAAACTTGTCATCCCGATGGAGCCGTTAAACAGCGGGCCCGGGGTGGACAGGGGAGCGCCGTCTTGTCAGTGGGGAGAGTGCGGGCATGAGGGGCCCGAGTGGTCGTGGAGTGACCGTGGAGTGACCGGGTCCTCTTTCTTGCTGGGCTTGTCCCCGCCGCTCGCCTGCTCTGTGCTCGTGGTTTGAGCGGGCCGTGGGAACGGGGGCTGCTGAGTCAGTGGCGCTTTGCTGTCCAGCTCTCCTTCTGGCTCAGCATGTGCCAGGGCCGTGCCGTCAGGGTTGGGGGCTAGTCTGGAACTCAGGGAGGGTCAGAGCTCAATGAGGGGTTGGGCCTGGTCTGTGGCCCCAGTGAGGGTTCCAGCTGGGGTGTGTCAGGCAGAGGCTGGGCTTGAAGCCCTGCGTGTGGTCAGAGTCAAGGTTCCTCTGGGGTCAGGGTGGGCTCGGTGCTCCTGGGAGCCGGGTCCAGGCTCTGGCCCCCGAGCCTCGGCGCTCTCCCATCTGAGCTTTGTCGCCTGGCAGGACTAATGCCCCCTCTGCCCCCCTGTCGTGGGCAGGAATGCGGCCGGCAAAGACGGCAAAGAGCGCTTGGGTGGCTCGGTGCTGGAGCAGATTCCCTTCCTGCAGAACTGTGAGGACGAGGACAGCGACGAGGACGATGAGCTGGACAGCGTGCAGCCCAAGAAGCAGCGCGTGAAGGTGAGCGCGTGAGCTCAGGGGGCGCCCTCCCCCTTGCTGCAAGCGGACCCCTGCTGTGTGCAGAGCGGAGTGCCTCTGTGAGTGCTCTGGGGCTGCCTCTAAGGACTGGTCCGTGTCCTGACCATGTCCCTTCCCTGGGTCCCCATCTCCTGTCCTGCCGTGCCATTGCCTCAGGTACCTTGGGAGGCGCCTAGGTCTTTTCTATCAGGGCCGGCCCCTTCTCCACCTGCACCCCCGTCGTTCTCTCCATTCTCCCTCCTTGGGCTCAGATGTTCCCGAGAGGCCTTTCCTGAATCTCCAGGTTAGGCCAGCTCTGAGACGCCCTCTCACAGTGTGCTCTCCTTCCGGCTAGCCTGACCACAGTCGGACTTAGAAATGTTTTGGTGTGACTCTGCCTCTGTCTCCTGCAGTAGATTGTGAGCTCCATGAGGCGGGGACTGGGCGAGTCTTTTACTGTTCCCTCCCCAGCACCCTGAGGGAATGTGGCCGGGCCCAGGGCTCAGCCTGGAGCCAGGTCGGGGGACTCCAGGGGGGACTTCGTAGGATGTGAGTGTCCAGTCTGCTGTTGGTGGCAGGACCCAGGCCCAGGGACACTGCCCGCAAGGTAGAGCCCACACCTCCTCAGCTTGGCCTGGAGATACGGCTCCCACCGCATTTCCCCCCACTCCTTAACTGCCAGAGCCCCCTGCTCCCGCCATCCTGATGGCGCCGTCCTTACGCGAGGCCGGGTCTCATCTGTCCAGTAAACGACCATGTGGGCCTCCATGGGCCCAGCTCTGTGCTGGCAGTGAGGACATGGAGACCCCGAGGTCCGGTCCGGTCCCGGCGTGGAGGAGCTTGGGGCCAGTGCGGGCTGCTAGGTAGTCAGAGGCAGAGCGACGTGCCACAGTGGATGCAGGGACACGTGCCCGGGAAGCGGAGCCTGTGGGAGACGGCCTCAGGGGCTCTCCTTGACCCGGCCTTCCCACCCGAACTCCAGCCCTCCCTCCTCAGACTCACCTCAGATACCCCCCTCCTCCAGGAAGCCTTGTCTGACTCGCCCTTGCTCCCCTTCCCCCCACAGGGTCAGGAGGCTCCTGTGGGGTCCTGACCAGGACCATTCTGGGTCCTCCCTGTCTGGTGTCAGGTCTGTCCTGGCCTCAGCTCTGTGTCCAGTGTCCCCGGCGTGGCTCGGCGCAGGGTCCCGCGCAGGTCAGGCGCTCAGTGAACGCACTGAGGGGAATGGAATGCACAGAGCCGGCACACTGGCACTGGGGTTGCAGGAAAAGCAAGGTGTCACTGAGTCCGGGGTCTCTAAACTTCTTCCCTGGTCCAGAACGCCTGGTCCCTCCTGCCCCCTGTTGGGATTTTCACTCCTTTTGCAGGTCTCGCCTCAGCCTCCTCTGGGAAACCTTCCCACTCCTCTCCGCTCCTCCCATCAGAAATGATCGCGTACTCCCTTCGGCCTTTGCGTCAGTCACCGCATCTGTCCCACATGCCCTGTCAGGTGGCTCGTTATGTAGGGGTCCCATGCTTCCCCAAGCCCTCTGTCTCCACCGCAGACCTTCAGTGACCAGACCCTGATTCAGAAGACCTGCCCGTGACTCCCAGAGTGGCCGTGGCCTGGCTCTGTGACTGTGGGCACGTGATTCTCTTTGTCTTGGCTTCAGTCTCAGGGGCTAATAGTCCCCGTCTCTGGGTTGTTGAGGAATTAATTAAAATGAGTTCATGTGTACAAAGCCCTTGGCTGCACGGTGGCTGCCAGGCCAGGTGCTCGGCGGCAGCAGTATTAGCAGTGCTTGGCAGGGGCCTGGCACGAACAGTCCCAGGCAGTGATGGCAGGATGTAACCGCATAGGGCCCCTCTCGTGGACTGAGCCCTGCCATTATCTCTCTGGGCAGGCTGTCTGAACCTTGACCCTGGGTCTTCTCCCAGGAAGGAAGAGGAAGGCACTCACGTCCCATCCCCCTCCTCCCACACAGGCCAGAGGCTGGCCCTCCACGATGCCTGAGCCTGAGCATAGCTGCTCCAAATTCCTGCCCTCCAGACCCAGCTCAGGATGCTGAGCCTCTGGGAGGAGGGGCATCAGCCGTGCCCTCGAGGAGTTCACAGTCTGACTGCGGCTGGGCCCAGGCAGGGAACACTTAGGAGGGAGAAGCCTTCCTGGAAGAGGTGGTGTTTGGAACCAGTGGTCTCCGAAGCACTTAAAGCAGAACTCGGATTCAAAACTGTATTTGAAAATTCTGAAACTCCCTTAAGCCATTTAAGTGCAGCCTTTGAAGTGCCAAGTACACAGCTCCCGGATGGCACTTTATGTAAAACACAGTGATGCTTACGCCACAAGAGGGTAAAGAATCATACGCAAGATGTCACTTCATGAGGCTGCATCTCAAAGGTGTCCGTGTGGGGAAACACAGGTGTGATGCTGCTCGTAAATTCACAAGCCTGGGATTTGGTCCAAGCTTGTGAATTGAGGAAAACAGGATGATTTGGTTCTTGCTCCTGATTAAGACCGACAGTGGGAAATAGCAAACTCAGTATTCACTTGCCCAGCATTCTGTTTCTCAAAATGGAGGAATTGGGGTGTTTTCTCTCATTCTAAAAGTAGCTCCTGCTTGTTATGTAAGAAAACAAAAATTCAGCCAGTGTAGAAAGTTATAAGGAAGACTTGGAGAACCTCAGGTAATCTCACACCCCAGAGCTGTCTTAGTGTATAAGGAACGGCTTGGACCTCTCAGTCTCAGTTTTCCTTATCTGTAATATGGGGATAATAATTACAATAATGGTAATTATTCATGGGGTTGTGAAATCATATATGTGAAGCTTACTCAGTGCACTGAATAACCCAGAGAGGCTGGCACAGTAAGTGTTCACTATTATTACTGTTGTACCCATGGATCTGTTCTCACTTTGATTGAGCGCCTCCTTCCACTCACACCCGTAGACACACATATATCTTCCCTCGCCCCCGAAACAGGCTGTCATGTTATCCGACATTTTTTCATGAGAAGAACTGTGCTGGGGGGCGGGGCATGGGGGAGCAGGAGCAGCCTGAGTGAAAGCCAGGAGGAGGGCCCTGTGCGGGGATCACTGCTGGAGGCAGCAGGAGCGCAAGGGGTCCCCAGAGCCAGGCTGGGGGAGCAGCTCCTCCAGTGAGGAGCAGCCCTGAACGCTCCCAGCAGGGGGAGCACGGCATCAAAGTGTGGGGCTGGGGCGGACCCTGCGGGCCGAGGCCAGGAGCCTTGGTTTCTCTGTTCCTGGAGACTGGGTGGGCTTGGGCCCATGCAAGAGCCCCTGACCCCTGGTTGTCTCCACGCCCCAGCTGCCATCCAAGGCCCTGGTTCCTGAAATGGAGGACGAAGACGAGGAGGACGATTCAGAGGACGCCATCAACGAATTTGATTTCCTGGGCTCAGGAGAGGACGGAGAGGGCTCTCCAGACCCCCGGCGATGCGCCGGAGAGGGGACCCACCATGAACTGGGTGAGTTGGGGGTTTTCTGGCCCACCTTCCTCACTGCGGGCACACACAGCCGCCTGCAGCTGCTTCCTGCCCCAGGGTCTCCACCGGACGGATACACTTCCTGAGAGGAGGGTGGCCAAGGAGAGCGGGAGGCCTGCACCACGATGGCCAGGCCTTCACTCCTTCCCTGGAAAACCCCTGTGGGGACACAGGCAGGCCCTGCTCTTCCTGAGGCAGGGCCTCCACCCTCCGCTCGAGCAGCCAGTTGTTGGCGACCTCGGAGGGGGCGGGGTGGACAGGATGCGGAGCCGGAGTGGGGGAGGCAGGCGGGGCAGAGCCGCCGCGTCCTGTCCTGTGACTCCAAGCTGCGAGGCCCTCGGGGTCATGGAGGATGGCTGGGGACTGAGGCCCCAGCAAGGGCGGCCCGTGGAGGGTCCCATCTCAGTCTGTCTCCTCTGCCTGTCCGCCATCCGCACCCGGAGCCCAGGGCTTCCCGGCCTCCCCGCAGCTGCAGGAGAGCTCTCTGTGGTGGGGAAGGCATCGCTTGCACGTGGCTGAGTGAACCAGTCAGTGACTCCTGCCCGGTGCCTTGTCCCTGCAGAAAGCCGGCGGGTCAAACTCCAGGGAATTCTGGCCGACCTTCGGGATGTGGATGGGCTGCCACCCAAAGTGACCGGCCCACCTCCCGGCACCCCCCAGCTCCGGCCCCACGAAGGTAAGAGGCCCCTCCACCCTGGCCCAGTCCTGAGGGGCCCGCGGCAGAGGGAGGCTGCAGAGCTAAGCCCAGGGCTTCTGTGTCCTCAGGGTCGAGGCCCAGCCTCTAGTCTGCAGCCTCCCTGTCCCAAAAGTTCGTCTGTCTGTCTCTGTCTCCCTCTCTTTTTGTCTGTCCTGCCCTGTCTGTCTGTCTCTCCCTGTCTCTTTCTTTCCAGCTGTGATTCTTGATCTTGTCCTTTCCCTGTCTCTCTTTCTCACTCCTTACGTCTCTCTCTGCCTCTCTCTGTCTTTCTCTCTTTCTCCCTGCCCCTCTCTGCGCCCTCCCTCCCCTCCCCCTACCAGGTTCCTTTGGCTTCTCCTCAGACGTTTTCATCATGGACACTATCGGGGGCGGGGAGGTGAGCCTGGGGGACTTGGCAGATCTCACCGTCACCAACGACAACGACCTCAGCTGTGATGTAAGTTCTCAGGGTGCCCACCCCCCACAGGCCCCCATCAGGCGTCGGCGCAGTGCCGGGACTGGCTGAGCTCTGACCGTGTGCCCGGCCTGTGCCCAGCCCCTCACACACGAGGACGATGTGAGATCATTCACCAGCTCACTGTTTCACAGAGGGTGCCGACACAGACAGGCGGTGGGTCTTGACTGCGGTCACCGAGGTGCCTGGCCTAAAATGCTCTGGCGCCTGTGTTTTAATCATGCTGCCAGGCTCCTTCTCCCGGCGATGCTCCCTCCCACCCTGGGCTTCCATGCACCTCAAGTCCGGGACCCACCGCAGGCAGGAGGCAAGGGTGAAGGGGGTGCTGAGTCAAAATACAGCATCAGAGGAAGGGGGCTTTGGGCTGGCGGCAGTTCGGGTAAGAAAGTCTGTGCAGGAGGTGAGAATTGAGCTGACTTTGGAAGGGAAGGTGACTTTAAGCCACAAAACAAAAAATCAGGCCGATGTGGTATGTTGGGCTGGAATGAAGGGAGACCTTAGGGCCAGTGTCCTGAGATCCGTGGCCGGGCCTCTGGCTATCTGGGCATCTTTGAAACCGGCACGTGTGGGCATGTTCCTGTAGCAGGACATTTACCACAGCTTCTAGCAAGATTTCAAGTGATCCCAGCAAGGGTAGGACACTGCTGTGGGGTGTTGGGAAGCGAGACTGGAGCGGAGGGTTTGAGCAGGGAGCACGCTGCAGAGCTCTGCTCTCCCCGAGGTGAGACCCACCCCCACGGGGCAGCGTGCATGGGATGGGGTAGACCCTCCGGCCTAAACCTCTGTGGCAGAAGTGGTGACCTAGGGGGACAGAGCCCAGATGAAGGGGTTCATCAGGGGTACACCTCATCTTGGGGCAGAGCACTGAGGCCTGACTGACAGTCTGCTCATCTCCTTTCCCGAGCGGCCCTCCCCAGGTACCCCACCTGGAGAGCGACACCATCGTCCGCCAGGACCTGTGGAGTGTCTCTGGGACTCTCCCTCAGAGGCCTATTGATTCGGCTTCCCAGTCTCTCCCCACTGTGTGCTTGTCCCCATCTCCACTCCGCAGTGTCTGGTCTGCCTCACCTCTCCCTGGGAGACTTCCCTCAGGACCTCTTCACCTCTCTCTCTACAGGCACTCTTGTCTTCCCCAGTCAAGCCCCTCAACGGGGCGGCCAGAAGAAGCTGTGTCATTTCCTTGCTCTAAACCCTTCTGGGGCTCCCCTGTCGCTTGGGATGAGCTGCGCATTCCTGAGCGTGGGCCACTATTGTGGCTCTGGCCAGCCCTCCTGGCCTCATCTCCTGCCGCTCTCTCCCCTGCTTTCTGCATCCCAGGCCTCCTCTCAGGCTCAGGATCCACCCTTGCTGCCTCTGCCTCAGGGACTTTGCACATGCAGTTTCCATCCTCTGTCCCCTCCCCTTATCTGGTTACATCCTGGTGGCTTGTCAGTTCCTCAGGAAAGCCTTGTTGACCCCCCACGGAGGAGGACAGGCCGCCCCACACCTCCTCTCAGTGCATTTGTAATTCGTGGCACTGCTCGCAGGTCATAATCCTCTGCGCTGTGGAGACGATCTGATTGTCTCCCCCAGGCTCCCTCTGCACGGTGAGATCCCCGGGGTTTGGGCTCACCTTTGCCTCCCCAGTCCCTGCACACTGCAGGCACTTGCTGAGTGAGGGAGGGGACACTGCGGGCAAGGAGGAAGTGGGAGAGGGCCGGACTGGAGCCCAGTCTGTGAGGTGCCCCGTGTGGGGCTGGGAGTTGGTGTCTGCAGGACAGCTGGGGTGCACGAGCAGACACTGAGGCAGCTCCCCCACCCCAGCTGTCTGACAGCAAGGATGCCTTTAAGAAGACCTGGAACCCCAAATTCACCCTCCGCTCCCACTACGACGGCATCCGCTCCCTGGCTTTCCATCACAGCCAGTCGGCTTTGCTCACTGCTTCCGAGGACGGCACGCTCAAGCTCTGGAACCTGCAGAAGGCGGTCACGGCCAAGAAGTGAGAGCAGCAGCCCCAGGGTGGGGGTTGGGGAGGGCACCTGGGCGCAGGGGACAGGGTGATGAGGGGCCCGCAGCGACATCCAGCTCCTCTGTCTCCCCCAGGAATGCCGCGCTAGACGTGGAACCTATCCATGCCTTCCGGGCTCACAGGTAGGGAGGTGCCCCCAAAGGCAGCCTGCCCCTTGGCCCACTCACTGCCATCCTGGGGGCTGAGGCAGGGTGGCAGGAGGGCTCTGAGTCCCTGTGAGCCTCTCCACACACCCCACCTCGCTCCTGGCGCTCTGCAGACTTTCGGTGCCCCCGTAGCGGGTTCTCAGCACAGCCTCCGGAGGAGGAAGCAGATGCGGGGAGTGGGACAGGCACCTTGCCTGGATGGCACCACCCGAGGTCCGGACGCTGGGTGCCTTTTTGCCAGCCTTGAAAAATGCTCGTGGAGCTCTTCAGGGTCCCGTGGGGGAGGGGGGCCTGGAGGTTTTCGTCTCCCCGCTTCACCCAGCTTGGTATCCTCCAGGGGCCCCGTGTTGGCAGTAGCCATGGGCAGCCACAGTGAATACTGTTACAGCGGTGGGGCAGATGCCCGCATCCATAGCTGGAAGATTCCAGACCTCAACATGGATCCCTACGACGGTTACGGTGAGGACAGCTCCCTCCCCTGCCTTCCTTTCCCCCACCCACCTGCCACCCGGGCCTCTTGGTTCCCGCAGCCCCCAGGCTTCACACTGGGTACTGGGGGTGGGCGTGCCAAGGGCTCCCGGTCTGGTGAAGCACGGGCCAAGGTGATTCAGCACGTGCCCGAGCGTGGGACAAGGCGAGGCAGCAGGGGGGCGGTGGGGGAGCGTGTCGCAGAGGAGCTGATTGGGGTTGAGCTTTGGGGCCGGGGACCAGCCCGGGCGAAGGTGTGGTGGGCCTTGGCAGCTCTCCGCTCAGCTCTGCCCGCGTCTGCATGGTCAGGCGGAGGGAGCCGGCAGGGAGCAGGTAGAGCAGGTGAGACGGGGACTCTAGCTGGGCCAGGCTGTAGGGGGTTTGGCTGTATCCTTGGGCCACCTTTCAGATTAAGTGGAGAAGTGACCAGACTTTCACATCTGTTCAGTGTCCGTGTGCCTGCCCTCTGACGCCTCTTCTGATAACCCTTTTGATCACACACATGGCTCCGTACTACAGGCTGTCATGGCAGAGTTTAGAGGTCTGTGTCTCCTCTCAGAGAATGTATACTGTTTTCTGAAGAATAGTCTCACCCTTTCAAAGGTCAAGGGTCAGTCCCAGGCAGTATCTGCTCTAGACCAAGCAAGTTGTCACACGTTGGGTGTCAGCAGGACCCAGCCAGAGCACCTGTGTGGACTCGAGTGACCAGGGAGGCAATGGTGGGAACGATCAGAGGGCTTTGGAGAGACCGGGCAAGGCCGTGCTCTTGGGCAGAAAAGACCACAGGGACCGAGGGTGGGGCTGACCCACAGGGGCCAGGCTGCAAAGGGTCCCAGGGCCACAGAGCCACCCTTGTCCCTCGTCCCCTTAACTAAGTCCTAAAAGGTATGTCTCGAGCAGCGGCTTTGTGCCAGGCACTATCCCGGGCCTCCGGGGACGGCAGGGAACAAGGAAATCTCTACCTTCTGGAGCTCCCACTCTGGGGCGCCTTCCGAGCCCTAAAACCTTCACAGAACAGCTAGTGGTCAGAGCGGGAGCAGCTCTGAGGGCGTGAGGATTCGGGTACGAAGCCAGGCGAAAGGGCAGCTGCAGCTCAGTGCCTGCGTCTCGGCAGAACTGGTGCTCCGGGGCTGTCCCGGCTGGGACCGGGGCTGGCGGCCCTGACGCAGCCCTTCTCTCCCTCCGGCGGGTCCAGACCCGAGCGTGTTGAGCCACGTCCTGGAGGGCCACGGGGACGCGGTGTGGGGCCTGGCCTTCAGTCCCACCTCCCAGCGCCTAGCCTCCTGCTCTGCTGACGGCACCGTCCGCATTTGGGACCCCAGCGGCAGCAGCCCAACCTGCCTCTGTACCTTCCCCACAGCCAGCGGTGAGTGGGGGGGACATGGGGGCGTGCGGGACCCTGACAGGTGGCACAGGAGCCGTACAGAGCCGGAGGCCCCCAGAGGAGGGGCGCCTCCTGTGCCCCCCAACACCCCCCGCACCCAGGGAGGAGCGGGGCCGTTAGGCAGCCTTCTCTCCCCTCCGCCTTCAGATCACGGTACCCCCACCTCAGTGGCCTTCACCAGCACCGAGCCTGCCCACATCGTGGCCTCCTTCCGCTCTGGCGACACCGTCCTGTACGACCTGGAGGCTGGCAGTGCCCTCCTCACACTGGACTCCCGGGGGAACAGCGGTAAGGAAGGGCCCCAGGAATGCCTCCAGGGCCCCAGTTTCTCCTGTGGCTTTGGTGACCTGCTGCCCAGTCAGCGGAAGGTGGCTGCCCTGCCCCCTTGGGGGTTCTGAGAGGGACGGAGATCAGGTTGCGGTCACTGCCATTATGGACGGCACAGGGTGCTCAGGAGGGCTGACTGGAGAGACATGACGAGGGACTCGCGCGTGCGCCACTTGGCGGAGCAGAAGGACCGTCTTCGTGTTTGTCATCCCTCCCGCTCGCCCCGGGGCCACGCAGCGTCCACTGCGGCAGATGAAGCACTGGGCCCAGGAGGGAGTGGCCGGGGTGCCCAGCCCTGCTCGACGTCTAAGCAGAGGACGGGCGTGGGGTGGTGGTTCTCCTCTTTTCTTTGTCCCGGTCTCCCTGATTTCCTCCCACCCGTGGCCTCTTCCCTCGCCCTCCTTTTCCTGTCAGGCCCAACCCAGATCAACCAGGTGGTGAGTCATCCAAGCCGGCCCCTCACCATCACCGCCCACGACGACAGAGGCATCCGCTTCCTGGACAACCGGACAGGTGAGGCCCAACCTTCCTGGCCGCCCCTTCACGTGTGCTCACGGGGAGCAGGGGTCAACCGGGCTCAGATGGCAGACCTGGTGTCCACGTTGAAGGCTCAGTGTCCCTTCTAGCCCCTTCACCTTCCCAGGCAAGGCGCAGAGTGGAAAGTAACCTGCTGCCCACCCTCTCTCCCTTCAGGGAAATCCGTGCACTCCATGGTTGCCCACCTGGATGCAGTCACCTGCCTAGCCGTGGACCCCAATGGCGTATTCCTGATGTCAGGAAGTAAGTCAGGAGCCTCCTGGCTCCTAAGGAGTGAGGGCGTGTGCCTTTCCTGGCAGGCTGGGGAGAGGAAGAGGAAGAGAGCCAGGCTCTGGTCCCGAGGGAGTACTCCGGGGGCTCCCTGAGGGTGGGGAGCTGGTGGGAGTGTTGTCCGAGCAGGGGCCTGGAGCCCCTCCGTGGCTGGAATGGCAGTGGTCACGAGGGTGGGGACAGCAAAGCACTGTGCCCCGGAGCCCACTGTAGGCCCTCTCCCGCATCATCTCATTGGATTTGAGTGAGGTTGGTACTGTTATTCCACTGCACGGATGTGGTGACTGGGGCTAGAGAAGTCACTTCACTTGGTCACAGCCCACTGGGTTGCAGGAATTGAAGTTCAGGTTTATCTGACTCTCAGTCCCCACGAGAAATTTTAGCATTTGGTGCACCTGCTGTGTGTGGATAAAGGCACTGAGCCCCAGTGAGTGTGGGGCTGCGCCTCAACGGGATGGACTGGGACTTGGGCGGATGGAGAAGGGGCTGAAGCTCGCCAGGGGGGGAAGGGTGTGCGCTGGCGGTCACGGAGGCCTGACCAGACCGAGCCTGCCCCGGGGTGTGAGCGAGCGAGTGCACACACAGGCGTGAGCAGTGGCAGTGGAGGGCAGGGGTGGCCCAGAACGGTGCTACAGCTGTCTCCAGGGAGGACGCCGGTTGAGGGAACAGTCAGTGAGACCAGGCCCAGGCAGAATTTCAGTACAGGGCCCAGGTCCCCCCACCGCAGCCCGCCGGATCCCGGTAACGCCTAAGTCCGGCGGTCTCCCCGCAGTGGCTCATGGCCCCGAGGCCGGGCGCAGTCTACTCCCCCCCACCCCCCGCCTGCCTGCTCAGGCTGTCAGTCTTCAGGACCTGCCCCTGGCTGTCCCCGCTGCCGGGAAGGTTCTTCCCCCCTGCCCTACCCCCTTGGCCACACGGTCCTCACACTGACTTGTGCTCACAGCACTTGTGACCACCTGGCCTCATTTATCCTGTTCTCTTGTTTACTGTCTCTCGCACACTGGGACGCAGCACCACAGGGGTGGGGAGATTTGCCTGTTTTGTTCACCACGCCCCCAAGTGCAGGACACTGTAGGTGCTCAGTGAACACTCGGTGCCTAGATGGCTGGATGATAGGCTGGTCAGAAGGGCAGTCCTTCACACTGGGCATCTGGAGGCAACTGGGCAGAGGGGCGAGCCCCACCCAACTCCCAGGCCTTCAGACCAGGCCAGGTTCGGGGGGCGGGTCTGGGCAAGGAGGCGGGGGGACCCGGAGCTGCTGGGTGACGGCCCCTCCTGCTCCCACATCTGCACAGGCCACGACTGCTCCCTGCGTCTGTGGAGCCTGGACAATAAGACATGCGTTCAGGAGATCACGGCCCACCGCAAGAAGCACGAGGAGGCCATCCATGCTGTCGCCTGCCACCCCAGCAAGGCCCTCATCGCCAGCGCGGGCGCCGATGCCCTGGCCAAGGTCTTCGTATGATGCCCACCTGGCCCCGCCCAGGCCGCCACGCTGGCTGGGGAGCGGGGCTGGGCAGGTGGGACTGAGGTGAGGGGCCAGATGGGAGGTAGGCTTGGCTTGGGAGGGCAGAAGCCCCCTGCATCCTCACTCCCAGTGGGGCCCTCACAAACACCCCTTCGCCTGGCATTTCTAGAGGGTGCCAAGACCCGAAATCCTAGTAGGGATGCCCTGTGAGAATTGCCAAGGTAGCCCCTGGGCATTCAGAGGAGGGGCTGGGGCCTAGAGGGGCTGGAGCTGCCTGGCCTCTTGCACCCTGGAGGTCATGGTCCATTCTCCCCTCCCTTCTGTCCCTCATAGGTGACTCCTAGCCTTGGTCTGGAGGCCCCAAGGCCTGGCTTCTTCCTGCCTGCCTTGGAGCCTGGTGGTGCTAACTGGCCCTTTCCCCAGGAGGCCCTCCCCTCGGCCCGTCCTTCCCCGGGCATCCCGCCGGGGCGTGGCCTCCTTCAGGAATCGCCCTCCAGGATGGTCTCTGGGAATTTTCTCTTCACCCTGACACCCACTCCAGGTCTCTGAGCTGCCTTCTCAGGGGCCGTACAGCCAGGGCTGGGTGTCCTTAGGGATTAGCTTTTCCAAGACGCCAGAAGGTGCCAGGTTCTCTCTTTGAACCCCTGACCCCTCCTTTCCACCTCCCTGGACCCGGGTGGGAGCTGTGCCGGGAGGAGCCCCCGATGCCCTTGCTCTGGGTCTGCCGGGGCCCTGGAGCCAGCTGCAGGCTGGGCTGTCCTCCGGGGAGGTGTGGGCCTGGCCCACCCCGGGAACGTGCCCAGTAAACCCCCTCCCCTCCAGTTCCCTCAGCACAGCTTTCCAGACACTACCCAGCGCCGCCAGGGCCAGTAACTGCCTGGGGAGCTGGTGATGCCCTCGGGGGAGGTGCCCGCCCCTACCTCCCCCCAACACTCCTCCACGGGCAGCCCCCCCAAACCCCCGTGGGGTCACCCATGGGGAGAGATGGCCTTCTCTTGCCCCTCTGTGGCGCATGGAGGGTGGAGTGGGGTCCCCCGGGTCCCCCATAACTCCCTGTATATCTGTATAAATAAATGGGATTTTAATGGAGCCCCACCCCCACCCATGTTGTTATCACTGTGTGATAGTCTGTCCGTCTCCTCTCCTGACCCTCCACTCTCTTCCTCTATTTATTTCACTCTCGTTTTTGGGTTCCACCCCGTGCCCTCGGGCCCCCTTCCAGGTTCCTGTTTATAAGCCCCATCCCCTCTGCCCTGGACTTGCCTGTGAACCTTGTCTCAATAAACCCTTTGGAGTAAGATGGGCGGCGGTGCTGACTATTGAGGGGACCGGGGGACTCTCGGGGAGGAGTAACTGACTCTGCCAGGGGTGGGTGGAGCTTGGCGAGGGGATGTGATGGGTTGGGGTTTCATGGTAGGGCGGGGGTGCAGAGAGGGGCCCAGATCTTGGGTGGGGTGTGGGTGGAGGGACGGAAGTGGGGGCAAGGACCGAATCTCCCTGTGCCCCTCCTTTCTGTCCCTAAGCGCTCCCTCCCCAGGGGCTACAGCCGAGCCCTGACTGGCAGATGAAGCGATGTGACGGTTCAGCTCCTCATCCCCCCTGCCCCCCGTGTGATGGTTGGTAGTGAGGCCAAAGTGCTAACCCAGAGTACTGAACGCCCCCCTTCTCTCCCTGCCCCACGCCTGGGCCTACATGGAGTGTGAAGGAAGGGAGACCCTGGGACGTGCCCGCACAGAACGCCTCTGCCCTGCTGGGAGCTGCCAGAGGAGGAGATGCAAGTGCCTGACCCCTCGCTGCAGGCGCCCGGAGGAGTCCATTCCCTTCTCCCTTCTCTGCGGTGGCTGAATCACAGTAGTCGGATGTGCCCTCAGAGCTCTTCACGTGCCATCTCACTAGGTCCCCACAACCTCAAAAAGTGGGGAGCGGAGCATTACGCACGCGTTAACACAGGACGAGAGATGGAGGCAAGGGCTCGAGGAGCTTGCTCAGGGCCCAGCAGGATACAAATCAGAATTTGTATCCAGTCCCTTGTGACTCCCTCTGCTTGCTATGAGGCCTCTTTGCCTACCAGCCAGGGGTCCTTGGGCAAGTCCTGGCACCTCCCTGGGCCTCAGCCTCCCCTGTAAAGTGAGCCTGTCAGTAATGCCCACCTCCTGGCTTATCAAGGGCTGTTCCCCAGTGCCCGGAACAGGGCCTGGCTCCTGTCAGGGCCCCATGAACACTTGAGGAAGGATGAAGGCCTGAGAAGTGCACACTCATGTTAGGATTTCACTGTGGTGGTCGTCCGCCGGTCTGGACAAAGGGCACAGGTGGGCAGATGGCCAGCAGGTGAGGCTGACAGGAGCCCAGCTATGGGTGCCATGTGGCCTCATTGCCCCCTCATCCCTCTGGGCTCTGTGCAGCTTCCCCAGGTGGTGGTTTAGGGTTTCGCTCCAGCCTCAGACTTCCTTCCCCAGCCCCAGCCAGCCCCCGGATGTGGTGACAGATTCGCTACTGTGCCAACCTCAGCTACCCCCAACAGCCCTTTACCAGGAATGGGGGCTCATCGTGAGTTCCTCATCCCCACCCAGCCCTGCTGGTCGGGAGCCTAGGCGGCGGTGGCCCATCTCTATTGGGATGCCTCTGGGGCTCAGCCAGGCCTTGGCCCCTCAGTGAAGCCAGTGGGTGGTAGCTGCTCGCATGGCAATCTTGGACAAGTCACGTTGCCTCTCTGAGGGTTCAGCTTCCTGTACGTAAACTAAATGGTAGCCACTCATTATTAGCTGGGGAGAAGAAATCAAGTCGGAATTGGCCCTGGAAGAGGTGTTTTATGACAGGCCTGGCACATAGTAGGGCCTCAATCCATACTTGCTGAATGACTAAATGAACAAACCCACCCACAAACACCTGAGTGCCTGAGATGCCCACCCCTTTATCTTAGCGCATTATAGCTACAGTCACCATTACTGAGCTTCTGCTGTGTTGTAGGCACCCTTAAACCATCTCATTAATCCCCACGAAGACCCTCTGGGGTCAGTCCTATTATTGTCCCATCCAAGAGACAGAGAAACAGGCTCAGAGGGGGGAGGTCACCAACCTAAAGTCACACAGAGACAGGCACGTGCACACAGAGACAGGCACGTGCACACTTCCCCAGGAGAACTATGTGCTCTCCATCTATGAAGTGGTGTGGATGTGTGGTCCTCCCTGGTCGCTATGGTCCTTCCAGGCACCCCCAGGCTTTTCTTTGGCTCTTCACCCTCCTAAACACTGGGGTGGAGTGGGGAGCTGATGGAAGGAAACTACACCCCTTCTCCACCTGCCCTGTGCCTGACTCTCTCCGTGCACGGCTAACCCAGCCCTGGCCCCTGCAGTTTGCTCCTGGCACTTTGGCCAAGGTCGCTGGAGACAGACCTGAGGCAAGGACCTCTGCCCATCTGGAGGTCTCGGTCTTCCCACCTGTGTAATGCGCTCGGGAGTGGGGGGAGGGGGCGGGCGTGGTGACGCCCTGGGAAGAGGCAGGCCCGGCCCGGAGAGCGGGCCAGACCTGACACCGCCTCCCACCCTTTCCCCAGCGGTGGGCGCCGGATGCAGGCCAGGCAGAACGGCCCCCTTCCTTAAAGGGCCAGACGCCTCCTCAGCCCCGGCCTCGCGACCTGTTGTGGGGGTGAGGGTGGCTTGCCCCTCCCTCTCCAGCTCAGGGAAAAGTCAGCTTTCCAGACTTGGGTGTGAGGTGGGAAGGAATCAGTCTCGCCTCCCTTCCCCGCATCTCCCACCCCTGGGTCCCCAGACCCGGGAGCGGGAGGTGCCACCCCCAACTCAGAGGCGCTAAGCCCGCCCTCCTCTTCCGCCCGCAGGCCCTCATCAGGCTCCGCCCTCTCGACGTCACCGAAGCCGGCGCCGATTGGCCGACTGAACTGTCACTCCGGACACTTCCTCCTGGGCCGCAGCCGCCGAATTAAACTTTGGAGTGGGAAAAAGAGCCATCGGCGCCCGGCGCCGGACGACCCTCCCTTCCCTCCCACCCCCCGCCACCCCACTGCCGCCGGTAACACCCCCTTCTCCGCGGCCCCCGACCGAATTTTTCTCCAACTTCCGAGACCCGTGAGATTCCCGCCTTAGCACCCCAGCCCTCGGAATCCCTCTGCCCATTCCCAGGCCCGCCGTCGGATCCCTGGGATCCATTCGATCACCGACTCAGAGACTCCTGCTCTCCACCCCAAGATCTGGTGAATCCCTCGAGCTCCCTTCTTATATGGATCCTCTTCTTAGAGCCACTGGATTCTTGGCTCCACCTGCTCCCTTTCCAATCCCTTCTTTCTCCAGGGAGCCTTTGGATCCTGGGCTCTTCTGATCCCTGTGACCCCGGCCTACTAGATTTTCTTTTTTGATTTCTTGGAATCTCCCAATCTCTGGGCCCCCCAAACCATTAGATTTCTCCTTTCTGATCGTCTGTGATCCCTTAATCCCCGGGCGGGCGTCTGATCCACTAGATTCCTTTTCTCTAACTTCCCAGGGTCCCACCATCCTCGAGTTCCCTCAACCTGCCAGGATTTTCTTCTCGGATCCCCGGGATCCCCGCGCTCCTACCACCAGCTAACAAGATACCTCGGATCCAGGGACCTGAGCCTCCCTGCTCAGGCTCCTGCAGCCGGATCCCGGGTGGGCGCCGGGCGGCGGGTCCCGGGCCTCGCCCTATGGCCGCCGCCCCCTCCCATCCCGCCGGGCTCCCGGGCTCTCCCGGGCCGGGGTCTCCTCCGCCCTCTGGCAGCTTGGAACTGCAGGCGCCGCCACCGCTGCTGCCCCATGTCCCGGCGCCGGGCTCGGGGGTGTCCTTCCACATCCAGATCGGGCTGACCCGCGAGTTCGTGCTGTTGCCCACCGCCTCCGAGCTGGCCCACGTGAAGCAGCTGGCTTGCTCCATCGTTGACCAGAAGGTGAGGGCACAGGGTTCCCCCCATCTAGCTTGAGGAGAGGTCTGGAAGAGGGTGGAGGCGCTGGCAGAGGCGATCTCCAGCCCGGTATAAGGAAGAGGGAGAGAAGGGGGATAAGCCTTGGGCGACTGAGGGGTGGGGGTGGGGCATTGGCCCCCAGTTGCCCCCTCACCCCACTACTCCTTTGAGAGAGGCCTGGTCAGAGGCCCCAGAGGCCTCCCCAAATTGTATGTCCCTGCGTGTTGTTGTTTGCTGCAGACAGCATGGAGGAAGGGAGGGACCGGTGAGGTGTAGGAGCCGAGAGGAAGGGGCAGGTGGGAGCAACAGATGTCAGGGGACCTCCCTGTCCAGGCCTATCCCCGGCCTCCCATTTGGTGGAAACAGTAGAAATTGAAGCCAGGCTGGCCATGGCGATCAAGTGACATGTGTGGGTGCGGGTGCCTGCAGTAGCTGCCAGGGGCAAGTGAGGTCTCAGAGTCCAATCTCTGCCCTCCCCCAGGCTTGAGTGTGTGTGGAGGGGCAGGTGCGCCTCTTCACAATCCCCAGAGGCTCTGAGGTCTGTGTCCTCTCTCCTGATCAGTGTCTCCCCACCCCCCCAGTTCTGATGCTAGTCTGTTAAAACGAACCTTCCCCAATCCCACCCCAGTCTTCACTTTGGACACCAGGGTCACTGGGGTTGGGGCCTGGGGGAGCACGGCAAGGGGAAATCAGGTGGTATGCAATGCTTGGATTCTAGAATGTTAAAAGTTAGAATAAGAAAAAAATTGGAATAGTGGGCTACTCTATTGTTGGAATTTTGGACTGTAAAAGTGTTAAAATGTTAGAATTCTAAATTGTTGGAATATGCAATTGCTAGGTAACTGAACTCCTCTGATATTAAAGTGTTCAAACATTAGAACCCGAGGTTGTTGAAATACTAAAACATTAAAATGTTGGAATATTTGATTCCATCGTTGTTAGACTCCTAGAGCATAAAAATGTTAGAATTCTGGAATGCTGGGTCGTTGAAATCCTTTCATGCTAAGATATTCAAATATTAGAATCCTAGTTTGGCAGATTCCTAGAACTTTAAAATATTAGACTACTACTAATCTAGGTTATTAAAATCCTAAAACTTATCATGATAATTTGTTGGAATCTAGAATGTATAATCCTATAATGTGAGCATGCTGGAATCCCAAAATACCCAAATTGTAGAATCTTCTTAGATTCCTAGGAATGAATTCTTCGGGCTGCAGACAAAACGTTAGGAACTGGGCCAACTCCCCCATTTTACAGACAAGGAAACTGAAGCTTTGAGAAAGACCTCCAAGGCAGTCAGGACCCTGGCAGTCCTGGCCACCTGTGGACCCTCTCCCAGCAACAAGAACAGATAGAGCTTCCTTTGCCACCTACCCCAAACCCCAAAACTAGCAGGCCCAGCTCGCACTCTGCCTGCTCCTTGGGAAAACAGGCTGGGGAGAGGGCAGATTGTCCCCTGGGTGAAATTCTTTATCCGATGCTCAAGTCCTCAGCCTACCCCCTCAGGCCTCACCGCAGTTTTATTTTCTGCCCCCCCCCAACCCAGTCCAGGTGTGGTAGGGCCCCTTTCCTTCCTTCCAGTGGCTCCACCTGGGCGGTTTCACTTTCTGTTCTACCAGGTTTCATTTCCTGCCCCGCCTCCCCAAGCTGGGGACCGGGACACCTGGGTCCTTGAGGCATTGGGTGGGGAACACCGTGCCAGTTTCCAGCTCCCTTGAGCCCTAGCCTTTCCGCACCCCCCTCCCCCCCCACAAACTAGGAGTCCTAAATCCCCTCCTTCCAGATCGCCCAGCCCCAGTGCTGGGCCTGGAGCCAGGTAACAGGGACAACAATAGATCCAGGAAGGAAGCTGGGGGTGAGGGGGAGCGGGAGGTGGTGGGGAGATAAGGGAAGGGGTGCTCACGCAGCCCTACCCCCCTCCATCTCCAGAAGATTCTAGGTGCCCACGCTCCCAGAGCCACTCTCCCAAACTCTGGCCAGCGCTCTCTTCCAGCACACCTGGGGCCCTGGCACCCTGCCCAGCTCAGCTCGAGCTGGGCTTGGGAGGGAGCGGGCAGGAAGCGAGGGGCTGCGGGGTCTCTGAGTTTCCGGGGGAAACAGCCGGCCCTGCCCTGGGAGGGTTCCAGACCGCTGCTTTGAGCTTTTCCGTCACCACCTCCCTCTCCCGCCCCTCAGTTCCCCGAGTGTGGCTTCTATGGCCTTTACGACAAGATCCTGCTCTTCAAACATGACCCCACGTCGGCCAACCTCCTGCAGTTGGTGCGCTCCGCCGGAGACATCCAGGAGGGCGACCTGGTGGAGGTGGTACTGTCGGGTGAGAGGCCGAGGCAGGCCTAGGGGCGCAGCCTCGAGCGGGGGCGGGGCATCGGGAGGAGGGGGAGGGGAGGTGGGCCCAGAAACTTAGTTCTTAAAGTTAGGGACCAGCGGTTCTAAGCCTTGGCTGCAAATTAGAATCACCGCGGGAGCTTTTTACAAACTACCGCTATGGAATGGGTAAGTGTGGTGCCTGCACATTGTGGAATTCGCACAGCACTGAACATAAACCATCCACGGCAACGCGGATGAATCTCACACACCTAATGCTGAGGGACAGAAGCTAGACATCAGACTACATACTGTATCATTCCATTTATGAAGCACAAAGACAATTACGCTATTTTGTTAGAAGCCAAGAGAGTGGGTACCTTTTCGGCAGCTGGAGTTGGGTGGGGGGGCACAATGGTTTAAACTTCCATTTATCCATCAGGATGCTGGTGACATGGGCATGTACAGTTTGACAATTCATTGAGCTGTGCATTTCTGATATGTCCTTTCCTAGACCTACGTTACACTTTGATGTAAAGTTAAAAATGTTTTGCTGCCTGTGCCTCCTCCCAGTGAAATGCTAAATTAAATCAGACTCTGCGGCGTGAGATGAAACCCGGGTACCTGTATTTTCAGCCAAAATCTAGTCCACCCACTGGCCATTCCCATTTGATGGATGGGCAAGCTCTCAGCACTTAGAGGACTCTTTAGCCCTTGGTTCCTTCAGGAGGGTGGGGTAGGGGGGTGGGAGGTACCTTACTCATGGCTGTATGTCCTCCCCTGCCCCCCACCCCCACCCGGAGTACTGCAATGCTCTGTAAAATTTGTTGGATGGATGGATGGATGACAATTAGAAGTTTGGATTAATGGGACTTCCCTGGTGGCGCAGTGGTTAAGAATCCTCCTGCCAATGCAGGGGACACGGGTTCGAGCCCTGGTCCGGGAAGATCCCACATGCCGCAGTGTGTCACAACTGCTGAGCCTGCACTCTAGAGCCTGCGAGCCACAACTACTGAGCCCACGTGCCGCAACTACTGAAACCTGGGCGCCTAGAGCCCATGCTCCACAACAAGGAAGCCACCGCAATGAGAAGCCCGCACACCGCAACAAAGAGTAGCCCCCTCTCGCCTCAACTAGAGGAAGCCCACGCGCAGCAACGAAGACCCAACGCAGCCAAAAAATAAATTAAAAATAAATAAATAAATAAAGAGCATAAATCATTAACAAAAGAAGAAGAAGTTTGGATTTACATCCCTCGTATAGGCTTGCCACCCTTGGATTTTTATCTTCATCCTGGTCTCTCCCCAAACCCAAGTCTTGTTCGTGCAGCTGTCTCCCTGATGCTTTTACTCGGCAGCTCCAGGCCTCTCAGATACAGCCTGTCCAAGACAGAAATCTTGATTTCGCCTTCTAAACCTGCTCTTCCCACAGTCTTCTCCAGCTTGGTGAAGGGTATCACCATTCACCCAGGTGCTCATGCCCCAAAATTTGGGCCATGCCTGGCTCCTCTTTTTCTCTCACCCCTTCACTTGGTCCATCCTCAAATCTACTGGTCTCACCCATCCTGAATCTATTTCTTTACTCCCTCCACTGATCCAAGCTGCCATCACCTCCTGCCTAGACTATTGCAGTAGCACCTAAGTCAGCTCATGACACTCCACTGCTCAGAATCCTCCCCTGACTCTGCATTACCCTCGGAACAAAATGCAAACTCCTCAACGTGGCCTCAAGGCTGTCCATGACCTGGGCCCTGACAGTTCCGAAAATTCATATCTTAACACTCTCCTTCTTACTTTCTTTGTTCCAACCATCTTGTCTGCCTTCTGTCCCTTAAAGAAATCAAGCTCCCTCCCACCTCAGGGCCTTTGCACTTGCTGTCCTTCTCCCCCACCCCCGACCCTGTCCTGTCTTCTCATAGCTAGCACCTTCTTGTTATTTGGATCTCAGCTTAAATGCCATTTCCTCCATTGTCAGAAATGTCCTTGTTTGTTTATTTGTTTTATGTATCTTTTCCTTCTCCTCAAAAGAACGTCAGATCTCTGAGAGTGGTGAAACTCTCTTGTTCAGAGCTTTATCCTGCACGTGTAAACAGTGCTTGGCACATAGAACAGAGTCCCCTCTCCATTGCATAATACTAAGAAAAATAGCTTAATATTAGACAGAAATTGGGGGTGAGGGGGATGGGGGTGGGGAGAGGAACAAGATTTAGTCCAAAAATGAAACTTTAAAATAATAGCTGGGCTTCCCTGGTGGCGCAGTGGTTGAGAATCTGCCTGCCAATGCAGGGGACACGGGTTCGAGCCCTGGTCCGGGAAGATCCCACATGCTGCAGAGCAACTAAGCCCTCGAGCCACAACTATTGAGCCCGCGGGCCTAAAGCCGGTGCTCCGCAAAAAGAGAAGTCACCGCAATGAGAAGCCCGCGCACTGCAACGAAGAGTAGCCCCCGCTCGCCGCAACTAGAGAAAGCTCGTGCGCAGCAATGAAGACCCAACGCAGCCAAAAATTAAAATAATTAATTTTAAAAAATAGAAATAAAAAAGTGTAAGCGGAACATTCATCAAAATAAATTTTTAAAAAAAGAACTATAAGGCGATACTATTATGATCCTGGTTATGTTCTTCCCTAGATACCTGCATGGTCCAGACCCTTACCTTTTTCAGGTCTTTTGTCTTTTTTTTTGTTTTTGTTTTGGCAGGCGGATTCTTAACCACTGTGCCACCAGAGAAGCCCTATCTGTTTTTTTAATTAAGTTTTTTTAAATTGTGATGAAATATATGCAACATAAAATTACCATCTTAACCATATTCTAAGTCTAGTGTTCAGTAGTGTTAATTACATTCACAATGTTGTGTAACCAACCTCCAGAACTGTTTTCATCTTGCAAAACTGGAACTCTGTGCCCATTAAACAATTCCCCATTCCCCCTCCCCGGTCCCTGGCATAGGCACATAGGTGTTTTGGCCAATGGTGGAGCTGGGATTTGAACCCAGGTCGAATGAAATGTAGGATTCGAGTAAATGATTGAAGGAAAGATCAAACATTGCAGTTGAGAGGACTGTGTGAAACCTGGGAATGCGGAGGCTGAAATGGCCACCGCTGGTCCCGACTCAACCATCCGCCCCTCCCTGCTGCCTGCAGCTTCGGCCACCTTCGAGGACTTCCAGATCCGCCCGCACGCCCTCACGGTGCACTCCTACCGAGCGCCTGCCTTCTGCGACCACTGCGGAGAGATGCTCTTCGGCCTGGTGCGCCAGGGCCTCAAGTGTGATGGTGAGAGGCGGAGGGGCTGGAGGCGGGGCCAAGAGGTAGGGTGTGGGCGTGAGGGCGGGGCCGGGATGGAGCTCAGGGCCAGGAGGTGGGGCCTAAGAGGTGGGGTTCGGAGAGAGAGGTGAGCGCCCAGAGGCAGGGCTTGGGGGAGGAACTGGAGGTGGGAACAGGAGGCGGGGCTTGGGTGGAGGGAGGGGGTCTGGGTGGGGCTCCGTTTGGGGGTGGGGACTGGGAGGTGGAGCTCCGAGGGAGTGGTAAGGGGCAGAGCTTTGGGGGAGAACAGGGGTGATGGGGAAGAGTGCGGAGCCTATATCAGTCAGGGATCAACAGGAGAAACGGAGCCTGTAGGGAGGCATATATTAAGGGATTTTTGGAAGGAATTGGCTTACAGGTTTGTGGGCGCTGGCCACTCTGAAATCCACGGGGCGGGTCGTCAGGGAGGGCAGGCAGGAGATGAAGCTGCTCTCCAACTGGGAAATCTCAGCTCGGCTCTTTCAGCCTTTCAACTGATTGAAACAGGCCCACCCAGATTAACTAGGACGATCTCCGTCACTTAAAGTCAACTGATTGTGGACTTGAGTCACATCTCCAGATACCTTCGCAGCACCACGCAGATTATCGTTTGAGTAACTGGGGATGTGACACATCAAGCTGACTCTCAGAGTCCACCTCTTGGCAACTTGGCACTTCCGTCTGCTAGGGCTGTCCTAACAAAAGATCACGGGCTGGGTGGTGTAAACAAGATCTGGGTTCTGACAAGATATGGTTCCTGGTGAGGGCTCTCTTCCTAGCTTGCAGATGGCCACCACCTCCTCCTGTGCTCATATAGCACGTGGAGAGAGAGCGATTTTTCATGTCTCTTCTGTTTATAAGGACCCCAATCCCACTGATCAGGGCCCCATCCTTATGGCCTCAGTTAACCTTAATTACCTCCTTAAAGGCCCCATCTCCAAATACAGTCACATTGAGGATTAGGGCTTCAACATATGAATTTGGGGAGAACACAAACATTCAGTCCATAACAGGCACCCATACACGTCTCCCTAAATCACACTTAAAAAAAATAAAGGAACACAGTGTGTTCCTTTGAGACAAGATGTCTCAAGTTTAAGCCCAAGTGTCAGGATCCGCAGGTTCACTGTTCCCGTCTTTGATGCTTCTGAGGGGGAATGCTGAGATCACGCCTCCCCTGCAGAGGAAGGCCGCACACCCGCCTTGGCTCTGCTCTTCCCACAGCGGATGAAGACCATCCATTATATGATGACGACCTGCATCTCTATTGTTGCTCAGTGTGCCCCACTATTAGAGGCGTATTCTCAGATGTTCCATTGCCTAAGGATCTCCAGCTTTGTGGCTGTCATTCTCCTATAGAAATCCGGAGTCCCTGATACCTTGTGTTCCAGATGACCCACAGCATCGACTAGGGTTGTTATCATGCAGCCCTAAATATACTTGTGGAGGACTTCCCTGGTGGTCCAGCGGTTAAGACTTTGTGCTTCCACTGCAGGGGGCGCGGGTTCGATCCCTAGTCAGGGAACTAAGATCCCCACATGCCGCACGGCACGGAAAAAAAAAAGTTAAATACACTTGTGGCATTATTTAAGGACTCTAGGGATAATAGCTGTATCAGGCCTGCAAAAAACCAGTTTACTGCATTCAAAGCTGCTATCGATATTGCCATCGTCCACATGCCATATCCAACTCTTGAAGTCTTGGTTTATGTAACCATTGTCGTGGAGCAACCCTGGTATCACCAAGTTCTAATGGCCATTCTCCGAATGCACTTCATCGGCCCAGCATCACAGATGATGGTCCAAGTTCATAGGGTTCCAAAAGAGGCCCAGATGCCGGTACTTTATGCCATTGACACCTTCCTACGGGAGTTTGGTTCTACCTTGATACTCATAACAGGACCCATAGATGAGATTCTGAAATTCTGTGAAGCATGTGAGTGATTAAAGGCCAAAACTGGGACATGGTTCCTGTGCGCAATTTGCCATCCTGAAACTCTCCTCGTAGCACCAACAGCAATCCCCAGGCTTGCCTCTGCAGCGTGACATTGTGCATTTGAGACAGTGCCTATGATGAGGAATTACTGCGCAGGAAAGTCTATAACAGGCCGGCTGCCAGAAGACAGGCTTCATAAAATGTCCGAAGGAAGCTTCCAAAGGCTGGAGGAACATTCTTTACTCCAGAAAGAGATCCTGGAATCATTTGGAATCACCAGAGATGTATGGAGAAGCATTCAGGAAGTCCAGTAGGAAATGACAAGCTGAGCCTGACTCTTTCATGGTCAAGGATTAAAAATAGAAAAGAAAAGAAAGAACAAAGTCACACTTCCACATGATATGATACAACCATCCCGAGTACAACTGAAAATGCTCTCTTTCCCCATAAGACGATGTCCTTGTGTGATATTCCCTCTTCTCCTTTGACATTCCGTAACAAATATCACGGTATAAAGTTAATTATTATTAATATTTTATGTTAGATGATAAGGGGGTAGAAGAGGGAAGAAAACAAAAATATTTGGTGTATGAACATATTCATAACAAAGTAAGGAAGAAATACTATGACTGTCCTCATGGCTGCAACTGGTCACGTGGCTGTGGCTTCCTTCTCTTCCTTCTCCACTGCCTGGTCCATATTCCCTTTGCCCTCAGCCAGCACCTCACCTGCTCATGGTGTTTTGTCTGTTGGGGTGGCCCAAAACTTTATTCCTTTTTTTTTTTTTTTTTTGGCTTCACCAAGTGTCTTGTGGGATCTCAGTTCCCTGACCAGAGATTGAACCCGCGCCCTAGGCAGTGAAAGCGCAGAGTCCTAACCACTGGACCGCCAGGGAGTTCCCCAAACCTTTATTCCTGAAGGCTCTCAGCCATTAGCAGTAATGCCTGAATTGGGTTTTGTAGTTTTCCGCTGACGTTAATTACACTAGGAAGAGGAATCCTGAGGGACCTGCTGTGTTACAGATCTTCAGAAAAGGAGAAGGTGGCGGGGGCGGGGGAGGGAGCTGAGCTTTAGTGCCCACGTCAGGTGGAGGCTATGTCTCTGACCATCGAGCGCCCCACACAGGCTGCGGACTGAACTACCACAAACGCTGCGCCTTCAGCATCCCCAACAACTGCAGTGGGGCCCGCAAGCGACGCCTGTCGTCCACGTCTCTGGCCAGTGGCCATTCGGTGCGCCTCGGCACCTCTGAGTCCCTGCTCAGCATGGCTGATGAGCTGGTGAGCTGCTGGGGGAGTGGGGAGGGGTGGGGGGGGTGGGGGTTGGGGGTTGATGAGGCCCAGGCGCAGGGGCGACGTGCTGAGGTGTCCCTTTCCACCTTGCCATCTGACAGAGCCGTAGCACCACCGAGCTCATCCCTCGCCGCCCCCCGTCCTCGTCCTCCTCATCTTCTGCCTCATCCTACACCGGTCGCCCGATCGAGCTGGACAAGATGCTGCTGTCCAAGGTCAAGGTGCCACACACCTTCCTCATCCACAGCTACACGCGGCCCACCGTCTGCCAGGCTTGCAAGAAACTGCTCAAGGGCCTCTTTCGCCAGGGCCTGCAGTGCAAAGGTCAGCGGGGGCCCCCCACGTTGGGGGGTGGTGAGGGACAGAGTCAGAACACCCCCCATCACACAGACACACTCAGAGGCTGGGCTTGTGGCAGGAAACAAAAATCTCTGTTCCGATCCTTAGAAGCACAGGGCCTTGGAAAGGGAGTGCCCTGAATCCTGAAGTTCTAGAACTTTTGGAATTCTGGAATCCTAGAACCTCAGTCATTAGAAACTTGGAATCCTAGCACCTAAGAAATCTAGAATCATATGATACTTAGCATGGAATTCTAAAACCGTAGAACTTGAGAATTCTTGAATCAGAGAACCTTAGAAACATAAGTTTCAAGAATTCGAGATCATAGGATTCAGCAAAAAGAATCATAGAACTTTAGACTCATAAATATTAGAACTATCAAATTATAGATTCTCAGAATGTTAGAACTTTAAAACCATAAGAATTGAGAAGAAACTTGGACATCAAACTCTGCAGTCTTAGAAATCTAGAATCATAAGGACCTTAGCAAAATAAGTTTTCATACAATTCCAGGATCTTTGATGTATAGCAGCCCAGAACCTCAGAGTCTTCAAACTTCTCAACCAAGCACTGGTTCTCAACCAAGGACAGTTTTGCCCAAGGGGGGATGTTTGGCAATGTCTGGAAACATTTTTGTTTGTCATGTGGGGCTGGTGCTACTGGCATCAGGTGGGTAGAGGTCAGGGATGCTGCTAAAAATCCTACGATGTTCAGAACAGTCCGCCACAACAAGGAATTTTCCAGCCCAAAATGTTCATAGTGCCAAAGGTTGAGAAACCCTGCCCTCAAAAGCCTGAAGTCTAGAATCATAGAATGTTACATGCGATTACATTCTATAATTGTAGAAATCTAGGGTGATGGATATTTACACTGTTAGAATTATAGACACTTACAGTACTAGGGCTATCAAGCCACAGACACTTCATCTGGCCCTCCTCTATTTAATCAAGCCTCTCCATAGTTGGGGACTGTGGCTTAAAGGAGGGATGACCAGGGAAGGGTCATTTAGCTTTCCTGCCCCAAAAAGCAATAGCAAATTCTTTTGAGACTGGGGGCTAGGGGTCAAGGGTCAACCCTTAGAGGTGACCTCTCTTCCCCCTCCCACCCGTCTCCATGTTCCCTGTCCTCCTACCAGATTGCAAGTTCAACTGTCACAAACGCTGCGCCACCCGAGTCCCTAATGACTGTTTGGGGGAGGCACTCATCAACGGAGGTAAGAGGCTGGGGGCTGAGCGGGAAAGGGCAGCAGGCCTGGGTTCCGGAGGCCCCTCTGATGCCCCTGTCCTCCCAGATGTGCCGATGGAGGAGGCCACTGATTTCAGCGAGGCTGACAAGAGCTCCCTCATGGATGAGTCAGATGACTCGGGTTTCGTCCCGGGCTCCCACTCAGAAAATGCTCTCCATGCCAGCGAGGAGGAGGAAGGCGAGGGAGGCAAGGCCCAGAGGTACCCAGGGCCCTCTCCAGCGAAGGCCCTTCTCCGTCCCTACGATGGGTTGACATCACCCCGTTCTTATAAATTTCCCAGGTTCCTGAGGCGAACTTTCTCAAGCATCCAAACTTTATTTTTTTTAACCTAACCTTTTTTCCTGATTTACATTTTTAACAAGTTTTAATGGAAGCCTATTTTAACTTATATTGTTTTTCTTTTATCGGAACTGGTAATACAGTCACTCAAAACATATATAGTCAACCCCTCCCACTTCCCTGTCTCTCAGCTGCCCAGCCCCTCTCCCCAGAGGATGACAGTGGGATTAGGTTCTGGTGGGTCCTTCCAGAAACAGTCCATATGGCAAAGTGACAGTACAAAGAGTGAGTGAGAACATGGACTCTGGAACCAGACTGCTGTATGGCCTTAGGCAAGAGAATAACCTCTCTGGGCCTCAGTTTTCTCATCAGTAAAATGGGGATAAAGTAGTACCTACTGTATAGGGTTGTTGCGAGGATGAAATGAATTAATGTAAATAAAGTATGTAAAACAGTACCTGGTATACAGTAAGTGTTAGTTTAACTCTTATCCCAGAGCCCTAAATCTTAAAAAGGAAGGGAAAATATCCATTTTCTTTCAACCATTTTGGCCTTGGATTGATTTGTATGGCCTTAAACAAGTTCCTTCTCCTTTTGGTGCCTCAGTGTTCCCGTCTGTAAAATGGGGAAAGGAAAATATCCCCAACGAACTGACAGGCAGTGGCTTTCTTCTGGCATGGAAGCTCTGAAAAGTAATAACTTTTACTTAGTTACACATTTTAAATTAGAAATGGAATTAATCTTCAGCTTCACTAGAATGTGAGTTCAAGTGCTCGAGGGCAAGGATATTTATCCTCCTCCCAAGTGCCTAGGACAAGGCCTGGCTTCCTCCATGGATGACTGTTTATCGAGGTGGCAGGAAAGCAGCAGGGCTAAAAGCACAGGGCACTGGAGGCTGAGAGATGGATCCCAGCTCCATCACTTAAACTGCTGGTCCTTTCTCTGCCTGCCTCGGTTTCCTCCTGGGGACTGAGGACGTGCCTTACAGAGTGTGCAAATTCTATTTGATCATGCAGGGAAAGTGCTTGCCAGGTTATAAGTGCTCAGAAAATGGAAAGGGAGTTCTCCCTAGTATTTGAATCTTGAATCTCTAAAGTGGGAAGGGTGAGAGGTGATCCATTTGGAGGTATGAGAAGAAAATATTTGCATTTCCATTTCTCTATTTTTAATCTCATCCTTTGAACCTTTTCACTTTTTTTCATATGTTTTAGAAAAAATTTTTTTAATTGAAGTATGGTTGATTTACAGTGTTGTGTTAGTTTCAAGTGTACAGCAAAGTGATTCAGTATATATATATATAGAGAGAGAGAGAGAGAGAGAGGGAAGAATATATGTATTCTTTTTCAGATTCTTTTCCATTTTAGGTTATTATAAGATACTGATAACTGCTATCAAAAATAAAATTAGAAAGGAAATGAGAGGGGATAGAAAATGGGGACAGGCTATCTTACTTAGGGTCGTTAAAGGAGCCCTCTGTGAGGAAATATTGTAGCTTTAAAGAGATCTGAGGGAGGGGAGGGAAGGAGTGGTGTGGAAGATATCTGGGGGAAGAGGCTACCAAGCAGAGGGAACAGCAAGTGCAAAGGCCCTGAGGTAGAACCAAGAATGTTGCAGGAGTAGCAAGGAACCTGGGATGGCTGAAGCAGGGAGAGTGATGGGAAGAGGATGGGAAGTGAGGCCAGAGGTGGAACGGGTATTCAGGTCACAGTGGTCACCGAGAGTTTCTTGCTAGTGCCACCCGGCCCTAGCCACCTGGAACCTCAGAATCCCTTTCTCCCAGGTCTTTCCTGGGAGTGTTTAGTAATAGGCTATCAGAGTTGGACCTTGAAGGACTTGGGAGGGGAGGGCTGTTGGGAGAGGCAGCCTATTTCACAGATGAGGAAACCGAGTCTCAGAGAGGCAAAGAGAAGTGGCCAAGGCCTCTCAAGTCCAGGTCTAGCGCAGGGATCAAGAGGTTGTTGGTTCTGAAGTTGGGCAAGTCACTTAATTTCTCTCAGCCTTCATTTCCTCACTGTCCTAATAGCACGTGCACAGATGAGAGAAATGAGGCACAAGAGAGGTTGAGTCACTTGCCCAATGTCACACAGCTGGCTCCACAATCAATGGGCTCAGTACTAATTAGCACTTATTGGAGGCCCACTGTGTGCCAAGTACTGTGCTAAGCTCCTAAGAAAGGCTTCACTTCTCACAGCAACCCCTTTGGGTGGAGAAACTGAGGCATGAAGTGGTTAGGTAATTTGCCAGGCAGCCTGGTTTCAGAACGCAGCCTCATAATGTGGGTCTCTCAAGAGTCCCCTTCCTCATTATGGGAAATCTGGAAACCACAAAGGAAAAAAGTGTGGCCAAAAAAACCCCTGGCTGCCCAGAGATGCAACCACCCCCCCACCCCCACCCCCCACCCCCACCCTCGCATAGGCCCCTACCACCACCTGCCGCGGCCCCAGGCACTATGGCTATTTTCTGCTTGTAACCTCTCACGCCTTCCTCTCCCCCATCCTCAGCTCCCTGGGGTACATCCCCCTAATGAGGGTGGTGCAGTCAGTGCGACACACAACACGGAAATCCAGCACGACGCTTCGTGAGGGTTGGGTGGTTCATTACAGCAACAAGGACACGCTGGTGAGTGGGTGGGGCGGGGTCAGGTGGGTGGGGCCAGAGTTGGGGAGGGCGGGGTTTGAGGGGGCGGAGCTGGTTGGGGTTTGGAGTGGGCGGGGTCATGCTGGAGGCTGAGGTAGAATTAGAGGGGTGGCTATAGGGATGAAGGGGGAGGGACTAAGGCAAGGGGAGGGGCGGGACTAAGGCAAGGTCAGGGGTGGGGCGGGGGTTGGCTGGGATTAGAGTCAGAGCCCTAGCAGCATGGGGGGCAGACAACCTCAGTCTCTCAAGCACCTCTCCCAACAGAGGAAGCGACACTATTGGCGCCTGGATTGCAAGTGCATCACGCTCTTCCAGAACAACACGACCAACAGATACTACAAGGTGGGCCTTCTGGCTGCCAGATCCCCCAGACCTCTCCTCTTTGTCCGCTATCTTCTCCCCTCCTCTCCCAGTTGCTTCAGGCAAACACCTGCGAATCACACTCTCTGCCCACCCACTGCTTGCCCGCTTCCATCCCATCAGCAAGTGTCGCCTACCTGGACGCCCTTCCCCGTGTTTGATCTCAGCTCCATCACTTTCCAGCTAGGGGATCCAGGCAAGTTACCTCACCTCTCTGCACCCCACGTGTCTCACCTGTAAAAGGCCTCAAAGAATAGTCCTCGCCTCAGGGCTGATGCCAGAATTCAAAGAGATAATCTACGTGGAGCAATTAGTTTAGGGCCAGGCATATGTTAAGCTCCGTTAAACTCCCAGTAACTATAAGTGTGTTATCATTATAACTTTATAATTAATTTATTGGATTCTTTCTTTGTACTCATTCATCACCGCCTCCCATGCCAGCGCTGCATTCCAGCCAGTCTCCTCCGCGGTCCTTCTTCTGCCCTTGTCCTCAGTCTTTTCCCACGCAGCAGCCAGAGGAGTCCATTAAAACCATCACAACCTTCCAATGGCTCCCACTGCCCTTGGAATAAAACCCAGACACCTCGCTGTTTACCTGCTCTGGAGCATCTTCCTTACCCTTCCCACGGCTGCTTCCTTCTCATCCTTCCCGTCTTCCTCAAGCCACGCTATCTAAAATACCATCCCCACCACAACGTCTCTGTCTCCTGGTTTTATTGGCTACATAAGTCTGTCTCTCCTTCTCACTCTTTCCTTCTTTTCTTCCTCCCTTCCTTTGTCTTTCAACATTTTTCAAAGCACACTCTTTTTCCTCCCCATAGACCCTGCACCCTCTCTCCTCCCAGGGCCCCCTCTGCCTCCTTCCTGGTCTCCTATGTCAGTCCCATCCTCTCCCATCCACCCTCCACACACAGCCAGAGAGAACTGCTCCCCGCCTTGCCCTAAACCCTTCTGTGGCTCCCCAAGGCCCTGGAGACAAAGCTCAGGCTCCTCCCTGTGGTCCATGAGGCCCTGCAGGCCTGGCCCTAGCCTGATTTCATTTATTTATTTATTTATTTATTTTATTTTTATCCTTTATTAATTCATCAAACATGGCATGCCTACTGTGTGCCAGGCACCATCCATGTAATGGGGATATGGCATGTTCCTTGAACACAAGCCTTTTCTACCTCAGGGCCTTTGCACATGCTCCACCCCCTCCCCCACCCCATTCCTCCACCAGCTGGCCTCTTCTTACCTTTCCGATCTCTGCTTCAATGTAACTTCCACCAGGAGGCCTTTCCTGACCACTCCATGCAAACCAGCCCCTTCTGCAATGACACTGGGTTCTGTGTGCTCATCTGAGTAAGTGGAGAGCCCCAGGGTCAGCCTGGAGCCCTCACGGATGCTGGTTCTGTGTCCGGCCAGGAAATTCCACTGTCTGAAATCCTCGCCGTGGAGCCTGCCCAGAACTTCAGCCTTGTGCCACCAGGCACCAACCCACACTGCTTCGAGATTGTCACTGCCAACACCACCTACTTTGTGGGCGAAACCCCTGGCGGGGCCCCAGGGGGGCCCAGTGGGCAGGGGGCTGAGACTGCCCGGGGCTGGGAAACAGCCATCCGCCAGGCCCTGATGCCTGTCATCCTCCAGGATGCACCCAGTGCCCCAGGCCATGCGCCCCACAGTAAGTCCCCCGCCCCGGGTCCCTGGGAGGATGGGTCTTGGATGACTTGGGTGGGATCCTGGAGAAGGGAAGAGCCAGGGAATGTCAGAGTGGAGAATGTGGCTTCCGGACTCAGCAGGCCTGGGTCTAAATCATTAAGGCCTGGACCTAATATACAGGCTTGGGCATGTTACTTTCCCTTTCTGAGTCTTTTCCCAGGGGTGCCAACTCCTCCAAACTGTGAGTTCAGACTTTTTAATTCATGCTCCTTTGTGCCTGGCCTGTGCTGGATAATGCTGGGGGCACCGCTATGACCAAGACAGCCCAGGACCTGCCTTCCTGGAGCTCATAGTCCAGTAAGGAAGACAGACCTGTTCCCAGACAGTGATGACTCAGAGTGGGCAGGGCTGGGATAGGGGAGCCAGAGGGCTGTGGCAGCTCAGAGGGGGTGACTAACCCAGCCTGGGTGTCCCGGAGGGCTTCCTGAAGGAGGCAACATCTGAGCTAAGACCTGGAAGTTGAAGAGGGGTGAGATGAAGGGAAAGGAAGTGGGAGATCCTTTCACGCAGAGGCAAAGGATGATCAGGGAGTCCCAGGTTCCCGCCTTAGGGAGTTTATAGTCCGGGGCAAGTAACAGACATTCATCAGATCATCCTGGATGAAAGACAAGTGGGACGTAGAACATGTGCTAAAGGAATCTGACATGGCCCCAGCAGTAACATTTGAGCTGAGACTGAGAGATGAGGAGAATTTAACTAAGTCCACAATGAGGGAAAGAGCATTCCTGGCAGAGGAAACAGCAAATGCAAAGGCCCAGAGATAGGGGAGAACTTGCTGTATCGGAGGCCCAGCATGTCGGGAATACACACAACAGGAAGGGAGGGGATGAAGTCAAAGAGGCAAAGGGACCAAACTCTGCTTGTTAGGCCATTTAAGGGCCTTGGCCTTCCTCCTCAGGGCACTGGGGGGCCATGGCAGGGTTTTGAGCAGGGGAAGGATGGAGTCAGGTTTGTGCTTCAGCAAGATCCCTCTGGCTTCTTTATGGAGGGCAAATAGGAGAGGGCGGAATGGGGCAGGGAGACCAGGGAGGAGGCTGAGGGGCGAGGGCCGGATGTTCCTCAGGGAGGGGACAGATGTTCAAATGGCAGAAGGATCAAGACTTTGGAAATGTCTGACCTTGGTTGGATTAGTAGTGGGGCAAATGCAGGGGAAGATGCCGGAGTCAGTTTGGAGTTTCCCACTGAGCCTCAGTTTCCTCCTCTGTAAAATGGGATCATCACTTGGTGCTGAGATCACAGAGTGAAATGCTCCGTGAACTCATTCATAGCATCACTTTTTGAGCTCCTGTCTCATTTCCTCCTCTCACTGGCCCTAGGAGAGAGGTCTTTTTATTGTTTCCATTCTTCCAGAGGAGGAAACTGAGGTTCTTAGTGGACAAGTCAGTCAGTAGCCTGACTACTGGCTCCAGAGGGTAGAGTTATGGGTGAACGTGATCTTGAGCCTGGGGTCCCCTCACCTCCGCCTCCCCCTCTCCCCAGGACAAGCTTCTCTGAGCATCTCTGTGTCTAACAGCCAGATCCAAGAGAATGTGGTGAGACCCTGCCCACATCCCACAGCCCCAAGGATGTGTTCCCCCTCCCCCTCCCCTCCCAAACAGCCTCCCAGTTCTCCCACCCTCCTAGTCTCCTTGACCTCCCCATCTCCATTTGCACCCCTGACCCTCCTTGTCCCCACCCTGCAGGACATTGCTACTGTCTACCAGATCTTCCCGGATGAGGTGCTGGGCTCGGGCCAGTTTGGAGTGGTCTATGGCGGTAAGGATGCTTCAAGAGCTGACCCAGAAAGGGGTCTTGAGTCCAGACCTTCCCTTTGATTGCATGCTCACCACTTTTTCTAGTTGATTAGAAAGCTAGATCCTGGGGGCAGATGGTTGCAGGCTCACCTTTTCTCACTGGGAAAGGCCAATGACTTTCTCCCTTTATTAATAGGGAAGGTAAACTCTACGCTGATTGGCCACAGAGCTAGATGCTAGATTCTGATTGGTTATAAATCTAGTTTCCCATGTTATAGATTCCCCTCCTCGGAGCTCTGTCTTTACTTTCCACCTTTATTCCCAGGGCCCCCCACCCCTCGCATCTCTCCTGGGGACCCCTCAGAGCCCCCATGATGGCCTTTCATCCACCTCTGCCCAACTCCGGCTGTGTCTCTCTGGTGGGGGCTTCCTCTTGCCAGGACTGGAAGGTCCTGCTCCCCTCATTCCCCATCTCCCCTACCCCCTGCCCAGGAAAGCACCGGAAGACAGGCCGGGACGTGGCAGTAAAGGTCATCGACAAACTGCGTTTCCCCACCAAGCAGGAGAGCCAACTCCGGAACGAAGTGGCCATTCTGCAGGTGACCCCTGAGATCTGTGGTCCAGCTCTGCCTCCCTCCCCACCCAGGAAGGGCCTTCCCTTCCCACTTCCTCCTTTGTCCCCTTCCCACTTCCTCCTTTGCCCCCTTCCCACTTCCTCCAGTCTGGGGATAGTCAGGGAAGGCTTCCTAGAGGAGGCACCATGCATGTTGAGACTGAAGGGGTAGAGAAGGTATTCTGAGCAGAGGGACCAACCCGTGCAAAGGTCCAGAGGTGAGAGGGAACACGAAGTCTTCTAGGAACTTGAAGGAGTTCAAGGTTACTAGATGGTTTATGTGAAGAAAGGTGGTGGGTGGTGAGGTTAGTGGGGAGGCTGGGGGTCACACCCTATGGGCTTTCTCCCGAGGGTGCTGGGGAGCCATGGAAGGATTTTGAGCAAGGAAGGGACAGGGGCAGATGTGCACTTTCGAAAGATCCCTCTGGCTGCTATTGGAGGTTAGGGGGAAAGGCTGTGGGGCTGGAACCTGGACCCCAGGGAGGAGGCTGGGTGGGGACCTGGGTGGGAGAGATGGGGTTCAGCTAGGCAAGGGCTGGGGAAGGGAAGGAGGGCAGGGATTTAAAAAATACAGATGTACAAAGCTCCTTCCCATTTCTCCACGCTCCCCTTCTCTTGTTCCCGCAACCCTGGACCTTCACCAGACTTTCATGATGTAAAGATCCTTCTGGACACTTGGTGGCGCTGGAGGGGTGGTTCTGTCTGGGGCTGTGGAAGCCCTTTCCCCTCCCCCAGTGGCACCCCCAGGGAAGGAACAGCCGACCCTCCGGGGATATCTGTCTTGTTTGTCGTCTCCCTGCTCCTATGGCTTGCCCTCTGGGGTCCCAAGTTTGCGGGTGACCTGGGTTCTGACCCCCGCCCCGCCCCCCACCCCACCCACCCCAGAGTCTGCGGCACCCGGGGATTGTCAACCTGGAGTGTATGTTCGAGACCCCGGAGAAGGTATTTGTGGTGATGGAGAAGCTGCACGGGGACATGCTGGAGATGATCCTCTCCAGCGAGAAGGGCCGGCTGCCTGAGCGCCTCACCAAGTTCCTCATCACCCAGGTGCGCCTGCCCCGCCCACTGCCCCGCCCAACGCCAGCCTCCCCGCCCCGTCTCCCCACCTGCCCTGCAAGACGCACATGTGCCCTGTGCCCCCAAGGGCAGGCAGACCTTGGGTGGGAGTCATAATAGCGAGTAATAGAAAATGTAATAATAGAGTAATAATAACAATCATAGAAAAAGTATTAGAGTGATCATTTTAAAATTATAATAGATTATAATAGAACAGTTAATAGAATAATAATAATAGAGTAATAACAATAGAAACATAATAGGATAATAAGTAGAAAATAATAGAGTGGTAATAATAATAACTATTATTATAGAAAAGTAATAAATGATTATTATTTTATATTTTTTATTACTTTATATAATGAGTCAGGTTCACTGGGCCTGACTTTATTCATGAAGAAAAAAGGCAGGGGAGAGAGGCCTTTCTCTGAGGAGCTCATTCATTCATTCATTTATTAAATGGTTCAACAAACACTGCCTGAACCCCTGTGCCTGGCCATACCGGGCGGTGTGAGGACACAGCGGTGACCAAAATAACTCCAGCCCTGGAGAGTAATCACCCAGAGTGGGCAGGGCTGGGATGGGGGATGCTGATAATGAGGGTGATAAATAATGTGGTCACTAAACTTTATTGAGCACTTAATCTGTGCCAGGCACTGTTTTAGTTCATTTAATCTTTGTAGCAACCTATGTGGTAGTGGTTATTATTACTCCCATTTTACTGAGGCTCAGAGACTTTATAAGTAACTTGCCCAGGGTCACACAGCTGGTGGGATTTAAACCTAGGAGCTGTGCTTTTCCTGAGTAAAGTCAAACTAATCTGTGTTATTTGTGTGTGTGCGCACGTGCACAAGTGCATGCATTTTAATTGATTTCACATATATAACGCTACGTTGTTCTGCTTCTTACTTTCTTCACTTTAACAGTGCTTCTGGAAGACTGTTCTGTTTCAGTGTGTAGTTAGCAGAACTGCCTCTTTTTCTTAATTGCGTCCCATGACGGATATTACCAAATTCCCCAGTTACTGAGCATGTAGTTGGTTTCACTATTCCACTACTGCAAACAACATCCTGTGAACATTTGTCTACAAACATCGACAGGTTCTGGTGGCAGAATTTCAATAGAATACGTTTCGAAGAGTAGACTCCCGAGCCCAGGGAAATGTGCTTTAAATTTTTAAAAAAGATGTTGCCCTGTTATTCTCTAAAACCTCTTTCTTTTTTTTTTTTTAATAAATTTATTTATTTTTGGCTGCGTTGGGTCTTCATTGCTGCGTGCAGGCTTCTCATTGAGGTGGCTTCTCTTGCTGCGGAGCTCTGGCTCTAGGCGCACGGGCTTCAGTAGTTGTGGTGCATGGGCTTAGTTGCACCGTGGCATGTAGGATCTTCCTGGACCAGGGATTGAACCACGTCCCCTGCATTGGCAGGCAGATTCTTAACCACTGTGCCACCAGGGAAGTCCTCTAAAACCTCCTTCAATCTTTGTTCTCACCAACAAAGTTTGAGGGTGTCTATTTTCTCACTCCTTACTAACTCTGGATAATATAATCACCAGGTTTTTTGTTTGTTTGTTTGTTTGTTTGTTTGCCATGCTGCATGGCTTGCAGGATCTTAGTTCCCCGACCAGGGATTGAACCCAGGCCATAGCAGTAAAAACACCGAGTCCTAACCACTAGACAGCCAGGGAATTCCCAATATAATCACCAGTCTTTTTTTTTTTTTAATTTTATTTATTTGTTTTTGGCTGCATTGGGTCTTCATTGCCGCAGGTGGGCTTTCTCTAGTTGTGGCGAGTGGGGGCTACTCTTCCTGGCGGTACGTGGGCTTATCATTGCAGTGGCTTCTCTTGTTGCTGAGCACGGGCTCTAGGTACGCAGGCGTCAGTTGTTGTGGCATGTGAGCTCAGTATTTGTGGCGAGTGGGCTCTAGAGTGCAGGCCCAGTAGTTGTGGTGCACTGGCTTAGTTGCTCTGCGGCATGTGGGATCTTCCTGGACCAGGGCTTGAATCCATGTCCCCTGCATTGGCAGGCAGACTCATAACCACTGTGCCACCAGGGAAGCCCAATCACCAGTTTTAAAGGTGGAAAAATAATACTTCATGTGGCTTCATTTGCTGGTTTAAAAATTATGGGTGAAGTTGAGCATATTTTCACATGTTTATTGACCTGTGCTTTATGCACTCTTTGCCCAATTTTCAATTGGATTATTCTTATTGAATTGTAAGAGCACTTTGTATATGAAGGACCCTGGATCTTTGCTGCTTGTGTTGTACCCATCTCTAATCCCAGTATTTCTTTTCCTCTTTATTTTGTTCATGGTGTTTACTTTCGTTTTCTGAGTTTCACAGCCTTCCTAGAAAGATCTTCCCACCTGGCTGGTTCCACACCTGATTCTGGGACATGTTCTCTGTTGGTTGCAAAGTCCCCTGTGCTGGCTTCCTTTCCCCAGCCCCAACACCCTTGCTCTCCCAAGCTGTGTGCCTTTGTCAGGCTGGCTTGCAGGGTGGGGATAGAAACCCACTGAGGCAGGCTCATCCAGACTTCAGGTGGGGAGAGGAAACTGCCTGCCTTCAGCAACTGAGACAGTTTCTCTTTCTGGTCTTTCATCTCTTCCTCTCTTTTTGCCTGTGCTCTTCTCTCTCTTTCTCTTTCCCTTTGCAGATTTCTGCTTTTTGTCTCTTGCCTGCCCCACCCCAAGTCCTGTGCTAAGCCCTATACCTCATGAACTTATAGGCTTCACAACCACCTTTGAGGTAGGTATTACTATAATCCACATCTTACAGATGAGGAAACTGAGGTGGCGGGAGATTCCTAGGTCTTTCCCAGGGTCACACAGCTACAAGGTCACATCGCTAGGTAGCAATCTGGCCAAGGTTTGAACCTGGGTCTGTGTAGCTTCCAATCTGCCCTTTTTGTTCACCACATTTACTAGGGGTTGGAAAAATCAAAAAACTGAAGATCTGTAGAAGAGGATGTCCATATACATCTTTGGATCTCAGTCTCCCTGTCTGTAGAATGAGGAGCTTGGACCTCAGCAGTAGCTTTCAAATAGCATTTCCGTACTCGAAAATCATCCAGCAAAAACAATGAGAAAGTACAAATACTTCAGTTCTAAGATATAGATTACAACTTCATGCTTATATCACTCTGTACTTCCGGTGTATTTGGCATTTTGTTTGGGTTACCTAGAATCAAGGAAAATCATGGCTCCCATAGATTAGTGGTAACAAATGGTAACAGTTTTTTGTTTTTGTTTTTTTTTAAGTCAGCTCACTTTGCCATCATAGAATACTCTTGAATTAATAGATACAGCAGGAAAAGTTTTATCTGAAACACTCACAGGAATATGTCTGCTAACAGACCACCACAAGAATAATAACTAAAAACAGCAACAATAATAATTCTCACATGGAGTGCTTGCTCTGTGCCAGACACTGCCCTAAGCACTCTATATGCCTCAACTCACTTAAAGCTCACAGCAACCCATGAGGATGGGTACTGCTATTACCCCCATTTTACAGGTGAGAAAACTGAGACCCAGAGAGGTTAAGAAACTTGCCCTAGGCAACAGGCTAGTAAATGTGGAGCCAGGTTTGCTACCTTAGTAGGCTGGCTCTACAATCCCCCCACCTCTTAAAGGTGTTACGTTTAATTTATAACATGTCATATTGGTATTGTTTGTATTGTTTCCATTTTTTTAATGGCTGAAAAATATTTTTTAAAAAATGGAATCACACAATAGTACCTCCCTGAAAGCCACTGCTTTATTCATAGCACTTTTTCATCATGATCCACATGCCAAAGTGTCTCAGGAGCTTCACAAATCTCTGCTCCAGTTCAGCCTTCCTAGAATTATATGTCCAACTCCTATCTCTAACGGAAATGGTTCTGGGGCTCTGAAATTCTTCGTTGGTGCTCCAGTGCCTCCCCTAGTCCTGGGGGGCATCTTTAGGGGTAAAGAGTGGGGCATGGATTGGGTTTGGAGGGCTGGCTGCTGAGGGCAGAATCTTGGGGCAGGGACCTTTCTAACTTTCTTACTGGCTCCATTGCCTCCCCTCAGATCCTGGTGGCTTTGAGACACCTTCACTTCAAGAATATCGTCCACTGTGACTTGAAACCGGAAAATGTGTTGCTGGCGTCAGCGGACCCATTTCCTCAGGTCAGACATGTCTCCTCCTGATTTGGGGAAGTCCATCCAATACTGGTGGTGGGTGGGGATTGTATTAATCAAGATAATTAATCAGACACAGAGACCCAAGATAATGGCCTAAATGAGATAGAGGCTTGTTTCTCACTCGAGTAGGGTCCAGCATAAGCATTTTGAGGGTGAAAAAGCAGTTCCATGGTGTTGGGACCACAGCTCCTGCTGTCTTGTTCTGGCCTCTCTATGGTGTTGCCTGGTCTTCATGGTCCATGATGTGCTGCTGCCGTGCCCCCAATTGTAAAAAGATAATGGGGGTGGAGGAAGGGAGGAAAGAAACAGGGTAGAAGAAATACAAGGGGATACACCCCTTACCCTCCCTAAGGCAATACTTTGAAGTTGCATGAGGCACTTCTCACATCCCATTGACTGGAACTTTATCACGTGGTTGTGGCTGGCTGCAAAGGGAACTGGGAAATGTAGTTTTCATTCTCGGTGGCCATGTGTCTCATTAAAAATTCAGGATTTTTGTTAAGGGGAGAAGCAGAGAACAGATATCAGAGGGGCGCCACTGGTAATTTCTTCTATGGGTCTCTTAGGAAAACAGTTTTTTTTTGTTTGTTTTTTTTTGGTTTTTTTGTTTTTTAAGGCCCAAGAAATGTATTTATTTTGAAACCCAAATATAGTAATGCCTAATTAGCTTCTCAAGTTTAAAATCAGCTAAGCAAAGAAGATCTAGACAGATAAATAAGAAATATTTTAAAATTCTTACGTCCATTATTTGTATTCTTATAAATTCTGAGCTCCCCAAAACAGGTTCTTTTTTTTTTTTTTTAACATCTTTATTGGAGTGTAATTGCTTTACAATGGTGTGTTAGTTTCTGCTTTATAACAAAGTGAATCAATTATACGTATACATATGTTCCCATATCTCTTCCCTCTTGCGTCTCCCTCCCTCCCACCCTCCCTATCCCACCCCTCTAGGTGGTCACAAAGCACCGAGCTGATCTCCCTGTGCTATGCGGCTGCTTCCCACTAGCCATCTATTTTACGTTTGGTAGTGTATATATGTCCATGCCACTCTCTCACTTTGTCACAGCTTACCCTTCCCCCTCCCCAGGAAAACAGTTTTGATGAGCCTCTGACTAGTGGATGAGAACCCCCTTGGGGCAGAACCAGATTAAGCAGGAGTGATGATTATAACAGCTACAGTTGATTGTGTGCCTACTGTGTTTAAGGGCCTTTAGTTACAGGTTCTCATTTAGCCCTTCACATCCCTGTGAAGCTTTTGCTTTATTATCTATGTTTTGTGATTATTTCATTTCATTTTAAAAGTTCATTTTGGTCACCAACTAAAAATTACTGTGTGCCTACCTTGTGCCCGGCTCCATGCTGGGGCATTAGGAACTGTGGTAAGTAGAGACATCCCCATCTCTATGCCCACTGGTTTACAGCGGGGGGAGGGGGATGATTTTGCCCCCCGGGGGACATTTGACAATGTTGGAGACATTTTTGGTTGTCACAACTGTTTGGGGGGGCAGTTGCTACTGGCATCTAAACACCCTACCGTGCACAGGACAACCTCATAACAAAGGATTATCTTTCCCTAATGTCAATAGTGCAGTGAATGAGAAACTCTGACTTCGAGCAGTAATATCCACTAGAAATATAATGTGAACCATACGTGTAATTTTACATTTTCCAGTAGCCACATTTTAAACAGTGAAAAGAAACTGGTGAAATTAACTTTAATAATTATTCTAGTATATTTAAATATGACAATTTCAACATGTAATCAGCATAAACATTATTGAGTTTTTTTTTATTTAAAAAAATTTATTTATTTATTTATTTATTTATTGGTTTGTTTGGCTGCGGATCTTTAGTTGCAGCATGTGAACTCTTAGTTGCAGCATGTGGGATCTAGTTCCCTGACCAGGGATCGAACCTATGCCCTCTGCACTGGGTGCATCGAGTCTTAGCCACTGGACCACCGGGGAAGTCCCAGCATAAACATTATTAATGAAATATTCTTTCTTTTCATACTGTCTTCCAAATCCGGTGTGTATTTTACACTTACAGCACATCTCAATTCAGATATTAAATTTCTATCAGAAATACTCGGTTTTGTACTTAGATTTCATAAAATTAACTGTTGGGAAAGTAGATTGACACACCCAAGTTGTTCCAAGCATATTTAAAAGTTTTCCAGTAACAAAATCTAGAATCCCTTTTTATTTTTATTTTATTTTTTATTTTTGGCCGTACTGCACGGCACGTGAGATCTTAGTTCCCCAGCCAGGGATCAGACCCATGCCCCCTGCAGTGGAAGTGCAGATTCTTAACCACTGGACTGCCAGGGAAGTCCCTAGGATCCCTTTTTAAATATAAATTAATTAAAATTAAATAGAAAGTAGTTCCTCAGTTGCACTTGCCACATTCAAGTGCTCAGCAGCCACATGTGGCCAGTGGCCACCATATTGGACAGCAAAGATCATAGAGGGAAGAGCAACTGTTGATCAAATTGTCACAGAAATGTAATTATATCTGTGATGAGTTCCGTGACACAGTTCTATGAGCTCACATAACTGTATAGCCCAGTGGAGAGTCAGAGAAAACCTATCTGAAGAAAGAGTAGTTTTTTGGGGGGACAGGTGTTCTAGGCAGCTGGAACAGCCTGTGCAAAGGCCCTGTGGTGGAAAGATCTGTACTTTTGTTTTTTTAACAGCTTTATTGAGATATAATGCATATGCTATACAATTCACTGATTTAAAGTATACAATTCAGTGGCTTTTAATGTATTCAGAGTTGTGCAACCATCAGCATGATCAATTTTGGAATATTTTCACCACCACAAAAGAAACCTCAGGGCTTCCCTGGTGGCGCAGTGGTTGAGAATCTGCCTGCTAATGCAGGGGACACGGGTTCGAGCCCTGGTCTGGGAAGATCCCACATGCCACGGAGCAGCTGGGCCCGTGAGCCACAACTACTGAGCCTGCGCGTCTGGAGCCTGTGCCCCGCAACGGGAGGGGCCGTGATAGTGAAAGGCCCGCGCACCGCGATGAAGAGCGGTCCCCGCACCGCGATGAAGAGTGGCCCACACTTGCCGCAACTAGAGAAAGCCCTGGCACGAACCGAAGACCCAACACAGCCATAAATAAAAAAATAAATAAAGTAGCTATTAAAAATATATATATATAAAAAAGAATCTCAGACCTGGGGAATTCCCTGGTGGTCCAGTGGTTAGGACTCCATGCTTTCACTGGTGGGGCCCGGGTTCAATCTCCGGTCAGGGAAAAAAAAAAAAAAAAAGCAAAAAAAAAAAAAAAAAAAAAAAAAAAAAAAAAAAAAAAAAAAAAAAGAAACCTCATACCTCTTAGCCAACATCCTTCAATCCCACCATCCCCCCAACCCACAACCACTAATCTGCTTTCCATGGATTTGTCTGTTCTGGGCATTGCATATAAATGGAATTAAATATATGGAATATACAATAATATAATATGTGGTCTTTGTGACTGGCTTCTTTCACTTAGTTAATGTTTTCAAGGTTCATTTATGTTGTAGCATGTGTCAGTACTTCACTTCTTTTTGTGGCCATATAATATTCCATTGTAAGATAGGTAGAAAAGGGTGGATCTGAGAAAAGGAAAAGATTATAAGGTCTGTCAAAAGGGCAAAGGATCTTAGGAAAGGGTGGTATGTCTGTCACATTGAGATTTGGGTCAGGGGTTGGGGTGTGGCTGTTTTTGAAGGCAGCAGAGGCTCAGGGCAATAGTCAGCCAGAGAAGGGTTTTGAGTAGGGGAGGGACAGTATGTGAATAGAGGTAGCAGCTGCCCATGCACTGGTAAGCAGCAGACAGGACCTTGAACCCAGATCTTGTTGGCTCTAAAGCCTGTCCACGACCCTAGACTGCCCCCAACAAGGGCAAGGTAAGTTCTCACCTGTTTACCATCTGGATACCATCAGCGATTTACATGTTCGGTCCCATTAAATCCCCAGGGAAGCCTGAGCGGCAGCTGCTGTTAACATTCCCAATCCAGAGGACAAAACCCGGGCAGGGAGAAGTTAGGTCCCTCCGCTGAGATCACCAAGGCTCGCTCTATGCCTGCCGCTGCTCCTAACACTTTTCATATATTTCAATTCATACACCCTACCCTTTAAGTAGGAACTGTTAGCATCTCCATTGTGCAAAAGAGGAAACAGAGGCACGAGGAGGTTGAGACCTGCTCGATGTGACAGAGGTATAGTGGCAGGCAGCCTTTATGGACCCCTCATTGCATGCCGGGCATTTATTGTCCTGTGATCTTTAGATGGATGAACTCATGTAATCCTCACGACAGCCCTTTGATGTAGGCGTTGGTACGCTCCTCCTCCTCGTCCTCCTCCTCCTCCTCGTACAGATGAGGAAGCTGAGGCACAGAGAGAGGAAGTCACTGGCCCAGGGTCACCCAGCTAGTGAACAGAGGAACCTGGATTCGAACCAGCGTTCGATTTTGTCTGGAATACCGTGGTGGGGTACACTTGCGGAGGGGCGGGAAGCGCCACCTCCACACACCCTCAGACCCTCTACCCTTCGCCTCCGCAGGTGAAGCTGTGTGACTTCGGCTTCGCGCGCATCATCGGCGAGAAGTCGTTCCGGCGCTCGGTGGTGGGCACGCCAGCCTACCTGGCGCCCGAGGTGCTGCTCAACCAGGGCTACAACCGCTCGCTGGACATGTGGTCAGTGGGCGTGATCATGTACGTCAGCCTCAGTGGCACGTTTCCCTTCAACGAGGACGAGGACATCAAAGACCAGATTCAGAACGCTGCCTTCATGTACCCAGCCTGCCCTTGGAGCTGCATCTCAGCAGGAGGTGTGGGGCTCATTTGACTCCTGGGCGGAGCCGAGGGGCGACGCCTCCTGGTGGGGGCATGGTGGGAAGAATGGGCGGGGCCGCAGGAGGGTTGGGCCCTAAAAGAGCCTGGTGTCATGAGGGTGGAGCCTAGTGATGGGGCAAGGGCGTGGGGAGAGCCGTCTTTTAAACAGGGAGGCACCAGGACCTGGGACTTTGGGGTAGGGACTCAAGCGGGTGTATGGAACCGGGGTCCCTAGACTCAGGCCTAGACTAGGTCATGTGATTTGGAAAGGAAGTGCCCTAGCAGCGCTAAGTCAGACACTTGCCGCCTTGGGGGCTAAGACTTGGCTTGTCTAGGCTGGGACCAGGAGAGGGACTAGACCTGAGAAAGCCAAAGGGCTGGGGTGGCCAAGAGAAGGAACAGATCCTCCCAAGGCATTGGCTGGGGCCTGGAGTCTTTGGGGTTATGACCCCAAAAGGGTTAGTCCTGCAGAAGCGGTGGGACCATGAGGCAGGGTTGAGGAACAAGGGCTTGGCTAATTTGCTGGGTATTGGGTCTGTGACTGGGATGGAGATGGGCCTGGGGCCATGGTGTTGGATCCAGTGATGGAGGGAGCTGGTTTAGGGGCATGGCTAGAGGAGGGGTAGGGCCATGGAGGGTTTCTGAAGCTGTCCAGGAGAAGGACTGACCGGCCCTGAGACCAAAGTCACACCTGGAACCTGGGAGCAGGTGGAGGTCAGAGAAGCATGGGGCAGCAGGGGTTGGGGGCCAGGCTGGAGGCAGATCTTGGGATCTCTGCATATAGGGGCTGTGGCATTGTGGCCTGGTAGTGTGATGGGCCTTGTGATACCCCTGCCGACTTCAAGATGGGCCTGGGAAAATTAAGTCCTGAGGCCGTGGCTTTGGGGCAAAGCCAAGTATGAGGGTGAGCCAATGGCAGGGCTAAGACACTGGGGTGCATCAAGAAGCCTTAAATAAGTTAGAACAAGGGGCAGGTCCTGAAGCCAGAAGCTCAGGAAGACAGAGGAAGTGTGGGAGGGAGGTTAGTTAAGAAGACAATCATTTGGGAGTTCCCTGGTGGTCTAGAGGTTAGGATTCCGTGCTTTCACTGCTGTGGACCAGGCTCAATCCCTGGTCGGGGAACTGAGATCCTGCAAGCCACGGGGCGCGGCCAAAGAAAAAACAAAAGGCAATCATTTACCCATAACAGTTTCTTCAACAAGTATGTGCTGAGTGCCTACTTTGTGCCTGGTACTGACTGTCCAAGGTTCTGGGAATACTGGGATGAGTTGGAGAGAAGGGATCGAGACGGTTGTTGAGTGGTCTGTGAAGAGGAGGGGGAAGGGCCCTAGAAGGGTGTGACCTCATGCAGCAGGCAGAGAGGGGTTATGCAGTGCAGGAGAAGGTGCTGGTGGCCTAAGAGAGGTAAGCACTGTGCAGTGGGGATGTGGATTGACTTGAGTCTTGGAGTAATGCTGGAGGTCCTCAGAGTGGTCTTTTGGGACCTGCATGGAAGTTCCCCGGTAAAAGCGTGTCATTGGCGTATGTGAGTGAATTTGAGGGTGGATGGGTGTGTGAGAGGGAGACTGTGTAGACAAGGCCTGTACTCAGAGGGGTTTACACAGTGGTGTCTTCCAAGGTTTATGATCAAGGAGGGAGCCTTGGACGAGTGCTGGCTTGTCTTGAATGCCTGACACTCACTAATCCTCCTTTTCCTGAAGAGCAGGCCTCCGACTCTGGGCCTTCTGTAGGAAACCGGTGACTACCATCTTATAACATTGTTTTCTTTTCATTTTATTTTTGTGGACATGGCAAGAGATCTTAGGATTTCCACTGACCAGGGTGATGTAAAGTTTCCATTTTATATAATTTATATATATATATATTTATACATTATATAAATATATAATATTTGTGTATTTTCACCTTAAAAAGTTGAAAAAAGTGAATTGATTTAAAACAAAATTCTATCTATTTTTACATAGGTTATGTACATGGTTCAAATTTTTATATATACAAAAGGGTCTAAAGTGAAAATTCTCTCTTACTCTTTATCTTCCATTCTTCCCAAAGGCAATGGCTATTATGAGTCTCTTTATATATATATATGCAAGCAGATATGTGGACATATATTCTTTTTTCCCTTTTTTACACAGATGGCAGCATACAATACACAATGTTTTCCAACTTGCTTTGTCCATAACCCAGCAATCTTGGGTAAATGAGTTGACTTAAAGAAAAATACTAAGTGAAGAACAGTACAGATGTACCTGTATGTACTTGTGTATGACAAAACTTATGAAGGTGACATAGGAATGGGGAAACTGAGGTAGAGACTTGGAGAAGAGATGTAGGATCTAGTGTGTGTGCCTCGTGAGGGGTGGGGATAAATGTGTAATTTAATGAGGAAATGGGTGGGTGAGTGATTAGTGCAGGTGAGGCTTCCATGCCGGTGCAGAAGGAAGGCCTGGATGGCAGGCGAGTAGGCTGGGATGCCTGTTGGAGGAGGGACGGCCCCTCACCCCGCAGGGCTTAAGCTGTCTCTCTCCTTCCGGTGCAGCCATCGACCTCATCAACAACCTGCTGCAGGTGAAGATGCGCAAGCGCTACAGCGTGGACAAGTCTCTCAGCCACCCCTGGTTACAGGTGATGCAGGGGCGGGGCTGAGAGCGAAGTGGGAGGGGCTGACCCATTGGCTGGGTTAGAGGAAGGGGTGGAGCCATATCTCTTATTGGCTGCTAAGGTAGTGAAGGAGGTAGGTACATTTTTCATGGACGTGGAACGTGGCTGAGCCTCCCATTGGCTGGGCTGTAGAAGGGGGTGGAGCTAATTGGGTAGGTTGTGACGGGTGTGCCTTCACCTTCCCTCGTACCCGGCTTCTCACTGGCAGGGCAGATCATATGGGGGCGAAGCTCTGGCCGCTATTGCCTGCCCTTGGTGCAGCACCCAAACTAACCCTTGTTCTCCTCCGCCCAGGAGTACCAGACGTGGCTGGACCTCCGAGAGCTGGAGGGGAAGATGGGCGAACGGTACATCACGCACGAGAGTGACGATGCGCGTTGGGAGCAGTTTGTGGCAGAGCACCCACTGCCCGGGCCGGGGCTGCCAGCCGACGGGGAGCTCGGTGGGAGCCTCCCACCCCGGGACCACGAGATGCAGGGGCTGGCCGAGCGCATCAGTGTCCTCTGAGGCCTCGTGCTCCCGCCCTGGCTGTCTTGTGATGCTCTCCTCCTGTCTTCGGAGAGGGGCCCTCCACGCCTTCCCAGCGATGAACTGTTCTAGGGGAAGCAGCTTCCAGCCCAAACTGGACACGCCCCGGGGGAGGGGCATGGCGGGGCTGGGGGCAGGGGCCGGGGTTATTTACAAAGCTAATTCCCCAGCAATTAAAACGGACTCATCCCTGGCCCAATGGCCTTGATCTTTGGCCACATCGCACTCTCCTATCATTAGTTTGTTGTTCACCCAGATGGAGTTCACCTGGAAAGAAGATGGGATGGAGGAGGGATGGGGGAGGAGCACTGAAGGGAGAGGAGTTTTCGAAGGAGGACTAACTGGGGTAAAAAATATACAGAGGGAGCACCGCCAGGAGGGAAGACTAGAAGGGGGAACAGTGTGGAGGAACATAGAGAGGAGAGGGAAGAGTAATGGAGGAGAGATGGAAGGGATATGATCCGAGGGGGGAAGGATTTGTAGAAAAGCAAGTAATCTCATGGCTTAACGGTTTAATTTTTTATTTGGTGTTATTGCTACTAAATCACAACTATTAATAACAATGTGGTTAGCACAAGTCTGGTCCATGGTAGAAAGCTGATACACAATAGTTGGTATTTTCTTTTAAACTGATGCGATGACTTGTCTACACACTGAATGTGCTCGTTTGTTGGTTCATTTGTCACACTGTGCTGGATGATGCTGGGGACAGGGTGGTGACTGAGACAGCCCAGGTCCTGCCTTCAGGGGGGTTCACCATCCAGTGGGGGAGACAGACCTGTTCCCTGTGAGTGATGACCCAGAGGGGGGAGGGCTGGAATGGGAGAGCCCAAGAGAGTGGGGCAGCCTAAAGGGAGCCTGAGGGTCTGTGGGGCAGCTCTTCTGAGCTGACTTTTTTTTTTTTTTAATACGTATTTATTTATTTTGGCTGCACCAGGTGTTAGTTGCGTTATGCGCGATCTTCATTGCGGTATGCGGATCTTCAGTTGCGGCATGCGGGATCTAGTTCCCTGACCAGGGATTGAACCTGTGCCCCCTGCGTTGGGAGCGCAGAGTCTTAACCACTGGACCACCAGGGAAGTCCCTGAGCTGACTTCTTAAGGTTCACCTTGGCCCTGAGGTTGTAGACAGAGGGAACCTCTTTCCTCCTTTGACCCCTGCCCTTCAGCTCCGTAGCTCCCCATTGTCACTCAGATTTTTGGCCCTACAGCTGAAGGCAAGCAATCAGAGCATGCACTTAGACAAGTTCTCTTTACACCTTGGTCACGCTTGGAGTTACACGCCATAGTTAGAGATTTTTCTGAGCCCCATAAAAACAGGGTGGTATTTAGCAGCCAATTTAGGCTAGTACCCAGAGGTTACGCTCCAAGTCTTCCCAATTTATATCAATTAGTCCATCTGCTGGTCGGTTCCGGAGTTGCACCTCTTTAGTTTGAAAAAGCTAAATGAACTTCAGTCAATGAGGATCTCCAAATGAGCCAGAACACCTCCGAGGCATAATCCAAGCCAATACTATGGGGGAATGTCTCTTAGACTCCATCCTGAATGCTTCTCCTAAAACTGACTGGTCTAAAATCCAGGAGTGTAGACGACAGAGACCCAAATCCATCTGCAATGATAGAGCCAGTCCAGGAAATGTATGGAAAGGCCTGGTCCTTGACAATCACACTGCTTCTATAGTGGCCACGAGTTTTGTCAACATTCTAAGACCAAAAATTAGAGACGTGATGAAAAACATCATGTTAGCTGGAGAAATGCCTTGATTCCAGAACTCCAAGGGAGCCCAACATGAGGATGCAGGGAAAAAAAAAAAAAAAATCCACACAATCCAGTTTAAGACCCTGCTACTTAAACAATGGGAGAAAAAAAAAAAGGTCCATCCTTTCAGGGTCATCACAAAACACTAACCAAATCTTGATAGAGACAGCTATAGGTACTGTAAAGAAAAGGGACATTGGATTTGAGACTGTCCAGCTTTAAAATACAGAACGGAATTGGATTCAGTCTCCTCAGGGACTCCCAGCAGATTTTTTCCTCTGTGTCCATAAACACCCTTCAACCCACAGAGAGAAATGACCATTCTTATTAATGGACGTGCTAGCCCCGGCTTTGTAGATACAGGGGCCACCCCACCCCCTTAAGTATCCCATAGTCCCCCCCACCCCTTACCCTCCCTCGGTGCCCAGCAATGATTTTTAAATTTATTTATTTGATTTATTTATTCATGGCTGCGTTGGGTCTTCATTGCTTCTTAGTGGCTTGCTTCTTGGGGGCTACTCTTCGTTGCGGTGCGCGGGCTTCTCACTGCAGTGGCTTCTCTTGTTGCAGAGCACAGGCTCTAGGCACGCGGGCTTCAGCAGTTGTGGTGCACGGGCTTCATTGCTCCGCGGCATGTGGGATCTTTCCGGACCAGGGCTCGAACCCGTGTCCCCTGCATTGGCAGGCAGATGCTTAACCACTGCACCACCAGGGAAGCCCCCTGCCCAGCAATGATTGCCATGAGATGCCACAATTTGCCACACCGTTGTCTAAGCCACTCTCCATCTGTCTCGTTAGGCCCCTTACTACCCAGCACAGTTTCTTACTCAGATTATTCCAATAAGTCTTTCAGGAAGGGATATTTTATCAGTTGGGAACATTAACATTTCATGTTCACAAGAGAGCCTATTTTTCCCAGTCCCTGACTGCCACTGTCCATCTTAGATCACTAATCTCCCTCACCCCCCAGAAAAAAACCCATCAACCTCTCCCTGAGGCCCACAGAGTCAAGATATGCTGACCCCAACCCGTGATTCTCTTTGGGTCTCCAACTCAGCAAACATAGGGTGCATCTCAGAGGCTGAGCCTCTTAAAGTGGAAATAGATTTTTTTCATGTCCCTCCTGAAACCACCTTCACACGCTCTGACACACTCAACCCATCATTCAAGTCCTCCTCATACCCACCTCCAGCCCCTGCAACACTCCCATCTTGACTGTCAAGAACCCCAATGTTGGAAATTCCCTGGCGGTCCAGTGGTTAAGACTCTGCGCTTTTACTGCCGAGGGCCTGGGTTCAATCCCTGGTCGGGGAACCAAGAAGAACCCCAATGTTTCCATTGGGATACTGGCTAGTCCGAGACCTCTAGGCCATAAATAAAATAGTCAGACATTGGTTCCCGAGAGCTCCCGATCCATACACCTTCCTGGCGAGGCTCTATTCCTTCCAACACCCCCCAATTCACAGTCTCTCTTTGTTTTCACCTGGGAACGTCAACAATGTACACGGACAGGTATGTCTCAAGGACTCACTGAAGCTCCTACTTACTTTTCTCAGACGCTGAGTGTAAATTTGAAGGATTTGGTTTTCCCTTGCAGTTCCTCTCTAATCCAAAACGTGGATCATCTTCTCGTCTGTTCTGTTCATTTCAACAACTCACTCACTGCCACTCAATATCTACCCCGTGCCCTTGCCCATAGGGACACAAGATATCTGGGGACAAATTACAACTATGTAAGCCACAAGTACACTATTTAGTACATGACCTTGCACCTGAAGGTAAAACCTTATCCACAGAACGCATTTATCCCATCATTAATTTCATCTTCACCCAAGACTGAAATGCAACTCCAGTGGTTTCTGGGTCTGTTACGGGTTGAATTGTGTCCCCCAAAATAAATGTGAAAGTCCTATCCCCCAGTATCGGAGAATGTGACCTGATTTGGAAAATAGGATCGCTGCAGATGGATTGAGCATTGTCCCACATACTCCCTTCCAAGACCCCTCCCAACTCAGTGCTCGATTGTTACAGGAAGTTCTCCCTGCCCCCACCATCTATGAATCAGGATTCATGTGATCCTTTTATTCAATACAACTTCCCTAATGGCCCCTTCATGGGACTCAGTTTCTGTAATCACTGAACTTTAAATGACGCCATAACAACCATAATGGCAGGAACCACCTCCTCATTGAACTCGCCTGGGTTTTCCAGCTATCACAATATTACTAATCCCGAGTCAACTGATGTCACTGACAATGTCTCTTGGTGTCAGCGGTATCGCGCCTCTTGTGACTCATCTTATGGTCCCAGTCCTGTCCCTGCATCTTCTCCTTGGTTTTCCACCTTTAATCAACATTTGTTTTCTGACCACTCAAATACATAAGGCAATTATTTCCACGAGTCTTGGATTGCCCCCCAGTGATTCGTAATTTACACGTGGCGACTTCGCAGCCCTTATCAGCATTTCAATTTCCCTTCATTCTATCAATACCCCAGAATTCACTCTTTCTCCTGTCAAACCCCCAACTCCTCACAAACGTGAGAGATCCACCAAATCCTGTGAGGCTGAAAATCATGCAGACACAAGATCCAGGATGTCTGTAATCTCCTTTTTCATCAGGACCCAAAGAAACCTTGGGATAAGAAACCAAATGCTTGGGAGTAAACTCCAAGGATTTCATCTGGCCTCTGACCATGTTTGGACAACTCTTCAGGGGTTTCCAGGGAAGGGACTTGTGTGCTGCAGTTGGAAGTAACCCCAGGAACTTCCTGGAACCAGGAAGTTCCAGGTTCATCCCCAGGAACTCTGCGGACATCATCGTCATCAACATCAAAAGGCCAACAAGGAAATCCACAAAATTGCTACTGCTGTTCTGACTCCACCAACCAAGGATCTCTCTTCACCTCCTTCTTGGAACCCTCTCAAATGGCTGCCCTCTGGTCTCAAGTCTTGGTTTTACTCCCTTATTCAACCATGAATAATTCTCTTTTTATTTGTCTTCCTAGGAATACCCATCTTCAAATGGCCAGAACCCTAAGTCAGCTCCAGATCCAACATTTTACACAGCAAATGGTTCAAATGGTCTTGCACAAACAGCAGAGATGAAAACCAATCCTGACATCACCCCAGATACTTACTACTAAGAAAATCTTGTTTGAGAGAGAGTTTTCCATATCCCCTTTCATCAGCCTGTTCATCTCCCCATTGTTGGTAAATTAAGGTAATGTAAGGACATCTGTCTTTAACAAGAGGCAGGGGGGACTTCCCTGGTGGTCCAGTGGGTAAGACTCCATGCTCCCAATGCAGGGGGCCTGGGTTCGATCCCTGGTCAGGGAACTAGATCCCTCATGCATGCCACGACTAAGATCCCGCGTGCAGCAACTAAGATCCGGCGCAGCCAAAATAAATAAGTAAATAATAATAATAATAATAATAAAACAAGAGGGGGATTAAATAAAGTTTATCTCTACTAAAACCCAGACTCATTTTTTTCTCCTTGGGACTCACTAGATTATTTTTAACTTATTTATCAGACCCTTCTGTGGCTCTTTATACATGGAAGGCACTGCTCCAAGTACTTGACAAACATCTCCCTTAATCCTCATAACAACTCTATGAGGTAGACAGTATTACAACTCCGATTATACAGCTAAGGAAATTGAGGCACAGAGAGGTTAAGCACGTTTCCCAAGGTCACACAGCTAGAAAGTGGCAGAGCTAGGGCTCACCCCAGGCAGTCTGGTTCTGGAGTCTTTGCTCTCAGTCACCAACATTGTCTCTCCAGTTCAGGACCAGAAGGTAACCTGGGATCATAAAAGAGGGAGGGTCTTACATGATCTTCTGGGCCCTGGCTTTTAGGGAGTCAAAGTCTGTCTGAGAAATGGGTATGAATTTTGAAGCTAAATCTTGAAGGTTGTAGGGACGCACACTCGACGTAGTGACACTGGTTGGCCGCCTGAGGGGGCGCCAGCCCCGCTCGCGGAGCCAGGGAAGGGAGGAGGGAACCTTGGAAACGAACGTCAGGCACAGACTCTTATGAACCACAGAACGTTGAGAACAGAGCATCTTAGAAGGCTGAGAACAAAGCCTCTTAGAACGTAGAACAAATGCCCCTGGAATCGTAGAATGGTGAGCGCAAAGCCTCATAGCATCTGGGAGACAAAAGACGCTTAGATTCTGTTGGGGTGGAATCATAGAATCTTACAGCCAGGGTCTTATAATTCCAGAATTTGGGACATGACCGATCTTAAACTCTTAGACGTAAGACTGGCTACCGAATTTGAAAGGCCCAGTGCAAAATGAAAATGCGGGCCCCTTTTCAAAAAAATAAGAATTTCAAGACAGTAACAGCAGAATATTAAACCAAGCTCAGGGCCCTTCTAAGCCAGTCGTATGCCCGTGAAGCCGGCCTCGCTTAGAAGCACAATTTTATGGGAGGATTACCAATTTTTAGTGGTCTGGCCCTCTAGTTTTACAGCTGAATGTCTGGGAAGGCTTCCTGGAAGAGCAGGCAAAATCAGCACTCACTCTCAAACCCTTTCCGCCCCCCCCCCCAGCTCAGCCTCAGAAGCTGAAGGTTACGAGGTGTGGGGGGAGAGGAGCAGCTGCCAAAATGTCACGGGGACAGATTCTCTATTTATAGATCACCCCTGCCCCTCTCGCGGGACAGTCCAATGGTAGCCAGACCTCTCCTGCAAGGGGGCGGAACCAGCTGCGGGGGAGACAAGGACCAATGACATCGGGGCAAGGGCAGACTTGTTTCATTGTGACGCGTGGGGGCATGGCCAGGGCCCAAAGGGAGGTGAGAAGGGGGGCGTGGCGAAGAGGCCAGTAAGCAGAGCGAGTAGGCAGCTGCGAGCATGCGTCGCGTTGGGAGGCGCGGGTGCAGAGCCGAGCATCTTCGTAAGGAAGGGTACCAGCCAATAAGCGATGGTTGCTCTGTCGCCGGGGGCGTGGCCATGCAGATAAGGCGCGGGTGGGCGGCCCAATGGGCGGGCGCCTATGCAGATGAGACAGTGACAGCCGGGCCAGCGGGCGGGCGGGCAGGCGGGCTCTTGGGGCGGGGAGGTGGGACCGGGAGAGGGGTGGCCGCGGGGCCCGGCCGGGCTGGGGCGGGGGGCCGCAGCCATGATCCGGGCCTTCTCCTTCCCGGTGAGCCCCGAGAGGGGTCGGCTGCGGGGCTGGCTGGAGGGCAGCCTGGCCGGGCTCTGCGAGTTACACTGGCTCCGGGAGAGGCAGGAGTACCGCGTGCAGCAGGCGCTGCGGCTGGCCCAGCCCGGAATGGGGGGCGCCGAGGCCGAGGACGAGGAGGACGCCGACGAGGACGAAGATGCGGCGGCGGCGCGCCGGGCCGCAGCGGCTCTGGAAGAGCAGCTGGTGAGGGGCCGCCTGTCCGTCCGTCCCTCTGCCCCCGTCTGTGTCTGTCTGTCCGCCTGTCTCGGTTGGATGCTCAGACACCCGTCCGGGTGGGGGAGGGAGGAGGGGGAAAGGAGAGGGGGGTGGGGCTGGAGGGTCGGGGCGGCGGGCGGGATCAGGCCTCCCCGCCCCCAAACTGGGGAAGGGGGTTGCATTGCCTCGGCCGGACCCTCAGGCCCATTCCCTACACCCCTTCCCCAAAGAAAATCCATCTGGGCACCAAGTATGTGTCAAGCCCAGGCTGGGTATTTGGCAGGCGTTGTCTTCTTGCAGCTTGGGGGACAGGGGGTGATAGTTCCCACTTCACAGAGAAAAAAAACCTGAGTCTCAGAGAAGGCAAACGACTCACCCAAGGTCACACGGCAGGATCCAAACATGCCTCTCTCCCGGCCTCCATACCGGGGCCCCGACTTCCCTAAGTCCTGGTGTGCTTGGAGATCTCCGGAGGGGGCGGGGAGGGGGGAGGGGATCCTCGGGCCTCCTGAGGGAGGGATTGCTGCTGAGAGGAAGTTCACAGTCCCTTAGGATCCCACGGTGATCTTGACCCTCTGTGACACTCCCTCCTTTCCTACCTGGCCACAACCCTGGTTAAGCCAAGAGGTGGCAGATTGAGGCAGCATGGGTGTCTGACTTCTAGATTCCCTGGGTGCTCTGATGGTGGAAGATGAGGCAGAGGTCTCCAGAATGACTTAAGGAGCATCACCCCTCTTTCCCTCTCTATGCCATTTCTTAATTCTCCTGACCTCTTCCTGTGTTTCTTGCACTCTTTTCCCAACTGCCACATCTCTGTGACTTTGTGTCTATTTCTCCGTCTTTCTCAATCCTCTGTCTCTCTATCTCTGTCTCCCTGGCCTTCCCTTCTCGCATTTCTGCACCTCTCTCTCTTTCTGCCCCCACATCCTTGTCCCTCTGTCTCTTCCCCTCCCCCCAGCCCACCAGGCCCCAGACCCGGGCTTCACTTGCTGATCCCATCCCCAAGCCTGTGTGTGGTCAGAGCTTCCCGTTTGGGGAAACCTGAGCCGAGGTAGTGGGGGGAGGGGGCTCTCCCTGCTACTGACCTCGACTGGCCCCTCCCCAGATGGAGAATGGGGAGGAATTCTGAAGCCAGACTCTGGGGCTGCAAGCCCAGTCCCTCCCCCCCAGCCCCCCCCACCCCCGGCGGGGAGAGGGACCCTGCACATTCTTCTCTGGAAACAGAAACAGCTGTGGGAGGCCTCACCCCCTCCCAAAGTTAGAGACGCGTTGTAGGGGCCTTCACCAGCTCACCCCACCCCGAGCTGGCTGGGCTTGAGAAGGCACCTCCCACCCCTCCAAGGAGAGGGAGAAGGCATGCGGATGGGCCAGCTGTGTCCTGCCTCCCTGTCCCTCATCCTCCGCCTCTCTCTGCCTCAGTCTCCCCCTTCTCTGCCCCTCTGTCTACCCCCCAGCCCTCAGTATCTCCCCAGCGAGGTGGTAGTGGAGGGGCCTCTTCCCCCCCACAATCTCCAGGCAAAGCTCCGTCCCAGCGTCAGGGAGGAGGCGGTGGCAGGCAACGGGAAGGAGACAGCGCCACTGAGGGAGGAGCAGAGAAGCGCTAAATATAAACTCCTCTGGTGTTGGGGGTTCCTGGGTCCTTCCAAAGAGGGGGTGGGAGCCTCCTCTGATCCCTGAGTCTCTGTTGTGTGATGCTTACCCCTCCCACTCCTCCACCCCCCTCCCAGGAATACACTCCCTTTGAAGCAAGAAAGACGGAAGCCAGAGTTGATTCGTTTCTAATAGGAATGATGGGGATGAAGGGAAAGATTAGGGGTATCTCAGAGAAAAGAGACAAGAATCCTGACTGGGGGCAGGAGTCCTGTTCTCTCCCACCAAGGAAAATGGTCCCCTTCCAGCAAGAAGGATTAAAGTTAGACTTGCAGAAGGACTTCCTAACAGAGATAAAAGGAATTGGACACAGATTAGGGGCATGTGAGTGGGGGCAACCAAGGTCTGGGAAAGTTTGGGCAAAGGGGTCTCCAGGGGTCCGAACCACATTCGTGTTAAACCTGCCTGAGCTGGAGAGCCTCAGGCCCACTTGCTGAAGGGCTTGCAAAAAAAGGATAAGGGGCATTGTGGGTAGGCAGGGAGCCAGATTCAGGCCAAGGACCTTCTGGTCTTTTAAAGATTCATCCCTTTGCAGCTGGAAGAAATGAGGTCAGACTTACAAATGGGGGGGGTGTAGACTAGGGGGGTGCTTGGGGGGTCCAGGCACAGGGGAGGAGGAGGCCTCTGCTGTTTACCTTCCAAACTCCTACTCTTCCCTGCAGTGGAAGAACTGAAATTAGACCTGCAGAACTTACCGAAAAAAAAAAAACTTTTTTCACTTATTTCTAATTACACAAGTAAAACATGATTTTATATTTTCCTTGTTAGAAATTCATAGCTTTCATGTAATAATAAAAGCCAGCATTTATTAAGTGCCTAAAAGGAACTGCTGTTTAAACTCATTTAATCCTCACAACAACCTCATAGGAGAGGGAGTCGAATGATGCCCATGTTACAGATGAGGAAACTAAGACCCAGAGAGGTGAAGTAACCTGCTTAAGGTCACACAGCTGGAAAGTGGCAGAGCTGAATTTGAACCCTGGCAATTTGGCTCCCAGCCATGCCTCCATAAACACTTCATCCTACCATCCAGTCCCCTCATCCCTCCCTTGACCCCCTAAATGCACCCTCTCCCCTGTGATCACCACCATTGTCACCCTGGTGTGAGTTCTGCATCTATGCGCAGAAACAGCTTACATACCAAGAAACGTAGAGTTCGCTTTGCTTTTTTTCATGAGGTGTCAGAGACTATGGGCAGTGGTTCTCAAAGTGTGGCCCGCTGGACCACTAGCAGCATCACTGGGGAACTTGTTAGAAATGCAGATTCTCAGGCTTCTGCCTGGAATCAGAAGCTCTGTAGGTCGGACCCAGTAATTTAGGTTTTAACACGACCCCCAGGTAGTTCTGACTCACCCTTATACTATACATTCTGCATTTTTCTTTTTCCACTCCATGATAGGTCTTGGAGATGGTTCTATATAGAAATTGCCTCATTCCATTTTAATAGCTGTATAGTATTCTGCGGTATTCATTCATTCCTTCCCCAAACATTTCCTGAGCACCTACTTTGTGCCAGGAGCTGTTCTAGGCACTGGGACGGGTTGGGGGGTGCGTGTGGAGGGGGCGGAAGGCACAGCAGTATACAAAACAGACAAAAATCTCTGCCCTCCTGGGGCTGGGGCTGACAATCTAGTGAGAAAGACAATAAACAAACAGCCTGATATGTCACTTTAGGTCAGGAGGTCATTACTGCTATGTTGGAAGAAAGGCAGGGCAACTCAGGTGCAGAATGGTCAGGAGCTATTTTGGAAAGAGTGGTCAGAGAAGGGAGCATGTAGCAATCTGAATGAAGCAAGGGAGAGAGCCAGGAGGATATGTTGGGGAAACACATCCCACCGAGGTAGGAGCATGTGTGATATGTTCAGGGAACAGCGAGGAGGCCAGTGCGGCTCCAGCAGAGTGAGCAAGGGCATGATTAGTGGGGGACAGGTTATGGGGTATAGGGGCGGCCCTTGATGTTTTTTAGCCACCCCTGAGGCTGCACAATTCGGCTGCATTCCTGGCTTCTGCTCGAAGATGACACCACCCTGAGCATCTCTGTACACCCAGGGCAGGAGCCCAAAGTGGAACGATTTGTTGACTTTCCTCCCATAAACAAGCCCAGATGGGGGCTTCTGTTTAGGGGGGAGGGGTGGGGACTGGGGCCCAGGAGAGCAGCCAAAGGAGTAGGAAGCTGCGGGGCGGGGGCGGGGGGGGGGGGGAGGGGGGGCGTTGTCTGCGGGGGAGCCGGCCAGTCTTTCTGCCCTAAATAGGCAAGGCTGGGCGTCTGCCCTCTCAGCCCCTCCTCCCTCCTTCCCTCCCTCCTGCCGCCTGCCGTCCAGACAAGCCGCTTTTGTCTGAGGGTCAACCGTCTGCCTGAGGCTGCCACCACCTCTGGCCTCACCCAGATCCGCGTGAGACTCTTCCTGGCTCTGGCCCTGTTTTCCAAAATGGGGTTAAGTCCTAGTGTCTTGGAGACCCCATCTGTGTTGCTTCAGCCCCTACCCCCACCGCGTCATAGTCACTCCCCTTTTAAAGGGTTTTCACCTTCATTTATCCACATCTGATAGGAAATGGTCTTTTCCTGCAGCAAGGATCCAGGGTAGACTTCATCGAAATTTCCCATGGGGATACAGAGCTGTGGCAGACAATGGGGGCTTCTGGGTGGGAATGGAGCAAGGGCAGGAGGAGGATGTGGTCCCTGCTGGGGGCAAAGGAACCCACTGGGGTTCACCGCTGTAGTACAATACCACTAAGGCTAGATTCACAGAAGGACTTTCCAGTAGGCATGGGGGGGATTCTTCATGAGAGGAGGAGCAAAGATTTATGAGTCATGGTCAGCCTATGTCATCCAAATGAGGGAAAGAGTCAGTTTGCAGCAGGGGAGTTCCCTGGTGGTGCAGTGGTTAAGAATCCACCTGCCAATGCAGAGGACACGGGTTCGAGCCCTGGTCCAGGAAGATCCCACATGCCGCGGAGCAACTAAGCCCCTGCGCCACAACTACTGAGCCTACGCTCTAGAGCTCGCGTGCCACAACTGCTGAAGCCTGTGCGCCTAGAGCCCATGCTCTGCAATGAGAAGACCCCACTTGCCGCAACTAGAGAAAGCCCGTGCACAGCAACAAAGACCCAACTCAGCCAAAGATAAATAAGTAAATTTATTTTTTTTTAAATCTGCAGCAGGAAGGACTTAAGGAAGACTTGCAGAAGGACCTTTCATTGGTGATAAGGAGCAGTGGGGGGAAGATAGGAGCATCTGAGAAAGGAGAGTCAAAGTCTGGGAGAAGGCAGACGAATGGATGGCTAAGAGATCTGCTAGGTCCTCAACACCAACTTTTAGCAGTGAACTGCCCTTACAGCAAGAAGACCTGAAGTTACACTCAAAGAGGGACATTCTAATAGGGGTTAAGGGGCCATGAGCACCAGATAGAGGGAAGAGCTGATAGGGAGGGGACAAGGGATGGGGACTTCTGAAGACTTATCACTCACACTTAAGAGGGAACGAGGTGACTGCAGCATGAGGGACTAGAGTTAGACAGCCAGAGAACTTTCTAATGGGATGAAGGGACAGAGATCTTGAGGGGGATCCTGGAACTTGGGTACTCTTTTACCTTTTCGAAATCACAGCCTCCCTGTCAAAGTGAAACTCTGCCCATGAGCTCCTAGAATAGGGGACCAGCTGGCAGAGGACTCGGGGGTACTTCTGACCATCTTGCTTTCCCCACCTCCTCAGGAGGCCTTGCCCGGGCTCATCTGGGACCTGGGCCAGCAGCTGGGAGACCTGAGCCTGGAGTCTGGGGGCCTGGAACAGGAGAGTGGGCGCAGCTCGGGTAAGCATGGTTAGAGGTAGTGGGGTCTGCCTGGGACACCCCACCCCGCTGTCTCCTGCTTCTCAGGCTCCCCACTCTATGCCTCTTGATCTCCTCCTTTCTTCCCCACCCCTGGTTTCCCCTTTCAGGCCCCCCTGATTGTCTCTCCCCTTCTTTTTGGAATCCAGGCTTCTATGAAGACCCCAGCTCCACAGGAGGTCCGGACTCACCACCCTCGACCTTCTGTGGGGACAGTGGCTTCTCTGGATCTGGCTCTTATGGACGCCTGGGTCCCTCTGAACCCCGGGGCATCTATGCCAGCGAGAGGCCCAAGTCCCTAGGTAAGGTGGGTGGGGTTGGGCCCCCCCGAGAGCCAGGGAATGGACAATAAGAGGATGCTTTTAAGCACAAGCATCTGAGTCAGACCAACCTGGATTCGAATTCTGGCTGTGACAGTCCCTTTTTGTGTGATTTTGAGCATGTTGCTTCTTTCTGGCCCTCTGTTTCTCCATCTGTTGAAATGGGATTAATGACAGCACCTACTTCATAGGGAAGTTTTGACTATTCAGTGAGCCTCTGCCCTAAGACATTGAACTTGGCACATGGTAGCCATTAGGTAAACAAAAATTGCTGTTCATTTATTCAAGTAAGTTTCTGAGTCCCTACTATGTGCATTCCTAGCACATATCCTAGGGGTGAGGGATACAGCAGTAAAATCACTGTCTTCATGAAGCTGACATTCTAGTGGGAGAAGTAGATAATATACAAGATAAATAAGTAAAATATCTGGGATATTAGATATTGACATGTACCATGAAAAGAAAATTAGGGAAGGGGACGACGGCGTGTCCCTTGGAGTTGGGGAGGGAACTCCAATTTTAGAAAATATGGCCGGAGAGGACGTCATTGAGACTGTGACATTTGAGTGGCACCCTAAAGTAAGTGAGGGAGTGGGCCAAGCAGATACCCTGAGGGAGGAATAGTTCAGGCAGCAGGAACAGCAAGTACAAAGGCCCTGAGGCTGGAGCGTGACTGGCCCGTTCATCCAGGCCAGTGTAGCTGAAAACCTATAAATGTAGAGGAGTTGGAGGTCAGAGACACAGATGCAGGACAGAACATTCAAGGTCTTATAGGCCACTGTGAAGATTTTGTTATCAACCTAGTGTGCGAGAAGGGGTGAGAGCAGGTTGTGTGTGTGTTTTTAATGGGAGTGGGAGAGTAGGAGAGGCAGTGGGCAATTTGCCCCTCCTAGGCTCACTGGGAAAGGGCTTTGAGAGCCTCTCTTCCTTTTTTGCCTCCCTCCCCTAGGAGACGCCAGTCCCAGTGCACACGAGGCGGTGGGCGCTCGGGCAGCCGTGCCCCGGTCCTTCTCGGCGCCCTACCCGACGGCTGCGGTCCCGGAGGCCTGCTCCTCCGCGGAGCGACGAGCCCGCGCGGGGCCCTTCCTGACGCCCAGCCCCCTGCACGCCGTGGCGCTGCGCAGCCCGCGGCCGTGCAGCCGTCCTCCCCCGGACTCGCCAGACGCCGCGGGCTCCGGGCGGCCCCTGGACGGCTACATCTCGGCGCTCTTGCGCAGGCGCCGCCGCCGGGGGGCGGGCCAGCCCCGGACCAGTCCCGGGGGCGCGGACGGGGGCCCGCGGCGCCAGAACAGCGTGCGCCAGCGGCCGCCCGACGCGTCCCCGCCCCCCGGAGGCGCGCGGTCCGCGCCGGAGCCCCCGGTGGAGCGCGCGGTGGGCCGTTCCGCCAGCCCGGCCCCCTTGGGCCGCGGCTGGGCTTCGCCATGGGAGTCGGAGGCGGCCCCCGAGCCCGCCGCACCGCCCGCTGCCCCTTCGCCCCCCGACAGCCCGGCCGAGGGCCGCCTGGTGAAGGCACAGTACATCCCAGGCGCGCAGGCCGCCACCCGCGGCCTCCCCGGCCGCGCGGCGCGCCGCAAAGCGCCCCCACTGACCCGCGGCCGCAGCGTGGAGCAGTCCCCACCCCGGGAGCGTCCCCGGGCCGCGGGCCGCCGCGGACGCATGACCGAGGCTTCAGGCCGCCGGGGCTCGCCCAGGGCTCGCAAGGCCGCTCGCTCCCAGTCCGAGACCAGCCTTTTGGGCCGCGCCGCCGCGGTTCCTCCGGGTCCCCCCAAGTACCCTACAGCCGAAAGAGAAGAGCCTCGGCCGCCACGGCCCCGCCGTGGTCCAGCGCCCACTCTCGCGGCTCAGGCCGCGGGGTCCTGCCGCCGCTGGCGCTCCACGGCCGAGATCGACGCTGCCGATGGGCGCCGAGGCCGGCCCCGCGGTCCCGCTGCCCGAGGCCCGGGTCCTGGCCCATCCCCGTCAGCTCCTCAGCGCCGTTTGCTCTATGGCTGCGCGGGAAGCGACTCGGAGTGCTCGGCCGGGCGCCTGGGGCCCCTCGGACGCCGGGGCCCGACAGGCGGCGTCGGCGTCGGCGTCGGCTACGGGGAGAGTGAATCTAGCGCCAGCGAGGGGGAGTCGCCTGCCTTCAGCTCCGCATCCAGCGACTCCGATGGCAGCGGTGGCCTCGTGTGGCCGCAGCAGTTGGTGGCAGCCACCGCGGCCTCCGGGCCAGGGGCTGGTGCAGGTGGAGGGGCGCCCGCGGGCCCCGCCAAAGTCTTTGTGAAGATCAAGGCTTCCCACGCGCTCAAGAAGAAGATATTGCGTTTCCGTTCGGGTTCTCTCAAGGTCATGACTACAGTGTGAGTTTAGAGGTTTGCTTGGGCTCCCCCTTCATGGCCTCTGCACCACCACACCCCCAATCACTGACCCTTCTACACCTCCCTTCCAAAGACCACCATTTTCTCTGCTTCCAAAGACCCTTCCTCACTGCCCCATCCACTGCAGTCTTGGTTGAAAAGGCTCCCCCTCCACCACAGGGAGGAATGGGGGAGGAGCCCTGTTTGACCCAGTTCAGCTGCCGGCTCTGCAGCCCTTGGGCAAGAAAGTTCCCTTTCTGTGGGCCTCACTTTCTTCATCTGTACTATGGGTGTACTATGGTATGCAGCAGGGGTAATTCAGTTTGAATTTCCCCATTTTAGTTTAGACACTTAGTCCGTTTGTTCCCCTTCATTTCTCTCACTGAGCCGTCTTATTCCTCCTTTCCATGCCCAGATATGGCCCCCCCATTCACAAAGTGCCCCCCTCCATGTCCCTGGACCCTTAGGATACCCCCTTAGCACCCTGGTCAGAGACTCTGTGTCTGACCCAGACGGTGCCTGCAGAGTGCCCTGGGAAGGGAAGGAGCACTGACTTTGGGGTTTTGAGGGTCAAGTAGGAGTTGGTAACACCTGGAAAGAAAGACTCTTTCACCTCCCTCCCTGGACAGATATGGAGGATTGGGGGGTAGAAGAGGGGAAGGAAGATGGCTTCTATCTCGTGGCACCCTCTGTGAGAGGCAGTGGGGGGAGACCAGGATGACCCTCAGTTGTTCCGATCCAGTATTTTTTTTCTTTTTTTAAACTTACTGTATTTATTATGACGATGGTGACTCCCCAGTGCACAGGGGGGCCAGAATCTGTGTGTTTCTCTAACCTCTTTGTAAATAAATGCACAGTGTTACATACGTGGTGGTGGACTCTCCTTCTGTGGCTAAATGGGCTTTTCCTTTGGACTAATATTTATTGAGCAACTACTGTTTGCTTTGGGTATGGTAGTGTCCAGAACCAGATGGCAGATCCCAGGGTAGGTCTCAATAACATTTTCTTACCATTGAATATTTTACTTCAATGACTCTGACCTTTGGTTGAGTTTTGTTTGGTCGTAAATATGGTTTCATAAAAATGGAAATAATAAATAAAAACCAAAAATGTTTTAAATGGAAATAATATAGGTAAAGGGACAGCCCCAAATGCCTTCTTTCAGAAGTCATCATAATCAGTTTTTTAAAATTATTTATTTATTTATTTATTTATTTATTTATTTATTTATGGCTGTGTTGGGTCTTCGTTTCTGTGCGAGGGCTTTTTCTCTAGTTGCGGCGAGCGGGGGCCACTCTTCATCGCGGTGCGCGGCCTCACTATCGCGGCCTCTCTTGTTGTGGCGCACAGGCTCCAGATGCGCAGGCTCAGTAGGTGTGGCTCACGGGCCCAGTTGTTCCGCGGCATGTGGGATCCTCCCGGTCCAGGGCTTGAACCCATGTCCCCTGCATTGGCAGGCAGACTCTCAACCACTGCGCCATCAGGGAAGCCCCATAATCAGTTTGATGTGCATCCTTGTATGTTTTCCTTTATGTGTTTGCATACATATATGAATCTTGTAGCTATATAAATATATGTAACTATATATATGCATATACATATAGTTACACTCTATATAGGTAAAACTATATATTTACATAAATTGAGCCATATGTATGCCTTGTTTATCAATTTTTTTTGTTATCTGTGCCTGGAGATTTCTATATGCGAAGGATTTTAATTAACTGAGTCTCTGAAGGTTTAGTACTATTTAGCTTTTCTCTTTATTTTATTTTATTTGTTTATGCTTTTCTATTTCTTCTTATGTCAGTTTTACTAAGTTGTATTCTAGGGATTTGTTCATTTCATCTAAATTTAGATGACATATTTTCCTATCACTGTAGTAGCTGCATACGATTCCATGGGGTTGGGGGTACCCATAATCTAACCCTGTTGTCAGCTCCTCAGTTCCTTTGCTATTTTGGACCTTGCTGCAGTTATGTCCTTGTACATGCCTCTTTTTTACATATATGTATTTCTGTAGGATCCACTCCTAGAAATAGACTTGCTTGGTCATTACAGTACCATCATTTAAAAATTTTTAATTGACATGGTCACACTTCCTTCCCCTGAGACTGCCCTCAGTTGACATTTCCAACAGCAATTTCTGAGATGCCCATTTTTCCACTCCTTCACCAAACGAGATGCTATTAATCATTTTCATTTTGCCAATCTGGGGGGGGTTGCAGAATGGTGTTCTGTTTTAATTAGCATGTCTCCCTACTTTCTTTTTTTTTTAAATATTTATTTATTTATTTATTTGGGCTGTGCTGTGTCTCAGTTGTAGCATGCGGACTTCTTAGTTGTGGCACGCAGGCTTCTTAGTTGAGGCATGCAGGCTTCTTAGCTGTGACATGGGGGCTTCTTAGTTGCAGTATGCGGCCTCTTAGTCGCGGCTTGCAGGATCTTAGTTCCCCGACCGGGGATTGAACCGGGGTCACCGCAGTGAAAGTGCTGTGTCCTAACCACTGGACTGCCAAGGAACTCCCAAAGTTATTTTTTAAAGTTTGTGGGAAAAGTCATTGCTTCTCAAGCCCTTGGGAATATTTGCCCCATCTCTGTTTCATAAAAGGGGCAACTAAAGCCAAAAGGGGAAGGGACTTGTCTAAGGATACACAGGCCACACAGTGGTCAAGACGGTTGAAGTACAGATGGCTGACCTTTCTTCCTTTTTAAGATTTTAGTGCTTAATCGTAAAAAATAACAGCTGACACTCAATGAACACTTATTTTATATGCCAGACTCTAGTCTCAGTGACTCATTTAATCCTCACAGTTTCATGGAGGTAGATATGATTATTATGCCCGTTTTACAGATGGAGAAACCGAGGCACAGATCTCTTGAGTAACTTACCTGAAACCAATAAGTAGCAAAGCCAGAATTTAAGTTCAGACTGTCTAAGAGTCCATGCTGTTAGCCATTGCCCTATAAGCCTATTTCTATATGGATCATCTCTAGACGGATACACAAGGAACTGCTCACAGGGATAGGGGCTGGGGGGGGGGCAGGAGGGGATGTTAACATAATAAATATAAAAATTCTATAATTTTTAAAGGTGATAAGGACTGTGGGGGGAAACTGAGCAGAGATATGACGGAATTGGGAGGGATGGGGGAGGAGAGGAGTTTGTGATGTTAAGTAGAGTGATGAGAGGTGGTCTAATTGAGAGGGTGACATTTGAACAGAGACCTGAAGGAGGTGGGGGAGTTAGGCTTGTGGATCTCTTGGGGAAGAACCTCCCAGGCAGAGGGGTCAGCCACTGCTGAAGCCAAAACAGTGCCTAGTATGTTGGCAAAATAGCCAGGAATCCAGCATGTCTGGAGCAGTGAGTGAGGGGGAGAAGAGGGGAAGGCGAGGGCAAAGAATGATTGGGACCACTGCATCCTGTGGGGCCTCGTGGGCCATGGTAAGGAATTTGGCTTTTACTTCTCCGGAGATGGGAGCCATGGGAGAACTCAGAGAAGAAGAGGGACTTAGGTGTTTGGAGGGGAAGAGGGGGTTAACAGTTCTATGGAAATATAATTCACTACCATAAAATTCACCCATGTAAAAGATAGAGCTCAATAGCTTTTGTTTCTTTATTTTCCTTTCCTTGTGATGAGAGCCTTTAAGATTGACTCTTAGCAACTCTCAAATGTTCAATACAGGATTATCAACTATAGTCACCATGTTGTACATTACATCCCATGACATTTCTTTTATAACTGGAAATTTGCTTTTGATCCCCTTCACCCATTTTGCCCATCCCCCCCACCCCTCTGACAACTATCGGTCTGTTCTCTGTACCTATGAACTTGGTTTTGTTTTTGTTTCTATTTATTTATTTATTTAGCTGAAGGACTGTATTTTATTTAATTATTTTTAGTTTTAGTTTTTATTGAAGTATAGTTGATTTACAATGTTGTGCCTGTTTTTGTTTTTAGATTCCATATATAAGCGAGACCATGTGATATTTGTCTTTCTCTGTCTGACTTATGTCACTTGTTGTCCATCCATGTTGTCGCAAAAGGCATGATTTCCTTCTTTTTTATGCCTGAATAATATTGCATTATATTCAAATTTTCTTTATTCAGGCACCCATCGATGAACACTTAGGTCGCTTCTATAATCTTGGCTATTGTAAGAAATGCTGCAATGAACACAGGGGTGCATATATCCTTTCAAATTAGTGTTTTCATTTTCTTCAGATAAATACTCAGAAGTGGAATTGCTGGATCATACAGTAGTTCTATTTTTAATTTTTTGAGGAAACTCCATACTGATTTCCATAGTGGCTGCACCAGTTTACATTCCTAACAATAGTGCAGGAGGGTTCCTTTTTCTCCACATCCTCGAAAACATTTGTTATGACTTGTCTTTTTGATGATGGCCGTTCTGATAGGGGTGAGGTGATATCTCATTGTGGCTTTGATTTGCATTTCCCTGGTGATTAGCGATGTTGAGCACCTTTTCATGTACCTGTTGGCCGTCTGTATGTCTTCTTTGGAAAAATGTTTATTCAGATCCTCTGCCCATTTTTAAATCAGATTTTTTTTTCTTTTGCTATTGAGTTGTATGAGTTCTTTATATATTTTGGATATTAATCCCTTATCCTGTGCATGGTTTGCAAATATTTTCTCCCTTTCTGTAGGTTGCCCTTTCATTTTGTTGATAATTTCCTTTGCTGTGTAGAAGCTTTTAATTTGATGTAGTCCCACTTGTTTATTTTTGCTTTTGTTGCCTTTGCTTTTAGTGTCAAATCCAAAAAATCATCTCCAAGACTGATGTCAAGGAGCTTACCACCTATGTTTTCTTCCAGGACTTTTGTGGTTTCAGGTCTTAGTTTCAAGTATTTAATCCATTTGAGTTACTTTTTGTATATTCTTCTACATGTAGTTGTTCAGTTTTCAGAACACCATTTATTGAAGAGACTATCTTTTCTCTATTGTATATTCTTGGCTCCTTTGTTGTAAATTAATTGCCCATGTATGCATGGGTTTATTTCTGGGCTCTCTATTCTGGTCTATTGATCTATGTGTCTGTTTTTGTACCAGTACCATATTGGGTTTTTTTAAAAAATTTTTATTGGCGTATAGTTGCTTTACAATGTTGTGTTAGTTTCTACTGTACAGCAAAGTGAATCAGCTATACATATACATATATCCCCTCTTTTTTGGATTTCCTTCCCATTTAGGTCACCACAGAGCATCAAGTAGAGTTCCCTGTGCTATACAGTAGGTTCTCATTAGTTATCTATTTTATACATGGTATCAATAGTGTATATATGTCAATCCCAATCTCCCAATTCATCCCATCCCCCCCTTTCCCCCTTGGTATACATACATTTGTTCTCTACATCTGTTTCTCTATTTCTGCTTTGTAAATGAGATCGTCTATACCAATTTTTTTTCAGATTCCACATATATGCGTTAATATACGGTATTTGTTTTTCTCTTTCTGACTTACTTCACTCTGTATGACAGTCTCTAGGTCCATCCACATCTCTACAAATGACCCGATTTTGTTCCTTTTTATGGCTGAGTAATATTCCACTGTATATATGTACCACATCTTCTTTATCCATGCCTCTGTTGGAGAACATTTAGGTTGTTTCCGTGTCCTGGCTATTGTAAATAGTGCTGCAATGAACACTGGGGTGCATGAGTCTTTTTGAATTATGGTTTTCTCTGGGTATATGCCCAGTAGTGGGATTGCTGTGTCCATATTGTTTTAATTACTATACCTTTGTAATATAGTTTGAAACTAGGGTACATTATGCCTCCAGCTTTGTATTTCTTTCTCAAGATTGCTTTAGCTATTCAGGGTCTTTTGTGATTTCATACACATTTGAGAATTGTTTGTTCTATTTCTGTGAAAAATGCCATTGGAAATTTGATAAAGATTGCATTGAACCTGTAGATTGCTTTGGGTAGTATGGACATTTTAACAATATTAATTCTTCCAATCCATGAACACGGGATGTCTTTCCATTTATTTATGTCTTCTTCAATGTCTTTTTATCAATGTCTTATCAATGGCTTTTATTCTAGCCACAGAGTTGTGCTGTGACTATACTATCACCACAGTAAATTTCAGAAAATTTCCATCATCCCAAGTAGAAATTCTGCACCCCTCACTTGTCATCCTCCAGTCTCCCCAGCCCCTGGCAACCACTAATCTACTTTTGTCTCTGTAGAGTTGCCTGTTCTGGACATATAAATGTAATCCTGCAATATGTGGTCTTTTGTAACTGCGTCTTTCACTTAGCATAATGTTTTCAAAGTTCATGCATGTTGTAGCATGTGTCAGTACTTCATTTCTTTTTATTGTCAAATGACAGTCCACTGTTTGGATGTACCACATTTAGTTTATCCATTCATCAGTTGATGGATATTTGGGTTGTTTCCACTTTGGGGCTATTGTGGATAATGCTGCTATGAACATTCATGTACAAGTTTGTGTGTGAACATATGCTTTCATTTCTCTTAGGTAGATACCTAAGAATGGAATTGCTGGGTCATCTGGTAACTCTGTAATCTTTTGAGGAACTGCCAGACTGTTTTCTAAAATGGCAGCATCATTTTACATTCCCACCAGCAGTGTATGAGGGTTCCAGTTTCGCCATTCTCACTAACCCTTGCTATTATTATCTGGGGACTTTGTTAGGGCCCCTCTGGCTGCTCTGTGAGGAACAGGCTGAGGGAGACAGAGTTAGAAGCTGGAAACCCAGTGAGCAGCGACTATAACAGTCCAAGCTGGAGGGCATGGTGCCTGGACCAGAGTGGGGGCAGCAGAGGAGGTGAGAAGTGACTGAATTGTGGACAGACTTTGAAGATGGAGTTAATTGGATCTGTTGCTAGATCAGTTGTGGGGTGTGAGAAGAGGAGGGGAGTCAAGATTGACCCCAAAGATTTACTATCAACTGAGATGGGTAAGACTGTGGTAGGAGTTTGGCGGGTGGAATTAGGAGCTCAGTTTTGGACCACTGAATTTGAGATACTCTAGACATCCGGGTGACAGTGTTCAATAGGGATTGGGTATTCGATACTAGAATTACTGTTGGCGTTCACTGCACGTTTCTTTCTTTTCTTTTCATTTTTTTAAATATTTTTTTTGGCAGTGCCAGGCAGCGTGCAGGATACTAGTTCCCCGACCAGGGATCGAACCCGTGCCCCTTGCGTTGGAAGCGCTGGGTCTTAACCACTGGACGGCCAGGGAAGTCCCACTGCATGTTTCTTGAATAATTAAAGTCAGAACTGAATCCGAATCCAGGGTCTCAGTTTCTCCCTCCAGAAAATGGGGCCAGTAATACCATTGTCATGAGTCTGGGAAATTCCTGTGCAACACAGGGCAGGATTGCACATTTGGAAACTAAGGTTATGCGTAGGGTGGAAAGGTCTGCAACTGGGAAGAGAAATGGAGGTTACGCTCCGTTCAGTCAGTGTACCCCTGTCCATCTCCCCCGCCCCCAGCCTCTGGCTGCCGTCGGAGAGAGGGAGGGGAGACTGGGTTGTCACCCTGTCTTTCCCCGCTCTAAGCTGCGTTTCCTCCTCGGGGGCTGCCCGGGCCAAAACTGCTGATGGAAACCAGCTGCGGAAGGCGCCGAGGTTCGGCGTACGCCCAGGCCCCTCCCCGGCGCCGGCCGACCCCGCTAAGGGAGGGGGACGGGGGCGCCCTAACTCCCCTCCGCTCTTCCGCAGCCGGGCCCGGGGCCCTGGCACGTCCGGCGCGCCTGATGCTTTCCAGATGTGAGCCTGGTTCCCCTCCCCCACCTGGCCCCGTTCCCGCGGGGTAGAAGGGAGGGGAGCTAGAGTCCGATACCCCCCTATCAAATCGCTACCAGGGACCCCGGCCCGTATCCCCTCCCGGCAGGTCTCGTTTCCCTGTTCAAGCGGTAAAAACCGAATTGGGATGGGCTGAGTGCAGTAGAGACGAGGCTCTCCCCCACCTCCACCTCTTCCCCGGGCTCTGCCTCAGCCCCTCCCGCAGCCCACTCGGGGGACACGCCGCACCCAGGCCACGCCCCGACCGACCCGCCCCCCGAACACTCCCCTTATAAACCCCGCCCCGAACCACCACGCCCCTTTGGCTGCCCGGAGGTCTGGCCCCGAGGGCAGGTCCCTCGGACGCGCCTCCGCCTTCAGGTCCCCTGCGGAGGGCGCGGTCTGAGTTGTCTGTCTCTCTACCCCGCTCTGTTTTGTGTCTCTGGGTGTCTGTGTTTCTCGGTCACTATTTCTGTCTCTGTACTTTTCTGTGTGTCTCTCTTGTACCCTGTACGTCTCTATGTCTGTCTCTCTCTGCAACCCTCTGCCTGTCTCTGTCTCTCTTAGCCCCTAGGTCTCTATCTCTCCAAATTTCCGTCTCTGTGTCCCTATCTCTCTCTGCCTCTGTCTCTCCCTGCGTCTCTCTCTCCCTTTCTGAATTTCTGTGTCCCAGTCCATCTTCAATGATCTCCCTCTAGCTCCCTCCACCTTTCTGTGTCTCTTTCCCACGTCTGCATGCCTAGCCGGATAGCGGGGGCGCCTTGCCCTCAGGGTTTCCACAGCCTCCTACGGCTTTGGCGCCGGCGGGGTGGGCAGCTCGGCAGGCCGCGGGCGCCCCCGTGTGGCCCACAGGGGGCTGTAAGGAGAGGACAGCAGCCCGCACGGGTGTGCCTGGTGCAGAACACTGTGGCCGCCCGTGGGTGACACCGGGAGGTAGTGTGTGACGCCAAGAGACTCACTGTGTGAGTGTGTACTACTTGAGATCGCGCGTGACGCCAGAGGTTGTGTGTGGCTGTGTGACCTTGTGAGATTTTCTGTGACAACCAGAAACAGGGTGTGACTGTGTGAAATCGTGTTACACCGAGACGTTGTGTGTGACAGTGTATGTGAGGTGACCGAGATGACCTATAGGTGACTGCGTGTGACACCGTGAGGTTGGGTGTCCCTGAGACACTATTTGGGGGATGTTTGTGACATCGAGAAACCATATGTGAGCAAGAGATCGTGTGTGACAGTGTGCAACATGGTGAGGACAGGAGAGTTGTGTGTGTCACACGGGCGGATGATGTGTGAGAGAGGGTGAGAATGAATGAGTGTGATCCACCAAGTAATGATGTGAGAAGCAGTGTGAGAGGCCCCGGGGGCGGGGGAGCTGGATGTGAGAGAGTGACCATGTGAGTGTGAAACAGGATATGTCAGCCACACTGATGACGTATGAGAAGCTGGGTAGGACTGTGTGTAACACAGATCGTGTGGGACACTGAGACTGGCCCAGTGTCCTGACAGTGCATTAGAGAGTGTTCAACCGTCCTGGGCACTCAGATGGGTGTACAAGAGAAACCTCGTGTGTGTAAGTGTACGTGTGTGACACCAGGAGATTGCGGTGTGAGGGCGACAGCTGTGTGTGACACATTGTGTAAGGCTCGGCATGACATCTTGAGAGATTGTGTGCGATCCTGTGCGGAGCTGTGTGTGTATACTTGACACTCTTGAGTTGTGTAACATGTCACCGGTGAGGATGGGCCAGACTCGGAGAGACTGTGGGGGGCTGCGTGGCATTTTGAGAGGCTGTGTGACTGTGGCGCTCTGGGAGGTTGTGTGTTGAGCACAGCTGGTTCAGGAGACTGTGTGCAGCACCGTGTGACACAGCGAGATATTGTGCATCTCTCTGCCAGGGACTGAGTCTGCTTGCTGAGAGGGGTCGTCTGGGATGGGGTGACACTGAGGTGGGGGATGTGACAGGGTGGCAGAGCATATGTAATGGAGTGAGAGGCTGTGTGGGACCCACAGGAGAGATTTGTGTGACTGTGGAATAAATGCAGCAGAGCGTGGGGCACATCTTGAGAGACTGTCTTTACCTGTGAGTGTGTGTATGTGTGTGCGTGTGTGTGTGTGTGTGTGTGTGTGTGTGAGAGAGAGGGACAGAGATAGAGACAGAGATTGAGAGGGGAGACTGCGAGAGAGATAGAGGGAGAGAGAGGCACAGAAACACAAAGACAAAGAGGGGGACGGACAGACATAACAAGAGGACCCAGAGAGACAGAGGCGAGGCAGCGAGGGCGAAGGGGATGGTGGTGGCAGTGGCAGGAGGAGGCGGGTCCTCAGAGACTGTGCCCCAGGAGAGGGGGCGGGGCTGAGGGGGGACCCAGACGCTGCTTCCCAGCCTCTGCCACCCGCCCGCCATCCCGGCCCTGAGCAGCAACAGGTAGGAGGCTCTGGTCTTGGCCCCGACAGCTAGTTCCTCTGCCTGGGAATGAATGGATGCGTGAGTGAATGAATGACTTTATACTTCTGCATCTCCATCAGCCTGTCTCTCCCTCTGTCCCTCCATGTGCCCCTCTCTGTCCCCCTTCGTCACTCCATCTCTCCTCCTGCCCTTCCACTTCCTTCTCTCTGTCCCCCTGCCCCTTCTCTCCTCTGTCCCTTTACCTCCTCTGTGCCTCTCTCTCCCCCTCCTCGCTGTCCCTCCCTCTACCGCTCCGTTTGTCCCTCTCTATCCTCTCCCACTCCATCACTCCATCCCTCCCCAACCCTTCCATCTCCCCTTCTCTATCCTCCCTCTGTCCCTTCGTCCCCTCTGTGCTTCCCTCCCCCTGTATCACTCTGTCCCTTTCTTTACCCCTCTATTTGTCTCCCTCTCTCTCTGCTCCCTCCATCACTCCGTCCCTCCCCATCTCTCCATCTTTCTGTCCCTCCTCAGTCTCTTTATTCCCCCCTGTGCCTCAGTCTCTGCCTCTGTCATTTTGTCTCTTCCTCTGCCCCTCTGTCTGTCCCTCTTTCCATCCTCTCTGCCCCTCTCCCAGTCATGGCTGGGTTGCCCCCCTCTCCAGCCCTCTCCCTGGCTGCTAATGAGCAAGAGGAGCCTTTGAAGTGGCCAGAGCTGGGGTTGTGGGGGGGCTCCCCGAGGGGGGCGGAGGGGGCAGCTGCTGCGAAGGCCCTAATGAGGCCCCCTCTGGGCCCCTCCCGCCGTGATCTTAATTCCTCCTTCTCCCTGGAGCCACCGCTAATTGGCCTGGGGAGGGCCCCCTCCTGGCTCATGCTCTATCCCCGGGAGGTGAAGACACCTGGATCCCTGGATCTTGATCCAACACCTGTGGCCCTGTCCTTCTGTCCCTCCCTCCACCTGCCTCGCAGCCTCCCATCTGTGCTTCCCTCCCGGCTTCCCTCTCCTCTCTCTGTTCCTCCCTCCACCTGACTCTAGGTACCCCATCCGTGCACCCCTCCACCCCTCCACTTGCCCCTCTCCTCTCTGTTCATCTGTCCCTCTTTCGGCCGGCTTCTTGGTCCCCCATCTGCGCAGATCTTCATCTCTCCCCTTCTGTTTTCCTGTTCCTTCCTCCACCTTCCTCTGGGCACCCCTTTCGTGCGCCCTTCCACGCACGCCCCTGTTACTGGGTCCCATCACCACCGCCATCCCTATCTGGGGACCCAGCTTTGCCCTAGCCTGCCCCTCCGCCCCGACTCCCGCCGGCTTTTAACCCTGTCCCCGCCGCAGCCATGTCCAACAACATGGCCAAGATAGCGGAGGCCCGGAAGACGGTGGAACAGCTGAAGCTGGAGGTGAACATCGACCGTATGAAGGTGCTGGGTCGGGGTGGGGAGGAAGGCGGGGGCTCCGGGGCTGGGGTTTGGACCGGTCAGTGTTGGGAGTGGGGCCGGGAGCCGTGGAGAGATCCCCTTCGGAACCGGACAGAACCCGGGGAGGGGGCCTAGACAAGGGGGCGGAGCCCAATAAGGGACGTGGCCAGAGCTAAGGCGGGGCCCAAGGGCGGGCCGGGGAATGGGAGCGGTCCGGACAAGGGGGCGGGGTCTGATAAGGGGCGGGCCTGATCCGAGAAGGGGCCCAGGCAAAGGGCGGGGCGGGGCGTGAACATCTCCACCTGGGTGCCCGCAGGTGTCACAGGCGGCGGCCGAGCTCCTGGCCTTCTGCGAGGCTCACGCCAAAGACGACCCGTTGGTGACGCCGGTACCCGCCGCAGAGAACCCCTTCCGCGACAAGCGCCTCTTTTGCGTCCTGCTCTGAGCCCTCCCGACAGCTTACCCTCCCATGTCAAAGTATGAATCCAATAAACGTGTTGACTGTGGTGGTGCCTGTGCTTTCGGGGAAACTGAGGCACGCGCAGAGCTTGGGGCCACCGTAGGGGAGCCGGTGTCCCGTCTCACCCCTTCTGAGTGTGTGTGGAGTGTCTGGCGGGGCGTGAGGTTATGCAGGGTTTGTGGATGCGGAGGGGTTAGGGGAGGAAATGAGCGCTCCTGGCTCTGGCCTCCACAGAGTGTTCCGCGATCCTGAATTTATTTAATCGACCCAGCAGCCTCAGAAAGCAGCTGGCTACTTGTATGACACCCATTTTGCAGATGTGGAAACTGAGCCAAAGGTGGCTAGGAGATAATGGGGTGAAAACTGGACTCCAGCGCTCCCTGAACCTCTCAGCTGGCCTCTCTTCTCTCCTCCCTCCTGGGTTGGAGGTTCTTAGAATCCCCAGTGTCCACCTTTCTCATCCCCTGAATGATTCCACCCCCTTTTCCCACATCTGGTTAGTCCCTGACACAGGCCCCCCTCTCCTTAAGCACTGAACTTCTCTCTGTTCATTTATTCATTCTTCCGAACACTCCTGGCCCTGTGCTGGTTGAAACTGGGGACATGGCCATGACTGAGACAGTCCTGGCCCTGGGCTCCTGGGGCTCAGAATCCAGTGGGAGAGACAGACCTGTCCCCAGATAGTGATGATTCAGAGTGGGCAAGGCTGGGATGGGGGAATTCAGAGGGAATGCCTGACTCAGCTTGAAGGTCCAGGAGGGCTTCCTGGAGGAGGGAACATCTGTGCTGGGACATGGTGATAATAAAACTTGGGGACCCAGGGGACTTCCCTGGCGGTCCTGTGGTTAAGACTCTGTGCTTCCACTGCAGGGGTAACGGGTTTGATCCCTCGTCGGGGGAAATAAGATCCTGCATGCCGCAGGATGTGGCCAAAAAAACCCCAAAAAAATCAAACACAAAAACTTGGGGACTCAGAGAAGAGAGATGTGTGGCTACGGGAGACAAATTAGTGTATGCATTCCTCCCGATTTCCTTTGTTCTGGGGACACAGGTGACTATGACAGCCCTGGTTCCTGTCCTGTGTTTCCCATGTCACACATTGGTGGTCTGCAGGACCTATATAGCCTGCAGTTAGATAGGAGTACTTCACATAAAAGTCCATATTTCTGGCTTCTTCCATTTGGAAGGGCTGGTGACCTCAGACCTGCACAACCCTGCAGGGTGACCAGAGGCTATGAGATGGACCCTGGGCCTTCTAGTTTGCCAAAGTCCCCACCATACCCTATTGTCTCCCAGTTAAGGAGGCTGAGAGTCAGTTACTATTTATCACAGGCCTGTGCCGAGGGCTTCCTACAGAGGAATGAAGAGAAATGTAAAATATCTTGAACCCATGTCTCTGTTGAAAATAAAGAAATGCAAACTGGACTTCCCTGGTGGCACAGTGGTTAAGAATCTGCCTGCCAATGCAAGGGACATGCATTCCAGCCCTGGTCCAGGAAGATCCCACGTGCCACGGAGCAGCAACTAAGCCCACGCGCCACAACTACTGAGCCTGTGCTCTAGAGCCCGCGAGACACAACTACTGAGCCCGCAAGCCACAGCTACTGAAGCCCGTGTGCCTAGAGCCTGTGCTCCGCAACAAGAGGAGCCACCGCAATGAGAAGCCCGTGCACCACAACAAAGAGTAGCCCCCGCTCACCACAACTAGAGAAAGCCCGCGCGCAGCAACGAAGACCCAACGCAGCCAACAATAAATAAATTAATTAAAAAAAAAAAAAAGAAATGCAGGCTGGGTGACCTGTGGGTTTGGTTAATTATTTTACCTGGTTGGTCCAAGGGCCACTGAGTTTGCAACCTCTCCCCTCTCCTCACTCTCTCTTGTCTTGAGACTGCACCCTGGATCTGGATGAAGATGGCTCACTGGGCCTCCCCTCCCCAGAAAGAGACTGTGCCTGCGTCTGGCAAGTGCTCCATTATTCACATTGGATTAGGGTCCCCTGGGTCCCAACTCTGAGCTTCCTGTTGAATTGAGGCAAGAGAAGCTGTAATTATATCTCCCTCCTGTCTCCTACCTCTCAGCTGGCTCCGGTCTGGTTGCATCATGTCTGTGGGAGCCCCAGGGGAGATGGGGGACAGAGAGAGCCAAGGATGAGCTCGGGGTGGGGAGTGGGGGGAGGACGGATGCTGGGAGGGAAGTTGCCAGAAGGATTCTGGAATTTCACAGACCCAGCATCCTTGCATCTTAGAACCTGAAATGCAAAGGTATCTAGAATCCCAGGAACTTGAAAGGCTGGAATTCTGGAGTCTTTGAACAGTGCGGGGCCAGGATGCTGGGGTCCAGCCCCCTTGTCGGGTTAGGATTCCGGAGCTCGGCACTTCAGGGGTGTAAGGATTTCTTGAGCCTGGACTGTTGGGATTTAGATCCTTTGAGCCCTGGGATCTTGGAGCTGGTCTCGGGGAATGGAAGCTGGGGAGAAGCAAGTGGGGCTGGCTGACCTGGTGGGGGGCAGGGAGTGGGAGGAAATGTCTGCCTGGAGAAGGAGGGGAGCTGGGTGAGCCTGCACCCAGACTGAGGCTGGGAGGGAGGAGAAGCCAGAAGGGAGAAGCCAGAGCAGGTCCTGGGTGACCAGCCTGCAAACCAGATAACCTCATTAGCGGGTATGACTGCGTAGCACCCGCTTCTGGTTACCCGCTGCTCTTTCCTGCCACCCCCAGCTCTGAAGTCAGCTCTGGGGTCCGGCCCAGGCTGGAGTCAGAGCCAGGCCAAGAGGCAGAGAGGTGGACGCCTGGGGTAGTGCTTGTGCCCAGCAGTTCTCTCCCACTTCACCCCAAACCCCAGGGCTGGGGGCTGCCCCACCCAGCTGTCGTCCCTCCACACCCCACCCATGTGCTTGGCACTGAGGGGCCGGGGGTAAGGGGTGGGGCAGCCCAGAGCCAGAAGGAGCCATAATCACGGCCATCACTTATTGGGAGTCCGGTTTCACAAGCCCCATCTCCCTTAATTCTCACGGTGGCCCCCAAAAGACTCTGTTTACCCCCATTTTACAGACATGGAAGACCGGCATGGAGAAGTGATGTCACCTGGTCAGCTGGGGCTTGAGGATGGAGTGGGAGGAGTCGATGGATGACTTCAGGAGGGGCTGGAGGGGTTCAAACGGGGCCTTGAAGAACAGAAGTGAGGGGATCTCAGGTGAGGTGCACAGCCCAGGCAAAGGTGGGAAAGGAGCGACAGAGCAGGGACCCCAGGAGCCGGAGAGGGAACCAACGGCCAGTAGGTAGGCAAGGGCCCATTGGTGGTGGAGAAAAGGGCGGTGGGCAGAAAAAACTGGCCCCTAGCTGGAGCGGCTGGGGCCTGCTAAGGAAGGAAGGGTCAGCATGGACCCACAGCGGCTCCTCACAGCGGTGAGTGGGCACAGGCGACAGGCGGGCCTGGCAGGCGTGAGCAGCTGGTGGCGCGTGTGCAGGGTACGAGGTGAGGCCAGCTTCCTCCCAGGGCAGGGCCAGAAGGACGGAAACCAGGGAGCCAGGAGAGGGTCGGGCGCAGGGCGGGCTGGCATCTTAGGTCAGGCAGGCCTGGGCAGGCAGCAGGAGGTGCCGGCGGCAGGTGTGGAAGGGCCCATCCCGGTCCCATTTCCTGCCCTGGTTGGTGCTTGCCCTCTTGAGGACACCCACCCGGATGGAATGACTCAGCCGAGGGCCTGCCCAGCCTCCAGCTATGACCTTCCTCTCCCGTCACTTTCGCTTGCCGCTTGGGACGGCGCCCCCATCGGATGGTGCCCTCTGAGCCCCTCTGCGCCCCTAGCCCTTGGCACACGGTGAGTGGGTTAGGGTTCGCTGGATGAATAACAACACCAACGGTAGCTGTTTGAGGACTTCCTAGAGGCAGGCAGGGTGAATTCTGTCTCTGACCTTCCAACAACATCCCAAGGGCATGGCAGCCATTTGATGAAGAACATCGAGGCTTAGAGACCCACGTGGGCCAACACAGCCGTAAAGAAACAGGTGGGCCCCAATAAACAGACACGCATGGACGCACCAGTAGACACAGATGCACAAAGAGACCTTAGAGGAAAGAATGCCCTCCACTGACACACACACACACACACACACATCACACTCACTAGGCTGATACGATGCTCGCTTAGGTCACACAATCCCACACATGAAGTTCACACATCCACAGTCCCTAGCACACCCCCTCCCAGGTACCCGTTCTTCCCCCCCTCCCAGAGCTGTGTGTCCATTTCCAGTTGTCTCTGGGCTGTCCTCTCTCTTCTGTGGCGCTGCCCCAGGGTCCCTCTGGGGAGGCCTGACTCGTGGCAGGGGGAGGGTGCTGACTCACCCATCCAGAGCAGTTCCTTCCCACAGCTCTTCCCGCCCCTGGAAGCCACCCCATTCCCAGCCCAGCCCAGTGGGGGTGACCTCTCGCCCCAGGGCACCCGGGTGGAAGGGGAACGCTTTGTGCCCTTGTCGTGGGGTGAGCGTGTCCAACACTGGCACGGACCCCAGGGACCCTTAGTCCCCTCCTTAGGAATGAGTTACAGTTACCACTTCTCCTGCCTGCTCTGGAGCCCAGAAATGATGCCAGGGTCGCCAGGGCTCCCGGCTCCCAGCGGCAAAAGTGGGGAAACTGAGGCCTGTGGGGGGGCCTGTCTGAGGCCCCGCTGGGCATGGGAGCAGCGTGGACTTTCTGAATGCTCAGCAGTGCCTGGTGGGGGCAGGAAGCCAGTGGGAGGGAAGTTCCAGGAACCAGAGCTCCACCCGCACCTCCTCCGGCACCCCTGCAACATGCCTGATGCAGAGACAGGACGCAAGCCTGCCAGGCATCACCCTCCATTAATGTGATAGAACTTCCTGAGCTCCCTCTGCTCTGCCTGGGATCGAAGAGAGTGAGGGCGGTACCACGTGGCCAGGAGGCCTGAGACACACACACACAGGCGCCCTCCGAGTGGGGCTGAGTGGTCATTCTCGGAGGCCCTGGTGTGGCTGGAGCTGGGGCATCCATCCTGGCGGAAGCTGGCGGTGCCAGCTGGGCATGGGTGATAGGGAGATGGAGGAGGGGGAGGGGGGAGGGGATTGTGGTCATGGAGGCGGGGGTGGCATGGCGATGGAGAGGGGAAGTCTGTAGCTGCCCAACGTCCAGTCCTTGGGGTCGGGAGCACCCTTCCTGGCCTTGGATGGGATACAGTATGTACACAGGCTCTCTCCTTGTTACAAAGAGGGGTCTGGGATGGGCCACGGGCCATGGTCGGCCACCAGGCCCATGAAGCCCATTGTACAGATTAGGAAACTGAGGTCCACTGGCTTCCCATCCTGGCCTGGGACTATCCCATAGCAAGCAGGTGGTCGAATTGGGACAGAAACTCCAGTCAAATGGAGTGAGACCTTGAATTTGTCATCTCTGCACTTAAACTGACTCCCTGAAAAATAAGAGGTGTCTGAGAAGGTCTCTGAGGTCCCATCTGGCCCTTATGGGTTGGGAGGCTGCATGGGAAGCCATGGGCTCAGTGGCAACAGGGACTGGTGACCGCTGTGCTGGCGTCTGGGACACACAGGCTGATCACACTGGCTGGAGGGTGGCGGCTCTGCGGCTGGTGATGTGTTTGCGGAGGAGTGGGAGAAATTAAGGAACGGCAGTGTTGGAGCCCTGGACGGCTGTCTGTGGCTAAAATATTATTCCTTGAAGTCAAGGTCACCAGAACTTGGCCTGAGGCCTGGGAGTGCTAGGGTGAGAGGCAAGAGGGCGGGAGGGTGCTCCCCTTTGATACTGAGCAGTGGAAACCCTGGCGGGGGGGGGGGGCGCTGGTCCCCTACCAGCAGATGCCAAGTCTCTCCTCCCCCCACACCCCCTCCCCAGGGCTCATGGAAGGAGTGAACTGTGTCCAGGGAAAAGAAAGCTCAGTAGTGCCTGGAAAACACTACATCAGGCAGGAATTTCCTGGTCATTTCTCAATCCTTGGGCAATGTTCTAACCCCGCAGGGCCTGAGCCCAGAATAGATGCCAGAAGCCACCCCAGACAGCCTTGCAGACTGGTCAGCTGTGCCCCTCAGGTCCCGCCCGGGTCCCTGCTGGCAAGCTCCCAACTCCAGGGTGATGATGACTCAGGTGATCCCCACCCGGGGCCGATGCTGGGAAGGGAAGAAAGCTGGCAGAGTCCTGAGTGTGCGAGGTGGCAGGTGGCTCGGTGATGGGGACGGTGAGAGGACACAAGGAGGGGGAGGGGGAGGCGGGAGATGGATGTCTTGGGGAGAGGGGATGGAGGGAGCGTGCCAGGGAAGGCGGGGACGGAGGCCAGGGCCCTCTGGAGAAAGCAGGGGGCGGGAACGTGGGGCAGAGAGAGGAAATGAAAAAGCCGGGGTGAGCAGGCAAGATGAGTAGGAAGGGAGGGAGGAGGGGGGGAAGTAGGGAGAAGCTGACACTCGGAGAGCGAGCAAGACCCCGGAGAAGGAGCGAGGGGACAGAGGAGGAGCTGAGAGAGACCGCAGAGGTGCAGTGAGGAGGGGCTGGGAAAGCAGAAACGCAGAGAAGGGAATAGACGGCTGTCGGGAGAGAGAGAGGGAGGGAGGGAGGGAGGCAGAGGGGGTGGACCAGGGAGGGGACAGAGACAGAGACACAGCAAGAGACAGAGACAGAGAAGGAAAGAACTAGGGGCTTGAAGAGGAAAAGACTAGACAGGGAAACAGATGTAGGGAAGGAAAGAAATAAGGGAAAGAGAGAGAGAGAGTACGGGAGGCTGGGGAAGACAGAGGGGAGAGAAATAGAAATAGACGGACGGTCGCACAACAAGAACTGCGGTGGGTTGACTGGGACCCTCCCTCCCCCCCACCTCCAACTGCAGCGAGGACCCCGGGGAGGGGAGCGCGGTGGTGGGCGTCGCAGGGGCGGACCCGGCTACCCCTCCGTCCCCACCTCCCACCGCGGGAACCCTTCCGGCCCGGGCGGCTGCGGGAGACCGGGGATGGCGGATTCGTGCCAGAACCTCACGTATGTGCGGGACTCGGTGGGCCCGGCCACCAGCGCCCTGATGTTCGTGGCGGGCGTGGTGGGCAACGGGCTGGCGCTGGGCATCTTGGGGGCGCGGCGACGGTCACGCCCCTCGGCCTTCGCGGTGCTGGTCACCGGGCTGGCGGTCACCGACCTGCTGGGCACGTGCTTCCTGAGTCCAGCGGTGTTCGCGGCCTACGCCCGCAACAGCTCGCTGCTGGGCCTGGCCCGGGGCCGCCCGGCGCTGTGCGATGCCTTCGCCTTCGCCATGACCTTCTTCGGCCTGGCCTCCACGCTCATCCTCTTCGCCATGGCCGTGGAGCGCTGCCTGGCGCTCAGTCACCCCTACCTCTACGCCCAGCTGGACGGGCCGCGCCGCGCCCGCCTGGCGCTGCCCGCCATCTACGCCTTCTGCACCGTCTTCTGCTCGCTGCCCCTGCTGGGCCTGGGCCAACACCAGCAGTACTGCCCGGGCAGCTGGTGCTTCATCCGTATGCGCTCGGCCGAGCTGGGTGGCTGCGCATTCTCGCTGGCCTACGCCAGCCTCGTGGCCCTGCTGGTGGCCGCCATCATCCTCTGCAACGGCTCGGTCACCTTCAGCCTCTGCCGCATGTACCGCCAGCAGAGGCGCCACCACGGCTCGCTGGTCCCCGGCCCCCGGGCGGGCGAAGATGAGGTTGACCACCTGATTCTGCTGGGCCTCATGACGGGCATCATGGCCGTGTGCTCCCTGCCTCTCACGGTGAGTCCCCTCGGCAGATCGGGGTGGGCGGTGGGGAGGAAGGCAGAGCCCAGCGCCATCCTCCATCGTTTGTACCCATTTCACAGATGGGGAAACTGAGACCCAAAGAGGTGAGAGGCTTTGTCCAGGGTCAAACAACTCCCAACTTGCTGGAGAAGTCTCCCCATTTGCTTCTGCCCCATTTGATTCCTTCTGACCCTTGTCTCCCCCTTCCACATCTCTAGCCCCCCAACCCTACCAATTCCACCCCCCCACCAACCTTCTCCTACCCCTGCAATGATAATAAGATCTGCCATTCATTGCTCTCTGTCCACCCTGTGCTCAGTGGTTTAGAAATCCTTTCTCCGATAATCTCCAAAATGATCTTATGCATCTATTCCACAAGCATTTAGCAAGAAATGTGACGAAGTCTCTGCCCTGTCACCCTTTTTACAGATGAGGGGTGATGATGTCTTTTGCCCATGATCACGCAGAGGCAGGTCTGCACCCTGGGCTCCTCTGATGCCAGAGTCTGATCTCCCCGCCACCATGCTCCCCACTTCCCCAGCCCCACCCATGGGTCTGCCCTTGGCATCTCCTGGCCTCGCCCCTTTCCTGCAGGAACTCCTGCCCTGCCCCTCCCAAATTGCAGCAGGGCCAACCCTGGTCCTGTGGCACCCAGTCATCCTGTCTATACTCTGGGCCTCGGTTTCTCTTTCTGTAAAACGCAAGGGCTGGGCTAGATCTGAGGGTCGTCAAACCTTTGGGGGGTTACAGAGGACTCAGAAACTGGACACACACAGACATAACCCTGGGACCCAGACCTACCGCCCCATCTCTCTCCCTCTAGGGCTTTGCTGGCTGTCTCCTGGGGCTTTCTCTCCCTCTGCTCCCCCGATGCACTTCTTTGTTAATTTTCATCTTATCTTATTTCCTTCCCCTTCCGACAGGCCACCCCTCCCTCATTTCTGCCAATGAGCAAGTGGGGGGAGGGGATCGAGGGTGGGGTGTGGGTGGGGGCAGAGGACTCGTGGGTGCTGCTTGACACCCTCACTCTGCCCTCAGATCCGCGGCTTCACCCAGGCCATCGCCCCGGACAGCAGTGAGATGGGGGACCTCCTCGCTTTCCGTTTCAATGCCTTCAACCCCATCCTGGACCCCTGGGTCTTCATCCTTTTCCGCAAGGCCGTCTTCCAGCGGCTCAAGCTCTGGTTCTGTTGCTTGTGCCCGAGGCCTGGCCAGGGTGACTTGCAGACGTCCCTCTCCCAGCCGCCCTCGGGGAGGAAGGGCTCAAGGGCCCCCACTGCTCTCGGGGGGAAGGAAGGGAGCTGGGTGCATTTGTCAGCCTGGGGCGAGGGGCAGGGGGCACCCTTGCCTGTCCCACAGCCATCCAGCAGCACCGTGGGAACACCGTCCAAAGTGGGGTCCGAGACAGCCTGCTCCCTCTGCTGACATCTGCCCCGTGATCTCCTGCCCTGTCTTCCGGGAGCAGGAGCCAGAAATTCAGGGACATGACCGATGGCTGCGGGTGGACAAGCCCAGAGATGGATCCTGGAGCCCAGCCGGCCAGAATGTTGACCCCCCTGGATTCAGGGGGTGATCAGCTGCTATTCCTCCTCCTTCAGGGTGACCACGATGGGCTGTGGGAGGAGGGAGAGAGGGAGAGGAAACAATTATCCTGGAGCATAAAAAGAGCAGTTCTCTCAAAATATCCGGTGGCCTGGGTGGCCTGGTCTGGCCCTCGCTTTGCCCATCCATCTCACTGTCTAAATATTTAGAAGGCAGAAGAGTTCCCAGCAGCTTCTGTGCACTCAGGTCTCATCTGGTTAGGCTTCTGGCTCTGATCCTCATTCATTCAGGGTGCCCTGGATACCCACCCCAAACCCCCGGCGGACAGCCCTGCCCTCTCCCAGTCTACTCCAAGAGCCACCCTCTCTCTGCCTCACGGGAGCCCAGGATTCTCCGACAAGCTCCCTGCTTCCCTTTACTTCTGATTCCCCATCAGACTTGGGAGGCCTGGTCCCCGCAGGGGAGGTGAAGAAGGGGAGACTTGCATTGTGGGTGACACCACTGGACAGGTGCCTGGAAACTGCATGGCTTGGTGAGTTGCAAGATGTGGATGGTGGGGCCCTGGGCTGGGGGAGAAGCTGGAGAATGAAGCGGTGGGAGGTACGGACCCCAGGGATGGCCCAGGAACTCAGACCTAAGTCCTGTGCCTGTCCCTATGCCCCCTCGCAGAGCCTCACTTCACCGCCTGTGTCCTGGGAACTGCCACAAAAATGTCATTCATTCATTCATTCATTCATTCAACAAATAGTGGGCGCTGACTCTACCAGGTGCTGGGGACACAGAGCAGTCTCGGCCCCACCCTGGACTCCTCTGGGGTGATTTCCAGCCTTCAGTTCCCCTTCTGACTGCTGGGGTAATGTTCAGCCATCCCCCCCTCCCCCCTTCTCGTTGCCATCCCCTGCCCTCAGGTACAGAATTCAAGGGTTTTCCAGGAGTGAACATGAAAGGAAGTGGTACTTCTGGTGGTGGGAGGAGGTGAATGGGAAAGCCCCCAGACTCAACCCCAGCCCTGGGTTCCCCTTTCTCACTTGGCTTCAGGGTTAAAACAATAAATCTGCCCCTGAGGAGGGCTGGAGGAGTAGATGAGGCATGAGCTTCCTATAAAGACAATAGCGGTGGCTAAAGTGAGTCCTTCGCCTCGTGAATTGCACCCTCCCGCTCCAGGCTGCTATTATTAGAGCCCTTCTACACAGGCTGGAATCAAGGTCCGGAGAGGGCCATCACCAGCCCCAGGAGAAAGCTCAGCCTGCAGGTGGAGCTGGGTTTGTGAGGGTTCCAAGGTTGTTTTTTTTTTTGGCCATGCCTCGCTGCTTGCGGGATCTTAGTTCCCTGACCAGCCATGGAAACCGTGCCCCCTACAGTGGAAGCCCAGAGTCCTAACCACTGGACCACCAGGGAAGTCCCTGGTCTATCTTTTTATCTCCTTAGCTCAGATCACTGTTGGGCTGATGAGTTTGCTTTGGTTTCCTTTTGCGTAGGATGGTGATCATAATCTAATACTTAGCTTACAAGGCTGTGCTGAGGATTAAATGATTACCCCGAAAAGCAATTTAGCACAGGGCCTGGAGTAAAGCCCACAATACGTGTTACTGTTACTGCCATTGTTGTTGTTGTGGCTATTGTAGTGGTCTTTGGCATCTGGGCAAATGCGGTTTGAAAACACTTTTCTCCATTGTTTTGACTTCTTCCCACCAGACATTATGTTTCATTTGAAGAGGTGTCTGCGAGAGTTAAAAATAGGTCAAACGACTGCTTAATGGGTATGGGGTTTCCTTTTGGGGTGATGAAAATGTCCTGGAACTAGATAGCGACGGTGGTTGTACAACATCGTGAATGTACTAAATGTCACTGAATGGTACTTTTTAAGATGGTTAAAATGGTACATTTTGTGTTATGGGTATTTTACCACAATAAAAAAAAATGTAATACTGAAAAAAAAATTGAGGAAGTTTAGAAACTTTTATAGCAGTCTTGCCAGAGTAATATTGTATCGCTTGAATTTATTTTTCATTTATTTTTAAAATATTTTATTTTATTTTATTTTATTTATTTTTGGCTGCGTAGGGTCTTCGTTGCTGCACATGGGCTTTCTCTAGTTGTGGCGAGCGGGGGCTACTCTCCATTGCAGTGCGCGGGCTTCTCATTGCGGTGGCTTCTCTTGTTGCGGAGCACGGGCTCTAGGCACGCGGGCTTCAGTAGTTGCGGCTCACGGGCTTAGTTGCTCTGCGGCATGTGGGATCTTCCCAGACTAGGGATTGAACCAGTGTCCCCCGCATTGGCAGGCGGATTCTTAACCACTGCGCCACCAGGGAAGTCCTATTGCTTGAATTTAATAGTTAAAATTTGACTTGTACCAAAACAAACCAAAAAACAGTTCAAGAAACATCAGGTGGGGTCCGGCCTTTGTTACCAATCCTGGCCCGGCCTCAGTGGGAACCAGCCCAGAGGTGCCCCTGGAGGACCGTGCAGAAGGGATGGGATGGAGGGGCTGCGTTTCAGGCAGGAGTCGAGGTGGGCCAGGGCTGCCTGTCCAGGCAAGACCCCGGGGGCGGGGGGCACGCTTGCCTCCTCTCTCTGCGCCGCCCCGGAAGGTGGGTCGGTTCTGGCCTCAGCATTCGCCGAATGGCAGCGCAGGGCTGGGCTTTTGAACCCACAGCATCCTCACCCAAGGTGGGTGCCATTATCAGTCCTATTTTTCGGATGTGGATTAAGGGGAGGAGAGGAGTAAGTGTAGAAGCTGGTTTTCTGCTGGCTTTTACCCACCAGGCCTAACATCTCAGGAATCTGCCCCCTCCTCTGCATCCCACTGTTTATCTTAGACCCCCACCAGCTCTGGCCTGGATGTCTACACTGTCTGCCAGGGCGTGGGTTTTCAAACAACTCCCTCGGCCCCTCCAGGATGATTCGGAAGCTCCTCTCCTGGCTGGTTCCTGACCCCTGACTGGCCGGGTAGCCTCTCCGCTGGCTGCCATGGTCCTGTCTGGAGGTCCTGTCTGAATGGTTCCTCCCCTGCCTGCCGAGCTCCAAGGAGTCCCACTGCCCGGAGGCCGACTCCCACGCTCTCTGCTTGGCCGCAGCAGACAACCGAGGTTTCCCCAAAGAGCCCGTGACCTTTGGGGCCTCCACCTCTTAGCTCACTGAGCTCACCCTTCCCGTGAGAGTGTTTCCCCTTCTGCATCCGTCAAAAGCTCCCTTGCCCTTCAAGTTCCTGCTTAGGCTATTCTTCCTCCTTGAAGACTTAATCACTCCTCTCAGGTGCTCTCAGCGCATCTGGGGTTCCACAATGGTCCTCACTGCAGCCTGTTGTGGCACAGACGTTTGTTCATTCATTCAGCAGGCTCTGATTGAGGGCTTACTGTATGTCAGGTTTTGTCCGTATGATGCTGGGGACATGGCAGGGACAGACAGCCTTGGCCCTGCTCTCCTGGAGCTCACGGTTCAGAGTGGGCAGGGCTGGATGTTGGGAAGGGTGGAGTCTTGGGGGACATCAGGGAGGGCTTCTTGGAGGAGGAGATGGCTGAGCCAGGACCTGAGGATTGGAAGAAAGTGAAGCAAGTAAAGAAGGGTGTTTCTGTTGTGCTCACAGTTCTGACTCTGGCCTCTGATGCCTCCTCTTTTTCGTCTCATTCATTCATTCAACACATATTCCCTTGAGCCTGCTCTGGACCCACGGCTGCTCTGTGCCTGCTGGGGAAATAGCAGTGACTGACACCGCCTTGGCCCTACCTCGCTCATAATTCAGTGGTGGTGAGAATTTAATAATCACAGAAATATGTATTACAATAAGCCACAAAAATACAAATTTACAAGCTGTGGAATGTACCGGGAACACAGTGAAAGGGAGGCGCCCGCTCTGGTCTGGCGTTGGGGTCAAGAAATGACACGCTGGGAACAGGTCTGTCTCCCTCAAGGAGACTTTATGCACTTTTAACTTCATTTCTTGATTCATTTCTGACTTTCGAGCACAGATGGAACTTAAGCATGCACACACATATACACCCTGGCCAGTCCCCAGGAGTTGCTGCTCTTGGGCCTTCTGTGGTCACTGCCCCACCTGCTGGCCACACTGGGAATGACACTTAGAAGTGGTTCCAGAGCCACTGCATTGGAGCTCCCCTCTGGGAGGTGAGGGGAACCTGGATTTCCCTCCTGTGGGCCCCAGTTGGGCACCTCCCGATGTGTCCCCCTGTGTAGTCACTTTCTCAGGACAGGTTTTGAGCTGGCCCAGAGGATCTGTGAGCCTGAGTTGGAAATGACTTCCACAGCAAGCATCAGCTGATGCTTGCCCCTCCCTGCCTGCCCATGTCATTAGCAGCGCAGAGTGCCATCTCTGTGTCTGTGATTAATAAAGAATGGGAAAGGGAAGTCATGACTTTTTAATAATGCAGGCCATATGGGAGTAAAAGTCAAAACACAGGGCCCAAGGGGGAAAATAAACGACGGGGCAGTAGAGAAGTGCAGGCAAAGCAATGCGGTGGTTGAAATCGTGGGCATTTGGGATGCGAATAATCTGGGGTTCAAGTCCCAGCTCACCCACTTCCAAGAAATGTGGTGCTAGAGGTTTTAGCTGCCCCCCTGACCCCCGCCTCCATTCCTTTCAGCTCTTTTTTTTTTTTTCTGGCCACACTTCGCAGCGCAGAACTTCCCAACCAGGGATTGAACCTGTGCGCCTGCAGTGGAGGTGCAGAGTCTTAACCACTGGACCACCAGGGAAGCCCCCTCCTGTCAGCTCTTGATGATAACTTATCTTGTACTCATATGCGCACTGGGGAGGATGCATGTCATAAATGCATACTAAATTTTATTAGGACTCAACCTGGCCTGGGTGAGAAGTAAATGAGACGATGTCTAAAAAGCGGCGCAATATTTTCTGATCCTCCTTTGAGAGACAATTACTATTCTCCATTTTGCAGACTGGTAAACTGAGGCTCAGAGAAGTGAAGTCACTGCTCCAAGGTTATCAGGTAGGAAGTGACAGAGGTGGGACCTGAGGCTTAGTGAGTATACAGACACTGCAGTGGTCACGCTGGGTTGGAGCCCAATTCTGTGAGTCACCAAAACCTATCTTCTTCACAGCTATAAGACCAGAATTTTCCACAGGTATCCTGGCTGCTAAGAAGGCAGCTCCCATCTCAGACTCCACTGTTGTGACCCCAGCCTCAGCCTAGCTTTCCCACTGGCTGTCTCTGGCCTACCTGAATTCATCTTAAAAAAAAAAAAAAAAAAGACCATTTACTCTAAAGCCAGGCAGCTGAGAGCATGGACTGCTCAGGTCACATCTGGTTCAGATTCCAGCTCTGTCACTTTCTGCTTAATCACCCTGGACTAGTTCCCTCACTTCTCTGGGCCTCAGTTTCCTAGTCTGCAAAATGGGGACTCACAGCACCCAGCCCAAATGGTTGCTTGAAGGATTCAACGAGATCACGGAGGCAGAGCTTAGAAGACAACCCGTGGAGTAGGAAGCACCCAACAGAGAGCAGCTCATGCCCCCTGGACATTCACTGTACCCCAGGCCCGGCTCCTGCAGGCTCACCAATCCTCGGCTGGCCCCGGTCAGTGGGTTTTTTTGGCCACATCACGTGGTATGCGGGATTTAGTTCCCTGACCAGGGATCGAACCCACGCCCCCTGCAGTGGAAGCATGGAGTCTGAACCACTGGACCGCCAGGGAAGTCCCAAGGTCAGTGTTATCACAGCCCCACTTTCCAGACAGGGGCAGAGAGCCGTCTACCCAAGGCCATGCACGCAGTTAAGTGCCCCGGACCCCGAGCTCTTACCCACAACACTCTACCATCTTTACTGCACCAATTTCGAGCCACAACCAGATGGCAGAAAAAGGGGGCAGAGAAACTGGGGCTTTGGAAAAAGGTGTCTCCTTTCTGACACAGGAAGGGCCCTGAGTTTGAACGCTGCCAGGCTTCTCCGTCCTCCCAGGGCCGGGTAAAGGTGATCAGAAGTCTTTTCACTCCACTGAGCATCTCTGCTCACCTCCTACCCAGCCCCTGGTCGAGCGTGAGCAGCTCGGATGTTAGATGATGTCTATCAACTGGTGTTTGGTAGTTGGGGGCGGGGCCTCCCCTCCTTTCTTTTTCATATCCCCACTTACCTCAGGAAAGCTGAGGAGCTTTCTATGGTTTGCAGTTGTTTGGGGCTTTTTCTTTCAGAGCTTAGTCGTGTGCCCTCTCCAGGAGCTGACTGAAGCTGTGAGCTCAGGACCACGCCTCTTTTCTCCCCACCGCGTGTTCGAACTGGGCACTTAGGCTGCCCGCTTGACACTGGTCACCTCTTGGCCGGAGCACCCTGTCGAGACTCTCCCCACAGCCTAGGCCCCCAGGGCCTGGCCCTGCCTTCTTGTTCTCTGGGATGATGCCCTTCCTTCCCGCCGCACAGCCAGGTGACCACTCACCTTTCAGCTTGATGCTGCCCGCCGCCCTCACCCCCCAAACTGGGACGTTCTTGTGATGCGATGGACCTGCCTCAGGCCTTCTCAGGCCTCATCTTGCAGTCACTCGCGTGACTGATACAGGCCCCCACTAAGGCGGGCTCGGTCTCTCTCGCACACGCGTGCAGGTCCCAAGATGTCCAATGGCGAGCACTCAGAGCTGACGGGCCGCGCTGCCAGCACAGAATCCTGCCCTCAGCCAGCGGGCAGTCTGGTTGGGATCTGAACTCTTGCTGTGCAGTGCTGAGGTCAAGTCTTTTGAGCGAGCATGGAGGACAGGCTCTTCCGGGGAAGGGCTTCAGGCCCGTGCAGGCAGCAGGCCCAGAAACCAAGACAAGAGTAGAAGAGCAGAGTCAGGTAGTCACTGTATTTTATTGGAAAACATTGATATATATTTTTCTTCACAGCTTGAACTGAACACAATATTGCCCGGTTTTAAAAAAAACAAACCACAACACTCTGAAAGCATCCACAGCCTCACGCTTACCTGCCCTTACCCTCAGCTCTCGGCTGGCTCTCCCACTATGCCCCATCCCTCCCCGTCCCTCCCCCCCCCACCCCCCGAGGTTGGGTGCCCCAGGGTGGGGATGAGGAGAGATTCTCAAAGCTGGGCAGGTCCCAGGAAAAGCCATTTAATCAACCTGGGGCTGGGGAGGGGGAGTGGAGGGCAGATGAAATGAACAGGGGAAAAAAAAAAAAATCCAGATGACCAAACTGCCCACATTGACTGAATTGTCCCAGAGGCGAAAATCAGAAGCAAGGTCACGGATCATGCTCTCCGCCGGGAGTGTGAGGGCAGGCAGGTGGGCGAGGGGAGAGGCGGGCACAGAGACAGCACAAAGGTCGGGGAGCCAGCCAAGTCACCACAGGGGAGCGGGAGGGGCCGGCGGAGCAGGAAGCGGAGCCGCCCGCGGCCGCTGGTCCTCCAGGGCAGCTGGCCGACGGGACTGTTTTACTGCAGGCGTGTTCTCCTCAGAGTGTGGTGGGGCACATGTCCCTCTCTCCACCCCTCAGCTAGCCCAGCATGGTGTTGGACAAAATTAAAGCTTTAAGGGGCATAAAGAAAAAAAAAAAGGCTAACCAGCATATTACAAAGCGGCCATCCCCACGTCCATTCCGACGAGGGGACCTCGATGCGGGTGGGCAGGGGCGTCACGAGGGAGCGGCGTGGGGTGTTAGCACCAGGTATTTACAGGACAGCTTGAGATCGCGTCAGCAGCACGGGCTGGACGACGTGCGGGAGGGCCCGGGGAGCAGCCCCACTCAGCCCCACCTCAGGAAGCCAATCAGATGGTTTCAGAAGAGCAGCCAATGGGATCTGGGCCTTGTCCACTCTCTCCGGCCCCTTCTATGAGCCGGCCTCCTCAAGTGGTAAAAGAATGCCGGCTTCCAAGCCTCCCTCGCCCCTTGACCCCCTCCTGGGCCACACCCCGTCAACACCACAACTCTGGAACCTCCCCCCACCCTCAGTCCTTCTGGAATGCCTCTCTCGGCACCCCTGCCCCAACAGGCTGCTGGGATGGCACAGGGAATCACAGGGCTGGTCGCATGCAACAGCGAAAGGCGTGCTCTCCTGCCCGGCCCTCCGGAGGGCCTCGGCCCCTCCCCAGCAGGTCCCGGGACAGGGCTGGCAGCCACCGGCACCCAAAATATAAGAGGACATGTGAAAAGAAACAAACCGAGACGGACGAGAGCCACCCGGGCTGGAGAAGGAGGGCAGGGGCCCCCCCTAAGGGGACCTGTGGGGCTCATCTTATGAATGCATCAGGCCTTGGAAGATGTGAATGGGAGGGGGAAGGGCAAAAGGAAGAGATGGCAGGGGCGTGGGAGGAGACTCGGGAGGAAGAGAAGGAGCAATCATGCAGCTTGGGACAAATCTTTTGTTGCTTTATCAGATTCTCAGTCAATCAATTGCTGTTTGCTAGAACCGGGATACGCAGGGGAGTGTTGAAGAGAGTGCGCGCGCGGGAAGAGAGATCGAGAGAACGGGCATCACCAGCTGCCCGGGGGCCTTCACTTTGCAGTCATCATCTGTACAAACTCTGTGGAGGGAAACAGACAGGGAGGAGGTCAGCCAGCGAGCGGGGCTCAGCCCCAAGCCGCGCCCCGCCCTGACCTGGGGGCTTGTTCCAGAAGCTCCTGCCGGCCCAGAGACGGGCCGGGTCGGCTCACCTTCGTAATTGACCTGGCCGTCTCCATCGATGTCAGCCTCTCTGATCATCTCATCCACTTCCTCATCGGTCAGCTTCTCACCCAGGTTCGTCATGACGTGGCGCAGCTCTGCAGCGCTGATGTAGCCATTGCCATCCTGGGTGTTGGGGGACAGACAAAAGCTTTGAGCTCGAGGCACTCGCCCGGCTCTTCCCTGGGGGCAGTGGGAGAGAGGCCACAGTGCAGGAACTGTCGAGTCACCCACACTCAGCAGGGGCAGGGGGGCTTCCTGAGGTGGCAGAGCAAGTTGGCAGCGGGGTTGGCACTGGGACCCGGGCCTCCTGGAAGTGCTGACTCCAGTTACACAGGGCGTCCTGGGATGCCACCTGTTCCGCTCTCTGCCGGAGTCCCAGAGCCACTCCGGGAAAGGCCTGCTCACCTTGTCAAAGACACGGAAGGCCTCTCGGATCTCCTCCTCGCTGTCTGTATCCTTCATCTTTCTGGCCATCATGGTCAGGAACTCCGGGAAGTCAATGGTCCCGTTCCCTGCAAGGTGGGGAAGGGAGCAGGGATGCTGTGGGCCTGGGCCCTGGGAGACGAGCCCGGCTCATCCATCACCGGAGGAAGGCTCCCCGCGGTCGTGAGGGTGGCCGGGAGTGGGGCTGCCCACCCGCTCCACGGGGCTCACCATCCGCGTCCACCTCGTTGATCATGTCCTGCAGCTCGGCTTCAGTGGGGTTCTGTCCCAGGGATCTCATCACTGTGCCCAGCTCCTTGGTGGTGATGGTGCCATCTCCATCCTTGTCAAAGAGGGAGAAGGCCTCCTTGAATTCTGGGAGAAGACAGACAATGAGTCAGAGGCCGAGGACACAGGGAAGTCCTGACCTTGGGAGACAGGCCAAAAGAGGCCCACCTAAAGAAACCAGAACAAGACTTCAATTCCAGCGCAAGCCTCTCGCCTCTGTACTCAGGGCTGGACCCTTCCTTCTTTCAGTCAACACTTACTGAGCACCTGGCCTGTGCCAGGTAAAGCGGCCTGTTCTGTCAACCTCAGTGGGGACAGAGGGGAAAATGGGTGACAGTGGCCTTAGATCTTTCTGCATTTCTCCTTGGTCCCTGGCTTCAGCCTCTCCCTCAAATGATGAAATGGACCAATGTCATGGAGGGGATGAGAGCCCAGGGAAGTCTCTATCTGAAGTATGCCAGCCAAGGTCAACTGGCTGGGAAAGGAAGGGAAGGAGAGGTGCAGGACGCCTTTGGTCGGCACGGCATCCCTCCTGACTGGTACCGCCACCCCAGTTCCCTGGTTTCCAGAGGAGCCGAGCGCAGTGTATGGTGGAGTATGGGGGTGGCCGGCAGCAGAGCACGGCTGACGGACGACGCGTGGGGTAGGCGGGGGGAGGGAAGGAGAGGGGACGGCTGCCAAGCCAGGAGGATGAGGTGCTGGTGGCACTGAGTGGGCAGGCCACAGCTGGAGACGCATCAGGAGCGGGGAGAGAAGCACGCGGCTCCTGCCCTCCCACTGGGCCCACTTCGGCACCTGGTGCTCCCTACCCCCAAACCCTCAGAGAACAGATGCCTGGCAGCCTATTCCCGCAGGGCGTGGGCTGGGGTGAGGTGGTGGACAGTTTGCTAATGGGGATGGGGGATGGGGGGTGGGGGCGGGGGGCACGGAAACCTGCTCAACACACAGTACTTCCTGCAGCTGTGACTTTCTGGGCTTTGGGGGACAGTGGGGCTACAAAAATGAATTAGATAGGATTCAAGGATTTCTTTTAGCTTACTGGGAGATATGTGATCATTCCTTTGTTCATTCATTTTAGTTATTTAGCCAACAAAAATTTACAGAGCACCTACTATGTTTTAGGCACCAAAGATACAGCAGGGATTGACACAAAGTTCCCAAATAAGGAACTCATCTAGTGACAGGAGATACAGCAGGTAAAGACATCAAAAAATAATTTCAGATAGAGAGAAAGGCTGTGAAGGAAACAGAGTGACCTGATGGAGAGTAAAGGAAAGTTGTCTATTTGAGAGGGGAGTCAGGGAAGTCCTTTCCAAGGTGACATTTGAGCCGAGACCCAAAGGATGAGAAGGAGCTGCCCGTCAGTGCAAACAGCTGGGGGAAGGCACTTCTGGCCCAGGAGAAAGCAAGTGCAAGCCTGTGCAAAGGCGAGTGCGGAGGTGGGAGTGTCGAGCCATCTCCTGGGCGGCTCCTCAAGTGGGCCAGGAGCTCTGCAGCCCCACAGTGAGGCCGGGAGCTCACCTTCTGAGCCTAAACGGCAGGAGTCGGGCTCACCCTGCAGCCACTGATTAAAAGACCCCGATGACCCACGGCCAGGAGAGGAACCAGCCCTGCCGTCTGGTGAGGGTCGGGCTCAGGACTGTGAGGTCTGGTGCTACTGGGGCAGTGGTGTGCTCTTATACACAATGAGTTTATCTGTCAGACGCTCCTCCTGGCCCCTCCGGGCCGGAGTAAGATTTGGCTGGGGATGCAGAGGACTTCCCGCGGCAGGGGGAGGGGAGGGAGGGAGGCAAGCTCACCTGCGATCTGCTCCTCAGTCAGCTGGTCAGCCTGGAAAAGCAGGAAGGAGAAAGTTAGGCACAGGCTGGCACATCTACCTTGCTCAGCCCGGCCCCCTCTGGTGAGGCTGGTTCCACACGGCATCCACGTACCTGGGCAAGGGAGGTCATGCCAGAGCCAGGGCCTGGGATAAAGTCTGGTGGTTCGGGAAGCTGGGGACTAAGGTGGGCTGGAAACCCAGGCCAGCCTGACGCAGGGCCTGATTACACCACCCAGACTCCAGGGTCTCCAATCCAACCCAGTGCTCTGGAGCCACGGAGGGCGGGAAGAAGCGCTGCCCCAGACCCAACCCAGCTGCACCAGCAGAGCACGGGAGCCCCAGGGGCTGAGTGAAGGGAGCAGTTGCCCTAGAGGCCTAATCAAGCATTTATAGAAGGCTCCAAACCATAACAGGCCAGTCCTTGGGTAGGGCAGAGGGAAGATGTCTGGGGCTCTTTGCTAGTTTCTATGTCACCGATTTGGAAGCACTAGGTCCGAGCACAGTGGACCCAACTGGCAACAATTCTCCTAACTGGCGGCTCTGAGGCGCTCCAAGTGCCTAACATTCGAATCCTGCTCAGACGGGGGGCAGCCCCCCACTCTCTTGGGCACGGGGCACCATTCCGCTGTTTCTTTTGGGCAGGAAGGGTGAGTGTCGGGGAGGGGACTGCAGCAGGCAGTGGTGGCAGAGGCTGGCGGACTAAAGTCAACTTCCCCCGCTGCGCTGCAGGTTTTTTTTGTTTTTTCTTTTCTTGTTTTTTTAATTAATTAATTTATTTATTTATTTATATTTATTTTTGGCTGCGTTGGGTCTTTGTTGCTGCACGCGGGCTTTCCCTAGTTTCAGCGAGTGCGGGCTACTCTTGGTTGCGGTGCTCTGGCTTCTCATTGCAGTGGCTTCTCTTGTGGAGCACGGGCTCTAGGAACGCGGGCTTCAGTAGTTGTGGCACATGGGCTCAGTAGTTGTGGCTCGCGGGCTCTAGAGCGCAGGCTCAGTAGTTGTGGCGCACGGGCTTAGTTGCTCCACGGCATGTGGGATCTTCCCGGACCAAGGCTCGAACCCGTGTCCCCTGCAGTGGCAGGCGGATTCTTAACCACTGAGCTACCAGGGAAGCCCTGCGCTGCAGTTTTAAACCCTCTCTGGCCCTGGCCACTCCGGTCGGTCGGTGGCAGGCAGCCCTTACTGCATGTGGGGCTTGGGGGCGGGGCAGAGCGGAAGCAAAGGCTAGCTTGTCCCGCACTGGTGTGCTGGGAACTAGCCAGGCATAGGGATCCTCTGGGGGAGCAGCCACGAGGGGGTCAAAATCCCAACATTTAACATCAAAAAAAGGAATTTTCCTTGTTTTTTGCGAATGCCGCCAAGAAGGCACCGCTCTCCCCAGACCCCCGTCCCCTTCATTTCCTTTCACAATTAGGGGAAAGGGGCTCCACGTCTACAGCAGGCTTCTAGCGTTGGCTCTGAGAGCCCCCTAACCGATGCATGCCATTGTGTGTATTTGCATTAATCTCCATAAAGGTTCCAGAGCTAGCAACAACCCCCCAACCCTGTCCCAAATATGAAGACCGATCACATTAGAACAGGTCTCAAACGTCCTTTTTCTTTTTTTCTTTCTTTTTTCTTTTTTTTTTTTTAAATCTAAGGGAGGAGAAACTTAGGCCAAGCCCCAAATAGTCAGAATGGGAGGGGAAATCAAAGTGATGCTGACAGAGGGGAGATGGCTAAGGGAGGGGGAAGCAGGAAGGTAGAGAAGGAAAAACACCACACATGCACATTCTGGAAAAGTCCAAAGTCTAAAGGGAAGGTTAGGAGGCCAAATGGAGCTACTTCTGCATCGCTTTCAAAAAAGACCCAGGGCTGCCGGGCTCCTGAATGCCAGCCTGGCAGCCCCAGGCCCACAAGCCCCTTGCTCCTCCGCTTCCCCTGGCTCCTACGGGTAAAGAAGCCCGAGCCGATCCCCTAGGTCCTGACACCCGAGGAAGCTGCTGGGGGAAAGTGAGAACAGAGGATGGGCTTCTGGTTACCAAGGCCAGGTGATGCCAGGGGAGGGGAAGAGGCAGAGGGGAGAGCAGCGTCTGGGGAGCAGGGCCGCCGTTCCCTCTGCTTTCATCCTCTTCCCCTGGCCTGGATGGAAAAGGCTAGTGCAATCGGGGACCTCCGCGCCCCTACCACACCCCCTTCGGGCAGCACTGGCAGGGCCTGGGGGCAAGGCGGTTGGCACAGGCTGCAGGATGGCCCAGAGTGGCTCTGAAGGCCGGTGTCTGCCGCTCCCCACCGCCAAGCTGCAAGGCGCAGAGGGGCACGGCCACACTCTTACAGGGTCGCTGCAAATAGGCGTGGCTCTGACTGTAGGGCCCATCGCACACTCTCTCCCTGTTAGGAGACCCTCTCCCCTGCCTGGGGAAGGAAAGGTCCCAGCTCCGAGCTAGAGATCTCAATGCATGGCTGCTGCCCAGGAAACTGATCACCACTGGGGAGCCCTTCTCAGGGCTTCTTCCCTTTCCAGAGCTGAAGATTTTCAGCTTTCATCAACAACTGTCTCCAAAATAACCCAGTTGGTCTCCTGCTTCCATGTCCCTCATCTTAGGCTCCAGCAAGGAGCTGGACAGGAAAAAAAAAATAATCCTGGGGTGGGGGAGGGAAGAGGGTATTATTTCTCTGCCTTGCCCCAGCCGCCAGCCAGTGCCAGAGAGCAGTGTTAGATGAGATCAGAAACCAAGGCCAGGGCCCCTCACCCGGGCCAAGGAGGAGCCACAGAGTTCAGGCCAAAGTCCAAGGCCAGTTAGCAGTGACCTGTCCCACCCATCCATACCTTGCTGATTACAAATGGAAAGAGAAACTAGTAGGGCCAAAGCTCGGGTCCTATTTGGGAGGCGGGGGGCCTCCTGGCACCTGCCAGTGATTCGGCGCCCGTTTAGCAAGGTTCTGCTGGGGGAAAATGGGGTAGAGGCGAGAGGAGCCATCAGGCCTGTGTCAGCAAGTATGAGATCTGATACACAGCAGCGGCGGCCTGTTCTCCCCAGCCTTGCCAGGGAGGATGGCCGCACACGGTTCCGAGGCTGAGCCTGGGGGGCTAGGGGTGTTGTGGGTAGCAGGGACCGGGAAAGAACTAGTCTGCTGGTTTTCTCTCAAAGCCCCAGCTGTGTGAATTAACAGAAGCACTCAGTGAGGGCCCCGAACAGAATAAGCGGCCCTCGGGCTGATGAAGGGGTCCTTCTGGAGGTCTTCTCTAGTCAAGCTCTGCAGTCCCCACCCCGAGGCCACAGGAACAGGCGTCCGATTGTCACCGACGCCACACTGCACTGCACTGTCATTTGGCACAAGTGAGGAGATGCAGAGCGGTGCGTGGAGCTGGAGACCATGAGAAAACCAGCATTCCTGTTTGGAAAGAGCAGCTCTCTTGGTCTGAAAGGGACAGTGACCGGGTGAGGTTGAAGGCTGAAAAAGCTGGCTCGTTTGATGCATCCCAAACTTTCACCTCCCACCCCCATTTCCTACGGCTTCAGTGCGCCATAGGGGCCCGAACAACTCCGCCCACCTGCTCCCACTGCCCCATGCCTTCTGCCCAGCTCCATTCTTTCTGGGAAGGGGACCCGAGAGCCACTCCCTCCGGCCTCTGCAGCCCACTCCCCATCCAGACTGAACAGTCTTTGTCCCAGCTTTGCCCTGGAAACTTCCAGGGAGCTACCCACATCCACCTCCAACCCGAGGTCCACCTCAGCTGCCATTCATTTTCTCCAACACGTCCCCAGATCTCCTTCCACCTCACCTCCCACCACCCAAGCCAAAGTCCTCTCCCACCCCTCACCTCGGAAAGCCACCTCCTCATGGACCCAAACGCAACACTCCGCACTTCCAAACCCAACCTCCCTTCCTGGTTCAATAGCCTTAACCCACCAGGAACCGCAAAACCTTCTCTGGCTGCCCCCCCACATCAACCACGAGGCCCCCTGTCCCCCCAGCACTGGCAAGCTCGCCATCCCCTTTTAACCACTTCCCCGACCCCAATCCTCTTCAGTCCCTGCAGGTTTCCGGAGCATCTCCTAACCTCGGCTGCCACCCACCCCAGGCTCTTCTTCCCCAAGCTTGCACCTCACCCTCCTCCTCCTTCCTCTGCACTGTCGGTCTTTGGAGAACCCCCTTCCCTCCCCTCAAGGGTCTGATCTGTAGAAGGGACCCCCCCGCCCCCCCAGGAGCACTCCCCCCGTCCAGGCCCAGCTACCCACGGCCCCCTCTCGGGGAGCTCCCCAGCAGCCCGGCTTCCCTCCGATCCCCCTTCCCTGCATCCTCTCAGGACCCAAAGCCTTTATCAGGGCACACATCACCCCCTTCCCTAGCCAATGTTTCTTACCTCGCCCCCCTGGAATCCAAACACCTCACCTTAGCGACCAAACGCCCCATCCTGGGTCCAAGAGCCCTTCCCCTCTGAAGGTCCAGATGCTCCATCCTGGGTTCAAATACCCCCTTGGAGGGCTCAGGTGCCCGTTCTGGGGGCTAGAGAACCCATCTGGTGCTAAAAGTCGCTTTTGGAAGCCCCTAACCCCCTTTTGGGATCCAAACGTCCCGCTCTGGGTTCGAATGCCCTCGAAAGGGGGGCAGAGAGGGGTCCAGAGGCGCTCTCCGGGGCCCAAACGCCCCCCATTCTGGGTCCACTCGCGCTCTCGGAGGTCCTGCCCCGCCGTGCCCGCCTCAGAGCCCCCAGCCTCGGCGGCCCTACAGCCTCACTCACCATGGCGAGGCCCGGGGTGTCCGGAGCGCGGCGATCAAGGTTCCTCCGGCGGCGGCAGCAGCTGCAGCAGCTTGAGCTCCGCCGCGCGTCCGCGTCTCTACACTCACTGCCCGCAGCGCGCGCCGCCGCCGCCGCCGCCGCCGCCGCCGCCCGCCCCAACGGTCCCTCAACGGCCGCCGCGCGCGCCCCGCCTCACCCGGCCCCGGCCCGCCCGGTCCGCGCGCCGCCGCACTGCGGCTCTCACGGATCCCTCCGCGCCTCTCCCCGCACTGCCGGGCCCGCGGATCTCTCGCTCCCACCCCGTCCGGGGCTGGGTTTGTGGCCCGCCGCGCGCGCGCGCACCCGCCGCGGGACTACTTTCCGTCGCCGCGCGCCCCGCCCCCTGTTCCCACTCTACTTTTCTCCTCGGCGGAGGGGCACTTCTCGGCGGCGCGTGACGCGTTCCTGTGTGAGCCGCGCCGCTATTGGGCCCGGGCGACGGCGGAAATGAGAGCGCGGTGCCGATTGGTCCGGCCTTCCCTGCAATGCGTCAAACTGGGGCGAGCCACTGCGTGGTTGGTGGTGGTGGGCAGCCTGAAATGTGTGGCTGTGTGAGCTGTGAGGCGTAATGAGGCGAAGGGGAAAATTGTGTGACTGTTAGAGAAGCAAATACATTATCTTCGTGGTCAGGGAGTGGTAAAGGGGTGGCGGAAGATGCAGAAGCACTTTCTCGGCTCTCCCCTCTAACGGATGGAAGATGGTGCAATCCAAAATGCTGGCCTGGAAGCCCCGCCCCCAACTGGGCCCTAAGATGTGGCGGGGTCTTCAAGGTTCCTTTCTTCTCCTAAAGGTACTGCCCGTTGGGACAGGTGCGTGCACCCTGAGACACCCTCCACAGGTGTCCGGAACCCCTATCCCCGCTTCACTCCTGATTGGCTCAGGGTCTGTGAAAGTGGGGCCGTCGCAGGACAGCCTCTGGGAACAGGGCGTTAATTCAGTCATGCATTAAAAAAGACTGAATTGGGTGCCTGGTGTAATGTAGGAACCCGTGATTGGCTGGGCTGGGGAGACCAAACTTCCCAACCATTGTCCTGTTGTCTTGCAGACCACTTGACTCTTGCACTCCTTGTTCTAAGGTTCCAGCCATAAGAGGAAAAAGAGTGCGAAGGTTAGCTGAGACTGTTTACTGGAGCTCAGAAACGCTCCCCTTCTCTTGTTTAGAATGGGAGCTGCCATTCGATTACATGTCCCGTACCCGTCTCGGTGATTGGCTGAGGAATGGCGAGTGAGCCAATCATTATGTCCCACCTGGAACAGGATGTAGGCTAATGAGAGTCCTTCCCTGGGTTTTTGGATCTAGAGTTTGGGGACAGGAAGCCTTTTCCTTTCGCATGGTGAGGCTGTGAAGAAATAGGCTGGCACTGTCTGTGGCCATTTTCCCACCCTGGAGGGGAGAATTAAAGTGATACCAGGGAGAAGCAAAGAAGAGATGGAGTGAGAGAGTCCTGTTGCCATTCACTTCCCTGGTTCCAGTACTCTTGAGGCCAGCTGCACAACCATCATGCCAGGATTTTGAATTATATGAGCTATTAAAATTTCTCATTTATCCCAAACTGGTTTGAGTTGAATTTCTGTCACTTGCATCCAAAGATTTTCTGATGGATGTGAGCTGGGCTAAACTCTGTGTTGGTCATCAGCATTGGCCCTGAAACAGAGAAGGCCAAGGACCCAGTCAACATTTGCTGAACAAATAAGCAAAATGAAGTCAGGCTCATGCTCTCTCCCCCTTTCTCTCTCCTCCCTGTCTCTGAGTCTTGATTTCTGCCAGGCAGACCTTAACTTCTGAATTACTTAGGCCTATGAAATAATACATATACTACTATTAACATGTTTGAGCACTTACTCTGTTCCATGCACCATTCCACTCGCTTTGCATCCATTAGTTTATTTAGTTCCTACAATATCCCTATGGGTTTGTTACTTCCATTTTCCATCTGATGAAACTGCTTTATTGCCACTGGAATTAGATGAGACAAGAGAGGTATGAAAGCTTGACCAAAAACAGAGAAGTGAAGTAGCTTGCCCATGGTCACACAGTAGAAGGTAGAGTCAGGATTTGATCCCCAGCAGTTTGCCTGAAAACCCCACACTCTTAAACACCATTACACTACCAGTGGGAGAGATCATATTTGTCTTCTATTATCCATTTTCCCTGTCTTCCAGCATAATAGAAGTTTAGCTGGGCACATTGCCATCCTGAATAAAAACTACATTTCTCAACCTTCCTTGCAGTTATGAGTGGTCATTTGAATTCTGGCCAAAAAGGATAGTGATATATGAAACTTCTGGGTATACCGTTAAAGGGGAGGACATGCCCTCCTTCTTCTCTTGCCTGCTAGTAGGGCAGCCCTTGTAGGCATTAGATGAGAGACCAATGGGGACCATACTCACCTGGGACCTTGATGATTGCCTGGAGCAGAGCCCACCCTTCCATCCCCAGTGCCAAACTTTTATTCGAGAGAGAAATAAATTTCTGTATTGCTTAAGCCACTGTTATTTTGGATCACTTTGTTATAACAGCCAAACATATACATGCCTCCTTTTTGGTTACTGCCCTTGCTTTGGTGGAAGCTCTTATGCCTACATTAGTGAGGGGTCATGTGGTTCAGGCGTAAACCAATCAGCATGTCCTACTTCCATACCTCTGAGTGGTTCAGAGCTAATTGTATGACTCTTTATTTTTTTCCAGGCGTGACATAATTTACATTCAATAAAATGCCACAGATCTTAAAGTGTTCAGTTCAATGAGTTTTGATCATTGTGTACGCCATGTAACCACCACCCAAGACAAGCTGTAGAACATTTCCATCATCCCAGAAGTTAGCTCCCTTGTGGCTCTTTCCAGTCAATTCCTGTCCCCCTCAAGCAACCATTGTTCTGGCTTCTGTCATTATAGATTAATTTTGCCTGTTCTAGAGTTTTGTAGAAATGGAATCATATAGCATGCATTTTTCTGGTCTTGGCTTCCTTTGCTCAATGTAATATTTTTTTTTTTTTTTTTTTTTATAAATTTATTTATTTTATTTATATATTTTTGGCTGTATTGGGTCTCCGTTGCTGCGCGCGGGCTTTTTCTAGTTGTGGCGAGAGGGGGCTACTCTTCGTTGCGGTGCGCAGGCTTCTCATTGCGGTGGCTTCTCTCGTTGTGGAGCACGGGCTCTAGGCACACGAGCTTCAGTAGTTGTGGCATGCGGGCTTAGTAGTTGTGGCTCGTGGGCTCTAGAGCGCAGTCTCAGGAGTTGTGGCACACGGGCTTAGTTGCTCCGCGGCATGTGGGATCTTCCCGGACCAGGGCTTGAACCCGTGTCCCCTGCATTGGCAGGCGGATTCTTAACCACTGCGCCACCAGGGAAGCCCTCAATGTAATATTTTTGAGCAAAAGTTGCATGGAGCATACTTACACTAAAATGTATTTTTTGTTGTTGGTCTGGAAGTTCAAGTTCAACTGGAGTCCTGTATTTCTAATTGCTAACTCTGATGATCCTAATCGCAAAGCACCTTCTTTCCATGGTTGGGAAATGATCTTAGTGACCTTACAGGGGACCACCTGAACTTCCAGGCCTCAGGTTGTCCTATGCTACAGCCAGGCAAGAATCTTGATAGTGGCTTCAAATCTTCTGAGCTTTAGGAATGATCAATAAACCAAGGCTCAACCCCATTATCATCAACATCCCAGTTGACATCCATCAGCTGGACAAACACCAAGTCCAATAACACTATCTGTTGCTGGATCCACGCCACGATCTGGTGACCCTGTTATTTCTCTGACCTCACCTCCCTACACTCTTCTCTCACTCTCTTGGTTCCAGCCACACTGGCCTCTTTGCTGTTCTTTGAACACATTTAGCTGACTCCTACCTCAGAGCCTTTGTATTATTTCCTCTTCTTCAAATGCTCTCCCCATGATAGTTATGTGGTTTGTCTCCTCCTTTGCTTTGTTCAAATGACACGTCCTCAATGATGGCCTACCTTGACCATCCCATTTAAAATTGTAAACCAACACTCCCAATTGCCTTTACCTGGCCTTATTTTTTTCATAGGTGGGACCACTTTCTCAAATATGATATACTTTTCTTATTTATTCTATTTAGAGTTTGATTCTCCCACTGAAATGTAAGTTCCATGAGGTCTGATCTTTCCATTTTGTTCGCTGTTGTATCTTCAGTGCCAAAAGCAGAGCCAGGAATATAATAGGTGCTCAATAAATATTTTTTAAAAATAACTAGATAAACATGGGGAGATGGAAATTCTCCTACAGTGTTGGTGGGAGAATATATTGATACAAAGACTCTAGTGAGTGTCCCATTTAGGGTAGGCTAGGTTATAGTACAGTAACAGCTGCAAAAATCTCAGTTAACACAGTTAAAATTTCTTTCTCACTCACATAAAATCCACCAAGGGTCTTGGCCTCTCTGCAGGACAGATGTCCTCCATGTGGTGACTTGGTGTCCCAGGCTCTTTTATCTCTCCTGAAGGTCTCTGTGTTGCCACAGCAGGGGAAGACAGATTGGAGAATGTCCCAGGGAGTTTTCATTGTCTTAGTAGGAGTGACATCTGTCACTTCAGCTCACATTTCATTGTCCAGAACCAGCCACACGGTCCCATGTCACTGCTAAGGGATGGAGAAGTGTATTTTCTCCTGTGCCCCAGAAGAGGAAACAGGAAACAGAATTTGGTGACCATACCGTGGTCTTGGTCACGGAGAGACATTTGACCATATCTGTTAAGTTGAACATGTACCTTTGCTAAAATCTAGCAGTTCTACTCTTAACTATATCCTTGATAAGTGGCTTTCAAATTATTTCGAATGAGCTTCACAGCAAGAACCACATTTTACATCATAACCCAGCCATATTTCATATATATATTTTTTTTCAGAAAATATATATTTAGTCTGAAACAAAAATTTCAGAAGCAGAACTTAGTCTTACTATAGGCAAGGCACTCTGATGTTTTCTTTCCTATTCCATTTCATGTTTCAGAAATGATGCTCATTGTGACCTACTGATTCCACCAGCCTCATCGTGTGTGTGTGTGTGTGCGTGCATGCGTGTGTGTGTGTGTGTGTGTGTGTGTGTGTGTGTTTTAGCACTTCCTTACTTTCTGGCTACTACTTTATAGGATGTTCCAGACTCATCTTGTATATTTCTTGCTCCAATCCTACAATCAGCCATTTCTCTAAGGAGCCCTGGCTCCTTTTATTGGAGAATGAGGTTAGAAACTAAGATCTGGGCTCTGAGTGTCCTTGTTGCTATTGATGATTGCTTTTCTTAACTCTACCTCTTTGCATTTTTATAGTGATTGCTCCAAGTATCCTTATATTGGTCACCTATCTGTGATTTTTTACCTCATTAAGTTTTCTTTTAAAAAATTATCTTACATAATAGTCTGGAGGCAGGGTCAGATCAGGACTGGTTCAGTGGCTCAATGATGCAACCAAGGACCCAGACTTTTTTTCTCCTTCTGCTCTGGTATCTTCAATATTTTCTGTCTTTAAGCTCATTGCTTTATGGTGGCAAGGTGGCTGCCACAGCTCCAGATGTTACTTCCCAAGCCAGTAACAGAAATCAAGATGGAATGGAATAAGTTTCTTTTATTTTCCTTTATCAGAGAGAATAAACCTTTTCTCAAAACCCCTTCAAATTCTATTGGCACAAAATGAGTCACATGATCACTCCTAAATCAATCACTAGCAAACAGGAACAAGGTTTAGACCAAACAAGGTTCACCTTTTGGGGCAAGGCACACCTTCTCTGAGCACATTGTTACCTGGTACCTGGACAAAACTGGGGTCAGGTTAGCAAGAAGGGTGGGTGGTGGGAAAAAGTTCCACCACATAAAAATGTCTTGGATTTTTCTTGGGAAATTCCTGGAAAAAAATAGGAAAGTTAAGTTGTCTATGACATGGGGAAACATTCTTAATCCCCTTCTTTACTCATTTCTATTTTGTCTCCAAACCTTTTCTCCCAAAGCAGTTTCCTCAAACTCACTTTCTTCCTCCAAAAATCATCTCCTGCAGGTGATTCAGCCCCAGTATTACTACATGAGGTCATCCAGGCCTGGTGAGTTGGCCCTGCCATCATCCACATGTGGCTTCCACGAACGTACCTAAGGAGCTGCTACAGTTGCTGCCGCGTCCCAATTAGCAGGAAGGTAAAAAACAGGCAAAGAAGGGCATTTCGTGTTGTCACTGAGAAGATACAGTAGTTAGGGTAAGTAATCTGAGATGCTGTAACAAATAAGCTCCCAAGTCTCAGTGGCTTAACACAATAAAACTGTATATATCTCACTCACACAATGTCTAATGTGGGAGTTCCTTTTAGGCAGATGGTCTTCAGAGACCCAGTTTTCCTTTTCTTTTATGGTTCTGTTATCCACGACATACTCAAAATTCTCTTCTGGATCCTCTGTCCAGCCAGAACTTGGAGAAAGAGAGAACACAGAGGATCATGTGGTGACTTGTCCTGGATGTAGCTCATGTATTTTGATTGCATTTCATTGGCCAGAACCCAGCCCCAGGCCAGACATAACTGCAAGAGAGACTGGGAAACCTATATGGCTGTTTGCCCAAGAAGAGGAAACAGGATTTGGTGGACACTGGCTATTCTTTGCCACAGGAGATGACCCACACTTTGCAAATATCACTTCTGCTCACATCCCATTGACCTAAATACTGTTCATGGCCACTTCTAGCTATAAGGGAGGCTGATATTGTGTAACTGATATTTTATGGATTTTTAAAACTATAATTGTCTTAACTTACTTTAAGGATTAATTTGGGGAAGAATTGGCACGTCCTCATTTAAATTTTCTTCATTTGATTCCTACTAACTTGGGGCAGGATTATTTCTAGATATTTTAAAGTTTTTGTTGACAATCTGAATGGGATCCAATTTTCCACAAGTTTCTAGCAGCCTGGTGTGTATTGACGTTATGACTTTTTATAAGTGATCTTGAATCCAGCCTCCTATTGAAGTTCGTTCTAATATTATATCAGCTTGTTCTCTAGGATTATTTCTAGGTAAATACAGATTCACTTTTTGCTCAGGGTCATTGCTACTCAAGATATCATTCTTTGTGCCATTACGAGGCAGCATTTGTTAAAGGGTGCTGTTTTTGTCTCCAGGATTTTCTTCCAAGCCATTGTCACCCATGCACAAGGTTAGATGTATGCAGAGAGCCAATGACATCTGTACGTGGACTGCTGCCTGGCTGACATTTGTTGAAGAGGAAGCCTGCATTCAGACACATTAAAATGAGCAACCGAGAATTGATTAAATATGGCATTATTATCCATCCATACGTTTATGTAAATATTTTCTGAATCATCTGAGAATAAGTTGCAGACTTCATGCCACATTATCTCCAAATGCTCAAATGTGAATTTCCTAAGAACAAAGACATTTGCCTCTGAAATTACAGTTACAATGATCAAAATCAGGAAATTCAGCAATGATACAATTATCTAATCTATGAAGCTTTATCAAAGTTTGTCAATTGTTCCAATTATGACCTTTATAGCAAAAAAAAAAAAAAGTTTTTTTTTTCCTTTACTTTACCCAGCCAGGATGACATATTCCATTAACTATCATACTGCTTTAGTTTGGAACAGTTCCTCAGTCTTTCTTTGTGTTTTATGCCATTGACAGTTTTGAAATTTCATGTCAGTTATTTTGTAGAATGTCTATTTGAGTTGGTCTGATGTTTTTTCACGACCAGATTCAGGTTATATAGTTTTTAAAAAGAAAGACTGTCATAGAAGTCATTCTGTGTCCTCAGTGCATCTTATCTGGAGGCAGACGATGCATTTTGTCCCATTACTGGCAATGGTGATGTTTCTAGCTGTGAAGTTACTCTTTTTCCTTTTGTAATCAATAAGTAACCTGCAGGGAGATACTCCAACGCTGCGTAAATATCAGTGCTCATCGGACCTTCCCCTGCTTGCTTTAGATTACTTAATTTTTTCCACAGATTGCTACCCAAGAACCATCCAGTCTTGGACTTCCCTGGTGATGCAGTGGTTAAGAATCCGCCTGCCAATTCAGGGGACACGGGTTCGAGACCTGGTCTGGGAAGATCCCACATGCCGAGGGGCAACTGAGCCCGTGCACCACAACTACTGAGCCTGCACTCTAGAGCCTGCAAGCCACAACTACTGAGCCTGCGTGCCACAACTACTGAAGCCCGTGCGCCTAGAGCCCATGCTCCATAACAAGAGAAGGCACCACAATGAGAAGCCCACGCACGGCAGTGAAGAGTAGTCCCTGCTCGCCACAACTAGAGAAAACCTGCGCGCAGCAGCGAAGACCCAACGTAGCCAAAAAAAAAGAGCCATCCAGTCTAAACGATGGGGTCCCCAAATGATGTACAAAACTCTTCAAAAGCAGGGCTATAATTAGTGCTTTTCTGTCTTTATATAAATTGTAAACCCTCATCATATCTTTTTTCACCCCAGAAGTGTAGGACAGCCTAATCTCAATCCCTTCATTAACCCTCTCCCAGTACAGGAATGGCGAGGACCATATTCAGCAAAAGTGCTCCCAGGGGTCTTCATTCATGTCTGTGACCATTAAACGGCAGTGCGTGGGACCATTTGCACAGATTTCTGCCACCCTCTTTTCTTCCCTGGCAAAAGTGTCACAGACATTAAATTTCTGGAGGGGATGACTTTGTACTCTGGAAGCTCATTGCATGTTTCACCTTGGGGCATCTGTCGTTGCGGGTTAAACTGATGTAGTTTATTCCATTCATACGGCGTACATCCCAGCTTGTGCGCAGTTCTGATGGGGATAGGGACTGTGAACCTGGATGACCCAGTTGCAGCAGCTTGTGCCCCTACAGGGGCAGGGAGCAGCTGTGGCACCGATGGAAATAGATGTTGGCCACGATGGGCCTGAAGCACCTGCCAGCAACACCAATACTGCATCTTGCCCCAGATCCTGCTCTGATCCCTACACCTTGCACCTCAGTCTTCCTTGGACCCCCCCACTGGATATTCTTTTGATTAGGAAGTTAGGAAAGTGAGGTTGCAATGGACCAGAGATACACAGATAGTGGCAAAGCTGGGGTTTGGACACTGGCCTGCCTGGCCGCAAAGGCTGGGATCTTGACCTTGGTGTTTCCAGAATTACCCACTGAGTTATCTGGAGGTCTTTGGTAAGCCATTCAATAACAGGCAGGTCCAGCCCATGGATCCTTAAATATCCCCGCAAAGAGATACCTTCTCCCCAAACGACACCTTTTGTCCTCAAAACAAGTCTTGGATTCTTAGGGTTCCAAGGCCAAGGCTAGGCAGGGTCTTCAGCCTCCCATCTTCCCCCAGTAAAACACCCCCTCCTCCCAGAGAGTGGGCAAGGTGAGGTCAAGTGGGAGATTTCCCTCTACCTTATGCTGCCTTCTGGAGTGTGGCAGATTTTATCTTCTGGAGATGGCCACAAAAATGTCTCACATCCCACATGCTCTTCTAGAACCTTGCCATTCCTGCATCAAGAGTGGAGTCTGTGTCTCCTTCCCTGGAATCCGAGCGGGCCTTGACCAATAAAGTGGAAGTGATGTTACGTAATTCCAAAGCTAGCTTGTAAAAATGCTACACACTTCTGAGTTGTTCTCTTGGGATGCTTGCTCTTGGAATCCAGCTGCCATACTGTAAGGAAGCTCAAGCAGCCAGAGGAAGGAACCATGTGGAGAGGAAATGAGGCCTCAAGCCCTCAGTTCCAGCTGAGCTCCCAGAAGACAGCTCACATGAGTGTGGCATTTTGAAAGCGGATTCTGATGCTCTCCAGGTGATACCATGTGGAGCAGAGTACTGTCACTGCCTTCTCCAAATTGCAGGTTTGTGAGCAAAATAAATAATTGTTGTTTTAAGCCACCAGGTTTTGGGGGTGATTTGTTATACAACAATAGATAACCGAGACAAAAAAACTAAGCAACTACCAGTTGTCTCTCAGTCTCCACAGGGGATTGGTTCCAGGAACCCGCCCCCACCCCCAGCCACTGCCATGGGTACCAAAATCCTGAGATGCTCAAGTCCCTCACATAACATGGCATAGTACATGCATATAACGTACGCACATCCTTGTGTGTACTTTAAACCATCTTTAGATTACTCATAATACCTAATACAGTGTATTTGCTACGTAAATAGTTGCTGGAGCATAACAAATTCAAGTTTTGCTTTTTGGAAATTTCTGGAATTTTTTTCAAATATTTGTGATCCGAGGTTAGTTGACTCTGTGGATGGGGAACCCCTGGATACAGAAAGACTATAATCAGAAAATGTCACAGTTGTCACCTAGGTCCAGAAAGCACTTTTTGCTCTGAGTCAGGGCCACACTCAAATCCAAATCCTGTCTCTCTTCCTAAATAGTGTAGTCCAGAAGAGCAGAACCCTTGGAGCCAGGCAGACATGCGTTCATAATCCTGATTCCAATACTTCCCAGGTGTGTAACCTTGGGCAATTTAATGGGCCTCTCTGAACCACAGTCTCCTCTTCTATGAAATAGGCACAATAATTTTTCTCCCTAAATCTATCAGGAGGATTTAGTGAGATTATGTATCTCAAGTGCTTAGCGAAGAACATAGCACATAACAAGTGCTCAATAACTGTTAGCCACGATTTACCAGGACAATTATATGGTTGGATGTTGAAAGCCCCTTGCTGGATAATCTCTCTTGAAGGTAGATTGGGAGCCTTCTGGATCCCACCACACTTCCTCTGTGCTGAATTTCTCTGCCTAGAGTCAGAGAGACCTGGGTTTAAATAACTCATGGCTCCTCCAGTTTCTGGCTGTGTGACCTTGGTCAAGAGACTTAACCTCTCTGTTTTTGGAGTCCTCATCTGCAGAAAGCGGGAGGGTCATATTTCCTCCTTAAGGGGTTGCAATGAGGTTGGATAGTGTGGAAGGCATAACACAATGCCTGGCATACAGTAGGTGTCCATAGCGTGTGCTGAGAGAGGGAGAGGCTATTCCTCCATCCTCTGCAGAATCTGCAGGGATCTCTGTCCTCGCTCTGTCCTCCATCGCGAGCCTGACCAGGGGGCTGGTGGTGGTGAGCGCTCCAAAGAGGAAGCGAGGAGACGGGGGGGGGGTCTCCTAGCAGGGCCAGACCTGTTGTTCTCTCATTTCCCACCAGCGGGCGCTCTGGTGAAGTTAGGATTGCAACTCACCGCCATCGCGGTGACCATAGCTACCGCCATTTGTGCACATAGGGGCTGAGCGCTTTAGTTCACTTAAATGAGTCAGGATTCTCAATGTCTTCCCTAAAAGTAAGAAATCTAGCAGAGTCACAGGCTTTTATTTCCATTATGTTTGTGGGAGAAAAGTGCCAACGATCCTCTTCAGATTGAGAGAGAGAGAAAACCGACATTTATTCCTTTTAACAATAGAGATGATGTTATCACTATGGCAACAAATGATCAAGGAAGGCAACCAATCAGAATTGCAGATTTCTCTCGGAGGTTATTTTTCTCAAGATATGGCAACAATTTCAAGGAGACTCTCAAAGACTCTTTTGTTCAAATTATCCTTCAAGGACAGTCTTAAATGAACAGAACAGGTTGGTGACAGGAACTCAAGCCTCCAGATTGCACAGGAAAACCAGATGGGTGTTCTCAGTTTGTTTCCTTATGCGGCAGATTCTTTAGATGGGCTTTATTATGCAAAACAGTATCTCTGTGTGTAGCTGCAGGGAAGAGAGAACATCTTCACCTCTTTTAGTTTTTACTTTTTTTTTTTTGGCCGCACGGCATGTGTGATCATAGTTCCTTGACCGGGGATTGAACCTGCGCCCCCTGCATTGAAAGCGCAGTCTTAACCACTGGACTGCCAGAGAAGTCCCTCTTTTTTTACATTTTAAACATTATTTTTATTAAAAATTTAAAATCACTTTATCAAACTGCATTGGCTAATAGTTGAGAACTTGCATTTTAAGGAGCTGATTCTGAATATTCTTGGTTGACATCACAGGCAAAAAGCAGCATCTCGATCTTGGACTTCTCAGCCTCCAGAACTGTGAGAAAATATATGTCTGTTGTTAAAGCCACCCAATTGAGGGTATTTGTTATCAAAGCGTGAGCAGACTAAGACATTGAGCTCCCTTCTTCCGCCCATAGCCTCAGGGACCCACAGAGTAACACACACCTTTCCTCCAACCCCATCCCCTACACACCCCTGAACAAGGGTGTTTGTCCCAGATCAGCCTGAGTGGGTAGAGGTTGAAAAAAAGTTCTATTTTCCTAGAATTCTTCTTTAGTTGTGGCACTGTCATAATAACCACCCTTCATCTTGCTCCCTTTCCAGCTGTGCTCTGCCTGGAATAGAGATATACTCACAGAAATTGAGCTCTGTAGAGTTGTGGCTTCTCAACAGAAGCTACTCCAGGTGTTTCAAGCAGAGGAAATTTAATGCAGGGCATTTATTACAAGGGTGTCCAAAGGGCCAGAAGAGCAAGAGCCAGAAGGGGATGGTGGGGGGGGGGGGGAAAGAAGTAGCGTGTATCAGTCCTTCATTCCTTTTTTATGACTGAATAATATTCCATTGTACAGATACACTGTACTTTGTTTATTCATTTATCTGTTGATGGCCATTTGGGCTGTCACTACCTTTTGGCTGTCGTGAATAATGCTGCTGAGAACATTGATGTACAAGTTTTTGTTTGAACACTTCAGGATTTCTGTTGTTGGGTGATGACAATTTTCTAATATTGATGGTGCTGATGGCTGCACAGCTCAGGGAATATACCCCAAACCACTGACTAGTACACTTTAAAAGGGTGGATTTTTCTGGCATGTGAATTATATACCTATCAAGCTGTTACAAAAACCCTGAAACTGTTCGAACTTAATTTTACATTTACTCACATAAACTTATGATAGGAGGCAAAGCACACAGATTCTTTTCATAACTCCAGGAGTTTCTCTGGCCTTTCTGCTCGAGGTGATTTAATTATAACTGGATTAGTGACGATGTCATGAAGGGTTAAATCTCAAACTTGAGGGATAAGTTCTATTTCCTGAACACACAATAATTAAACATACCTCCCAGTAGCAAACGTGTAAGCCAAGTTTGTGGTCATCTCAGCCTCAAGGTTAAAGATGAAATTCCAGAGATTTCCCTGGTGGTCCAGTGGTTAGGACTCCACTCTTTCACTGCTGTGGGCCCAGGTTCAGTCCCTGGTCTGGGAAGTAAGATCCCGCAAGCCATGCTGCGTGGCCAAAATTTAAAAAAAGAAAAAGAAATTCCAGAATGAATGAACACAGGTGATGATGCAGAAAGGCACCTCTCAGTAGCAATCTCTTGGCTAAGAAACCAGCCAGGAAACACTCTTTTGTCACAAAACGGAAATCATTTGTATAGATCCAACCTTCTTTTTTTAAAATATTTTTATTGGGCTTCCCTGGTGGTGCAGCGGTTGAGAATCCGCCTGCCAATGCAGGGGACACGGGTTCGAGCCCTGGTCTGGGAAGATTCCACATGCCGCGGAGCAACTGGGCCCGTGAGCCACAACTACTGAGCCTGCGCGTCTGGAGCCTGTGCTCCGCAACAAGAGAGGCCGCGGTAGTGAGAGGCCCGCGCACCGCGATGAAGAGTGGCCCCCACTCGCCACAACTAGAGAAAGCCCTTGCACAGAAACGAAGACCCAACACAGCCAAAAATAAATAAATAAATTTATAAAAAAATAAAATAAAATAAAATATTTTATTTATTTATTTATTTATTTTGGCTGCACTGGGTCTGAGTTGCGGCATGAGGGCTTCTTAGTTGCAGCATGCGAACTCTTAGTGGCTGCATGCGTGCGGGATCTAGTTCCCTGACCAGGGATCAAACCCGGGCCGCCTGCATTGGGAACTCAGAGTCCTACCCACTGGACCACCAGGGAAGTCCCTAGATCTAACTTTCAATCATTCATTCCTTTGAGAAATATCTTTTGAGCAGCTACTGCATGCCAGATGCTGTTCAAGGCTAGACTCTCTTGACACCAAATCTATTGACATTTGGGGCCTGTATTGGTTTCCTATGGCTTCTGCGACAGATGATTGCAAATTTACTGGCTTGAAACAACACACATTTATTCTTTGACAGTTCTAACGGTCAGACATCCAAAATGGGTCTTAATGAGCTAAAATCAAGGTGTCAGCAGGGCTGTATTCCTTTTGTGGGGGCAGGGCTTTAGTAGAGGATCTGTTATCTCTTTCCTTGCCTTTTCCAGTTTCCAGAAACCACGTGCTTTCCTTGGCTTGTGGCCCCTTCTTCTACCCTCAAAGCCAGGAATGTCAGGCCAGGTCCTTCTCATGCTGCCATCTCTCTGGTTCTCTCTTCTTATTTCCTCTTCCACTTTTAAGGATTCTTATGATTACCTTGGGTCCACCCAGATAATCCAGGATAATCTCCCCATTTTGTTTTATTTTTAATTCCTATGCAGTTGAATTTATTTATTTAGGCCGCACCGTGTGGCTTGTGGGGATCTTAGTTCCCCGACCAGGGCTCAAACCTAGGCCCTTGGCAGTGAGAGCTGGGAGTCCTAACTACTGGACTGCCAGGGAATTCCCAATCTCCCTAATTTAGGTTGATTTAGCGGCCTTAATTTCATCTGCCACCCTAATTCTTCTTGGCCATGTATTCTAACATGTTCCTCGGTTCTGGGGATTAGACACAGAGAGCTTTGGGGGGTCATTATTCTGTCTGCCATGGGCAGGATCATTCTTGGGGGGGGTGTATGTGTGTGTGTTGAGGCGGCTCTCTTGTACACTGATGGGCATTTAGAATCCCTGCCCCACCTCCACTTCTGACTCCAGTTGTGACAGACAAAAAAGTTTCACTGCCAGATGTCTCTTGGGGGGGCCCCCATCAAAAACTGCTGTTCTAGGTCCTAGGAATCCAGAGGTGGACAAAACAGACAAGTTCTTGCTCTTTCGGATTTTACATTTTTCCAGTGGAACCGGCACATTAACCACATCTCACCGGGAAATACTGTGTCTCCAGTCTCTCCATTCAAGGTTCCCATTTGTACCTTTGGAACTCGTCACCCATGGTTTCCATGTAATTGCAGCCAAGGCCCAATGCGACCTGGTGCTCCGGCGGCAGGGCTGGGTGCGAGAGCCGTATGGGGAAGACATCAGTACAGAGATGACGTGGGGACCATCCCTGAGAAGTGGGAGCTCCTCCCCGCCCCCGTCTACATGGATGACAGGCGTCAGCCCTGGGCTTCTGTCCTTTGCACTCTGATCATCTCTCTGATGGCTTCTTACCAGCCTCCCTCAGGGCCTCCCCTTCCCTGGTCTGTGCATGGTACATGGCTGACCCGTGCTCAGGCCCTCTCGGCATCTTCACCCTTTCACCCTGATCTTATTCGTCTCTATGCTTCTCTCTCTAATGACATTTCCTGCCTACCTGCCTGCATCTTTGTCCTCAGTCCAGCCATATCAGTTTCCTGTTGCCGCTGTAACAAATCACCACAAATTTAGTGGCTTAAAATAACACGTATGAATTATCTTACAGTTCTGGAGCAGAGGTGATTGACGCGGGTTATATACGACTAAAATAAGGTGTCGGCAGGGCTGTGCCCCTTCTGGAAGCTCTGGAGAGAATGCATTTCCTAACCTTTTTCCAGCTTCTAGAAGCCACCTGCCTTCCTTGACTCGTGGTCTTGAGACAGGCTAGGACCTGGGACCCTTTGCTGCAGTGCTGCCATGCTTGCACCTGGACACACCTCTCCTCCAGCAACAAAATACAAAGAAACTGTATGGGACTAAAAATAACTGCGTGCATGTGCACTTGGGGCAAATTCTGGACAAAAGATACAAAGAGACCAAAAAACCCAACTGCCACTTTTGAAGAGCCTGGAGCAAAAGCAGGGTACTGCGCATGCCCCCTGCACACAACACCACCTAAGGGGTGGGCAAAACACCTATGCCGCCCCTCCGGCCCGACCCCTGGACACACCCCATGTAAGGAACAAGCTCGCCCCCCCTCCCCCGCCCCAGGGAGCAAGCCAGCAAGGGAACCTGTTGTTTGTTCACACTCCCCTCTGCTGCAGCAGGGGCCCCAATAAAGCCTTGCCTGAATTTCTTGTCTGGTGTCTGATCAATTTCTATTGATTAAGGAGGCCAAGAACCCTGGTCAGTAACAGTCTCTTCTCCATCTGCAAAGCCAGCAGCAGAGAATCTTCCATTCTCTCCCTCTCTGACCTCTACCTCCATCATCACGTCTTCTCTCTCTCTCTCTCTCTCTGTGGCATCCCTCTTTTCCTTACTGTATTAGTTTTCTAGAGCTACTGTAACAAAGTACCACAAATTGGGTGGCTTGAAACAACAGAAATTTATTATCTCATGGTTTTGGTCCAGTGGTTAAGAATCCACCTTCCAATGCAGGGGACGAAGTGTCGATCCCTGGTCGGGAAAATAAGTTCCCACATGCCTCAGGGCAACTAAGCCCGTGCGATGTAACTACTGAGCCCGCGTGCTCTGGAGCCCCAGCGCCACAACTAGAGAGAAGCCCGTGCGTGGAAACGAAAGATCCCGCATGCTGCAACGAAGATCCCATGTGCCGTGACTAAGACCCGATGCAGGCAAATAAATAAATAAATATATTTTTAAAAAAACAACAAAGAAAATCAAGGTGTTGGCAGGGCCAAGCTCCCTCTGAAACCGGTAAGGGAATCCTTCCTTGCCTCTTTCAGCTTTTGGGGGTGGCCGGGGCATTCCTTGGCTTGCAGCTGCATCACTGAACCGTCTGCTTCCATCTTTACATGGCATCCTTCCCTCGCATCCTCACCTTGTCTTCTTATAAAGACGCCAGTTATATTGGATTAAGAACCCACCCTACTCCAGTCTGACCTCATTTTTTTTTAATTTATTAAATTTATTTATTTTTGGCTGCTTTGGGTCTTCGTTGCTGCGCACGGGCTTTCTCTAGTTGCGGCGAGCGGGGGCTACTCTTCATTGCGGTGCGCAGGCTTCTTATTGCGATGGCTTTTCTCGTTGCGGAGCACGGGCTCTAGAGCGCAGGCTCAGTAGTTGTGGCGCACGGGCTTAGTTGCTCCGCGGCATGTGGGATCTTCCCGGACCAGGGCTTGAACCCGTGTTCCCTGCACTGACAGGCGGATTCTTAACCACTGCGCCATCAGGGAAGCCCAGACCTCATTCATTCATTCATTCATTCATTCATTTATGGCTGTGTTGGGTCTTCGTTTCTGTGCGAGGGCTTTCTCTAGTTGTGGCAAGCGGGGGCCACTCTTCATCGCGGTGCGCGGTCCTCTCACTATTTCGGCCTCTCTTGGTGCAGAGCACAGGCTCCAGACGCGCAGGCTCAGTAATTGTGGCTCACGGGCCCAGTTGCTCCGCGGCATGTGGGATCTTCCCAGACCAGGGCTCGAACCCGTGTCCCCTGCATTGGCAGGCAGATTCTCAACCACTGCGCCACCAGGGAAGCCCCCAGACCTCACTTTAATTTAACTAATTACATCTGCAACAACCCTATTTCCAAATAAGGTCACATTCTGAGGTCCTGGGGGAGAGGACTTCAATATATATTTGGGGGGAACATTCTGAGGTCCTGGGGGAGAGGACTTCAATATATCTTTTTGGGGAACACAATTCAACTCCTAACACTTATCACGACCATGGTGTTTACAATGGGCCCACCCAGGGAATCCAGGATAACTCTTGATCTCACCGGCTTCTTTTTTTTTTTTTGGCCACTCTGTGTGGCATGTGGAATCAGTTCCCGGACCAGGGATGGAACCCATCCCATGCCCCCTGCAGTGGAAGTGTGAAGTCTCAACAACTGGACCGCCAGGGAAGTCCCCCGATCTCAACAGCCTTAATTTAATCACAGCGAAACATTCCCTTTTGCTATGTAGCGTAATATTTTCACAGGTTCCGGTGATTCAGACGTGAACAACTTTGGGGGGCATTATTCTGCCGTCCACACCAGCCCCGTCTCTGAGTTCCGGGCTGGATAGCCAAAGGGTCCGTGGATGCCCTCCCTTGGTGTTCAACGAGTTATTTTTTAGAATAAGTATGTACGGATCATTGCATGGGACATACTTACACTAAAAAAGGTATTTGATGTTTTTCTGAGATTTAAGTTTAACTGGGTGTCCTGTGTTTTCTGTGTTTCATGGAGTCAGAATTGTTAAAACTCCCCAGTTTGTCACATATTCTGTTGTTTACCGGCATTTCCCACCAGATGGAGCCGTGGTCATATTTATAATCACCTTAACTCATGTACTTGTGATAGGCAACCTCTAAGATGGTCTCCAACGATCCCGCCACCAGGCATTTACATCCTTCTGAGATTTATACCCCTTTGGGGGTAGGTCAGATGTAGTGACTGGCTTCTAACAAATACAATATGGCAAAAAAGATGGTATGTCGCTTCTGGGATTAGATCGCAAAGCCTCTGGAGGATGGAAGCTCAAGTAAGTGAGAAAAGAGAATCATCAGGACCAGGGGTAGCTGTGATGTAGAAGGACAGTGAGAGATACTAGAAGCCAAAGGAAAGTGGCTGTGGAGAAGAAGGAGGGTGTTTATACATTGAACGATCCAACAGACATTTATCAAGTACCTAGAAACTACAGTTCACAATTTTGTGGGTCAGGAAGTCAGAAAGGCTTTGGTTGGATGTTCATCTCGGCTCTGCGTGGCATCAGCCGAGGCAGCTGGGGCTGGAGGATACATTTTCAAGATGGCTTCTTCACTCACAGGCCTGGAGCTTCGATTCTCCTGGGCCTTCTCACTGCAGAATGCTCTTAGGGTAGCTGCAATTCTTACACGGCAGGTCAGGGCTCCAGGAGGTCACAATGGAAGCTGCTTGTCCCCTAAAGGCTGGGTCCAGGACTGGCATAATGTCACTTCTGTCATATTTTGTTGGTCAAAGCAGTCAGGTATTCTGGCCCAATCAGTCTAAGACCACCAGAAACAAACCTGTTGTATATTTGTTAGGGCTGCCGTAACAGTACAGATCGCAAACCGGTTATCTACTTGCGGTAGATACAGTCCTGCTGTTCTCTCACCGACCACCAGATGGCGCGCTGGATTTGATATTAATACTTGCCATTAGCAGGAGAGTAGACGCTGTGCTAAACGCTTTTGTTAATTTAGTTGGGACGAGACTTTCGATTTCTTTGTTAAAAAGCAAGTCTAGAAAAGACTTGGGCCTTTATTTCATAATGTTCGTGGAAGGATAGAAATAATCTTTTCCTGATTTTATAGAGAAGACCTATGGTTATTTATTCTTTAAAAAATAGACTATTTAATCTTGTTAACACCATGGCAACAAATATCAAGGAAGACAGCCAATCAGAAAAGTAGGCTTCTTTGGGAGGTTATTTTTTTCTTTGGAAATTGCAACAGTTTCGAAGAGAATCTCCCAGACTCTTGTTCAAATTCTTTTTCCAAGGACAGGATTAAATTGAACAGAGAACGGAAGAGGCTGGTAACAGGAAAATTCACTCAAGCCTCCTGGCTGTACAGGAAAACAAGATGGATGTTTGGGGATTATTCTCAATCTGCCACTTTATGGAAACTGATTTTTATTTATTTTATTTTTTTATTTTTATTTTTTTTAAATAGTTGGATGCTGGGGTCATATTTTATTTATTTTTTATTTACTTATTATTTTATTTATTTATTTATGGCTGTGTTGGGTCTTCGTTTCCGTGCGAGGGCTTTCTCTAGTTGTGGCAAGCGGGGGCCACTCTTCATCGTGGTGCGCGGGGCCTCTCATTATCGCGGCCTCTCTTGTTGCGGAGCACAGGCTCCAGACGCGCAGGCTCAGCAATTGTGGCTCACGGGCCCAGCTGCTCCGCGGCATGTGGGATCTTCCCAGACCAGGGCTCGAACCCGTGTCCCCTGCATTGGCAGGCAGATTCTCAACCACTGCGCCACCAGGGAAGCCCTGATTTTTATTTTATTTTTTAATTTTAATTTTAATTTTTGTCTTTTGACCACACCGTGCGGCTTACGGGGATCTTGGTTCCCCGACCAACGTCCTGGGCAGTGAAAGCGCAGAGTCCTAACCACTGGACGGCCAGGGAGTCCCCTCGAAGCTGATTCTTCAGAAGGATTTATGATACGAGGTAGTATCCCTCCCATGGAAGCTGCAGGAGAGAAGGGACAGCTTCATCTCTCTCTCTTTGTCTTAATGTTTAACAATTATTTTTGTGGGCTTCCCTGTTGGCGCAGTGGTTAAGAATCTGCCTGCCAGTGCAGGGGACACAGGTTTGAGCCCTGGTCCAGGAAGATCTCACATGCCATGGAGCAACTAAGCCCATGTGCCACAACTACTGAGCCTGCACTCTAGAGCCCATGAACCATAACTACTGAGCCTGCGAGCCACGACTACTGAACCCTGCATGCCTAGAGCCTGTGCTCTGCAACAAGAGAAGCCACTGCAATGAGAAGCCCGCACCCCGCAATGAAGAGTAGCCTCCACTAGCTGCGACTAGAGAAAGCCCGTGTGCAGCAATGAAGACCCAATACAGCCAAAAATAAATAAATAAAATAAATAAGTTTATTTTAAAAAACTTATAAAAATTAATTTTTCGGTGGGCATGAGTTCACCTCAGTCATTAATAATGTTGATTGGCTGATCTAACAATCACTTCCAACCCCCTTCCCACATACTACTATGATACTATAAAAGCTAAAAAAGCCAGCTCCCTTCTTTCCCAGACTCCCTTGCAGCTACTGGTATGCAGTGAGCCAGTTCTGGCCAATGAGTGTGCTGAGGGCTTTTGGGAAATATTTTTGCTGCTGGATAAAAGAGGAGAGGCATGAGAGGAAAGGACTCTCATCACCCCCACCTCCCTGCTTTTTGTTTTTTGTGTGAAAAGGTGATGCCTGGAGGTTGGCAGCCATTTTGTAACCATAAGGCAACAAGCTGGAAGGCAAAAGCTAATAAGTGGAGGAATAGAAAGATTCTAGGTTCTTGATAACATATTTGACTGATTAAACCCAGAAGCCTCCTTCCTCCAAAATTTTAGTTAAAAAGCTAAGAAATATCCTTTTTGCTTATGTCTGCTGTCAGTTTGGTTATCTGTAACTTGTAGCCAAAACACCCCTTGCTGATCCATGCTCCTTTCCAGATTGCACTAGAGCAGCACTCCCAAACTCAGATATCCAGAGACCAGGTAGCTGATGTGAAAATGAAGCTGCTATAACTTTATTTTCCTTTTACTTACATAAACTTATAAAAGGAGAAAAAGCACACTGATCTGTTTCTTAACTCCAGGAGACCCTTCCCACTTTCTGGACAAGGTGAGTTAATTATAACAGGATTAGTGATGCTTTAGTCAGGGAGTTAAATATTTCCAGCTGGAGTGATGCATTCTATTTCCTATTTTTTTCTTTTTAGGTGTGGCTCTTTTATTTATTTATTTATTTTTGGCTGCGTTGGGTCTTCGTTGCTGCACACGGGCTCTTCTCTAGTTGTGGTGAGCGGGGGCTACTCTTTGTTGCGGTGCGTGGGCTTCTCATTGCGGTGGCTTCTCTTGTTGCAGAGCACGGGCTCTAGGCACACGGGCTTCAGTAGTTGTGGCTCATGGGCTCTAGAGTGCAGGCTCAGTAGTTGTGGTGCATGGGCTTAGTTGCTCTGCAGCATGTGGGATCTTCCCGGACCAGGGTTCGAACCCGTGTCTCCTGCATTGGCAGGCGGATTCTTAACCACTGTGCCACCAGGGAAGCCCATTATTTCCTTTTTTTTAATTTTTATTTTTAACATTTATTTATTTATTTATTTATTTTTGGCTGCGTTGGGTCTTCGTTGCTGTACGCAGGCTTTCTTTAGTTGCGGTGAGCAGGGGCTACTCTTGTTTGTGGTGCGCGGGCTTCTCATTGCAGTGGCTTCTCTTGTTGTGGAGCACGGGCTCTAGGCACGCGGGCTCAGTAGTTGTGGCTTGAGGGCTCTAGAGTGCAGGCTCAGTAGTTGTGGCGCACAGGCTTAGTTGCTCCGCGGCATGTGGGATCTTCCCGGACCAGGGCTTGAATCCATGTCCCCTGCATTGGCAGGCGGATTCTTAACCACTGCACCACCAGGGAAGCCCCTCTCACCACAACCATTTGAAACACGCTTTGTAGGAATTATGGACTCAGGGTGAAGAGTTACATTCCAGAAGGTATCAACACAAAACCAGTGGGGTTAAAATGGCCTCTTATAGGCAAGCTTCTCATTCATTCATACATTCATTCATTCATTCATCGGACGTTTATTTTCTCCTCTGTGCCACACACAGTGCAGGGCATTGGGGATTCAGCAGTGAACAATCAGGCACTGGTCCCTGTTTGTAAGGATCTTACATTCTTGAAACTTAACCAGAACCTTCCCCCATCTGCCTGGAAGATACTTGTGTCAACAGTCTCTCCAGGCCAGAGTTTCCTATTGTTATGGGCTGAATTGTGTCATTCTCCAAATTCACATGTTGAAGTCCTAACCCCCAGCACCTCCGAATGTGACCTTATTTGGAGATAAGATGCTTAGAGAGGCAATTAAGTTAAATTAGCTTAAATTGGATTAAAAGGTGCTAATCCAATAGGACTGGTGATATAAGAAGAGGAAATTAGGACACAGACACACACACAGGGCAGATCTTGTGAGGACACAGGGAGAAGACAGCCACCTGTAAGGCAAGGAGAGAGGCCTCAGAAGAAACCAACCCTGCTGACACCTTGATCTCAGACTCCTGGCCTTCAGAATTGTGAGAAAATTAATTTCTGTTGTTTAAGCCACCAAGCTGTCGTGCTTTGTTATGGTAGCTCAAGCAAATACATACACCCATCAGCACCTTTGGAACTTGCAGCCAACAGCTTCAACCATAGTCCTAATCAATGCAGAATGTAAGTCCTTGAGAATTATTTTTTAAAATTTCCAAGAATTCCCTGGCGGTCCAGTGGTTAGGATTCTGTGCTTCCACTGCAGGGGGCACAGGTTTGATTCCTGGTCAGGGAACTGAGATCCCACATGCTGCGTGCAGCCAGAAAAAAAAAAAAGGATTAAAAAAATCTCCACCAGAAGATGAGTGATTCATCACCATGCATATATACCCAAGTTTCCTGTTGGAAAACAGGAAACTGTTCTACGAATCAGCCGTACATTCCTCCTATACTCTTGGGAAGTCCTTCTTTGAACCATCCCAAAAGGCTTCTGGATTTGCTCACTTTCCTGGGGGCACAGTAAGCCCAAATTGAAAATATGTAGTGTTTGATTCCCTCAGCCATTAGATCTAAATCTTCTGCTACAAAGGATCTGTTTTGGGTGGGGTTCTTTACCCTCCATCAAATGGTTTAGTGTAGTTTAGGGAACAAACTCTTAGTGCCTCAGCTGGAATTCTCAACTGCAGCGTCTACCCACAGCCTCTCCGTGTGGCTCGGCCTTCCCCAAACTTGACAGCTGGGTCTTCCGACAGAGTTTCCCGAGAGCAAGTGTTCCAAAAGTCAGTAAGCAGAAGCTGGCAGCCTCAATGTGACTACCACTTCATTCTAATAAGCTCCACCTCCAGATGGGGAGAAGGATAAAGAATTTGCACTTACCTTTAATTCATCACAATACCTAGTAATTTTACACGCATTAACACCATCAGTCCTCAAGCAATCTCATGATGTTGGCATCATCGTTAGGTCATTGTTACAGATGAGGTTCTGAGATGCAGTGGTCCCCGGCCTGGGCAGCCCTGCTGTTATGTCTTCTTCCAGCAGAAGGCGCTCCAAACCCGGTCATCATCCCAGCCTCCGGCTCCCGACACCCTCAGAGCCAAGGCTTAGGTTTATCTCGTGCCCCGGGCTGTACTAAATGCTTTTCATGAACGATCACAGCCCAACCTCACAAGAACACCCGAGGCTGAATTTTACAGATGAGGACGTTGAGGCTCAGGGCAACGAGGGGCTCAGTTGAGGACAGTCTGATCCCCAAACTTGACGAGTGCACAGCCTAGTGCGGGAGACAAGAGCTCAAAAGCCCCACGGGAAGAGGTTTTGCCTTTGCTGTGTGACGGTGGAGGGTTAGATTATTCTACCGTTCCATTCGTTCACCGATCCTCTAAGGAGGGTACGCATTCTTGATTGTCGCCAAGTAGCTGGTGGTGCCTCGTGTGGGGAAATTATGCGCCCCGACTCCAAAGAATCAAGGCGGCTTGTGATTTGCCTTGGTCCAGTTGTGAGGGGATGGGCTGAGTGCCCGATGCCAGCAGAAGCTGTGACAGACGCTGCAGGTTTGGCCATCGACCTGTCAGCCTCAGAAGAAGACACCCAAATGAGGGCTGCCCCTTAGGCTTCTAGAATGGGGAATATCCACAGTCCACTGCACTGATGTGTAACAACACGCCTGAGAAACAAACCTTTGCTGCCGCGAGCCGCTCAGCCACGTCCTGGGCATCCAGGAGCACCGCTAGCTCCAGGAGGCCACCCTCATCTTCCTCGTCCTCGCCCCAGCCCGCCAGCGGGCCACCGGGAGCCTTCTTACCCTTGGAGGGGGTCTGAGGCTTAGCCAGCAGGTGACCGCCGTCTTTGGCCTTCCTCAGGACCACGGCGTCCACCTGGCGGCCTGCCTCCTCCACCTTCACACGGGTTCCGGAAGTGTCCTTGGCCATGACGGACAAGACCTCGGGAAAGGCAGCTTTCTTGTCTTTCTTTTCGCTCCAGCCCAGCGACTCGATCACAGAAGCGATTTTCAACACCTCCCTGCGGGTTTTGATGTCTGATGAAATCCTGTAGGCCATGATGTCTAGAACTAGGGGCTCTCCATGCCCTTCTGGGTGACCTGGTTGCCTCATTCCTCAGACTGACCTCCTGAAACATCACTGCCTTGAGCATCTCATCAGGTATGTCCCTCATGACCATGAGAGCCACCGTGTTGCGGATTCTGCTCCTGGCTTCTGTGAGGCTCAAGCTGATCACATCGGGGGGCTCTGTCTTTGTCACTTTCTTCTTGGCTTTGTCCAAAATGGTCACCAGGGCCAAGAACTCCATGGGGACCGTCTGCCTCATCCACGTCTCTCTGCAGGGCTTCCTTGCAGCCGTTTGCAGTGTTGCGTAGAGCGCACTGGCATTGTCATTTATCCCTGCCCAAGTCCTCCTCTTCCACCTCCGCGATCTCGATGCCCAGGCTCTGATGGAAAAATCCTTCAGCTCCTTTTTTGCAGAGGTAAATGACGGTCCTCCTCGGCCCCTCTTTTTGTCTCTGGCTCTATTTCTGTGCCCACCCCCCGCCCTTGCTAGCCTTGCTGGCTGCACCAGGAAGGGGGCCTGGGTCTCTGAATTGGCAGATGAGTCCCTGGGGGCCCTGGCCACTGCGGCCTGTGGGAGCCTTTCATCCAGCAGCAAGCTGCCTCAGGACAGTTTCATCTGCCTCAGGACTCTCATGTCCTTGCACAGAACCCTCCAGACGCCGTCCTTGCCCGGGATCTCCCTGGGGACGGCACCGTGATTAATGTCCGCCACAAACTCCACGAAGGCGGCTTTGGCTTTCTCCTCCCTCACGTCCCTCGTGTTCCTCAGCCTGAACGTGCCCTGGGGCAGGAAGGCTGGCTGCAGGACGGCTTCAATGGCTGCCTGTCCCAGGTCCTCCGGGATGCCGGTGACCAGCAGGGCCCTGTGCACGAGCTCAGCCAGCCCCCTGCACGAGTATGGGCCTCCTGGGTGACGGATCACTACTCTCCCACCCACTCCACCCAAGTGTGACACAGCGCCCCTCCCCCTTCGTCCTGCCAGTTTTTTCGCATCTACATCAGAGTGGGCAGGAGGCTTTGGCTGCGGGGCACTGGCACCTCTCCTTCCCCCACTGGCTACTGCCAGTTCCATGACAACCGCTTTTAGGCTGTTGCCAGGGTCTGAGCATTTGTTTTGAGGAACCCAATGAAAATGAGAATATTCGCCTTGTGGTTTCACTGGGCAGGCCTCACACAGAGAACTCAGTCCCACTCACTCGCGGATCAAGTCTCAGGAGGACCAGGCCTTAATGGGGGGTGACCAGGCCTCACTCGGGGTTACTCCGGGTCGGGGGTGAGTTTGATGGCTAGGGCCAGGAGGCGGGGTCTGGACTGAAGCTGAGGCTGGGGATGGGCGTGCAAGTGGCAGGTCTGTGTCCCGGTGGGGCTAAGGGCCCCGAGGTGGCTGGGTGAGATGGAGGCTGAGCCGGGCCCGAGCAGTGGGCCAGGCCTGGTTCAGGGGCACGACTGCTGTTCGGGTTTCACAGCCCTCTGGGCAACCACAGCTACCAGGACCGCGGTGGGACCTTCTCTGTAGATCAGAGCAGGTGGGGTGCTCAGAGGGCAAGGCCTGCTCGTGGGATGGGCCTGCGGCCACTGCAAATCATCGTATCATAGTGACCCCCAGGGGGCCACTTGAATGATATCTCAATAACTGCCCCATTAACACCCCAAGCGCTGCCCCATTGTGATCCAGGGCTGCAGCCCATGACACCTCCAGAACTGCCCCTTCAAGCCCTAGGGCCTGTCCCTCCCCTCCCCCTCCCACTCCCTCCCACTTGGGACCTGGACACACTGTGGTGGTGCCCCAGGCCCCAGGCTGCAGGATGAGCCCCAGGTAATGACGTTCGTTCATTCCCTCCTTCCATCTGGGCAAACTATTAGAGATAAAATCAGAGATTCCTTTCTCCTCAGCCCATCTGATGGCTGAGCTGCCAGTCTGCGCAAGCGTGGGCCCATCCAGCAAACACTGACTGAGAACTTTCCTGCCATTGGGTCTTCTCCCAGGGCAGCAAGACCGCCTTTACTGGTTCCCTGTTGGCATGAGACCTGGGGCCCCAGGAATGAGGCAAAAAGCCTCAGGAACCTATGGCAGGTGACGGTGCCAGGTCTGAGAAGTCAGGAAGACATTTTCCTTGTCCCCTCAAGTCCTGCTCCAGCACTTCGAGCCAGAGATAATGTCTGGCAGGGTACTGAGAGGCCCCTGTGCCCCTTCTTCTTGGGGGCTTGGAGAATTCTTTAGGGGGGGCAAATTACACAGGACACTTTGAGTTCCAAGTGCAGAAACCGAAGTTGTCCTGGATTAAGCAGAAAAGGGAATTCATTGGCTCATGTTACTATAAAGTCCAGATTGTATTAGCTTCAGGCATGGCTGGTTCCAGGGCCCTTTCATTCATTTATTCAGCCAAAGACTCTGGACCAGCTCCCATTGGATCAGCTGGGTCATGTGCCTGGCCCTGCACCAATCACAGTGACTGGAGAGGGAGTGAGTGCTTTGATTGGCCAGGCTTCAGGGAGTGGTGGATGAGGGTTAGTGATTCCCACAGGAACCACTTGGATCCCTCCAGGTGAGGGAGGGGATGCCACACGGAGAAATGGAGGCAAATCACTTAGGAGACGGGGGTGGGAGGGTGGGGGTTGGATACTGGGCTGGAAAGCAGGAGATTCTGTCCCAGGGGATGAAGGGCAGTAGTGAGACTCACTGTACCTGGATAGGGGAGGGCCTGAAAGAGAATATGGGGCCCTCTCCTTGTCTGGGGGTGTCTGTTGTCGAATCTCTGGAACACTGGTTGGGGAAGAGCATTCAGCCTTTCAGGTGCTCACTGATGTCATTCCAGCCCAGAGACTTCATTCACTCATTCATTCAGTGTTTCTCTAGTAGCTGTTCTGGGACCCACCTGAGCAGGTCGCTGGGAGCAGTGATGACTGAGGCAGGCTCTGCCTCTTGGAGCTCAGAGCCTCGGTGGTCACATACGGAAGCGGAAGCGGAAGCGAGTGCTGGGAGGGAAACGCCTGCATTCTCAGGGGAGGTGGGTCGGAAGAGCTGGAGCTGATTCTGGATTGGGGCCAGCTTCCCGAAACAGGTGACACTGAGCTGAGTCTGAAGGGAGGAGGTGACCCTCTGTGAAGTAGGGAAAGGGAAGAAGTGTTTTCGAGGGGGTTGGTGTATGAAGACCCCAGTGGCTGGATGGAGGACGGGAGACCTGAAGAGCTGAGGGGAATGAGGTGTGGCCGAGTGGGGGAAGAGGCAAGGCCAGGTCCACGGGGAATTGTGAGTTGGTTACACCAGGGATGTGGCCAAGGAGCAAAGGGCGATTGGGTCTCCAAGGCCAGAGCGGGAAGCTTCTCTGCAGTTTAGGCGCTGTGTGACGCTGGGAGAGTTAAACAACATCTCTGAGCCTCACTTTCCTCCTTTGCAAGATACTGAGTTGCTGTGCTGGCTTAGGTACGTGGAGGGTTTAGCACACGTCCTGGGGTGCAGTAGGTCTTTCAGTAGCGGTTATTGGTATTAATCCTCCGCAATATCGTAATTCCTTTTTGTAAGAAGAGCGGGCTGAGTCGCTGCTTTAGGGATTTGCTGGGTCAGAGCGTCCTCTGGTGGGCACAGGGAGACGTGGCTCAGAGAAGAAAGATGGACCAAAGGTTTAAATTTTAAAGATCTTTCTTCCCTCTCTCCCTCCGTTCCGTTCTCCCTGTCGTCTTTCCTTCCTTCCACACATCCCCCCAGGACCTGCTTCCGCCTATCTGGAGACCCAGCGGTGACTGCGACAGCCCAGGCCCTGCCCTCCCGGGATTCACAGCCTAGTGTGTGTGTGGGCGGAGGGGTGACGGTCATAGGACACTCCTGAGTAGAGCTTAACACGGAAGCCGGATACTTTAGGCTGGAAAAAGACCTGGGAGGAGGGCGGGACCGCAGTATGCAGGGCCTCATAGGCCGAGGCAAGGAGCCTGTGCTTTCTCCCGAGAGCACTGGGGAGCCATAGAGAGGTTTAGAGGAGAGGAGAGACAGGGTCAAGTTTGTGATGTCACGTGGAGGATGAATGGGAAGGGCGGGAGTGGGGCTGGATCAGACTCTCGCCCTCCCTCGGAGTCTGCCCCAGTCTGGCAGTCTGATGGCAGCTCCCCGACACGCACCCACGGACCTGGCCCAAGTCTCCAGGCCAGTGTCCACACACAGAGCTCCGGGTGGCGGTGGCGCCCCCTCAGCCCGCAGGTCCAAGCTCCCTGCGCCCCAGGGCAGGTTCGCTTGGCCTTGGTGAGCCTGAAGGAGAATCTGGCGGGTCGCTCCGGGCGGGGTCTGTCCCTTCATGGGCAGGAGCAACCTTCCCGGCTCCAACAGCGGGGCGAGAGTGGGCGAGGGGTGAGGCGTCGCTTGGTCCCTGCATGCTCTCTGGGGGTCTCCTTGTGGAGTTGTTGGTTTTGTTCACGTGTTATAGATGAGGATGTGGGCGTTTCTGTTTCGGGCTGAGGCATATGTAGTGTATCTGTGTGTTTCATTTGTTAAGGCTGTGTGTGTCTCTCTGTGGATGTAGGTGGGGCGAGGCTCGGGGTGTCAATGAATGGGTTTCTGTGTATGTCTCTGGGTGTGTGCAAATTGTGTGTGTGTGTGTGTGTGTATGTTTGGAGGAGGGAATACAGTAGCTCAGTCCAAGTGTGTGTCAATGTCACTTTGTGTGAATGCAAGTGAGTGTGTGTGAGCCAGTGTGTGTTTTGTGTGTGTTAGTGTGATTGTGGTACAGGCGGACGCGAGCCTGATGCCAACACCTTGAATCTAGCAAACCTCTAACACCAGCCCCTTCAGTTTGGGGGAGCGGGGCGGGGAGATCGATCTGATGCCAGAACCTGGGACTCCCTCCCTCAACACTCTCCCCCCTCTCAGGGATGTACCAGGTCCCAGAACCGCGGGGAGGGAATAGTGGGGGGCTCTGCGCGCAGTAGATGAAGTTCTGCGGCGCCCGCATTGACCACCAGGCGGCGCTCCAGGGCCGCTACTTAAAGACGCACCTGCGGAGGCGCTTCCCCAGCGCTCAAGTGCGCGGGCGAAATAATTTGCTTAAGTTGATTCAGCTCTGAAGTGGGGTGCTGGGGTTCAACACTAACAGCAAGAACAACAATCGCTATTATTTATATATCTCTTAATACATGCGCTTTGATGATTTAAACGCAAGTTTAGGTGCTCTTACTGTGCACATTTTACAGATTCAGAGAAGGCAGATGACTTGTCAGAGTCACACAGAGCTGGACTCTGAACCCAGGCGATCTGCCTTGACTCAAGTCACGTCCGTGTGACTCCAGAGTCTGTGAGCGGACCCCTTCCTTGCCGTCTCCGCAAAATCTGGGGGGAGGGGAAGGGAGGGGAAAACTGGGTGTGGAGGAGCGAGGGATGGGGAGAGGCCAGGGTGAGCTGGGGCAGATCATTAGGGACCCGAGGCACCGGGATGGGGACGGTACACGGTCTTGGGGCTTGCAGTGGTCTCTACGCAAGCTGCCCCCACTGCGGTCATGGTCAGCTGTGGGTGATCTGGAAGTGACCGGCCGCTGATTCATAACCTCAATAGGACTTGCTGAGTGCTGCGGGGGTTCGCTGGGCGCGAGCACGCCACAACCTCTCCTATCTTCCTGACGATGCTAAGAGAAGGTGATCCCCATTTTCAGGGACATAAATGGAGGCACGGAGAGGTTAGTTACCTGTCCAAAGCAGTAAGGATGGGATGGGTGTGTGCTGGTTATTTTTGCTGCATAACAAACCACCCTAAACTCACTGGCATAAAACAAAAATGTTTTATTATGTTCATGGAGTCTGTAGGTCAGCATAATGAAAGGGAATAATGGGGAATGGCTTTTTTTCAGTTCCACAACGTCTGGTGCCTTAGCTGGGGTGACTCCAATGGCTAAGGTCTGGAATCATTTGGAAGCTTCATCAGTCATGTCTGGTGCCTGGTCTGGGATGACTTGAAAACTGGGCTTAGCTGGAGATGTTGACTTGAGCACCTCCATTGGTCTCTCCGTGTGAGTTGGGCTTCCTCACAGCATGGAGGTTAAGTTTCAAGCAGGAATGTCCTGGGAGGGAGGTCTCGAGAGCAAATATTCCAAGAGAAGCGGGCAAAAGGCTTTTATAACTGGCCTTGGGAGACACATAGCATCACTTCTGCCATACTTGTCGAGGCAGTCACAGCTTGTCCAGATTCAGATTCAAGAAAAGGGTATGTGGACGCCGCTTCCAGATGGCGGTCAAAGAACTTGTAGCCAGGACTTCCTTGGTGGCGCAGTGGTTAAGAATCTGCCTGCTAATGCAGTGGACACAGGTTCGAACCCTGGTCCGGGAAGATCCCACATACCGCAGAGCAACTAAGCCTGTGGCGCCGCAACTAGAGAAAGCCCGCACACAGCAACAAAGACCCAACACAGCCAAAAATAAGTAAAGAAACAAATTTATATAAAAAAGGAAATCTATTCTTAAAATTCATTTCACCTGTTTTTTATTTATTGCAGGTGTACGTTAGCAAACTTAACATTTTGCATGTGGCTTGCCTTGGGGGTTGCATTATATTTGTTGGACAACGCTGCTCTAGAGAGAAGGATAACATCCATTTGGGACCAGGAGGGCGAAAGGAAAAGAGGAAAGCAGGGAAAATAAGAGCTGCAGGGGCGTGGGTAGGAGAGTGAATAAGCGGTTTGGTTTGTCCTAGGCCCAGTTGCCATGGTAACTTTGCAATTAAACTCTTCCTACGTTAAAAATAAAAGGAAGTGTTTGGGTTCCTTCTTTATTTATATACTTATTTATTGAACAATTAAATTAATTTATATATTTATGTTAAATGATTATATCATGATAAGTTCTCAAGAAAGGAAGTCCCTTCCTTCTTGGAGCCATCTTTCATGGAGCACCAACTCTGAGCCAACCTCTGTTCCAAGGGCTTTCATGGATCATCACCTTTAATCTCCCTTAGGATCCTATGAGGTAGGGTTAATGGTTATCGCCATTTCACAGAGGAGCAAACCGAGGCGTAGAGAAGCCCAAGGACCTTCCCAGAGTCACTGCGTGGGCAGCGAGCAGCAGTAGAAACTCAATAGCTGGGCCACAGCGCCTGATTTACATAGAGTTGCGGGTGGGGGAGGTTTATAAAGGATAGTGATGCAGATGTGTATTTAGACCTCCCAGCCTGTGGACCCAGTCAGCGGAAATGCCTTCTTGCGGAATTCACGTCTGATCTCACTGAGGATCATACACGTACAGAAACCGTACAAAAACACACGGTGAATTGTACGTGCATCGTTATGGCTACAGAAACATCTGCAAGAGCGAGGCCTCATTGAACGAGGCCCGTACCCCATCAGTGAGGGCTGTGGACCCCAAATGATGCCCGAACCTCACAGCTGAGGCCTGTGTACCCTTATTGAAGCCCGTCCCCACTGAGTGAGGCCCGAAAACTCTGAACTCTGAGTCCTGGTTCCACCATGGGAGGCCATAGGCTTTTTTTTTTTTTTTTTTGCCCGCGCCACGCCGCTTGCGGGATCTTAGTTCCCAGACCAGGGATCGAACCCGTGCCCCCTGCTGTGGAAGCGCGAAGTCCTGACCACTGGACCGCCAGGAAAGTCCCCCCCACCGCTTTTTTCCCCCCATAGCCCTTGATTTACGTCTCTGTATCCTGAACTCCACCTACACTGTGGAGCGGAATTACAACCCTGCAGGAAGCCGGTCCTCTACCGAAAGGAGGCCTCTATCCCCTGAAGGAGCTCGGGTCCCCCTGGTTGCTCTCTCACCCCCTGTGAATATGGCCTTTTGGGGCTCATCACTGATGGTGATCCCACTCCCTGAGTCTTCCATTCCTCAGGCTCGTCCAGAGCCGGCTCCTCAGACCCCAGCAACTCCGACCCCTGCTCCAGCCCACAGTATTGCCATGGAGATGGGGTGCAGCTGGGAGGCGGGGCTAGCCCGTGTGCGCAGGCGCAGGGCGGAGCAGCCCCGTCGCCCGGAACTGCTGAGATTGAGCAGAGGGTGCAAGTCCAGACCCTGCCACAGGCAGGCGAGCGTGGCGTCCCTCCCCGCGCCGCTCCGGGTGCCCACGGCGCCGCCCTCCCCAGCACCTGTCCCGGGCGCCGCGGTGTCACTTACCCTCTGTCAGGAACAAAGGGCGGAGGGGCCGGGCCGGTGGCACCCCTGGGTTTGACTCGTAAGCTTCCTGTGGATGCTAGGATCCCTGTGGGGAGGGGCCTCGGGAAAGGACGCTGCGTCAGCCGCCCAGGGGCAGCTGGAGCGCGAGCCTTGCCACATTCACCTGAACTTGAACTCCAAGCCCTGTGGCGCTGTTCCAGAGTGGCATTTGCATAGGGGACCGCAGCCCACGTCCGCCTCGGGCTCCCTCCTGCTCCGCGATCAGCGCCAGCGGCGGCACCGTGGCCATGAGCCTTTTGGGGGACTGGTGCAGGGGGCTGGCCGTGGACTTGCACAGGGCCCTGCTGGTCACCGGCATCCCGGAGGACCTGGAACAGGCAGCCATCGAAGCCGTCCTGAAGCCGGCCTTGCTGCCCCTAGGCAAGTTCAGGCTGCGGAACACGAGGACCATGAGGGACGAGAAGGCCAAGGCCGCCCTGATGGAGTTTGTGAAGGGCATTAATCACGGTGCCGTCCCCAAGGAGATCCCGGGCAAGGACGGCGTCTGGAGGGTTCTGTGCAAGGACAGCGCGGAGAGCACGAGAGTCCTGAGGCAGATGAAACGCTTGCTGCTGGATAAAAGACCCCCACAGGCCGCAGTGACCAGGGCCCCCGGGGACACGCCCACCCCTCCCCCTTCGGAGACCCTGGCTCTGGGGTCGGAGCCGGGGGTCAGGGAGGCTGGCCCCCCTCCTGGTGCAGCCAAAGATGCTAGGAGGGGCCGTCGGGGTCGCCGAAACAGAACCAGAGGCAGCAGGTTGACCAGAAGAGCAAGAAGTGGGGCGTGGAGGGCGGCCATCCACGTCGGGGAGCGGGAGTCCCAAGACTCTTCCGACTAGAGCCTGGGTATCGTGATCGAGGAGATGGACAAGGAAGACTTGAGAGGGGATGGCGAACAGAGCGCGCTGTACACCACCCTCCAGGCCGCCGCGAAGAAGCTCGTTAGGAAGTGGGCCCTCCAGAGGGAAGGAGATGATGGAACGGTCCCGGCGAGTTCTTGGTCCTGACAACGGTGACGGACAAAGCCAAGAAGAGGGAGATGGAGAAAGATTTCCCTGGGGCTGAGTCGATCAGCCTGAACATCAAAGAAGACCGGAGCAAAATTCCAGACTTAGTGGCCTTACTCGCAGTGAGAGACGCGTCGGACGAGGAGACCATGGGCAGCGACGCCTCCCAAAGCGAGTCTCAGGAAAACGCGGATCAAGAAAGAGAGGAGGTGGACATTCCCGAGTTTGTGGCCATTGTGGCTTGTACAGACCCCGCGGACCACTCCGCCCGCGACGAGATGTTTGAAAATCGCTTCTGTGATCGAGTTGTTGGGCTGGAGCGACAAGGAAGCTGCCCTGCCCGAGGTCTTGTCCGTCATGGCCAAGGACACTTCCGGAACCCGAGTGAAGGTGGAGGAGGCAGGCCGCCAGGTGGACGCCGTGGTCCTGAGGAAGGCCAAAGACGGCGGTCACCTGCTGAGATGCATCTCCACCGTGGCTGAGCCTCAGACCCTCTCCAAAGGGAAGAAGGCTCCCGGTGGCCCGCTGGCGGGCTGGGGCGAGGACGAGGAAGATGAGGGCGGCCTCCTGGATCTAGTGGCGCTCCTGGCGGTCCAGGACGTGGCTGAGGTGACGGAGGAAGAAAAGGAAAAGGCCTGGCAGAGCGGGAGGTTCAGATGCGCTAAAGGCAACCTGGGGGAGGTCTTGGCGCTGCTGGCGGCCCGCAGGAACAGGGAGTCAGAGGAGACGTCGGAGGACGTGGAGAGCGAGGAGTCGGAGCCCGAGGACCGCGCGTCCAGGAAGCCCCGGGCCAAGCGGGCCCGCACGGCCTTTAGGGCTCTGGGTTGGGCGGGCTGGGCAGGGGCTCCTGCCCCGTCGGGGACCCGCGCGACCCGCAAAACCCGAGGGGGTGGCGGCGGCCCCGGCGGGCTGGGCATCCCTCCTGAGAAGGAAGCCCAGGACAAGGCGGCGGGAAGCAAGAGTAGGAAGGGGCGCGCGGGCGCTGGGGCGCAGGCCAAGGGCGGCCAGCCCAGGGCTCGGCCGCCCGCCGGCTCCAAGTCCACTCATGGGAAGAAGGCTGGTCGGGGCAAGAGGCTGCCGCCCAAATGCCGCTAAGGCCACGGCCAGGCTGCAGCTGCCAGTGGGGCCCCAGCTCCGCCCCTCGGCCCTCCCCACCGCGGCAGCCGCTGAACCGTGCGCTCTGAGCTCTAAAGTGCGCGCCCGCCCGCCGCTCGCTCCCCTGTCCTTTCAGTCCCTCCTTTGCAGGTGGCGCGAGCGAGCCCAATGGAAGAAGGAAGAGTGTAACGGGCGCCCGCGGAGGCAGCAGCCCTAGGTGATGGGACGGGGTCTCAGGGTCCCCCCAGCGGCATTGGCTTTGGGTCTCCCGCGTTAGCACAGGGGTGAGCGTGTCCGTGGACACTGGGCACCGGGGGAGGCCAGCAGTGCCAGTGGGTTCTTTCTGGCTGTTCATAGAGCCCCGATCCCTTCCAGACTCATGCTTCTGGCCAGCGTCTCTGTGCCCCTGTCCTCCGCCCCAATCTGATGGGGGCCGGACTCTGTGACGGAGGCTCGGCCACCCAGCCGCGCAGCGGGTGTCCGGATGTAGCTGAGCCTTCAGTCAGGAAGGCTGAACCTCCCTGCAGGGGGAGGAGATGATTCCAGGAAGAGAAGCCTGAGAGGCAGAGGGGTTGCTCCTGGGGGAGGGGAAAAGAGGTGGGGGAGGGAAAGGGAGGGGCGGGGCTCTGGTGACCAGGACCAAGGGAGGAGGGGAAGGAAGAGAGAGAGAGAGACCCACACCTGCCCTGCCCATTTGAAGTGTAGCTGGTAGAAATACACCAGCTCCTCAAGGCCAAAGCCACCTGCTGGTGCCCAGAAACTGAATCTGTCACTCAGCCTGCACGGTGTTTTCAAGAAGTGGGAATTATTTGCAACATTTTCAGTTTGGGACAATTCATATACAGAGTGTTGGATTTTCTCTGCAGTACCAGGCAGTTCTCTTTCCACGGGCCTGTGGCTCCCACTGGACGTCCCACCAGCTGTCCCCCACCCCACCTCCCGTGGGCTGACTCCCCTCAGCGCTGGAGGGGAGGGGTACGGCCGGCAGATACCCGAGGGAAGCGCTCTCAGGAGGCAGGAACAGCCCGTGCAAAAGCCCCGAGCCAGGGCTGTGGTGATTGGGGTTTATTCGTGTGTAACCCTTGACCGCTCAGGTGCCAGGATTCCCTGCTAAGCGTAGGGGAGACCGTGTCTCCAAAACAGGCCACCTGCCTTCAGGGGGGTGGCTGTCTATTTGGATTCCACGTGACTGGAGTTTAGATTGTGAGCGTGCAGAGGTCCCTGGGGTCGGGGCAAGCAGACAGGCCGGGAGCGTGCCCCGCTCCCCTTCCTGGGACCTCTAGGAGGAAGCTGTCCCACCCCTCGGTCTGCTCAAACGGAGACAGGGGCCCCCTGAGACTCCCGGGGATGTGCCCTGGTCCTAGAACGGCCTGGAGGGAGAAGCCAGGGCTCCAGGAACAGAAAACGAGAAGCCTTTCCCTCTATTCGGTTCCTCAAAGCCTGTTGCCCACGAGGCCCCGCCTTCCTTATTGCAGGTCCCGCCCCAAGAAAGGACGCTCCGCCCCGCTACAACTAGGCCTGAGGAGGTAGCGTCAACTCAGGCGAGTTGCCGTGGCCCATTCATCCACCAGGTGGCGCTCCAAGACCGATGGTTAAAATCGCGCCGTGGTGGCTCTCAGGGTGCGCCCACTGTCCCAACCAGGAGGCGCTCTGGGACCGATGGTTAAAATCAAGGGGACGATGGCCCTTCTTGAACACTAAAGGTGCGTGGGGCACTGGTCCACTGCCTTGAAACTTCAGAGCTCCGCCTGTTTTTTGAACGCCAGGCTGCCGAAAGTTGACTTTCCTGTAAGCCAGCAGTTCTCAAAATAAGGTCCTGAAACCAGCTGCATCCTTGTCTCCTGGGGACTTCTTAGGAATGCGTATTCTCGTCCCCCCGCCCCCACCAGCCCTACAGCCCTACTGAGTCAGGTCTAAGAAGCTCAGGCCAGGACTGCAGCCTCAGGAGGACCCAGGTGGCCTTCAGACCTTCCTCCAAGAATTCCCTTTTCTCCTGCCTGTATCGAGGTTGGGGCATGGTCATTTGCTGTGTTTTTCCCCCAGTGAGGTTGGGTGAGGGGACACAAAACAACACAGAGAAGTGTCCCCCAGCTCCCGTGGCATGTAGCAACACGATGTCTCCCGATTATAAGGGCCAGTCACAGTATACTGCTCACTACCACACCGCAACCCACCTTTTGCCCTGTTCCTATCGCAATTAAGTTTTTTCAATGTGTCCAGGAGCCAAGCTGCCCCAGGAGATGTTTGTGGGGTTTGATCAAAACAGATTCCTGGGCCGCACAGCCCGCACCAGCAATTCACAGCTCTGGCACGAAGGGCTCCAGAACCCGCGTTTTGGCCACGTTTCCCAGATGATTATTCTGTATTTGGTAGCCAAGATGTGACGAAGCATGTAAACTGCAGGCCCTGGACCCACCAAGCCTGCAGAACCCAGGAGTGTGGGGATGGCAAGCAAAGTGACTTAAACACAAGTCGCCATCACGGAGGGCGGGAGGGGAGGGGAGGGGACACAAGGGTATGACAAAATCACCCTGGAGCATTCTTCAGTTGCCGAGTCCACAGCCGAGAAATAAGTTTGTAAACACTTTTATTTGCATGTTGACCTGCGCCCTCTTTTTAAGTTCCAGGAGGCAGTGAGTTTAAGTGTGCAGGCGAAAGGGCGAAGAAAAAGGAGAAGAGGAAGGAATTTCTCCCTCACCTCTCTCCCTTTTTCAAGCTGAGCACCTAGAATTGCATATGAAGAAGTTAAAATCATGGGCGATGCGAACCCGTTGTATGGGTTTCTTTATTTACATTCCTTGGGTTACTATAAAGAGTCTATATTTTAAAAATCAATGCATGGGGAATTCCCTGGCGGTCCAGTAGTTAGGATTTGGCACTTTCACTGCCGGGCCCAGGTTCAATCCCTGGTCCGGGAATTAAGATCCCACAAGCCACGTGAAAAAAAATTAAATCAATGCATGAGAGATACAATTTTAAAAAAAAAAAAAGAAAGAGGGGTGTTAGATGGAGATGTGCGGGGCACTGCCAGGCCCTTGCTGTACCTCCATTTTCAAGTGTGGAGATAGCATCTCTGTCCAAGTGTCGGAGTTAGGGACGCACCCTGAGTGGCCCATACCGTGGCAGGTGGCGAGGTCCTCTGTGGCCCCCCTGCCCTCACCTCACAGCTGGTCTTCCTGCTCTCCGTGCTCTGCCTCTGCTCTGGCCTCAGCCCTCAGGACCCTGAGGCTCCTAGCCCCGCCTGCCCTGGGGACTCTCTTGGGCAGGGTGGGCAACCGGGGAGTGTGCCAGAAGGCTCTCCGGCGCTTTCGAAACCATGAAAAGCGTCCAGGGGTCTGGAACCTCACTGTCTTGACCTGTTTCCGGGTCCTAGATCCTGGGGTGACCCCTGGGGCCCTCCCAGCAGCTGAGGATTCAACTCCCTGGACAGCTGGGGTCTCTGCCCTCTGATTATTTGCAGCTTCTGCCCTCTGGTCAGATATGGCCTCTGCCCCATCAGATACAGCCTCTGCTCCCTGGACATCTGGTGCCTCTGCCCTCTGATTATCTGCATCCTCTACCCTCTGGACAGCTGAGGCCTCTGCCCTCTGATTGTCCAGAGCCTCTACCCTCTGGACAGCTGGGGCCTCTGCCCTCTGATTGTCCAGAGCCTCTGCCCCCTGGACAGCTATGGCCTCTGCCCTCTGATTGTCCAGAGCCTCTGCCCCCTGGACAGCTATGGCCCCTGCTCTTTGGTTATCTACAGCCTCCACCCTCTGATTATCTACAGCCTCCACTCTCTGCTCATCTATAGCCTCTGCCCCCTGAACTCTGGCTGCTGCTTCCTCTCTCCTGCGACGCCGGAATGAGGCCCAGTTGATCTTAGGCCTCCACCGTCTTGGAGGGCTCTCAGGCACGGGCCCATCTCCTGCATTTCCCACATTATCCCCCAGGCTGGCGCTGCGTGGCACTGATGCACCATCCCTCTCCAACCTGGTAGAGGCCTGCCAGGCTTCACCCACCCCTGGGCTGGACCTCGGTGCCCAGCCCTTCACCCTCCGCTTCAGCTTCCCCCAGGACACCTGGCTGACATACTCCCGCCACCTGTCCGCTTTGGACAGCTGGGGCACCGGGTTGTCCTCAAACATGGGCACTGGCAGGTTCACCCGGCGGCGGGCTGGCGGCACGCTGGGCTTCTTCTCCCCTCGCCGGAGGAAGGCCTCCACCAGTTCCTCATCATCCTCGCTCTCCAGGTCGCTCCCAAGGAATTTGCTGCCCAGGTAACTGACAGGCATTTTGCGCACCTTCCTGCCATGCCCTGTGCCTTTGTGGCCCTTGTCACCCTTGTCTCTGGAGGTCTCGAAGTCGCTGAACTCGCTGTCACTGGCGTTGCTGCTGTCATAAGTGCCCACGACCAGCCGGGGAGGTGGGGTCACCATCTGCTGGACTCTCCTCATCCGGGGCCCCTTGGGTTTTTTGGGGGGTTGGGGTGGATGCGGGGTGCTCTTCTCAATGATGCGGGCCACATCCTCCAGGGTGCGGCCTTCTTCCTCCAGAAACTGGATCAGCCGCTCCCGAAATTCCGCCTCCTTGGTGGCGGGCTTCGAGATGACCCTCCAGACGCCTCCCGCCAGCCGGACTTCGCGGGGGATGAGCAAATAGTCCACGTCCTCCCCGATCTGCAGCATTCCCACTGTGGAGTCCTCCTCCCGGCGAAACACCTTGCCGATCTTCTTAAAGGTCCCCACAGGCTTCAAGGCTTCCACGAGGACGTCCAAATCCACATCTTTGCAGACGTCGGGGACACTCCAGAGGATCAGGCAGTCGGGGGACGGGAGGAAGCCCCAGGGGAACCAGCCCCCCACATGGCTTTTCTCGAGGGTCTTTAAAATCTCCAGGGTGAAATCTGTGGTGGGGGCAATGCGCCCAAACTACTCGTAGCCCCGAGTCTTGGGGGGTGAGGGTGGGGTCTCGGCAGCGCCGCCGGGAGAGTCTCACCTCCCAATTTCTCTGCCTGCAACGAGTCTGGTCTTGATCAAGTCCCGCTCCCCTCAAGGACTGGTGGGAATCAATTTCCAGGATGCTTACGTGAGCCGGGATGAGGTCAGTCCTGAGGCTTCAAGCCCACAGCAAGCTGCAAACGGGTGTCCCGCCTGCAGCTGCGATACAGGGGCTGCCCGGTGGCTCTTCCTGTTCCAGGGACGTGCCTGGAACTTGGGAGAGAACTTCGCAGACAAAGACGGCTCAGCCGTGGCTATTCAATATGGCTGAGGCGCTTGGAGGCCGCAGCCCAGCTCCCCAGGAGGGTCTCCCGCCCCTAGGCAGGCTGCCACCCCGGTCCAGGCTGACCTTGACGCACCTCCCGCCTCCCAGCCCGAGCGCTCAGTGCCGAGGAGCGCGCGCGCGCAGGAAGCTCCTCCTCGCCTTCCCCCAGGATGAGGCCCACCTTCCCCCTTCTCATCTTACACTCCGGGACTCGGGAAGACTGACAAGGGGGCTGTCCACTCCCTTCGGGACACCCTCGCTCCCCTCCCCCACAGGGGTGTGGCCGCGCCCCGGGCCTCTCAGGGGCCCTATCTTCCAAGCTGAACGCCCGCGCCGAAGCCCAAGCCCACGTCAGCATCTTTCCCCAAGAAAGGCAGCAGTTCCCAAACTAAACAGTTGCCATCCTAAACGTGCGGGTTCCAGCCAAGCCCTGAAGGTGGGCGTGCTAATGGGACAGTCCCTTTGAAAGCCATTGGCACTGTATATTACCGTTTTAAAATCGCGTGACTTTTGGTACCAGCAGTTCCTACCTATATACCGAGATGTGTGGGTGGAGAACTTGGTACCAGGGTCTTTCTGCACCAACTGCAGTGTGGGGCTTGGCACACAGTAGGTGCCCAAGAAATTTTTTTTTTTTTTTTTTTTATTTTTATGGCTGTGTTGGGTCTTCGTTTCTGTGCGAGGGCTTTCTCCAGTTGTGGCAAGCGGGGGGCCACTCTTCATTGCAGTGCGCGGGCCTCTCACTATCGCGGCCTCTCTTGTTGCGGAGCACAGGTTCCAGACGTGCAGGCTCAGTAATTGTGGCTCACGGGCCCAGCAGCTCCGCGGCATATGGGATCTTCCCAGACCCGGGTTCGAACCCCTGTCCCCTGCATTGGCAGGCAGACTCTCAACCACTGTGCCACCAGGGAAGCCCCCAAGAAATATTTTTGAGTGAATGAATGTGTTACCGACCAGGGTTCTTGACCTCCTTAATCAATAGAAATTGATCAGAGGCCAGACAAGAAATTCAGGCAATGCTTTATTGGGGCCCTTGCGGCAGCAGGGGTGAGTGAGAACAAACAACAGGTTCCCTTGCTGGCTCGCTCCCTGGGGCCAGGGGGTTGAGGGGCGAGCTTGTTCCTTACATGGGGTGAGGGTAAGGGTGTGTCCAGGGGTCCGGCTGGAGCGGTGGCTTAGATGGTTTGCCCACCCCTTAGGTGATGTTGTGTGCAGGGGGCATGCGCAGTACCCTGCTTTTGCTCCCGACCCCCTGCTTTTGTTCTGGGCTCTTCCAAAGTGGCAGTTGGACTTTTTGGTATCTTTTGTCCAGCATTTGCCGTAACTGCGCATGCATGCAGTTACTTTTAGTCCCATATAGTTTCCTTGTATTCTGTTGCTGGAGGAGAAGTGTGTCCAGGTGCAAGCAAGCATGGCAGTACTGCAGCAAAGGATCCCAGGCCCCAGCCTGTCTCAAATGAACCTAATTGTTCATTAGTAGGAATTGACTAAACTGTACAGCTCTGTTCTTATAGTGATATACTAGGCAGCTATGAAAAAAAAGAAGTGACTGAGAATAGTCACCTTTTATGGAGCACTTCCTATGTACTAGGCATCATTCTAAGTGCTCTCTACGAATTAATTCATGAAATTAACTCACCAAAACATTATGAGACAGGTAATATGATGATCATTCTCATTTTATAGCTGAGGAAATAAAATCACTTGCTCAAGGTCACATGGCCAGAAAGTATTGGAACCTGGATTTGAATCTGAAACAGTCTGACGTGTGTGTGAGCGTGTGCGCATGCGAAGGCCAAAGGGTCTAGGTGCATATGTTTACTCATCACATATATAAGTACCGCCCCAAATGGCTGTGTCTGGGGAGGGGGACTAGGGACCCCCAGAGGTGGCAGAGACATGTACTTTTCACTCTATATCCTTTGGGATTCCTTAGATTTTTAGCAATCGAAAATGTTCATTAAGGGAATTCCTTGGAGGTCCAGTGGTTGGGACTCCACTCTTTCACTGCCAAGGGCACGGGTTCAATCCCTGGTCGGGGAATTAAGATCCCACAAACCCTGCGGCGGGGCCAAAAAAGAAAAGAAATGTTCATTAAAGTAAGTTAAATTAAATCGAAGGTCCTCAGACCTGGCCACAGACATAGTGGGTCAGGATCCCTGGGACGTGTTGACCAGGATTTGCAAAGCTTCCCAGGTAACTCTGAGGCCCACGAAGCCCTATTAAATCTCCCCACTTCCCTCTCTCTTCCTCTCCTCCTCACTCCACTCCAGCCACACCTGCCTCCTTACTTTTCATCCAACACACAGGCTTACTGCCACCTCAGGGCCTTTGCACTTGCTGTTCCCAACACCCAAAATGTTCTGCTCCCACCTCCTCTTGGCAATCTCCTACAGCTCAAAGGTCATCATTTTAGAAAGGTCATACTGCCCGCCACCCCTAAACTACTGGTTGGCCTCTACCCTCTTCTGGGCGCTCCAGTCCAGGAATCCTTAACCCTTTCTGTGCCATAGACCCTTTTCAGGATAGTTTTTCAGTGCATAGAATTGCATCCATGGGATTACAAAGGAGACGAATTATAACGAAATAGAACTGTTAAAAGAAAAATCGCAACAACAAAACCTGTAAACTAATGACTTTAATATAAAGTATAAAAATGAACACGTGCAATTTTAACTCACCACGTGTGATTTTATTTCACTCTTGAAGGAACCAGGCAGATGTTTAGGGAAAGAAGGAAGGGAGAAAAAACGAAGGGAAGGGAGAGAGGGAAAAAAGGAAGGAAGAAAGATGCTTGAGGGGCGGGGGACGGTTAAGGTCTCGCTGAGACCTTTTCACAGTTATTGGCTCATTCGGGTTGTTTTTGCTTTTGCAGAGCCGAGTCGTTAGGCTTCGCTGGATTTTCTCCTCCTCCTTCTCATAAGCTCCTTCCCAGCCGCCGGGGTCAGCCCTTCACCGGGCCTCCCGCCACTGCGCCCCTCCCCTTTGCACAATTTCTCTCCCCGCCTCCTAGCGTTCTCCATGGCAACGAGGAGATGCACTCCTTCCCGAGGGTCCGCTCTGAGAGGGTGGGCGGAGGCGGAGGGTGGAGAAGGGCAGCCCCTCCTCTCAGCCTCTTATAACTTCCCTCGGCCTGATCCCACATATCAGCTTCCCTGAGAAGCTGCTTTGTAGAGGTCCGAAGTTAAAAATTTCTACGACACCTCTGGTTGAGGAATGTTGGCTTAAGAATCCAACTCTGAGATGTCAAGGCTTCCACGTGGGAATGGCCTCGCAGATGAGGCATTGGGTTTTGTAACTGGTAAAAATTGTGTTTGGGGTGGGGGGGGGGAGGATTATCCTAGAAATAAAACCCTCAAATGTTAAACATTGTTACAAAAATTGCCAACCCCTGAGCAGTTCCGCTGTGGGTGATTTAGGTTACCCAGCTCTTTGGCAGGCGAGATTCTCCAGCCGCCCCAGAAGAAAACGATAATTATAGCTCCCACTTCTATACTTGTTTAAAAGAAATGAAAAATCCAAAAAGAATGGAGGAAGAAAACAAAACATGGCTCAACTCTCTCTACCCAGCTACACTTGGTTGCCACTTTAAAAAAAAATTAATAAAAGTGACACACACACTTAAGAAAATGCTGAAGTTACAGAAGGGTTAAAATGAAAAACAAGTCTCCCTCCCCCAGTCCCAAGCCTCCAGCCTCTCCCCTCAAAGTAACCACAGTTAAATGCCTCTGCACTTTTTTTTCTAAAAAAAAATGCTTGCATGGGTAATTTTAGAATTTAACCCATGAGGATTTTTAACATCATCCTGAATTATTTTCATTACATCATTTACCACTTCCTGTATTTTCTTATTTATTTATTGTCTCACCCTATTAGAATACTAGCCCCATGAGAGCAGGGATATTTGTCTTGTTTGTTCCGCTGCTGAATTTGCAGAATCTAGAACAGTGCTGATCAGAGCTCAAAATATTTGTTGAATGAGTAAATGAGCGGAATGGGCTAGATCTAGTGCTATAAAACTTGCTTTTTTCACTTAATAGCATGTCTTGAAGTCTTTCCATATCAGTACAAGCAGATCAATGTCAGCTTTCTTTTTTCTCAACAGCTTCCATCTTTGCGTAAGCCCTCAAGCCTGGAATGTAATAATACTGATAATAATTCATTTTTCTTGAGCACCTATTTTACCCCCAACCCTGTGCATTTTCCCTTTTAATCCCACAACCCCTCCTAAACAAGTATTATTCCCATTTTTCAGATGAGAAAAACTGAGGCCAAAGGCAGCCACACAGCTGAGAAGTGGCAGAACTTTGAATCACTCAGGATTCTTAGATTCCAGCCTCCTACTTCTTTTTTTTTTTTTAAGTCTTTATTGAAATTGTTACAATATTGCTTCTGTTTTATGTTTTGGTTCCTTGGTTGCAGGCATGTGGGATCTCAGCTTCCCCACCAGGGATCGAATCCATACCCCCTGCATTGGAAGGGGAAGGCTTAACCACTGGACCACCAAGGAAGTCCCACCCCATACACTTTTTAAATAATGTGGGATCTTAGTTCCCCAACCAAGGGTCGAACCTGTGCCCCCTGCAGTGGAAGTGCAGAATCTTAACCACTGGACCGCTAGGGAAGTCCCTCCAGCCCCATACTCTTAAGCCTCCTTTATTTGCCCTGTTGCCTGTGGTGTTTGGGGGTAGGGAACAAGGTTGGCAGGCAATCCCCGAAGACTTGTCTCCCAGGTGACATTTGTAACTCTGGCACAGTCACCAGATTTGTCCTAAATGTCCCGAAATCAGATCCCTATCTAGAATGAACAGGATATAATTTATCCACACTTTGGAACCAGATATCACTGGGTTAAGTGACAGCACATAGTAGGTCTTCAACACATACAGCAGGAAGCAGCCTTGTGGCCCACACTCCGACCACATAATTGTGTCGCTCTCCCCTCCCACCCTCCCCAATCCCAAACCTGAAGGCTTTTGGTGAGTACGGAAGCAAAGCTGGCAGTTAGAGCAGCCATATATTTAAAGAATCATTCATTCATTCATTTCTTCATGTGGCACATTTCTCTAAAGTAGTGAATCTCAAATCTGGTTGCACATTAGAATCACTGGGAAGAGTTTTAGAAATCCCAGTTTCCAGAGTCCAACCTACTGGATCAGAATGTCTTAGGGTGGGGGTGGGGTACTGCATTTAAAAATCTTCCCGAATGACTCTGACAGAGGTGATGGCTGGTAAGGTTGGACAGAAGTAGGTGAGGAACTGAATGTCCCCAGAGGAACTTGACCAAGTGGAAGTACCACAATACCAGCGAAGAGCCAGATCGGAAATTACGGTTTGTCCAATTTTAGCAACATAGTGGAGCCCTTTAAAGGGCGCAGGGGGCTCTCAGGTTGAATAATATCTACCCAAAGATTTCAGGTCCTCATCCCTGGAATTGGAAAATGGTGCTTTATTTGGAAAAAGGGTCTTTGCAGATGTAAGTAAAGATTTGAGATGAGATTGCCATGGATTATCTAGGTGGACCCAAAAATTGCCATCAGGAATGTCCTTATAAGAGAGAAGCAGGGGCTTCCCTGGTGGCGCAGTGGTTGAGAATCCGCCTGCCAATGCAGGGGACACGGGTTCGAGCCCTGGTCTGGGAAGATCCCACATGCCGCGGAGCAACTAGGCCCGTGAGACCCAACTACTGAGCCTGCGCATCTGGAGCCTGTGCTCCACAACAAGAGAGGCCGCGATAGTGAGAGGCCCGCGCACCGCGATGAAGAGTGGCCCCCGCTCGCCGCAACTGGAGAAAGCCCTCGCACAGAAACGAAGACCCAACACAGCCATAAATAAATAAATAAATAAATTTAAAAAAAGAGAGAAGCAGAGGAAGCAGATGACAGAGACACAGAAAAGAGGTACAGAATCGGAGGAGGCCATGTGAAGATGGCGACAGAGACTGGAGTGATGGGGCCACAAGCCCAGGAACACCTGGAGTCATCGGAAGCTGGAAGAGGCAAGGAAGTCTTCTTCCCTAGAGCCTCTGGAGGGAGCTCAGCCTTGCCAACACCTTGATGTTGGACTTCTCTTTGGCAGGACTGAAGAAAACTCCAAATTAAAGCATTCGAGTTTTATTCCTTGACCTTGTCTCTCAAGAATAATTATTCCTCAAGTGAAAGAATTCTTGTGCAGTGTCCTGAACCCCAGGAGTCAGTTTTGGGTGATGGGAACCTTGGAAATGTTTTAAAATGCCCCCCGCCCCAGCCTGCAGAGCTTCTGTCTGCTGCCTGCCCCTCGTCGCCAGCCTCACACCAGGGCGATCCAATGGTTAGACCTCCCTTCTCTCAGGAGTCTATGAAACTTTTGGCATTCACATATCTCACACTGAACTTTCCTGTAAAATCGCCTCCCCCTTACCGAGCACTTGATCTTCAGACGGCATCTTTTTGAGTCTTCATGATCACCCTCAGCAATAGGTACGATTACTATCAACCCATTTCACAGATGAGGAAATTGAGGCATGAAAATGAAGGACTTTACCCAGGCAGCCCACCTCCAGACTGTCCCACTCTTTATTTCATTAAGTCAGTTTTATTGAAAGTATACTTTATATCTTATACAATGTACCCTTTTAAAATGTCCATTGTGGTAAGTTTTAGAGTCACCATCACCACCATCAAGATATAGAACACTGGGCTTCCCTGGTGGCGCAGTGGTTGAGAGTCTGCCTGCCAATGCAGGGGACGCGGGTTCAAGCCCTGGTTTGGGAAGATCCCACATGCCGCGGAGCGACTAGGCCCGTGAGCCACAACTACTGAGCCTGCGCGTCTGGAGCCTGTGCTCCGCAACAGGAGAGGCCACAATAGTGAGAGGCCCGCGCACCGCGATGAAGAGTGGCCCTCACTTGCCACAACTAGAGAAAGCCCTCGCACAGAAACGAAGACCCAACACAACCAAAAATAAATAAATAAATAAGCCTACACCTTTAAAAAAAAAAAAAAAAAGATATAGAACCCTTCCATCAGCCCCAAAACTCCACTTGTACCGTTTATGGCAGTCACCTCTGCCTACCTCCAACCACTGATCTGATTTCTGTCCTATAAGTGTTGCTTTTTTTAGAGTTTTATATCAAAAGAATCATACAATGCGTCCTTTTTGTTTGGCTTCTTTCACTCAACATCGTGATTTGGGGATTCATCTGTGTTGCTGTATCTGTAGTTCATTCCTTTTAGTTGCTATGTAATCATTTATTGAGTGAACACTCCACAATTTATCCATTCACTTCTCAGTGGAAATCTGGGTTCTAGCAGCTTTATGACTAAAGCTCCTATGAATATTTCAGAGCCTATGTTTTTCACTGCAAGCTGTATACTCTCCCTGTTGCAAAGAATCTGCAGCATGGGTAGCAATAGCCCCACTTTACAGATAAAGAAACTAAGGCCCAGAGAGGTGAAGTCGGCTCCCTGAAGACACATGGCTGAACAGGTAGCAGAGTCAAGAATTGAACCCAGGCCTGTGTAGCTCCAAATCCTTTGACACTCCTTCCATTGTGTGCCCTGTTGATGCCAGGGAACAGTGGGTACTGTCTTCCAAAGGTCATGACCTTGGTGGATTCACCAGTCTGCCCTTCGGCATCCCATTCTGAAGCAGCCTTTTGTCAGCACACAGAGAACACATAGTCTGCTGTGGGAGCTGGGTACACTTATCAAGTTCAGGAATCTGAGCTCTAAAACCAGACTGATATGTTCTTTGTCAACGCAAAACGCAACTGTCACTGGATCCAGGATCCCAGTGGCCAACACTTAACAGCTTCCCCCTCTCAGCCACTGTGCTAAGTCCTTTATATGGCTGAACAGATTTACTCCTCCCCCATTAGTGAAATAGGTTACTACTAGCCCCATTTTACAGATAAGCAACCCAAGGCACAGGGGTTTAAGACGCTTGCCCAGGCTCACGCTCTGGGAAGTGGAGGAGCCGGGACTCGTACCCAGGCCATCCGTCCAGCACTACTCCTCACCTCCAACCTCCATACACCAGACAGACGCTTCTGCTGCTTTAACTGGCAGGTTGCCTTGTGAGCAAGCTGATTAGAGGAATTTAGTTCCACTATGAGCTTACAGAGATAGTTATCCATGTTGTATGTTTATCACTGTATTAACCATGTCTTTTATTTTCTGTACTCTGATGCTTTGACATCTGGGGGCTTGCTGACCCTTGAGGGACTGCCCTTCCCAGGGTTAGGCAATTCCTAGAGAAAGGGAACAATGCTTGTCCTTGAACGCGTTCTTCAAATGCAAACCAACCAACCAATCCAGAGCCCATGCCCCCAACTACCTTCTTTATTAAGCCCTCACACTCTGGGCCACCATCCACCTGCCCTATTCACTCCAGGGCCAGGTCCCAGACACCTAGGGACAGTCCCTTTACCCCAGAGCCTGCTGAAATTATTCAGACTAGCCAATCCTGAGCCTGCCTTCCCTGCCTCACCCATTCCTTCCCTGAAGAAACCACAATAATGTTCTTGTCCACGGTTCCCCCTCTCCGTCTCCCTCTGCCTCCTGACCAATCCTGGAGCTTCCTCGTGTGGCCCCCCCCCCGTGGTGTGACATGTCCCATTTTCTTGGGATCTGTGTTAGGGCACAGACTGTACTCAGAAAGACCTGGGCTTCAATTTCTTTTGAGCTTTCCTGTGTGGCCTTAGGCAAGTCACTTAACCTTTTTGAGCATGGCTTTCTTCAGCCATAGAATGAGAAGACGATCATGATAAAAGTAAAGTTCATAATCACTTAGCTCCTCTTCTGAAATCCAAAAAGCTCTGAAAGCTTTGCACCAAAAACTTTATCCAAAGAATGAAAAAAAATTGGAAGCAAAATCTAGACTGACATGAGGCTATTTACAGTTTTAATTTATTTCACTTAATGTCAATATTTCTCTACTATTAGAATACTAATGGATATGATTATGGGAGCTGCCCAAATCCCCCGGAGGTGAATTACACAATATAAGCTATAGTCTCTGTATCACTTTTCTAAAACCCAACACTCTGAATTCTGAACCACATCTGGCCCGAGGGTTTTGAATCAGGGGTTGCGGACCTATAGTCCCATACCTCAAGGGATAGGAAGATACAATGAATTAATGAATATGAAGGACTCTTCACAGTGCCTGGAACACAGGATAGCTGTTATTGTTTTTATTCCAGATAAATTGTTTCACTTTTCGCATCAGCCACTGGAAGCCCGTGAGATAGAAGAAAGCTGTGCGTTTTGTGTTCTCTTGGCCATGAGATCGGATAACACCCCTTTTAAAAACAATGCAGCCCTGGAAAACTTCAGGCAACCCATGGAAGTGATTTTCAGAACATTTTTTTTAGCAACCAGATTGTTTTTCCAAATTAAATCTACCACGGATCCCCCAACATATCAAAGAGCATGCAATGATGGCATTAGCATCTATTTATTTTATAAGTTCATATTTGTATGATATAGCACCAACCACAAAGAACAATGAAGAGTTTTAATTGAACCTCCGTTTGAAAATGGGGATTTACCAAGGCCACCTGCAGCCTTCCGTCAGCCAGCACATCCAATCTACTTGGAGTTTTCTGTGTGCCAGCCATGTCTTGACCCACACAGATAAGTAGCTTCAAATGGTAACCATTTTATGCAAGTTTGCATTACAATCTCAGGAAACTCTTCAACTGGTCCAGAAAAACTGGAAAGAGAAGTGGTAGGAGATTTGGGTTTTATGGGCAGCCTTGAACAACCACTCACGTTGTGTATACAAACGTGAATGTTGTATGGGAAACACCCCAAACCCACAAGAGGCATAAATGCCATCTTAATACTGCAATATGATGATAAGAAATGTCACAATGTCCTTTGTTGCTATACAATGATTGTGCCTTGATGGGAGAAAAGCATATGCCATAAGTGAATGTGCCTGAGGTTTTGTGTAGCCTTTATTTAAGCTCAGACTCTCAGGAAACAGAAACAAAATAGTACAATATTCTGTCAGTGAGTATGCCCAGGTTGGAAATTTGTAAGGAATACAAAGATCAGTAGAGAGCTACAAACTTCTAGACCATGGATGCATTTGCAAGAAGTTCACATACATGTGTGGGGATGGCAGGAAAAGCTTTATCCCTACCATTGCACAAGACAAATGCTGTCAAGGCTGATGGTAGAAAGCCAGCTTGGGGAATGGACAGAAATCAGAGTCTTCAAGGTCTTAGGTCATGTCAAAGCAAGTAAACTCTAAAAATTCCTCTGTCTTGACACCTGCTGCGAATGCAAGGACCTAACGGGAGTCTCTAACTGCCTGAGGGTGGGAGGCCTGCCTGCATCCTGGCTGCCAAGGTGGGGTGTAGGGAAAGAACTTCCACCTTTTGGCTCTGCAAGCGGGGCAAAATGGGGCAGCCTTGCAGAAATAAGAAAGGGGTTTGGATGCTAGAATTCACAGACATGACTGATGCCCACCATCGTAATACGTTGGGGAGTCTCCACCACTACAGTTTGGTAGGTAAGAATCTGAGCCTGTCTCTCTGTGTGTAAATTGCATTTTTCAAAAGAAGCTCAGGGCTTCCCTGGTGGCACAGTGGTTAAGAATCTGCCCGCCAATGCAGGGGACACATGTTCAAGCCCTGGTCCGGAAAATCCCACGTGCCGCAGAGCAACTAAGCCCGTGCGCCACAACTACTGAGCCTGCGCTCTAGAGCCCGCGAGCCACAACTACTTAGCCTGTGAGCCACGAATGCTGAGGCCCGTGCACCTGGAGCCCAGGCTCCGCAACGAGAAGCCACTGCAATGAGAAGCCCGTGCACCGCAACAAAGAGAAACCCCCGCTCGCCACAACTAGACAAAGCCCATGCACAGCAACAAAGACCCAATGCAGCCATAAATAAATAAATAAATAAAATTTTAAAATAAATAAATAAAAAAGAAGTTCAGCTCAAACCTTTGCAAATCCCTGAACTAATGGAAGTTTGCAAGCTCACAGGTCAGTCATCCTGAGCAGGTGTTCTGTCTACCCACAGACACTTGGATTTTACTTGATTGTTTTTTTGTTGTGGTTTTTCCTCACCATTCTGGGGGACTCAGCTTATAGACTTGAGGACTATACGTTAAGTGTTGTAAATTGATCATTGTTGAAGGTGACCTCTTAATTATTACCTCCTTTTGACCATTCCCTGGAAGTCTTGCCTTTTGTTCTTTAGAGAGTTGAGCACAAGTTAGAGCTTCTGAGATTTAATTTGGGGAGACTCATACCCTCACCCCAGGCACCAATCAGAGCAGAAATGTCCCATGTCTGACCACTCCTGTAAGGGAGACCCAGCATGTAGAGAACAGTGACAGCTTTTTTCAGAGTCACACACAGAGCAGTGAGGTCCTCAGACGTGGCGAGGAGACAGCTCACTTTCTCAGTCATGGTTTCTGCTTGCCTCGTGCAAAAGAGTAGCCCACGCCGGACAAGTTTATGCCAGAGGCACATTCGAGGTAAATCCTTATAAAAGACAAAAACAGGTCTAAACTTTGCGATGACAGGATTTCCAGCAGAGCCCAAAGCTGGAGGGGTCTGGGCCTCATCCCCGCAATACACACCCAGCAAGAGGGTTTGTCCCCAACATCAGGCCGCCGGGCATGGCGAAGGGGATAGTGGCCTTTCTCCCGAGCACAGAACAGATCTCCCTGACATGTTCTTCCTGCTTGGCTGTTCCTCAACTCTGGTAAGAGACCTTCTGCAAAACTTTGAAATTCCGAACCCTATTTCTCCTCTTCCATTTCCCGCAAACACGTGTTTACGCAGTCGCCCCAAGCGGCCCGCGGTCTCCATGGCAACAATCTGACTCGCTGCTCGGCTCCGACTGCGACTGCGCAGCTGGTCCCGCGGCGTTTCCGGGTTGTTAGGCTTTGTATGCGGATCTTTGAAACTCTTCCTCATTCAGAAGTAACCCTCACCCACTCAATACCCACACGCATACTCAGGTGTCACTCCCACACTCTTAAGTGTTGCACACAGCTACTCAAATATTACCCACTTGAGCTTATATACTCAAGTGATGTGATGCTACCCACATATCAAATGGTACCCACACTCACTCATATGTATTGAAGTATTCAAAAAACAACTGAGATGTTACCCGCACCTACTCAAATATTTAATATGAGTGCCGCGAGGGCAAGGTTTGGGTCCGTTTTGTTCTCTGCTGTATTCCCAGTGCCTGGAATAGTGTCTGGTACACTGCAGGTGCCCAGGAAATATTTGTTGAATGAATGAATGATCCATACTCAACCAGATATTATCCACTCCGCTCAAATGGTACCTACTCGCACTCAGATGTACCCAAGTAACTCAAAAGCTACCCACTCACTGTGAGTGCCGTGAAGGCAGAAAGTTGCGTCGGATTTGCTCCGTTCTGTATCCCCAGCTCCTAGAACAGTGCCTGGGACATAGTAGGTGTGCAATGCACATCTGTAGAATGAATGAGTGAATGGATGAGTGACTCACACTCAACTAAGTCTTAACCACACCCACTCAGATGTCACCCACAAGTTAACTCAGATAAAAATACCCACCTTCGCTCACGCTAGTCAGATGTTACCCATTCTTACTGAAAAGTTACCCACTCCCTTGACTGGGTAACTCATCCTCACTCGCATTACCCACATTCACTCTCATCCCCCGAACTTACTCAGAGGGCACCCACCTTTCCAAGTCGCCACCCACGCCCACTCAGCTGACGCCCACCCTCATTCAGCCGCGCCCATGCCCACCCCAAGTCACCTCACAGCTTCTTGTCAGATGCATGGTGTCGACGACGGTTTTTCTTGTGCTTCCGCTTGCCTTTCTTGCCATCTCCCTCCTTGCTCTCCTTCGTGGAGTCCAGAGGTGGCACCCTGTCCACCGCAGCAGTGGCCCCAGGCCCCTGTTTCTCCCCTGGCCCGGGCTCATAGCAGTTTCTGGCAGGAAGCTCTCTGGGGCCCGTCACTGTCGGGCACAGTTCCTACCTTAGGACCTGAGCCACATCTTCCGCCGTCCTGCCCTGGCTCTGCAGGAAGAGGTTCAGCTTGGTCAGGAATTCAATACCCCGCTTCTGGGGCATGTAGATCACTCTCCACGTGCCGCCCTTGCCCTTGATCTCCCTGAGGATCACGGCATAATTGATGTCCTCTGCCAGCCTAATGATGGCGGCCTTGGATCTCTCTTCCACAAAGGCCTTCCCAGCCACTTCGAACTTACCCAGAGGTTTTAGGGAGGCCTGTATGATCTCTTCGAATTCCTCATGGTTGCAGTTTTCCGGGATACCCAGGATCATCAGAGACTTGTAACTGTCCACCTCAAGAGCCTTTGCACCCATGCTCCAACAATGCAATGTCCTTGACGCCGAAAAGCATCTTGCCCAGCTCTCTGAGGCCGCAGTATGCCTGACGGTGCACACCTGAGCTGCCTCGGGAATCCAAAAAGTTATCCAGGATGTCACGACCCCTTCCCAAGGCAACGAGAGAGGCCTCACGGGGCCTAGTTTGTCCACCTCAGCCAAAGATGCCCCAGGCCCTGCCCACAGGGCTGCACAGTGTCCAGCCTTCTGTAACCTTCCTCCCAGGGGGCTCTTGGGAATTCCTAGGGACTTACAGAGTGTGAAGCAGGGGTGGGTGTCTGCCAGCTAGTTCGTGGATCCTGAGTCCTAGGCAAGGCCGCACCAGAGAGAGTATGAAGATGCTGGTCCCTCTTTCTGGCGGTGGTCCTCAAAGGTCTCACAGGCCCTGTCAGTCTCAGCAGATCTGGGACGGCTGATCGCCCTGGGGCTGCTGCCACCGGGGTGTCCTGCGAGGGTGCCCGGCAGGCAGGGCAGCTCATTCCTTGCCGCTGGCCCAGAGGCTAGCCTCACTGCCCTGTGGCCTGGCTAAGACAAGGATGTGGCCGCTGCACTTGCTCCCACAATGACATCACGGCCTCCTTCCGCGCTGCAGCTCAGCGGTCTCCATGGCAACTGCTAGAGCATTGCCTGTGCCATTGGCCCGGCCCGGCCGCATTTAAATCAGAGTCTGAGGGGAGTCATTCAGGGGTGAGGGGTCAGCCACCCGCCTTCAGAAGTACCCTCTCTTCTCCCTTGAGAAAATGGCTGATTCTAGGGGTCGGGGGACAGGGAAGATACAAGATGAGCCTGGAACATTTTTGGGGTCAGAAAGTAAGGAAATGCTCAAAGAATGATGAGAACAGGTGGAAGGGCATAGAGCCAGCTTGAAGGGCTCCCACTGGCCAAATCTGGGACATTTTGAGCATCAACATTAAAAATGAGCGCAACAGATCATAACCCTTTAAATAAAACAAGAATCCAAGAATCTATGAGGATATAAGTAAACAGATAAATGGAAAGTTTGGTGGAGGAATGTGGGCTATTATGTTGTCTCATATAAAATGTATGAATCAGGGCTTCCCTGGTGGCGCAGTGGTTGAGAATCTGCCTGCCAATGCAGGAGACACGGGTTCGAGCCCTGGTCTGGGAAGATCCCACATGCCGCGGAGCAACGGGGCCCGTGAGCCACAACTACTGAGCCTGCGCGTCTGGAGCCTGTGCTCCGCAACAAGAGAGGCCGCGATAGTGAGAGGCCCGCGCACCGCGATGAAGAGTGGCCCCCGCTCGCCGCAACTAGAGAAAGCCCTCGCACAGAAACGAAGACTCAACACAGCCAAATAAATAAATAAATAATAAAGTTCTGAAGCATTTAAAAAAAAAAAAAAAACACAATGTACTTACATTAAAAAAAAAAAATGTATGAATCCAGATTTGCAATTTACTCTCAAAACCGTTGGTGGGGGGGAAGTTCTTTGTACCATATATGCAGCTTTCCTATAAGTTTGTGACTGTTTCAAATATATTTTTTAAAAGGAAAAAGAAATGTCCTGCACACGTGTTCACCTTCACAATGGCCATTTCTCCTCTTACCACCCCAGTAATAAAAGCCATAAGTTTGAATCAGACTGACACCCTCCAAACTCCCAGCTCCAGGGATGGGCACTGAAGGGTTTGAACTAATCAGCATAATCCCACCCCCTTGCCACAGTGATTGGTTCAGAAGTGGTCACCCAGGTAACCCAGGCCTAAGCCAATCAATACATTCTATCTCCCTGGTCACGGAGATTGGTTAAGGGCTGCATACATGGACTCAGTCCAATTAGAAAGACGCTCAGGAGTTTTGTGACTAGTTGTGAGGAAGAATACCCTCTCTTTCCCCCCAGATGGGAAAGAATAAGTATGGGAGCTGCAGGAAGCCATCTGGGAACCACAAGAGAAGGCATCCTGAGGATGAATTCTACATCCAGAGGAAGGCAGAGCTGAGAGAATCACAGAGACCTCTCAGGGCAACCCCCTTCATGCTGTGGTTCAGTGATGCAGGCTGCTTTTTTATTTCCAAGTCATCGTGTGCTCCCGTGACTACCACAGCAAGGGAATAGAGAGCAGAGGGACTCATGCACCAGCATTTGACTACTTCCGCCAGGGAGCTACATGTGACTTTTGCTCATATTTCATTGGCCAAAGCAAGTCACATGACCACACCTAACTTCCGGGAGGTGGGGAAGTACAGTCACCCATGCACCTAGAAGTGCAGGGGAATTGGAAATAACAGTGTACACAGTCATGCCTGCCACAAGCTCTCATAATGTGCCCGGCACCATGCTAAACTCTACACACACATTTCATTTTACAACCACCCTATGAAGGGGTATTACTAATGTCCCCAATTTTATAGGCAAGAAAACTGGGGATCAGAGAGGTTAATTCAGTTACCTAAGGCCACATAGCTAATGAATGACAAAGCTAGACTTCCTTCCTTGGGCACCCTGACGCCTGGGCCTAAACATTTAACCTCATATAACACTATGCTGTTCCCTGAGAAGAAAGTGCTCTACTGTGTCACCTGGCTTGGTTCCTGTTCCATCATACAGTTGCTGTGTGACCTTGGGTAGGCTGCTCTCCCCCTCTGGGCTGTGTGGCAATTTAGTTCTGTCTAACTGAGCTAAGTTGGGCCTATGTATCCTAGAACACCTTTCCCCTGGTGGCTCTGGGTTAGAGTTGTCTAAAAGGAAATTTGCATGAGATTTAGATAACAGAAGTGACGCAATAGCTATTATGGTGGGAAGGTCTGCACAGGACCCAGGGGCCACAATGGGGCTCACGCCTCTTGTCACTGATCTGCTGGCTCACCTCGTGGGCTTGGGGCAGCATCGGACCTCAGCTCCACCTGCTCCCACCAGCTTTCCTTTTCCAGCTTCTGTGAATTTGGGGCCAGGAGCCTGAGCAACTCAGCAGGGGAAAGGCACCAGCTTCTCCAGCAGGTCACACATGGAGTTGAAGTTGGTAAGAGACGCTTGAGGCTTCCAGTTTATTCTCATGGGTTCCAGGTTCTAGTTTCCCAACCACGCAGCCAACTGACCTACAGGGACTTAAAACCCAATACTAGTTACAGAGGCACCGACCTTACATATACTTTTCCTCCAGCAACCCTCAGGCTCCCTAGTTATTAACATTTTTCGATGTTCCCACCACCCCTTCCTGGGTCTTCACCTCCCCCAGCTTTGTCTACAATTGCTTAAGATTCTATCCCATAATAAGTTCCTTACCCCATGTCCTCATAGTGGACCTGCTTCTCTCTCTCTCTCTCTCTCTCTCTCTCTCTTTTTTTTTTTTTTTTTTTGGTCGCATGGCTTGTGGGATCTTAGTTCCCCGACCAGAGATCAAACCCGGGCCCTCAGCAGTGAAAGCGTGGAGTCGTATCTGCTGGACTACCAAGGAAGTCCTGTGGACCTGCTTCTTTATTGAGTACTAACTGGTCATAACCAACCAGGACTCTTCCTTTATAAAACGACAGGACTAACACATTACTTTTCAAGTTTACCAGCAGAGAGAAGAAAATTGTCCCTTCTCATCTAGGGGTTTTAGGAACCACCTCTTTGATACAGACTTCTTTGAAGTCTTATTTTGGCATTAAAAATTCATATCCCACTCCATAACATAGTGTTATCCATTTTAATACAAAGGTGAGTTTTTCCTTCAAAAGTTGAAGTGAAATTGGCCATCATAAATATTTGCCATGGGGAATGTAACTTGGTGCAGCTGCTATGAAAAACAGTGTGGAGGTTCCTCAGAAAATGAAAAACAGATCAACCGTATGATCCAACATTTCCACTTCTGGGTATTTATACGAAGGAAAGGAAAACACTAAAAGATATCTGCACACCCATGTTCACAGCAGCACTATATATAATAGCCAAGGTATGGAAACAACCTAAGTGCCCATCAATGAATGAATGGATAAAGAAAATGTCACACACACACACACAGGAATACCGTTCAGCCACTAAAAAGAAGGAAACCCTGTTATTTATGACAACATGGATGGACCTTGAGGATATAATGCTAAGTGAAATAAGTCAGATACAGAAAGACAAATACCATATCATCTCAAATATATGTGGAATCTTTAAAAAAAAACCCAGAAACCCAAACTCATATATACAGCAAACAGATTGGTGGTGGCCAGAGACAGGGGGTCAAGCGTGGAAAAAAATGGGTGAAGGTGGTCAAAAGGTACAAACTTTGAGTAATAAAATAAATAATAGGGATGTAATGTACAACATGAGGAATTTAGCTAACACTGCTGCACAAGATATGGGAAAGTTGTTAAAAGAATACCAAGAGGGGCTTCCCTGGTGGCGCAGTGGTTAAGAATCTGCCTGCCGATGCAGGGGACACGGGTTCGAGCCCTGGTCTGGGAAGATCCCACATGCTGCAGAGCAACTAAGCCCCTGCGTGCCACAACTACTGAGGCCCGCGCGCCTAGAGCCTGTGCTCCGCAACAAGAGAAGCCACTGCAATGAGAAGCCCGTGCACCACAGCAAAGAGTAGCCCCCGCTCACCTCAACTAGAGAAAGCCCACACCCAGCAATAAAAACCCAACGCAGCCTAAATAAATAAATTAATTTAAAAAAAAAAAAGAATACCAAGAGTTCTTGGCAATGATGATTTTTAAACGTATTGTTCACCTGATAAATAAATATGAGAGTGTAAAAAAGAAAAAAAAAGAGTACTAAGAGTTCTCAACACAAGGAGAAAAAATTTTTCCTTTCCTTCTTTCTTTTCTTTTTATTGTATCTCTGTGAGAAGGTGGATATTGGCTGAACTTACTGTGGTAATCATTTCACAATATAGGTAAATCAAACCATGATGCCATATGCCTTAAACTTATACAGTGATGTATGTCAATTATTTTCCAATAAAACTAGGGAAAGAAGACTTGTAATAGAGATGTTTCTAACACGCTTCTTGCAAAAGAAAAATTTGCCATGGATTTATGAATCCTCGGGGCACCATTGCATATCCCTGGGTTTATGCACATTCCATATTGAGAGGCAGGCGACAGAATGGTGCATTTATTGGATCCACCAAGATTGCTTGAGAAGTTTCCTTGTTCCAGGCTCTGCGTGACATGTTAGGCATACTTGAGTGAATGAAATAAGCTCTACTTTTAGGAGCTTAGAGTCCAGTGGTTATGACAGGCCAGGCCAGCCTGTTTACAGCCAGGGAGAAAAGCCCATAATTATCACGAAAATGTGTTCTTATCCTTGGTGCGGGGCATAGAATACAGAGTATACTAATTGGGACATGTCTTGCTGAAGTTTAAAGAGAAAACTACATAAAGTGCTTTGGGGACCCTGAGCAACTGATCCTGTCTGGTCTTATCCGGGAGGGCTTCCTGGAGGAGGTGACACTGGACGGGATCTTGAAGGATGCATATAATAACCACAACAATAATACTATTTTTAAAAGGAGTCATCACTATCACTTACATAGGGCATGCTGTGTGCCAGACAACATTCTAAGCCCTGCATCTGTACTAAGTCATTTAATTTTTTTAAACCATTTTTTAAAAAATTGAAGTATAGTTGATTTACAATGTTGTGTTAGTTAGGTGTACAGCAAAGCAATTCGATTATATACATATACATATATATATACACATATGTATTCTTTTTCTATATATATATATTCTTTTTCAGTAAGTCATTTAATTTTTACCACAGTTTATGAGTTATATATTGTTTTACTGATTTAGTTGCTCATTTATTCAACAAGTATTTATTGAGCAGCTCCTGTATTTTATAGTCAGGGGAAAGATCAGAGAGGGTAAATCACTTACCTAGGGCCACACAGCTAGTTAATTTTTTAATTTTTAATTTAATTTTTTCTCTAAATTTTCTGTTCATATCTTTACTCTTTTTTAAAAAATTTGAGGTTTTTTTTTTGTTGTTGTTGTTTTTGTTTTTTTTTTTGCTGAGGAGTAGGAAAGCTTTACAAATAAAGGAAATTAGTATATCATCTGCACCAGGTATGAGTTGGATTCTAGGCAGTGGGGATAGAGCAGTGAACAAGACAGACAAAATTCCCTGCCCTTTGAGAGCTGGCACTCTGTTGGGCAGATAGAGCAGAGACAAAATAAATAAGAAAGATATAGAATACGTTACAGGGTGATAATGAGTGGTTTTGGGAAAAAATAAAGCAGGAAAGAGCGATAAAGAGAAAAAGTGTGTGCGAGTGTAACACACATGTATGGGGGGGTTGTAATTTTTACAATGTGCTGAGGTGACGTTTGAGCCAAGACCTGAAGGAGATGAAGGAGTGACCATGTGAATATTTGAGAGAATAGTGTTCCAAGCAGAAAGAGCAGCCAGTGCAAAGGCCCTGAGGCTGGAGCCTGCCTGGTGTGTTTGCGAAATAGCAAAGACACCAGTGTGACTGGGGCAGAGGGAACAAGGGAGAGTTAAGGAGAAAATTGGAGAAAAAAGCAGGTGGCAGGAGAGGGGAGGTGATGGCAGGCCTTTGAGGATGGGGACTTGGGACTTTTTCTCTGGCTGGCAGCTAAGGAAGGGGAATAGAGGAAATGGTGTGTCTTGAGCATTTGTGGGGCTGGGCCATGATTACACATGTTGGCCCATTTACTAAATAGATAAATGTATATTTTTATAGTTCCCTCTTTTTTGGCTTTTAAAAAATTTGTGGTAAAATATACATAACACAACATTTACTACTTTAACCATTTAAAAAAATACAATTCAGTGACATTAACTACATTCACAACGTTATGTACCCATCACAACTATTTCCAGAACTTTCTCGTCATCCCAAACTATACCTGTTGAACAAAAACTCCCCATTCTCTCCCTCCCCTAGCTCCTGGTAACCTTTATTCTACTTTCTGTTTCTATGCATTTGTCTCCTCATATAAGGGGAGTCACATGGTATTTGTCTGGCTTTTGTGTCTGGCTTTTTTCGTTTAGGATAATGTTTTCAAGGTTCATCCATGTTGTAGCATGTGTCAGTGCTGTATTCCTTTTTATGACTGAGTAATATTCCAGGTATGGATATACGACATTTTGTTTGTCCATTCATCTGTTGATGGACACTTGGGTTGTTCTAACGTTTTGACTACTGTTAATAATGTTGGTATGAACATTGGTGTACATTGACTCTTTGAGTCTCTGCTTTCAATTATCTTGGGTATATACCTAAGAGTGGAATTGTTGGATCACATGGCAATTCTGCATTTAATTTTTCTGAGAAACCACCATATTGTTTTCCACAGCTGCTGCACCATTTTACATTCCCACCAGCAATGCACAAGGGTTCCAGTTTCTCCACATCCTTGCCAACAGTGTCATGTTGTTTTTCTTTTTTAAATAATAACCATCCTCGTGGATATTAAGTGGTATCTCATTGTGGTTTTGATTTGCATTTCCCTAATGACTAATGATGTTCAGCATCTTTTTATATGCTTGTTGCCATTTGTATATCTTCTTTGGAGAAACGTCTATTCAAGTCCTTTCCCCGTTTTGAATTGCTTTGTGTTGTTTTTGCTGTTAAGTTGTATATAGTTAACTATTTAAATGTTATAAATCAAATTGATAAGCTGTTAAATAAAATATGTTGTAGCCTCCTACCTTGATCCATGTACCTTCATACAGTCCTGGATCCATCCATTGATGGATGGATGAATGGATAAACGAAGTGTGGTATAGCCATACAATGGAATATATTCAGCCACAGAAAGGAATGAAATTCTGATACATGCTACAACATCGATGAGCCTTGAGAACATTATGTTAAGTCAAAGAAGTCAGACACAAAACACCACATACTGTATGACTTCACTTATATAAAATCTCCCAAATAGGTAAAGCCATAGGGATATAAAATTGATTTGTGGTTGCCAGGTATTGAGGGAGGGGGGAATGGGGAGTGACTGCTTAATGAGTATTGGATTTCCTTTGGGGGTGATGAAAATTCTTGGACTAGATAGAGGTGATGGTCACACAACATTGTGAAGGTACTAAATGCCACTTGTGTACACTTTAAAATGGTTAATTTTATATTACATGAATTGCACCTCAATGAAAAAATTTTAATGACTCTATTTTTGGCTCAGATGTTTAGAGTGATGGTGGGTCTATTCACCATGATGGGGAAACTTTAGGGAGAAATGAGCTGGGAGATCAGGAATTCCTTTTGGGGAGGTCTTAAATGTGATATGCTTATCAGACATCAAAACAGAGTTAGACATACGAGCCTGGAGTTCAGGGGAGAGACGGGGTGGAGATATAAATATAGAAGTCATTGGCACATGTAGGTATTTTAAGCTGAGGGGCAGGATGAGATCATCTAGAGAGAGGGTGTGGAGAAAGGAGAGAAAATGGCCCTGGGGTGGGTCAATGTCAGGCAGAAGAGGAGGAATCAAGAAAAGGGATTGCGGGGCTGCCCTGGTGGCGCAGTGGTTGGGAATCCGCCTGCCAGTGCAGGGGACACGGGTTCGAACCCTGGTCCGGGAAGATCCCACATGCCACATCCCTAAGCCCGTGCGCCACAACTACTGAGCCTGCGCGTCTGGAGCCTGTGCTCCGCAACAACAGAGGCCGCGACAGTGAGAGGCCTGCGCACCGCGATGAAGAGCGGCCCCCGCTCGCCGCAACTGGAGAAAGCCCTCGCACAGCAACGAAGACCCAACACAGCGAAAAATAAATAAATAAATAATTAAAAAAAAAAAAAAAAGAAAGAAAAGGGATTGCGCAGGAGGGGAGGGGGCAGAAGAACCCCAAGAGTGTGTGCTTGAAGAGCAAAGAAGAATAGCAAAATATTGGAATTGGCCCAAGTATCCGTTTATAGAGGGCTGTTTAGCAAATCATGGTGCATCCATATAATGGGACAATTGCACATTTAAAAGAAAAGCAGAAAGGAGTTCTCTCTGTGCAGGTATCAAAAGATTCCCTTTCTAGGAAACTGAAATCCTCAAGAGGTATTGCTTACAAAACGAAGGGAGGTGTGTGTGTGTGTGTGTGTGTGTGTGTGTGTGTGTGTTTAAAGCAAAGAGAGGAGTTACAAAGGGAAAGGTAGTGATTCATGCCAGAGCAGCCTGGCAGACGCCACTTTAATCAAGTGATCAAAGCAAACATCCCCCGTGGTGGGACATACTGAAATCAGGCGCCCCCGCTATAATATACCGAGGAGGACACAGCATCCCTTCTGGGGAATTCCCGCCAAAAGTGCATCCCTGAATCCAACCTCCAGGAGACACCAGACAAGCCCACATCAAGGGTCATTCCACAAAATAACTGGCCTGTACTCTTCAAAGTGTCAGGGTCACAAAAGTCAAGGAAGAATGGGAAACGGCTCCAGAGTGAAGGAGATGAGAAGGAGAAAACTGAATGCAACTTCTGATCTCACATTAAATTCCGGGCTGAAAAATACAGTTGCTGGAAAGGACATGATTGGGACGATTGATGAAATTGAATATGGACTTCGGGGTGAATAAATGTGTGGTGTTAGTGTTGAATTTCCTAATTTTGGTAACTACCGTGGTTGTGTGAGAGAAGGTCCTTCTTATTTTTAGGAAGTGAACACTGACATATTTAGAGGTAAAGAAGCATGATGTATGCAACTTACTCTCAAAAGGTTCAGAAAAAAAATATGCATATAGAGAGAAAAAGTGGAGGATGGTGTGTATCCGTTTCCTAGGGCTGCCATATCAAAATGCCACAATCAGGGTGGCTTCAAACAACAGAAATTTATTCACTCACTGTTCTGAGGCCGGAGGTCTGAAACCAATAGGGTCATGCTTCCTCTGCAATGTCTAAGGGGATCCATCCTTGTCTCCTTGCCTCTTCCTAGCTTCTGGTGGTTTGCTGACAAGCCTTGGCTTTCCTTGGCTTACAGCTGCACAACTCCCATTTCTGCCTCTGTCACGTGTCACGTCTCTGTGCCTCTGTCTTCATTCACGTGGCTGTCTTCTTACTGGACACCAGTCACATGGGATTCAGAGCCCATTCTACTCTAGTAGGACCTCATCTTTACTGATTATGTCTTCAACCACCCTCTTTCCAAATAAGGTCACATTCTGAGCTACTGGGGGTTAAGACTTCAACATATCATTTTGGGGGGAGGGACACAGCTCATAACAGAGGGAGAAAGGGGGAGGTCTGGGGAGAAACAGAGAGAGAGATGGAATGATGACACATACCTGCCAGAATGTTACAGGGACGCAGGAGTTCTTGGTCCTAGTTTGCAACTCAGCTGTTAAGTTTGAAATTATTTCAGAATAAGAATTTAACAGCACAGAGAGGAGAGGGCTTCAGGGAAGGGGTAGCAGTCAGATGAGGGCAGAGAAGCGGCTGTTTTGTTGGCTTTACAAAACGGAGGCCCCTGTACTTTTTGAGAGATGGGAACAGAAATCAAAGCACAGGGGGTTGGAAGAGTGAGTGGAAGGTGTGTCTGTCAAAACCCAAGGGTAGCAGTTCTTTCAAGGTGTTTTGCTATAAAGAGGAAAGGGGGGAATGGGGTGGTAGCTGGACATGGGGTCAAAGAGGGCTTCTAAAAACCAAGAAATGATGCAAGAGAGACAGTGAAACAGGTTAGAGAGAGATGGAGCCGTCCCCCAGTAAGGAAGGTGGGGCCCCAGTGCAGAGAAGGGACTGGCTTTTGGTGGGAGCATGGCCATTTCCTCCAAGGACGGAAGAGAAAAGCAGGCGTATGTTGGCAAAGGTGGATTTCACCGTGGGAAGCTAAAGAAGCAAATTTTAATTTTATTTTCTTTTTTAACAAAAACTTATATAGTGCTTACCTACCAGACCCTGTTCTGAGCACTTTGCAAATATAACTCGTTGGATTTGCATAAAAATCCTCAGAGGTAGGTACTGTTACGATTTCATCCCCATCTTACAGATGAGAACACTGAGGCCCACGGAGGGGAAGGGCTTTCCCCAAGGTCACACAGCTGGTAAGAGGCAAGTCTTTCTGAAGTTGGGCAGTTGGGCTGCAGAATCCAGACTCAAATTCTATCCCATAATATCTCTGCCTGTCTCGTCTCTGTTCTTAATAAAGGAAGATGCGCGATCAGCAGTTGGGGATTCAGGCTGGGTGGGGGCACTTGGAGGTTTGAGGAGAGAGGAGAATCGCCAGCCACAGGCTTGGTGAGGAAAACTTACTAGAAAAACAGGAGGGTTATGCATTTGAGGTTTGTGGTTCTGGGTTTTCTGTGAAGTCCGGGAGGCTGGATGTTTGAGTCTTCCCTGCATCATGGCAGGGCATGGTTTTTGCACGAAAAGTGGGCCCCTTCCCCAGCCCATCTGCAAGTCCTCCCTGTGCTCCGGGCCCAGAATCTGGCGCCGGCTGGCCCCTCGGTCCTTCCAACCCGCCTGAGCACATCCCCAGGCTGAGGGGGAGGGAAGGGCCTGGAAGGTTGTTCACAGGCCAAAGTCCAAAGGAAACAAGTTGCATTCCAGGAGCAGGAGCCCAGTGGCAGGGGGTGGGGAGCTGGGGGGACGGAGGGAACCCGGCGCCCAGAGTTTGGAGGGCCTCCGAGGCGGCACGGGAAGCTTCTCTTTGCACCCCAGAGAAAGGTGGGGGGCTGTGATGGGTCTCCTCCCGCAGTCATGGCGAGTAGGATAGACCGGGGGCTCTGCGGTCAGCCAGATGCGAGTTTGAACCTCAGAGCTGTGGATTATTTTCTGAACGTAACTATAGGAACTGTGATGGGCTGAATAATGTCCCCCAAGGACAGCTGCTGTGCTGACCCTGGGAACGTGTTGCCTCCTGCGGCAAAAGGGACTTCACAGATGTGATCAAGTTAAGGACCTTGAGATGGGGATGGTAACCTAGATCATCCAGGGGGGCCCAACGGAATCAAAAAGATCTTTATACAGGAAAGAGGGAAGCAGGAGGGTCAGAGTCAGAGAAGGAGGGAAGCAGAGTTCCGAGAGAGGCACGGAAGGGCCGTGAGCCAGGGAATGCAGGCAGCCTCTATACAATGGAAAAGGCAGGGAAAAGGATTCGTCCCTGGAGCCTCTAGAAGGAACACAGCCCTGCTGACCTGTTTAGATTTCTAATCTCCAGAATTTAAGACAATAAATGTGTATTGTTTTAAGCCACTGAGTTTGTGGTAATTTATTACTGTAGCAGAAACTTGGTAGAGCAGCTTTCTTCATCTCCCTGGGCCTCAATTTCTCAATCTGTAAACTGGGGATAACTGAATCCTCACAGCATTGTAATGAAGGCTTGGTGCATGGATACATTGGAGGCGCTTAGGGTGGTCGCTGGCACATAGTAAGTGCACAATCAACAGTAGCTCTCTTTATCTTCAAAATGGAGATCAACCATTCCTTTATCCAACTACTATTTATTGAGCATCTTCTACGTTTCAGGCACCGTTCTAAGTGCTGGAGATGCAGCGTTAATGAGACAGGCAAACACCCCAGCCCTTGGGGAGCTTCCACTCTACAGAAGGAGAAAAACAAAAGAAATGAATAAACTCTATGGGCAGTCAGATGGTGGTAAGTGCTAGGTAGCAAACAAATCAAGAATGAGGAACTGGGGCTTCCCTGGTGGCACAGTGGTTGAGAATCTGTCTGCCAATGCAGGGGACACGGGTTCGAGGCCTGGTCTGGGGGGATCCCACATGCCGCGGAGCAAGTGGGCCCGTGAGCCACAATTACTGAGCCTGCGCGTCTGGAGCCTGTGCTCCGCAACAAGAGAGGCCGCGACAGTGAGAGGCCCGCGCACCGCGATGAAGAGTGGCCCCCGCTCGCCGCAACTAGAGAAAGCCCTCGCACAGAAACGAAGACCCAACACAGCCATAAATAAATAAATTAATTAATTAAATAAAAATACGAAAAGAAAAAAAAAAAAGAAACGAAGACCCAACGGAGCCCAAAATAAATAAATAAATAATTAAAATAAAATAAAAAAAAAGAATGAGGAACTGACAGAGCTCGGGGACTGGGTCAGGGAGACCTTGGGGAGAAAGGGACATCTCAGTAGAGACCTGAAGGAGGCGAGGGAGCAAGTCCTGTGGAAATCGGGAAAGAACCTTAGCAGAAGGATTTAGCAAGTGCAAAGGTCCTGGGGCAGGAGCATGCCTAGAGCTTGCAAGAAAAAAGCAAGGATGCTAGTGTGGCTGGCAGGGTGAGAAGTAGCGGGAAATGAGGTCAGAGAGATGACAGGTAGAGGGAGGGCAGATTGTCTGAGCCTTTTGGGGCCACGGCAAGGACTCTGGCTTTTACTGTGAGTGAGGGAGGAGCCGTGGGAGGGCTCTGAGCTAAGGAGAGACATAATCTGACTTCAGTTTTAACGGTTCCCTCTGGCTGCTGAGTGGGGAACACACCGTGGGGAATAAGAGTGAAGCTGTGAGCCCAGTGAGGATATAATCATAGGAGTAATCATAGGGTTTGTTGGAGCAATAAATGAGTCTGTGTTTGTAGAGCAGGTGCCTGGCCCCTAAGTTAGTTGCTAATTATTACTGTTGTATTATTATTGTTGTTTCTGTTACTTCTCCCTTGTCACAGAAGATTCCAGAGTCACAACTGACCATGGATTGTCCCCCAGCTGTAAATTACACCCCCCATGGAAAGGTGGAAGCTGTAAATTACACCCCCCATAAGAACTTCTGTTTCCTCCTTGTCTCAGACTCTTCCTTATTCATCACAATCATGACACTGAACTCCAGTGGTTCCTAGGGTAACCCAAAGATCATTCCCAGCCCCCTTCTTCACTACCCACCACTGTTTTCGAGGCTGAAAGCCAGGGACTCATTTTCCCAGCATCCTTGACAACTACTCACAGTCATGTGACACCATCATGGCCAAGGAGATGAAAGCAGAAGTCAGCTAGGAGGCTTCTGGTAAACCTTTGTGTCCCTGATAATAAGGGTCAGAAAGGGCTTTCCCCTTATTCCTACCTTGACTGTGGATGTGATGGTCAGAGTTGTAGCAGCCATCCTGTGGTCATGAAGCAACAGGCACAAACATGAAAGTCAACACTCTAAGGATGGTGAGGCAGAGAGACAAAGAACCTGGGACATCAGATGTCATTGAACCAATACCTTCAATACCACTGAACCAATACCAAACCACATTCTTCCGGATTTTTTGTTATGTGAGAAAAATAAGTACATATTTATTTATATCATCGTTTTCTATTACTTTCAGTCAAACACATTCTTTACTGACTGACTTACAGAAGAGAAACTGGGCCCAGAGAGCCGTGGGGTGATACTCAGCATTACACAGACAGTTGTTGGAGATGCCAGGACAGGATTGCAGGAGGGGACAGGTGGGCTTTCAGACCTTAAGACCAGAGACAGCCTCAGTTCTTCTTTGGAAAAAATGAGAATTTGGGGAATGTGAGCTTAGAATGTGTCAGGAGCTTCTCCTGAAGAAAAAAGGTGGTCTCAGATTCAAAAGATAAAGCCAACAGGCAGAGACATGCAGAGAAGGCAGACTCAGAGAGACAGCCATTTATATTCCCAATTGTTGTAAAGGTGTCCAAACAAACAAACAATACAACCCACTCTGCTCTGCCCACACTGTATTTCCAAGAGCCAAGTCAGCTTTTTTTTTTTTTTAAGGTATTTGTTTTTATTTATTTATTTATTTATGGCTGTGTTGGATCTTCGTTTCTGTGCGAGGGCTTTCTCTAGTTGCGGCAAGCGGGGGCCACTCTTCATCGCGGTGCGCGGGCCTCTCACTATCGTGGCCTCTCTTGTTGCGGAGCACAGGCTCCAGACGCCCAGGCTCAGTAATTGTGGCTCACGGGCCTAGTCGCTCTGCGGCATGTGGGATCCTCCCAGACCAGGGCTCGAACCTGTGTCCCCTGCATTGGCAGGCAGACTCTCAACCACTGCGCCACCAGGGAAGCCCCAATTCAGCTTTTTAAAAACAGAAGCCTGAGCTTCTGTAGCTTAAAAGTAAAATAGCCTAATAAATACAGCCTCTTAAGTTGATGTGATCAATACATAGGGAAGATGGTTGCTATCAGTCCTCCCTGGAAAGACACTCCATGAATTTTACACCAGAACCTGCCTTTGACTACTAGGTCCAGAGCTGGGAAAGGAATATGTATCTATCAACTAGACTTCACCTGGGGAAACTATAAACTTCATTTCTCCTGTTGTCTTAGTCAGGGTAACATTAGCTGCTGTAACAAACACCCCCCCCCCCCAAAATGTCTAATGGCTCAAACAATGATAGGAGTTTATTCTTGCTCATGTAAAGTCATGGTTGTTCTTGATTGCAGATGCTTTTCCTCAAGGTGTGATCCAGGAACCCAAGTTCCTTCCACCTTATAGCTCCTCCATGTCCAACTTTTGGCTTCTGAGGTGGTTCCGGGAGTCTTCTCTGTTCCAGTTGGCTTCAACAAGGAACGAGTAGAGAGAATCATGGGCAGGAGGTTTAAATTCCCTTCCACTCAGGTCCCGTTGCTTAGAACTCAGCCACGTGGTCAAAGGAGGCTGGGAAGTGTCTTACAGAGGTGTGCACAGCAAAAGAAGGAAACAGGGGCTTCCCTGGCGGTGCAGTGGTTAAGAATCTGCCTGCCAATGCAGGGGACACGGGTTCGAGCCCTGGTCCGGGAAGATCCCATGCTGCGGAGCAACTAAGCCCGTGTGCCACAACTACTGAGCCTGTGCTCTAGAGCCTGTGAGCCACAACTACTGAGCCCACGTGCCACAACTACTGAAGCCTGCACACCTAGAGCCTCTGCTCCACAACAAGAGAAGCCACCGCAATGAGAAGCCCACGCACCCTAACAAAGAGTAGCCCCCGCTCGCCACAACTAGAGAAAGCCCGCACGCAGCAACGAAGAACCAACGCAGCCAAAATTAAATGATAATAAATAAAATAAATATTTTTAAAAATCTTAAAAAGAAAAGAAGGAAGCAGTTTTGCGGAACTAGTAGCAGTCTGTGCTGTGCTGCAGAATCCTGAAATAGTAACATAAAACACAATTACAGATAATAAATATAATAATAATGATGATGTGGTGAAATGTGGTTTTGGTCTAGCTAGCATCCCTTCTTCTAGAAACACTACCTTCACGTTCCTCAGGAAATCATGCCTCTCTCCATCTCCTCCATGTGATTCCCATGGCACGAACTCTATCTCTGGTCCCAGGGTCAGCACACACGACCCACTCACAGTCAAGCACAGCTCAACCTGGGACTTCTCCTAGAATGACTGGGGGTGGGGGGAGCTCTCTTTCCTCTTTACACTGGATGAATCTGGGAGGACAGGAACCCAGAGTTGCTGGAAGCCTGCCTGTGAATAGAGTTAACACACAAAAAAGTCTAGAGACAGAGGGAGAGCGATTCTCTGAGGACATTACTCAGTACAACTGGATTCAGCCATGCCTGAAGCCAAACCATCGCTGAATTACGTTAGCCAATAAAATCCCTTTTTAAGAAAATTTTATTTTATGTAAGCCAATTCGAACTGTGGTTCTATTATTTGCAACTGAATGATGCCCAATTAATAACACTGTCGGCATTCCCAATACTACCACTGATTATAATAATAAAAAATTATATAATGCTTACTATACACAAGCTACTAGACCTGCATTAATTCATTTAGTCTCCACAACAACTCTATGAGGGTCTTGCCATTATCCCCAATTTACAGCAGAGGATACTGAAGCTCAGAGAGATTAAGAAAAACTGGTCACACAGCTAGTGAGCAGAGAACTTGAATCTGAACCCAAGTAGTCTTGGCTCCATTTATTAATTACACACACACACCCTCAAAATATTTATTGAACTTCATGCCAGGCACTGTTCTAGGTGCTTAGGATACTGCAGTAAACAAAACCAAACAAACAAACAAACAAAAGAGTGACTTCCCTGGTGGCGCAGTGGTTAAGAATCCGCCTGCCAGTGCAGGGAACATGGGTTTGAGCCCTGGTCCAGGAAGATCCCACATGACGCAGAGCAACTAAGCCCATGTACCACAACTACTGAGCCTGTGCTCTAGAGCCCGTGAGCCACAACTACTGAGCCCGCGCGCCTAGAGCCCGCGCTCCACAACAAGAGAAGCCACTGCAATGAGAAGCCCACGCACCGCAAAGAAGAGTAGCCCCTGCTCACCGCAACTAGAGAAAGCCCACACACAGCAACTAAGACCCAAAGCAGCCAAAAAGAAAGAAAGAAAAAAAGAACATTCCTGCCCTCATGGAGCTTATATTCTAGTAGGAGGAGACAAATAATAGATAAATAAATAAATAAACAAACAAATAAATAAATAAAACAGTAAGTGAGGAAGTGATAAGTTCTAAAGATAGGAGAGGTGGGGAGGAGGGAGGCACTTTTTGGTAGAGTGGTCAGAGCGTGTGTCATTGAAAAGATGCCATTTGAACAAAGACTTAAAGGAAATGAGAGAGTAAGTCATGGAACTATCTGGAGCAACAGCAGTTCAGGCAGACGGAACAGCCAGTGCAAAGGCCCCGAGGCAGGACTATGCGTATTGTGATCAAGGAATAGCAGGGTAGCTGTGTTACCAACCAGGGTTCTTGGCCTCCTTAATCAATAGAAATTGATCAGAGGCCAGACAAGAAATTCAGGCAATGCTTTATTGGGGCCCCTGCGGCAGCAGGGGGGAGCAAGAACAAACAACAGGTTCCCTTGCTGGCTCGCTCCCTGGGGCCGGGGGGTTGAGGGGCGAGCTTGTTCCTTACATGGGGTGAGGGTAAGGGTGTGTCCCGGGGTCTGGCTGGAGCGGTGGCTTAGGTGGTTTGCCCACCCCTTAGGTGGTGTTGTGTGCAGGGGGCGAGCGCAGTACCGTGTTTTTTTGCTCCTGACCCTCCCCTTTTGCTCCAGGGTCTTCAAAAGTGGCAGTTGAGTTTTTTGGTCTCTTTGTATCTTTTGTCCAGAATTTGCCCCAAGTGCACATGCAGGCAGTTATTTTTAGTCCCATACAGTTTCTTTGTATTCTGTTGCTGGAGGAGAGGTGTGTCCAGGTGCAAGCATGGCAGCACTGCAGCAAAAGGGTCCCAGATCCCAGCCTATCTCTCAGCTGGAGCAGAGTAAACAAGGGGGAGAGTAGAGGGAGATGAAGGCAAAGAAGTAAGTAGAAGGTAAAGTTAGTAGGGCCATGATGAGATCTTGGGCTTTGATTCTGAGGGATATAGGAGCCAGGGTTCTGAGCAGAGAGGGACATGATCTGACTTAGGGGCTAACAGGAACCCTCTGGCCGCATGTGGGGAATCTTCTATAGAGGGGCTAGAGGTTGCTGGATATAATAAATTAAAAGGTAGGTTGCCCAGTGAAATTTTAATTTCAGATAAACAATGAATATTATTTTAGTTATAAGCACGTCCCATACAATATTTGGGACATACTTATACCAAACAAAATCGTTTATCTGAAATCTAAATTTCATTGGGTTTATCTGGCAATCATGGGAGCAGGCAGGGAGGTGGGAGGAGATGGAGACCAATCCAGGGTAAAAAGTAGAACTGATGATATTTCTTAATGGATCTTAATAGATCCTGTGTGGGGCTTCCCTGGTGGCGCAGTGGTTTAAGAATCAGCCTGCCAATGCAGGAGACATGGGTTCGAGCCCTGGTCCGGGAAGATCCCACATGCCGTGGAGCAACTAAGCCCGTGTGCCACAACTACTGAGCCTGCGCTCTAGGGCCTGCGAGCCACAACTACTGAGCCTGTGCTCTAGGGCCCGCGAGCCACAACTACTGAGCCCGCGTGCCACAGCTACTGAAGCCCATGCTCCTAAAGCCCATGCTCTGCAACAAGAGAAGTCACAGCAATAAGCCTACGAACCACAACGAAGAGTAGCCCCCACTCGCTGCAACTAGAGAAAGGCCCGCGTGCAGCAACGAAGACCCAATGCAGCCAAAAATTTAAAAAATTTAAAATTAATTAATTAATTAATTAATAAAAAATAGATCCTGTGTGATATATAAGCGACTACTTCTGCTGTTATCACAGACACATATACAAAAACACATACATACCTACACACCAACATATATGCATACATTTATACACACACATGCACACATATACATGTGTACATATCCAACCATGTATACAGATATAAATACACATAAATACGTATGCGTCTATATACACATACATACACATACATTTACACACACGTACACAGGACATATAGACACAGACACATATACACACACAAATACATGCATACGCACACACATAGAGAGATGTGCGCCAGTATATACATAAACATTTTTTCTCTTTTAGAAGGAAAAATGTGAACGTGTTATGGCCATTGGCTTTAGGGGAGGCAGAGGAGAAGTGGGACGGGATGGTGCTTTCTATTTTCAATCCTGCACTGCCTCAGTGTCTAACACTGTGCATACCTTCTTTTTAAATGTCCACAGGGGCTATTTTGGCAGTAGGTTAATGGGTCACTTCTTGTTTTCTTCTTTATATGGGTCCTTATTAAATAAAAACCAAGCCACCACAACCTAAAAATAAAATCTGTTGGAAGCCAAGACCACATTATTGGCAGCAACCACAGTGATTCTTTTTTCTTTCTTTCTTTTTTTTTTTCCCCTTCCTTTTTCTGCAGCTCTGATTGCTCTTGTAAATCTGTCACTGAATAAAACACTTATAGCCGTATCTGAATAGTCCGGCCCTGGCACGTCCTCGCCAGTGAGATTGTTTAAGCCAGCAGTTGCCACCTCTCACATTCCTCAGGCTCCAAAAAATGACAAGAGCATCTGCTAAGGATTTATTCAGCCTTGTGACATAACAGCTTTATAACAAATGACCGTGTAACAAGTTTGCACACAAGGGTTTGCTATTCTCGATGGCTTCATGCTGGCAAATTCAGGGTATTTCCCTTGTGACTTTCTCATTTGTGGTAAGAAATGACAAGAGTTTCACAATTCCATTCAGATATTAAAAAAAAAAATTTCCCCCACTGCACCACTTTGAATCCTTCCGGGCCTGCGTAACCAAGATTAGAAATGACAAGAATTTCACAATTTGATCAAAAAATTTTTTAAAAAAACCCCACAACTTCCTCATTGCACCACTTTGAATCCTTTTGGATTTGTGTAACCAAGATTAGAACTGACAGCTGTTTAAAAACTGTTACCAGAGCTGGGACATTGCTGAAAAGAAAGTTGAGAACAGCTCACTTAACAACCATTAAAATGTTAAAAAAAAAAAAAAAATACATCAATTAAAAGGTTTTGGAAATGGAGAAAAAAAAAAAAAGAACACATCAATGGAATGATTTCAAATATAGGCATTCAGTTTGTCAGTTTCTTAGACTTTACAATTCTTTGATCGTATAGAAGCTTTAAAATTCAAATGTATCAAGTTTGCTCCTCATAGCTCCTGAGTTCTGTTTTTCCACTTAGAAAAATATTTCCCCCACTTCTAAGTGCATATATTAATTCCCCAGTTTTTTTTTGGAGTGCTTGATGGCTTCATGGTTTGCATTCAACTTTCGGACCCATCTGGATTTCAGTGAAAGGAACATAGAAATCCAGCTTTTATCCCCTCACTCTCCAAAGAAAGGTTTGGCTGCTTGGTCCTCACCTTGCCTGCTGAATAGCAGCACTGCCTTCATCAAAACCAAAAATCTCGTACCTGGGGGCACCAAACGGTTAGGACACATTTTGCTGTCTGATAGGGCTTACTCTTGCCCCTACCTTCAAAGTTTCTCCATTATTCTCATACGGTAACAATTTTTCAGCAGCTTATCCTGCAAGCATATGTCAATTTCCAGGAGGTGGACAAAGAGGTAGCGGGGGAATTTTCATTTTAGAGTCAAGTTAATAAGAATCTCAGCTGTTGGCACTTCTCAGCCTGAATGTCAAAGTCACGGGGAGGCACCCAACCCGTGTCCCCCACAGCACGTGATCATACCTCAGTTGTTACACATTCACTGGCTTTTATAGAACTATTACTCAGGGATTGGAACTTTCTCCATGACAGCAGTGCCCAAGGTTTACTTGTCATTACGTTGAGTGTGACAAGGCATGTGCTTTGCAGAAATGGTGGAGTTTTTCAGGCACGGACCTGCCCAGACCAAAAATGTTTAAAACTAACCAGCGTCCAAAGGGATACACCTTCCAAGACAAAGATACTTTATAAGAAGTATATATTTGTACAGAAACGACATGAAACGCTGCCAAGAAGAGCAGAAAAAATCTGGTTAACTTAGCAATATCTGTGAATGTGGTGTGCGGGTAATTTCATTTTTTTTTTTTAAGTACACTGTCATTTTTTAATGCAAAGATATACAGAGAAAATGAAAAACGTCTTACTATCTCGCCATGTTGGCATTCTAAAAAATAATGTGTTTTCAAATGTGAGAGTTACAGACAAGGATGGCAGTAAAGCCCTCCCACACCCACACCCACCCACCTTCCACTCATTTCCCTACCTCAGAAGAATCCGTTTTCAAAGTTTGTTGTTTTTCCTTCCAGGGGAAAAAAAAAAAAAAAGAATTGATGCATATACTACCATTTGTAACCACATAACATTTTTCATTTATGCCAAGGTGATCCCATGTGCCCTACTGCACCTTGGTATTTTAAAAATATTTTCCGGAACTTCCCTCGTGGCGCAGTGGTTAAGAATCCGCCTGCCAATGCAGGGGACACGGGTTTGAGCCCTGGTCCAGGAAGATCCCACATGCCGCGGAGCAACTAAGGCCGAGCTACACAACTACTGAGCCTGCGCTCTAGAGTCTGCGAGCCACAACTACTGAGCCCGCGTGCCTAGAGCCCATGCTCCGCAACAAGAGAAGCCACTGCAATGAGAAGCCTGCACCCCGCAAGGAAGAGTAGCCCCTGCTCGCCTCAACTAGAGAAAGCCGGCGCGCAGCAACAAAGATCCAATGCAGCCAAAAATAAATAAATTAAAAAAAAAAAAAGAAATGCTTAGATGTCTATCACTGATGTATTATAGAACAACTTGGAAAATATATTTTTAAATTAATTTTATTTATTTATTTATTTATTTATGGCTGCATTGGGTCTTCGTGGCTTTCTCCAGTTGCGCTGAGCGGGGGCTACTCTTCGTTGCGGTGCGCGGGCTTCTCATTGTGGTGGCTTCTCTTGTTGCAGAGCACGGGCTCTAGGCGCACGGGCTTCAGTAGTTGTGGCACGTGGGCTCAGTAGTTGTGGCTCGCAGGCTCTAGAGTGCAAGCTCAGTAGTTGTGGCTCACGGGCGTATTTGCTCCGCGGCACGTGGGATCTTCCGGGACCAGGGATCAAACCCGTGTCCCCTGCATTGGCAGGTGGATTCTTAACCACTGCGCCGCCAGGGAAGTCCTAAGCATTTCTTTTTAATGTCTATAAAGTGTCCCATCCTCCCAGGGTTGTACCCCAGTTCATTTAATCAGTTCCATACTGATGGACCCTTGGATCACTTTCATTTTCCACTCTTACAAACCCTCCCCTTGAGAGCTATGGCATATATTTGAGACTATGTGGCAGGAGAAAACTGCTAGCAGCAGGTTCCCTGGGACCCCAAACAAAAGTCATTTTGAAAATTTGACAGCTATTGCCAAATGGCCTTTGGACCAGTTCACACTCCCAATAATAATGAGTGACACTGTTTCAACACATCCTGGTCAACACTGGCTATTACACAACTTTTAGACCTTTTGCCAATCACATACGTGGATAATGGTATCTCCTGGTTGTTTTCTAGGCTCTCGGCTCTATTCCCCTGATCTCTAAGTCCATCCTTATCTTGTGACTGTTTCTGCTCTGCTTTTCTTTTTTTTTTTTTTAATTTTTTTTATAAGTCTTTTTAATTAATTAATTAATTAATTTTATTTTTGGCTGTGTTGGGTCTTCGTTTCTGTGCGAGGGCTTTCTCTAGTTGTGGCTCACGGGCCTAGTTGTTCCGCAGCATGTGGGATCTTCCCAGACCAGGGCTCGAACCCGTGTCCCCTGCATTGGCAGGCAGATTCTCAATCACTGCGCCACCAGCGAAGCCCTGCTCTGCTTTTCTTTAATTAAGTGTGACACTGAGCATCTTTTTATGTGTTTACTAGCTGTGGACGCTTGTTTTTCAGTAAACTTCCAATCCGTGTCTCTTGCCCATTTTTCTCAGCTGTTCTTCTTTCTCTTGACCATTTACGTGAGTTTTTCGTAAAGGGAAGCACGAAACCTCTATTTTTCCCCAGTTTGTCACTACCTTTTGACTTTGTTATTTTTTTCTTGTATAAAAATTTTAACTTTTCTGTTAATCACAGTGGCTAAGAAGCCGGTTTTCTTTGATGGTTACATGAGACTGGAACCCCTCGCTGGGTCCCGGCTGTGCCTACATTTGTGTTAAGATCTTTGAACTCTGCGAGTCCACTCAGCTTTGAAAAGCTTCCTCCCCTCCAGAGGATGTGGAGAAAAGGGAACCCTCCTACACGGTTGGTGGGAATGTAAACTGGTGAAGCCACTATGGAGAACAGTATGGAGGTTCCTCAGAAAACTAAAAATAGAATTACCATATGATCCAGCAATCCCACTCCTGGGTATATATCCAGACAGAACTATAATTCAAAAAGATACATGCACCCCTATGTTCATAGCAGCACTATTCACAATAGCCAAGACATGGAAACAACCTACGTGTCCATTGACAGATGAATGGATAAAGATGTGGTACATATACATAATGAAATACTACTCAGGCATAAAAGAGAACAAAATAATGCCATTTGCAGCAACATGGATGCAACTAGAGATTAGCATACTAAATGAAGTAAGTCAGAAAGAGAAAGACGAATACCATATGATATCACTTATATGTGGAATCTAAAATATGACACAAAGGAGCCTATCTATGAAACAGAAACAAAATCAGGGACCTAGAGAATAGACTTGTGGTTGCCAAGGGGTAGGGGGCTGGGGGAGGGATGGAGTGGGAGTTTGGGGTTAGCAGATGCAAACTATTATACATGGAATGGATAAACAACAAAGTCCTACTGTATAGCACAGAGAACTATATTCAGAATCCGATGATTACCATAATGGAAAAGGATATTTTTAAAAATGTATATATTTATATATATGTGTATACATATATATAAAACTCAAATCACTTTGCTGTACAGCAGAAATTAACACAACTTTGTAAATCAACTATACTTCAATTTAAAAGAATTAAAAATAAAAAAATAAAAAAGAGACAAGCTTCCTCCCCTCCAAGATGATCAACGATCCACCCATCGTTCCCTCTGCCACTCTTACAGTTTCATTTTATACATTTGGATCCTTCTGGAATTAATTTTGATGTAAGGAGTGGGCTGTTTTTCCCCAAACAGTTAGCTTGTTGTCCCAAGACCACTTTTTGAATAATTCACCTTTCCTGTGCCGATTTGAAACCCCACCTATATTTGTAAACACTCCTCGTAGATTTAGGTTGCTCTGCTTCTCCCTTTCTTCGGTCTGTACTGGACTGTTTTAATTACTGCAGGCTCATCATACAGTTTCACGTTTATCCGAGCCAATCCCCTTGCGTGACTGACCTATCTCTGTGTTTTCCGATTGTTTAGTTCGGATGTTTCCCTCCCTGTTCCTACATGTTGACAGCTTTAAAAACAGCTCAGCCTGCCCTCATAGGAAATGCTTCAGTTAAGTGTGTACAGGATCACGGAAAAGCAGTGGGAGGGAATTTTCACTTCAGCGTTTTGCCCTTGAACATTCTGTAAATGCTCGCATTTCTTATCGAAGTGTGAAAGTCATAGGGGAAACACCCAGAACACGCCTGGAGCATGAAAGTGGGCTGTAATCGTTGACATTAGCTACACATTCACGCTTGTTCCAGAACGTTCCCACTGAGGCGGGGGCCCCACGGCTTTGCTTTACTTGAGCATGACCAGACTTGTACTCTCTGCAAGCCCTCTTGCTTTTCCAGTTTTGCAAGAATGGAAGAGCCCAGGCTGGAATTTTAAAAACTGACCCTTGGAAAGCTAAAAACTTTCCAACCAAAAACATGTTGATTAAAAAAACTCAAATACACATCTAAAGAGGACAGCAAAAGCTTTCTTCCGAGATCTGCAGCAGAGCTACGTTCCCCAGCAGCCAGAGGTAACACGGGTGTTTGGCTTTGTGGCTTTTTTAATTCAAGGTAAAGTATAAAGAAGAACCTCTACCGTACCCCCCTCAAAAAAGGTCCATGATCCAGATGCCAGATTTTTTTTACTACTTAAAAACATTGCATTGAAATTCACATGACATAAAATTAGCCATTTTAAAGTGCACAATTCAGTGGCATTTACTAGATCACAATGTAGTGGAACCACCACCTCTATCTAGACCCAAGACCTTTTCATCACCCCAAAAAGAAACCTGTACTCATTAAGCAGTCGAACCCCATTCGCCCTCCCCCAGCCCCTGACAACCACTAATCCACTTTCTGTCTCTACAGATTTCCCAATTCTGGACATTTCATATATAGAGAATCGTACAATATGTGGCCTTTTGTGCCTGGCTTCTCTCACTCAACTTAATGTTTTCGAGGTTCAGCCACATGTAGCATGTATCAGCACTTCATGCCATTTTATGGCTGAATATTGACTACTGAAAAAAACACCTAATACGCGACTTCCCTGGTGATCCAGTGGTTAAAGACTCCTGCGTTTCCACTGCAGGGGGCACAGGTTTGATCCCTGGTCAGGGAAGTAAGATCCCGCATGCCACGGAGCGGCCATAAAAGAAAGAAAGAAAAAAAAAAGACACTCAATATGATTGTATGGTTAGAAATTGACAAAGCACAGGAAACCAAAATAAACCCTGAAGATCCCCACCTTGCACCCCTTCCACCTGCCCTCTACCCCGTCCCTCACTCTAAGGACAATCACTATTAAAAAAATACCTGTACCTTCCTGAAACAAATATATCTGTATGCATGTATTAACAATATCAATGCGGTATTATTCCTTCTTAAAATATTCAACAAAAGGGATCATAATGCATCTTTTTTGCAGCACAGTTTGTTCACTGAAAAGTGTGGCTTGGACAGAGCTTACCTCTGTGAGTGAGGTTGGGCGGTGGGAGAAGGGTGGAGGATGGGCAGGGCTCTCAATAGACTTTGGTGGGGGGAGCCTTAGGCATTTTCTGGGGGCTGGTTGCACAGGTGTGTTCCATTTGTGAAAACGCATCCAGCTGAACACTTAGGACACATGTACTTTTCAATAAAAGGTTTTAAAAATATGGCCTGGCAATCAGCACTCAGAGATCCATTTCATTCTGACAACTGCACAGTGGTCCTTTCTATGGTGTCCCATAAATCATTTAACCATATTGTTTCCAGTTTCCTCCTCCCTTTTACAAAAATGCTATAACCAGCATCCCTGGCATACCTCAGCACAGTTTGATGAGTATATTTTAAATCTTGATGGCTAGAACCACATCGCCCTCAGAAGGAAGTACAAATGTCCATGCCTATTAAGAACACCTGGGTAGAGTATCCTAAGTTGCAGGGTTTTCCCTTTCAGCACTTTGAATATATCAAAAAAAAAAAAAAAAGAATAGCCGGGTGCCTGCTTCCCCAAGCCCTCGCCAGACTGGGCACCCCTAAACTTTTGCATTATTGTTACGTTGATATGTGAATGATGAGATCTCATGGCTGTTTGGCTTTGCACTTATTTTAATCATTCATGAGAGAGGAGGGGAAGCAGTGTGGCATTCTGGTTAAGAGCCTGTCTTGGAACCCCAGGGTCCAAATCTGGGCTCTACCATTTGCCAGCAGAGTGACCTTGGACTGGTTATTGACCTCTTCAGGTGATGAGTTTCCCCATCTATAAAAATGGGGAGGACCATAATAGCACTGCCCTCCCCATTTTTTTTTTTTTTTTATCTTAAATAAGTAGATATTAGGAAAATGCTTATGAGTGCTTGGCACATTGTGTTATGTTACATAAACACTTGGTAGGAAAGTAAACCCTTTGTTGGCTTTTTTTTTTTAAGATTGATTGATTGATTGATTGATTGATTGCTATGTTGGGTCTTCGTTTCTGTACGAGGGCTTTCTCTAGTTGCGGCGAGCGGGGGCCACTCTTCATCGCGGTGCGCGGGCCTCTCACTATCGCGGCCTCTCTTGTTGCCGAGCACAGGCTCCAGACGCGTAGGCTCAGTAGTTGTGGCTCACGGGCCTAGTTGCTCCACGGCATGTGGGATCTTCCCAGACCAGGGCTCGAACCTGTGTCCCCTGCATTAGCAGGCAGATTCCCAACCACTGCGCCACCAGGGAAGCCCGGCTTTTTATTATATTTTTCTGTGAATTTCCTATTGAGATCCTTGCCAGATTGTTCTATGTTTGTCTTTTCTTTGATATGTACAAGCTCTTTGTAAATTGAGAAAATTCATCTTGAGTCCATCATGCTTACGGTAAATGTGTTCTCCAGTTTGCTGTCTTTTGACTTTGTGGATTTCTTTTTCTAAGGATTTAAGTGTTTAATATAATCAGGTTGATTTCATCTTCTCCTTCATGACCTCTGGGCTTTGAGTCCTTCTTGGAAATGCCTCCTGCTTCCAAAATGGTAAGTAAAGTTACTCCTGTTTTTATCTAAATATTTGTTGATTTCTTTTTTACATGTACGCCTGTGATCCTTCTGGAAGGTATTTTGGCAGAAGGAAGCAGAGAACCCAACTTTAGTCCTTTTTTCCAAGTGGCTGCCCAGTTTTCTAAGCACTAGCTATGCCTAGAAAATCCCCTTTCTCCCCTGCTAACTTAAAATAAATAGCACCATAGTCAGAGTCTAACTTCTCAGATGTATGAATTTTTATTTCTGTACTCATTATTGTCTCACTGTTTTGTTGGTTTCTTTTCTTTTTTTTAAATTAAAGTATGTTGATTTAAAATATTGTGTTAGTTTCAGGTATACGGCAAAGTGATTCAGACAAATATATATACACACACACACACACACGTTTTCTTTTTTTTTTTTTTGATTCTTTTCCATTATAGTTTATTACAAGATATTGAATATAGTGGTTGGTCTATTTCTTCAGCATAAACAAACTAAGTGATATCTCAGCTTCATAATCCATTTCACTATCTACTAGGACTCGCTTGCCCACCTTAATTTTCATTTTCTTGAGTGTTCTGACCATTCTCAGAGGGTAGCAGATTTTAAATAGTTTGCCTTTATAATGTCAGGACGTGGTTCGGTTAAACCAAATGCTTGTAAGTCAAGTATGGGGAATTTGGTTCATTTGAATCATTAACATCCTTTAATAACTGAGCACTTTCCCCTCAGAAATGTCAAGGTCACAGGATCCAACAGGAAAATCCAATCCAACAGCTTCTCCTCCGGGGTGGAGATTTGTTGCATCCTCACACTGGACCAAGCAGCCTCCACCCCTCTGTCTGAGCCCCCTGACCTTGAACTGAATGTGACTTCCGCACACTTGGGATGGGACTCACATGCATAGTTTTATGAGAACGGACGTGTCAGACCTGAATTTCAAACAGAGACCCATGCTGGGCTATAACAGTCTTCATCCACATCGCGTCGATGGGCAGCGTAAACAGGCTCACAAAGTGAGCTGGAGCTGGCTTACCACAAGATTTATAACCACACACAAAGTGCGTTAAACCAGCCCCGTCACGGTGCTGTGGCTTTTAGTGTACAACATAGTTACGGTTTTGGCTGTTAATCATTCAGTGCACAGAACTATAAGGATGGAAATAAAATCACCCCCCCCTTACTTTTTATTTTTTATTTTTAAATATTTATTTATTTATTTTTATTTTGACTGCGCCAGGTCTTAGTTGCGGCACGCAGGATCTCCCTTGCAGCATGCGGAATCTTTTAGTTGTGGCATGCAGGATCTAGTTCCCCAACCAGGGCTCGAACCCGGGCCCCCTCCACTGGGAGTGTGTAGTCTTACCCACTGGACCATCAGGGAAGTCCCCTCTTTACTTTTTTTTTAAAATAAATTTATTTATTTAATTTATTTATTATTTGTTTTTGGCTGCGTTGGGTCTTTGTTGCTGCACGCGGGCTTTCTCTAGTTGCGGTGAGCCGGGGCTACTCTTTGTTGCGGTGCGCGGGCTTCTCACTGCGGTGGCTTCTCTTGTTGTGGAGCTCGGGCTCTAGGCGCGCGGGCTTCAGTAGTTGTGGCTCACGGGCTTAATTACTCCGCGGCACGTGGGATCTTCCCAGACCAGGGATCGAACCCGTGTCCCCTGCACTGGCAGGCGGATTCTTAACCACTGTGCCACCAGGGAAGCCCTACCCCCTTTATTTTTAAAAAATTGTTTTTATTGAGGTGTCATTTATGCACAGTGAAATGCACACATTCTAAGTGTATAATTTGGTGAGTTTGGACAGACACGTATACCTGTGCAACCACCACCCCGGTCACAGAACATTCCACCAAACCCCCTTGCAAAGACCTTCCCCCAACTGAAGCAAGCACGGTTCTAATTTTTTCCACCAGAGATTAGTTCTGCCTGTTCTAAAACTTCTTATAAATGGACTCATACAGTAATGCTAGGGATTGAATGTTTGTGTCCCCCTAAAATTCATATGCTGAAATCCCAATCCTTGAGGTGATGTGTTAGGAGGTGGGGGGCCTTGGGGGTGATTAGATCATGAGGGTGGAGCCCTCCTGAATGGGATTAGTGCCGTTATAAAAGAGACCCCAGAGAGATCCCTAGCCATGTCAGGATTCAAAGAGAAGTCTGCCATCTGCAACCTGGAAGGAGGCCCTCCCCAGAACCATGCTGGCATCCTGATCTCGAATTTCCAGCCTGCAGAACTGTGAGAAATAAACTTCTGTTGTTTATAAGTCTCCGGTCTATGGCGCTCTGTTCAAGCAGCCTGAACTAAGACTGGTATGTGTATTTATTTTGTATCTGGGTTCTTCCCCTTAAAATAAAACCTTTGATAGATAAACAAGGACCTACTGTACAGCACAGGGAACTAGCTTTTAATAACCTCTAATGGAAAAGAATCTGAAAAAAAATTATATATATATATATGTATAACTGAATCACTTTGCTGTACACCTGAAACATTGTAAATCAACTATACTTCAATTTTTAAAAAAAAAAAAACCCTTGAAATTTGTCCATATTGTTGTGGGTATCAGTATTTCATTCCTTTTTATTATTGAGTAATATTCCATTGAATGGATGAACCACTTCCTAGGTAACCCAAGAGAAAAGAAAACATATGGCCACCCCAAAATTTGTTACGTGAATGTTCACAGCAGCATTATTCACAACAGCCAAACAGTGGAGACAGCCCAAATGTCCATCAACTCATGGATAACTAAAATTGGTATGACATTTGGGTTGTTTCCAGATTTGGGCTATAATCAGCAAGATGCTGCTGTGAATGTTCATGTACACGTTTTTGGTAGATATAGGTTTTCATTTCTCTTGGGCAAAAATACTTAGGAGTAGATTGCCTGAGTCATGTGGCAAGGGTATGGCTAACCTTAAGAAGCTTCCAAATAGTTCCCCAGAGTGGTTGTACTATCTCTGGTTATTTTGTTTTCTTGTTTGTTTTATTTTTGGCAGAGTTGGGTCTTGGTTGTTCCCTTGTTGCGGAGCACGGGCTCTAAGTGTGTGGGCTTCAGTAGTTGTGGCACGCAGGCTCAGTAGTTGTGGCGCACGGGCTTAGTTGCTCCGTGGCATGTGGGATCTTCCCAGACCAGGGCTCGAACCCGTGTCCCCTGCATTGGCAGATGGATTCTTATCCACTGCGCCACCAGGGAAGTCCCCCTCTGGTTATTTTGAATGAATGAATGAATGAATTGTTCATTGTTGGAATATTCAGAGTACTTAAAGACAAAATATAAAAAGTGAGACTCACCTTATTGCTACCCCTCCCCTAGTCCCTCTCCCCAAAAGGACAGTTTTCTTATTACTCTTTATTTACTTGTTACTGTCAGAAAAATAAATTATTCATAAACCAGCATTTATATACAAATCTTGTGTTTAAACAAAAATGATCTTAATATGCATTCTTCTGAATGTTTCTTTAAATTAATAAGATAGCTCAGAAATCCTTTTGCCTCGGCACATAAGAATGGCTGATAATTGATTTAACCAGTCCTGAAACCACAGGCATTGAGATCATTTCCAGATTGGACAAATTCACCTCCCTACAAACAGTGGAGGAGATTGCCCATTTCTCCACAACCTCACCATCAGTGGGTTGTTATCCAATTTTCAAATTTCTGATTGGTGAAAAACTATAATTCATTGCTTTTGATTTTAATTCTCAAAATAGGAATGGGGTCGAGCGTTGTTCTTTTCACACACTTAAGAGTCATCTTGATTTCTTTTCTCCAAACTGCCTGTCCTGGCCTTTGTATACTTTTCTGCCATGTTATCTTTTTCATATTATTATTCTGAATCAGCTTTTGGTAAATTAAAGAAATTAGCCCATGTGTGTTATACATGCTGTTAATATTATTCCCAGTTTGCAGTTCATCTTTCTTTTTTTTCACTTCCTTTTCAGTGGCTAAAAGCACACACTATATTTCTAAATGAATTAAAATATACATGTTTACATTTTTATGTGTTACATACATTTTTTGAGATTATGTGGTAATCCCTACTCAGTACATTTTTTTCCCCAGAAATTTCCCTATCTTCTCATATGATAATAATTTTTCTATAGCTCGCTTTGCAAACCCAGGATACACTTCAATTAAATGTAGCCAGAAGCTTGAAAGTGAAGTCACAGGAAACGTGGTCTCATAGTGGACCCACTAAGTCTATCTAATAAGTCCTTCCTTTCCTCATCAAAACTGCAGAAGTCACAGGAGAAACGCCAAATCTTACACCGGGCACTAAGATGATCCCAGGACCATGCAGTCATGCTGAGACCTACCATGCATCCTCTTGCTGTTCCGTGGCCATCAGGGCTCGACAAGAGCCAGGACCCAAAGGACCTGTGACAGTCCCACCTGACGCTTAACTGAGAAGGACAGATGCGCTGTGTAGACCCAGGACTTCTGGGGCCACTTTTACAGGCCTGGACGTAGCAGGTGGTGTTAGCACAGACCAGCACAGCTCTCTGATCTCAATCACTCATTCTGTCGCAAAAAGTAAAAATCTCTAAGCACAATGGGTAGAAAAAGTCACTGCATTATCTGTGGAGGAATGAGTTCATCCGACCACACTGGCTAATGTTTGGATTGAATCATGTCTCTGTTTGCGTGCATTTAAATGTCTGTGGTGGTGTATTTTTTAATGTGAGGAAATATAAAAAAGTAAATTTTTAAAAGTATGTACCATGCCACCACTCAAGTAGCACCACCAAATTGATTATTTTGTTAAAGTAACAGAGGTTCACTGGTGTTCTGTGAAAATATTAGTTGTAATGACCAAATATTGATAAAAACTCCAGAAAGTTGGCATCAGTTTAAACAAATACGCTCTATGAAGCTGCCTTTCCCTAATACGGTTGCCAGGAGGGAGTATGTACAATGTGTAAGAAGGTTTGCCCATCAGGTGAACAATGCTCTCTTGTTTCGATTTGCACTGATTGCAGCTTGAGTGCAGCAAGCTTACTTTTCACATAATTTATCAGTTGTTTGTAATATCTTCCCAGTGAATTGCCTGTTGATACGCTTTGCCCATTTTTCTATTAGGGTGTTCATCTTTTGCTCATTAACTTGAACCGGCTCTTACTAGAGTTAAAAAATTAGCTCTTTACTATGATATATATTAGAAACATTTTGCAAGTGTATCATCTGTCTTTTTTTTAACAGTAACATCTGTCACAGGGTGATTTTTAATTTTTATGTTGACAAATGAATTAATTTCTTCCTTGGTTTGGCCCTTAGGGTTTGTATCCTGCTTAGAAAGATCTTTCTCACGCCAGAACGATGGACAAATTCGCCTGTGTTTTCTTCTACAACTTTTATCATTTTAGTTTTTTGTGTTTCATTCTTTGACACATCTGGAATTTATATTTTATAAGAATAACTAGCCTCTCTTCCCACTGCTGTCACAACACCAGCTGTTCAGTCATCTCTCTTTTCCCACTGATTTGCAAAACCACCAAACAAAATTTCCCAAATCTATGTGTCTATTCCTGGATTTGCTGGTCTGTTCTACTGCACTATCTGTTACTGTGGATTCATAACATATTTTTATAATATCTTTAATAACCCGCAAGGCTCATCCTCTTTCCTGGTCTGTTTTAGAATTTTCTTGGCTACTCCAGCTGTGAGAATGTTAAGACTGTTCACCCTGCAATTACCGGAAATGCTCAAGTTTAACAGATCTTAAGGCCTGGAAGAAGAGTGGTATATTTTTGTTTCAGTGTTGAATTTTTAACAGTGCTAAAAATTTAACAAGTGCTCACATTCCTTCCCATAAACAGAGGGTATTAGGAGAACACCTCAAATTTACAATAAGCACAGCCATCATCTGTCATGCCAGATTATGCTGGCAAAATCTGTTCCAGGTTCACTCATCATTATCACAGTGAAAGTGGAGCATACTGGCGGCAGATGGGCTGGAGAAGTTTCTGCCATGTGGTCCCCTGCTTCTACAATTTTGCAGAAAGGGCTGGGATTTCAAAATCAAGGGAGCATGGGACTTCCCTGGTGGTTCAGTGGTTTGGAATCCGTCTTCCAAAGCAGGAGATGTGGGTTTGATCCCTGGTCGGAGAACTAAGATCCCACACGCCACGGGGCAACTAAGCCCGCCTGCCACAACTACTCAGCACGTGAGCCACAACTAGAGAGCCCGCATGCCGCAACTACTGAGCTTGAGTGCTGCAGCGGAGGATCCCGCATGCCACAGTGAAGATCCCCTGTGCTGCAACTAAGACCGACGCAGCCAAAAACAAAACAAAACAAAAATGAAAACAAAAAAACAAAACAAAAAAATCAAGGGAGCATGATGGAAAACAGTATGGCAGTTCCTCAAAAAATTAAAAATAGAATTACTATATGATCCAGCAATTCCACTTCTGGGTACATACATGAGAGAATTGAAAGCAGGGAGCGAAAGAGATATTTATACGCCCATGTTGATAGCAGCACTATTTGCAACAGCCAAAGGGTGGAAGCAACCCAAGTGTCCATCAGTGGATGAACGGATAAACAAAATGTGGTACACACATACAATGGGATATTATTCGGGAAGAACATTCTTCTTCTTTTTTAAAAGGAAGAAAATTCTGACACATGCTATGACAGAGATGAACCTTGAGGACATTATTCTAGGTGATACAAGCCAGTCATAAAAAGTGATTCCACTTACATGGTGGTTGTTGAACGCTGGAGGGAGGATGCAATGGAGAGTTATTGTTATTGGTTTGAGTTTCAGCTTTACAAGATGAAAAGATTCTATGGCTGGATGGGGGTGATGACTGCACAACCATGGGAATGTACTTAATGCCACTGGACTGTACACTTAAAACGGTTCAACTGCTACATTTTATGTTATGTGTGTTTTACCACAATTTTTTTAAAAGGCAGCACAGGGCTTCCCTGGTGGCGCAGTGGTTGAGAATCTGCCTGCCAGTGCATGGGACACGGGTTCGAGCCCTGGTCTGGGAAGATCCCACATGCCGCAGAACAGCTGGGCCCGTGAGCCACAACTACTGAGCCTGTGCTCCACGACAGGAGAGGCTGCGACAGTGAGAGGCCCGCGCACCGCGATGAAGAGTGGCCCCCACTTGCCACAACTAGAGAAAGCCCTTGCACAGAAACGAAGACCCAACACAGCCATAAATAAAATAAATAAATTAAAAAAAAAAAAAAAAAGGCAGCACAAAGCTACCAATTCACCTACCCATGGCACATTTAACACAATGTCAAATACATGTTCATAGCTCAAAGGAATCTTTATTCCAAAACCTCTAGAAAAACAAGTTATCTTGGCAACCTTAGTCAATGCACTTTAGGTTATAGAACACAAATATTGGGGAGGAAAAAAAATGGCCTGTCATCCCGCCTCTCAGAAAACAGCCCTACTGGTATTTTACAGAAGTAAAAAGAATTCATGGGCAAGGCCAAAAACGCAAAAGGTACAAAAAAGGAACAAAGTGAAAAAGAAATTCTTCTCTTCCCCTCACCTTCTCATCCCTCTCCCCAAAGACAACCGTTTAAAATATTTCTTAGAGGGCTTCCCTGGTGGCGCAGTGGTTGAGAATCTGCCTGCCAATGCAGGGGACACGGGTTCGAGCCCTGGTCTGGGAAGATCCCACATGCCACGGAGCAACTGGGCCCGTGAGCCACAATTACTGAGCCTGCGCGTCTGGAGCCTGTGCTCCGCAACAAGAGAGGCCGCGATGGTGAGAGGCCTGCGCACCGCGATGAAGAGTGCTCCCCACTTGCCACAACTAGAGAAAGCCCTCGCACAGAAACAAAGACCCAACACAGTCATAAATAAATACATAAATAAATAAATAAATAAAAGAACAAAAAAAAAAAAATTTCTTAGTTATGGTGCTTATCATAAAGGATTTTAAAGACCCAACAGCCTTACCCATTACTGTAGAGTCTCCCACCTTGGGAGGACTCTGTGAAGTTGATGATAAGCCCCATTTTACAGATAAAGAAATGAAGGGGAAGGGACCTGCCCAAGGTCACACAGTCAGAGAGTGGAGCTGGGATTCAAACTCAAGCAGGTTGTCTCCCTTACCCACTCCCCTAGGCTGTGTCTCCCCGAGGCCCATCCTGTGGCCTGCCCTCTAGGGTCTCTCCAAGGCTTTACTCTGAGCTGGAGGATTAAAGATTTGTCCTGAACCTCTATAGGAGTCATTTGGTATCTATTTTGTCCTCTCTGCATCCCTCTTGAAAACCGGTCCCTCCCTTCTTTCACTGATGTCTGGAGGGGCTGGCTGTATATCAAAGGGCCTACACCCACTGTCACAGGGGCATGTGACCCAGGCTGGACAATCAGGGCACTATGTTCCCATAGCCACTCTGGTTTGGAGCTAGACATGTTATCTGGCGTTGGGGGGGGGGGGTGGTGCCTATCAGAAGTCTTCCCTGGAACAGAAACTGGAACCATCGGAAAACACACCCATTTTTACTGGGAGCTTTCAGGATCAAATAGCTTTACACTGCTGGCAGCTACCTTTGTCGCCATGGAGAGGCTGGCCTGAGAAGGAAACCAACACACAGAAAAGAGCTTAGAGTGGCAGGGGAGCCAGATTCCTGAGACTTCCCTTTGAGCAGCTGGATACAAACGTACCTGAAGCCATTGACCCTGACACTAGGCAGCCAGATGATGAAAAATGGAACATTCTCTAAGATATATTAGGTGAAAAAACAAGGTCCAGAAAAATGTGCATAGTATTCTTACATTTGAGTGAAAAAGAGGATGAAAATATATCTGCATATAAATGCTGTAAATCTTTTATCTACATAGAGCAGCTCTGGAAGGATACAAAAGAAACCACTAAACTCTGGAATCTAGGGTGGATGGGTGATTTAGTTTTCATTGTACTCCTTTTCGTAGTTTCATGAATCAGGAAAATGTCAGGCGTGAAATAAGCTAATTCAGATTGCTGGGGGAGGAGAGGATTGGCAAAGGCAAAAGAAAGAAAAGAAAAAGTAAGGTATTTATTGATTCATGTTACCCAAAAGTCCAAGAGTCTGGCTTTCAGGCATGGCTGGAGCCAGGCTCTCACTTAATACAAACAGTATTCTCTCTTTCTCTCTTCTGCGTCTGCTTTCCTCTATATTGCCTTGGGTTCAGAAAGTCTACCCCCTCTGACCTCACCTCCTATTTCCCCTCCTGCTCACTCCGCTCCAGCTGCACTGGCTTCCCCGACACAAGAAATACTCCTGCCTCAGGGCCTTCGCACTTCCTGATACATGGTGGCAAGATGGCCTCCATCAGCATCTACTGGTCTTTTACATCTAGTAGTTTACATTCTACTAGTAGGGAACTCCAGAAGAGAGTGGAAGGACGTGAAAACAAATCAGCTCGGTGGGCTGAATTGCATGCTGTTTTTGCAACGGTGGTGGAAGAATTAAAGTGGTAAAATCCGTTTTGGTTTTTACTGACTCATGAGTGATGGTCAATGGCCTGGCCATTGGAAACCTGGCCTATTAAAGGGATGCCCAGGGACTTCCCTGATGGCTCAGTGGTTGAGAATCCGCCTGCCAATGCAGGGGACACGGGTTTGAGCCCTGGTCTGGGAAGATCCCACATGCCACGGAGCAACTAAGCCTGTGCGCCACAACTACTGAGCCTGCGCTCTAGAGCCCGTGAGCCACAACTACGGAGCCTGCGCTCTGGAGCCCGCGAGCCACAACTACTGAGCCCACGTGCCACAACTACTGAGTCCACCTGCCACAACTACTGAAGCCCAAGCACCTAGAGCGGTGCTCCACAACAAGAGAAGCCACCGCAACGAGAAGCCCGCACACCGCAACGAAGAGTAGCTCCCACTCAACGCAACTGGAGAAAGCCCGCGCAGCAACAAAGACCCAACGCAGCCATAAATAAATAAATAGATAGATAGATAGATAGATAGATAGATGCCTGTATGGGGCACAGCCCTGTGGAAATCACTAGGGGAATTTAGGAGGTGTGTTAAAGTAGGACATGTCAGTGCCTTTCAGAACTCCCAGGTTTGGAAGGTGACTGGAATCCACAAGCAGACAACTCTCTCTGCTCTCTCGCATACACTCACCACGACCCTCTCCTGCTTTATAGCCTGTCACAGTACTCACCGACCCTTACCCGCCGTCATATAGCTATGCATGGCCCACCTCCCTGCTGGGATGTCAGCTCCAGGAGGGTAGGGCTCTGTCTTGTTCCTGGCTGTCCCATGGTAGATGCTCGATAAATTCTGGCTAAACAGAAGCATGAATGGATGAGCAAACTCTACCTTCAGGCCCTCCTGGTGCTGTGCAAGCCTCTCCTCAGCACCGCGCGCCTTGCCCCGGAGGCCCCCTGTGGCCAGGCCTTGCTCTGAGGCCCACCCCTGAACAGAATGCTGCCCCGTCCAAGAGGCGGTCTGAGGGGTCCCCCTGGACAGCTGACTTCCCCTGTACCCCACGGAGCCCCATCCCTGGATCGCCTCCCACTTCCGGCCATGTTCCCCCACTTCCAGCCTTTCCTGACAGACTGGGTGCAACTGGAGGGGAGTGGCTGGTCGAGGGAGGTACATAAAGATCTTGGCCAAACGTGGCTTTTCCCATAGAGGGGCAGAGAAAAGGACCCAATCAATTAACCTCTGACCTGGGTTTTTATGTGTACACACTCCAGTGCCTAATTAGCTCCCCCGTCCTCAAAGTCCCGCTTCCCCTTTGGTCTCTTGTGCATCAGGTAACTCTGATGCAGTGGCCACCCCGATTCAGGTGTCCCAGGCAGGGGAGGGGCTTGGGCAGGAGGAAACTTAACTCGATTTTTTGTTGAAAAACCTCAGCTTCTGTCTGAGGGGAAGCTGCTTTTAAAAATAAACTCGCCTTCTCAGGTTAATTCACAACACCAGGTACCTGTTCTAGAAACTTCTAAAAAACACAGACTCTCTGGGGAAGGCTTTCACATTGGTGGCAGGCCTTGTAGCAATGAAAGACATCTTGATGGCTTCTTCTCTCACAGGAAATTGATGACCCTTGCAGCTTGAACCCAGGTCTGCAACAGCTGGGCTGGGTGTCTAGGACAGTGTGTATTGTTCAGCGGGGGGAACCCTTTTCTCAAATTAAACAGTCCACACCACTGGCACCTATAAGAGACTCAACAGATACTTAGTTTGCTAAACTTTATTTTATAGCATATACATTTACATTTACTAATCATAATGTCAATTTGTTAACACAACGAAGCCCTAATGGACCTGATTCTGAAATCAGGAGCTGGAGAGCTGGAGGCTTTCGTCACCTTGAAAGGCCAATTCACTCCTCTGTTTTGTTTTGCTCAGACCCAAGGAAAACCATGATGCACACAGGTGAAGAGCTACAAACGGAAACCATCTCCTTTCTTCCTGCATCCTCAGACTCATCCAGGCTTTTGAAATGAATCGTCAACAAGAAATCTGTTTTCAAAGTCGAATCACCAACAACATCTAACAACTGTTCACATTCTTTATCACAAAAACTGAAGCCAGAAGAGAGACCCTAAAACTCTCTCTGATAGAATATGAATTACTGCGTGCCGTATTGATACATCTGCCATCACACAATTGAGTATCACAGCAGGACAGAAGTATGTGAATTACAAAGGGAAACTTCTTTCAGAGTGTTCTATGACAGGCCATGCGCAGGACCAACTTCTCCCACTTGGAACTTTTCCTATCAGTCACATTTACAAGAAATTCAATTATATGCAAATAGGTGGTGGACTCAACGAATTGGATACCTGGACCAAAACAAGCTAACTGATGAACACAAGGTAATATTTTGATAGTCTCTGATGTGACTTGTTTGGCTTATGACACATTCAAGTAGTCATCTTTCAGTTGTTTTTTTTTTTTTTTAAATACATGAAAAAATAGATTCGGATTACTTCTTTAAGCACAGCTTGGGCTTCCCTGGGATACAATCTGGAAACCACTGAGCTCAGGTAACCCGCCCCTCCCCCGACTCCTGCACACCCAGGAGACATGGCATTCTGGTCTATTCAGAGGGCAGAAATTAACAGCCAATTTTTAAAGCATATTTTTCTCTCTCTTCCTAGAATGTGAGATTTGGTCTTCAGCCTCAAAAAGAGTTTGGGGGTATTGGATGGAATTAGAGCCAGGGAGCCAGGAATGCCAGAGTCCTTTCCTATCCATTGCTCCTCTTGCCTACACACTTCCTGCAAGGGTTTCACCCCAAATGGGAATCCAAGTACCATTTTTATTAACAGGACCGAAAACCAAACACTTCAAGGCCTAAGTGGACAGTCTTTTTCCCCCAAACCGATGCTTGGAACCTTAACATCCTCTGGTTAGAGAACTGGAGGATGGATATTGCAGACCAGTCGCAGCAAGGAAGTCAGGTCTGCAGCAAAGACCTTAGTTTAACCTACCCGGTGGTCGAAGCAGAGAAAGGGAAGAAGGGAGCGAACGGCCGCCCCGCCCTTTACAATGCCAGGCCCTGCAGAGGTTGGCTGATCATCCAGAAAAGGAAGCAGGGGATGGGGGAGAAAGGCCGAACATGGATGAACATAACAGTGACCTTTGCCCATGTGCCAAGGTGAACGTTCTAGAGTTTTCCCAATCTGCTTAGTGACTCTCCAACCTCTGAAGGTGAGTCTAGGAAGAGGTGAAAAAGCAGGCCTGGCAGAGATAAAGCATAGGGGTACGCCTCCTTACCCTAATTCCTCCCACCTAAACCTCACATACCATTTACCTCTAAGAGCTGGATCTCTATGAACTGGGTGGGTCCCTAAAACCGTCAAACGTCAACGACAAGAGAAACTTTGTTCCCCACTTGGAACTTCTTCCTTGGTCTTCCTTCGACTGCACAGGTGCAGATGGAAATCAAAGTTTTCTGGGTTCTGTGGATAAATTAGAACAGCTCAAGAGGGGAAGCAAGGGGAGGTGTCACTGGAAAGTTTTTTCACCTCCTTGGAACTTCTAAGCCCTTGAACATTTCCATCTCCCAAACAGGCCTCCAGAAAACTCCACCCTCAAAGCCACCTACTCTGACAAACAATATAACCCCAAATTATTCAATTCTTACTGAGGGAGATGGATCAGATGAGTGTCAAATGACCGAAGAATACCACGGAGACACTCACCAACAAAAGACAGGTCAGTGGGTTTGCTCTGCCAACTCCTGTCCCCACAGGTGTCCCCAGTGTTGGTCTTCAGGGGCTCCTAGGAGGGGGGTCAGGGCTCTCAGCCTCCAAAACCTCAACTGGTGTGTCACCCACTCCCTCCACTGCACTGGGGTCCTCCTCAGCGACCATTTGATCCTCTGTCCCCTCGGGTTCCTCCGTCCCCACCTGCCCCTGTTGCTCCTCCCCCTTCATCCACTTGTTGACACAACCCAAATGACTTCTGTTGTCATTCTCACCACTGGAGGCATGAGGAGAGCCTTGCGGCTTGGCCTTTGGACCCTGGGAGGTTGAGGCCGGTGACTCAGCGGGCTGTGGGCTCCGAAGGGCCTCCTGATCCAATGCATCCCTTCTCGAGCCTTGCCCTCTCTTTGGAATCTCTGGCTTCTTCCTGGTGTCTTCCGGATCGACAAGGACGTAAGAGACAGGGCCCAAGCTCACCTTCTTTTTCTTCCTCATGGGAGCAGGGCTCTTTGCCGAGGCCCAGCCCATGGCCTTCTTCTTTGGTGGGCCCTCTGGACCACCATCTTGGTCTGACTCAGAGGCAACTCCAGGGCTCGCAGCTTCTGCCTGGGCATCGTGGGGCGGGTTGCTGGGAGACTTCCAGGCACATTTCGCTAGGGCCTTCTTCAAAGCTGACCCCTCCTGCTTCACACAGGGCTTTTTGTTGCTCCTGATATATTCTGACATCTCCATATTTTCAGCATCATCAGCTTCAAGATCCTCCAAGAAGGCCGAGCTGTGGGAATGGTTGCCTCTGGATTTCTTCCAGGGCACTGGTTCCTGCTTGGGAGTTTTTTTCTGCTTCTTTCTCCTGGGGCGAGTCTTAGCTCCAGCCTTTTGAACCAGAGGTTCAAGAGGGTCACCCTCATCTTCCACGTCATTCCAGCCGTCCAGGTTCTCCATCTTCAAGACAGAGCCCACCTCTGCAGCCCACCCTGGCTCCTTCTTGACCTTCCTCGCTGTTGCCAAAGCCAAGGATGCCACTGCTTGGGCCTCAGCAACCCCTTGAGCCCTGGCTTCCTCCCGGCTGCGGATCTCGCCATCCATGTAGAAGATGATTTGCACCACCGCCCCCAGAAGCACCCCCAAAGCTTCTGCCCAGTTCTCTGGGGGCTGATTCTGGTTCTGGGGTGGTGGGCACTGGTTGAGCTGAAGCAGGCGGACCAAATCGTCCCAGGTGCGCCCCTCTGCATCCAGGAATTCACTCAGGTTTTTAAAAAACTCAGCATCCTGGGTGGGGTCCCTACAGACCACTCTCCAGATGCCCCCCCTTCCTGGGAATTCCCGGGGTATGGCCCTCAGATTCACACCCTCGCCCACCTCAATGAGAGCAGCTTTGGCATTCTCTTCCCTCAAAAAAATCTTGTTGAGCACAGAGTACGGGCCCAGCGGGGAGAGGACGCCATTCAAGGTGTCCTCAATTTCCACTTGGCCACAGTCCTCCGGGATGCCTGTGACCAACAGGCACCTGTGGATGTCCACCTCCATCCCCCGGCACCAGTCCTCCAAAAGGTTCACCGTCATGGTCATGGACACCTGGCAGCTCGATTCCCACGTGTACTGAAGAGTCTACGACGTGGACCGGGACTGCAGCGGTCCCTAAACAGCAATCCTGTAAGGTGACAGGAGAGGGAGGTCAAATTCCCGGGAACACGGCCAGGCTCCGAGTTCTCAGCTGCCCCCTCCAAGGCTGGCCTGCAGGAGGCCTCGCGCTTTCCCAAGGCCTTCCTCCCCAAACCGGGCCCCGGGTGCTCACGCGGTGTCCTGGAATCGCCGAAAACCGCGAGCGGCCCCTCCCCGGGGCCTGGCTCTCGGCCAGCCCGTCAGGGATGCGGCAGCCCCGCCTCTGACCGCCCAGACGGGCCAAGGAGAGGCCGCCGGGATGCAGCCGCTTACCAGGTGCCAGCTCGGGCCACGCCGGCACGGATGCTCTGGGCCAAGTGCCCGAGACGCCAGCGTCCGCCCCCGCTCGGACAGGGCGCGTCAGGTGGCGTCTCGCCTGGGTCCAGGCAGCTGCGCTGAGCCGAGGCCGGCGTCCCAGAGCGCGCTTGCGCACTTGCTCTCGCGTAGTGCCCGCGGTCTCCATGGCAACCGCTGGTTGCAAGCTAGCGCGTGGGCTGTGCAGTTGGGCCTGGGAAATCGCGTGGGAGTGCGACCGTTCACCTATTCACCGAGCCCGAGGTCTGCATGTTCTCCGATTGCCCTCCCGGACCCGGTCTTTCCACCTTTCTCTACTCAACATGGGCCTCCGGGACGGGGGTAGGGGGTGCTGACTTCTATGGCTGCACCAACTACCCCTCTTACCCTCAGCCTTCCTGTTGGGTTGAGCCAACAAGACTCCTAGGAGACAACAGAAAGCAGAGGGCGAGAGGAAACAGCGGCTTCAATCCCCATGGGTTCCCCTAATAAAAGCCACAGCTCTTGTTGAGAGCCTTCTAGGTTAGCTACAGTTCCTTGTTCCAGAAATTTCCAGAAGTTTCTAGAAACTTCTCGATTTTCCACCCCCTTCAAGCCTGGGGATAGTGCCTCACCTTTCCTTGCTGGTTTCCTCAACTCACTGCCTACAGGTAACACCTTTGTTAATAGTTAATGAAACAGTCCTCAGTGACTCAGTTTGAGTTGCCATATTTCCTGTCAGGCCCTCACTGATACATCTATCAATGTGGCTTCCTAACTGTGCGATCTTAAACAAGAAATTTGAGCTCTCTGAGCTCCTTCTTCTTCTTCACAATAGGAATACCAATAAAAACTTTCCTGATCTGGAAATTTTGAAGATTAGGGGAGATCACATATGAAAAATGCAGTGGGCCTGGGTATTCAACCAAAATCTGTTGTTTGGATTCCATTTTGGAATTGGCCTTTGCAAGACCAAATAGCCAGATATCCATTTCACTTTCCTCTCTGATATCCCTGAACTTGGGCATGATCAATATTTGTGTGATTGATTGCCCGAGTTGCCATCATATTTTAGACATCATTCAAATTGCTAAATCTGAATATTCACATTCCAATAAAGACAAACACTCTAGCTATAACTAACGTTTTTTTTTTTTAATTTATTTATTTTATTTTTGGCTGTGTTGGGTCTTTGTTGCGGTGCGCAGGCTTCTCATCGCGGTGGCTTCTCTTGTTGCGGAGCACGGGCTCTAGGTGCGTGGGCTTCAGTAGTTGTGGCATGCAGACTCAGTAGTTATGGCTCGAGGGCTCTAGAGTGCAGGCTCAGTAGTTGTGGCACACGGGCTTAGTTGCTCCGCGGCATGTGGGAATCTTCCCGGACCAGGGCTCGAACCCGTGTCCCCTGCATTGGCAGGCGGATTCTTAACCACTGCGCCACCAGGGAAGCCCATAACTAGGGTTTTAAAATCTCAAGTGTTTAACATGTTGAAATTCTATGAATCAGCTGAAGAATGAATGTATATCACTATGCAGTGGTTTTAAAATGTTGCCATAAATTCTTTAACACTCCTTCTATGGAGAGGTGGGGATCTATGTCCCCTCTTCTCGAATCTGAGCAGACTTGTAACTGCATTAACCAATAGAAAGTGTGGTAGAAAGGAAATGATTGGGCTTCCCTGGTGGCGCAGTGGTTGAGAATCTGCCTGCCAATGCAGGGGACACGGGTTCGAGCCCTGGTCTGGGAAGATCCCACATGCCGCGGAGCAACTGGGCCCGTGAGCCACAATTACTGAGCCTGCGCGTCTGGAGCCTGTGCTCCGCAGCAAGAGAGGCCGCGATAGTGAGAGGCCCGCGCACCGCGATGAAGAGTGGCCCCCGCTTGCCACAACTAGAGAAAGCCCTCGCACAGAAACGAAGACCCAACACAGCCATAAATAAATAAGTAAATGCTTTTTAAAAAAAAAAAAAAAAAAAAAAAAAAAAGGAAATGATTGAACCAATAGTATCATGGAAGGGAAGCTACGTGACTCCTCAGGCTAGGAGGAGGCCATGCAACGTCTTCCTTGTTCATTGGGACAATCTCATTCTTGTATCTTTCAGCATCCAAGTAAGAAGTTCAACTATCCTCTGACTGCCATGCTGTGAGGAAGCCCAAGCCACACGGAGAAGCCACATGTGTGTGCTCCAGTCAACGATTCCCAGCTGAGCCCAGCCTTCAAGTGAGCCCACCAGACATGGGAGTAAAGAAACTTGTAGATGATTCTACCCCCCAACCACTTGAGTCACTCCCTAACCACTTACATCATCCCAGTTGAGGGCTAGACATGGCATAGCAAAAACAAACCATCACTGCTTTACCCTGTGTAAATTCCTGACCCATAGAATCAGTGTGTATAACAAACAGTTCTATGCTGCTAAGTTTGGGGATGGCTTATTATGCAGCAAGTGATAACAGGAAGATATTGCAAAAGTAGAATGCGTCTAGGATTGGTGATGATTGACATTACTTCAAAAGACACAGAGAGCAACGATCTTTGGTCCCTGAAAAGATTCCCCAAAGTAGCTTTTTCTGGCAGTGCACCGAGTTTCACCTCATGGGTTTGTTTCAATGATATACCATCGTTACTATCAACAAGATCCTCCGGTTTCTCAGATGATGAGACGATAAATCTTCTACTTTAGTCAGTTATTTTTAGCAAGGAAGGAAAGTTTGATAGTTTGGTGAGTGTCACCATCAACTGAGCTGGTCAAATATGTCTTGTTTCTTCTTCAGCCATTTAGTATCATAAAGCAGAGTAGCCAGAAGAGCAAGTTGTAGCTGACTTTGCTACAAGATTATACTGCCAAACTTAAAAAAAATTGGGTACTAAATTTAAAAAATTAAATTGTAATAAAAAATTTTGAATTTGATAGGGTTTCAGATTTGTTCTTATATTCCCTAAAGTTCATTCTATGATGGTGATTTTTGCCTGTGACCAAATACTCAGCATTCAATGTTTTATTTTTAAAAATGTGTATTTGGGGGTTTCCCTGGTGGCACAGTGGTTAAGAATCCACCTGCCAATGAGGGGAGGCGGGTTTCATCCCTGATCCGGGAAGATCCCACGTGCTGCAGAGCAATTAAGCCCGTGCGCCACAACTACTGAGCCTGTGCTCTAGAGCCCGCAAGCCACAACTACTGAAGCCTGAGCACCTAGAGCCCGTGCTCTGCAACAAGAGAAGCCTGCTCAATGAGAAGCCCGCACACTGCAATGAAGAGTAGCCCCCACTGGCCGCAACTAGAGAAAGCCCGTGAGCAGCAGCGAAGACCCAACGCAGCCAAAAAATAAAATTAAATTAAAAATGTGTATTTGGGGGCTTCCCTGGGGGCTCAGTGGTTAAGAATCCTCCTGCCAATGTGGGAGACATGGGTTCCATCCCTGACCCAGGAAGCTCCCACATGCCACGGAGCAACTAAGCCCATGCACCACAACTACTGAAGCCCGTGCACCTACAGCCCGTGCTCCGCAGCAAGAGAAGCCGCCGCAATGAGAAGCCTGCGCACCGCAACGAAGAGTAGCCCCTGCTCACCGCAACTAAAGAAAACCCACACACAGCAACGAAGACCCAACGCAGCCAAAAATAAATAAATAAAATAAATAACTAAGTAAAACATGTGTATTTGGTCCTGACACATAGTAAACTGTTATTATCGTAAAGGCAAGAGTTCCAGGAGCCCTCCCACTGTTGAGTGGCATTCTTCTTATACCATCTTTCCATTGACCTGAAGTTTGTTCTGGGATGGTTAAACCATTGGGTCCAGGAAAGTAAGATTGGTAGCATAATGTCTACCAAATGGGATGTTCTTGCTAGAAGAGTGTAGCAAGTTGCACTAAAATCTAGTGGTAGCACAAGGGCGCTGTTGTAAATTTGCTGATGGAAAATGGATAAAATTAAAAGGTCAAAAAATACCAAGTGTTGATGAGGAGAAAATTGACTGGAACTCTGATGCATGTAATACGTGTACACGTCTCGTGCATGTGTATTGGAAACGCTTTGGCTGTATCCACTAAAGGAAAGCAGATGCTAGCCCTACAACTTAGGAACTCCACGCCCAGCTATGTATGTACCCAACAGAAATGTGTTCCCTAAAACTATAAACAAGGATATTCATTGCAGCACAGTTCCTAGTAGCCAAAATGTAGAAGCTACCCAAACACCAATCAACAGAAGAGCGGATAAACTGTAGAATGTTCACAGGATAAAATACTGAACAATTAGAATGAATGATCTACAATGACACACAACAATATAAATGAATCCTGCAAAATCTTGAGCAAAAGAAACCAGATACACAAGAGCACATACTGTATCATACCATTTATATGAAGTACAGAAACAGGCAAAATTAACCTATGTTTTTAGAAGTCGGGAGAGTTGTTTCCTGTGGAATGTCTAATGACTTGAAATGTGTCTCCCTCTGAGCGGAGGGAGAGCTAGTCAAGATCTGTTTCTTGCTCTGGTTGTCAGTTATAGGTGTGTTCCGATTGAGAAAATTCAACGTGTTGTATGCCTATGATATGTGCACTTTTCTGTAAATATTTCATACTAGTCTTTGCTGTTTTGCTGATTGATTAGATGTGAGGTGCAAGGTAAACTAAGCAAATGTGACCCCAGGGTTTTGGGATGAGTAACTAGAAAGAGCATGATGGCACTTAGTTTTATATGGGGAAGGTTTGATGGAGAACAGACTTGGGAAAGAAGGGAGAGGGTGAATCAGAAGTTTAGTTTGGGCCGTGATGAATTTGAGATACTGTGTTGACGGTCACAAGACCAACCTCAGTGTCAATGATTTGCTGGGAGTCTTCCTGGGACTCAGAAAAATTATTGTACTCACAATTATACTTTATTACAAGAAAAGGATACAGTTTGAAATCAGCAAAGGGAAAAGGTGCGTAGGGCAGAGTCTGGGAGAGACCAGGTGCGAGCTTGCAGTTACCCTCTCCCAGTGGAGTTACATGGACAGCACTTACTTTTCCCAGCAACAGTGTGTGACAACACATACAGAGTATTGCCAACCAGGGAAGCTCACCTGAGCCTTAGTGTCCAGGACTTTTTTTTTTTTTCTGGGTCAATCATGTAGGCATGGAGCACACACGTGATTGACTTTACTCAGCCTTCAGCATCTCCAGAGGTCAAAGTGATGCTGCAGGGCACAAGGCCACCACCATAAATTGCATTATTAGTACAGGATCCTCTAAGGCTTAGAGGTTACCCAGGAGTCAGAGAAGGGCTAGTTGATTCTTTAAAAGGTTCGGGGTTTGGACAACCCAGACCTGTTGAGTTAACTCTTCACTACACGGATGCCTAAGAGTGTTTCAGTCAGGGTTCAATCAGAGAAGCAGATTCTGAGTTAATTAAGCATTTCAAAATATTAAAGAGATAAATAAATGCGTGAGAGAGAAAAACTTTAAATTTGTTATTTATATATGAACATACAAATATATATTTATAATTACCTATACAATATACAATTACATGTATAGGTAATTATAAATATATATTTGTACATATGTATGTATGCATGTGTATATATATGTGTGTGAGTGTGTATGTGTGTGTGTAAGCGGAATCAGCTGCCTGCCCCTTCTCCCATCAGTGAACCACCGATGATTACCAGTGGATCTAAAAATAGTTTTGAAGCAACTTTGGTAGGAGTCCTGGCTGTGGTTTCCATGACAACACTTCCAACTGCAGTTTCCATGACAACGCGTCCATGCAGCCCCAACACTTTCACCCGTCTTGGCACTTTAGGGTAACCTTTGCATCCTCTTCCTCTCTGTTTCACCTTTAGGTTTTTATTTTGTCTTCTTGTGTATTTTGAATGAAAACACACAGAATTTCCATGAATACTAAGTTCCAGGGGCTCTGGGCTCCCACCCAGATTTCCCCTCCTGGGTAAGTTGTAATAACCCACCGTGGTGGTTCTGTGACTCATCTGGCTTGTTCTGACCGGTTTGTGATATGAGAGCTCCTTCTTGTTCCAGAGTTTCTTCAGTTTGTACTTTCTAAAGGTCCCATGACATGGCTTTCCTCGTCACCGCTAACCCCCAGACTGCTAACCTCAGCATCTGATGTGAGTCTGCATATATATTTCTCCATCTCATATAATCATTAAAAATACACAGACTATAGGGAATTCCCTGGTGGCCCAATGGTTAGGTCTCCACGCTTCCACTGCAGAGGGAATTAAGATCCCACAAGCCGTGCAGTGCGGCAAAAAAAAAAAAAAAAAAATACACAGGCTATTTCCAAATACCCATAATTTATTTATATTTTGAAAAAAAAATATTGTTAAAATACTCCAGAAAAAACAAGAGGGTAGGGGGATAGAAGGAACAAGATTGGCTGTGAGTTGACCCTGAAAAAAAACTGTTATAGATGGAGGTCATGATACTATTCTCACTACTGTCGTTTACATTTTTTAATTTCCATGAATTTTTTTTTTAAGGAAAGAAAGAAAATGTCTTCTGTCTTTGGTATTTTATTTTTCGTTTTTCTTGCTAACACAGTTTATAGAAAGAGTAAAATGCATCCCCACAGGATTTTATTGTTTTAATCCTAACTGTTCTCATAATAGCTGGTACTACAACTTTTAAAAGGTAAAATTCATATTGTTAACTGGTTAGAAAGAGTCATCCTATCTGTCCTTGTTTTGTTGAAATATTTAACCAAATAAATATATAACCTGTTCTCTATTTAAATAATTATTCTCATAATTTTAGAAAACTGTCATTATTAAATATTTAGATATATGAAAAAAGGTATACACAATAATAGAATGAGTGCCTGCATGCCAGTTTACCCACCACCCCACCCCCAGCTTAAGAACTGAAGCATTTCCATGTTCATTTACGTCTTTTTCAGCCATGATCTTCCACTATTCTCACCTTAGGATGTTTGTACTTGCTGTTCCCTGTGTGGTTCCCTCCTTGTCATTCAAGCCTTGGTCCAAATGTCACCTCCTCTAAGAAGCCTTACCAGACTCTACCTAACTGCAGGAGTTTCTCCCTCACACACACTCACAAAAATCACTATCACATCACGTTGGCTTATTAGTGTATCAGTTAGCATCACTGCGTAACAAACAATTCCCAAAGTGGTTTAAAGACAGTACATACAGTATCTAAAGTTGTACTCCCCATGACAACAGAAGCCCCCAAGGGTAGGCACCTTCCCTGTCTTTTTCACCATCAGATTCCCAGAATCTAGACAGTGTTCGCCACAGAGGGACATTTAATCATTCTTTGTTGAATGAATAAATGACTGCATCCATTGACTGTCCTGGGTTGGAAATGGAGCCGGCCATTTGGACAACCACTGGAACTCTGAAGCCAGAGAGTGAGACACTCTCTTTAAAAATAAATAAATAAGACAAAACAAAGAGGGTTGCCTCTGTCTGCAGTGCTGGGAAGGGAGCCAGAACAAAGGAGTGCTTATTCATCAGTGTAGACAGGTAAATAGTAAACTCCACATGAGAGACGCCCGCCCTCCCCTGCCTTAGAGGGTGATTTTTTTTCTTGATGACAGTCAATGAGGCCAGTCACTCCAGGTGGCCATAAATCCTGTGGGTGGCCATTCCAGGGAAACTTTTGAACCTGTACTCTCTCTGCCTCTTCTCTCTAAGCTCAGGTCCCCCTAGTCAAATCAAGGTTGGAGTATTCACAGCTCAAGTCCCCTTCTCACCACCACCCTCCATTACTCTTCACATGTACATTTTCAAAAACCTCCACTGCTTGTTAACAGGCCTTACCACAAAAATTTACTTTTTATCCTGGCAAGCTTTCCCAGTGGATTTCTTGAATTCCCTCTCCTTGTTGGTCCAGCTAAAAGAATCATCAGATGGTCAGAGCCAATGAGAGCCATCTTCTAGGACAACCCTTGTTGGCCTGGCTATAGTGCATGCTGAGACCCAGAGAAAGTGAGGGCCAGAGGTAGGGGGGTTGTAATCAGGAAGAACAAATCTGACTCCATACTGGATCTGTTTCTTTTATTTTAACCTTTGTATTTTATTGCTTTTGCTCTAAGTTATTCACTAAGGAGATGTTGCCTATAAGCTTAAAGTATACATTAATAGCCCATCTCCAGGAACTTTGTCTCCCATGCCTGAGCGTTAAGCTAAAGTACCTTTGTTTAGCTCACAGGAAACATCCTGACCAGACTTACCTGTGAATGGCTGCAGGAAGGAAGAAATTAACACATCCCCTCTGGAATCTGGCTGGAACCAGGAAATACAATAACTTATCACCTTTTTTACTTTACCTCCTTACCTCCCCCTCTTTGTTTTATAGAAGAAACTAACATCCACCCCAGGCAAGATGGTTCTTTGGGACACTAGTCCACCATCTTCTCAGTCTGCTGGCTTTCCAAATAAAGTTGCTATTCCTTGCCTCAACAATTCATCTCTCGACTTATTGACCTGTCATGCAGTAAGCAGTACAAGCTTAGACTTGGTAACAGGGTAACCTCAGAGATGGAGCTGAGCACTTGAATATGCCTAGGGGCTCTTGTAATAATTATGATCATCGCTATTATCATTGTTATATTAATATAATATAATATAAAATTACTATTATTATTATTAAGCATGGTTCTAGTACAGCTTATACAGCAGTGAACAAAACAGATAAAATCCATGAGCCTTGCAGACAGATGGAGTAGAGTCTTTCCAGACAAGGAAACAGCCAGTGCAAAAGCCCAGGGGCTGGAGATCGTGAGATGTTTGAGGAGCAGCAAGGAGGCTAGTGTGACTGGTGCAGATGGAGGGAGGGGGAGAAGGTGGGAGTTGTGATCAGAGAGGGACTGGGGTCTTGGGAGGACTTGGCTTTTTCTCAGAGGAACATGGGAGACACCATGGGGTTCTGAGCAGAGGTGTGATCTGATATGAATTTAACCCTCACAACAGGCACATGGACTAGAGATTTATCAACCCATTATATAGATGAGGACACTGAGGCTCAGAAACCACACATCCAGTTTGTAGGGGAGCCAGGATCTGCTGAGATTTTTTTTTTTTTTTAACTTTTTGGCCACACCATGTGGCATGTGGGATCTTAAAGTTCCCAGATCAGAGATTGAACCCGAAACCCCTGCGGTGGAAGCACGGAGTCTTAACCGCTGGACCACCAGAGAAGTCCCAGGAGCCAGGATTTGAACTTACATCTGTCTGGCTTGCTGTGTCCCTGACCGGGGACTTGGACCCCAAGCAAAGAGGATAAGGGCAGCCTGGTGACCCTGGCTCTGGAACTGAGCAGAGTAGATTTCGGAAAACAAAGATCCACAGAGCTCCCTGAGTAGGGCTGGGCCTGACGGAGACTGCCAGCTGCTCTCATCAGAGACCCTCCTCCTCTGTTCCATCACCTGCCAACCAGAGACCAAACCTCATGGCCAGTCCTAAGATATGTGATTATCCAAGAGCAGTTCTGGGGAGGATCTGGAATTTACCTTTCTTGTTCAGCTTGGATTCCTCCACTCACTGTAAGTTTTTCTGGACTCTCACAGTGCCCTCGGCTTCTCTCTGCAAAGCCTTGGTCACACTTGACCTGGATCACACCTCCTTGTCCTTCAGGGCTCAGCTTCCTCCAGGAAGCCCTCCCTGACTGCCCAAGCTGGGTCCAGCGCCCCCTTGAGGCTCCTTCGTCCCAACTCTGCACACTCTGGGTCATCACTGCCTGGAGATGGGTCTGTCTCCCCCACTGGATTGTGAATCCTGGGGGGTCAGAGCTGGGGCTGTCATTGGTCACCTCTGTGTCCCCAGCACAGGCCGGACACAGAGGAAGGGCTTGGGGAATATTTTTATTGGATGGATTTGCCATAAATTCTCCAAAGACACTAATGCAAGAGGGGAGGACGTTTAAAGTGATGGTCATCTTGGGTCAGGCTCATGACCTCAGAGCTGGGAAACCTTGAGCACATCACTCCATCTTTCTGAGCCTCAGCTTCTCTGTTTGCAAAATGGGGTGTTGGGAGGATTCTGGGGATGATACATATGGATCTCGGGGCCTGGCACATAGAACTCACTCAGCACATAGCTTTCATCACTATTATTATCCAAGATGGGGAAATGAATGATTTTCTGGACAAGCACTTATTTTATCTTTTCCGAATTTGTGTGAGGGGGGCAAGTATGAATAAGTGTCTTAATCTGATTATAGAACACCAAAAAAGAGCAATATATAGCTATCATGAAAGAACATACTGAAAAGAGGACAATAAAAATCTCCCACAAATTCATGCTGCATGGAGGACCTCATGACCATCTTTTTAAAGGTAAAATCTCAACTCTCATACAACCATAAAATGGACACACGCCAAATGTTTTATTTAACTCATCAAATAACTCCGTAAGATAGTACCAGTACCAGATAGTAACCAGCTCAAAAGGAAAAAGCCACAGGGCAGACACACAGGTAAGCCATTAGGAAAGCTAAAATGAACTTCCTTTGTATATAGAAAACTGGCTTTTCCCCCAGCAGGAGAGGGAAATAATTTGTCCTCCAAGACAAAATTCACTTACTGTATTTGGGCAACAATCATTTGCATTGCTTTGTTATCTGCAATTTACAGAGGAGTAAAGCGCTCAAAGATTCGGAGACCCCATGGAATCTAAAAACCCGAAAAGGGGTGCCAGAAAACCCTGAATTTTCCGGCAAAGACACCAGTCAGCTTTTTAACACATTTCAAGGTCTTGCACAATTTTTCCCAACAGAAACAACAGAATACAAAATATCTGAATTCATCTTGTGTAGTAATATGTTTTAGGAAGCTTTATTTTCTATGGGGCATATGTGTGTGTGTGTGTGTTTTCTGGGTCACAGTAAAATGCATTTCTTACCATGGATCATGGTCAGCGACGTGTGACAGCCACTGACATAGGTTAATTAGCTACTCCCCTATGGATGGATATGTAGGGTGTTTTTTGCTGATTTTTTTGCTATTTCAAATGGAGGGCTGAGCAGAGTCACTGGGTAGGTTTTGTTTCTACGTTGCTTGAAATCAGATGTGACTTTTCAACTTGTTTGAAACGATGATGTTTTTCCAAAGACACTGCATCTGGTTTGTGCATTTTCATTGCATGGAACAGGAATCTAAAATACAGACTTGGGACTTCCCTGGTGGTCCAGTGGTTAAGACTTCGCCTTCCAATGCAGGGGATGAGGGTTCGATCCCTGGTTGGGGAGCTAAGATCTCACACGCCTCAGGGCCAAAAAACCAAAACATAAAACAGAAGCAATATTGTAACAAATTCAATAAAGACTTTAAAAATGGCCCGCATCAAAAAAAAACACCAAACTTTAAAAATAAAATAAAATACAGCCTCATGCTTCAGTACCACGGAACTGGCAACTGTATCCCCTCCCAGGGCCATTCTGAGTTCTCTCTCTCTTCCTCTCTGGAAATAATCGACAAAACCTTAGGATTATGTGTTGGGGGGAGAGAGGTGTTCTCATCTGAGCTGGGGCTCAGGTTACAGCCACCAGCTGCAGGCCCTGAACTTTCTCCTGACAAAAAAATACCCAGCAGCTGTCTCCATTCTCTAAAGGGAAGGAACAAGGTTCCAAGGGAGGAAACATGGCCAGGAAACTGGGAGGCCCCATGTTCTTTTTCTTTGCTTAATTTATTTTTCCTGAAAAACAGCCACATGGCAAAATAATCTATACAGTAAGATTGCATGAATATAACATTCAAAAATAGTCAAATCTATAGTGTTGAGAGATGCGTAGCTTGGTAATAAACATACATATCTATAGAAAAGCAAGGAAGTGTTTATCACAAAGTGGGGTATGATTTACCCTGGGGGAAGGGAGGGGTTTGTGATGAGTAGGACACGTGGGGCTTCTGAATTAACCGTTTCTTGATGGGTCATAGTATCATGGAATTTGCCATGTTTTTTGTTAAACTGTGTTTGGGGCACATGTTTGTATGCATGATACATATTCCATGACTTTTAAAAATGTTTTTTACAAGCAGCTACTCATTCGGGTACAGCAATGGAATGAACGTTATGTCTATTTTCTAGAACGTTCCACAGATGAAAATCTGAACCCAGCGGTACAAGTGCGCATTTTAAAAAGACCAAATGCACAAAACAGTCAGGTGAAGCTTCTCTCGTTTATGTTGTGGACGCTGATCATATTTCTTCCTGGTGTCTGGAAAGTGTCACGTGGTGAGAATAGTCTTGGCTGGTGACTAATCCTGCTTTCTTGTCTGAAGCCCTTAACTAAAGGACAGAAGAGAATAAACTATTTTACTTATTTTTCTGAAAGAAGATGTGTATTGTTGTCTTCAAATTCTTTGAATACTAAATTATGTTTACGTTTGCCAAACATTATAAATATCTACTTGAAGATGGCGACACAGCAGAAAGACAACTGGTAAACCAAATTTAATAAACAACATGAAGAGAGGTAGATCATATTCCCTTGTGGGCTTGAAAGATATCACGTGGAGGGAAAAATCACATATCTTTGGGTGTGTCCTCCTACACTGTTGCTGGCAATGTAAATTGGTGCAGCCACTATAGATAACAGTATGGAAGTTCCTTAAAAAACAAAAAATAGTTGCCATATGATCCAGCAATCCCACCCTTGGGCATATATCTGGAGAAAACTCTAATTCGAAAAAATACATGCACCCCAGTGTTCATAGCAGCACTATTTACAATAGCCAAGACATGGAAGCAACCTAAATGTCCATCAACAGATGAATGGATAAAGAAGATATATATATACAATGTAATATTACTCAGCCATAAAAAGAATGCTATTTGCAGCAAAATGGATGGACCTAGAGATTATCATATCAAGTGAAGTATGTGAGACAGAGAAAGACAAATATCATAAGATATCATTTATATGTGGAATCTAAAAAAAATGATATAAATAAACTTATTTACAAAAGAGAAATAGACTTACAGACATAGAAAACAAACTTAGGGTTACCAGGGGGGATAGCGGGAGGTGGGAGGAGGAGATAAATTAAGAGTTTGGGATTAACATATACACACTACTATGTATAAAAGCGATAAACGACAAAGACCTACTGTACAGCACAGGGAACTATATTCAATGTCTTGCAATAACCTACAATGGAAAAAAAAAATATATATATATATGAATCACTTTGCTGTACGCCTAAAGCTAACACAACATTGTAAATTAGCTATACTTTAATTAAAAATGGTTTTTAAAAATGACATATATTTAAATCCTAAATGCAAGGAATTGGGCTACGGAGGAGGACATTAGGAGAGGGGTCGTGGTAATGAGGAACATACATCTGACCGACGACTAGAGAGATTTTATTCCAACTGAAATAAGGTTTATGCAGGAATGAGGCCACCCTCCAGGGCCACCCACTCACACACCAGGAAGGTTTTGAGCTTAGAGGTTGAAGGGAAAAATGAATCATTTGTACATCTTTCTTTTTTTTTTTCCTGGCTAGAGCTGGCGTTTCCATTAAAATGCTCCGTGGCCGCCTCACCCTAGTTACTTGTTTTTGTTTTTTTACCCCCAGTGTCATTTATATAGACATTCTTTATCTAACGATGTAAGTAATATATGATTACTACAGAAAAACCTCGATAAACATGGAAAAATTAGCCATCGTTTTGCCACATACACACCATTTAAACATTTTGCTGTAGAACGCTTTGCTTATTAAAGTTAGATTATTGGTTTTAATTCAAAGAATGTAGAAGCCTTTTGGGGACTTCCCTGGCAGTCCAGTGGTTAAGACTTTGCCTTCCAATGCAGGGGGTGTGGGTTCGAGCCCTGGTAGGGGAGCTAAGATCCCACATGCCTCAGGGCTAAAAAGCCAAAACATAAAACAGAAGCAACATTGTAACAGATTCAATAAAGACTTTGAAAATGGTCCACATCAAAAAAAAAATCTTAAAAAAAAAAAAAGAACGTAGAAGCCTTCAAAGTAAGCTGTATCAGTCTTCCCATGGCACATAATAATAATTATTATCACTTTTAAAACAACACCGCCACCGACAGGGCCCAGGGCCGCCACATAGAATGAAAGGAAGCTTTGAGCGGCAATCAGGACTCCTGCGTTCTGCTGCTGTTCTGTCACCAACTTGCCCTGTGACCTTAGCAAGATCCTTCCCTTATCTGGCTTCAGCTTTTTGCCTCTGAAATTGGAGGATTGCAGTAGAAATGGTTCGAAGCCCTGGTCACACGTTAGAGTCACCTGGAGAGCTTTTCCAATTGTGATGCCTACGCCCCGTCGCAGACCAACAGGTTCAAACTCTCTGGGGGTGTGGCCAGGGCATTCCAATTTTTAAAATGCTCCCCAGGGAATTCCAATGAGTAGCCAAGGTTAAGAATCACCATCCTGGGAGTTCTCTGGTGGCCTAGTGGTTAGGATTCCGGGCTTTCACTGCTGTGGCCCGGGTTCAGTCCCTGGTTGGGGAACTGAGATTCCCATCAAGCCACACGGTGCAGCCAAAAATAAATAAATAAATAAAAAGAATCACCATCAACATCTTTAAATCATCCTTTATCTGGGGTTCTGAGTCTGTAGTTTCCAGGGAAGAGAGGACCCAGGCTGTTGCAGCTGCTCCAAGGAACACACCTTGAGAATCACTGCCGTAGATGCTAGTTAACTCTTTCCCTGCTGCGACATCCTACGAGTTTATGAGTCTCTGGTCATTATAAACAAAACCGAGAAGGATTGGGAGTCTGGGGTTAGCAGATGCAAACTAGTTTATATAGGATGGATAAACAACAAGGTCCTGCTGTATAGCACAGGGAACTAGATTCAGTATCTTGTGATAAAACATACTGGAAAAGAATATGAAATAGAATACATATATATGTATAACTGAGTCACTTTGCTGTACAGCAGAAATGAACATGACATTGTAAATCAGATATATGTCAATTAAAAAAAAATGATTCCTGGATGACAACACGTTTTTAATAGCGAAGTCCTTTTGTGGTTGGGTGGATCAAACGCTCACCCCGAATCAGTTGGGATGTCGAGACTTATGATACCACCAGCACCAAGAGGGTATGAAAAGGTTTCTTACTCTCGTGCTGGATCTTTCTCGAGAGTCCAGGGCAGGCACAAGGCAGTCTGGTGGCTTGAACAGAATTGGAGTGAGTGGGTTGGGTCTTTACGGTAGGTGGGGCTGGGGGTTGTAAGCCTTGACCTTCACACCATTGCCAAGGACAGGAGGGAGTGGGCTTTTCTATGAGCTTTCCCAGACATGGGGCGGGCGATCTAAACGCTGTGGATGGTCAAACCTCAAAAAGAAAGTCCGGGGGCTTCCCTGGTGGCGCAGTGGTTGAGAATCTGCCTGTCAATGCAGGGGACACGGGTTCGAGCCCTGGTCTGGGAAGATCCCACATGCCACGGAGCAACTACGCCCGTGAGCCACAATTACTGAGCCTGCGCGTCTGGAGCTTGTGCTCTGCAACAAGAGAGGCCGCAACAGTGAGAGGCCTGCGCACCGTGATGAAGAGTGGCCCCCACTTGCCACAACTAGAGAAAGCCCTTGCACGGAAACGAAGACCCAACACAGCCATAAATGAATGAATAAATAAATAATAAATGAATAAATAAAAATTAAAAAAAAAAAAAAAAGAAAGTCGGGGGACTTCCCTGGCGGTCCAGTGGTTAGGACTCCACACTTTCACTGTGGAGGGCCCGGGTGGACCCCTGGTTGGGGAACTAAGATCCCTCACAAGAGCGTGGCCTGGCCAAGTGGGTGGTGGGGAGTTGGCCCCTTTATTACAGAGGTGTTACATTGTGAGTACATTTATACATGATTACAAAATGTAAGTGGCACAAGGAATGGGCAGACCTTGCTCTGGGCTGGGTACTGTTCCGAGTCCTCTGTGCTGAGGACTAAAACTTCACAGCGACCAGCGGGGAAGGGGCTGCATCCAGCATCGCCCCATTTTCAGATGTGGAAGCTGAGGCCCATGGAGCTGAATGACTTGTCTAAGTTCACACAGCCTAGGAGTGGGGAGCTTAGCACTTGAACCCAGATCAGGCCTTCAGAGATTACACTCTTGGCCACTCGTGCTGTTCTCTCTCTCTTTTTTTTTTAAACTAATTAATTTATTTTTGGCTGTGTTGGCTCTTCATTGCTGCGCCCGGGCTTTCTCTAGTTGCGGTGAGCGGGGGCTACTCTTTGTTGCGGTGTGAGGGCTTCTCAGTGCGGTGGCTTCTCTTGTTGCGGAGCATGGGCTCTAGGCGCGTGGGCTTCAGTAGTTGTGGCATGTGGGCTCAGTAGTTGTGGCTCACGGGCTTAGTTGCTCCGCGGCATGTGGGATCTTCCCAAACCAGGGCTCGAACCCGTGTCCCCTGCATTGGAAGGCAGGCTCTTAACCACTGTGCCACCGGGGAAGTCCCATGTGCTGTTCTCTTTTTTTTACAGGAACACAATGAAAACAAAATCCTTTGTTCATCCATACACATATTTTCTCTTTTTTTGGTAATTCAGATGGTAATGCACAAATGGTAACGTGCATCCAGATCGCCTCGGTGCCTGGTTAAAACGCAGATCCTGAGGCAGTAGTTCTAGGCTGGCGCCTGGCTGTCTGCTGTTTAACCGGCTCCCAGATGATGCCAAGGGAGATGGCAAGCACTGTTCTACACTTGCTATTTTCAGTAAACAATACTTTTGTTCTATCATCTATCCATGTATCCATCCCAATTTTTTAAGGCAGTAGAACATAGTAATTAGGAGTACCATCTCTGAAGTTAGATTCTCTGAGTGTCAATACTTCCTGGATGGGTGATTTGGGATGAGCAATTAACTTCTCTGTGCCTCAGTTTCCTCATCTATAAAATAAGAATTATAAGACTAGTATCCAACAAGGAAATGAGAATTAGAGGAGTTAATTCAAGTAAAACTCTGAGAATGGCCCATCATAAATGCTCAATAAGCATGTGCTATAATTAACAATGTAAGGCTGCTGTTAGCGATGCAATGAATTAATTCATACAAACAGATTCGTACAAAAGTCTCCTACAACTCGAGACACTTCATTGGCTCTCTGTAAAATTTAGCTATTTTCATTGTTAAGGAAAATGTTTTGATTTGGGGATGTAAGAGTCTCATATCTTTTTCTTTATTTTTTTGTAATTACAAGCTAAGACGAGATTTAAAATATAGCTATTCATCCAAAGCACATGAAAAGATCCTCAACATCATTCCTTGTCAGGGACATGAATATTAAAACCATGATGAGGGACTTCCCTGGTGATCCAGTGGTTAAGACTCTGTGCTTCTACTGCAGGGGGCATGGGTTCGATCCCTGGTCAGAGACCTAGGACCCCGCACACCACGCAGCCAAAATAATAACAATCATATAATAATAATAATTAATAAATAAATTCAGAGTGGTGCCCTGATAAGAGGAGAGACACACAGATACAAAAGGAAGAAGGCCACGTGATGACAGAGGCGGAGACAGGAGTGACTCAGTTATAATATAAACTAAGTAAAGCCCAGGATTACCTGCAAACACCGGAAGTTGGATGAGGCGAGGAAGGACCCCTCCCTAGAACCTTTGGATGGAGCGTGGCCCTGACAACATCTTGATTTCAGACTTCCAGCCTCCAGAACTGTAAGAGAATACATTTCTGTTGTCTTAAGCCCCCCAGTTTATGGCAGGTGGCCAGAGCCCGTTGTTTCTCTGATTGGCTGTGATCAGCACACCTGCTTCTGGTGGCCCCAGGTGGTCCTGGGCTTGTGGCAGCATCACCCATCTCTGCCTCTGTCTTCACGTGGCTGTCTCCTCTGTGTCTCACTGTGCCCAAATTCCCGTCTCCTCCCTTTATAAAGACAGCAGTCACATTGGATTTGGAGCCCATCTAGAGATCCTTAAAGAATTACATCCTCAGGGCTTCCCTAGTGGCACAGTGGTTAAGAATCCGCCTGCCAATGCAGGGTTCACAGGTTCAAGCCCTGGTCCAGGAAGATCCCACTTGCCGCAGAGCAACTAGGCCAGTGTGCCACAACTACTGAGCCTGCGCTCTAGAGCCCACGAGCCACAACTACTGAGCCTATGTGCCACAACTACTGAAGCCCGTGCACCTAGAGCGCATGCTCCACACAAGAGAAGCCACCGCAATAAGAAGCCCGTGCACCGCAACAAAGAGTAGCCCCCGCTCGCTGCAGCTAGAGAAAGCCCGCACGCAGCAACGAAGACCCAACGCAGCCATAAATAAATAAATGAAAAGAAAAAAAAAAGAATTACATCCACAAACACCCTATTTCCAAATAACATTGCACTCCAAGGTACTGGGTGACCCTGAATTTTTTTTTCCTTGGCCGCGCTGCATGGCTTGCAGGATTTTAGTTTCCCGACCCGGGATCGAACCCTCAGCAGTGAAACCTCAGAGCCCTAACCACTGGACCGCCAGGGAACTCCCTGGACCTGAATTTTTAAAAGACACTCTTCAATCCAATACACCGCCTTAAGCAGAAAAGGCTTTTTTGGAAGTTTCAGAAGTGGGCTCAGAGAGACTCTGACAGCTTGAAAAGAAGAGGATCATCTTACAATTTTTCTTTTAAAAATTAGTTCTGCTTAATTTCCTTCTGCACACACATCACTTTACATGACTGGATAAACGTGATCGCATAGGTGGTGATCCTTTGGGCCCTTTGTGGTTTAGATCCACCCCCCACCCCACCCCATTCCCCTATAAATGCCCCCTTTTCCCTGCATAAGCAGGTTAACTAGTAACTTCTGTACTTATTGAGCACTTACTGTGGGCCAGGAGCTACTAGAAGCCCTTTACATATCTCCCAGTCGCCCTGCAAGGCAGATACTATTATCTCCATTTTACAGATGAGGAAACTGAGGCCCAGAGAGGTCATCTGAGGTCACACAAGTCACAGAGCCAAGATTTGGCTATGCTGTAACCCTCACCTCTATAGCCTGACACAGTCGTTCACATTTTCTCATTGTTCATGGACTCATAGAGATAAAGAGGTTATTTGGAGTATTTTATTTTTGACAAAAAAAAAAAAAAAAGGAGATCCTATGACATACAACTTTTCTTGCCTCTCTCTGCGCTTACTCCAAAGGACCCCAGTCCATACATTCCGGGTGCATAAGACACCAGCGTAGTGTTGCACCATCATTTTCAGCCACTCTCCCAGCAATGGCATTTCCGGTGTTTCTGATGTTCTGCCCACGCAGGTAAGCCACCCTGAGGCTTGAAACCCAAGCCCCAGGCCAGCCTGCATTGCACTAGAAATCCTCACTTTTTTCTGAGCCCACTAATTGTCTTGTGCACAGCAGTGATTGTCTTTATTTGTAGTGTGTACTCAAGTCTTCCTTCCTTAAATGCAACTGGTCAAATTAGACCACTGTTTAGCGGTGTGCTCAGAATGTTTTGACACATCTTCTTTTTTTTTTTTTGGCCGCACAATTTGTGGGATCTCAGTTCCCCCACCAGGGACTGAACCTTGGCCATGGCAGTGAAAGTGCCAAATCCTAACCACTAGGCCACCAGGGAACTCCCCGACACATCTTCATTTTTTAGTGAACTAGGGGACTTTTTAAAAACTGGGACGTGATTCTGACTTTTCTAGGGGGTTAGAGGTATCCTGAAGAGTTTGCCTGAGCCTTGGTGTCTATGGTTTTTATTAGGGGTTGGTCACGTAAGCCTGGTTACTCAGTCTCCAGCCCCTCCAGAGATCAAACTCAGCAGCCTGGCCCAAGACCCCCCCATGAACAAAAACAGGCATTCAGCATAAATCGAATTGTTAGCATAGACTCTCTGCCCCAAGGCCCCGGGGAAACAAAGACATTCTTATCAGGCAGTACATTCCAAGGGCTTAGAGGTTCCCTCCCAGGAGGCCAGTTCTTTTTTTTGAATGTGCAGGGGCCAAGCCCACTGAGTTAACCCCTTACAGCACAGGGACCATCTCTGGAGCCCACAGAGAGGAGGCTTGAGTGCCAGGATTGGAGGGAGGGGAGGTGCTGGCCACAGACTCAGGGGGCCTCACCTATTTGGGAATCTGCAAGGTAGGAGGGTGTGGGAGAAGCAGAGATGGGGAGAGACCCTGGGAGGAGTTCAGGGAGCTGGGAGGGGGGACCGCCGCCCTAGGGAGCTCAGAGAGGAACTCATGCTATGGCAGTTTCCGGTAAACCCTGCTCAAAGCCAGCTGAATGTCCTTCCGTGCCTTGGTCACATGAACGGACCCACCCTTGTTAATCTTGAAACCGTTCTCCCTGAGGAGATTGTTCACTCCCTCCCTCACACCCACACACCCACAATCACACACATACACACAGGCATTCACACAGCCACAGACACACAGAGGCATTCACACAGCCACAGACATGCAGACACACACCAACGCACCAAGACTCATTCACAAACTCACAAACCATTACCCACCTTTTAAAACACCATGCAGGGGCTTCCCTGGTGGCACAGTGGTTGAGAATCCGCCTGCAAATGCAGGGGACACAGGTTCGAGCCCTGGTCTGGGAAGATCCCACATGCCGCGGAGCAACTAAGCCCGTGAGCCACAACTACTGAGCCTGCACGTCTGGAGCCTGTGCTCCGCAACAAGAGAGGCCACGATGGTGAGAGGCCCGCGCACCGCGATGAAGAGTGGCCCCCACTTGCCGCAACTAGAGAAAGCCCTCGCACAGAAACGAAGACCCAACACAGCCAAAAATAAATTAATTAATTAATTTAAAAAAACAAAAACAAAAACAAAAAAACACCATGCACCTGCTAGGACTTTCAATATGATGTTAAATAGATATGGGGAGATTGGGCATCCTCGCCTTGTTCACAGTCCTAGGAGGAAACACTTCAATCAAGTATGATGAAGTTTATGATGTAGTATTTTTTTTTATCAGATGCCCTTTATCAGGTTGAAGAAAAATAAAATGGAATAGAATAAAATAAAATAAAATTAAAAATGAAATGAAATGAAATAATATACCATGCACCAACACCTGTCAGCCCAGACACACACACACACACACGCACACACACACGAGCCTACAATCAACACAGATTTATACATACACCCACACAATTCTGTGGGTAGACATACACACCCACTCATACACACACTCACAAACACACATTCACATGGACACATGCACCCACATACACCTAATGGTTGAGACACAAACACACGCTGGCATCCACACTGGGGCACTGACGTATGCACTCGCAGTTTCACCCACCACCGACATGTGCAAACACACACACACACTCAGAGACACACTTGTCAACTCACACACAAGGTTCTCATCTTCACACCCCCTCTGAGTGGCCCTGAGACTCTGGACAAATTTGTCCCTTACTGAATCTCTGTCCCTCTTTTGAGTGGACACAGGCTTCTCTGTCTTGCCATCCTCAGGGTCCCCAGCATGAGGATCCAGTGAGGCCCCCAAGGTGGGAGGTCCCTTGGGTAACCTGAGACAGGGCTTTCACTATTACTTTTAATCCAAAAGGGTTTCAAATAGCACCAGCAGGGCCCAGTCCCCAAATTCAGCCTGTTGGTGCCTTCCAGGCTGTGGTTTCAAATGTGCCAAGATTTTCAGGGCAGAAGCCCCAGAACTGGAGTTTTGACTCCAAACCAGTGCTTATCTGGACTGGCCTAGCCGCCATTCAACCATCACCATGGAGAAAAACAGCGAGTCACAGACGTGGAGGGGATAGATACCACCCTGTGACAGGTGAAGACCTCCTGAGGGGCCCACCCCAGGGCCCATGGTGGTGTGACAGGAAAAGAGGAAATCGTTGGGGGGATAAGATGAAGAGGGATTTCTGGAAGAGAGATTTGGAGCCTGGCTCACCCTGGCACTACCACTTATAAACTGTGTGACCCTGGGCTGCTTACTTAACCTCTCTGGGCCTCCACTTACTCATCTGAAAGGGGGATCATAATAGAGCTTTCTTCTCAGTTCAGATGTCAGGATTGAAGAAGATAATGTGTCAGTGTACCAGGGGCGGAGAACCGCTACCCTAGGACTCCAGGGGAGATTCAGACCCCACAGCAGGCATTCTCAAACAGGTGGTGCATCAGAATCACCTGGAGAGCCTTTTAAAACACAGATTGTCCGGCACCTCCTTCAGAGTTTCTGATTCTGTATGTTGGAGTGGGCCCAAGAATATGCATTTCTAAGTTGATGTAGCTGATCTCAGGATCTTACTTTGAGAACCACTGCCCTAGAGGAAAGTCCACTTTCTGCAGCTTGGCGTTCAAAACACAGGCGGAGGGACTTCCATGGGGTGCAGTGGTTAAGAATCTGCCTGCCAACGAAGGGGACACGGGTTTGAGCCGGGAAGATCCCACATGCCCCAGAGCAACTAAGCCCATGTGCCACAACTACTGAGCCTGCGCTCTAGAGCCTGCAAGCCACAACTACTGAGCTGCATGCCACAACTACTGCATCCCCCATGCCTAGAGCCTGTGCTCCGCAACAAGGAGTAGCCCCCGCCCGCGCACAGCAGCGAAGACCCAACACAGCCAACAAATAAATAAATAAATAAATTTATTAACAAAACAAAACACAGGCGGAGCTTTGGAGCTTAAGACGGCGGGCCAGTGCTCTGCACACCTTGAGCGCTCAGGAAACGCCATCAACCTCATGATTTTAACCGTCAGTCCTAGAGCGCCTCCTGGTGGGGACCCTGGGCGCACCGTGAGAGCCACCGCGGGCGCGATTTTAACCATCGGTCTTGGAGCGCCACCTGGTGGATAAATGGGTTACGGCAACTTGCCTGAGTTGACACTATCTCTGCAGGCTTAGACGAAGGAGGGGCGGGGCGTCCTGTGTGAGGGGCGGGGCCAGCAATGAGGAAGGCGGGGCCTTGTGGGCATAAGGCTTTGGGGAACCTGATGGCGGGAAAGGGGGGTTCTTTTCTGTTCCTGGAGTCCTGGCTTCCCACTCCGGCTCTTCTAGGACCAAGTCACATCCCTGGGAGTCTCAGGGCGCCCCCGTCTGTTTGATCCAGTCAAGGGTCGGGACAGTGCCTCCTCGAGGTCCGAGCCTGGGGCACGCTCCCGGCCTATCTGCACGCCGCGACCTGCCCCCTACCCCAGGGACCTCTGCAAGCAAGGAATCCTGGCACCAGAGGGGTCAGGGGTTACATGCGAATAAACCCCGATCACCACAGCCCCGGCTCGGGCCTTTTGCACCAGCTGTTCCTGCCTCCTGAGTGCGATTCCCTCCTGCATCCTCCGGCCTCACCCCTCCCCTCCTTTGGGTCTTTTCTCAGAAGCCACCTACATTTTTAGTGAGGGCTTCTCTGAACAACCATAACTAGGTGATGACCGCGAACCCTCTCCCGCCCCAGCCTCCTCAGGCCCCTGCCCTCCTGATTTTTCTGCTCTGCAGTCACCACAGCACAGGGGAGAAACTTGTTCTTGTCTAGGAAGCTTATGATTTGTCCCCCGATGATGCTCCGCGAGGGTCTGCGCTTGTCCGTCCCGCTTCCTGCCACAGCCCCGGCGGGGCCTGGATCCGCGGCTCCCTCGGGCCTTTCCTGGGACGCCGCCTTCTTTTCCCGCCGGAGGCCGCCGCGTCTCCTCCGTCCTCCTCGGGGCCCGCGGCAGCTCCGGGGCTTCCCTCCCGGGGACCAACCCGCTGCTGCAGGCCTCTGCGGGCTCCGCGCGCCGCGCTGTCCAGGCGGGATCGTAGGACTTTGACGCGCGGAGACGGCGGGAGACGCTCCTCCCCGCGCCCCCTCGGCTGGCTCCCACCCCCGCGTAGCGTTCTAGCACCTTCCTCGCCCGGCGCATCTGGGCTCGGGTTGCCAAGTCCGCGCGGTTCACTCCGTCCGTCAGTCACTCAACAACTAGAATCTGCGTGGCCACGTGGGCGGGCACTGTGCGGCGGGGGCCGGGGGGGACCCGACGGACCTCAGAGCCGCCCTGCCCGCCGCGCGGAGCCTGAGCGGCTCTGCTGCCCTTCCCCCCTCGCAGAGGCCCCTCGGCCTCAGCCACCGTCCCGAGTCCTCTGCCCGCTGCGCCGCCGCTGCTGGCCCGTGGACACTGGTGGCACTTGGGAGCGGGAGGAGGGGGACTCAGGTTGTGGTGGCAGCAGCAGTGACGTGGGACAGGGGCTCCGGGAGCAGAGGCTGCGCTTCTGATCTTTGGGCAACCTGACCTTCCCCTTTTTGCCCTTTGCCTTCAATACCCGTGTCCCCAATGCCCTCTATTAACCCCCCAGACAAACACAGCCAGTGCACTGTTTAGAAACAAATAAGTGTGCCAAGTGGCAATCAGAGGTCTGAAATAAAGTGGGGATGTGCGGGGAGGGTTACATTTTTAACAGGGTGGTCAGGGAAGCCCTCCTAGGAATGTGACATTCGAAGAAAGACCCACACAAAGTGAAGGACAGAGCCCTGCAAATATCCTGGGGAAGGGCACTCCAGGCAGCGGGAAGAGCAAGTGCAAAGGCTCTGAGGCAGGAATATGCCTGGCGTGTCCCCTGAACAGCATGGATACCTGGGTGGCTGAAGTCACGTGCGAGTGGTGGACAATGAAGCAGAGAGGGGACATAGGGACAGAGTGAGTAGACCAGTGCTGTCCAAGAGAACTTTCTATACTTGCCTGGTATGGTAGCCATGGCCACGTGTGTGGCTCTTGAGCACGTGTAATGTGGCTGGTATGGCTGAGGAAATGGATGTTCAATCTTATTTAATTTTAATTACATTTAAATTGCCCCTTGTGGCCATTGGTTACACTATTGGACAGAGCAGGTCTAGACCACCATAAGGTCTGTGGCTTTGACCTTGACATTGGAAGCCATTAAAGGGTTTGGAGAAGGGAGTGATTGACTGGACTTGACTTCTTAGTCAAAACAGGACATAAGGCCAGCCCAGATTCAAGCGGAGGGGAAACAGAATCCACCTCTCCATGGGAGAAATACCAGGCATAGACAGGGAGGGAAAGGATTGACACTGGCCATTTTGGAGACAATTCTCCGCAGTGCGCCCTCTGACGGCGGCTGGCAGAGAAGAAGCCGGAGTCTGTTTGCCCCGCTCCAGAGTGGACACGACTAACTCCACCTTCCTGACCCCAGTGTGAGCATCTGTCAGGGGCAGGTAATAAATTGTGGGAAGATGTTGGCTTGAATAAGAATCTGTAGAGAGAAGAGTTCTGACTACAGGCCACAGCCGTAAGGTCATTTTTTTTTTTTCGTCTCACTGTGTGGCATACGGGATCTTAGTTCCCTGACCAGGGATGGAACCCGCGCTCGCTGCAGTGGAAGCGCGGAGTCTTAACCACTGGACCGCCAGGGAAGTCCCTGTAAGGAAAATTTGGAACAGAATCTTCTGGGAACCATGGTCACTTCAACAACTTTTTTTTCATAGACAGCTGGTAACCAAAGGATATCATGGAGCAAAAAGATGGACCGTAAAAGGTGGATTTGTTTAAAAGGAGTCCTCTGTTGATTCCATTCACCTAGAGGTCCATGATCTGTCATTCCTGTGACACTCTCTAATCAAATTATTTCATTTGATGACTCCCAAGGCATTCATTTTAAGTTTTGTGTAGAGAATATAAGAAAGTACTTGCTGTCTGAAGCCAGAGGAAAAAGATCTGAGTTTTTTCAGGGTTGGCAGACTGATGTTACGAAGTGTATTCCACAACAGAAAAATGGCAATGACCGTGGAATCTTTTGCTCCACACACACAAAAAGGCACTGCAAGTGCCTCTCCAGAGGGCAGTCTTTCCAGTGTTCACTAGAAGACATGCTTGAGTGTGGAAGAGGATTTACAAGTTGCTGTGTGAGTGCTGGCTCCTGGGCTGAAACTCAGCAGGAACTCTGGGAAGTCTGACCAAGTCAGAGCAGATGATTTTGTTGCTTGAATCTCCAAACACTTATTTGAGTTTTTACAGATATTTCAGATCAGTGATGTTGGGCCACTCTTGCTACCTCAGGTTTATCTTTTTGTCCTTATTCATTTCTCCAGTTACCATGTACTATTTTTTAATGTTCGGTTTGGTTTCACTTTTTTTTTTTTTTTAAAGATTTATTTATTGATTGATTCATTACTATGTTGGGTCTTCGTTTCTGTGCTAGGGCTTCCTGTAGTTGCGGCAAGCGGGGGCTACTCTTCATCGCGGTGCGCGGGCCTCTCACTATTGTGGCCACTTTTGTTGCGGAGCACAGGCTCCAGACGCGCAGGCTCAGTAGTTGTGGCTCACGGGCCTAGTTGCTCCGTGGCATGTGGGATCTTCCCAGACCAGGGCGCGAACCCGTGTCCCCTGCATTAGCAGGCAGATTCTCAACCACTGCGCCACCAGGGAAGCCCTGGTTTCACTTTTAATTTGATGAATTCCATGCGTCCCCTCTCCCTCATATTTAATATTTATATCCAAATGCATGCATATAGACAGAGCATGTGGTGCAGAGGTTGTTTTTAAGTCTAAAAATGAAATAATCTATTTAGATATATAAGACCCAAATTCTTCAATTTAGGTTTAATCGGGGTGAGGGCTTTGTGGCAAAGTGAGGCCAGACTGTCCTGGTCCTTGTGGGCTCTGCTAGGGGTTTTATCCTGGGAACACTGGGGGCTATGGAATTCCTTAGAACGGGGAAGGGCATCATCAACGCTCCATCTTGCCAAGAAACCTCGGCCAGGGCGACAGGTGCTGAGCCCCAAATGGGGCAAACGTGGGGAAGATGGGAGGGTCACTGCCTAGAGCTGTGTGGGAGGGGCTGAGGGGAGGGGAGGGGCCAGGACAAGGCCAGGATCATGCCCTGGATGACAGAGAGGGTGGGGCAGCCACCCCTGAGATGGGGCAGAAGAGGAGGAGGAGGAAGAGGCTTGGGATGAGAGGATAATTGGGTCAGTTTTAGACATAGTGAAGGTTTACCTGTCTTCCTCAATATGGTAATAGATTTGTTTTTTATTACAAAAGTAATATAGGCTAATGGAAAGAATTTGGATAAATATAAAATCTCTCACACACACACACACGCACACAATGAGCTAGGATTCTTCAACCAAAAAATAATTCCTATTGTTATTTGGTTGTATACTTATAACCTCTGTTACATAGATATAGGTAATGATATAGATATAAATGTAAATAAGGATATACATATGGATATAGATGTAGATAAGGATGCAGCTATAGATACGGATATAGATAAGGATATGGTTAGAGGTATGGATATAGACTTAGATACAGACATAGACAGATATATATTATAGTGAGTTGAATGGTAACCCCTCCAAAAAATATATGTCCACATCCTAACCCAACCCCTGGAATCTGCGATTGTGACTTCATTTGGAAAAAAGGTCTTTGCAAATGTAATTAAAGATCTCAAGATGAGATCATCCTGAGATAAACAACAAGGATCTACTGCATAGCACAGGGAACTATATTCAATAACTTGTAATAACCTATAATGGAAAAGAATCTTAAAAAGAATATATGTATAACTGAATCACTTTGCTGTACACCTGAAACTAACACATTGTAAATCAACTATACTTCAATAAAAAAATAAAACCATATTCCATATTAAAAAAAAAAGAGATGAGATCATCCTGAATTATCCAAGTGGGCCCTAAATCCAATGACAAGTGTTATTATGAGAGAAAGAAGAGAAGCCCATGTAAAGATGGAGGCAGAGATTGGAGCCAAGAAATGCCACGAGAGAGAAGCTGGAAGAGGCGAGGAAGAAGTCTCCCCTAGAGCCCTGCTGACATCTTGATTTCGAACTTCCGGCCTCCAGAATTGTGAGAGAATACATTTCTGTTGTTTTAAGCCACCCAGTTTGTGGAGATTTGTTACGGCAGCCTTAGGAAACTAACACAAATCTGGACATAGATTGGATCTGGATATCACTGTAGATATACATACAGATAAGGACGCAGCTGTAGATACAGCTGTCAGTGTAGATATGGATGCAGATGTACTTAGATGGAAACCTAGACAGAGACAGAGATAACACAGATCTTGAGGAAACCCTGATACAGGAATGGAGCCAACCTGGGCTAACCATGGGGCACTGCCAGAGGGAGGCCGCCGCAGATGTCACAGACACAGCCTCCCACAAATGCTCCACAGCCAAACTCTCAAGGTTTTCTGGAGAATCCCAAGGATCTGAAATGGCTTTCTTTAATGGCCCCAGAAAGCCTGCTCTTTTCTAGTTGCTAGATAATCATTTTGCCCCCCACCACCAAAGTGTAAAAACAAAACTCGTCTCCAAACCATCTGAAGCTTTCTCTTATCTTTCTTGTATAAATCCTGTTTTGCCTTCATGCACTGACAGCAGTCCAAGGCCATCTGCCTCCCCTTCCCATGCTGATAACTGTCTTCAAGTTAGACACAGGGGTTTGGAGCCCAGGAAAGAGGAGGGAGCTAGAAAGGGCTGAGAGAGGGGGCGCTGGGCTACTAGGGAAAGTCAGGAGGGGAGTGCCCACCAAGCCGCTTGGAGATCCAGCAGCCAGGGCCTTTAAACCAGCTCCGAACGAGTCATGGGGCAGCTCTGGGAAAGAGGTCCCAAGAAACCTCCTTTAAACATCCCTGTCTTAGGGACAGGAAAACAGGCCCAGATAGGAGGGGACACAGAAAAGGGTAAATGCCAAATACTTTGATTCGGGCTCAGTGAAAATTGGTAGTTGAAACCAAGTGATGCAAATTAGAAATATGTGTGTCATACAGATGATTAGGGAAAAAAATGCGGAATAGAGAAAAGGTACTCCCTTTACCCCGGTACTTTACTACCATCTGCTGGAAAGGTGTTGTAATGAATACAGAACACCACGACGTTAACAGCGCCCCCTACAGCTGTAGAATAGACAGTCACAAAAGTACCTAATGAGAAATCTTGAAAGGACAGATGGTTAACAAAAATGCTTTGAGAATTGCAAAGCTCTGAGGGATTTATAAGCCTTTATTATCCGCGGTAAGATTGCAAACCATCTGTCCTAAAAGGAAAAAATGAGATCATCCAGGTGGGATGCATTCTTATTTAACTTAAATCTTTACGTATTCTGTGTCTCATCATCGTGAAAATTTAGTTTGTCTGTTTTGTTTGCTGAAAGGGGTCAAAAGCTTTCCCCCAAATGTTCTGCTTTTAGCATTAGTGTCAAAGGTCTCATTACCTCCCATTCAAGAAGCTCTGCCCCTTCCTAGTTGTGTCCTCAGGTAAACTGCTGCCTGACTCTGTGCCTCAGTCTCCTCATCTGTAAAATGGTGATTCTTGTTATGAGGAGCCAATGTGTTCATGCCTGCAATGCGCCTGACACAGGGAGTGCTCAATATTACTGCAGACTGGTTAAAGGGACAGACTCGAGCCCAGCTCTGTGTTCAAATTCCAGCTCTGCTGCTTGCTGGCTGTGTGACCTGGGACACATAACTTAACCTCTCTGTCCTTCAATTTGCTTCTCTGTAAAATGGGCATCAGAAAGCGTGTCTATTCACACAAATGAACTTATCTATGAAACAGAAACAGACTCACAGACATAGAGAACAGACTTGTGGTTGCCAAGGGGCGGGGGGGAGAGGGAAAGATTTGGGATTGGGATTAGCAGATGCAAACTAGTATATATAGGATGGATAAACAAGGTCCTTCTGCATAGCACAGGGAACTATATTTAATACCCTGTGATAAATCATGATGGAAAAGAATATGAAAAATAATGTTTATGTATAACTGAATTACTTTGCTGTACAGCAGAAATTAACATTGTAAATCAACTACACTTCAATAAATTTTTTTTAAAGTGCGTCTATTCATAGTGTTGGCATAAGAATTAAATGTTCATGCATGTAAAGTCCTTAGAGCCGGCCATGTAGCAATTATTGAGTTGCCTGAAAAGGTGTCCATTTTATAGGTGAGGAAACTGAAGCTTGCACAGATGCAAGGGTTTCCTTGAAGGCCTTCTCTCGAGACCTAACTCAATGTTGGTGGGAGAGAGCCCACAGGTCTGGGCAGATTGCTATCCTGCCCAGGGTCTCTACGAGGCCAGGGTGGGTGGTGTCCCCCCCACCCCTGCCCTGCCTGACTTCTTTCCCCCCACATTTGCATCCCGCATCCCTGTTTTTAAAGTGAATGCGTTTATTTTTTATTGTGGAAAAAATACATAACATACAATTTACCATTTAAACCATTTTAAAGTGCACAATTCAAGTGCATTTAGTACATTCACTGTGTTGTGCAAGTTTCATGTCTATCTAGTTCCAAAATATTTCCACCCTTAAAAAACCCTATCTGTTATGCAGTCACTCCCCTTTCTCCCTGCCCTCCAGCCCCTGGCAACCACTAATCTTCTGTCTGTCTCTATGGATTTGCCTCTTCTGGACATTTCAAATCAATGGAATCGTACAGTGTGTGGCCTTTTGCGTCCCGCTTCTTCAGTTAGCATCATGTTTTCAAGGGTTCTGTTGTAACATGGACCAGAACTTCCTTTTTAAGGCTGAGTTGATATTCCATTGTATGAATAGACCACATTTTTTAATCCATTCATCTGTTGGTGGGCATTTGGGTAATTTCTGCCTTTTGGCTGTAGTGAATAATGCTATGAACATTCGTGTACTAGTTTTTGTTTGAACACCTGTTTTCACTTCCTTTAGGCATATACCTAGGGGCGGAATTGCTGTGCGTCAGGACTGTACCTAGGAATGGTATTTCTGTCTAACCTCTTGAGGAACTACTGAACAGTGTGCCACAGCGGCAGCGGAAGTTTCCATTCCCACCATGAACATGGGAGGGTTCCAATGTCCCCGTGACTGCGGGATTTCAAAGTACAAGCTGCAAAGCATGAGGCCCCCTGAGGCTGCCCCTTTAGTCATCCCGAGACGGACGCTCATGCCAGCCTTCCCGACACTCAGGCATCAACTGCTTCTGCCCATGTTCATTCTCCAATTCCTCAAGCTGGCTCCCTCATTCTTTGGGCCTCTAGCCCTGTGGTCATATTAACTCTGGATGTAGGCAGACCTGGGGGTCCAAATCCTGACTCCTTGCTTATTCTGTGTGCTCCGGGCAAGTGGCCTCAGTTTCCTCACCCTCATCGTGCAAACACCAGAAGGAAACCTGAGGGAATTTCCCTGAAAGCTGGGTGGAGGGAAAGGCGTTCTAACTCTGACTCACAAGCCAGAAGCAATAAAAGAAAAACCAATACATCTGATTTCTTAAAAATAGGGAATTCCCTGGTGGTCCAGTGGTTAGGGCTTGTCACTTTTACTGCCGGGGGCCCGGGTTCAACCCCTGGTTGGGGAACTAAGATCCCACAAGCTGCGCAGTGAAAGATAAAAAAATAAATAAGTAAACTCTTACATGGCAAAAACCCCACAAGCAAAGCCTAAAGATAAAAGACAGCTTGGGATATAGTAAATTTTATGTGATGTGGTTTTTTTTTTTTTTTTACCACAATACTAGTATTAAAAAAAAAAATGGGAGAAAATTATTTGCAACATACATGACAAATACAGGGCCTTTTAGTACCTCACTATGTACTGTTCTTTTTTTTTTTTTTTTTTAAACCAGATTTTATATTTTATTCAAATCACATTTATTTTAAATTTATTTATTTATTTATTTATGGCTGTGTTGGGTCTTCGTTTCTGTGCGAGGGCTTTCTCCAGTTGCGGCAAGCGGGGGCCACTCTTCATCGCGATGTGCGGGCCTCTCACTATCGCGGCCTCTCTTGTTGCGGAGCACAGGCTCCAGACGCGCAGGCTCAGTAGTTGTGGCTCACGGGCCCAGTTGCTCCGCGGCATGTGGGATCTTCCCAGACCAGGGCTCGAACCCGTGTCCCCTGCATTGGCAGGCAGATTCTCAACCACTGCGCCACCAGGGAAGCCCTATGTACTGTTCTGGCTGGAGATACACTACCAGAGTCTGATCAGGAAGAAACATCAGACAAACATGAGACAGACCCCAAATAAACGTTCTTTAAACAAAGAGGATGGGGAGGATTGTCTTCTTCACAAATGTCAATACCATAAAAGATAAAGAGGCTGAGGAAATGTTTCCGATTAGAGACCAAAGAGACAGGAGAACTAAATGTAACCCAGGGCATTATTGATCGGGTCAACAGATACAACTGGAATACAGTCAGTAGGATAAATACAAATAGCACAGCAATGTTAAATTTACTAGTGGATAACTGTAGTGTGATTATGTGAAAGCATCCTTAATCTTAGGAAAAACACACTGAAGTGCATAAGGATAAAGGATCATGAGGTATGCCATGCAATTTACTCTCAAATGACTCAGGAAAAAAGTGTGTGTGTGGTACATACAGAGACACACACACACACCAGTGCAAGCAAATGGAACAAAATATTTTGTAATAGGTGAATCCAGGCAAATGGTACACAGGGGTGTTCTTCGGACCTTTCTTGCCACTTTTTACGTTTAAAGTTGTTTCCAAATACAAAGTTAAAAAAGAAAAAAAGAAACCGTCGCTATTTTAAGAGGACTGCCAGCAGTATGCAGTCTGGAATCGAGTCATCCTTAAAATAAAAAGCCAAACCGAACAGCTGACAAATTAAATGCTAGCTACGCGCCTCTTTCTATAGGAATAATTGCATCTCTGGGCTTAAAGTGAATTCTAAGCAACTTGAGACCAACCAATAAATTTACTTTTAAACAGAAATTTAAGTAAATTATTAAAAAACTTCCTCTGAAAGTGCAGTCAACATGGGTCTTGGTGAGGCCTCGCGTGGCAGGCAGTATTCTGGGGAGGGGACTGGTCCAGTGTCTCCCATCTATTTCCCCAGCCCCTTGAATCTGGGTCGGTCTACATGACTTGGTCGATGGACACGATGTGGGGGAGAGGATGCATCGGGACTTCCGAGACCAGGTCGTGAGGTCCTGCGGCTTCTGTCTGGGCATCCAGGACGCTCCCTGGTGGGTCCCGGCTGCCACGCTGTGAGAAGCCCGGGCCACAGGGGAGGCCAGTGTGGGCACTCCAGCCACAGTTCCCAGCCAGCAGCCCGCCCCGGCCGCCAGGCGTGGGAGTGAGCCATCCTGGACGTCCAGCCAGGCCAGTCTTCAGGTGAGTCCAGGCCCAGAGGCCACCTGACCACAAATGCCTGAGACTTCAAGTGAGAACTGCACGGCCGCCCTGTCAACCCATGAAACAGAGAAAGACGGGGGTGGGGGAGAGAGGTGTGTGTGTGCGTGTGTGTGTGTGTGTGTGTGTGTGTGTGTGTGTGTTTAAAGTGAGTCTTAGGGTTTGCTGTGCAGTAAAGGATTCACCTCGCCCAAAGAAAGGTCTGGCCAAGGGGGGGGCTCTAAGCCCTGGGAACATCCTCCCAGATAAGGGTCTTTTTTTTACTCCGGGTGGCCTATACGTACCCGAGATTTATGCTGGGGACCCTGGGCCACACGGCATCGGCTAGTCTCTCTGGAGACTAAGGTCAGCCACGTGGGATGGGTGGCCAACGTGACCAAGCCCAGTAAAGATCCTGAAAACCAAGGCCCAGGTGACCTTCCCTGTGCGTGTTGTCACATGGCTGCTGGGAGAAACCAGCGCCATACGTGTGACTTCACTGGCAGAGACAACCGGAAGCCCGCGGCTGGTCTCTCCTGGGCTCCGCCCTGTGTGCCTCTTCTCTTTGCTGATTTTTTTTTTCCCTTGCTGTGATAAACTGTAACCGTGCGTATAACAGCTTTTCTGGGTTCTGTGAGTTCTTCTAGCAAATGACTGAACATGAGGGTGGGCCTGGGGACTCCTGAACTCCTGGGTTACCAGCAGGAGTAACCACAACACCCAGGATGCCGGGCGTCTCACCTGCCGGAATTCCCCCTGTAGGTCTGAAGGACTCCTCAGAACACTTGTTTCCCATGGGAAGTAAATGCAATTGGCACATTGGGATTCGTGCCTGTTTTCCTCAGGACAGCCCAGTGCATACCCCTGGAAGGCGGTTCATTCACACCCACTGCAATGCCGACTTGCCGTGGAGAAGAGGACCTACCCGCAGGGCCTCTCTGAATGCCCAAACAGAATCAGGACTGAGGTTGCCTCATTTCTGTCCCCGGAGGTGGGTGGGCGGAGGGGGGGGGAACCTGAGGGGTCAAGGTACTCACCGGACTCCACCCTCCATCTGCTGTCATCTGGAAAAGGTGGATCCAAAAGAGCTCACACTTAAAAACAGACATCTCTCCAGTGGCCCAAGCCAGGGAGAGCAGCCTGAAGGGGATGCAACAGTAACCTCTGACGGAGAATAAAAGGGGAAGTGGTAGAAGATACCTCCAGGCTTCCATGGCGGGTGGAGACGTCTGCTTCGCTGTGTGATGCAAGGACCGAGGCCGGCCTGCCCAAGAGGGGTCTGCCCCGCTGGGCCGTGAGCAGCCTCAGGGAACACTTGCCGACGGGGATCGGCAGAGGCAAGGAGCAGCTTCCGCCAGCTTTTGCTCTGCCCTGGTCTCCCCCGCTGCACGTGAGCCGTTGATGGGCGCTCTCTGTCCCAGGCGGCAGCTCTCCCTCAGGAGCGCTCTATGATGGGCAAAGGGGCTGCTGGGCTGGCTGGCCCCAAGACCGGCCTGTCCAGCTCAAGGGTGCCCCAGGGAGATGAGAGATGAGGGGATGGGACTTTATGAGGCGGTCACCCCCATCCCAGCAGCTCCCAAGGCTCCACCATTGGAGACAAGCTGACTTACAATAATGACTTTATTTTAACATATTTAATTACAGACATAAAAGAGCCAGGAAGGGGGTGAGCCCCAGCCTAGCCCCGCCCTGCGGCTGCCAGGAGCGGGTGAGGTGCAGGTGAGGCCTCCCTGATGACCCTCCTTCCAGGGGTCTTCCTATGGCGGGGACCTATTGCTTTAGCAGGGGAGGGGCCACGTAAGCAAGGGGGCGGGGAAGCCTCTGGGCCCCGCGCCGCCCCCCAGCAGTGCTGGCCTCCCTCCAGAATGCCCGCTCGGTGCCCCACCCTCCGCCTCTCCACCTCCTTCTTCTTTGTCCAGGGAGCAGACCATCTGGCCAGCCCCCCACCCCCTCTGCAAACCTAAAGGGGAATAAATACAAACTTTACAAAGTAAAAGGGGGGTCCAACGTTGCCCTGGGCCGGGCCTGGGGTCGGACGGGGAGCAGGGGCCCTGCCACGTGGGCCTCACATCATCCCTAACTGCAGCAGCGTGCTGGCGTAGGCCATGGGCTTGACGTCGGGATGAGGCTGAGAAACCAGAGGCACACAGGTTAGACACGGACAGAAATGGGCCGGCGCGTGGAGGAGGGTCTTCTGAGCACCAGATGCAGAAACCAGCCCTGCCCCTGAGAGCTGTTATGCACTCATAAGAGCCTCTTCCCCCCGGGGCCCAGGCCAGGGAGAGCAGGGGACCCAAGGGGGTGACTCACCACTGCTGTGAACTGGTGGAACTGGGGCCGCAGGTCAGAGCCCCGGAGGTGGATGTAGGCAGCTTTGTTCCCCATCTGGTCGCTGCGGGGACAAGGGCAGAGGGGCCAGTGCGGTCCATCAGAGGCTGGGTGGGCCTGGGGCATCAAGGAGGAGGAGGAGCAGGGAGAGGGAGGGAGAAGAGCCCTGGACAGAGTCAAGGACACAGACGGACAGAGAGGCTGACCAGGCAAGAGAGAGGAATCCAGGTGAAGAGGGGCCCAGGGGGCCCAGGCAGAAGAAGTGGGGATGAGGGGGAGAGAGGGCCACGTGGGAGCCGGGGGCGGGGAGAAGAGGGCCCAGGGAGCAGGGCCGGCAGAGGGCCTTCCTGACAGGGTGGGCAGAGGGCACGGGCAGCCCCACAGAGGCAGGACTCTTGCCAAAACCTGGTCTCCAGGCTGACCATGCCCTGGCTCTAGTCAACAGGAAACACAGGGGACAGAGGAACGTGGTGTCTGGCCGCCTGGGGATGGAACGGCCAGAGCACAAGAGACTCTGGTTTCTTCAACCAAAAACCAGCAAGGGGGAAGGCAAGAAGAACAGGCAACTCGAAGATCAGGAGACTGAAAACGTGGCCCTTGTTTGGGTCCTGCTTGGAAGAAATTGACTAAAATGAGACATTGATGAGAGACGTGGGGAAATGGAACGCTGGCTGGGTTCAAGTGACCTCTTTTGAAGGTGTGACAGTGGTATCACAGTTACATACAGAAAAGAAGAGTTCCTTCTTTCAGAAATACACTAGGGCAACAACGGGTAGAAGAGAGAATGCCTGGGGTTTGCTTTACAATAGCCCACGGCAGGGGTAGGGGTGATGAGAGCTGGTAACTGCTGAACCTGGGTGACAGGTACGTGGGCGTTCATCACACTATTTTATCTACTCGTATGTATCCTTGGAATTTTCTATCACAAAAAGTTAAAAAAAGAAAACCACCAGTGGGCGGAGAAGACAGGCCCAGATGGGTGGGGCAGGCGGGGACGTACCAGTAGTTGGGGGCAGAGAAGACGGTGACGCAGCGGCCGCCGTGCGCCACCTCATAGCCCTCGGCCTTGACCTCGTGGCTACGGATGATGTAGTCCAGGTTGTTCTCCTCCAGGAAGGCCTTGGTGACGTCGGGCCCGAACTGGCAACTCACACCCCGCTTGCTGACCGAGCGCCCGTTCTGGGGAGACAGGGAGCTCAGGGTGCCCGCTGCCCCTCCAGCCCGCCCGCTCTGCCCACAGCCCGCACCTGCCGGCCACGGCCCCGGGCAGACTGACCTGCGGCTGCGGGTCCGACCAGAGCAGGTCGCACATGGGACCTGGAAGGGAGCAGAGGGGAGCGTCGGGGCCTGACGGAGGGCAGGGGAGGGGCCATCCACCGCGGAGCGGGCATGGGGCACGTGGGACAGGACCCTGAGCCGCTGCCCGCCTCCCCGCTGACCTCCCCCCGGGAAGAGACCCCATTCAATCCGTTAGGGCCCCAAAGCTGGAGGGAGGGTTTTTTTTGTTTGGTTGGTTTTTTTAGCCGCACCACACAGCATGCAGGATCATAGCTCCCCCACCAGGGATGGAACCCGAGCCCGCTACAGAGGAGCGTGGAGTCCCAACCACTGGAGCGCCCTGGGGCCAGGGAAGTCCCTGGAGGGAGCTTTAAACACTGCAGCTCTGACCAGGTCCCTCTGCTGCTCAAGCCTCTGTGGCTCCCACTGCCCTAGGAACAAAGACCAAGCTCTCCACCCGGACCTGAGGCCGGACAGGCTCTGGCCTCACCAGCCCCTCCGCGCCCCGCGCTTGCCCGGCCGCACTCCTGTGAGAAGGCACCTCCTCCTCCCGCCCCGTCGGTGTTCGCGTGGTGCCCCCAGGAGGCCCCCCCACGGCCCGCTACCTCCCCACTCCACCCACACCCTCTCCCCACAGCTGTGTGCGGTTAACACTCTGCTGTCTGTCCCCATCACGTCACTCCAGGGGCAGCCGGTGAACTCACAAATAAATAAATAAATGACCGCTGTGTGCTGCGGACACTCATGCTCCCCGGCCAGCACTGCCTCACAAGGGAGGTGCACTGACCCAAGTTACAGGTCAGGAAACTGAGGCTCAGCCTTGCTGTCTCCTGCCGAGGGCGCAAAGCCCATCCGGGGCAGGGCTGGAGCCCCCGAGCCCCAGGAGGGAAGGGCTGTCCCCAGGCACCTGAATCTGGGGGCTGCCGACTCCGCTCGATCTTCCTGATGTCGTCCAGGGTGACGCCGTCTTCACTGAACAAGCCCCCGTGCATGATCTGGGGTTCAGGAGGGAACAGCAGCGTGAGGGCAGGGGCCAGCCACACCCCAACCCTCTGGCTCGCTGCACCACGTGGCGGCGGCGGGCCTGCCTCACCAGCACTTTGCCGTTGATACACTGGGCCAGCGGGAGCCACTCGAACACCTCGCTGAAGAGCTCGTACATCTGGGCTGTGTACTTGGCCTTCACCTCACCCTCAAAGCCGTAGATCTGGTTCATGTTGTCCGTCTCATGGTTGCCTGGCCGACAGCAGGACAAAGAGAAACCTCAGCACCGCTGGGCGCCCTCTGGCTCAGACCCCGGCCAAGGCCGAGGAGGACAGGCCGGTGGCCCCAAGCCAATGGCGCCCACACAGCAGCTCACTGGCCCCTCCCAGAAACCCGGCGGGGTGGAGACACAGTTTTCAGTCCCCTTTCTAGAGGGGCAAACGGGCCGAGAAGGCACATGGCCACAAGGCCCAGGCCTGCACTGATCATCACGGAGTGGGTGAGGCCTGGGTTCAGCCCTGGCCCTGACCCCAAGTGACCAGAAGCGTGTCCCTTGCCCCGGTGAGCCTTGGGCTCCTTCTTGAAGGACTTGCCGTACATTTCCGGCTGGAAGTACCAAGGAGGGGGAGGTATTGACAAAAAAGAGGCCCCCTGCAGAATGCCTGTTGTGGGCCAGCCCCACGCCGTGCTCTTATCTTCCCACCCGCAACCTCATTCCTCCCTCCTGGGGCTTGGGGGAGACAAGGAAGCTGCCAGGCCCCCACTGAGCATCTGCCACATGCCAGGTCCTGCTGCAAGAACTCCCCGAACCTGGCTGTGAACCTGCCCGGTGTCAGCACTCATGCCCCCAGGAGCCCCCAACCCAGCCCGCTGCCCTCACTTCCTCCTGGTTCTCGTCCTCTCCTGGCTGCATCTCCCGCTCAGCGCCCCACCTCTCAGCGGGCAGGTCCTCCACCGGCAGCCCTCACTCCCTGGTGAGCTCATCCTGCCCAATACCACATGTACACTGAGGAACCCACACTTTACAGCCCCCCGGGTGCCCCCAGACATCTCCTCTCAGCCTCACAGCCACGTCCAGAGCCAAGCTGCCCATCTTCCAGCCCACACCCTGCTCTTCCTGTCCCCCCGTCCGTCAGTGGCAGCCACAGGCCTCCAGATGCTCCAGTCAAAACCTTGGAGTTCCCCCTTTGACCCCTTCTTTCTCTCACACCCTCATCCAGCCCACTGGCAAACACTCTGGGTTCTTTGAAAAGTGAGCCCCAATCCAACCACTGTTCCCACCCGGGTCCAGCCACCACCAGTCTCCCTGCTCCCACTCTCAGCCCTTGGCTTGTTACCCACACGGAGGCCCAAGGGATCCTCTTAACACCAGAGAGAGCTCCTGACCCTCCTCTGATCAGAGCCTTCCCATGACCAAGTCCTCACTGGGGCCCACAGAGCTCCATTAACGTGATGCTGCTGCACAGTGCACAACCTGCCCGACCTTACAGGGCAGGCCCGAGCATGATCTCAGTGAAGACACAAAACAAACACAACTGCAACTGGTATCCCCACTTCTTAGATAAGAAATGGGAGGCTCACAGAGGAAAAAGTGAGGGCTCTGCCCAGGTCCCCACACTGACCCCAGACCCTGCTGCCTTCCAGCTCACCTCGAAGTAGGTGAAAGTGATCAGGGTACAGGAGCTTAAAACCGAAAAGGGTGAGGATCACTTCTACAGAGAAGGAGCCGCGGTCCACGAAGTCGCCATTAAATATCTGCCCTGCTAAGGAAAACAAGGGTCGGGGGGAGTGCTCCCTCCTTAGCCCCTCCACACCTCGGCTCCTCTCGGCACTGCCCTGGGGTCGAGAATGCCAGCAGGGCTTGGGACATCTGGGCTTTCGTCTCTCCTCACTGTGTGGGTCTGGCCCAGCAGCTTGGCCTCTCTGAGCCTCGGGGTGGTAGTAAGGTCTCCAACCTCGTCTGCTCCTCAGGGAAACTGATGGCAGAGGGGGAGACCCCAAGTGGTCAGCCGGCTTCAGCTCTCCTCCCAATATAGGCCCAAAGCCACAGGGCAAATGGGACACAGGCCCTCCCACCCGACACTGCACAGGCCTGGTAGCCCCACCCAGTGGCCATTCATCAGGCAATTATAACATCAGCAAATACTTATTCAGCATGGACCGCGGGCCACTGAGCACGTCACAGGTATTAACACACTATTCCTCTCAGTAGCCCGATAAGGGAAGCCCACTTTACCACTATCTCTTCTCCCCATTTTACAAACAAGGAACCCGAGGAACTGCGAGGTGAAGTGACCTGCCACAGCCATAGCTGGAAAACGGCACAGCCAAGAGGGAAGCCAGGTGTGGGCAGGGCCAGGCGCCCCACGTATATGCTCCTGTACCACACACATCCAGCCCTGTTTCAAGCTGGGGAGAAGCTGGGGCTCGGACACCCTGGCCACCTGCCCAGGTCACACAGCAGGCGGGGACTGGCCCTGGCCTGCCTGGCCCCAGAGCCCGGAGCGCAAGGCCGCCAGCCGCTCCACCCCACCTCAGTGCCAGAGCAAGCACTCAGGCCTCTCCCTTCTCAGGCTCACGCCTGCTTCCCAAGCAGGGGTTCCTCTCCCTCCTGCACCCCACACCCGGGAGGCGGGGCAGGGGAGGGGCCTGCCCTTCCGAGGAAGGATACGTAGGGGTTGGTGTCCGAGGGTAAACCGTTGAGCTCAAATATGTTGAGGAGGTCATAGAACTGGCCGTGGGTGTCCCCGCACACTGTAATCTTCTCTGTCTGGAAGAAAAGAGGCCACCGGAGAGGGAGGGGCCCAGAGAGAGATGTGGGGAGGGGGCAGGGGGGAGGGGAGGGGTGAGAGGTCACAGCAGACCGAGAAGAACCATGCAAAACACAGGCAGAAGGCACAGAAATGAAGAGGGGAGGAGAGAGACAGCCAGGAGGAGAGGGACAGGGTGGGGGAGGAGGGCAGACATCAGGGAGAGAGAAGGCAGACCAAGCCCGGTGGGTCTGTGAGTTTCTGAGCTCCATGGCCCCTCCCCAGCCAGTGAGCCACCCGCCCCGGCCCGCCCGCCCGCACACTGCCCCCAGCGCGCACCTCTTTGAGTGTGGTCTCCACGAGTGTGCTCAGCTTGGAGAGGACCTCTTTGACCTGTACCAGAATCTGGAAGGCAGGGCAGGCTGTGAGTGGGGCCAGCTGGAGGGCCTGCTGCCCACCCCAGCCCCAGAGAGACTGTACTGGCCAGGAGACGCTGCTGGGCTGAGGGTGAGGGAGAGGCGGGGAGAGGAGAGGAAGGGGCAGGCGAGGTCTGGCCGCGCGGCTGCTGGCCAGGAAGAGAGGCGGCCCCCAAGCTGTGACCCGAGTGTCCTATGCGGCATTTAAACATCAGGATTATTTCATGGGAAAACCTAGATTCTTGGTTTCTCTTAAAACAGTCAGCATGGATGGACCTAGAGACTGTCATACAGAGTCAAGTAAGTCAGAAAGAGAAAAAAAAATACTGTATGTTAACACATATATATGAAATCTAAAAAAAAAAAAATTGGTTCTGAAGAACCTACGGGCAGGACAGGAATAAAGATGCAGACATAGAGAATGGACCTGAGGACACAGGGAGGGGGAAGGGTAAGCTGGGATGAAGTGAGAGAGTGGCATGGACTTATATATACTACCAAATGTAAAATAGATAGATAGTAGGAAGCAGCTGCATAGCACAGGGAGATCAGCTCCGTGCTTTGTGACCACCTTAGAGGGGTGGGATAGGGAGGGTGGGAGGGAGACGCAAGAGGGAGGAGATATAGGGATATATGTATAGCTGATTCATTTTGTTATAAAGCAGACACTAACACACCACTGTAAAGCAATTATACTCCAATAAAGATGTTAAAAAAAAACCAAAATCAATCAGCATCATGAAGAAACACACAGGATGAAGCCAGATGTGGAAAATTTTATAAAACAACTGGCTTGGAAATGTCTAAATGTCAATGTCACGAAAATCTCCCAAAAAGGCTTGAGACTGCTCTAGATGAAAAAAAGGTTAAAAAGGCAGGTCATATGCAGTAATTGATCCTTCAATGGATTCTGGATTTCATTTTTTTATTATTATTATTTTTGGCCACGCCGCACAGCTTGTGGGATTCTTAGCTCCCCAACCAGGGATTGAACACAGGTCCTCGGCAGTGAAAGCACAGAGTCCTAACCACTGGACTACCAGGGAATTCCCCAGATTTTGGGTTTTTTTTTTTTTTTTTTTTTTTTTTAAAACAGCTAAAAAGAATGTCTGGGGGGAAAAACTGGGGAAAATTAAAATATTTGTCTAGAAACACAGAGTATTAGTTCTTTCAGATTGAAGATGACCTTGACAATGTCATGTACACCTGACAATGTCTGCAGATCTTATGGACAGCCTGTGGACTGTTTGCATTAGTCAGTATTATTGTATTGGTACTAAATTACTAAGGTGGGATGACTAAATCATAGTCACGTAGGAGAACGTCCTGTTTTTAGGGGATACAGATTATGATGCAACTCATTCTCAAATGGTTCAGGAAAAAGAAAAAAGTGTATGTGTATATACACACCCATATACATAGAAAGATGACGTGAATGTGTCAAAATGTTAACGGTGAACCTAGGTGAAAGGGGTATGATGTTAACCGCACTGTTCTTTTGACTTTTCTGTAGGCTTGACAATGTTCTAAATACAAAGCTGGGAAAACAGAGTGTTAAAGAAAAGAGGAGGGAATTCCTTGGTGGTCCAGTGGTTAGGACTTGGCACTTTCACTGCCAGGGCCTGGGTTCAATCCCTGGTCGGGGAATTAAGAATCCCACAAGCTGCACAGCAGGGCCTGGGAAAAAAAAAAAAAAAAAAGTAGGAGATGTCCACTTCAGGTCAGAATGTAAAGAGTTTGTAAAAGACTGTCATTCTTGCCCTAATGACGAGAACAAGCCAAAAAAAAAACACAAAAACAAACAAAAAAACCCCTGAAACATCTGAGAGCAAGGACACAAAGAAACCTAAATTAATCAACCCTTCCCTGGGAGAAAGGGACCGTGAGTGCATTCCTCCTGGCAGCGCGCCAGGAGGGCAAGACCCTTCAAGGCTGAGAAGAGGGGAAGCCGGCAGAACCCTCGTGCCTGCGTGGGCTGGCATTACAGAGCCCCGAGGGGCCCCGCCGCAGAAGGCCTCCGCCCTCGCCCTCGGATTCTCTCCCACGGCCACCCAGAAGGCGAGGCGCAAGGTGGCGTGGTAGAGAGAGGCCATCTGAGGCACAAAAGTGGGGGTGAGACTAAGGGCGGAGAACTCCCCAGCCACCCCATCTTGGCAGCGGGGCTGAAAATCAGAGCGCTTTCCTCCAGTTCCAAAAGCTGGAGACTTTACAGCATAAAGACATCCCTGGGATTTTGCCAGGACTAAGATCCCAAGCCCTGCTGATGGGAGAGTCCTGATTCCACTCCGAAAACATCTGAAACCAGCGGTGAACTAAGTCCAATAAGACCTGCCCCTAAACTGCAGATGAGGTGGACACAGACCCTCACAATAGCAGCCCGACAGAATCAGGTCCTGCCGTTACCTGAAGGAAAGTTTTGTCTCGGTCGCTACTACTCTTTTACACAAAATGTCTGGCATACGATAAAAAATTATAAGACGCAGAGAGCACACAACAGAAGCAGACCCAGAGATGGTGGAATATCCAGACAGAGACTTTAAAATAACTATGAAAAAAATGTGTTAAAGGATCTAGCAGAAAAGGTAAATGACATGCATGAACATATGGGGAAGAGAGATGAAAGCTATTGAAAAAAATAACCCAATGGAAATGCTAGAAATAAAGAATTCATTTGCAGGGTGCCCAGCACACCACGGGCTCAGCAAGTGTTCGCTGCCGGTACCACCCTTCTCCTCTCGCGCCCTGTGATGGGGTTCAGGCCCGGCTGTGATGCTATCCTGGGGTCACAAGCGCGTTCAGCCCTCGACAGGGGCGTTACCTGGTAGGCGCATTTCCGGTGCAGTTTCTTCTGGTCCTTGTACCACTGCATGAGCTCTTTCATGAAAGTGATTGTCACTTTGCCGTCCTCAAGCTTGGGTCCGCTGTACTCATCCTCGATGGCTGGTGTGTGAATGGGGGGATGAGAGTCAGAGGCCATGGCCACTGTGAGGGTGGGAAGTGGGGCCTGGCTCCCAGGCACGGGGCAGACACGGCGCTGGACACACAGGCTGAGAGGGGGATGGAGTGAGAGAAGATGCCACTCCCCGGCCGGGTCCTCTCATGGCCCGCTCCTTCCGTTCAGGTCAGCTCAAAGGCCCTCTCCCCGACTTGACTTGACAGCACTTAACACTGTTAACTGACTAGTCAATCCTCTCTCCCCACTAGGACACCAGCTCCAGGAGGGCAGGGACTGTTTTGTTCTCAGCTGTATCCCCAGTGCCTAGAACAGTGGCACCTACTAGGTGCCCAATACCCATCTGTGGAATGAATGACAGACTCAGCTGAGCGCCCAGAGGACCTACGGACAAACCAGACACAGGAGGCCTGTGACGGGTGAGTGCAACTGCGGAGGGCAGGGTGGGTGGTACAGCAGGGAAGCTCGCCCGAACCCGGGACCTCCAGCCCCAGCTCTGGACTGTGGAGTCCCCAGAAGCGCAGGCGAAGGAGCAACAGGCAGCGTGTGCAGACAGGCACCAGAGGCACCAGAGCCCCATACCCCCGGCGCCCCAGCATGCACTGGGAATGGAGGGCTCAGGCAAAGACGAGGAACGCTCTGGGCCGGGCACAGCGGGGCACCCCGGCCTGACTCACTCATGCTCTCGATGTCGAGCGAGTCCACGACGGAGCGCCTGTGCTCATCGCCTGCGATGGCCCGCTCGAAGGCCTTCTGCTTCACGATCTTGTTGCACTCCTGGTATTTCATCTTGGCATCCTTGTCGTGGGGCTTCACCTTCACCACCTGGGTGCGTGGGTGGGTGAGAGGGGAGGGAAGGAAAGAGGCATCAACAGCCAGACCGGGGTCGGGGCAGAGGAGCCATAGGGAGACGGGGACGCCGCGGCTGCCCTCGGCCTGCCTGGCCCGGGGCTTCACGACTGCTGAGCAGAGCAGCCGCGCCGGGTGCACTAGGGGTGCAAGCCTGGGCTCGCCTCACCTCTAGGCCTCGGCCTCTGCATCGCCAAACTGGGCCTGACAGAGCTGCCCACACAGGGCTGCCGGGTGGGTAAACGTGCTAACCCACGCAGATGCTCTTAATAAATCTTAGCTCTGACCATCATCAAAATAAAACTGGCCCCGCTTCAGCTTCCTCATTGGAATCAGAGCGGGCTGAGGTGCACTTTACTGATACCGTTACAGTCAATGCCAAGGGGGGTGGGATTGACAGGAAAGGGTGGGCCGGATCCAAAGTCCTAATTTACAGCCCAGACTCATCTGAAGAGGCAATGACTTGCTGGATAACCCGGCCTCGCTGAGCCTAAGTTTTCTCATCTGCAAGATGGGGGAGATGACAGGCTCCACCTGCCCAGGCTGTTGGGGGTGATACACAGGGCCTGGCATGCAGCCTGGGCTCTGCGGGCAGCAGCGGGCACCTAGTGGTGACGTGGCCCTTGTTCAACCTTGGGCGCTGGGGAGACCCAGGACAAGTGAGTTCCCTCAGTTTCCTCCTGTGTAAGGTAGAGGTGACAGTGCATCTACCCTAGGGGGCTGGGAGGACTAAACAAGTGAACACTTGTGAAGTGTGTGCAGCGGTGCCAGGCGGGAGTCAAGTCCACATTAGCGCAGGCTGCTCTTCACGGCCCCCTTTCGTGGGCTGCTGCATTCATTAAACGAGATCGTATGGAGGAAGCAGCAGGCACACGGCTTTGGGACACACTTAGTTCTCAGGAAAAGGAGCCTGTCCTCTCCGCTCTCCCTACCTTCTATCCCGCTTCCTACAAACTCTGATCCTCCAAGCTGAGAGGCAGGCAGGGCTGCATTCAGATCCCAGCTCTGCTACTTACTTGCTGGGTGACCCTGGGCAAGTGAATTCACCCCTCTGAGCCTCAGTTTAGTTATCTGTAACTGTTCCTGTAATTATTAGTGGACCCTGCCTGACCTGCGCACTCTGTTGGCCTCCCCAGGAGCGGACTCCCACAGCTCCTGTGCTGGGGGGCAGAAAGGGGGGTGCCAGGGCTGGCCCTCAAGGGCAGGGATGCCCCCCAGTGGAAAGCCTGGCAGAGTGAGTCAGAAGCCTGGGAAAAGGCATCTGCTAATAACCCCTGAGGGTCGGTGTGGCTCACGCCCCTGAGAATGGGTGTGCAGGCCAGGCGGTGGGGCAGGAAGCTGGTTCGGGGCAGGCTCAGGCTAAGGCACCCTGCCAGGCAGCTCCACCCGGGCTAGGGGTGCGGTGCCAGGCTTGGGAGAAAGGCAGCACCAGACCTTCCCTGGAGTCCTCCCCACCAAAGAGACCTTACGAGTCCACACCCCAGGACGAAGTCCAAACCACCACTGGGCCTGGCCCACAGAGGCCCGCCCACCCCTCCACGTTCCCTGTCTGCCCAGCACTACCAGCCAGACCAAACTCCCAAGTCCCCAAGTGCACCAGCTCCTTCTCACCTCCAGGCCTTGTACAGGCTGCCCCCGGCCCAGAACACCTCATTTCTACCTCCAGCGACTTTCTAGCCCCTCCTCCTCCTCCAGGTCTCAGCTCCCCTTTCCCCTCTCCCCCAGGCTGGGTCAGGCACCCCCTCTGGGCTCACACAGGGCCCTGGGCTCCCCCCGCCCGCCCCAGCCCTGAGCACTGCTGGAGACGGGTCTGCCTCCCCACTGGAAGGCGGCCATGGCCATGAGGGCAGGGCTGAGGCCGTGTCCTAGCTGTGAACGAATGCTCGGAGCGGATGGATGCCCCACTAAGCATCCCCTCTGAGCCACCACCCTGCTCTCAGAGAGCTCACAGGCTGGGGTGCGGGATGCAGGCAGACACCGACGACCCCGGGAATAAAGGGGCGGCAGCAGCGACAGCACACAGCTAAGTGTTCCAACACTCACCATGTGCCTGACGCTGTAAGCGATTACCTTGCTCACTGTATCCTTAGAGCAGCTCTATGTGATGTTATCACATCTCCATTTGACAGATTAGGAACCTGAGGCCCAGAGAGGTGAGGGCACTGACCCGAGAAGCCAGGATTCAGTTCTCTGCCTGCTTAAGGTCCTGCTCCCCTAGGCACGCTGGGATGTGCTCCCCCCCACCGCTGCCACCGTCCCCACAGTGCCCTGCACGCCCTCCAGGGACACACCGTCGTGGTCACGAGTGCAGGCTCTGGGGCCAGGCCTCCAGGGTCTGTATCCAGGCCTTCCAGGGCAGGCAGCCCTACCTCTCCAGCCTCCCTCAGCTTCTAGAAAGCGAGGGAGGTTGGAGAGGTGGAAGGTGGCTGTGAGAATTTAACATCAGGCCCATCGCAGGGCCCAGCAGCGAGCGAGTGCCTGTTCCAGGGCCTGGGGCTGCTGCGACTGCTCCTATAACTGGCTGCCTGGCTGGGAAAGGGAAGTGACCCTGCCAGGCTCCCGCTCCTGGGGAGGGTCGTTTGCTCCAGGTTGGAGGGGCCTAGTGGGTCCCAAGGCCTGTTGGGTCAGAACTGAATGCTGGACTTTTCTTTAACAAGTGGGATCTGGGTTGTATCCGTGTCAGTATCCAGATTCTGATAGTGATGCCAGATATGTCACTGGGGAAAACTGGGAGAGTGGGATCTCTGTATTACCTCTTACGGCTGCATGTGAAGCTACAACGCTCTCAAAATAAAAAGCTGGTTTTAAAAAGTGGTATTTTCAGCTCGGGGTATTCACAGGCAGTAACAATGACTCGAATCAATGAAACGATAACATAGGCTTGTGATCCCCACGTGAAGCCATGGGGGCTGCGCGTGTTTGGGAATTGGGAACTCTTTGGATTTTAGAAAGGTGACACAGTGCACCCGCGTGCTGTATGTTACAGGACACCTCCAGCAAGTCCAGGTGGCACCTGGTAACCACACACACTCCCGTTTCTGCAGTGAAACTTCTAGTCGCACTACATGGGGGCAAACAAGACCATCAACGACCTATTAGTTCAGGTCAGATTTTGCCACCAAATGAGTTGCCCAAACTTACCAGACTATTTTTCACAATGGCTCGGGTTTAGAACTGAGGTGAAGGACTGTAGTCTGGGAGCAAAAGCTGACTTCAGGGGACCCACATGACAACGTGTGGCGGGCCATTACGATTATTTCCAATGCAGAGGTGATGGGATGCAGCCCAGAGAGAGGCCGTGCCTGCCCGTGGCACACGGGCAACCAAAGAAGCCAGGGGTCTGGGGGAGGCAGTGGGAAGCAGGACACTAGCGTTTTCACCCCACGGGTCGAGACCCTCCAGTGAATTCATCTAGGAGGTCACACCAACATTCCTTCCATAATAAATCAGAGTGAGACCATCGGAGTACGCTGCCTGAGCTAAGGGCGATGATTATGTCAACAAGTCTGGGACCAGGCTGTCCCTTCCTGGCTGCGGGACCTTGGGGCAGTGACTACTCTCTGGGCCTCGGTCTTCTCACCTGTAAATCAGGGATAGTAAGAGTCCCCACTGCGTAGGGTTGTCATGAAGATCACATGAGTTACCACAGCACGAAGGTCACCAGCGCGCCCGGCCCCTGAGAGCGCCATGTCAGGTGTCAGCTGTGACCGTTCCTGTTACTATCATACGTCCATACCTTAGCGGGACGGGCGTTCGTACAGGCTAGCGAGGCAAAACGCATTGCTAACTGACTGTGTTGGGCTATACTGTAAGAAGAAACCCAAACGCAAACCATATTACAAACCAAACCCCAAAAATCCCAGGAGAGGGTGAGGAGTGCTGAAGGAGTCCCCCAGATCCGGCCCGGGCCCGTGTGACTCACCACCTGAGTTCCAGCCACAGACGGGAAAGAACACAGGTGGAATCTTCTGAGAAGAGGACCCAATAATGGGGCGGGGAATCCTGGAGCCAGAGTCCCCCGGAAAGGATGAGCTTGGAGATGAGGGGCGTTGGTGGGGGGGAGTCAACATGGACCCATGGAAAGGGGAGATCAGCTCCTGCCCTGGAGGGAGAGCAGAAGAGAGAGGCCCCCACCCCCCCGCCCCCTAACAAGACCCTGTGCCTGCACACAGCCCTTCCTGGGGGCCGCAGGCTCTTCCCCAGACACCCCCAGGAGAAAGCGCACCCAGTACTGAGCAGGGGCAGGCCCTACTCTGAACGTACTACTCTTGCCGAATCCTCACAAGGCCACTGAGGCAGGCTCTGCTGTTCTCTTCCGTTTACAGATGAGGACACTGAGGCCGAAGATCCAAAGCTCTCAGAGATACACAGTTCAGAGCCGGGCGTCCTGACCGCGGAGCCGGTGCCTCCAGCCCCTGCACGAGTGACCTTCAGAACTTGAGACTATGACTCACAGTAAGAAATAGATATTTTATCAAATCTAATACACATCCGTATTCACATAAATGAAAAATACTCTTTCACAAATATATACGTACTTCCTCCAAACAATGAACTGCTGTCTTCTTCTCTATTCTATTTGATGAAGACAAAAGTGCTGGTCTCCAACTGTTACACTGACTTCACGGCCCACTAACCATTACAAGCATGGACTATGGGTTCAAGTCTCAGCCCTGCCACTTCGCTGCTGGGTGACCTTGGAGGAGGGACTTCCTCTCTCTAGACCTCTTTTTCCTTCTTGTAAAGTGGATTGAACGCATTTTCCTTCTTGTAAAAAGCACGTCAAGAGCTCACAGCAGAGCTAGGCCCACAGTGAGTAGGCAGGTGAGGAAACTGAGGCTGAGAAAAGAAAGGTCCTTCACCTGAGGGCCCAGGCTGCTGTGAGACAGAGCCTCAGGCTCGTTGTTTAACCAAGGTCACATCTTGGTTCCGCCTCCAAGGATGCCATGATTTAAGAGGGGGCCTGGGCACATCCTCCGTGAAACTCCAGCGTGTCACAAGATAGCCCTGGAGGTAGAGACTCTGGATGGCGAGTCACCCCAGGGCCCAGCCCCTCTGCCCTGCACCCAGAGTCTGATGAAACATGTCAGAAAGGACGGCCTGCAGGCAGGCAGCTGGCCCAGGCGGGCAAGGATCTCAGGCTCGTGCAGGGGCTCCCCAGGGCTGCTGGCAGAGCCCTCACAGGGAAATGGGCCGTGACCCAGCCCCCAGGGCATCCGCAAGGCCCGGGAGAAAACTCAGATGCAGTATGTCCACAAGACGGCTGCAAGTGACCTCTCAGCCTTATGGAATATGCGGGGCGAGGCCCCAGTCTGGGCCAGAGCTGTGCCGCAGACCTGTGCTTGGGGTTCCTCTCATCTCCTGCCCCCTCCCGTCTCCTCCAGGCCCCTCCCCCCATTTGGGGACCTGCAGAAAAGCCCTGCCCCCATCCAACCCCACCTGTCTTCCGAGTTACTCATTACTGAGCCCTCCAGCCCTATGATCTTTATGCACACCACTTCACCAGAGCCCAACAGCCGCCCAGGAGGTGGCCACTTCTCTTGTCACCATTCTCCAAATGAGGACGCCAAGGGACAAGGGAGAGGCTTGGCTGGGGAACGGCCTGGGAGCCCACGCTTGTAAGGGCTCTGTTCCGCTGCTCCTTCCTCCCTCCTCCTCCCGGGGGGTCACCCCAGCCCCCTCCTCCATTCCGCCCCTCAGTCTCTGAATTATCTCCTCCTCCAGGCCTCTGCCCCACCCTGATACAGGTGCCCCTGGCCCAGCGCCTGGCTCGAGCCTGCACTTGGCCTGACAGCCGCCCTCCTCTCGGGGCCAGCAGCCAGCCCCAACCGTCTGACCTGGCTCCCTCCAACTGCAGCCTGTGGCTCTCAGCCTCCCCTGTCGCCTCTCCCGACACAACAGAAGCCGCTCAGAGTGCGTGACGAATGACATGAAAGGAGGGAGTGCCGGGTGCGTTGCGGGGAGGGGGGCAGAATGATCATTCATTCAATGAACACTAAGCCCCTGTTGGATGCCAAGCACCAAGCCAATGACCAGAATAAACAAAACCCCTACTCTCGAGGAGCGACTCTCTCGAGTGGGAAAGACGCAGGCCGGAGGGCTGGGCTGCCTGCGTTCAGACCCCAGCTCTGCCGCTCGCCTGCTGCGTGCTGGTGGCAGGGGACTTGAGCCGTCTGGGCCTCAGTCACCCCATCTGTACGATGGGAGTAATCACAGTTCCCACCTCGCAGGGCTGCCGCACAAGTCACTCGGCCAGCTGACGAGAGGCGTGTAGAGCATGCCTGGCACGAAGGCGTGTACTCTGGGGGTCCTTACCACTAGCGCTATCATCAGAGCACTTACAGTGATGGGGTGGCAGATGAGCGAGTGAACTGGTGAATTCTTGCCGTCCTCTGGGTCCCCTCCCTTGTCACCTCGTTAAAACACACCCCCCGTTTCCTGTCCCTCTACAGCATATCACCCTAGTCTATTTTCTCCCAGGCCCATATCCTCACCTGCAACGATTCTGTGTACCCTCACAATGACGGGTTTGTTTTTTGCCCTCCTCCGAATTATAAGCTCCACCAGAAGAGCTGTGTGCCTCTTGTTCACCAACAATAACAGCAACAATTATCATAATACTTAATTATTACAGAACAGCCCTTAGCATGACTACATGCTAGGGGCTGTTCTAAACACTTGGAAAGCAGAGGCTCGTTTATTCTTCACAGCAACCCTGAGAGGTAGGTCTTACTGTCCTCCCATTTCACAGATGTGGGAAAGAAGGCACAGAGAGGCCAGGCAACTTGTCCCAGGTCACCAGGCAACGATGGCAGAGCTGGGCTACAAGCCCGGCTGGCATCTGTTGGATGAGCAAGCGGTGAGTAAACGTGTGAATGGCCTCCGCAGACCTTCCCCATCTAGTCCAGCCGCACACCCAGAGGCCGTCCTCCCCCAGCCCGCCCCGCCCGGCCCTCAGCACCCGCCCAGCTCAGAAGCTGCAAGCTGGCTCGCCCCCCGAGGCCCGGCTCACCGTCTCGTAGTCGCGCAGGGCGGCCCGGAACTTGCCCAGTGCCATGTTGCTGGCGGCCCGGCGGTAGTAGCCCTTGATGTACCTCTTGTCCATCTCGATGGCCCGCGTGGCGTCGGCCAGCGCGTAGCCATAGCACTCAGTGCGCAGGTAGGCCAGGCTGCGGTTGCCATAGTAGATGGCATTGCTGGGGCTCAGCTCGATGGCCTGGCTGTAGAACTTGATCGCGTTCTCGTAGTCCTTGGCTGTGAAGATGGAGGAGGAGACGCATGAGGCAAGGCTGCCACCGCCCAGACAGAAGAGGCCCCTAGGCTGGGTACTCGCCCAGTCCCCCAATTTACAGATGGGGAAACTGAGGTCCACAGCTGAGCTCAGAAACGTCTCTTCAGCCCACCCCGCTTCCCTGTCCTGACTTGTCCCACCCTAGCACAGGCCTTGTCTCCTCAGGCCCAAATCCCTAAGACCCCAAATCACTTCCACACACCCATCCACCCAACCATCACCCCCCACAAGGCCCCAGGTGGACAATACTTCTTCCAGGACTTCAGGAGGGTCTTACTGAACGTTCCCCATGGCCTGGAGAGGATATGTTACTGAGTGCCAGACCTGAGCTGTGAACCAGCAAATGTGAGTCTGCCCTGAGCCCCTTGGTTGTCCAGCCCCCCAAAGCAAGTAAACAAGCCCGAAAAGGGGTTCTAGTAGGAGAATAGGAAGTGGGAAAGGAAAAGGAACCTACTTAGGTCTCAAGAAGGGGACATTTCAGCAGAGACCCAAAGGAAGTGACAAACCAGACCAGAGGAAGAGCTTTCCCAACAGAAGGAACAGCAGGTGCAAAGGCCCTGGTGGGGGGGGGGGGAGGGGTGACAGAGTATTATTTCCAGGACCAGCAAGGGGGTGGTGTGGCTGGGGTGGAGTGAGCTGGGGGAGGGCAGGAGATGAGGGCAAGGAGGCTGGCAGGACAGATCCCAAAGACCACAGCCAGAGCTGGGTGTGGACATCAATGTTCTAAGTGTGGAGTGACAGGAGGTGACATCTGGCCAAGGGGAAAGGTCAATTTTATTTGAAATGAGCTACGGCCATGCCTTGCACGTTACATCTCGGCCCGTGGAATCCTCACATCCCCACGGCATAAGCACCGCCTGGTGCTCACTTTACAGCAAGCCACAGAGGTCTTGTTCAAGGTCAAACACTCAGTTTGTATCTGCAGAGCTGTGTTGGGCCCCGCCCGTGTGGCCATTCAACAGGCAGGAGACCAAAGCTAGGAGGTGTGCCCGAACTGCGGGGCCGCGATGCGCCAGGGGCCACGTGGGGCTCTTGGTACCTGAGTCGCCTCACTGAACCCTCACGGCAACCCTGAGGACAGCTGCTTTAGCCCCATTCTCCACACGAGGCTCTAAGAGGGAAACCCCATCACACAAAGTGGCAGGCAGGAATTCTGAGCCAGGCCAAGACCCAAATGCTCCCACTCTCATCCTCCGTACCAGGTGGCCTCTCAGTGGGAGCCTGGCATAGAGACAGGCACAGACACAGGGGCAGGTAGCCTGGGCCCAATCCCTGGCTCCACTCCTTACTAGCTGTGTGTCCTTGGGCAACTTACGTGCCCACTCTGGTCTAAAGTTTCAGAGAGTCCTCCAGACACTGAGCCTAAAATGAAAATTCCTGCCCTAACTCCCACTATTCTTTTCTCCAGAGCCATCTGATAAACCATGGCTTTCCTTTGTTTTGTTTGCTTATAATCCATCGTCGCAATTTGAACCTAAGCCCCATAAGGGCAGGGGCCCTGTTTGTCTTACTTCTTTGAACCCTTGCCCTGTCTGAGGACACAGCAGCCCCCAGCCCTGCCCTCCTGGGGCGCACAGTCCAGCTGGGGGGTGGGAGTGACACAGCACACACAGATCCACCCCCAGAGTGTTTACAGCTGGGGCAACCCAGAGGGGATGCTGGAGCTGAGACCTGGAGGAGGAGAAAGAGTGAGTCAGGTGAAAAGAATGGAAGAAGAGGATTCCAGGCTCCATGAATGGTTCCTGAATGAAGGAAGGAAGGAATGAAAGAAAGAGAAAGACAGGACACACCTACACTAGAGAAAGAAGCCAGGTGCTGGGAGATGCCAGGAACAACGTAACAGCGATTCCTTCTGCAGGCTAATGTCTGGCAATCTTTCAAATGGCCCGGATGTCACCTCCTTTGGGAAGCCTTCCTTGACACCCAGGCTGGGTCAGGCACCTCTCCGGCTGCCTCGGCCCCTGGGCTCCTCTATCCCAGCCCTGCCCCCTCTGGGTAGTCACCGTTAGGCGATGGGTGTGTCCCCCAGGATGGTGAGCGCTGGAGGGCAGGCCCAGGACTTCCCAGAAACACGCAAGGGCAGAACCAGGCAGCCCGAGTCTGACTGACCCTCCCTGGAACACCAACACCTTCGAGGGCTCCTTCCAGCCTCCCGGCTGGGCTCCAGAGGCCGACTAGCCAGCGCTCTTGCCGGGCCGTTCGGCATGGGGTGGGGAGCCTGGTGTCCCGGAGCCTGACATCTGGCTCTGAGGAGCCCGACCACGAGACCTGGGGCAGACAGCCTCCCCTCTCTCAGCCTCAGCTTGCTCATCTGAACTGCGGGAACCACCGGCGGCCCGGCCTCACGGGCTGCTGGTGAGGGTTAAAGGAACTCCTGGATGAAATGTGGCTACAGCAGAGAAAGAGGTCAGCAGAGGCTTGTAAACGAAGTGAATAAATGCCTAACTGAAAGGAAGAGACTAGAGCAGAGGAAACAGGAGGGGCCTGTGCTTCACACAGCTACCCAGTGGCACCAGATCCCAGCCCTGCTCTATGTGCTCAGCAAATATGAGCGCATTTAATCCTCAAGAGAGGCCCCATTTTAGAGGAGGAAACTGAGGCACAGAGAAGTTAAGGTTTGCCCAGGGGTCACACAGCAGGTAAGAGGAAGAAACAAGATTTGAATCCAGGCAGCTGGAGCTCTTAAGCCTGCCTACAAACTCTTAGACTCAGAGGCCTCCTGGGGGGTCAAATAGAACCCCTCTCTTTTTACAGAAGGGGGTGGGGGGCAATGAGGCCCAGAAAGAGGGGAAGAGAGCTGAACGACATTGGGGATCAGGCTCCGCCCCACCAGGGCCTCTGGAATGGGCCTGAGTTCACAGAAGTGATCCAGCCATGCTGGCGGGGGCGGGGGGCCTGGGGCCCCTCTTCTCCCACCATGTTGAGCCCCTGGGGCCCCTCTTCTCCCACCATGTTGAGCCCCTGGGACCCCTCTTCTCCCACCATGTTGAGCCCCTGGGGCCCCTCTTCTCCCACCACGTTGAGCCCCTGGGGCCCCTCTTCTCCCACTGGCGCCAGGACGGCTCCAGGTGAGGCTGTGGGTAAGGACTCTGAACGTGGGCGCCAAGCACGTGGTGAGGAAGGGGGATATCCGGGCTGTGCTGCTCACACACTCTGACCTTGGGCAAGCGGTTTCACTTCTCAGAGCCTCAGCTTCCTCTATAAAACAAACAGGCCCGCTCCCACCTAGTGCTCGGGGGAGGATTAAACAAAGTGGTGTACCTGGCCACCATGGGGGCTCAATTAAGGCGAGCTGTAATTATTCTTTTTATTGTTATTCCCCCAGCCCTGGAGACTGGGGCTCTGTGCCTGCAGCTGCCTGCCAAACAGCAAGGGACCTGGACCAGAAGGGGCATTCCCCTCCGTTCCAGCTCAATGCCAGGACCGCTGGCTACCTGCCCAGTCTCAGGCCTCCTAAGAGCTCAGATCCCAGGTCCTGGAGGGCAAGGAGCCCTTCCCGATGGCCCGCTGTTTCCCAGAATTCTTCCCTCGCCACAGCATCACCCCCATACTTGCTGCCCCTCTCAATCCCCATTTCAGGAACAGCCCCACCTTCCACACCTCCCCCAGCTGGAGACTGGACCCTGTCCTGGACACCTGATCCCTCAAGCCCCAAAGCCAGGCAGTCACCCTGTCCTGTCAAGTCAGCCTCCAGAACATCTCTCAAATCTATTCTCTCACTTCCAAGCCGAGAACCCCTCTCTGCCCTGGTCTGGCCTTCATCCTCTCCTGCCCAGGTTCCTGCCCCAGCCTCCTCCCAGCTCTCCCAGCGTACGCCCCCTCCTGCCCCTCCAGAGGGGTCTTCCTGAAGCACAAACCCAATCCAGTCCTTCCCCACTCAGAACCATCCACGGCTCCTCGAGTCCTCAAGTGGAAAGCTCAGGCTCCTGCCTGCAGCCTCACAGTAAACTCCTCTGGCCTCTTACACTCCAGCCCCACTCACTTCCTTGGTGCCGGGCTCACCTCTGGGCCTTTGTCATCCAGCTCTTCCTGCCTGGGGTTCCCTCCTCCCTCTCTCCAGGCAGCCGCTGTCATTCTCCCTCTGAAACATTTCTTGAGTCGATTTCCGTCTCTCCAGCCTAGTGGGCAGCACCCCCCTCCCCACTCACCTGTCCACCATTCTAGTCTCCTTCCTGGTCTCCAGCCTTGCCCTCGGGTCCAGTCTCTGCAAGGCCGCTGAGGGATCACCTTCAAACGCGCTAATCAGACTGTGTCGCTCCTCTCTTCAAACCTTCCTTGGCTTCCTACCACCCTCGGGATCACGTCCCTGAGCTGCCTCCAGGGCTCTACCTTCCAGCCTCACCTCTCACCAGTCCCACCTCCTTCTCGCTGCTCCGGCCTGACCTGACTTTCCCACTCTTAAAATCTGTTCGTGCTCCCACCAGAGGACAGCTCTCCACTAATGCTCTGGTTTCCTCCCATGCCCCACCCCTCCTCCAGGGCTCTGCTGCTGTAGCTCTCCTCTCTCTCTTCTGCAGGATCAACTCTCTCTCTATAGGACCATACTCTTAGTCTCTTCTATTCTTAAAAAAAGGCACCCTCCCCCCCCCATTTCTCCACTCCCTCTCAGAACCAAAATTCTCAAAACCCTTGTCAACACTTGCTGTCTCCACTTCCTCCTTTCCCATTCACTCTTCAGCGCCCTTCCCTCTGGCTACCATCGCCATCATCCCCTAGAAACCGCTCTGGTCAAGGCTCCCACCAACATGTTATGGAGGCAAATCCAACGGTCAATGCTCGGTGCTCGCTTTGGCAACATCCGACCTCAGGTACAGCCCCTCCTTCTAGAAGCACTCTCTTCTCTCAGTTTTCCTGATTTTCCTTCCACCTCACTGACCACTCCTACTCAGCCTCTTCTGTTCTAAACCTTAGAATCCCTTGAGGTTCCGTACTAGGCCCCTTCTCTTCTGAGGAGACCTCACCCATTTCCAGGGTGTTCCAGTCCGCGCATAGGCTGATCATGCCCGAATTCCTCTCCAAAGAGTTCCAGACTGGCCCGTCTACCTACTCAACGTCTCCTCTTGGATAGCAGAGTCAAATCCACACTAGTCTATGCAGTGACTTGTGACACCCTACGTGATCTGGCCCCTGTCCTAAGCCTACCTTGTACCTGTTTCCCTACTAACTCATTAAAGTTCCAGCCAAGCCAGCCAGTCTCTTTTCATTCCCGACCTCAGGGCCTTTGCACAGGCAGCTCCACCCACCTGGGACACTCCTTCCCAATTCTCCTTCTCAACTTAAATGCCTTCTCCTCAGTACGATCTTCCTTGACCGCCCTCTCTAAAGTACTAGCCTCTAATCCTTATTCTCTACTTCACACTCCGTTGGGGTTTTTCCAAAGGACTCATCACAGCTTCTAAATATTTTATTATTTATGTGTGTTTACTCAATATCTGATTCTTCTACTAAATTACAAGCTATATAAGGGCAGGGCTACATCTGTCTCATCTGCTGCTACATCCCTAAAGTCGAGCATGGTCCTTAGCACATAGCAGATGCTCAATAAACGTAATGAATTAATGAATGAATGGGTGCCCCCACATCTTTCTTTCCCAAGATCCTAAGTCATACTATTCTTGGGATTGCCTCACCTCTACTCCCAGAACCTCCCTTCTCCTGGTGTAACCCCAAATCTCCTACTTCCTTGTCCTCCCATCTAATGATCTATTCTTCACTGCCATGATTTCCTGCTCTATTGGGACCGTTCCCCCCTCCCCCGCACTTGGTGTCTCTCCACTTGGTAGCGCCATCACTGCTCCGCCCCATGTCACTACTTGGTAGCGCCCTCTTCAGGTCTCACCATAAGCTGGCACCTCTGGGGTCTCACATTTGTTAGTGCCCTCATTCCCGTCCCCCTCCCGTTTCACACTTGGAAGCGCCTTCCTCAGTCTCCCCACTTAGCACCCGCTCCGTAAGCCACTTCTAGGTGTCATCCCTTCTCTCAGAAGGCCCCTCTGTCGCCCCTTGGTAGCGCCATCCTCGGCCTCCCCACGCCCAGTCACTTGGTAGTGCCTGCCCCGCGCCCAGGCTGCCGCTCCTCGTTGCCATGGTTCCGCGCGGGCCCGGCACCCCATGACCTGGGCCGCTCTCCACCCTCCTTCGCTCCCTCCAGGGCGGGCGCACCTTTGAAGTAGTCGTTGGCCTGTGTCTTGAGCTCCTCTGCCCGCTTCAGAGCGCCATCAGCCGGGGGCTCATCCCGGGGGGGCTCAGCACACTCAGTCCGCTCGCCCTCCGCCATCGCCATGCCGCAAAGCGACCCCCCACCCTGGCAACCGCGGCCAGCGGCACCCGGCCGAATCGTCGCGAAGGAGTGCCGAGTTGCCGCTGCCGCTGCTGCACAAGTGTCGTAAAGCGCGGGCCCTGAAGGCTCCCTTCGCGCGCCTGCGCAGGGCGCTTTAGCCGTAGAGCGCGCGGAGAAGGTGACCAGAGGGCCCCCTGACGGCGCCCTTCCTAGCATGAGCCAATGGGGAAGGCGAAAAGGGGCGCGCGGGCAAAAAAGTCCCGGCGTGGCCCCGGCTCCCAAAGTTCCGTGTTCCGAGCTGCAGAAGTTTCTCGGGGTCTTAAAGTGGGATTTCCCTGCCGTCTTCTCCCGTTGGTAGGTGGGTTGCGAATGCTGCTGGTGGGTGTGGCTTTTCTGCGAGGCAGCACCATGCCCAACGCGGAACCGGAGCCGGGGGTCCAGCCCTTCTGTCACTTTACCTGCGTGACCTTAAACAAAGAAATCTTCCCTTCCTCTCTAGGGCCTCACTTACCCCTCTCTGAAAAATGGGCGGTTTCTCAAACCAACACCAGAAAGGGCCAGTGTTTCTAAGTTATTAATTAAAGGTGCCCTGGATCCCCTAGCCCTGAGCTAGGGTTAGAAGTTTGTTGCACCATTTCCTTTCTCCTTCCTCACCCCCCAGTCACCAGCCTTCCATGGCTCCTCAGTGCCCTTAGGAGAAAACCCAGACTTTTTCTGATGACCTAAGAGACCCTGAATAGTTTAGCCTCAGGCAACATCTCCAGATGCCACTCCTATCCCCAATCTTCATTCACTGTACACCGTTCCAGACTATCCTTCCTAAACCCACAGCTACTCAATACCGAACTGTAGCACTAAATCCTTTAAGGCTCCGCTCTGGCGCCCCTCCTGGGGATAGCACGAGCTATCCCACCCCCAAAACTTCTTGTCCTGGCAATCTGACCCTACCACATCCAACAATCACCCGAGAAGGTAAATACTAGTATCATCTCCATTTTACAGATAAGTACACTGAGATTTGCAGAGGTCAACGTATTTGCCCAAGGTCATACAATAAGAAAGTGGCAGAGCCAGAACTTGAACCTGTCCCACCTAATTCCTGTGCTCTTAATTCCTACTCTACTGTTCCTGTATGCTCCAGAGCCTACGCTGTGGGTTAGATTTTTGAGTTTTTTTTTTTTTTTTTTGGTGTGTGTGGGAAGAATGCCATAATGGATTTGAATCCTGGATTCCAGTCCAGCACAGCCCTTCCCTGCTGTGTGACCTCGGGCAAGTGATCGTCCTCTTTGAACCTCAGTTTCATTCTCTGCAAAATGGGGATAATAACTGTCTATTGTATAGGATTAGAGGAGAGTTTGATAAGATCACGTAAGTAAAGTGACAGAGGGCCTGCCACAGTGTACGTACTTTTTATATCCACTCCGTTATAAGTACTCAAAGTGGGACAGAGTACCTAGAGCTGATGGGGTGGGGGCGGGGGGGGGCGGGCAGCTCTCAGGAGGTTGTGGGAGGACCTCACCCAGCTGAGGTAGGCAGGGAAGACTTCTTGGAGGAGGGGTTGTCTGAACCAAGATCTAACGTATGAGTAGGAGATAATCAGGTGAAGAGAGGGGAGAAGAGAAAAAGGCATTTAAGGCAGAAGGAACAGCAAGTGCGAAGGCTTAAAAGTGGCTTTCTTTTTTTAAATTTTTATTTATTTATTTATTTTTTGACACACCGTGTGGCTTGCGGGATCTTAGTTCACCCCAAGCAGGGATTGAACCCGGGCAATGGCAGTGAAAGTGCCAAGTCCTAACCACTGGACCACCAGGGAATCCCTAAAAGTGGTTTTCTTCCTTTGAAAAGATTACTTTGTGGAACATAGGAGAGGGTTTATGAGGGTGACATGATAGAACAGCACACCCGTCCACACATGAATCTGTAGACACACAATCTCTCTTTTGCACGTGCCCGTGCGCACACACACACACTCAAGTACAGAGAATCATGTCACACAGACAGACATCAGTACACAGAATTATACTGTCAAACAGCCCCATACGTGCATCCAGAATCACACCACCACACAGACAACACACAGGTACCAAAAAAAAAAGAAAAATCGCAATGCCTCCTACACTCAGGAACACAGAAATCCAAAGTAATGAGAAACACACATAAGGCTGAATCATTTCACCCAGACACGAACACATGTAGGAGGAATTACAACCCTCCCCATACACAGGTTCACAGAATTATGTCACAATGACCCACACAGAACGAAAACATCACCAGACACACAACGTTACATAGACCTGTATCACAAAGTGACGTGGACACCCAGTCATCCGGTGCACCCACACCCCATGAAGCGACCCCACAGATGAGTCAACACACAGAGCTCTGGTGCCTACCAAGGTGAGATCTTTATGGGGGTTTAGAGATCAGTGGGTTTCAGAGCCAGCATGGCTGGTCCAGTCCCCTCCCCTCCCCCAGCCCACACAGTTCCCTCCATAGAGGGCCTAGGTCACCCCCTGAGAGAGGGAGGGGTCAGACCCTTCCCCTCATAGCACCGATCTGGACAGGCCATCCCTTTACAAAACAGTGAGAAGTGCCTTCCATAAAGGGGGTGAATTGGGTTGAGAGAGGGAGGCCTTTTCCTGTGGGAGACCAAGAATAGCACCATCGTCGAAAGAAGGTTGGGGGAAGGGGACGGGGACACATAGGTGGTGGTGGAGTACTGAGGAGTCCTGGCCTCTCTCCCCACCCCATGATATGCAGATAGGGCTGTGCGTGTGCCTGTGCGGCTGGGGAAGTCACCTGGATTGTGAGGGAGCCCCAGGTTCCCCAGATACCTGGGGTTAAGTAAAAGTAAGTACATATCTGGAGGGCTGAGGTGGGGAGGGAGGGGGTTCTAGGACAGAGAACTTTTAGGGATATGAGACTGAGAATGGAGAGGCTTGAGCATGAAGTCCATTAGCTCAAGGACCTGGAGGGTAGGGATCTGGAATGGGAAGACTTAAGGCAGAGAGCAGTAATTAGAGCAAGTTGAGTTGGGCGGGAAGCCCAGAATAGAGTTAGGAGGGTGGGGTCTGGAGTGAGGGAGTCAGAGGTCTTAAGATTCAGACCTAGAGGAATCTACAGGGCAAGGTCCAGATTCTAAAATCAGAAGCCTTTGGAGGCTGAGTTCTAGAGCCAGAAGAATTTGGATCTGAAATCAGAGGCACTTGGACGCTGTGAGGTCTAGAACCAGAGATACAGAGTAAGGACTAGAATTTGAAAAAGTCTGAAGACCAAGTTCTAGCACCAGAGGGATTTGGGAGTTGTAAGGTCTAGAATCAGGAATTTAAAGCTGTAAGGTCTAGAACCAGAAAAATTTATAAGGCAAGGTCTGTAATCAGAAGATGTTTGAAGGCTGAGTTCTAGATGCATGGTAGTTTGGAGTCATAAGATGTGGAATAAGGGGGAATTGGAGATTGTGAGGTCTAGAACCAAGGAAATTTATAGGACGAGGTCTGGAATCAGAAGACATTTGAAGCCCATTACTAGAACCAGAAGAAAGGGAGATCATCAGATCTGGAATCAGAGGGCCCTGGAAATTGCAAAGTGTAAAGGTTGTATAGTCCAGGACCAGTCAGTGGTAGCGATGATGAGGTCGAGAGCAAAAGAGAACTGGAACATTGTGTCTGGTTCTGAAAGTACTGGTTATAAGGTCAAGACATGAAACCCATTTTACTTCTTTTTGACGGGAGAAGCAAGTCTCGAGCGTAGAGTTGAAAAGGGATGAGCTGGGCATCATGAATCAAAATGATTGAGACATTACAAAGTCTAGATTTGGAACGAAATGCATTACAGATCAGGAAGACTAGAACCAATTCCAAGCTTGGGGATGTGGGGTTCCAACATCAGAAGAAATCTGGTTGTAAGAGCTGGAATCAGCAGGAGTGGGAAAGTGCGCCATTGAGAACAAGGGAGGTCTGTGGGGAGAGCTCTAGAACCAGAGGAAGGCAGAGAGTGAGTTCTAGAGCCAGAGGATTCTGGTGGTCCTAGGCCTGAGGGAGTTGGAGGTTGTGAGGCCTAGAACCAGACAACTTTGGAGAGCGTGAAGTAGAAAGATAGAGCTGGAGATTGTGAGGTCCAGAACGAGAAAAAGCTGAAGACGGTGAGATCTGGAATCACAGCGGTTTGGAGGATGCAAGGTCTAAACCAGACCACGTTGGGGGTTTTGCAGCCTAGAACCAGAGAAGGCCGGGAGTGGCACAGTCTAGAACCAGAGTAGGTCGAAAGCTGTGTGGTCTAGAACCAGAAAGGGTTGGAGGTGGTATGGTCTGGAAGCTACACCTGGGATAGGAAGACCACCTATGGAGTCGGGGTCCAGGTCAGGCAGGAGCCAGCAGAAGTCCAGAGCGGAGGGGTGGGCAGAGCTGGGTGGCCGCTTGGGAGGCTAAGGGCTCAATCAGGAGTCGCCGGGGGTGAGGTCTGGCCCAGAGGCCTCCCGTCCCCATTGACACCTGAGTTGGTGGGGAGATCAGAGTCCCACATTCTTATGGACCCCAGGCAGTTTGTAGCGATGAAAAACATATCATGAAAGCAACAAAAATAAAATTAAGAATGAAAGAAAGATGGATAGAAAGCAAGGTGCTTATGGTTATCAATACTCCCCCAAGCCCAGAAATGCAGGTCTGAGCCCCAAACTCCCCCACCCCTAATTACCGAAAATAAAGCCAAGAGAATTGGAGAAAAGGATGAGGTAACCGGTACTGAGAACCCCAAGGGAAGTCCTGAGAGAAGCAGGAGAGGGCCAGGGACCCCCTCCCAGAGGTCACTGAGCTGAGACCACCCCGGAGCACCCCCAGACAGTGGGGGTGGGGCAGAGGGGTGGGGACTGAGGTAGGCCTGAGGCGGGCGGGGGTCACCGAGAGGAGAGAGGGAACCCCTCTCCCGGCACCTCCATCCTGTGCATTGGCTGCCGGCTTGGAGTATGACTGACGTCCTTTCTTGGTGGGGGGGAGAAGGGAGATGGGAAGAGGACCTGGCTCAGTTGGCCTGGGCCAAGCCTGCCGCTGGCTGAAAGTGGCTCCTGGGCTGGGTGGTGTCCTCGTCCGGGTAGAGAGAGCGCAGGGAGGGGCCCAGGCCTGTGGGGGAAGATGGAAGGTAAACCAGTGGGGAGTTGTCACCCCAACCCGTCTTCAGACAGTTAAAAGCATGGCTGGTGAGGCAGGCGTGCCCGGATTCAAATAGGAATGAAATCTTAGGCAAGTGCTGTTCTCTGAATCTCGGGTGTCCAGATGTTAAGAAGCCTGGAGCCAGATGCCACCTGAGTTTGAATCCAGGCTCTGCTATTTACTTGCTGTATGAACTGGGACAGGTGACTTTACCTCTCTGTGCCTCAGTTACCTCACCTGTAAAATGGGCTAACAACAATACCTCCCCTGCCTCCCACAGGGCTGTCAGTGAGGAGTAAATGAGTGAATCCACGTAAAGTGCTTTGAACAGCGCCCAGTGAGCTGTGGTCATCTGGGAAACAGGGATACTTAGACCTACTTCATTCATGAGAATTCACTCATTCAAAAAATATTTGTTGAGCACCTACTGTGTGCCAGGCACTGGGGACACAGTAGTGAACAGGACAAATGAAACTTCCTGCCCTCGTGGGGCTGACATTCCAGTGAGGGGCGTCAGTTGGATCATGTACATAACAGATTTAGCACAAAGCTTGGCACAGAAAGAGCTCTAGATAAACGTTAGCTCTTCATTTACAAATATGTACTGAGGCCCTGCTCTGTGCCCAGCCACTGCCCAGCCTTGCACACACAGTGAAGCACAATGACCAAGACAGGCCAGGCCTCTGCCCTGTGAGGAGTAGACAGACAGTAATAAAATAATGTTACAAACTCCTATGTGAATGTAGATTGTGATGAGTGTTTCAAACCATAGCTTGGGAAATGAGGGACGGCTCTGTGGAGGGAGTCGTATTTGATCTGAGATCTAAAGGATGTGGTAATTAGACAAAGATTGGAGGGAAAAGCATTCCAGGCAGAGGGATCAGCATATGCAAAGGCCCTGAGGCAGCCTCCTCAAGCAAGATGACTTCAAAGTCCTCACAATGCCCCACAGTGGCCCTGTGGAATCTGCTTCTCTCCTCTCTTCTCTGTGCTTTAGCCACACTGGCCCGATTTTTCCCCATAGAAGACAGATACACTCCCACCTCAGGACCTTTGCATTCGCTGTTCCCTCTGCCTGGGATGCTCTTACCCCAGAAATTGTCACAACTCACTCCCTCACCTCCTTCAGGTCTTTGTTCAGATGGCACCTTCTCCATGAGACCACCCCTAATCATACTGTTTAAAATGGAAATCCCCCCACCGCAGAACTCCTTTTTCCTCTGCACACATTATTTTCCCAAGTAGCACTATTTTTCATCACGTGTACTCTTTACTGCATTTGTTTCTTTGTTCTGGACTGTCTCCCTCACTAGCATGTCAGCTCTGTGAGGGCAGGGGTTTCCGTGTGTTTTGTTCCCAGTTTTGTCTTCAGCTCTTAGGACAGTGCCTGGCACTTACTGTGTGTTTAGTGAATATTTGCTACACACATGAAGGAAAGAATGAATTAAAGGATAGTGACTGTGGCTGAAACGGAGGATGTGAAGCGGAGTGCAGTGTGAGACGAGGCAACAGTCAGACCCCGCAGAGACTGGAGTCCAAGATGAGGGGCTTGATCTTTCTCTGAAGGGCGCCAGGGAGGCATAGAAGAGCTCTGAGCAGAGGAAGGCCAGGGTCAGATTCGTGCTTTGGAAAGCTCCCTCATGGCCAATGCCTGCAGGTTTCAGGTGGAGCTATGGCTGTTCATAGTTGTGCTGGAAGGTGATGACAGCAGCACAGACAAAGCAGCTTGTCTCATACTCTGCGGGGTTGCGGGGCAGGGGGCGGTGTTCTGGGACCAGCATCACCTCAAGGGCGACATTTCTTGAGCGTTTATTGTGAAACAGGTCTCGTGCTAAGCTCTTCCTGGGCAACATCTCCACAAGTCCTCAAAACATCTCCTTAAAGTATGAACTCTTATATTGGGTGGGCCAAAAAGTTCACTGGGGTTTTTCCTTACAGAAAATAGGCGCCCCACTGACAAGAAGGGGGAAACCGAGACTCCAGAAGCAGAAACTATCTCCCAAAGCCACACAGCTGGGAATGACCAAGGGACAATCAGACACAGGCTTGGGGAGACCTAGACTCGGGCCCGGGCTCGGCTTCCACCTCAAGGGACAGCTTTGGCCAGCCCCTGCCTCCCTCAGGGCCTCTCTTTCCTCCCACCATGTCCCTGAGAAGAGGGAGGGGCTGCCTGTTTCCACTAAGGTCATGTCCAGGCACGGACAGCCCCCCACCAGCCTCAGACTCACCCCACCCTCTCTCAGCCATCTAAGGCACCTCCCACAGGAGATGGGGACCCAGAGCCTCTCTGTCTACCCAGGTTGCTACTCACCCAGGGGCTCATTCAGTTCTAGGAGGTGGGTGCTGGGATCCTGCTGGCTCCCTGGGGCTGGTCCTCCTGTCAGAAGGAAACTCTAGGGGACACAGACAAAGCCGCCATCATCATCATCATCCTCATCACCATCATCACCATCATCATCATCACCACCATATCCAAGGAGGCAGGATGGGGCAGTGGTTACGGGCACTGTGGTGTTCAGTGGCCGCTTATTGGCTGTGAATTTGGGTGAGTCACTGTCGCAGACGTCCTCCGTGGGTCCCTCCAGAGCCTTGTTCTCCCCTTCTTCGGTGCCCCAGCGGGCTGACCTGTGCGTGTCACATGTTGACTCCATCAACATGCAACCTTGCTCTGTGTGTTCCTTTGAGGTTCACATGATGGGAGATACCAGCAGGTGGGAGGAGGAAGACAAGGGGTATTTGATCTTCTAGCTGCTTCCCTGCTGGGTCATCTTGGGTTGGCTGTGTCCCTCCACGGAAGGTTTCAGCTCTTACAAGGTGGACCCTACTCTCTCCAGGATCTAGTGACCACCCCCCTGCCCTGTGCCTTCAGGCTAGGGATGGTGTTGCTAGCCCCGGGGTGATGCCTACACCTTTGCCAACAGTCCTGTTACTAAATTCTCCTCAACACCCCATTTGAACATGTTCTCTGTTTCCTGTCCAGTCTCTGACTGATGCAGTTGCTTACCCTCTTGTATGTAAATGTGAATAATAATAATAATGATAATATTTCAAGAGTGGCTGTAGGGATTGAATAATCATGCAAGGCACTTTGTGCAGTCAGCGTCTGGCACGTGGTAGGCACTCAATAAATAGGAGCTGTTGATATTACCAACCATACTCTCATGTTCAAACAGCCCTGTTCAGAGTGAGGAGCCCGAGGTGCTCTCTTGCTTGGTTGGCTTTTATACGCCCATTTATCAGTAGCCCACTAAGGAGCTGCTAAGGGCCTGATTTCATTACGTCTCAGGCCAGTCCTATGAAATGTAACTATCTGCTACTTCCCAGATGAGGAGACTGAGGCTGAGAGTGGTGACGTCACCAACCCAAGGTCTCACAGTTACTGAGTGACGGACCTGGGACTCGAACCCAAGTCAGTCTGACTCTAGGGTCTGTACTCTTAAAGCTACACTAATAATCCAAGGCCAAGACCTGTGCTAGGTTTGGGAGGGAGTGTTCCATGGGAGCAGAGAAGATTCCTAGAGATATTCACCCTTGTCTTTTCTCCCCTTACCCTGCTTATTTTTTCTTCTTAGCACTTACCACCAACTTACGTCTATTTGCAAAGCCCTTCGATACCTGTTGCCTGAACCAGCAGATCAAGGTCCTAGCCCTAGCTGGATGGCTGACCGTCCATTTGACCTTCAGCCAGGCCCTGCCTCTCTTGTTTTTCCATCTATAAAAACTAGGTTTAAGCCTGCTGGGTTCTGAGGGCCAGAGAATCCCACGAATCCCCATACATACCAGGCTGAGGGGAGGCAGCAGGAAGTTTCCGGGTTCTGGGCTGGGGGATCGTTTGGGGGGTCTCACTCCCAGCAGCTCCACCCCCTCTGCCTCGTCCTCTGAGCTCTGGGCCAGGGCCCTGGAGGAAGACAGGCAAGAATCTCAGAACCCAGCAAACCTGGGCAGGTTTGGGCACCAGTGTGAGCAGGTGATGAGCGTTCATTCACTCCCCCAAGCACCTATTTATTCCTTTACTCATACAGCCACCAATCCATCCATTCATCCATCTGCAAATCCATCTTCCCATTCATCTACCCAGTGATCCATCACCCACCCACCCACCTATACAACCACCATCCATCTATCCTTCCATGCGTCCACCTATCTATCCATCCACTCAGCCACCCACTCCCCCATCCATCCATCCATCCATCCATCCAACTACTATATTCACTAATTTCCTCCCTCTCTCACTTCACAAATCTTTATTAGGCACCCACTGTATATCCAGCTCCAAACTGAAAGCCTTGGAAAATAATGAGATGTATCCATGAAAGCCTTATAAGGATAGTAACGAGAGCACCCTGGAGCCTAAATGGGCACATGCCTACAATTTGGAGAGCAAAAACTTGAGTATTAGTAGTGTAACATCTTTGGAAGGGGGACGTGGATCCTCTGAAATTATATGCGAAATCATGTGTCTATATGTGTGTGTAAATCTTCTGGGGAAGGGTCCATGGCTTTCAACAGATACTCAAAGGTGTTAGGGAACTTAGTTCTAGGCAGTTTCTCTGACACCATGGCAATGTCCTCTTCACTATGACAAAAATTGTTACTAGGCCAGATAGAAATATATTCTAAAGGAGAGGGCCGTGGTTGACTGGTGGGATTTGGATAAACAATGAGAACAGTGGAGGGCACTCCAGAAGGAAGGCACAGCCTAGGCAAAGACATAAAGTTTGAAACAAACATGACATGTGCTGGGGACACTGAGGGCCTGGCTGGAGCAGACGTCAGGGTAGAAGGAATAATAAGGGATGAGGCTGAAGTAGGAGGCAGGAGAGAGATGGGGTCAGGGACCTTCTCTACACTTTTTTTTTTTTTTTTTTTTTGCCACGCCACTGCTCACAGGATCTTAGTTCCCCGACCAGGGATTGAACCCACACCCTCAGCAGTCAAAGCACGGAGTCCTAACCACTGGACCGCCAGGGAATTCCCTCTACGCTTCTTTACATCCCACCTCTACTGTGGCTCACCTCTTCCGAGCCCCAGCCATGGGGGAGGATGCTGAGGGGTCCCCTCTGGAGGGGCTGGAACAGCTCAGCCGGGGGTCACTCCCCCAGCGGGGCAGCAGGGAGGGCTCAGGGGTTGGGGGCGACATGCCGTGGAAGCTCCGTGCACGGGGCCGGGGAACAGCCCCTGGAGGTCTGTGGTAGGCCCTGGGTAGCTGCTCACTGGAGTTGAGCTGGAAGTCATCATCCATGGAGATGTAGGGGGCCAGCATCTCCAAGTCCAGAGCATCGACGTCCTGCGGAGGGCAGGAGGGAGTTAAGAGCATGAGCCTTGGCCTTGGGTGGGCCCGGGCTAGAGTCCCAGCTCCACCACTTCTGAGTTGTGTGCCTGAGGTCAAGAGTCTGAGCCTCAGTTTCCTCATCTGTAAAATGGGTAGAAGGACTCTGTGGTAGCCAGTTGCCAAGATGGCCCCCAAGGATCCTCACCTCTTGGTTTTCACACCCTAGTTTAGTCCCCTACTATGGTGACTAGGGCTGACCTGGTAACAATAGGATATTGAGGAGATGATGGTGTGTGACTTCCAACATTAGGTTGTAATGATACTGTGGCTTCCGTTGTTGCTGTGCTCTCTCTCTCTCAGGTCACTGGCTCTTGAGGGGAGCCCTCTGGAGAGGCCCACAAGGCAAGAAACAGACCTCTTGCCAACAGCCAAGAGAGGGATCTCGGAAGTGGATCTTCTAGTCCCAGTCAAGCCTTCAGATGACTGCAACCCTGCGTGACATCTTGACTGCAACCTCATGAGAGACCCTGAGCAAAAGCCACCCAGCTAAGTGACTCCCAAACCCCTGACCCTCAGAAGGTATATGAAGTAATACACGCTTGTATTAACCTTCGAAGTTTTACAGTAATTTGTTATCCAGAAATAGATAGCAAATAAGATTTTGATAAGGAGTGTGGGGTGTGGCTGTAACAAAAACCTAAAATGGGAGAGTGGCTTTTGCACTGGGCAGTGAGCAAGGGCTGGAAGGACTTTGAAGGGCCCGTTAGAGGAGGCCTAGATTGCCTTGAACAAGGCATTGGTCAAAATTTGAACCATGAGGAGCCTGCCACTGAGGGCTTGAAGGCAAGTGAGGAACACGTTATCCGAAGCTGGAGGAAAGGTTTTTGCTGGGAAGTGGCTGAAAGTTTAGCAACACTGTCACCTGCACTTTTGTGGAAAGTAGAAAATGTAACTAGTAAGCTGGGTGATCCAGCTAAGGAGATTTCCAGCCAAAGTGTTGAAGGGGCTGCCTGATTTCTTCTTGCTTACTTGGAGTAAAAGGCAAAGGGAGAGAAAAGATAAAGGAAGAAATGTTAAACAGGAAGGAGCTGGGGCTTGAAGGGCTTGAAAATTCTGAACCTCCCTGTGTACTGAAGAATTTTACCCAAAAAGAGGTTCGGCCTTTGTCCTGGCTCCTGGGAGGTGACATCTAAACCCTTGGAATTTGCCAAGTGATAGGTGGGTGTGTCTTGGCTACTCATGATGGACCCCTTGGACCACACCTGATAGTTTATTCTGACAAGACAACTCAGGACGGGGACAATCCATGCCAGAAAGGCCAACCATGGGATTTGAGGGCTGGGGCTTTGGGCCACGTGAAATCAGCCTGACCTCCAAGGAAAATGTGTGTGTGTGCTGGGGAAGGTGGAGATGGAGGTGGAATTCAACTACATTGGCAATAACTCAGTTGATCATGCCTACACAGTGAAACCTCAATAAAAACTCTGGAGACCAAAGCTGGGGTGAGCTTCTGGGACTGGCAGTATTCGATATGCATGTTTCCACACATCAATGCCAGGAGGGTAATACCATCCCTGGGGACATGAAAGCTTTGAACTTGGGACTTTCCCAGTCCCAGATTCCACCCTATGAATTTCTTCCTTTGGCTATAATATTCTTTTGCTATAATAAGACTGTAATCATAAATACAGTGCTTTCCTTAGTTTTATGACTAGTTCTAGTAAATTATAAAACCTGAGGGAGCCCATGAGAATCTCTGAATTTGTAGGCAGCTGCTCTGAAGTGAGGGTAGCCCTGGGGACCCCCAAACTTGTGGCTGACGTCAGAAGTCTTGGGCAGACTTGACAGTCTGGAGGATTGTGCCCCTCCCCTTGGGTTTGGCTGACTCTGGGAATTCCCCAGATGGCAAGTGATGCTAAAATTAAGAAATAGTTTCTGAGCAAAGAAGGGCACTCTCGGGAAAGCATGGTCTAAAGATTAAGCCCAGGGTGCGTTTATAAAATTCCTTGTTAAGACCTCAGAAAGACAAAAGGTGGTGCCTAGAATATCCTCAGTCAGACAAAAGGTACTCTAGGGTTTAAGGATGTGTCTCATAGGTCTTCTCAATCAAACAATAGGGCTTCTATTAAACCTCAGGGCACTGTCACTCAGCCATCTCAACAGAAGCCCGAGGTAGAGAAGGGTTTATCTCAGAGATTTGTGGGTATGGCTTTTGTCTAGTGGAGTGAACTCCAAAGAGATTCATTTAAGACATACAAAGTTTTTTGCTTTTTGCTTTTTAAGAGAATTATATGCACAGAAGCATTGCCAGCTTGGCCTGAAAGGGACAAAGATGGTACAAAATGAAAAGAGACCTTTGGGCCATTAAAGTTCTAAAAGCAGGAAGCAGGTTACGAAAACCACTCAGCTGCAAATACATGTTACCTTTTTATGAAAAAGGAAGGATGACTCAGAGTGAATTGCCAAGAGCCCAGAGGGTGGAGCCAAGAACCATGGAGAAAAGCTCCTGGGATGTTTTTGAGTCAGAATGGGTTCTGACCAAGGAACTTTTGATATTTGCCCAACTGGATTTCAAAACTGCTGTGGACCAGTGATACCTGTGTGCTCTCCTTTCCCCTTTTTTTTTTTGAATAGGAGTGTTTTTGGCAGTTATCCTCTGCCTGTTCCATCACTGGATGTTGGGTATGTGGGTGGCAGACAACTTGTCTCTTTAGTTCACAGACCAACAGATTGAGAGGAACTGTATTTGAGGTGCTTTGCCACACCCAGACCTGACTGAGGTGACGAGATTCTGGACTTAAAGTTGATGGTGTAGTGGGAAGAGACTTTGGGGGACTTGGGAGGGGGTGAGTGAGTTTTGCGTGAAGGAGAGACATAAATCCCAATGGTCCTTGCCTTTTGGTGTTCCCACTTGTTCGTGGCTGCCTTCCACATTGTACCAGGGTTGGTCTGTAGGACCAATACAATACAGCAGAAGCGATGGTATGTCACTTCTGAGATTAGGTTATAAAAGACTGCATCTTCTGTCTTAGGTTCACTCTCTGTCTCTTGGATTACTTGCCTTGGGGGAAGCCAGCTGCCATGTTGTGAGGACGCTTAGGCAGCCTCTATGCAGGCCCGCATGGTGAGGAGCTGAGGCCTCCAGCCAAAGCCAGTGCGGGACTGAGGCCTGCCAACAACCGCGTGTGTGAGTTTGGAATTGAATCCTCTAGCCCCAGATGACTACGGCCCTGCCTGAGAGCTTGACTTCAACCTCATGAGAGACTCAGAAAAAACCATCCAGCTAAGCTGCTCCCAGATTCCTGATTCTCAGAAATTGTGTGACATAATAAATGTTTGGGTTTTTATTTTTTTAAGTTTTTTTTTTTCTTGATGTGGACCATTTTTAAAGTCTTTATTGAATATGTAGCAATATTGCATCTGTTTTATGTTTTGGTTTTTTGGCCCTGAGGCATGTGGGATCTTAGCTCCCCGACCAGGGATTGAACCTGCACCCCCTGCATTGGAAGGCGAGGTCTCAACTACTGGACTGCCAGGGAAGTCCCATAAATGTTTGTTTGAAGGTACTGAGTTTTGGGGTAATTTGTTACACAGTGATATATAGCTAATACATCCATGCCACTGTCATTTATCTCTCCAGACCATCAATCATCCAAACATTATCCATCTATCATCCATCCAACGGTCTATCTATCCAGCTACCCATCCAAACATACATCATCCATCCATCCATCCATCCAAATACCTAAGCATTATCCATCCATCTCTCTACCATCATCCACCTAGTGAATTCAATGACCCATCTGTCCATCCATCCACTCATCCCCTTAACCATTCCACCATCCTTCTCTAAAACTTAGATATGTCACCCAGAACCCAGAGGTAAAGACTGTTCCTTCCATGCCAGCCCTTACCTGAGCTATATCTAGATCTGTCTCCACTGCCTCAAGGTCTTTCCCAGAGGCAAAGAGTTTGTGTGCATTCTCCACATCCACAAGTAGTTCATCTGGGAGATCAGCCTGTGGGGAGAGAGAATAGAGACTTAAGGAAATCTTGAGCCTGGGAGATGTTAAGCAGTAAGGCAGTCTAAACATTTGAGCTCAGGGGTAGAAGTGAAGGTCAAATGTCAGACAGCTGGGACACCAAAGGGGTCAAATAGCAAATGTGAGTTTCTGCACCTGGGTGTTCAAAAGTCTGAGTGCCTGGGCATAAATTTTTTTTATATATAAATTTATTTATCTTATTTTATTTATTTTTGGCTATGTTGAGTCTTCGTTGCTGCATGCGGGCTTTCTCTAGTTGCGGCGAGCGGGGGCTACACTTCATTGCGGTGCGCGGGCTTCTCATTGTGGTGGCTTCTCTTGTTGCGGAGCACGGGCTCTAGGGGAGCGGGCTTCAGTAGTTGCGGCACGTGGGCTCAGTAGTTGTGGTGCAGGGGTTCTAGAGCACAGGCTCAGTAGTTGTGAGGAACGGGCTTAGTTGCTCCGCTGCATGTGGGATCTTCCCGGACCAGGGCTCGAACCAGTGTCCCCTGCATTGGCAGGCGGATTCTTAACCACTGCGCCACCAAGGAAGTCCCTCTGGGTGTAGATTGACAGAGCAAACATCAAAGGTTCGAAAGACCAAAGCCTGAGGCCAAGATATTCTGGCCCTCTGGGGTTAAATGTCTTGGAGTCTGGAGGCAAACAATGCCCAGTCCAGCTTCCCAAGGGTAAAGGGTGAGGTCAAAGGTCACAGTCTATTTCTCCGGTGGAGAGAAGATATTTTGGGGCGGGGGGTCACAAAGGTGGGAATAAGGAAAGTCAAGACCAGATAATATGGACCCCTGAGTCAAAGGTCAGACTATCTGGACCCTTAAGTAAAAACAGTAACCATTATGGTCTCTTGAAGCCTTTACTACGTGCTTCTCATGAATGATTTCGTTGAACCCTCACAATAACCAGTGAGGTGGCTACTTGCTATTATCTGAATTTTGCAGGTGAAGAAACCGAGGCCCCACGTGTCCAGGGTAACACACCTATAAATGGCAGAGTCAGGATTTGAATCCAGGTTTGTGCAGTTTAAGACATTAGACATTCTGGACTCTCTGAATTCAAACTTCAGAAAACCTGGATGCTTGGTCACAAGCAATGAGGGGATCACCCATGCCAGTCCCAAACATCCTAGGTTTTGGTCCAGATAACAGTTGAAGAATCTGGAATCTAGGTCTTGAAGGAACCCCCGACTCCATGTCATCCCAGCCTTTCCACTACATAGATGGAGAAACTGAGGCCCAGAGAATAGCAAGGTTCAAGCCGAAGGCCAGAACAGCCTAGATCCTGAGGGCTGAAGTGGAGGGGACTGCTTACCGGAAGAGGACTTCGGGGGCGTCGTGGGGCTGGGGGTGCGCTGGGGGTAGCGGCTACTGAAGTCCCATCCAGGATCGGTGCCAGGAGGCGACGGAGGTCAGGGCTACAGAAACGACGGGGGTCAGCGGCCAGGGCGGCCTCACTCAGGGCAGGGGGGTGCAGGAAGGCTAGGATCCGGGGACCAGAGGTGTCTGCAGGACACATCAAGATGGGGAGGACACAGGATGGTCACCCAGGGCTGAGGGGCAGAGCCCTCTGTCAACCCCCGGGAGCATAGCTGACTAGGTCATCAGCATAGACCCCGTTCACAGCGCTGCTGAGTCCTGGAGAACTCCTGCTGTCCCTTCAGTTGCCCTGGAGGGGCTAACATGGGGTGAGGGCACACAGTAGGCTGGAGACTGTAGCAATTGCCCAATGGTGGGGAAATGTTTTAATATTTAAAATTGACATGGCTGGACCATGGCACGTGACTGACCCGGTTCTCCGGTGGCACAGAATAACATTCAGCCTGGGGGGCTGTCATGTTAGGAGAAAAGACTGGCCCATGATCCTCAAGGAGATTCTAAGGTCCCTGGAGGTCAAGATGTGGTCCCGAGCCAGTTCTAAGCCAGAAAAGGAAAGGATATGGGGGACCTCATTACCACACCCAGGAGCATGGGTTGCCAGCACCAGTTTGGAGACGGCGAGGCCCTGAAGAACAAACAGGGAGGGAAGCTCATCCATCCAGGATTGGAGGGGGTGGGGTGTTAAGCAGAGGACAAGGAAGAGGTAGAAAGGAGCCAGACGTGGAAGGGTCAAGATTACCGGAAGCCAAAGAACAGTGAAGTGGGAGCACGGAACAAATGGAAAGTGGGGGCGATTGGAAGCCACAGCAGGATTCAGAGCAGAGAGCAACAAGACTGAAGCAATCATCCTGGGGACAGAGGAGAAGAGGGAAGAGGGAAGAGAGAAGGGCGTTCTGGGCGGAAGAAACTACATGTGCAAAGGCCCTGAGGCATGAAAGAGTTTGGTTTGTTCCCAGAGCACTAAGGAAGCTGGTGTGGCTCAGAGAGTAAGAAGGGGAGGGAAGCAGGTCACACAGGGCCAAGCGAGTGGCATTAAGGCACTTGGGCTTTCTTCCGAGCATCCTGGGGACACGACCCCTCCCAGCCCCAGCCCTGCCCCATACCAAGGCTGTCACCGGGATTAGGGGCATCCTTCTGAGAGGGGGTGCCCCGCTGAACGTGTCTGCGAGAGTGTCGCTCCGTTTGCTCCAGGGACAGCACCACTTCGGTCTCTTCCACCCGGCTGGGGTACAGGGCAGAAAGGGGAGTTGGAGTCAGGGAGCAGCCCCCACATATGATGTCCCGTTAGAGGAGGGCAGTCTCATCCGGGGGCTGGTGGGCATTGTGCAGAAAATACTTTGCCACATTGACTTGTTTTAAAGATTTAAATTTTGTTGAATGCTTTTTATTATAATAGCATTGAAAAGAAAGTGAAGTGTGTCTTCCCCAGCTCCCTCTGTGGAAGGAAAGGCAGAAAAAAAGAGTTGGCATTTAGCACAGCCTGGGGAGAGAGAGAGAGAGGAGAGACTGAGGGGCCATGAGGGGCAGAGAGCAGGGAGAGTGAAAGGCATGAGAACTAAATATTCTCTTTATAGATATTTACTTATAAATACATTCTTATAAATGTATTGATGAGGAATATGTACTTACTATATTCTTATGTTGCCAAATATGAAGAATTTATGGGGATATATTTTTATGAATAAGAGATTTTATTTATGAAGCTTCTATTCATAGGCATTTGTCACATTCAAGGGAACGAATTTATAAATACATCCTTATGTCCCTCGCGCCTTCCTGCCGCCCCCTCCCTCCCCTGTCTGTAGCTGCAGAAGCAACTCAAATGTTCTCTCTGCAAATTGGCTCCTGGAGAATGGGTCTGGGGTGGAGGACCAGACCTTCATTTGCATCTCATTTGCAGAACAATATCCAGGTCAGAATGTGGGTGGTCCTTCTACCAGCTCTTTGAGAAGCTGTGACCCTTCCCCATCCTCACCCACCCCTTCTGAGCTGGAAACATTCCAATTTAGGCTGGATCCAAAGCCACCCCACCCCTCTTGAAAAACATAACGTCGCACAGTCACACGTGTATGCACCCTCGGCACTTACAGGCACAAACAGGAACTCCCATATACGCCCAAGTGTATACATCAGATATGCACACATGCTCTATACACTTGGGCTCACACATATGCATACATGCCACATGAAATGCACGCGTTCATTCATTCCACAGACATTTCCTACACAACCAGTAATACTTAGTGGTTAAGAGCAAGGGCTCTGCAGCCAGCAGCCTGGGTTCAAATTCCAGCTCCGCCACTTATGAGCTGTGTGACCTTGAGCATATGGCTGAACCTCTCTGGGCCTCATTTTCCTCTCCTGTAAAGAGGGAATAATAATAGTACCTCCTCCCCAGGTTGTTGTGAGGCCTAAATGAGTTAGTGTATGTCAAATGCATAGAACCGTGCCTGGCACGGGGTGAGCTCTATGTAAGTATTTGCCATTATTGTTTATTGAGCAACTACTGTGTGCCAGACACTGTTCTAGGCGCTGGAGATTCAGCAGCCCACAAGACAGACAAAACTCCCTGCTCTCATGGGGCTTAAATGCTAGTGGGAAAAGACAGACCTTCAATAAAAGATATTATTTGTTGGTAAATGTATCTATCTAGTTACAAAATATATATTTCCACTAATGAAGCACTTGAAACATGGCTGGTTGGAATTGAGATGTACTGTCAGTATAAAATACACCCCAGATTGAAAAAATTGAGTATGAAAAAGAATCTAAAATATCTCATTAATAATTTTTAATATTGATTACATGTTGAAATGACATTTTTGGATGTATTAGAATACACGCACATATACCTATATTACAATGTATAATACACTGAATAGTGTATTATTAATTACATTAATTAATAATGTATTACTGATTTAACAATGTATTATTGATGTGATATATTATTGTATTTAATAAAGTATTATTGAAACTAATTTCACCTGTTTCTTTTTACTTTTTTGGGGGGGGGGCGGGTATAGTTGTTTTACAATGTTGTGTTAGTTTCTACTGCACAGCGAAGTGACGTAGAGTTCCCTGTGCTATACAGCAGGTTCTTATTAGTTATCTATTTTATACATATTAGTGTATAGATGTCAATCCCAATCTCCCAATTCATCCCATCCCCCACCCCTCACCCCCCACTTTCCCCCTTTTTACTTTTTTAATGGCTATTAGAAAATTCAAAATAACATATGTGGCTCATGTCACACTTTTTTTTTTTTTTCTGTGGGGCTGGCTTGAGGGATTTTACTTTCCTGATCTGGGATCAAACCCAGGCCCTCAGCAGTGAAAGTGCAGAGTCCTAACCACTGGACCACCAGGGAATTCCCATGTCACTCTTTTATAGGACAGTAAGTATTAGGGGAAAAAAAAGGCGGAGAAGGAGATATGCAATTTTGAAAAGGGCAATCAAGGAAGAAGGCCTGGTTAAACACACAAATAAGTAATTACAAATGGTTTTAACTGCTCTGAAGCAAAAGGACAGGACCAGGAGGGAAAATGGGGAGATATGACCTCCTGTAGGGGTTCAGGAAAGGGTCTCTCAGTAAGTAATGTCTGAGCTGAAACCAGAAGGATGAGGGGGCATCATTCAGGAGAAAGAGGAGGAGGGAAGGGGGAGGAGCATCCTGCCAGAGGAAACCGCATGTGCAAAGGTCCTGAAGTTTGGAGTGATAAGGGGAGGCATGCAGGAGTCAGGTCACACGGGGCCAGATGAGCCATGTTAAGGTTCTTGGGCTTTCTCTCCTGGATACTGGAGAACCACAGAAGGGCTTTGAGCAGGGGAGAGACATGAACCAATTTGTATTTCAGAACCTGCCCCCTGACCTCGGCAGTTGTGTGATCAGTGGAATCCAAACCAGCTTTAGATCTCAGTTAGGAGGTTAATGCTATAAATAAGGTGTGAGATGGTGGTGGCCATGGAGACAGAGAGAAGGGAAACAAACTCAAGATCTACCCCAGAGGCAGATAGAGTGGATGGGGATAGGAGGGGATGAGAAAAAGGATGCAGGAGAGACTTCTAGGTTTCTGGCTTGAGCAAATAAGATTGTGTGGTTTGGTAGTTATTAGTGTAGCCTCCTGACCAACCTTGGATCAAAATCCAGCTCTGACATTTACTAGCTGTGTGACATCAGGCAAATGACTTCCCCTCTCTGGTCCTCAGTTTTCTCTCCTCAAAAATGGGGATCGAAATAATTGCTATACCTCATGGGGTGGTTGTGAGCACAAAGCCCAGGGCCTGGAATGTTGTAAGTGCCCCGTGCAAGTGAGTTGTATTTTTATGGAGCAGGTGCTCACTGCAACGGAAGGAGGCTTAGGTGTGGAAGAGGAGGGATGGATTCTACAAAGTGTCAGCACCTGGGCACGCACAAAGAGCCACGCAGCTGCACGCCACACAGTATGTACACAGCACTAAGCATGATTCATACCATATGCTTCTTATCTCACTGTTACTAAGTAAACACCTATTCTTTCTTCACCCATTTTCTGCCAGTAAAACTGAACTCGCCAGATTGAAATTCCAGGGCCTGGCCATCAAAAGGCAAATCTTCATAATGAATAAAAGGAGTTTGCCGGAAGAGATGGGGGCGGGTCCCCTCTCCTTAGCTCTGACAGTGAGGAGACTTCTTCCCAAGGCTACGAGTTAGTCAAAGATTCTGATTTGAAAGGGTGTTAAGGAGAGAACGTTCCAAAGATGATCAGCCTTGTTTTCTTGCGTATGAAAACTTATATGAATATTCCTGTTACCAACCTCTGTTTTCTAATAGAATCTGTTCTTGATCAAAAAGACCCAGGGAAACTCCTATGGCTTTAGAAATGAATGCCACGTCCTGGAAGATAATCTTCAAAGAATAGCTGTAAGTCTCGGTCTTAGGTGATAATTTGCTGCCCTCGTCACAATGTTGTCATGGTGAAAAACTTCTAAGATGCATGATGGAAGCGGGGGAAAGACTATGATTCACCACTACACACCCATTAGAATGTCACCCAATGAAGACAAAACAAGACAAAAACAGACAATACAAATGCTGGCAAAGATGTGGAGGAACTGGAACCCTCAAGCGTTGCTGATGGGAATGCAAGAGGGCACAGCCACTCTGGAAAGCAGTTTGGCAGTTTCTTAGGAAGTTAAACATACACTGACCATATGACCCATCCATTCCATTCTTAGGTGTTTGCCCAAGAGAAACGAAAACATATGATCTCACAAAATCCTGGATGAGAATGTTTACAGTAGCTTTTTTCATAATTGCCCAAAATAGGCAACAGTCCAAATATCCTCCAACTGGCGAATGGATAAACCGTGGTCCATACATATTCATACCATAGAAGATTACCTAGCATCAAAAAGGAACGTATTGATACACACCTCAACATAGATAAATTTTAAATATATTAGGCTAAGTGAAAGAAGCCAGGCTCAAAGGCTACAAACTATAGAATTTCGTGTACATGACATTCTGGAAAAGGCAAAATTCTAGAGTCAGAGAACAGATCAGTGGTTGCCAGAGATGACTGGGGGGGGTGGAGTGGGGTTCACTGTGAAAGAATTTTTTTGGGTCATGAAACTACTCTATAGCTTTTTTGGGGGGCCACACTGCGTGGCTTGTAGGATCTTAGTTCCCTGACCAGGGATTGAACCCAGGCCCCTGGCAGTGAGAGTACGGAGTCATAACCACTGGACCGCCAGGGAATTCCCTACTCTATAGCTTGATTACGGTCGGGGTTACACGATCCCATGCATTTGTCGAAACTCATAGAAGCGTATACCAAAAAGAATGAAACTTCTCTATGTAAATTACACATCAATTTTTAAAAAGCAAAAAAAAGCCCCCAAGATTCAGCTAGATTTCTTACTTTAACTTGAATATAGAATCCTTTTAGTTTAAATTACATGCTCACACACATTTGTGTCTACATGCAGATACGTGTGTGGCCAGTCACACGTGTTCTACATACGTGTACCTGTGCACATTCCTTCTCACACACGTGTGCACCATACACATGCACACCTGTGCATATACACACACGCACACCTGTTCACACATATGCAGACCAGACGAGAACCACACACACAGTCACCCCACCTCCTTCCCGCTTACCTGATCAGGAAATGGACGCAGACGATACTCTCAGACTGGGGGCCCCGGCCCCCCGACACCACTGTGGCCTGGGTCTGGGTCCACAGGTAGCCACCACTCCGGGCCAGGAAGCGGTACTGCCCCGTTACTGCCTGGCCCTTGCTCAGCACTGGGGAGGGGCATGGGGAGGGGTTAGGGCAACTGGGGAGAGAAGGCCGTGGGAGCAGGGTGCTGGGTATGATGGGGCCAGGGAAGAGAAGTTTCCTTGGGACTCGGGGAAGCAGGCAGCTGGTGTTGGCTGGGGCCATGCAGCACTGGAAACGGAACCTGAACACGTACAGGTATGGATGCTCTGGCCGACTGCATCTGAGTCCAGCGCATGGATGTACTCATAGGCAGAACAGCCAATCAGGTCATCAGGGCTGTAGCCAGCAACCTCCGCAATCCTGAAGTGGGTGCAGTGGACCCCGGTCAGTTCAACTGGCGAAAGTGGAGGGTGGGTGAAAGGAAGGAGAGGGGGACACAGGGATGAAGCCAGCAAGACAGAGAGAGACAGGGTTGTAACAGAGAGAAAGGGAGAGTAAGAAATAGAAAAAGGGGTGTGGCCGGTTGAATAATGGCCCCTGAAGATGTCTCCGTCCTAATTCCCAGAACCTGTGAATATGCTACCTTACATGGCAAAAGGGACTTTGCAGGTGTGATGAAGTTAAGCATCTTGAGATGTGGAGATGATCCTGGATTATCTGGGTGGGCCCAGTGTAATCACAGTAGTCCTTATAGGAGGGGAGTAGGTGATCAGAGTGAGACTAGATGTGATGATGGAGGCAGAGGCTGAAGTGATGCACTGTGAAGGTAGAGAGAGGGGCCACGAGCCAAGGAATGTAGGAGGTCTCCAGAAGCTCTCGTGGCAAGGAAACAGATTCTTCCCTGGAGCCTCCAGAAGGAACATAGCCCTTGATTTCAGCCTCATAAGACTCATTTCAGACTTCTCACCTCCAGAACACTGAGATAGAGAATTTGTATTGTTTTGAGCCACTACGTTTGTGGTAACATGATACAGCAGCCATAGGAAGCTAATAGGGGAGGAGAGAGAAGGTAAAAATGGGAAGAGTGATGAAAAGAAAGACAAAAAAGGAGACTTCCCTGGTGGTCCAGTGGTTAAGAATCCGCCTTCCAATGCAGGGGACGCAGGTTTGATCCCTGGTCGGGGAACTAGGATCCTACATGCGTGGAACAACTAAGCCTGTGTGCCACAGCTAAAGAGCCTGCATGCTGCAACTACAGAGCCCACGCACTCTGGAGCCCGCGTGCCACAACTAGAGAGAAGCCCACGCACCGCAATGAAAGATCCCACGTGCCGCAACTAGGACCTGAGGCAGCCCAAAGATAAATTTAAAAATATTAAAAAAAAAAAAGAAAGAAAGACAAAAGAGAATGTGAAAGAAATAGGAGGCGGGAAGAGAAAGAAAGAAAGTCACAAAAAGAAAGATAAAAAAGAATGAATAGAAATAAAAAGTAATCACGATGATAATGATTTTAAAAAATAGGCACTTCTAGAGTGCTTTGTACCAGGCAATTCACTGAATGCTCAGAACAACTGTTCAAAGTAGGTTCTGCTATCACCCCATAAGACGGATGAGGAAAGTGTGGCACAGAGAGGTGAAGTCATTTGGCCAAGGGTGCACAGCCAGCATTTGAACCCAAGCAGTCTGAATCCAGATACGAAGACCCACAGACAATTCAGAGACAGAGAGATACACAAAGACAGAGATAGATGGGGTCAGAGAGATAGAAACAGAGCAGAGAGAGAAGCTGGGGGGTAGGAGAGGAGACGTGAATGAACTTGGGCAGAAAGGAAGAGGAGGAGCCAGGCTGGCAGGTGGTGGGTGGGCCCCTGGCTCCTGCCCACCTCTCGTCACAGTAGGTGAACTTCATGTCCAGGCTGTGGCGGCTGAGGAAGGCCCCCCGGCCCAACGGGGGCTCCAAGCTGCCAGGGTGGGGGATGGCTTCACAGATTAGCACCAGGCATTGCAGGGGGGGCTCCAAGTTGGGGCTCCCGGCCGGGGAAGACTGTGCAGGGGGCTTGTAGGCCCTCATGTGTCCAGAACAGTGCAGTACCTGGTGGGCAGGGAGCGAGGCAATGATACACCTGGGCCTAGGGCTACCCAAGGGGCTGGGAGGTATATCCCTGCGGGCCCCTCCCCTCAGGGAGCTGAGAAGTAGAATCCCCTGAGGATTCTAGAGACCCAGCTCAGGGAGCTCTGAGGACCCCCAGACCCCAACCCCACAGAGACCCAACCTAAGAAGCTTCTGACAATCTCTAGATTCTTAAAACTCAGGGAGCTCTGAGGACACCAGATTCCAACCCCATGAAGACTCCAGGCCCAGGATGCTGAGGACCCCCAGCCCCAGACCCACAGAGACCCAGACTAAGAAAGGATACAAGGACCCCCAGATCCCCAACCTCCTAGGTACCCAAAGGATGCACTAGACCCAGCCTGAGAATGCCCCACTGGATCCCTGGCCCAGGAGACTCCCGGACTCCAAGCCACTGTGAGAACTTTAGCGCTCAGGTCCAGCCCCAGCAGGTCCCTCGCCCTCCTCCAGGCCAGGCCCTGCCCACCTTCCAGGTGGCCGCCTTGAGGTTGAGGGTGCGCCCGCGGCTGGTGAGGGTGCTCTTCATGCGCAAGGAGAAGCACCGCTCGGTGGGGGCCTCCGGCTTCTTTTTGGACAGGCCTGAGGAGGGCCATGGGAGCGGGGAGGGGGAGGGGAGAAGCAGGTCACCGGGCAGCTTGGGACAGGGCCCAGTCCCTCCAGCACCCTGGTTACTAAACTCTCCCCAGCCTCATCCCCCAAATTGAGACTTCCGACCCACAGAGGGTCTCCACGGGGTATGCTATGCTCCTTTAGACCCCCAGGGTGGAGCCATGTCCCTGTATTCCCCTGGGGCAGGGCCACGTCCTCTTCATCCCATTTTTCTCAGTCCAGTATTTCAGAGCGGGAGGAGATATGCTGAAGGAAGGATGGAGCCTCCGTTTCTGTAATTTGGGGGCAGAGATCTCCAAGGACTCACTCTGCCGGGGGGTCAGGGCGTCCTGAAGCTCCTCTTGGTCACAGGGATGGATAAAATCAAAGATACTGTGTCCGATCAGCTCAAGCTGGGAGGGAGGGAAGCAGGGGGTGTCTTAGAGGAAAAGCATTTTTACCAGGGCCTCTGACCCATCTCCTCCCTCCCATCCTCATCATCCTGTCCTAATTCATGAGTCTGGATTATTTCCCCAGTCTCCTTATTCATTCATTCATTCATTCATTCCTTTCTTCAGCATATAATTTGCTGGGCACCCTTCTACATGGTACGGGCACAGCAGTGGCTACGAAGACAAAATCCCTGCCTGTCAGAGCTTACTGGCTAGTGGCGGGAGACAGCCAATGAACAAACAAAACAACACACATGCATAAAACAATATACTAAGTGATATGAAGAAAACTAAAGCAAGGTAACATGATGAAATGATGGGATGCTATCTTAGAGGCAGTAGTCAGGGACAGTTTCTTGAAGAAGTGACATCTACACAAATTGCTGAACAAAGCCAGTGAGGTGGCTCTCTGGAGTAGAGTGTTCCGGAAAGAGGGAACAGCAAGTGCAAAGGCCCTGAGGTGAGACCCTATTCCAATTCCATTTGTTGTGCAAGCCGAAGACCCAACTCCTTATTTCAATTCAGGAAATGAGCCTGGTGCTGGGAGGAGGTGAAACAGATGAAAGGGGACCCACAGAGCTCACAGTCCAGAGCTAATGCTGAATTGGGGAGGAGTGAGACCTTGTAGTTGGATTTGAATCTGAGCTCTGCCACTGCCTAGCTTTGGGATCTTGAGACATTCACCTGTCTGAGCCCAAGAGCTCAAACTAACAGAGAAATTGGTACCAAGAGTGGGATAACAAGGCAGGGGAAAGGAACGGATGCCAACTGTGGAGCCCATTTATGTGAGCTAAGAAAAAGAATGGTATTGCTGTAAGGATCAGCTGAAATTAGTTCTACTCTCTAAGTGTCTCTTGTTTGTCTTCCCATCCCCAGGCCCCTAATCCTACTTCTTTTCTCCCACTTGGGGCCCTGCATCCACTTCCTTATGGATTTTCCAGCCGCTAGTCTCACTCCCTCTAATTCTATCTCTGTGCAGTACCTAGAGGGATCTTTCTAAATAAAATGAAATTCTGATTCCACCTTTCTGACACTACCTCTCCCCTGCTTAAAATCTTTCCATGGCTCCCCAGTGCCCTAGAGATAAACCTTCTATTTTGGTCCTAAATTATGTCCTCTCTAGCCTTTTCTCTCTCACTTTCTCCCATTGCACTCTGCACCTAGCTTGGATCAACGTCTTTATTTCCCCCAAATGCTCTGTTTTATCTCACATCTGTGTCTTTGCATATTCTGTTCCCTTGGCCATGTACATTGCCAGTCTTCTCTGGTCCCATCCATTCGCCATACCCTTTGACTGGCTAAGCCCTTCAGGTTTTAGCTCAGATGTCTTCTCCTCCAGGAAGCCCTCAATTCCCACCCAGGCTGGGTCAGGTACCACCCTCCACCCCCGGCTTGTACAGCCCCCTAGGCTGCCCCACCTCAGCCCTGACCATTCTGAATCTTCCTGTCTGGTGACATATTTGTCTCCCCTCTGCACTGTGGGCCTTGTAAAAATAGGGCTAAGGTGGTTCTGGTCACCTCTGTATCCCAGCATCACCTGCCCAAAGCAGGCAGCTCCTCTTACCTGACTGAGGCCCAGGTGTTTGCTGACATTCTCTGACAAGTAAGCCATGTCTCCCTCGGCGGTGAGCACCATAACGAAGCCCTCCAGGGCCTTCAGGTAGCAGGCATCCAGTGGCTCGCCCCCTGCTCCCACCTGGTTCCACTCCCCTGGTGTCCGGACCAGGATGGATGGGGCATCTCTAGTCAGCGGTAAGCCCACCCTGGCTAGCCTCCCCCTGCTTTCCTGCACTCAGAGGAACTTATAGGAACCTCCAGGTGAGTGGGGCACATCCCAGTGGCTTGGAGTCCAAGGAAGAGGGCAGGACCACCAAGGACTGGAATTCTAAGGGAGCGGAGCCTCCCAGGGGCACAGAATTCTAAGGAGATAGGGGTTTCCTAAGGGAATAGAACTCTAAGGAGGGCAGAATCTTAAGGGGATGAAATTTCCAGGGGTCAAAGTTCTAAGAAGCCAGGGCCTAGGAGGAGTCAGAATTCCAAGGGGGCCAACCTTCCCAGGGGTTCAGAATTCTTGGGGCAGGACCTTCCAGATTGGCGGGATTCTAAAGAAGCAGGGACTCCCAAGCAACAGAATTCTAAGGAGGCAGAATTCTAATCTAATGGGCAGAGCCTGCCAGAGGATGAGTCCACTTTCCCCATAATAAAAGCTTTTCAGGGTCCTGGGATTCCAAGGGTGTGTGTGTTTGTGTGTGTGTGTGTGTGTGTGTGTGTGTGTGTGTGTGTGTGAAGGCGTCCTACAGAGAATTCTAACAGGGAGGGAATTCAAGGGGATGGCTACTAAGGGGACAAGCAATAGAACTAGGGACCTGAGGAGGGGAAGCGGGACTCTCTCAAGTAATTAAATATTGGGCAGTGAAGCCTCCTGGGGATATTGATTATAAGGGAAGGAAGCCTAGCCCAGAAGATCTCCCAGGAGACCAAATCCTAAGGGTCCAGATGCCTTAGGGAGTTAGCCGGCCTCCTATTCCCTAGGGTTCTAACTCTAAGGAGAGGGAGCTTCCCAAGGGCGCATTCCAACGGGCGGGGCCTCACAAATGAGACTTCTAAGGGGGCGGGGATTCCTAAGAAACTGGGTTCCGATTGGCCCAGAACTTAAAGGGGCGGGGCCTCTCCCACTAAGTGGATTCCAGAGGGGTGGGGCTTCGCCGGGAAGACATAGGGGGGCGGGGCCTTGTGGAGATGAGGCTTCCCGGAGGAGGGGCCTCCCTGGGATGTACCTTTCCGAGGGCGGGGTCTTGCTGAGGTGGGAATTCCCGGGGGTGGGCCTCACCTGCGGCGCAGAGTTGGTGCATGCGCAGGTAGCTGATGGTGAGGCGCATGATGGAGGCCTTGTCCAGGTGGGCGCTCACCCCGCGCGCGAAGGGCAGAGTGTGCGCCAGCTGGTACAGCACCTCGGTCTCCTGGCTGCGCCGGCTGCGGGCCGCATCCCGGGACTTCTCCTTGCGCAGCTCCGTGCTCGACCTGCGGGCATGGGCAGCGTTCACTGGCGGCGCCCCGGGAAGGGAAAGAGTTGGATGGGACAAGCACGTGGGTTGCTGCCACATGGGGCTCGGGTTCAGAGAGGGAGGGCAGAGCCGTGACTGTGCTGGCCTCGCAGTGTGGCCCGGGCGAGTTGCCGGAGCTCTCTGGGCCTGGGTGGATTATACTGCGGAGTCGCTCCTTGCCTCAGGTTTTATCTGTCCCCGCGCCAGCCCATGCCGCCCTCCGGTGCTTCACTCCTCTCCGAGGCGTGCCCAGGGCCGCTCTGTCCCCTCCCTGACTTATCTGCTGTTTATTCTCCGGGCTTGGGAAGCCTGGAGAACAGGGAGGCCTCCGGCTGGGAGGGGGCTGGCAGAGCTGGCCAGGAGCCAGGGAAGGGAGGGCGCAAGAAGATGCCTGCAGCCCCCCAGGCCCCCTGCCCTACAGCCTCCCAGAACCCCCTCTTCTGCCCTTTCCCCTCCTCAGCTGAGCTGAGTCCTCAGAATCTTGGAGTACAGATCTCAAAGTCCAACGACCCACCAACAGGGGCCCTGCCAGGGTGACACAGCAAACCAACCCCAGGGCCAATGGCTAACCACTCATCCCTGCCCTTTAATCCACTTCAAATGCCTGAATTCTGCATGTGGGGTTGGGAGGAGAAGGATGAGTGTCATTTTTTTTCAGAAATATCTGCCACTTATCCAGCTTTTACTATTAGGTCAGACCCTGTGCCAAGTGTGTAACTTACATTAACCCGTTTAGCTCAGACATCCCTAGAAGGAAGGTAGTAACATTTTCCCCATTGAACAGATGAAGCCCAGGCACAGAGAGGTGCAGTGCTTGCCCACAAGGAGTGAAGCCAGGGTTTGAACGCTGGTCTTCCTGAACTCTTCAGTTTCCTCTGTTGTATGGCCCTGGGTTTATCTCCAGATTTTAGTACTTCTCCCTGTCTCTGCCACTGTCTTAAAAGTCAAACTCCAGGAACTTCCCTGGTGGTGCAGTGGTTAGGAATCTGCCTGTCAGTGCCGGGGACACGGGTTCGAGCCCTGGCCTGGGAGGATCCCACATGCTGTGGAGCGGCTGAGCCCCTGCGCCACAACTGCTGAGCAGCCCCCGCTCGCCACAACTAGGGAAAGCCCGCGCACAGCCACGAAGACCCAATGCAGCCAAAAATAAATAAATAAAAATAAACTAAAAAAAAAAAATTTAAAAAGTCAAACTTCAGGTCTGTCTGAATCCAAATTATAGTTTTGGGGAAAAAAATTATAGAGTATGTTACATATAGTATAGTATATGTAATCTTATCTATATTGATACTATTGATAAAACCATTAATAAGCAGCTCTAAGTTGCTAAGCATTTATGGGTCTGGCATTGCACTAAGTAAGGACTCAGCCTATGTGTACTCATTCAATCCTAAGAAAGCCCTAGGCAGAGAGCACTTTAAACCTCCATTTCACAAAGGGGAAACTGAGGCTCTGAAAAGTGAAGTCCTTTGCCCCAAAAGTCACAAAGCCATTAAGTGGTGGAGCTGGGATTTGAAGTCAGGCAGTGAAGTTCCAAAGCCTTTATTCTTCTAATTCCTTTCTTGTGACATCCCCGCCAACCTCCATGGATGCAAAACTCTAGGAGGGGAAGCTGCCCCTTCCTAAAAGCCAGAGGCCACTTCTGGGGCATCAACCTCACCCCCAAGCAGGAGACCTGCAGCCCCACCCACAGACATGATGGAGGGAGGGGAGCGGACTCTCCTGACTCTCCAGATGGGAAAGAACTCCTCAGTGCAAGTGGGTGGGAGGCACAGAAGGGGGCAGCTGGGTGGAGGGAGCCAGCAGTTGCCCTCATCCCCTCCCTCCTGGCTGATGGGGGGCAGGGGCCTCCAGTCCTGCTCTGCCCAGGGGACATTCCGTCCTCCTGTCCCGTTCTGTTCCAGCCCTGTTTGTCTTCCTGCCCAGAGGGTGGGGGTGGGCGGGCCTCACTGAGCTGGGGGCCCAGACAGAGGGAACAGGGAGCAGGGACAGGAACGGGGCTGGAGGGTGGGGTTGGCCCCCCACCTCCCGGGCAGCTGGGCTCTATAATCCTCTCTGTGGCCAAATGACTCCTCCCTCCATAGAAGAAGCTAGCTGGTGGCTACAGCGGGACCCTCCTTCTAGCTCCCAGCCTGTTCTCTGGATGTTCTGACAGGAAGTATGGCCTCTCACTTGCTCCACAGATGCCTGGTCTCTGGCCTTTCCCTTTAAACAGAGTCAGGGCTAGTTCCTCTGGTGCAGGGTTCCAATCTCAACTCCATTACTTATTAGCTGTGTGACTCTGGACAAGTTGCACAGCCTCCCTGAGCCTAAGAACAACACAAACTCATGGGGCTGTTGTGAAGATTAAATGAGTTAATATATGTCAAGGGCTTAGAACCGGGCCTGGCAATTGGTCGGCACTATATAAAGGTTCAACTTTTATTATTCCCCCTTTGTCCACATCAGGGATGGAAGGCTTAGGAGTGTCGTAGGCACTGGAGAAACCCTCGGGCTTCAGTGGTAACGCCATGGTGCGGTGCGTGTATGTGTGCAAGTACACACGTGACTTACACAACACCTTGGGAAGAAGACTAAATCAGAGTGATACTAATAATAATGATAGCTTTGGTGGGTCAAACACTCATGAGCTTAGAGACCCCATTAAATCCTTTCAACAAACCCTAAGAACCTGGAAAAGTGATCTCCCTTTTACAGAGTCAGAAACCAAGGCTCTGAGCAATTGCATCACCCACCCAAGGAACCGAGCTGGTAATCCCAGGGCCCTCCACCAATGCACAACCATGCTCAACGCTTCTGTTAGTCTGACCACGTATCTGCTTCTACCCAGAACCCTGTCTGACTTGAACACAGTTTATTGCTCACCTATCGGGTATCCTGCCCCAAAGATCTGTCCCCTCACCGCTTCTCATCTTGAGCGGGTGCAGGGGAGGGGAGGGATAACCCTCATTTTCCAGGCTACAAAACTAAGGCTCAGAGAGCAGTTGCTGGCACAAAGCCACACAGCCAGGAAGCGGGTGAGCTGCAATTTGAACCCTGATTTGGGGGCCTGTGCTCTTAAATGCCCTGCCTTGGTGGGCGTGCCACCCAACGGACCCCTGTCCTGCCCCTCTTCTGTCCATTGGCCCCAGTCCCTTCCCCTTGTCCCACCACTGCTGCCTCCGGATTTCCCCAGCTGGCCAGTCTCCCCAGCTGGCCCCATGCCCAGCCCTGGTCCGTCCCCTTGGCACTGTGCCCAGGTTGGGACGTGCAGCTGGAACCCTGCCACCCTTCCTCTGTGTTCCAGTAGAGAACGGGGGTGGAGCCAGGCTGGGAGGCCCCAGGGTAAGGCCTGGGAATGGGGACTAGGGCTTGGTGCCCCCCCCCCAACCAGGAGAGGGAGAAGCCCACCTCTTCCCTGCCCTGAAGAACTTGCCACCCGAGAGCAAAGGCATGGAGAAGTGGGGACACCCTTCCCCACATTCAGGCTGCTCCTGGGCCTCTCTCTCCTGATATTCAGCTGGGTACTGGGGGTCTTGCAAAAAGTGTAGACGATTTGGGCAGGGGCTTAGGTTGAATCCATGCAGGGACTCCTCTCGGCATTGCCCCAAGGTGGCCTGAGAGGGTTTGGGTTTGAGAAGGGACTTGGGGTGGGGGTCGGTGGGAGTCTCTCTACCCCTGACTCTGCTCATTCCTGAGGACATGATAATCCAGTGGGGTGCCTGTACCCAAAGCCCTATGTTCTCTGGGAACCCTCTGACTGGAGGGGCACCCTGGGCCGAGTGCCCATCAGGGACTTCCCAAGAATCATCCTTGCCTGGGGTGGGATGGCAAGGATGGAAGAAGGGAAGGGGGTAAGGGAGTATGGGGGGCCCACTCACCATCACCCTGACCCTCTTTGGCCCTAGCGCTATCCTAGGGGTGCAGGAGGGGATGGAGCGTGGCCGGGATCTGGGTGCGAGTTATGAGTGGGTGGTGCATGGGCTCGAATGACACCACAGGAGAGGGCTGGCCTTGGATGGGGAGGGGGGAGCGCCCCAGCTCAGCCAAGAGGGGCCCCCACCTAGCCAGGAAGGGGTGCTGGGAGGGGCTAGGCCAGGGCTGGCCTAGAAGGGGTGGGATAGAGTTCCCTGGCAGGCCCAGAGCCAGAGACTAGAATAGAAATGGGGGGGTGTATAAGTGTGTGGGGGGGGTGAAAACATGGGGGTGTGGAAGGATCCAATCAGACCTGCGAAGCCAGGGAGGAGGGAAGGGGGTGAGGCTTCCTGGACGCCTCAGATTGGACAGGAGAAACCAAGGGCGTGGGATATTTTCCGGGGTCCCATGAAAACATGGGCAGATAGGACCCCCTGGCAGTGGACCCTGCCACGAGTTCCCTGTGCTGCCCCAGCAGATCTGCACCTGCTGGGAAGGGAACACAGAAACCCACCACCTGTCCAGGATGACCCCAGCTGGGCACTGCGGCAGGGGGCGCTTCCCACAGCTTGCACTGAACCAGGCACAGCACCCTCTCTGGAGTCTTCCCCAAATAAGGCTTGGGTGCCCCTTCCCACTGTCACAGGGAGTGGGTGGGAGTGGAGGAGTCAGATAAGAGGCTAGACTTTGGGAAGTGGGTCAGGCTGTTTTCTTGTTCTTAAAGGGGGTGACCCTACCTTCCAGAAGGCCCCTGGGAAGGGTCCCAGGGTGGTTTCTGAAAGGTGACCATCTCTGCCTATTTCTAGGCAACTCAAGGTTTGGGAGACTGTCAGGGAGGGTCCAGTTAAAGAGGATCTCTCTTCTCTTGAACTCAGAAGCTGACTCCCCATTCCAAGGGACTCCTTATATCTGGGAAGGCTCAATTTGGGGGTACCCCAGATCCCCTAGGACCCTAGGGGTCTGGTGTCAAAGAACAACCTCAATTCTGGGGGCTCGGAGGCCAGAAGGGTCAGTATGTGGAGGGGGAATGCCTCCCGCAGAAGCCTGGGAACTGCTCAAACGCAACCACCCCCAATTCCGTGGGGACCCCGAGTTTCACCCCCAGTCAGGAGGGGAAGCGAACCCGGAACAGCAGGAAATCTGGGATCACGACCCCGATGTCGCTCCTGGCTAGAGGGGCGTGGCAGCCTGGACTTGGGGAAATGCCCCCACCCCTGCAGTCCCCTAGGGTGGAGGGTGCGGCGGGGATGTGTCTCCAACTGCGCGTCCGAGGGGCCCTAGGCTTGCACCCGCGCCTTCCTCACCCGGCTCAGGGGTCGCTGGAAGAGGAGCCCCCCCAAGTCTTATCATTCCTGCCCCCAAAGCCCAGTACCTTACGCGCTGTAGCCCCAGCGCCATGACTCGCCAGTCGCCGCTCCGGAGCCCTTCGAGGCCCCTAGCCCCCTCCCCTGCCCTGCGAGCCCCCTCCCCAGCTCCTCCCCCCACCGAGCGGTTGGCTGCGCAGCGCCCGGCCCGCGACTCTGGTTGGTTGACCGGTCTGTCACTTCTATGAAAGAGGCGGGACAAGAGACGAAGACTTGGAATGCCGGGGGGGCGGGGAGGGGGCAGAGAGAGAGAGAGGCGTGTGTGTGTGTGTGTGTGTGTGTGTGTGGAGGGGGCGGGTGCCGTGGAATACACCCCCCCCCCCCAGCCACACTCCTTGCCGCGGACTTCTCAGCAGTTTCGCCAGCACGGTGCAAGCAAGGTCGGCTGGCCGCGCCTTCTGGCCCAGTATCTCCCGCCAAGTTCCGACACCAGTACTCTTCTGAACCCACCTAGTTCACTCCAGCCTCCACCCTCTAACTCGCACCCCCGGCTCACTCCTCCATTTCCTACCCCCGGGTGGGCCCCTCCGACCTCCAATCCCACCCCCTCCAGTGGCCCAGCCCTGCCTCCTGAGTCGCCCAGCTCCGCCTCCTCTCTTTCCCTATCCACTGAGTCCTCCGCTTTTCCTCTCCGCCCCCAACTCCCGACCCCACCCCAGTTCTACAATCCCTCCCCGCTCTGTACCCCATCGTTCCCTCTCAGTCCCCAGCCCCTTCCTTCCACCTTCACCCCTCCACCCCGTGCCCAATCCCTCAGCTCCCCACTCCTCCGGTCTGGCACCCTCTGTACCCCAGCCCCACCTCCTTGCCTCTCTAACTCCCTTTTCAGGTTCTCACTGGTGAGTGATCAAGTTTATGTCAAGTAAATATGTAAAACTCAATCACACCCACTTTTCAAAAGAGCGGAGAAATGATCTTTCTACCAGTGAAGTAAGAAGGGAGAGGCGCAAGGTCACCAAGGAGTGGTGAAAGTGTTACAATTGGATAAGGAACAGGGTGTGTGTGTGTGTGTGTGTGTGTGTGTGTGTGTATGTTGGTGGTGGTTGGGTTCTAATCCACAGCAGACCAATGTTCAGGATGCAGCTTTGGGCAGGGAAGAGGACACTATAGCAGAAGTCTGTGGTTTTTGCCCACCCTAGTGTCCCACTCAGTTTTCTTTTGGGGAACCACTTCTCTCCCCTCTCAGTCTATTTAATTTGAATAGGGCTGGCCATAACCCTCCCCTCACCAGCTCCAGGGACTAGACCTAGCCAGTTTATTCTGTTTTCCTGATCACAGTGATTGGTTCAGGGAAGGCATGTGACCTAATCTAGTCCAGTGAGAACCAACCCTGAGACATTTGCTGCAACTATCACAAAAGAGGTTCTCTTTCTACTGGAGTTGCCAAGCTGGTGGGATGTGAGCCTGGAGCTCATGGGACTCCATTACCATGAAAGAAGAGGCTTTATGCTGAATGTCAATGCAGAGGAAAGCAGAAATGAAAGTTTGTGAAAGACAGTCCTAACGCTAGCACTTAGGTGCCTGGATCCAGCCATACCTGAAGTCCGTTTTAATCTTAGAACCATTATGGGGTTTTTGGTTGTTGCTGTTGTTGTTAAATATTGTTTTATTCATTTACTTTGTGCTTAGATTAGTTGAGTTGATTTCAGCTGCTTACCCCTAAAAGAATCTTGATAAACTGAGAGAATATCTCCTGAGCCTCAGTACAGAGACATGTGAATGAGAGGCCAAAATTAGGAAGGGCTGCAGGAGAAGCAGGTCCTATCCGAGGAAGCAGAGGCTATCTGAGTCATAGCATATAGCCAATCTGAGGATTTATGGTGCCCAAGGAAAACTGGCATTTGTTAAACAAACATTAAAACAGGACTAAAACTTATATACACAGATGTGCCAGGCGTCTATGATCTAGGTTAGTGTTAAACTTCACTTGATGGTTCCTGGCAACAAAGGTGATATGGGAAATGTGTTTTTCGAAACGGTTTCCAATTTTTGCTAAAAGGATATGTTCTTGTTTGGGGCTTCCCTGGTGGTGCAGTGGTTAAGAATCCGCCTGCCAATGCAGGGGACACGGGTACAAGCCCTGGTCCAGGAAGCTCCCACATGCCGCGGAGCAACTAAGCCCGTGCACCACAACTACTGAGCCTGCGCTCTACAGCTCACGAGCCACAACTCCTGAGCCCGCACACCTAGAGCCTGTGCTCTGCAACAAGAGAAGCCACCACAATGAGAAGCCCGCGCACCGCAACGAAGAGTAGTCCCCGCTCGCTGCAACTAGAGAAAGCCCGCGCACAGTAACGAAGACCCAACACAGCCAAAACTAAATAAATTAATTAATTTTTTTTAAAAAGGATATGTTCTTGTTTGTCTGGAGAGATAAGTTTTGTTTCTGAGCTGAAGCTTAGGGGAGAGCTTTTCATTATTAAAATGCAGAGTGATCCGAGCCACCAGGAACTATGGGAGCTCGGTGGAGACACCTCACCCAGCCTGGGGGGATTGTCAAGAAGGTTTCCTAAGGAGGAGACCTCTGAACAGAGACTTGAAGGATGAATAAGAGTGAAGAAGGTAAAGAGAGGGGAAGAGAGGGCTTCCCTGGGGGCGCAGTGGTTACGAATCCGCCTGCCAATGCAGGGGACACAGGTTTAAGCCCTCATCTGAGAAGATCCCACATGCCGTGGAACAACTAAGCCCGTGCACCACAACTACTGAGCCTGAGTGCCACAACTACTGAAGCCTGTACGCCTAGAGCTCGTGCTCTGCAACAAGAGAAGCCGCCGCAATGAGAAGCCCGCGCAGTGCAAGGAAGAGTAGCCCCCGCTGGCGGCAACTAGAGAAAGCCCGCACAACGAAGACCCAACACAGCCAAAAATAAATAAATAAAATAAAAATTTATAAAAAAAGAGAGAGAAAGGGAGAGAGAAAAGTATTCTGGGCAGAGGGAAGAGAATGCAATGGCTTGGAGGCAAAAAAAGAGCTTGGGACCTTGAGATATTTGAAAGGTACCTGTGGCTACAACGTGGAGTGTAAAGAGAGGAGGTGGGCAGTGATGGTGGAATGGTGCATGCAGGTGAGATCAAACCAGATCTGAAAGCCATGAAAGAAGTTTGGGCAATATCCTGGTAGCACTGGGGAGCCATGGCAGAGTTTTGAGCAGGACAGGAACACAATGTGTGCCTTATAAAGATTCCTCTGGTTGCTATGTGGAGAGTGGATAACAGGAGTGAGACTGAAGGTCAGAAAACAGGAAGGAGGCTGGGGTGCAGATCTGGGTGTAAAGAAGAGACGCCTGGGCCAGAGAAGGGGCAATGGAAGTAAAGGAGAGGAGACAGATTGAAAAGATATTGAGGTTCACCCATACATCAATATATTAATATACTGATATGGATAAACAAACTGTGGTACACCCATACAATGAATACTACTCAGTAAGAAAAAAGAATGAACTATTGATACACATACAACACAGATGATTCTCAAAATCATTATGCAGAATGAAAGAAGACAGACACAAAAGAGAATTACTATGTGATTTCAATTCCATGAAGTTCCAGAATGGGCAAGGCTAATCTACGGTGGAAAAAAAAAAAGTGTAAATGTGCTGAGGTGGGATTTGCCTGGTAAGTTCAGGGATCAGCAAGGAGACCAGTGTGGCTAGAGCACAGGGATGGATGGGAAGATTGGGAGATGAGATCAGAGAGATGATGTGGGGAGGAAGTGGACAGTGGTGTGGAAAGATCATGTAGGGTGAGTTTTTTTAGGTTATGTGTTGGCTTTCACTCTGAGGGAGATAGAAACATAGAAGGCTTTTGAGCAGGAAAGTGACATCTGAGTTAGGTCTGAATGAAGTCCTCTTTCCCCACAAGTTGGAAAGAACTGGAAGCTCTCTTGTTTACAAAACAAACCACCCAAACGAGATTTATTTTGCTCATGAATCTGCAATCTGGGCAGGGCTCAGTGGGGACAACTCATCTCTGCTCCACTTGGTATCAGCTGGGGCAGCTTAAAGACTGTCGGCAGGAATGATCTGATGCTTCCTCACTCACATGCCAGGTGGTTGATGCTGCCTGTCAGCTGAGACCTCACCTGGGCGCTGTGGCTGGAACATCTACATGTGACCTTTCCATGTAGCTGCTTGGGCTTCCTCACATCATGGCAGCCAAGCCCCAAGGGAGAGGGAGAGTGAGTGAGGAGACAGGCAGAAGCTGTGTCTCCTTTATGACCTAGCCTTGGGAGTCATGCAGTGTCAATTCTTTTCATCAAGGCAATCACAAAGTCCTGCCCAGTGGAGGGAAATAGACTCTACTTCATTTTTTTAAAAATTAATTAATTAATTAGGTTGCACCGGGTCTTAGTTGTGGCACACAGGATCTTCGTTGTAGCATGCAGGATCTTTAGTTGCGGCATGCAGGATCTAATTCCCTGACCAGGGATCGAACCCGGGCCCCCTGCATTGGAAGCATGGGGTCTTAACCACTGGAACGCCAGGGAAGTCCCCAGACTCTACTTCTTGATGGGAAAGGTCAAGCTTCCACAGGAAGAGCATGTGGAACTGGAAATATTACTGTGGCCATTTTGGAGAAATATCTGCCACACTCTTTATAGAACATTATCTTGGAGCTCTGCCTATGAGCAGCACCATGGAGGTAGAGTCTTAGGCTTTGGGATATTGGAGAAAAAATGCTTGATTTATTGACAGGGAAATAGGGTTCAGCAACAAAACCCCAGAACCAGGCACACACCCAATCTGACAAGTCAGCATCTCTGGCTACTGTTTTCTGTACATCTGCTCAGATATTTCACTTGCTGATGTTCACCTCTGTAAGACTCACTCTCCCTACTGCCCAAGACTGGGGGGAATTGCTCCTAACCTCTCTACGGCTGCCTCTTGTGATCTGATTTTCTCTCTGCTCTCCCTTCCCCTGGCTCTGACTCCTCATAGTATGGGTTTATAAAGGTCAGCTGGCATTCCTGGAACACTGCCAGGGGCAGAAAATCCCTCCAAACTCAAGCCAAGGCCAACCTGGAATCAGATGTTGGATGTAAGTAGGGCGAGGGTTCTGTGCCCAGTGCTGTTCTGCTTTGGCTGGAACATCATGACAGCCCCATTAAGTGGGCTCCATTATTTTCCTATAGTTTAGTGGTTTCAGTATATGGTTCTAGAGACAGGATTTTGGCTCCATCACTTGCCAGCTGTGTGACCTTGACCATGTTATTTAACTTCTCTGTGACTCAGAGAGTCATTTCTTTTTTCTTTTTTTTTTTAAGTTTTATTATTTATTTATTGGTTGAGTTGGGTCTCTGTTGCTGCGCGCGGGCTTTCTCTAGTTGCAGCGAGCGGGGGCTACTCTTCATTGCGGTGCGCAGGCTTCTCATTGCGGTGGCTTCTCTTGTTGCGGAGTACGGGCTCTAGGTGCGTGGGCTTCAGTAGTTGTGGCACGCAGGCTCAGTAGTTGTGGCTCTCGGGCCCTAGAGCACAGCAGGCTCAGTAGTTGTGGCGCACGGGCTTAGTTGCTCCGCAGCATGTGGGATCTTCCCGGACCAGGGCTTGAACCCATGTCCTCTGCATTGGCAGGTGGATTCTTAACCACTGTGCCACCAGGGAAGCCCGAGAGTCATTTCTGAAAAATGCATTTAATAAAAAAATAATATACCCTGCGGTAGATTGGATTATTGTTTCCAAATCTCCACTCCCCTGCCAGCCAAGGGGCTCCATCCTGGAGGGTGGACAGACAAGGCTCAGACAGGCACGGTCACTACCCACATGTCCACAGGCATACATGTCCATGTGCATTTTGATGTCACACACATAGGTGTCATGTAACAGGCTGCCATTAACACACAAGTCAGTAGCAACACGTGGATTCTGACAAGTAGACGTGTCAGTACATACCATGGTCAAGATATATGTCTTGGGGCTTCCCTGGTGGTGCAGTGGTTAAGAATCCGCCTGCCAATGCAGGGGACACAGGTTCGAGCCCTGGGAAGATCCCACATGCCGCGGAGCAACTAAGCCGGTGCATCACAACTACTGAGCCTGCGCCCTAGAGCCCATGAGCCACAGCTACTGAAGCCTGTGCACCTAGAGCCCGTGCTCTGCAACAAGAGAAGCCACCGCAATGAGAAGCTCGCCCACCTCAGCAAAGAGTAGCCCCTCTCGCCGCAACTAGAGAAAGCCCTCGCGCAGCAACGAAGACCCAACGCAGCCAAAAATAAATAAATTTATATATATAAAAAAAAAGATATACGTCTTGGCCTTAGGCATGCCTTGATGTAAGCCTGCTTGTCGATGTTAGCATGTGGATGCTTGTTGTTGCACACACAGATAGTGACGTATATCTGGGTTCTGTAAATAAGGGCACCTGTCATCAATAAGACATGCGAAACACACGCACGACTATAATCACACACATGTAAAATCTTGCATGTCATGGTTCCCTATGCAGACGCTGATGTGTATGTTGGTGTAGATGCAGGTAACTGCCCCGCATCTGCACTGTGGCCGGAGTCCCCTGCTCGCGTGCTCAGCGCTTTGGCGCCCCCTGCAGGACAATCTCTCACTCGACTCTGGGAGGCCAGGAGGCCCCTCCCAGCGCCCTGAGTCCCCCACCTCACTGACACATCCCTCCTTCAGGGTTCAGTGAGCAAACCTCAGTAGCTGGGGCAGTCCCGGGAGATGTATGTCAATCTGTAGGGCTTCTGGTATGTGGTGGCCAGGGCCAGGGAACCCAGATTCTTGCAATGCACTGTGCAGCCCAGACCAGGAGGGGTTTCCTGGGTTCCTGCCCGAGTTCGTAGGTGCAGGAAGAATCTGTTAAGGATCATCTTAAGCTACAGCGGCTCCCATTTTACATATAAACAGCAAAAACGTTACACTATTTTAATATACTCTGAATTTTCCAGGCAAGCAACTACATGTGAATCAAGGGAAGATCATACCCTGTTTGGGGAAAAAGTTGGTATTAGGAGTGCTCACCATGTCAGAGAATCATATCACTGACATTCTCCGTCTTTAGGGTATTTGAATCCCAGACAATCTAGCTGGTCACTCTGTTTTGGTTTCTCTCTTGATAGACATATGACTGTTTTTTATTTAGCCCTTATTTCAAAATGTCAAATATAAAGATAAAAATCTGACTGAATCTTGTCTTCTTCACCTTAAATCTAAACTTATAATTCATCAAAAGCAGGAACATCGGGCCCTGTAATGTCTGAGAACATTGACCTAATGGAACACTTCTTATTTAATCATAGGTTACAGGCTCACCATCAGTCATCCACAATTCCAAGATCCAAATAGCTCTGAAAAGGAGAGATTGTTGTCTAGTGTACTTGACAGCAAAACCTGACCCGACCCGGGCCATTTTGGTAATCTATATTTATCCCACTATGGTGGGATAAACAGCCCACATTTCACTGCTGAAATATTGATCTGTTTGATTCCAGGAGCCACCCTGAACCTAGCTGGGCTGACCTCATATATGCCATATACACAAGCCACCTTTCTAAAAACCAAACACATGCTTCATTCCTAAACACACATGTCTAGTAAAGGATTGTAGAGTGTATTTTTCTTTTGTTTCTTTTCTAAACTACAGATAACGTATTGCAATAATTTTAAGTTAGAGATTATATGTACAAATAAGTTATGCTGTACATGAAATTTGTTTCCTGGTAATAAAAGCAATACTATAAAAATCTATTATTTTTAAAGGGGGTACTGGATTGAATAGATTTAAGATTATTATATTATATTACTAAGCCAGTGATTCCCAAGTATGGTCTGCAGACCCCTGGGAGTCTCTGAGATCCTTTCATGAGCTCCACAAGGTCAAAACTATTCTCATAAGACTACTAAGATGTTATTGGCTTTCCTCTTCTTCCTACTATAAGGTAAAGTTTTCCAGAAGCTATGTGATGTCTGATGATATCATTGCTCTGATATTAACATGTAATGGATTTATCATTGCTACTTTTCAATGAATAAATAAATCTTTAAAAATCATCAGTTTAAATTTATATAAGGTAAATATAAATAACTACCCTGTGGTGTGCTAGTGCCAGCCCTTACTGGCTTGGGAGAGTGAATTGTTAAATTTAGGATCATGTGTACCAGTTGTTAAAGCTTTGATAGCATGAAATGGGCCATGGTGAAGTATTTACACCATAGAAACATTATATCATGGATTTTTTTCAGAAGGCTGGTTGAACAGTACACCATATTGTGTATTACCCACACAAGCAAAGACTCTCTGGGGGGTCCTCAACATTTTTTTAAGAGTATAAAGACGTTCTGAGACCAAAGCATATGAGAACAAGTGGTCTACCTAAACTGAAAAACAATGAAGCCGTAACCTAAGCCTGACGCGCCCCCTGGTGGATGTGATGATATACACACTCAAACATACATACCTAAAAAGTGTGTGCGTGTGTGTTTGTGAAGAAATAGCTACAGGTAAAGGCCACATTGATTACATATTTTTAGTGTCTTGATTTTACATAATAAGAACACCTTCAATTTCTTGAAATATTATGTGCCAAGGAATGTTACAAGATTTCACATCATGTCATTTAATCCTCACATCTATCCTATAAGATAAATATTATTACCTCGCTTTGGTTTCCAGAGCCACTGAGAGTAAGTGGCCGACATAATGCCTCTTCACCTCACCTTTGAATATTTTGTGTGTAATTATTGCAAACAAGGGCCGCTTTTCCTACATAACTACCTTCAATATCAGGAAATTCACATGATACGTCACTACCTTTTAAGCCTCAGACTGCATTCAGGTTTTACAAATTGTCCCCCTTTATAACAACAGGGCCCAAGTCAGAACCACCCACTACATTTAATTGTCATGTCTTATTTGACTTTCATGACCTTCACCCTTTTGAAGCTTGCAGGCCAATTATTATTTATTTTATTATTATTATTTTATTTTTTGGCTGCACTGCGCAGGATGTGGGATCTTAGTTCCCCGACCAGGAATCGATCCCACGTCCCCTGAAGTGGACGCACGGAGTCCTAACTACTGGGCCACCAGGGAAGTCCCAGGCCAGTTATTTTGTAGAACATCCCTCGATTTGGGTTTGTCTGATGTTTTCTCATCATTCACTACAGGATGTACACCTCTGGTAGGAACGCCGCAGAAGGGATTCAGTCTTCTTATTGCATCCTTTCTGGTAACATGTGATTATGATTTGTCTCATTATCCATGAAATTAACTTTGATCACTTTTAATAATTTGAGCCTATTAATACCTCTCACTTGACTTCAAAGTGATATTACTGGGGAAATGTGGGGAGGAGGGATAAATTAGGAGTTTGGCATTAACATATGCACACTACTAAATATAAAATAAATAACCAACAAGGACCTACTGTATACTATAGGGAACTCTACTCAATATTCCTTTTTTTAAAAGATTTTTTTTTGATGTGGACCATTTTTAAAATCTTTATTGAATTTGTTAGTATTTTATATTTGTTTCTATTTTATGTTTTGGTTTTTTGGCCTCGAGGCATGTGGGATCTCAGCTCCTCAACCAGGGATCGAACCCTCACCCTCTGCACTGGAAGACAAGGTCTTAACCACTGGACCAGGGAAGTCCCTCAATATTCTGTAATAACCTATATGGGAAAAGAATCTGGGGACTTCCCAGATAAGAAGATAAGACTCCACGCTCCCAGTACAGGGGGCCCAGGTTCCATCCCTGGTCAGGGAACTAGATCCCACATGCATGCCACAATTAAGAGTTCGCATGCCACAACTAAGGAGCTCACCTGCCACAACTAAGGAGCCCTGGAGCTGCAACTAAGGAGCCCACCGCAACTAAGATCCAGTGCAACCAAATAAATAAATAAATATTTTTTTAAAAAAGAAAGAAAAGAATCTGAAAAAGAATGGATATAAGTATATGTATAACTGAATCACTTTGCCATACACCTGAAACAAACACAATATTCTAAATCAGCTATACTCCAGTATAAAATAAAATTTAAATTAAAAAAATACAAAGATTAAAAAATGATATTACTTTCATACATTGGTGTGGAATGTCTATGCAAATTAAGTTCTTTCTTAAAAAGTCCTCTGTGTAAATCCAGAAGTAAAGACAAGACAATTGTTACTTTATCTTCCATAGACAACACCACATAATACTCCCCTGAGGAAGATACTTACCAAATATTGTAAAATAGATCATACTCCTGGATGGGAAGAATTTCTTTTTAAAATGCTGCACTAGTCGTAGAGAATGGACTTGAGGACATGGGGAGGGGGAAGGGTAAGCTGGGACGAAGTGAGAGAGTAGCATGGACATATATACACTACCAAATGTAAAATAGATAGCTAGTGGGAAGCAACTGCATAGCACAGGGAGATCAGCTTGGTGCTCTGTGACCACCTAGAGGGGTGAGATAGGGAGGGTGAGAGGGAGGGGATATGGGGATAGATGTATACATATAGCTGATTCACTTTGTTATACAGCAGAAGCTAAGAGAACATTGTAAAGTAATTATACTCCAATAAAGATGTTAAAAAAAATAAAAATAAAAAAATAAAATATCACTTCCTTGTTAACATAAAAATAAAAAAATAAAATGCTGCAACATATAAAAACATATCTAGTGCCATTCTAACCAGTTTTTCATACAATTTGAAAATCAAACTGTGAATTTTTGGGGGAAAAAATATTCTCAAAGATAGGCAGAGAAAGTAGGATTGGGAAAACAGGCAAGAATGACTTGCAATGCTAATATCAAATAAAAGCATGGTGTAAATCTATGTTAATTAAAAGCAGGGTGATGATTTCACAGGTAAACAGATGCATATGAGGTGAGCTGAAGCCAAGTAAAAAGCTGGTTAATTTATATTGTGCATTTATTATGTGGTGAAGATAAAATTCAAATCAATGGAGATAAATGGAGTATTTTAAAATAGCATCTGACACGCCTACTAATTTGAAAAAAATTAGTTAGATGCCAACTTCACAGCCCTCATAAAATCATAAAGTGATAGGGGAAAGAATGGTATATAACAAAGAAAAGCCACAACATTATTAGAAAAAAATATAGACAAATAATCTTAAACAGGTTGATAAGTAATGCCTTATGAAGGTATATATGAGAAAGATTTACGAATCAGATTCTATCCAAAGTAAGTATCTTCATATTTTATATGTAGAACTGAAAACATTATGAGGTCAATTGATGTGTTATGAAGTACTGTGGTTTTCTCTGTGAAAGAATAAAGTCAGAAATATGGATGGTTGAGGAAAGAATGCTGGGGCAGTGGATGAGAACTGGAGATCTCTACTGGTTTCAAAAGACCATCCCTCACACGAGGATCCCAGGCTCCTTGGAGAAATGGCTGATTCCAGGTCTAGGTAAGTAAAGTACCAAGTGAGTCTGGCATATCTTGTTAATGCAAAGAATAGAGATGTTCTCAAAAATCAATGGGACATTTTTAGAAGACAAAATAGCCAGCGTGAATAGGATCCTTGTGTATAATTTTGGGATTTGTGTGTGTGTGTCTGTGTGTGTGTGTGTGTGTGTGTGTGTGTGTGTGTGTGTGTGTTCTGTGCTTCCACCAGGAGCACATAACATCCAGTTCTCTCCCAAGTTATCCTGTTGGCAGCCATTCATTGATGGTTACTGCTTAGACACATTCATTCATTTGAGTCACAAAATGGTAATAATGTAATTCTGCCCTTTTCTCCTACCTTTTTAATTTGGATTACTTCTATAAAGCAAAAATTCTTTCTCAATTAACTGTACGCCCTGAGGTCCAGATCTTATGTGAAAGGCAAGATAAATGTTTGATTCTTCTTCTTCTTCTTTTTTTTGGGGTGGGGGGACCAATTTTCATAATAGTGACCTGGTTCCCTGATCCTGTAACAGAAAGAGGGCTTGTATTTTCCTTTCCTGTCCCTGGAGGGAAGAAGTGTTAAAAAACAAAATTCAACTGAGTACATTTTAAAGACCTTATTGGCTTTATTCAAATGTTCATGAATTCGGTAGTATCCAATCTAGCAGATAGAGGGGGTACCAGGTGCTGTCATAAATCCTGTCTGTTTCCATAACATACCAAAGTCCTTTAATACCCCAAAGGCATAGAGACTGTCAGTATAGATGTTAACCTTCATTCCTCTGCCCTTATGCGATTTGGAGAGAGAGTGATTCATTCACCCACCTGAGCTCATTTAGCATATGGGAGGGCTCGATATTCAAGAGGTTGTGTTGATTAGGGGCGGTGTATCCCACCTGGAAAATTCCAACTCTTCTTGGAGGTAAGAGCCTTGGACATAAAGACTAAGATCAACTTGGAGAAGAGGGATTTCTGATAAATCTAATCTAGGACCAGATAATAATCTGATGTTGGGAGCACCATCTTGGGATATCCGATCAGTGGGTAAAGGAAGCAGGGCAGCAGGGTGAAGGTTTTGACAGGGTATAAGGTGATGTGAGAGGGGGAGAGTAGGTCTGTTGAGACACACAGAGATGCTGTGTATTCTCATTAAGCAATCGGTCTTTACAGCATGAGGGAAATCTATATTCCATGGATGACTCAATACCAAATCAGAGGTGACTTAGACAAGTTTGGAAGTTGAACACACAGCACTTGAGGGGCATGCCCTCAAGGACAGAAATCCCTCCCTCACAGAATCACTAGTTCTGCTTGTAAAAGATGAACTGATCAACATCAGTAATTATTAGAGAAATGCAAATCAAAACTACAGTGAGGTACCACCTCCCACTTGTCAGAATGGCCATCATTAAAAAGTCTACAAGTAACAAATGCTGGAGAGGGTGTGGAGAAGAGGGAACCCTCCTATACTGCTGGTGGGAATGTAAACTGGGGCAGCCACTGTGGAAAACAGTATGGAGGGTCCTCAAAGAAACTAAAAATAGAGTTGCCATATGATCCAGCAATCCCACTCTTGGGCATATATCCAGACAAAACTATATTTCAAAAAGATACATGCTGGGGCTTCCCTGGTGGCGCAGTGGTTGAGAATCTGCCTGCTAATGCAGGGGACACGGGTTCGAGCCCTGGTCTGGGAAGATCCCACATGCCACAGAGCAACTACGCCCATGAGCCACAACTACTGAGCCTGCGCGTCTGGAGCCTGTGCTCCACAACAAGAGAGGCCGCAAGAGTGAGAGGCCCGCGCACCGCGATGAAGAGTGGCCCCCGCTTGCCGCAACTAGAGAAAGCCCTCGCACAGAAACGAAGACCCAACACAGTCAAAAATAAATAAATAAATAAATCATTCGTTAAAAAAAAAAAAAAGATACATGCACCCCTGTGTTCATAGCAGCACTATTCACAATAGCCAAGACATGGAAACAACCTAAAGGTCCATCAACAGATGAATGGATAAAGAAGATGTGGTACATATATACAATGGAATACTACTCAGCCATAAAAAAGAACAAAATAACGCCATTTGCAGCAACATGGATGCAACTAGAGATTATCATACTAAGTGAAGTAAGTCAGAAAGAAAGACAAATACCATATGATATCACTTATACATGGAATCTAAAATATGACACAAATGAAACTATCTATGAAACAGAAACAGAATCAAGGATGTAGAGAACAGACTTGTGGTTGCCAAGCGGGAGGAGGGTGGGAGAGGGATGGATTGGGAGTTTGTGATTAGCAGATGCAAACTGGTATATATAGAATGGATAAACAACAAGGTCCTACTGTATAGCACAGGGAACTATATTCAGTATCCTGTGATAGGGGTTTCCCTGGTGGTGCAGTGGTTAAGAATCCATCTGCCAATGCAGGGGACATGGGTTCGAGCCCTGGTCTGAGAGGATCCCACATGCCGCAGAGCAACTAAGCCATGTGCCACAACTACTGAGCCTGCGCTCTAGAGCCCGCAAGCCACAACTACTGAGCCTGCATGCCACAACTACTGAAGCCCGCATGCCTAGAGCCTGTGCTCCGCAACAAGAGAAGCCACCACAATGAGAAGCCCGTGCACCGCAACGAAGAGTAGCCCCCGTTCGCCGCAACTAGAGAAAGCCTGTGCGCAGCAACGAAGACCCAACGCAGCCATAAATAAATAAATTTATTTATTTTTTTAAAAATCCTGTGATAAACCATAATGGAAAAGAATAAGGAAAAAAATATATATATATAGATAACTGAGTCACTTTGCTGCACAGCAGTAATTAACACAACATTGTAAATCAACTACACTTCAATTAAAAATAAATAAATAAATAAACACACACACAAAATAAACTGAATTGGAAAAGGACGAAAGAGCTATTACATGTCGACCAAGTTTAAAGGAATGTCGGGCATTTATTGGTTGTGTCTGGTGGGGCTGAGAGCGCGAGTCTGTGTCTGAACAAACGTGAGGATGAGGCACAATTGCTGAGGTGACCCTGCCCCCCAATCACCCCATCTCCTCCCAGGGATCATCTTCATCTCCAAAGAAGCCCTGGGTGATTGGACTGAATCACAACAGACAGCGAAGGAGGCTGAAGCCCAGGGTCCTTCATGCATTTGCTGCCCTCGTCCAGGACCCACACCTGAGCTCCCGGCTGGGGAAAGTCGTTGTCTCCTCCTCGGCCATCTGGGGGCTGGACAGGCACCTAAAGGGGGTGAATGATCGTGGCTCAGAACATTAGTGGGAATGGGAATGGGGGTGTGAATCGATGAACAAGATTGAGTCTCAGCATTGTTTAAAATAACAGAAGCAGAGTAGGATACTAAGAGTGATAAGCCCTGCCCAGCTGGTGTAGTAATGATAAGAATTATTTTAAGAAACTTCTGTGTTCAAATGAACATATCTAGGAAACAGAAACAGACTCACAGACATAGAGAACAGACGTGTGGAGGAGGGGTGGGGGAGGGAAGGACTGGGAGTTTGGGGTTAGCAGATGCAAACTATCATAGATAGGATGGATAAAAAACAAGGTCCTGTTGTATAGCGCAGGGGAATTATCTTCAATATCCTGTAATAAACCATAATGGAAAAAAATATGAAAAAGAATATATATGTGTATAACGGAGTCACTTTGCTGAACAGCAGAAATTAACACAACATTGTAAATCAACTATACTTCAATAAAATTTTTTAAAAATAGGAAGTATACAGCAAAAAGAAAGAAAGAAAATTCTGTGTCTCGTATTGACACACAAACAAAAGCACTCAAAGGGGGACTTCCCTGGTGGTGCAGTGGTTAAGAATCCGCCTGCCAATGCAGGGGACATGGATTCGAGTCCTGGTCCGGGAAGATCCCACATGCCATGGAGCAACTAAGCCCATCTACAAGGAAGAGTAGCCCCTGCTGGCCGCAACTAGAGAAAGCCCAGTCTCAGAGACAAAGACCCAATGCGACCATAAACAAACAAACAAACAAAAGCATTCAAAGGCCTTTGTAAGTCCTAGAAAACAAGTGCCTTTCTCTAGGTCATTTTCCTACCCCCCAGCCCCTCCTCCTGCATACCTGACATTCTCTCTGTACTCCTGGAAGTCCACCTCTTTCCTGCCTGTTTCCTGAGAGGTTCCCTGTGGCCAGATAAAAATAACACCTAGATGCTGTCAGGAGGAAGATTCAGTAAATTTATTCCTGGGGCAAAGGGGAATCCAGTGAAGAAGCAGGTGAAGACAGGAACTGGTGGGGACTTCTCTGGTGGTCCAGTGGTTAAGACTCTGCACTCCCAACGCAAGGGACCCAGGTTCGATCCCTGGTCAGGGGACTAGATCCTGCATGCTGCAACTAAGACCTGGCGCTTAGATAGATAGATAGATAGATAAATATCTTTTTTTAAAAAAACAGGAACTGACAGCATCTTCTTGGGTTTCACATTCAGGAACCCAGCTCCGCCATCCTTGACTAAGAGCTGTGGGAAGGACAAGCCAGGTCTTGTTCAGGGGTGTCTGACCAGGTCCAGCCTGTCCTTCCTAGGGGGTTTGGAGGCTCTTGGACTGGGATTCAGGAGACCTGAGAGCTATTCCAGCCTGTATCACTGACCAGCATGGGACCTCAGGTCACTGTCTTGCTTGAATACAGGGAGCAGGTTGAGAGAATTCAATAAATGGCCAATTGATCTCACCCTTACTGTCCAGAAACCCAGAATCTTTTAGACATGGTGGAGGCAGAGAGTCCCAACACCTGAGACAGCTTCCACTCTGCAGCCTCAGCCCTGCCTCACAAAGCCGGGCTCAGGAGCAGAAGACAGAGCCACTCCCGCACAGAGAGGACCCAGGTGGGCAGAATAGGATGGGGCCTCTGAGGGAGCTGGTGGTGAGATCGGATAGTGCTGTGTGTAATGGCTTTTATGATACTGGAGAAGGGATAGAAGTAGGTTGCCAGCACAAAGCCTCATCACTGTCAAATCAGGGGCTCTCAGTGTCCATCGAGACCTGGCCTGGTCCCCGCTGCCCTCCTAACAGCACAGCCTCTGAGTCTCCCCTGCAGTGTCAGGATCTCGCTCCACTTTCCTACCCCAGGGCCTGACTCAGCTGCCCTGAGACATCAGACTCCAGGCCAGGGAGGGTGGGCTGGACTCCTCGCTCCACAAAGATGCTAACCCCGACCCTGGCCTGGGGACTGAGCTTCTCTCTCTCACCCTGTCTGGGATCCAGTCCTGGCCTAACTTCTCTTTTTGGTCGAGACAACCAGGTTTGCATTCCTCCAGGAAAATCCTGACACTGAAGACCAAAGAGCTGGACCCCTTTATTTATTGATTGATTGATTTAGGCCATGCAGGGCAGCATGCAGGATCCTAGTTCCCTGACGGGGGATGGAACCTGCGCCCCCTGCGGTAGAAACCACGGAGACCTAACCACTGGACCCCCCAGGGAATTCTCAAGCCCCTTTATTAGAACACGTGATGGGGCAGGTAAGTTAGTGATTCTTTTGGTTTTTTCTTTTTTAAAAATTTATTTATTTACTTAATTTTATTTCGGTTGCATTGGGTCTTCGTTGTGGTGCGTGGGCTTCTCACTGCGGTGGCTTCTCTTGTTGCAGAGCATGGGCTCTTAGCACGCGGGCTTCAGTAGTTGTGGCTCGTGGGTTCTAGAGCGCAGGCTCAGTAGTTGTGGCGTACAGGCTTAGTTGCTTCGCGGCATGTGAGATCTTCCCGGACCAGGGCTTGAACCCGTGTCCCCTGCACTAGCAGGCGGATTCTTAACCACTGCACCACCAGGGAAGTCCGTTAGTGATTCTTAGGAAAAGAGGAGGTGATCCCCAAACCTTCTCTATTCTCAAGTGTTCTAACCACTTGTCTGTGACTCACTGGGGAAAATAGATATTACATCATTATGTGGCTTATACACAGTCACAGGAGAAAGTGCATTAAACAGTATAGCACAGCATTCTGTTCAGAGCACACTCTCCCGTATTCTAGTCTATTCTTATTCGAGTGAAACATACTATTGTTTATGCCCAAGTGAATTGGTTTTATATCCTACCAGAATGCCCCAGTCTTTTCCTTGGGAAATATTGTTCTACCTGCTGCTGTAAGGGATGAGGCCAGAAGAGCAGATGGGGAAATTGTCCCGCAAGAGGATGTGGAATTACCGCATCCTCTGTCAGGAGAAAGGGGGTGGTCAGTTCTCTGCTATAGGGTGGTGATTCCTGCTTCAGAAGCCTTCTCCCTGGTCTCCTGCTTCTACTAACTCTCCTGTCCACCTTTCTCACAGCAGACAGACACAGGGAAGTTCCACAGACACAGATTTGACCACCTTCATCCCCTGCTTATGATCCCTCCACAGTGCCCCGTGAGCTCAGGATCATACCCAGAGTATCTGAAAGCCTCACGAGATGACCAGCCCTGCCACCTCCAACCCCTCCCCTGGCCCCACCCTCTGCTCTTAGAGGCTCCAGATTCACTGAATCAGCCACAATTCTAGCTCATCCTTGAAATCTCAGGGAAGATGCTGCTTCTCCAGTATCATCATCACAGACTCTCTCCAGGTAGCACTTGGTCTTCCCCACCTATGGCTTCCCAACCAGCCCTGACCTCCCTGAGTCAGTGGCTGGATCTGTGTCCCAAGTGATGGCACAGGATCTGCTATTGAGTTGGTACTGTGTCCTCACATCACCTAGTGTTACAGAACCAAACTTGGGCCTGCTCGCCTGTGCGCAGTAAAGCCAATCTACTGACACCAGGTTGTGATGAAGGAAAGTGCAGTGTTTATTTTACTGCAGGGTGCCAAGCAAGGAGAATGGGCAGCTAGTGCTTAAAAGACCCAAACTCCCCAATGGCTTTCAGGGAAAGATTTTTAAAGACAGGGTGAGGAAGGGGGGTTGTAGGGTGCGTGATCAGCTCGTGGGCATTCTTCTGATTGGTTGGTGGTGAGGTAATCAGGAGTCAACATCATCAACCTTCTGGTTCCAACTGGTCTGGGATCTATGTGCTTCTGGTCAGCAAACAGTTAACTTCTTCCACGTGGTGGGGCTTTCAGTATCTGCAAAACAGCTCAGGGACTTCCCTGGTGGTCCAATGGTAAAGGATCCACCTTCCAACACAGGGGACATGGGTTCAATCCCTGGTCCAGGAACTAAGATCCCACATGCCGCGGGGCAACTAAGCCCGCGAGCCACAACTACTGAGCCCAGGCGCCTCAACTAGAGAGCTCACGTGCCGCAAACTACAGAGTCCACCTGCTCTGGAGCCCATGCTCCGCAACTAGAGAGAAGCCCGTGCACCGCAATGAAAGATCCCGCATGCCTCAATGAAGATCCCGCGTGCCACAGCTAAGACCCGAAGCAGCCCAAAAAAAAAAAAAAAAAAAACCTGTCAGAGTCAAATATGAGAAAGCAAGTCCTCCTCTTATACAAGGACATGAATAGTGTTACCTGTAAATGGCCTATTCGGCCCTTTGAGAAAGTATAGCAATTCAAACCCAAGGCTCTCTGACCCTGAATCCTCATCACTGTTGAGTCTGGTGTTCTCAGTGTCCATGGAGCCCTGGCCTGGCCCTCAATGTCCTCCCACCAGTACAGGCTCTGAGACCCACCCTCTAGCCCTGCCCTGATCTCCTCTCACTTTTCCACCCAGGTCCTGACTCAGCCCCCCGGAGAGATGAGGCTCCAGATGGGGGGAGGGGAGGGGGCTGGGCTCCTCTCAAGGGATGCCAACCCCAAGCCTGCCCTGGGCAACCAGCTTCTCTCTGGAACTGGCAGGTATTCAGACCTACCTCGCCCCTCTTTTCGGTAGAGGTGCCAGGCTGGGTGCCAAGCCTACCTTCAGCCACCCCAGGAAGCACCTGGGATGGAGGATGTGAGAGCTGAACCCATTTTTGGGGAAGACGTGATGGGACAGCTAAGTCACTGGCTCTTAGGAAAGCAGAAGACAAGCCTGTGTCTGGAGTCTTTCCAATTGTGTGTGTTTATTAACCATTGTATGTGACTCACTGGGAAAGATAGATATTACATCCTCATGTGAGTTAAGATTGTCTGCAGTGCACACTATTCTATCTTCCATCAATTCTCTTTTCATTTTAAAAGAACTCATTAAGATAAATTCATTGGTTTTACAACCTGAAAGAGCATCACAAACCACAGTTTGGAGAACACTTTTCTACCCTGCAGCTGTAGGAGGAGGGGAGGTCTGAAGAACAGGGGAAGAAATTGTTCTGGGAAACGAGTGTGCTATATATCCCACCCCCTTGAGAGAGGGCAGACATTTAGAACTCTGGTAATTGCATGATTATTTCTGCTCCAGAAGCATCCTCTCTGGTTTCCTGCTTCCTGTCTGTCAACCCTTCTGTCCACCCCCCTCACAGGAGACAGACACTAGGATTTTCCACAGACCCAAATCTCACCACTTTCATTCCTTGTTTAGGATGTGTTCTTGGCTCACAGTGCACTCAGATGAAGCCAGAATCCTCACCAAGGCCCACAGGGTGACTGGCCCTGTCCTGCCCTCTGCCCTCCCAGGGCTGAGCCCCCTCTGAAATAGTCACAATTCTTGCTCATTCTTAAAATCACAGCTCAGATGTGCCCTCCTCCGGGAAGCCCTCCCTGTCACCCTTGGCCCTTCTTCCCAGACCTGCTCACTCTGGTTCATTATTGTCTGTGCCCCAACTGGACATGGGAGTCAGAAGGAAAGGGTCTGGGACTAAGTCACCACTGTGTCCCCATCATCAGATAGCACAAGGCTGGTGGCAGAGCAGGTGCTCAGGGAATATTGAAAGAATGCATGAATGAATGAATGAAATCATAAATGGATGAAGGAATAAAATGTGTTCAGAGTGTATCTAACTCAACACGTCTTTGTGACATACTGACATACTGAGAACTGGCGCCTGAAGTTCAAACCTCTCCCTCTCTCCAGACATCTCTCTTGTCCTCCCTGTAATACTGTTCCTCAGCAAGGCCCAGTGGGATCTCATACACTGGGGAAGGCCTCAGGGTCCCTTTTTGCAGAAGGACCTCTCTCCCAGCCATCTCTCCCCTGCTTCCCCACCCCACAAACATAGGACTCAACCCTGTGTTGGGGGCTGGAAACCCAGGCTACCAACAGCATCAGGGCCCTGCCAGGAGTGAGCAAGTTGGGATGGGGCTCAGAATCTTCTCTATTCTTGAGTTTACTGATTGCCTGGCTGCATCTATTAGGAAAAATAGACATTACATCATAATGCATCTTTGAGATACATGCATCATGCGTCTCAAAAAAAGCGAAAAGAAGTATAGGCAAGTGGCTTCCCTAGTGGCGCAGTGGTTAAGAATCCACCTGCCAATGCAGGGGACGGGGGTTCGAGTCCTGGTCTGGGAAGATCCCACATGCCGCAGAGCAACTAAGCCCGTGCGCCACAACTACTGAGCCTGCGCTCTAGGCCCCGCGAGCCACAACTACTGAAGCCAGCACACCTAGAGCCTGTGCTCCACAACAAGAAAAGCCACCACAATGAGCAGCCCACGTGCAGCAACGAAGACCCAATGCAGCCAAAAATAAATAAATTAAAAAAAAAAGAAGTATAGGCAAAAATGTGCACTGTCAGCCTCCCTCAGGGGAGCGGCTCTTTCATCTTCTGATCCCAACTGGCTTCTCTCAGAGGAAAAACTACTCCCCTCTCTCTCAGATCTACTTAAAATCTGGTATGGATTTTTTGTCCAGAATGGCAACAAAACAAATAAAAGTATGGTAACTATCTTGGTCACATCAATCACCTCTAAAGTCATCTATTGCTTACCAAGTACCCAGCACAATTTCTCCCATTCTCTCATTCATATTCTTCACATCTCCCAAATCAGTTATCATTTATATTGTTTAGATTATTCCCAAAGCAATCAACAGATTCAATGCAAACCCTTTCAAAACCCCAATGACATTTTTCCTTCTTCCAGTAATGTGAAAGCGCATTCTCAAATTCATATGGAATTGCAAGGGACTCTGAATACCTCAAAGAATCCTTAAAAGAACACTCTTGGTAGACACACAAGTCCCAATTTTAAACTTACTATAAAGCTACAGTAATCAAAACAGTGTGGTACCGGCATAATGATAGACATATAGATCAATAGAATGGAATTGAGTTTCCAGAAATAAACTCATGCATTTATGGCCAATTGATTTTTTTGTTAATTCTTTATTTATCAAGAGAAGCTATTCCTTAGCCCAGATATTCATAGTTCATAGTTTCATAGTTCAGAAACACAGGTAAGTGACAAACTTCCACAGAACTCAACCCAAAGAAATTTTTTGCATTCCAAAATCACTTTGCACTCTGAAAGATACCAGCCTTCCTCATCTTCTCAAAATCTTTTATAGAATCAATATTTCTGTAGACAGACTTCCCTGGTGGTCCAGTGGTTAAGAATCTGCCTCCCAATGCGGGGGACGCGAGCTCAACCCCTGGTTGGGGAACTAAGATCCCACATGCCGTGCAGCAACTAAGCCCACGCACCGCAACTGTTGAGCCCGTGCGCTCTAGAGCCTGCGTGCCACAACTAGAGAGAAGCCTGAGCACTGCAACAAAGAGCCCACGTGCTGCAACTAACACCTGACACAGCCAAATAAATTAATTAATTAACTTTTAAAAAAAGAGTCTCTTTTTAAAAAATAATTTCTGTAGAAATCTGCATTTGCAACTCTCAGGGAGATAATGAATGCTCCAACAATATGAAATCACAGATTCTTGGCTAGAACGTCACACATCTGAGGGTTTTGTCAAAGCACTGGAAGCCATGGTAGTTTTTCACCTTGACAGCTCAACAACAATGTCCTTCCAGACTGATGGAGAAATGGACTTTGGCCAATTGATTTTTTTTATATATATAAATTTATATATTTACATTTATTTTTGGCTGCGCTGGGTCTTCGTTGTGGCGAGCGGGGGCTACTCTTCGCTGCGGTGCGTGGGCTTCTCATTGCAGTGGCTTGTCTTGTTGTGGAGCACGGGCTCTAGGTGTGCGGGCTTCAGTAGTTGTGGCACGTGGGCTCAGTAGTTGTGGCTCACGGGCTCTAGGCGCATGGGCTTCAGTAGTTGTGGCACACGGGCTTAGTTGCTCCGCAGCATGTGGGATCTTCCCAGACCAGGGCTCGAACCAGTGTCCCCTGCATTGGCAGGTGGATTCTAAACCACTGCGCCACCAGGGAAGTCCTGGACAATTGATTTTTAATGAGGGTCCCAAGACCATACAAAGTGGGAGGAAGTTTTCAACATGTGGCAGACTGGGTCAAATGCATATCCACAGGCAAAAGGATGAAGTTGGACCTCTACCTCACACCATAAACAAAACTAAATCAAAGTTGATGAAAGGCCTAAATGTAAGAGTTAAAACTAGAAAAGTCCTAGGAGAAAACATAGGAGTAAGCCTTCATGACCTTGGATTTCAGAACAGTTTCTTAGATATGACACCAAAAGCATAGAGGCAAAGGGAAAAAAAACCCCCAGCATATATTGGACTTTAAAATTTTTTTAAAGTTTTGGGTATCAAAGGATACTGTCAAGAAAGTGAAAATACAACTCACAGAATAAAAGAAAATATTGAAAATCATATAGCTAATAACGATCTGGAATATAGTCTCCAGAATATATAAAGAACTCCAACTGAATAACAAAAAGAAAAATAATACAATTTTAAAATTGGCAAAGGACTTAATAGATATTTCTCCAAAAAGATATCCAAATATCCAATAAGCACATGATAACATGATCAAAGTCATGTTTTAAGGGAAATTCAAATCAAAATTACTAGGAATTACCACTTTATAGCCACTAGAATGGTGGTACTTTTTAAAAGATAAAAAAAAAAAAGTGTGTTCACAAGGGTATGGAGAAATTGCAAACTGCACACTTTGCTCATGAAAATGCAAAATGGTGCAACTACTGTGGAAAACTGTTCGTTCCTCACTAAATTAAACATGTGAACAAACAAATCTACTCCTGGATTATAGCCAAAAGAATTGAAACAGATGTTCAAACAATCATTTGTACATAAATGTTCATAGTAGCATTTTTCACAAGAGTCAAAAGGTGGAAACATCACAAATGTCCACTAAGTGATGAATGGAGAAAAAGATGTGGTATGCCCATACAATGAAATATTATTTCTCTTAAGAAATGAAGTGCTGATACGTGCTGCAACATGGATGAACCTTGAAAACATTGTGATGAGTGAACGAAGCCAGACACAAACCACCACATCTTTCATCATTTATATGAAAACTTCAAAGTAGGTAAATATGAGACAGAAAGCAGATCAGTGGTTTATAGGGGCTGGGAGGACAGTGGAATGGGCAGTGATTGCTTAATGAGTATGAGATTTTCCTTTTGGGGTGATGAAAATATTCTGGTGATGGTTATACAACATCTTGAATGTACAAAATGTCACTGAACTGTACAATTTACAAGGGTTAAAATAGTAAATTTTATGTTAGGTGTATTTTTCCACACACATAAAAAAGAAAAGTAAAAACATTTGAATGGGGGGCGTGTGTCCAAAGAACAGAAGGAACTGTCCACACCTCTAGTGCTGACCAATTCGATCTGTTTCTGGAATGATACTTTCTCTGAGTATCTTCCCTTTATAGTGTGATTTTGATTCCCAGCTGCTCGGGCAGAGCGAAGGTTGGTGTGGTTCCCCTAAATCTGAAACCCTTGATCTGTTTGGTCCCAGAAACAACTCGTTCCCTTCTCACTGAGGATCAGAAGTACAGCTGGCCCTAATTCCCAAGTGTCTTCCTTGACAACAAAGCCACAAAAAAAATAAAAGCTGTGAAAAGTGCTCAAGAGAAGACGTCCAAGGTGCTATCAGGATGTAATGAGGTTACAGACCTCATCCTCAGAGTTCAGGGACATTTCATGAGGGCAACATTTCAACTGAAAGCTGGTGCGGGGCAGGGGCAGTGAATAGAATGCACGTGAAGAGAGTGGGGAGAGGGTCAGACAGAAACCATCATGCATGAACCCTGGAACCTGTGGATGTGGGGGGCACAGACACTGATGCTGAGGCCCAGGAAGAGGGAAGAGAGTGGTGAGGCATACGGCTGAGGACTTGGCGGTTGAGCCATGGGAGACATTTTGGGTTGTAATAAGCAGTTATAATAAGTCGGGGGCAAGGGGGAACCATGAGGAATGGGCAAGACAATTGGCATCATTGCCCTCCACTGAGGGCCTCCTTGCCTGCAGAGGCTGGGAAGCTTCAGACTGCCTTTCCCACATGGCCTTGCAGCTGGGATTCTGGATGTATTTGAAGCTCTGGGCATCACAGCCATGGAGTCACCAGGTGTTTCCCCAGCAGCAACCGTGAGTTTAGGCAATAGCTTTGAGGTGCTGAAAAGCCGTTGAGCAGAAACAAGGGCATCCAGATCCTGGATCACAGCTCCAGAGTGCTGTCCTGGGTATCATTCATGGAGACATAGCCTAGAGCCTGTTCCTCCAGCACTCCTATGACATGTAGGCTCTTAATTCACTATATCATGTGGAGGATCCAACCAGGGCTGGGTCAAGCCAGATCATCCATTCTTTCATCACTTGAAGTCACTTTGCAGGGAGCAGGGGTCTGTTTCTGTAATCCCAGGGATATGGTTGGTGCAAAGGGTTGACGCAGCCTCCCCATCAGCCAGCAGAGGAGGAACCTCCTGGCTCTGGGGAGCCCCAGCCCCTTCTCCTGCATACCTGACCTTCTCTCCATACACCTGAAAGTCTACCTCATTCCTGCTTGTTTCCTGGGAGGGGCTCCCTAAGGCCAGATGGAAATAACACCCAGATACGGCCAGGAGGAAGGTCAAGTCTATTTATTCCTGGGGCAACAAGGAAGCCAGTGGGGAATCCAGGGAGAGCAGGAACTGACAGCATCACCCTGGGTTTCACATCCAGGAGCCCAGCTCTGCCAGCCCCAAGAAGGGACACATGGGAACGTTAACCTGGGTCTTCCCCAGGGTTGTCTATGAGCAGAGGCTGTCCTTCCTAGATGGGCTGGGCCAGGGATGTTCGGAGGCCCCCGGACTGGGATTCAGGAGACCTGGGATCTAGTCCAGCCTGAGTCACTGACCAGCAGTAAGACCTCAGGTCAGTGTCTTCCTTGGATTCAGGGAACAGAATGAGAGAATAAAAGAAGTGGCTGTTTGAAGTCAGGATCTTACACTCACTGCCAAGAGAAGGAGAACTTTCTCTAGCCGTAAGTAGAGGCAGGTCCTGACACCAAATGATGGCTCAACCAACACAGGTCAGGTCCCTCCCAGATCTGGGCTCTCTTGCAGAAGACAGAGCTGTCACCAGACAGGGAGGTCCCATGCTGGGCACAGTAGGATGGGAGTCTCCGAGGGCGCTGGTGGTAGGATTGGACAGGACTTTGTGCAAAGGCTTTTTTGATACCTTGAGAAAGGGGCCGAGGCAGGATGTGAACCCAGGGCTATCTCATCCCAAAGTCTCAACGCTGTTGAGTTAGTGCCTCTTGGTATCTACAGATCTCAGAACTGGCACTGCTCTCCCATCAGCACCCAGGCCCCCCTACCCTGTCTTGATCTCCTTTCACTCTCCTGCCCGTTAGTGACTCAGCTCCCCTGAGACACAAGGCTCCAGGCCCTGGAGTGCAGTCCCTCTTCAGAGACGGAATCCTAACCCTGACCTAGAAAACATCCTTTCTCCCTCACCCTGGTTGCCGTCCAGGCATCTACTGCACTCCAGATTTAAGCAGAGGCAACCAGACCTGACTCCTGTCCTGCCTGGAGCCATCACAGGAAGTGAATGGAATCAAGGTCATGAGCAATGTGCCCCGAACTGTAAAACATGACGGGGCAGCTAAGTCTGTAGCACTCATCAAAGGAGGAATCCACCCTTGCCTCGAGCCTCCTCCATTCAAGACTTTATTAACCAATAGGCTGCAACTCTCTGGGAAAAAATAAATATTACATCATTATGTGGCTTCCAACATCCTTGAGGGCAAGTTTCAGGACACAATGTTTAATTGTTGAAATCCATTCCCTAATCTACATATTTTTCAGTTAAAAAATAATATAGCTTATGACCAACTCGAGTGGTTATCTAACCTACTAAAATGTTGCAATCTGCTGTTTGGAGCTACTCAGCGGCTGCAGGAGAAAGGACGCCAGACACCAGAGGCTGATGTGGGGTTGGGAGGGGAGCATGCTGTACCCCTGCCCCCATGGGTGAAAGAAAACATTTAGGACTCTGGTAATTGCACGAATATTTCTGTTACAGCAGGATCTTCCCTGGACTCCTAACTCTAGTCTCAACCTTCCTGCCCTCCTTCCTCCCAGCACAGACACAAATCTGAATACTTTCCTTCCGTGCTCGGGACCTGGCCATGGTGCCCAGTGTCCTGAGGATAAAGTCCTGAGTCCTGGGACTTCCCTGGTGGTGCAGTGGTTAAGAATCCGCCTGCCAATGCAGGGGACACGGGTTCGAGCCCTGGTCCAGGAAGATCCCACATGCCGCAGAGCAACTCAGCCCGTGTGCCACAACTACTGAAGCCCACGCGCCTAGAGCCCGTGCTCCGCAACAAGAGAAGCCACCGCAATGAGAAGCCTGTGCACCGCAATGAAGAGTAGCCCCCACTCGCTGCAACTAGAGAGAGCCCGTGCGCAGCAACAAAGACCCAAATCAGCCAAAAATAAACAAACAAATAAATAAATAAAATATTTGACTGTGCGGTATTTGTAAAAAAAAAAAAAAGTCCTGAGTCCTCCTCTGGGTTCACAAGGGACCGACCCTGTCCCCCACTCCCTCCATCTCCCTCCGCCTCGCCTGCCCTCCACCCTCTCTGGGCTCAGCCTTCCTGAAATACAGTTCTGGCTCATGCTTGAAATCTTAGCTCACATATCCCCTCTTCCAGGAAGCCCTCCCTGAACTCCCAAGGCACGTGATGACCTCCCCCCAGATCTGGGCTTCCACAGCCACTAGGTTTCCCCTTCCTAAACCTGACCTCTCTGAGCCAGCATGGTCTAAGGACGGTCTGTAGCCCCCTACGATGGGACAGGACCTTCTACTGAGTCATCACTGCGTCCCCAGCGACCTCTAACACAGGGCTCGGCACACAGCTCGCCCTCAGCGAATCTTTATTGCCAGGCTCTTAAATGTGTCTGTGATCTCTTTCAGACCAAAAAACAATGGGTCAACTGGGGCTGATCATCTCCATTTTACAGGGAAGGAAAACTGAGGATCAGAGGGGAAAAGTCAATTTCCAAACAGGAAACCTGACGTGTGAGCACTAGTGCCCACCCCACATCCACCCTCTAGCGCTGGGCTGAAGAGGACACCTCTACCTTCACCTGAGAGAAACCAGAACTTGCCCGGGGACAAGCTTTGAAGCTGACCCGGATATTTCCCTCTCCTCTGCTTCTGCTGGGTCTGGACACAGACGCGGTTCCCGGCTCATCATGCAGGAAACGCTCTATTCCTGCTTCACCGGGTCACTCACATGGCTTTTGTCTGGAATGGGAGCATTTCAAGGAGGAACCTGAGTCTGGGCCTGAGCTCCAGGTGGAAGGGAGTCTGGAAGAACCAGCGTTGGAGGCTCCATTGCGGAAGCAGAGACACAGAAGGCAGGGATGGTCCACATGCAGGAAGGGGGTCTAGAGGGGCACAGCTGCCTACAAATGTGACAGATCACCCTTCCAAGCTCTGGAGAGAAACTTGTCCTTGCTGGGGTGAAGTCTGGGGTCCCCCCAAGAGGTGGATTCCTGCAGGATCTGGGAGAGAGACCTCCCAGTCCTCACTGCTCAGGGTGACCTGGATCCACAGAACCGACCCCACAGTGTGCCGCAGATAAATGGGTGCTTCACCTTCTGTCTTCACATGCTGACCCCAAGACAGCTCTTCTCAGATGAAATCACACATCCATCTCCCACTAAACATGCCCACTAAGCCAAAGCCTTTGAGAATCTACTGACGGTGGTGAAATTTCTCCCGCAGACAAGAAATAGTGAGAGTGACATTGATTACAACAACACAAACTACGATTCTTTGGTTTCTCATTGTCTTTCTCTCCCTCTTTCTCAGGAACGCCATGAAAATTATGACTTTGGAATGTCTTACTCACCACTCCGTCATCTGTGCCTGAACAAAGCTGGGACACCTAAGGCACTAAGTGGATTATTCAGATGCACCTGAATAAATGACCATTAATGAAGAGACAGAGAAGACAAGGAGAAGAGTGTGAGTCCCAGGGGTCCTCCACGGCCTTTTCCACGTTTCTGTTTCATGAGCTTCTCCAGCATCCTTCTGAGGAATTTCCCCCTCTGCCCAACCTAGTTCAATCTGGAATTTCCAAATGTGCAAAAACTAGTCTCTTTCACCTGAATACCCTGAGCTGTGGTTTAGTGAGCTAGGAACCTGCTGCCTGGGCCACATCATCTCGGTTTCCTCCGGTGTCCCCCAAAGGCACTCACCTAATGCTGTGCCAGCCACACGGGAGATGTGGAGACAAGTTCTATGACCCCCTGCAGTACTGTTGCTATGACGATGCCGTGGTGCCCTTGGGCAGGACCCGGAAGTGTGGAAACTGCACCTTCAGGGTCTGCTTCAAGCAGTGCTGCCCGTGGTTGGTGAAGAGGCCCCAGGAGTCCTCCATGGTGAAGGTGAAAGGTCAAAATTGTCACTTGGACCCGTCCTCGGACGACACGGTTTGTCACAGGTGAGGTGCTGTCCTTTCCAAGGGAGGAGGGGGTGCAGGGGAGTGGGGAGGGTCTGGATGCCTGTTCTGTGATTCAACAACCGCCGCAGCTCCGGCCCAGGGCTCTTCTCAGTGTCCTTCTGTCCACATCCACCTGCTGTATTCCATCCACCTCTCCCTTCTTCTCTGCTCGCTTCTTTCTCCGTTTGTTTTTATTTCTCTCTCGTCCTCTTTGTTGCCTTTCCGTGTCTTTCTTTCCACCCCTCTGCCCACGATCTGTTCATCCCTCCGTCTCTGTCCATCTCTCTCTTGCTCTCTCTCTCTCTCTCTCTGTCTCTCTCTTCAGTGTCAGCTGACAAGGGATCAGGGGACCAGAAGACAGTTGGGTGCTGCTTCCTGAATGAGCCTGGAGAGGTGTGGTGTCGCCTTAGATCTGGGACGTGGAGTGGGTATTTGGGGGCAAGAGATGCTCAGACTCAATCCTCCCTCCTCATTCTTTCTCCTCCTTAACATTCAGCCTGAATCTGTCCTGAGCAGGGTGACCGGTCCCCATTCTGTGACCCTGGACAATCATGAGAGATTATTTTGCTGTTGGAGGTGCCGAGGGCCCTGACCTCTCACAATTACCCCTGTGACCAACACCACGAGGCACAATCCCCAGGCTGCCACTGGGGACCCTTCATGAGATCTGTCATTCCTTTCCGCATTTTCGCCACTCCACCAGATGCCAAACACAAGGCACTTTATAAATTTTTCAACTTTACATACACTGTCATGGTGGGAGCTTGAAGCGTTAGGAATGGTCCTAAACCGTGGACATAAGTCCTTTTTCTGGCTTCCAGAGGTTGCAAGGTACACGCATTTTTTCCGTATACGAACAAATACCAAGATACCATGACCGCCTGGTTTCACTGAATAAAAGACCCGTCTCAGTCACAAGGCTCAGCTTTCTTGCCTTGACTTCGACAGGGTGTGGCACAGGGTGGAGGGCGCGACCCACAGGGAGGGAGGGGCCTTCCGCGCTGATCCTGAGTCCGGACCTGTCTCCCCCGAAAGACGGAGGTTGGGTCGGCGCGCCCCCTGGCGGGCAATGGGCTCAGGGAGGGGCCGGGCGGCTCTGAGCGTGGACCAGCCCCCAGGCGCCAGCGCCGCAGAGAGAAAAGTCGCCTCTCCCGAAAATCCAAGCCCAGGGCTAGGACTTTCCACCAGCCAGTAAATTGTGGTGTGGGAGTTTGGGACTCTCACGCAGGAAGAATTTACTTGTCTCCAAAAGGATTTCTTTGGAATAAATCAAAATTTGCAGCATTATAAGATTCTGGAAACGGACAGATCTGAACTTGGTAAAACACAAAATAGAGGGAAAGGTCAGAGTGCACAATCTGTAAGACCTTCTTCCTCTTGAGTCAGCTCTGGTCAATGAGGGGCCTGGAAACATCCGGAGTGTTTGAACCTTCAACCGAACATCATTTCAGCCCAGGTCCCTCTGAGGGCCACACCCATGACACCAGCACTTCCCAAGGGTCTAGAACAGCAAGTGGGGAAGGGGGCCCATGATTGTCTGAGGCCCGTTTTGGGACACCCCCAATTCAGTGACGCAGAGTATCACCCTACTGTGTGCAATTTTGATATAAAATTGTTTTAAAATAAAATTAATACATAGAAAATAATTTTCATTTCTTTCACAATACAAAAAGTACCCTATATAAGTCTGGACCCAGGAAGGGAAGGGACTGGCCCATGAAGTAAGTGTAAGGAGAGAGGAAGGAGTTTGGTTCCAGGGTGAGGAAGTGGATTTGACCACCGTTTCAAGTCATTCTTCATTAGATGGTTCCAGAAGGGGGTTGGATGCAGGTGCGGCTTGGCTCAGAACTGAGCTAAAGAGAAGATCAGGGGACTTCCCTGAAGGTCCAGTGGTTAAGACTCTGAGTTTCCATTGCAGGGGGCATGGGTTCGATCCCTGGTCGGGGAAATTAGACACCGCACGCCACAAATAAATAAATCAAGTAAAATAAAAATAAAGAGAAGATCGGGAGGTGGGGTTGCACATGAGGGGTACTTATGTGGGACCAGGGCCAAGCGGGGGTGTGGCACTCAGAGTATAGCCCTGTGGGCGGGCCCCAGACTCCATTCAAATATGGGAGCCAGATCTCAGTCTAGACGATCAAGGGCCGAGCAGCACAAGTGAGTGGGTGAGAGGCTGTGGGAACTGCAGAGTCGAAATCTATTGATTCTTATCTTGCCTCGAAGTGTCCCTCGACTTTTCCTTCTTCTGCCCTGTCTGTGTTCTTCGCAGTTGCCTCTCTTTTTTTAGTCTATGTCCTCTGGGGATCAGATCCACCCATATTTCTCCTCACAATCAGATTCCAATTTCACTTACTATAATGTTGACACAGTCCCTTCTGGGTCAGATTCCAGAAGAGCAAGTTGGGATGCAGGACTGGCGTTCAGTTCTCTTGCTCCTTTCCTGGACGGGGCAGTTGGTAGTGGAGGGACTTTGAAAATCCACTCAGGTGGGGGTAGGAGAGCTACCCATCATTTCTGAGGTGCAGTGGGACCCTCTCCACAGCCACCACCAACTCAGCATAGTGACACATGGCCCAGAATAAATGTTCTGGTGTCTGTGTGACCTCCAGGCCTGGCATGGGACTTGAAGTGGCCTTGGTTTGTGCATTTCTCGGTCCACGGGGCCTTGACTAAGATGGCAGACTCACCCTTGGAGAGCTTGTGAAACGATTCATTCATTGGGTTGGAGAGAGGATTCCCATTTCTAGGAGATGGAGGTGACCGTGGGGGAGACGGTACAGGGGAAAAACTATTCTGACCCTCCATTCTCTACCCAATTCCCACGATTGGGTTAGTTCACGAGTTCCGAACTCCTCTCACTAAACCTCTCAATGAAAAATGTCCATTGGTGCAGAAAGTGCTTTCAAACATACTAAGTGCTTTATTAAAAATTCCACACCTGTATATACAAAGAGAAAAAGATTTTAAATTCACTTTTCTCTGTATAAAATAGCACACAACATTCCCCAGTTACAATGACATGAAACTCTTAACAAAATTTTAAAGTATATTATGTTCCTGGTTGGAAAAATTAATTATTTAAAAAATGTTGTGTGTGTGTGTGTGTTTGTGTATCCCATGACATTCCAGTTCCTGAATTTTAGGAAGTTTCTGAATGAGATTCAGAATTTTGTCTGAAAAAAGTATTCTCAGAGATAGGCAGAAAAATGCAGAATTAAGAACAAACGAGGACTTCCCTGGTGGCACTGTGGTTGGGAGTCCGCCTGCCAATGAGGGGCATACGGGTTCGAGCCCTGGTCCGGCAGAATCCCACATGCCGCGGAGCAACTAAGCCCGTGCGCCGCAACTACTGAAGCCCGCGTGCCTAGAGCCTGTGCTCCGCAACAAAGAGAAGCCACTGCAATGAGAAGCCCTCGCACCTCAACTAAGAGTAGCCCCTGCTCACCACAACTAGAGAAAGCCCCTGAACAGTTAGGAAGACCCAATGCAGCCAAAAATAAATAAATAAAAATAAATAAATTTATTTTTTAAAAAAAGAATGGAACTGTCAGCTTACTACCAAGGGTAGATTTGAGGTCAAGTCCCAGTGATGCTTTTCTCTTTTTTTAAATTTGCTTATTTTATTTTTGGCTGCGTTGAGTCTTTGTTGCTGCGCGCGGGCTTTCTCTAGTTGTGGCAAGCAGGGGTTACTCTTCGTTGTGGTGTGTGGGCTTCTCATTGCGGTTGCTTCTCTTGTTGCGGACCACGGGCTCTAGGCGCACAGGCTTCAGTAGTTGTGACACTCTGGCTCAGTAGTTGTGGTTCGCGGGCTCTAGAGCTCAGGCTCAGTAGTTGTGGCGCACGGGCTTAGCTGCTCCATGGCATGTGGGATCTTCCCGGACCAGGGCTCGAACCCATGTCCCCTGCATTGGCAGGCAGATTCTCAACCACTGCGCCACCAGGGAACCCCCACCCCCACCCCAGTGATGCTTATGTGGCACTATGAGTCAGACATCTTCTAAGGGATCGACCCATGAGTTAGATACGTTATAGTATCAGCCCCATTTCGCAGGTGGGGAAAACTGAAACACAGAAAGGTTGTCACTTGCCCAAGCTCACACACTGGAATGTCACCAGAATTCAAACTCAGGCAGCCTGGCTCTGAATAAGGGCTCTGGACCACCAGGCTCTACTATCTCCCATGTGGCAGCAAGGTGATTAGCCCTCTTCCGGCCTCAGTTTACTCAACTGTGAAATGGGCTTCCCAATAGTCACCTCTTCAGTTTGCTGCAAGGGTTAAATGACATCGGGCTTAGGTCCAGGAGAAGTGTTTTTAAATTGGGCGCCTTTGTTTCTTCAGTTCCTTGCAGGAGGATGGGAGAAGAGGCCTGGCCGCCTGCCTCCCGTGTTAAGTCCTGGTGAGTTGTCCAATGCTCCACTGAGAGGAGAGACAAAACAGGGCAGAGATCCAGACCCTGGGTCTTCCAGAAAGCACGGGGCGAAGTGCCCAGGGGCCTGTGTGCCTCTCCCCACCCCCCACTCTTGGCTGGGTGAGGGGCCCCTTGGCTTTACCATGGTCTCCCCCCTCCGGACCTGACCACACCGCATCCTGTTGGGGCCCTGCCAGAGAAGGAAGCGGAGTCTGGGGTCCCACTGGGAAGTTCCGCGGGGTGTGATGCAAGGCCTTCCCTGCCCCTCACGCAGATAAAGGCGCAGAGCCAGCCTGGAGCTGCTAGCCATCTCCGCGCCCTGCCTGCCATGACCCGCCGCCGCGCGCTGCTCGCCTGGGCCCTCCTCGGCCGTCCTCGGCCTCGGAGCGGCTCAGGAAGCCTCGGTAAGCTGCATCCCCATCGTGCCCCGCAGAGAGTGGAGGGCCCTGGCGTCCGAGCGCAGCCAGCGCCTAAGACGGCCCGTGCGCTACGCGGTGGTGTCGCACGCAGCAGGCAGCGCCTGCGACACCCCGGCCTCTTGCCTGAAGCAGGTCCAGAACGTGCAGCACTACCACGTGCGGACGCTGGGCGGGTGCGACGTGGGCTACAAGTGAGTGAGGAGGAGAGGCAAAAGCTGGAGACGGGACTGCAGGAGAGAGAGGCGCGCGGGCCCGGGAGACCGCAGGGACGCTGTTCTAGAGCCGCCTGGCCGACACCCCGGGCACCTTAATCAACCGCGCAGCATCTTCGTTTGTCCCCAGGGCCGCTGCTTAGGGCTGGGCGTGTGCAGGCAGCGCAAAGATGCTAGGAGGAGGGGAAGCGGCTGCAGTCCAAGCTCTGCCCACAGCGGAAGGGACAGATTTTGCCAATACACAGGAAGATGTCCTGTGCACTGGATTCCCTTGGTAAAGTCCGGTGCCTCGTTAAGCACCGGGCCGGGTTGCCGTCCCAGCTCCATTTACTGCTGGCTGAGCCCTGGGGCAGGCATTCACCCTCTTTCAGCTTCAGTTTCACCTTCCTCCTCTGCAAAGTCAGTGGGGTTGTGGCCCACTCCATCACTAAGCCAGCCAATACCACTTAGGACACCGCCTGGTGTGCAGTGGGAGCCCCCAAATCCATGGACTGTTGGCGCCTATGACTATGTGCCAGGCTGTGCGCCAGATACTGGGATGGGGGCACAGCCATGAACAGTGTGAATTTAGCCCAAAGGGATTTAAAGACCAGCAGGCAGCAACAGGTGAGAAACAAGCAAAGTCAACAAGTTGAATTCAGATGGTGAGAGAAGCGATGGAGAAGAGGAACAGAGTGACTGACGCGGCTTCAGCATATGGGACCCGAGAGAAGAGTGTAGTAAGCTGGGGGTACAGCAGAGGTAGAGGCCAGGAGGCTGAGTGAGTGGGTCATTCCTGAGGGACAAAGGTCAGGGTGGCTGGAGGTAGCCGGGAAGAGTGATATGAAATGAGGAAGGAGTTGGCAGGGGCCAGAAGGCACAGGGTCTTGTGGGCCATGGGGAGGACCTCCGTTCTACTCTAAGACAGGAGCCATGAGAGGAATGTGAGCCTGCTTGGATATGAGAAGCTCCCTCTGGCTGCAGTGTGGAGAACAGACTGTAGGGGGGTGAGGGCAGAAACAGGGGCAGGGATTGGTTAGATCTGCCTCTGGGGCCCATGCCCACCAGCTCCCTTTCCAGGGTAATAGGCTGGGGTCCCGCACAGGGGCTTCTTTTTTTTTTTTTAATTAATTTATTTATTTATTTATGGCTGTGTTGGGTCTTCGTTTCTGTCTGACGGCTTTCTCTAGTTGCTGAGAGCGGGGGCCACTCCTCATCTCGGTGCGCGGGCCTCTCACTATCGCGGCCTCTCTTGTTGCGGAGCACAGGCTCCAGACGCGCAGGCTCAGCAATTGTGGCTCGCGGGCCCAGCCGCTCCGCGGCACGCGGGATCCTCCCAGACCAGGGCCCGAACCCGTGTCCCCTGCATTGGCAGGCAGACTCTCAACCACTGCGCCACCAGGGAAGCCCCCCGCACAGGGGCTTCTATAATAAGAGACTCTACTGGTTCTCAAGCCTCGGTAAACACCAGAATCACCTTACTGGAAATGCAGGTTCCCAGGCCCCGCGCTTAGAGACTGCTTCAGTAGGGCTGGGGTGAAGCCAGAAAACCTGAGGACCTCGCTTGGAAAAATCTGGAAGCCTTCAAGGGTATCCCCAGCTCTTCTGGCTCAAGATTTTACAATTCAAAGGCTCCAACTTCAAATTTGTTTTCCAAGAGTCAGGCGCTCCAATTCTAAGCGTTTCCCTGAAGGAATGAAGAGCAGAGCTTGGCTCCACAGCCTCTGGTCTAAATCACTTTATAGAAAAGCAAACTGAAGTTTGTTCCTCAGATTTTAGGATTCAGAGTCTGATCCAAATGTTTTGAATCCCCCTTCCTTGTCGCATCTTGTTTGAAGCCTCAGTTTCTTCACCTGTAAAATGGGGCTCCTGACTACCCACCAGTTGGTGGGGTTAGAAGTTTAAATTAGATGCATCCATTTAGCTAATATACAGAGAGTACCAACTGCTTGTGCCAGATGCTGGGGCTGTGGCAGGACCATAACCGGCCCAGTCCTGGGGGTCAATATCACTATGGTATTTCTAGTCTCTTCAATCCAGATTCTGAGAGTCTGGCTTCCCAAGTGGCAGATTCAGGACCCAGTATTAGAGTTCCCACATTCTGTGCATCCTTGGTGACCTTGTGAGCCAGAAGACTGAGGTGACAGATATCGCATCTCCAAAACGCCGATCTTCTGGTTAATTCCAGTGTGCCAAATCAAACTCACTCAAGCAGGACGTGTTGAATGAGTGAACCTGACAGATCTGCTGCCAGGACTGGAAACCTCAAAGAGGCAGATGCTGGGGCTCCAGGGTTTGTGTCTGGTTGCAGCGCCAACCCTCAAGTCCCTGATCCTGTCACTCAAGTGTACCCCAGCAGGGAAGAGGAAGCAGGGAGCAGGCTGGGGAGAGGGCAGAAGAGCTTCTCAGTGGAGAGTTCTGAGAAGCATTAGTGTCCAGGACGTGACCTTGGGTAAATAATCCAAGTCTGCTTCCTCAGCTTAAAGTGGGGATGACAACAGTGCCTGCCTCCGAGGACTGCATGTGAGAATTCAGCAAATCAAGAGCTCAGCCAGTCCTCCAGGGAGGCAGGAGAGAGCCAGACCATGTGGGTGGGAGTCACGGAGACCTGGGTGAAAATCCTGACTCCTCACGGGGTTGAGGATGCAAAAAGGTGCATGTAGAGCTGTGCCTGACAAATGGCAATGGCCATGGTCATTGTTCTTACTGTGGAAGATTAGAGGATAGGAGGAGGGTGTTGGGGAAATTGTGTGTGAGTGACAGGGACAGGGGCGGGGCGAGCAGAGGATAGGGAGGGAGTCCTACCCCCTCCCCCGGAAGCCCTCCGTCACTCATCCAGACCACCCTCCCACCCCCACAGCTTCCTGATGGGAGAAGACAGGCTCCAGTATGAGGGCCGGGGCTGGAACACCTTGGGCGCCCACTCAGGTCCCACCTGGAACCCCATACCCCTCGGCATCTCCTTCATGGGTAACTACATGGGTAAGTGACTGTCCCGCCATCAGCTAGGGGACTGACATGGAGCCTGGGGGATGGCACTGCGTGGTGAGTAGTTGCTGGGAGGCTCTGCCACCTACAAGCTCTGTGACCTCGGGCAAGTGACTCTGCTTCTCCGAGCCTTGTTTCCTCTTTTGGATAAAGACCATTTTCAACCACATGGTTTCAGTGAAGATTAGTTCATCTCTATAAAAGTTCTTAGACCAGTCCATGGCACCTAAGAAGTGCTTGATAAATGGCAGCTATTGCTGTGGCTTGGCTGGGGAGGTCTGGGGGCAGATGAGAGCAAATAAGCAGTAATCTTGACAGCTGACACTTGCTGAGGGCTTACTCTGTACATAAAATAACTCTTTTGATCATCCCACAGCCCTGTGGGCAGGTGCTGTCATTCTCCCCTTTCACAGATGAGGAAACTGAGGCACAGAGAGGTTAAGTCACTGCTTGGTGGCGGCAGGCTGGGTTCTGGGCCCTAGCGGGCCAGCTCAGAGTACAAAATCAGAAGCACTACCAACACTCCCTCTGCCCTTCGAGGAAGCCCCAGCCTAACTCCTGCCTCTACCTCCCACAGATCGGGTGCCCCCGCCCCACGCCATCAGGGCAGCCCAGAGTCTGCTGGCTTTCGGTGTGGCTCAGGGATTCTTGACTCCTAGCTACGAGGTCAAAGGACACCGGGATGTGTAACAGATGCTCTCTCCAGGCAACCAGCTCTACGAAATCATCCAGCAATGGTCACACTACCACCGCGTGTGAGGCCCTGTCCGTCTTCTCACACCGCCCCCCCACCCCATCAGAAACCCCACTGCCTCCCCCTCTCCCTCCCCCAATAAAGGCGAACCTCAAACTGTATTTCCGTGTCCCACCATCCCCCTCCCCACCCTCTCTCCCCCCCATAAGATCCCAGCCATCGCCCCCCAACCTCCCAGAACTCTGATCTTGCTCAGAACCCAGAGGCCCCGACCCTGAACCAAGACCCCAGAGATCCCAGCTTGGAAGCCACACCACAGCTCAGAACCCAGAGGCCTCAGGTCAGAGCACAGGAATAGCACCAAGTCAGCGGAGATGTCACCACCGGAAGCTCAGGGGTCCTCACCTCCCGGGCAGGGAGCCATGCGGCAAGACACCCCCTCTCTACCACACCGCCAAAGACATCCTGGGCAGCATCTCTGCTTGAACTCCTCTGGCGACAAGCTGCTCACTCCCACCCCTCAGGTCCCCCCCCTCATTGCTTTAGAGACTGCGGGAGTTTCTTCTGAGCCTGTACTCCAACCTGCCGCCCAGTCACAGGCATGGCCAGAAATACACGCAGGTCCCAGTTACACCCCCTCCCCACCCGATCTTCATTCCTCCTCACTCCACCCTGACCCTTCAGTCATAGGCTGAGGGATCCCAAGGGCACATATGTTTATTTACAAAACACACTTACCCTCCCTCCCAGAATGCAATGGCTTCGGGAGACGTAGGGATTAGGGCCTCACACACCTGAGACCCCAAGAGCACCAGAAGGAGCGGGGGGCCTGGGCGGGGCCAGCACACACCGGCCCCGCCCCTCACGCCGAATCCATCCGAATCCATTGGAGGGGCAGTAGTCTCTCTCCGAGGTCACGAGCGCATGTCCAGTCTGTTCATGTATTCCTGCAAGGCCTTCAGGCGGGCGTCGATTTCGGCCATGTCAGCTGCCTGGTGGTCCGAGCTGTACTCTGTGAGAGCAGGCGTGGCTGTGGGGGTCCGTGAGGGGCCCAATATCCTGCCCTCAGTAGCATCCCAGCGGGCTCTGGGGCAGGTGAGGGGGAGATGTGGAGTCCCAGGCTCACCTTTGATGGGGACCCAGCCCCCCGAATCAGCCAGGCGTCTCTGATGGCGGCCGCGTTCCAGGGGGCTAGGCTTCTGCTGCTGGGGGTGGCAGGAAAGGGGGTCAGGCACCCTCTATGCCTGCCCCCCAAATCCCACCGGCAATTCTGAACCAAAGGACCTCATAAAAATTAAGGGTTGACACCTACTGAGCACTTATATGCAAAATAAACTCCTTGTAGCTTCACCAGAACCCTCAGATGTGAATGCTATTACCATCCCCACTTAACTGATAAAGAAACTGAGCTACAGAAGCTAAGTAACTACCGTGAGTCACACAGGTTCTAGGAAGGGGAGGCAGGTTTCAAGACCTGGGAATTTGAGGCCAGAGCCGGTGCTCCTAACCAGAGTCTCCTGCCCCCACCTCATCCCCATCCTCCTCTCCGATCCAAAGGTCTCAAAACACTGCCTCCAGAGGCATTTCGGAGCCGCCTTTACAACCTGATCCCCTAGAATGGAATCATGGGAGAAAGGGCCAGCGAGCTCCCGGTGGTTTAACGCTGCCCCTGCCTCCTCCAAAGCCTGAGGAAAGACACTCACCGTATTGGACCCACTCCAGGTGGTGGGGCTGGGCGGCTTCCCCCGGCGACGAACGCTGAGAGGACAGAGTAATCAAGGACCAATGGGAGGGGTCTGTGGCACCTCCCACCTCGCCCTCTTCCATGGTTTCAAGACTCCAGCCTCCATCACCCAAGTTCCCCGCAAAAGACTGTTTCGAGTCTCCCCAGACACCCGTTTGGAGGCGGTCCTTTCCCCCAGCCCAAGTTTTACCCTCTAGGGAGGGATTCAGAGAAATCCTCGAACTCGCTGCAGGAGCTGGCGGACGAGTAGCGGCTGCGGAAACTGTCCACTAGAGGGAGAAGGAGAGCGTGAGCCTCTTGCACTGGCCACAGCCCCGCCCAGCCCGCCTGTCAATCCCGCGCGCTCCAGCCCAGTTACCCGAGGAGCTGCGGTTTCGGGAGCGGTTAGCCGCGTCTCCTCGACCGGTCACGGCTGCGGGGGGCCGAGTCTGGCGAGACCAGGAGACGGATGGACCGTCCCCGCTTCCTCCGCTGCCCAATCGGCTTCGCTGCTGCTGCTGCCTGGAGAACGAGAAAGGAGACGCCCACCTGTGCGCCCAACTAATTCGGGAAAGGGCGTCGCTCCGCCCCGTGGGTCACACCTAAATGGGGAAAAATCATGCGGAGACACAGACCAGGTAGGGGTGGGAGAGACAAATAAGCAGGGCGGGGGGATGGGGGAGGCTGGCGATCAGGAGAGGGGATGGAGGTCAGGCGCGAAGCAGGAGCAGGTAGGGGGAAGAGGAGAGATGGAGCAGATGACAGGTGATGGAGATGGGAGTTGGGGATGGATGGTCAGAGGGTCAGGTAAAGGGGCAGGGATACGGGCAGGTGAGGAGAAAATGGGTGCTAACTTCATCTTGATTGCTCTCTGCTTCTTCTCCTTGGCTTTCACAAAGGCTGTTGGGTCAAAACGGGGCACGCGACCACCTAGGACCGGGTGGGGGTGGGGTGTGGAGAGAAGAGGAGGCTGGAGTCATAGGATCACGCCTCCACAGTTCTAGTCCCATCCACCTCCTCCCACGGGCAGGGCAGGGTCGTCACAGACCTGTGGGCGAGGGCGAGGGGCGGGCAGGGCGGCCTTGACCCCGGCCCCCGCGGTCGCTCTCCCGGGATGAGGAGCGGGCAGCGCCACGGCCACGCGACGTGGAGCGCTCCCGAGACGTCGAAGCCCGATCTTCCCGGGCCGAGGGCGGCACCACCGGTGTAGTCCGTCTCCTGGGAGCACAGAGCCCACTGTCAGTTTCCCACCGGCGACAACTCCTATCCCAAGCCTCTTCCCGGACTGCACCATCTCCGAAACTTCAGGCCCATCCCCCATCAACTCCTAAACATTCACGTACTTACACGATCCTCACAGATACCTTCTCCCAGGGTCCACCCCTATCGGAGCCCCACAAACCACGCCCCCCCAAAACCCATTTGTCACTTCCCTACATCCTAACACATCCTTTCACCAGACCCTTCTCCCAGAGGTCTCCCACAGCTCCCTGGAAACCCTTCCCAATTTTTCAACACCCACCCCAATACATGCCAGCAAACATCACTCGGATACCCACCTGCTTAGCCACGCCCTTTCGCTCAACTAGACCGCAGACCCCGCCCCTTTTCGGTCCCTATCTCCAGGTTCAACCTCCTGAATGCCGCCTCAGGCCTGCCCATCTCTCTACAGACCCCGCCCATCGTTTTCAACTACTGTGTGTCCTTCCCTATGCCCCATGCAGTTCATTAGGCCCCACCCATCCCTCCGTTCCCGCCCACTCTCAGGCTCTACCCGCCCTCTCCACCCTACCTGGGCCCCGCCCCGTCACTCAGGCCCCGCCCAACCACGCCCGGAGCCCACCTGCAGGCGGGGTCCACAGCTCCAAGGCCCCACCCACCCCGGGCCGCGCCCCTCACCCCCTCTTGTACATGGCCAGCTCAGTGTTCAGCGTCTTCAGCCGGGCACGCAGGCTCCGCTCCGATGCCTTCACCTCCTCTAGCTGCCGGGAGGGAAGAGGGGCGTAGAGGTCAAGACTGAAGCCAAAGTCCGGGACCCGCCGGCGCCCAGCCGGCCGCCCCGCCCCCTCACCTCCTTGGCCAGGCGGCGGCAATCCTGGCTTCGGCGGCCGGACCCGCGGTGCCCGAGGCCGCGCTCCTGCCGCAGCTCCAGCTCCAGGCCGCGCACGAGCCCGCGCAGCGCCTCGACCTCCTGGCGCGCCGCCCGCCCGGCCAGCGCCTCCTCGTGCGATCTGCCCAGCTGGGCCTCCAGCTCGCGCTTCTCAGCCGCCAAGCGCGACACCCTGGGAGGAGGAGGCAGAAAGCGAACGCTGGGGCGGGGTGAGGGGCATGGTGCCATAGTCCTCACCCCTCCACGCGGGTGGGCACGCACCATTTCTTGATCGGCAATTAGAGAAGTGCAAATGAAAGCCATCAAGAGATGCTGAGCTGACAGGAACTTTATAAGACAGGGATCCAGCTCTCAACATCCAAACCCATCAGTCCCAACACCACCTGACAGTAGCAAATACACAGCCCCGCCGAGGAAGGCACTGTCCCAGAAACCTGAATCTGATTAGCCTATAGGTTTAACAACCACTTCGCGGGAAATAAACAGAACAGGGGACTATGTGAACCATGGAGATAAAATCAACAAAATCCAGGGACTTCCCTGACGGTCCAGTGGTTAAGACTCCGCGCTTCCACTGCAGAGGGCACGGGTTCTATCCCCGGTCTGGAAACTAAGATCCCGCAAGCTGGGCGGCCAAAAAAAAAAAAAAAAAAAATCAACAAAATCCAGACTGTGGGAAACTGTACAAATAACCAGGCTTCTTCCATAAAGAAGTAGCATGAGAAAGGGGGGGAAGGGGGACTGTAATAAATTAAAAGAGATATCTGGATACTTATTCACACAAGCCAATTACAAAAAGACTTTCGTGAGATGATCAGAGAAGTGTCAGCACATACACCCTGGGTATCAGATGACATTAAGGAATTTTTGTTAATTTTGTTGGATGTGATAACAGTGCTTATGTGGTTTTTTTTCAAAAATGCCTTATATGTTAAAGATACATATTGAAGTGTTTACAGAGGAGATTCGGTGTCTGGGCTTTGCTTCTCAGGCGAGAGGAAAGGGCATAGATCAAACAAGATGGGCAAAATGTAGATAACCGTTGAAGCTGGGGCACAAGTACACGTGCATTATACTACTGTCTACTGGGCGTGCTTGGAATTTTTCCCAATAAAACATTTTTTAAAATCTGTGGCTCCCCTGCACTCTCCAAGGAGCTTCCCCATTCGGTCCCTTCCAGCTGACTTCCCCCCTCCCCTCCTCTCCTCCCACCTCCCTCTCCCATGGTGCTCTTTGCAAACGCAATTCTCTCCTCCTGAACCCTCTCTCCTCCTTCTCCTGGCAGGAACCACTCCACTCATCCTCCAAACATCACATCCCCCCCGGGGAAGCCTGCCTGCCCTCCCAGCCAGGCTGTCATGTCCCTCTATTCTCTCCTCTCCTGGCTCTCTGTACGTTTCCTTCCCAGCACCAATCATGGTGGAGCTGACGTTGATCAGTGTGATCATCTGTTTTCTGTCTGCATCCTCACTCCAGCTGTCTGGTCACTGTGTAGGAACCCGGGCTCTGTGGCCAGGCTGATGGCATCCAACTCTATTCCACTTCTTACAAGCTGTGTGACCTGGGGCAGTTTCACTTCACATCTCTGTGAAGTGGGACGATAATAATAACACCTACTGATAAGGTTGTAGGAATCTATAAAGAGCACTTAGACTGTGTCTGGCACTGAGTGATGGCTCGGTAAACATCGGTAGGGCCAGGCAGTGTGCCTGGCACACCGTAGGAACTCAGTAAATGTTGGATGACTGAATGAATGAATCTTGGAGTCTTCCCAAACTCCCTAACTCCAAGCTGGGAAGAGAAAGGTAAGAACCAATTGTCCAGTTGTGGATCTCAGGGCAGATGACGCCACCTTGTGGCCATCCTGGGAAACACATGCACACGCACCAGGAAGACTCACAAGGTTCTCCAAGCCCCATGAGCTTGCATTTCTGGTAGGGGAGAGGTCTGGTCCTCCCAGTCAGCACTGAGCGCTCAGTCCTGGGCTAGCAGCTGCCAGCAGTGCACAGTGGCTGAGGAACCAAAGGTGGCTTGGGCTGATTGCCTGGATTCAAGGTCTAGCCAGGCCATATTACTTCACTGTGTAACCTGGGGCAAATTCTCTAACCTCTCTGGGCCTCAGTTTCCTCCTCTATAAAATGGGGACGATAGTAGTGCCTACTTCGGGAGGATTAAATCAGTTAAATCATACAGCACTGAACAGAGTCCCTGGCACACAATTAAATGCTCGATAAACAATAGCTACTGGTATTATTATTACTACTACTACTAAAAATAGTATTAGCCCTCCCCAGTGAGTGAGGCCCCCACCAGATGGAGACCAAGTCCCAGTCAGCCCCTCCACAGCCCTCAGCACACAGCAGGCACTCGGTAAACATGCCCATCAGGTTCCTGTCACAGCCCCCCATAACACAGGCTCCCTTTCCTGCCTAACCCCACCTCCATTTGCAATATACTCGGGTGGGTATGTGATCAATGTCTCTCTGCCCCCTGTGCTGGCACTACACCATGGGCAGGGAAGAGGCCAGCACAAGAGAGGCGCTTGGTGAAGGTGGATTCAACTGAATAGAGCCCTGCCTCGCACCCTGTCTTTGCACATGCTGTTCCCTTTGCCTGGAACACCCCTCCCTTCCCAGGCAGGGTCAGGTCTCCCTCTGGACCCCCTCAGCCCCATCCATGGTGAATCTTCACTGTCTGCAGACACATCTGTCTCCGCACTGGACTGGGAGCCCCAGGAGAGGACAGGGCCAGAATTATCTCAGTCATTGCTGTGTCCCCAGCACCATTAACACATGGTGGGCACAGAGGAGGGGCTCAGAATAAGTATTTGGGGAATGAGGGATGGCTGTCCTTCCAACAGTACTAAGCATTGGGTCCCGCAGTGCATGATGGGATGTGACCCCCCCAGCCCCAACCGCCCACCCCCACCCCCAGACTTACTGCTCCCGCAGATGCCAGATCTCAGTTTCCCGGCTGTCCCGAGTGTCCTGGCCATCCAGCCCTCGAAGGCGGCTCAGCTCCTCCTTTAGTGAGCGAATGATGCCCCGCAGGACCACAGGGTCTGGTTTGCCCTGGTACGGGAGGGGCAGCGGGTAGTGAATCCTGAGAAGGAGGATTAGAATCATGGCATCTCAGAGGCCAAGAATCCACCCAGGAAAGGACATGTGACCATTTCTGGCCAAATACTACAGGAAATTGATTGGGAGTCTTCTGGGAACACTTTTGGTTTCCTGATAAAAACAGCTGATGCAATTAACAAGCACAGCCCTGTTCCATTTCCTCCTGCTTTGATATAGATGCAATGCCTGGAGAACCAGCAGCCATTTTGTGACCATGAAGAGATAAGGATGCAGTCAAAAAGCCAACACATTAAGGACGAGGAAAAGAAGAACAAAAACAAAAAGAGAAGGAGCCTGAGTCCCTAACAAAACTGTTGAGTAGCAGCCATCTACCTAGACATCTCGTTATGTGATAAACTATTGTTTAAGGCACTGATAATGGTTATCCTGATACTTGTAGCCAAACACAATAATAAATGATATAACCCTCAACACTGAAGATTCCAAAGGCTAAGCTTAAGCAACATCCCCACCTAGCCCTGGGTACCAGGGGTCCCTAAGTTCTATCCACATCCTCTCCCACCTGACCACCAGCTACCAGCCTGATGGGTATACTTGTACTCACCTGTCAAACTCCACAGAGTAGATGAGGATCAGGTAGCGCTTGGAGTTGAGCTGGGCCGATCTCGAGGCCAAGGGGCCTGGGCGGCCCCCCATCTTTCGGTTCCGCAGGGACTCCAGATCTGTGTAGGTCAGCAGGTCAAGGGTAACCGACTCACTGCTCTGTTGGAGAGAATGGGAGGAGCTGCCAAAAGACCCAACGTGGCCATACCCAGAGCACACAACCCACACACCTGGGCCACGCCCCATTCATTCTTTGGGCTAGCTGGGCTTTTCCACACTGAGGCTGGTGATGAAGATGGCCCTGCCCCATGAGGGGCTGCCACAGGACATCATCAGAGGGAGAAACTGAAAAGAACCTAAATGCTCAGCCATAGGAGACAGCTTAGTGCTGTGGCTTCCAAGTACTGTCCACAGACCCCCGGGAGTCCCCAAGACCCTTTCAGAGGAGTCCATGGGGTCAAAACACCTTGCATAATAATACTAAGATGTCATCTGACTTTTTTGCTGTGTTGACATTTGCACTGATGGTGCAAAAGTCATGGTGGGTAAAACTGCTGGTGCCCATTAGCAGAAAGCAAGCCAGGGGCATCAAATGCACTAGTAACCGTTGTATATTCCACTGCCACGCAGTCTCCGCAGGGGGATGGGAAGGAGGGAGAAACACACAAATAAATAAATAGATAAAAACACAGAAAATGAAACCTAGGAATGTCCTTGATAAACCTGTAAAAATTATTAATTTTTGGGGGGCCGCACTGCGCAGCTTGCAGGATCTTAGTTCCCTGACCAGGGATCGAATCTGCACCCCGGGCGGTGGAAGCGTGGAGTCTTAACCACTGGACCGCCAGGGAGCCCCAAATAATTAATTTTTTTGACTCTTGACCCTTGAGTGCACAGATTTTTACTACTGTGTGTGACAAAATGGAAAGTTCACATTCGGCTGCATATCAAGGTACGACATTTTCTAGGAAAAGCACTTGTGTGATTGAATTTTGAGCTAAATTAGCCACTTTTTCATGGAATGCTATTTTTACTTGAAAAGGTAATGACAGACAAAAACTACGGTTATTCAGTCTTCAATGTTTGGCAAGCATTTTCTCAAAAATGAACAAAGCGAGCCTGTCACTTCAAAATAATACAGCTAACAGTATTTGTTGCCAACAATAAAATTCAAACTTTAAAGTGAAAATTAGAATTTTGGAAAACCTGTATCTGCCACTGTGTGCTTGACAGCTTCTCAGTGTGGATAGGCTTTCCTGGACAGATCAGTGAGGATATTAACAAATATGACTTCCTGATATTGTATAATGAAATGTGTCAACATTTGGAAGATTTGCACAACTCCGTGAACCAATATTTTCCAAATGACCAATGCATGATGTTACAAATGATGCTACAAACGCATGATGTTAGAAAATGGGTAAAAGATCCCTGCAAAGTAAAGATACACCAGTAGATTTTAATGTCACAGAATAGGAAAAGTTCACCGGTATGGTCTCAGATTCCACACTACGATAAACCTTTAAGAAACTACCACATGTCCAGTTTTAATGCGCTGGCAAAAGAGGATATGCACAATTATCTGAAAAAGCTATTAAAGGACTCCCTTTTTCAGCTATATATCTTCCTGGGACAGATTTTTCTGCATGTACGTCAATCAGGACATATCATGACAGACTGCAGAAGCACATGAGAATCTAGTAGTTTTCTATTAAGCCGGACATTAAAGAGATTTGCAAAAATGTTAAAAAAAACAACAACAACACTATATTTCTTACTACATAATTTTGGTTTTGAAAATATTTTTCATAAAAAGGTTATTTAGGTCAGTAACAGGTTTGTTATTGTTATTTTTAAATGAATTTGTAAATATCTTTATATTTTTCTCAGTTTTAATTTACAATACGGCAAACAAATATTGATAGATAAAACCTGCATGAACAAAAGCTCTTTGGTGTCCTTAGTAATTTTTAAGAGTATAAAGGGGTCCTGAGACCAAAAAGTTGGTTTTTTTAAAATTAATTTTTATTGGAGTTTGGTTGCTTTACAATGTTGTGTTAGCCTCCACTGCACAACAAAATGAATCAGCCATACACATACCGGTATCCCCTCCCTTTCGGACTTCCCTCCCATTTAGGTTACCACAGTGCATTAGGTAGAGGTCCCTGTGCTATACAGTATGTCCCCATCAGTTGTCTATTTTATACATAGTATCAATAGTGTGTATGTGTCAATCCCAGTCTCCCAATTCCTCCCACCCCACCCCTTTCCCCCTTGGTATCCATACATTTGTTCTCTACGTCTGTGTCTCTATTTCTGCTTTGCAAATAAGAACATCTATACCATTTTTCTAGATTCCACATATATGCCTTATTATATGATATTTGCTTTTCTCTTTCTGACTTACTTCACTCTGTATGACACTCTCTAGGTCCATCCACGCTGGGACCAAAAAGCTTGAGAACCACTGGGTTAAATAAATCATGATGCATGGGTACACTGGCATACTAAGCAACCACTAACAAGGATGACAAACTCAAAAGTTGTAATAATAATAAAAATAGACAATACCTGTATAGCACTTATTATGAGCCAGGCACTATTCTAAGCTTTTTACATGTAATTCATTTAATCTTCGTAACATTATGAAATGGGGACTACTATCATCCCCACATTACAGATAAGGAAACTAAGACATGGAGTAACTGGCTCACGGCTCCCAAGTAGTAAATCGTAGTGATGCCTGATTTCAGAGTCCATGATCTTGGCCATTATGCTATACTGCCTATAGATACCAAAATGTTAACAGTCTGAGGTGGGGGATAGAAACGGAATTTAGACTCTTACTTTCTAAGTCACACATTACTTTAATATCATCACAATTTTATGAGTGCATATTTTACCTGAAATCAGAGAAATAATGTAGTTCACAGTTTTTAAATGTCTAAATAGCATCTGTGTCACTCTAAGCTCCAACCTGCTTCCTTCTTTCCTATTAATATTTTTAACTATTTGACATTATATATTTTTTTCAATTGTCTGTCTCTCCCACTAGACTGTCAGGTTCGTGAGGGCAGGAATTTTGTCTCTTTTGTTTACTGCTGTATTCCAGTGCCTGGCACACAACAGATGCTCAGTAAATGAAATGAATGTATGAATTATTGTTGAATCTTTTAAAAGGCTACAGAATACCTTGGGAGATATATCAACTATATAAAATTATAGATCTGCAAATACACACACGTTCACAAGTGAATACAGAAATGGAGAAATGGCTGGAGTGATTTTCATCAAAATATTAATAAAAGGGACTTCCCCAGGGGTCCAGTGGTTAAGACTCCGCCTTCCAATGCAGGGGGTGCGGGTTTGATCCCTGGTTGGGGTACTAAGATCCCACATGCCAGGCAGTGCGGCCAAAAATATATATATATTAACAATATATTACTAGGAGTGAGTATTGGGAATGGAGTGACTTTTACTTTCTTCTTTACATTTCTCTGTGACTTGAATTTTCTCCATGATAATCACTATCATTAGAATTACAACCAGAATAAACCATTTACATTTGGGAAAGAAGAAAAGAAAATGATAGCCCTGTTCCTTCAATGAAAGAGAAGGTAGAGGGTCTTGCATACATCAGGTGGGCATCTACCCTCCCAGAGACCCAGGGAACAGACAGCTCCCCCAGCCCCTAACCCTGGCCCCTACCTGGGTGAGGGCCGACTCCAGCATGTTACAGAAGATGTTGAACTGTTTGAAGTTCCCTGTCTTGTGAGTCAAATCTTCGATGACTAGGTAGGGAGAAAAGTCCTTCCTGAGGTCTGACCACTTGCCCAGCCCAAGGGCAATGCACCCAAGCTTTCCACCTTTCCCCAACACCAGTGCCTCTGGCCCAAGGGATGAGCCCTACACCCCCTCCCCAGCTTAGAGAGCTTCTAGTCAGGTAGAAGAGGCAGGTGGACAGGATCCTGATTGGCCTTATCTTCTGGGAGAAGCTGATCCCAGGGAAGGACAAGTGAGCCCACCCAGGCAGGCACACTCACAGCTGGCATCGAACTCGGCCCGCCACTGGTCGGCCGTCATCCGGTCCTCCACCTCCAGCTCTAGCACCTGCCCAGACACCATCACCCGCACGGCATGCTCCACACCCCGGAAGACGTAGTCCACCTGCAGGCCAGCTGGCTGGTCCATGGCCAGTGTCACTGGAGAGGGGAATGAGACAGAGACCCAGAGGGGCTGAGAGCCCAGACTCAGGAGCTGGAAGGCCAGAATCCTGGTTCCACCATGTACCACCTTAGCAAAGAGACTTTGCCTCTCTGTGCCTCAATTTCCTCATCTGGAAAATGGGTACAGTAATTGCACCTACCTCATAGAGCTGTCATGAGAGCTAAATTGGACAATACACATAAAAGCACTTGGAATTGTGTCCTGCATGTTACTATGTCCAATACACGCTGGTTAATAGAATATATGATTTCCAATAAGAGGATCAAGATTAATACTATTGATTATTAATTTATTAATCCTTATACTCATTATATATGTATTATTTATTCATTTATTTAAACATTTGTGGAGAAAAGTCAAGCTGTAAAGGGAGACAGAGTATTGAGATCAGGCTGGGCAGAGATTTTAAATAGAGGGTCAAGGGCAGGCCTTCCTGGGGAGGTGACATTTGGGCAGAGAACTGAAGAAGGTCAGGGAACGAGCCAAGTGGCTATCCCTAAGGAAAGTGGTCCAAGTCGAGAGAACAGCCAGTGCATGGGTAACAGATTATCCATGATAAACTTAAATCATTTACATTGAATTAATAATTGAACTTCTTCATTAGTCCGCTGTAAGCAATAATACTTTCTCTCAGCCAACAGGACTACTACTCACTGTTAGTTCCATGAGGAGCTGGAGGAGAGGGTAGGCCTCCACCCTCAGCATGAACTCTAGGGACTGGTTCAGAATGGGAGCCCCAGGCTGCTTGGGTTCGTGTCCAAGTTCAGCTATGTGCACTTAGATGGACAAGTAACTTAACCTCTCTTGGAGCCAGATTCCTTATCGTTAAAGCATAAACCATCCTGGGTGCTGGGGATATGATGAGAAACCAGATTCTGTCCCTACCCTCAAGAGGGTGGCAACAGTTAAAGACATAAAAATGTCAACTAGTGGGGAAAGGGAATGCTAGGGAGTAGGGGTTGCTCTTTTCGCTCAGGTGGTCAGGGAAGGGCCACTCCCTCCCTGCTGAGCAGAGGCCTGGAAGGAGGGATGAGGGGAAGACAGGTGAATATCTGGGGATTAGGATCCAGGTAGACGGAACAGCCAGGCAAAGATTCCAAGGCAGGATGTACCTAGTTTGTTCTGAAAACGCCAAGGAGGTCAGCGTGAGGGAAGGAGAGGGGGAAAGTGAGGAGATCAGAGAGGTAACGGGCCAGATGATGTTCCTGCAGGCCTTTGTAAGCCCACAGAAGGATAACAGCGTTCATCTCCTTAGACTGGTGTAAGGATTAAATGAATTAATCATGTTAAACTCCTTGGTGAAATTGAGCCATGCCTGAACCAAGCAAGCACTCAATACATATCGGCATCATCATCATTTTTTTTAATTGAAATATAGTTGATGGATAACCTTATGTTAGTTTCAGGTGTACTACACAGTGACTTGACATCTGCATACATTATGAAATGATCACCACGACAGACCTAGTAACCATCTATCCCCATACAAAGTTATTCCAATATTATTGATCATATTATGTGGCTTATTTTATAGCTGGAGGTTTGTACCTCTTAATGCCCTTCACCTATTTCATCCCCACTCTCAGTCATCGCTATTCTTGTTATTATTACTTTGTTGTTGTTTCTGAGCTTGAAAGGGACTAGAGAGACAAGGCCAGCCCATTCCCTTCCCAGTGTACAGATGGGGAAACTGTGGCTCTGTGAGAAAAAGAGCCCTGTGCAGAGTCCCACGGGTGCTGCAAAGACAGAGCCACCCAGGGATCCCCCAACCCAGATCATGGGGACTCCTCCAGTGCCTGACCTCCTTCTCTCCCCACTGTCTCCTTTAGTCCTCACACTTTCCCCAATTTAGTCCTTCCTAAAGTCTGATGTTGGAAAATTTAATATTTTGAGCCCTGAATCTCTAGGGCAGTGATTTTTTTTTTTTTTTTTTGACCGTGCCACTGCACGGCATGCAGGATCCTAGTTCCCCGACCAGGGATCGAACCCGCACCCCCTGCAGCAGAATCACCGAGTCTTGACCCCTGGACTGCCAGGGAAGTCCCTCTAGGTCAGTGATTTTTAATCTTTTTAGAGTCCTCAAGCTTTTGAGAATCTAATGAGATCTCTGAACCCTCCCCAGATAAATGAATAGATCCATAACCTCTGCAAGTAATTTCAGGGTCTCCCAGAATACCACCCCCCCAGGCTCATCCACAGATTCCCTTTCTCAAATGCCCAAGGACAATCGCCAGAGCCCCAGCCATCCTAAGAGGCACGTCTCTGCCTCTAGACCCAAGCTCTTAACTTTATCTGGGGGAGGCGGTCCCTGGCGCTTTGGACGGACTGATGAAATCTGGAGAACATTTTCCCACTCACACTCTCATAACTGTACTTTCATTCTCTGGGGTTTCAGAAGCGGGGGCGGAGGTTAATAATTCCTGACCTACGGGCAAACAAACAGCTACACATTTCAACATATCCCTCACCCCCTGGCCCCCAGTGCGGGTGCCAGGCAGCGCTGGCCCCGCCCCACCGGGTGTCCTAAACCCCGCCCGCCCACCCCGCCCCTCAAACCCCGCAAGCCAATCAGCGGTCGCGCTGTCCCGGTTACCACGGCGCCAAAGGCAGCAGCGGAACACTTGACGAGCCACGCAGCCTAACCGCCCCATTCACCACCCCACTCTTGGTACCCAACTCTCCCGAGGAGGCAGAGGAAGAAGGGGACCCGCCCCACCTCATCCCCGCTGCCAACCCGGCCCTGCCCTCCTCCTTCCCCACTCCCCCACATAAGCCCCCCATTCATAGCCCTTCACTAGATAACAGGGCCTTTCTGCATCCCACTGCCCTGATGACACAGCCGCCACCTCAGTCTCCAGATAGTAAGCCCCTGAATATTCTGCCCGAATTCAACTCTCCGCTTACGCCTACCTGCCTCCTCACCTGCACAAACTGCGCCCGCTCCCCTCCCTCCATCCTCTCTTCTAGACAGAATAAATCCCACACTCCCCAGCCAGCTCGACTCTCCCTTCCTGACCCCAGCTCCCCATCACTCATTCCCTAGATGGCCTCGAGATTCTTGCCACTCCCCTTCTCCCAGTCCCCCATGTTCTACTGGGGTTCCCCCCATATTCTACTTGAATTTTGTCCCGTCCCCCCCAACACACACACTATTCCGCCTGGATTCTGTCTGCATATTTGCCCAAGGTTCTACTCCACACACACCCCATTTTTCAGCCTGTATTCTGTAACCCTCGTATTTCATCTGGATTCTGTTCCCTCTCACATTCTATGTAAACTCCCTGCACCTCCACTCCACCATTTTCCACTTCTCTTCCCTTCGGAGAGCCCTCCTTGAAACCCCCCTCCCCGCCCCCCCAGTTCTGGGATTCTCCAGGCACCTAGTCACTCCCTTCCTCCTTCATGCCCCACCCTGCCCCCACTGCCGACCCTGTCCTTCTACCTGCATCCTCCATCCTTGCTCTGTGACTCCAACCAGTGGTCTGTGACTGCCGACCAGTGGCCCATCCTGGTCGCTGGTTTTGTTCCAGTCGCACGTCTCTCCCAGCTCCTCTTCGCCTCAGCTTAGGGACCTCCGCAACCCAGCCGGGGTGCTGTGCCCTTGAGGCCCCGCCCCTGCCAACCCGCGACGTCAGCACTTCCACCTAGTGCGCTCCGGGTGGACTCCCCAGCGCCCCACTCTGGTCCACACACCTGACACCATTTCTCCGGCCTTATGACATCATGGCTTCAGTGCACACGCGCGTGCACACACACTCAGTTTTCCAACCCCCAGCCCTCTCATCTTTCACTAAGGTGACCCCCCCCTCCATTTCCAGTGTGACATCACCGCCCCTGGCTCCTCCTCCCAAATTATGCTCCCCGGATATTTCAGATTTCACAGCCCTCACCCCAGGACCGGAGTTGACAGTCCTCCCCGCTGGGCTCCCCCCAAACAAGTCCACATCACCATGTCCCACACCAGACATGGGTAAATCACTGGCCCTGGCAGCCCCTACCCGATGGTTGTTTTCCCACCATCTGCTACCACCATGCCCCACACCAAATATTCCCGCCAGCCATGACCTAGCTGGAGTCTCCAATACACCGTACACCCCACCTCACATTCATACACGTGGCCTGGCCTCAGTGACTCTTCCGAGCCCCCAGCTCACTGCCCCGCCCCCCACCATGTGGGTGAATTGGGGCTGGATGGAACCCTCTTCCCCTTAGCCCTGCACTCCAGATCAAAACCTTCCACATTATCCCCCTGGAATGTATGGACCCCAAAGCCCTTTAGGACACCCCACAATCCAGACCCCCATAGTGCCCACCGCAGCCCATCACCACCCCCTGGGATATCAGACACCCTCCCCCACTGTCCCTCAAATGCTTTTTGCCTTAGATAAGGACTATGCACACCTACCAACCAGTGACTCACCCTTAATTCTGCTCTCTGGTAGGTATTGTAACCATCCCCCATTTTACAGAGGATGAAGCATCTTGCCTTGAATCCTGCAGTGAGGGACTGGCACATTCATCCCCCTACTCCTTACTCAGCTGCCTTTCCCTGACTACCTTCCTTTTCCTGCCATAACTCTCTGCTCCTTTCCCTTCCAGAGCACAAATCCAAATGTGGCCTCACACCTTAAGCACGGTACACGCTGCAGGCTGGGAACTCCTGGGTTCAGATCCTAACCCACAATGTGACCCCCGGCAAGGCATTTACCCTCTCTGGGCCTTTCCCCATCAGTAAACCGGGGATAATAAGAGTTCCCACCTCACATAGGATTATTGTGGGGATTGAATTAGTCAGTACATACAAGGTGCTTCAAACAGTGCCTGGCACTTGGTCAGCTGTTACCATCTGTGCAACTAGCTGATGATTAGTTGCCAGACCAGAAGTTCATGAGGGCACAGCCATTTTGATCGTTCTTGTATCTTCAGCACCCTGGGCCTGGCACAGATTGGGGGCTGCTTGTGAATTAATGGTCGATGCCAGGAGGCGGGGTTCAAGGCACTGGAGATACAAGCAAGGTCTTCTCCTCTCAGCTCACTCCTTGTCATCCTCCAGGTCTCAGCTCCAATGTCTCCTCCTGCAGGAAGCCCTCCCTGACTCCCAGGCTGGGTAAAGGGCTGCCTCGATCACTGCAGAGTCCCCAACATGGCCTAGCACTGGGCCAGCCACAGAAAAGGAGTTGAATGATGAGAGTTCCAGCCCAAGCTCTGAACCGACCTGTTTTTCAAAGTGAGGGCCGCAGACCTTCAGCATCAACACGGGAGCTTGATGACAATGCAGCATCCTGGGCCTGGTCCCAAACCCACAGAAGCAGAATTTCTGGAGGTGTGCCCAGGAATCTGCATTTCCTACAAGCTCCCCCAGCACGAACTAGAGCTGAGATCTTCTGCCCTTGGCCACCACAATCTGCCCAGTTTATGATCCCATCTAGACCCCAACACCCTCCCAGCTCAACAACCCTGCCCTATATCACAGGGAGACCCCCCAAGAAATGGTGGTAATGGTGGAACAGTACAACTAACACCTTTTTAAGCACTATGTGCATTTCTAGGTGCTCAGTTCTAGATCCACTTGGAGCCAACACTCTAGTGAGGGGCGTCTAAGAAGCCCAGTGTATATAAACAAACACTAACATATGTCAGGTAGTGGTAAACCTTATGAAGAAAAGTAAAGCCAGGTGGTGAAGGGCCAGAGGGTGGCAGGAGCTATTTTAGTTTGGGTGGTCAGCGAGGGCCTGTCTGTGGAGTTGACATTTGAACAGAGACCTGAAGGAGATGCCACGAAGGCATGTGGGGGAACTCAATGCAGACAGAAGGGACAGCAAGTACACTCCCCACGTGGGGATGTCTTTGCTATGTTTGAGGGACAGCAAGGGGGCCAGGGTGGCTGAAGCAGAGTGAACAAGTGGGATTGGTGGGATCTGATAGCCGGGAGGAGGGGGTGCTGGATCAGGTGGGGCCTTGTAGGCTTGGCAAAGACTTCTACTGCGTGAGATGGGAGCCATGGGAGGGTCTGAACAGGGGAGCAACATGACCTGACTTTTGTATTAACTTGACCATGGGGTCAAGGGCAGAGGCAGGGGACCCAGTGAGGAGCCCACTGCAAAAGATCAGGTAAGACAGGTGATGGCTTAGGCCAGAGCAGTAGCAAGGGAGGTGGTGAGACACAGTTGGATTCTGGATGTGTTTTGAAGGTAGGCCTGTGAGATTTGCTGATTGACAGACAGTACGTGGGTGAAAGAACAGGGAGGAGTGAACGACAACTCCAAGATTTCTGTCCTGAGTACCTGGAAGGATGGGACTGCCATCAACTGGGTTTGGAGGTTGAAGGGGGAAAACGCCAAGTTTAGTTTGGGGCAAGTTTTTGAAGTCTGTATGTCAGCTGGACTTCCAAGTAGAGAAGAGCCAGCCATTGGACATATGAGTCTTGAGTTCAGAGTAGAGATCCCGACTGGAGATAGACACTTGGAAATATCATTACATAAAGAGCATATGAAGCCAAGAGACTGGGTGAGGCCACAAGGTGAATGGTACATACTGAGAAGAGAGGAGGTCATTCTACTGATGATGAAGCTGAGGCACAGAGGCTTAAACAACTCACCCAGTGGCAGGGCCAGTGGCAAAGCCAGCATTCACACTCAGGCAACCCAACGCCAGAGCCCACACTCTTAGCCACCGGTAGGGTTAAGAAGTTTAAGAGTTAATTCACATAAAACACTTGGTAGGTGCCTGGCACATAGTAAGCCCTCAGTAAACGCTACGTGTATCATAAGCTTTCACACCTCGTCAAAGCACACCCTCATCCCTGGAGTTCTCACTCAATATTGTTCTTCACCTGCCCTCCACCCAAATCAAAGCTTTAACTGATGGCAGGGACTTCCACCACCCCACAATGCTCTATAACCCTCTGCCTTAAAACCTCCCATTAAATCGCAAGGCTATCTTACAAGGACATTTCTATATTTTACCATCTCCTGTCTCCTACTTTACACACTTCCCCCTTTAAAGAGCCTCCTGCGAAACAGAAAACACCCCCCGACTCACATACCGCCCTCTGCCTCACAACTCTACCCGTGTTAAAGGGCAACCCCTCCCGATTCTCACACTGCCAGTTCTGCTGCCTGCCCAGTCCACTCTCCCCCCAGAGCATCCCCTCCCCCCAGGATAGCTACCCCAGCCCGCGCACCAACTACTCTCGCCGCCTCTCACCTTCTCCACGGACACCCCTCCTCGCGAGCGGTTCAACTGCCGAAGCTCCAGCCCCGCCCCAGGATCCGGCCTTCTCGCTTCTGATTGGTACTGGCTTACGCGCAGCCAAGTTCCCATTAGTCAAAACAGACGCCCGTCACTATAGCCCGCCCCAGAGAAGAACCCGCCCCCCAACGCTTGCAATTGGCCAACTCTGAAGAGAGGTTCCGAAATGGGTTGGGTCGTCAGTCTCCTCTCCAATCACTACTGGCCGGTAACTACTGCCAGTCACACAAAGAAGGTTGTTCCTCTGAGAGCGGAGGAAATCCCGGAAGTAGCTCTTTGACTCCGCCCATAACCCCTGCGGCAGAGCAGGCCACGCCCACGCGGAGGGGCTGGCTGGAGAAGACTGTCCGACGCGCCTGCGCAGAGGAAGGTCTTGGCCGCGGGTACAGCAGCTGCGGAAACGTTCCTAAAGACTGGTTGAGATTTATCATCGTTCAGTGCGTTCCAAGCCTGCACTTAGCAGTTTGCAGGCCTTGGCTTATTGATAGTTAGCAGTAACCATGCAGTGTAGGGGCTATTATGATCCTCATTTTGCCACTAAGGAAACAGGCTCAGAGAGGTACCGCCACTGGCCCAGGATCACACAGCTTGAAAACTATCCCTATTTTGGCTTATCAATAGGGACAATACAGCTTACAGAATTTGATGGGGGAGTAGGGGAGGGGAGCGTTCTTTAAGAAAAGGAATACAAAATCATTAACACAAAACTGGGTATGAACATGAAAATTTACTTAAATATGAAATAATTGTTATTGTACTTTTAATATTCTTATTGTTACTTTTAAATGGTACATATTTAAAAGAGCTGACAAATACCACAAACACTGCAAAATCCCCAAAGATAAGGTAGTGTTTTTATTAACTTACTACCTGACACACCTGTGTGGTATGTTTCCTACTTTTTTGGCTGCTTATACTTATTTCATAATATCCTGATCTGCAGAGAGAAGAGAAAAGTAAATTATCTTTCCTCTAGCATACTTGATGGAACTTTTTTTAGTCATTATCATTTAGAAAAAGTTCAGCTTCACAAGTCAGTATTGGTGATGTCATCTAAGTTTTTTGGAAATTTGTGAAAACTTTCATAAAGTTTAACTCATGTAAGCTACATGTTTTGGAAAATGTTTCCACAGACTAGCTTCTAGCTCAGTCCTTTTAATTCTTGACTCCCTTTCATTATGCAGGTGCTTCTGGAGTAGACCACTAGAGGACCATTCATACCACAACAGACTGGCCTTGTAACTAGTGAGTTAGCACCTTGGACAATAAGATTATTCTGGAAGCCATTCCAGACACCAGGACAACTAGTTGGGTAATGTAAGTACAGCTGAAAGTGTCTATGAACCACATCAAAACATCCCATGAAACCCAACCTGAATGTATCCTCAACTCACCTTCCCCTCACCTAGATCCCACCAGTAACCAAGGTGACTCCAGCCCCACCCGTGGTAGAGAGAAATGCAACAGGGGGACATAGAACTGGGAAAAACCAGTGGTCTTAACCAGCTGCATTTTAAATACCTTCCTTTTGTGAATTTTAAAAAAACATCAGCCCATAGGAACACCTTGCTAGGGCCGTGGAAGGGCCTATGCAAATCAGGGGCCCTGAAGCTTAGGTGAGCTTTACTATAAATCCACTCTGAATACCTGTCATCATGCATCTATTGAATTGAATGTCCACTGTGTACCAGAGGCTAATGCCAGAAATCCTGCCCTGAAGCATAATAGCTAGTCCTGCACTGCCACCAATTGGCTGTGGGGACCCCCTCCCTCTCTGGGTGTGAGTTTTCCCACCTATAGATTGAGTATTGCTAAAAGACTAACATTTTTGGTTATTAGGAGGCCCAGACATAAAGTCCACTAAAGAGTCCTATTAAGAATTTGGGGGCTTTGCAATCAGAGAGACCTGGATTAGAATCCCAAAGCGTATGGAAAAAATATAATCTCTCAAGGCTTCCTCTTACCAGCTTGGGACTGTCCATAAGCCATATGTCTTCTGTGAGCTTCGCTTTCTTCATCTGTAAATGGAGTTCAGTGCATTCATTCATTCATCAACTGTTTACTGAACACCTGCTATGTTCCAGGCACTTTTTTATATTCCAGACACTATGTGCTGAGAGTAGGTACCTCAGTGAACAGGCAGAAAAAGCCCATGCTCTAGTGAACGGGAGACAATAAAATGCAAATAAATAAATGTCAGGTGGTGATAAGTGCTGTGAAGAAAATAAAGCAGAGTAAAGGGGACAGGATAGCCAAAGAAGTGTCTCAGCGAAGCTGGCTTAGAGCAGAGACCTGAAGTAAGTGAAGGAGCCAGCCTTGTGGTCCAGGGGTAGAGCATCCCAGGAAAAGGAAACAGTGAGTGCAAAGGCCCTGAGGTTGGGAGCATGCCTGATGCATTTAAAGAACAGTGAGGGGACTCCCCTGGTGGTCCAGTGGTGAAGACTTGGCACTTCCGCTGCAGGGGACACGGGTTCGATCTCTGGTTGGGGAACTAAGATCCCACATGCGGCGCAGCCAAAACATAAAAATAAATGAACGTCTTTTAAAAAAAAGAACAGTGAGGAGGTCAATATTGAGTGACTGGGAATGTGGTAGAAGAAGTCTGGGAGGGATCCAGAAGCCAAGTTGTGTAGGGTCTTAAAAGCCATTGTGAGGTCTTTGCTCTGAGTGAGAAGGGACCCATTGACGGTGGAGGGCAGCAGGGGCATAATTTTACTCATGTCTTGAGCAGTCATACTCTGTTAAGAATAGGCTGTTAGAATAATTCCAATGAGATAAAATGGTACAACCTGGGAAAAACATTTTGGCAGTTCCTCATAAAGTTAAACATAGCATTATCTAATGACCCAGCAATTTCACTCCTAGGTATATACCCGAGAGAACTGAAAACTCGTGTTCAAACAAATACTTCCCATGAATCTTCATAGCAGTACCATTCATGATAACCAAAAGATGGCAACAACCCAAGTGTCTATCAATAGATGAAAGGATAAACAAAATATGATCTATCCATACAAGGGAGTATTATTCAGCTATAAAAAGGAATGGAGTACCGATCCATGCTACAACATGGATGAACCCTGAAACACTGTGTTAAGTGAAAGAAGCCAGACACAAAAGGTCACATATTGTATGATTCCGTTTGTGTCAAATGTCCAGAATAGGCAAATCATAGAGACAGAAAGCAGATCAGCAGTGCCAGGGTCTGGAGTCGGGGGGGTGGAAAGGAGGGGAATGGGGAATCATTCAATGGATGTGGGGTCTCCTTTGGGGATGATGAAAATGTTTTGGAACTAAATAGAAATGATGTTTTCACCACGTTGTGAATGTATGAAATGCCTTTGGTCTGTGCCCTTTAAAATGGTTAATTTTATGGTGTGTGGCTTTCACCTCAATAAAACAATTTTTTAAGCAAAAGATTACCAAAAAAAATCATTCACATGAGAGATGATGGTGGCTTTTCTGAGGGTGGTAGCAGTGGAGGTGGAAAGACGTGGTTAGAATCTGCATCTCTTCTAAAGGTAGAGCTGACAGAATTTGCTGATGGATTGGGTGTTGGGAGGGAGAGAAAGAGGAGTCAAAAATGATTGCAAGGTTTTTGAGCTGAGAAGCTGCCAAGATGAAGTTTCCATTTATTGAGATTAGATGAATAGCAGGTGCGGGAGGCAGGGGAAGAGTGGGGATCGGGAGTTTGGTTTTGGATGCATTGAGGTACCTAATAGATTTCCAGGTGGAAGTGTTGAGAGGGTAGCTGAATAGATGAGTCTGAATTCAAGGGTGAGGTCCAACCTAGATAGATAGATAGGTAAGTAGATAGATAGATAGACAGACAGATAGATAGATAGATAGATAGATAGATAGATAGATAGATAGATAGATACATGAATTTGGGAGGCCATCCCCAAAGGAGTGAGTGGAGAGAAAAAAAGAGAAGAGGACCAAAGACTGAGCCCCAAGACCCTCCAATGTTTAAAGACCCCAAAGATGAGGAAGAAACAACAAAGGAGTCTGAGAAGGAACAGCCACTGAGATAGGAGGGAATTCATGAGAGTGGGATGTCTTAGAAGTCAAGGGATGAAAATAAACCTAGGAAGAGGGTGTGTCTGTCTGAGAGAAGGCTCAAGTAATGTGTGGGCAGGGCACTGAACTATTAAATCGAGCCATAGGGAGGTTCCTGATAACCTCAAGGGGTGATTTGGCCAAGTGGCAGAGCCAAACCCTAACTGGAGTGATTCAAGAAGGACTGAAGGAAAGGAATTGGAGATATTAGTACAGGTAACTTTTTTGGAGGGTTTTGTTGTTGTAAAAAGCAGCACATCATTGGAGCTGCAGCTAGACGGGGTTCATAAAGCTTGTTTGTATTACACCGTGTCTTTACACCAATGGGAATGATCCAGAAGAGAGGGGAGAATTGATGATACAGGAGAGGAGAGAATTGCTTGATTTACATCCCTGAGTAGGCGAGAGGGGATGGAATGTAGTGCACACGTGAAGGAGTGGCCTTGGCTAGGAGTGGTTTCCATCATTAGCAGGAGGGAAGGCTGAGAATACGGTCTCTGGCACAGGTAGCTGGGATAAATATGTTGGGAATCTGCGGAAATTCTCTTCTGATGGATTTAAAACAGGAGCAGGGTCAAGGGTGAGAGTGAGGGCACAGAGGAGGTGGTAGAGGTTGAAGGAGGGAGGAGAAGGTGTGAAACATGCTTCCAGGAATGTGGGAGAGTGAAAGGGCATGAGCGGGGCTTCCAGGCATGAAATTACGGTAAACTCAGGCTCACTGCAGTGTGTGTTTTTGTCCAGCCACGTTCAGCAGGTGCAGGCACATGGCAGATGAGGAGAGTTAGGTGAGAATTGCCTGCAATCTCATTCACATAAAAGCTAGCAACAGGACCTGGTACCTGGTGAGTGCTGGAAAGGAAGGCAACTGTAATAGCAATAAGTGCTTTGATTTGGGAAGACAGAGAGTCTGTGAAACGAATAGGGATCAGGATTATGTCCAACCTTATCCCTTATCCCTTATCCCTTATCCCTTATCCCTTATCCCTTATCCCTTATCCCTTATCCCTTATCCCTTTACAGGATGGGGGAACAGAGGTCCAGGTGAGTCCCTTCCGGGTTTCACACGCTCTAACATGATTTTTTTAATGTGACACGCTGTTATTACTATATTTGTAAAATTTTACAAATTTGTAAAATTTTTACAAATTTGTAAAATTTTTACAGCTGTGATAATTCAGAGGCTTCATTAAGCCGCAGGTATTTTTCCTGCATCGTCTCATTCAGAGGTAGTGAGGTGGTGAATGAGCGTGTCTTGCCTGGGTCTGAATCCCAGCTCTGCTCCGTCTAGTCAGTTTCTCTGTGTGTCAGTTTTCTCATCTGTAAAACGGGCGTGATACCAGGAGCATGTGCCTCATAGTGTTTTTGTGAAGAATAAATGAGTTAATACAGATAAAGTCCTTAGCACAGTGCCTGCCATGTAGTAAACATATAATAAACAGTGGCAATTATCACGATGTAGGAAGGAGGTACTATTATGTTCCCTTGTTTACTGTGACAGTGGCTAAAGTATTAAACTGTTAGCATTCAAAGCCCCCCCGCCCCCCCCCCACCCACACAGGTAAGTTTGTAGTAATTCTGAGCGGAGATGCAAACTAAAGCAACCTAGAGAAGCTTAATTGATCTACATAAGAAAGTACACAAAACAATGCTTTCTTTTTTTTAAATAAATTTATTTATTTTATTTATTTATTTTTGGCTGCATTGGGTCTTCGTTGCTGCACACGGGCTTCTCACTGCGGTGGCTTCTCTTGTTGCGGAGCACGGGCTCTAGGCGCGAGGGCTTCAGTAGTTGTGGCACGCGGGCTCTAGAGCGCAGGTTCAGTAGTTGTGGCGCACGGGCTTTGTTGCTCCATGGCATGTGGGATCTTCCCGGACCAGGGCTTGAACCCGTGTCCCCTGCATTGGCAGGCGGCTTCTTCACCACTGCGCCACCAGGGAAGCCCAGCAATACTTTCAAATCCATTAGATTGGCCAAAATTAGACAGTCTAAGAACACCAAGTTCTGGAGAAGTATGTGGAAGAACAGGTCATTGGGCACTGAAGTATTAATAGGTGTATCCTTTCCAGAGAACAATCTGGCAATACTTTGAGAAATTAAATCTGAGGATGCCGGCCAACCTCATTTCCCCACTGTCCAAATGAGGTGTGTATAAGGATGAGCCTTGAGTGGAGTTTAGGTAGCAAAGAGTTGGAAAGAATTTGATGTCCATCATTAAGTCTCAAAAAATGGAATGTAAATCAACAATACTTCAATAAAATAAATTTTTAAATAAGTGGAATGGAAAATATATCCTGGAACATCCCACAGCAGTATAAGAGGTAGAAGCTGACATTCATGCCATGCTTAATAATGCTTCCTAAATGCTTTAAGATGTCAGCTTGCAACGATCCTGTGAGAAAGGTACCATGATTTAACAACCCCCATTTTACAGATAGAGAAACCAAAGCCCAGAGAAGTTCAGTAACTTGCCCGAGGTCATTCAGCTAGTGGGCAGCCGGGCTGGGACTTGAACCCAGGCAGCCTCTCCAGAGTCTATAAGACTCACGCCTCAGGAGCTAGAAATAAGCACAGCCACATCGAGAGCTCTCAAAACAAACAAACAAAAATAACACACACACACACAAAGAAAGAAAGATAATGAGTTTCTTCGCTCAGTGACATTTTTGCAAATTTAAAACACAGACAACAAAACTGACCTTAAGGATACATAGGGATCTTTGTAAAATAATAGAAGGACTGGGGGCCCCAAATAAAGCACGCTAGAGTGGGTGCCTATGGGAGGGGGCAGATGAAGGGGGGAAATTACTAAAATTAAATTCCACCAAAGGTGGTTGTGTAGAATCAGCTTCAGCCTATGCACTGGTAGTTCTAAGCTCGAGAAGCATGGAAGTTCCCAGGGAGGGGGGAGGTTATAGAGGGGGTAAGGGTGTACCTAGAAATTCAACTGAAAAGAGGAGAACTCCTGAGGAAGAGAGGCAGTGTGATAAAGTTAAGGGGGTAGCTTCATCAGCCAGGCTGCCAGAGTTCAATTCCAAGCTCTGCTGCAAGTGACTTAACCTCTTGATGCCTTGGTTTCCCCATCCACACGCAGTGGAAAGATGCAAAGAAAGCTCCTTCTCCCTCCACCAGGCCTGAGGCAAGAAATCTATATCGTTCCTCAGTGTTCTTACAGATACCCCATTTTTGTTTCTCTTGCATACAGCACAGTGTCTGATCTGACTTGCCTTTTTAAAGGATGGCTCAGCTTCTGTCAAAAGGATAGGCAAGGGCAGAAGCCAGGATCCCAGGAAAGGGGCCCCTGTGGGAGTCCAGATGGGAGCCGATGGGGGCCTGGACCTTGGTGATGTTGATAGAGGTGGCGAGACCGGGTCAGACTTGGAACTTAAAGGTGCCGCAGCAAAAGTTTGCTGATGGATTGGATGTGGGTGTGAGGGAAAGAGGGGGTGTCAAGGGCGAATGCAAGGTTTTTGGCCCGAGCGACTGGGAGAGTTTGGAATTTATCCCAGAGGCAGTAGGAAGTCATAGGAAGATGTTGAGGCTTGGCGGGGGTGGGGGGAGGAGGGGATGTGGTCAGATGCCATGATCACCAAGGAGGCAGCCAGGATCGGGAACACAGGCTTGAGAGACAGGAGAGGGGAATGGAGTCTGGCCCTGGCTCAGCCCCCAACTCACTGTGGGCTCCTGGGCAAGATACAACTGTTCTCCAGATCTTCATTTCCCCATCCTACAAAAAAGGCTATTAGGAATAAAAGACCCTCAAGTCCCCCTCAGCACAAGAATTTTTGCTCCAAGATTCTCTGACTCAAATATACCCAGAATCAGGTAAATATAAGATCATCACTCAAGATCAGACCTCCTCCCTTCATCCTCCTTCCCAAAGCCCATCCTTGCCCCACTGGACAGGACACAGAACCTCCCTGCTCTGGGAGCCTGGAGGATGATATCAGTGACAATGGCAGGCAATGTTTGTTGAGTACACATTCTGTGTCAAGGGCTATTCATGCTCTGCCACACAGAGACCAGACAGGAGCCCTGAGAGGTGGGTGCTTTATTATCATTCCCATTTGTAAATGGGGAAACTGAGGCTCTGGAGTGGTGAAATGGTTTGCCCAAAGTCACGTGGGAGGCCTAGGACTCCAGTGATGTCTCCCCAGCTGCACTGCTATCTACTGCCCTGGTCCAGCCACCAGCACTTCTCACCTCCTCATTGGGCTCCTTACTTCTACCCCAGCCCCCCACATAGTGTTCTTCACGTGCAGGCAGAAGGATCTTGTGATAAAACCTAAGTCAACTGAGATCTTTCCTCAAAACCCTCCCAAGCTGCCCATCTCACTCAGAGTCAAAGCTAAGTCTTTACAGTGGCCCTCAAGGCAGATACAGTGTGTTCCCTGCCTAACTCTCTGGCCCCATCCCTCCTGCTCTCCCCTCCCCACTCTTCTCTAGCTTCCCTGGGCTCCTCCTTCTTCCTCCAACAGACCAGGTGCACTCCAGCCTCAGGGCCTTTGCACCTGCTCTTCCCCCAGAGACCCACATGGCCCACTCCCTCACCTCCTTCATATTCTGCTCAAATGTCACCCCCTCAAGCGAAGCCTTCCTTCTCACTCTGTTTAAAACTTCAGGGAATTCCCTGGTGGTCCAGTGGTTAGGACTCCACACTCTCACTGCTGAGGGCCCAGGTTCGGTCCCTGGCCGGGGAACTAAGATCCCACAAGCTATGCTGCTTGGCCAAAACAAACAAACAAACAAAACCAAACAAACTGCAGCCTCCCTCCATTCCCCTGCACCCCAATCCCCCATCCCCCTTCCTTAATGTATTTTTCTTCATGGCATTTACCATCATCAAACAGACTGTTTTACTTCTTTTGCTTGTTTATTGTCTACCTCCAGAATGTGAGCTCATGAGGTCAGGAATTTGTGTCTGTTTTGTTTACTGCCATATGTCCAGTGCCTAGAACAATGCCCAACATATAGTAAGTGCTCAAAAATTTTTTTGTTAGGTGGATGAGTGAGGATCTGCCTTTAGGGTTGACACTTGTAGCTACTATACGTTGTGTGCGATACCCTGCGTTAACTGCTCTGTATGTTGGGTTCTTTTTTTTTTTTTTTAATTTTATTTATTTATTTATTTATTTTTGGCTGCATTGGGTTTTCGTTGCTGCGCACGGGCTTTCTCTAGTTGCGGCAAGCGGGGGCTACTCTTCGTTGTGGTGCGCGGGCTTCTTATTGTGGTGGCTTCTCTTGTGGAGCACGGGCTCTGGGCGCGCGGGCTTCGGTAGTTGTGGCTCACTGGCTTCAGTAGTTGTGGCTTGCAGGCTCTAGAGCGCCGGCTCAGTAGTTGTGGTGCACGGGCTTAGTTGCTCCGCGGCACGTGGGATCTTCCCGGACCAGGGCTTGAACCTGTGTCCCCTGCATTGGCAGGCGGATTCTTAACCACTGCGCCACCAGGGAAGCCCTGTATGTTGGGTTCTGATCACACCCGTCCATCTCTCCTGGCCCTACTGGGGTCCAGGCAAAGAACCCCTCCTCCCTGGAGTCTGTTCTGGCTCAGTCCCAGCCCCCAGGCTGGCTCCTTCCCCTCCATTGCCCCTTTGATGCCCATGTCACTCCCCTGCTTAAAATCCTCCAACGATTCCAGGATTCCACCTCGTAACCTCCACTCCAGGGTTTTCCATACTGTGTGTCACAACTGGTTAGTGGACTGTGAAATCAACCAGCATTTTTCAGTAGCCTAGACTAGATCAGAGTCTGTGCACATAGTATAGACATAGTATAGACTAAGGTATAGGTGAAGTATGATTTCAAGAAACTTTTGGGGACTTCCCTGGTGGCGCAGTAGTTGAGAATCTGCCTGCCAATGCAGGGGACACGGGTTTGATCCCCGGTCCGGGAAGATCCCACATGCTGCGGAGCAACTGAGCCCTTGCACCACAACTACTGAGCCTGTGCGCCTAGAGCCCGTGCTCCTCAAGAAGAGAAGCCACGGCAATGAGAAGCCCGCACACCACACCAAAGAGTAACTCCCACTCGCCGCAACTAAAGAAAACCCTCGCGCAGCAAGGAAGACCCAACGCAGCCAAAATACAAATAAAATTTAATTTAAAAAGAAACTTTTGTTTCAGTGTCATATGCCTTGGAATCATGATGTAAATGTATTTCTTACTGTGGGTCGAAACATTTTGCCAAACCCTGCACTACACAGAACTGCCTCTCCTAAATCCCATGTACAGACTGGATGGATGATGTTAATATCAGCTTAGATTTCTCTCTTTGCTGGGACCCATGCCAAGTGATTTTATCTGCTTTGGTCTTGGACTCCCGGCCACACCCCAAGCACTGTTAATGATTCCCAGTTGACAGATGGTGAGACTGAGGCTCATACTGAAGAAAGCCCATGCCTGAGGTCACCAGGCTGGGAAGGAGGAGAGCAGGGCCTGAGTCCCAGCCAACCTCCCTCCCTGAGCCTGCCCACTCGCCCACTGGCCCTGCCCCTCCTAGTCTGCTCCCCACCTACACAAAGAACTCAGCTGTGCCAGCTCATCCCCAGAGCCTCCAGGTGCAAGCTGCCTCAGAGATCCCTCAACATCCCAGCCAGCAGTACTGGTTGAACCCCCATTTTGCAGGCTAGAAAATCGAGGCCAGAAAGCATTTCCAAGAATCCACCATTCTATCACTCTTCTCCAAACTCCCCTCTTTGAGAGGTAAGAGAGAGAAATGGCTAAGGACGCACCTTTGACTGTCTGGGTTCAAATCTCATGCTTCAAAACTTTGTAGCTGTGTGATCTGAGGCAAGCTCGCTGAACCTCAGTTTCCTTTACTGCAAAATAGGAATAATAATAGTAACTACCCATAAAGCCATGCTCAAGACTTAAATAAGTTGGGATAAGTGTAAAGTTCTTAGATCAGTGGCCACACCCCTTGGTTGGGAATCTTCCCAACATCTCTATGTAATTAGACTACTATTTGCCCCCCAAGTTTGTCGCAGAGAAAGGGAGGCCCTTGCCTGAGTTCGCACAGCTAGGAAGCAGGAGAGTCAGAATTTAGATGCAGATCTGCCTGGGCTTTTAACCACCTAGTCACAATAGTCCTTCGGGATGTTAGTATCAGCAGCAACGACATTTTCCGAATTAAGGAACAGGAGACTCAGAGAGGGTAAGGACATGCCCAAGTCACACAGCCTGTAAATGGAAGAGCCAGGTTTCAAAGCCAGGCTTCTGTGTGTCCAGTACAGGCTGACTTTTGTCCCATGAGCCCCTCCATAAAGCTCTGGTGGGGCAGGAGGAGAAAGCAAGTTGAGAGCTGCCCTTGCCTCCAGCTCGGTCTGGAGGTCTTGTATCCCTGGTTCCAGCCCCTGCCCAGCCTAGGGTGACTGCCTCCCTAAAGTCTCTAGGGTGGGGGTACTGGGGTGGCACAGATGATGGCAGAGGGTGCAGCCTCCCCCTGCACCGGCCTCTGATTGGGGCCCTGCAATCCCCCAGGATTTGGTGCTTGGAAGGCTGACGTTGTGTTGCTATGGCAATGGGTTTGGGGCGGTTGCCATAGCAGCAGAACTAGCCTGGGTTTAAAAATATCTAGGAGGAGGTTTGTGTTTGTGTGTGAGTGTGAGTGCGTGACCGACCGTGCTGTTGTGTGTGTCCAAATGGGAGGGCTTGGGGGGTGTGTGTGGAACTGGGGCTACAGGCATGACTTGAGGGTGGGGGCTGAGCAACACCCGGACTCCATGTGTGCCGTGTGTGTTGCTGAGTGGCCTGCGAGGTCCCATGCATTTTGTGCATTAGTCTACGCGGGCCATGCATCTAAATGTGTGTGATTCCCCAATTAGTGTGGAAGACACAATTGAGTCTGTCAGTCTATATATCACGTCACTAACATGTATGCCTTATGTAATATAGGTTGTGTATGTCTTGTAGCTTTGATCCTGTACGTGTAACTTCTCATCATGTGTGTGGCCAAGTGTGGATTTGTTCTGACTCTGAATAGGTGCACCTGGGACATACTCAGATATTAGATTATGTATCCATTTGTGCATAAGAACCTGTGGCGTGGCTTTGTGAATGTGCATAATGCATAATGCACATTCACATGAGTGAATGTGCATTATGCATTATGGGTATGTGTGTATGTGTGTGTATGCCCATTCCCTGTGAGTCTTCTTCATACATCAGAGTGTGCCTGTGTAAAATTGTTGAGTGTGCACCTGTGTGTCTGCAGGGGGGCCTGTGTGACTCTGTGTGTGTTGGGGGGAATTTCACACCTTACTCCACGGATGTTGGGATATATATACCTGTGTGGTGTGACTACATGTGACTCAAAGGTCTAAGGTGTGGATCTCTGCCTGACCCCAGTATCTCCCTGCATCCCTCTGCCTCTTCTCTGTCTCCATGGCAACCAGCTCCTCAGCTCCCTCCAAGAAGATGGAGGGGGAGGATCCAGACTGCAGTGGACCACAACCCCCTCCCATCCCCCTTGACTCTGGGGACAATGGGGGGGGAGGGGACAGATGGGCGGCCACCCCATCCACCCCAGGCCATCTGCTACCCTCCCCATCTTGGGGACCTGAGAGCGTGGCAAGGGAGGGACAGTAGTGGGATGGAGCGGAGGGAGGGGCCCCCCAGCTGCCACAATTACCCCCATCCAGGCCCCCTCTGAGCCTAATCTTGCCTCTGGCTGACCTAGGAAGGAAAAAGAATCCTTGGAGACCAGAAATCCAGGGAGAAGAAAATTCATGTATCAGACAAAATTAAATATTAGCAATGATCCATTCTAAGGAAGGGGCCCCTACTTCCAGTGACTTTGGGCTCTGAAATTAAGCTTGGCCTATGTTTGAAACCCAGTTTTCCCTCTGTCTACCTATACAACCTTGGACAAGCCACACTCCATATCCTGGGCCTCCATCTGTCATCTGAAAATCAGGTTTTCTTAATGACATGAATAGTAATACTTACTCTTTAAGGGCCAAGACTGTTTTGTCCCCTGTTGTATCCCAGTTTTTGGGACAGTGCCTGGCACTTTGTAGGTTCATAAGTGCCATTGACTGAATTGAGTGTCAGTTGGGTGCTAGGCTCAAGCACTACATTTTGTAAGTCAGGTGTTCATTGAACTCAATCCCCTAAGCCCTTGCAGTAACTCTGTGTCGATTCTTCAAGGGATAGATGAAAGATTTGAGGAGCAATTTCCCAGCTGTCGGGGGTGGGAGACATGTGAAGTGGGATTTCTTTTAGCAACCCAGTGATGTCAAGTGGCTGAGGCTCAGTTTCCTCATCTGTAAAACGGGGGTAACGGGAGTACCTCACAGAGTCGGTTGCTCTAGGAATTAAATGTGATAATGTTTGTGAAGTGCTTACTTAGAAGCGGACTTGGCACATGGTAAGTACTTGTTCAATAAACGCTCATTACAGGCGAGGGGTGGGGAAGGTGTGGAGGAGCCCAGGGTCCTTACTGCAGCCTGGGGTAGCCTGGTCCTTCTCGTAGCTGCGGGCAGGGGCGTGGTCAACTCAGGGGGCGTGGTCCAGGATTCAAGGACAGGCCAATGGGGCGTCGAAGGGCGTGGCCCTGACCTGCATGGGCGTGACCTTGCGCGGGTGGGAGGGGCCAGGCCGCTGTGGGAGCCTCCGGGAAGAAGATGCTCGGGCCAGCAGCCACCGCCAGCCCAGCCACCGCTGCCGCCCGCGCTCGCCGCCCCCCGGGTCCCCACTAGCGGCCGCCTCCGCCTCCCATCTCCGCCCCCGTTCCTCCGGCCCCCCGCCCCGGGCAGGGTCTGGGGGGCTAGGCCCTCTGCCCCGGGGAGCAAAGAAGGGGGTCCCGTCCCCCCCAGTGGCGCGGCCAGTCCCCGGCCTCCGTAATCTTGAGAGAGACCCCACCCCTCAGTTCGCTCTGGGCCCTATCCGAGACCCCCTTTTCCTTCCCGTCCCGCTCACATCCGCTCTCCAGGCTCTGTCAGCCCCCCAGAAGCAGCTCCCTCCCTCCTCCCCTCTCCGGGGTTCCCCCTCCCCCATCCCTCCGCCACCGCCCCCTCCCCCTCCCACATCCCCTTCCCTCCCCCTCCCTCTCCCCCGTCCCCCGCCCCCCCCACCATGAGGATGATGGCCGCCGGCGCGGTGCACGGCCTCTTCACGGCCTCCGCGGCCCCGCAGCCGCCGCCGCCCCCGCCGCCGCCGCCGCCGCAACCCCAGCCTCCCCAGCAGCCGTCGCCGCCGCCACAGCAGCCGCCGCCGCCGCCGCCGCAGCCGCCGCAGCAGCAGCAGCCGCCGCCCCAGGCCCCCCCCATGGAGCCCGAGGCCCCGGATTCCCGCAAGAGGCCCCTCGAAACGCCCCCCGAGGTGGTCTGCACCAAGCGCAGCAACACGGGAGGTGAGAAAGGGCTGCGGCTCCGGGGGGGGGGGAGCGGGCAGGGGGCCGCGCCTTTCTCTAGCCTCCTCCCCCCCCAAATGGCAGGTGCAAGGGCTCTGGGGAGGGGAAGGGCGCCCCTCCCTAGACTGGGGAACGGAGAGGGGAGTTGGGGAGGGAACAGGACCCCTTCTCCCTCTCGCCGCGGCCCTGGGCTGGGAGCTTTGTCTGCGTTGAGAGGGCTTGGGGGGGAGGGGGTGGTAAGTGTCCTTGGGGGCGCGCAAAGGATGGGGGGCGTGGGTGCCTCCGAGCGGGTGTCTCTGTGTCCTTGAGGGGTGTGTGATGTGACCCTTTCGGGGCAGGGGTGTTCCCGGGCTGGCGTGTCCTGGCGGGGGGAGGGGAAGGAGCTGAGGAGGCCTGTGGACCCGGAGCTTCCCAGCCTCCCTCCCTGGGGATGTCCTGAGCAAGGGTTGTCCCGGAGGGAGGCATGTGTGGGCCATGGGCGGGATTTTGCGTGGGGACAAGCTAGGTGGGTGTGTTGGGTGACATGGAGGAAAGGGTGGGTGTGTAAAGCTCAGTGAGAGAATGTGTGGCTGGGACAGGTGTGTGTGTGTGTTCGTGTGTGCGTGTGAGCCCTGTAAGGCCTGGATGTGTGACATTAGGGATCATGGATATGACAGAAAGGAGGGTGTGTGTGTGTGTGTGTGTGTGTAAGAGATGAGAGGGGCTGGGCTCCGTGTTTGAGACCCTCATAGGGGTATATGTGACAAGTGCGTGCATGTCACTCCAGAGGGGACTGTGGCACAGTGTGACACATGAGTGAGGGTGTGTGTGACATGCAAGGGGGTGTGTGTGGGCTGCCGAATGGGCCGGCTCTGGGTGTGAGCCATGAGAGGCTGTGTGGATCAGAGGATGGCAGTTCAGTGTGTGTGACACAGGCGTGTCCCGGGTGGGGTGGGACCAGGAGAAGCTGGTGAGGGTATATGACAAGAAAAGAGTGTGGGCGTGACTCCAGAGAGGCTGTGGCTGGGTGTGACACACGGAGGTGTGCAACGGTGACATCAGAGGGGGTGTGTGCAACAAGGGAAGGTGGGTGTATGACAGGGGAGAGACTGGGGCTCTGTGGTGAAATTCACGAGGGTGTGTAACAAGGAAAGGGAAGGATGGGGGCCCATGTGACAGGGAGCAGGAACGTGTGCATGTGACACCCAAGGGGTGGGAAAAGGGAAGGTGTGTGTGTGACACCCAAGTGTGTGTATATGTGTAACAGGGGGCTGCGTGTGAAATGGTTGGTGTGGGGATGATTCTGTGTGTGTATGACAAGGGAGTGTGTGTGTGTGTTTGTGTGATGGCTGCATGTTTGACAACACAGAAGGGGTGTGTGTGTCAGACAAGAGGGACCCTCACTGTGTGTGTGTGAAGAGGTATGTGTACCAGAGAATAAAAGCCAAGCTGGGAACTCTAGATGTATGTCTACCCTTGAGGTAGGGTTTGTCAGGGGACTCAGAGCCCAGACCGTTAGCTCCCTGGAACGAGGGAGACCCCAGAGCAGACAAGCCCCTCCCAGCGGTCACCTTGGCCAAAATCTCCGCTTCCTCTGGCCTTTTCCTCCGGATGGGAAAGGGATGGCCTCGGCCAGAGCGCACTCTTCCCACTCTATCAGGCATTGTAGTGGGTGGGGTGGGGACCTCCCACCTCCTCTCCTTGGATGAACAGGAGCCGAGTCTCTTCCTCCCATCCCAGCCCCCTGCCACCCCTGGCCAGGTGCGATAGGAAATGGGGGAACCCCTGGCTGCCTGTGAGGGTGTCCAGCAGAAATTGGAGGAAAGGGAAGTTGGGGGAGGGGTGGGAGGGAGTTTCCTGTCCTTCTTCCTGCTCCCCCGCCCCCAGCCCACACATGAATGTGTCCCTGCCACATCCTTGCCTCCTTCCTGCCTCACTGCCATTCCCAGTCCCAGGAAGGGTCGGGTACCCAGGCGGTCCCTGAACCCAGCCTGGAGGTCCAGCCCCACCCCTGCTGGGGGGGAGGGGAGGAGGTCTCATCCTTCTCTTAAAGGGGCTGAGATGCTCAAAATCTGAGCACGCAGAGCAGAGCAGAGCAGAGCAGCACCACCTAACTGTGACGCTGCCAGGACGGTCAGGTCCAGGTGCTTGGCACCTACTACGAGTCAGGCTCTGAGATACGGGTTAATGTCCCAGTACAACCCTCCGGGGAGATGATTTGAGCTGCTTTTTCAGATGAGGAAAACTGAGGCTTAGCGAAATGAAGCCACTAGCCCGGACTCACACAGCTCATAAGTGGGGAAGCTGGGATCTCTCCAGCCCTGGGCTGCCTGGTTCCAGAGCTCATGTGCTCGGCCACTGTGCATCCTGCCGCCTTCAGCTGTGGGGAAACTAGGGTGAGCCCTTAGGGACCCTCTCCTCCAGACTCTTCCCAGGGGAAACTGAGGCCCAGAGATGCGAAAGGACAGTCCTCCATTTGCAGAAACCCTCAGGGCCAGAGCTGGGCAACCGTCCAGGACTTTCGTCTCAAAATTGACGGCTCCTTCCAATAATATTTTCATGTCTGTGGGACACTGGGTCAACCTCACGCCTTTTCTGGGCTTCAGCGTCACCATCTGCCAAATGGGGAAATAACAATAGTTACAGATGACAGCAGCTACCAGTATTCTTGCTTACTGCCTTACATGCAATATTTCATTTAATTCTCCCTACTTTCTATGATGTGATACTACTAATAATAAATAAATAATAATAATAAATTATAACAATGGCTGACAGTTATGGTTCCACAGTGCACCAAAAGTATTAGGGAAAACACTGGGCACGGACCAATCATTTAATAATCCTTACAGTCTGATTATGTTACCCATCTTATAGGTGACACACTGAGGCACAGAGAGGTTAATTTACTTGCCCAAGGTCAGTCAGCTAATAAGAGGCAGAGCCAGGATTTGAACTCAGGAGGCTGGCTCCATTGGATGGGTAGACTCTATAGTGAACCCCAGTTTCAGGCAAGCAAACCAAGGCTCAGAGGGGTAAGGGACTTTCTAGGGTGTCACAGCAAGTCGTGCCAGCCTGGGCAGATTGAACTCCTACCCATGGTGCCAGCCTAGGGGCTGATAGAGGAGACGGTGGCTGTTGCAACTGGCTTCTGGGCATTGTGACTGGCAGGCAGACACGGTTGGGAAGGAGATGAGGCGCTAAGGACAGGAGGGCTTGAATGAAGAGGTTGGATGGAAGCTCCAGTTGGGAACTCACTGGAGAAACAAATAATCCCAGTCTGGTGGCACGGTAACAAAGAGTGTCTCCCTTGAGTACAGATGATAACTCTTTTTTCTTTCTTTGGCCACGCCGTGTGGCTTGCGGGATCTCAGTTCCCTGACCAGTGAAAGCGTCCAGTCCTAACCACTGGACCGCCAGGGAATCCCCACAGACGATAACTCTTCAGGTGCTACTAGAATGGCCCCCATACTCCTGACTGTATTCCCACCTCTGTCAGCCCCATGTACACAGAAACAGCAACTCCCCACCGCACACACACACTGCACACCCCAAATGTAGCTTACACCAGCCAGGCCTTGCTCCCAAGATCCTCGATGGTTAACACAAAGTCAGTATCACCAAGGTTAAGAGCCCTAGAATGAGAGCTTCCAGGGTTCATCTCATCGCTGTCATGTGCTTGGTGTGGGACCCTCGGGTGAGTTCTTTCACTGCTCTGAGCCCCAGTGTCCTCATCTGGAAAATGGGAACTGTTAAGATGCACCTCCACCTCTCCAGGCTGTTGTGTGGGTTCAGTGAGATTGTACGTGAAGCACACGGCATCAGGCCTGGCAGATAGTAAGCACTCAATAAACAATAGCTATTATTATTACTATTATTATCATCATCATTATTATTGCTACGGAGAATGTCACATTCCTGATTTACCATCCAATGGTGATTCGCCCCAAGGAAATCATACCCCATCCACCTGTCTCTCACTTGGAGGCAATGTCACAACTCAAAGACAGTTGTATTACATTTCTCACATAGACAGGCAGCACCGTCATTCACAGAAAGATGTCACCCACCCAACATCCCATCCCTCCTCAGGGATCCCACTCCCAACCACACCCCTGCCATCTTGTCTTCCGCCAGCGACATCCTCACGCACTCCCAACGACAATATCAACATCCCACCCCAGCCTCCTCATACCTCCACAGGACACACCGATACTTCCACCCCCCGACCCCCAGACAAGAGCAGGTACCATGAGTGCAACACTCCAACTTTGGTTCCCCCCGAAATATACTGTCACCAAAACAACACCTCTGCCGCATCCAATTCTGCCCCCTCTCCCGGATCCAAGCCACCTTTCGGGATCAACTCTCAGTATAAAGTGCCACTCTTCCCATAGCACCCCAAATCTTCTGGGTAGGTTAACATTATTTATGGAGGTAGGGGAGTATTGGTTACTTTTTGGAAACCTTTATACGCATTCCTGAGGAGGTTGGACACAAAAGGGAAGGGAAGACCAGAGACTCAGAATGACTAGAAAGTGGGAAGGCAGCTAGATCCCAAGGTGGAAATATTGAAATCGCAGCAGAGGGGAACCAGGAGCGCTGAAGTTGGCATCTTCATTTGCTGTCCTGTGTGGAGGGAGCTGCCTGGACCCCAAAGGAAAAGCGAAGGGAAGGGTGGGTGGGTGGAAAGTTCTGGCATCTAGATTTTGCTTTGGTAGAAGAAAGTACTTTTTCACAGGCAGAGCCTTGGTTTTTCAAACAGGGTGGGATGTATGAGGTCTGGGGACTCCGGGTTTAGCTGAGGTCACGTGTCTGCCCTTTGCTACAAGGCAGGCTGGCAGATAAAGGCCTGGCTTCTTCCTGGAGGAGGTGGGCTTCCCACGGTGGGAGATGCAGAAGATTCTGAAGAAGAGCAGAGCAGACTGTGGGCTGCCATGGGGACTCCTGGGGCTTAGAGTTCTGAGCTTCTACAGGCGAGAGGTCTCAGCTGGTCACTCTCTGTAGGACCCTGGCCTCTGAGGAGGGGCCTCCAAACTTCCACTAGTCTGATATAAGGACTGCCAAGCGCCCACAAGTTTGTCCACGGACAAATTTTTTGGAGGATCATTTTTAGTTTATATCAGTGTGCTTTGGGAGGAAAAAATATAACCAGCCCTTCAAACTCGGACTATTAGCAATGATTTTTTAAATGTCCTCTTTAAATAGATGCATTTACATTTTAAGAGGGAGTGGACTTAAAGGGCATGGACTGTCTGTCTTGTTCCCTGCTATGTCCCCAGGATCTAAAACAAGGCCTGGCACGTAGCAGATGCTCAGGAAGGATTTGTTGGAACGAGGGAGGGAAGAGGGAGAGAAGAAGCAAAGAAATAATAGTACAGGGGGATACAACAAGGGCCAAATTCAGGAAGAGAGTTACAGAGATGCTGGGAGGGTGAGTGGAAGCAGAGCCTCGTTTCTATCAGTGAGAAGACATTCCTCCTCCAAAAAGCGGGGAGAAGCCTGGGGAAAGGTGATGAAGGAAGTGGGGTCTCCCCTCCTCCTATTTCCTAACAAAACCCCAAACCTTGGAGGCTCATTTCCCCATTTTCCAGTAAGTCTCTCTGACATAGAGCACTTACTGTGTACCAGACACTGTGATAAGAACTTTACCTGTGTTCAAGAAATAGGTAATATTAATAACGATGATGATGATATCTGACATTTCTCAAGTGGTCTGTGTGACCGAGACCCTCCTAAGTACTTTACAGTTTAGCATTTCATTAATGATAATAACTCCAGGAACTAGCGTTCTCCTGTCCCCATTTTACAGATGAGAAAACAGAGGCCCAAAGAGGTGAGGAGACTCGCCCAAGGCCACACAACCCATCAGTGGCAAAAGTTGTACTCAGTCTAGGGCTGTTTCTGCCATTTCATTCGGAGATTCTCAGACAAAACCTGAGGAAGTGTGAAGGAGGGGAGTGGGGGGCGTCCCCAGTTTTCTTCCGAGCAGACGATTACCTTCCATCTTCAAGAGGGAAGCTGGGGAAGTGGCTCTGGCTGGAGAAAAGATGGGGAATGAAATCAAAGAAGGAAAGAGGACAGAGTTCTAGTGAGAACACCTTCCCATCTTTCTGAACCTTCCAAAGATGGAGAACTGGCCCCCCATCTCTGTGTCAGGTTGAGGGGCAGGGCTGGCAAGGGGCCACCTCTGTGAGCCCAGGGAAGGAAGTAATTTGGGGGGGGGAGGGTGTCAGGATGATTGATGGAAAGGCACCCTGGGGGGCTAATTACCTAATAGGCTTAGTGGTCTGATTAGGCAAGTTTAAGAGGATTGCCTTGGGCTAAAGGAAACCCCTTAATTCTGGACCCCTCCCCATGCCTGCAAAGCCACATCCAGCCCTCATACCTCCATCTTCACACATCAGGGAACCCAGAACTTTCAATCTTAAGGGACCAGGTGGAGATGGGCATGACTCCCAGACCCCCAGTCCTGCCCCCACTTTTATTTTAAATTTTAAAATTTTTGGCCGCACGGTGCGGCATGCGGGATCTTAGTTCCCCCACCAGGGATCAAACCCGCAGCCCCTGCAGTGGAAGCGCAGAGTCTTAACCACTGGACCGCCAGGGAAGTCCCACCCTGCCCCCACATTCAACAGAGCAGTTTCTCTTTTATCTGCTCTGGATGTTGGAGTTTCACGGGAGACATTGAAAATAGCTTTCCTTTGCTTAAAAGAAAAAGTTGAAAAACCAGTGGGGGATAATGGCCTAAGACCTTAAGCTTTGGAAGCAAAATGGCCTGGCTCGTCCCTTCCTTTTCCCAGTGTTTATTGCATGCCTACCAAGCGCTGGGCGCTGCATGAGTCCATGGACACAAGGGCAAGCTTCAGTGACGTGGCCCACACTGGATGACTGTGGTACATCGTTCCGAAGGCATGAGACAGAGGGATCCTTCCCCTCCTCAGGGTTCCAGGAAAGCCTCCAAGAAGGGACATTTGAGGGGGCACCTGAAGGACAAGAGTAATTCACTGAGGGAGGGGAGTTCCAGGCAAAGAGAATGTGCAAAGGCCCTGAGGTAGGAGGGAGGAGGGAAGTTTGAGGAACAAAAAGGAAAATGTGTCTAGTGCACCTGGAGGAAGATGAGGGTGTGCGGCTGGAAATGTGGACGGGGCCAAATCACAAAGTAACTTAGACTCAGAAAGTTCCCGAATGTCTACCCTGGGGGCGACAGTTTGGTTAGAAGGTGGGAAAGGTTAGGCACTTGCCTTGAGACTGCATTAACAAAGGGCTTTACACGTGACCAAGAAAACTGGTCCATAACAAAGAATGACCAAAGCCCCATAAAGGGTCCCTGGTGCCACTTCACCACCTCTAGGTCTTTGAGTCTGTCCTGGAGCACATTGGTCTTTAGCCACCAGCAGGGGAAAGTGTTAAGCATGGGTGGGCGAAAAATGAATCAGAGTTGCATTTGAATCTCAACCCAGCAACTGTCTTGGTGCCCTTGGGCCGGTACCTTCACAGCTCTGTGCCGCTCTGTGCCTAAGTTTCTCCTTATGTAAAAATGGAGCTCATTCTACCCACCTCAGTGGGCGGTTGTGAGGAATGGATGAGATCAAGCTGGCAAAGCACTCAGCAGAGCACCGGGTCAGCAGTGAGTGTTAGAACCTCTCCAGAGTTCAGCCCTCCTCTCCCCTCCCGCTTCGCTGCTTCCACCAGTCAAACCACCATCACTTCCTGCCTGGACCATTGCAGTTGCCTCTTGCTCTTCCACCCATGCTTGTCACAGTCTGCTCACCTCATGGGCATCAGAGGGATCTTCTTAAAATCTAAGACAGATCACATCCCTCCTCTGCTCAGAGCCTTCCCGTAGCTCTCATCTCACTTGGAATAAAAACCACCTTGGTCCACAAGCCTGAACACTCCACCACTATCTCCAACCCTCTCAGCCCTCATTTCCTCTGACTCTCCTCCTCTCTCACTCAGCCCCAGCAACACTGGCCACCTCTCTCTCACTCAAACAACGCAGGCATAACCCCATCCCAGGGCCTTTGCACTTGCTCTTCTTTCACATAGCCCCATAGTTCTGTTCCCTCCTCCACAGCCCGGAAACAGTGTATCATAATGGTTCAGAGTATGGACTCTGGAGCCAGGTGGGGTTCAGATCTCAGCCCTGCCACCTACTAGCTATGTGAACGGGAGCAATTTCTTCACCTTTGTTTACTTATCTGTAGAATGGGTTTTTTTTTAAAGTACCTCCCTCATAGCATCAGTGTGAAAATGAAAAAAACTCGTATTTGTAAATTACTTGGAACAGAGTCTAGCGCATATTAGGTGCTATAGAAATGTTTGATGAACAAAGAATGCCGCATTCTTGGGGAAGGCTTTCCTGGCCATCGGATCTGACAATGCAGCACCTACACTCCCCTTCCTCTTTCCTGCCTCTTTTTGTTTTTTTAGTACTTACCACCACCCGACAACGTAAAACACACTGTCTGTCTCCCCCCTCTAGAAGAGTGTAGCTCTGTGAGCTCTTGGCTGAATCACCAAAACTCTTTTGGCCTTATTTGCCTTATTTGCGAAATCAGGGAGCTTTGTCTGTTTTCTTCATGGCTGTTTCACTAGAACGGCGCCAAGCACGTAGCAGGTGCTCAGGAATTATTTGTGGAATGAATGAATAAATGAGCGAATGAAGATCATGACGTGTTTTATTTTCCTACTGCTATTCTCTTGGTCATTGCTCCTCTGTGTTACTACTGTGATCCCAGTGGTTTCCTAGCCCAGCCCATGCCAGTGCCTCCCTGGAGGTACCGTCCAAAGGTGAAGACCCCTCTCCCCTGACTCCCCTCCCCTCTGTGTGCCCCTGCAGAGGAAGGCGAATACTTCCTGAAGGTGCTGATCCCCAGCTACGCGGCGGGCTCCATCATTGGCAAGGGCGGGCAGACCATCGTGCAGCTGCAGAAGGAGACGGGAGCTACCATCAAGCTCTCCAAGTCCAAAGACTTCTATCCGGGTGAGCCCCAGCCCAGCCCTCTTCCTCTGGCCTCCCATCCCTCCCACCTGGGCCCTCTAGGAGGGGGAAGCGCTGCCCTAGGGGCAGTGAGAGTGGTAGGGGGCCTCCCCTCCCCCTAAGGGGACAGAGCTGCCCTCGGCCCCAGGGGCCAGGCCTGAGCAGATGGGGGTGGGGGCAGGGCAAGACAATAGGGCTGCTGCATATTCATGAGCTCATTTGCATGATGTGCTGGCAGATGTGCCCCTTCCCACACACCTGCCCCTTTGGGTCAGTTGGAGGAGCTGGGGTGGGGGGCCAAGGAGGCAGGCGTTAGGGTGTCCCTCAGGGCTTGGGGGGCCAGCCATGCATGTTACATAGACCCTCACTCTTTCCCTTTGGATTCCTCTGTCACCCCATCTTGCCCCAATCTGAGTCGCACTGGTTTTCCATCTGTGTCATTCTTTATGTGTCTCTCATTCTGTTTCTGACTTTCCCATCTCTTGTTCCCTTAGGCTCCATTCCCATCGGCTTCTCTCTGTCTCCTCCTGCTCTGCTTTCTGCTCTGTCTCTCTGGTTCCGTCTGGACATCCCCCATCTCTGTTCTCTTAGCCTCCCAGCCAGTCTGTGTGTCTTGGCTTTTTCCTCTTCCTCCCCTCCTCTTCCCTTCCCTTTCTGTCTTCCCATCTCTCTCCCCATCTTTTCCTTTTCCCCCACCTCTCTTATTCTCACATATTTCTCTCTCTTCCTCTCCCCACTCTCTCTGTTCAGTCACCCATTCAACCAGTAGTTGGTAGCGCCCCTCAATGGGGTCATTCTTTGCCGGCATTGCCCCTTATTTCTTTCTGCCCCTGCTTGCCCATCTCTCCCTTTACATTTCTCTTTTTCTCCTAAGTCTCAGCTCCCTCGTGTTTTTTTTCTTCCCCTCTCTCCAAAATCAGCCCCTTTTCTGCCTCTCCTCCAGCTCTATCGCCCTTCCTTCAATCATAAATTTTTCCAGGCCCCTCCACTCTCTGTAATCTCCCTCAATATTTCTCACCCCTTCATATATCCCTCCCAAGACCTATGCCTGAGTTTTGACATCTAGGAATCCAGGGAAGGCCCCCTGAACTGCATCTCTGGTCCAGTGCCGGTTCTAGTGCATCCTTAATCCCCTTGGATTTTTTAGGTCAAACACCAGAGCTGGAGCTGAGGGTCAGGACAAATTCATATTCTCTCTCTCTCTCTCTCTCTCTCTCTCTTTCTCTGTGTGTCTCTCTTTCTCTCTCTCTCTCCTCCCTCCACCCCCCTGCCTCCCATCTCACTAAGCAGCTTTGGCAAGAGGTTTAGAGAACAGTCCAGGGAACCTGGCACAACCCCCTTTTCTCTTCCTCCCTGGCCCAGTTTCCCCCTCACTCCTCTAGCCCACAAGATACGGATGAGACCTCTGCTTGGGACTTTCATCCAAGGACACTTGGTTCCTTGCCCCTGGATCACATTCTGTGACATAACGCATGTCATTCCCTCTCAACTCAGTGACACATCCCACTGGCCAGGCAGCCTAGAACCCCAGAGGATGGGACAGTCATTGCCTCTCTCCTGGGCCAAACACTGTTCAAACAAGCAGCGTGAGCCAGCGTCTCTCCCCAGCCCCTGGATGTGCAGCCAGCCCTGCTCCCCACCCCCGAATTGGAACTTCCAGATCATACAGCATATGCTGGCTCCTGGCTCAGAGATGCAGGGCACAGCTCCCTACATCCTGGTCTTGTCCCTAGGACTTCCCAGGACCCACAGGAACATAAGAAATGGAGATGCTACTGCTCAAGCATGTGTTCCTCTGCTCCTGGCTGATACCTTTCATTCATTCATTCAACATATATTCTCTGAGCATCTTCTCTATGCCAGCACCGGACTGGACCGGGATGGGGACATAAGCAGTGACTGTGACACCCCAGCCTAGCCCTCCCGGATCTCACATCCCAGTAAGGGGGATAAACCGAACACCATTGATGACCTAGAGTGGTCAGGGCTGGGACAGGGAAACCCAGAGGATGGAGGGAGCCCCAGACAGGGCACCCGACCCAGCCTGAGGAGATCAGGAAGGGCTTCCTGGAGGAGGAGGCCAGAATAATAAGAGTGAGCTAGGTAAGGAGCAGTGAAGGGTGCTTCAGGGAGATGAAAGAGCATGTTCAAAGCCTGGGAAGTGGGGGTTAGTTTGTTCAGTGTGGCTGGTGAAAGGACAGGTGAAAACTGATAATAGAGAAATTGAAAGGGTCCTCTGGGCCTAGTTGGTTCTGTCACACACACACACACACACACACACACACACACAGATGTGTCTACTCCATGAAACAAAAACCTACCTGGCTTTTATCCAAAGGGAGGGGTAGAACACCCAAAGGGTGTCCCCTCCTTGATACGGAAACCCCAAGCCCCAGATTCAATCCCTCCAGGTCATCCATGGAGAAACTTAGACCCAGAGGAGGCAGGTACCTGCCCAAAGCCACACAGTCTTCCGTGTAGCTCACCAGACATTCTAGTGATTCTGAAACTCCTCCTGATTTTGAGGAGCTGCCTGAAGCCCTGGACCCTAGCCCCAGAAGAAAATCGGACACATACGCTTTTTAAATTTTTTTAGTGATTTATAACATCTCTGCAGCCAAGTGCAAAATCTTAAGTGACTACTTAATAAATTCATACATATTCTTTTTTACCATCAAAAATACAAAAGCAGAATTGCCATCATTGTATGCCTCTCCCCACCACACACACACACTCTCCACCCACCCCAAATTTAGCCCAGGGTGGCTCAGTGGTTAAAAGCCCAGACTCTGAAGCCAGACACCTGGGTTCAAAACCCTGATCTTTCACTACTGGCTGAGTGAACTTGGACAAATCCCAGACCTCTGTGCCTTAGTGTCCTTAGCAGCAAATCAAGAATAATAATATTGCCTGCCTCATGTATTAAAGTGAACAAATACATATAAAGTGCTTAGAATGATGCCTGGTGATTGGTGTTATGTAAGCACCAGCTGTTATTATTAGATATTCTTTCAGGGTTTAACTGAGTCTCCCGAAGCCCCTGCGGACCCTGGTGAAGAACTACAAGTCTGTGAGATCACAGACTCCCTGAGCTGGAAGGAAGCCTCCCAGAGATGGAGAGCTGGGCCACTTCAGTCAGGCTCTCCCTGGGGCCACCCCACCCCCCAGTTCCCACCCTGACCCACACCCTTTCCTATTTACACCCAGACGGAGGCAGCCTGCACGCTGACTCACGCTTGGCTCAGACCAAGCCATTGTTCTGGGGTGGAGGGGAGTAAGTGAGGAACAGCGGCCCAAAGGAGATGGGGGATGTCGTCTATACCAGTGACCCAAGACAGTGACACTCAGACACATGGCGAGACTCGCTTGCCAGGCTGAGGGATGGCAAGCAAGGGGTCAGGGTGGTAACACTAGCGTGCCACACTGGAATGCCCACAGGACGCCGGACACTCACCCCCACGTGTCCCAGACACACAGGCACACGGAGCCTGGCGCACACTCAGGACCTTTTCCAGACCCAGGGAGTTTACTGGCCCTGCAGACAGAGTCCCACCCAGGAAGAGACACACACACACACCCCACACACCTAATCTGTCCAAATCAGCCGGGCACTCACAGCTTCACCCAGGCCAGGCTTGGTGGAGTCTTCTTTGTCTGGCTGTAATTCAGACACTCAGACACACACACAAATACATCAGTCCTCCAAACAGTCTTACATACTGACCCCTGGGGCTGCCTGTTGGTCTCTTTCTCTTCCTCATGTTCACACACATCAGTCACAGAGTCTTGCCTGTTTCCTGTACACGCACCCTTACACATATACGTGCATTCCACATACCACTCATCCAAGTAGTCTTTTGAACACCTAGGGGTGTCTGGATATCTCTTTCCTTTACACACACACACACACACACACACACAGAGTCATACAATCTCCAAGTGCTATACATTCATCATACAGCCTCAGTGCCACTTCCTGGGATTCTTTGTTTCTACTCTCAAACCCTCGGGCACACCCAGCTCAGTCTCACAAATAGTGTACATAACCTTGAACGGCACAGCGACACCCAAAGTCTTTCCCCCCACACAAGAGTACACACAAACGTCTTTACTGGAATCACTGTGTCACACAGTCTGTTTATATCTGTGTCTCTCCTGCTCTTTCTTTTACACACACACACACACACACACACACACACACACACACATAAAGATAATTGAGCCAGTCCTGCCCGAGTATACACATGCACACACACACCACTCACCCAGACAGCCTCACAGATGTACTCACACTGGTCAGTCAGTGTTACCCAGAGTCTCTCTCCCATATACATGTATCCCAGCATCACCCAGAATTAGTGTCTCTTCTCCCTGCTGCCCACCCCCAATACACACATACAAATAGTAAGGATGCCCAGGTCAGAACCACAGCCAATATCTGGAGAATCGCCAGCAAAGGCACCCACCTCACCCTGCTTTCTCCATCCCCCTGTCTCCACTCTTCCATGAGTTGCCTTTGCCCCACTCTGCTCTCCCCTCTCCACAGCCTTGCCCTCCCCCACCCCTCAGCCCTCCATCTGGTGGGTCCAGGCAGGCACTCAGGCCTCTCTGCTGTCTCCCCCATCCCCCAGCCCTTCCCCATCCTCTCCAAAAGCCCAGAGGCCGTCGCTGCAGGCTTTCAGGGGTTGCCATGGCAACGGGGCCTCATCCCTAGTCCCCCTGGGGGTGGGCTGAGGACCCGGCCAGCCACACCGATAAGGGGGTTCCAGTTACTGTGGCAACCATTGCAGGCCTGAGCTCTCGGCTTCTAGAAGGTGGGGAGGGGGGAGTGAGTGAATGGTTGCCAAAGCAACCGAGAGAGCCAGCAAGGACTGGGAAGAGGCAGCTGAGCCCTGTCTCCCTTGCCCAGGGCTGCTGTGGGCATAGCAAAGTACTTAAGCATCATTCTTCCATCCTCTGGGGTTGTTTTAAGGGAGGGAGAGGAAGTGCAGATAATAAAACAGGGATTCCACTCATTCTCCCAGCTACCCATCATGGTCTGGCAGCCCATACCAGCTTGCCCAGGCTTACCAAGTGACCTGGGGCCAGTGAGGTCCACTCTCTGGACCTCAGTCTTCTCCTTCCATTAAGTGGGGCCTGTTTCTCAAGAATGCTCCCCTTCCTGTCTGATGAGTGTGCCCTCTCTCTTCTTTGCTCAACAGGAACCACAGAGCGAGTATGCCTGGTACAGGGCACGGCAGAGGCCTTGAATGCTGTGCACAGCTTTATTGCCGAGAAGGTCCGAGAAATCCCACAAGCGATGACCAAGCCCGAGGTGGTCAATATCCTTCAACCCCAAACCACAATGAATCCTGACAGAGCCAAGCAGGTTAGCAGGGGCAGAGGCTGAGTTTCTGTAAAGCTGGTGGGGTTTGAGAGAAAACACTTCTTCCACGTCACTGGATTGCGATGGGGGCTCAATGGGATAATGGCTATAAAACATTTACCAGTCAGATACATGGTAGTGGTTAGTATTATCGTTAGAGAGTCAGCCTAAGGACTCCAGACCTCTTAGAGTGATTTGATTCAGAAAGAGAGTGAAGGTCTGGGAGAATCTGGCCCAGACCCCCTTACTTATTCCTCCTTCCTAGGATTCTCCAGATCCTCTTCTCTCTTCCACATCTTCCCATTGTCTCTCAAAACCACCTGCTTCCCACTTCCTGTTCTCACCGGAAGTAACCTCAGTGACACCCCCATCCATAGGCAGAAAATTTTAGAAACAGCCTCAGGTACTCCCTCTCTCTATTAATTACTGAATAGGACTAGCCACCATTTTGGGGAAAAGGTGTTTCATTGGGCGGGGGCGGGTCCCTCTCCTACACAGCCCTCTCAAGGAGGGATGGAAGGAGGAGGGCAGAGCCTCTCTGTTGCCTCAGTTACCGGGAAGCCGTGGTGTAGGGGAGTGGCAAGGAGCTGACCAATCGCTTCCTGGGCCTCTCCCGTTGCCAAGACCACCATGCACACCAGGCAGGTGGGCTTGCTGCAAAGCCCCTGGCAGCACGGTCCTGACTGCGTAGAGGGCCGAGGAGGAAGAGAGCACGGGGTTGGCTGCAGTAAACTCCCCGTTTTCTCTCCCCTTCTCCGCTCCCGTATACATGTGCACACGATGCACAGGGGCGAGATGACCCGGGCAGGCGGACAGGCCACTTGTGAGGGTTCCTTAACGTCTGCCTAAAAGCAAAGACAAGAGAGAGGGCCTCGGTAAAAGGGAGCTGGAATTCCCTGGAATTCTTTTTGCCCTGAGGTGGGGGAGACCACGGGTCTGAGTTTCTCTGAGCTCGTGGGGAAACAGTGGGCAGAAAGCTCTGGAAGAATGCTTCGGAGCGGAGCGTTCCCCCCAAAGACTGCGGGCTTGGGGCTTGGAGCGCGGCTGCTGTCCTTGGTGCTGAAGCAGCTCTGCTCCTCGCGCCCTGCCAGGCCTCTCCCAAATCCCTTTCCACCAGCAGGCCACAGCTTACCCACAGTTTACAGGAAGGCGAGGATATTGCCTCTTCCCTCCGCCTTGGTCGTGGCCACTAGGGGCTCAGGGTTCATCAAGAGTTTGTACATGTTGCAGGGAAAATGGGGTCAGCACCATCTGTACCCGAGCCTGCCTCTCCACCACCTAAGCCACAGGAACTGTGAAATAGCGGAGTCGAAAGGTTACAGAACCAGGACTTTTTCCTCTGCCTTATTACTCCGGGGCTCCAAAGAATGAGAGAGAAAATGGCTGAAGGCTCAGGCTCTGGAATCAGATGTTGAGTTGAATTTTCCTCTGATACTTCTTACCTGTGTGACCTTGAGCAGGTGACTTGATTTCTCCATGTAAAATGAGATTTATTATGGTACCTACTTAAGGGTGGTGGCTAGTGGTCATTAACATTCTATGCCTAATGCATAGAAAGTTCTCAAACAATGTTCGCCGTTGTCGTTACTATGGGATTTTTGAGTCAGGAGGCAGGTCTATTCCCTTTCTGCCTTGGACTTGCTGTGTTGCTCTGTGTCTTTTTCCCTTCTGTATGCCTCAGTTTCCCTTTCTTTTCAGTGGGGAAGCTGGGCCAAACCAGGGCTTATAAATTGAAATGCCTCCAGGATTCAGAAAGGGAACATGAAGGATTGAGGACTGCGGACTCAACATAGAGATATCATGCCATCCCTAAAGGGGGCAGCTGCTATTCAGCTTCACTTGATTCTTGCCATTTGGGAATGGGGACAGAGTATTACCGCATCTTCCCCATTTTTCCAGAGAAGTCAAAAATATTTTAAATCAACTGATTTTTCAATGTTGGCTCAGTTTTTAAAACACTGTGTGGCTGTGGGCTGGCTATGGGCTGACCATCACCAGTTTGCCACCTCTGGGCTAGACCGGTGATTCTCAGCCCTGACTGGTATCTGAGTCATCTGGGTAGCTTAAAAACACAGATTCCTGAGTCGTGGCCTAGAGCCACTGAATCAGAGTTTCTGGGGAGAAGGCGTGGGGATCTGAACGTGGACTCTGGCCTGGGATCAGATCCTGGCTCTACTGGTCACTATCTGTGTGACCTTAAGCAAGTTACTTAACCTCTCTGTGCCTCCGTTTTCCAATCTATAAAGTGTGATAATAACAGTACCTACCTTGTAGGGTTGTTGCTAAACTTACGTAAGTTACTATATGAAAGTATTTAGAAAAGTGCCTGGCACATGGTAAGCACTGTTAACGGCTGCTGCTGTTATTGTTGTTGTTGTTATTATTATTTTTAAATCTCCAGACTTGCAAACTTCTGAGGCAGATGGTCTCTGAGGTCTCTCTGGCTCTAAGACACCTACAATTCTATGGCTCTGAGATTCCAAGATTCTAGACATGTATTATTCTAACAGTCTACTGTTCTAACATCTAAGATTCTGTAGAACTGCATGTGCAGATGTAAGCTGCTGTGGTCTTGCAATCTGGGCCTATCACGAAGGCAGCTACTGTTTTCTGAGGGCTTCCCATGTGCCAGGCACTAAGGGATCATTTTAGTCATTGAATATTCTCCATAATTGTATAGAGTAGCTGTGGTTATGTCAATGTCAGAGATGAGGAAACGGAAGCACAGAGAGGTGAAGTCATTTGCTTTCACCATTTCTTGGCGAACACAGTTCCTTGGATGAAAAGGTTCCATCCTTCCCCCATTGCTCTGAAATGCTGTATCACATACTAAATACCTCTTTACCCTTAGGCCTGGTTTGGTACATTTTTCTGTTCTATCCCCTTGACTTGTCAGACTTCTTTTTTTCCAATGATTTCTTTAAAATAACAGCTGTATTGAGATATAATTCACATACCGTAAAGTTCACCATTTTAAAGTGTGTAGTTCAGTGGTTTCAGTATATTCACAAAGTTGTGCATTGATCACCACTATCTAATTCTAAAACATTTTCACCACTCCAAAAAAAGCCCCATAGCCATTAACAGTAATTTTCCATTCCGCCAGTGCCTCTGCCCCAGCCCCTTGCCACCATTAATCTACTTTTAGTGTCTATGGATTTCCCTATTCTGAATAGTTTATATAGATTGAATGATATTTCTGTGGCATTTTGAGTCTGGCTTCTTTCCCTTACCATAATGTCTTCAAGATTCATCCGTACTGGGAATTCCCTGGCGGTCCAGTGGTTAGGACTCCACGCTTTCACTGCCGAGGGCACGGGCTCAGTCCCTGGTCAGGGAACTAAGATCCCCACAAGCCGCGTGATGCGGCCAAAAAAAAAAATTAAAAAAAAGATTCATCCATACTGTAGCGTATAGCAAAACTTCATTCCTTTTTATGGCCAAATAATATTTCACTGTATGGATATACCACATTTTGTCTATTCATCAATTGATAGAAATTTGGGGTGTTTCTACTTTTTAGCTATTATGGATAATGCTGCTAATGAACATATGTGCGGATGTATGTTTTCAGTTCTCTTGGGTATATACCTAGGGTGGAATTTGTAGGTCATATGATAAATCTACGTTTAACTTTTTGAAGAACCGCCAGACTGTTTTCCAAAGTGGCTGTACCACAGATGTGGGATTTAAATCCAGGTCCGCCCATTGGGATAACAATGACAACCACCATTTCATGTGTACCCACTATGGGCACATATTAATTGCCTGCTCTCATGGCATCCAATGCTTGGCACATAGTAGGTGCTCAGCAAATGTTGCTTGTTTGAATGAATGGGTGATGACATGCCCGTGGGGACCAAGCAGAAACATGACTGAGGGGAGGTAGTCTGGTATAACCTGGCAGAGGTAGGCACTATGTGTCATCTGAAGGGCAGCCATACTCAGTTCTGGCTAATTGTGGCCATGCTTGAATTTCAAGCTCACCATTTCATGCATGATCTCTATTAGACCTCACAGTAATCCTATGGAAGAGGTATGAATATCCCCATTTTATGGAAGAGAAAACTGAGTTTCCAAAAGATTAGGTCCTTTGCCCAGAATCAGCGGCGGAGCCAGGATCTGAACCTGAGCAGGTGCCTCCAGAGTCCAGGGCAGCTTGTCAGGGATTTGTGTGCAACAGACTGCAAACTGGTAGTCTGGCTGCTACACAGTGGTTCTTAGACGTTTTGAAGTAGTTACCAACATTTAAAAACTAGGACGGGGCTTCCCTGGTGGCGCAGTGGTTAAGAATCCACCTGCTAATGCAGGGGACACGGGTTCGAGCCCTGGTCCGGGAAGATCCCACATAAAAAAATTAAAAAAAAAAAAAAAACTAGGACGCTTCACATTTTACAAGTCAGAATTGCCAGTTAATCTATAAAACTCATATCAGGCTGAATTTGAATATCACACACACACAGAGACCACCCCCCCCACCAGGTGAGATGCACCTGGCTGCCTCCGCCCAGCCCCGTTCCTGCGTGGTCCTTTGGGCATTTCATCATCCATTCTTTCATCCATCCATTCATCCACCCACTCTTGGCTGAGTATGTGCCAGGCATTCCTCTAGGCACCGAGAACCCAGCAGTAAACAATACAGACACAAATCTCTACCCTTGCGGATCTTAAATTCTTCCCTGGAGAATCAGAAAATAAGTAAATAAATAAAATGTATAGGATGTCAGAGAGTGAAAAGTATTATGAAGAAAAGACAGAGAAAAAGGAAAGGAAGTATTGGGGCCTTTATTTCTCTTAACTTTTTATTTGGAAAATGTTTAAAGAACGTTACAGTGAACTCCCTATACACTGCACTTAGATTCACCAATTGTTAACACATGTTTTATCTCTACACACACACACACACACACACACACACACACATGTTGGTTTTTTGTTTGTTTTTTTGTTGATCTATTTGAAAATAAGTTGTAGATCTCATGACTCTTCACCTCTAAATACTTCAGTGTGTACCTCCCAAGAACAAGGAGAGTCTCCTATGTTATTATATTACTATTATCACACCTATAAAAATTAACACTGAATTCATAATATTTAATAAAAAGTCCGTATTCAGATTACCCCAAAATATCTTTTATATCTATAAAGTATTTTTTATTAAAGATTCAGTCAATGTTCATGCGTTGCATTTGGTTGTTATACCTCCTTAGTCTCTTTTAATCTAGCATAGTCTAGGATATATTTTTGCAGGTAGAGCCAACAGAATTGCTGATTGGATGTTGAGTGTAAAGGAAAGAAAGGACTCCTAAGGGTTGGGACTGAGTACTGCAAGGATGCGTTTCCATGTGCTGAAATGAGGAACACCATGGCAGAAACACATTTGAGGAGGAAGATGAGGAGTTCCATTTTGGATTTTAAGTTTGAGGTGTCCACTCAACATCATACTAGAGATGTGAGGTTAGCAGTTGTGAGTCTGGAGGTATCCATGCTGGAGATGTAAAATAAACACAGACAAGCTTTGATAATCAGGTGGTCAGGGAAGGCCTTTCTGGGGAGGTGCATTTGTGCAGTGAATGAAGAGAGGGGCGAGCCATCTTTTCTGGGGAAAAGCATTCCAGGTGAGGGAACAGCAGGTGCAAAGTCCCTGAGTCTGGGCAGAGCTTGGCAAGTTGGAGGAACAGCAGGGAGTCTGGTGTGTCTGCAGTGGAGTCAGCAAGAGGGAGGGAAGAGTGAAGTCAGGGAGATCAACAGGGAACAGAGCATGTCAGAGCAGTGGTTCTCAGCCCTGTTTGCTTGTTTGAAGGGAACCAATGTCCCCTTTCTCCTACAAATATTTTCCTATGCCCACTTTACTCTCTGAAATTATATATATAATATGTCTGTTTGTATAAATAAAAAACATATCTGGGGCTTCCCTGGTGGCACAGTGGTTAAGAATTCGCCTGCCAATGCAGGGGACACGGGTTTGATCCCTGGTCCGGGAAGATCCCACATGCCGCGGAGCAACTAAGGCTGTGTGCCACAACTACTGAGCCTACGCTCTAGAGCTCGTGAGCCACAACTACTGAGCCCGCGTGCTACAACTACTGAAGCCCACGTGCCTAGAGCCTGTGCTCCACAACAAGAGAAGCCACCACAATGAGAAGCCCGTGCCCCTCAAGGAAGAGTAGCCCTGGCTCGCCGCAACTAGAGAAAGCCCACGCAGCAACGAAGACCCAACGCAGACAAAAATAAATAAATAAATAAATTTATTTTTTAAAAAATCTACATCTATAAGATTTCTTAAAATTTATTTATTTTATTTATTTATTTTTGGCTGCGTTGGGTCTTTGTTGCTGCGCAGGCTTTCTCTAGTTGCGGCGAGCTGGGGCTTCTCATTGGGGAGCACAGGCTCTACGCACGTGAGCTTCAGTAGTTGTGGCTCGCGGGCTCTAGAGCTTAGGCTCAGTAGTTGTGGCGCACGAGCTTAGTTGCTCCGTGGCATGTGGGATCTTCCCGGACCAGGGCTCGAACCTGTTGTCCCCTGCATTGGCAGGCGGATTCCTAACCACTGCGCCACCAGGGAAGCCCTATATTTTAACAATTTTATTGAGATACAATTCACATAAATACATTTGACCCATTTAAAGTGTGCAGTTCAATGGCTTTATTATATTCAGAGTCCGGCATCCATCACCGCAATCAATTTTAGAATATTTCATTTCCTCAAAAGGAAACCTTGATCCCCTTAGCTAGCACCCCTCAATCCTCCCAGCTCTCCCCACCCCAGCCCTAAGCCACCACTAATCTACTTTGTCTCTATAGATTTGCCTATTCTGAACATTCATATAAATGGAATTATACAATATGTGGTCTGTTGTGCCTTACTTCGTTCACGCAGCATAATATTTTCTAGGCTCATCCATGTTGTAGCATGAATCAATCCTTCATTCATTTAAATTGATTGCCAAATAATATTCCATTGTACGGATGTACATTTTCTATATCCCATAAGACTTTCAAATAAAGGAGAGATGAAAGGAAGGTTATTTGTTATAAAATAAGGTGAATTTTAATATGTAAATACTCAGCCAGGGCCACAGTAGAATAAATAATGAAATAGTCAGCTGCTCACACCTAATGTGGCCTGAGTGAGACAGAGCGTAGTATTGGAGACTTAAATGATACAGGTGGCATTACTACGGAGGTCATGGTTTTCATTTTTTTAATTGAAGTATAGTTGATTTACAGTGTTGTGTTAATTTCTGCTGTACAGCAAAGTGATTCAGTTATACATATATATATATACATTCCCTTTTATAGTCTTTTCCATTATGGTTTATGACAGGATATTGAATATAGTTCCCTGTGCTATACAGTAGGACCTTTTTGTCTATCCATTCTGTATATAATAGCTTGCATGATGTCATGGTTTTCTAAAATGATGAACGACTCTTGGTAAAATTTAGAACAAAATAAAGTACAGTCTTCCCTTGATTTACCAATAGTTACATCCCTGGAAATTTCAGTAGATCTTAAAACCGTGCAAAAGAAAAAAATACTTGGTACTTACATGTATCATGGGGCTCAGTTCTGGCTGCGAGATTTATAAGCAGACTTCTCGCCAACATGAATGTCCAGGGGGACATTCAAAAGTTGTACAGGACCTGGGACTGTTCTTCATTGTGAGGAACTGACTCACATTACGGGGTGCAAACATCCCTGACCCTGCCCACTGAATGCCCGCATCTGCCCCCAGTCATTGCAGACAACCAAAACCACTCCCACAATTTTCCTAACACCCCCAGGGTCTCGCTTGGGGGTGGAAAGGAGAGGCAGAGATGAAAGCTTCAGAGGGTAGAATCCACAGGTCTGAGGGGACGTGAGAAGGATTGAGAAGGAGGAATTTGTGTGTAAAAATGCTCTTGGAGATGTGAAAGGAGACATTTGGTTTTGAAATATCTCCACTGGAATCAGGATTGATACGGGGGCTTCCCTGGTGGCGCAGTGGTTAAGAATCCACCTGCCAGTGCAGGGGACATGGGTTCGAGCCCTGGTCCGGGAAGATCCCACATACCACGGAACAGCTAAGCTCGTGCACCACAACTACTGAGCCTGCGCTCTACAGTCTGCATGCCACAACTACTGCGCCCACGTGCCACAGCTACTGAAGCCCGCACACCTAGAGCCTGTGCTCCGCAACAAGAGAAGTCACGGCAATGAGAAGCCCACGCACCGCAACGAAGAGTAGCACCCGCTCGCCGCAACTAAAAGAAAGCCCGCGCACAGCGACGAGGACCCAAAGCAGCCAAAACTAAAAAATAAATAAATTTATTAAAAAAAGATCCGATTTGTAGCTGCAAAGGATGGGCTGCTCTACAACTGAGAAGGGGGACCCTCATATGTAAGTGACCAATTTTCTCCATCTTCTCTGATGTAAACTTTTTTTAATCATCATTTTGCAGATAAGACAACTATAGTAGATTGCTAGAGCTGTCATAACAAAGTACCACGAACTGGGTGGCTTAAACAACAGAAACTCATTTTCTCACAATTCTGGAGGCTAGAAATCTGAACTCAAGGCATCGGCAGTGCTGGTTTCTTCTGAGGCCTCTGTCCTTGGCTTGTAGATAGCCACTGTCTCTCTGTCATTTTTTTGCGGGGCGGGGGGCCCGCGCCGCACAGCTTGCGAGATCTCAGTTCCCTGACCAGCGATTGAACCTGGGCCACGGCAGTGAAAGCCTGGAATCCTAACCACTAGGCCACCGGGGAGCTCCCCCTCTCTGTCTTCACATGGTCCTCCCCCTGTGTGTGTCTGTGTCCTAATCTCCTCTTCTTATAAGGACACCAACCATATTGGATTAGGGTCCACCCTAATGACCTCACTTAACCTTAAATGCCTCTTTAAAGACTCTGTCTCCATATACAATCATATTCTGAGGTATTAGGGGTTATGAGTTCACCATGTGAATTGGGGTGGGAGGGGACAGCAATTCAGCTCATAACAACAATGAAGAGCTTAAGCGAGGTGACCATGTCATAAGGTGGAAAGCACAATGGAGCAGGAATCCACGAGGCTGGATTTCAGTTCCTTCGCTGTCTGGGTGACCTTGGGGCAAGTCCCTTCACCTCTTAGGCCTCAAGTGGCTCATCTGCAAAGTGAGACTAATGATGCCTTTTCTGGGGCTGAGAGTCAGAGTACTTAATGATATAGAAGGACATGGGCACCAATGCAAGATCGGAGAGGGGTCCTGGAGGGCTCCCACTGGGTTAGTCATTCAGCTTCTAGGTGCCGGATGGAAGGGAGGTCCCAGATGGAGGGGAGGTCCCAGGGGTCCCAGGAACCGGGTGGCTGAGAGGCTACTAAGGAGAGATGGAGTACCAGCTCCTTTTTTTTTTACCAATGAATATGGAAATATTTCAATATTTCTAACCAGTAGAATCATACTGGTGCATATCAAGGGGGTGTGCTGGGCCTGATTTTGGACATTTGAGAGCCGGGGTGGGAAATGACTTGAGATGGCAAGTCTTAGACTAATGTTGCCCTTCAGTCTCCGATTACCCCCCTAAAGACCCTCCCTCTGGCTCCCCACACAGGCCAAGCTGATCGTCCCCAACAGCACGGCGGGCCTGATCATCGGCAAGGGGGGCGCAACAGTGAAAGCCGTGATGGAACAGTCGGGTGCTTGGGTGCAGCTGTCCCAGAAGCCGGAGGGCATCAACCTGCAGGAGCGCGTGGTGACGGTCAGCGGCGAACCGGAGCAGGTGCACAAGGCCGTGAGCGCCATCGTGCAGAAGGTACAGGAAGATCCCCAGAGCAGCAGCTGCCTGAATATCAGCTACGCCAACGTGGCTGGCCCTGTGGCCAACTCCAACCCCACCGGCTCGCCATACGCCAGCCCCGCTGATGTGCTGCCCGCCGCTGCCGCTGCCTCGGCCGCTGCTGCCTCTGGCCTGCTGGGCCCGGCGGGGTTGGCGGGCGTGGGAGCCTTTCCTGCCGCCCTGCCCGCCTTCTCGGGCACCGACCTGCTGGCCATCAGCACGGCGCTTAACACGCTGGCCAGTTACGGCTACAACACCAACTCCCTCGGCCTGGGCCTCAACTCGGCCGCAGCCTCTGGGGTCCTGGCCGCCGTGGCCGCCGGTGCCAACCCTGCCGCCGCCGCCGCTGCCAATCTCCTGGCATCCTACGCCGGTGAAGCAGGGGCCGGGCCAGCCGGCGGAGCTGCTCCACCTCCACCCCCGCCGCCTGGAGCCCTGGGGTCCTTCGCCTTGGCCGCGGCCGCCAACGGCTACCTCGGGGCCGGAGCGGGCGGCGGGGCGGGCGGAGGGGGTGGCCCGCTGGTGGCCGCTGCGGCCGCAGCGGGGGCGGCTGGGGGCTTCCTGACGGCGGAGAAGTTGGCGGCTGAGAGTGCCAAGGAGCTGGTGGAGATTGCGGTGCCTGAGAACCTGGTGGGAGCCATCCTGGGCAAGGGGGGCAAGACGTTGGTGGAGTACCAGGAGCTGACAGGCGCCCGCATCCAGATCTCCAAGAAGGGAGAGTTCCTGCCAGGCACGCGGAACCGGCGGGTCACTATCACGGGCAGCCCCGCGGCCACGCAAGCCGCTCAATACCTCATCAGCCAGCGGGTCACCTACGAGCAGGGAGTGAGGGCCTCAAACCCCCAGAAAGTGGGATGAGGCCTGTGGTGTGTGCTCCCACCCGGCTCCTGTCCCTCCTTTTCCTCCTCTCCTCCTCCCCCTCCCCCTCCCTGCCCCCCAACTCCTGACCTCAGCTCGGTAGAGTCCTGCTCCTCTTGGGATGGGGCTGGGGTAGGCCTGACTGCACCCCCCCTTTCTGGTAGTCATAGGCAGGATTGAGTGATGGCTGGGGATGGGGCCCAGAAGCTCCCTCCCCAGCCCTGAACTGACCCCTTCTTCCTTCCTCCCTATGCTTGACTGGGCCTGACCCTCCTCTCCCAGGGCCCAGGTCTGTGTGATATCTGTATATATTGCATTTTGTTGATTTTAATAGAAAACAAAGCGTTATTTTCTCTTTCTTTCCCTCCTTTTTTTCCCTTCCTTTGATAAGGATTCCCCCCCCCTTTATAAGTTTTTGTTTCCATATGGGAGGAGGGGAGGGAGCCTCTGGGTCACCTAGAAAGAGGGGCCGCCCCAAAACAACACCCCGCCTCTCCTGCTTTCAGCTCCGGATCTGAGGGACCTGATGGGAGCAGAGGTAGCAGAGGAGTCTGAGTTGAAGTGGGGCATTTGGAGCAGGGACCCCAGAGTTCCCAGATTTTCTCAGCTACTCTCCCCTCACTGAAGTTGCCCCTCCTAGGTGGGACTTTTCACTTTTTTGTTGTCAGGTTGTATGGGGGGAGGGGTGCGGTGCTGCTGGGACTGAGGCCGGCTCTGGGATTGGGCCAGTCCGGTGGGCAAGACTCTGGCACAAGGCTGGAACAACTTCCTGTGGCATCTCCTATGGTTTTTCCTAGAGTAATGGGCATGAAGGTCCCTGTTGTGCTGTCACTGAGTCAAGTACTTTCTGGGGTGCTTCTGGCACTCCCTATGATGTCACAGGAAGTAGTTCCCTGGAGGTCACTTCCTGTGATGATAGGAGAGACAGGTACTTCCTATGATGTCTCAATGAGCCTTCCTGGAAGGTTACTTCATGGTATCATGGGAGCGTGTACTTCCTGTGGTGTCTCCAGGTTACTTCCGATGATGTCATCGGGGTGAAGCATGCACTTCCTGTATCAGGCCATGGCCAGTCACTGATCCTCCTTCTCTACCCACACCCCTCTTTGGTGGGTCTTGGCCTGGGGGTCTTCCTAGGAGGAGAATAAGGGGTGGGAGTTGGATCTAATCTGGAGGACTCTAAGAAAGAAGACCCACTATTGTCAGGGTCATCTCCATCCAAACGCACCAAGTCTGAACTCACCTGGCAGGGAGGGGGTGGGAGATGGAGCTGGTGAAAACTGTTAAAGACCCTCATTCCCACCCCTGCCTTTTGTGTGCATGCTTGTGTCTGTGTGGCTTTGTTTCATTAAGTCTGGTGAGCCAAATGTATGGTGGCTCTGTCAGGCCGTGGTGGCCCAGGTGTATTCAGTGAGCCATGGTAGGGTCCCTTGAGCCGGAATGCTTCGTGTAGTCTAATGCATTAGATTGACTTGTGGTTTCCAGCAAGCTGGAGTACTTTGGTGGTATCTGATGGATCGGAATGTCTTGGTGCTCTCACCAGGCTCTGAGGATACTAGAATGTTCTAATGGAGTTTGCCAAGCCAGGCAGCCCCGAGAGTTGGTTTGAGAGTGGCTCCCTGGGCACTGCGGCTGTGATCAGCTCTAAGGCCTTGTTGGTAGGCTGAAATTTCGGGGCCTGGCAACCCCATGGACTTAGGATAGCTGAGACCCACTTCTACCCCCATCCATCTCCCCCTCCCCCATGGAGACCACCTCCACTTCCTCCAACCCAAGGCAGGGCCTCCCAGTGCCCTGGTTCCATCATCAGCATCTCTGGGGGAGGGGCACCCCATGCCCACCCTCTCCCCCAATTGTCCCCCCTCCTAGGTCTTCCAGACCCTTCTCTTCTCCATGGCTTTGGGGGAATCCAGCCTCCTCGTCTCTCTCCCAACAAAGGAGGGGAGAAAAGCCAGAAACAATTCCCACCCCTAAAGCCTGGGAGACCCCTGCCCCTTGCGAGAGAGCCACCCCCAAATCAAAATGTGAAAATCCCTAGAAAGCAATAGCCTTCAAGGTACCTTGCACTGAATTTCCCACCCCAGCCCTTCCACCTGATGAGAGGCTGTAGCTTGGGCACTAGGGTGACTTTTTCCCTGCCCTCTTCATCTCCAGGGTGGGGGGCAGGCCCCATTTCCCCATCCCTCACCTCCCATCGCTGCTGCCCTCACCCCTAATCTCCAGACTGAACCCAGATGGAGATTTGAGTGCCAAAACAATTCTTGATGTAACTTTGTACATATCTTCTGCAGTTGGGGGCTCTTGGGGTCGGAGGTGGAGGTGGCACTATGGGCCACTGCTCCCCTCCACCTCTCAAAAGACCTTACGGTATTTCACAACATCTCCACCCACATGTGGGTATTGCAGTATCTAGCTGGACTATCCCCACCTACAATTCCCCGAGCCGCCATAAGGAGGGGAAGGAGCCATGGAGAGGTGAAGTAAGGTCTGGGAGTGGGGAGGTGGGATTTGAAAGCACTCATTTGCATATCATTTGCATCCTCAGCTGCCCTCCGGCTTGTCAGATGCTTTCTGTAGACCTATTTCTGGGTCCCAATCAGCGGGATCCAGTACTCCTCTCACACAGACACGTCTCTGGAGGCTGGGCCTCCTGAAAAGTGTTCCCTTGGGGTATCTGTGTGACAGCCCCCTTCCTATTCACATTTTTCGGGGACCCCCTACCCCGCCAGCCAGGGCTATCTGGAAGGTAGTTTGCTAGCTCAGTGAGCTGGTTCACTCACTGTGTTGGTGAGTGGAGAGCCACACACCTTTCCCCATTTTACCTTAGGAAACTCACTCTATGGTCTTCCCCATCCCTTGAAAGTCCCTTCTGCAATCTGACCTCAATCTTTTGTGCTGCAGTTTGTCCAGAGGGGACACAGATGTGGGGTCAGGGATGGGGATCATTGAAAAATCCATCACCTCTTTTCCGCCCCCCCTTCCCTGTTAGCCAGTCAGATCTCAGAGACTCTGAGTGGCCTCCCTGCACCCTACTCTTCAGCACCCAGTAGGTGCTTAATAAGTGTTTGCTGCAATGAATTGTCTCCTTGTTCTTTCCCATTTGCCCTCCAACTCCCAACCCCCCCCCCACCCGCCCCCAGCATTTTCCTCTCTCTCTGGCTCCCTATGACTTTCACTTTCTCTCCCTGTGGCTTCCGTTGTTACCTGTCCTGTCTCTATCTTCGTCTATGTCTGTCTTTTCCCTTTCCTCAACTCTCAATCCTCTCCCTTCTTCTATTGCCCCATTAATTTAAAAAAAAGTGCCAAACTTCCTTGGAACTGAGCCGCTCTGGGGGGAGGGAACCTCAGACAGAGGGGAGGAAATGGGACCATCTTCCTTTGAAGAGGCCCCTAAGAGGCATTGAAAATGTCTGTGGACACTTAGCTCAATTGCGTCCCCCTTCCTCACCCCTCCCGCCCCCGAGTTTTTCTTAGAATCTTTGTAAGAAAAAAAAAAAAGAGAAAAAAACTCTCCTTCAGCTAACCCCTAATCTTTTGGATTCCCCCCAATTTCCACCAGCCGGGGAGAACCCCACTTGCCTCCTTCAGGCAAATCTGTAGAAATTGAGGAGGGGGAGACAAGCTCAACCCCTCTTCTGCTGTCCTGAGGGACAGTGCCAACTGGATTCGAGAGAAGGACCTCAAAGCACTTATGAGAAGAAGGGGTTCAATGTGCCAAATTCACCTCCTTCATCCCCTGTCCCGGGGAGCTCTGAGCCAACCTGCCCCAGCCACCTTCTTCCACCCTGTCCCAGCCATCTCTACGTGGGCAAGGAGGCTTCACTGCAATAATTATTAAGGGATCAGAAGGCAAAGATCGTGCCATCTTTATCTGCCCTAATGCCTGCCCTGGACTTGTAGGTGGGACGCATGGGTATCCCAAATGGAGTTTGGTTAAGAGTCGACTTAATAGATGGTTGCGGACCTATACTTGGAAGAATACGGTACCACTCTTCTCTGAGTGGTATACCTTCTCCCCTTCTTAACCCGCAAATCACTCAATATCCCCTTGTTCTGTTTCTCCTGCCTATTCCTCCATCCCCCACCCTCTTTATTTTGTTTCTGATTGGTGGCCTACTGTTTGGAAAGTGAGAGGATTCCCCTGCGTTGAGTATTGCTCTGTCAAGACCAGGATTAGAGGTTGTGATAGACTGAGAGGTGGAAAAAGTATTGAGTATAAGAGTGGCGATGAGGATGGCATTTGGGGCTTCCAGGCTGCTGATTGGGTGCACACCTATCACCACAGCCAGGCAGGCCTTCGCTGTTGGCCACGCACCTGCCCCCCTGCCGTCTGGAACCCCAAGGCCGGCTGTCGCGAAAGCCTGAACTGGATGTCACGATGGGGAGAACGGGATCGCGATGCCCACGTTGGGGCACTGCGGGCCGGGGGCGCTGGTTTTACGGCTCTCGTGGAGTCGCGACACCCAGCCCGGCTATCGCGATCCCTCTCCACTGCAGTCAGCCGCCTGGACGCCGTAGTGGAGGAGGTTTCTTTCCGTGGCTCCGCTGCAGGTGTGTGTATGGTCTCTGTGCCCTCCGCCCGTTGCGTGGGGGATTGCTGGGTGGCAGGGAGGGAGATGGGGAAAGTCTCGTTGGTGGCGATGGGGGTGGTGAAGGCTGCTGCTTTTTAAACCCTTCTCAGCCAGTCCAGGACGCTCTTGTCTCCCAGAGATAATTGGGGGGGACCGCCTAATCCCCCTCCCCTTCCCCCTTCTCCACTCCTCCCCCACCCCCAAAACCACCAACCTCTCATCTTCTAAGTGACTCCATCACCACCGGCCACCGGGACCTGCGGCTTCATTGCTCCAGCCCGCCCCACTCGACCGTCAGACTCGCTCATCGAACTCTTTCTGATTAACCCTTTCTGTGTTCATCCCACGGAAAACTGTGTGTCCGGCGTGGGGGAGGGGGGAGGCGAGGGGCAATAGCTACCTTTCCTCCATCGCCTCCCACCGCCCATGCCTCCCCACCTGCACCCCATCCCATGCCCCACCCCCATCCCTCACCCCAAGGGTTCTCCCCAGCCTGGGGATAGAGACCCTTTATAAATATCTATGCTGTTTGGCTTTGTCCCTTTCAAAGGCAGGGTCAGGGGTGTGGCCTCCTCTGAGTGGAGAGCTCACTCTGGCCCCACTCCTTTCTGTGCCCCCCCCCACTCCCCACCCCTTCATTGTAAATAGTCACTTTTGTACTGGTTTGAGCCAGGGGACGTGGGGAGTCATTTTTTTTTTTTCTTTGTGTTGGCATCTCAGGCCACTGGAGGCATGGCCCACATCCCAGCTTGATTTGGGAGAATTCCAAGATGTGTCCCCTCACCTGCCCCCAATGCTGAGGATTTCAAGATATCAGTATTACTCCTAAAGGGATGGGGTGCACAGATCCCCTGGCAGGGAGGTGGGAGAGGTGTGAAAAGGTGTAGCCTGAAAGGATGACTCAGTTTTTCCCATCTGTGAAATGGGTTCGTCCTCCAAGTTCCCTCAGCAGCCTCAGTGAGATAATGGTGGAGTCAGAGGAGTTAGAATCTCTTTCCGCTTTCTCTGTTTGGGACAGATAGGGTAGGAGAAGAATGGGGGTGGGGGGTAGGACTGTCTTTGGAGAGCTGATTGCTAAATCCTTATTAGGACCTCAAGCTAGCTTCTCCCAGGCTTGTTCTCTCGGAAAATGGAGGGAACTGGAGGACCTCTAAGGCTCCTTTGGTACCCCCAGTCCTTAGATTCAAAGCCTGAAGCCCAGGGCTGGCCCCCTGCCTGCTGCCCCTCTCCCACATTCCACTTCTTGGCCCCAGACCATCTGCCATGTGGCCATGCCTCCAGTGCCTCCATTCAACCCCCTCTAACTGATTCCTTTCATCCTCTGCGACCAGAGACGCCGCCCACCTCCCCCCCCACCACCTCCAGAAGCTCCTGGCTGGGGCCCACTGCCCTCTCCTCTCCCCTCCCCCCATTGCCATGCCTGGGCCATGCCCACCCCCCACCTCCCCACCCCACCCCCAGTGTCCGTCGTGTGACCTAGTGCACCATGTATTAGCTTCCATGGCCCCCCCCCGGCCCCCACCACACCCCTTCCCCCACCCCTTCTCCCTCGGCGACTTCACCTTTTTTTGCCGCGATAAACGCCATCTCAGCATCTGTGTCTAATGTTGTCTTTTTTGCTTGACATCACACACTCCTTCTTAACCCATCCCCTTCCCTCTCCCTCCTCCCCCCACCTCCACCCTCATCCTGAATTCTTTCCCCCTTTCCCCCAGGGCTCTGGGCATCTAGGGGAGGAGGGTGGGGGGACTCCTGAGGATGGGCCCCGGAGGGGGGAGGGGGAGGGGCGGATTGTTGTCTCTGGACTGGGTGAGCATCCAGAGCAAGTGTGTCTGAGGGGAGCCAGGGATCCAGGTTGAGCTCCCAGGGCCTCAGTGTCCAATCAGGAGGATTGACAGACACCACCACCGCCACACACACGCGACACCACAATCCCGGGACGCACATCTCCACACAGCATTGCAAATGCACAACCCCAAGTAGAGTCAGGAGAGCCCAGGGTTAAGGTTTTGGAGTCTGCTGCTAGGTAACCGTGGGACTTTGAGCCTCTGAGCCTCCATTTAACATTTTTGTTTAATGTTATTTCTGTAGTTTATGCTAGGATTCAACATATCATTAGCTTTAAAAAAAATTATTGAGCACCTACTACGAGTAAGGCACTGTTCTAGGTGCTGGAGAGAAGGCAATTAGCAAAACAGACTCAAATGTCTGTGCCTTCATGGAGCAGAGATTCTACTGGAATCTGGAGATTCTTCTTTAGCACAGAACCTGGCACATGGGACTAAAAACAATTCAGAGGTTGCAAACCATTGGCCAGCAGACAGGTCTGCTGCACACATCACCTCGTTTGGCCTGAAGAGCATTTCCTGTGAATTTGGTGTCAGCATTTAAACCTTGGGAGACTTCGCCTACACATGTGCCCCTTTGGAGAAATCAGATGTGGCCTCTCTGAGTGGCGATTGTCACCTGGCCATAATGGGCTGGAGCAGAGCAGTCACTCCATCATCCAGGGAAGGCAGCCTCAGTCCCTCCCTGACCTGCGCTGCTCATTTGTGTCCCGTGCCTGGCCCCTGGATGCATTTGTGTTTGCAGCCCCTGTGGTAAATGTTTAATGCTAACATCCTTATATCTTGGAGGTGTCAGAGATGCAGCTGGGCAGGCGATGATGTACCACGCAGGAGGAAGGATGGAGTTTGAGGTGGAGAGACGAAAAGAGACGGCTTTGGGGGGGGGGGGTGGCCAGAGGCTGTGGTTCCGGTGTGACCAGGGCACCTCGCTTCCTCTCTCTGGGTCTCAGTCTCCACATCTGGAAAACGCCCGACCAAGCTATACTTACCTTCTGGAATATTCCAGAAGGATTCCGAAAGCAAATCGCTCCATCAGTACCTGACACGGGGGAGACACTCAGCACATGGTGGCCACTGGAGCGTCCCCTCCAGCCGAAAAATAACAATAAAAATGATTCTAAAGAAGGACAGAAACCAAGAGAGGGGATGGGAGGAAAAAGGAGATTGAGGCTAGGACAAAGTAAGAGACAGCGATGGGGACAAAGAGAAGGGAAGACATGGAGAGGAGTCCTCAACTGCTTGGGGTGTGTTTTTTCATTCATTCACTCATTCATTCATTCATTCAACAGACATCTGTTGAGCACCTACTATGTTCTCAGGCCTGGGGACATGGCAACGACCGTGACAAGCACCGCTCTCAGGCGTACAGCCTGAGCACCATATCGCCAACTCTTAGCACATAGTAGATGCTCAAAAGTCTCCCATCCCTTATGCCACAGGTACCTCTGGTCCTGGTCTGTGACCTTCCGGGATTACCTGATATTCAGAAATATCACCAAGCCAGGCCCATTTTCAGGAAAAGTAAACGAATTTTCCACCAGGAACCTGGGAACTTTGAAGGGTTTGGGGGATCGGAGTCGAGGAGGTGGAGTTAGGTCTCAATTCTGCTGTGTGACTTGGAGAAACTCTCATGACCTCTCCGATCCAGGAGATGGAAAGGAAAGGAGATGAAGCCAGGATGCAGGTGAGTAATGGGGCACTCCTAACTCCCCCAAGGCTTCAGATCTTCTCGTCTGGTAAGGGAAGGGGAGAAAGGAAGGAAGGGGTGGGGGGCCTCGATGAGAAAAGAGATGAAGAAAGAAGACGGGGGAGTTGCCTGGAGGAGAGAGATGGCCCGAGAGACAGGGCTGGGGTGGGAGGATGGAGGGAGGAGGGGACCTGAGTGGGGATTGGGGGGGGAGGTGTCGGGGTGGCTCTGAGAGGCCATGGCGAGGTCATTAAGAGTGAACAGAGAAGGCAGAGGTAGACTGGCAGAGGGGGAAAACAAGCACAAACCGGAAACGGAAATGAGGCAGAAACAGGACAGAGATGGAGATAGGTTTTTCAGATTCAGCAAATAAAAATACGTGTATGTCCAGTGAGATTTAAATTTCAAATTTTAAAAAAGATGAGTTTTCTTAAGCCTAAGTATACCTCATGCCATATTGGGGCCATCCTTCTCCTAAAATATTAGTCGTTGCTTATCTAAAGTTCAAGTGTCACTGGGTATCCTGTATTTTATCTGGCAACCCTAGAGGGCGAAGAACAAAGAGAGATCTGAGTGGCCACAATGAAGCCAGAGCTAGTCAGAGGAGCCAGGTCATCTAGGTCCAATATCTGGAATCCTAAATCCGGCATGCCTAGCTCACTGCCTTTCTCTGCCCCTGGGTCTCCCCCCCTCTCTGCCTCACTCTCCCCAGCTCTCTGCCTCTAAGGCCCCCTCTCTGTTTCACAAAGCCTCCCTCTCTTCAAACCCTCTCTCTGATCCCTCCCCTCCTCTTAGTTCCTCAGCCTTCCACTACCTTCAGGAATCTGCCTCAGACATCAAAAGTGGTTAAGTCACCGTCGTCACCACTTCCCAAGTTATCAAGGGGGCTGGTCTTTGGCGGTAAGGCCTGAGGGACAAGTGACAGGTGGGGGCTGCATTCGGGGCCACTACTCCTTCCTCGGGCAGGGCTGTTGAAGTTGGGGCTGCGTCTAGGCTTTGGGAAAAGAGAGATTCTGCCAGAAGAATGCTCCAGCAGTGGGCGGGGCCTTGGGGATTCTGGCAAGTCAGGGACCTCCCTCTCCAGCATCCCTTCCATCCTCCTGCCTCCAACTGCCGTGCCTTCCGGAGATGTTTAGTCGCTAAAGGGTCCTCTCTACCACCACTCCCACTCCAGCATTCTGGGGACGTCTCTGTGTCACTTTCTGGCCCCCTGTCCTTGCCTCTGCTTACGCTCCTCTCTGCCTCAGTTTACCTTCAGTATTTCTCTGGGTGTCTGTCTCACTCAGCATATCTTCCTCCTTTCCATCGTTTTTTAAATTTTGTTTTGTTTTTTGTTTTTTAATCTCATCCCATCTTATCCCTGCAAGGCCTGTCTCTCTCCTAGTTTCTGCTAGAGGGTGAGGTCTCTGTGTGCCTCTCTGACTTTCCCTGTTTCTGCCCACGTCTGAATCTCTTTCCCCCTGTCTCTGTACCCATTATTATTGCGCAGCAGTAGCAAAAAGAATCCACTCTGGGGACTTCCCTGGCGGTCCAGTGGTTAGGACGCTGCGCTTCCACTGCAGGAGGCACGGGTTCTATTCCTGGTCGGGGAGCTAAGATCCCGCGAGCTGCACAACGCGGCCAACCAAAACAACAACAACGAAAAGAATCCGCTCGGGCCAGTGTAAGCAGAAAGGGACTTTTTAAGCGACCCTGAGCCTGGTAGAAGAAACAGCTTCCAGGGCACTTCCAAATCCAGAAAGGGCCACGCAGGACCTACTGCTCCCCTCCGCGATCAGGAAGCCGGCCACTGGCCCCACAACCGTACCAGCTCGCTGAGATCTGCACTGGCGGGGCCTCGGCCTCGCGGCTGCCTCTCTCCCCATTTACTTTGGTTGGAAATTCAAGCTTCCCGCGGAGGCATCTGATTGGTGGAACCTAAACCTCCGTCCGGAACCCCACCACATGGCATTCTGGGAAATGTAGTTTTTAGCTTGCCAGCCTCTTCAGTCCCAGGAAAGTGCGGTAGGAGAGTGGAATAGAGAGACACTAAGTGGAAAAGATGTTGAGGGGGCCCATTGACTCCCCATTATTGCACACACTCTGTCTGTCCATCTCTGTTCCTATGTGCATGTGTTTCTCACATTCAGTCTTTCTGTTTGTCTCTGTCTCTGTTTGTTGTTGTTTTTTTTGCCTCTTTTTCACCGTCTGGTTTTATTTCAGCCTTTTCTCTGTCTCTTTCTTCATCGCTGGTTTCCCTGCCTCACCCTCACCTCTTTCCCCAGTTCCAGCTCCAGTATTTAAGGGAGTCTCTCTCTTGACCCACATCCAACTGTAAGGTGAAATGGAGGCTCAGAGCTATAGGGAGGGAAGATATGGGTGCCCCGCGGTTCAGCTGTTCAACCGACAAGCCAAGCTATGGAATTTCTCAACTGCTTTCCCTGCAGGTGGGAACATCCAGCCCCAACAGGTGGCAATGTGAACTGAAAAAGTTTGGTGAGTTCCCAGCCAGAGCTAGAGTGGCCACAGGGTTTTGGGAACAGAGCCCAGCCGTCATTCGGCCAGATGTAACTGACAACTCAACCTGCTCTCCCGGGAACTGTGGCGACCTCCACCCTCTCCCCTCTTCACTGTTCTTCTTCTTACCCAGTGATCTTAGAACTGCGGGGAAATGGAGGTGCACCCTTCTCAGGAGGTACACAGTCACTTCAAAAACATTTATTAAGCACCTACTATGTTCCAGGCATTGTACTAGACATTGGGCAACAAAAGACACAACAAATTTCTCTATCCTGAGGGGCTTACACCCTACTGGGGGAAATTGACAATAAGCAGGATAAATAAATTATACAGTACACTAGATGATAATACATGTCATGAAGAAAAATGAGACAGAGACAGGAAATAGACAGTGCTGGAAGGGAGGGACACTGCAATTTTCAATACGGTGAATGTAAAGGCTTTATGGAAAACGTGACATGTGAGTAAAGACCTGAAGGAGAGGTGGGAGTGGGCATGTAGATATCTGGGGAAAGAGCATCCCAGGCAGAGGGAACGGCAAATGCAAAGGCCCTGGGGTGGGATGTATCAATACCTGGAATATGTGTGGGATAGCAGGGAGGCAAGAGTGGCTGGGACAGAGTGAGCAAGGGGTGGGTGGGAGGAAATTAGGTCAGAGGGGAGACAAAGGGGGCCATATTATTTAAGGTCTTGGGGGCCACTGTGAGACTTTGACTCCTAGTGAGAAGGAAGCCACAGGAATGTTCTGACCAGAGGGATGTGAGCTGACTCAGGTTTTAACAGCATCCCTCTGGCCATCATGTGGGAAACAGTCTGTAGGGGATGGGGGCTAGGAGAGTGAAATAAACAGGAGGAGCCCAGTGAGAAGGTGACTGCAGTAGTCCAAGTAGAAGATGATGGTGGCTGGACCAGATGGTGGCTCTGGAGATGGAGAGGAATAGTTGGATACTGATAGAATTTGAAAGCAGCACTGACAACATTTGCTGGTAGCCTGGATGTGAGAAGTGAGAGAAAAAGAAGTCAGGGATGAATCTAAGTCACATAAAGCTCTTAGGACTGGAGTTTGGTTCCAATTAGGATTAGAAATTAAGAATCAGGCTAAGGCTAAGATTAAGGATCAGTAGCAATCGTTATCGGTGGAGTTTGGTTTGAGGTTGAAAACAGGGTTAAAATTCTGGCAAAGATGACAACCAGCCCTGGTGTATGGGTTATGACCATGGTTGGGGTTAGGATTAAGTATGTAGGATAAGGGTAAAGTTGAAGTATAGAGTTAAGACACTGGTTATAGCAAGAATCACAGTCAAAGCTAGGATTATGGCTAAGATTAGGGCTGGGTTTGGATCTAGGACTGAACTGGGGTTAAAGAGAAACTCAGAGACTGTGAGAAGTGATCAGAGAGCAGAGAGAACTGGGGGGAGAACTCAGAGAGACTAGGGGACAGAGACCTAGAGAGAGGAGGGTTCAAAGATCCAGGGAGAGGGAGGACAGAAACAAAGAAGGAGAAATGGAGACCTAGAGAGATGGGAGACAGAGACCAAGATGGAAGCCTAGAGACTAGAGAGGAGTGGACAGAGAACCAGAGAGAAGGGGACAGAGACCTTGAGAGGGAGTGAGTAGAGAACCAGAGACAGGAGGAGACTGAGATCCAGAGAAAGAAGAGAACAATGATGGGGGGAGGGGCCAGAGAATCAGAGGGAGGGGGAGATGGGGGAGAAAATAGATACCCAGAAGGGTAGAGGATAGAGACCCAGAGAGAAAGAACCAAAAACAGAGAAATTCAGGGAGGAGTGGCGAGAGGTGGAGCCCAGAAGTTCCCTCCTCACCCTCACCTAAGCCAGCTTCTCCTCCCTTTTTACTTACTGAGGTGTGACCCACCCCCGCAACACACAAACACACACACTGGGTGGTTCTGAGTAATAGCTATATGTAGTTCATTTGTTGATTTTAATAGATGAATTGTCATTTTCTCTTACTTTTCCTTTATTTCTTTTTAAGTTTTGTATCTTAGAGGCAAGGAAAGGGAGCCTCTCCAATCCTGACCACTCCTCTTTAAAAACAAACAAACAAAAAAACCTTAACCCTTTCCTCTCTTGCTGTGGATCTCAGAGATTGGGTAGAACTTCGAGGATGAATGTAGCAGACAAGTGCCCTTTGGTGATGGGTATTCGCAGATCCTCAGACGCCTGCAGCTCTTTTCTCCCCACCGGAAGGTCGATCCCCGAGATGTTTTTGAAAGATCACTTACGGACAAGGGGGTGGAGGTGGGCAGATGCCTGTGAGTCGCATGACCTTCAAGGCCTCTGCCTACACCCCTCCAAGGCCCCGAGATTCATGTGGCTCTAGGAAAGGATGTATACCTCGCCCACTCCCCAGGGCAGCGCCTTTCCAGGGGCAAATAAAGTCTCCAGCACCCACACTCATCCAAAATAGTGATAACTCAAGGCCTAGGGCATTGAGAGGGCTGCGGGGGGCTTCGGGCACCTAGAACCTAGTGGGCAGGGGACGGTGATAGACCGGGCGGGGAGGAGGCGTGGTGTTCTGTGGGCGGACTTGGGCTGACCCAGACCTGGAATTGGCAGGGAAGCATGGCTTAAGGACTTTATGTCTGGGATTGGAGGAGCGATTGGGGGCGTGGTCCAAGGGCTGTGGGCGTGGTTAGGGAACGCGGGACTTAGGGACTAGGGAGGTAGCTGACTTCTTTAGCCCTGGGATTGGAGGGTTGGGGAGGGGGCGTGATTCCGGACCAGTGCCCGGTTCGTACTAGGGTCGGAGAGCGGATGCGGAGAATTAATCTTGTAACTAGTCCTGGAGTGGAAGATCCAGAAAGTATCGATGTGGCACTTCCAACCGCTCAGGAATACACAGGATGGCAAACATAGTAACATCCAATGGACAGGAAACGAAGCTTAGGGAGTATCACCCAGCACACACTGCAGAATGACACACTGAATCAAATAGGCTGCCCTTGATGAACCACAGGCTGGGCCCTATGCCTGACACCTGACAAGCACCATCTCCTTGAATAATCACGAGGCCATGTGAAGCAGAAATTGGGATTATCTCCATTTTACAGAAAAGGAGGCACAGAGACGCTAAGTAACTTGCCCAAAGTCGCCCAGCTAGTGAGACATGAGGTTGGAGTTGAAGCCATGCAACCTCCTTCCCAAGCCAATGCTTTGATTGACTAAGACTCAAATACTCCCACGGACCCCAGGAGCAGAGTCAAGGTAACGAGCAACAGATGCACACGATGCACGTCCTGACTGCATGATCCTCCCTCTGCGCCCACGTTGCCAACTGTGAGACCCCAACCAAGCCACCCCCGCCCCAAGCCTGGGGTCCTCACCTAACCCAACAGTGACAGCCTCTGCTTTGCCCAGCTTTCCTGGCAGAGCTGGGGTCAAATAACTGACCAGAGTTTTTGACTGGGCTTGAGACCCCTGGGAAGACCCTGGTTGGATTTTAGGGCATCCTTGACCCCTGAGATTGAGTTAACTTGGAGGGAATCCTGGCCCAATGGCTAAAACCAGAGACTCCAGGTTTGTCACCCTTCCTTTGTCACTGACTACCTATGTGATCATGGGAAAGGCAGTTATCCTCTCTGGTTCTCATTTTCCCATCTGGATAATGAGGATCACCAAGCACCTTCCCAAGACCTTCCTCCCTGGGTTGTTGTGAACCCTGAGTTGCCTGCTTATAAAGCACTCAGAACAAAGCGTGGCACACACTAAATGCTCTGTAGATGCTAGTTATTATAACTAGCTGTGAGTCTCCGTTTACCTGTGTGAGGCGGACGGCATAGACCAAATCACACAGTCTGCACCTGAGTGTTCCGTGAACTCCCTGAAATCGCACACAAAATCGCACGTGTTTCCATACAGCTTTTCTCAGATTCCCCAATGGTGAGAGAAGCACAGAGAAAGACGGAGACAAACACACGCCCCTTTCTAAGCAAGTGTGAAAGGGACCTCGGATCACATCACTCTCTGCTTACAACCCACATCCCTACCCCAGTGGCTTCCCATGTGAAGTCCTTGCTACCCACGTGGTCTGCAAAGTCCCACCCCACTGGCCAGCCCACCAGCCTGATCTAGAGGGGACCCGGCCTCAGCCTCACTTGCTCTCCTTGACCCCCCCGTCCCACCCCCAGCCCTCTCTCTGCTCATCAAATACACCATATTTTGTCTAGTCTCAGGGACCTATTATATTTGCTTTTCCCCTTTTTTCTGACTCCAAAGCACAGGCATGTTGACACTCTTAACATCTTACCTAAAATAGCCACACACCGCACCTCACCCCACCCCAGAGTCTCTTTAACAAATACTCTGTTTTAGTCTTTATAGCACTTAATGTTATTCATTCATTCATTCATTTCAACATGTTTTTATTGAGCGTATGTGCCAGGTGCTGTTCTAAGCACAGACAGCTGCAGCAGTAAACAAGACAAATTCCCTGCCTTCATCCAGTTCACATTCGGAACCTCCTAACGATTGGTTTATTTGCTGGTCTGTTTTCCTCCCTCCGCCTCACCCCCAGCTAAAAGGTTGTTTGGTGAGAAGAAGGAGTATTTCTGTCTCCTCTCTAATGGTAGGCACTTCTTAAAATGTTAAAATGTATCCTAAGCAGGATCTCCACATAGTCTCAAAGTGTTATCACAGCAATCACTTGGTAATTACAAAGGGGTGAGGGAGCGTACACAGCGGCGAGGTCTGGTACACACCGCCTAAACCAAGGGAGAGAACTCAGTATCGCCCATGACAGGCATTCTGATGTCCTGTGCCCCCCATGTGACATCCATCCTAGCACAGAAGGACGGGACAGCACCTATGCACTATTATTGCCCCAAATGCCTGCATCTAATCATGAGGAAATAGCAGACAAACCCAAATTGAAGGGCATTCTACCAAACACCTGGCTTTCTTGAAAAAAAAAAAAAAAGCAGTATCACGAAAGAAAAAAAGGTAGGGGATTGTTGTCGATTAAAAGAGACTGAAGAGGGGCTTCCCTGGTGGCGCAGTGGTTAAGAATCCGCCTGCCAATGCAGGCGACACGGGTTCGAGCCCTGGTCCGGGAGGATCCCACATGGCAGCGGAGCAACTAAGCCCATGCACCACAACTACTGAAGCCTCCGCGCCTAGAGCCCAGGCTCCCCAGCAAGAAAAGCCACCGCAATGAGTAGCCCCCGCTTGCCGCAGCTAGAGAAAGCCCACAAGAAGCAACGAAGACCCCAACGCAGCCAAAAATAAATAAATAAATAATTAAAAATTTTTTAAAAAGACTGAAGAGATATAGCTAAATGCAGCACAGATCCTACACTAGATCCTGGATTTAAAGGGGGAAAAAAACACTGCTATAAGATATTATTGGAAGGTTGGAAAGATTAGGAAATTTTGAACATGTATATTTGATGATAATAGTCCGTCTGTGTGAAGTTCCCTGAACTGGATCATTGTGCTGTGGTTGTTTAAGAGAATGCACCTCTTGTTAGGGGGTGTGCACATGCTGAAGGGTGTAAAGGAGTGTCATGATGTCTGGAACTCACTCTCCAAAAAAAAAAAAAAATCAACCAAAAAAATATATATATAATTACATTATATTATATATAATATTATATGTAAAACTTGTTACATGTAAAATTTACACACACACACTTGTGAGAGAGAGGAAGCAAATGCAGCAAGTGTTGAAAACTGATGCCTTGAGGAATTCCCTGGCGGTCCAGTGGTTAGGACTCCGCGCTCTCACTGCCAAGGGCCTGGGTTCAGTCCCTGGTCCCGGAATTAAGATCCCACAAGCCACGCGGCGTGGCCAAAAAAAAAAAAAAAAAAGTTTAAAAAAAAATTGATGCCTCAGTTTATACTGTATGGGGTTTCATTATACTAGGTTGCAACTCTTCTGTGAGTTTGAAAAATTTCAAATGAAAAAGTTGGGGGAAGGAGAATGAATCAAGGACGCTTACTCCATAAAGGTAAGCTATGGTTGTGCTCAGGGCATCTGTATGCAAAGTTGTAGGTGGGGGGTGGATTTTCCTGGGAGAGTGGGGTGGCCATAGCTTTCAGCAGATTCTCGGTGAAGCCTAAGACCCAGGAAGGTACCACAGAAAGCAGACCGGAGACTCTCCATATATGGAGGGTATCTCACTGGGGAGCACAGACTTTTGACAATGGTGGTCAAAAGGATCCCCTGAGGGTGTCCACAAATATCTTGGGTGTCCATGAATACTTCAGGGAAGCAGATCCACAGATTGCAAGAAAATTCTGCACTTCCAAATGATATACCAACTCCTGGTCAGTACAAGTACTGTCCCAAGTGCGGGCGTGCAAGATGGCCCAGCAGGAGGCCAGAAGGAAATATTAGAACCTGTTTCTACTGTTCATTTTTATCTGGTTCTTTTTCATTTTAATTGGATTTTTCAGGTGGTGTAAATTTATAATGTACATTAAAACATCAGTACAGGAAGAAATATATATTATATATATATATAAAGTTTGTAAATAAACCTACGTAGTGGTACATTCATGAAAAAAACTTCACTGAATAATTTCACTATTTGCAGCCAAAAATTAACAAAATAAAAAATGAATAAAAGAATGGCCATGTGTCAACAAGAGTGGAAGCTGTGTGATGGGTAGGTGAGGGTGGCCATAACAAAACACCATAGACTGGGTGGCTTAAAAAACAGAAATATATTTTCTCACAGTTCTGGAGGCTAGAAGTCCAAGATCAAGGTTCCAGCTGATTCAGTTTCTTTCACACGGCCTTTCCTCTGTGCTGGTGGAGAGAGAGGTCGGTTTAGTGTCTCTTCCTCTTATGTGGACATCGAATCCATCACATGAGGCCCCACTCTAATGAGCTCATTTAACCCTAATCATCTCTCCAAAGGCCCCATCTCCAAATGCCACCCCATTGGCTGGCATAGGGGTGGGAGGGGTGGAGCTGGGGTGGACACAATTCAGTCTATAACAGTGTGTGTTTGAAATTTTCCATAAGAAAAAGTTCTTAAGGAGAACTCTCAATGTGCATCAGAATCACCCAGAGTGCTGGTTAAAAATGCAGATTTTTTTTTTATAATTCATCTGATGGCCTTTTATTTTTCTATTATTAGAAAAGTGCTATGAGTTCACTGTACACATTTCAATCAAACCGAAATATAGAATGTGGAACATACAAGTTCACTAAGAATTCTATTTGTAGACTACCACCATTTGCAGTTACATTAAAAATGGGAATATTTTAAGACTCATCCTCAGAAACATCTGCTTCTCTGGTGTGGGACACAGAAGGCTGTATTTTTAACAAGGTCCCAAGCTCCTTCTTATGGTCCATGGACCACCATCACCGTACTCCACTGCCAGTCTTGGAGAAACAGTGCCAAGGATTGAGGTCCAGGAATTAGGATGCAACCCGGTCCTGCTGAGAGCAGGAGGTTGGCAGACTCTGGGGGAGGGGGTCTCAGCCTTGCTTCATGGAAACCTCCACTCTGTTAAACCAAACACATCTCAGGCCTCCTAACATTTCATCCACAAATATTCTGGGATGTGTCTTTTAAAAATAAGAGTTTTTTGTTTTTTTGGGTTTTTTTGGCTGCACCATGTGGGCTGTGAGATCTTAGTTCCCCAACCAGGGAGCCACCAGGGATCGAACCCGAGTCCCCTGCATTGGAAGCGCGGAGTCTTAACCACTGGACTGCCAGGGAAGTCCCATAAAATAATGTTTTTTAAAAACAACAAGGTCCTCCTGTAGAGCACAGGGAACTATATTCAGTGTCCTGTGATAAACCTAATGGAAAAGAAGATGAGAAAGAATGTATATATATGTATAACTGAATCACTTTGCTGTACAGTAGAAGTTAACACAACATTGTAAATCAACTATACTTCAATAAAATAAATTTTTTTAATTTAAAAATAAAAATAAGGGCTTTAAAAAACATTGCTATAATACAATTATCACAACTGAAATTTTTTTTAGAGTAATTTCTACTCTCACTTGATAAAACTAATATGATACCTGGTGTGTTTGAACATAGGAGAGGTCTTTTTACTCTTATAGTGAAGAGTTTGGGGTTGAATCCATGGTGGAAAACTAAAACAACATAAATGACAATTATTCAATCTCATGAAAACAAAATGTTATGTCAGAAAAGAAATATAATCATAGCATATGCTAAGGCTCAGCTGAGGACAGGATTTTACTTAGTCATCATAATATAGACATGAATATTGATCTCATGATCAATTGGGAGGTGATTCTGCAGTGAGGAAGGGGAGAGGAAGTGTGTTTGTTAAGTGGTGTGTATGAAGAAACCTCAATCTTTACCTTCCATAGTGGAAGTCAATTGATAATGTGAAATAGAAAAATAAGAAGTAGCAATTTATTTTTATTTCATATTGGAATATAGATGATTTACAGTGTTGTGTTTGTTTCAGGTGTAAAGCAAAGTGATTTAGTTATACATATTCATATGTCTATTCCTTTTCAGATTCTTTTCCCATATAGGTTATTACAGAATATTGAGTATAGTTCCTTGTGCTATAGAGTAGATCCTTGTTGATTATCTATTTTATATACAGTAGTGTGTATATGTTAATCCCAAGCTCCTAATTTATCCCTCCCCCCGACCTTTTCCCTTTGGTAACCATAAATTTGTTTTCTTAGTCTGTGAGTCAGTTTCTGTTTTGTAAATAAGTTCATTTCTTTAGATTCCACATATAAGTGATATCATATGACATTTGTCTTTCTCTGTCTTATTTCACTTAGTATGATAATCTCTAGGTTCATCCATGTTGCTGCAAATAGCATTATTTCACTTTTTTATGGCTGAGTAATATTCCATTGTATATATGTACCACATCTTCTTTATCCATTCATCTGTCGATGGACATTTAGGCTGCTTCCATGTCTTGACTATTGTAAATAGTGCTGCAATGGGCTTCAGGGTGCATGTATCTTTTCGAATTATGGTTTTCTCCAGCTATAGGCCCAGGAGTGGGATTGCTGAATCATACGGTAGTTCTATTTTTAGTTTTTTAAGGAACCTCCATACTGTTCTCCATAGAAGTAGCAATTTAAACATGTTACCTAGAATCCTGAGGGTAAAATACCCAGAGAAACACCTACAAGAGTTCAAAGTGATTTAATAAAAATTAAAATTAAATTAAACAAATAATTGACACAAAATATATTAGGGGTCCTTAAGGTGCAGTGTCCATAGGGCCTCTCAGAAGGCTGGGGGTCCTTGAGCCATGGCCTCGTGTTTGTGTAGGTTTTGTTCAAAGAAGAAGGGTGCTGGACTCTGGAAAGTGAAGGGCCCTCTGAGATGAGATAATGGGAGAGGGGTTGGGCAGTGTCATTAGGATTTATAAAGTGCCTGGCATGTGTGCAGGGGCTGTCATCCCCACAAGAAAGCTCAGGATGCCCCCACCTGCCACATGGGAGGCCAGAGACTGGTATTCCGGCAGAAACAGGGCACATTCAAATTGGGTCATTTGAGGAGTTTGAGAAAGGAGCTATTTACAAAGGTGTGGGCAAGGTATAGGGACATCCCAAAGCATGGTGCAGTGCCCTGGGCCAGGTAAAAGTGGGCACCCGAGGCTGACGGCTGTGAGGAAAGGGAAGGGGACCCAGATCTGGACATAGAGAGGGTTTTGGGAAGGGCATGAACTCTGTGATGTAGTGAGGCCTTGACCTCTCTCTACTCTCCGTTCCTCCCATCTCTTGGGATGGGGTGGGGGTCGAGCGCTGGCTGAATCCTGTTGATGTAATCTGTACAGGTCAGCATCCCGGCCAGAAACAGCTGGGAAGAGACGGGCAAAAGTGGATCTGGAGGGACAAACGGGAGCTTCCTACAGCAGGGAACTGAGGGACAGAAACTTATCAGTATGTCAAATTTCCATACGTGATTAAAAGGGAGAACAGTGATACCTAGGCTGTTGGCTCCTCGGAACCTCTTCCCAGCTGACCCACCATCTCCTCCCAGCCCCTCCTCAGGTGTTCCTCCCCACCATCCCTACTCCACCTTCTAAAATGCTTCCCTCAGGGATGCCTGGAAATCGCAAAGGACCAGAGAATACAAATGACTCATCAACAGAAAAAAAGATAGCTCAGAACACCAGTAGAATCTCTAGGAAAGCTTTTAACCTGGAGAAGTTACGGCCTGGCCATCTTTTTTTTTTTTTTTTTTGGCTGCATTGGGTCTTCGTTGCTGCGCACGGGCTCTCTCCAGCTGCAGCGAGCGGGGGCTACTCCCCACTAAGGTGCGCGGGCCTCTCACTGCAGTGGCCTCTCCCGCTGCCGAGCACGGGCTCCAGGCACGCGGGCTCAGTAGTTGTGGCACATGGGCTCAGTAGCCGTGGCCGGCGGGCTCTGGAGCGCAGGCTCGGTAGCCGTGGCGCACGGGCTTAGTTGCTCCGCGGCATGTGGGATCCTCCCAGACAAGGGCTCGAACCCATGTCCCCTGCACTGGCAGACGGATTCCCAACCACTGCGCCACCAGGGAAGCCCCATCTTTTTTTTAAATTGAAATATAGTTGACATACAGTATTATGTTAGTTTCAGGTGTACTACATCATGATTTGACATTTGCATACATTATGAAATGATCACCATGTAAGTCTAGTAACCATTGGTCCCCATATAAAGTTATTACAATATTATTGACCACGTTCTTTATGCTGTATATTACATCCCCGTGACTTATTTATTATTACAACTGGAAGTTTGTACCTCTTAATCTCCTTCACCTGTTTTGCCGCCACTCACCCCCTGGGCTAGCCATCTTCTTAAAGGGAATATGTTCGGATAATTGGAAAGTTTAACGTAGCTTTTTCTGCATTGGGTAATGGCAGGCTGAAGTATTCACAGCAACCTTCCCACTGAACACAATGGAAATGCTGGAAATTTTTTTTTTAATCTCAAAAACACTATGGAGAAACAGTTTGACAGTTTCTTATAACACTAAACAGGCCATTACCATATGACCTGGCAATTGAACTAAGGGAATTACCCAAAGAAATGAAAATAAATTTTCACACATAAAATTGGTACATGAATATTCACAAGAGCTTTATTCAAAGAGCCAAAAACTGAAAACAATCCAGATGTTTTTCAATAAGTGAATGGTTAAATTGACTATGGTACACCCAAACCATGGACCACAACTCAGCAATAAAAAGAATGAAGTGTTGGCATGTACAACAACTTGGGTGAATTTCCAGAGAATTCTGCTGCATTAAAGAAAGTCAATCCCAAAAGGTTAAGTGCGGTATTATTCTATTTCTGTAACATTCTTGAAATGACAAAAATCATAGAAATGGAGAATAGAATATGTTGCCAGGGTATAAGGAGAGCGTAGGAGCCAGGAAGGAAGTGAGTGTGTCTATAAAAGGGTAACACAAGTGATGCTTGGGGTGATGGAAATGTTCTGTGTCTTGACTGTGGTGGTACGTAAACAAACCTACATGTTACCAAATTGCATAAAAGTAAACACATACACACACGCGTTCACAGAGCAAAAGCTAAACAAGATCAGTGGATTGTATAAACGTCTACATCCTGGTTGTGGTATTGTATTATTATTTTGTACGATATTATCATTTAGGGAAACTGCGTTAAGAGTACACAGGATCGGGGCTTCCTTGGTGGCGCAGTGGTTAAGAATCCGCCTGCCAATGCAGTGGACACAGGTTCAAGCTCTGGTCCAGGAAGATCCCACATGCTGCAGAGCAACTAAGCCTGTGTGCCACAACTACTGAACCCACGCACCTAGAGCCCGTGTTCCACAACAAGAGAAGCCACCGCAATGAGAAACCCGCGGGCACCCCAACGAAGAGTAGCCCCTGCTCGCGGAAACTAGAGAAAGCCCGCGCGCAACAACAAAGACCCAATGCAGCCAAAAATAAACAAATAAATTTATTTTTTTAAAAAAAATAGTATACAGGATCTCTATTCTTTCTTATGACTGGATGTGACTCTACAGTGGTCTCAAAATGAAAAATTTAATTTTCAAAAAAACGTTGATGAGATGAAAACACAGAGGGGATAAAAGCCTGCAGAGTTTCCAATATAAACAGAGAGGCAAGCATATGATCCAGCAATCCCACTCCTGGGCATATATCCAGAGAAAACCATAATTCAAAAAGATACATGCACCCCAATGTTCATAGCAGCACTATTTACAATAGCCAAGACATGGAAACAACCTAAATGTCCATCAACAGATGAATGGATAAAGAAGATGTGGTACATATATACAATGGAATAGTACTCAGCCATAAAAAAGAATGAAATAATGCCATTTGCAGCAACATGGATGGACCTACAGATTATCATACTAAGTGAAGTAAGTCAGACAGAGAAAGACAAATATCAAATAATACCACTTATATGTGGAATCTAAAATATGACACAAATGAGCTTATCTACAAAACAGAAACAGACTCACAGACATAGAAAACAGACTTGTGGTTGCCAAGGGGGAGGGGAGGGCAGGGGAGGGAAGGTTTGGGAGTTTGGGGTTAGCAGATGCAAACTATTGCATGGCTAGCAACAAGGTCCTACTGTATAGCACAGGGAACTATATTCAATATCTATAATAAACCATAATGGAAAAGAATATGAAAAAATATTTATATACACACATACACACACACACACACACACACATATAACTGAATCACTTTGCTGTATACCAGAAACTAACACAACATTGTAAATCAACTATACTTCAATAAAATAAAATAGAGAGGCAATAAGAATATGCAGAAGGTGTTTTTACCCTAAGAGTGTTTGCTGGGAATACATGGTTGGGTTTCATGTTATGGCCTCCAGGGTCAAGGCCCAGGACCTGGGCAAGGTAGAAAGTGGAAAGGAAGACCTTCCCCACACTAAGCTTCCCCCGCTGAGTGAGGGTAAGCCAGATTACACATGCCCCTGAATGTGCCCTGCATAGGACAAATACAAGGTATAGAAATAAATAAATTAAATTAACGGTAGATTTAACACCAATAATATTAGTAATCACATTAAACATAAGTGGATAAATACTTTAAGTAAAAGACAAAGACTGTCAGGCTGGAAATTTTACAAGAAGGCTCACTAGATGCATCTCAATAAATAAAGGATTGAGATTTTCTTTTTTTAAAAACTCTGGATTTTGAAATAATTGTAGGTATGCAGAAAAGTTGAAAAGATAGTGCAGAGAATTCCTATGTATGCTCACCCAGCTTCCCCTAATTTTAACATGTTATATAACTGTGTTAGGTGTATCAAAACTCAGAGATTAACACTGGCACAATACTACTAATGAAATTATAAACTTTATTCAGATTTCACCAGTTTTGCCACTAATGTCCTTCTTCTGTCACACAGTTCAATCCAGGACACAACATCCTATTTTGTCTTCATCTCTCCTTTGACTCCTCTACCTGTGACAGTTTCTTGGTCTTTCCTTATTTTTCATGACCTTGAACTTTTGAACATTACTGGTCAGGTATTTTGTAGAATGCCCCCAATGTAGGTTTGTCTGATGTTTTCTCATGATTAGACTGAAGTTATGGTTTGGGATGGGGGAATATCACAGAGGCAAGGTGCCATTCTCATCTACCATATCATGGGTATGCAATATCAATATAACATCATGGGACATGTTAACCTTGATCACCTGATTAAGGTGATGTCTGCCAAGTCACTCCACTCTAAAGTTACTATTTTGGGGGACTTCCCTAGTGGCACAGTGGTTAAGACTCCACGCTCCCAATACAGGGGGCCCAGGTTCGATCCCTGGTCAGGGAACTAGATCCCACATGCATGCTGCAAATAAGAGTTCGCATGCCACAACTAAGAGTTTGCATGCCACAGCTAAGGAGCCTGCCTGCCGCAACTAAGGCCCAGTGCAACCAAATAAATAAATAAAATAAATATTTTAAAAATAATAAAAAATAAAGTTACTATTTTTCCTCTTTCCACACTCTATTCTTGCAAGTAAGTCTTTTAAAAAAAAGAACTGAAATAATAGTCTGACTTAACAAAAATATATATATATTTTAATATAAAGCTTTACCAAAAATCTAGAATGCTGAAAAGCTGTGTTGCAATCACCACTAGAGTTCCCATATACCTCCTCTCCTCCAGTTTCCCCCATTTCCATCCTGGTCTATTTAATTTTGCTCTGTCTGGAAGTTCTGGGTGGTTGCAGTGAATGAGAAAGTGGTTCAAGACAAGGCTGGAGAAAAACTGGGCAACTACTCCTCAGAGTAAGACAGTGTTGTATAAGAGACAGAGTCCTTGGCTGGGGCAGGCCCCCACCCCTGCCCTCCCCAATTCTGCTCTAGTTTTGGTCTCATTCATTTATCCCCCAAAATCTCCCTTTGTGCCCAGCCCCTGTATAGGACAGTGCTGGGGACACAGCTGTGATCAAGACACTCCTGGCCCTGCCCTCATGGGGCTTCCAGTCCTGTGGAGAAGGCAGACCTGTCCCCAGACAGACACGACTCAGAGTGGGCAGAGCTGGGATGGGGGAAGTACTGGGGGCTGCAGGAGCCCAGAGGGGGTCATCTGACCCAGCAGGGGGTCTGGGAGGGCTTCTTGGGAGAGGGAATGTTGGAGCTGAGATTTGAAGGAGCAGTAGGTGTTATCGGGTAGAAATGTTTCAAGCAGAGAGAGTAGTATATGCAATGGCCCAGAATGGAGAGGAAGCCTAGAGTGTTTTCTAAAGCTCACGGGACTTCCCTGGCGGTCCAGTGGTTGACTCCTTGCTTCCACTGCAGAGGGTGCACCTTCGATCCCTCGTCGGGGAACTAAGATCCTGCAGTGCGGCCAAAACAAAAAGAGCTCAGATATAACTATGGCGTACGAACCTTCCTTGGCTCCCAGTGGCCTTATTAGCACAAAGTCCAAAGTCCTCATGTTGGTATTCATGCATTCATTCAACAAACATTTGCCTACTCTGTGCTCTCGGATGGTTGAGTGGGAGTTACCAGGCCTTATACTTGGGGACACATCGCTGACTACTGAGAAAGCCCAGCCCTTGGTACATCAGAATCACAGGGGTGTGTGTGTGTGTGTGTGTGTGTGTGTGGTGGTGGGGTGTGTGTGTGGGGGGGTGTGGGTGTGTGTGTGTGTGTGTGTGTGTGTGGTGTGTGTGTATGTGTGCATCCTCCAGGAGGGGATATGTGGGACTGTTCCAGAGCAGCGATGATAGAGTCAGACAGACAGACTTGGGCTCTCCTTGGACTCTGCCATCCTGGACACATTGATCTTCCATCGCTGAGCCTCAGTTTTTTCCGCTGCAAAATGGGCTTAATAGTAGAACCACTGCACAGAGTTTTATGCAAACGCACACATAATCCTAGAGCCCAAGCTTCCTCAGAAGCCACTGTTAGATCTTGAATCAAATCATGTCACTCCTGTGCTCAGAACCCTCCCATGGCTCCCACCTCACTCAGAGCACAAGCCCAAGTCCTTGCAGTAGCCCACGGGGTCCTGTATTACCTCTCACCTCCATTATCTCTCACCTACTCCCACTCTCCCTCTCAATCTATCCAAGCCACGGTGTTCATTGAACACAGCAGTCACGCTCTGACCTCAGGGTCTTTGCACTGGTTGTTCCTTCAGTCTGGGACACTCTTCCCCCGTATATCTACAAGGGCTCCCTCTCTTACCACCTTTAAGACTCTTCTCAAATGTCACCTTCTCCAAGAGGGCTTCCCTGACCACTCTTTTTTTTAAATTTTTGGCTGCACCACGCAGCATGCAAGATCTTAGTTCCCCAGCCAAGGATGCAATCTGCACCCCCTGCAGTGGAAGCGCAGAGTCTCAACCACTGGACTGCCAGGGAAGTCCCCCCCTGATCACTTTTATCTCCCTACCCCCTTTATTTTTTCTCTATAGCACACAGCCTTACCTGAGATATAATATTTCACTTTTCTCTCGTATTTGTTATCTATATAAAATTTCAGCTCTGTAAAGGCAGAGATTTTTGTATTTTTTGTTCATTGCTGTATCTTCGGCACCTAGAACAGGGCCAGACACATGTTAGGTATTGCGTAAATATTTGCTGAATGAATGAGCAAATATTCCTTTCCTGGGGCCTGCACAGTCTCCTACCCCCTGCCTAGCACTCGTCAATGAATCTTTAGCGAGGGAATAAAACTAAAAATAATGGCTAAAGCTCACTGTGTACCTGTTCTAATGCCTTCACCTGTGTTCTCAGCTGCCATCTTCAAAACAGCCCCAGAGCAGGGGTCTTCAATGATCTCCCTTTTTGTGAAATGGAGGAAACAGAAGCCCAGAGAGGTGACATCACTTGCTAAAAGCCACACCTCTGTAAGTGGCAGTGCCAAGATTTGACCCAGGCCCTCTGGCCACAGCAGCCACACACCCAACCACGTTATTTTCGTTTTCTGCCCCTTGCTTCCATCTCTCTCTGCTGGAACCTGTCCCTTTCCATCCCTGGGAGTGTGAGTGTGCCCCTCTTCTCTCTCTGCAGACCTGGATTTGAGTCTAGGCTAACGGGATAACATCGATGAGAGATGTCACCTCCCTGGGCCTCAGTTTCCTGCTCTGTAAAATGGGGATATTATAACACTACTTGACAGGGTTGTTGCAAGGGTTTCATGAGCTCTCACAGGCCAGCACCCAATAAATAGAGGCCATGAGGACGATGACCATGACCTCCTTGGTCTCTGGGTGTCTCACTTTCCCCTGGTCTTCATCTCCCCTGTCTTGGTCTCTGCACCAGTGTGTCCCTCGGTCCCTTTGGGAGTCTCTGCCGCCTCTCTATGTGTCTCTCCCCCTCTTTCTCAGGGTTTCTCTCCTCCTGACTCCCCCTAGCTCCTCCCCACCCCTCTCTGGAACCCCCATGAGCTGTTTCTGGAAGACGTGAGGCTGAGAGGAAATTCACAAGTAAACAGGGCAGCTGTGGAGTCTGGACAGCAGGGAGTGGCGTGGCCTTGCCGTGTGGGTGGAGGTTATGATCAAGTAAACACCAGGCTGATGAATTTCTCATCAATATCATCTTTGATTTTCCCTCAGTACACAGCAGCAACCCTGCGGAAGAAGGCTTGTCTGAGGAGGGATGCCCTTCAGTTACTGATCCAATAAAACACCACAGGTGGGGGGTGAGCGTGGGGGTGGGTGGAGGGTAGTCATGGCCCCAGTAACAGAGTCCTAGAAGAAAACAATTGGGGAAAAAATAAATAATAAAGAAAAAATACTGGGAATTCCCTGGCAGTCCAGTGGTTAGGACTCAGTGCTTCCACTGCAGGGGGGCACGGGTTCGATCCCTGGTTGGGGAGCTAAGATCCTGCATGCCCTGAGGTGCAGCCAAAAACAAAAAACAAACAAAAAAACTCACAAGCTAGAGAATCTGAGAGTCTCCAAACAATAGGTGCGATTGTTAAGGGGATTCTCACACTTCCAGCAGATGCCACAGCTGCAGCGACCAGCACTGACTGGGTCCCCTGGTCCCGCCCTGCTGCACACAGGAGATGCATGCATGGAAAGTACTTAGTGCAGAGGCCTCCCACACCCATCCTGGTTCCTCCCTCCGGGAGCCTCGTTCTTCCACATGGGAGAGAGCCCGGTCTCTTCTGCCTTGGAGTATGTCCATCAGTGACCGACAGGTCCTCCCTGTGAAAACTGTCACTCCAATCCCCCCCATCCTTCCTGGCTTCCCACCTCATTCTGTCCCTACGCCTAGGAAGTCCCTGGCTCCCTTGCTTTCCGAGCCCTGGGTTCGAGCTCCAGCCTACCACTCACTGTCTGTACAACCTCGGACAAGACCCTTGGCCTTTCTGAGCCTCCCGTTGCTCATCTGTAAAATGGGGCTATTGCTAAACCCTACTTCACAGGGTCTGGGGAGGAAGCAAGGACAGCCCCTGAGCATGGTGCCTGCCCAAAGGAGATGCTCAGTAAATAAGTGCCCTTAAGATTATTGCCTTAATTGTGTCTCAATTTTCATGACTAACATTGAATAATCATACCCCACAGCCAAAATGTGCTATTTGCAAACACAATTGCAGTCCGTGCCCTGGGGCACGCACCGGTGTCATCCCTTCTTGACAGATGAAAAAACTGGGGTTAGGAGAGGTTAAATAATAAGCCCACAGCCACTCGGTGAGCAGGTGGTAGAGCCTGGCTTGAACTCGGAGCTTATCACTGAACGTTTACCCACGATGCTGCCCACCCCCTAAACTGTGGGGGGGGGAGTTGTGCTCAAGTCACCCTACTGCCCGACCCGATGATCCCAACATAATAACACAAAGGTCTGATTTGCCTCTTCAGGGAGATGAACAAGCTGAAAACCTCACAGCCTACCCTATGACCACTGGTGTGTTTTCATTAATAGGTTTCCAGAAGGTACTCAGTGTGCCTGTGAATCCAGGGACCTTGGCAAGGAACCATGACTTTTAGAGACTGAAACTTGGATCCTTCCCATCTTGAGGCCTCATTTCCACATCTGTAAAATAAAGTGAGGTGAGCTGGACCAGGTGATCCAGAAGATGCTGTGTATGCGTTCATTCTCTTGATGAGTGTTTATTGAACAGTGTAGGGCAATGGTTAAAGGCAAAGACTGAACTCAGGTAGACCCAGTTTGGAATCCCAGTTCTGCTGCCTGCCAGCTGTGTGACCATAGACAAGTCACCTAACCTCTCTGAACATCAGTTGCTGCCTTTGCAAATCAGGAATAATACTGGTACTTAACTCGAGAAAGCAATGAGGGGAATTCCCTGGTGGTCCAATGGTTAGGACTCTGCACTTTTACTGCAGGGACCAGGGTTCGATCCTTTTTTGGGGAACTAAGATTCCCGCAAGCCGTGCAGCGCGGCCATAAATAAATAAATAAATAAAAGCAATGAGGGTTAAATGACAGGAGGCACATAAACGTGGGAACAACCTTAGCCCTGCCCTTACAGTCCAGAGGGAGAAACAGACCCACCCCCAGTCAGTGATGACCCAGAGTGGGCAGGGCTGGGATGGGGTCGCCGAGAGAAGGCTGACCCAGCCTGAGGGTCGGGAGGGCTTCCTGGAGGAGGAGACGTTAGAGCTGAGCAGTGAAGAACATTGTAAGCACTCACGACACAGGAATCACCCATGTGAATGATGTATTAATAGTCTGTGGACACTCTTCCTGCTAACATCTCCTGTTCTGCTCGCCTGGCCCTGTGCTGGGTGGTGCTGGGGACACATCAGTGACCGAGACAGCCCTGGCCCTGACCTCCTTGGGCTCACAGATTACCAGTGAGGACAGACATCAAACAAGTCATTATCCAAATCATTACTTCAAAAGGAAATTACAGAAAGCTAGCAGGTCACACCGCAAGAAGACCTTTCCTCTGACATTCACAAATTCCTCCCTTTGTCATCTCCCAACCTTGAGCCCATCCACAGAGAGAATACATTCACTCTACAAGCATGTATTAAGCTCTTTCTGAAGGCAAGACACAGTGTCCGCCAAAAGGGAGCCCTCAACAGACTTTGTTCAGACTTTGCTCCCTGACTAGATGGAAACAATGTGAGCTGATGGGCACAGCCTCACTGCCTCTATTCAATCAACAGCAACCAGAGGAGCATCCTAAAACATATTTCTCATATGTCCCTCCCCTGCTTATACCCTTCAGTGGCTTCCTATTGCTCTGAAGGCAAAGACCAATGGGCTGATCTTGGCCTATATCACGGGTTCTTAACCGGGTGCGACCTGACACCCACTTTATCTAACACTTTAAGATGCCCCTTTAGTATTCTGAAGTTAAACTCAGAGGTAATAGAGCCCACCAACACACAAATTTTATTTTCTGAAATTAATATCATGTCCTAACTGAACTACAAAGGAAAAATTAAAAGGCAACAACTTATAATCAACTAATCATCTATTTTGGTGTAGAAATGCTCAGGCATGGCCGCTCTAAAAAGCATCTCATCAGGCAGATACTAGCATCTCCGTGTAGACTCATCATGAATGAGATAGGAATAAACTGTGTTGTTTAGACAATCACCACAATCAGCATTGCCTGGGGTGATGTGGCTTCTAGAAAGAGTGAGCAACTCCGGATCAAGTTCTCAACAAAATTAAGAATACACAGGCTGTGATGGACACAGTCTTTGCATTTCAGGAAAGGTCAGTGTATCTTAAAATATTGCAAAAGCACTTAGTGTTTATATGTAAAACATAGCTGAGCTCTAGACTCAGACCATCATAAGTGGGTTTTTCTACCCACATGGTGTCCAGTGGGACATTGGAAAGTTGAGTGTGTCCGGGACAGATCTTGGTCATATGGATGGTTGAGACATCTGGCATCCCTGGTCCCTGTCTGTTACATCTCATCACACGTCATCACACCTCCAATCACTGTGGCAAACCCAAAACACCCCCCTCATTTCCAAAACATCTCCTGAGGGAGGTCACAGTCTGATGGCATACACCCCCTGCACACTGGGCTGGCCTCATCTTGGGACCCTCACTCCGTTCTGGCTACCCCTGCCCCCTAGCTGTTCCCAGACTTCAGGCTTCCATAGCTTGTGTTCCTTTTCCTGGAAGATTGTCCTGTGTGGTCTCAGCTTCCAGGCCACCTCTCCCAGACCAGCCTACGTAATCGGGTCTTTATGATCTATTGTTTTCTCATTTGCTGGCTGGTTGTTCATGAAACAGGTACAAGATAGCTGTGGTCACTGCTGAGTTTCCAGAGCCCAATGCAAGGGGCCTCAATGATTATGTTGAGTGGTCATGGGACCAACTGGGGACCACAGGTGGAGGAAGAAATCCTGGAGGTGGCATGGGCAGGAGGCAGGGCTTTTACTGGTTCCGGAGGGTCAGGAAGGATCTGGGACAATGTACCAGGCCAAGGGGGAAGGGTGGGCATTCCAAGGGATTCTTTGCCATGCCCAGGTCCTCTGCTGCTTCTAAGATCAATCCCCAGTGTCTCTGGGGCCAGACCCGGGTGCAAATCCCAATTCTGCCATTTCCCTGCTGTGTGACCTTGAGTACTTTCCTTAACCTCTCTGAGCATAATATCCTTCTTTATAAGATGAAAATGATGGTGCCCACCTCCTTGAGTGATTATGGGGTTCAAAGAGATCATTTTTATAAAACATTGAACACCATAGTGTGCACTCAGTAGATATTTGGTGAATAAGTGGCTCCTAGTTCCAGATGTGATGAAAAATGAGGTTTTAATCCAAAAGAGGTAGGAAAGCATTTGCTTTGGAGTCGTATGGCCCTGGTTTAGAGCCTCAGCTCTGCCACTTGCGTGTTATATGACTCTGGGCCATTGAGTTTTCCTCTCTGAGCTTTAGTGACTTGTCTATAAAATGAGATCAGAACTGTGTTACCCACATGGAGTTGTTGTGAAAATTCGATCAGATCATGAAGGTAACTGTGCAGCACAACGTCTGGCTCATAGTAAGGGGCTGTTGTTATGATTAGGAATGGCTCTGGAGTACATGGAGGCAGCAGACTCCCAGCCTTGGAGTAAAGGAGGATGGGGGTTGGGGGAATTTTCAGACATGCAGCTTTATTGAATGGATAGGGAAACTGAGGCCCAGGGAGAAGGGTCTTTCCAGAGGTCACAGAGCACCTTGGAGGCCCAGCAAGGACCAGCAACAAGGGAAATGACCCCCTTCTAGATCTCCATGGGGAATTAAAGTCAGAAGGGATCAAGGGTAAGGAGTGGGCCCTTTAAATGCTAAGCTCCACCTTTGCTTAGAAGGGTCTTTGGGGAGTATAAAAGGGGGTGTAGTTCCTCTCTGCTCCAGAAAAACACCTGCTACTCCTGTCCCCGGGCCCCCAGCCCACCTCTCTCCAGCTGCCCACCACCTCCACCTCCACCTGGATGCCATGCAGCTGCCACCCTTCGACATGTGGAAGGACTACTTCAACCTGAGCCAGGTGGTGTTGGCACTGATCCAGAGTCGGGGGCAAGGGCCGGAGGCCCAAGGGACCGGGGAGCCGAGACCTGGGCCCCAGCTGGAGCAGGATCAGGGGCAGGGAGGGCGGGGGGCCAGCGGGGGGCTGGTCACCCTGTGTAACTTTTGCAAACACAACGGGGAGTCTCGCCATGTGTACTCCTCGCACCAGCTGAAGACACCAGAGGGCGTGGTGGTGTGTCCCATCCTGCGGCACTACGTGTGTCCCCTGTGCGGGGCCACGGGGGACCAGGCCCACACACTCAAGTACTGCCCGCTAAACGGAGGCCAGCAGTCTCTCTACCGCCGCAGTGGGCGCAATTCGGCCGGCCGCAAGGTCAAGCGCTGAGGACCATCAGGTGCCCACCCCCTGCACCCCCCAGCCCTCCTGGTTCAATCCTCCCAAGTCCCTGGACTCCCCCACTTCCCCGGACTCACCCAGCCCTCTGGAATGTCTGACCCCCAGAACTCCATCCCTGCTGAATCCTGAAACAACGGAGGCTGTGGGGAGCCAGGCCAGCCCTGCCCTTTGGAACTCTCAGCCCTTGGGGTTCTGTCCTGGGGGTGTCTGTGGATTCTTGGTGCAGCAGGACCCCTGCCCCTTGGACCATACAGCCCTGTGGCTCATTCTGGGTCACGGTTCATGGATCTTTAACTCTTCTGGGACACTAGCCCTGCCCCTTTGACTTCTCAGCCCTCAGGGTTCCATTCCTTGTGGAATTCTTGGTCTCTTGGACCTACAGGAGCCCACTGTGCTCTCTCAGGCCAACCCTCAGAATTTGGAGAGCTGTAATCAGGCTGGCTTGGACCTTCCATCCCAGGAACTTCAAGATGGGATTCTGACTTAAACCAGCCTTCTCCGTCTCCTTCAGCCGCCGGCAGACCCACCGTTTCATCATGGACGGCGCCGGATGGGTCCTTCCCTGCTCTCAGCAGCCCATCCATCAGGAGCTGGGGGAAGGACGGGGCACGCCTGAGGGGCACCATGTCTTCGCAGGCTTATCTGGGGCTGGAGAGCTTTCGGGTAAGCCGATACCCTTGAACTCCCCCTGGTTGTTCTTCCCATTTTCATTCTGTTTCACGGCACCGGTGCCCGCCACGGCAAATCACCGATGGGTCCTTTCCCCAGCGAGAGGGCGTCTCTCCGCCATCTCCCAACTGCCCCCAAATCACCATAGTTTGTAAAGTTCCTTTTTTTATTCCTCCCATTTTTTCATTCTCCAACAGTTAAGTCAACGAAGCTCCCACAGGAAAGGGGTGTGGATGCCCGGATGGGAATGGCAACTGCCTAGATTTTATTTTAGGGGCAAAGAGAAGCCCCAGTCAGATTTTAAGTTGTTCGGTTTTGGCTCAGGGCTGGGCCCGGGTGTTGAGCTCTAGTAAATAAAAAGCATTTCTGGTTGTCTTTGAAATCGCTATGTCTGTTTCCTGCGAGGCTGGGGGAGGGAGGGTGGGAGGATCCGAATTTGGCCCAAAACGTGGGAAGCAGGAGGCAGAGCAGGAAGGAGACCTGGGTCCCTCCCACGAATGTGACCCCCTTACATCCTCTGACACAGGTCACCTATGGACTGGTCCCCAAGTCCCAGCCTCCACCTTGACTCCAGATTCCCTTTCCCTGTCCTTCCCAGGGCTCTGTCCAGGGTCCCCTCCCAGCCTGCTAGAGCCCAGGTCTTCCAGGACAGACTTCATGGTTGTCCTTAAACTTTAGGCTCCCAGACTCCATTGGAGAGGTGACAAAAAGTATGGTCCCCACCTCGGGGAAACGCACATATGCACAAAATGTTGCATATAAAATCAGGGCTTCGGGGCTTCCCTGGTGGCGCAGTGGTTGAGAATCCGCCTGCCAATGCAGGGGACACGGGTTCGAGCCCTGGTCTGGGAAGATCCCACATGCCGCGGAGCAACTAGGCCCGTGAGCCACAACTACTGAGCCTGCGCGTCTGGAGCCTGTGCTCCGCAACAAGAGAGGCCACGATAGTGAGAGGCCTGCGCACCGTGATGAAGAGTGGCCCCCGCTTGCCGCAACTAGAGAAAGTCCTCGCACAGAAACGAAGACCCAACACAGCCAAAAATAAATAAATTAATTAATTAATTTTAAAAAAATCAGGGCTTCTTTTATTCCATTGTTCCACACATATTTACTGAGCTCCTACTTTGTGCCAGGCACTGTTCTGGGTATTGGCAGGTACAGCGATGAGCAAAACAGACAAGACTCCTGCCCTCATGGAGCTGACATTCTAGTGGGGATGGGGGTGCAGCGACAATCAAGCGATAAATATATAATATGTCAGGTGGGTGATAAGTGCTGTGAAGGAAAACGAGTCAGAGTAAAGGGATGGAGAGTGAAGGAGAGGCTGTTTTACGTGGGGGTGTGGTCAGGGGAGGTCTTTCTGTGGAGGTGACACTTGAGCAGAGTCCAGATAAATTGAGGAAACCAGGAGAAAGGCATTCCAGGCAGAGATGACAGTGAGTTCAAAGGCCCTAAGGTGGGATCGAATCTGGTGTGTTTGCAGAACAAGCAGGAGGCCGGCTTGCTTGTTCAGAGAGGCGAAAGGCGTAGGCAGAGAGTTCAGAATCTTGCAGACCTTGGTGAGAATTTGACCTTCATTGTGCATTTTCAGACTCTGCAATCTCTAAGGGTGAGTGGTCTCCACTCTCACATAGTCACAGAGAAAAAAACGGAGACTCCCATTAAGGACCTCTGCTCACAGGTCCTTTTCCAAAAACGCAGCTCTGCCCTTAACAGAGATCCCCAAGGCCCCCAAACAATAGCCAAAAGGGACGCCCTAAGCCCAGAGCTGTGGTGTGCACATGCGGCAGGTTGAGCCCTGGAGAAAGTGGGGGCTTCATCGGGCAGGAAGCTGATGGCTTCTCACATGTGATGATGGAGAAGAGCTTAATAGTTTAATATAGGGACGGACTCTGGTAAAGCGTGTGCAGCAGTTATGGAAAGCAACAAGGGGTGGTATACTCAGGCCTGGGGTGGGAGGGAGAATTACGACGGGTGACGGGGTGCATTTTACACTGGAGAAGTGAGGGGGAAGATGCTGAGGTCAGTCTGGAATAGAGGATATGAAGTGCCTGGGGACGTCCAAGGTGAAAGCGTCCAGGAGGCTGCCGGACACCTGATCTGGGGCTCCGAGGAGAAGACAGAGAATTAGTGATCAAGTTTTGTTTTTGTTTTTTAATGAATTAACTTTTTAGTGCATTTTCATTTACTTAGCAGATAATTAAGTGGCAGTGTAGCTCTGACAAGAGCTGAGGACACTTAAGGAGCTGCAGTAATAATGTATCCTGACCTTGATCTCCTCCGGCACCTGCAGAGCTCCACACACCTCTGCCGATGGCTCCCTCCTTGCAGCCTCCTGCAGAGCTCCAGGCCAGATTTAGACCCAACTCCCCCCTCAGCCCAGACTCTCACGGAGCCCTGGATGCCCAGTGTATTCATTTCCAAGGGCCACCATGACAAAGGACCATAAACTGGGTGGCTTAAACACCAGAAATGCATTCTCTCACTATTCTGGAGGCTAGAAATCTGAAATCAAGCTGTTGGCAGTGCCACACTCTCTCCAAAGGCTCTAGGGGAGGATCCTTGCCTCTTCCAGCTTCTGGTGGTCCCGGGTGGTCCTTGGCTTGTGGCAGCATGACTCCCATCTCTGCCTCTGTCTTCACAGAGCTGTCCTTTTCCCTCTGTGTGTCTCTCTCCTCTTCTTATAAGGACACCAGTCATGTCAGCTGAAGGACCTACCCTACTCCAGTATGACCTCATCTTAAGTAATTACATCTGCAATGACCCTATTTCCAAATAAGGTCACATTCTGAAGTAGTAGGGGTTAGGACTTCAATATTATTTATTTTGGGGGAGTTGGGGACACAGTTCAACCCATAACACCCACTGAGAACCTTACACTCACCATGTCCGTCCTAACTGACCCCATCTCCCCAACTGGGACCTGAGCTGGAGAACTGGGTGTCACCTCCCTTTCCCTCCCCAACCTGACAGTCACTGCACTCTGTACATTCTGCCTCTCAAATGTCTTCCAATTCATTTTCACCCTTCCCACCGTCCCTGCCCTGGTCCAGTCTCTCCCACCCTGTCCTTGCTCGGCCCCTGACTTCTCCCTTGACTCTGGCTCATAGTCTTGCCCCCTCCCATCCACCCTCCACACAACAGGGGGGGTTCTTTCTAAAGCACACATCACACCCTGCCCATCCTCACTCATTCAAGCTCCTTAACGTTGCCCATAAGGCCCGTCATGGGCTGCCTCTGCTTCCTGGACCCTGACCCTTCATGGAGCACATGGTGGGAGATCATCTAAACCCAGCCCTGGTGGAAGTCAGCTTGCCACCCACTCTGCACCTGCTCCCACTCAGAAAAATACGAACAGAGAAAAACACACAATCAGGGGGACTCATCACTCTTTTATATCCAATTACCTCAAGTTCTATTTGTCTACAATTCCCTGGCCATTCATTCATTGTTTCATGCTTTCTCCTCTCTCTCCCCTATCCTCAGCACCTCCTTCTCACCCTGACCTTGCTTCCTACTCTACTGAGACAACAGAAGGAACCAGGAGACAACATTCACATGCTCCTGAGACTACATCACCACCTGCCTGCCTCCATGCCCTCCCCATTTACTGTGGCTGAACAGCCCATGCCCCTTAGACCACTTGTGCCTTGAGTCCCACCCACCGTGCCCACTCAAGGACATGGCTCCAGCAATTCTCCCCTCTCTCCTCTGCGGCATCAATCTCCCCCCTTCTGGATCATCCCTTTGGACACACAAACATACTGTGACATCTCCCATCTTAAATAAACCTCTGGAGATCCCGTGGGGGGATACCACCCCATGTCTGTGCTAGAAAGGATCATCTACACTGGCAATCTCTAAACCCTCTCCTGAACCCACCCAATCAAGCTACTGCCCCCACCACACCACCAAAATTGTCCCTTCCAGGATTACTGATGAATTATCACTAGCCCCAGTGGTCAGTTCTCAGTCCTCATCGGACTTGACTTCTAGGCAGCATTTGGCATCATTAACCCTTCCCTCCTCCTTGATTTGCACTTCTCACTGGGCCTCCAGCACAGCAGACAGCGCTGGTTCTCCTTTCATTCTCTGACTGCTCCTCCTCCGTCTGTACATCGGAGTGTCTAGCCTCAAGGCCATGGACTTCTTTTTTTTTTTAATGTGGACAATGTTTAAAGTCTTTATTGAATTTGTTACAATATTGCTTCTGTTTTTTTGTTGTTGTTTCTTTTGTTTGTTTGTTTTTTTGGCTGCTTTGGGTCTTCGTTGATGCACGCAGGCTTTCTCTAGTCGTGGCGAGCGGGGGCTACTCCTCGTTGCGGTGTGCACGCTTCTCATTGTGGTGGCTTCTCTTTGTTGCGGAGCACGGGCTCTAGGTGCACAGGCTTCAGTCGTTGCAGCACGCAGGCTCAGTAGTTGTGGTGCACGGGCTTAGTTGCTCCGTGGCATGTGGGATCTTCCCGGACCAGGGCTCGAACCCGTGTCCTCTGTATTGGCAGGCGGATTCTTAACCACTGCACCACCAGGGAAATCCACTTCTTTTCTATCTACACTTGCTCCCCTGCCAACCTCTCCCAGTCTTAAGTGTCATTATTCACTGACAATTACTAAATTCGTATCTTAAGACTGAAACCTCTCCCCTGAAGCCCAGACTCAAATATCCAGCTGCCTACCTGATCTTTGTACTTGGGCAAACTTGAACTCCTGATCCTCTTACAGCCCTTTGCCCGTCTTTGCTTCTGGCAGCTCCATTCTTCTGTTACTCAGGCCAAAGTCACTGGAGTCATCTTCAACTCCTCTTTCTCTCACTTCCTCTACCCAATTCCACTTCACCTCACCTCAGCAGCTACCACCCTAGCTGAAGCCACCACCACGACCTTTCACCTGAGCCACTGTAGTCACCTCCTCACTGGGCCCCCGATTCCACTCTCGCTCCCTAAAGTCAGTTTCTGCTAACGTTAACACCGGAGTCAGGGACTTCCCTGGTGGCGCAGCAGTTAAGAATCAGCCTGCCAACGCAGGGGACATGGGTTTGAGCCCTGGTACCGGGAAGATCCCACATGCTGCGGAGCAACTAAGCCCGTGTGCCACAACTACTGAGGCCGCGTACCTAGAGCCCGCGCACCTAGAGCCCGTGCTCCGCAACAAGAGAAGCCACTGCAATGAGAAGCCCGTGCACCTCAACAAAGAGTAGCCCCCGCTCACCACAACTAGAGAAAGCCCGCATGCAGCAACGAAGACCCAACGCAGCCAAAAATGAATAAATATACTTTAAAAAATAATAAAAAAATAAAATTACACACACACTCACACCCCATACTCCCCAACCCTTTTGCCTACTTCCATTTATTTCACGGTACTTATCACCTTTTCACTTATATATCTTATTAATTTTGCTAAATGTCTCACTCTCCCAACTACAAAGTGAGCTCCATGAGGGTACAGATTTTTGTCTTCTATATTCACTGCACCTAGAATTGCGTAGGCGCTCAATAAATATTTGTTTGAATGATGAATGAAGCACTGTTTGTGGAATGACCTTGAGAACTCCAGCAGGATGCTAAGCTACAAATTTCTCAGTGTAGACTTAACTCCATCATCCTGCCTTCCAGCTAGAACCCGTGTTCTAAGGTTCATTCCTGCCTCCATGCATTTGCTTAAAGTCATGCCTGTGCCAGGATCACCCCTTACCAGCCAAGAAGCTCTCCCTCTGATCTCCCTCCCCGCGTGCCAGCCGTGACGTGCGTGGACACGGGTCCCGCCAGGTAGGGTTGGAAGGTAGATGAGTTGCTATGGTTTCTGCACCCGCCTGGGGCAGAATATCCCCAGGGTGCCCCGCCCCTACGGGTAGTGGTTAGCAGACCCCGAGCAGCCCCGCGCAGGGGCGGGTATCAGGGGCTGCAAACCCAGTTGTGTTACGCTCCCCACCCCACCCACGCAGTTGTCATGGAAACGAACCGCTTCCCTCTAGCACCGTCTCCCTCCCCTTCCTCTAAGAGAGACACAGGCATAGTTAGAGGGCTGGGTGGGCTGGAAGACGGTCCGAAAGGCTAGGAAGCCATTCGGTCCTTTCACTCTCCAAGGTCTCTCCCTCATCCTCCAAGGATTGCTACGCCTGCGCAGAGACGGAGTCCGAGTACCAAAGCTAGCGGGGAGAGAAAGGCGCGCATGCGTGCGAGGGTTTTGAGCGTGCGCTCTTGTGGCATCAGGGAGCTAGGGAAAAGAGCGCTGCGCTAACCTTGCGCCTGCGCAACTGCGGCCCGCTTACGGAGGCCGGTGGAGGGCAATTCTGCGCTTGCGCTCTGGCGGGAGGAGTGAAACCCAAGAGGTTCGGGCGTTGGGGGACCGTCTGGCGCTAGGTGCGCCTGCGCCTTGGCTTGTGGGGTGGCCGGGGGCGGGGCCCAGAAGGGGAGGGAGAAAGCCGGCAGGGGGAGGGAAGAGGCCGCAGAAGCCCGAGTCTTGACCGACAGGCAGGCGGGGGCTGCGGCGGCGCCGGTGAGTGACCCGCGGCCCAACTCGGTCCCCACCCTCCGCGACCCTCACTCTTCCCGGAGTCTCCCGTAGCCCCCGTTGGCCCCTCCTAATCCCGGACCCTCATAACCCTCAGGGCTCCCCTTGATTCGTGGCAATCCCCAAAGCCCCCACGATCCCCGCAGACCCTAATGCCTAGTATTTTATTCTCCCAGTTTCTCCACTGTCCTAGGAGCCCCCAATTCACCATTATTTCTGGACTGCTCCTCTAAGGACCACTTCTCTTATTGGTCTTACAGACGTCCCATTGCCCCGGAACCCCCAGAGCGCTCCTCTGCTCCAGATCCCCCCCTTCATGCTGCATCTTCTCTTCAACATCTCCTTATCCCCATCACCCTCGTGCTTCTTTGACCCCCGAGATACCCCCATTCTCCTTCCATTTCTCATCCTCCTATGCCCCCAATTCTCCTCTAACGCCCGCAGACACCCCCTCTTCCGCTTTTCCTCATTTCCCTCCACTCCTCCATACCCTTACCCAATTAACATCAACTCCATGGCCTGGCACTTTGCGCCGCGCCGGGCACAAGATGAGCGCTCAGCCGGTGTCATCTATTATTAGGCACTCTGACGGACCCCCGCTGCCCGTCGCCTCCGTCCGCCCTCCGCCCCCACCCCTATCCCCGGGGACATAGGAGACGGTATCGGGGCGGCCGGGGTGGGGCGGGCGGCGCGGGGCCGCTGAACCCCTGCCAGCGCCGTGCGCCCTGTGCCCGCAGCGCCGGCGCCCCCCATGCGCCAGGCGGCCGGACGGCGGCGTCGGGGGGCGCCATGGCCTCGGCGGCGGCGGGCGAAGCGGAAGAGACCACCCGGCTGCGCAAGCCGCGCTTCTCGTTCGAAGAGAACCAGATCCTGATCCGTGAGGTGCGCGCCCACTACCCGCAGCTCTACGGCGCTCAGAGCCGTCGGGTGAGCGTGGCCGAGCGGCGGCGTGTGTGGGACGGCATCGCCGCCAAGATCAACGGCATCACCAGCTGGAAGCGCACTGGCCAGGAGGTGCAGAAGCGCTGGAACGACTTCAAGCGCCGCACCAAGGAGAAGCTGGCGCGCGTGCCGCACTCCACACAGGGCACCGGGCCTGCCGCCGAGGACGCCTTCTCCGCCGAGGAGGAGACCATTTTTGCCATCCTGGGGCCGGGTGTGGCGGGGCCAGGAGCTGGTGCAGGGGCAGAGCAGCCCTCCGCGGCCGCCTCTTCACAGCCACCGGCTCCAAGCGCCTGCGCCCAACGCTGTGTGTTGTCTGAGGACCGCAGGGAGGACCGACGGGCAGGTGAGTTCCTTCAGCATCACCTTAGCAAAAGCAAAAAGAAATTTTACTTTGTGCCTGGCGCCGTTCCAAGCCCTTTATATGGTTCATCAGATCCTCACTATAGCTGTGGGAAGGGGGGTACTGTTATAATCCCCATTTTACACCTGTGGAGACTGAGGCTCAGAAAAGCGTAGTAATGGTCAGAGTCGGGAATGGAACCCGACTTGGCTCCAGAGTTCACACATGGGATCATCAGCTCACCCATGATTTCATTAAACTGTAGTGTAGGGGGAGTGGCTCTGAAGGCAGATAGTCTGGGCTCCAGTTACAACTTTGCCACTCAACTGTGTCATTTGGGATAAGTTATTGCACATCAGTTTCTGCATCTGTAAAATGGGGATAAAAAATAGTCCCCACCTCAAAGGGTTGCTGGGAAGATTAAATGAGTTAATATGTATAATTTGCTTGGTACATTACCTCCTTGCTAGCTATTGATATAATTACCAGTGCTGTGAAGCACGAACTGTTTCACCATTTTATAAATCAAAGACTCAGGGAGGTTTGGAAATTTTCCCAAGGTCATGCCCTGAGTAGAGGAGCTGGGGAGAGTGGAGTACAAAACTTCCCACTCAGCCTTGACTCTGGATGATTATTTCTTCTACAGCTATTCCCCAGGCAACTGCCCTGAGCTGGACAGTGTTGGGGACAGAGATGTGACTGAGACATCCTCAGACCTGCCCTTCTGGGGCTCACAGACCACTGGGGGAGACAGACCCATGCATAGACAGTGATGACTCAAAGCAGGCAGGGCTGGGCTGTGAGAGTCCCTAGGGGACATCTGATACAGACTGGGAAGTCAAGGAGGGCTTCCTGGAGGAGGAGCCATCAGAGCCGAGATGCAAAGAGTGAGGATGAAGAAGAGATGTGAAAGTGTTCCTGGAGAACAGCATGTACAGTGGCTTGGAGACAAGAAAGCTTGGCCAGTTTAGGAAACTGAGAGATGCTGCCCAGTTAGAGGAGGGGAGGAAGGGAGAGTGGAAAGATTAAAGAAAGGACATGTTTTGTTTAGGTTTTTGTTTTTGTTTTTTTTAATTTTTTTTTTAATTTTTTAAATTTATTTATTTATGGCTGTGTTGGATCCTCGTTTCTGTGTCAGCATACTTTTTTTTTTTTTTTTTTATGGCTGTGTTGGGTCTTCGTTTCTGTGCGAGGGCTTTCTCCAGTTGTGGCAAGCGGGGGCCACTCTTCATCGCGGTGCGCGGGCCTCCCACTGTCGCGGCCTCTCTTGTTGCGGAGCACAGGCTCCAGATGCGCAGGCTCAGTAATTGTGGCTCACGGGCCTAGTTGCTCCGCGGCATGTGGGATCTTCCCAGACCAGGGCTCGAACCCATGTCCCCTGCATTGGCAGGCAGACTCCCAACCACTGCGCCACCAGGGAAGCCCCAAGGACATGTTTTGAGATAAGATCAGAGAGGTCAGCAAAGGCCAAACCTTGCAGGGCCTTTAGACTGAGGTAAGGAGTTCAATTTTATCCTAAGTACTATGGGGAGCCGTACAAGGGTTTAGAGAAAGAGGGGGCACATGATCCAACAAGGCAGCTCAGGATCATGTAATTTCCGAGAGGTTCATTCACCCACCCAAGGTCACACAGCAAGTAAGTAAGTAGAAGGGTTGGAACTTGAATATAGGTTGTGTCCAACTCACCATCCATGCACTTAACCACTGGCTAGATGGCCTGATATATACCATATATATACATACATATATATGTAAATATGTAAGTAGTTTACACATATATAAACAATTAATATTGACTACGAGTTAATGGGTGTGCCAGAGTTGGATCACACGTGGTTTAAAATAAAGGTCAGGACTTCGGATTTTATCTTGAGGGCATTTGGGAGGCATGAAAGTGTCTTAAGCCAGAGAAAGACACAATCACTCTTGTACTCTTGTACTCAATATGAATCAAACCTCAGTGTTTCTACCTGTGAAATGGCCCCATTGAACCAGCACAGAGATGGCAAACTTATTACTTCAAAAGCTGTACAACCCCTTATTCATTCATTCAACAGATATTTATTGAGCGCGTATGCTGAGGCAGACACCATGGTAGGTGCTGGGAATACTCTGAAGAAAGACAGTTTTCCTTCCCTTATGGAGCTGACATTCTAGTTACGGGAGACAGACCACAAACAAGTAATCCCCCAAAGCAGATTATACAAAGAGGTAATAAGAACTAAAAGAAGTAAAACAAAGCATGTTAAGAGGATAGTGAGTGATGGAAAGGGGGGCCTCTGTAGAGAGGGGAAACTTGAGCAGAGGACCTGAATAGAGAGACTGAGCCAAGTAGCTATCTGGGGAAGAGTACTGCAGCTGGAGGAAACAGCAGGTGCAAAGGCCCTGAGGCAGGTATGTGCTTAAAGTGTCCTTGATTAGAATCTCACACAGAGATTACCCACTGTGTAAAACTCTTAAAAGAGGAACTGCTCTGATTGAAGGACAGGAACAGGGCCTGGGGCAGCCTGAGGCATCTTTGTTGACACTGGAAGGAGAGATAAGAACCATTTACCTTGTGACCTAATATTTGAATGAAAGAACAACAACAACCACATTGAGACTTTATTATGTGCCAGGTACTGGCCTATGCCCTGTGCCCATGGTAATTCAATTAATACCTGTAACGGCCCTCAGGGAGATATTCCATTACAGGGTTACTTGGTCCTATGTTCACACACATCCATTTACAGGTAGGGAAACTGAGGCCCAAAGGTTGCGAATAACTATGATTTTAACTCTCGCAGTGGTCCTTACATGACGCCTGTGAGCCCTGTGGGCATAAAGGCTGGGCCCCTTTTCTGTTCTTTTTACTCGGTAGACTAGAAAAGTCATATATATTTCCAAGTGGCTGGAATTCTCGTGCCCTTTATGAAGAAGACTTGCCACCGTCAAGCCCACAGCCCTAGCCCAAGGAATGGTTAAAAGCATAGGCTGCAGAACCTGCCTGGGTTCAAAGTCCTCTTCTCCCATTCACCAGCTCTGTGACACCTCTTTGGGCCTCAAGTCACCTCATCTGTAAAATGGGCTAATACTGATAGCACCTACCCCAAAGACTGGCTCGGAGGACTGGGTGAAATAACATAGGAGCACTTAGCCACTGCTCCCAGGGTCGGCCAGGAAAGTGTCCAACCACCGTTAGCTCTGGTTATTGTCTCTCTGCCAGCCTCTCCCACTTGCCCAGGCCGGCTGGCCCAAAGAGTCTGGAGCCCCAGCCTTCGAGCCTGGGGGTGTGGGGGGGTGGGTAGTGATCCTGGTAGAGGGAACAAGGTGCACTGAGGCAAGGAAGAAGAATAGAAAGGGGCAAAAGCTGAGGCCTTGTAGCCCTAAAGAGAGGCCTGGACTGTCCCCCGTGGGTGCTGGGGAGCTGCGGGAGGGTTGTTGCCAGGACCTGGGGCCTGGTGCCCGCTCAGTACTGACTCCCAGGAAGCCACAGTTCTTTTCTCATTAAAGACAAAATTTTGTGCTGGACATTGTTCTAGGCGCTGGGTAAACAGCAGTGAACAAAACAAAGCCCTGCCTGATGGAGCTGACATAAGGAGGAGGAGACAGACCACAAACACAGAGCGATCCCATGCCAGGTGGAGATAAGTGCTATAAAAGAAATCAGGTAGGGCTAGGAGAGAGAAAAGGACAGAGCTGCTTCAGACGGAGGGTCAAGGAAGGTCTCTCCAAGGAGGCCGTGTTTGAGCAGAAGCCCAAGGAGGTGAGGGAGGGAGCCAAGCAGGTGTCTGGGGAAAGATCTTTCCAGGCTGAAGGAACAGAAAGTGCAAAGGCCCTGAGGCAAGAGCGGGCCTAAAGTGTATGAGGACCCAGGACTTCCCTGGTGGTCCAGTGGTTAAGACTCTGTGCTTCCAACGCAGGGGGCTCGGGTTTGATCCCTGATCGGGGAACTAAGATCCCACATCCCACCCGGCGTGGCCAAAATTTAAAAAAAAAAAAAAAAAAGTGTATGAGGACCTGCAGGGAGGCCAGTTTGGCTGGAGTCAAGTGAACGAAAGAGAGAGTGAGAGAAGGAGTGGGAGACGAGGTTAGGGAGGCAACGGAGGCACATCGTGGGGACCTTGAAAACTTTGCTTTTACTGTGGGTGAGATGATAGCCACAGGAGGCTTTTGAGCAGAGAAAGGCATCTCACTTGTATTTTTTTAACACCTTTATTAAGGTAGAATTCTCATACCATACAACCCACCCATTTAAAGCGTACAATTCAGTGGCTTTTAGTATATGCATAGAGCTGCGCAACCATCACTACAATCAATTTTAGAACATTTTCATCACTCCGAAAAGAAACCCTGTACCTCTTAGCCATCAACCCCCCGCCTCGTTCCCCCATCTCTGCCCAGCCCTAGGCAACCACTAATCTACTTTCTGTCTCTGTAAGATTTGCCTATTTTGGACATTTCATGTAAATGGATCATATGACATGTGGTCCTTTGTGAGTAGCTACTTTCCTGTAGCATAACTGTTGTGTATTTTAGTTGGACCCCTGAGGCTGCTGGTGGAGAACAGACTCTAAGGGGCGGGGGTGTGGGCTGGGAGCCCAGTGAATAGTCCAGGTTGGGAGATGGTGGTGGTTGGACCAGGGTGGGGGCCGTGGAGGAGGACAGATGTTGGGTTAGTTTGAAGGCAGAGCCAACGGTATCTGTACACGAGTGGTGTCTTGGGAGAGAAGAAGAGTGCGTTTCTGTCCCGAGCAGCTAGAAGGATGGAGCTGCCATCATCTGAGATGGGGTGGCTGAGGGAGGACCAGGAGCTCAGCTCCGGGCACGGGGGTTGGAGGCATTATAGGACGGGATTATTGGAGGGGATATGCCGAGTACACAGCCGGAGGGAGAGGTTCAGGCTGGGCCCGGAAATCTGGGCGCCTCTGCACGCAGACTCTTCAAGTCCGTGAGCACGAATGAGATCCCAGGTGAGAGGAGGCAGAGGAAGCCCCGCAGGCTTGGGGTTAAACTGGCACAGACCAGAGTTGAGACTGAAATCCTGCCATCCTGATTGGAGAGAGCCCCCTGCTCCCCACCTCCAGAAGTTCCCCCATCTCCTACTCCAGCCACCCCACCTCTTTTCCAGGCCCTCCTCCCCTGGGGCCTCCCCAGGATCCAGCAGTGCTGCCTGAGGTGGGGCGGGGGGCGGGTCTGGATGGTTCAGAGCCTTCTAGCATGTTGGCTTTTACACTGAATGAGATAAGAGCTGCTTGGCTCGGCAGGGGACCTCCAGGACCCTGTTCCATTAAGGCTGGTATCGGCCACCAGATTATTGTTAAATATATTGTCTCTCTCCCCTGGGTCATGGGGCTTCTGCTCCAAGGCACGACCTGACTTAGGTTTGAAAAGGATGCCTCTGGGTCCAGGGTGCGTGGGAGGTGGGAAAGGGAAATCGTGACAGCGTTGGGGGTCCCCCACATCTTACCTACATCTCTCTCTCCACAGATACACCAGCCCACAGCAAGGGGGGCTCTAGCAGCCCGGAGCCTTGGGCCAGAGCCTCCTGCAATCCTCAGGAAGGGGGCTGCCAGGCACCCAAGGAGCGTGAGTCCCCGCCCCCTCCGGCCCTGCAGACCATCCAGCTGCCCCGCCTGGCCTTGTCTCCACCCCCCCCAGCCCCTCCGCTGCCACCACCCCCCGAGCCACCGCAGCAGGTCCAAGTGGCACCCTCGCCCTCCAGTTCTCCCTCCCCTCCACTGCCTCCACCCTCGGCCCCAGACCCCTCCCTGGACTTCCTGCGGGCCCAGCAGGAGACTGCCAACGCCATCCGGGAGCTGGCCGGCACCCTCCGCCAGGGACTGGCCCAACTGAGCGAGGCCCTCAGCGCCCTGCTGCCCCTTCTGCCCGGAAGCCCCGCTGACCCACTGCCCCCTCCCCCTCCCCCACCTCCACCGCCCAGGCCTGTCTTGTCCCCCCCCTCCCCCAAGGTGGAGGTCACCCCAGAGCCTGTGTCCGTGGTGGCTGCTGTCGTGGACGGGGCTGTGGTGGCAGCCAGGGGGGTGATCATTGCCCCTAGGAGCGAGGAGGGGGCCCCCCGGCCGCCCCCCGCCCCACTCCCTCCGCATGACTCCCCGCCACACAAAAGGAGGAAAAGTTTCCCTACACGGAAGAGGCGGGGGCGGTGGAAATCTCCGTGACATCTGCTGTGGGGTTCAAGCTTGTCTCCCCCCAGCTTAGCCCAGTGGAGGAGGGCAACGCACTTTCCCCATCCCAGCTGCACCCCGGCTCCCTGCTGCGGGGCACGAGCACCCCACTCCCTGTACTAGTTAGTGCCTGATTCTGGGGGGCCTCCTTGCCCCAGGCCCCCCAGCCCTTTCCAGTACAGCGCTGTCTGCCTGGCTGCTTTCCTTAACCCTGACTTCTAAGCCATGGATTTTATGTTATTTATTATTGCCCTTCGTGGGTTGCGGAGGGAACCTGCACATCCCCCCTCCCCTAACAAAACTCCTGGCCTTGACTTGAAGACCACTGACCCACTTCCCCTACCCAGACTTTGGAGGGGGTGGGAGTTTCAAGACAAGTCAGAATATGGATGAAGAGGCTACCGCGGTCTGTACCCTAGGGGCGGGTGGAGTTCTCACTGGTGTAGGTTGAGCCTTCTGCCTCCCGTTGCAGTCTCTGACCTCCAGAGCTCAACCCCCTCCGTGCTCCCCAGTGGTGACAAGATATCAATAAACTTATTTTTAATATAATTACTTGGGGCTCTGTCTGAGACAGGCCTGGAGTTCCAACACCTACACCTGCCTCATCCCTCCATGGGCAGGTGACACCCCCTTGAAGTTTTAGAGGCTGGTGGTTTTCCAGACTTTTTTTTTTTTTTTCTTAAAGCCATCAAGTCCTGTGTTCAAATCTTATTCCTACTTTTTCATCCTTCAGATACCACCCTAAATGTCATCTCTGGGAGGACATCCTGTATTCCTTCCCCCGGGCTAGGGTGGGTCTGCTTCTTAGATTCTCTCTCAGCATCCTGTGGTCACTAAATGAACACATGCCTTTATCTATTTAAAGCCTACTTCCCGTATAATTTCATGAAGGGAGGAGCTGGTTCTCTTTTTTACTCCCAAACTGGCTGCAGAGCCTGGTAGCAAAGTAGCTAATAGCCATCACCCTGGACTCAGACCTGGCTCAACCCCTGGTGCTGCCCTGGCCAGCTGTGTAACTATGGGCCTCCACTGTCCTCATCTGTAATATGGGCATAAAGATTTAGGTGTCTTTGCTGCCTACAACTACATTCTCTTCATCCTTCAGGTCACAGCTCAAATATCACCTCCTCAAGAAAGCCTTTCCTGACACCCCCTTTCCCCCAGCAGTTATGAAAGAAAGGCAGTTAAGTAATCATTTGAGTAAGTTTAAATCGAATGGGCCTCCATCACCAGGATGAGCCTTGTCAGGGCAAGGCCTGAGCCTATCTTAGTCACTGCTGTGTCCTCAGCATTGCCCAACACAGGAGAAAGGTTGAATCTTTGAAGTAATGGGAGCTTAAAAACAACTTCCATTTATGGTGCACCTTTTCTGGGCCAGGCGCCATGCTAAGCACTTATTTGCATGTTTGCATTTTAACCTGAAGGTACCCAATGAAAAGCAGATTTTAGGGGGGTCTCCATTTTTTCCTGAGCAGTTTAGGGACTTGCCCTAAATTTGTCAGGGGCCAATCCAGTCCACCTGAAGCCAGCCTCTGGCCAGAACTCCTGACTCCAACTAGTGTTTACTAAAGAATGGCCCAAAGACAATTTTAGGTGATACATGGATGGCCTTTTTAACGGTTCTATGGTTATATGTGTATGTAGTTTTATTTTGTAAAAATGTACCTAGTACATAAAATCCATGATCATGCACATAATACTGCTTAGGATGAGGCGAAAGTAAATAGCATTTTATTCACAGGAGTCAACTTCAAGAAAAATGTTAATAATACAGGTGGTAAACAAAATGGTGAAACTGAGACTGAAATTTGGGTAACATAAAATCAGACCTGCTATGGATGCAGTGGGATGAGGGACAGTGGGGGCAGGCATTCCCTGATTAGTTTGAAAACTACTAATGAATGCAACCCTGGCAAGTCATTCAAATATTTTTGAGCGCTTAACACAGACCCAGGCCTAGAGAGAGGAAGAGGCTGATGTGGGTTAGAATCTGGAGACCTGTCTCTCCTCCACATGACCCCTCTCCAAGCCTGCCCTGCAGTGTTCCATCGCCAGGAAGAAAAAAACATGGGGGTCCCGAAAGCCTGCTTGGGCCTATCAGGTAGTAAGCACCCAAGGTTGGAGAAAGGTGGTCTGGCTCTCGCTCTCCCCAGAAACTATGCTCCCCCAATTGTTGCCATCTCTGGCCTCCTTTCCGCCCCCCAAACTGGTCAGCCCTAGAGGGTGAGGACCCTCTCACCCGGTGTTCGGAAAGATCCCCCAGAAATTGAGGCGGGGGGTGGGTATGGACAGCCAGCGGGAATCGGGAAGGCCGCCCCCAACCTCCTAGACAGCGGAAGTGCGTCAGTTTGTTCGCCCCGCAGAGCATTTTGGGAATTGTAGTGAAGTTGGGGTGGGGGGGGCGGAGAAACTGACAGTGTAACCCCTTGGAGACCAGAGCGCGCCCGCAGAGCTGGAACAGAGGGGCGCTCGACCACTCCCTTTAGCAGATAAAGCAACTGAGGCTGAGACCATCAGTCCTCTCCTTTCTCCGGCTTTTGTTGGCCCCAGTCAGAGGCTTATATCCAAGATTCTGGGCAAGACGAAGTGCCAAGTGGACAGTCCTGCCCAATACTAAATTGCCAGCTTCCCGTGCCCCCCCCCCCACCGAAAACGTCCAATTAAGGCCCCTCCGCCCCGCCCCAGGAGCTGCTGCCTTCGTAACCGGTCATTGGCCCACCTTTGAAGGGCGGGGAACTGAGCCTCAGAGAAGGCAAGACTTGTCTAAAGCTGCAAAGCAAGCCAGAGCAGAAACTGGCCGCCCGGAAGCCTGTCTACCCCCTACACTTTCTGAATCCGTGGTGGCTCTCACCATTCATATCACATCCCCGCCCCCAACCCTTGTGCTCGAGCTGCTTGGAGCCAGTCAAACTCCCTGCCCCCGGGCGAGGAGGGGTAAAGGTTGCGCAGCGGAGAGGCGGTGAACCCCTACCCTCCCCGGCAGCCGGCGGTCCCCTTTAAGAAACGGCCCCGGCGGGACTACATTTCCCAGAAGGCTTTGCCGGCGCGTTATGTAACTTTCCCTGCGTAGCGGCCTCTGGGGCAGAAGGAGGTGGAGGCGGTGGCGGCGGCGGCGGCGGCTGCGGCGGCAGTTGCAGCGGCGGTGGCGGGAGCGGCGGGAGCCCGAGGCGGCGGCGCCCGCGGCCTATCGCGGGGCCCGAGCTGTGCGCCGCGGCCCGGAGTTCGGACCCGGCAGGAGCGCCGACGTGCCTGTGCCTGCCTTTGAGGAGGCGGGAGTGAGGAAAAAGGCTTAGGGCCCAGGGGGCGGGGAAGGGGGGCCGGGCCTGGATCCGCGGGGAGGCCGAGCCAGAGGCCCGACCGTGGCTCGCGCGGTCCCGGGGACACGAATCGAACGTCGGCGGCGCGGATCGAACGTCGGCGGCGGGTGGAACGCGGGGGCCCGGAGGCGCGCGTGCGGGGGCTATGGCGTCCGTGCAGGCTTCCCGCCGCCAGTGGTGCTACCTGTGCGACCTGCCCAAGATGCCGTGGGCCATGGTGTGGGACTTCAGTGAGGCCGTGTGCCGCGGCTGCGTGAACTTCGAGGGCGCGGATCGCATCGAGCTGCTCATCGATGCCGCCCGGCAGCTCAAGCGAAGCCACGTGCTCCCCGAGGGCCGCTCGCCGGGGCCCCCGGCCCTCAAGCACCCGGCCACTAAGGACCTGGCAGCCGCCGCTGCACAGGGCCCTCAGTTGCCGCCTCCACAGGCCCAGCCCCAGCCGTCGGGGACAGGCGGCGCTGTCTCAGGCCAGGACCGCTATGACAGGGCCACATCGTCGGGCCGCCTCCCCTTGCCCTCGCCCGCCCTGGAGTACACCCTGGGGTCCCGCCTGGCCAATGGGCTGGGCCGCGAGGAGGCTGTGGCGGAGGGGGCGCGAAGGGCCCTGCTTGGCTCCATGCCCGGCTTGGTGCCCCCCGGGCTGCTGGCAGCTGCGGTGTCTGGCCTGGGAAGCCGAGGTCTGACGCTGGCACCCGGCTTGAGTCCTGCCCGTCCAGCCTTCGGCTCCGATTTCGAGAAGGAGAAGCAGCAGAGGAATGCGGACTGTCTGGCAGAACTGAACGAGGCCATGAGGGGCCGGGCAGAGGAATGGCATGGGCGCCCCAAAGCCGTGCGGGAACAGCTGCTGGCGCTGTCTGCCTGCGCCCCTTTCAATGTCCGCTTCAAGAAGGATCACGGGCTGGTGGGACGGGTGTTCGCCTTCGATGCTACTGCCCGCCCGCCAGGCTACGAGTTCGAGCTGAAGCTCTTCACCGAATACCCCTGTGGTTCTGGTAACGTGTATGCTGGAGTCCTGGCCGTGGCTCGCCAGATGTTTCATGATGCTCTGCGGGAGCCGGGCAAGGCACTGGCCTCATCAGGCTTCAAGTACCTCGAATATGAACGCCGACACGGCTCAGGGGAATGGCGTCAGCTGGGGGAGCTGCTAACCGACGGTGTCCGCACCTTCCGCGAGCCAGCTCCCGCCGAGGCCCTGCCCCAGCAGTATCCAGAGCCAGCCCCTGCAGCTCTTTGCGGCCCACCCCCACGAGCCCCGTCCCGGAATCTGGCGCCCACGCCACGCCGTCGCAAGGCGTCCCCTGAGCCCGAGGGCGAGGCATCCGGGAAGATGACCACTGAGGAGCAGCAGCAGCGGCACTGGGTGGCACCCGGGGGCCCGTTCTCCGCTGACACCCCTGGCGTGCCCTCACCCATCGCCGCCCTGAAGAACGTGGCCGAGGCCCTCGGCCACTCCCCCAAGGACCCTGCTGGGGGTGGGGGCCCTGTGCGTGCAGGGGGCGCCAGCCCCGCAGCCTCCTCCGCGGCCCAGCCTCCAGCCCAGCATCGTCTAGTGGCCCGAAACGGTGAGGCAGAAGTTAGCCCCACAGCAGGGGCGGAAGCTGTTAGCGGGGGTGGTAGCGGCACCGGGGCGACCCCTGGGGCCCCCCTGTGCTGTACCCTATGCCGGGAGCGGCTGGAAGACACCCACTTCGTCCAGTGCCCCTCAGTGCCCGGACACAAGTTTTGCTTTCCCTGCTCACGGGAGTTCATCAAGGCGCAGGGTCCTGCTGGGGAGGTGTACTGCCCCAGTGGAGACAAGTGCCCGCTAGTGGGCTCCTCTGTCCCCTGGGCCTTCATGCAAGGCGAGATCGCCACCATCCTTGCTGGAGACATCAAGGTTAAGAAAGAACGGGACCCCTAGGCCACCACTGCCACCAGTCTACTGCCCATCCGCGCCCCCCCCCTTGCCACCCACCGCTGCTGCGGATAAATTATTCCCACCCGGCCCAGTGCCTCCCCCGCCTGTGTACATACCCCCTTCCTTATCCCAGATGGGTCCCCTCCTTATCCCAGATGGGTCCCCTGGGGTAGATGCATTGAGGGTGGGGGGAGAAAACTTGTGGCTTCTGTCCGAGGGGGTGTTTGGGGTCCCTTGACCCCTCTGGTTTCCCTCTCCCCTCCTTGGCTTGGCTTTGCTGCTGCTTGTAGTTGGAGGAGAGGTGTCCCCGCCCCTCCTTGAGAAGGGGCCTCCTGAAATCTCGCTCTTTATAAACGAAGCAAAAGCATTTTATTGCCCCCCTCCCCTACTCTCTCTCCCTCCTTCAATAAACCGAAAGATGGGTTTTTTTCCTTCTTGGTCCCTTAGTTGCGTGAGATGCTGCGCCCCCTTTGGGACCGAACTGATCCTGCAGGGGAGAGGACGTTGCCTTGTAGCCTCCAGGTGGCGCCCTTCACTCAGGTGGGCCCCACGGCTGTTTTTATAAATGCTGGCCAACTAGTCAAGCGTTCTAGCCATCAGCCCGTTTTCCAGATGACAGAACTAAGGCTCGGAGAGGGGATGGCTCTTGCGAGGGAGCCACAGCCAAGCTCGGGAATTAGCCTTCCCTTCTGGCCCATCCCCTGTATCTCCCCCGAAGGTGGAGGACTCAGTGCCACCGAGGGGGAGGGTCAAGGGGCATCCGGAGGCTTCCCAGGAGGGACGGGCCGCGAGTTCTTGCTAGGCAGGGAGAGAATTAGGCCAGATTGCTAGAGGGACTGCCTGAGGAAAGAGGAAATTTACCTCATGAGGTACACTAACAGGTTCCCTGGAAACAAGGTGACTGCTTCTCGCCTCTGGTGTGCCCTGAACTGCGCGCCCATCTCTGGAGACCAGCCTCAACGGCGGCCGCCCTAAGACACCGTGACTGGCCGGGTAAAAGGCGCTCCCCCCGCGGTCGCCTCTGATGTGCGCGGCCTTGTCCCGCACCTGTCCCGGCGGGCTGATTATTAACCAGGACTTCCTGCTCGCTGGCGTCAGGGGGCGGGGACTGAGCGGGCTGCGGCAAAGCAGGGGTTAAGGGGAGAGGGAGGCCCCAAGAGCCAGCCCCCACCCCAGCGGCCTCCCCCGCGACCCTGAGGTGGAGATTTCGTGGAGGGGGCAAAGCCGGGCGCAAAGGCCAGCGGATGGACAGAGAGATGGGGAATGACAGTGTGTCCTGCCACCGCACAGCCCTGTCACATGGCTGTGAGACCCTAGGTTGCCCCAGGTCTCAGGAACCCAGATGTTATATCACCTAAATCTGGAAGACCTTAATGTCCTGACCCAGCTTGGTTATCCAGGTGTCCCTCCCACACATCTCGCAGACCCCCATGCCCCAACTCCCATATATTAGGGACTCTGGGGCTTTGTCCTCCACATCTGGAGGACCCTCAGTTCTTGGACTGAGAAGTCCCTTCCCCCAGCCACCGGGTCTCAGGTGTTCTGTCACCCCTGGCACTGCCAGCCTGGGCTCTGGGCAGGGCTGGGAAAACCACCCCTGATTAAATATACCAGGCGATAAGCCAGGAGCAAGGGAGACGCTGGATGGAGCTCCATGCCTGGGCACCCCTCCTGGGCAATCTTGTGGCCTCTCCTGACCCAGCTCTGCAGACCCAAGTACTGGGTAGCTCCCCCTCCCCCATCCTCAGAGCTAGAGGCCTCCAGACACGGGGGCACTGTGCCCCAGTGGGGGCTAAAGAGCTGTGGAGGACACCTGGTCCTTTAAGAACAGCTGGTGGGTGGGTAGGGGCCAGGGGAGTCACCCCCAGCCTGGCTGGTGTGTATTCTAGATAGAGGTTGGGTTAACTATTAACAGAGCAGGCGGCCTGAACTGTGTGGGTGTAGGGGCCTGGATCAGCCCCTCTTCATTCAGTGCCAGGCTGGGGCCAGAGTGGAGGGGTTCTGGATTGATCTGGGGGATCAGTGAGTAGGTGAAGAGGCTTCATGAAAGGAGAGACAGAGACACAGAGAGAGACCCAGGGAAAGATGGAGACGACAGAGGTGGGGAGGGAGATGCAAAGAGACCAGCTCACTGAGAGAGAGAAGACAGAGACCCAGAGAGAGAAAAGGAGCTCGCTCGGAGATGAGGGAGATGAGGTAGAAACAGAGAGAGACAAACGTTCAGAAAAGAAAATTAGAGAAATATCCAGATGGGTTAAGAGAGTCTGAGATACACTGAGGAAATGCCAACAATAGAGACAGAAGGAGAGAGAAGAGCGACTGAGATGCGGAGAGAGGGAGGGAAGGAGGGAGGCTGTGAAATCAGGAAAAGGTACAGGTTTGAACTAGAGAGTTAAGACATCTTCAGACTCAAAAGTTCTATGAGACCAAGGGGGAGAACAGAGCTCTGTGAAGAAGGGCAGGGCTGGGTCTGTCTTAGTCACTTGGTCCCCATGACCAGACCTGGCTCACTGCTCACCCTCCAGTTCTCAGCTCAGCTGACCTCTCCTCCAGGAAGCCCTCCTTGACCCTCAGTCTGTGTCAGGTGCCATTTCTGGGCTCCCACTCCCCTATCCCAGCCCTGAGCATTCAAAATCATGATTGTCTGGGGACTGGACCGTGAGCCCCATAAGGGCAGGGCCAAGGCTGTCGCAGTCACCACTGTGTCCCCAGCATTGCCCCGCACTGGCAAGTTTAAAGGATGGATAAATTAATGGACTCCTTTCTTTCAACAAATGTTTATTCATCATCCACTGTGTGACAAGCCCTGCAGTAGGTGCTGTGGATACAGCAGGGAACAGAATGCAGCCCCTGTTCTCATGGAGCTGACATTCAGGTGGGAGATACAGACCCATAAAATGCGACAGCCATGGTGGTAAATCCTAAGAAAAAATAAACCAGGGAAAGGAGATAGAGAATGGTGGAGATTGGTATTTTAAAGAGGGAGGTAGGGGGAATTCCCTAGCGGTCCAGAGGTCAGCACTCCATGCTCTCACTGCCGGGGGCGTGGGTTCAATCCCTGGTCAGGGAACTAAGATCCCATGAGCCACGTGGCTCGGACCAAAAAAAAAAGAGGGAGGTAAAACTGAGATGAAACTAAAAACTAAGGGAGGTGAGTGAGCGAGCCACGGGCAATCTAGGGGGGTAGCAGCACATGCAAAGGCCCTGAGGTGGGAGCCAGCTTGGTTCATTCCAGAAGCAAGGTGACCAGTGCAGCTATGGCATGAGAGAGAGTCATAAGATTGAGGTCAGAGGGATAGTAGGGTAGGGAGTGTTGGGGGCCCTGTCTGCCATGGTAAGGACTTTGGATTTAGTTTTAATGGGAACAAGTAGAGGGTTTCAAGCACTGAGGGAAGGGATGAAGCAAATGAGACAGAAAAAGCAAGGAATCAGCTAGGATAGACAGCATCCCGTTCATCTCTGTGTCCAGGGCTCAACAGAGGGCCTTAGTACAGATGCCCAACGACAGTGTGTGCACGAGTGAATAAGACCCAAATTGACAGAGAAAGAGTCAGAACGACATTAGATGGATGGACAGACTCCCAGGGAGAAGCCAGGTAAGGACCCGGGGGACGCCCAGGGACAGCAGACACAGACAGACAGACAGCAGCCCAGCTGAGAAGTCCTATTCCTTCCAGAACCCTCCCCACCCGGAAACCTTCCCTGGAGCTGGAAAAATTCCCCAGGCCCCCCTGCCCGCCTTGCCCTGTGGCGTGCCCACTCACACCTCAGGCAGAGGAAGCTGGCAGGCCTCACAGGAACCTTTCTGTGAGGGGGGAGTAGAGGCGGGCGGGCGGGTGGCAGGGACGAAGGGAGAGGAGTGGCGGGCAGGCAGGCAGCGGGCAGCAGCTACACAAAGGCCCCAGTGTCTGCCCCTCCTGCCCCCGGGTACAGATATAAATAATATGTACATATACCTTTAAATAAATATATATATATATACACACACACACACACCAGTGGGCTGGGGTGGGAGGCTGGGGGCCACACACTTCCCTAAGGACCCTGATATGGGAGAGGTCTGCTCCAGTGGGGCTTGGGGGCTCAGAGACCCACAGAGATAGTGACCAAGACTGAGAGGCTCGAGCTGAGAGGGGCACAGGGATAGAAGGGCGAGAGAGAAACTTACAAAGTGGGAGAGACAAAACAGAAAGAGACTGGCCGACTGCGACGCAGTGTTAGAAACCAAGACTGGCTCAAATGGAGACAGATCAGGAAAGCAGAGAAATCAAACTTCACTGAGAAAAGACAGAAAAAGTCAGAGGTAGAGGGGCAGTGACAGAAGGAAGACACGGATCATTCCCGAGAGAGGCAGAGACACAGAGAAACCCAGTTGAGAGGAAGTAGGGACAGAAAGAAGCAGAGAGGCCAGCAGACGTCCAGAGAGGGACAGAGAGAGAGGGAGAGAGAGAGAGAGAAGCCGGCAGGCAGGCAGGGCCAAGGCTGGGGGCTTGGGAAGGCTGGTGACCGTGGAGGGGGAGGGTCAGGGCACGTCTCCAGTTTAGGGGCACCGCCTGTGCAGCTCTGGTCCAGCCCAGTCCAGGGCAGGCTAAGGAGCAGGGAGTGGAGGTGAGGGAGGTGGCCCTTGGGTTCCGGATCTTGGTGTTTACCTGGGGCAGTCATTGCAAACAGGCGCTCAGCCTGGCCCATGGCAGAGTGAGGGTGGGATGGGCTGGGTCCCAGCTCTGGGCACCAGTGGTCCCGACACGCCCACCTGTGGCCTGGGTGGTGAGTAACACACACGGTGACACCTGGGTAGATGGTGACACATAGGGGGACAGACACGGTGACACACAGGGACAGATATAGGCAGACCCAGAGTGTCTGAGACATAAACAGACCCACAGAAGCCAGTGACAGAGACACACTGTAATAGACACAGTGACAGAGACCAGGACACAATGATGGGCAAACATAGTGTTAGGCTTAGAGACACAGCAACAAAACACAAGGACAGAGGACACAGTGACAGACACAGAGAAGACAATGATAGAACAGTGACATACATGCATACCCAGTGTCACAGCACTGCAACACCTACAGAAACCCAGTGAGAAGACACTGACACAGAGACGTACAGGCACACACAACACACACTCACACACTGATCAGACAAATCATGGAGTAACACAGAAGCCTGCAAACACCTTGACATTGACACAGACTCATAAACCTCCCCGGCTGCTGGCTTCTGGGGTGCCCCCTCGGCCTCCAGGAGCAGGGTGTGAGTGGCGGTGACCGTGAGGGAGGGCTTGGGACCCCAGGGCCCTTCTGTGCAGCTGTTGCCCCTCCTATGCTCTAGAATAGCGTCCTGGTTAAGGGCACTGGCTCTGGGCCTGGGTTCAAGTCCTAGCTCCCCACTCACTACCTGTGTGACCTTGGGCAAGTCACTTCATTTCTTCATGCCTCACTTTCCCCAGTAATAAAATGGGTGGTGGGAAGGATTGGGTCTATCGATTCTGTAAGGTGCTTACATAATGCCAGACACATGGTAAGCCCTCGTAGCTGTTGTTATTATTATTATTAATTATTATTATTATTATTTTCATCATCATCTCATGTCTTATGCCCACAGGGGGGACCCTGCCTTGGCCTCTGTTTCCCCACTCACGGCCCCTCCCTTGGACTATGTCACCTAAAGCCCACAAGCCGTGCCCAGGTCCATCTGTCCCAGCCCAGGCTTCTCTGTGTCCCCATGGCTATCCCTCCATCCCTGATCCCTAGCGTCCTCATGTCTGTCCATGCGTCCCATGTCTGACTGCGGTACTTTTCCATTGCTGGCCACCAGCCGGCTGTCCCTGGGGTAGGGGTCACACCTGCCCACGCCAGCCGAGCCGGTGGCCACCAGACACCCTGACGGATGGCCCCACCCTCCCCCCCAGGACCCTACAACAACACCCGCCCCTCCGGCCACCTGAGGTCCCCACTGGGGCGGCCTGAGGCCTGAGCCTGGGGACAGGAAGCCCCAGGCCTGGCTGCCCTGAAAGCCTCTTTCAGCCTGGGCCTCCTCCCGCTGCCACCGACTCCTCCTGCGGAATAATATTTGGGCTGTTGGCCGGGGGGCGGGGGCCAGATCCGGAGGCCGCCTGGGAGAAGCCAGAAACCGCAGGGCTTCCTGCCTCGGGCCGGCCTGACTCTGGGAGAGACCCCCAGGCCCGAGGGAGGGGGGTGGGCACCCAGGGAGACTGAGGGCCTTTCTCTCGACACCAGTTGTTTTTTCCAGGAACCAGGAGGAATTCCCCAGCCTGCCCAGGACAGCGAGGCTGGTGGGACGGCTGACTGGGAGCCAGCACGGCAGGGGGCGGGGGAGGGGGTGACACGCAGCCGGCAGGGCGGGCACGGTGACAGAAATAGAGGGCCTGGCCTGCGAGGTGGCAGGTAGAGGCGGAAACTCAGGGAGCTGGGAGAGACCAGAGGAGGAGGAGAGAGGCCAGAGAGCCAAAGGAGTGGGGGGAGGCGGACCCCAAGAGAGGAAGACCCAGAGCCCCCAAGGGAAGGAGGGAGCGATCCAGAGGCCCAGAGAGAGGGAGGATGGAGTCGAAGCAACGGAGAGGATGAAGAGAGAGAGCAAGGCAGAGAATATGAGAGACAGGCACAGAGAATGAGCGAGCATTTTCCCATAAACCAAGGGACAGAGATAAAGGCACAGAGAGAGAGGTAGGGACATAGATGACACTAAGAAACAGAGAAAGATGGACACACAGGGACTGGGAGAAACATCTCTCCCCCTCCCCCGCTCCCTCTCTCTGTCTCTGTCTTTCTGTCTCTCTCACGCACACACACGCACACATACACACACGTGCGCGCGCGCAAAAAGAGACAGCCTTTGGTCTTTGAATGACTGACTGACTAAATGAATGAGTGGCTAGAGAGCCAACAACCAAGTAAGACAAACACAAACTAAGGAAAACACACCCGCTTCAGCCTGGCGGAATGACCTTGGCCCAGTCCCTTCCCATTCTGGGTCTCTGTTTCCACTCTGTGAAATGACGGGCGTGAGGAACACAATTGTGTTTCACAGAACCATCCCTCGGAACCTCTGAACCACAGATATCAGACTCAGAGCCCAGGCAGAGACCTGGAGGAATAGAAACACCCAGACCCCAAACCCAGAGGCTCCCAGAAGCCCCCAGCACCCGAAGGAGGACCCAGCTCCTTTCCCACACACCTGCACTTGAAAGAGACAGACACACCAGGGCCGGTCAACACACGCACACACACAGCCACAGCAGTCACAGGCACACAGCAAAGACAGGCATAATACACAAACACAGACATACTTCTTAAAAAAAATACAGACACATGCTGATTCCCAGACATACACATGAAACACAAAATGACCCACAACGCCGATGTAGTCACACGTAGACTCCTTAAGGCAGCAGGTATGTAGACAAATGGACATACAGAGACACACATCCAACAGAGTGAGACCCAGAGGGTCCCAGGGATAGGTGTATAAGAGAACCACACACACAAAACAATAAAGGAAACACGCACACGAGTCTGATATCCCGAGACACCGACAGTAAGCACATACCCAGGGGAGGAACAGACATACAAACTCACACAGTTGAGGGATACAAACAATAGAGAACACCCTGCAGCAGACCACAGGGACCTCAATGGCCGAAGTGATAACCTAGGACCCACAGAGGCACAGGCACACGCACGCGCACACATGCAAACAGATAAACTAACACACAGCCTGTCTCCTTCAATTAGCACCCTGTTTGTCCCTTCTCCTCCTCCCTAGCTTAACCAAAAATCGAGCAGCCCCTGGGGTCCCTGAACCCTGGCGCTAGAGGCATGTGTCTGGAGAGTGGGGGTAGGGAGATGGCCTTGGTCACTGCAGAGCCACCTCCGCCTGCTGCCCTGGCCCCACTGCTGCAGGGGCTGCTATCTGTGAGCAAACTGTCCTTGGGGTCAGGGACAGCAAAGAGCCAAAGGTCAGGTCGATGCCTCCCCCAGCCCTTCCCCCAGAGGCAGCCAGCTCTTGGGGGCAGGAAGGAGAGGGGGACAGGGGACAGCAATTCAGGTGTTCAAGCCTCACAGGGCCCATTCGCCAAGGAAAAGAGACATGCAATAAGAGGCAGAAATGGTGCCTTTAATGGTCATACACAGCCAGTATCCCGCTTCCCAGGCAAGAACCAGACTTCAGTAGAAATTCCCCACACCCTAACCAGTCCTTTCTGGTTTCTCCTGGACCGGAGCGGGGGATGGGCTCCAGGAAAAAACCGAGGAGTATCCTCATCGCCATCCCTCACTCAACTCACACCAGGGACAGTGGTGACATGGCCAGCACAGGGGCTGTTGGTGGCCACCATGATGCACAGTGGTACACTGGTTATGTCAGCCAGTCAAGATGGTGGCGATCACAGCGCCCAGTGGGCCAGCGTCACCATCACGTCCAAAGGCTCAGCCAAGGGGACGTGCATCACGGCGCCCAAAGGGCCAACCAAGATGTCATCCCAGATGGTGGCCATCAGAACACCCAACAGATCAACCAGTAACATCAATCAACATGGCAGTCTTCACAGTACTCAACGGGCCCACCAAGATGTCAATGGCAGTCATCACAGTAGCCAGTGGATCAACACAATGCCCACAGAGATGGCAGTCACCGCAGTGAGTAACAGACCAGCCAGGATGTGAACTGACAGGACAAGCAAGGTGTCCCCAGGAGGATCAGGCCCCGAGAGCCTGACGGTGTGAGCTACCGCCATACCCCACCCACCACGCCCCCACCCCCCTGCTAGGACGCGTTAAGCAGAGAGCGGGAATAGAGGCCCTGGTAGTAGATCCCAGGCTCCCCACCCTCCGCCCCGTAGCCCCCAAATCCCACGTCCAGTTTGGGAGGTGCTGGTGGTGTCTGTTCCGACATCAGGTTGTTGATGGAGAAAGGGTGGTTGAAGTTGTAGGGTGCATCCAGCTTCAGCTCCCCCGGGAGCTCCAGGCCAGTGAAGTAGGGTGTGGAGGAAGGGGGTGAGCCACAGTCCAGAGTCCCCACATCTTCCCCACCCTGGGCCTCAGGTTCGGGGGCTGGAGGCTGGGCCTGCGGTGGAGAGGCGACTGTGGCAGCGGGGGTGGTGGTCGACGAGGCTGACCCCGCACTGTTCCTGGAGGCGGAGGTCCCGCCGCCCCCTTTCTTCACCTTCTCCTCCAGCTTGAAGCGCTTCTGGCGGCGCAGGTAGCAGCCATTCTCAAACATGTTACCTGAGCTGGGGTGCAGGGCCCAGTAGGAACCCTTGCCCGGCTTGTCTGGAGAGCGCGCCACCTTGACGAAGCAGTCGTTGAAAGACAGCGAGTGGCGGATGGAGTTCTGCCAGCGCTGCTGGTTCTCCCGGTAGTAGGGGAAGAGGTCCATGATCCACTGGTAGATCTCGCTCAGGGTCAGCATCTTGCCCGGCGCCTGCTGGATGGCCATGGTGATGAGCGAGATGTAGGAATATGGCGGCTTGGCATGTGCCAAGGGCCGCCGGTACCCTTTCGGCATCTCCTTCCCATGCACCAGCCCCGGTCCCGGGCCCCCATACCCTGAGCTGCTGCCGCCACCACCGCTGGCACCCAGGCCTGGGAAGGTGGGCCCCAGGGGTGCTGTGGGTGCTGGGGGCGCCAGGGGTCCAGTGGGCAGTGGGGAGGCAGGGAGCCCCCCCGGGGGGTAGGGAGAGCTCAGAGGGTTCAGGGTCATGTAGGAGTTGAGGGGGGCCATGGTGGGTACTGGGGTCACCGGAGAGTAGACCTATCGGGAAAGAAAGAGAAACGGCGAGTGGTGAGTCTCTACTCTGTTGGTAAGCAAAGGGTCACTGGACCCATTGTGTGTCCATCTGTCTGTCTTGCCTCCTCTGTAAACAGCTGTCTGTTGAAGTCTCTCCCTTTCCCCCCTCCTCATGTACCTCCCTCCCTGACCCCATCCCCCCACGCTCCCATATACTGAAGCTCACGCTTTAAGTGGTTCTCAAAGTGTAGTCCAGGACACCCTGGGGAGTCTCCAAGGCTTTTCTAGGGTATCCATGAGGTCAAAACTATTTTCATATAATGAAAGTTATAAGATATGACTAGCCTTTTTCACTCTCTTTCCCTCATGAGCGTAGAGTTTTCCAGAGGCCACATGACAGGTGATATTGCAATAGACCAAATGTAGAAGCAGCTAGGAAAATGCAGCTGTCTTCTACTGAACCAGACACTAAAGAGATCTGCAAAAATGTAACTGTGCCACTCCTCTCACTAAATGTTTTGAAATAGTTATTTTAATAAAAATATATTGCTTATACTAACACATTGTTGCTATTTTAAAATGAATTAATGCCTATTTTTAAAACGCCTCAGTTTTAATTTTGAATGCTGTTAACAATCAATATAACCCCGATCAACAAAAACTGTTTGGGGTCCTCAATAATTTTAAGAGTGTGGACTTCCCTGGTGGTGCAGTGGTTAAGAATCTGCCTGCCAATGCAGGGGACAAGGGTTCAAGCCCCGGTCTGGGAAGATACCACATGCCACAGAGCAGCTAAGCTCATGAGCCACAACTACTGAGCCTGTGCTCTAGAGGCCGCGAGCCACAACTACTGACCCCATGCGCCACAACTACTGAAGCCCGTGCGCAACTACTGAAGCTCGTGCTCCTCAACAAAAGAAGCCACCGCAATGAGAAGCCCACGCGCCACAACGAAGAGTAGCCCCCGCTCGCTGCAACTAGAGAAAGCCCACGCGCAGCAAGGAAGACCCAACGCAGGCAAAATAATAACTTTAAGAGTGTAAAGAGGTCCTGAGACAAAAAAAAAAAAAAAAAAAATCAAGAACTGCTGATTTATCTAATAATGGAATCTATATGTGTACTTTTTTTTTTTGATGTGGACCATTTTTAAAGTCTTTATTGAATTTCTTACAATATTGCTTCTGTTTTACGTTTTGGTTTTTTGGTTGCGAGGCACGTGGGATCTCAGCTCCCCCGCCAGGGATCAAACCTGCACCACCTGCATTGGAAGGCGAAGTCTTAACCACTGGACTGCCAGGGAAGTCCCTATATGTGCACTCTTGTCCATCTAGCCATCATCTTTTAGGTTATACAATTACACTTTTTATAGGTCAAAAGCATTTGAAAATCAAAACTCACATATTTCTACCTAATATATGTCATCTATTATATATCATCAAATCTAAGACATCACTTTGTAAGCTGCAGTATTATTTTAAGTATCAATAAGAATGGAAGAAAACACTGTCAGTTATAATCCCTAGACACCATTGACTGTAAAACCCATTCCATTTTCAGATATGTTCAAATGGGGGGGAAATGTGCCTCTTAGCTCAGTGAAATACAGTAGACATTGCTATGTCTTTGTAAGTAACTATATAGTCTCTCAATTATTCAATATTTCTTGGCCTACTCTGTGCCGGCACTGCTCCAGGCACTTCACAGCAAAGGTCCGCTTTCATCTTTACAACCACACTATGGGGGAGGCACTATCATGACACCCATTTTACAGCTGAGCAAGCTGAGGATCAGAGAGGTTGTCCAGGGGTCACACAACAAGGAAGGAAAAGAACGGGGATTCTGAATCCAGGCAGTCTGGCTCCAGATCGGTGCTCTGGACCAAGCTATAAAAGCAGTGACCAAGACAGACTGAAATGCCTGCCCTCAGGGAGCTGTCAGTCTAGCAGGAAGTGAACAAGATAAGCAAGGAAAATAGGAAGCATGGTGGATGGTTACTTCTCTTTCTGTGTGCATTTACCCCTTTCATCCCCTGTCTTCCATCCTTTCTCTGTCAATCTTCCATCTGCCTGTCTGCCCCGCTCCCTCCCCATGAGGGAGGGTGGTCTCATGGCACTGGGGGCGGTGCTATAGCTCTGGTGGGAGCCACCTCTGCTATGAATCAGTGTGTCCCATCTCATTCCCTTGTCACTTAAGTGTCTGCACGTCCAAAGGTCCAGAGAGAAAAGGGAAATGCCAGGGTCACTCAGGGAGTCAGGGGCAGGTGGTAACCAACCCAGGTCTGCGTTCTAGTAGAGAAACTCTCCCCTCTCTCTTTCACATGACTGTCCAGGTAGTTCTTTTCTGCTATGACGCTGAATCTCCCTGTGGCTCTGTGTGTATCTGTCCATCTCCTTCCCTGTCTCAGTACCTCTATACTCCTTCCCTCACCCCCTCCCCACGTCTGTCTCTCTCCCCTCCCCACGCTCTCTCCCTTTATCTCTCCCTGTCTCTCTCTGTCCTCATCTTTCTCTCCCTCATCTCCCCCGCCTCTGCCTTTCTTTCCTTGCGACTCTCCCATACCCGATCTCTCTCTCCCTCTGTCCGTCCCCCCACCCCCTCATCTCTCGCATCTCTTTCTCCCTGCCTTGGCACTCTCTCTCTCTGTCTCTCTCTACCCCACTCCTTTCCCACCCTGTTCTTTCTTTCCCCTTCAGCACGTCTTTGCATCTCTCTGCCCCTTGCTTCAGCACCACCATCTCCCCAGAAGCCTCACATTGAAATTGGAGCCACAGCTACTCCCCTCCCCCACGCACTGGTCTCCCCCTACCCCCCCACCCCGCCCCGGGTTGGCTGGTTCTCGCCCCTCCCTAAGAGTAAGGGAAGAGGGTCCTTCAGAGAGAGGGGAGAAGGCGATGGACTCAGGGGGATCCACAGAGAGGTCCTAAATCCCTCTACAACCCCCTACATTTCTCCAACTCAGTCAGACTCTCCTGTATCACAGAGGAAGACAGACTGGGACCCCAGAGCCCTCCTCTTCTGGCTCCCCATCCACCCGGAAGTCCTCCTTGAGGTCTGACCTCAAGCACTCCAGCTGCCCTAATCCACCCTAGGCTTTCACATGCCTGGGGCTGGGATGAACCCCCAGTGTCCGGGTCTGAACCGGATCTCCCCAGCGAGGGCGGGGCTGAGATTGGGGGGAAGCCCTCAGGGGACCTGCACGCCCACCCCAGGAGGCTGGAATTTCTCCCCTTTCATTTCCTTATTGTCTCTGGAGGAGGGTGTGACAGGGAGAAGAAGGAGGCAGTGTGAAGCTACAAGCTACTTTCTAACTCTGGTCCCAGCCTAGGGCCTCAAGCGGCTCCCCCCACACGCCAAGAGGCTTTAGGTTTTCCACCTCTAAAATTGGGAGGCAGTTGGGCCAGCTGATCTGTGAGAACCAGAGGCCAGTGGCGATGCAATAACTTTCCAGTTTCCTTCCAGACAGGGAGCCAGCCTGGGGAGGTCAACATCACCCCAGCAGGAGGGGGTGGTGGGCAAGAAGTAGTTTGGGGGCCCCTTCAGTTCTCAGTTGCTGAGTGAGTGCAGATGTTTCTCCCCACATTGTTCTGACCCAGGGGGAGGAGGTTGTTCAGTTGATGGGAAAGCTGAGGAGACCCTCAGACAGTATGTCCACTTCCAGCCCCCTATATGTCAACTCTTCCAAAATATGCCCCCAAATGCTATCTCTAGACTGTCCCTCAATTTCAGAGACAATTTCCACACAAATTGTCCCCTACTAAACGTCAGGTTTTGCCCCGAATAATGACTCCTTCAGCCTAGACCCCCGCAATTTACTTCTTAAGATATGCCTCCAAAACACTGATTTGTAGTTGGTACCCTTAAATCAGGTCCCCAGACTCTGAACTATGTGGGGGGTTCAGCCAGGATCCCCCAATACCTGGGAGTCTCCACCTCCAACCTGGTCTCTGCCTTCCCCACCATATAACTGACATCTCCAGCTGCCCAGGCTCCACCTCTCAACACTCCCAATCCCTTCCCTGCACCACCCCACGTGTACCTCACACCTCCACAGCCCCAGGACTGGCCCCTCCTGGGCACCTTGCCAAGCCCCGTAGGCCTGGGTATCCAGGAGTCTCACCCTACAGCTTCAAACCCCAGACCCAGGACTCAGGCACTCTGGGGCCCCTGTAAACCCCAGACCTTGGTCTCTTTGGAGAACTCAACCATTCCAGTCCCATACCCCACCTCAAGCCCACAGTCCCCTTCCATCAGAAACCCAGGTATCCAGACCCCCATAACCCTCTGACTAGGACCCCTCCACTTCACAATGTTGACTAGGGAGAGAGCACGCTCAGGAGAAGGAGCCCTTGCAGCAAGAGGAATGGGAGTTAGACCTGGGGAGGGACTTCCCGGCGGCTAGGGTGAGCGAATTAAGATACATCCCTGCCCCCTACTCCAGGGAAATCTTGTCCGAGATGGGACTGGTGAGGACATTAGCAATTAGTGGAGATTGCTGGAAGGTGGAGTGGGGGCGGGGATGGGGGGGTGCGAAATCTGAAACCCTCCAGACTCCAACAAGGAGAATCCCTGCTGAGGGTCTCTGATAACAATTAAACCACTGAAGTTCAGCTGGGAGGGGTGAGGGTCATTAGTAGGGATGGGGGGCTGGGGTGGAGACCGACCCCTCCACTGCCAATGCTGTTGCCGACATGCCCTGATCTCAGGATCCCGACTCTTGACCCCTATCTATCCGAGCCCCAACTCTTAAATCACCTGTTATTTCACACTCCCCAGACCAAGCTTCATCTCTGATCACCTTCATCTCTTATACCCGAGCACCAGCCCCCATTTCTGACTTTGACGTAGTCGCAGCCCCAATCCTTATCCCGGAACCCCAATTCTTATTTCTACCCCAGACCCCCATCTTTAACACTAATTTCTAGTCATGAGCTCCCAGCTCAGATTTCCCTCAATGGTGACCTCCCTCTCCCATCTCTTAGTCCCTTATATTTTCCCCAGTTTTGAACCCCATTTCCTAATCCCCCAGCTCTGTCCGTATCCCGGAGTTCTGAGTCTTATCTTTGGTCTGTTAATTTTAATTCCTTGTACTTTGGGTCCCTGACACTCAGCCCTCACATTTAAGCTATGACTTGACCCTTGCCTAAATCTTCCTGACTCCCGTTTAAGCCCTCACTCTGACTAGCCTGCCTAAACCGCGCTCCCATGCATTGTCCCCCGTCCCTGACTCCTACACCTGGTCACCGTGTCTCTAGTTCCTCCGCTCCCCAATTCTATTTGGAGCCCCCACTTGAGTCCACACCCCGGTCCTTGCCCCCATTTAGGCCCGCACCCTGATTCCTGCCCCCCCCCCAACTTCCCGCTCCGCCATCCCCGAGGACACACCTCGCCCGCCTCCGGGTAGTAGCTCCACTCGGCCAGGTCATGGGCCTCCATCTTCACCGAGCCCAGCATCCCCCGGGCCTGCGCCCCCACCCGCCCCCGCTCCGGCCCGGGGGGGAACCAAGCGCTTCGGATCTCTCAGCCGGCACGGCCTGAGTTCCGACCGGCGCCCGTCTGTCCGACCGCCCAGGGTCCCAGCCTTCCCGGGCGCCGCGGGAGGCGGCCACGCTTTATAGCCGGGACACCCCCCCCGCCCCCCCGCCCTCGCCCTCGCCCTCGCCCGCCCTGGGCTCCCCTCCCGCCTCCCCGAGGGCGGTGCGCCCGGACTGGGGCGCCCCCTGCGGGATTGCGAGGAGACAGACCTCAGGCGCCGGGAGCCGCAGCCCGGGGACGCGAGAGCTGGAGATGGCTGACGAGTGAGGAGCTACAGGTGGGAGACATTGCTGATACTAAAAGCCTCGAGGGCAGAACTCTAGGGCCCTTCTATCCAGGGGGTTTCATCATCTCGACAGGAGCAGGCGAACAGAGCCCAGCAAGACTGCCGCGGAGGAAAGGAGGCTCAGAGCCGAGTGGTCTCCAGGGGTCCCGATGTGTTACTATAAGAACCTGTAGGAGCTCCTCGAAACCACGTTTCCCATTGGACGGACTGGAAGACTGAAGCTTCTGATAGCTGGAAATGCTCCATACTGTGTAAATGGTCAGGATCAAGGGTTGAGGGGATCGAGGCCTCTGCTCAGACCCCGCTGAGGAAACAGACCACCTTCCAGACCTAGGAGCTTCGCCTCCCGGACTCTCCACTCTCTCTAACACCTGCCGTCCAGGGACCCAGAACTACTGTGAACTCCATTTCCCAGAAGCCTCTATCCCCCTTTCCTTCCGGACCCCGTCAAAGGACTACATTTCCCAGGAGGCATGGCTCCCGAAAGCCGGAAATGAAGGGCTGTCCCGGCGTCGTAGGGGGCGGAGAGCGGAAGGCCGGTCGCGCGGCAGAAGGTAGGGGCGGGGTACTGCCGCAGAGTGGACTCCATTTCCCAGCGACCCTCCGTGCACGGCGCGTGCGCAGGGTCACGGCGGCGAGCGGAAGATGGCGGTGGCGTCTGTGAAGAGGCGCTGCTGAGGGGGCGCGAGGGGGACGGAGGCCTGAGCCGCGGTGAGAGCGGGGGCGGCGTGGGGGCCCGGGGACGAAGGGAGGAAGGACCCTGAAAGGGCAGGGGCGCTGCCGGGGGGAGTGGGGACGCTAAGAGGGGAAGGGAGCAGTGACGCTCGGGACCCCAGTTCTGGACCCTCCCGTGGCTCCCCAGTGCCCTCAGGGCAAAGTTCCAACGTGGCCCCCAAGGCGCGTCCGCCCCGCCGGCCTCAGCTCTGCCTCTTTGCTCGTTCCTCACGTCGCACAGCTGCACTGGCCTTTCGGTTCCTGAGACTCGCCATACGCCTTCCCGCCTCAGGCTTTTTGCACATGCCGTTCCCTGTGTCTGCAACATCCTTTTACTCATTCCGCCTGGCTGACTCCCATTCATTTTTCGGGTCTCGGCACCAACGTCACTTCCTCTGCGAAGCCCTCCTTTCCCGCTCTCCGTCCCGAAGTCCGCCTCTTAAACGCTCTTATAGGTTCCTGTGCCTTTCCTTCATGTCACTTGGCGGGGGGTCTCATTTGTTATTGGACCTTTATTTGTGTGGCTCTTTAGTTACGTCTGTGACCATGAGCTCCATGGAGGCAGGGAGGTGTGTGTTGGTCACCGACGTATTTCCCAGCACAGCGCCGTCACGCCGAAAACTCCCAGTTAATGTTCGTTGAATGATGAAAGATTTTCGTGGGGCCACTCTGTGTATATGCGGGGAGTCGTCATATTCCCAGGTGGGAGTGGGGCGGTGGGACCGGGAGGGAAGGGGAACCAATGATTGTTGGTAATAGCAAAAGACTACAAACACCCCAAATGTTCTTTAGTAGGGAGACTGGCAGAGGAGAAACACAGATAACAGCCACATAATAAAATATCATGCAGCTGTAAAAAGGAATGAGGGAAGGGGGGCAAAAAAGGAATGAAATATAGAGAGTGGGCTCCAGCATATATTAAGTGAAAAGCGAAATGAAAGTGTTTATCATACGCTCCCTTTTTACAGAAGAAAAGGAAATATGTATATAACGTTTAAAAAATAAAGAAAGAAACCAAAAAGTGGAAGAGGAAGAACATGGTAAAAAGTTTGGGTGGATCACTGTGAAAGGTTCATCGTGAAAAAGTTCACTGTGTTCTGATGGGAAACAGCAGTATACAGGATTGTTGGGAACGGACCTAGCGGGGGGAAGCAGTTCCTTTAGAGAGGCAGTCCAGCACAGCAGTGAGAAGGCTGGATTCTGCAGCCATACTGCTAGGTCTACATCTTACAGGTTGTGAGCCTTTGATCAAGTGATTTTACCTCCTTGGACTTCAAATTTCCTCATCTGTAAAATGGAAATTAAAAATAGTACTTAGCTTGGAATCTGGAAAAATGGTACAGATGAACCTGTTTGCAAGGCAGAAATAGAGACACAGATGCAGAGAACAAACGTATGGACACCAAGTGGGGGGGACGGGGGGGGTGGGATGAATAGGGAGATTGGGATTGACATATACACAGTAATATGTATAAAATAGATAACTAATGAGAACCTGCTGTAGAGCACAGGGAACTCCACTTCGCTGTACAGTAGAAACTGATGCAACACTGTAAAACAACTATACCCCCATTAAAAAAAAAAAAACAGTACTTCAAAGAGTTGGTGTTGTGAGGTTTAAATAAGTTACTGTGTGTGTTAGAATTGTGCCCAGCACATATTAAATGTTCAATAAATATTAGCTGTTATTTTTCAAGCATTCTAGAGCCAAAAGGTAGGGATACTAAGCCCAGTGATTGTCGAAGCCCTTCGGCATTCACGCAGGAGATTTTTATTGAATACTTACTAGGTGCCAGCTCTGTTCCGTGCTGGGGATAGAGAAAGTGAACACACACACACACATATCTCTGCCCTCATGGAGCTTATAAATATGTAGTGTGTTGATGATAATAAATGCCACGGAGAAAAATAAAGCAACACAGATGGGGACGGAGAGGAAATGGAAATTTGAAATGAGATGGTCAGAGAAGACCTCATGCTGGGATATTTGAGTTGAGACCTGAAGGAAATAAGGAGGGAGGGAGTTGTGCCAGTCTCTGAGGGGAGGGGTATCCCAGGCAGAAAGAAGAGAAGCCCTTGGAGGAGAAGGCTTGGAGGAAGGGGTATGATTGGCATGATGACAAGGAGGCCGGTGTTGCTGGAGCAGGGATAGCCGAGAGGGAAATGAGGGCAGAAGTAGAAGGGACCAGATCACATAAGGTCTTCTAGGCCTTGGTGAGGAGTTGGCTCCGACTCTGAGCAGGATGTGGGGATGACAGGCAGCAGGGAGACTAGGAAGGAGGTTGTTGGATAGTCATTCATTCAGCAGATACCTGTTGAATAAACTACTGTGTGCAGTAAACCTCTTTTAAAAGATGCACCTTTTTCACCCTCCTCAAATTATTGTTAACAGTTTATGCAGTAGCCTTCTGAAACTAATCTACTCCTCAAAATCATCCTGAGAGGGAAACACTGTTACCATCCCTGTTTGACAGAAGAGGCAGCTGAGACCCAGCTGTTGCTTGCCTCCGGTCATTCTGTGTATACATACACAAACTTGACAAAAGTCAGTTGAATTGTATACATTCTTCTGTGATGCAACAGGCTGTCACTGTCATCTTTTCATGATGATAATACATTGAGATCCAACCTTTTTTTTTTTTTTTAACTATATTCTCCCTTTTCTACTTTCTGGTTTCTCCTTTCAGTTTTTTTTTCTTTTTTTAACATATACACATGTTTTCCTTTCTTTTGTAAAAAGGGAGCATACAGTAAACATTGTCTTCACTTTACTTGCTTTTACTTAAAATGTGCTAGAGCCCACTGTCTATCAGTGTATAGAGAGATTTTCCTCATTCCTTTTTTTTTTTTCCTTCCCTCATTCCTTTTTATAGTTACATAGTGTTTTATTATGTGGATGTATCATAGTTTTTCGGCCAGTCTCCCTACTTGAGAACATTTGTGTTGATAATAGTCTTTTTTTTTTTTTTTAAAATAAATGTATTTATTCATTTTTGGCTGCGTTGGGTCTTTGTTGCTGCACGCAGGCTTTCTCTAGTTGTGGCGAGCCGGGGGTACTCTTTGTTGCGGTGCGAGGGCTTCTCATTGCGGTGGCTTCTTTTGTTGTGGAGCACAGGCTCTAGGCACATGGGCTTCAGTAGTTGTGGCTCGCGGGTTCTAGAGCACAGGCTCAGTAGTTGTGACGCTCGGGCTTAGTTGCTCCGCGGCATGTGGGATCTTCCCGGACCAGGGCTCGAACCCGTGTACCCTGCACTGGCAGGCGGATTCTTAACCACTGCACCACCAGGGAAGCCCGATAATAGTCTTCTGCTATTAGGAATAGTGCTGTAATTCATACCCTTCTTATTTGTTAATTTTGTCAGTGTGACTTCAGGACAGATGCCCAATAGTCCCCCGCCCCCGGCCTTTTAAAGCACAACTCCATAGTAATCCAGAAAATGGCAGAAATATAATTTAATTAGGCCTTCTCTGATGCATTGAGTACTTAACTACGTACAGGACTCTGACTGGCGCTCCTCAGAGCTATGTTTTAGGAAGCTTGCTCTGGTATCCAGTCCAGAGTACAGCCCTGATGGAGAGACAGGAGGCACTGAGACCAGTGAGGTGGCTGCTCTGTGTTCCTTTGTTCAGTCGTTCAGCAGGTGTTTGCGGTCAGCCCGTTACATGTAAAGTACTGGAGGTGAGGCTCGGTACTCCATGAGGTACTGCCTCTGAGCTGGGAGACATCAGTCTCCCCCAAGTTGCAACCTCATGGACACGTACAGTCTGATCCAGACTCTGGAAGGGGGAGGGGCTTCAAAAGACCCAAGAGAGACCCAACAGGCTAGAAAGGAGGGTTGAGCCCTTTGCAGCTAGTGAGGTAAGGTGCAGAGCTTGGTCTATCCTCTTCTCCAGGGAGTACCAGGCAGCAACCATGGCAGGCAGCAGCGGGGACAGCGTCACTCGCCGGAGCGTGGCATCACAGTTTTTCACACAAGAGGAGGGGCCGGGCATTGATGGTATGACCACATCAGAGAGAGTAAGTATGGAGAGGGGTTTGGAGTGGGAGGCACAGGCCCTGTCTTTGGGCCATGCACCTCTAGGTGGCAGAACCCAGGGAGCGCCGTCAGGGCTGGGCTGGCAAGGTGAGTACTGTCACATGCCTTTCACCTTCCTTCCAGGTGGTGGATCTCCTCAACCAGGCAGCACTGATCACCAATGATTCAAAGATCACAGTGCTCAAACAGGTGAGGGGAAGGGGGTGATGCTGGGCTAAGCAGGACAAGGGAAGCCAGGATGGGAACCTCTGGAAAAGAAGACACTGGTAATAACACTAGTGTCCACAGTTAAGCACTTGGGATATGCCTGCCATGGTGCTCAGTGCTATTCGGCCACGCTGTCATTTAATTCTCACAAAAACTCTATGAGGCAGGGTAATTTCTTCCCTGTTTTATAGAGAAAGAAGCAGAGTTTCAGAGCTTAAGTTAGCCCAAGGTCACTCTGCTAGCAGCTGGCTGAACTAGGACTTGAATGCTGGATTCAGACTCCAAATTCTATGCTCTTGATCCTCGTATTTGCTCTCTGCCAGGGTCCTATCCAGTGGGGAAGACGTGCAGGTCACCAGACAGTGAGGACCGGAGTGGGCAGGGATGGGATGGAGGAGCCCAGAGGGGTGTGGAACCCAGAGGGAGCTTCTGACCCAGCCTAGCGCTGGGGAGTCAGGGAGAGCTTTTTAGAAGAGGGGCGTCTGAGCTGAGACCTGGATGATAAGGAGAGAACCAGGCCAAGTGAGAGAGGGAGAGTGTCTTGACCGGAGGGCATAATAGCTTGTACAGAGGCAAAAGAGGGCATGCGGAATTGGGGAGGCAGGTGGAGTTCAGAGGTTGGGAGGTCAGGTTGCCTGGGTGAGGACCCCAGTTCTACTTGTTCAGCATGTGGCCTTGGGTAGTCGATTCCACCTCAGCAGTAGAGTGGGGTCCTGATGGGGCCTCCCTCGTGGAGTGGTTGTCAGGGCTGTTCAACAGTGCCTTGGGTCATAGGCAGTGAGCTTCTGTGAGAATGTTTTTGGGAAGGGCTTATTCCAAAGAGCCTGGCAGGTACAAGGGCCTCAGAAAATGTGTTCTCATTGTCATAAAATGACTGATGAATTGTGACAGTTGAGTGGGGAGTAGAAACAGAAGGAGAGTGGAGAGAATTGCTGGGTGAGCCTCAGGAAGGTAGGAGTCCTGCAGCACTTCCCTCTTTTCTTTAGCCTCCATCTGTAACACGTACTCACTATCCACCAGGACCTGCGCCCTGTAGCATCTTATTATTGAAGCCTCACAACGGCCCTATAAGTTGTTGTTTACGATTCCCATTTTACAGAAGAGCAAACTGAGACTCAGGGGAAGCCACTTGCCCAGGCCATGGTAGGAGTGGCAGAGCCAGGATTTGAACTGAGCTTATCTGCTGCCTACCCCTGTGCTGTTTTCTACTACATGTTCCTGTCTGCACTGATTGGACCCTGGTTTTATATGTGTGTTCCTCCTTCCCATCCCCAATCTCCTTCCAGGTCCAGGAACTGATCATCAACAAAGATCCCACACTACTGGACAACTTCCTGGATGTGAGTGACCGACAGGAGAGAAAGGGTGTGGGTGTAGGGATAAGGGAATGGATCCTGGTGCAACTCTGACCTACCTTCTTCCTGACCTTGGCAGGAGATCATCGCTTTCCAAGCAGACAAGTCCATTGAAGTGCGCAAGTTTGTCATCGGCTTCATCGAGGAGGCATGGTATGGGGCGGTGCAGGGAGCCCCTGGGAGCACCCCTGCTGGAGTCAGCCTCCTTGGCGCCTGGCCCTGCCCTGAGAGTCTTGCCCTCTGCTTCTCAGACCCATTCTCCCTCCCATGCACAGTGATTCCCCAGCAAATATTTAATAAGGTCGAAATCTTGGACTCATCCACAATTCCTCTACTTCTCCCACACTTCACATCTGCATCATCAGTAAGGACTATCGGCTCTACCTTCAAATTGTAAACAGCATCTGACAATTTTTCAGCTACTTCCCTTGCTGTACTAAATACTTTACCTACTTTGTTATTCGATCCTCAAAATAACACTGGATTATTTGTTTGGCACATTTAACTGAAGACAGAACTGTGACTCAGAGAGGTGAAGTGAGTTTCCTAAGGTCACACAGCCAGTATGTGGCCGTGCTGGGATTTTAACCCGTGTCCATAACACCATTGCCCAAATTCTCAGTCTCCACCTTTTACTGGGAGAATTTTTTTTTTCAGTTGAGGTATAGTTGATTTATAATATTATATTAGTTTCAGGTATACAACATAGTGATTCAAATTTTTTATACATTATATTCTACTTAAAGTTATTGTAAAATATTGGCTATATTCCCTGTGGTGTACAATATATCCTTGTAGTTTATTTATTTTATACATAGTAGTTTGTACCTCTTAATCCCCCTACCCCTATCTTGCCCCTCCTCCCTTCCCTCTCCCCGTTGGTAACCACTAGTTTTGTCCTTTTTTTTTTTTTTTTTAAAGGTATAGTTGATTTACAATATTATATTAATTTCAGGTATACAACATAGTGATTCAGAATTTTTATAGATTATTACTGGGACAATTTGTGGTAAGTTTTCTGAGTTTGCCAAAAAACTTTTTGTTCGACAGATACGTATCACATAACTGCTATGTGCCAGGCATTTGTGTCAGACTGTAGGACTGTAACAGTGAATAAAAACAGGTATCGTTCCTGCCTTCATGTAGCTGACAGCTGAGTTTCATATTTTTGACTGATTAGCTTAATAATTAAATTCAGATTGTAACGTGTTATGAAAATACACATTCTGAGCTCTAGGTGTAGCATTGAATTTATTCATTCACTGAATAAATATTTATTGAAGGCCTTTCATTTTTTCCTTCAACAAAAAATGAGACTCTGCTAGTACTCAGACTAGAAAGGGTCCCCCACTTTCAGAGCCCTCAGACTTAGGTAAACAAATTAGTAAACAAAACCAGTGATTACATAAAGCAGAGTGCTTTAAAGTAATAATGGCTAGTATCTATTGAATGCTTTCTATGCTGTTCTAAGAACTTTACATGTGTTGTTGCAGTTTTCACGGCAAGCCTTGAGGTAGGAACTATTCTAAATGAGACACAGTTGCTTATCCAGATTTACAGTTGTCTGGCTCTGCTGCCCCTTATGTGAACAGCAGGGCCCTAATAATAAAGAACAGTGGGGGTTACAGGACCAACCTAGACAGCGTTCGCGGGCAGCTCTGTCTGAAGGTGCTAGGCATTGTTCTCAGCTTCCAGCTGTGCTGGCAAACAAGACAGGTGCCCACCTCCGTTCCAGTCTCCTGACACACTGACCCTGATTTACCTTTCCTTGTGGACCCCAGGCTCCCATCACCTGCCCAAAGACCACCTTGACCGTGCCCTTTTTCCTCCATCCCCTAGCAAGCGAGACATTGAGTTACTGCTGAAACTGATCGCAAATCTCAACATGCTCTTGAGAGATGAGAATGTGAATGTGGTGAAGAAGGCCATCCTCACCATGACTCAGCTCTACAAGGTGGCCCTGCAGGTAAGAGCTCCCTCCCCACCTGGGGCTGTCCCCGCCTGACAGGTCTCATTTACAGACTCATCTGTTATAGTTCAAAACCAGTGTCAGATCAGATTCGTTATGAGCAAGACGTGCTGTTGATCTTTAGGAAAAGACAACAAAGGGGTTCTAATGTCTAATGGTCAGGGAGTTGCCATTAACCCATCCTTCCATCCATCTGTGCATTCATTTGTGCATTCAACAAACATTCCCTGAGTACCTCCTTTGTGACCAAGATGGGCCAGCCAGGTCCACACTGTGGTGTGATGTACATTAACATTAATGAAAGGAATGAATCCATTTAATCTCTGCCACCACCTTGTGAGGTTGGCACTGTTGTTCCTTTGGCTTCCTTAAGATCTGAGTCTTCATCACTCTGGGTTGTCGCTATCTGTGAACCTCGTGAGGGCAGGACCAGACCTGGCTTGTTCACCACTGGGTCCTGTCCCCAGCATCACCTAGCATGGGGCCAGAGACAGAGTTGTAACTCAGTGAACATTTCTCCAGTGAATGTATTCATCATCATTTATGGATCTCTGGGAGTTGGTGGAGTTGGTGATTGATATCTTTTCCCCATCTGTCTGTCCGTCTGTCCATCCCTCCCTGGCCCACTCGCAGTGGATGGTGAAGTCACGGGTGATCAGCGAGCTCCAGGAAGCCTGCTGGGATATGGTGTCTGCCATGGCTGGGGACATCATCCTGCTGTTGGACTCTGACAATGACGGCATCCGTACCCACGCCATCAAGTTTGTGGAGAGCCTCATTGTCACCCTGTCGCCCCGCATGGCTGACTCGGAGGTGCCCCGACGCCAGGAGCACGACATCAGCCTGGACCGCATCCCTCGTGACCATCCCTATATCCAGTACAGTGAGTGCCACCTATCAGCTGGTGCCATTTGTCAGTCACTGCACTGGCTCCCTTCCTCTCCTCCCCCTCGCCCCCTTTTTTCTTGGTTTTTCATTTCTGGAGTCAGTTTAAAACAGTGCTTAAGAGCCCTGATGCTAGGTTCAAATCTCAGTGTTACCACTTACTCGTGTGAGCTTGGGCAAGTTACTCCTCTCTGAACTTTATCTTCTTCTTGTAAAATGGAGGTGATAGTAGTACCCCTTTCACAGGTTTGTTGGGAGGTTCCATGAAGTCGTGAGCACTTAGTAGTAAATACTAGCTAGTTTTACAGTTTTTCTAATTGCAAATTATAGAAGTAGTACATGCACATTACTGAAATGTCAAGCAATAAATATAGAGGGGTATAAAGGGAAAATACCCCCTCCCCAAGTCCTGCTTATCAGAGATGAATACTGCTAAGAGTATTGTTTTCTTTCAGACCTTTTCTATGCAAAGATATTTATATGTATATATTCATAGTTTCTGTGTCTGTCTGTTGGCCCTGTTTTTACAGAAAACAGGGCCATGCTTTATACTTTCAACTGAGAGGCATTAGAATGTAGTGGCTTGTATTTGAATCTCTGCTCTACCATTGAGCAACTGACCTATTCTCTCTGATCCTGTTTCTTCATTGGTAAATTGGGGGTCATTATGGCATTTACTTTAGGGTGTAGGCATGAGCATTTGGTGAGTTAATGTGGCTGGCATAGTAAGCATTCCACAAATATTAGCTCTTCTTATATGTTGTTTGACAACCTTTTTTTTTTAAATTAATTAATTAATTTGTTATTTTTGGCTGTGTTGGGTCTTCATTGCTGCATGTGGGCTTTCTCTAGTTGCGTCGAGTTGGGGCTACTCTTCGTTGCAGTGTGCGGGCTTCTCGTTGTGGCAGCTTCCCTTGTTGCGGAGCACGGGCTCTAGGTGCACAGGCTTCAGTAGTTGTGGCACGCGGGCTCAGTAGTTGTGGCTTGCGGGCTCTAGAGCACAGGCTCAGTAGTTGTGGCACACGGGCTTAGTTGCTCCACGACATGTGGGATCTTCCCAGACCAGGGCTCGAACCTGTGTCCCCTGCATTGGCAGGCGGATTCTTAACCACTGTGCCACCAGGGAAGTCCCTTGACAACCTTTTGAACTCAACAAAATTATCTTGTTACATCTTTTCCTAACAATATCATGTTCAGATGCTACAAAATATTCCATAGTATGGTTACATCACATTCTATTTTTTTTTCACTATTTCAGGTAATGTGGCATCCAGTATGTTTTTGCATAAGAAATGTCAAGATATCTTTCACAGTTGTTAAGAGTTAACTTTTGGTGACTGGATCAAGGAGCGTGGTGATAAAAAGAACTTTGAGTTCTTTGTGGGTGTACAGACATATACATATTCAAAGTTTTACATCAGTGTAGTTCAGACAGATTCCTTATAGTTGGATATTTTAAATTATTTCTACTTCTTCACTATTGCAAGCTCATGCTTTGAGCAGCAGCTCTAAATTTTTATACTCATTAATAGTCTTATAGTCAGACTCATCAACCACTAAATTTTCTGTGTTTTTTCAGCCATTCACAGCCATCCGTGTATGAGGATCTTTCTCCTTTTGGTCCCAAAGGCTGCTCTCTCTGGAGGCCAGGGAGAAAGGGCCCTACTAACTGGTTCTTTTCTCTCCCTCATTAGATGTGCTGTGGGAAGAAGGCAAGGCAGCCTTAGAGCAGTTGCTCAAGTTCATGGTGCACCCCGCTATCTCCTCCATCAACCTGACCACAGCCCTGGGCTCCCTCGCCAATATTGCCCGCCAGAGGCCCATGTTCATGTCTGAGGTGATTCAGGCCTATGAAACCCTGCACGGTAAGTTGGTCCCCTCCTTCTCCCCTTCCCCTGTCCACAGACCAGGCTCCTCTATTCTGAGGAAATGTGAGCTAGGTAGTGGGCCCATAAGGGATTCATCAGCAATCTAGTAGGTTGTGGACACAGGGAAGGATTCTCTAGGCTAGACATGTATATTTCGGTGGTTGCATGTGACAGAAACTTGGTTCAAAGCTGATTTTAATATTGAGGTATGTGTGGGTGAAATGACCTGGTTGGTGTCTGTGAAGTACTTTAAAATACTCCAGCTCTGCCCTTCTCTCCCCCAAAAAGCAGGGAGGATCGATGTGCCAAGATCAGCAAAATGTTGATGGGTACATGGGGATTCATTATACTCTTTTCTCTACTTTTGTGCATGTGTGAAAACTGAAAAGTCTGGGGTTGAGGCATGAGTGTGTGCAGATCATGAATCCCTCTCCATCTCCTGGCTCTTGTGTGTCTCCTTCCTTGGGGTAGCAAAGATGGCCCCCGGTTGTTACAGGCTTCCATTCCATCTCCTTGGCAACCCCATGGGAAAGAGAATGTCTCTTCCCAAGCATTCCAGCAAAGGTCCAAGGGCTCATTGTTTCTGATTGGCCAAGAAGATAGTGTGAGCCTGTCTCTGAACCAGTCACAATGGCCAAGAGATTGCAGTGTTCTTACTGGCCCTGAGTCTCTTGCCCACTTGGACTGAGAATGGAGCCGAGGTGGTTCCCTCAAAGGAAAACGGGAGTGTTGTTGGCTGAGGAAGTGGGAAGGGATGCTGGGCAGGAAAGATCGCAGGCATCCTCTTTCTCTCTGGAACAGGGGAGGCTTACTTGTCAAGGTGATTGTTAGACATTAGAAAGTCATTCTGGTGTCAGGGACCAACGATGAACTGTTGTGGCAGTTCGGTTGGGACATTCTGGAGGTGATTATAGCCTTCCCCAGGGCAAGCATGTTGGAATTTCCAGACCAGAGATGGAGGGAGATGAGACTATGTTTAATGAAAGGGAGCGTGAGTTTTCTCTTTGTTTTAAGGTTGACTAATACTGAAGGAGACCTCTCAAGGATTTTGAGTATCAGCTTGTACAGGGGGAAGGCCATACATTAGATCTGAGAGCGAAGGAACTTTTCTAGGAGATGTCCGCCACCACTGCCCAAGCTGGGGCTTGGGAAGTGAGGGTGGCAGGGCCCCATGAGCTCTGTCCACAGCGCGAAATTCTTGCTACTTTCCTCACAGCCAACCTGCCCCCAACGCTGGCCAAATCTCAGGTGAGCAGCGTGCGTAAGAACCTCAAGTTGCACCTGTTGAGTGTGCTGAAGCACCAAGCCTCCTTGGAGTTCCAGGCTCAGATCACCACCCTGCTGGTAGACCTGGGTACACCTCAGGCTGAGATCGCCCGCAACATGCCCAGCGGCAAGGATGCCCGCAAGCGGCCCCGAGATGACTCAGATTCCACGCTCAAGAAGATGAAGCTTGGTGAGCTGAGGAGCCGAGTCAGGCCTGGCAGGAGGTGGTGGCGGGGACTGACCACGTTCGAAATGTCTAATTACTTACAGGAAACTGTAAGCTAAATTTATATTATAAATTATGTTGTATAAATATGGTGACATATAATAAGTGATATCAAAGTAAAATTACTGAAGAATGTAATACACTTACAAGTAATTATGAGTTATTTAAGCTATACAGGAAGGAGTAAAATGAAAATAGTCTCTCTTTCATCCCTCACCCCAAAAGTAACCACTCCACAAGTATTAACACTTAGATTTTCTTTCAGAAATGCCTTATATGTGTTATGTGTGTAGAGTTCTCCTTCCCTGTGTTTCATTTATAAATCGAGTCTCTTTTTGAAGTAATTTTTTTTTTTTTTTTTGGCTGTGCCATGTGGCATGTAGGATCTTAGTTCCAAAACCAGGGATCGAACCCACACCCCCTGCAGTGGAATTGTGGAGTCTTAACCACTGGACCACCAGGGAAGTCCCTGAAGTAATTTTTTAATGGTTGTATTATTTATCAATAGTGTTGACCATGGCAACCTTCCTTACTGTAAAAAAAAAATTTTTTTAAGTGCTCGTTTGTTTCTAGAACATTTATGAAAGAATCGAGTTTTGGATTTCCCTGGCGGTCCAGTGGTTGAGACTCTGCACTTCCACTGCAGGGGGCGTAGGTTCGATCCCTGGTCAGGGAATTGGGATCCCATGGCGCAGCCAAAAAAAAAAAAAGAATCAAGTTTTGTTTTCGTTTTTTTTTTCACTTTGAAAAATAACTTATTTTGATATAAGGAGTGAGGTAAGGATCTATTTTTCTCCCCCTAATTAAGCACACAAAGCAGAACGTTCTGTACCTTATTTGTTTAGGAATTATCTTGGAGTTTTTCTATATGTGCACATGGAAATCTGCTGCATCCTTGTAATGGTGGCATAATAGTCTATAGGGTACATGGACCACTTTAACCAGTCCCCCTGTTGGTGGACATTTCATTTGTGTCCATTTTTATAAAGTAATGAAGATTGCTGTAGTGTACAGTCTTGCATGCGTGTCAAGTCATGAGACAAGTTCCCAGTAGTGGGATTGATGGGGCAAAGAGCTTATACATTTATTTTTTGCCAACCAATTTTATTTTTCTATTACTTTCAACTTTTCATTTTGAAATAATTTCGAACTTGCAGATAAGTTACAAGAATAATACCAAACACTCCTGTGTACCCTTCACAAGGTGGGGATCACACATTCCATTTAGTTGTCACATCCCTCGAGTCTCCCAAAAATCATTTCCTCAGCCTTCTTCTGTTTCATGACCTTGACGTTGTGAAGAGTCCAGGGCAGCTGTTTGGTAGAATGTCCCTCCTCTTGGGTTTGTCTGCTCTTGCCTCCTGATTGCATTCAGGTTCTACACTTTTTGCACGAACACTGCAGAAGTGATGCCCCGACTTCCTCTGTGTGTTGTGAGGAGGCACATGATGTCAGTTTGTCTCATCATTGGTGATGGGAATTTGATCTCTCGGTAGAAGTGATGACCGCTGGGTTTCTCTAGTGTAAAGTACCCTTTTTCCCTTTGTAAATAATAAGCTGAGAAGAGATACTTAAAACTATGTAAAATACTAGTTCTGCTTCAAACTTTGTGTGGTTTTGGCATCCATTAATGATTGTTGCCTGCATCTACTATTACTGTCATGGTTATAAAAAGGTTTCTTTCTGCATTTATTACTTGGCATTTTGCTATAAGGAAGAGCTTTCTTTTCTTCTCCCTACTTTATTATTAGTGTAGACTTCTGGATTCTTATTTATTCTCTGGGTTATAATCCATTATTGTTGTTTTTCATTTTGTTACTCAAATTGCCTTATATTTAGTAGCAGGAACCTTTGAGTTGGCTCCTATGTCCCTTTAATGTGTCCTGTAAATTTTTTTGAGCATTTCTTATTTCCTGGCATAACAAGGTGTTCTAGACTCATCGTGTACTTTCCTTACCCCAGCCTTCAGCCAGCCATTTCTCTAAGGAGCCCTGGTTTCTTTCCTTCTTTTTTTTTTTTTTTTTTTTTTCTGGTTTCTTTTAAGTAGGGAATAGTTTCAGAAACCAAGATCTGAGCCATGGATATCTCCATTACTGCTGGGTGCCTTTAAATTCTTTTTTTTTGGCCGCACTGTGAGGCATGCGGGATCCCAGTTGCCCGACCAGGGATCGAACCCATGTCCCCTGCGGTGGAAGCTCAGAGTCCTAACCACTGGCCTGCCAGGGAAGTCCCTAAATTCTTGATAGCAGTTTTCCAAAAAATCGCACCAGCGTATACAACCCCAGCAGTGTGCGAGTGCCAGTTACCCCATTCTTACCAGCCCTGGACATTTGTAAACTCTCTGGGTATAAATGGTATCCTAGGTCTCAGCTTGCTTTTTTGCATGTGTTGGAGTCAGGCTGCATGTTGTTTTACATTTATTAGCTACTTTAATTTCTGTGACGTGCCCGTTCTATTGTGTTGGTCAGCCTTCTGTAACTGAATTGTATGTGCCCTTGGTTAATGCAGGGTATCAGTTCTTTGTTACATGTGTTACAAACTTGAAGAGACTGCATAACATTTCATCATATTTTTGCCTTAATCTACTTAAATCATTATGAACATTCTAGCTTTTCCACTCTTATAAATACAGCTTTGAGGAACGTCTTTGCACACAAAGCCTTTTCTCTAAGGTTCACGTTAGTTTTTTCCCTTGAGCTAGAACCGCTGTGCTTGTAGTCACCCAGCCTGTTATTGATAGAAGTTGTGTGCCATATCTCTGTACAGTCAGTGTTGCAGCGAATTCTCTGTACATCTTACCTGAGCTATATCTGTAAGGTTTTTTTTTTTTTAAGGTATATTTATTTATTTATGGCTGTGTTGGGTCTTCGTTTCTGTGCGAGGGCTTTCTCTAGTTGCGGCAAGCGGGGCCACTCACTATCGCGGCCTCTCTTGTTGCGGAGCACGGGCTCCAGATGCGCAGGCTCAGTAGTTGTGGCTCACGGGCCCAGTTGCTCCGCGGCATGTGGGATCTTCCCAGACCAGGGCTCGAACCCGTGACCCCTGCATTGGCAGGCAGATTCTCAACCACTGCGCCACCAGGGAAGCCCCTGTAAGTTTTTAGGGTAGATATTTAAAGTGGAAATCCTGTGTTGAAGAGGTGTGCACATTTAAAATATTGACCTGCTATCAAACTGCCCTTCCAAAAGGCAATACCAGTTTACATTTCCGCAGTTCACACCCCTATTAACAACTGTCACTACTAACCTTTTTTTTTAATTATTATTTTAAATTAATTAGTTTATTTATTTTTGGTTGTGTTGGGTCTTTGTTTCTGTGTGAGGGCTTTCTCTAGTTGCGGCAAGCTGGGGCCACTCTTCATCGTGGTGTGCGGGCCTCTCACTCTCGCGGCCTCTCTTGTTGGGGAGCACGGGCTCCAGACGTGCAGGCTCAGTAGTTGTGGCTCATGGGCCTAGTTGCTCTGCAGCATGTGGGATCTTCCCAGACCAGGGCTCGAACCCATGTCCCCTGCATTGGCAGGCAGATTCTCAACCACTGCGCCACCAGGGAAGCCCACTACTAACCTTTTTATTTTTTGTCAATCATATAGGCAAATTCGCTGTCTTATTAGGATGTTTTTACATTTTCCTGATTCCTGGTGAGGTTGAGCACTGTTTCAAACGTAGGTGTTTTTAAACAATAAAGCTCTGTGAACTTATTACTTAACCTTTTTGTCTTTTGGAGCTTAGTGTGATCAGCCAGGCTGGTATGGCTTATTCCCATTTCCCAGATGAAGAGAACTGAGGTCTAGAGAGAGGCAGGTAGTTCCCCAGGGTCATATGGCACAAAGGTCTTCATCTGCTGCACTGTTCCTATTTGCTGAGGCTGCCTGGGGGCTGGGACCACTGGGGGTGCCTGGGAGGAGGGGAGGGCTGCTGCCCTCTCTAGAGCCATCATCTTGTCTCCTTCTGTATCCCAGAGCCCAACCTGGGGGAAGACGACGAGGACAAGGACTTGGAGCCAGGCCCCTCAGCGACCTCGAAGGCCTCAGCCCAGATCTCAGGCCAGTCAGACACAGATATCACAGCCGAGTTCCTACAGCCTCTGCTGACACCTGACAATGTGGCCAATCTGGTGAGGATGGGTGGGGGCCATTTCCCACCAGGCAGGGAGGAAGGGTCTCTAGTCTTTTCTCTGCCCCTCCGCTCCACACTGCCCACCTTTTCCAGATGAAGCACTTTTCTGTTTTCAGTGTTGGGAGGGTGCGGTCCAGTGGGCCTTCCTCACTTTGGATGGACCTCTTCTTGCATGATCTTTACTCCTTCAGGAGGTTACTTGTCACTGCCCCCCCCCATAATCCCCCTTTGGGTTTTCTGAGTCTCCATCTACACCCACGCATTCGCACTCTGTCCTCTCCTTTGCAGGGAGGGTCTCTTAACTGTAGAGTGAACCCCATGACTTGTTTGCTAAGTGGTGTAGGATTGGCATCGGTGGGGTGGGATGACCAGTGTTTTCTTTGGATTTTCAAAGATGACCTGCTTCAAAGTGAAAGAACCACTGGTTTGAGTTGATGAGGGGAGCTGGAGTGGTGGGGTGTCTCACATCAGCCCTCCGGCTGTAGCAGCACCGAGACCTTTCTGTTGGATGCTCATGGAGAATAAATACCTCTTCCCATGCTCAACAGCAGTCACCATCAGCTTTCCCTTCTCTCTGCCTAGAGCCTCCAAGGGGCTTAGCTGTTGGGTGATTGGGGTGGCGAGGAGTTTTCTCTCCAGCTCAGATCTCTTTGGTGAGCTCCGGGCCTGGATATGCGGCCACCTCCTGCATCTTTCTCTCCTTGGGTGTTTCACAGGCACCTCAGACTTAACATTTCAAAACTAAACTTGTGAAATTTCTCCCCCGACTCTTCTACAGGCCCGTGGCTCCTCCTGTGTTCTCGGCACACATGCCTCTCGTCCCCACGCCAGAAACTTGGGAGTTAAACTCTTTACCTCCCCCTCAGCCTGAGTCCTTCCCCTCTTCTCCATTCCCCATGGCCCATGCCCTGTCCAGGCCACGCCCTTTTCACACAGAGAACTACCTGCTTGTTCCCTGGCTCTGCCTTCCACTCTCCCTGTGGCAGGCAGAGGCATCTTTGTAAAGTACAAGTCATGATGCTCCCCTGCTCAGATCCCTGCCAGGGCTCTTTGTTTCCTTCCAGATAAAACTTAAATTCAGCTTGCCTTAGACCCTGTCTGATCTGGCTTCCATTAACTTGTTGTACCTTATCTATCCCTGTCACACTCCGGGAAATTGTCTTTTTCAAATTATCAGCATGAAGTTTTCATAAGATTCTTTTATTTTTATAATACCTGCTGTCTCTGTAGTAATGTGCCACTTTTTTGTCCCTAATACTGTGTCCTTCCTCTTTTTGTGTTTATTCTTGCTGTAGATTTGGTTGGTTTCAGTCATTTCAAAGGACTGGCTGTTAAGTTTTGTTGATAATCTTTTGTAACCTTTTCTGTTTTATTTCTGCTGTCTTTATTTCTTTCATGTTACTTTCTGTGAATGTTTTTCCCCAAGGTTAAATGCTTAGCTTATTACTTTTCAGTTTGCTTTTCCAGTGTAAGCATTTAAGGATCTGATTTTCCATCTAAGTACCGTTGTAACTGCATCTTACACATTTTGATTTGTAGTTATTTCATTATCTTTCTGTTCTATTATTTTATTATTTAAGAGCATGCATTTAAACTTCCAAGCCTGTAGGGAGTTTGAGATTATCTTTTGTTACCAATTCCTGACAGACATGGATGTGCTCTATTAGGATACTGATTTTTTTTTTTTTTTTAAAGTCAATTTCTGGTTCATATTATACTGTGTCACTGAACCTTCTTCCACTCACTGGGCAGGGTACCAGCTCTGCTGCCTCTTAGCCTTCCTATACTTGGAATATATTACCCCCCAACCCCTCGCTTGCAAGACTTCATTCTGTGTCAATCTGATTCTGGCCCTTCTCTCAGTTCTCAGCCTGTGTGCCACTGCCCCGGGGAGCCAAAGCCATCCCTGGCACCCTTTACTGTGTCCCGTGGCACCCTTTACTTCTTCTCTCATACGCCACACTGCATCAGTACTCGTTTTCTCTCTGACTTGCGCAAGAATCTGTGCTCCATGAGAGCAGGCCCAGGTCTGTCCTAGTCACTGCCATTTCGCTAGCATTGGCCTGGGTGTGGAACGAATGTTTGTTGAGTCAATAAGTAAGGGAAGACTCCTTTTCCTGGGCATCTCGCAGGTCCTCATCAGTATGGTGTACCTGCCCGAGGCCATGCCCGCCTCCTTCCAAGCCATCTACACCCCAGTGGAGTCAGCAGGCACTGAAGCCCAGATCAAGCACCTGGCTCGGCTCATGGCCACACAGATGACTGCCGCAGGACTGGGGCCAGGTGAGTGTCACATGGAGCTGACCAGGGCTAGAGGTTGGCACTATGGCCACTGGGTCCTCCTTAGTGGAGGAGCACCTCTTTGTAATGCTGCAAATGGAAAATCATGCGATCTTACGTGTAAATAGTTACAGGTCCCATAGATACAGTGACTACTCTATAGTTTCAGGCCCTGGGCTTTGAAATCCAGCAGACCTGAGTTTGAGGTCTGAGTTGAACTAGACTACCTCAGCCACTTAATAGCTGTGTGTCTTTGGTCAAGTTACTTAACCTCTCTGAGCGCCAGGTGGTTTCCCATTCTAACAGTACTATTGAGGTATAAATTATGAACAGTGAAACACACAGCTCTTAAGTATACACCTTAGTGAATTTTCACAAAGTGAACACACCAGTGTAGCTGCCACCCAGATGGAGAAGGACTGTTACCAGCACTCTGGAAAATTCTTTCATGCTCCTTTCCAGTCGACACTCAAAGTATCCCCTGTCCAGAGACAACCACTGTTCTGACTTCTGTCTCCACAGATTAGTTTTTTCTAGTTTTGAACTTCTTATAAATGGAATCATAGAGTCTGGCTTATTTTGCTCAGCATAAGGTTTTGTTTTGTTTATAAATGTATTTATTTATTTATTTATGGCTGTGTTGGGTCTTCGTTGCTGTGTGGTGGCTTCTCTTGTTACAGAGCACGGGCTCTAGGCTCACGGGCTTCAGTAGTTGTGGCATGCAGGCTTCAGTAGTTGTGGCTCGCGGGCTCTAGAGCGCAGGCTCAGTAGTTGTGGCGCACTGGCTTAGTTGCTCCGCGGCATGTAGGGTCTTCCCAGACGAGGGATCGAACCTGTGTCCCCTGCATTGGCAGGCGGATTCTTTTTTTTTTTTTTTTTTTTGCAGGCAGATTCTTAACCACTGAGCCACCAGCGAAGTCCCATCAGCATAAGTTTTTGAGGTTCATCCATGTTGCTGTGTGAACCAAGAGTTTACTTTTTATTGCTCAGTAGTCTTCCATTATGTGAATAGGCCACCGTTTGTTTATCCACACTCCTCTGTTGATGGACCTGTGGATTGTTTACAGTTTTTGTCCATTGTGAATAAAGGTGCTGCGAACATTTGTGTACAGGTGTTTTGATGCACATGTGCCCTCATTTATCTTGAGTTGATACCAAGGAGTGGAATTGTTGAGTCGTGAGTTTGGGTATGTTCAGTGCTATTCGAAACTGCCCATCAGCTTTCCAAAGTGGCAATACCATTTACTACTCCCACCGGCAGTGAGTGGGCATTTCTAGTTTGAGTCTCCGTTGTTGTATTGCAAAATGGGGATGAAAAAGGTACCTGCTCCAGAAAGGCATTTTGCAGATTTAAATGAGTTTTTGTGTGTACAAGGCTTAGAGTAGAGCCTGTCTCACAGGAGGTCCTTGGGTGGGAGCGGGTGGGTCTGACGTGCCAAGAGCCCGTTTGCTGCCTCCCCCTCAGGCGTGGAGCAGACCAAACAGTGCAAGGAGGAGCCCAAGGAGGAGAAGGTGGTGAAGCCGGAGAGTGTCCTGATCAAGCGGCGCCTGTCAGCTCAGGGTCAGGCCATCTCGGTAGTGGGCTCCCTGAGCTCCATGTCCACTCTGGAGGAGGAAGCGCCCCAGGCCAAGAGGAGGCCAGAGCCCATCATCCCCGTCACGCAGCCCCGGTGAGTCCCCTTGCAGGTGCTGGTGCAGGACTAGAGGCCTGGTTCTTGGTGTGTGTGTGACAGACAAAGACAGATAAACAGAGATCGGTCTGGACGAGGGTCTGTCTGATTCCGGTGTCAATGCCCTAACCACTAAGGCTTAGCTGTTGTTTTCTTTTAGAAAAAACACCCCTTACTTATATCTAAAATTGGGATGGAATGATAGTATCTCTCTCTAAGGATGAGGGAGAATTAAATGAGTTCACAATGATGGTTAGATGATTAAATCAGATAACGCTTGGGGTGGGCAGTGATCATGATGTAAAAGCACTGAGCGTGATTCCTAGCGCGTAGGAGGTGCTACTGGTTGTTGCCATCGTCGTCCTCATCATTACCTGCCTTAGAGACCACAGAATGCTGCCAGTCCCTGCCCTGTCCCCAAGCAAGGCTTGCTCACAAGGCCCTGCCTGATCTGCTGCCCCTCCAAGCTCTCCATTCCCCTTCCTGCCTCCTCCAGTCACACCAGCCTCTTGGTGTTTCTTGAACAGCCAAGCAGGTTCCCACTTGAAGGCCTTTGCACCTCCTGTTCCCTCTGCCTGGAAAGCTCATCCTCCAGATATTTGTGGATCTTATTCACTCGTTTCATTCAGATCTCCAGTCACACGTTGCTTGCTCCTTATAGAGGCTTTCCCTGAGATACTGTTTACAAAACCAAAAGAGCGTCCTCTTCCTTCCCATTACCCTGCGCCCTGCCGTGCCTCAGAGTCACAGGGGAGTTGGAGAGACAGTGTGGGGGGTGTCTCTGTATGTATGGCCTGGGGTGGGCCTGGGCTCCAGAAAGGATGTTCCGAGTCACCATGTCCCTGTCCCTACTCTCCCATGTAGGCTGGCAGGCGCCGGCGGGCGCAAGAAAATCTTCCGTCTGAGTGATGTGCTGAAGCCCCTGACCGACGCCCAGGTTGAGGCCATGAAGCTGGGCGCTGTGAAGCGGATCCTGCGGGCTGAGAAGGCCGTGGCCTGCAGCGGGGCAGCCCAGGTGTGCCTCTGTACCCCCCAGCCCGTCCTTGCAGTCCCGCTCCCCAAGAGTCTGCCTCACATCCCAGCAGAGAGACAGGCCCCGGGGTCAACCCCCCTGGCTCCAGATTCCACCTCTGCCGTTCACTGGCCACTTCTCCAAACCTTACTCTGTTGTCCCATAAAACGAAGAGATGGCAGCTCCACACAGGTGACAAGGAGGAAGAAATGTGTGGACACGCATGCACTCGCACTCAGCACAGGGCGCCTGCGAGGAAGAGCCCTGCGAGTGCGGGCTGCCATGATGCTCTTTCTTCCTTGTGGTTAACAGTATTCTTGTTCTTTAGCTTCAGAAACACTCACACACCTGCTTTAAATCCTGATTCTGCCACTTCCTGGGATTACCTCAGTCAAGCGACTTTTTCCCTATTTTTTTGAAGTTTATTTTTAATTACCCAAATAGTATATGAACATATTCTCTCTGTTAAAAAATATTTCCAGGCCACAGAGGGCCTGTAAGTCTCCTTTGGCCCCCACTGCATGCCATCCACTCTACAGAGGCGATCAATGTACAAATGAAGGGAATCCTTCAGGATCTTTTTCTGTGTACCTAAGTATGTAGATATTACCCCTAGAAATTTAGATATTTATATTTTAGATACATTTTAGATATTTAGATATATTTTAGATATTTGTAATTTCATATATTTAGATATTACTCTTAGAAATTTTAGCTATTACTCCTAGTTTTATTCCGTGATGATTAATTTTTTTCTCCCTTTTCATTTTTTTTCTTCCATACAAATGAGACCTACCGAGAATAAGGTTCTTCAGCTTTCCTTCCTCACTTAACACTGGCTCTGTGCTGGGGGTCCCTGAGGCTGGGCAGGAGTAGTTGCAGGGCACCATCGTGGGGTGCCTAGGATTGCCCACTCCCACGCCAACACAGACCCTTGCTCGTGTCAGGTGCGCATAAAGATCCTGGCCAGCCTGGTGACTCAGTTCGACTCGGGCCTGAAGGCCGAGGTCCTGTCCTTCATCCTGGAAGACGTGCGGGCCCGCCTGGACCTGGCCTTTGCCTGGCTCTACCAGGAGTACAACGCCTACCTAGCAGCTGGTGCCGCGGGCACCCTGGACAAGTATGAGGACTGCCTCATCCGCCTGCTCTCCGGCATTCAGGAGAAGCCAGACCAGAAGGATGGGTGAGGGGGATGGCCCTGCACCCTCCTGTCCCCAAGAGTCCCCCCACCTCTGTCCTGCCTTTTCTTTCTAGTTTCTGACCACCTCTGTCTTCATCGCCACCCGAGTCAGTCCTCCATGTGCCCATCCCAAGTCCCCCTTCTCTCCCCACGCGCAGACGATGTCACCTCACTGTAGGCTCTGGGTCACGCACCCTGGGCTTGTTTCCCAGCTCTGCTGCTTGCTCTCTGACTGACCTGTGTCACTCACTTCTGGGCCTCCGTTTTCTCATATAATATATAATAAATAACAGTGCCTGCTTCAGAGGCTTGTTCTGGAGGTTGACTTCTCGCCATCCCCATCTCTTGCCTGAATCAGTTCTGTGGCTTCCTCCTTGTCTTTGACCTCCAGTTTATCCATTCTCCACACAGCAGCGCAGGTGACATTTTATAATGTAAATACTGTCTTGTTATTCCCCACTAAAAACCTTCGGTTGTCCTCGAGATAAAACGCAACTTTCTTACTATGTTTTATGAGACCTTGTGTAATCCAATCCCCACCAACTTCTTTAGCCTCCTTTCTTACCTCTCTGCTTTTCCCTGCCCCCAAACTTTAGCCGCACTGGCCTTCAGTCTTCTGTTCCTCAAACATGATGAGTTCAGGGCTTGGCACTTACTGTTCTCTCTACCTGGAATGCTGTCCCCCTACTTGCATGGCTGGCTCTTTCTCATCTGCCAGCATTGACTAAAGTATCATCTCAAAGCAGCCTTTCGTGATCACCATGTCTAAAATAGCAATACCCTTTCCCAGCCCCCATCATTCCCTCCCATTGCTGTATTAAGCTAGGAATCCCCATTTGACAAAGGGGAGAAACTGAGTTTCAGAGAGGCAGTCTCTGCCCAAGTCACCTACCTGGCAGCGTTTGAACCCTGCTCTGTTGCCTCCAAAGCTCTATACCCAGGGGGTTGAACGAGCTCTCTGTGAGGGGGGGCCCTGCCAGCTGTGAGCTGCGATCAGCAGGACGGAGAAGCCAGGGGGCCCCTTGTCTGCAGCCGTTCACTGTCCCTCCCTCTCTGGAAGGATCTTCACCAAGGTTGTACTGGAGGCGCCGCTGATCACTGAGAGTGCCCTGGAGGTGATTCGCAAGTACTGTGAGGATGAGGTGAGGACGGGCGGCAGATCTCCCTGCATCCCCAACACTGTGGTGCGGGCAGGAGCTCTGCTTGTTGCAGCCTGTGGCGGGGGGTCTTGTGAGGGACCAGTAGCTTTTGTCTAGGACCAGATCCGACTGAAGCAAGGGAGACACCCCAGAGGCACACCGCGGGTGCCTTGAGCTCTGGTTCCCTTCCTTCCTGCCGCAGAGTCGCACCTACCTGGGCATGTCCACTCTTCGAGACCTGATCTTCAAGCGCCCGTCCCGCCAGTTCCAGTACCTGCATGTTCTGCTAGACCTCAGCTCCCATGAGAAGGACAAGGTGAGCCCCCGTCGCCCTTTGCTGGGTTACACTCAGTCCTTCTTCTGTCCCAAGTAACCAGCCCAGTCTTTTCCACATTCCCCTGAAAGTTTCTGGGCCTAATGTCCTTCTTGCAACAATTTTTTGGTGGTGGTGGTGGTGGTTTTTCCATTTACGATGGCACGAGGCTGCTTAGAATATACACACATATATACACTCACCGCCTCCCAGGAAAGGCAGTCCCATTTTCGCTCTTATTCCACCCGTGTTGGTGCGCCCCTCTTAAGGCCTGGTGGTGTGCTGTGACCTGGGGGAGCGCTGACCAGGAGGGGAGCCGTTGTGACCCACACAGTGTGTTCAGTGCCAGGAGTGGAGCAGTGTGTGCGGTGGCGGAACCCTGGAGGCTGAGGAAGGGAGGTGGTCTAAGGAAGGTTTCTGGAGGAGGGGTCGTGTGAGCCAAGACCTGAAATATGAGTAGACGGCTGTGCCCTGGACGGAGGGAACAGCGTGTGATTGAGAGGGCCCTTGGTCCATCCCTGCTCCAGCCTCCTGCCAGCTCCTTTGTGATGTCTTGTGTCCATTCATTCAGCAGACCCTCACTGCACACCCTGGCTCAGCCCTGTGGTGCTTTTGGGGACAAAGCAGTGCCCCAGACCAGGCCCTGTCCTCATGGCTCCCAGCAGGGGATGTCTGAGTGAAACAGGATACAGCCAGTGACAGGCATGCCAGGCAGTGGGAACCTTTTTGTGCCAGGTCTCAAAGCCAGGGAGAACGCTGTTACTTTTGAGGAACTGAGGAAAACTCCTTCTGGTTGGAGTGTAGCAAGCAAGGCAAGAACGATAAGAGATGGGGCTGGGCAGGTAGATGGTGAGGTGGTGCAGGGCCCTCAGGTGGGCCAGAAAACCTCTCTCCCAAGCCAGTGACCAGTCTTGGGCACAGGTAACTCAGCCCAGCTGGGCCTCTCTCAGACTTCGGCTTTTCACACTGGTGCTGCCAAGCTCAGAACAACTGTCTTCCCCTCCACTATCTTCCCCCACTCTCTCCTCAGGTTCGTTCCCAGGCCTTGCTATTCATCAAGCGCATGTACGAGAAGGAACAGCTACGAGAGTATGTGGAGAAGTTTGCCCTCAACTACCTACAGCTCTTGGTCCACCCCAACCCTCCATCTGTGCTCTTTGGAGCTGACAAGGACACAGGTTTGGTGCAGGTTCTTCAGAGGTGTATTGAGCACCCGCTGCGTCTCAGGCTCTGGGCTGGGTCCTGGGGACGGAGCTGGATCTAAGCTGAGCCCTGCCCAGCCTGCTAGAGAAGACAGCCAGACAGTAGTAACCAGAACGAGCAGGCCTCAGGTGGCGAAACCAGGAGTCTGTGGAAGCCCAGAGGGGGCGCCTGACCCAGCCTGAGGGGTCAGGGAGAGCATCCTGCAGGGGGGGACAGCTGGGCTGACAGCCGAGGACGAGGAGAGCTAGACAGCGATGGGGCTCCAGGAAAGGCCCGGCAGGATCATCGCAGGCCGGTTTCCTCACAAAGCTCTGGGTCCTCCGGAATTGCAGTCAGGGAGACCCGGGCCCCAGGGGAAGGGGCCATTAAATTGGAAGGTTCAGGCTGTGGCAGGAAGCGCAGGGCCTTCGAGGAGCACAGGAGCCCTGGTGCAGCCTGGGTGCCAGGAAGGCTTCCCAGGAGAGGTACTGGCTATGTGAGACCCAGAGGAGGAGGTACAGAAAGAGGAGTTGGGCAGCCGTGTTCTAGGCATCAGAGCAGCACGTGCAAAGGCTCCAAAGTGGGGGCCCTGGGGGACTGTCAAAAGTAGGGTGTAACCAGAGCACACAACCCCAGAGGCAAGGCCACCCTGAACAGGACCTGGCAGGTAGAGCAAGGTGAGGAGCTGGGGGTTTATCCTGAGGGCATAGGACAGTCGTGGGAGCACTGAGCAGGGGAGGGGCAGGGTCAGAACTTGGAAAGATCTCTCTCACCGCCTTGTGGATTGGTGGTCAGAGGAGACCAGATGGGAATTTAGTGCAGAGACTTCTGAAAGGGGAGCAGTCCTGGTTCCACCCCATTTCCCAGATGATTGGCTTCCTGCCCAAACAATTTGCTTCCCAGGCCCAGCTCCCTTATGTGCCTGTCCCCCAAGAAGAGCCAGATGCTGGGGGTGGGAGGGGAGTGGGGCCGGCCTGATCTTCACCCCCTGCCCTATTAGAGGTGGCAGCGCCCTGGACTGAGGAGACAGTAAAGCAGTGTTTGTACCTCTACCTGGCCCTCCTGCCTCAGAACCACAAGCTGATCCACGAGCTGGCAGCCGTGTATACTGAGGCCATCGCTGACATCAAGAGGACAGTGCTGAGGGTCATCGAACAGCCGGTGAGGCCCCTGAGCCCACCAGGCTCTGCCCACCCATGGGTGGGGCTCAATCCGCAACTCCAGCCCTTCCCCTGGTATATTCTCCTTGTGTGTGCTAAGCACTAAGGGTTATCACCCCAGGCTGAGCAGCTGTGTCACTTGCGGGTGGTCCACACTTCCATCTGCTCCTGAGAAGACAGCAGGGTAGCACCGTAGTTAAGAGCCTAGAGTTGGATGGACCTAGGTTCACATTCCGCGTCTCACTTTCTCACTGTGTAAACTTGCACGCTTCGGTAAAAATGGGGAAGGTAATTCAGTCCCCCAAGCTTGTTGGAGGGATTCCGTGACCTCATGCATGTAAACATCTGTGTCACTGTTATCATTTATGAGCTGTCCCTCCCCTGCCTTGCTGACAGGAATCTTTAGTTGTCATTGCCTAAGTCCCTCCTGCTCCTCTTTGGAACCACAGGGTCACTCACAAGAGAAGCATCTCAATTACAGACTGGCCCCTAAAATTCAGAATGTCTGCCCTTCCGATTTGTAGCTGGCTTTGAAACTACTTTTTCATATCTCTGTCCCTGACATTTTATTACTGAGAATTTCCAACATAAACAAAAGGAGAAAGTGTGGTACATTAATTCCCACATACCCGCCTCCCAGATTCAATAGTGTCTTTACCTGTAATGTGGGGGTAATAGGCTCGGTGTAAGGAAGAAGCAGATTCTTCTCCCCATTCTCAGAGTGAGCCCACCAGACTCTGAGCTCTTCGAGGGCAAAGACTGGCAGTTCCACTTGTGATTGTAAAGATTAATGGGGCAGAGGAAGGCATGAACCCTTGAAGCCTGGCCCTCCGCTGCCTGTGTTTGGCGTTTGTGGTGGGTTGAGGGGAAGCCTGCAGAAGCAGCAGCAGGTCGAGCCCTGATCTGAGCACGCAGCCAAGCCAGGGCCCTGGCAGTCACAGAGGTGGGTGGGCAGGGGCGCCTACAGAAGCCAGAAAAGTCTTCACCAAGGAACTGAAGGACAGGTTGGGCATTAAAGCTCAGGTTAAGTCAGAGATGGCAGGGAGAAGGCACGGTCTGCCTAGAAGGGCAGCATGGGTGAAGGCTCAGGAGCTGCAGGAAGCCTGTGTCTGTGTGAGATTGGGTGGAAGAGACGGAGATGCTTCTGCCCAACCCTCCCCCCCACTTGCCCCCACTTCGGTGAACCCTTGTCACCAATTTTTCCCCCTGTTTTACTGAGATATAATTGGCATATAACATTATCTTAGTTTAAGGTATACAACATAGTGATTTGATATATGTATATGTGGTGAAATGATTATTACAGTAAGTTTCATTAACATCCATCACCTCACAGAATTAACGATTTTTTTCTAATGAGAACTTTTAAGATCTACTCTCTCCGTCACCACTTCTTACTCCCGAGTCCCAGCATCCACCCTGCCCCCGACACCTGGGCCTCCCCGAGCTCTCACCCTGGGCCCCTCATCGTCCTCACATCGCCTAGCCCCTTCCCCGGGCCTTCCCTGTCATCCCTCTCTCTACATCTAGATCCGAGGAATGGGCATGAACTCGCCCGAGCTGCTCCTGCTGGTGGAAAACTGTCCCAAGGGGGCAGAGACACTGGTCACACGTTGTCTGCACAGCCTCACGGACAAAGGTGCCCCCTGGGACCCCACCTTTCATCCCTTTCTTCCATTGCCCAGGTCTTCCCCACTTCCCCTTCCCCGGACCTGGGGATCAGAGCTGCTGGGTCCCCAGATGCTTGGCCCTCTTGTGAGTCTCTCCCCATCCTTGGGCCTCAGTTTCCCCCTGTGGAAGAGTGTATTGCTAAATGCACTTGAGAAACCAAGGGGCCAAGGATTTCTGCTCTGAAATGGAGTTGCCCTTCCCTGCCCTTCCCACACACCCACCACCGTTTCTCCTCCTCCTCGGAGCTCACCTTCACCCCCCCGCCCCCGACACCTGTGCCTCCTGCTGCTTCTGCCTGCAGTCCCGCCCTCCCCAGAGCTGGTGAAGCGGGTCCGGGATCTCTACCACAAGCGACTGCCCGACGTCCGCTTCCTCATCCCTGTGCTCAATGGGCTGGAAAAGGTATGGAGCTGGATGCCTCGATGCCCCTACTGACGAGGACGTGGCAGGGCAGGGCCGGGGAGGAGTCGGCACCCAGGTGCCCATGTCAGATGCCTGTAAACACATTCTGGGGCTTGTCTGGGTCAGTCTCAACTTTGCAAGCCGCTCCCCTCTCTGAGCCTCAGTTTCTTCCTCTGTCAAGTGGGTGTCACAGTGATCCACCACCACCCCACCCTCCTCGCCCGCCCCCCCCATACACACAAGATTGTCCTGAGGCCTAAATGTAGCCACAGAAGCAGCACTCTTCCTAGTGTAGGAAGCACCTCCCCTTGAGGATGTGCGTCCCCTGCCCACGCTCAGTCTTGTTCCTAACAGGCTGTGGGACCTTGGGTGAGCCTCCATCTCCTCCACTTGCAGGAGGAATCACTGAGCTGGCCCAGGGGGCTCAGATGGGGGTTGATGAGGCTGGGGCTGAGTCAGGCCCAGTGAGTTGGGAAAGCTCAGCCTGGAGGGACCAGAGGAAGTGAGAGGAGGAAAGCACTGAAGGGGCTTGGTGAGGCCAGAGCTGGCCCCCCACCTCCCCAGGGTGAGCAGTGGGGAGGCTTGTCTGGAGGGGGTGGGCGGGCGTATCTGACCTGCCTCCCATGCCTTGCCCTTGTAGAAGGAAGTGATCCAGGCCCTGCCAAAGCTCATCAAACTCAACCCCATAGTGGTGAAAGAGGTCTTCAACCGCCTGCTGGGCACCCAGCACGGTAGGTGATGTGCTCTCCTCCCCACCAGGGGCCAGCTCAGCCCTGGCCCTCATATCCCTCACCCGTGGCTCCCTGTGCCCCAGCTCCCCCAGGAGACCCCACCTCAGGTGGCAGGAGGAAGGCGTCCCGGAGGTGAGATGCGGAATGCTGGGGGAGGGATGCCGTCTTTAGAGAGGAAGGGGTGGGGGCTCATCGTGCTCTCTGGGGCTACCATCCAGACTTGGCGACATCTCAACGTCTGTCCCAAAGCTCCCAGGTCACCCTCCTGTGATACATGGATGATGGTTTCATTCACAATGGGGACAAAATTGTGGAATTGAGGTCTGACTCTCTATAAGCGTCTTCCCTTCTAGGACCCAACTGCTCTTCCTCAAACATGGGCTCCACTCCTGCCCTTCCTTAGCTCTTGCCTGAACCCCTCCAGCTGTGGGTGAGGGGTCTTTGTTTGACCTGGTCAAAAAGAAAGAAAACTTCCAACCTAGAAAGACTACCAAGTGGCATAGGGTAGATTCCTCACCCCTCACCCAGTGGCTGGAGCTAAGGAGGGTGGAGGCTGTCTGTTCCACATGTAATCCGGTGATTTAAAACATACACACAAGAGTGACTGGGACCCTCAAAACCCCACCAGAAAACTGCCGTCTCCCCCAGCCTCCTCCGCCGTGGCATTCACTTCAAGCACTGTTTGCAAGTCTGTTGCCTGCCCCAGCCTGTCCTGTCTAGCAAATTCCCTCAGTATCTGTGCTGTGCTGGGCACCTGGCACGAGCTCGTCCTAGCTCTGCCCTCATGGGTGCCCAGCCTGGGGCAAGTGTGGGGGAGAGCAGGCGAATCACACTAGATGTTGCCCTAACGAGGGTAGGAGCCCAGTGCTGGGGAGGAGGAGAGCACAGTGAAGGCCTCTGATGATGCCCTCCGGTTGTGAAGGATGGCTTTCCAGCTGCTGTCTCATTCAGGCCCCTCCTTTTGCGTTCTCAGTCTCTTTCTTCCGCTACTCTAGCCCTTTGTACCCCTAATCCCGGAGGGCGCCTGTCTTCATTGGCCGCTCCCACCAATTTGGGGGACTTGGACCTGTCTCTTAGGCCTCCATACTGTCTCCTCCACCTCCCCACTACTCCCACCTGCTGCAGGTGAAGGGAACTCAGCCTTGTCCCCCCTGAACCCTGGAGAGCTTCTCATCGCATTACACAACATCGACTCCTCGAAGTGTGACATGAAGTCCATCATCAAAGGTGAGGCGTTCCCCCCAAACCCCCTTGAGTGGTCTGGCCACTTCGGACCTGGGGAGGAACCCAGTCGCCCACGTGCCCCTGCTGGAATCTGCCAAGTCGGAGATTGTGCCGCCTGCAGCCCCATCTCAGAGCTCCAGACACCCACCCTCATTCCTTTCCCTCCCTCCCCCCTTCTGTCCTTCCTTTCTCCCTCCCCCCCACCTAAGGAACTGATGCACGCACTGTGCACTGACACAGAGTAGTCCTCAGGAGGGGTGGGGAGCCCCTCCCTCCCAGCACCAGCCTGAGGAACTAAGTAAGCAGAGCCCTTGGCCAAGCTGGGCAGATGCACAGCCGGCAGAGCAGACAGAGGGCACCAGGGCAGTCGTTGGACCAGGAGTCTAGTCTGGGCTCCAGTTGAGACCGGAGAGTGTGCCTCCAGGGCAGGGGAGTTGGTGGCAACCTGGAGGGCTCACCACAATTAGCAGTTTCATAATAGCTGCTGTCACTGTTTACCTGGCACTTACTCTGAGCCAGGCTTTCCTCAGCACCTTACAGGCCTGCCTGCCAATCCGCGCCACTCTTTACCTGGTAAGTATGCTGACTTCCGTTTTGTAGACGAAATGGAAGTTCCAGAGAGGTTAAGTAACTTGCTCAGGGCCTCATATAAGCCAAGTGGTATAGTGCAAAAAAACAGAATCTGAAGTTGGGTGGATCTGAGTTGGAAACCCGGTCCTGCTGGTTCCTCCTGCAGATGGCATCCTGGGTCCCAGGGCTGCCTCCTGTGGGACAATCTCTCTCCCTCAGCTCTCCCCAGCGCTCCCCTCCACTTCCTCCCTGAAAGAGGTTTCTGGTCCAGAAGCCATGCTTTCCCCCAGAGGTGGAAGCCCTTACCGTCCCCTGCTCTTCTCGGAAGACAACTGTCCTTCACTTCCTCCTCTCTCCTTTAAAAGCGGGGAGGGGGTTTTCCCTCCTTGCCACTTAGTTTCATGTCTAGCCTGAAGTAGCTTCTTCAGTGACTTATTTCCTAGTCTTCCTCAGCAAATTCTCTCAGAAACTTTTAGGTCAAGAGAGGAGCTTATGAAAATTTTAAACACACGCTACAACTGAGAAGGAACTAAGGCCTCTAGTGGAAGCAGTAAAGTGAAGTGTCTCAAAGCTGAGACTCCAGGAGTAGTCTTTTTACACGCCCTGGCCCCTTAGATGATCTCTGGAAAGTTACGAGCCCATTCCCAAGGACGGTACCCTCACATGATTTTGTGTACAATTTGAGGGGTTCAGATTATGCTAGTATGGCATGATTCTGGAACTGCAGAGCTGACCCTGGCTGGATCTGGTGGTTTGGGGGAGGGGGCCTGGTCAAGAGATGCGGTCAGGTGGTAACCGTGTAGGCCCCGCCCACCCCTGCCACCTCACTAAAGCCCATTCATGGACCCAGATTTAGTCCCTGATCTTATACATGGGAACCAAGGCCCAGGGAGAAAAAGGGCTTTAGCACAGGTCACACACGAAGCCAGCGACCAGGCCCTGGAGATGTCAGCAAGGCCTGGCCTTTAGAACCCCACGTGTTTCTTCCTACAAACCCAGGCCCACACGGAGCCTCTATATTGCTGAGCTCTTGGCAACCCTTCAACTGGTCACCCTACCGGCTGTTCATCCCCAGCATGCAATCCAGTCAGTTCCCAGAGCACGCTTCTCTGCTCAGGCACCAGTGCTTTTCTCAGTTGCACTAGTAACCCTACTTGACTGTAAGCTCCAGATCCAAAGTCCAGATACAAGGTCTGGTCCTGTTTTGGGCCCCAGTGGAATCCCCAGTGCCTAACAGTATAAGCAGTCATTCCTGGCATTCACTCTCCCCTTAAACCACCCATTTTCTCTGGTGAGTTTTTCTACAACTGGACCTGTCCAGTGGACTGGTCCAGCGATTAAGAAAACTCACTGAGCACTTCTGCTCAGTCCTTTGCTGGGCAGTGCTGAGGATACAACAGGGATGGGGACAGTCCTGGCCTTGCCCTGCCGGGGCTCACAGGCCATCCCCAGAGTAACAGTCTAGAATGAACAGGAGTGGGACAGGGGGCCCAGAGGGGCTACTGACTCTCCCATGTATGGGACGTTAGGGAGTGCTTCCTGGAGGAGGGGACACCTGAGCTGAGGCCACAGAAGGATGAATAGGGGTGAGATAACAGGAGAGAAGATGATCCCAGAGAAAGGAAGAACGTTTGCAGAGGCCAAGAGAGATGCTAGCGTGGCCTGGTTCTGGAACTGCAGAGCGCACCCTGGCTGGATCTGGCGGTTTGGGGGAGGGGGCTTCGTCAAGAGATGAGGTCAGGCTGTAACCGTGTAGGCCCCGCCCACACAGGGTCTCTCATAGGCCACAATTCAAGTTTGGACTTGCTCACTTGAGGGCCTGTGGGAGGTACAGGGTCAGGTTTAGCTTTTGAAAGACCCCTCAGGCTGCTGTATGGAGGGTGGATTAGAAGGTGGGTGGGAGGCCCAGGAGGAGGCTGGGGTGGAGCTGATGGGGAGGAGAGGGAAGAGGGTTGATTTTGGAGGCTTTTAGGCAGAGCAGGCAGAAGCCAGCAACTACCTAGAAGGGAGGAGGAGGAACAGCCTCGGTTTCTGATAGGTCAGGTCCTCTTGCACTTTGTTCACCTTCTACTCTCCCTTCTGCTCCTTCAGCCTAGATATCCTCACTACCCCGCCTCCAACCTCCTCCCTGCCTGTCTACCTGTAATGCCTCCATCCTCCCCTTTTTCCTTATAGGAGCCCCCCCACCCCCCATTCTTTATAGGCATCCACCCCTGTTCTCCATTAGCCTCTCAAGGATTGGGGGTCTCTTCTAGCTCAATAAAAACTTCCTGGTTGACAGACTCACATGGCAAGTGGTGTTTGGGGAAGAAGGGGTTCAGAGGCAGTTCCTGGAGTCTCCCCATTAACACAATGGATCTGAGCACCACTGATTTGGGGGTACCACAACCCACTCCTGAGGAAACAGACCCCAGGGCCTGCCCTGGTCTGCCTGCCTTTGTGGGTGCTTGTGTTGTACCAGCCCTCCTTGGGCCCTTCCTGGCACTGGGTGCTGAGCTGGGGAACTCATCGTATGCCCAGACTTCCTCCTCTCACCCCTCTCTCATTACTCTGTGGACCGTGCCCTCCACGTAATCCTGAACCTGGTAACACTGAGCACCAGCGTAAGCCCTTAAGCACTGGGTTGAGAGTGGGCAATCTCTTGACCAGCCTGCTGGTGGAGACCATCTCTTCTGTCTATGGGATTACTTACGGACGTTAAAGCTGTTTCCCTCTCCAGCAGGGGTGGAGGTGCCATGCTACACCAGTCAAGCCAGAATAGGTCCCCAGGGGTTGGCAATACATCTTTCTCACCTCACCCTTTCTGGGGGTTGTCCCCAAAGAGAGAGGGCCAAAGTCTTCCCACTCTGCCCAGTGGGGCTTCTAGGAGATGGAAGTGTCTTTTCCCTTAGACCCAGCTCCCAGGCTTTCCAAGGACCAGGCCACAGTGTCCGCTTAGAAGGAGACCTTCTGCTGGGTGGGGCAAGTCTTCTGTCTTGCCTGGACCTTCAGGAAGTCAGGGCTGGGTCTCCCCTCACACGGGCAGATAATGGGGCTGAGGTTCTCTAAGGGGTGGGGCTCCCACTTCCCAGGGGGCAGCTGGGCAAAGGGGACAGGCCCACTCTCCGCCTCCTCGCAGCCACCAACCTGTGCTTTGCGGAGCGGAACGTGTACACGTCGGAGGTGCTGGCCGTGGTGATGCAGCAGCTGATGGAGCAGAGTCCCCTGCCCATGCTGCTCATGAGGACCGTCATCCAGTCCCTGACCATGTACCCCCGCCTGGGGGGCTTCGTCATGAACATCCTTTCCCGCCTCATCATGAAGCAGGTAACCCACCCCTGACTACCCCGGTCTCCCAAGCAGGGGACTGCAGCAGGACACGCTACAGACAGACTTGAGGCAAAACCCCAGGCTTTTCCAGCCTGCTTGGCCCCTACCCCAAGGGAGCCATGATGCAGAGAATAAGCTCTACCAAGACAGCCAGCTCCTTTGCCCTGCCCTCTGCTGAGACAATACAACCCTTTAGGGGTCACTGAGTCAGACAGGTATAGGGTGGCAACGTGATGAGTGAGGGCTGTTGGGTGGTAGGAGCAAGCAGAAGGCCTCAGGGGGTGCACGTCCCAGGAGAGGTATGGCCGCCCCTTGCCCCCCACCATTGTGCACCCAGCCAGGATGCATACTAGACCTGAAAGATGGTCCCGTTTTTCAGGAGAAGCTAGAAATTGTTTTTAGAAATACCATGGTGAAACAAAAAACAAACCCCATGCACAAGCCTTCAGACTGGATTTAGGCCACAGGTTGCTACTTTGCAACATCTGGCTTAGAGGTTAAGTGCAGATTCAGACAGACCTGGGTTCAGATGTTGGTTCTGCCCCTTGGTACCGTACCTGTGTGACCCTGGACAAGTCCCCACACCCGGGCCTCGTGGGTTTTGCAGGGCTAATGTCGCCCTCTAGAGGCTGCTGTGAGAATGAAATGAGGCGGTGCCATCTTGGCAAGGTCTTTCTCCCAGTTTCTGGGGTGGCTGGCTGCAGGCCCCCTGATGACTGCTCCCTCCCTGCCTGGTCCAGGTGTGGAAGTATCCCAAGGTGTGGGAGGGCTTCATCAAGTGCTGTCAACGCACCAAGCCCCAGAGCTTCCAGGTCATCCTGCAGCTCCCACCCCAGCAGCTGGGTGCCGTCTTTGACAAGTGCCCGGAACTCCGGGAGCCCCTGCTGGCCCACGTCCGTTCCTTCACCCCCCACCAGGTACCCCAGGGTGTGGGGTGGGTGGCCCCATGGGTCCAGCCCTGGGGGACTGGGTGGGATGGGCAGAGGGGAGCCCTGTACTGCCATGAAGGTCTGGGCCTCTGGAGGGTCAAGGACACCAAGGATCTGGGTGAGGTGGGGTGTCTCTGGGTCAGAGCTGTCCGCAACGCCCCCATCCTGCTCTTCCCCTAGCAAGCACACATCCCCAACTCCATCATGACCATCCTGGAGGCCAGCGGCAAGCAAGAGCCAGAGACTAAGGAAGCACCTGCCGGGCCCCTGGAAGAGGTGAGGGCCTGCAGCCCCCTCCCCAAGCCAGAAAGGCCCCGTCCCCTCCTCCTACCCACTCTAGCCATCTCTCTGCCGAGGCTCTACTGAAAGGAACTGGGGGTGGGGAGACAGCTGCCCCTTACTCCCTATGCCCAGTCTGCTGTCTGCCTCAGGATGGTTTGTCTTCTTTCCCACCAACCTCTTGAGAGCAGCCTAGATCCTAGGTCCCACCGTCCCTGAGCTTTTGTGTATCCCTCCCCACCCCCAGGATGACTTAGAGCCCCTGGCCCTGGCACCGCCCCCTGTCCCCCGACCCCCTCAAGACCTCATCGGCCTGCGGCTGGCCCAGGAGAAGGCCTTGAAGCGGCAGCTGGAGGAGGAACAGAAGCTGAAGCCTGGGGGAGTGGGAGCCCCCTCCTCGTCCTCCTCGTCGTTGTCCTCTTCCTCGGCCCGGCCAGGCCCTCCCCAGCTGGAGGAAGCCATTGATTTCCGGGAGGAGGGGCCTGAGTGTGAGACCCCGGCCATCTTCATCAGCATGGACGATGACTCGGGGCTGGCTGAGGCGGCACTGCTGGACTCTAGCCTTGAGGGACCCCTGCCTAAGGTAGGGACGGCGACCTCAGAGCGACAGAGGACGAGAAAGATCAGGGGCCTGGGGTTAAGTGTGTGTGCCGAGCACCCAAGGCGGGGAGGGGGCAGAAAGGGTACGGCCTGAAGAAACATTGGAGGTGGGACCACGCTGTTTTTGACCGCTCCCCATTCTCCTTTCACCAGGAAGCTGCAGCGGGCGGATTGATTTCAAAGGAAGAGCGGAGCCCCCAGACCCTCACCCCTGCCGGAGAAGACACCGTGAAGACTCCCAGCCCCACTGCTGAGGAAGCCGGGGAACCCGAGACCAAGGGGAACAGCTGACGGGGCTTGGTGGGGAAGGGGAGTGGGACTGGGAGCTCAGGGAGGCCTGGGAGGGGCTTGGCCGGCGGTGCTTTGCCTTTAAAAATTAAAAAGATCGCTGGTCTGGGGCAAGGGTGCAGTCTCTTCTCTGCCTCCGTGTCAGCTGTGGAACTGTGCAGAAGCTAGTGGGCGTGCCCAGGAGCTCCCTGGAAAACGGGAAGCCCTTCTGGCGTGCAGTTGCGCCTGCGCGGAAACCAGCTCCTTGGCCCCAGCGTCTTCGCGCGCCCTCTCCTGGTAACGGGCCGCCCCCTCCCTCAGAAACCGGCGCCGCTGGCCTAGCGGCTGCCGAATACACACAAACCAGGCGAGTGGTCTGGCCTGCCTATCTGCAAGCCTTCCTCCTAGAAGTCTGCGATCCCTTTGAACTATGGGAGACCTACCACCCGACCCTGAGCCCCCTCCTCAGCCGACCTCCAGCCGTAGGAATTCCCAGGTCTCCGAGCGGCGGCGCAGTCGGGAACACTCTAGGCCCCAGCCCACAGTCCCTGGAGAGGTGCAGCAGGTACCGCTTGACGCTCAGATCCTGCGCAGCAGTCGGGAGATGGTGTCGAACCAGATCAACCGGGGCTGGTCACAAGGGGCCAGTCTGACCCCAAATGAGAACTTTATTTTTCAGGCCGAGGAAGCCCAGCGGGGGGGCATTGAATACCCTTCCCTGAATACGGGCTTTCCCTCAGAGGTACAGCCCCAAACTTACCCGAGTGAAGGCAGGCTCCAGGCCAGCCACAACGCCAGCCTAATGCTGCAGCAGCTACAGCAGGGCAAAGGCAACCTATTCCAGCAACTGGAGTCTGCCTACCAGGAGCCCCGGGCTGACCTCTTGGGCCAGTACACCAGGTACCAGAGAGAAGACCTGCAGTTCAGCCAGGGCACCCAGCATGGGCCCTACCTACGGGATGACCCTGTGCTCCAGTTCTCGCCCTCTGAGCTGGGCTTCATGCCCTTCAATGTGGAGGTGCCTGAGCCAGACCCTCGAGAGCTGGCAGTGCAGAACGCCAAGGCCTACCTGCTGCAGACCAGCGTCAATTGCGACCTCAGCCTGTGAGAATGGGGCCCCGGAGTGGGGAGAGGGAGGGGCCCAGGCAGGGAGAAGCCCCAGGCAAGGCCCTGCCTCAGGCCTGGGGCCTCAGACGAGATTGCTCCTCATTGAGAACCAGCGACCACTCTGGGGGCCTCTAACTCAGCTTAGGAGTCGGGGAATAAATACTAACAATAGCTAGCATTTACTTACCAGACACTGTGCCAGCACTTCACACAGAAACATCTGGTTCTCATGTCTGAGATTAGTACATCTTCTGTTCCTATTTTACAGGAGAGGAAACAGACACAGAGGAATTAGGTCCCATATCCAAAATAACACAGCTAAGATGTGGCAGAGCCAGGATTTCAACACAAGTGATTTGGCTCCTGAGGCCCTTTTATCCACTAAAATTTCCTGCCTGAGGAAGGCACTTGCCAAGGCCACTTAGCTGCAGTCATAACACACCTCTCAGCCCCCTATCACATCCTCATGAAGCTGACACTCTAGTGGGAGAGTAGACAATAAATATAATAAGGTATAAGGTGATGATAAGAGCTAAGGTGAGCAATAAGGCAGAGTAAGGGGGATAGGGAGGGGATATTAAATAGTGAGGTCAGGGAAGGCCTCTCTGAGGAAGTGACACTTGATCAGGGACCTGAAGGAGGTAAGGGAGAGCATCTTGCAGGTAATTGGAGGGAGAGTTGTCCAGATACGGAACACAGTGAGCTTCAAGGCTTTGAAGCTTGCCGTGTTTGAGGAACAGCAAGGAGGCTGGTGTGACTGGAACCAAGGGAGGAAGAGAGGAAGTGAGAGAAGAAGAGTTTGAAGTAACAGGTCTTTCTAAAGCACAAAGCTGACTCCCATTCCTCCTATGCTCAGAGCCTGCTGTGGCTCACCAGTGCCCTCAGGAGAAGGTTCAGGCTCCTCATAACAGCCTTCAAGGCCCTGTATGATTCAGCCCCTTCTCCCTCTCCAAACTTCATCTTTAGTCAGCTCCTACCTCAGATCCTAGAATCTAGCCAAAATTAACCTCCAGCTCTTCCCCAATAGTACCCAGCCCTCAGGAGCTTCAAGGTCTCTTATTGTAAAGCCCTGGCCAAAGTCTCACTCCTCTTTACCCTTCCCAGTTCAATGATGGCCCTCCACCACACCCAGGACTGCTGCCAAAGGGTTTGCACACTGAAGAGGGCTAGACATACATGTTTTGAAATCAGGCTAACCTGGTTTTAAATCCTGGCTGTGTTACCACTGTGTGACCTCATGACCTCAACTTTTCTAAGCCTCAGTTTCTTCATCTGGAGAGTGGGGATCGTAATTGTTCCTCAGATGTATGATTGTGGTGAGAATTCAACGTTGCTGTCAAGTGCCCAGCACAGTGCCTGACTCAGGTGAATGGAAGCCATGATGATACTGTTATCACTCCAGCCTCCTTTCCTGCCACAGCCCCTCTTCCTCACTCTACTCCAGACCTCCTCAGTGTTCCTCCAACATGCCAGGCACACCCTCAGCTCAAGGCCTTTGCGCTCCATTCTCAACCATATCATCTGCAAACCATGACAGTTTTGCTTCTTCCTTTCTAACTCTTTTACCTTTTCTTTTTCATGTTGGATTGCATTGGCTGGGACCTCCAGTGCAGTATTATATAGAAGTGGTGAAAGAAGGCATCTTCATTTCCAATCTCGGGAGAAATATTCAGTCTTTTACCATTACGTTTGGTGTGTGCTGCAGGTTACTTGTGGCTCCCCTTTATAAGATTATAAAACATTACATTCTATTCCTAGTTTGCTAGGTTTTTAAAAATCATGAATGGGTGTTGAATGTTATCAGTTTCTCTGCACCTATTGAGGTGATCTTACATATCTCCTTTAACATGTTAATGTGCTGAATTATATTTTTTTTCCTCTTTTTCTAATATCAGTTCAGTCTTGCATTCCTGTTATTAGCCAAATTTAATCACGGTGTGTCATCCTTTTGAGAATGCTGGATACCACTTGCTAATATTTTGCTTAGGATTTCAGCATCTGTATTTCTAAATGAGAATGACATGGAATTTCCCTTTCTCCTAGTTTCCTTGAGTTTTGGTATCAAGATTATGTTAGACTCATAAAATGTCTCAGGGCCTATGCATATGCTGTTCCTTCTGACTGAAATACTCTTCCTTCCAGTATTCACGTAGTATGCCCCCTCCCTGGCCTCCCTATTTAAAATTGTAAACCATCTCCTATCCCTGGCATTCCCAGTCCCCATTCCCTGCTTTGTCTCCGTATAAATTACCACCCCCAACACACTATATATTTTGCACATTTGGTTAATATGTCTCCATCACCAGACCATCAGCTCCACCAGGGCAGGGAGCTTTTCTCTTCCCTGTGTCCCCAGAGCCAGGCACAGGGCCAGAAACACAGCAGCAAGCTCAGTAAGCTGAGTGAGCGATGTCCCCCACCTCCCATTCCCCTCTCCCGGAGGCAGGTATGAGCACCTGGTGAACCTGCTGACCAAGATCCTGAACCAGCGGCCCGAGGACCCCTTGTTCCTCCTGGAGTCGCTGAACCGCACCACTCAGTGGGAGTGGTTCCACCCCAAGTTGGACACGCTTCGGGACGACCCGGAGATGCAGACCACCTATGAGATGGCCGAGAGGCACAAGGCGCTGTTCAGCCAGAGCGGCGGCGGCGAGGGCGAACAGGAGATGGAGGAGGAGGTGGTGAGTGAAGCGGTGGGGAGGGGCGCACGGCGGAAGAGCGGTGGTGGCCCGGGTTTAGGCACAGCTCCTGCTAATGCCTGGAGGGGAGGGAGCGCACAGCACCACCCAGAAACACACGCGATTTCAGTCCAGAGTGTGGGTCGGGGACCAGGTCACAGAGGTCCTTGAACGCCAGGCTAAGGGGCTTGGGCTTTCTCCTGAGACCACTGGGGCGCCATGGGAGGGTTTGAAGCAGAGGAAAGGTTGGCCAGCTCTGCTTTGTAGAAAGCTGACTCCAGCGCCACATGGAGGTGGAGGCTGATTTCTCCTACCATCCCTTACTCCTTTCTGCAAATAACTGCTCTGTGGACGTTTTCTGTGAAACCCACTGACTCCTGGAGTCTCTCAACACTGAATTTGCCTCCTATCCCCCGGACTCAGTTTCCCCTTTTGCAAGTTGAGACCCGCTGAGAACTCTTTCACCCATGATTGATTAACATTCTACTATCCTCAGAATATTTAATTCCACGATTCTGTTTCCAGCATTGGACGACGGCTTAAAATTTGGCTGAAATGTTCTTTCACTCGTTTAAGAAACATTTGTTGGAGAACTCTTTATCATAATTCTGACACCTCCTAGGCGCCCGCCCCCCACCCACCCACCCAGCTAAGAGCTTTAGGAGTGTGGGCTCGTTTCCTCCCTGAAACAACCTTGTAAGGCAAGTGCCATTTATTATTCCTATTTGTGGAGGAAGGATTTAGAGGGCTCGAAACTAGAAAAGACAGAACTAGGAAGGCAGGACCATGTCCTCCAAAGCCCGGGCTATCACCTCTGCCATCTCTGCTGATGCTGTTGGTCTGTGCTCACGTTTTATGCTTCTGAAATTCTAGGACTCTGGAGACAGTAGGGTGGGATGGTGAGAGAACTGGAAACGACAATCTGACCAAGGAATGAGCCCTTGGGTGAGCAGAGCGCAGGTCGGAATCCAAGTCTTAGACATGAGGAACAGTCTTACCTGAGAATATGGTTTTAAATTTCAGATCAGCAGTCTCTCCTTGGGAGGCCGCACCCCCTTAGAACTGCACCCTTCCTCCCCCACACCTCCAGGTCGCACCCTTACCTAACGCAAGTCCCTGTCGGCCCCGCCTCCTTAGAACGCTGTGCCTCTAGAGGCTCCACCCGCTTAGAATTCCACAGCCCTGAGGCTCCGCCCCCTTAAAATTCAATCCTGAGGGAGGCTCCGCCCTCTTCGAACGCTTGGTCCCTAGAGGTCCCACCCCTTTAGAACTTGGAGCTGGAGGTTTTTTGGTTTTGGTTTTGGTTTTGGTTTCGTTTTTTTTTTTTGGTTCGTTTTTTTGAGCTGGAGTTTTTAATATGAGGAGGTCTGTAGAAGGGCAAAATTGTGGGCGTTTGTGGCCTGTGCATGTTTCTAGGAAGAGACTCAAATCCATGATTCAGCATTTTGTATTTGTTTTTCTGTCTGAGGGGAGGAAGGGCTCTCATTTCTCTCATTTTCTATTTCTTCCAAATGCAAAGAATTTCTGTTTCTTCCATGATCCCCGACAGCATTTATGGAAAAATCCATCCTTTCTCCTGCTTTGAAAATGCCACCTCTACCATTTATTTACACCGGTACGGACTCCAGTCTGTTTCTGGAGTCCCTATTTTGTGCCTTGCTCTGTAGATGGCTTTCTGCTCTGGGACTCTCCTGCTTGTTGTGTACAACCGCTGCATAGCAGGTTTGGCTGTTTGGTAGCATAAGGCTCCCCATCACTGCACCTCTGTTTTGAAAAGTTCCTGACTATCCTCACATTTATAGTTTTAAACTAACTTTAGTATTATTCTTGTACTTGTTTGACAACACAGATCACTTTAAGACAGGAAATAGTTGTCGCAGAAATGAAGACAAGTGGCTTAGAGAGATAGTTTTTCTCACACCTAATAGGTGCAAGCAGTCTAGGGCTGGTAAGGTGGCTCCCCAGTGAAGGGGCACTGAGGGCTTTCTTCCCTCATCCCTCCCCTCCACTCCACCCAAACCAAGAAAGCCGTTTTCTGCATCACAGAAGCCTGGGTATAAATCCTATTTCTGGGGAATTCCCTGGCAGTCCAGTGGTTAAGACTCCGTTTCCACTGCAGGGGGCTTAGGTTAGATCCCTGGTCAGGGAACTAAGATCCCACATGCCGCGCGGCGTGACCAGAACATAAGAAAAATAAATAAATCCTATCTCTGGCCAAGGCAGTCAGTAAGGCTTACTTTGGGCTACAAGTGCTTGATTAAAATGGCGCAAGCAGTTCAGCAAAACATTTCATTACTTCACTTTGCCAAGAGTGAGTAGAGTTGGGGCAGTGTCTCTGTGAGATCGTGAAGACTCCCAGCTCTTTCCTCCCCTCTGTTCTGCCTTCATCACCTTGATGTTTGGTCCTTGAGTTTGTCATTTTATGTTTGAAAAATGACTGCTACAGCCTCGGACGTCATATCTCCACACCAGTGGCCCCAAAAGAGAGGGGACGCTCTTCACCGTATGTCTCCCCCTTTTTCCCTTTCCTTTCTTTCTTTCTTCCTTCCTTCCTTCCTTTTCTTTCTTTCTTTCTTTCTCTCTCTCTCTTTCTTTCTTTCTTTCTTTCTTTCTTTCTTTCTTTCTTTCTTTTCTTTCTTTTTTTTGGCTGAGCCACGTGGCTTGTGGGATATTAGTTCCCCGATCAGGGATTGAGCCCAGGCCACAGCAGTGGAAGTGCTGAGTCCTAACCACTGGACTACCAGGGAATTCCCTCCCCCTTTATTTTTTTAAACAAGGGGAGCAAGGGAATTCCCTGGCGGTCCAGTGGTTAAGACTCTGCCCTTTCACTGCTGAAGGTACAGGTTCAATCCCTGGTTGGGGAACTAAGATCCCTCAAGCCATGCAGTGTGACCCCCCAATAAATAAATAAATAAATAAATAAATAAATAAATAAGTACATCCATCCATCCATCAATCAATCAATCAGGGGAGCAAAAGTTTCCCAGGAGCCCCTCAGAAAACCTCTGCTTGCGTCTTATTGGCCAGATTGGGTCACATAACCATCCCTTGACTGCAAGGGGCGCTGGGAAGGCGACTGTGGAGAAGGCAAGCAGTGGAGAGGGGGGTTGAGGATGATGCCATCTGCCGTCGAACCCGAGGGCAGGAATGTAGCTGGGCCCCAGGCCAAGCTGGTATTCAGGGGTCTCAGTGCCCATATCTCACCTCTGCTCCTCTCTCTCCCCACCTCACACGGCAGCATACAGCTGCCCCACAGTTCCTGAATTTTTTTTTTTTTTAATTCATCTAGTTGCCACTAGGAAATCTTTTCTCCCAGATCATAGATAGGATCTCCCTGGAAACTGGGAGAAAGAAAGAGGAAGGAAGATTCTGACCACAGTTAATAGAGGAATTAAGGAGTAGGGACTAAGAATATGACCTCTGGAGCCAGACCAACCCGGGTTTAAACCCAGCCATCCCAAAGAAGTAATTTCTAGGCAGGGAATCGCCAGATGTACTTTCTCTCCACCCAGTTACAATTGCAGAGGTAGAGAAGGAGAGCCTAATCTGCCATTTTTGAGCAGTTGTCCTCACTTGCTCCAATCACCAGTGGCCAGAAGGCAGGGTGATATCATTTAATCACGGTTGGTGAGGCCATTCCATTGCCAAGTGGGTGGAAGACATTACCAGAAAGAGGGTGATGGCCATTGGCTCATGGGCCAGGCACACACCCCAAAGAGAGTTTTCTATGCTCATTCCCTTATCTTCCCTGCTGGCAGCACAGTGAGTCTTGGGTTTAAGTTTTGACCCTGTCCCCGAGTTGCTGGTGTCAATATCAATTAGGCAGACAAGCTTTATTTATTTATTTGGTTGCGTGGGGTCTTAGTTGTGGCAGGCAGGCTCCTTAGTTGCAGCTCCAGGAATCCTTAGTTGCGGCTCGCCGACTCCTTTAGTTGTGGCATGTGGGCTCCTTAGTTGTGGCATGCGAACCCTTGGTCGTGGCATGCACGTGGGATCTAGTTCCCTGACCAGGGATCAAACCCGGGCCCCCTGCATTGGGAGCGCGGAGTCTTATCCACTGTGCCACCAGGGAAGTCCCCTAGGCAGACAAGCTTTTGCACTGTGTTTAAGACTGAGGGCAGGGAATTCCCTGGTGGTCCAGTGGTTAGGACTTCACACTTCCACTGCAGGGGAAGTGAGTTCAATCCCTGGTCAGGGACCTAAGATCCCACAAGCTGGACTGCATGGCAAAAAGAAAAAAAAAAAAGATTGAGGGCAACTGCCAGAATCACTTTCAAAATAACAATTCTCCTCCTATAGAGTAGGAGTCAGGGTGTGCCGTTTCAAGCTGAGATAACAAACAGCCTGGGCTTCCCTGGTGGTGCAGTTGTTAAGAATCTGCCTGCCAATGCAGGGGACACAGGTTTGAACCCTGGTCTGGGAAGATCCCACATCCTGCGAAGCAACTAAGCCCGTGTGCCACAGCTACTGAGCCTGCGCTCTAGAGCCCACAAGCCACAGCTACTGAAGCCCATGATCTGCAACAAGAGAAGCCACCGCAATGAGAAGCCCACGCACCACAAGGAAAAGTAGCCCCCGCTCGCTGCAACCAGAGAAAATCCCGCATGCAGCAACGAAGACCCAATGCAGCCAAAAAATAAAAATAAATAAACATTTAAAAAACAAACAAACAGCCAAACAATCTCAGTGACTTAACACCACACAGTTTATTTCTCACTCACACTACCTGCCCAACCAGGCTTGGTAAGGGGTCTTGGCTTATCACACTTGAGCTGGAGGGTGATGGAAGTGCCACTGTAACACAGGCTTCCACAGTTGCAGAGCAGGAAAAAGAAGGCAGAGCAAAACCACATTGTTTCTTACAGCTCCTGCCTGGGTATGACCCGTGTCCCTTTCACTGCCATTTCAAGAACATGGTCAGAACAAGTGACAGGGCCACTCCTGAATGCAGTGGGGTGGGGGTGGGAACGTATAATCCTCCTGTGGACAGGGACTTCAGGCATTTGTGAACAGCGGAGCAGTCTGGCAGGCATGGGAAGAGGATGCAATAATTGTTCCTTTTAACACTGTGTTGTTCATAAATGGAGCTTGTAAGAAAATGGGAATGCAGTATATACCTTTAGGAAAAGCCTCAGTATGCTTGTCCCCAAATCTTTTACATCAACTGCACGATTTAGGCATCATCGTTCCTTGGCACACTTACCCCTGCATCTCAGTGGCCAAAAACGGTGGCATGAGCAGCTGGGTTACAGAGTCGTTTCACTCTGTAGACTCTAGAAAAGTCAGGCTGGGGAGCAGCGCTTCAGCCTGGTTCCCTCTGCCTTCCGCCCCGCCCTCTGCAGGCGGAGACGGCCGTGCCCAACATCATGGAGAAGGCCTTCTACTTCGAACAGGCCGGCGTGGGCCTGAGCTCAGACGAGAGTTTCCGCATCTTCCTGGCCCTGAAGCAGCTAGTGGAGCAGTGGCCCATCCACACCTGCCGCTTCTGGGGCAAGATCCTGGGGCTCCGTCGCAGCTACCTGGTGGCTGAGGTGGAATTCCGGGAGGGCGAGGAGGAGGTGGAGGAGGAGGAGGTGGAGGAGGTGATGGAGGGCGGCGAGGTCATGGAGGCGCACGGCGAGGAGGAGGGCGAGGAGGGCGAGGAGGACGAGGAGAAGGTCACCGACGTCATCCCCAAGCCCACGTGGAAGCCGCCGCCCGTCGTCCCCAAGGAAGAGAGCCGAAACGGCACCAACAAGTACCTGTATTTCGTGTGCAACGAGCCGGGCCAGCCGTGGGTGAGGCTGCCCCACGTCACGCCGATCCAGATCGTGCAGGCCCGCAAGATAAAGAAGTTCTTCACTGGCTTCCTGGATGCGCCGGTCATCAGCTACCCGCCCTTCCCGGGCAACGAGGCCAACTACCTGCGGGCCCAGATCGCCCGCATCTCGGCCGCCACACACATCAGCCCCCTCGGCTTCTACCAGTTCGGCGAGGAGGAGGGCGACGAGGAGGAGGAGGGCGGTGCCGGGCGCGACTCTTACGAGGAGAACCCCGACTTCGAGGGCATCCCGGTCCTCGAGCTGGTGGACTCCATGGCCAACTGGGTGCATCATACGCAGCACATCCTGCCACAGGTGAGGGCTGGACTCCAGCCTCCCCGCGGGTCGTAGCGCCAGGTGTGACTCCAAAATAAGACAGCAAGCACCTGCTCGGCAGCTAGGCATTGTGCTCAGTAATATTCATTCATCCATTCCTTCATTCATTCAACAGATATTGGTTGACAGTCCCCTGTCAGAAACCTTTGGGGCCAGATGCACCTTGGAATTCTGAATTTTTCAGATTTTAAAAAGGTGACAGGAATTCCCTGGTGGTCCAGTGGTTAGGACTCAGTGCTTTCACTTCCGGGGGGTGGGGGGGGGCCTGGGTTTGATCCCTGGTCGGGGAACTGAGATCCCACAAGATTCCTGGTGCGGCCAAAAAAAACAGTACTTACAAAAATAAGAGTACTTTAAAAAAATAAATAAAAATAAAGGTGACACACACACTAAAAAAGTGACACAGTGCACATACTATATATTACGCAACATCTCAAGCAGGGGCTGGGGCTGCAGCCTGTATTCAAAGGCATCATTATTTCTGCAGCAAAACTGAAGAGCTTCTGATCACTCAGGTCAGGGTTTCTGCCAAATGACTTATGAAAAAATTTTTGGTTTTCAAAGCTTTTCAGGTTTTGGAATTGTGGATAAGGGATGGTGGACCTGCATTTATTGAATGCCTAGTGTGTCTGAACTTTACATACATTTATTCATTCACTCAAGGCAGCACCTGCTGTGTGCTAGGAACTTTTTATTCATTCATTTATTCAATAAACATTGATTGACTCCACAATGTTTTATTGAATCCAAATAACTGCTTCTGAGATTGGTACAATGGTCATTCGCATTTCATAGTTGCTGAAACTGAAGTCTGCTACATGCTCTGCACTTAGGTTCACTCGTTCATTCAACAAACATTTATTGCTCTTCAGTACCCCCTGCAACCCAGCAACAATCCAATGAGAGAGGCGCCCATGACACCCCCATTTCGCAGATGAGCAAACAGAGGATCATATGGGCTGCCAAATGTCAACTCCACAAGGGCAGACATGGGGGGGTTTCTTTTCTCAAGGACACATATCCAGCACCGAGAGCAGTGCCTGTATATGGTAGGTGCTCCTTAAATATACAGTAAATGAATGGATGAATGGATGAACAGATGGAGGCCACAGAGCCTGAGAGAGGCAGGAGTCCGCATCTCACTGCTGCAGCTCTCAGCCCATTCTCCCCTCACCTCCTACCTGTGCGACTAACCTTGTCCTTCTACCCACTTCTGGGTCCCTGAGAACAGGACCTGTCCCCAGTACACTGCCTGGTCCTTCACCTCCTCCCAGAGTACAGGCGGGGCTCTGTGCCCTGGGGGTACCACCTGACCTCCTCCCCACCTCCAGGGCCGCTGCACTTGGGTGAACCCTTTGCAGAAGACGGAGGAGGAGGAGGAGCTGGGGGAGGAGGAAGAGAAGGCAGATGAGGGGATAGAGGAGGTGGAGCAGGAGGTCGGGCCCCCGCTGCTGACGCCACTCTCAGAAGATGCAGGTAACAGCCCTCACTTCACACACAGCTCTGGTGGAGACTGGGAGAAAGGGAGGGGCAGCGAGACTGGTGGCGGGGGGTACCTCTGTGAGCTTTGGTTGTGTTCTCATCTATAAAATGGGCATCCCATGGGGTTATAGGAATGTGTCCATCTTGTGAACCTTGTGTGGCACATGGCAATGGTCCAGATGGTGAGATATGGTCTTTTGAGTCCCATATGGGTTTGGGGAGGGGGAGAGATAGCTAGGGAGGCCTCCCCAGAGGAGGCAAGACTTGAGCTGGATTTTGGAAGACTGGACAAGAATTTCCTGAGGTGGGGATCTCAGGCATCTGAAGGAAGAAAGGAGAGGCTGAGAGTGGGCGAGCGAACAGAGTCTGGATGTGGACCCCGATTTCCGTGAGCCTGGAGCCTGTGCCCTGTCCTCTGATCCCTGGTCCAAACTGATGGCCAACCTCGAAGGAGAATCACAGTAGCTCCCCTGTCCCCTGAGCCTCAGGGCTCACTGCCACCCTACAAAGGAGGTGAGATAAGTGTCTCCCTTCCCGGGTGCGGTCACTGAGGCTCAGACAGGTGAAGTGGCTTCCTAGGGCCACACAGCGAGAGAGTGGTCAGAGCCAGGGCTCAAACACTGAAGCCAATGCTGTCAGCCCCACATGCCCTTCCTTGTCCTCCCTCTTTGTTCCCTCTCTTCCTCCTCTCTACCTTCCCTCCAGGGGGCTGTGCAGGGCAGGGGAAGCTGCAGCCTGGCCTCTGACCTCCCTGCTGCTCTCTGCTCCCCCACAGAAATCATGCACATGTCACCCTGGACCGCCCGCCTGTCCTGCAGCCTCAGCCCGCAGTACTCCGTGGCTGTCGTGCGCTCCAATCTCTGGCCAGGGGCCTATGCCTACGCCAGTGGCAAGTAGGTCTTCTCCTAGTGCCTCCCAGCAGAGGGCGCCGCTACAACTTCATCAGAGCCAGGCCGGGTGGGGCAACTCACCAGGGTGGGCAGACATTGGGACAGCTCCCTTCAGGAAGCCCCCAGGGGCTAACCTCCCTCACTCAGCTCCCAGGGGTCCCACTAGGGCTAAAACGAGAAATCCCATACCGAGTGTGTGAGCCCCTGGGATGAAACAATGGAAGGTCAGGAAGGGGAAGGAACTAACTCAGGGATCGCACTGCCTGGGCAGTATTCAAACCTGGATACCTTGGCCCCTTGGCCCAGGCTTTCCTGCTGTCTGAGGCATGGAGCCAGACAGGACTCAGATGTCCCCTTTGGGGTGGCCTTGATGGGCAGAGTCTCATCTCTGGGGAAGCTAACTCCTTCCCTGGGCCTCCTCCACAGTTCTTCCAATCTGAAGGATCTTCTCTCTAAGGGCACAAATCTTCCCCACCAGGATCCCCCACCAGCTGTTCCCAAAAGATTGGCAGGTGGAAGTCACTCCCACATCCTCCCACCCTGGCTACACACTCGAGACAAGTCCCTCAGCCTCTCACCAGGCACATCCCAGCTTTTCTGCTCAGCCACTAGAGAGCGCAGCCTGCAGTCACGGGGCATGCACTTACGGGCTCTGTCCACCAGATGGCATGACGGTTTTTCAAAGCTTTTCCCTTTCCGTATCAGTGAACAGCCTGCGCTGTATTCGATACTATGCTTCACAGTCAAGGTGGGATTTTACATCTTCTTGATAATTTAACCACATTCTTGACAATTTCTTTTTCGCCTCCAGAAGCATGGAAGAGGTATGCTTGCTTTTGCCAGCGCCCTTCTTCTGGCCACACCCTAACTTGCCAGCATCCCTCTGAAAGCAAAGGATCCAAACTTGGAGCTCCACTCACCCACCCATCCTCCAACCCCCACTTACCCAACCAACCATCCACCCTCCCATCCACCACCCAACCATGCATCCATCTCGCCACTTTTTTTCTTTATAAAAGACTCTTGAATGTCACCGTTTACCAGCTGTACGCTGGGCCCCAAGTACTTTGTTCAAAAAGCAGATATGGATCCGACTCTGGGAGCAGGCAGAGGAAGCATAGGTGTTAGATGTACATCAAGCCTCACCCTCACTCACCCCCTTACCCCCATGAAATATCCTGTTACAAACTAAGAGAAGTACCACTGGGGAGAGTGGAGGGACCAATGGCAGCTCATACCTGTCATGTCTTGAGGGGATCAAGGAAGGATTCCTGGGAAAAGCAGCCTTGATCGGAAATCTCTGGGGGAAAAAAAGAAGTAACTAGGGGAAAAGCAGGCAGAAGGACATTCTAGACCAGAGCTTCCCAAACTGTGAATGGGTAGGACTCACCAGGGGCTCTGGTTAAAGCTCAGGTTCTGGTCACCTGGGTCTGGGTTGGAGCACAAGACTCTGCCTTCCTAGCAAGCACAACCTCCTGGGTGAGGCTGCTGGTTCCTGGACCCCAGGAACCAGGGCTGGCAGAGGTCAGGAGCTTCCAAAGAAGCAGTGTATTTGAAGGCTCCGAGGAAGAGTCGGAGGAAAATGATTCTCGAGGGAACAGCAAGGCTATGAAAATAAGATCAAATCCAAACTGCTCCCCGTGGCAAACTCTGCCTCTCTCCCTGTCTCTTAGTCCGCTCCCTTTCCCCCCATCTACTCCTCTTTCCTTCTCCCATTAAAATTCTGGGGAGAGGTGAATTGGTGGGCCTGGGATGCAACCAATTATGCCCTTGTTTATTATCAGTCTCCTCTCTCTAGAATGTAGGTACCACAGCACGGATTCTTGTCTAATTTGTTCACTGCTAGGTTCCCATATCTAGACCAGTGCTGGTCAATATAAACAAAATATGAGCCACATATGTCATTTTAAATGTTCTTGCAGCCACATTCAAGAAATAAAAATAAACAGGCAAAATTCATTTTAATAATGTATTTAACCCCAAATATGCTAAACATTCTCATTACAACATGAAATCAATAATGTAAACATTATTAACGAGCTAGTTTACACTCTTTTTTTCATACTAAGTCTTCAGAATCTGGGGTGAAGTTTACACTCACAGTACCTCTCAATTCGGGTACTAAATTTTCATCAGAAATACTTGACCTGTATTCAGATTTCACAACACCTACAGTTGAAAAAGTAGATTCATGTACCCAGGTTGTCCCAGACATACTTAGATGTCTTCCAATAAATGAAGTATCAGTTTTATTGTTTAAATTTAATTAAAATTAATTAAAATTAAATAAAATCCACTCCAACAACAGTAGAACACACATTCTTTTCAAGTGCATATGGAACATTCCCCAGGATAGACCAAATGCTAAGCCATAAAACAAGTCTCAATAAACTTAAAAGGATTGATCATATAAAATTTCTTCTCTTACCACACTGGAATGAAATTAGAAATCAGTAAAAGAAGGAAATGTGGGAAATTCACAGGTATGTAGAAATTAAACCACAGAGTCCTAAATAATCAATGGGTCAAAGAAGAATCCACAAGTGAAATTTGAAAATTAAATAAAATTAGAAATTCAGTTCTTCAGTCTCACCACATTTCAGGTGCTCAACAGCTACATGTGCTGTTAGACAGTGCAGCTCTAGACAAGACCTGGCACTTAGTAGGTGCTAAGTGAATACTGAAACAAATGAACAGAGAAACCTGGTGGGCACATTCCACTCTACCACACATAACTTTGCAGGCATGCCATGCCTAGGCTGGGTCCCACCTTTAACAAAAGTCCAGGCCGGGGTCTTTGAGGGAGGATTTCCCAGCATCTCTCTGCCCCTCCAGGAAGTTTGAGAACATCTACATCGGCTGGGGCCACAAGTACAGTCCTGAGAATTTCAACCCGTCCCTGCCAGCCCCTGTTCAGCAAGAGTACCCCAGCAGCCCGGAGATCATGGAGATGAGCGACCCCACGGTGGAAGAGGAGCAGGCCCTCAAGGCTGCCCAGGAGCAGGCCCTGGCAGCCGCGGAGGAAGAGGAAGAGGATGAGGAGGAAGATGAGGATGAGGACCAGGATGACTGAGGCCCCAGAGCCCCCTTCCTCAAGCAGGTAGAGAGCAGGCTTTCCCTTATACATAGTTTTAGCTTGTTGTTTTTCACTGTTGGTTTGCTTTCTGCCCCTAGAGAGCAGGGGTAGAAGAGGAAGGCAGCTGCTCTAAATAAAATGTCCTCAGGGCATTCCAGCAGAGTCACTCATTCATTTGTTCACCACATTTGTTGACATGGCCTCCAAGTCAGGACTGTGGCACTTTGCTAGGAACACAGACATTGCCCGGCATAGTCTCTCCCATCTGTTCATTTATTCATTCATCTGGCCATCAAACAACTATTGAAGTGCCCCGGGTCAACCCAGCCCTGTGCTGGGAACACAGCGTCGACCCAGTGGCCCCAGATCTGCTTTCCAGGGGCTCACACTCTACAGGAGAGACAGACACGTTCCCTAGGCAATGACAACCCAGATAGGGGAGCCCAGAGGACTGACAGAGCTCCTGAGCTGGCTCATAAATGGGCAAAAACAGAGTGGTAGGGCATTCCAAGCAGAGGGAACAGGGCATTCAAAGACGCAAGGGCAAGAGAGAGTGTGTTGTGTTGGGGTAGATTCTCAAACCTCATTTTTGGGACATGGTGTGAGGAGTCAGTGGTGAGAAATGAGGCTGGAAAGAGAGGTTGGCAGGAACAGATTACCCAGGGCTGAACTTTGTCTTGAGAGCCTAGGCAGGCCACAGATGGGCTTTGAACAGGGCAGGGTCCTGATCATATTCATGCTTTAGAAAGACCTCTCTAGATGCCAAGTGGAGGGCAGATAGAGGGGTGAGACAGGAGTCTGGGAGAGCAGAGACAAGGCTGATACAGGGAGGGCCCAAGCAGGAGAGGAAGAGTTTAGACCAGGGCTGCACAGAGGAAGGGACTGGAACAGGGGAATTCAGGTGACAGAATGCAAAAGACTTGGGGACTGGAATCAGGGAGTGAAGGGAAATGGCAGAAGTCTAGGGAGACACTGAGTTCTGCAGCCTGGTGACTGGAGGGGATGTCAGTGCCAGCCCTAAAATGGGGACACAGGATAGGAGCAGGATTTGGAGTAAGATGTCAATTTCATTGCAGGACTTGTTGAGTGTGAGATGCTTCTGGGACATTCCAGTGAGAAATCTGGGAGGCGATTGAATAAGTGGGTCTAGGAAGATCTGTGATGGGGGCAGGGTGGTGTCAGAAGAAGTGAGGGGCACTGGCTATTAGGGGGCTGATGGGATCAGGAAGAGATTTTGGGTTACTAGTGGATTATTGGGACACTGGGGGCATTGCAGGGATTAATAAAATTTTGGTTGGTGTCGGAGGACCGAGTGAGATTGTTGAAGATTGTGGAGTTATGGAGATACATAGGAGGTTGGTGGGAAATGTGGAGATGTTTGGTGTTAGTATTAATCAGTAGTGGGTTAGATGAAGTCCTTGGAGTTTTATGGAGGCAATGGAGATCACTGGGATTTGCGGGATCATCAGGGGTGGGGAGGAATGGTTGGAGATGCTGTGGCCAGTCGGGGACTTTAAGATGTAAGTGGGAAACACCGGAGGGTGTATGTTGGGAGTCTTCGGGAGACTCCAGGGTCACCTGGAGTGACCAGGTGACGTCATGGGAAGGACAAGGTTTGGATGAGGCCTTCTCTTGAGGGTACTCCCGTTGCTAGGCAAACGGTTCCCAGAGCGCTGTTGCTAGGGACCTGTGCTCTTTTGATGGCCACGCCCCTTTCCCTACGGGCCCCGCCCCCACAGCCAACCACATCGGCCGCAGGCACGAAGGCCGCGCCCACCTTGTAGCCCCGCCTTCAGGCCTGAACCGTTACCGGAGCGACGGCTGGAGCTCGTCCCGCCTCCCTACCCTGTTGCCAATCGAAGAGGCGTTGCCCGGGCGACGACACCACCTCTTCCGGTGCGGATCCCCGGCTTCCGGCAGGGGGCCCGGCGGCAGGCGGCTGTCCGGCGGCAGCGGGGCCCTGGGCTGGGGTGGGGGTCGCCCAAGATGGCGGCGGGCGGCGCGGAGGGCGGCTCGGGCCCCGGCGCTGCCATGGGGGATTGTGCGGAGATCAAGTCGCAGTTCCGCACCCGCGAAGGCTTCTACAAGCTGCTCCCCGGCGACGGCACCGCTCGCAGGTCGGGTCCGGCTTCCTCCCAGACCCCGGCGCCGCCCCAGCCGCCGCAGCAGCCCCTGCCCGGCCCTGCCTCCACCTCCGGCCCCGGTGCTGCGGGCCCCGCGCCGTCCCCTCCGCCCGCAGGCCCAGGGCCCGGGCCCGCGCTGCCTGCGGTGCGCCTCAGCCTCGTGCGCCTGGGGGAGCCCGACGGCGCCGGGGCCGGGGAGCCTCCCGCCACGCCCGCAGGGCTGGGCGCTGGGGGAGACCGCGTCTGCTTCAACTTGGGCCGCGAGCTCTATTTCTACCCGGGCTGCTGTCGCCGCGGGAGCCAACGGGTGAGCGGCCCGCATCGTGGGGCCCTGGGTGCTGGCTAAGAGGATGGGGATCCCTGAGGTGATTCACAAGTGACAGGAGAGTCCCTGAATGATAGGGGACCCTGAGATAGGCATCCTACATGTGACGGACATCTTAAGGGGAAAGGATTCTTGGAGGCAATACAGGATTCTAAAAGGTGATGGGAGGCTCCCTGGGTGCTGGCCATCCTGGAGGTGATGGGAAACCTCGAGATCATGTGAGATCCCGAGGTTATGCGTGAGGGTCCTGGGATGGTGACTATTCTGGAGGTGATGGGGAATCCGAGATGGTATGGGGTGCTCCAAGGTGCTGGCTGGCAGGCATTTTCAGGTGATGGGAAATGCAGGCTCAGAAGTGATGGAGAGCCCAGGGGTATTGCTGTCTGGGGGTGTTGGGGGGACTTGGGGAGCCCAGAGGTGAGGAGGATTCTGGAAGTGATGGGGGCTTAGAGGTAATAGGGATCCTGAAGGTGAATGGGATCCTAGAGAAACTTGGGGTCCTGGAGGTAATGAGGGTGCTGGAGGAAATGAGAATCTCAGAGCTGATGGGAGATCTGGAGATAATGACATCCCAGAGGGAACATCCTCAGGTGTGATGGGTGTCTCTAAAGTGATGTCAGTCCCAGAGGACATGAGACCCTTGGAGTTTATGGTGGTCCCCAGAAGTGATGGGGATCCTGAGAGCCCAGAGGTGATGAAGGCACCTAAAATTTGGGGGACCATGAGGTTTAATGGGTCCCTGAACTGTGATGGGGATTCTGAGATTTAAGGACTCCAAAGTGAGGAGAATCCTGGGACATTGGACTTTAGAATTCTGGGGATTGGGTGATCCTGAGTTTTGAGGGTCTTGGAATATAGTGGTGCTAAGACCCAGGGGAGTTGCTGAAATTTTAGAAAGGAATTGGAGCTCAGGGACTACAGGGACCCTGAAACTGACACCGTGGCCAAGGTGTCCCAGAAGTTGGGGGTGTCCAACTTTGGGGAGGACGCACTGTGGTCTCATGTGGTGGCAGGGGGCGAAGCTTCCTGCCTGGTTTTTTCCTCTGTTTGTGATTTGGGTCCTCCTTCCTGTCTGTGGTTGCCCCTTCCCTCCCCGCTCACCCATCCACCTACCCACTCCCCTCAGGGATTTAACCCTGCTTCCTCTTCGTGGTTTTCCCCCAACCTCAACACCCTCTTCCTTCCTCTCAGTGGTAGAAGCCATTAACTCGTTTTCTCCCACCACCCAAGTCCATTGACCTCAACAAGCCAATTGACAAGCGGATCTATAAGGGCACCCAGCCCACTTGCCACGACTTCAACCAGTTCACTGCTGCCACAGAGACCATCTCCCTGCTGGTGGGATTCTCAGCCGGTCAAGTGCAGTACCTGGATCTCATCAAGAAGGACACCAGCAAGCTATTCAACGAGGAGGTGATTGTGGGCCCCCAGGGCCCAGAACTGCTCCCGTTCCCACCCACCCACCCATACACTGTTTGCCATGAGACTGCAGCTGTCTGGGAAGCAGTGTAGGCCTGAGGGGGGCAGGATGAGGGAGAGATGGGGGATGGACTGACAGATATGGAGGATGGGATGACAGCAGCTGCTGTGATGATAGCTAATAATGACGGTTGCACCCCCTGTGCCCAGGCCCTATGCTGTGTTAGCCCTATGCTGAACACATTACTCCTGGAGTTTTCATCAACCAATGGGTTAGGATTGTGATACCCATTTTGCAGATTAGAGAACTGAAGCTACTTACTGGTTGGGATTTGTTTGAAACCACAGCCCTTGCTTTTCAAATTCTGGGCCCTGTGGGCTTTGGATTCAAATCTTTGCTGCACCATCTACTCACTGCGTGGCTTTGGGAAGGTGACTATTCCTCCCTTAGCCTCAGTTTTCCTCCTCTGCAAAATGGGATTCCCATCCCTACCTCACAGGACTGTTGTAAAATCATACATGGAGGTTGCTCAGTCCTGGGTGGACCTGGCAGAAGGGGAAATGCCAGTGAAAGACCTTATCTGTGTCTAGAACTACTCTTGTCCTCTATCTCTTTCTCTCTGTTCTGAGAAGGTGTTTCAAATGTACAGAGTGCATGAATGGCAGAGGGGAGTGAGTGGAACAGGGAATGGATTAAAGTGGACTAGATCATCCATTCACAAAATATTCACTGAGCATTCGCTCTTGCCAGGCATTGTTCTAAGCACTGGGAATACTACATCTCGGTGAACAAAACAGAGGGCCCTGCCTTTGTGGAGCTTTTATCTAGCTGGAGGAGACAGATAGTTATCAAATAACTAAGTAGGCTGTGTGTCAGAGTGTCGTGGAGGAAAATCCAGCAGGGAAGGCGAATGGGGAGTGCTCGGTGAGGTTGGGAAAGGTCTCACTGGAAGGTGACATGGAAATAAAGTCCTGAAGGAGGCAAGACAAATTATTGGAGAAAAGGACATTCTGAGTAGAGGGAACAGCTAGGACAAATGCCGGAAGCAAGACAGCAAAAAGGCTGTGTGGCCAGAGCAGTGTTGAGGGAGAGGGTAGTAGATGAGCTCCGAGAAACAACTCGGAGGGGCTAGGAGATGTAGGGTCTGGTAGGTCATGGAAAAGACCTTGGCTTTTAGAGCCTCTTGCCACTGGGGTTCATCTGAGCCATAGAACACAGAAACAATTTGATTTAATTTCTAAATTCTCCAGAGAATGGAGAATGGGAAGCAACTTGGGTACCTGGGAAAGAAGTTAATTTGTTACAGACAGTGGATGCCAAAGGGCTTTAGGGCTTGGTTCTCTCCGGAGTCCTGCTTGAGAAAGGCTGCCATGGTGTTCAGAGTGGGAGAGACAGTGCCGGGTGCTGACTTAGGTTTTAATAGCATCTCTTTGGCAACTGTGCAGAGAAGAGACCCGGGTGGTGGAGGCCAGTCAGTTAGGCCGTTGCAGGCCTGATGGCAGCTGAGACCAGGGTGGTTGGAGTTGGGGGTGGTGAGAAGAGATCAGGTTCTGGGCACATTTTGCAGATCAAGCCCACAGGATTCCTTGCAGGTTTGGAGGTGAGTTGTGAGGACAAAAAGGAGCAAAGATGCGTGGCTGACAGGATGGGGTTGTCATTCAGGTGTCCAGGAACTACTTTCCAGGCGCCTCCTGCGGGCACAGCTCTGTGCTCTGGGGCTAGAACAATGAACCAAATAAACAAAGATACCTTCCTTGGGGGAGCTGATACTCCGTGACTCAATATCTTGCCTTAAGCATGACATGGTAAAGATGGCGGAGGGGGTTAGACAGAGGAGAGTTCTCTGGAAGGCAGCACTGCCCTCCTGCCGAAGAAGGGACATCGAGGCTCCACGGAGCTCCGCTCACGCAGCCCTTTTCCCCGTGCTTTCCCCTAACCTGGTGTCTGTCCGTTTCCCTCAATCCCTCCTCTCCGAGGAGGCCCGGTCCACTTATGATGACCTTCTCCGGGGAACCAGGCTGGGGAGGAGGTGGGCCCCCGGGAGGATGGCCTTCTCCCAACCCCCGCTCTCTCCCCTGGCAGCGGCTTATCGACAAGACCAAGGTGACATATCTGAAGTGGCTGCCTGAGTCAGAGAGCCTGTTCCTGGCGTCACACGCCAGCGGCCACCTGTACCTGTACAACGTCAGCCACCCGTGCGCCTCGGCCCCGCCGCAGTACAGTCTGCTGAAGCAGGGCGAGGGCTTCGCTGTCTACGCCGCCAAGAGCAAGGCGCCCCGCAACCCGCTGGCCAAGTGGGCGGTGGGCGAGGGGCCCCTCAACGAGTTCGCCTTCTCGCCCGACGGCCGGCACCTGGCCTGCGTCAGCCAGGACGGCTGCCTGCGCGTCTTCCACTTCGACTCCATGCTGCTGCGGGGGCTCATGAAGAGCTACTTTGGGGGCCTGCTCTGTGTGTGCTGGAGCCCCGACGGGCGCTACGTCGTGACGGGTGGTGAAGATGACCTGGTCACCGTGTGGTCCTTCACCGAGGGCCGCGTGGTGGCCCGAGGCCACGGCCACAAGTCCTGGGTCAACGCCGTGGCCTTCGACCCCTACACCACAAGGGCCGAGGAGGCGGCGGCTGCCGGTGGCGACGGGGAGCGGAGTGGCGAGGAGGAGGAGGAGCCGGAGGCCGCGGGCACAGGCTCGGGCGGGGGCGCCCCCCTCTCCCCGCTGCCCAAGGCCGGCTCCATCACCTACCGCTTCGGCTCGGCCGGCCAGGACACGCAGTTCTGCCTGTGGGACCTCACCGAAGACGTGCTCTACCCTCACCCTCCCCTGGCCCGCACCCGCACCCTCCCTGGCACGCCTGGCACCACGCCGCCTGCCACCGGCAGCTTGCGAGGTGGTGAGCCAGGCCCCGGGCCCCTGCCCCGCTCGCTGTCCCGGTCCAACAGCCTCCCACACCCAGCGGGCAGCGGCAAGGTGGGCGGCCCGGGTGCGGCGGCGGAGCCGGGGACGCCCTTCAGCATCGGCCGCTTTGCCACGCTCACGCTGCAGGAGCGGCGGGACCGGGGGGCCGAGAAGGAGCACAAGCGCTACCACAGCCTGGGCAACATCAGCCGGGGTGGCAGTGGGGGCGGGGGTGGCGGGGACAAACCCAGCGGCCCCGCCCCCCGAAGCCGGCTGGACCCCGCCAAGGTGCTGGGCACCGCGCTGTGCCCGCGCATCCACGAGGTGCCACTGCTCGAGCCGCTCGTGTGCAAGAAGATCGCCCAGGAGCGGCTCACGGTCCTCCTCTTCCTGGAGGACTGCATCATCACCGCCTGCCAGGAGGGCCTCATCTGCACCTGGGCCCGGCCGGGCAAGGTGGTGAGTCACCCCACACCAGCCCACCTGGGACCCAGGCAGAGGCGGGCATTGGCAGAGAGGTTTGGTAGCATCACAGCCTCCAGCCGTGTGGGATGAGGGGAAGCCATGGAAATCTGTGTCCCAGAACAAGCCTTCTCAGATCTTAGAGTGACTTCTAGAACGCTTGGCAAGCAGCGGTAAGCAGAGAGAGGGTCAGGCATAAGAGACATCTGGGAGTGGTGGAGAACATGGCCAGTTATCAGAAGGGCAGCCGGTGGGCCTAGCATGGCTAGGTCTTATGGAATGGTGAAATTTTATTAGTACTGCAGCTCGAGCTCTATGGGCAAGATTGAGCCTGTGCACCCAGCTTCCAGCCTGAGTGTCAGACTCTTGGGATCCGATCCCACTGCTGGAGGCGTGGGCTGTGGAATCCCAGGCTCAGGGTCCAGTCCGGCACTTCTGCTCCCTGTGTGACCTCGAGCAAGTCACTGCCTCTTTATGACCTTTCTCACCTCTTAGGACAGGGAAGCTTGAAGATGGGTTGGCCACGGGGTTCAGAAAGGTCCTAGTAAGGTGAAATGCGGGCCTGGTGCCTTATAACTTGGGACCTGTGTTCTCAGATGTCTCCTAAGAGTTTGGGCTCGGGGGCCCAGGATGCCAGATCTGAGGGCTGTGCCTGGTTCCCTGGACGAGCAGTTTTGGAATTGTAGGGTCCTGAATCCCTAGAACTTAAAGTACAGTCTCAGAGGCAGGGGCATTGGGATTTGGGGAATCTGGTAAGTCCTGAAAGAGATCCCTCTATCTCCCTAGTTCACAGACGAGGAGACCGAGACCCAGACAGGGGAAGGAAGTTGGCCCAGGTCACCCAGCAAGTCAGTGGTAGAGGTAGGACTGTCCCTAAGTTCTTCCCTCCCAGAATCTTAGGACCCTCTCCCCAGTCAGAAGGGGACCCCAGTTTCCCCCTCTCCTCCCTACCTCCACCCCTACCCCATCCTCTTTGCTCAGGATCACCCGAGGACTTTAATTATTGTATAAAAGTACCACCTGCTGGGACAGGGAAGCTAGCCGAGATGTAAGTTCCTGAGCCTAGGGCAGCGGCCTCTGTCTGGGTGGTCTGGGGTGGATTGAAGGGCAAGGCCAGGGTGGCAGCAGCCTGGGGGACTCCAGGCTGGCCTTCCCCCCCCCCCCGCCCCGCCCCCTGCCCTGTGGGACTGTTGAGAGCCCCAGGCGGTCTCTAACCCCCTCCTGTCTCCGCTCTCATCTTCCCCAGGGCATCTCCTCCCAACCAGGCAACTCCCCAAGCGGCACAGTGGTGTGAAGCCATGGATGTCGGGGTCCCCCACCCCATGCCCCCAGCTCCTAGCATAACCGTCCCCGCTGAACTCATGGATCAACGTATTAACAGGACTAACCATGACGGATGGACTGCTCCGGTCCCTCTCCCTGCACAAATTTGGGGCAGAGGGTCCCTCAGACTGGCCCAGACACTGGGGGGATGTAGTGGCCCGTGTGGCCTCAGCCTTGTCCCCACCCACTGCCAAGTACAATGACCCCTTCCTCTGAAACATCAGTGTTAGCCTCATCCCTGTCCCCAGCATGTGACTGGTCACTCCTGGGGGAGAAACTCCCCGCCCACAAGAGCCCCAGCTCTGCAGTGCGCCTCTCGGTCCTGTGTGCAGGGCAGGGGCTGGCCCACCCCTCCCCTGGCCCCCGCCCTGCCCTTGCTGTTACTTGTGCTTTTGAAGAATGTTAAATTATGGAAGCCCCTGGGGTCCTCTCTGTCCCCCAGGACCTCTTATTTATACTAAAGTTCCCTGTTTTCACGGCGTGTCTGTTCCCTTCCGCGGAGGTATGGAGGAAGTGTGTGGGTGCTTTCATGCAGCCCTAGAATCCACTTTATCCAGAGGAAGAGCTAGGCCCTGCCTCCCCCCGACCCCCTTTTGAGGGCAGGAAGAACTGAAAACCAGAGGAGGGATGTGCCCGAGGGACGCAGCTGGTGGATCTGCCACTGGCCAGCCCCGGGCAGGGCCCTTCAGACCGAGGGGAGTATCCCTCGCCCCACTCCAAACGCTCGGAGGGAAGAGAGCCACCAGGCCAAAGTCTTCAGTGGGAGTTTTAAAAGTTGTTTCAAAGTGTCCAGATATTACAGGGGCCCCCCAGGCAGCTCCCGAGATGCCCAGAGTGAGCTGCCACAGCATAGGCCCTGGCCTTCTGCTGCCTCAGGCCTGGCTTGGCCGGGCCCAGGCATCCAGGGCCAATTAGAGACCATGGTTCCCTCTGGGGGAACTGTCCACCCTGGAAAGAGCAGCGAAAATCCCTCCTGGCTGGCTCTCTGGAGGCACAGGGAGTGGTGTCTTCCCGCTCCACCCTCCACCCCCCGAAATGTTTCTGCTTCTAATCCTAGCCTGGGCAGGAATGTGGCTGCGCTGCCAGGGTCCAAGGAGCTATTTTGGGGGCTCCTTTGCCTCCCCCAGGCTTTGGCCAGTGGGTCACCCCTGATCCTGGCTCCTGAGGGCCTCCCTTCCCGATTCTCTCACCACCCCTTCCCCATCTCCTGCCAAAAAATAGTCAGTGTAAAGCAGAGGGCCTGAGGGCTAAATTTAAACCATCCCAAAGTCTGAATCCTTGGCTGAGTCACCCGCAAAGCTGCCCTGGCCTCCCGCCCCCCTTCCCAGGCCTCACCCCTTTTTCCCCTGCTCCCAACTCGAGAGCTTGGGAGGGGTGTTACCAAATCACTCTGAGCCTCAATTGGTCCCCTCTGGGGAATGGGAGGGCTCATCTTTGGCATCTGTCATACCTGTAGCGTTCCTCTGTGCTTTGCCTCTTCATTGGGGGGTTAGTTTGAGGGTAGAGATTCTCCACCACCCCTCATCTCACACTGAAGCGTTCCGAGGGGCCCTGGAAGGAGCAAGTTGGGGGGCCTGGCTTGTGAGGGGTTAAGGCTGGGAGGCTGGAGGGGGCCGGACCGAGGGGTGGGGAGAAGGGGAGGAGGCCTTAGCAGCCAGCAGAGAGAAGTGGCCAGAGAGGCCCAGGGGACAGCCAGGGACAGGCAGACATGCAACCAGGGCCCCAGGGCATGGACAGGGCCCTCCAGGCCCCGTGACGGGAGGACCCCGAGCCCCTGGCCCGGGGAGGGGGCCATGGTGCTGCCTGCCCGACATGTCAGCCGAGGTGCGGCTGAGGCGGCTTCAGCAGCTGGTGCTGGACCCCAGCTTCCTGGGGCTGGAGCCCCTGCTCGACCTTCTCCTGGGCGTCCACCAGGAGCTGGGCGCCTCCGACCTGGCCCAGGACAAGCATGTGGCCGACTTCTTGGAGTGGGGTGAGTGCCTACCTGCATGGCACCCCCAGATTTGGGGGTGGGGGCAGGGCAGAGGGAGGAGGTGGGTCTGGGCTGGGTGTTGGGGGCAGGACGGACATGGGGAAAACCTCCCATTCAGGGGCCCAGAACTTGGGGCTGGGTCTTGGGGCGACATCTTCCTACCCCTGTGCCACCCTGGCAGGGCAGAGTGAGATGAGCAGAGGCCAGGGCAGCCATGACTCAGAATCATGACTTGGGAGCCATGGTAAGCTGGGTTGGGCACAGCCTCTCATGGTCCCCCTGCACCGCCTCCCCGAGTCTAGGCCTAGGGACATGCTGGGGAGCCCTGTCTCCTAGGACCCCTCCCCACCAAAATGGGCCCCGTGGCCCTCCACCTTGGTTCCCCAGAGCGCAGGGGCAAGCGGAAGGGACAACACAGGGCAGCTGCCAGGGGCGCGGCCGACAGGCAGGTGTTGGGCGCCAGCCTCTCCAGCTGCTGCAACAGGTGCCCAGGCACTGGGAGGGCGTGGTGACTCAGGCAGGCCCGGGGAGAACCAGCTCTGCACACAGGCCCCACCGAGCACCCCCTCCACCCCCTGGTTGTAGGAGGAAGAATTAGGATTCTTCTGCGTGGACCCACTTTCTCTGTAGGTTCCTCCTCCACCCAAAGTCCCTTTTGGCCAAGTCTTCCCCTGGAGACAGGTCCAGAGGGAAGATGCTTCATCTTCAGCCTCAGCCTCCTGCCTTGTCTGCCCCACTCCCTCCTGGCCCAGGCTCAGGCTCACTTGGGTTTCTGTCTCTCTAACATCTGCCATTCTGTCCCTCCACTTGTCTGTCCTTCAGTGGCTTGCTCTTGGTCCTTAGGCTCTGTGTGTCCCTGTCCCCGTCCCTGTTTCCTGTCTCTCTTCCTTCTCCCGCTCCCTCTTTTCTTGTATCCATCTCTTTCTGACCCAGGCCCTGCTTCTCTCTCCCCATTTTGCAGATGTGAAGGTGGAGGCCAAGGGCTAGACCACTTGGCCTCTGGGAGAACCTTCTCCCCACATCCCCCCAGCCCTTAGTAACTCTCTCAGCCCCTCTTTTGCAGAGGATGAACTGAGACCTGAGGTGGGGGCAGCTCTCCTGTAAGGAGCACTCCTTTTGTGGCCCGAGCAGCATCCTGCGGCCCCTCCCCTGCCAGGCCGCTGGGGTGGGGGAGGGGGCCTGGGTTCCCGCTGCCTTAAAAGGGCTCAGTGTCTTGGCTCTCTCCTCCCTCCCCCATCCTGGGCCCTGGCTGCTGCTTCCCTGCTGGCCCACTCTTCCTGAACCCCGAACCCTCTCCATAACCCACTGTATCTTCCCTCATTCCTAGTTGCACCCATTGCTCTCTCCCTGCTGCCTCAGAAGCTCCCAGCTTCTTCCACCTCCGGGAGTCCAGGCTTCCCTCTCCCCCTGCCTCCACTCTCTGCCTTCCCCCTCCCAAACTGCTGTCTGTAACATTGCTAGCTGTAGGACCTTGGGCAGAGGACTTCACCTGTCTGAGCCTTGGTTCTTCATCTGTAGATAGGGGGTAATAGTAAAACCTCCTCCCGGAGTTGAGAGCGTAGAGATAACACACTTGGCTGTGCCTGCAGCACTGGAGCCAAGATGCAGACCCACACCGGCTTTGTCTCCCTCTCCCGTTCCTTCTCCCGTTCCTTCTCCTGGCCCCAGCCCTGAACTCAGGGTTTCCCGGAGTGTGGTCCAAGAGCCACCAGTATCTGAGCCTAGGATTAAACTGCAGGCTCTGGGCCATGACCCAAAACAGACTGAATGAGAGCCCTGGGGGTGGGCGGGGTCACCGGGAGTAGGGGCCCGGAAGCCCAGGGAGCTCTAAGAACTGGGCCTATTTCTTCTTCCTCTGTTCTTCAGGGCCTCCCTTCGGCAGACTTGTTACCTCACCCTGTCCATCCTGCGCCCCCTAGAGCCCTCTGGCCCAGTGTCCTGTCCCAGAAAGGGGTTCCCAGGCATCCCACTTTTCTCTGTACAAGAGCAGTTTTGGGTCCCCAAAGCCTCACATAATGTTTATGTGAAGTCTTTAAGGAGGCAGACTAGTGCTAAGGGGAGGGGCAGGGGCAGGGGAGACTCAGTGACAGAGGGTGGGACTCTCTCTCCTCGTCTCCAGTGTCAGTCCCTGTGATTCTCGGTTCTCATCCCCCCCCCTTCGCCCCCTCCCCCCCAGTGGAGCCCATCGCGGAGAGGCTTAAGGAGGCCCGACTGCAGAGGGATGACTTCGAGATTCTGAAGGTGATCGGACGTGGGGCGTTCAGCGAGGTGAGCCTGGAGCAGCGGAGGCAGTTCAGTGGGGTTAGAGACCTGACTTTTCCTGCAGTGGGCGGGATGTTGGAATTCCGGACGCGGGGCCTTAGAAATTGATGAATGACTGAGTTTAGAACCTAAGGCGGGGCTTGAGGCCAATGGGCGTGGCTTGCCGGGTGGGGGCGGAGCCAAGTCTGGCCCAGGTTAAGGGTGGAATCCAATCTGGGGGAGCCCTGGTGTTTCCCCGCCACCTCCGCTTCATTACCCTGTTTGGGCTTTCAGGTGGCGGTGGTGAAGATGAAGCATACGGGCCAGGTGTACGCCATGAAGATCATGAATAAGTGGGACATGCTGAAGAGAGGCGAGGTGATGGCCGGGCTGGGTGTGCGGGGTGCTGAGGATCCCCCCCCGTTCCGTCCTCCCACCCTCGTCCGCTTCAGCTCCTCCGGGTGCCCCGCAGGTGTCGTGCTTCCGCGAAGAGAGGGATGTGTTGGTGAACGGGGACCAGCGCTGGATCACGCAGCTGCACTTCGCCTTCCAGGACGAGAACTACCTGGTGAGCCCCAGGCCGGGCGACTAGAGGGGCGGACCCCCACCCCTGAGGCTGTCAATTATCGAGGTGCGGGCAGGCAGAGGAAGTTCTAGGATTGGAGAGGTGCCTCGAAATGCATGCGGCAGTCCCTGCCTGTGGTAGGAGCTGGCCTTCCTTTCCCGGGATGGGAGATGTCCCTTACCGCCTTTTTCCCCAGGTTGATTCCGGGGGCACTACCTGGAATGAGAGTCTCTAGAGTCTCTGTGGGAGCCACTGGGCAGGGGGTATCTGGGCTCCATACCCTGGACAATCGGGAGGTCTCCGGGTTCTCTTTTTCCTGACTCTCTTGGTCGGGGGTGGGGGAAGTGAATCTCTGTCCAGTGACATCGTAGGGGAACGAGGATTGGGGGTGGGCGTGTCTCTGATTTGTCCTGGAAGATCTCTTGGGGCTGGGGCTGCGGAGTCTCTGCCCAGGGATGGGGCGTCTCTGGGAGTCTTTGTCCCGGGCTATCGGCCGTGGGCGCCCAGGCGGGGTACCGACCCCCCGTGACACGCCCCCTCCCAGTACCTGGTCATGGAGTACTACGTGGGCGGGGACCTGCTAACGCTGCTGAGCAAGTTTGGGGAGCGGATCCCGGCCGAGATGGCGCGCTTCTACCTGGCCGAGATTGTCATGGCCATAGACTCGGTGCACCGGCTGGGCTACGTGCACAGGTGGGCGCTGCAGGGGCTGAGGGCCGCGGGAATCGGAGAGCGTGGTCCTTAAGAGGGTGGGGCCCAGGCGGTGCTGCCTAGTGGGGTGGAGCCTGGTGAGATGGCAGGAGAGAGGCTCACTTATCCCTCTCCCTTCCCTTCTTCCCTCCGCGCAGGGACATCAAACCGGACAACATCCTGCTGGACCGCTGCGGCCACATCCGCTTGGCAGACTTCGGCTCCTGCCTCAAGTTGCGGGCGGATGGAACGGTGAGCGGTGCGCCGCTCTTGGGCAACTCGGACTACCAATGACGGGTCGGGAGCAGGAACCGGAGGTGCAGCGTGGGGGCGGGGCTGGGGCGTGCGGGCAGAGCCAGGGTGAGGGCAGGACTAGATTTGAAGGGGAAAGAAGGAGGCGACCCAGGCCCTAGCCTGCCTGTGGCTCAGGCTTAGAACAGGCAAAAGGAGGGACTAAGCTCTAGGGTAGTGGTTAAGAGGGGGCGGAGCCAGAGCTAGGAGGGGCGGGGTCAAGCCTAGCTCGGATCCTGTTGGCTCAGGTGCGGTCACTGGTGGCTGTGGGCACCCCGGACTACTTGTCTCCCGAGATCCTGCAGGCCGTGGGCGGTGGGCCCGGGACTGGCAGCTACGGGCCCGAGTGTGACTGGTGGGCGCTGGGCGTGTTCGCCTATGAAATGTTTTACGGGCAGACGCCCTTCTACGCCGACTCCACAGCTGAGACCTACGGCAAGATCGTGCACTACAAGGTGAGCACAGCCCGGGGAGCCCCTGACCTCTCCGCACATGCTCCCAGGTAACATCTCCTCTTTTCCCCTCCTTCCGAGCAGGAGCACCTGTCTCTACCGCTGGCAGACGCAGGAGTCCCTGATGAGGCTCGCGATCTCATCCAGCAGCTGCTGTGTCCCCCTGAGATGCGCCTGGGCCGGAATGGAGCAGGCGATTTCCAGAAGCATCCTTTCTTCTTTGGCCTTGACTGGGACAGCCTCCGAGACAGCGTGCCCCCCTTTACGCCGGATTTCGAGGGTGCCACGGACACGTGCAACTTCGATGTGGTGGAAGACGGGCTCACTGCCATGGTGAGCGGGGGCGGGGTAGGTACCTGCGATCCCTGGTCTGCAGAGGGTACCCCCGCATCCAACCGCCGTAACACTGAGGTTAGGAGAGTACCCTCCTCCTGGGGTCCTGAAATCATTCCTTCCCCAGAACACCTGCTCTGTGTGGCCTCAGGGCTGGGAACCCAGCAGTGACCTAGACTCACAGTCCAGTGGAGGACACTGACTTGTCCCCAGACAATGATGCCCCAGAGAGATCAGGGCTGAGACGGGGGTGGGGGGTGTAGGGGGGCGGGCCTCCTGACCCAGCATGAAAGGTCCTGGAGGGCTTCCTGGAGGAGGGGGCTATCTGAGCTGAGACCTGGAAGGATGAGAGGTGAGAAAGCACCATAGAGGAATCTCCCTTGCTTAGGCCATCTCTCTCTCAGCTGTTGTATGAGCTATCCCGTGCTTGTTCAGCCTGACTGCCTTTGTGCTGGGCATAGCGGGGGACACACATGGACCAAGTCAGCCCTGGTCCCTGCCCTCATCTACTTACAGTCTGGAGAAATGTATAATTATACTGTGGCAAGTGCCCTGAGGGAAGCAGCAGGATGTAATAAAAGAAAGTGACGCAGGGTCCACTTTAGATAGACCCCAGGCTGGGGTGGGGGGGTGGGAGGGCACTTAAAGCCAAGACTGGGAAGGGGTGAGTGAGGGGCCATCCCTGACAGCCGCTGGTCACCTCACATCTGTGTTTCTCTCCTATAGGAGACGCTGTCGGATATGCAGGAAGGCATGCCACTGGGGGTCCACCTGCCTTTCGTGGGCTACTCGTCCTATTCCTGCATGGCCCTTGGGTAAGTGCTACCCCTGTGCAGCTTGAGAGGAGTGGACGGGGGTGGGGTGGGGGTGGGGGTTCCTGCCTCCAGAGGCCCCAGGAGGCTGCTCGGGGTTATCACATCCTGGCCCGTTGGTGCCCAGGAGAATTGCAGGGTCAGTCTCGGAACCTTATTGTCTTGGGACTAAGGACTTTTAGGAGCCCAGAATTGTAGGACGTTAAATTCTCAGACTATAAGTACTTTGAAATTTAGATTCAAATGTAAAACCTCAGAGTCACAGGCTCGGCCTTCCGGAATCTTCTGACCTTCCACTTTTAGATTTCTAGTATACAGTCATGGGACCTCAAAATCTTAGAGAATAAGAAGTTTACAGTTGTTAAGTCAATCTTAAAAGAACACGGACTCACTGAATTACATAACCACAAAGCCTTCTTAAAACATTGATTCTGAAAATAATACATTGCTTATCACAAGTATATTAGAAAATAGGGATGAGAAAAAGGAAGGCCACCAGCAGCAACGGTCCCTGGCTCACAGCACACGTACCTAACAGCTGTGAGAACATGCTGTATTCTAATCTGTTTTGTTAGTGGACAATGTACCACAAGTGCCATTTCTTGAACAAACTATAACACAATCCTGACCCGCTGGGGAGTGTTCTCCTTACTGGGCGGGTCAGGACTCAGCTAACCCGCCTCTCTGTCATGACCGAGGCTGGATGAACAGCCACAGGTTGGTCTTGGCGCTTGTCGAGCATCATTGGGTCCTTGAGACATATTTCTACAAGAGGGACTGCTGGGTTGGAGGGGACATCACTTTTATTGCAATTTCATATTCCTTGGGATGGTCTGTCTTCCTCCCAGCACCTGGGTCTGGGGGTGGGGGGGTGGCTGCTGTCTAGAGTCAGTCTTGGGGTCCAACACCCAGTCTGAAGACCACCTCTTTGGAGGTGGCCAGAGCCGGGAGTGTCTCCCTCACTTCCTGAGGCCCTTAGGAGAAGGGCCTGTAAAGGGCACATGGAGACGGAGATGGGCAGATCCTAGAACATGGGTGTCCTGACCCCAGGTTCCTGAGGAAGGTGCAGAGAGGCCAGCTTCCAGGGGCCTGAGGCCATGCCAGGGGCAGGCCTTTTCCTAACGAGAGGAGGACCTGTCCCACCAGCCTGGCAATTTGTTGCCTTCACTCTGCCCCTCCCCCTCCTCAAGCCTGGAGCCTTCAGGTCTGGCTGCCCCAGGGCACAGGCTAGGGAGTTCTGGCTGTAAACGCAGGGGATCGGCAGCCTCTGGGGTGAGGCCGGCTCTTCCTCCCCTCGCCCTCTTCCTCTTCCCAGGGATGATGAGATCCCGGGCTCCACGCCCATGGAACTGGAGGCCGAGGCGTTGCCTGAGCCACTGCAAGAGCCCAGCCTGGAACCCATGGTGCCCCCACCAGAGGAAACGGTGAGTCTTTAGGAGTCTTTGGAGGAGAGGGTCAGTGAGGGACGAATCGAGAGAAAAGGGGAGGCCTTCAGGGATAGTGTGCGCCATGGAGTGCTAGGCCCTCTGGGAGCTTCCTCGACAGAAAGAGATGGAAAACGAAGTAGAGACAAGGTTACTTCAGTCAGAAATGATCCCCACAGAGAAATTAAAACAGGTCAGTGAGTGTGCATGGAAGGGACCTCTCTGGGGAGGGGAAGCCCTGGAGAAGGAGGAGGACCACCCATTGGTCAGCAAAGAGAAGAGTAAGGGCTCTGAGGTGAGAACCAGCTGGTTTGCTCTGAAACATGAAAGGAGGGTAGTAAGGCTGCGTTGTTCCAGGAGGAAGGAGGGTGAGGAGTGAGGAGAGGGGAGGCTGAAGAGGCCAGCAGACGCACACCAGACAGGGCCTTTAGTTTTCATGTGGTGGGCCTCCTCCTGAGGGCACTGAGGGGCTGGAGAGATTCTCCAGGGGAGGGACATGGTCAAGCTGCGTAGTGTTATAGGAACAGCCCTTTGGTGTGGAAGGTGGATGGGAGGAGACCAGATTAAAGGCTGGAGATGAGGGCTGGTCTGGGTTAGGGAAGGAGGGGAAGGAGCTGTGGGGATTCCAGAAAGATCTCGGGGGTGCAGGAATAGAGGTCAAAGGAGGATCCCAGGCCTGGAACCTATGCCTAAGTCTCGAATGCTCCAGGAGCCACAGGCAGCCCTAAGCCTGGTTCCCATACCCAGGCTGAAGCGGCAGTTCCAGAGGCCATTCCGGAGGCCATTCCGGAGGCGGTGGCAGAGGCCGAGGTGACGCTGCGGGAACTCCAGGAGGCCCTGGAGGAGGAGGTGCTTACCCGACAGAGCCTGAGCCAGGAGCTGGAGGCCATCCGAACGGCCAACCAGAACTTCGCCAGGTCGGGGTCGGGAGTCGGGGACAGTCACTACCTTTAGCAGCCTCTCTAGCTGAAATCCCGAAGGGCTCACGGTCCTTACCTCCCCTGCAGCCAACTCCGCGAAGCCCAGGCCCGTAACCGAGACCTGGAGGCGCACGTCCGGCAGCTGCAGGAACGGATGGAGTTGCTTCAGGCCGGGGGAGCCGCAGGCGAGTCCCTCATCCACCACCTTTCCTGAGGCGCCGGCCTGGGGGCGGGCGGGGGGGGGGGAGGTGGGCCCGCGGCGTGTATACACCTGGGGGAGGGTGAGGGGCCCAGGCTGGGGCACGCCGCGCCACCGCCCTTCTCCGTCCCTCCACGCGCCCTACGCCTCTCTCTTCTCCTTCCAGCTGTCACGGGGGTCCCCAGTCCCCGGGCCACGGATCCACCTTCCCATGTAAGACCCCTCTTTTTCCCCTGCGTCAAGCCTGCTGCCCCCTTTGCAGACTCTGTCCCCATCTCCCCGTACCCCTGTCCATACTTAGAGGCTCACCCCTACCTCTTTGAGGTTCCTGTCAGCAGACACCCTCCATTCATGCCCAAATCTACCAGATCTCCCTCGGTTCAGGCCTCTCACCAAATCCCATCCAGGATCTCCCTAGATGACCTCCCCGACCTCGACTCCCCTCTCTGTCTCTTGCACCCCGCCGAGGGCGGCCGTGCCGAGCTGGGCTCGGATCGGGTCACCTGTCCCTTCTCTCTCCAGCTAGATGGCCCCCCGGCCGTGGCTCTGGGCCAGTGCCCGCTGGTGGGGCCAGGCCCCATGCACCGCCGCCACCTGCTGCTCCCTGCCAGGGTACGTCCGGCTGCTCACGCCCGCCCGCCGCGCGACCCTGCCCAGCTCCACGTACCCCAAGCCGCCTCTGCTTAGCTGCGCCTCTGCGGGGTGGGGCCCGCGGCGGGGAGGGAGGATGCTCGGGCAGCCAATCAACACAGGCCCCTAGGAGGCAGCCAATGAGGAGTTGGGACAAGACTTAGGCTTCCGAGCCGACCAATCACAGCTACCCGCGCTGTGAGGGGGGCGGGGCGGGTGCAGGGAGTGTGTGGACCCTCTTATGGGCGTAGGCGGGGCTGGTCCCAGGAGCCAATCAGAGGCCCACGTCGCCAGTGCTGACCCCCGCCCTCTCCCCGCAGGTCCCTAGGCCTGGCCTATCGGAGGCGCGTTCCTTGCTCCTGTTCGCCTCTGCTCTGGCTGGTGCCGCCGCCCTGGGCTGCATTGGGTTGGTGGCCTGCGCCGGCTATCTTGCCGCAGTCTGATCCCGCCCAGGAGCCGCCTTCGCCGCCTGAACCCTAGAACCCGAGCCTGTCCTACACTCGGGCTCCGCTGGAGGGTTTGGTGACCCAGGCACGGCCCAGAAGCCGCTCCCACCGTCCCCCAGTTCACAGCACTCCGAGCGTGGGTTTCCGCCCCAGCTCCAGCCCTGTGATCCGGGCCCGCCCCCTGGCGGCTGGGGAGGGAGGAGCCGGGGCCGCGGCTCAAGGGAGGCTTGTAGCCGGGAATGCTGCTGCTGCTGCTGCTGGGGGGATCACGGACCTCTTCCTTTCTCCGGCCTAGCTGAGGCTCCCGACGTGGATGGGCAAGCTGCGACCTAGAGAAGGCAGCAGGGCCAGGGCTCGGCATCTGTTTTTCACTCTCCAGGCACCCCCACCCACATCGGCTTGCAAACCACAAATCCTCCTTGTGCATGAGGCCCTGCCCTCCCGGGAAGACTCTCTTTCCGCGGTGAACGTCTAGCGCGAGCTCCGCCTTTGCCTTTTGACAGCCCCGCTTTTTTCGGGGACTCTCGCGCCCTCCTCACGTGCGCTGCTCTCGGAGCCACAGCCGGCTCCGCCCGCCTCGGCAGTTTGGGTATTTATTGACCTTTCCTCCGACCCGCTGACAGGCTCCAGGACCCCAGCACCCTAATCCACGTTTTGGATGCACTGAGACCCCGACATTCCTCGGTATTTATTGTCTTTCCCCACCTAGGACCCCACCCCCGATCCTCGCGAATAAAAGGCCCTCTCGTCTGCCCAAAATTCTGAAATTCCTTCGTGTCCGCTGTTTGCTTTGAGGGCAGGAGGCTTTTCAGTGGGCCAATAGGAAGGCGAGTGGAGGTGGCCAATGGCCTGGCAGCAAGCTAGCGGGAGGCGAAGCGGACGTATCAGGGGTGGGGGTGGGCTGCGGGGCGTGGCTTCGACATCTGGCCAATAGGAGAAGAAGAGCGGGCCACCAGGAGGCACCGCCTCTTGTCCAGCTGTGGCCCAGCTGTGCCATCCGACCGCGGTGAAGGGGGTTGCTGGGCTGGCAGCTAGCGCAGCCATCCTCCTACCACTGCGCCTGCGCGGGCCACGCGCATCCGTTCCAGGGACTGACTTACGTTCAAGAAAAGTTGCTGCAAACTTTCTAACCCGTTTCCCCCGCCCCTTCTCCCAGCCAGACCCGCCCCCCTGCGGAGCCGGGAATTCCGAGGGGCGGAGCGCGGGCCGAGATGGGGAGTGAGGGGGGCCTTCGGAGGACCCTGGAGACGGAGGCGTGCAGAAGCTCAGTCTCGGGGCGGAGGCGGCTTCGCGCCCTTAGCCCTCCCGGACGGCCTGTTGCCTTCTCCGTTGTCCCGATGGGGAAACTGAGGCCCTGAGCCAGAGGCACACGCGGGGGGGAGGCAAAAAGCGCGGCCTGAGGCGGAGGGAAAACAAAGGGAGAATCACGAACAGACGGGGAGGGGGACGGGCACACACACAGACACTGGGACAGAGACCCTAATAGAGAACTGGGCCTGGCATCGGTGGTGAGGGGGGAGACGCGGGGTCGGCGGGAGAAGATCGGGAAGCGCGAAGTTGCTGGGGGGGTACGGGGAGAGGAGACGGGCGGGGGAGGGGGCTGGGGAAAGCCCGAGGGAGGAGGAGAAGGAGGGAGGAACTTCCCAAAGTTGCAAAACATGGCTACCTTGCCTGCGGAGCCGAGCGCGGGGCCGGCGGCTGGGGGGGAGGCGGTGGCGGCGGCGGCGACCGAAGAGGAGGAGGAGGAAGCGCGCCAGCTTCTGCAGACTTTGCAAGCGGCCGAGGGTGAGGCAGCGGCGGCGGCCGGGGCCGGGGCGGGCGAAGCGGCGGTGAAAGTGGAGGGCCCGGGATCCCCGGGCGTCCCCGGGTCGCCCCCCGAGGCCGCTGCCGAGCCGCCCACGGGCCTCCGCTTCTCGCCGGAGCAGGTGGCGTGCGTGTGCGAGGCGCTGCTACAGGCGGGCCACGCCGGCCGCTTGAGCCGTTTCCTGGGCGCACTGCCCCCGGCCGAGCGCCTACGTGGCAGCGATCCGGTGCTGCGCGCTCGGGCCCTGGTGGCCTTCCAGCGGGGCGAGTACGCCGAGCTCTACCGGCTGCTCGAGAGCCGCCCCTTCCCCGCCGCCCACCACGCGTTTCTGCAGGACCTCTACCTGCGCGCGCGCTACCACGAGGCCGAACGGGCCCGCGGCCGCGCGCTGGGCGCGGTGGACAAGTACCGTCTGCGCAAGAAGTTCCCGCTGCCCAAGACCATCTGGGACGGCGAAGAGACCGTCTACTGCTTCAAGGAGCGGTCCCGCGCCGCGCTCAAGGCCTGCTATCGCGGCAACCGCTACCCCACGCCGGACGAGAAGCGCCGCCTGGCCACGCTCACCGGCCTCTCGCTCACGCAGGTTAGCAACTGGTTCAAGAACCGACGACAGCGCGACCGGACCGGGGGCGGCGGCGGCGCGCCCTGCAAGAGGTGAGGGAACCCGGGCGGCGCCAGTCCCGCTTTCCCGGGGACGTGCCATCCACCAGCCCCCCCGCCCCCACCAATGCCCGTTGTCCTCGGACACCCCTCGCTCACACCCTCAGGCGCCAGCCGAGCGCGGGGAATCCGTGTGCATGGAACGGGCACGCGCCCCGGCCCTCTCCCAGACACCCGGACACCAATGCTCCTCTCGCGGAGGCCGAGAGACCGCCTCTCTCTGCTCCATTCAAGGCTCCGTCCCAGATCCCATCCGTGTCCGCGGCTAGACTCGGGGCGGCAGTGAGAAAATGAGGGACTGCGGGAAAGGAGGAGGGGCCTTTGTCCTCCCCACCGGTCGTAGGGGCTTGTTCAGGCCCCTTCGCGGCCAGGCCCTCCCTGACCGTTGCTCGGTCTCACCTCCCCGCTTCCCGCCCCCCCTCAGGGCCCAAACAGCGTGGTCCGTCTTGTGTCTTTGTTGTGAAACGTGAACCTTCCCCAGCTCCGGTTTCCCTGTAACCCAAGCCCTTCTCCTCCCACCCTGCGCGTCGGCCTCCTACTCCTCCGACGCCCGGGGAGGAGGGGGGTCGGGGGAGGGCACCGGGAACTGAGCGGGCGACTACCTCCTTACTCTCTCCAAAGCCTTTCGGCTGCTTTCAGGCCGACTCAGAAGACTTCAGGCAGCCTGGTTGCTCAGCCTCCGGGGCCCTGAGGCCGAGGAGTTGGGAGAGGAGGGCCTCCTTCCCGCCCCCCAAAGCGGCCAGCTTGAGCCTTTAGTCAGTGGTATTGCAGAGGCTCCTCCCTGGGACCCTTGGGTGGTCTCAGAGATGAGGTTTCATAACCCCCTGAAATGGTGCACATGAACTTGGGCTGGGGAAAGGTGGAGAGGCAGTGGGCGGCTTGTGCTTCCTCCGAGCACTTTGCAGCCGGCTCCGTGCAGGAATCGGGCTGGCCAGCGGGGAAACACAGCATTCGGGACCACAACTCACAATCCTTTCTCCGGCCAGTGAATCTGATGGGAACCCCACTACGGAGGACGAGTCCAGCCGCAGCCCTGAGGACCTGGAGAGGGGGGCGGCTCCAGTGGCGGCCGAGGCCCCCGCCCAGGGCTCCATATTCCTGGCCGGGGCCGCCCCTCCCGCGCCGTGCCCCACCTCCTCCTCCATCCTGGTGAACGGGAGCTTCCTGGCCGCCGGCAGCTCTCCAGCGGTGCTCCTCAATGGGAGCCCCGTCATCATCAACAGCCTGGCCCTGGGCGAGGCCTCCAGCCTGGGCCCCCTGCTGCTCGGCGGGGGCGGGGGCGCCCCTGCACCGCAGCCCAGCCCCCAGGGGGCCAGCGAGGGCAAGACCTCCCTGGTCTTGGACCCTCAGACTGGGGAGGTTCGCCTGGAGGAGGCTCAGCCTGAAGCCCCTGAGACCAAGGGGGCCCAGGTGGCTGCTTCAGGGCCGCCTGGAGAGGAGGTCCCAGGGCCGCTGCCCCAAGTGGTGCCTGGCCCCCCGCCAGCTGCCACCTTTCCTCTGCCCCCAGGACCAGTGACTTCCGTGGCTGCTCCACAAGTGGTGCCCCTTTCCCCACCCCCTGGCTACCCTGCCGGCCTGGGCCCCACCTCCCCACTGTTGAACCTGCCCCAGGTGGTGCCCACCTCCCAGGTGGTGACCTTGCCTCAGGCTGTGGGGCCACTGCAGCTGTTGGCAGCTGGGCCAGGCAGCCCCGTGAAGGTGGCAGCTGCCCCGGGCCCTGCCAACGTGCACCTGATAAACTCTGGGGTGGGCGTGACTGCCCTTCAGCTGCCTTCGGCCACTGCCCCAGGTACCCCTTTCTGGTGGCTGGGCGGGGGGTACAGTTACCTCAGGGAGGGATGGCGCTGTCAGTGGGCTTCCTGGGGCAACGGTGGGGAGTGGGGAGCTCATCCCTGGCGGGTCCCAGACCCTCCCGTGCCAGGCAGTACCCTGAGGCTCGAGCCACGCAGACTTGGCCTCACCCTGACCCTGAAGGGGCTCCTTTTGCCTCCGGCTGATCTCCCTGCCTGCCCTCCAGCGGCGTACTCTTCACCTCTGCGCCTGGCCCCTCTCCTCTCCCCACAGGAAACTTCCTGCTGGCCAACCCCGTGTCTGGCAGCCCCATCGTGACAGGTGTGGCCGTGCAGCAGGGCAAGATCATCCTCACCGCCACCTTCCCCACCAGCATGCTGGTCTCCCAGGTCCTGTCGCCGGCCCCCAGCCTGGCCCTGCCCCTGAAGCCAGATGCGGCCATCTCAGTCCCCGAAGGAGCCCTCCCGGTGGCCCCCAGCCCCGCTCTGCCGGAGGCCCACGCCTTAGGCGCACTGTCTGCGCAGCCGCCCCCTGCCCCGGCCGCCGCCAGCTTGCCCTTCTCCCCAGACTCCTCTGGCCTCCTGCCTGGCTTCCAGGCGCCTCCGCCCGAGGGGCTCCTGCTGTCGCCCGCGGCCGTGCCGATCTGGCCAGCCGGGCTGGAACTGAGCGCCGGCACCGAGGGGCTGCTAGAGGCGGAGAAGGGGCTGGGGACACAGGCCCCCCACACGGTGCTGAGGCTGCCGGACCCCGACCCCGAGGGGCTGCTCCTGGGGGCCACGGCGGGGGGCGAGGTTGACGAGGGGCTGGAAGCGGAGACCAAGGTCCTGACCCAGTTACAGTCGGTGCCTGTGGAAGAGCCCTTGGAACTGTGACCCGCCGGGCCCCGTGGCCTCCCCTGACAATGGTGCTCGAGGACGGCGGGGAGGAGGGAGCCTCTCAAACACGAAGACGGCTGCCATCCACACACACTACACCCTCCCTGCGGCTGCTCAACCTCTCCACGCCCTGGAGGCCCACTCCTGTCCGGGGCACTGTCCTCTGACGGGACGCCTCCTCTGTTACAGCCCTCTCCTTGCTCTGCCTCCTGATCTACATGGGGAGATTTGGGGCTCCTGACTCAGGGGCTCTGCCCCCCTCGACCTGGTACTAGCTGTGAGCTGAAAGCCCTGCCGAATGGCTGGATTTCCAACCCCCTTGGGCCCTCTCCCTATCACTCCCTGAAACACTATTAATAGCTCCACTGACATCCAGTGTTCCCAGAACTGCTTGGAATCCGAGGGTGGAGGACGGGTAGTCCTGTGCCCGGAGACTGACAGACCCTCCCCGCCGGGCCCTTCCTGCCCACGAGGGATGCGGGTGTGCGGTCTGTGGGCCAGGGTCCTCCGTTAGCTCCTCCTGGACTAGAGCCCTCGGGAGCACGTCCAGCCCCAGACCAAAGATCCCTTGACCCTCGGGCCAACCCTGACCCCTGTGTCTAGTTTGTATCCTAAATCTTTATTTTTCTAGGACATGTTATGCCTTCATTTCAATTAAAATAAAGTTAACAGACAACTAGAACCTCGGGGGGTGTGGGTTATCTTCCAACGATTTGCCCAAGGAAAAGCTGAACCACAAAAAGCTCACCCTGAGATTCTGGCTTTCTGACCAGATGTTCTCTGACGGGGAACAGGGGTGGAGGTCAGATTTGTGGTGCTGCTTGGGAAGGTGCCTGCCGTGAGCAGAGCTGAGAAAGCAGGGGACCAGGGGCCCGCCCGGGTCTGTCTCTTGCTGGTAGCAGTTTCCACTTTATTTAATTGAAAACAATAAATAATCTATAAATAGAACAGGGCCGGAGGCATAGAGTGAGGTACGACTGAACAGGGGTGAAAGCATTTGATTCTGGGCTGGGCAAAGGACAGGCAGAGGGCAACTTCACCTCCTCACATTTCATTGTGTGTCGGAGGGCAGGGTGGGGGTGGGGTGGGGGGGTGGGGGTCCTTCCTCCCCACCTGCGGCTCCTCTGATAGGCCAGGCCAGGCTCGAAAGGGGCTGTGAGACGCCTGCAGAACCTGGGCAGGAGAAGTTCAGGCTGCCCTGTACAAGGCAAACGCACAAAGCACCGGGGTCAATAAATAGCCGCCTCCCAACCTGGGGGTGCCTGACCGAGGGGATCTGCACTAGCGGCGGTGATGCCCAGGACGAGACAACCTCTTCACCACCGGCGCCTGGTTTCAGACCACGGCTGCAGGAGCCGCGAGGCGGTGGCGGAGGGGGCGAGGCTGCCCTCACGCGCGGTGAGGGGGCGGCGGAGAGGCGGTGTCTGCGGAGCAGCGGGCCTTCTCAGCCAGCAGCTGGTAGAAGGGCTTGGGGGGCTCCCAGTCCTCGTCTTCGCTGCTGGAGCTGCCCTTCTTCACGATCCGGTTGTGCCGGCGGCTGAACCTGCGCGCTTTGGTGCTGGGGGAGAGGTGGCAGGATGGGCGGGGTTCCTCGGTCACCTCCCGGCCATCTCTGTCCCACCCCTAGTGCTCTGGCCCCAGCAGTGACCAGGGCCTGGGCTGAGGGGGCGGCCAGGGCTTTATTTGGCCCCAGCGGGGGAGCCACTGGCTCCCGTGAGACCTGTCACCATCTGCACACGTGCCCGTGTGTTTCCGGGGCCAGTTGCAAGCTGGGCAGGTGGAGAGGAGAGGGTTTCAGGAGGGAGCGGGCATCAAGAGGGGAAGAGAAGGAGAAGACCAAGCGACAGGGAAGTTAAGACCCAGTTTTCTGCTCTGAGAAACTCCCTGTGGCAGAGAGGGCAAAGGAAATTTAGGGCAGTGGGGTCCAAATCCAGAATTAAGCTGTTTGCCCTTCGAAGTTACAGGCAGGGGTAGAGCGCCGCTCTGCTTCTGTCACCCCAACTCTTTCATAAGAGCTCGTGACACCCAAATCTCCTGCCCGAGGAAACTCCCAACCTGTTTCCAACATCACAGAGCTCAAGGCTCTGAAAATCAGAGCAGGCTGAGGAGCGGGGGGCCCCCGCCTCCACCACCCACACCTTCTGGGCAGGGGCTGCTCACCAATATGGTCTCCGCTCCTTCAGGGTCATCACCCGCCAGAGTTGGGCCAGCTCCTTGGTGGCAGACGTGGATGCGGTCCCAGGGCAGGCTCTGGGGCAGGAGGGAGGAGGAGGTGAGGAGAGGCCTGCAGCCTCGCCTGGCTTGGGCAAAGGCCAACGGTGTGACCGTACAAGGGTCCCTGGCCCTCTCAGAGCCGCAGCTTTCCAAATCTGAGAACTCAGATCTTTCCGTGTTGCCCTGAAAGATGCCCCCTTTCGCGCCCCCTGGAGCAGAGGTGGCAAAGAAGGGAGCTGGACTAAATGGTGGTTGGAAAGGGGCCACCCGGCGTCCTGGGACCTGCATCCGCCACTCCGATACCAGCACCACCTCTTCTCCACGGAGGCTGCAGGCTGGCAAGATCGGTTCAGGGCTAGGCGCCTGATAGATCATATCAAGTCGGCCCCAAGAACTTTTGCGTGAAATATTAGAAATGAGGAGCTCTCCCCCCACAGGGTTGCTGGGGCGGGAGACAGGACACGAGCCTGAAGCTCCTGCGGGTGAGCCTGCCCCCAGCCCAGCCCAGCGTGACGGAGCACAAAGGCAACCAAGAGCGCGGAGTGGAGGGGGACAAGGATCCCGGGCAGCGTCCTTTGAGCCCAAGGACCAACCACGTCTGAAGGTGGCCCCTCTTTTTTCAGGTTATATACATTTAATTAATTATATTAATTAGTTCATTATATTAATTAATTCAAGCCAGTTAGTGTCCTTGTTTTCCTAAGTCTGAGCTGAGTTTCACTGCTTGCAGTGCTCAGGCCTGACCAGTGCCACGGGGCCAGGGGGAGGCCGGGAGAGCGTGGCTGAGGAACGCGTCAGCAGCAGGGGGTGGCACGCTCTGCGGGTGGATGGACAGTGAGGTCGGGCCCCAGTCAGGGCCCAAGAGGACGCCCTCCCACCTGATGTACTGCTTCCGGTTCATCCTGCAGAACATGATGAAGCCGTTGATACACTTCTTCTTCATCTGGGTGGGGCAGGGGGCTTGCTTGCTCTCCTTGGGCTTCACGAGGCCCCTGCCCGCCCTGCCCTTCCTGGCCTTCCTCCCGGTGGCGCGCAGGGCTGAGGCCCGCTGGGCGGGGGTCCACGTGTAGACCTCATCCTCATCGCTGGAGGACTGCAGGCCCTCGAGGTTGGCCTGAGCGTCCTGGGTGGGAGACAGAGAGGTGAGGGCGGGCAGGAGACGCGGACTGACCAGGCGGATGGCTTTCTGTCTCCCTCACCTCCTGCTGCCTCCGCGCCGAGTCTGTGTCCATGTCCTCCGAGCTGGGGCTGGACGACACCTTGCTGTTCTCACTCTTCGACAGATAGCAGTGGTCCAGCGAGACCAAGGACCAGCACTGGCTGTGGGAGTCGGGAAGGTCTTCGGGGGCCTCAGGGGGTGTGTCCTGGGGGGTGAAGGAGAAAGGTGGGGGGAGACGGAGGGGGGCAGTGCCGTCCCTTCACGGCCCCCACTCACTGCTTTTCTAGGAGGTCACACGAGCATCACCACAAACAGCTCAGGCTCAAAACGGCCTCGACCAGACACCTCCTCAGAAATTCCAGCAACGGTTCCCCAGTTCCCACAGCGGGTCAGAGAGGAGGGGGCTGGGGGTCTTCTGCCTCCTATTCTGGGGCACTCTCTCTCAATCCCATCAGTTTACCACCTTGCGAAGTAGCCGTGACGCCCCGGGCAAGTCTTAACTCCTCTGAGCCTCAGTTTTACGCACGGATGGTGTCACTACACATCCTCTGCAAGGCCGAGAGGCACTTGGTGCAGTGGCTGCGCTTCCAAGAGCTCTGCTAAAGGTGTCTATTTTTGTTTCTACAGCAGGTTCAGCTATTCATTGAGGCAGGGAGGCCACCTTCCCACACACTGGAGGGAGAATCATTTGGGGTTTGGAGCTGGGGCTGCCCCTCTGGCAGTCAGACGTTGAACTGCTGGAGCAGACGGTGCTACGGAAATCAGCCCGGGGGCCTGGGAAGGAGGCTCTTTCCAACTGAGGATCCTGGGGGTCACCTGCTGTTTTCAATTTCCTCATCTGTCAAATGGGGTCACAAGAGAGCCTGACTCATAGAGCAGTCGTAAAATTATGTGGGGTCTTTTCTGGGCACCTGGCAGCTTTTAGCTTTTATCCTTTGTGTCTGGTTCATTCTAAGGGCCCAGCACAGAGCAGGGCGCCTGGTGGCCAGCAGGCAGTGTTCAAAGGACGGGCAGGCAGGTGAGGGCACAGATGGTGGATGAGTCTCTGGAAGGATGAGGAGAAGCATGATGGATGGACAGGTGAGTGGGGGAGGAGCTGAAAGGTCGAGGGGACGGATGAGTGGATCAAGCAGGTGGAAGGAAGGATGGACGTGTGTGTGGACAGATGCGTGGGCAGACGCCTACCTTCTTCTGTGGTCCCTCAAGCGTGCAGGCAGAAGGTGAAGACGCAGGATCTAAGAATACTTCTTCAGAGAGAGCTGTCGGGGGCGGGGAGGGAGACCAGAGGGGTGGCTGGGACAGAAACACCTCTCTCAGGGCACTGTGCCTCTGTCCCGCCATCCCTGCTAGCCGGAGTGCCCTTCTCTGGCTTTTGGCTTTGGGATCTTCTGCCCCAAGTCCAAATCCAGCTCACAGGCCAGCTCCCGTGGGGAACCACCAACCTGGGCAGAGCAAGTGGGTCCCTATTACAGGCTCCTGGAGCCTTCCACATACCACGCTGGCCTGGGGCTGCTCCCCACCAGGCTGTGGGCTCCTCGAGGGCTGGGATGGGATTCATCCTGGGTGGGATTCATCCCTGGTTATCCAGCACTGCCAGCACAGGGCTGCACACTTGGTGGGCGTCACTGTAGGTGTTTTTTTCTGAATGCACCAAGCATCAGGTCCAGCCCTGGGTGCTCACCTTGGGTCAGGTACTCGGTCCCGTCCTCCAGGATCTGTTCTGGCTGCAGTTTCCCCGGGGAGCTGAAGAGGGAGGGGCTGAGCCCTAGGATCTCGCTCGGGTGGCCTGTCGCCTTCCAGTTGTCAATGTGGGGAGGCCCCAAGGCGAGTGGGCTCCCTGAAAAGGAAATGTCAGGCTTGAGGGTACGTCAGAGGTTGCCCTCTCCCCCAGCACGGCAGCTGGCTTTGAGCAGATGGCGCCAGACACTGGGGAAAGGTGACTGTGCCAATTCCTTGTTGTGAGTGCTTGGAGGCGGAAATTAAGAGGCACGATGCCTGGCATCTTGTTAGGGATGCCCAGGAAAAACATCAGTATCATGATGTGCCAGATCCGATGGACTGATTTAGCTATCTGGAGCTCTGTGTTAAGAAGGATTCTGAGGCAGTGTCTGGGATCAACAGAAAGAGTAATGATTGATCAGCAACGTCTGCCATGGCAACCGATGGCTCAGGGACAGCGGGCAGGCTGTGTGTTGCCATCCCTGTGCTTAGCGGACATCCATCCCTTTCCCGCTCTCCCCCCTTCCGCAGACATCCTCAGAAGGAAGGTACCAAGAAGACCCCACACCAGGCTACAAGGAGGAAAGACAGAGCTTCAGTCACCATGGTCGCTGCCCTTTGGGGTCCAGGCAGGAAGCCAAGGGTCAGCATCTGGGAACTCCTTGTCCACCTCCTCGCTGTAATCGTACACCAGCTTCTGCCTGCAAGAGGTGGAATTGAAGAGGCAGACCTGGAGCCCTGGGCTGGAAACACTGTGGGCCCTGGGGCGAGCCCTTTCCCCTTTGGGTGTCTCAGTGTCGCCCACTGTGGACTCGGACAGGGATCTCTCCGTGCCGGCCGCTGGGGGGCGCCCGCCCTCGAGGAGCTTCAGGGCTTATAAGGAGAGGCCAGCTGTAATCAGAGCTGACTAAACGGGGGCAGAGCTGTGATGGGGCTTTGAGGAGGACACAGACGGCGGGCAGGGCAGGAGGGAGGACTGAGCTGAGCTAAGCTTGAAGGATGGGTAGTTTTCCAGGTGGACGAAGGGATCAAGCTTCCAGGAAGAGGGAACAGAAGGTGAGAAGCCCAGAGGGGACACGGGCATGGCTCCCGCAGGGAGTGGCGAATATTTGGTGGTGTTAAGGGTAAGGTTCACAGTTGAGGAGCAGGAAAGGGGGCTGGCAAGGTGAGCTGGGACCAGAGAGGGTCTCAAATGCCAATTAAGATATCTGGGCTCTACCCAACAGGAGGGAGTAGCTTAAAGCTGAAAACTGACATGATCAAGGTCTTGTGTGTTAGAAAAGCCATGCAGGTGACTAGTGGGGACAGGCTAGAGGGCGGGACGGGAGGCAGGGAGGGGCTGCGGCCCTGGTCAGCACCTAGGAAGCAAGGCTTTCCCTCGAGCTCACAATGCCTGACGCAAAGCTAGGCCCTCGGAGGTGCTCACTCCACAGACACCAGTCGAGGATGGTGATTGACCCCATTTCTCACCAAGCCTTAGCCAATCCCACCAAACGCCTCAACCTCCTCCACTCACATCCCCGGGCTTCCCTTACCTGGGACGGGGCTGGGTCCTGTTGAGAAAATAGATCCTCTCAACCCCTTGCTGGGCCTCGAAGGCAGGGTAAGGCCCCGCATCCTGGGCACTGTTTTTGCAACAGCAGCCTACGGGAGGTGGGGCAAGTCAGGATGGTCACTCCTGTGACGGGCCCAAATCCCGGGACTCACAGAGGCAGGGACGGAGAGGTGCTGGGGTATGCCACAGCCTCTCCCTCCCCCCATCCCAGCCAAAACCTCAGGCTCTGGGGCCTCTGCGTGAGGTTTGGGGGCTCCCTGAGTCACCCGCAGGTTTCTGGAATCCCACGTCCCTATCAGAAACTCTAAGGAAGATAAAATCCTTAAGCAGAATGATGATGATGAAGATGACGAGAGCAAACAAGTATATAGTGCTTACCAAGGCAGCACGGTTTTAATCGTTTTACATACTATTCGGTAGCCCTTTACCAAAGGGTATGGTTTTTATAATACCCATTTATAGTTAAGTAAACTGAGGCATTGAGATATCAAGTAACTGGCCCAAGGTCACAAGATTAGCGCAAGATCTGGGACACCCTCCCTCCCCAGGTGGGTCAGGCGCCTCCTTGGGGCTCCCACAGCCTCCTGGGCGACCCCAGGAAGTGAGAGCGTGGGATTCCGTCACTGGACTGTCACCGGCACCGCGCACGTGGCCTGGCCCAGAGGAGATGCTCTGGGAGGACAGGCTGAAGGAACAGACAGAGGAGTAGGATGACCTGAGGCCTCGCCTTCCGGTCGCGCCCGTATCTCCTGGGGGTGTCACACGTTTGCAAGCTGGCAAAGGGATGGGGACTCACAAGAGCGTTTGTCTGGCTGCTTCAAGTGAAGGAAGGCTCACGAGGCGGCCCTGCTCTTGCCCCCAGTCCTGTGACCCTGTCCCCTGCTTACACCCCCAACAGAGCCTGAAGGGAAAAGGAAACTTGGCAAGAGGCTGCGAGACAGCGTCTCTCTTGTCCATTGTAGAATCCCTGGCGACTAGGACTGTGCCTGGGACGTCGAGGGTGCCTGACAAGTGGTATATAAACGAGTGGCTAAGTTAGTGGAGAGGAAAGACACCAACTTGAGATGTCACAGTGGACGCTGTTCTCAGCCACATGCAGCAATGTCAGCCAGGATCTTCCTCCCTTTCTGTCACCTTGAGACGGGGATGACACAGCCTTGGGGTGACTGCAGGAGTCGAGGCATCTTGGAGGGGTGATGGTCCCCACCATGTTTCCTCCTCTCTTGTCTGGGGATGGGGTCACCTGCTTCTCAGGCTTGTCCAGGGCCAGACAGCGACGAGGGTTCTGGGCCCGGGTCTGGCGTTCTAGGAGAGCAGAGAGATGGCGTCAGACAGGGCTGGGGGCTTGACTGTCACCAGAAGGTGGCTGAGGTGGGGGTCTTTGCTCTGGGCCCAGTAACCTGCTTCAAAGCTTTGCCTGGCCTGGTCACTCAGTCCTTTCCAGAGAGGCCCAGATCCTCAGTTAAAGATCACCTAGTCGGATGCCCCCTTCCCCTGCCCACACGTTAGAATCACCTTGTGAGCTCTGAAAATACTGGTGCCCAGGTTCCACCCAGATCACTGAAGCCCGACTTTCTGGGTGTGAGGCACAGGCAATAGGCATTTTTAAAAGCACCCCAGTGATTCAGAGGTGCAGCCAGAGCTGGAAATCATTGATTAGGTCCAACTCCCTTTTTAAGGACATGGAAACGGAGGCTCGAAAAGGGGAAGGGACAGGTAGTGTTAGTAGCAAGGCTGAGGTGGGACCTGGGACACTTGCCTCCCGCACTGGGGTGCTTCCGTCACCCCACACTCCCTGCTGCCCTGGCCCGGGGATGGATGACTGGTCAGAGAGATGATAAATGCTGACAGCAGCTTCCATTCCTGGGCACTGGCCACGTGCCCCATCACTTAAGCACTGCTTGAGCGGGGTGCGCCTGGCTCCTAATCTGAGGACCACCCTGTGGCAGGCCCTCCAATTTCCAGACCAGGAAGCTGAGGCTCACAGGAGAAGAGTGACCCACCCCCAGGCCTCAGAGCTAGGAAGAGAAGGCACCACAGCTGAAGCCAGGCGCATCTGAATCCAGAGCCTCGTCAAGGGCTCAGGATTGCCGACGGGGCCTCCCGGGAGTGGGGACGGTCCTGGAGAAGGAGCCCCGCTCCCATCTGACCCCTGCACCCTCTTCTATCTCCACTGACGGCTTGTACCTGATGCTTGGGCCAGCTTCTTCTTCCGAGGTTTCCGGCAGCCTCCCCAAAGATGGGATTTATGAGAGTGTGGGGTGCTGGACGGGGTGGAGTGTCTCCACTTCGCTGGGCCCGTGGCCAGCTTCCAACCCAGCCCTGCACAGGACGGAGAATGAGGCAGGTCAGATGCCCTCACCCTCATCCGTCCCGAATGCTGCCTCTGGACAGTACTTCATGATGGACAGGGAGCAGGGAGGCTGCCACGGTCCCCAGACTGACTTTACAAATGGGGAAACTGAGGTCCCGGGAGGAGATGGGACCTGGCTGAGGTTGCGCAGCCAGGCGGCAGAAGTACAGGAGAGAACTCAGGTGTTCTCAGGGCCATTCCGGGCCTCGGCTGAGAGGGAAGACAGACCCAACACTTCCCAGATGCTTCCCCGTCTTCCACCTCCCAAATCAGTTCTTCCTGCAGCCTCCTCAAGATGGTAGGGGCTCCAGCATCCACCCTGGGTGGCCCGGGGCCTCTCCCCCAGGCCTCTCAACTCTTCCTCATTAACGTCTCCCAAGGACTTCCCTAGCGGTCCAGTGGTTAAGACTCTGCGCTCCCAAGGCAGGAGGTATGGGTTCGACCCCTGGTCGGGGAACTAAGATCCCTCATGCTGTGCGGCATGGCCAAAAAAAAAACTCCCAAATTTACCTACTTCTGTCTACACCCTCAGCTATGGTGCTACACTGGCCTTATCGTCTCCCATCCAGATCACCCCTAAAAGTATCTTCACTCATCTCCCCCACTCCAGCTTCTTACTTAATAGCAAGTCCCCACACTAGATGTCAGGCACCTCTTCCTCAAAGAAACTCTGATCATGGCTTTCCTCTGGCTTAAAGGCCTTCAGTCATTCTCATCTTTTTCATCTCCCTCCTCTGCCAGGCACTCGAGGCCCTTCAGAATCTCGTCCCTGCCTCATCTCCTACCCTTCTTGCCCGTGTATTCCTCACACCAGTAACCATAGCAGCCGGCACACACAGCATGGGATGACTGGCTTGTTCCAGGAGCCATGTTACAGCACTCTTTACATGTATTAACTCATTCAATCCTCACAACAAACACAGAAAGGGGGTATGGGTCCATTTTGCAGATGAGGAAACTGAGGCACAGAGAGGTGTAGGTCACAGGACGTGTGCCTGAGTTGGGACCTGGCTCAGGAGTCTGCGCACATCATCTGGGTGCTACATGGCCCCTCCAGTCATACCCAACTGCTTGCCTGTCCCCAGACGTCCCACATGTGTCTTCTCGTGCCTTCAGACTCTTGTTCACCTTGTTTCTTCTGCCTAGCATCGTTCCCCCTTCCCTGTCCTTGAAGGCCCAGCTCCAAGGCCCCTCCCACCACAGTCTTCCCAGACACCCTCCTCTGGGGTCACAGCACTCTGGACATCCCTCTGACTTGTCCCGTGAGACAGGCTGTGAGATCCAGGAAGGACTGGACCCGTCTAAGTCACTCAGCGTCCCTGACGGCCAGGACAATGCTTGGCACGTAGCAGGCGCTGCGAAACGTCGGCTGAACTTACTTACCCCCCAGTCCACCGTTCCCATCGGTGGTATGGAATTCGAGCGAGGCCCTGGCCGCATCGATGCTTCTCTGGAGGTAGTGAATGTAGTGCAGGACGTGCAGCAGAATCTCCTTCTGCCCCCAAAAGAAAGACAGGGTTGAGCGGGGGCCTGAGATGACGTGAGGCTGCTGGGGACCGGGGACCCTGCCCCAGCCAATCCCCCCATTGGCAGAGAGGTTCCTATTCCGCCCTTTAGTCCTCACTGCGGCCCAGTGAGCCGGCGGTTACAGCTAAGGAAACGGAGGCTCAGAGCGCTAAAGGGACTTGCTGGGCTACAGAGAGGAAATGGCAGAGCTGGGATCTGAACCCAGGCCTGGCTGCCTCCTGGTCCAGTTTTGGGGGCACACACTGCTCAGCTTCCCACCCCTGGCCCTTGGCACACGCAAAGCCCTCCTCTTCTCCCCACAGACTCCCTCCCTGGCTTCTCCTCCTTTGAGCCTCAGCACAGTGTTCTCCCCTTCTGGAAGCTTTCCTGCCCTCCTGACCCCTCACCCAGGCTGGGTCAGATGTCCCTCCTCCGCACTCTTGTAACACCCTGGGCCTGTTTCCACCAAGGCACTTGCCACAGTGTTCTATAATTATCTGTTTATGTATCATTCTCTCCCATTGACCTTGAACTAGCTGAGGGTAGAGACTGTAGCTAATTGATTTCTGGATCCCAAGCACACAGAATCGAGAGGTGACTTAGTCAGTTATCACTGAAGGAATGACTCTGCCCCACAGCATCAGCGGGCATCCCCCAACCAGCCACCAAATACCGGCTGAGCCGATATTGGAGACACTAAGCTAAAAAAGATACTACCCACTAAGGGCCATGTGGAGGGGTGAACTAGACATACTTTTTTTTTTTAAATTTATTTATTTATTTTTGGCTGTGTTGGGTCTTCGTTTCTGTGCGAGGGCTTTCTCTAGTCGCGGCGAGTGGGGGCCACTCTTCATCGCGGTGCGCAGGCCTCTCACTGTCGTGGTCTCTCTTGTTGCGGAGCACAGGCTCCAGATGTGCAGGCTCAGTAGTTGTGGCTCACGGGCCTAGTTGCTCCGCGGCATGTGGGATCTTCCCAGACCAGGGCTCGAACCCGTGTCCCCTGCATTGGCAGGCAGACTCTCAACCACTGCGCCACCAGGGAAGCCCTAGACATACTTTTGTTTGCCTTCATGGAACTTACAATCCAGGGAGGGCAGCGGACCTTAATAAACTCATAATTCATACAAAATTATCAAGTGTGTGATAAGCATTATGAATAGAAGAGCATAACAGGTGACTCTGAAATTAGACTTGGGTGTCCAGAAAGGCCTCTCTGAAGTGGCAGCATTTAAACTGAAGACTGAAAGGAGTTAGCCTGGTGAAGGAAGAACACCCATAAGTATTTTCTGGATTGAACTGGATCCCCAGAATAACAACAAAACTGTTAGCAAGAATCTTCCAACCCCAAATCAGGAAACATGGTCTGTGGGGTGGGGGATACATTGGGAGACTGGGACTGACACATACACACTACTATATATAAAGTAGATAACTAATAAGGACCAGCTGTATAGCACAAGGGACTCTACTCAATACTCTGTAATGGCCTTTATGGGAAAATAATTTAAAAAAGAGTGGGTATATGTATATGTATAACTGATTCACTTTGCTGTACAGCAGAAACTAACACAACATTGTAAATCAACTATACTCCAATAAAAATTAATTTTAAAAAAGGATGGTCTCATGAGGTGACTTATGTGAAATCGTTCCATAAAATATAATACAGTCACTGAACTTATTTAACCTGATCCAGGGAAGGAAGCTATAATCTAACTAAGGAATAACGTGACACAGCCAAGAGATTATTGGTTTGGGGCCTGGCTCTAACCTGCCACTTACTGGCTGTGCACTGGGAGTGGGTCATTTTACTTCTCTGGGCCTCGGTTTTCTCATCTGTGCAATGGGAACGAGAATATTCATTCAGCCTCAGAGGATTATCATTAGGACGAAATAAATTAGTGTGTGTGAAATCGCCCAGCACAGAGCCTGATAAATCAGTTGTCCAATAAATGCTTAGTTGATATCTGGATGAGAACACCTTCATCGGCTTCTCAAGGGATTAAATAGAAACCTTTGGGGGCTTCCCTGGTGGCGCAGTGGTTGAGAATCCGCCTGCCAATGCAGGGGACACGGGTTCAATCCCTGGTCTGGGAAGATCCTACATGCCGCGGAGCAGCTAAGCCTGTGCGCCACAACTACTGAGCCTGTGCTCTAGCGTCCGCGTGCCACAACTACTGAAGCTCACATGCCTATAGCATGCTCCGCAACAAGAGAAGCCACTGCAATGAGAAGCCTGTGCACCGCAACGAAGAGTAGTCCCCGCTTGCCGCAACTAGAGAAAGCCCACGTGCAGCAACAAAGACCCAACGCAGCCAAAAATAAAATTTAAAAAAATAAAATAAGATAAAGGGAATCAGAGAAATGGAAACAATCACAGTAACGTGCAGAGGGCTGTGATGGTCAGAGGGATGGGAAGCCACGGACCACATGGGGCAGGGGCACTTAATCAGCCAGGATGGTGAGGAAGGATACCATGGACCTAAGCTGCAGCCTAAATCTAAAACACGGGCGAAACAACGCATAATAGCTCCCACAGTTTATTCAGCAGTGGACTGAGCACGTCACACAGCCCTGGGACGAGCTGTGATGAGGCATGTCAGGCAGACTGGTCTGGTGGGAGGCTGGGGACTGACTGGGACACTGGTTGTACGTGGAGCAGGGGGCCCAGGACTGAATTTAAGGGAGGACGAAGATGGGGAAGAAATGGGATTATTAAGACAGCAGAGAATCAATGGTAAAGAAAGTGGGCTGAGGCCTGGGGAGGATTCCACGAAGAGATGTGGTCATCTAGTCAGTGACGAAATGCTGCCTGTGCCCTGACTCAACTGTCATTCCTCCAGGGCAGGGGCTGTGTCCCAGTCATCTCTGCCTTCCCCGACACGAATTTACAGTGCCTACGCACACCAAACGCTCAAATGTGGGAGGACAGAGGGCAAAATCCCTCAGATATGTTTTGAGCACTGTGGTGCTCTGCGTAATGCCTCCCCCAAAGGCATCCATGTCCTAGTCCCCGGGACCTGGGAATATGTTGCCATGTATGACAAAGGGGTCTTTGCAGATGTGATGAAGTTAAGGATCTTGAGATGGGGAGATTATTCTGGATTATCTGAGTGGGCTCAGTGTAATCACAAGCGTCCTTACGAGCAGGAGGTTGGAGGGTCAAAGGCAGAGAAGGCGAAATGACGACAAAAGCAGAGGTAGAGGAAAGACTAGAAGATGCTACGCTGCGGGCTTGGAAGGGGCTGTGAGCCAAGGACCATAGGCGGCCTCTAGAAATTGGCAAAGGGAGAGGAAATGGATGCTCCCCTGGAGCCTCCTGCTGACCCCGTGACTTTAGTCCAGTGGGACTGATTTTGGATTTCTGACCTCCAGCGCTCTGAGAGAACAAAGTTGTGTTGTTTTAAGCCACTAAGTTTGTGGTAATCTATTACAGCAGCCACAGGAAACTGATACAAGCACCTACAATTGAGAGGGATTTAGGAGAGACAACCAGCGTGATCTGGTGATTGATGGGCTGTGGTTGGCAGGGAGAAGAATAGGGTTAGGGTCAGGCAAATCTCTCCCAAACACCCGCTCCTCTGAACCTCTCTGAAGGCAAGTAGAACATTCTAGATTGGATCAGTTATTGTGCATTCAAATCTTCCTCTTTTTTTCTTTCTGGCCGTGCCACACAGCTTGCAGGGTCCCAGTTCTCTGAACCAGGGATCAAACCCGGGCCCCAGCAGTGGAAGCACCGAGACCTAACTACTGGACCACCAGGGAAGTCCCTAAATCTTTATCTTCTTGACCAGATTCTAAGTTCTCAGAGGAGGAGGGCTGGGTTTCAAATTCCTTTGCTTCCCCTTGTTGCCGGCAGAACAGCTTCTGACATCTGACAATCTTTCCATAAATGGCTGATGAATGAATGAATGAGGGACTGAATGAGAGAAACTATAGCAAGAAAACATCACACCAAACCTTCCAGATCTCTGAATCTCATATTAAGTTGTTCGTCCTGGGAGCAAGTGTTAGCTCAGCACTATAAACATTTATTGAGTAGCCACTGGGGAGGCACCGAGAAGCTTTATCCCTACCTCATGGAGATGATCTCCACAAAGTCACAAAAGAAGGCACCCGGAAAGGGAACCGACATTTATTCAGGCCCTGTGACAGCTATCATGTCACTTTGGTCTCACAATATCTCTGAGTAGGAGGAGTTATTTTTTTCCTGTTTTATAGCTGGGAAACCTGAGGCTTGAGAGGCTGATAACCTGAGCGAGCTGCCCAGAGTTCTGCAGGTGTGGGGCTGGGGGGCTCAGATGCAGGCTGTGTGACTCCCAGAGGGATGACCTCGACCCAGCACCTTGCCTATTTTTCCCCTCCCAATTCCCCCTGCCTCCTTTGCAGGAAAGAATCCCCCAGGCTTCTAGTCATGGGATCACAGACTCCCAGAAATTCCCAGTCAGGACCATTGCCATGTCAGTGCTGTCACTGGGTGGGTCTGTCTAGGTTTCCTAGGACAAGGGAGGTCAACCCGATTGCTGATATGTTCAGATCTGCCTCCCAAATCCACCTCCTCTCCTTCAGCCCCCTTACCTTGGTGAGCTTATTGGTACCGGTCCTCAGGGCCACGGGTAGCAGCAATGCCAGCTCTTGCAGTTTGTTGGTGTGGTTTTTCCTCTCTCTCCTGTTTTGGGGCAAGAGCTGGTTTGGGTTAGGACATCCGAAATGGAATTTGGCATCTGACCCCCCAGACCGCTTGTCTCAGTGTTCCCCATCTCAGAGAAGCTCCCTGCCCCAGGCACCCAAGACAGAATCCTGGGCATCGTCTGAACTCCTCACTCTCCCCCATCCCCTGGTCCAATCAGTCACCAAATCTTGCCCATTCCTCCTCCAATCCCTTCTCTCCGTCCCCTCGCTCCTGCCCTACTCCATGTGCTGACATAGTTCTCCCAGCCTTCCATCTGGCTTCCTCCAAGCCATACTCTCTACGAGAGTCACGGTGATCTTTCTGAAACACAAACCTGCCTATGGTTTTCTCATCTGTGCAAAAGGAATGAGGATATTCTTTCAGAGGCAGAGGGCTACCAATAGGACTGAATACATTAGTTACTTAATAAGCGCTTCAAACCTCTCAATGCCATCCCATTATTAAGGATCAAGTTTAAACCCTTACTTAACATGGCTTATAATGCCCCCCGTGGCCTGGCCCGCCTGACCCTTCTGGTCTCATCTCTTACTTCCTTTCATTCTCTCCCATCAATGGACTTCAGCTCCACAGGACAGGTGAGGTATCTCTGCTCAGGTCCCCCTGCCCCTGTGCTCATGCATTTCTCTGGTCCCTGCAGTTGGGTGAGAGCTGAGTGGGGGGCACCGCTGTACTCTAGCACCTAGAACAGGGTCTGGCACACTGCAGGAAGTCATCGCCTATCGGCTAAATGATTGAATAAATAAGGGCATGAAAGAAGTTGACTCCTGAGCAGATGCAGAACTTCCAGGATCTAATCCCTGAATTCATAATTCATACTATATCCATGTACACACACCTGTACCCCTCTCTCCTGACAGATGGAGACATGAAGACGTTGGAGTCTCTCTCCTAAATTACACACCGCTGCCACTACTCCCGCTACTCCTTTGGGAAGGCCCAAACACCTCGTCTCCACCAATCCCTATCTCACCTTCCTTCAGGGCCTGATTCAATTGCCACCCGAGGAAGCCTCCCCCACCTCCCTTGTTTTTCTCCCCGACTCTGAATGTCCACAACACTTTGTGTCACCTGCAGCATGGCCTGGCCAAAAACACTTCCTTTATTACAGATGTATCTTTGGTTCCTACTCAGACCCACGAACTGACACCCCCTCTTTGCCAGGCCCTGTGCTGGACACTGTGGAAAGGGAGAGGAATCACTGTCCTGCCCTCGAGGACATGGGGGAGCAGTGTGGGAGACACTTATCTCCCTAACCAAACTCTGAAGTCCTGAAAGAATCGTTCTCACTCATTCATTCAGCAATTACTTATTGAGCCCCTACTATGTGCCAGGAAGTGTGATCGGTGACAGGGACAAAAGGCTATAAAACAACTACAGCCCCTTCTAGAGCCTACAATGCAGTCTGGGATAAAGTCATTCATCAAATTGTCACACAAATAAACATAAAATGGCAACTAGGACCAGAACCAGCTGTATAATTTGCTGGGGGTGGGGGCATTGCAAATGAAACTGTGGGTCCCCTTGTTCAGAAATTAAGAATTCTGGGAATTCCCTGGTGGTCCAGTGGTTAGGACGCCGCACTTTCACTGCTGAGAACCCGGCTTCAATCCCTGGTCCGGGAACTAAAATCCCGCAAGCCGCACAGCCTGGCCAAAAAAAAAAAGTTAAGAATTTCAAGATGGTGAGAGCAGAGCATTAAGCCAAGCATTGGGCTCTTCTAAGCTCAGGGCTCTGTGACTGCATGAATCATGTGTCCCTCCTGGGGACAAAGGAGAGGTGCTGCTCGGTGTTATGGAAACTTGTGATAGGTGGTTTTGATCTAACCTATGAGGTTTTTCCAGAGGAAGTAAACCTGGCCAGAAGCTGTTCTGAAGGATGAGTGGAGTTACATCAGTGGAGGGGGAGAGGGAAGGTTTCAGATAGAGGGAGCATGGAGAAGTCAGAGGAAATAAAGCTGAAGTGTCTGGAGCACAGAAAGCAAGGAGTCCTGTGGGGTGAGATGAGGCTGGAGGACGAGGTAGGGGCCAGATGACGCAGGGTCTTATGGGTCTTACAGGCTCACAGTATGAAGTTTTGCCTTTATCTGAAGCCCAATGAGAAGCATTAATGTGTTTTCTGCAGGGGATGGCATTTCTAGTGCACCCTCCCAGAACCACCACGAGTACAGGAGACTATACGTATTAGTCAGCTGAATGAAGGAATGAAAGAAAAACAAAACCACCAATTGGTCTCTAGTTCTTTCCTGATAGAAACCATAATTTCGAGGGGCAAGGGTGGGTGCTGGGTTTCTATCCGTGGAGAAACACTGGGTAGGTTGACCTCTAACGTCTTGCCTGACCCTGATATTTATTTTCTGCATGCGACTTTCCTGCTGTTCTAGAGGACTCCCTAGAAGCTCCAAAGAGAAACAGCACAGAAAGCCAGGAAGAAAAAGTATCCAGGTCTATTTAAGTTCACGGTGCTATTTGACCATGTCTGAGAAAAAGGGTTTCATATCACCTAGTCCCTGGGTGTTTCCTCTGGGTTTTGCAAAGCACTGAGAGAGCCTTCTGCACAAACACAGGAGTTCCAGGGGAAAAGAAAAAAATTGGAGGGAGAAAAAGGGTGACTAGGAAATGCAAAATCTTGGCCGCTCTTGGGCAGCGGTCCTGAAGAGGTGTGACCTGGGGCTCTGCTCACACGGGCCTCCGGGAACTGGGCACTCGCTCTCAAGGCTGCTCCTTTCCTGGCTGGATGGTTTTGGTTTCAGCCAAGTTCTTTCCTCAGAGTCTGTTTAATTTTCACCCACTAATCCCAGCTCTGCCCTCTGATTCTGTGCGGAACAGGTCAGCTCCAGCCACATGGGTCTTTTTCTGCTTCTCTCAACTGCCAAGTTTATTCCTGCCTTAGGGCCTTTACCATCGCCTCCACCTGGAATGTTCTTTTGTCCCAATTTTTACATGGCTGATTTCTTGCCATTCGGTGCTTAGCTTAAATGTAATCTCCCTAGAGGCCTTTCCTGACTACCTGATCTAAATAAGCACATTCTTTGTCACATCCCCATATCCTTTATCAGCATCTGAAATCTTTCTCTTTCTTTCTTCCTTCCCTTCCTTCTTTCCTTCCTTCCTTCCTTCCTTCCTCCCTCCCTTCCTTCCTCTCCTTCTCTCTCTCTCTCTTTCTTATAAATATAAACATAAGGAGAGGGATTTTTGTCTCTTTTATTTATTGCTATATCCCGGACTGACTTATCCATCAGGCAGCGTAAGCACAGTGCCTAGGGCTGGTGCTACTTTTAGGGGCTTATGAGAATGTTTTAATTTCTTTTAAAACCAGAAGAGAAATAAATGAATATAATTAAACTTGGATTATATTCATATTTATACCAGTGCTGTCATAAACTATAATTTTTAATGTGTTTTTAAAAATATTTTATTTATTTAGTTGCTCTGGGTCTTTTGCAGCACGTGGGCTCCTTAGTTGCGGCTTGCCAGCTCCTTAGTTGTGGCATGCAAACTCTTAGTTGCGGCCTGTGGGATCTAGTTCCCTGACCAGGGATCGAACCCAGGCCCACTGCATTGGGAGCAAGGAGTCTTAACCACTGCGCCACCAGGGGAGTCCCTTAATGTGTTTTTAATGCAGGAGCTGGAAGGAGCCTTAATCAAGAGCCAGTCCAAATTTCTCACATTAGCTATGGGAAAACCAAGGCCAGACCCTAATTTGCTTTAACATGTGCAGGAACTTAAGAGTAAGAGCTGTCCCAAAGCGGGACAAAGCAGGGGGCAGTCCCAAGAAGCAGCATAATAGTTGGTTACAAGGTTCAGCTTTTGAAGCAAACAGATTTGGTTGAAATCCCAGCTCTGCCACTTGCAGTGTGACTTTGGGCAAGTGCTTCATCTCTCTGAGCCTGTTTATAATTCATTTACAAAATGGAGGTGGCTGGAAAGTGTGATCTTGTCCAGAAGGTGTTTAGCACATAGGGAGTGCTCATGAAATGTTAGTTCAAGATAGAAGGTAGACAGTCATTTGTTGGGACGATTTAGGGATAAGGGATGTTGGAGAATGGGGTGGGGGTATTGTACTGGATGACTACTGTTGATAAAACGGTTGTTTTTGGTTGACCGACATCCAATTCCTCCCTTTTCTAGTAATAGTTTCCTTTGGGGAATGATCCCTCCCCGACTCTCAGTCCATATGGTTCAGAGAAGCTGACCCCAACCTCCCCTTCCACTAGGGAGCACTGAAGCAAGGTCTAGCCAAGAAGTCAAGTGATTGGTTCAGGATTGCAGTTGTAACCCAGGCTTGGCCAATCAGAGTCAACGGATCCTGGAAAGAGACTCTCTGCTAGGCTTGTCAAGTTGGCAGGATATGGACCTGGAGTGGCTGGGAGCCATCTTGCCCTCACAAATGGAGAGCCAACACAGACAAGAGCAGAGCAAAGAGAGGCAGATTCCTGGCCATATCATTTAACTCCTCAGCTAGAACCAGCCAAGCCTGATGCCCCGGAATTTTTTGTTTAAAGGATCCAATAAATCCCCTTTTACGTGTAAGCCAGTTTTAGCTAGGTTTCTGTTAATTGCAACTAAGAGTCTTTATTAATACAAATACCCCACATCTAGAAAGGGGGCAAAGAGAATGCATTGTTGGTGACCTCTGGAATTCCAGGAGGAAAAGGCAAGCGAGAGAGGCATTCTTCATTTTCTTCATTTGCTCCTTCTGAGCACAGTACCTAAGTAGAGAACCTGAACAAAGCAGACACTTATTTTTGGAGTTAATAAATGAAGACATAGGTGGGCGGAAAGTCACTGGGGAAGACAGTGGGGAATAAGATGAACTCTGGCTCTCTTCTTTATCCAGACTTTGGAGGAAGGGAGAAATCTGATCCAACCCTCAATCTGCTAGGAAAATCCCCTCTATAAGATTCCTGACACTTGGTAGGTGCTTGATGGCAAAATGAATACGTGAATAAAAGAAAGGAAGGAAGGGCATTTAAGAAAATCAGAATGTCAAAACCTGCAAGGGCTTAGAGATGATCTTTGCCAACTACTTCAGAGTTCTCTCATCTTGAAATGGCGGTAATATTCGCACCCACTTCCTCGTGGAGTTGTTGTAAGGATTAAAGGATTTTATACAAGCAAAAGGCTTAGCAAAAAGTCTGGCAAACTAGTAAATGCTCAGTAAACACTACTGTTACTATTATTTAACCAGAGTGGCTGGAGCTGTAAGGGAGGTGGGCCGGGGGAACACTTACCTGTCCCTGGGACCCAGGGAGTTGGTCCTGGGCTGTTTAGGGGAACACAAGTGCTTGCTGGAATCCCACATCTGCAAAGAGGGGAAAAGAAAGAATTATTAGTGACCTCTGGGATTCCAGGAGGAATGCACAGCTTGACAGGCAGCTTCATTTCCCCCATCATACTCCTTTGAGCACTCAGAGATCCCAAAATAAGTCTCCAGTCCCCATAAACACAGGTCAAGAGACCAAATTAAAATGCCCAAACTCTAAACTGAAGTCCATGAATCTCAAATTGCAGATTGGGGCCCGTAAGTCATGATCCAGACCTAAAACTAAAAGGAGCAGATTCCCAAACTTTGACTTCAGAACTTCAGTCTTAACAGTGAAATGTCAGACCCTGCAATGGGAACCAGATCTGAAAACTGTGGCTTGAGATCTCTAAACTGTGATATTAAGACACTAAAACTATGACTTTAAACTCCCAAAGTGAGGACCTAGAACATAAAAAGGAGCCCTTCCCAAACCTAAACGCCCTAAACTCTAATACTGAGATGCTCTAGACCCCCAAACTGTTAATTTCTGATCTCCAAATATGAACCCAATCCTAGTATTAAGAACACAGACCAGGGCTTCCCTGGTGGCTCAGTGGTTAAGAATCCACCTGCCAATGCAGGGGACACGGGTTCGAGCCCTGCTCCGGGAAGATCCCACATGCCACGGAGCAACTAAGCTGAGCCTGCGCTCTAGAGCCCGCCAGCCACAACTACTGAGCCCGAGTGCCACAACTACTGAAGCCCACGCGCCTAGAGCCCGTGCTCTGCAACAAGAGAAGCCACCGCAATGAGAAGCCCGCGCACCGCGATGAAGGGTAGCCCCCCGCTCGCCGCAACTAGAGAAAAGCCCGCGCGCAGCAACAAAGACCCAACGCAGCCAAAAATAAAAATGATTTAATTAATTAAAAAAGGAAAAATACACAGGCCACAAACCTTAATATTGAGAACCCAAACCCTAAAGTAAGAAATCCAATCTCCCCAAAGCAAACCTCAGCCCCCCAAATTGACCTCAGATCCTAAAACAAAGACTCCTAGATCCCCAAACTGTCACTTCAGACCCTCAAGTTGTGACCCCCAACCCTAAACTGAGATCCCACCTGTGAGTTCCACTCTGAAACCCAAACTCTAGAATTGAAGCCTCATACTCGATGTGGGGGACTGCAGGCCCTAACAATTCTCAAAGTTCCAAACTGTGACTCCAGACCCTAAATCTCATACCTCATACTCTACAGTGAGACTCTAGACCCTAAATCTACACTGAAGCTTCAATCCTCCCAAATTAGACCCCGGACCCCCAAAATGCTATTCTAGACTTCCAGATCCCCAGACTAGGATCTCTGATTCCAACAGGAAAGCTTCCAGCCACAAAACCCAAGACCTTCAGATTTCCAAAACGAGTTCTCTCCAGACACAAATCCTGAGACCCCAGATCCTAATCTGTGACCCCCAAATCCCCAACCCTATTCAGAGACTTCGTATCTGAAACTTGAACGTGGATCCCCAAAACCTAGGCCCAGCCTCAAACCCAAACTCCGGCTCTGCTGCTCGGGTCCTGCCTCCCCCAGGGCCCGGGCACCCAAGGCACACCCGCCCTCCCGTCTGCCTGAAACTCCCAGAGGGAGGCCACGACCACGAAGTGGACCCCAGGCTCCCCTCTGGCCGGCTAGTCACCCGCCCCGTTCCCCTTCGCCTCCAGCACCCGCCTCAGGACGTGCACAATGGCGTGAGCACCCCCCTTCTGGTTCTGCGCCAGCCCCACACTTGGGAGCCCTGTCAGACAGCGTCTCGTGCTGGTCCCGGTAGGCTGGCCGCGTGCGCGAACCTCAGGCCGGCCTCAGCCACCACGTTCCCGGCCCAGGCGTGAGGTGGACGCGAATCCCCTTTGGCGCGAGGCTCCTGCGCGAGGCCTGAGGAGAGCAAGAGCGAACTCTTGAGGCCAGGCCACGCCCTCACCACTTCCCGCCAAAATGTGTTGGGTGCGAGACTGGAGAGGGGAAACGAAAGGGTTCGAGTGGCCGTGCGCACGCGCGCCTTGGGAAGGCCCTGTCTTCCAGCACAGCGCTAGCCTGGCCTCGCGCCTCCTGACACACTCTTTGCCGGTGCGCGCCAAAGTGCCGACCAATCAGCGCTCGCTCAGCTGCCCGCCTTTTAGGCAGGTGCCGCCCCCTCAGGCCCCGCCCCCAGGCCACTTCTGAGGTCCCGAGCCAGTGGAGCCTAATGAGGAGGCCGGCTCTCCCTAACTGCCAATTCTCCGGACGCAAGGGAGATGTGACCAGTCTCCCTTCCCAACCTCTGGTGTCCGGTTGCCAACTTTTCCCTTTAGCGCATGTTTAATGAGAGCCTACTGTGTGACAAGCGCTATGCTAGAAGTTGGGAATTTAGCCAAAGTCTTCCCAGTGCAGTTGGGAAGGCTCACAGACCGTGAGAATCTAGTGAGGCAGAGGCTGCATTAAAGAGAGATAAATTGAGAAAAGATTCAGAGGAGGGCCATTGGAATTGAGCCTTAATAGCAGTTCCCCTCATGAAGTTGTTATGTTCCTTATAGAAAACTTTCCATTTTAGAAAGTTCACTCTCATGGCCCGTGAGGAGGATGGACAGGAAAATATAGCTTAAGGGGAGACGATCTAGCAGCCTAGTGGAGAGCAGAGGCCCTGGGGTCCAACACATTTCAGTTCAAATCACTTTCTTGCTGTATTGCCCTGGAGAAGAATCTCAATTCTTTCTGCCTTAGTTTTTTATAAATTTGGGATAATTCTTGGGTTCTGTGCAGAGTGTCTGGCGTATAATTAACATACAATAGATATTTAAACAACATTTATTTACACTCTTCTGTGTGCTTGAACAAGATACAAAAAGGTGCCTGTCTTCGTGAATCTTCTATGATATGTACAAATTTCTAGTGCATGGAGCTATCCTCCCTCCTAAAGCTTAAGGCTAATTTCCTTATTTGTAAATTAGGAGGTGGTGGTAAGAAAACCAGGGGGGAAAATGGATGGGAAAGTGTTTGAGAAAGTACAAGGCACTGTTAATTATTATGTTAATCAGTTTAAGTAAATCGGTAAACTTGCTCTTCCCACCTCTCCACCCCTCACAAAAACTGCCCCTTTGCAGTTTTCTCAATCCCTTTTCCAAGGGCCCCGGGCCAAAATGGAGGAGGCTGCACTCCAACTCCCAGTGCGCCTGGCGGGGGCGCTCTGTGCGCCTGCGCTGTCAGGCCCTCTCTCTACCTCCTGGGAGTTAGAGTCATTCTTTTCCTCAGCCCGCCCAGTTTGCTTCCTTCCCCACCTCCAAGCTTGACCGTGCTGCCTTCTGGGAGTTGTAGTCCGTGGCCGCCCGGACTCCAATTCCCAGCGGGCTTCGGGGCGGGAACCCGGAAGGGGAGGCTGGAGAGGAGCGAGTGGGGGAAACCCGCGTAGCCGAGGGAGCTGCAGCGCGGGGAGATGGTGAGAACCCCGAGAGGGGGCCGGGGGCACTTGAGAACCCGGGCGGGGGTTCGGGACCCTGTGGCGAGAGAGAAGAGGCAGGGACTAAAGAAGGGGCTGGGTGAGGGGAGATCGCTTGGGGGAGGGGATTGGGAGAAATGGGAGCCGGAGGGAATAGTAGAAGAATGGGGGCTGGGGATGGGTCTTGAAGGTGGGGAGAGAGTCGAGCTTTGGGATTGATTGTGAGGGAGCTCAGAGCTGGGGAAAGGAGTCCCGAGTTGGAGAAGGGGCTGGGCGTCCTGGCAGAGGCCCTGAAGGGGGCAGTTTCGAGGGGTTTAGCGTAGGGGATGTGGAAAGGCATGGGAGTCAGTGCTAGATGAATGAGGGGGTCGGGAGGCTCCGAGGGAAAGGCCAGCTATGGATGCGGTGGGTTGGAGCCTCTGGATCGGATTGGGGGCAGGAGGGCAAGCTGAGATGGTGGAAGAGAGAAATCAGTGGTAGAGTGGTGTGTAGGTTAGGATACAGAACTGTGGGTGGAGTGCGGAGCATGAGATGAGGGGCCTGCCTGTAGCGATAGTTTGCTTAGTCCAGCCAGAGACTCCCGATAAACTGGACAGTCACAGAACTGTAGGATAATATGGCCAGCAGGGGCCATAAAGACGACCTTTTGCACTCTCGTTTCTCCAATGGGATTAGAAAAGTGTAGCGGATTATGTGTATGGACATTCCAGCATTCAGATCTTTTCTTCTGCTACTCCTTTGTGACCTGGGCAAGTGTCCCCTCTTTGAAACTCAGTGCCCTTATCTATTGTGGGAACAGCATGCCACTGAGAAGAGAGGAGGCTTCATAAGATCGTCATCCCGGCTCGGGGTAAGTCCTTAGTCTAAGAGCTGTTGGTGGGAAGTTCCCCACCCCAGGAATGTGACTGGGTCACAGGTGCTAATGGATTCCCTCCTTTTTAGTCCAGCCTCAGGGGCGTTTTCTCAAAACCTGGCACTGAGCTGGGCACACCCCAGCTCAGAAACATGCGGGGGCGGGAGGGGGCGGGTTCCCCACAGTCGATTCCAGCTAACACTTATTGTTTAGGAAGTGCCTGGCCCTGTTCTTAGCTACTTGTATGTATTAAGTCCTTTAATTCTGACAACACCCCTACGTTGTAGGTGCTGTTATTTTCTCCATTCTACAGAAAGGAAGCAGAGGCACAGAGAGGTTCAGCAACTTTCCCAAGGTCATCCAGCATTAAACGATAGACTCAGGATTCCAACCTAGACATCCTGGCTCAGAATCTGTGCTCTCCCCACTGTAATTTACTCTCCTCTCCTTGTACTGAAGTACAGTGTCATGAGTAGGGCAGAGACTTGAGAACTGAAACAGTCCTCAGTTTGAATTTTAGTCCTGCCATTTACTTGCTGTGTGACCTCGGGCAAGTCTTTTGGCCTCTCCTCAATTATAAAATGGGATCAGAACCCCTAGGAAGGTTAAGAGGGTTCGGGCAGGTAAGCATGTGAAGTGCTTGGATTAAGTGCTTTATACACCTGAGTTGTCGGTTTTTTTGAATGGGAATGGGAAACGCAGACCTGAGGGAGGGCAGTAGAGAAGGACCAGCGAGGGAGACATCAGCCAGGCTGCCTTTCCTTTCTCTCCCAGGTTCCTCCCATATCCTGACTCTTGTAGTTCCCCACCCTCTACCCCTGGGCACCCAAGCCCAAGGGTGACTCCCCGAGGGGGTGCTCAGAAACTCAATCTGTCCCCATTCCCATCCTAGCCCCAGCCAAATATAAATATTTCACTTGCCAATGCCCAGCCTGACCCAACTCCAGGTATTTCTGTGAATATGAAATATTTCTAACAACTGTGTGCTTTTTTCTCCCAACTTTTTGGTCATTAGGACCTCACTGGGCAGTTTGGCAACTTTGTCAATCATTTTGAAACAGTTTGGTTCATTTGTCTTGAGGCTTCCGGAGTTTATCCCATAAACTGTCTGACCCTGATAGGAAAGCTTATGGTTAATAGCATCAGCGTCAGATAGGACCACATTCCTGTCCCCCATCTCTGCTGCTGTGTGTCCTTGGCCAAGTTGCTTTCCCCCTCTGGGCCTCAGTTTTCTCATATGTAAAATGGGGCCACATTCCAACCGTGAGGCTCTTGTAAGCAGTTGATGAGGTCACATGTATAAAACGCCTAGTGCATATTAAGCTCTTAGTAAGTGTGAAGTATTTTGATTAATTTTATTCTTTCAAGAAAAATTTATTGAACATGTGCTCCGGAACCAGAACACCCAGATTTGAATCCTGGCTCCATCACCCACCAGCTTTGTGACTTTGGACAAGTCACTTAACCCCTCTGGACCTCAGTTTCCTCTTCTGGAAAATGGGGGTTCATCCCTTGAGTAGTCCACCATGTTGATAGAGCACCTACTATGTGCCAGGGCCTGTACCAGGTACATTTTTATCTCCAGGTCTCCTGTTAGTTTGGGGAAAAGTTGCCAACCTCTTACTCTTCCCTGTACCAATTTGTCACATCTGAGTGCCCCAGGGTGATATGACACCTTTTTCCCCCTTTATTTGTTTCTCTTAGAAAATGTGTCTCCTTTCCAAGTTATTTTGCCTTTTCTTCAAATCTTAAGTGTGTTTTCAGCCTGTGCTTATCTGAAGCTTACTCATACAAAATGATGTTTTTTTTATCATTGTGAATGGTATATTTCTAGCGGCTCTGGTAAAGCTGCGTTATTCCTAAAAGCACAGGTTTTCTCAAAGACTTGGCTTGTCACCTGCTCCTGACCCCTCAATTAAGATCATAACCCCCGCTTTACACTCCTCATCCCTCTCACTTGGTATGTTTGTTTCCCTGTAGCACCTTGAAAATTACTATCTATTTCTTGTCCCCTCTCTCCAATCCATGAGGACAAGAATTTCTGTCTCCTGTGCCCTGCGTGTCCCCGATGCCTGGAACAGTGTCTGGCACCCAGTAGCTGCTCTGTAAATTCTGTTTAATTACTAGGTGAGACCCAATACCCAACAGTAACAAAGGCATGGCCATATTTTGATTATTGTGGGGGAGTAGGATCAGTTTCATTTCAGAATGTGAAATAAAGAGAGATGTCTTTGGCTCCATCAGTGATAACTCTTCAGCAGTCTCAGTTTTTTTTTTGGCCGCACTGCGCAGCTTGCGGGATCTTAGTTCCCCGACCAGGGATCGAACCTGTGCCCCGTGCAGTGGAAGTGGGGAGTCCTAACCACTGGACTGCCAGGGAATTCTCTGTCTCACCTTTTCTTAATAATCCTGGTGCCTTCGTATTGAACCCCTCCTTGGTGCCTCGCTGGCAGTGAGCGCTCTACTGGGTTGATCTCAGTGAATCAGCAGCCAACCCATGGGTGGGTACTGTGATTATCTGTCTTTTTCAATGGGGGAAACCAAGGCACAGAGGGATTAAAAACCCTGCCTATGGTCACACCCCTAGAAGTGGGAAAGCTGGGGTGCTCGGAGGCCCTGTCTGGATTCTGTCTGCACCCTGGATCTCTAGATCCTGAGGATTTGGATGATTCCTACCATCAGCTCTTAGTCAGAAAGGGAAACTTGAGAGGGGGAGAGAGACCAGCAGACCCTGAGTCCAAAAAGCCAATAAAGGGACATGGATGGATCAGGATTGCGGACAAAGTAGTAGTGGGGGTGACGGGGTAGAGACAGTGGAGGATAGAAGGAGGAGGACCAGGAGCAGAGCCCCAGGGTCCTGCCACTGATGCCTGTTTGGCAGTGGGCAAGTGCGTTCCCTGGGCACCACTCTGTGCCCAGCCCTGTGCTGGCACGACCCTAACCTCCCGGACCATGGGATGGAGGTACCCCAAGGTTGGGGGAGGGCAGTATCCCCTGACTCAGCGTGGGGGAGTCAGGCATCTGCTTTTTATCCTTTCCTTCCTTCTTTGGCTTATTCTGTGGTTGCTACTGTTTCCAGCTTCTCAAGTGGCAGGCTCAGCTTGTTAATTGTCAGCCTTTCTCCTTTCTCTGTGCATTGATAGAAGCAGGTTCTCCCTCCACCCGCTGCACAGCTGTCCTCCTTGGAGCTCCCTTTACCTTCATCTGGGGATTCCTTCCTTTTGCCTTTTTCTGGGCTAGATCTTATTTGTTTGATCTGATAGCTTCCTTTTTCTTGGTTTATTCCTTCCTGTGGTGAAGCAAATCCTCCAGTAGCTTTCTGAGAAACGGTTCCTGGGCATGTTTTGTTTGTTTGTTCGTTCATTTTGTTTTGCCAACTTGCACCTCTCATGGAAGAATTTTCAACAGGGGAGTGCTGTGGTCTGATTTGTGTTTGGAAAGCTCTCTCTGGCTACCATGGAAAGGATGGAGCCGGAAGAGCTAAACCAGGCCAGGGAGCCACGTGCCGAGGCTGGAGCAGCTGTACCTTTGAGGAGAGGTCCCAGCCTTCCAGAAACCCAGAGGATGAAGGGGAGAGAGGCCCTCACCCAGGTCATTGTCATTCAGCAAGGGCAGGTGACAGGTGCTGCCAGAGGAGGCCTGAGGAGGAAGAGATCCTGTGTAGCTTAGGAGGGCACCAGCACAGCTCCTGGAGGAGGTGGCATCCTACCTTGGTCCTGGGAGCAGGATTTCCACCAGTGGACTCGGCTGGACCAGCTAGTTTTTCACAAGAGGTCCCCAGTAGCAACTGTGCAGAAGGCAGACAGTATGGCAGTGTTAGGGGTTTGTTCAAACAAATGTGCACTGCACACCTGTGATGTGCTCGGGTGTTGCTTCTCACACTTAATTGCGCTTGCAGTCCCCCAGAGAGCTTGTTGAAGTGCACATTCTGATTCAGCGGGCGTAGGGCAGAGCCCAAGATTGCATTTCTAACACACTCCCAGCGGCTGCCGCTCTGGGGACAACACTAATAGTAGCCAACCGCTCGGCGCTGTTCTAAAAGCTGGTGACACAGCCGTGAAAAAAAACTAAGCAAAAATATCAGCCTTGGGGGAGCTTTCATTTTAGTGAGGGGAGCGGACAGTAAACTTTATAAAGTTTATAGTGTATTAGATAGTAACACGTGCTAAGGAGAAAAGTAAATCAGGGAAGGAGAGTGTGTATGTCTGTCTGTGGCAGGGGCTGCAGTTTTCAATCAAGGAAGGTCTTGTGAACAATAAGGTCCTGCTGTATAGCACAGGGAACTCTATTCAATATCCTGTGATCAACCATAACGGAAAAGAATATGAAAAAAGAATATGTATATATGTATAACTGGATCACTTTGCTGTACAGTAGAAATTAACACAACATTGTAAATCAACTATACTTCAATAAAATAAGTTAAAAAAAAAAAAAAAAGGAAGGTCCCATGAAGGTGATCTGAGGAGGGGGTGAGCCCTGTGAATACCTGGGGAAGAGTATTCTAGGCATAGGGAACAGAGAGTGCAAAGGCCTTGCGGATTGAACAAGATGATCCAGGAACAAGATGATCCAGGAAAAGTGCTCCGTATACTCAATGAATGAGCTGCTTGCACTCTGGAGTCAGCCAGACTCTTGGAGTCAAAGCTCAGCCACAGAGCTGCGTCCGACAGCAATTACTTAGCCCTTCTATGCCTCCACTTCCTAATCCCTGAAACGAGATGCAAAATAGTAAGATGATGTGAGAATTAAATGAGTTAATATTTGTAAAGTACTCACAGCAAAGCCTGGCTCACGGTGAGTGCTCCAATGTTAACTGCTGTTGTGATCATCATTTGCTCTGTAATATATTCATGTTGGCCATGATTGTTTATTTGGATGTCTGCCCCCTTTCCCATGAGCTCCTTCTGGTGAACTCAGTGTCATCTCTGTATCCCCAGCATCCAACCCAGGGCCAGCACACAGGAGGACCTCAGAATGTCAGATGAGGGATATAAAACTGGATTCTCTAATTGTCGGGGGCATTCCAGCGAGGGTGCTGGTTGTGCGGTTCAGGTCCTTAATGATTTTATCTTTTCAACCAATGTCTTATGGAGAGATATATTAAGGTGTCCCATTACATTTGTGGATTTGCCAAACTGTTTGTCATTCTGTTGTTTTGCTTTGTATATTTTGAGGCCATAGTATTAGGAGCACGTATGTTGAGAACTTTTGTGTATAATGGGTCAGTTTGTTTTGTCACCATCTTTGTCCCTAATAATACCTTTTGCTTTTGTCAGTTGTTACTATTTTTTTAAACAGCAATGTCACTCCTCTCCTTGACTCTTGGTTCATATTTGCCTGGTCAGTCTTTTCCCATCTTTTTATTTTCAGTCTTTCTGGCTTCTGATGTTTTACAATAAATGGATCTTCACGGAGCGTTCTCTAAAAGCTGTCTTAGCGTAGGGCTTTGTGCTGGGCTCAGTGTGTGGAAGTTAGAAAATTCTGCCCCAGTGACCTCGGACACAGATAGAATACTTGGGTGTGAAACAGAATTTACACTGTCAGGCTTCATGGAGTTTACGACATGGAGCCTCTGGAAAAGGAGCTTTGATCCATTCAGTCCCATGCTGGGCAGTGTTGCTGGGGTCACCATGATGAGCATGATACCTCTGACCCTTCCTCCCTCCTCTCCTCCCCGGGGTTCACTCTCCAGTGGAGGAGACAGATCCATCTCTAGACAGTGATGACTCGAGAGTGGGCAGGGCTGGGACTTGGGAACCCGGAGGTCCCCCTCTGGGCAGTTGGGAGGTTTCCAGGAAGGGAGCTCAGGGAAGGCCTCTCTGTTAAAGATACAGGCCCATTAAAGTTACATTTGAGCAAAGAACCAAATGATAGAAGGGATTGAACCATGTGGAGTTCTGGGGGAAAAGCATTCCAGTCAGAGGAAACAGCAGATGCGAAGACCATGGAAGGAAAGAGCTTGGTGACTCTGAGAAATAGATAGCAAGGAGGCCAGTGTGGGAGCCCAGAGGTGGAGCCTGACCCAGCCTGAGAGGTTAGCTTCCTGGAGCAGGGGATGGCTGAGCTGAGACCCCAGAGAATATATAATTAAACAATAGAGCGCAGCAATCTAGAATCAGATTCCCTGGGTTCATATCCCTACTCGAAGTCACACCAGGTATGTGTGACCTTGGGCTAGTTAGGCAACCTGTCCTGCCTCAATTTCTTCATCTATACAATGGAGATAACAGCTCCTATCGAGGATCAGACAGGGCCCCAGTATCCTAACTACTCTGTATGCCAGATCAGGTGCTTACCTGGGTCCACTGAGGGTGTGGAAGAGTGGGGAAGGACAAGGCTGGACTGGTGGGGTATCTGGGCTTTTTCCCAAGGGCACTGGGGAGTTATGGTAGGTTCTGAGAAGGGTAGGGACAAGGTCAGGTTTATACTTTTAGAAGACCCTTCTGGCTCTGATGTGTGGGATGGTTGGTAGCAGGCAGGGTGGTGGGGATGGACAGATGCCTGCAGTGGGGCCACCTTTGAGTGTCTCTTGAGTCTACCTGGCACTGAAAGGTTCTAGGCCAGTGCTGTTCAAGAGAAATATAAAGTGAGCCTTACGTGCAATTTAAAGTCTTCTAGTAGCCACATTTAAAAAGTCAAAAGAAGGAGATGAAGTTAATTTTAAGTATTTTAACTCAATTATATCCTAAATAGTACCATTTTAACAGGTAATATTAAAAAAACATTATTGAGGTATTTCATAGTCTTTTATTGTACCAACTCAAGAGTCAGATTTGCGGCGCCTGGTTGGAAGGGCTGGCCGGAGAGGTCCTTTTGGCCACACGGCCTGAGCCTTGAATGCCAGGCCCAGAGGCTTAGACTCAGTGCCGCGGGAGCCATCGCAGGGTTCTGCGCATTTGTTTTTCAGGGTTAGGTGATCCCGCTGCCCAGCTTCCCCCGCAGGAAATCTCGCCCCCCAGGGCTCCCTACCAAAGCTAGGCACTTTTAGATCTTTCTGCCCCCTTCCTTCCGCCCTGGAGTCTCAATCCCTAAACTGCTTGGCCCTTTAAATCTCAACTGTCAATCAAGGCTCCTGTTTAGAGGAAACGTCGTAATAAACCTCTCCTTGAATGCCGTGGCCTCGGTCCTGGCCTTGTCCCTCCGTTTAGCAGGAAGTTGGGAGTTGTTCCACGCTCTCTTGCACTCGGCTGTTTCCACACCCCACTTCGTCACCTCTCGCCTACTCCTCCCTCCGAAGTTGGGCCCCTTCGCCAAGGCCTTCCTTATATGGGCATGGCCCCGAACGGCCGCCGCTCATTGGCTGGGGGCCTCACGCGCGCGTCTGTCAACAAAGGGGCGGAGGGAAATTAGTCGGGTGCCCGCCCGCGCGACAGCCGGAGGGAAGGAGCGAGGGGGCGGGCCCTCTTCCCACTCGTGCGCACGCGTGTGTGTGCAGCCACCTTCTCCCGCCGCAGGGGGGCGGAGCTCGCCGGTGGGGGCGCTTTGGGGGCGTGTTTCGGTTTCGAGGGTAGCCCCAGGGGTTGGCGGATTCCGGGGAGGCTGTATTTGGGGGCTTGGGGACATTCTTGCGTGCGTGTGGGGATACTTTGGGGTTCCCTTGAGTTTAGGGGGCACCTTGGGATTTCGGTTTCCGTTCTGCTGTAGTGTGGAAGGTTCGGTTGTGTTGTAGGGGATCTCCCGTGTGGATTGGGGTGTTTGGTGGTTATAGGATTTGGGGAGCCACGGAGAGACTGAGAAGCAAAGAAAAGAGTCCAAGAGTACCAATTCTGCACCCAGAATGCGTGGGCTTTCGGCTCTCCCGACTTTCTACCTGATTGTCTCCGGACATGGGATTTAACCTTTCTGTGCCTCATCTGGAAACGGACTGATAACACTACCTGCTTCCTAGGGACGGGGGAGGATTAGCAGGAGTTGTTAGAACAGTACCCAGTAAGCTGCCAGCGAGCATGCCATAAGCTCATGTCTGCTTATTAACATTTTGTAAGGTTTCTTTGGGAGTATTTTGGAGGTTCTTTTGGCTTTTGAGAAATATCTGGTTTGGGATTAGTTTTATGTGTTACGGAGCTTTTATGCTTTAGTGAGTTGTTTTGCGGTTGGGGGGCTTCTGTGGAATTAGGGAATACATGTGGAGGTTTAGAAAGAGTTTGAGGTGAGTATAGGATTTCAGGAAACTGGTCTTTTGGGTCATCTGTGAGGTTGGGAAATTGCTGTGTGTGTTTGAGTTCTTGGTTAGGCATGGGATCTGTGAGGGGTTCGTTGAGATTGAGGCTTTCTGTGCTGGAGGGAATATTTTTAGGTTTGGAAGTTTAGAGCAGGATTTGAGAGCGTCTGGATATTTTACGTCAGGATACATTTGCATCTATAGAGAATGAATGGCCTTTGATGTGGTAGCTTCTATTCCTGGACATTTTAGATGTGTTGGTGGTTGGTAAACTTAGCCTTCTATAGGTTTTAGGGGCTGTGTGGCATTTTTGTTGTTGTTGTTGTTTTAAGCAAGAAACTGGCATTTCAGCAGGGGCTGTAAGTATTGGGGTAGGTGGGATTGGGGATTACGGGGGGCAAGGATATTTAGGATTAGGACTTTCTGTTTCTGGGGTCTGTGGATGTTTGGAGGCTGTCTAGATCTTGAATGGTGTCTACAGGGCTATGAAGTAAATGGTGATTTAGTGGTGTCTGTGGTATTGCCTGAATTTAGAGGGACCATATATACTGCAGAGGTCAGCAAACTTTTTCCATAAAGTGCCAGATAATGAGTATTTTAGGCTTTGCAGGCCATATGTTTTCTGTTGCCACTACTCAACTCTGCCATGATAGCATGAAAGCAGTCATAAACAAATGAACATGTTTCAATAAAACTTTATTTGCAGAGGCAGGCAGTGGGCCAGATTTGGCCCGTGGCTCAAAATAGTCTGACCAGGAGTCAGCAAACTACTTTTACCAGTCTGTAAGCATGTGGAAGTTTCGATGTTTGAAGGGTATTTTGTTGGGGTTTTTTTGTTTGTTTGTTTTGTTTTTTTAATTTATTTTTATTTTTGGCTGCGTTGGGTCTTCGTTGCTGCACGCGGGCTTTCTCTAGTTGCGGTGAGCGGGGGCTACTCTTTGTTGCAGTGTGCGGGCTTCTCATTGTGGCTTCTCTTGTTGCGGAGCACAGGCTCTAGGCGCGTGGGCTCAGTAGTTGTGGCACGCAGGCTCAGTAGTTGTGGCACACGGGCTTAGTTGCTCCGTGGTATGTGGGATCTTCCCAGACCAGGGATCGAACCCGTGTCCCCTGCATTGGCAGGCGGATTCTTAACCACTGGGCCACCAGGGAAGCCCTGAAGGGTATTTTGGTTTCAAGATGTCTGGAGGGAAATGGGCCAGGGAAGGATTGAGACTGAGGGATTGAGACTGTTGGTTCTGCAGTGGAACGTGGTCGTGTCAGAGTCATTAGCAAAATTGCTTCCAGATTAGGTCACGCACACAAAGTCATTGCAAAATAAAACGGTCACTGTTACAAGCCCTAAATTGAAAAGTCTGGAAAACAAGTTTGAGGGCCTGGTGTTACACTATGTAAGCCTTCCCCACTCTGAGCCTCAAACTCAGCAAGTTGTGAGCAACTTGAGGAAACTAGACTAGAAAGGCCTTCTCATCCCAGGGGTCTGCGTTTGTGCTTAAGGGAATTACCTGCCCAGTCTTGGTGCAAGTGTGTGCATCTTTCTGGGTGAGGATACACAGCTTTAAGGGATCCTTCAAGAGCCTCACGACCCAAGCAAAGTGAGGAGCTGAATTCTTAAGGACCTCTCTGTCTCCGACCTCTGATTTTCTTCCCCTGCCCAGCCTACCTTGTTGCTGCATCCTCTGGGCTCAAGCCGCAGTAGCCGTGGGCAGGGCTGGGAATTCTTGTCTTTTCAGGAACTTGTTACTAGGTGAGCAAATAGAAAAAGGAGGAGCTGTCAGTTGGTACTTTCATTTCTGTTTAAAAAGTTACGGCAGCAGGAGGCCTCTGGATCGTGAGTGAACCCAGTCAGGCTGTGAGACGGCGGAGGGTTGGAGCAAACTGCCAGCTCCGGTCACACTCTGAGTTTTACAGGAGCAGGTCCTATCCCCTCTGCAGCCTTCCATTTGCTCACCTGTGCCAGGGGGGCGGGAACAGGATCTCAGTGGTCTAGTTTGGTCTGTCCCCTCAGGTCAGGAGACGTTGAGGTCAGTGGGATACTGGGAGGGCAGGCCGTTCCCCAGCTCCCCAACCTCCTCTTCCCTGTCTCCAGGTGGCCTGTGGAGCCCCCCACCGCCATTCAGGTCCTGAGATGTGGTGAACCCCCGCCTGTCTGCCACCATTCCCCAGAATGGACCGAGGGGGCCTCCTTCCTTTCCAGCTGTGGTGCCCCCGGCCCTTTGGCACCTATTCCCAGAACCAGCCGCGCCCGCCTTCCGCAGCCCTCAAGCCGTCGGCCTGCCCTGAGCCAGGCGGGGGGGCGGAGCCAGACCATGGCCCTGCCCACTCAGAAAACACACCCCCAGCCTTGGCCACGGAGGCTCCTGCCTCCCAGCCTGCCCCGCTCCTTTCAGCAGCCGCTGCCAGCGACGAGGGTCGAGTCCTGCTGGACACGTGGTATGTTATCAAGCCCGGGAATACAAAGGAGAAGGTGGCCTTCTTTGTGGCCCACCAGTGCGGTGGAGGCAGCCGGGCCAGCTCCATGAAGGTCAAGGGGCACTGGGGCAGTGACAGCTCCAAGGCCAAGCGGAGGAGGCGCTGTCTTGAGCCTACGAAGGCTCCTCCGGACCCAGGGGGACAAGACGGGCCCCCTGCTGCTGAGGGGGCCCCAGCCTCAGCCAGTGAGGATGTGGACCTGCTCTCTGTGGCCGAGATGGTGGCCCTGGTGGAACAGCGGGCCGCTCTGGCCCTGCAGAGCTACCCGCGCCCGAGCACCCCAGCGCCTGTGGTCTACGTGTCGGCCGAGCAGGGTGGGCCTGCCAAGGGGCTGGGGTCCGAACGGCGGTCTGGTGGCGGGGACTGCAGCCGTGTGGCGGAGGCTGTGGCCCACTTCGAGGCTCAGCGGGACAACCCTCCAGCCAAAGGCCTCCGCAAGGAGGAGCGGCCCGGGCCAGGACCCGGGGAGGTGCGCATCGCCTTCCGGATCTCCAACGGCCGAGAGCCCCGTGCACCGGATGGCAGCTTGCCCAACGGGAGTGGGGGCCGGCCGGGTTGTGCCTACCCTGGCAGCCCGGGTCCTGGGGCCCGGGCCAAGGACAAGATCACCTGCGACCTGTACCAGCTCATCAGCCCCTCTCGGGATGCCCTCCCCAGCAATGTGGAGTTTCTGCTGGCTAGGGCGGATGAAGCCAGCGAGGGTGAGACACCAGCCCCTGCCAGGCCCGAGGACACTCCCCCGGCCCCCCCTCCACCCCCTGCCCGGGACTGTGGCGCGTCAGGCTTCCATGTGGATGTGGTGGTGACGGGGGTGGTGGATGAGTGCATCTTCTTCGGCAAGGATGGTACCAAAAACGTGAAGGAGGAGACGGTGTGCCTGACCGTCAGCCCCGAGGAGCCACCCCCGCCTGGCCAGCTCTTCTTCCTCCAGACCCGGGGACCGGATGGGCCCCCCGAGCCACCGCCAGCCGACTCACCCGCCACTGCACCCGGCCCGGACGATGCTGAGGGGACGGTGGACACCTCCCTGTGCCGCCTGTACCGGCACGTGTCGCATGACTTCCTGGAAATCCGCTTCAAGATCCAGCGGTTGCTGGAGCCGCGACAGTACATGCTGCTGCTGCCCGAGCACGTGCTGGTCAAGATCTTCAGCTTCCTGCCCACGCGGGCCCTGGCGGCCCTCAAGTGCACCTGCCACCACTTCAAGGGCATCATTGAGGCGTTCGGCGTGCGGGCCACAGACTCGCGCTGGAGCCGCGACCCGCTCTACCGCGATGACCCTTGCAAGCAGTGCCGCAAGAGATACGAGAAGGGCGATGTGTCGCTCTGCCGCTGGCACCCCAAGCCCTACCACCACGACCTGCCTTATGGACGTTCCTACTGGATGTGCTGCCGCCGAGCCGATCGCGAGACGCCCGGCTGCCGCCTGGGTCTGCACGATAACAACTGGGTGTTGCCCTGCAATGGGCCAGGCGGTGGGGGCGGCCGGGCTGGCCGGGAGGAGGGGAGGTGAAGCCGGGGGAGGGGGGGGAAGAGCCCACCATGCCCACCCACATCCCCTCCCCCTGGGAGCCGAGGGTCAGAACTGGGTCACCAGCCCATACCCTCAGCCCAGGCAGCGTTGATCCCCCTCCAGAACTGCGATGGTGTTCAGGGGGATGACCCAAGAAAGCACTCTGATTGACCCCTACTGGTTTTCTACTCTTCAGACCCTCAAGTAGGGTGTTTTTTTTTTATCAGCATCTCAATTTCTTCTCCATTCAGCCCCAGCGCCCTCCCTGCCACTCTTCATACCCCAGGGACCTACAAGCAGGGAGCAGACGGCAGCTAATTTTGGTACTACTTAAGGGTTCCCCCATTCTGGCCCCCTTCCGTTCCCTCCCCCCAATTCTTTCTCTCTGGAGCTGTTTTATTTTTCCCAAGAGGCTGCAGCACCCAGGGTTGGTACCCTTCCTAACCTACTACACCAGGGTTCACCTCCTCTTTAGGAATTGGGGCCATCAGATCACAGATCACATTTGGCAGTTTTCTTGGCCGCCTGCCATTTCTAGACGTTTTCCCCATTAAAACAATAAAAATCAGTTTTCTGCTTAACCTCAAGCTACCAGTCTCTCTACTTCCCCTAAAGAGGAAGAGGAGAAAAAAGTTGAAGTGTAAAAATTCTCCTCCTCCCAATATTTAAGCTATTGCCATGACTCTCCCCCCTCCCCCCTGCAAAAAAGCTGTGAAGCCCTTTGCCTCGCTCTGGACAGCGTGGGGGGCCAGTGGGCAGGGACTGTGGGTTTGAATTTCTGGGTTGTTTTTCCTTCCACTCTGGGTACTTGTTCAGGTGTTGGGGTCTCTCCAGCCCCCCCATCCACATGTGTTTCTTTAGAAGCCTTTGGTCAACCAAGACCTTGACCTTCAGGCAGTTTGATCTGGGGTATTTTTGTTTGTTCTGAGATGTGTTTTTGTTGTTTTTTTGTTTTGGTTTGGTTTTGGTTTTTCATCCTTGTGGTTCTGGAAAGCTTCTAATGTGTGGCATCTGACCAATTTTGAATTGGTCCTTTCTATAAAATCAGTATTTATAAGGCTGGGCCCAGACTGGTTTGTGTGTTGTTCAGGGAAGGGGTTTGGGAGAGAAGGGAGTCATGGGCCAGTGCATGGTGAAATGGAAAAAGTTGAGAGAAGAATCCTTAGCCGAGTCCCTTAGCCTGAGATTATTTTTGACTCTTCATCATGTGTCGTTTCGGATTTGAAAATCTCAAAATAGTAGATGCTCAAACAAGGTAGTTTTTATTTCTTTAGAAACCCAGCGTTTGGCAGGTATGGTGGACCTGAAGTCATCGGGAACCCAGGCTCCCTCTAGCCCACTATTCCATTATTCTTTGGTTGTGGCCCTCATCCTCATGGTCCAAGATGGCTGCTGGAACTCCACCCATCACCATTTTGCAGGAAAGGAAGTCCCTTGCCTCCCAGAAGTACCACAGTGTACTTCTGTGCACATCTTACCGGTCAGAACTTTAGCCACGTGGAAGGGCTGCAGAGGAGACTGGGAAATGCAATCTTTTAGTTGGGTGCATTATGTCCAACAAAAAACTCTTACTAAAGATCCCTGTAATTAAAGCTTTAAAATATTCAGATAATTACTTACTAAAAGAAGAAGGAAAAATGGATATTGAGCGGTGGCTAACAGTCTCTGACATTCTTATCAAGGAATCAAAATTTCCAGAGACTAGGCTATCTCATAGCAGTTATTTAATACTTAGATTTTAGAATCAAAGAAACCTGGGTTTGAATCTTGGCTTGGTTTTGTGGGATTTTTGGTTTCCTATAGCGGGAAGGCCAGATTATTTGGACTCTCCTGCTGAAAACCAGAAGTAAAAAAAATCTGAAAAGCATCAAATATCCAATGAAATACAGTTAAGGATATACTCAGCCAAAAATTTAAGGGAAAGGCCCATGGGGCCCTGAAGCCACTTTTGCTCTGAGGGTATTTGCTGATGTGAACAAACTTGGATTTCGTATTTGTAGCCTTATTGGGACAAGCAGGCAGAAGTCAAGGTCAAAGCCTGTCCAAGGTGAAGAATCTAATAGGAGGTGGGATCCCACCAAACTACAAGCTCAGGTAAGGCTGACCCAGAACACTGCAGAGAAGATGTTTTAAATGCTGAGGGAGGGACTTTCCTGGTGGTGCAGTGGTTAAGAATTCTTTGCCTGCCAATGCAGGGGACATGGGTTCAAGCCCTGATCCAGGAAGATCCCACATGCCGCGGAGCAACTAAGCCTGTGCCAGCTACTGAGCCTGCGCTCTAGAGCCTGCGAGCCACAATTACTGAGCCCGCACGCCACAACTACTGAAGCCTGCGGGCCTAGAGCCCGTGCTCTGCGACGAGAGAAGCCACCGCAATGAGAAGCCTGTGCACCGCAACGAAGAGTAGCCCTCGCTTGCTGCAACCAGAGAAAGCCTGCACGCAGCGACGAAGACCCAACGCAGCCAAAAATAAAATAAATCAAATAAACAAGTTTTAAAAAAGATTTATTGAACTAAAGCTAGGTCTGAAGTAGCAGAGAGACCAAAAAAAGAAAGAAAATAGGAAGGTTATGGAGGATAGAGTGAGGAAGTCTGACACATTTAACTGGCGTTCTAGAATCAGAAGAGAGAATGGTGCAATGATAATATTTAAGGACACGATGATTGCAAATTCCAGACTGGTAAAAAGACCGGTATGCCCAGTGAGTCATAGGCAGGATAAATAAAAAGAAATGAATACCTAGACACATGCAGTGAAAGTGTCCAGCTGTGATCTTCAGCAATTGATTTCTCTGAAGCTCAGTTTCTTAATCTGAAAAATGAGAATACTGACAGTTCCTCAGAAGACTGACATGTGAGCTGTTGCATCTAGAATGTTCAACAGTTGTGCTTACCAAAGACACCTCGTGGCCTCTTCACAGTGTGAAGCTGGGGGAGCCTAAGTTTGGGGGACAGATGGGAGCTGGGGGAAACATCACCTTGCCAAGCATCAGCAGCCTCATCTGAAAAATGGGGCTCATGATCCTTACCCTGGATTCAAGTGGAAAATGTGCCCAGGTCCCTTGCCCAGAACCTGGCGTGTAGCACACTCAGCAAGATGACCTGCAGGGAGGCAAGGGGCCAAGGACGTCACTGAACACACTGCTTCCCCTAACATGGAGGTGATGGTTTCACCTACTTCTGGGATGGCTGTGAGGCTAAGGGGACCTGCTGCACTTTTAAGTGCTTGGCACCATGCCTGCCACACAAGAAATGAACAAACAGGAACTAACTTTGTGATTTGACACCCTCCTGCCACCCTGGCTGTTGATATCTGTCAGTTTCCTTTCTGAACTCAACTTCTGCCAATTCCACCTCTAAGAGGCCGTTAGTCCCCACCCCCCAAACCTCACTCTGACTTGCAGCCAATTAAAAGCCTCCGGGGGAGCTACTTCTGACCAACAATCTGTTGGTCCAGCACAGGTGATTTTTGGAAGGGAGGTAGGACATGGGGATAGGAGCACAGCTGTGGGTGAGAATCTGGGCTCTGTTCATAACTGGTTCGTAATTCTCAGCCCTGGCCACCTCGTTTGCAAAATGAGAACCGAAATTGTCCCTCAGCCCGTGAGTTCTCTCGAGTCCTCGCCAGCCTTGAGTTGGCTTGCAAGGCTGATGTTCACCTTCACTCTTTAACCCTGCATCCTGGCCTGGCACCCCTGTGGCCTACCAGGTCTCCATCGGAGTCACGAAATCAGCAGGTACAGAGCCCAACACGGGACTTCCTGTCTAGGTGCCCTTTAGGTTTGCTAAGGAGCTGTGAATGAACCAAACTTGTATCCTTAAGGACAGCATGTCCCAAAGTTTGCTGATCATGAGACTTCCTCAGGTGCTTGTTACAGAGTCCCAGCCCCTCCCTGAAGTTCTGATTCAGTAGGTGGGACCTGGGAGTCTGCATTTTATTTATTTATTTTGCCTCACTGCGCGGCTTGTGGGATCTTAGTTCCCTGACCAGGGGTTGAACCCGGGCCCCGGCAGTGAGAGTGCCGAGGCCTAACCACTGGACTGCCAGGGAATTCCCCGCATTTTTAAATAAGCACCCCAGTTGAGTCTGAAAATTAGGGCTGGGAAATAATTTCTTGGGCCATCACTAGAGTTTGCAGTTACACACACCATCTCCCACTCCTGTACCCACAGCCAAAAGGGAAAGGATGGTTTGGTGTAACTAGTTTACAGTGAGTCTAGATCTTTCTGACCCATTTCTACCATAAGTACACTCAAACTATCAAAACCCAGTGTTTCCCAAAGTATCTTCTCAGGTACCATAGTTCTGTGAGGTGTCTCCCAATAAAGGGGTTCCGTGGTGAAATACTTCGGGGAAATATTGCATTCTTTCTTGAAAATTCACATTGTGCAAATGAAGAAACTCATTTTATGTTGTCTCACCCCACTTTGGTCCCCCTTTTCATGCAACACCTACGTATGCTGGTTCTACAGGATATATTTTGCAGAAACACTGGTTTATTGGCCATTGGATCTGGCAGAATCTGGAGTCCCCAAGTATTGGCTTCCATCTCCTCTGTTCCCTGCTTACGAGCACATCTTCTGTGGGCCCCACATGGCACATTCATGTGGGAGTTGGGTTTGGGCTGATGCGGTAGCAAGGCTGCCATTCTGGAGAACGAACTGCCACAAAAACATAAGCCACAGAGAATTCATTTGGTCAGGTGTATTGCTGGTCCAGATGCCACTTGCTGACTAAAATGGAGAACGGCATTTGGCCCCTGCAGACCTGCAGCCCAAGTGTTTCCCTCAGGGCAGCGGCCAAGCTCTTATTCCTTTGGCTCTCACACCACAGTGGTCTGTCTCTTCCATGCCTTTGAAGAGTGGCAGCTTGAGATAAAGAAAGAGGGTCTTCCAGTCAGAGCACAAGCAGAGCCAAAGGTGTTAAAAAAGGACAAGCCAGCACACCGCAAGCAGGCCTGGCCAGAGCTCCTCGGCTCCAGGTGCCCTCGTCACATCTGCTGCTGGGTGCTTCTCCCTCAGAGTCCGCCAGGCAGGCTAGAGCCCCAGGTATTCAGCCAGGAACACGGCCAGGATGCGGCTCAGGTTGTGTACCGTGGGTGGGTGCAGGTTGGCCTCAGAGTCATCGGACGTGTGCCAGACAGAGGGGAAGGGTGTGGAGATGAGGTGGAGCACAGGGACCCCTGCAGGACAGAGAGGAGCCTCAGGCTTGTGCGTGGCCCCCAACTGACCCAGGAGCCCAGGCCCCCGTCTGGGGAGCCTTGCCTTGTCCCCCCCACAGCAGAAGATACTCTGTTGTGGCACTTGAAGAATTCTGAACAATGATTTTCAGCGTGTGAGGGTGCATGTTCGTTTTAAAAATACATCCAGTATGTTATTTTCATAACGCAAATTAGAAAAACTCAAAACTTAACAGATTATGGAAAGAGAGGAGAAGGGAACGAGGTCTTTGACCTTCCTTGCCGGGTATACATTATTAGGCTCTTTTTCTCTTCTTTACTGATAGTTAACGTTTATGTTCTATTCCAGGCCCGAGTCTAAGGCCATAAACACACACAATTTTATCCTTACAATAATCCTGGAAGGTGTACTATAATACCCGTTTTACAGATGTGGACACTGAGGCACAGAGGCAGGCCGAGTGATGTGCCTAAGGTCTCGCCTCTAGTAAAGAGCACAGTCAGAATTTGAACCCAGGCCATGTGTCTCCAGAGTGTGTGCTCCTAACCCTTGCACTGCACTGGGTTCCTGTCCTCAGAGTGTTTCACTCTTTGTTTGTCCAGATTTGGTAAGTATCTGTCCCCCTGCTAGACAGGAGCCAGGTGGATTATGGCCCGTCACTGTATCCCTGACAGCTAGCTCAGTATCTGCCTTGGGAAGTATTCAGTGAATGAATCAATAAAGGCATTGTAAGAAACGCATATTTGTTGAATGAGTAAATTATAGAATAAAAATTTAAAAAGCAGTTTTTAGCACTTACTGTATATGCCAAGCACCGTGTAAGAAGGCATTTTATATATCTAATCTCATCTAATCCTCCCAACTCTGAGACTAAGAATACATAACATAAATTTGGTGTAGCCACTATGGAAAACAGTATGAAGTTTCCTCAAAAAATTAAAAATAAAACTGCCATATGAAAAAAAAAAAAGAATACATACATACGTATGTGTTTGTATGTATCTATCTCTTCCTTTTCCAGAAGAAACGGGGCCACAGAGAGGCTCAGTAATTTGCCTTAGGTCAACCAACGGTAAGTTGCAGATCCTAGAACCCAGACCTATCCAATTCTAAAACCTATGTTTTGAACCCCTCTACCAGATGTCGTCAACCCTGGCTGTGCATCAGAATCACCTGGGAGTTTTGTAAAAATAATGCAGAGGCCCCAGATTGTGGTTCAGTAGGCCTGAAATGTGACTGGGCATTTTTCGAAGCTCTGGTGATTATGCTGGGTGGCCAAGGGCTTGAGAGGCAAGAACTAGAAGAAACTGCAATCACTGAGGCACAACCAGTAATAGCTAACATTTCTTGAACACTCGCTAGTGCCAGGCACTGGTCCAAGGGCTTTACATTCAATCCCCTCAACAACTCTGAGATGGGGGCTGTTATCATCCCCATCCTTACAGATGAGGAAATCAAGGCACAAAGAAGTTAAGCAGTTTGCCACCAGTCCCCTAATCTGGGAAGGGGCCAGGGCCAGGTCGCATCTGTGGCTCGCTGAGACCCCTGCCCACCACGCCTCCCCACAGCAAGTACCTCGGCGGAGGAAGGGGATGTGGTCGTCTTCCACAGAGCCAGGGGGCTCCCCGGGCTGGAAGTACATCACTTCCCAAGGATGAGACTGCAGTAGGTTCAGACGGTGCAGGCGCTTCTCTGGAGGCGGTGGGGATTAGAGAGCAAGGGTCAGCCCCTCAACGGTCAAAGGTTCCCCTGCTCACAAATCAGAGGAGGGCAGGGGGTCTGGGGGTGAAGCCCTGGTCATCCCAACAAGGATGAATGTTAGTTACCCCTTACTGCAGGCCGACTATGTTCCCAGTCTCAATTAATCCCTCTGAGTCTAAGGAGGTAGATACCCCTATTATTACCATCATGCCCATTTTACAGATAGGAAATTGAGGCTCAGAGAGAGGAAGCCACTTGCCCAAGCTCACACAGCTGGTAAGAAAGAGAGCCAGAATTTGAACCCAGGGCTATCTGACCCCAGAGCCCCCGTTTGTAATCACTTCATTTGACTGCTGTGGGGTCTTTTTGTGTTTCTGCCCTAGTGGTTTAGAGAGAGAATAGGGAGGTAGAGGGAAGGCTAGATGACCCCTTAGAGGACAGGTGCCTGGCCTCCCTCCAGCATCCCAGGTGGGTGCCTGCCTCCTTACCGACGCTCCTCAGCCGATGGAACCAGCGGGCCGTGCGAGGAAAGTGACTGTAGAAGGTCGGGTTGGGGGCTCCCAGGAGATCAAGAAGCATAAAGAGATCCTAGGGAGAGAGGCCAGGACTGGAGAGGCCAGGCGGGATGCTGCCAGCCTCGTGTCACCCGCTTCCCACCTCACCGGAACCCAGTGGGGTCTGGTCTTACAATAGCCTGGATCCTGGTGAAGCCGGGGCCGTGGGGTGCAGACTCCATGAGCTGGGCCAGGTGCCGGGAGCCGTAAAGCGAGTCCTTGGGTCCCCACTCCTTCAGTGCCTCTTCACCGTCCAAGAAGAGCAGCTGCAAGGTCACTGGGGCTGCCTGTGAGGGCCAGTGGTCAGGGCCGGCTCAGTGCCAGCCCTCAGCCTCAACGCACACACATTTCCTGCCTGCTTGCACAGCTGACTAGGGCAAACTAAGTCTCTGCACTCGAAGAGCACGGTGGCCAAGAGTACAGACTCGGAGCCAGACTGCCTGCGTTCAAATCCTGGCTGGGCTGCTCAGTAGCCAAGCAGTCGTGGGTAAGTTACTAAGTTCTCAAAGCACCGGCTTCCTTATGTAGAAATGGGGTTAATACCAGTTCTCATCATAGGGTAGGATTTGAACCCAGGTCCTAGGACAGCGCCTGGCACATAGTAACTAAATAAGGGTTAGCTCTGATTGTAATTGTTATTCCTCAAGTTCATGTAGCAAAAGAGACAGACCCACAAATAAATAATTATACAAACGATGAAATGCAGTCAGGCAAATGCTTCCAAGAACAACAGCGTCCTGATCTGGCCTAGGGAACATGTCAGGTCTGTTGGAAAGGGATGTTTGCACTGAGACTGAGTAGGAGCTGGCCTGGCAAAATGGAGCAGAGGGAAGAGTGTTCCCCGGTGAGGAAGCAACATGAATCAGGACTGGGGCCAAAGAAGGGGCCAAAGAGGTTTGAGTAGAGGCCCAAGGGGTCAGCAAGGGCCAGGGAGCTTGGGCTTTGTTACAGGGGCACTGGGGTTTGAGCCATGGAAGGGATCTGAGCAGGGGAGGAGCGTGAGGAGATCTGTGTTTCCGTTCATTCATTCCATACATTTAAAAAAATTTTTTTCCCACAGGGTTGATGTTTTTATCTTTTTGTTGTTGTTGTTTTGGCATGTGGGCTCTTAGTTCCCCGACCAGGGATCGAACCCATGCCCCTGCATTGGAAGCACAGAGTCCTAACCACTGGACCACCAGGGAAGTCCCTCCATACATTTTTATTGACATCCTACTTTATGCCAGGCAATATTCTCAGCCCAGAGGATACAGCAGGAAATAAGCGCAGCCAAGGGCCTGCCTATCTGGAGCTTATTCTAGTTGGGGAGACATAAACAAATCAACATAAAGCACCATGAGGCATGGGAGAGTGACAGGGAGCTATTTTAGGGTGGCTGGGAAGGTCTCTTTGAGGAGGTGACATCAAAGTGGACATCTGAATGAAGGGTGGCAGCCAGCCAGGAATATATCTGAGAAAATCACATTCTAGGCAGAGCAAAGAGCAAGTGCAAATGCCTGGGGTGGGAGTGAATTGTGTGGCTTGAGGTACACGGAGGAGGTGGGAGGCTAGAGTGGAGTGAGCGAGGGGTGAGAGGTGGGAGGGGAGACCAGAGAGGTGAGAGGGCACACCTCATGGGCTAAGAGAAGGGCTCTGGCTTATTTGTGGAACAAGGTGAGAGCTGTGGGAGGATTTTAGGCAGAGAAGGGACAGGATCTGACATTCAGGAAATGGAAAGACCCTGTGGCTGTGTTGTGGAGCGGAGGAAGACAAGACCAAGCACGGGATGGTGTTGGTATGGACCAAGGTAGAGGCAGTCTCCACCCACCCTACCCCGGCTCCTCACCTGCTCCTTGGCTCTGGCCAGCTCCAGGTCCAGGGCCTGGGCCAGCTCCAGTAGGAGGGCACAAGGCACAGCTGAATCCGTGGCCCCAATAAAGGGGGCTGACCCAGATGGGAAGAGCTTTGAGTCGTAATGGCAGGCAAGGGTGAGGTGACGGGCAGCCCTTGGGTCCAGCGTGGCCACCACGTTGCTGAAGTGCAGTGGCCCCAGGGGTGTCGAGGCTGTGAAGGGGTCCAGTTCTACATGCCAGCCTGCCGTCAGGGTCCGCAGTGTGGCCTCCAGGAACTAGTGGCAAGAGATAGGTGGGAGAGTGGGTGGGGACTGGGGAGAAGGTCGGAAGAAGGGCCATGTGACCTGAACCAGGCCGAGCAGTCGGGTTGACTCATAAATCTCACTTTGGTTTAATCGTTCCCTTGATACACTTCTGCTGAGTACCTACTAAGTGCCAGGCGTGGAGTGACCCTGTCTCTTGATGCCAAGACTAATCACAGCTCACCCTTCCATAGCACTCACTCTGTGCCAAGCCCTTGTTCTAGGAACCCTGTGGAGTGGGGACTGTCATTGGTTCCATTTTGCAGATGAGGAAACTGAGGCACAGAGAAGTTAAGAAACTAGTTCAAGGTTACACTCCAAGTGGCAGATGTGGATTTGAACTCAGGCAGTGTTCAAATGACTCTCAATACTTTCTGGGAGGCAATGTAGTGATGTTACCGCACCGGCTCTGGAGCCAACCCATTTGGGTTGAAACCCTAGGTCTATCATTCATTAGCTGTGGGATTTGGGCAAAATGCCTAACTGTTCTGCGCCTCAGTTTCCCCATCTACATAATGAAGATCAGATTGGTGCCCACCTTATCCGGCTATTGCTGATGCTTAGCATATAGTAAGATTTTGGTGGGGGCAGTAAAGAGGGCAGTGGTCTGGTGGTTAGCAGGATAGGACTCTAGAGTCATATTACGCCCAGCCAGAGCCCTAGCTCTGCCACTTGGGCAGAATACCCATTTCCTTGGTGGGCTGCGGGGTCAGGGGTTGGAGGTGGGGCCCCTTACCTTTCTGACTTGGAGATTGCCGGGGCTGCCGGGGGTCCGCACAACCAGCAGGGGGCGCAGATAATTGTTCCAGAGACGGTGAGGGTCCAGTTGCCCCACCACCCTCCGCACCCCGGCTTCGGGGAGACTTCCGATCGATGGGCCCTTGGGAAGGGGGTGGGGAAGAGAAGAGCAGAGCGTGAAAGCAACCCTCATTCCAACTCTACCCTGGGGGCTGTCGTCCCCTAGGAAGCCCCAGTTCCTCTTCTTAATCGCAGCTTCCAGCATCGGAGGTTTCTAGGATAAATCCTACACTCGGGAAAGTGCCCCCAAGCCCATCCGGCCCAGCCCACCCAAATCTTGATGGGGGAAATCGAGGCCCAGCGAGAGTAAGGGACTCTTCCAAATAAATGACTTTAGGAATAGAACCCAGAACTCCCAGTCTTACTCCTCCAGACCCTTCCTCTTACGGGGTAACCGCTATTACACAACAAGCCCGAAGCCTCATTCCGTTGGAAAGAGGCACGCGCTCTAAAGACGGAGACAGCGGCACCTGCGGCTAGGGCAATACGATAAAGATAAAGCCACGTCAACCTGAAACCTTGGAGAAGGCGAGGCGGGGAATAAGGGCTCCCGCAGTGCCCGCGTCCCCTCCCGGCCTCACCCGCAGCTCCCGGCCTAGCGGCAGCTCCTCAGTCTGCTGGTACCAGCCGCTCCAAATGGTGTATAACACCGAGGCCACCGCCAGCGCCAGCAGCAGCAGAGGCAACAGCTGCGCCCGAGGTAGCAGGCGGCGCTTGGGCGGTGAGGGTGGCTCCAAAAGGCCGCGTTCCCCGAGCCGTAGCCGGGGCCGCCCGCGGCCCCCGGAACGCATGGCAGCTTTGCCCTGAAACCGGTCTGGGACAGCGGATAGAGTTTAGGCCCAGCCAAGTCCCGCCCCGTGGAATCACCGGACCAATGAGCAACAAGAGCGGCTGCACGATCCCACCCTTCCGCGGGCAGTAAAGCCAATGGGACTTTCGTTCTGAGGACACGCCTCCCTGTCTCCCCGGAGCTTTGGGGGTTGGTTCCCCTGAGGGTTGCACAGCCCAAAAGGGAGCGCGAAAGAGGTAGGCACCGCCTCAGCGGAGAAGGGGAAGCCAATGAGAAGCGTTTGATCATGGAAAACATTCGACCTGCCGGGCGCAGGTCCACACCCCTCCCGGATGTAGGCAAAGGATTGGTTACCCCTAGTCAAAAGATCAATAGACACGTAAATGAACGGTCCCCGAAGGAAAAGGGGCGGTGTCCATCACGGAAGCGAGGAGCGGATTGGCTTCGCGGAGGCCGCTCCCCCAAAGGCAGGGCGGGCGGGCATGTGGAAATAGCTTGTCTTTTCCTTCCTTCAACCTGTGCGGTTCTACAACAAAATGGTTTGAAATCAACTGGGCTGAATGTCAATATTATGACATAGTATGAGTGAGTTTCGTGTTTGGTAATTGGAATCATTGTTGCTTTTGTTGTGGTCATCCATTTACAATGCTTGGTGTCAGTTTATTTATCTCTTATAAAAATAAAATACAGTGTGTGTGTGTGAGTTGTGGGGGAAAAAAAAGGAAACTTTAAAAAAAAGACAAAAACAAAAAAACAAACAAACAAAAAATGGTTTGAATCAGTCCCGCTTTCTTTTCCTCTCCATTGTCGTGAACATCCGCCCCGTACTGTCCTGAATGGCCTGGAATCACCACGTGAAGCTTTTATCCCACAGCCGCGAAGGGCCGGCAGAAATCGCTATGGCAACCGGCCACGCCCCCATCCACTGGTTGGGTTTGCGCAGGCGCCCACGGAAATGGGCCTCAGGAAGCGGAAGTCCCGCCTCGGTGTCGCTCTCTCTGAGGAAGGCAGAAGCAACGCGGAGGAGACGGTAGTGACTTGAGAGTGCGGCCACCACTATCGCCAACATGTGAGGCTGGGCTAGGCTGAGGTGGCGGGAGTGGGGTTGAGGGCGTAAATTTGGCCACTTACCGGTGGAAGGGGATGGGCAGGGCGGGGGGCGGAGGCAAACATTTTAGGGGTAAAGTGGCGTAATTTTCTACTGATGCGTTTGAGAACGGACGTGGGGCCTTTGACGGATTCTGACTTCGGGAGGAGGGACAGCTTTATCTGATAACGGGCTGGGCTTTCCCAAATAATGAATCTTACTGAAATGAATGTTAAGGGGAAGCGCTTTTACGAATAAAGAATCTGGAACAGGGGAGTACGAACTTGTAGGAAAAACGATCTTAGATAAGGGGCTTATACGGATAATTTGAGCTGGAGACGGTTGGCTTTCCAATTTCATTCTCGATTTTTACGGATAACGAGTTACGGGAATGGTTTTCCTTACGTATTCATTCAACAATTATTTATTGAGTGCTCCTCTATCAGGCTACTTTAGACACATAGGCTCTATCAGTGAATTACCCGACTCCCCCAAGGAAGAAAATCCCCTTCTGCATCTTATGGGATGGGAAGAGGCAGGCAGTAAACGTACTGGTAATAAACAGGTAAAGGCAGGCAGTAAACGTACTGGTAATAAACAGGTAAAGTATGTGGTGTGTTAGGTGACCGGGACTATAAATAAAGAAACAGTAGAGCAGGGTGAAACAATGTGGAACGCCACTTTTGAGAGACAGGACACATAAAGGAGGCAACACTTGAGCAAAAACCTGAAGAAAGTGAGAGAGCGAACCACAGAGATATCTGGGGAGGTATCCAGGCAGAGGGAAAAGCAAATGCAGGGACCCAAGAAGAAAGTTCGCCTAATATCTGTTTTTTTTATATAAATTTATTTAGTTTTGGCTGTGTTGGGTCTTCGTTGCTGCGCGGAGGCGTTTCTCTAGTTATGGCGAGCGGGGGCTACTCTTCGTTGTGGTGTGCGGGCTTCTCACTGCGGTGGCTTCTCTTGTTGCGGAGCACGGGCTCCAGGCGCGCGGGCTCAGTAGTTGTGGCGCACGGGCTTAGTTCCGCAGCATGTGGGATCTTCCCAGACCAGGGCTCGAACCCGTGTCCCCTGCATTGGCAGGCGATTCTTAACCACTGCGCCACCAGAGAAGCCCATGAGAGGGTTTTGAAGAGTGAGATGATATATGGCTTGAGTCTTGGCACCATCCCCGAGACTGCTCTGTGGAGAGCAAACTGTTGGGGAGCGTGGGCGGAGTCAGGGAGACCAGTAGGAGAGAGATGATGGAGGTTTAAGCCATGGTAAGAAATGGACAGATTCCGATATATTTTAGCGGCAGATGACAGGATTTGCTGACAGATTGAATGTAGGATGTGAGAGAAGGAAAGAAGAGTCAAGTTGACATTAAGAGTTTTTGCTCAAAGAACTAGAAGGATGGAGTTGCCATTGATGGAGATGAGGAAGGCTGTGGATAGTATAGTATAAGTTGGGGGTATTGGGGGATCTGGAGTTTAGCCTAGGACGTGAAGGGTGGAAATGTCTATTAGGCATCCAAGTGGTGATGCCGAGAGAGGACCGAGCAGGAGGGTGGGTGTGTGAGGGAGACACCGAGCCAGAGGCCATGACCACCCAGGCTCGGGCTCTGGGCCCTCTCACCTATGGGTTCCATACTTGCCCACTTAGGAGCCTCCTCAACAAGCCCAAGAGTGAGATGACCCCGGAGGAGCTGCAGAAGCGGGAGGAGGAGGAGTTTAACACAGGGCCACTCTCCGTGCTCACCCAGTCGGTCAAGAACAACACCCAAGTGCTCATCAACTGCCGCAACAACAAGAAGCTCCTGGGCCGTGTGAAGGCCTTCGACAGGTAAATGCCTGGGTCTGGGGAGGTGTTCTTTCCAGGCCTGGAGAAGCAGTCCCAGCTCCAGTCCGAAGCCCAGGGCAGAAGCATCTCAGGACCTCAAGATGTGGTGGTCCATCATTGTCCCTCCAGCTGTGAAGCACAGTGGTTATGGTCATGTACTTGGGAGCCAGTCTTCCTGGATTCATGTCCCAGCTCTGCCTCTTAACAGCCATGTGACCTTTGGCAAGTGGTTTTATCTCGTCCGTACAGTGGCAGTAATCATGGTGGTTGCGAAGATTCAATCACTTAATACACGTGAAGCGTAGTAAGTCATTAGAAGTCGAGCATCTGGCACACAGAGCTCTTAATCAGTTTTTTTGCAGTTATTGCATAATGAGAGCATCCACCTGGGTCAGGTACTGTTTTAGGCTCCAGAGATACAGCAATGATGGAAATAAACATGGTTCCTATACTCAGGGAGCTTATGCTGTAGGCAGGGAAGCCGACAGCAAACACATAAATAATGTCATAAAGACAAGTGATGATAAATTCTATGCAGAAAAGTAAAGCCAGGTAAGAGTTTGAAGTACCGGGAAGGGGGTGCTGTCTTAGGTAGATAATATGGGAGGCCTCAAAGGAAGAGACAACAGTGGACAGATATGAATAAAATGAAGGTGCAAGCTAGGGTCTGAGTGTTTCAGCCATAGGGAGCAGCAAATGATTTTTCCTCTCTGGGCCTCAGTGTCCTTATCTGTGAAATATGCATCATAATAATACCCCTCAGAACAGTTGTGAGGCTTAAATGATATTATGTATGAAGAGCACTTGGCTCAGTACCTAACACATAATAAATGCTCAGTAAACATATGACCTGCAGCCTTTAGTTAGCATTTGGGAAGTGCTTTCCTCACAGTGGTGTGATGAAACTTACTTCTGGAATGCTTTTGCCACTAGCTTTTATGTGACCATGAACAAGTCTTTCACTCAGCCTTAGTTTCCCCTTGAGTAAAATGAGAATGAGAACAACAGGAAGTGCCAGGTACAGGAGGCAGATAGGTCTGGATTCGAACACAGGCTCTGCCACTTCCAGACTCCGTGACCTTGGGTGAGTCACTTCATCCCACTGTGCTCAGTTTCCTGCTCTAGAAGCTGGAGAGAACTAGTAAACCAGTGTTTACCTCCTGGGGGTGAGATGCAGGGAGGATTGATGGGTTAATGCTTAAAAAGTGCTTAAAGGGGCCTGGTGAGTGCCTATATGGTAAGTGCTCAATAGGTGGTGGAGATATATATATATATATATAAATAATTTTTTTCAGCTGACTCTTTCCTTTTCCCCTAGCTTCCTCCTCTGCCCCCATATCATCCTCTCATCCCTCTCCCCACCCAGCCTACCACCCTAGTATGTGTCCTGCCATGTTTGATTCACCCAGAGACTCCTTTGTGGTGGTAGTTAACAGCTTTATTGAGGCATAATTGATTTGTCATAATATCGTAAAATTGTTTTTAAGATAGAATCTTCCGTGTGCTCTGTTGCATCTTGTTTTTTCACACAAATCAGTGGTCTGAGGACATCACTGCAAGTTAGCTAAGGCATTCTTAACCACTTTATTTGCTTAATTATGTTACTTTCTTGAGTGGGTGATGGATGCAAAATTTGAAAAATACAAAAGGCACCCAATGAAGAGCAAGTCTTTCCTCTCCGTGCCCCAGTTGCCCTCCCCAGGGACCCCATCATGGCTAATTTCTCAGGTCTCCTCCAGGAGGATTACTTGCACAGAACATCATACATGTAGATACAGGAGGGTACTTTTTATTTATTTTTAAGTCACTACTAATGGCATGTCACGCCGTTTTAGACCTTGGTTTTTTCACTTAACAATATACCTTGGAAATGTTCCCATATTGGTATGCTACTTCCTTTTTTTAACTTATTTTCTCTGAATTGGTAATATATTCACATGATTTCCAAAACAGTAATAACAGTCCAATGAAAAGTTTCCATCTGGTTTGGCTCCAGTCTACCTAGGTCACCCCCACTGCCACCAGTCTTTAGGTGCATTTCAAGGATTTAGTATTGCACAACCAGGTGGTGGAATGTATGTTTTTCCTACCCACTTTCTTCCTACGGAAGATTGCTTTCCATGCACGCTGTTCCCTCCCTTGCCTTTTTCACTCAGCAGTGTCTCCTGGAGGCTACTGCATAGCACGGCACAGAGCTTCCTCATGTGCTCCTCACGGGCTTCCTCGTCTTTCTTTTTTTTTTATAAATTTATTTATTTTATTTATTTATTATTTTTGGCTGCTTTGGGTCTTCGTTGCTACTTTACGTTGCGCTGCATGGGCTTCTCACTGCAGTGCCTTCTCTTGTTGCGGAGCACGGGCTCTAGGCACTCGGGCTTCAGTAGTTGTGACTCGCTGGCTCAGTAGTTGTGGTGCACGGGCTTAGTTGCTCCGCGGCATGTGGGATCTTCCCGGACCAGGGCTCGAATCCGTGTCCCCTGCATTGGCAGGCGGATTCTTAACCACTGCACCACCAGGGAAGCCCCCTCGTCTTTCTTATGCTTGGTAATATTTCCCTGTATCCTCCTATCTCTTTACCTTGCTTTAATTTTTCTTCATAGCACTTGCTACCACCTGACAGTATATTACAGGTGTCTTTGTTTACTTGTTTAGTGTTCTTCTCCCCTCACTAGACTGCAGACCCCATGAGGGTAGGGATATTATCCCTTTTATTCATTGCTGTATTCATTGCAAGCGTTTGTTGACTGAGCTAATCTGTACTGTCGTCACACGTGCCCCCCCCCAGCACCCTGAGGACAGGGGCAAAAAGCAGGACTGGAGTGGAGGTGTCACGTACCGGCCTCAGGCCCCAGGGACCTCGGGTTCTCCAGAGAGAGGCTATACCTTGCTTATGCCACCAGAAGTACTCGGAGTTAAAAAGCACAAGCAGCACCATTTCATTTGCCTTTATCCTGTGCCAGGCCCTGTTCTAAGTACTTAACAAGAATACTGTATTGATTCATTTAATCTTCACAACAGCCCTAGGAGGTAGGCACCATGAATGTCTCCATTATAGAGAGGGGGAAACTGAGGCACAGAGGGGTGAAGTCCTTTGCCCAAGCTTCAAGCTGAGGACTTGCAGAGGTGGCCTTGGAGCCCCGGCCATCCTGGTCCCGGGCCTGCGCCTTCCCCCACGCCACGCTGATGGAGGAAGAGGCAGTACTGCACAGAGTGGGGGGGTCAGGAGGCTCCCTCTCATTCCTGATGCCTCCCTCTGCCCACCAGGCACTGCAACATGGTGCTGGAGAACGTGAAGGAGATGTGGACCGAAGTCCCCAAGAGCGGCAAGGGCAAGAAGAAGTCCAAGCCAGTCAACAAGGACCGCTACATCTCAAAAATGTTCCTGCGCGGGGACTCGGTCATTGTGGTCCTGCGGAACCCGCTCATTGCCGGCAAGTAGGGGCCTCCTCCCCGCCGTCAGAACTTGCCCCCTCGTTTTGCGAAGACCTGCCCTTTGTGCTGGGAACAATAAAGTTGTGTGTTTTTTCTAGTGGCCTCTGTCTGTTCACAAGGCCTAGAGAGTGGGGCAGACCCAGGAGGGGGGCAGCCGGGCATGGGGCCAAGCACGGGGATTGGGACCTCCCTGAGCAGGTGAAGAGGCCTGGTCTCTGCCCCTTCCAGGCCTGACTTTCCCCTTCTGGGAAGTGAATTGGTTGGGCAGAGGGAGCTTTTGCTGCCTTTTGTGTTTTAATTTGTTCTAGCATCTCGTCACTTTCTCTTTCTCTTCCTTTTCCCCACCTCTCAGTAAGTCGGTCTCACTCAAAATTTCTTTCAGTCTTTATTTTTTTTTCCATTTGTTCAGTCAGACAATCCCCCAAGTGCCTCCTCTGTGCCCAGCCCTGTGTTGCAATGCTGGGGACACAGCAGTGCCCAGAAGAGCCCCCAACCTGCCCTCACTGATAGGAGAAGGAGCTGCAGTTAAAGCAGTTAGTACTCGATACCAACAGCACTTGTAGCTGACGCCTGACCTGTGAGGTTGCCAGGCCCTACGCTCCGTGCTGTTCAGACTTCCTAACAACTCTGAGCAGGCACTGCGATTTATTACTTCCAATTCCGGAGGCGGGGACTGCGGCACAAAGAGGTGATGGCGCCTCCCCAGGGGTATCCAGCCAGGAAGTGGTGATGCGGTGATTCAAACCCACCCTGCTCCTGAGCCTGTGGCTTAACCCCTGAACTCTGCTGCCCTCAAATCACAGTTTAATTACCCTTGAGAGAAATTCTCTGACAAATGTAGGGAGATAGAGGTGGGAAAGGGGGACCTTACTTATTGTGGGTGGATTAAGGAAAATCCCTGTCTTGCTCTGACGCACACACATCATGCTCCCCCCCCCCCCGCCCCCCAGCTCTCTCTGTGTTCTGTCTCTGCATCTCTATCTGTGTTCTCCAGATAGGGCCAAGTGCCAGGCTGGTGCAGTTCGCAAGTCTGAGGTCAGGGTCGAATGAGTTGTCTGACACACTGAGCTGTGGAAGGCACAGCCATGAACCCATTAGCGACAGAGCTGTGGACCCTGCAGCAGGAGAAGGCCTGACACATGCAGGGCAATGGCTGTGAGGTTATAAAGGCTCATGTTTACTGAGTGGTTCACATCTAATTTGAACAACCATCTGGGGGGTAGATGCTAGAGGCACCCATCTAATTTACAGATGACACAGCCGAGGCCCAGAGAAGGTAAGCGACTTGCCCAGGATCGCTCAGGAAACAATGGAGCCAAGTTCAAACCCAGGGAGCCAAGCCCTCATGACTGTCGGGGAGCAGGATGGAGCCGTAACAGTGTGGGGAACGATGCTGCCACAGGAAACTTACCCCCAGGATTTGGTTCTTGTGCAGGAACTGGGACAGCACAAGCCCTGGGGTCACAGTTCGAATCTCTGCCCCACATCCCTCCTGTTCTCCCCGGGAAATAGGAGTTCCTTTCCCTGCCTTGCAGGCTGGCAGCAAAGATTCTAGCCTAGGACACCCCTGCCTGGCATCAGTCTGAATTTCCTCATCTCTTTACCCAACCCACTGCCTAAATGGTTTCTAATCCCCTCTTCCGTTACGGTGAGTGAGAGTGAAAACAGAGGTTGCAGGAAAAGCACAAGGCAAACTGGCCAAGTGTGCTCCATGCACCAGGCAGTATCCTAAGAGTAACTCATTGGAATCTCAGGCAACCCTAGGATGTTGGTACAATCATTATTCCCATTTTCAAGAAGTGAATCTGAGGCACAGAGAGGTTAGGAATTTTCCCCAAGTCACACAGCTAATCAGTAGCCAAAAACTAAGGTTTGAACTAGGCTGGTTCCTGCAGCTTTATTATTCCTACACTACCTTTCTAGAGAAGCAGCTCTCAGAAAATGTTTGGCACACACACAATTTTTAATCGTACACATTATAAATAGTTTAAATAACAGGAGATCACATGAACGTTCCCAGCTGGGAACGTTCTCTTAGGCGTGGAGGACGGTGGCAGCATGGTGTCCATGATCTCTTGGCAACACATGGCTGAAGTTGAGTAGTACTGCTCTCCGGAGGGTGCAAGTCCACCACCGGCATCCGGCCACACAGCCCGCCTCTGTCATTTCCGTTATGGCCTGGCCAAGAAGATTTTCCCACCCCCCATCCCCACAAAAAACAACTTTCTCATGCTTTATTTACAAGGGCCCAGCCCTAGAGCCCCCACCTTCCCAGAACCCTCAAGAGGGGCCCAGCAGGACGACATGCTTGAAAGGACTCTGAGTTCAGCGACTATGGGCCATATCTGTCCAGGGAGCTGGGGACCCCAAGGAAAAGAATCGACAACACCCAGGTACTAACTGAATCTAAATGTGTGTCTATGTGGGGGAGGGATTTAGGAGTGAGGGTCTTGCATGTGTACAGGTGGTCCAGCCACAGTGAGACTACTGGCTTTTCTCCTAATTCTAGTTCCCAGGAGCCACCAAGAAGGGTATGCATGTGTGTCCACACTCTCCAGCTAGCAGTGGTCTTGGCCTCCCTGGATGTAGGTTTCAGCTCTGACACCTGCCCTGAATTGCCCATGTTGATATCTACACACAGAATCCTCCTCTCTCGACCCCAGTGCCACTCACATTTCTATCTCTAACTGACGTCTCCTGTGAGCTCCAGACCCTTATTCCCAGCTTAACATGTCCAAAGAGCACTCTTGGTTCTCCCCACCCTGAACCCCATCTCCCTCTTTCCTCTCTTCAGCCGAAAACGAGAAGTCTTCCCTGGCTTCTCTCCTTCCTCGGCAAATCCTCTCAGTTCTACTTTTAAAAGAGCTCTGGAATCTAACTTTCACACCCTATGTGGTCACCACCCTGGTCCAGCCAACATCACCTCCCACCTGCATCAGCCTCCTCCCTGGGCTCCCAGCTGCCACCCTTGCCCCTGATAATCTGTTGCCCCAGAGGGCAGACAGAGAGATCTGTTTAAAAAACTTAGCCCACTCCATTAGGAGCCGCTCCAAAGAATCTTCAGTGCACCTGAAATAAAATTCCCACTCTTCTGCCCCCGCCCACTTCTCTCTCCATCTGTTGGCTCTGACTCGTCCCACTCCAGACACGCAGGCCTCCTCTCTGTTCCTCAGATACCGCCAAGCTCCTTCCCGCCCCAGGGCCTTCGCAGATGCTCTTCCTTCTGCCTAGAATCTCGCCGCCAATTCTTTCCAAAGGTGTCTCCTTCACCTCTTTCAGGCATGGCTTAAATGTCACTTCCTCAGAGATGCCCCAGACCACACTAGGCCCCCTTCTAACTTTTCTTTATAAGCCGTTCCACAGCGTATATGTAACTTGGTTTATCCTCACGGTCTGTTTCCCCCACTCAGTTGTGATCTCTAGGAGAACAGGGACCTTGTCTTCTGTTTCCTTCCCCTCCGCCCCCCGCCCCCGCGCCGCCCCATTTCCCCAGCGCTCTCCACACCAGGCCTGGCACACAGCAAGCGCTCAATAAATACGTGCTAACTGAATGGACCCAAGAATCCCGCTGCCTAGCAGTAACTTTCTAAGACATGGCTGGCCTCACCCCCAGGACCTGGGAGTGTCCTCGAGCACAGAGCGCGGCCGGCGGCGACCTGGCCGGGGCCGGAACCCGAGGGCAGGGTCCGGAAGGCGCGCTCGGGGGGTTGGCACGGCTCTTCGCCGAGTCTGTGGCGCAGGCGGCAGCGGTGCCAGCCCCGCCGGATCTCCGACTGCACCTGCAACGGAACAGCGCTCAGAGGCGGCGCGGGGCGCGCCATTCCCTGCGCGGCCGGCAGAGGGCGCGGGCGGCAGAGGGCGCGGGCGGCGGGCCGGGGCTCTCCCTACCTCCTTGTTGATGAAGCAGTAGAGGACGCTGACCAGAAAGCCCTGCCAGAGGAGGTGCGGGGTTAAATTGGGGGCAGGGGCAGGGTTATAAACACCCCTTAATAAGCTCTGACCCCTTCCAGGCCCCAAACCACCTCTCCTGCCGCCACCCTGGTCCCACACTATTGCAGTCACCTTCTCCCTGGCTCCCGAATCCCCCCTTGCCCTCGCCAGTTTGCTGAGCAATCAGGGCTGGAGGTTAAGAACAAGTGACCCCGGAGGTAGCCTGCTTGGATGTGATCACCGCTTCCCCACTCTCTTCCCCACCTGGGTAAGCTGCTTAACCCCTCTGTGACTCAGTTTCTTCATCTGGAAAATGGAGTAATAATACAGTGGTGGTCGTGAGAATTGAGGTATTATTAATATGCAAGAAGATCTAGTGCGTGGCACATAGTTAAACCTTTTTCTGAATTTTATCATAACTTACTGCATGATTTTATTTATTTATTTATTTATTTGACCACACTGTGTGGCTTGCGGGATCTTAGTTCCCCAACCAGGGATCGAACCCAGGCCCTCGTCAGTGAAGGCACGGAGTCCTAACCACTGGACCGCCAGGGAATTCCCTATTTATAAACTTTAATAAAGAATTAGTTTTATATTTATATAAATTTATACATATTTTAAATATAAATTTAAATAAATATAAAGTATATTTATAATTAAGAAACTAATTGATATATTAATGCAAGACAATTATTTTATGTGTAATTACTGAGATATTTCTTATCACTTTCCACGATCCTTTTAATATCTAACTCTGATCATGTCCCTCTGCTCTCCTGGCTCCCACCTCACTCAGAGGAAAAGCCAAAGTCCTCGCTTGGCTCAAGGATCTGCCCAGGTATCTCACCTCTGTCCTATCCTCCCCTTGCTCTCGCTGGCTCCCCCTGCTGAGGCATGCTGACCTTCTTCCATCATGACGGGTACTCTCTCCCACCTCAGGGATCCTGCACTTCGCATTTCTCTTTCTGGAACATTTTCCCCAAATATCTTCCTGGCTTGTTCCCTCATCTTTGGGTCTCTGCTCCAGTGTCTTTTCAGCGAGGCCTTCCCTGACCCACTGTCTATAACCCCCATCCTTCTTTGTTGGCTCCTCATCTCTGTTTTCTTGCTTTCTTTCCCCCCTCCTTTAGGCACGTCTCACCATCTGACATTCTGTATATTTTACTTATATAGCATCTTTAGCATCTGTCTCTCCCACTAGAGGGCAGGGACCATTTGATTCTTGGCTAGATCCCCATAGTAAGCCTGGAAGAGTGCTTGGTACATAGTAAGTGTTCAATAAAGTTTTGCTGAATGTAATGAATGAACAGCCTTATGAAGTGAGACGAGTATTGTCCCCACTTTAGAAATGAGAAAACTGAGGCCCAACAAGGTAAAAAGCAGGGTGGAGGCTAGGGTAGAGCAAGCACGGGCAGGGTGGGCCTTCAACTTCAGGGAGCACTTCCTTAAAATTTGCGCTTTAGGTACTTCAGATACCTCACCCTTGCCCTGGCCCTGAGGTGAAGGCCACAGAGCTGGGAGTGACAACCCAAATTTGGCCCCAGCCCTGGCTGGCCTCAAAGCCCTCTATCTTAACCAGGGGGCAGTACTGCTGGGGCTGCCTGGTCTCCTGTCTCCTCTCTGCTGCTTCCCCAGCCCGGGGACGGTGCTAGCTCAGTATTTTGTGTAGAATGAATGAACAAAATCCCATCTTCACACCCCATTCTGTGGCTGCGCCAGAGAATGACTGTAACCCTCGTGCCCCTCTGAGTAGGAGGACCCCAAGTCAAAGGGTGTAGCTCCTGCACCCTGCTTAGGCACCTGGAAAGAACTGAGGAAGATCTCAAAGCTGAGCTTGGCCAAGCGCAGGGCACCCCGGGCCTGTTCCTCAGTCACGGGAGCAAACACCACCTCGTGGACGCCCAGCAGGGGCACCAGCGTCAGCGTGGAGCGAGCCAGCCTGGGGGTAGAGGGTGGCAGTGGTCCCGCGGCCCCGCGGCCCCCATCTTGCACCCAGCCACCTTCCCCTCCGTCCCCACCGCCCTCCTTCACCTCAGTCGGTAGTCCGGGCAGCGCATCTGTTGCGTCCTCAGCTTTGACGCGAGGATGCCAAGGATGCGGATAAAGATGAGAAAATTAATCTGCGGAGGGAGAGAGAGAGAGACTGAGCCTGTTCTCCCCTCTCAGCCCTACCCCGCACCGCCCCGGCTTCCCAGGATAGGAAATCCCTGAGACCAGCCTGAAAGAGGTGGGGCCGGCCGTACCAAGATGGTTAGCAGGATAGGGGTCCTTATGATCCACCAAATGCCCTTGATATCGTTCCGCTCCCAGCACCTGGAGGAGGGGGAGTAGAGCTAAGGGACAGAAAACCTTAGGCTCGCCGAATTAAGCACTTAAACTCCCCAGGCCCCGCCCACCTTCCTTAACGCCACACCCACATTTCCTTAAAGTCCCGCCCGCTACTATTTAGGCCCAGCCCTCATCCCTCCCCTTCCCGTAGTCCTGGAACCCAACTGTCTAAGCGACCTGTTCCTTTAGACCCCACCCAGGTCCCTAGGTGCAATTAGAACCTCCCCACGTTTCCATCGCACCCCTCCCACGTCCCTCAAAGCTCCGCCCACCTCCCAAGCCCCGGCCCAGACCCGCAACTCACTGCGTGTTCTCGTACAGGTACCTGACGATCACCCAAGGAATGACGAAAAGCGCGGGGGCCCCTGTGCAGACCCAACCCCCGCCCCCCACCCCGCCGCAGCTGTCAGAGCGCGCACGGGCCCGCCAGGCCCAAGACCCGAGGAATTCCCCCGCCGGCAAGGGGAGGCAGAAGCCTAGAGAGGAGAGGAGACCCCCTGAGGTAGACCAGAAGGGTAGCTGGGGGGAGGGGAGGCGCGCTGGGCTGGGCAGGGGACAGGGTCGGGGCTCACCCCAGCCGAGGAGCATGTAGCAGCGGAAGTGGCCCTCCTCGGAGCCTCCCACGAGCACCAGGAGGCTGTGCAGGTAGATGCCCTCCACCAGCAGCCACGTGTAGTTGGCACCCACGCAGTACTGGGTCAAGATCTGGGCCGTGCGACAGGCAGCTAGGGCCTAGGGGGTGGCCAGACAAGAGGAGGGGGCAGTCAGGGCCCCCTCCACCCTCATCTCTTGTCGTCTCTTGACATCAAATATTCTCCTCTCATTCTATATCACCAAAGGATGATATAGAGTTGGTTTCTCTCGCCCTATTCTCTTTCCCTATATGAACTCTCCCACTCTAACCTCTTTAACAATTGGTATCTTACATCTTGCTATCAGAGTTCCCCCCAGATCCCCCCAAATACGGCCTCTCCCACCCCATCTCCTTCTAAGAATTCCACTCAACTACTCCACCTCTCAAAAGGTTTCTCTCATGTCCCACTAGCACAGGGACTCTCCCACCCCTTGGCTTTTTAACTATTGGTATGGCCCAACTTAATAGGTTTTCTCCCCGCTGTCCCTAGACTTTAGTCTCTCCCACCTTGTCCCCCAGGAACAAATTGGTATCCACCAAATCCCCCCACTAGTTAGTTTCTCCCATCCTGCCACCGTCTCACCTCTAGCAGGGGATTCTCTCATCGGTGCGAAAGTCCAAGGATGGGTGAGATACTGAGAGAACGGGAATGGAAAATTCCAATAGAGGAGGTGATGGGGTGGGAGAGTTCAAGGATGGGGGAGGCCGAGTTGGGAGGATCCCTCTCCAATTGTGTTGGAAGGGTCAAGAGAGATTAACTGTCGATAGGGTAGGAGGTAGTAAATGGAATGGGAACCCTCTGGCCTCACCAGAGGAGACAGAATCCCAATTTGAGAAAGAGGGAGATGGTGCTCACCTGGTCCCACAGGATAGGAGCCTGATCCCCAGGGTGGGGGCCAGGCGGAGGAAGCAGACGGTCTCGGGTGAGGATGGCTGCTGCCCGCAGCATGAAAGACGTGAACAGGTTGATGTGGATGTAGTTGCGAGTGCAGCGCAGCCGCCTGGGGGATTTGGAAGGCAGTGTGGGGACCTGTCCTTGGCCACACAGAGTCCCTTAAACTACCCCCCAGCCCTTCCCACAGAACCACCATTGAATGCTTGTTGCCGGTGGAGACTGACTACCCCATCTTACTGGGAACACTGAAGCCCAGTCTCTGCTGCCTCCGCTCAGGGCTGGGGGTCCCACCTGAAGAAACTCAAGATGAGCAAGGCGAGCAGCAGTGTGGCAAGGGACAGGGAGTAGCCCACGGTGTACACAACCTGCAGCCGCTCCAAGCTCAGCCTTTGGTCCTGGGGGTGGGGCAAGAGGACACAGAAATAGAGCTCAGTTCTTCCCCTAGGGCCATAAAGGTGCTGGAGAGATATCTGCTCTTTGTTCCTACCCCACACCCCAGTGTTCTTTTGGGGATCCACCTACCATTGTCTGAGTGGGGCACTCCGCCCCTCAACTCCAAGGCTGGGCATGTGACCAGCCAATCAAAGCATTCTATCTAACACTACACTACACACACACACACACACACACACACACACACACACAACGATTAGTCGAGGGCAGTTATATGACCCAAATCAGACCAATGACAGTCAGTCCTGGGACATAAAGTTAGAGCTATTGAGAAAAAGCTCAGTCTTCCTACATTGTTGCTTGGTAGGTGGAATGTGAGCCTGGTACCAGTGGGAGCCACCTTTTCCACCCCACAGAAAAGAGGACACCATCATACAGAAAAACAGAGGAACAATATGGTGAGATTCCCAACCACATCATTTTAGCACCCAGATCCAGCTGTGCCTGAAGCTGTAGGCTTATACTTTTCAATCACAGAAGCCAGTATATTTCTTTTTGTTTCTCCTTCAAACAAGGAGCTGAATTTCTGTCACTTGGGACCCAGAGTCCTGAACGGTACAAGGGGTTTGAGGCTCTGTCTGAGGCTGCTTTCTGCCTCTGTTTGGACATCCTACCCTGAATCCCTCACCTCTTCTTACCTGAAAAACCCCATTCTTCTCTGGGTTCTCGCACTGAGAATGGTCTCTCCAAGGTCCCCATTGACCATCACTGCCACAATGGCGGAGGACAAAGCCTGCAGCCACTGTGGGGAAATGAGGGAGGGGATCAGAGGCACAGAGATGGAGGCAGAAAGACAAATTGTGAGACGAAGGCAGAGAGAGATCCAGTGATGATGATGATGATAAACCATTATGTAGCATTTTACACGTATCAATTAATTTAATATTCATAACAAGCCTGTGAACTTGGTACTATCATAAACATCATTTTACAAGCGAGGAAAGTGAGGTGTAAAGAAATTAAATAAACTACCCTAGGTCACACAGCTAGTTAGGCAAGGAAGACCAAGATGTGCAGAAACAGACTCATGAAAAGGAGAGAAAATAAGAACCTGGTGGTCCTCAGAGAGATACAGAGACAGAGAAGGGGCATTATGTGGTGACCCAGCCAGGGGTGGACAGACAGAAGGAGACACCCAGCCAAAGAGGAGCAGGAGAGCTGCGGGGGAGTGGTGTCTGGGGCCAGGGTTAGAAGAGAGCTGTTTGTGTCAGGGGAGGGCCCGGAGTCCACGAGGCAGCTCACCGTGGCGGTTCCAGGGCAGGTACCAGGGGCAGGACGCACGGGCAGTGGCATTGGGTGCAGTGTGGTCCCAGCAGACGTACATATCAAAGGACCCGTTACAGGCGAGGCCTGGGGTGGGCGTGGGGGCCAGATGTCGGGTGGACCTTCTGTACCTCTCGCCCAATGCTTCTCCGCCTTCCACACACAAGCCCTGCCCCAGCCCCGCCCACCTGGGGTGGTCGGGCCCCTGCTCCGTCACAGCTCCTCCCACCAGACCCCAAGGCCCCGCCCACCTTGCGAGCCCTACTCTGGGCTCCTCCCACCAAGCAAGTTCCCGCCGCAGATGCTTCCCACTCTGCAAGGCCCTTGCTAGGCTCCACCCCAAACTCCCTCTTCGAGGTCCACTTTAGGTACCACCCACCTAGTGTAGGCCCCGCCCAAGACCCCACCCCTTTCAAGGTTCATCTCAGGCCTCTCCCACGCAGCCCACATTTAACACAGACTTCTCTCTCAGGCCCCGCGGGTCAGTCCTAGGCCGGCCTCAAGCCCACCCCTCTCAGCCCCAGCCCTTCTCTTGCCCCCAGATCTCCACCCCTGTCACACCTAATGGGGGCGCCGCGGCCTCCAGTGTCGCCTGGCACTCCCTGCGGTACCGTTCCCAACGCTGGTACAGCTCTCCCGTCGTCTGCCCCTCAGAGCCTGCCTACAAAAAGAGAGAAGGGAGGACCCCCCAACCCCGCCCCGCGCTGACCCCTGCTCCCAGGCAACGTGGTTCCTGAGGGCCAGAAACACCCTAGAGGGACTTGGAGGGGCTGTCCTGTTTTGCTCAGGAGTCTTGGGTGGCTTAGAAACCTCTTCTAAGTCTTGAGGGGTGCCTAGAAACCACCAGGGGAGTTGCTGTGGGGAACTGAAAACCTTCAGGAAATTTACGGGAAGGAGGCGGGGAGGTATTAAAACAATCTTCCCAGTGGGATAAGACTTAAAAGCCGGCCCCAGACATCCCTCCAAGCCTTGAACTCCTTGGCTCCTCGGGTTCTCACCTCCGCCCTCCGGAGCAGCGGCTCCCACAGCGAGAGCAGCAGTAGCGGCCACCAGGGCGGACAGTTCGGCATCGTGTGGGAGGCAGGGCATGGGGGGCGAAGGGTCCGGTCACGCAAGGGCAGCCGGCTCTGGGGGTCCGAGGGCAGAATCAGGAGCCGCCGCCCTCCTCCCCCAGCCCCAGCGCCACCCCGCAGAGGGATTCAGGTACCCGGAGGCAGCGCCCCCCTCCCCCAAGAGTGGTGATTCTGGGCGGGGCGGGGGAGTGGTGAGGAGTCGGGGGAGACCGAGATCCAACACCTGATTCCCGGGCCCGCTCCCGGCTGTTTCTGGGGCAGCGGCGGTAGAAGGGGGCTGTTTGCTGGGAGTGCGGTTGCCTTAGAGCCGTGCTGGGCAAAAGCGCCAGTGTCACCCGGAGTATAGACCTAGAGACTCCGGGGAACCTGGGGACCGCCTTGGAGAGGAGGGCACGGAGCTTGAAATGACTCTTGAAGTTCCCACTCTCCCAAAGGGTTTTCAAACGTGGATAGGAACTCGACCGTATCAAACTTTCCCTACTGTGGATAAAACCCAGAGTCAGTGGGACAATCCTCTCCTTAGGGACCAGAGAGGCATCAGACCCTCTTAGGTCTGCAGGGGTCCAGATGTCTGGAAATCGGTCTAACCCCCAACACCCAACACCCGGCACATGTAGGGAAAGGGGAAAGCAAGGAGGATCTCGGTTGGAGCCCCAGAAAGACACAGAGTCACAGAGGCATGAGACAAATATAGAGACTGAGAGACACAGAGACAGACAGGATGAGACACACAGCAAGAGACCAGAGACCAAAAGGCAGAGGAAGACAGAGACAAAAAGGTAGGCTAGGAGACAAAGAGGAGATAGAGACACGGAGAGAGATACAGAGAATGGGAGAAAGAGGCAGAGATACAGAGCTATCTAGAGGCTAAACAGAGATTGTGAGATGTGGAGACAGAGATGCTGAGAGACAGACAGAAGGAGGATATAGACTGTGGGCACAGAGAGGCGGACGGACAAAGGCACAGGTTAAGAAATGGAGAAAGAGGGGCCCAGAGACTTGAGGGGGACGTGGGGCAGGGGGAACGGACTGGGATGGGGGGAGCCCTCACCTGTTCCCAGCCCTCCTCTCGATCACTTGCTTCTGACGCTGCTGCTTCCACTGCCTCGCCTGGGCTCTGGAAGAGGTGACAGCCTGGGGTGGTGGGAGGGGGCGGGGCCAGGGCGGGCCAAGGAACAGGAAGGGGGAGCTCCGGGGCAGAGACCCAGCACAGGGGGCCAGTTGCGTGTGAGTGTCACAGCCACTCAGGGTCACGTGGGAGAGCAGTCACTGTCATCATCCTGAGGACCACCCCCCCTCCCAGGGTGCACAGCCTCTCACATTGTCCCACCCGTCCCACCCAGCCACTGCACACGGAGTCGCAGTCACACACAGTGTCACGCACAATCCCATACACCCAGCCGCAGGGAGGCATGACACAGAATCTCACACACTGTTCCTCACAGAACATGTTCTCCATGTTCATTCACAGTCCTACAATCCAGCGTAACACCCAGAGACCCAAAGTCTCTCCCCCACAGGCTGACAGTCATTCGCAGTGACACAGCCACATACCTGGGGCGTGGACTCCTCCGCTCACACGGAAACACAATCACAGCTTCCCACAGTCCCAATGATACAGTGTCCATCACACACACATTCACACCATCACTAGGTCACATCACAAACACTGTCTGCCTCCCCCCACTGGCCTGTGTGCCCCATGAGGACAGGGCCAGGGCATCTCAGTCACCACTGGGTCCCCAGCATCACTCAGCACAGGTTGGGGGATAGAGCAGAGGCTCAAAGAATGATGGTCGACGAAATAAAGGCACACAGTTCTAGGGTTTCTCACACAGTCATACAATCCTTTAATGATGCGATCTGAAGGTAACACACAATGTTACACAACTCTACCCATTAACACGCTCACACATCGAGTCACACACTTCACATAATCACCTACAGAGTCCACAGTCATATTCCAACAACACACATTCCCCAAGTGTCACTAAGGCACACTCTCATGAGCTCCCGGTGTCACACTGTCACACTGTCATCCTCAGTCACACCCGGTGCTAAGGTCATACAAACATGCAACTCTCCATCACAGCCTCACCTGCACTCACAAGTCACATACAGTCACACACTGTCACACAGTTTTCCACAGGATCACACATCATCATCCCATGATCACACACGAACCCATAGCCTCACGTGATCTCCTGGTCACAGTCACCACTGAATCACATGCCTCCTCGCAATCTCCACTTTCAGTCTCTTCCTTTGCTCTGAAATGCGGAGAATATTTGGCTTAGAAACTGCGTCCCGGCTCTCAGCACTCTCTTCCCCCTTTAATACAAATCACCAATTCCTGCACGTTAATCATACTAGTAACATTCATGAGCATACACTCCCTGGGGAGCTGTGAGATAAATGGGACAGAGGTGAGTCTGCCCATTTTGCAGAGGAGAAACTGAGGCCCAGAGGCCCCGGGAGGGTCAGGGAGTAAGGGTGGCGTGAGATCCAGCACCCGAGGCTAAAAGGAGACCAGTCTGGGGGAGGGGGGTTGACATGGGGTGGGTCCTGGCTTCCTGACCTCCAGCTGGCCTCCCTGCTCCCTGCCCCACATTCCTGGCGCCCTCTGGGTCCTGGGAAAGGCTCGGTTCTTGAAGTGGAGAGGGGAGGGGTCTGAGATTGCCCGGCACCTCGGGGAGAGGCTGGGGTTGGGAGGGAGTCTCTTCTCGGCCTCAAGAGCGCCTGGGGGTCACTTGCTAGGGATGGGAAGGTGGGGGGGAGGCTGGAATGTGGGAGGAGAGAGGCTGGGGGCGGGAGGGGGAAGCAGGGGAGAGGAACTGAGGTGGTGAGAGAGACAGGAAAAGAAACCAAGGACCAAGAAAAACCAGAGACAGGCAGAGAAAGGCAGAGACAGGAAGAGGCAGAGACGACAGAGACCAAGAGAGACAGATAGTGAGAAAGAAATAGAAAAGGACAGAAAAGTAGAGAGAAATACCGAGAGAGAGAGTGAGAGAGAACAAAACAAAACAGGGGAGAGAAAACAGGGACCAAGAGAGGGAGAAAGACAGTGAGAGAATAGGTACAAATTGGAAGATGGAGATGGGGAGGGGTGGAGGGAGAGAGAGCCTGAAAGACGGGGGCCCTGAGGAGAGATAACCAAGGCAGGAGCCGGGAGATGAGTAGCCTACTGGAGCTCAGAGCCCCTCACCCCTCCCTCATCAAGTCCCTCTGGGAAAACACAGGGCAGAACAGAGCACTGGGCGGGGGGGGGGGTGGGGGTGGGCGTGAAGGACAGGAGGGGTGATGCCTGGGTCCCCGACTGGACCCCTGCCCATCTCAGCCCTCCTGGGGGCTTTTACAGTCTCCCAGGGTCTGGGGAGGAGGAACCAGGGCCACAGGGTGGCCACAGGGGTGGCTAGGGGGGCCCTCCCCCATCCCCACGCTCAGCGCTTCTGGAAACTGCAGCCAGAGAAGCAGCCCTGCCCTCTCCCCCTGTTCTTCTCTCTCTGTCATCCATCTCTCTCCACGCCATCTTCTCTCTCCTCGGTCTGAATCTCTCCTTCCTCCTTTCCTCCAAGCCCGCATTCATTTCGTCTGTCTTCCGCTCTTGTTGGCTAGACTGTCTTTTCTCTTCCCTCCAGGTTTCCTTTTGCCCCCTCCTCATTTCTCTTGCTCACTCCATCCTCCAGGTCAGTCTCTTCTTGCCTGTCTTGAAGCTTTCTCCTTTCTCATCCCTCTTTTCCCATCTCCTCTCAGGGTGTCTGTCTGTTTTTCTCTCTCCATGTCCTCTGGTCCCGGGTCTCCAGGCTGTTGTTCCCTCCACCCCAGGCCTGACCAGGCAGTGCTCCCCCCAACTCAGGATGCAGTGGTGGGGAGGAAGCCAGGGGACCTGTGCCTCCCCCCATGGGGCTGCCCGGCCAAGAAGAGCCTGCGGGGAGCAGGCAGGGGCCTGCAGTGCCGGCAGATGGTGCAGGAGAAATGAGGCAGAGAGAGATGGGGAGAGGGGGGGCCCCATAGGGACTGAGGCCAGAAATGGGAGGCCAAGATGGCCCCCTGGGGACTGCGGAGAGACAAGGCCTGAAGGACAGAAACCCAGAGAGAGAGACACACACACACACACACACACAGGATCCAGAGAAAGACAGGAACCCAGAGACAGAGATGCAGAGATGGGGGCCTAGAGAGACCAACACAAAAAAACATGGGACTCAAGAGAGAGACAGAGACAAAGAAGGACATGAGACCCAGAGAGACAGAGACAAGACCCGAAGAGAGACCGAGACATAGAGACATAATACCAAGAGAGACACAGAGACGTGGAGAAACCTAGGGATGGGAACCCGAAGAGAGAGAGAGAGAGAGGAGAGAGAGTCAAAGGACAGAGAAAGAGACTCAGAGAGAGGAGACCTGAGAGACAGAGATCCAGAGACAGGTATCAGAGAGATAATCAGAGACAGAGATGAAGAAATGGTCCAGAGAGACAGAGAGACTTGGAACACAGATAAATGAGGATGGGGATAAACTCTGAAAGACACAATCAGAGAGAGATGAGACAGAGATGAGGCCTGGCTCCCCTCACCCTCTTCCAGGAGTGGGGGTGCTTCCCCTGACCCTGCCTCTTCCCCCTCACTGCCCCCCACCCTCCTGCAGCACGTCCCCAGTCTCCATAGCAACCTTCCCAGATCCTGAGGGCAAATATTGTCCTGGGCAGAAGCAGCGGGGCTGTGTTGACATAATCTCTCGCTGGTGGGCTGAGGGCTCCAGGGAACCAAGAGGCCAGGATGGGAGGGCAGGAGAGCAGCGGGGCTCTCCGCTGGGGCCCCAAAGACAGCTCCCACCTGCCACCACCTCCAGATCAAGGTGCAATGCTCCCTGCCCTGGGAGGAGCCTCTGAGACACTCAAACCTGGAGCCCTGGCTGCCCCCTGGTGGTGGTGGGCCATCCCTCAAGCCCATTTTCTAGCATCACGGAGAGCAGGCTGGCATTTTCCTCCTGGTTTGTACTTACTTTATTTTGTTTTATGTTATATTATTTAATTTTATTTTTTAATTTTATTTTTTGGCTGCACCATGCGATTTGTGGGATCTTAGCTCTCCGACCAGGGATCGAACCCGTGCCCTCGGCAGTGAAAGCGTGGAGTCCTAACCACTGGACCACCAGGGAAGTCCCCTTTCCTGGTTTTTAGAATCTGGCTCCTCCTCCCTCTCCTCCCAGCCCCTACTCTGATCCAGGACCCTCCTCTCCCTGTTCTGTTGCCCCAGTCGTGTCCCTCTCCTTTCCATCCATCCCCCAACCTCCCCAGAGCAGTCAGGCAGTGAGAGCGGTCCTGCTAAGGCACAAACCTGTCCCTGTCCCTTTCCTGCTCAGAACCTGCCATGGCTCCCCAGTGCCTTCAAGAGAAAGCGCAGGCTCCTCTCACAGCCTTCCAGGCCTTTGCTGAGCTCTCCAGCCTTCTCTCCATCACTTCCCAACTCTTCAAACCCTTTCCAGCCCCCCAACCTCGGTTCCAGCGGTTTTTTCTGCCTCAAATACCTCCACACAATTTTGGTCAAGTCTTCCAAGCCCACCTCAAAATTAGCTCAGTCACTCAACAAATAATGATTTCCTCTCCTGGACCATGAGCTCTGTGAGGGCAGGGCTGGGGCTGTCTCAGTCACTACTGGGTCCCCAGCATTACCCAACACGGGTTCGGCACAGAGGTGGATTCAATTTACTTTATTGGGTACTTGTTATGTATCAGGCCCCTGGCTTGGTGACGCTGGGGGCCTGGATGGCCAAGATAGCCCTTGCCCTGCCCTCATGGAGCTCCCAGCCCAGGTATAGACTTAGGGAGACAGACTAACAGAAGGAGAGGTAGAAAGAGAAACACAAAGAAAGAAAGAGTCAGAAAGACAGAGGGAAGGGACTTCCCTGGCAGTCCAGTGGTTAAGATTCCATACTTCCACTGCAGGGGCTATGGGTTCTATCCCTGTTCGGGGAACTAAGATCCTGCATGCCACATGGCATGGTCAAAAAAAAAAAAAAAAAAGAGGCTGAGAAAAAAAACAGAGTCCAAAATCAGGCTAATTAATAATAATGATTGTACCATATATTGGGCATTTTACATATATGTATCTCACTTGATTCTCATAACAGACCTGTGGCAGAGACATTTTCATTTCCATTTTCCAGAAGAAACTGAGGCTCACAGAGGGGCAGTAACTTGCTCAAGGTGACATAGCTCATAAGTGATGCATCAAGGACCCAATTTCCAGACGGAGACATAAAGAGAGACAGAGACAGAGTTGAGAGAGAAAAGCAGCTGGAAACCTAGAAGAGAGAGAAGGAAACCTAGAGGCAGAGAGAAAAGACGAAGCATGACGGTGAGCCCTGCTCCTACCCCCCTGGCAAAGCTGCCCCCTCCCCCCTCCTGTCACCCGGGCCTTTAACATCTCCCTGAGAAAGCACTTGTAATAAAACTAGCTCCATTAGCCATACCGAAAAGCCACTGTGCCAAGCAGCACTTGACAGGCATGAGCTCACTGAACCTGCTATTCTCCCCTGGGAAGTGGGTGGTGGGATGACTCCCGTTTGGCAGAGAAGGAAAAGCCAAGCTATTGGGCCAAGGTCACTGTGCGCACACAGGGCAAGGACTGACTCATCTTTGTGTGTCACCTGCCCCAACAACCCACCAGCCTAAACTCTTCCCCCTGTGGTTCCTTCATTCACAACCTGGTTGCACTTCCCACCCCCAACACACAGAGCCTTCAGGATCTGAACTCCCTTGGGCTCCCACAGGCCTCTGGGGACACTCCGGTAACAGCCCTTAGCACATTGCAGCCTGCTGCACACCGTTCTGTATGTAGGAGTCTGATTTCCCCTCTCCTAGAATTGGAGCTCAGGGAGGTGGAGGGTGGGAGAAATGGGAGTTTGGGAAGCAGGAAATCTGAGTTCCTGCATTGTTTCTGTCTGTAACACAGTTAGCTGTGATCGTAGAAGGATAATGGCCCACGTCTATTTTGGTCATCACTCGGAACCCGTTTTTGGTCTTATATACTAGGTTTCACTGAGAAATGAATAGGGGTTGCTGTCATTTATGTGTGTCTACTGTGTGCCAGGCACTGTTCTCATGTGTGATTTACATAGGTGGCCTCACTAGGGCTTATGGAGGATACAGTGACAAACTGCCAACATCTGCCCACAATCTTCGAGGTCCTGCAAGATCTGCAGGCCCATTACCTCCCTCACCTCATCTACCGCCTGCTCTCCTCTTCCTCCACAGCTCCATCCTCACCAGTCTTCTTGTTGCCCCAGAAATATGCCAAACTCATACTTACCTCTGGACCTTTGCACTTACTCTTCCCTCTGCGTGGAAAGCTACTTCCTGCCCCCCCTTGTGTGACTGCTTCCTTCTTGTCATTTACATCTCAGCTCAAATGTCACTTCCTCAGAAAGGCTTTCTCTGGCCCCACTCTCTCTAAATTAGCCTCACCCTTCCATCCCTGACCATATCACTCTGTCTTATCTCTGTAATGCCAGGAGCTGAAATTATCTTACGAGCTCTGTGTCTGGTTCTTTATCTGTAAAATGGTGATGGAAATAGGACTTGCGATGAAGATAACTGAGTGCTTGGCACACAGTAAGTGCTCAATAAATGTTAGCTATTACTATTTACTTGTTTTCTGTATTGTAGTTTACTTCCTCCACAAACTGCACAGTCCACGAGGGCAAACTCTGGGGCTGACTTGCTTATCACTGAAACTCCAGCACTTAGAACAGAGCTTGGCACATAATAGGCACTCAGTAAACATTTTTATTTATTTATTTATTTAGTTATATTTATTTTTGTCTGCGTTGGGTCTTCGTTGCTGCACGAGGGCTTTCTCTAGCTGCGGAGAGTGGGGGCTACTCTTTGTTGCGGTGCGAGGGCTTCTCGTGGCGGTGGCTTCTTTTGTTGCGAGGCTATAGGTGCGTGAGCTTCAGTAGTTGTGGCATGCAGGCTCAGTAGTTGTGGCTCGCAGCCTCTAGAGCACAGGCTCAGTAGTTGTGGCGCGCTGGCTTATTTGCTCCATGGCATGTGGGATCTTCCCGGACCAGGGATCGAACACGTGACCCTGCATTGGCAGGCGGATTCTCAAACACTGCGCCACCAGGGAAGTCCCAAAATTTTCAAATGAATGAAAGAAGTAGGCACGATATGACCCCCCACTTTCCAGATGTGGAAACTGAGGCTCAAGGTCACAATCAGAAACTGGTGGAGTCAGGATTCAAACCCAGACCAATTTGGTTCCAAAGCCCTGGGCTTCCAAGGCCTGCTTGTGTCCAGAGGCAAATCTCTTCTGCTTTGGGCTCACTTCCCACCGCTATAAAGCATGTTCTGGGTCATTTCTAGGTGCTGACCCTCAATGGAGGCTTGGAGAAGGTGGTCCAGTATTGTTTAAGTCCATTGTCAGCTTTTCTACCCTCCCCTCTCCCCCCAACTTCGGAGGCGGCTCCGACTGACACCGCCAGCCATCCAGGCATCACAGCTGGGCCTTTGTCAAAACCCGGACTGGATAATAAGGTTGTGGGAGATGAACGCTGTAGGGGAGGAGCTAAGGGCCTGGGGCGGCCAATAGGAAAGTGGAAGGAAAGGTTAGGGAGGGACTAACAGACTTGGGGGTAGGGGTATAAACTTAAGGGGCGGAGCCAATCCTATCAGGAGGCTGAGTCAAGGGCTCTGGGCCAAGAACCATCGCCCTGAGATGCTTAGGGGGCGGTGCCAAAAGCTCTGGGGGCGGGAATAGAACTTTAACTCCCCCCTCAGGATTCTGGGGGTGGAGCTAAGAGCCCTGGGGGCGGGCGTAGATAGAATAAACAAGAGTCCTAAGAAATGAGCTAGAATAAGAGTTCCAGGGCGGAGCTAGTGGATATCTGGGCGGATTTGAGACTCTGGGGTCAGGCTCTAGTCTTGCAAGGTGGCTTCTCGAAAATCCAGTAAAAGATTAGGGAGGTTTGCGGGGTGTGTGGTGTCTTCTTCCACCCTATCTTCCTCTAAGAGCCGGGGGCTATGCTTCGGGCTGAAAAGCAGAGAAGGCCCTGCCCCTTCCAAACCTTCTGCATCCCTATTGGCGGAGGGGGCCTGCGAGACAGGCTCTCATTGGTCCTGAACAGGCGAGGGTGTCTAGAGAGAATACGCGCCTGTTGTGGGCGGGACCAGACAGTACCGAGGGGGATCTCGGGTCAGCCAATCCCGGCCCGAAGATTGTGTTGCGGGGCCTGGCAGGGGGTGTCCCGACACCCCCCCTTTCTGGGCATCCTGGGGGATGACCCCGGTGCCAGGCCCGGCGTCGGCCGCCTGATGCCGGGCGGGCCGAGCCGGGGATGCTGGAACGAAGGGCGTTGCTATGGCAACGGGAGGCAGGGCCTGGGGGGGGAGCCGAGGCCCGAGCTGGGGCCGGGGGGGCTGGCGGTGGCTGTGGCGGGGCGATGGCGGAGCGCGGCCCGGCCTTCTGCGGCCTCTACGACACGTCCTCCCTGCTTCAATACTGCAACGGTGAGACCCCTCCTCAGTTCCGACCCTGGCCCCGCCCAGGGCTGGACCTATCTCCTCCTGCCCCAACCTCCTCCCTCCAAGTCCCCATCCTCGCCCCTTGCTGAAGATTCCCCTTTCTCCCCTAGCAGGACCCTGACCCCAGAGCAGGCTCCCTGATCCCCAAAGCCCTGATCCCAATCCCCCACCCTCCTCAACCCTCCCCTTTTTCAGAGGTGGCTGAACTGAGAGAAAGGAGCAGAACCTCAGGAGCTTGGGGCAGAAAGGGGGGAGGCCTGGAGGTCTGGAACTCTGCCTTCCCTATCCCCTCTCAATCCTCTGGGACCCTCCCCCTTCTCCCTAGCAGAGGGACAGATTAGGGGGAGAGTGGGATTTGGTGTTGGCTTGTGGGCTGGATGTGGGACTGAGTAGGATGACCAGAGGACTTTGCTTCGACTATACCCACCAAATCCTCAGGCCCCGCCCCTCCCACCCATTAGGACTCATCCCTTCTCCCTAGACAAATGGGTTCGATACAAGAAGGTGTGGGTGTGGGTGTCAGGCCCAGATGAGGGAAGCTGGAGGCAGAGGGGAGGAGGGAGGGATGGGAAAAGTGGGAAGTGGGGGCTGATTTCCGGGCAAAAGTGCTGAAGGTGGGGGAATGGTCAGGAGGGAGCAGAGGACTTGAGTCATGGAGGGTCGGGGGTGGGCAGGCCAAGGCCTCAGAATGCAGCTGGCTCTTTGGATGGGGGTTGAAGGGCCAAGGTGAAAGCTCCCCCATTTCACTCAGCGGCCCTGAGAAGGAACTATCTTCCATTTGGAGGCTCACTCCCCTGGGCACACACCCCAGTGTCAGGGACCACTGGAGTTGGCAGAGCTCCAGAATGCTTATTTTGTCTCCTCTGCCCTTCTAAGAGGCAGGCTGACAGGGTGCCTAAGCCAGGGGTCAAGTACCTGTTCTGCTGCTGAAAGGCTGTGTGTCCATGCACAAGCAACTTCATCTCTCTAGGTCTCAGTCCCCTTCCACCTTCTTGCCTCCTAAAATGGGTATAATACTACAGCTGCTAGAGTTGCTGGGAGCACTGGGTACCATAATAACAGTTAATTATATTCTGGATTTACTGAGCACATAACCAGAGCCAGGTGAGGTGCTAAGCGTTTTGCATGAAGAGTGCCTGCCACGTGTAAGCTCCCTATAGCAGATCTCATTTGGGGGGGGGGTAGTATTATTAATGGTAGGTAAGAGGGGTCTTGGCACAAGGAGGTGAGCAGGTCCTCCTGCACCTCACCTATTGGCTGTTTGACCTTTGGTGATCTCTGCACACTCCCCAACCTCCGTCCTTAGTTTCCTCTTTTGCAAAACGCTTTGCCAACGGGACCCTGAGATTCCTCCTCTTATGAGTTCCAAGTCCTGACAGCTCTCTCCCTCAGACCTCGGGAGGCCCCCACCTTCCAATGCAGGTCCAGGCACCCGAACAGAGAGGCGCTGGGTGGGGGGCAGGGCGGGCAAGGCCAGGCAGGCGATTGGGCTGCGGGGGTGGCGGGGGAGGGAGAGAAGGGATAGACGGCTGCACTGCGGAGCCCAGCGGACGGGCGGGGCGGCCTCCGACAGGGGATGGCAGGTGCTACTTCCACGCCCGGTTCCTGTTAATGATACCACCCTTACTTCTACCCGACTGGGAGCCAGGGCTTTCTTGGTTGTTGCCAGCAATGAGTCTGGGTATGAGTGGTCTGGGAGGGAGGTGGGAGGGTAGACCACCTTGGTCCTCTGCCCCTCCCACTTCGGGAAAAATGGGCGGGGTGGGGGGGCGGTGCCCGCGGGAGATGGAGGAGTTATTTGGTTGCACCCATGGCCTAGAGGGGAGAGGGAGAACCGAATCAGGGGCATGGGGTACATAAGCCAAATAAAGGAGGGGAATAGAGGGGAGAAGCTCGGGTCGGGGAAGAGAGCTTGGGTGTCAGATCCCCGCGGGTATCTCCCTTCCGTTGGTCTCGGGTCTCGGATGCGCTGCCTGCAACTCCCATATCTGCCGTCAGGGGCCGCAGAAACTCTGTCCTTGCAGCAGGCTCGGGTGTCGAACCCCTTGGTGAGGAGAGAATGCGAAGGCGAGGGACCAGGCACGACCTTTTTGGCTTGGAAAGTCTTAGAAACAGAGAGGGAATGTTAGTACACGCGATAAAATCTTGATATTCGTCAGAGAATATCGGGAATCAATTCTACAATGTTGGTGTCACTAAGGAAGTTGGTGTCATCCTTAAAATGTTGATATGACTCATATGTATTTACCATCTTAGTCATAGAATCTTAAAACCAGAGTCGAGAGGCTCTTGATTCATAGACTGTTAGAAGGTTAGAGAGGAAGGGACTTCCCTAAGGTCACGCCTCCAGGGCGCTGCAACAAAGAGGAGTGTGCGGACAAGGGCTGAGAGCTGTGGGGATTTCCTTCCCCTTTTCTTGGCCCACATCCAAGCGTCCCAGCCCCAGGTTACTGGGGAGGAAGGGGGCGTGGCTGGCCCCAGGCTTAGGCCAGGGAAGGCTGGAGGGACATCTCACCTCGGGCGTTGTAGCTCCTGGGTGGGCCCCCGCAGCCAGCGCTCCCTTGCCTTCCAGATGACAATTTGTCGGGCACGAGCGGGATGGAGGTGGACGACCGCGTGTCGGCGCTGGAGCAGCGGCTGCAGCTGCAGGAAGACGAGCTGGCGGTCCTAAAGGCCGCGCTGGCTGACGCGCTGCGTCGCCTGCGGGCATGCGAGGAGCAAGGCGCTGCTCTGCGAGCGCGGGGCACCCCCAAGGGCCGGGCGCCTCCGCGCCTAGGCACCACAGCCTCGGGTATCTTCGCTAAACTGGAGGGGTGAGATGGGAGGGACTGGGGCCAGGACCTCACACTCACTCCCTTCTGTCCTCTAACCCCATTCCTCTAGTGTGTCAGCTCTTGAAAGGCCTTCCCACCAGGACGCCCCTCAATGGCTCGGGACCCCCGCGGCGCGTGGGCGGCTATGCCACGTCCCCATCCTCCCCCAAAAAGGAGGCGACCTCCGGGCGCAGGTAAGGCACGGAAGCCAGGATCCCCAGTTTCCTCCGAGACCGCGGAGGCTGTTTATATGGAAACGGATGGACTCATGTGTCCGAACACCAGCAGTGGAAGGTCCGGGGGAGTTCTTGCCCGCCTCCGGCACTCGCCTGCTGGCCTCGCGAGCTCTGCCCCTACCTATGTGCTCTCTATTCGCAGTGCCCGCCGCTACTTGTCACCAGAGCGCCTCGCCTCAGTGCGCCGCGAGGACCCCCGCAGCCGCACCACATCCTCTAGCAGCAATTGTAGCGCCAAAAAGGAAGGGTAGGTGTCCGAAGCGGGGTTGTGCCACAACGGGTGGGGCCAGGACCCCAGTTAGGCTTGGAAAAGCATGGGGAATTTAGGGTGATGCCCCAGGCCACGAGGTGATAACCTAAAGCGCGGTCATCTAGTTCAGAATGCGGAAACAGTGCCGGAGGCTCGGAGAGACCAATCTTGTGATAGCGTGGTTGAACTGGAAGGCATGGAAACGCGGAGCCAACATGGAGGGGCGTGGTCAAAGCATTAAGGGGCTGGACTAGAACATAGGAGACGTGGATGATTAGAGTCTCTTGGATGAGCCGGAGTAGAAGTTAGGGAGGAGCCAGGTTTGTGGGCGTGGCTATTAAGGTAAATGGGAGAGTCCCCATTGAGTCTCAGAGATGCAGCCTGGGCAGGACCCTCAGAGGAGTTTCTGCAGGAAATGGGGTAATCAGAGGGAGGGAAGTGATTGGAATTTGAGGGTGTGGCCAGAGGGTTAGCCAGGGCAGAATCAGAACCTGGGGTGGGGGTAATGGACTAAGACCAGGTGCCATAGTGTCCGATGCAGGAAGCTGGGCGGAGGGGAGCCTGGGGCGCTGCCAGGTGGAAATGGGCGTGGTTTGAAGGTTGGGCGTGGTCATAGGTGGGCGTGGGCAGATATCAGTAGGCTTGAAGGGGCTGTAGGTGAAAGTGGTCATGGTCTGAAGTTTGACTGGACCTGAGGAGGGTAGGCGGTTCCATGGGGAGCTGTCAGTTCAGGGGCAGGATCGGAAGGAGAGGTGTGTATGATCAGAATGTTGGGCGTGGTCAAGTTCCCAGAGCCCGGGCCACACTGAAGGTCTGGGCAGTGTAAAAACCTCAGTGCGGAGTCCTGATGCAGTGGGCGTGGTCAAGGCTTGGCGGGGCCGGACTAAGGCAAGACCAGAGTCAAAATCCACACATTTCAACCTCACTGAAATAATGGCAAACACGTACATAAGCTATGTGACAGGCACCACGCAAGGCATGTTACATGAACTAACTAATTTAAGCTTCGCAATCACCCGGGAGGTATGTATTTTTATTATCCCCAATTTAAAAGTGAAGAAACCGAGGCAAGAGGTTTGGCAACTTGTCCACACTGCTAGGAACTGGCAGAGCTGGGGTTTGAACTCAGGCAGACACGTCCCCGAGTCCATGTTCTCAAAAAATACTCTCCCTCCCCCCAAAGAAGAGCCTGGTATCACGACCCCACAGCCAGGGACCTGAGACCCAGTGTGACCCTCCGGCTACGGGGTTGGCAGTGGAGGGCGGGGCAGGGCGCGGCGGCGTGGGCGCCTCCCAGGGCCGGAAGCGGCGGAGCCGGTCCCGGCTCCGCCCCCGGCCCTGAAGCTCCGCCAGCCGCCGCCATGAGTAGCTTTGGAGTTGGGTGAGACCCTCTCGCACACCCCCCTCCTCCTCGCGCTACCGGGATCTGGATCCCAGGTTTCCCCCTTCTCCGGGGACCCAGACCCACGGGCATCACCTCCTTCCGTCAGCAAAGGGAGTTGGAGACACGCCCCTTCCCTTAAACCCTCACCTCTTCCCTTTCTGCTTGAAGTTTGGGGCTCTGTGGGACTGGGGGTGGGGAGCGTTGGGAGAACCGTGCTGATTAGGTGGGAGGGGTACCGTGTGACGCTCCTCTTCCAGGATCGCGTCCCTGCCACTTCGTGCTGTTTGATCTTTGGCGATCACTGCCTCTCTGGGCCTGTGTCTTAGGCTCTGCAAGGTCAACCGAGCAAAGCACACGGCCTGCAGAGAGGCAGCGCTCCGCTCCTTACTCGGCCCCCATTTTTCATCAAAGACCTCCGGGGAGCGCTGGGGTGGGGAAGTGGTTTCTCCCAATTTCTGACTTGCCTGCTAATTAGGGCTTTCTTTCTTTTCTTTTTTTTTTTTTTTTTCCTTTCCTGACAGCAAAACCAAAGAAGTTATCTTCAGCATGGGTAAGTAGGGAGAATGGGAGGGGCTTCCTGGGGTGAGAAGCCAGAGCTGGAGGTCAGGAAGCCTGGCTACTGGCTGGGCCTTTGCCTCTTTGACCTCATTTTCCCCACCTCTTTTAATTAAAAAAGTAAAAAAGTGAAGTTGGAAGGGGAAAGGAAATAGGGTTGGGGGCTGGTGTCAGCACCTGACCTCTGGGGGTGTTCTGGCAGAGGAGGGCTCCGTGAAAATGTTCCTGAGGGGCCGCCCCGTGCCCATGCTGATCCCTGACGAGCTGGCACCCAGCTACAGCCTGGATACACGCTCCGAGCTGCCTTCCCGCCGTCTCAAGCTGGACTGGGTGTATCCTTTTGCTTTAATCTCTTCCTCCCACTCCTCCCAACCCACCCGCCTCCCCCCACCCCCGCCCCCAGCCTGGAAGGGACCAGAGCCTTTCTGGTGTGGGACTTCAGCTGGAGGGAGGGTCTTTGTACTGAAGGTGGGACTTTCCAGGCCTCTGTGGCTTTAGGGGTCAGGAAGAACCTGGAGTCTGGAGGGAGCAGAGGAAGGCAGGTTAGCTGACATGACCTTTTATGATTCATTCAAGGAGCAAATGTTTGCTGAGTGCCCTCCATCTGTCAGATCCTCTTCTACATGTGGGCTGTGTTCCCTGAGCTCACCTTCTAAAGTGGGGGAGACCGAAGACAGTGATTCAATAAATAAGATAATTTCAGTTAAGTAATAAATGCTGGGAATACAGTAAACTAAGCTCAAGTGAGAGGAGTAACTGGGTTTCTCTGAGGAGAGGGCATTTGAGCTGAGAATCGAACATTCAGGGGCCAGCCTAGGAAGAACAGAGGGCACGGCAGGTCTAAGGGCTCTGCGGCCAGAGTGAGCTGGGTGTATTTGAGAAATGGAAGAAGTTGATAATGGTTAAGAACCCTGTCTTTGGAGCCTGGCAGAAATGGGTTGAAACCCCAGCCCAGCCTCTGGCTGGCTACGTGACCCTGGACAAGTCATCTTGCCATTCTGTGCCTCAGTTGCCTCCTCTGAAAAATGGGTGTCATGATCTCAGATTCATAAGGCTTTGAAACAATGTGCTCATCATATGGGCCCCATAAACAGAGATTGATTAAAATAATAACTAATCATTATTGAGCACTTATTATATGCCAGGCACTGTTCAAAGCTCTTTCAAGTATAAATACGTTGAATAATATGATCCTTCTCTTTTGTAGGATTGAGAATATATTTTTACAACAAGTGGCCTCCGAGAGCTCTCTGAGGCCTGCAGGTTGGGACCTATTACCCTTTCTTTACAGATGAGGAAACTGAGGTCAAGAGAGGGGACCAAGCAGAAAGAGAAAAACAAATATATTAACGTATATATGTGGAACCTAGAAAAATGATACAGATGAACTGGTTTGCAGGGCAGAAATAGAGACACAGACATAGAGAACAAACATACGGACACCAAGGGGGGAAAGGGGGGAGGATGAATTGGGAGATTGGGATTGACATATATAGACTAATATGTATAAAATAGATAACTAATAAGAACTTGCTGTATAAAAAAATAAAATAAAATTCAAAAAAAAAAGAGAGGGGATATCAAGCCCTGTTCTAGGGAGTCAGAGTGGATCTGAGGCAAGAACTCTGATTCTGAGCCCCAGGCTTTTTCCAAAATGCAGACTGGGGCTTGGGATCAGCATCCTAGGGACGCAGTCCCTGACCTCCTCTCTTGGCCTTGGTTTCTGCTCTGGAGGAGGGAGGAATGTGGGAGCCCAGAGCCTCTTTAAGGCAGCTGGAAATATTCGCAGGAATCAAAGAATACCATGCTGTCATGTCAAGCTGGGCTTGATAAGTGAGCATCAAAAGAAAAGCAGTTGAGGGCTTCCCTGGTGGCGCAGTGGTTGAGAATCTGCCTGCCAATGCAGGGGACACGGGTTCGAGCCCTGGTCTGGGAAGATCCCACATGCCGCGGAGCAACTAGGCCCGTGAGCCACAATTTACTGAGCCTGCGCGTCTGGAGCCTGTGCTCCACAACAAGAGAGGCCACGACAGTGAGAGGCCCGCGCACCGCGATGAAGAGTGGCCCCCACTTGCCGCAACTAGAGAAAGCCCTCGCACAGAAACGAAGACCCAGCACAGCCATAAATAAATAAATAAATAAACCCAAATAAAGTCATAGTTTAAAAAAAAAAAAAGAAAAGCAGTTGAGACAGCGACAGTCAGTATGGGCCTCATTCCCCAGCCCAAAATGGCTGCAGGGTGAAGCAGTTTCTGTGGGGTCGGGATACACATATCGACATTCATTCAAATGTTTCCTGAACATTCTGGGGCTAAGGGCTGGGTTCCAACAGTCCCCAAATCACAGTCCAGTGTGGGGACAGAATCCGTGACAATGACAACTCAGGCTGGGATGGGAGAACCAAGAGAGGGCAGCTGACCCAGCCTGGGCATCAGGGAAGGCTTCTCAGAGGAGGAGTTGTAGAAGAGAACAAAACGGCCCAGTCTTGACCACTGTAGTCTCATTAAGGAATAGGTGACGTTAACAAATTGATCAGATAAGTGGGATGAGTCTAGCGGAGGAAGTGAGCCTGAGGCTTGATCTGAGGACAGGGCAGCTGAGAAGGGTGGCAGGTAGCGTGTACTAGGCAAAGGGAAAGGTTAGTGCCAAGACCTGGGTGACAGTAGTGATCTTGGCGTTTTGAGAAATTCCAAGGTCGGAGAACAAAGGAGGGCAGAAGCCCTGCGAAGGCCAGGGAGGGGCAAACCAGGCCAGTGGAGGAGCTTGGGCTTTCTCTTAGGGGACCTGGGGAGCCACAGAAAGTTCTGAACAGAGGAGGGTCACATTCCTTCAACAAATGTTGAACTCATATGTCTGCTGTGTACCAGGCCCTGATCTGGGCACAAGGGGTACATCAGTAAACAAAATGGACAGAGGTCCCCGCCCTCCTGGAGCAGACACTGTAGTTCGGGAGACACAAAATAAATTAAACAGATAACGTGTGGGATGCCATGAATGTACTGCAGTAATATGAAGAGGGAAGGGGGATGGGGGCAGTTGAGGGTGTGTGAGTTTGCAGTTTTTTTGTGTTTGGCCGTGGCACGACTTGTGGGATCTTAGTTCCCCAACCAAGTATTGAGCCCAGGCCCCGGAAGTGAAAGTGCTGAGTCCTAACCACTGGACTGCCAGGGAATTCCAGTTTGCAGTTTTAAATAACTGGGAACTATTTGGGAGAGGCTTGGGAAGGCCTTTCCAAGGACCTGACAGTTGAGTAGAGACCTGAAGGAGGTGCGGGAGCCATGGAGAGATGAGGAGGAGGAGTATTCAGGTGGCGGGAAAAGCAAAGGCCCTGAGGTGACTGGAGCTGAACAGGTGTGAGGGGAGTGAGGAATCAGGGTCCAGATCAGGCCAAGCCTCTTGCCTGGGCTTTCATAAGGATTTTTTAAAAAATATTTATTTATTTATTTGGGTGCGACGGGCCTTTGTTGCAACATGCGGGCTTCTCTCTAGTTGTGGCGCGTGGGCTCAGTAGTTGCAATGTGGGGGCTTAGTTGCCCCGTGGCATGTGGGATCTTAGTTCCCCGACCAGGAATCGAACCCGCGTCCCCTGCATTAGATGGCGGATTCTTAACCACTGGACCATCAGGGAAGCCCCCAAGGTTTTGACTTTTGCTCTGAGATGGGAAGGTTCTGAGCAGAGGATGGATGTGAATTGACTTAGTGTTAACAGATTTTAACAGGATCCCTCTGTGGGGAGGAGGGTAGACAGAAGGTTATATTAGTTTCCTGTGCTGTTAAAACAAATTACCACAAACTTGGTGGCTTGAAACAACAGAAAATCTCACAGTTTCTGGAGGCCAGAAATCCCCAGTCAAGGTGTCAGCAGGACCGTGGTCCCTCCAGAGGCTCTGGGGGGAGAATTTGTCCCCTGTCTGTCTCCTAGCTTTTGGTGGCTACTGACAACCCTTGGGGTTCTTTGGCTTATAGTTGCTTTACTCCTATCTCTGTCTTCACACCGCCTTCTCCCACCCTGTGTCTGTGTCTTTTCTTCTCTGTCCTTTATAAGGACACTTGTCGCTGGAGTTAGGGCCCATCCAGATAATCCAGGATGATCTCGTCTTGAGATCCTTAATTACATCTGCAAAGACTCCTTTTCCAAGGAAGGTCACATTCACACTTCCCAGGGGTTAATATTTTGGTGGCCATATTTTTGGGGGAATACCATCATTCAACCTCCCACAGGGGTAAGAGTGGAAACAGGAAAACCTAGCTCTGATGACCTTCATCTGGGAGTCAGTCAGCAGATGCAATGCAAAACAGGCTCTTTAACCGGCCCCTGGGCACCTCCAGCTATGGCTACCGCGGCCGAGACTGCCGGGCCAACCTTTACCTGCTGCCCACAGGGGAGATAGTGTACTTCGTGGCCTCTGTGGCCGTGCTATACAACGTGGAGGAGCAGAGGCAGCGGCACTACCTGGGACACAATGATGACATCAAGTGGTGAGGCCTGGGAGGAGGACGCCAGATATTTCCTGCTCGGGACACTCTTAGGGGAGGTGGGCGGGGCCAGGCCTTCCTTGGCCTGCAGGCTGAATTCAGGGGGAAAAAAATGTGGATTGATTATCAATACTCCAAATGTCGGTGAATTCACTCAGATGCCTGAATTTTTCACTTCCTTTGAAAACTTCAAGTGGGCACCCCAGACAATCCCACAGTGTGTTGGAGCCCCGTGGTGACAGCCCCTTTATTTTTTATTTTTTTATATTTGGCCTCACCGCCCAGCATGTGGGATCTTAGTTCCCCGACCAGGGATCGAACCCGTGCCCCCTGCAGTGGAAGCCTGGAGTCTTAACCACTGGACCGCCAAGGAAGTCCCTTTTATTTTATTTTATTTATTTTTGACAGCCCTTTTAAATGGGTGTGTTCTCCTGGCCATGTGTGGTACAGGCTTGAGCCCTCGGGCACTTGAGTTAGAGACCGCAGGCCTGAGTCTTGCTTCTGAGCCAGGGTACCCAGAGAGTATCCCCTTATTGCTACTGAAGAGCTGAATCAGTGTTTATTGACTAACTCATTCAACGAAACTGTGGAATGAATAATCAGGCATCGCGACTGTGGCCTGCTGTGGGAGGGGTCCCGGCCTGTTGCGAGCCCCCCCCCTACTGAGCTCTGTCCATCTGCCCTCTCTCTCCTCAGCCTGGCTGTCCACCCTGATATGGTCACCGTCGCCACTGGACAGGTGGCAGGCACCACTAAGGAGGGGAAGGTAACAGAGTGGAGGGGGCAGGACCTGGAGACTGGGATGGAGCCGTGGGTGGGTCAGGAAGCTGGGCCCCCCAGGTAACCGGCCTCTCTCTTTCCTGCAGCCACTGCCGCCCCACGTGCGCGTCTGGGACTCTGTTTCCCTCTCCACCTTACACGTGCTGGGCCTGGGGGTGTTTGACAGAGCTGTGTGCTGTGTGGGCTTTTCCAAATCTGTAAGTCCTGTGCTATCCCTCGCCTGCCCCCGGTGCCCCTTGGGGCTGGAGGCCACGCCTTCATCATGGCGTCACAGGTGCTGGCCACGCCCCCTGGCCCTCCAGGCTGTGTGCCCACATTTGTGGCCTCACAGGCCTGCTCTGTTAGCCCTTAAGAGGGGACCATATGTCTTGATTGCTCCGCAGAGAAACTCCTCAGTGATCCTTTGTAGATCAGTTAACACTTTCTGCATTATTTTTTCACATCACCTTTCATTCTGGAAGGGTCCTTATCCCTCAGGCATTTTAAGCCCTGTGTCTAGGGCAGCCCTGCTCCTAGTACCATCCTAAATGGGTGTTGGCAGGTATGGAGGAGATAAGCACAGAAATCGAGAGTTAGCCTTTAGGAATTTGTACAGCAATTTGACATTCACACAACATCCAAGTGTGTGATTGGTGGGCTTTTTTTTTTTTTAAATCATATTTTACATTTTTACTGTATTTTACCAGAGTATTGGCTGCAATGGATCGGGGAATAAAAAACAACCTGTCATCCCATAGACAGTTTAAGAACCTCACAGGTTTTCTGAGACCTGAGGAGGCACTTAAGAACTTTGGGGAAATAAAGCTATTTTGTTGACAGAGTGTGGGGGAAAGGAAAACTTTGCAAAATCAAAACTAACCTGCGCTTAACTACAGGTATAAAAAAAGCAACATCGTCCCGACTTTATTAACTGTTCAACTTCACAGCCCTAAAAGTCATTCCATAGGAAAATGCAGATTAGAGGCTCTCAGTAAGAATTCCTGACCTCGGGCTACTTGCAGAGAAATTGTAGCTGAGGGGAAATTAGAGGAAGTTCTTAGGGACGAGTCATTTCAAAAGGAAAATTATAAACAGCCTTTAAAATGTGTGTGGCCCTGGATGGGGAGTATATTTTCATGTGTTTCACATGACTTGGGTCAGGGCCTTTGAAACAGGCCTGAGTAGCTAATGCCCCAGTGGGCAAGGTGTTGGAGGGAGGGGTGGATCCTGCCCCCCCCCCATCCTCTCTCCTCTTCCTAGAATGGGGGCAACCTCCTCTGTGCGGTAGATGAGTCCAACGATCACATGCTTTCTGTGTGGGACTGGGCCAAGGAGACCAAGGTGGTAGATATCAAGGTGAGGTAACCCTTCTTATCCCCTCTCCTTGGGGTCTCCCTGTGGGATTGGCCAGATCTCAGTGTTCACAAGTCTGGAATCAGACTCATGTTGAAGTCCTGGCTTTGCCATTTGCTGGCTGTGTGACTTCGGGCAAGTGGCTTGCCCTCTTGGAGCTTCAGTTGCCTCATCTATAAGATGGGGATAATGGTAGCATCTTCCTTGTAGGGAAAATTTGGCTTTGATGTTGGCATATGGGGTGGGCAAACCAGGCCCAACAGGAGGATCGGTACAAGGTGGCTGCTGTTTCTGCTGTCCTGCGATGTCCAAGACAGACCTTGACTTACATCTCCGGGCGATAACCTGCTTTACAGATGAGGAACCTGAGGCATGGTAGAGGGGAGAGCTACTTGCCCAAGGTCACGTGCTCATTCTGGGCTGGGGGCAAGAGACCTAGGATTGGGGCCCATGGTTTGGGGAAAGAGAAGTAGTTGAGAGGCTGGGCTCTCAGTGAGTTGATTCTGGACACAACCTGGCTGTGGTGTCCTTAGGCAAGTGAATTCCCCTCTCTGAGCCTCACTTCATCATCTGTAATGGGAGGTGCTAATGAGCCTTACCTTACAGGGTGCTGTGGGGTTAAATGAGTTGATGGATGTTAAGTGCTTGGCACAGAGGTTGGTGCAAAGTAAGGGCTCTCCTCGTGCCTGCCATTATGTTGATGAAGAAAACAATAATGCTTCACTGGCTGGCCCTGCTTCCTGTACTTTAGTTTGCCCGTAAAGGAGAGGTACAGGCAAGTTGGGTGTGCAAGTGCACAACCCACACAGCTGTAGAGGGCAGTCCTTCCTGGGTTGGGTATGGTGGTCCTGATGGCTTTGAGGTCCTCATTCAGAATCTCCCCCACCCCCTAAAGTGCTCCAATGAGGCCGTGCTGGTGGCCACCTTCCACCCCACAGACCCCACCGTGCTCATCACCTGCGGGAAATCCCACATCTACTTCTGGAACCTAGAAGGGGGCGGCCTGAGCAAGCGGCAGGGCCTCTTTGAGGTGAGTGCCAGGGGTACTGGGGCAGGCTGGCCCTGAAGGAGGCTGGCAGGGACACCCAGGCAGACAAGAAGATACCCCAGGGGCTGGAGGTTGTAGGGATGCTGAGATATTGCCTGCTGGGGCCTCCGTTCCCTTATCCATACCAGTGGGGTGGTCCTCCTTAACTCTTTGAAGTTGTGAGGATTCAGTGGGATGAAGAGTATAGCGACTCCTAGCAGATAGTGGGTGCTCAATAAATGGGTTGCTGCGGTTGTCAATATTCTGGACGAACAGAGGTCAGAGGCTGACTGGCCAAGAGAGACAGAGGGAGAAACAGCAGGAAGCACAGGGCCTGGGAGACAAGACACAGGCACACCTCTGACAGGGCTCCTTTGCCTTTGATGAGAGTTGGGGCTTCTACCCCAAAAGGGGAGGCCCTGAGAACACCAGGCTCAGACGGAGATGAAGACGGAGATATTGAGATGAGAAGAGGGTGGGCGGGGCAGGGTGAGGGACCTAGAGACAGACAGAAGAGGGGGCGGGAGGGAAGGAGAGGAGAGGGGTAGGGGCAGAGAGAGAAGAATCCAAGCGGAAGACAGCAGGGGAACCAAGGACAGAGACTGGGACAGAAGTCAGGGAGGAGAGAGAGGAGGGAGGAAGGGGTCCGGGGTGGGAAAGGGAGACAGTGTGGTCAGAAAGTGGTCTGTAGGCGATGTGACACTCCATGGAGGTGGATTGGAGATGAGGATGGTCCACACAGGGCCACTCCCCAGAGCATGGAGGGCATCCTGGACCACTGTCCTGGGTGACGGGTGAGCTCTGGGAGGCCTCCCGGCTTCAGCGACCCTCTGACACCTTCCCCTTCTCCCCCACCTTAGAAACACGAGAAACCGAAGTACGTGCTGTGTGTGACCTTTTTGGAGGGTGGCGATGTGGTCACCGGGGACTCTGGGGGGAACCTCTATGTCTGGGGCAAAGGTCAGTGTCAGCCCCACCTGTTTGGTTCCCCAACCGAGTCCTCCCTGACTCCCTTTGGCTGTGCGTCCCTTTCTCGGAGCCTGCTGATGTGGAATGTACGATACAACAATACAAATCATTACTTGTCCAATTCTAACACCTCCATCAAGGCTCAGCTCCAGTATCCCCACCTGCATGAAATCTTCACTTATTCCCTTCCCTTGTCCTCTGCAAATCCCACGGCAGCGATCAAGTTTGAACTATAAATGAATGGGTTAACCCGGTGTGGATGGAGGGATGGATGGAGAGGTGGTTTGTTCCAGAGCAATGAATGAATGAATGTATAAGTCAATGAATGAATGAAGCGTTTGTCCTACCCAGTGAATAGAAGAATGAGTAGATGAATATGCTGTCCTTCTTAATGGGTGGGTGATTAGGTGAGTGAACAATTAAATATATGAATGGTTGTCCCCAGAACGGATGACTGTGTTAATAAATGACTAGGTCTTTTCCCAGGCAGTGGATTACTGTAAAGTTACGAATGAATGAATGAATGAGTTTATTCAGTCATCAAACCACTTCCTGGAACAATCAATTCTTCATAACATGTTAATCCATTGGCTGAGGTAACCATTCATCTTGGGGTAGTGGGAGAGGAGTGGGTTTGGGAGTTGGGCAGGCTTTGGGTTCAGGTCTCAGCAGTGCTGTGTGCTCTCTATGTGGCCTTGGGAGAGTCATCTCCCTTCTGAGACTCAGTTGCAACATCTGTAAAATGGGTATAATACTCTCTCCCTCATACGGTTGTTTTGAGCTTTTCTTGAGATTAGACAGCTGAGAATAAGCTCTGAATAATTGGCAGTGTGTCTTTCCCAGCAGACTGTAAGCTCTCTGAGGGCAGAGACTTGGTCTGATTGGTTCCTATATCTCCCACCACTGGGTCCAGCCCTCAGGGCTACAGGATGTTGGGTGGGTGGGTGGTTAGAAAGATAGGTGGACAAAAGGACGTATGTACACGTGGCACCACTTCTGAGCCTCGAAAGATGGAATTGAAGAGAGTTGCTTTTTCTTTCTCTCCACTTAGTCCCTGCCCCAGCCTCTTCCCTGGTTCCCGGGCCTTCAGTCTTGTCCCCTCCAATTCAGTTCTTAGAACCAAATGTAAATCTGACCCTATCCTTCCCCTGCTGAACCCTTCCATTACTACCCAGTTCAGATCCCTCAGAACAAGGTCCGGATTCCTCACTGAGGTCTGCAAGGTCCGATTCCTCAATGAGGCCATGCATGGTCTGGCCCTGCTTTCTCTTGTCCCTTGCATGTTATACTTGGTCACACCAGATTTCTTTAGTTTCCTAAATAGTCCATGTTCTCTCTGCCTTTTGCACATGTTGTTCCTTCTGCCTGGAACACTTTTCTACCCTCTGTTGTCCTAGCCAACTCCTACTCAACCTTCAGATCCTTGCTCAGCTGTCCCCTCCTCCAGGAAGCCCTCCCTGGCCCACCAGGCTAGGTGCCCACTCTGGGATCCCACAGTCTCCTGGGTTTCCCCATCCCAGCCCCAACCATGTTGGGTTATCACTGACTGGTAGTAGGTCTGTCTCTGAAACTCGACTGTGATCCCTGTGAGGGTAAGATCTGAGCTTGCCTTCATCAATACCCAGCATCACCCAGCATGAGGCTGGGCCCAGAGTAAATGCTAGTTTAATAATTGTTGACTGAATGGATGAATGAACAGATGGTTAGGTTGACAGATGAGTGGATAGATGGGTGAATGGGTAGATGGATAGGAAAAATAGATGGAAAATGGGTGGATGTTTGGATAGAAGGATGCATTGACTGGTGAGTGGGTAGTCAGATGAAAGAGAGGGTGAATGAATGGATGAGAGGCGGATTGATGGATGGATAGTAGGAAGGAAGTGTTGATGGCTGGATGGATCGGTAGATGGGTGATTGGATGGGTGAGTAGATAGATGGATGGACAGACCAGTAGATAGGTGAGTGGATGAATGGGTGGGTAAGTGGGTTAGGGTTAGGGTTAGGGTTAGGATCAAAGGGTGGATGGGTAGATGTTACTTCAGATGGTTTATTAGATGGATGATAGGGTATTTGAATAGATGGGTGGTTGAGTAGATGGGTGGGTGGAAGGCTGGGTAGAAGAAAAGGTGAGTGAATGGCTGGATGTAGGATTGAGAGTTTGAGGTGTTTTCTGGGGTCAGTATGGGGGAGCTTCCCCATGCTGACCTCTGCCCCTGGCCACCCTGCAGGTGGGAACCGTATCACACAGGCCGTGCTGGGTGCCCACGATGGCGGCGTGTTTGGGCTCTGCGCCCTGCGGGACGGGACGCTGGTGTCAGGAGGGGGCCGCGATCGGCGGGTGATCCTCTGGGGTCCGGACTACAGCAAGTTGCAGGAGGCGGAGGTGAGGGGGAGAGGCTCATATGAAGGTGAGGAGACCTCCTCCCGCCCCACTAATACTAGACCCTGCTCTCCCAGCCTGTCTCCCCCACCCCCCAACCCCACCTCTGCGTGTATCCTACACTCATCTGCCTGCCCCCCACCCCCCTTTGCCTACCCAGGTCCCCGAGGACTTCGGCCCCGTGCGCACCGTGGCGGAGGGCCGGGGTGACACGCTGTACGTGGGGACCACCCGCAACTCCATCCTGCAGGGCTCTGTCCACACTGGCTTCTCGCTGCTCATCCAGGTGAGCTTCTCTTCTGCACCTGCCCTGCTCCCTCCCCACCCGCCTCTCTTCTCTCCTCTGCACCATTCATTCCTCCTCTCTTCCCACTCCCATTTCACCTCACCTCCCTGCCCCATCCCTTATCCTCTGGCCTGGTAAACACCACTTACCTTCCCTTTAACTGCTCCTGACACATAACCCCACCCCAGAACACCCTACGGTCCAGCAATGGGTTAACTGGTAGCACAGCAGAGGGGTTCCAGGACCCTGCTCCAGCTGTGCTGCCCCCTGCTGGTCAGGGTGGTGTCCATTTCTGTAAGTGCCCTGGCAGGTTGTCACACAGGCCTTGAGCCACACACCTCCCAGGTCTCTGGCTACAAGGATCTAGGAAGACCCTCTGGAGTCTTCTCAGATGCCCATTCCTTCATCCTCATGGGCCAGAACCCTACCACACATCCAAGTAAAAAACCCAGCCTATGGGGGAATTCCCTGGCCATCCAGTGGTTAGGACTTTGCACTTCCACTGCCGGGGGCCTGGGTTCGATCCCTGGTAGTCAGGGAAGATCCTGCAAGCCACATGGTGCGGCCAAAACAAAAACACAAAAACCTGGGATCGAAGCACAGCCCTGTCACTCACTCGCTGTGTGATATGAGACAAGTGAATAACCTCTCTGTGCCTCTATGAACCAGGAGAATAATAGAACTGACTCATGGGGTTTTGTAAGGATTCAATGAGTCAGTTCATGCACAGCATTTAGAATGGTGCCTGGCACAGAGTAAGTGCTCAAAGAGTCTTGGCCAAAATTACTCCTTGTTCAGTGCCCCCCCGCCCCTTCCTTCCTTCCTGACATGCATTTTACCTCTTACATGGTAGCTGAGATCTGTACAGCAGCTGCATTTAGATTCCCCCCTCTGGCTCTTGTTTCCATGGAAGAAGATGAGGAAAAACAAGGGCTAGAGGGATTTCCTAGGGGTCCCAAGACCAGAATGGACCTTAAAGACCTGTAATAATAGTATCAATATTATTTAGTATTAATTATATTATTAATATATTACTAGATTTATATTATTTATTAACATTAATCATTATACTAATATCAATAATTATAATTCTGTTGATTATCATTGTTAATTACTTTAATTATATATTAATAGTGTATATTATTACTACTGATAATAGTCAGCCACTTCCATTTGGTGAGCACTTTGTACCAGCCTCATACACCTTCCATCTATTCACACTTTCCATCCATAATTTGAGTGAGCAGAACAATGCCATGAGACACATACAGTGATTGGCCCCATTTTACAGAAGATGAAACTGAGGCTCCAAGGAGAAGTCATCTGCCCAGGTGACTGCCACAGTCAATAAGAGAGAGCTGCAGTCAGACTCACCAGGCTGAGTACCCTCCATGGGTTCCTACAGCCTGCTGGGCACCATCTGACTCCCAGGGTCAAGCTCCTACTCATCATGTCTCTTGCCTCCCATTGTGCACACTGGAAAGCAGAGACCTGGAGGGAGGGGCAACATTTGCCTCGAGCCCCACACTGGGGCAGGGGTCTGCCCAATCACAGCCTCCTTCAGATACACTGGGGAAAGGGTCTTCCCTGGGTCACCTGTGGGGAGAGTGTGTTGCTGGGGCTAGTCCAGCACTTCTTTCTGGCATCAGACTTTGGGGAGGTGCGGGATGCAGAGGAAAGGCCTGGATTGGCAGTCTCCATGCTGTCATCTCTCCTTTCCGCCAGGGCCACGTGGAAGAGCTGTGGGGCCTGGCCACACACCCCAGCCGGGAACAATTTGTGACATGTGGTCAGGATAAGTTGGTGCATCTGTGGAGCGTGGAGTCCCACCAGCCCCTGTGGAGCAGGATCATCGAGGTAAGGGGATGGGGGACTTGACACACCATTCTAACAGAACGACTTGTCTCAATGTGTCAGGGTTCAGTGCATCAAATGGAAGCCACACTTGGTGTCTTTAAGCAGAAGGGGATTTAATGCAGGGAACTGGGTGCTTACAAACTCACTTGGAAGGGCTAGAGGAGTGGGTTCTCGACTGGAAGGAAGCCCAGAACAATACCACAGAACTGACCTGCCAGAGGAGCTGCTGCCTCTGCCACAGTCAGGAAGGTGGGGAGTCAGGAACCACTGAGTTCAAGAAAATGCTGTCATCGTAACTGCAATCCAGGAACCAGGATGCTGTGGTCGCTCAAATGTTGGCTCTAGAGCTACGCTGTCCAATACATGTGGCTATTCAAACTTAAATTAACTTTACATGTAAGTAGAATTAAAAATTCAGTTTCTCCTTTGCACTAGCTACATTCCAAACATGTGGCTAGTGGCTACCGTATTGGAAAGTGCAGATAGAGAACATCTCCATTATCGCAGAAGGTTCAGTTGGACTCTCTTGCTCTAGAGTGACCCAATGCTGGCTACATTTACAGTGGCCAAAAACAGATACTCTGTGCCCTTGCCTTTCAAGGCTAGTGACTGCTCACCAGCATAGCAAATGCCATTGCTTTCACAACCCAACTGATCAGTGGAAGTGGCAGAGCGGGGCCTCCACCTTGTACCTTCCAGAGCCCACAATAGTGCAACTGATTGTCAGGCCCAAATCACAGCTGACCCTAGCTACAAGGGATTCTGGGCAATGTAGTTTTTAAGCTCTCCTGCCTGTGTGGTATGGGACAGTAGAAGGTCAGTCATCATATTCCCCACACCACCCTTTGAGGTTTTGCTCCAGGAATCCAGGGTTACCTATGATCCTGGAACACTTGATGGCCTTTGAACTTCTAGGAGTCAGGGATGGTGTGCCCTGGAAATTATTAGGGCCATGTATAATAATCCTCACTCTGGCTGCCTAATTGAGCACCTACTATATGCTAGGCCCTGTGCTCAGCACAGCAGTTCTCTAGCCAGGGCATAAGAACCACCTGAGTTGTTAGAAACACAGAATCCTGAGCCCCAACCATGGGAAGTCTGATTCAGGAGTTCTGAGTTTAGTCCCAGAAATCTGCAATTTATAACAAGAACAAGCTCCCTCGGGTTATTCTGATTCGGGCAGTCTGCCCACCATGCCTGACATTGGCTTAGCACTTTACCCACATTGTCTTTTTAACTCGCCCCCCACCCCAACCTCCACAAGGCAGTAGAGATGATGGATCGCCCAGAAACAGGAAGGTAAAATCAGGAAACAGGCCCAGAAAGGTAAAATCACTTGCCCTTCGTAATTACAATCATAGATGACCTTTATTCAGTGCTTCCTGTAGGCCATCTTACTCACCAGCTTACCATTCTAAGGACTTTACACCTTGCTTATAACAGTCCTGGGGAGTGTGTATTGATGTTCTCCGTTTGGGGCAACCAAGGCCACGATGGGGAAAGTTATTTGATGTCACATAACGAGGAAGTGTCAGGGCCACAGTTTCAAACCACGTCTGATTCCATGGTGCTCTGCTGCCTGCAAATCAACCAAATGCCCCCGAAATTTAAAAAGTTTGTGCTAGGAGTTAGATAAAGATATGGGGAAACAGGCACTCAGACAAGCCTAGTGATAAGTCAATATAATTTTATAATGGAAAGCAAATTGGCATGGTATATCAAAAGTCTTGAAGATATGGATAGCCTTTATCCCAACAATCTCACTAGTAGAAAAGTCCCTAAGGAAATCATCTTGGGTTTATAAAGCTGTGGGAGGTTAAAACAGGACTGAAAAAGGATCCAGAGTCAACAGTGAAAGGAGGAATATTTTCTGTTCGAGCTGACATGTTAAAGGAAAGGAGAGTGGTTTCCAGAGCATCTGCAGCAGCAGGTTACTGGAGGGCAGCAGAGGGAGGTGAGAGCCCTCATGCCAGGCTGAGAGTTGGCTCTGAGGCTGGGGAAGTGTGGGCCAGATGGAAGGGAGACCCCAGCTCCCAGCCCTTCCTCTTCTCTCCCTCCTTAGGACCCTGCCCACTCTGCTGGCTTCCACCCCAGTGGCTCTGTCCTGGCCATTGGCACGGTGACTGGCAGGTAAAGCTGATGGGCATTTGGGGAGGGCTTCTCTGCTTCCCCCAGGAACTATCCCTTGATCACCTCCCCCCGCCTTCCCTACTGCCCCAAAGCTTACAGAGAATGATAATTAGGTACCAACTGTTTACCAGGCCTTGATCTCCCAACATTCCTCTGGAGTCAGCCTCTCTCCCTAATCTTTTCTGGGGTCCTTCCCTCAGGCCCCACAGATTGCCACCCTTCTCTACCAGATCAGCTCACCCCTCCTCTCCCACCATGCCTTCTCCTTAAAGATGGCTGCTGCTGGACACAGAGACCCATGACCTGGTGGCCATCCATACAGATGGGAATGAACAGATCTCAGTGGTCAGCTTCTCTCCAGGTAAGGGGATGGGGCCGGGGAGGGGACCTTGGAGAGGCCAGGCCTGGGAACTGAAGCTCAGAGTTACTGACAGGGGGAAGGGGTGGAGTCTGTGTGGCACGGCCTAAGGGCGGGGCCAGGCCTGTGGCAGGGATGGAACCTGGGACTACTGAGGAGTCTGGGATAGTGGGGGGCTGAATCTGAGAGAGGAGGGGTAGAGCCTGGGTGCCTCCTCATAGCCCCCTCCCCCTCCCCCAGACGGGGCGTACCTGGCCGTGGGCTCCCACGACAACTTGGTGTACCTGTACACGGTGGACCAGGGCGGCCGCAAGGTCAGCCGCCTGGGCAAGTGCTCGGTGAGTGGGCAGTGGCCCCCAGCCCGCGCCGCCACCCCATCCAGGGGGTGCAGAATTAACCAGTTTTCTACCTCAAGGGAGCACAGCTTCAACACTCAACTGACTGCCCTGATCACATCAAGGAGTTTTAGCCCCGCCCACACATTTACCCTCTCCTGTGTTTCAAGCCCGTCCCTTTGTGTAGCTCCGCCCCTCACGTTCTAAGCACACCCTCTGTGTAGCCCAGCCCCTTGCATTCGAAGCCCGCCCCTCTGTGTCTAGCTCTGCCCACTTGTTCTAAACTCCCCCTTGTGTTCTAAGCCCTATTTGTCTAGCCCCGCTCATCACAGTCTGGCCCCTCCCATGATACTGTGGCCCCGCCCCCACACCCCAAAGGCTTGTGTATCTTTCCTCGAGACCCCCTGTGTTTTCACCCTACCTTTGTAGTTTGCCTTCCACCCATCCTGGTCTGATCCTACCCGCTCCAGCTCTAACTCCACCCCTTCCCTCCCCTGCAGGGCCATTCCAGTTTTATCACCCACCTGGATTGGGCCCAGGACAGCAGCTGCTTCGTCACCAACTCTGGGGACTACGAGATTCTGTACTGTGAGTTCTCTGAAACCCAAAGGCATTCCTCCTTCAGCCTGTTTATTGCGTGCGCGATTTGCATAGCCTTCCCTGGGTTCTGGAAGGGGAAGCAGGGGCTTCAAGTCCCTTCTCCTCTGGCTGTTTTATTCAGGGGTTGATCTGACTGGCTGGTCTCCTGGCTTCTGGTTTCCTCCCTGGTGGACCCAGCTTTTAACCAGTTCCTCCCCCTCCGGGTTGGATGGCTGGGGTACAGGTTTCTAAGCAGATACCCCTGCTCTCGTCTTGAGATGTCACCACCCAGGATCTAGCGCCAGTCTGGAGAGGTAGAATAAGCCCTGGGACCTTAGCCTCCTGTGTCGGACCTCAGTGCCCATTGTCTGTGAAATGGATGAATTAAGTCAGTAGTTCTTTCTGTTTGGTTTTTGGTTTCTGGTTTTCTTGGCCGCGCCGCGCAGCTTGCCGGATCTTAGTTCCCCGACCAGGGATCGAACCCGTGCCCCCTGCAATGGAACCGCGGAGTCCTAACCACTGGACCACCAGGGAATTCCCAGTAGTTCTTTCTGCTCTGAACACCTCCTCCCATTTTCTGCCCCAGGGGACCCAGCTACCTGTAAGCAGATCACTACTGCAGATGCTGTGAGGAACGTGGAATGGGCCACGGCTACTTGTGTCCTGGGTTTTGGCGTGTTTGGTAAGTTCTGGAATGGGGAAAGTCTTGCTGAGGACAGGAGTTCCAAGAAACATCCCTGACTGGTGGTTTTCACAGTCTCTTATTACCTCTAAGGTAGGAAACTCATTCCTTTAGACATGTGAGCAGCAGTATTTTTATAAGAGGAAAGGTTAGGGTGAGGTGACTACTCAGGTCCCTTGGAACTGTAATGAAATGAGACCAATTGGGGGTGTCACCTGGCCCAGGGAGATTCACACAGCCTGTGTCCCAGTCACCCATTCATTTAGGCATTAATGCACTCAACACATACCCCCTGAGCACCTGTGTGCCCAGCTGGGCAGTGCTGAGACCCAGTGGTGACCACGACAGCCCTGACCCTGCCATCATGGGTCTCACAGTCCAGTGGAAGAGAGAGACCTGTCCCCAGACCACCCAGAGTAGACTGGGCTGGGACAAGGAAGTCCAGAGAGGACATGTGGCCCCAGCCTAGGAGGGAGTCAGGGAGGGCTTCCTGGAGGAAGGGACATCCAAACTGGATCTGCAGGATAAGGAGTTAGGTTCTAGGGTGGTGAAGAGGGAAAGCAGTGGCTAGTCGAAGGGAATAATAGCCATGTATAAAAGCCTGGAGGTGACAGAGCTTGGTATTTGGAGAAATGCAGAAGGCAAGATGGCTAAATCATTGCAGAGTTCAAGGGAAGCACTGGTAAGGACAAGGCTGGAACAGTGTGGGGGACAAGGCAGAGCTTGGGGGTCATGGTGAGAAGCCTGGGCCATGGGAGCTTTTTTTTTTTTTTTTTTTTTTTCCTGTGGGATCTTAGTTCCCTGACCAGGGATTGAGCCCAGGCCCTCGGCAGTGAGAGCGTGGAGTCCTAACCATTGAACCGCCAGGGAATTCCCCATGGGAGGGCTTTGAGCTATAGAGGGATAGGGTCAGATAAGCATTTCCAAAAGATTATTCCAATTCTCATCCCCGGCTAGAGACAGGTTAGGTGAGAGAAAGGCCGGGAGGCTGGGGCTGGGGCCTACTCGCCTTGGGGGTCCCTGGCCCCAGCTGCCATCTTACCACCAGCCACCCCCAATCTTGCCCGCAGGGATCTGGTCTGAGGGAGCAGATGGTACTGACATCAATGCCGTGGCCCGTTCCCATGATGGGAAGTTGCTGGCTTCAGCTGATGACTTTGGCAAAGTCCACCTGTTTAGCTACCCCTGCTGTCAGCCTCGAGTGAGTCCCTGTGGGGGGCTGGCAGGGTGGAGGTACCAAGCAGCACTGCAGGCAGGATTAAGGCAGCCCTTTCCGGATCCCAGTTTCACCATCTGTACAAGGAGGGCAGTGGCTTGATCCCAGGGGCCTTTCTTAACTTGAAAGTCGATAAATTACCAAGTCTGTAGTGCTAAAGCTCTGAGCATCTGCATTGTGAGATCTTTGGTTCTTTTTCCTATTAACTCAAGAAATATTTATTGAGCACTTACCAAATGCCTGGGCCCAGGGAATACAGCAGTGAACAAGACAGATGACCTCCTTTCACTTCCTTCTTTCCGTATCACAGGCTCTCAGCCACAAATACGGCGGACACAGCAGCCATGTGACAAATGTGGCCTTCTTGTGGGATGACAGTGTGGCCCTGACCACAGGGGGCAAGGACACCAGCGTGCTGCAGTGGCGGGTGGTCTGACCTGGCGGGTGGGGGGGTTCCCAGGAACATGGGGCTCAGGTAGAGTCAGGTGGCAGGGTTGGAATTCTATTTTCGGGAGATGTCTATTGCCGAGTAGAGTAATATATACCCAGAGTATGTCTATAGCAAAGGGGGTTACGGGGGTGGGAGGGTGGACTGACAGACAGAAGTCTCTATTTATTGGGGTGGGAAAAGGGGTCACATTGCTTTGGGGGAGGCATTAGGGTGTTTGGTTTGGGGTGTTTTTTAAGTTTATTATTTTATATCATCCGGAAATAAAAACACGTGCACTGAGGTGGAGTGTCAGGGTCTGTGTATATGGTGTGTCCATAGATTGAGTGTGTCTATAAGTGTATGTGTATGAGGTGTGTGTGTGTGCATATTTTACAGCGTTTGTGATGAGACACCATTATCAGGTCTTTATTCATCTTTAAGCTTGACAGAAACCAAGCTTGCTCTAACTTAGGCCAGAGGAGGACTCAATTGATCGACATTGCCAAACAAGGAAGGGCAGTTGTCCCCTCTGGCCTTCAGGGCCATCAAACCAAGGATTTGAGGGCAACCAAGGTACTCCATACCTTCTCTCACCTTCTGCAAGTCAGCATGTTTCTCTGGGACCAGCATTTCTCTGGGACCAGCATTCTCCACACCACGGAAGGATGGCACCCAGCAGCTTGAGCCCCAAGTCCAAAAATCCCAGGGAAGGGCTATGATTGGCCCATCTGCAGATCTATCAACGTGGCCTGTTGTTTGGCCTGCTGTGATTGGTTCCACTTGGGTGAAGGCCAACCCTGGACCAATGATTGTGGCCAGGAAGATGGAATCATGTAAAAACACGGAAACCTCCACTTGAACCACGGGGTTGAAACAGGGCAAGGAAAGTTTTCAGAGAAGTGGGCTGATGACACTATAGATGTCTAGTGGGGTATGAGGATTCTGGGTAGCAAGAGACAGAAACCTAACTTCATCCAGCAGAAACAATAAGAAGCAATTGCCAGGTTATGGAACTGGGTCGTCCAGGAGGGACTCAGCTAGATTCAGGGGGCTCAGATGTGATTGGGGTTTTCCTTTTGGGGATTTCTCAGTGTAGTATCTGTAACTTTGAGCAAATTTTTAACTTTAACTTTGTATCGATGTATGTTACATGCAGAGAAGTACGCTCATCATAAATGTATAATCACAAACTGATCCCATCCATGCAGCCAGCTCCCAGATGAAGAAGTAGAACATCCCCAGGCCCCAGAAAGCGTCCTTGTGCCCCTTCCTAGTCACTGTGCACCACCGCCCGGCCCCCGCCAGTAATTGCTATCCTACTTCTCACACCATAAAACAGTTTTACCCATTTTTGTACTTTAAATCAGAGGTCAGCAGACTGTTTCCGGAAAGGGCCATATAGTAAATATTTTAGATTTTATGAACCACTCAGTCTCTGTTCCAGCTAACTCTGACATTGTCGTGTGAAAGCAGTCACAGACAATGCAGGCGTGAATGAGCTTGGCTGTGTTCAAATAAAACTATGGATACTGAAACTTGAGTTTCTCAACATTTTTGAGTGTCATGAAATACTATTGTTTTGAATTTTTTGGAACCACTTAAAAATGTGAAAACCATCTTAGCTCAAGAGCCATACAAAGACAGGCGGTAGATAGGGTTTGGTCCACAGTGGTAGTTTGCTCACCTTTGCTTTAAATAGATGGAATCATAGAGTATGAACTCTTGTATCTGGCTTCTCCCCTTGAGCGGGTTTCTTAAGCCTCTCAAGGCCTCAGTTTCCCAATGTATAAAATAGAAGTTAATAATAGCACCTGCCCCATAGGGGTGCTGTGAAAATGAGTTAAATAGACGGCAAAAGCTTAGGACAGTGCCTGGCACATAGCAAGCTCTCTACAAATGTTAGCTGATTATTTTTACACTGTTGAGAACACAAGACGCTGTGGCTGCAGGCATTCTGCCAGGCCACATGGTAGCAAAGCCAGAGGAAGTCTTTCTCATACCACTCAAGCGTCTCCAGGAGTAATCTGATTGGCTCGCCTTGGATCATGTGGCCAATCTCCATGGCCTAGGGAATGGGGTCATCTGATTGGCCAGGCCTGGGTCACGTGCTCATCTTTTTGCTTAGGAAGGGGTTAGTGTACCTGGGACTGACAGCGCCACCTAAACCTCACAGAATGGGTGGGGGAGTTCTCCCAAAGGAAGGGGGATGGTGAAACGCTCGAGCAGGAGACGGAAGCTACCAGCAACCTCAGCATATTTATGTCAAGGTGGGTGACACCCTGGAGGGCAGGGTCAATAATGTTTCTGGGAGTTTGAAGACCCCTATTCCCAGTATCTATTGCTTCAGAACAAAACATTCCAAAACTTAATGGCTTAAAGCAACAACCATTTTGTTATCACTCATAGTTTGGTGTTAGCCATTCACCCATGATGGAAGTTTGGGTTGTGTCCATCGTTTGCTATTGCAAATAAGGCTGTGATAAACATTTATATACAAGTTTCTATTTGGAGATATGTTTTCATTTCTCTTGGGTATATACCTAGGAGTAGAATTGCTGAGCCATATGGTAATTCTGTATTTAACTTTTTGAGGAACATGTGTGTGTGTGGTTTTAATTAAACAATTTTGAAATAATTATAGACTCAGGGGAAGTTGCCAACATAGTACAGAGAGGTCCTCTATACCCTTCATCCAGTTTCCCCCAATGGTAACATCCTGTATAACTACAGCACAATACCAAACTTGGAAACTGACACTGGTGAATCTACAGACCTTATTCAGATTTCACCATTTTTACATGCCCTCCTGTTTGTGTGCATGCGTGTATGTGTGTGTGTGTGTGTGTGTGTCTATGCAGTTTTATGACATATATAGATTTTTTCCAAGGGGATTCCAGCAAAGGTTAGAAACTCCCTTTTGTTTCCAAAGTATTCCCAAAGTATACCTGCTGTCTGTATATATGTATGTTTGCTCTCTGGTCTTTAGCTAGTTAACAAACCCTAATAAGTTCAATGAGTTCTGCCATCTGGGCTGATTGTACCTCAGGTACGGGACTGTATTCTAAGGGAGACCTTAAATTAGTGATAGGATACCTCTAGTTTCAGTTTTGAAGTATTGTATTAGAGAAAACGCCAGAGAAACAGAACCAGTGGGATGTATATATTATAAGGAATTGGCTCACTCGATTATGGGAACTGACAAGTCCTAAGATCTGCTGGGTGAGTTGGCAAGCTGGAGATCCAGGACAGGCAGAGGTGCAGTTCTAGTCTGAAGGCCGGCAGACTCGAGACACGGAAAGCACCAATGTTTCAGTTTGAATCTAGAAGGTAGGAAAAAGCCAGTGTTCCCGTTCAAAGGCAGTTGAGCAGAAGACAGTCTCTCTTACTCGGGGAAAGGTCAGCCTTTTTTGTTCCATGCAGGCCTTCAACTGATTGGGTGAGGCCCACCCACATTGGGGAGGGCAATCTGCTTTACTCAGTTTCCTGATTTAAATGTTCAGCTCATCCAGAGCACCCAGAATGTTTGACCAAATATCTGGGCACTTCATGGCCCAGTCAAGTTGGTGCATAAAATTAATCATTACAGGAATGATCATCAATTAAAACATAATAGGTCAGGGTTCTCAATGGGAGTCTCTAATAAACCTGCAAGAGGTACAGAAAGTTCCCCAATCGAGGTAAGACAATTGAGGTTTCCTTTCTTCTGTTGGGGCCAGGGAAGTGGCAGGATTCAGAGTGCTGCAGCAGTGAATAGAAGTAGGAGAGAGAGAGGGTAACAACCTCAGAAGATGTTGACCAGCTGGCTGAAATCATTGTGTGCTTTTAGTCAGTAGTGACGTGCTGGATGAGGAATCATAAAGTCAAGTGGGGTGCCTAGAACTAGCCCAGCAGAAGCATCAAGTTTTGCAGCCCCAACTATTGCCTTAGGACAAGGAGGAGAAGTCTGCTCTTGTTAATGACTCTTTACTGCCTGGTATGAAAGCATTTCAGTATTTTAACAACTGATAACAGCCCTATCAGTGTGAACCAGCTGAATATCAACTGTGACTGTCCAGGAGGAGTAGGGATTGAATTGTTCTGATTCCTTCATCTTTGGTAGGCAAGATAATTTATGGTGATGCTATCTAATTACCTCTCTCTCTCTCTCTCCTCTCTTCTCTCTCTCTCTTTCTTTTATGTTTGAAGCACTGACATTTCACCCCACTATTCTCAAGTTCAGTAGTTCTTACACTTGAAGGAGCAGTAGTAGAATCATCTGTAGGGTTTGTTATAATGAAAATGCACCTCCTCCCAATTCCTCATCCAGGGTTTCTAATTCCATCAGTCTGGGTGGGGCCCAAGAATTTGCATTTCCAAAGAGTTCCCAGATGCTCCAAGGACCACACTTGGAGAACCACTGCACTAATAGAACTATAATAAGGTAACAAATCTATAGGCTTTCTCTAGACAGAGCAATACATAAGAATTTTGTAGAACATTACACACTTGTGTTTCCTTTCCTTGTCTGAACTGTACAGATGATCTCTTGGGATGGAAGGCTCAGAGCCTTGCAGTTTCAGAGTGACAGTTTATCAAGGCCATCAATTCCTAAGGGAAGGAAAAATTACTGCAGGAGAAACCTGCAAATCCCTCTTTGACCAGCAAAGAGGATTGTCCATGTGTCTCCAGGAACAGCTGCCTAAGCTATAACTCTCCAAATGTCAATATCCTTCAGAAGTGACAGCCCCCAGAGCCAAACATGAAATTCTAGGAAGGGGAGGGTGTTCAATCATATCAAAGGGTTTCATCCCCTCCACCTTTCTGGCCAAAGATCTCAATTAATATAACCAGAAATCAATCATTCACTAATCAGTTGCCCACGAGGATGAGGATTTTGGCTTTTAAGACTGTATTCTCAGGACCTAGCACAGTGTTTGGCATGCAGTAAATGCTCAACAAACACAAATGTTGATTAATCAATGAATGAATTCATTCAATATATGTAAGAAACATTTTACTCTAGGGCAGAGCCTGAGCTGGGCAGTGCTGGGCAGAGTGGTGACTGAGACAGCCCCATCTCTGCCCTCAAGGGACTCAGTCCAGTGGGGAAGGCAGACCCATCCTTAGACAATGATGACCATGAGGGGGCAAAGGAAGGCCAAGTGGGTATCAGGGAGGGCTTCCTGGAGGGGACAACAGACCTGCCTATTGAAGGATGAGTAAGGAATGAACCAGGTAAAGTGAGGGGAGTGTTCCAAGTGGCAGTTCTGACAGCTCCCTCCTTCCTCCTATTCCCCCAACAAACTTTGACAAGGCCCCCTCTAGGCTCCAGCAGCCCCCTGGACCCCTGTTCCAGCCTTGACCACTCTAAGGTATGACTGTCAGGGACAGATCTGTCTCCCCCTCACTGACTGCCAGCCCTGGGAGAGAAGGGCCAGGGCTGTTGCGGTCACTGCTGTGTCCCCAACACTGCCTAGCCCAGGGCCAGGTACAGAAGCAAGGGCACAGGGAGTGTTTACTGAATGAATATGAGAGTGGTGTGTGTGGGTATGTGTGTGTGAAACAGTTGAAAGTGTGTTATATGAAGAGGATCAAAGTTCAAACTCCTCAACCCTAATTTCCCACCCCCAGGAAGTGGCATAACAGCAGTTAAAGACTAGAGCTCCACTGCTGGGAGTCCAGCATTTCCACTTACCCATCTAGGCCCCATCTGTAAAATGGTGCCTCTGCATATGGTTATTTTGAGGATTAAATGAGTTATTCACATAAAGTGCTTAGAATGGTACTTGGAATGTAGTAAGTGGTCATTAAATGCTAGCTGTCCTTATTTTTCAATCATTTCTGATCCTTCCTTTTTTTTTTAAAAATTTATTTTTGGCTGTGTTGGGTCTTTGTTGCTGCGCACAGGCTTTCTCTAGTTGCAGCGAGCAGGGGCTACTCTTTGTTGCAGTGCACGGGCTTCTCATTGCAGTGGCTTCTCTTGTTGCACAGCACAGGCTCTAGGCATGTGGGCTTCAGTAGTTGTGGCACGTGGCTCAGTAGTTGTGGCTCATGGGCTCTAGAACGCTGGGTCAGTAGCTGTGGCGCACGGGCTTAGTTGCTCCGCGGCATGTGGGATCTTCCCTGACCAGGGCTCGAACCCGTGTCCCCTGCATTGGCAGGCGGATTCTTAACCACTGTGCTACCAGGGAAGTCCCTGATCCTTCCTTTTTAAGCCAACATCCTCTCCTGTCCCCATCTCTTATATCCAGCCACTTGAATCACCAATACTTGCCCTTCCTTGTGGCATTTCATGCCTCTGAGCCTCTGCACATGCTGTTCCCTCCCCGCTGGTACACCCTTTCTGAACTTGTCCATCCAGGGAACTCCTATTCAGCCGGCACAGTCCAGCAATCATATCACCCCTCCAGACCTCCAGGTTTCAGATCTATGGGATCAAAGTCTCCTGTCCTCCAGCTTTTGACCCTTCCCTAAAGTCCAAGTTCTGGCGAAGTAAGTGGTCCAGCGCTAAGCATCCCTTTCACTGGGTCTGTTGGTGCTCTGTCACCCCCTTGTGCCCAGGCTCAGACCTGCATGGAAAAATGTGCCTAGAAAGTTCTGGGAGAATAGTGCTGGTGATTCTCCACTGTGTACCCCAGGGTCACTCTCAGCCTTCCTCCTCCTGCTCTGGGCTCTGGGAAACCGCCCTGTGTGGACTCCATCCACGGGAGTCCCTTGCCCTTGCCTTCTGGTTGGGTTCTCCCCGTTACAGGCACTGACAGGAAATCTGAAGGTAAGTAGTGGGGGAGAGGTTGGAGTATTTATTTTCTGGGCCCCTCCCTGCATCCCTGCAGTTCTGGCGGTGGCTGTGTTCCTCTACCTAGAGTTACAGCTCCTGTGGGCTCCACTCCAAACTTTAGCTTTCTGCCTGAAGGGTGGTAATGGCTTGGTTCTGGCTCCAGCTGGTTCCCTGGCGTCGCCCCATATTTTGTGGGTTCTTTCACCCTGCCAACCGCTCTAAACTTTCCCTTCATAAATGTTCTCACTTAAACTCTTTTTTTTATTTTTTGACCGCACCACGTGGCTTGTGGGGATCTTAGTTCCCTGACCAGGGACTGAACCTGGGCCCTCGGCAGTGAAAGCGCTGAGTCCTAACCACTGGACCGCCAGGGAATTTCCCCCCACTTAAACTCTTTGAATGGCTACCTGTTTCCTGCCAGGACCCTAACTGAATCACATTATAAACTTCGGGTGAGCCCAGGAGAGAAGGGGACCCTCGCCCACCAGTGTGCCCCAGAATTTCTCTTTAGGATGAGCTTGGGATGGCCAAGGGGCTCACAGGAGGGCTTGTCTTGAAGCTGATAAGATTTATATGGGGTTATTTGTGGGGAGGGGGCTAAAGCCTTCGTGACACTTCCATTGGAGTGTCTCTGTCTGTCCCCTTGAAGGAGGGTGGAAGGAAAAAACTTTTATTCCTGTGTGTATTGCAGGTCACTTGGGTCCTTGGTTAACTCTCTCACTTTCTGTTTCCCTCAAGAGCCCTGAGAGGAAGGCGGTAATATGGTTCAGAGAGGTGAAGTCATTTGTCCAAGGCCACATGGTGAATGATTATAATAGCTACCTTAAACAAAACAGAACTGTTTCATTACATTTCTGTGAAGTTCTGGAACAGGCAACACTAATTTCCAGTAAAAAAAAAAAAAGAAAAAGAAAAACAGAAAGGCATGGAGTTGCCTCTGGGGGTGAAGTAGGGTGTGAGTATGCCCTGGAAAGGGGCAAAAAAACAATGTTCTCAGGTGATGGAAATGTTTATGTCTTAATTTGGGTGCTTAGTCACATGGGCGTATCTGTTTGTCACAACTTGTTGTACTGCTCTCTTAAGGTCCAAGTATTTTAATTTTTATTTTCAAAATAAATAAAAAAGAATTTGCAAGCCCATTTTTGAGTGCTACATCCCAGGTCGGTCCAAAGTGCTTTGCCCAAGAATGAATTCTCACGACCAATTTATGAAGGACGTGATGATAATAATCAGCAAATATTTCTGAGGCACTTACCATTCGTGTATTTACTCTCTGAAAATAACGTGTATGGAACGCCTATCTTGTAGTAAACTAACCAAACACAAAAATGACACTCCTCCTAGTGGGGAGGCAGATAATTAGAAAAAAATAAATAAGTGAAATACATAGAATGTTGGATGGTGACAAGTTCTATGGGGAAAAGCAAATAAGGCAGCAGGTAGGGGATCATGGCGTGGGGGTGTGTGTGGGTGGGTCATGTTTTATAGACTTGATGGTATGACATCCCCATGACAAAGGCACTGTGAGAGACCACGTTATCAGAAGAGGAAACTGAGGCACAGAGAGGTCACCAGCCTCAGTCTCGCCAAGAGGCAGGGCTGGAGCTGGAAACCCCAGGATTCCTTCCAGGGCTGGCCCTGACCATGGGCATGGGGAACCATGGGCAGACCCCTCGTTCTCTCCCTTGGGGAAGGGGGCATGCAATAATCAGAAAGTTAATGACTTGGGACTGGGGTCTCCGAAAGGGGGAAATGGTTCAGCTCAATGAGGGACCCCCCCCTTCCCCCTCACCACCCCCAGCTGAGGGCTTGATCTAGTTGGAGCGCCGGACTGGAGGCACGGTAACCAAAGGGGTTAATGAGGTGGGGGTCTCCAGGATGGGGATGTTGAAGGACTGGGGGGGGGGTATTCCAGCGGCAGGTGAGATTTCCCCAGGGCTGGAAGCCTTTAGCGGGGTGAAGGCTTAAAGGGGTTAAGGGGGAGCGACAAAGGAGGGGTTAATGGGGGCGGGCCCGGCCGGGCCGGGGCGGGGCTTCGGCTGGCGGCTCTGGCCCGGGGGCCAGTAGAAGTCGCCGCCGGGTTCCTGCGCCGCCGTGGAGCCCGGCTCCCCTAGCTGCGGAGAGAGGCGCCACCTGCCCCGTCCAGCCGTCACGCGCAGGTAGCCGCCGGTCCCTCCCCTGCCCGCGCCGGTCCTGCGGCCGCCGGGGACTGCTCCTCCCCGCGCCCCTCGGGGGCTCTGCGTCCCCGCGTCTGTCCGCTGCCTCAGTCTCCCGCGCCGTCTCCGTCCCCGCCCCTCTCTGGGGCTGGCTCTTCCCGGCGTCTCTGCGGCTGACTTTGTCTCTGGGTCTGTCTCCATCTCTCCGTCTGTCTCTGATGTCTCTCTGGATCTGCGGTCCCTCTCCCTCTGGGTGTGTCTCTCCTTCTCCATCTCCGGATGTCTCTGTCGATTCCTTTATCTCTGCCTCTCCGTCCCTCTCTCACTCTGTTTGCCTCCGTCCCTGTGTCTTGATGAACTCTCAGTTTCTGTGGATCTCTCTGCTTCCAGCTCTCCGTCTCCCGGTCTCTGGGCATCTCTTTGCCGTTTCCCTTCCTGTCTCTGTCTCTCGGTATTCCTCTGTCTCTGTCTCTCTGTATCTTAGATCCGGTTCTGGCAACTTGACCCCGTCATCATCTCATTCCAAATCCTCGCAAATTCCAACTTTCCCCTGGGCTGAGGAGCTGCTTGGGAGCGGGGTAGGGGGCAGTAGGGTAGCCACCTGGGGCAGGTGGACTCTGAGTGCCCCTGTGACCCCGCCTCCCCCTTAACAGTCACCCCACTGCTCTGGAGGTCGCACCCACCCCACCCTCCGATTTCAGGAATTCCTGGCTGGGGGGTAAACTTCCTCCCCCACTTCCTCCCTTCCAGGATTAGGCTGGGTCACCCGTTAACTCCTTCCTGCCCTGGCTTCATTCCCCCCTCCTTGAGCTGGACACCCCCCACCTCCAAGCACGCTGAAGGACAGCTCTGGAATTTCGGTTGTGGGACGTGTGTTGTGTACTCAGGCGGGACGTGCGCTGGGGGATTTTCTTGCGGGCACAGATGGAGATGATGGGGGCCACATCCCCACCGCCCCCCACCAGGGCCCATCACCAGCCCCACTCTTTCTGAACTCACCAAGGACCCCTCACAACTCTGTCTCTGTGGTTGAGCTTGACTTCAGGTTTGGGGTGAGGATGGGGAGGTTTTCCTTTCCGGTGGTGGGGCATCCAGTAGTAGAAAATGAGAGAGATTGATGGGGGGAGGGGCTCCAGAACTCTGGGAATCATAGAATCAAGAAGTCTTGCATGTGAAGTCTTTGAATGAAAGGACCCAAGTAAGTGAGAATGATCAGAGAGGAGGACCAGGAATGCTCAAACCTTCAAATTAAAGGTCCTTAGGATATTTGAATCCTTCAATCCAAAAAGCTTGGTGTTGGAATCTTGGCAGTTTTCAGTGTTCGCACACAGCCGAGAGCTTGAAAGTGCTTGCAGAGCCAGCTAGACCAAGCCCCCCATTTTACAGATGGGGAAACTGAGGCCCAAGAGCAGAAGTCCCCACAGTGAGTCAGTTTCAGGCTAAGGTTGGGACTCCAGTTCCACTGAAGCCCCAATCCAAAGATCTGGCTTCTTTTGCTGCCACTAAGTCGGATTCCTGTGGGGCAGGAGGTCTTCATAGGGAGGAGGGAAGAATGCCAAGGTGAGTGTGAATGGCTGGAACCCAGGAGGGAGACTTTTAGAGGCAGAGGAGAGAAAATATTTCTAAAACCATGGTGTTGGAGAAGGAGAGGGGACAAGAGTTGGTTTGGGTGGAAGAGGTGGAGTTTCAGAGAAGGAGGGAAGAGAGGGGAAGGGGGGGTAGTGCAGAGATTAACTCCCGCCTGACTCTGTCTCCTGACCCTCCCCATGAAGCCCACTGCTCCCGCAGGACAGGGCCTGTAATTTGGTTTGTGTCTAGACAAATAACTCAGCTGGTGTGAGCGAGCAGGGAGGGACGTGGCAAGGCTCCCTGGGAGGCAGCCTGGGCTCCTAATGTCCCCCCCAGGGGGGTGAGAATTTAGGGACCAGGTGAATGTGGTGACTACCCCTCCCCCATTGAATCCTTAGTATCTTAGAATTCTGCATAACCGTAGAACCTTAGGCTGCTAGAATGTTAAAAAAAAAAAACAGATTAGATAGGGAGGAAAAAGGAAGTGAGATTTACGGTATGTAGAGTATGTTCCCATTTCTGTAAAAAAGAAAAGGGAAATACATATTCGTGTTTGCTGGGCAAAGATAGTAATCACTGAGAGTTTAATAATAGATTGTGAAAGTTATAGAATGTTAAAAAAATCATAGAGCGTTCTAACAATAGAACTTGAGAATCTTGGAATGTGAGACGCTGGGATATTGGAAACTTAGAAGGAGAAGGGCATGGAAAACCACCATGATAATAATAATAGAATGGAAGAAAGGTAAAGCTCTAGAACGTTATAATAATAGAACAGTAAACCAGGAACTGGACTAACGATAGAACCTGAGGGTTTGAGAAGCTTGCAATCTAGATCAGAGGAGTAGAGTCAAGGACTCTGGTGTCCCTTTTGGGCGGTGTGGGGGTGGAGTGGGGGGGATGGGGACCCCTTCGGTAGAAATGGGGAAACTGAGGCCTAGCGGAGCGGTCACGGTGGCTGGACTGTCCCCCGGTTTCTGCCGGCCAGCCGCCAGGACACCAGGTGGGGAGCGAGGCTTGGTGATCACATTTCGTCCCCTAATGAGCAGACCGGAGCTGGCTGGTCCCCCGGGGCTGTCAGGGGAGCAGGAGCCCTCAGAGGAGGGAAGTAGTGGGGGGTGAGAGAGGCGACCTGGAGGCTTCTAGGACAAGACCGGTGAGTGAGGGGGTGTGGGGCTCTATTACCTCTCCCTCTTGTCCTTTCACCGCCCCCCGCCCGCAGTCCTTCAGCCTTGCTGGACTTAGAGGTGGCTGCCGGGGCCCAGGGACTTATCTGGCTTGAGCAGCTGAGGTGCAAAGTGGGGGCAGTGGTCTGACAGTCCTTCCTGTCTCCCCACTATCGCTCCACATTCTCAGCTTATCTCTCTTCCCTGCGCCTCTGGGAGGGGCCAGCAGGGACCACGAGGGAGACCTGTGGGACTGGGGAGCTTCTTGTGGGCACTGTGAGATTTGGGGGTTGACCTCCCACACACAAAGCCTGAGTAAGGGAGGCAACTTAGATCCCAGACGAACAGGGTCTTGGCTCCAGGGGGCTGGGCAAGGGAGTCAGGTGATGGAGGGGTCACCCAAGACGCCGAGGTCACTTGCTTTCTTGTGGTGAGAGTCCGTGGATCTTTCAGCAGATTCTTAACGGGGGCTGAGAACCCCGGAAAGACTTGAGAAAAATTACGGGAATGCAGGGGGTGAAGAGAGAAAACATTCAGGTAAGGGGAAGCTTTTTAGTTAAGAATGACAGATCTATGCAGTCTTGACACATCATGTGACTTAGACAACTGCTTTGTGGCTCTAGGCCTCAGTTTCCCCGTCTGTATCAGGCAGGGGTCAGAAATAGCCTCGCGCCCCCCAGTTGTGGCATATAGGCCTGTTGCATTGTGGAGTTCTAAGAGTCTGCCATTCCGCGCTGTCTTTCGGGGGTTTGGTGGTGGGCAGATCTCAGGTGGGGGAGAAGAGAGGGTTGAATGCCCCTCCCCCATGCCCACCATCCCCCCAAGAAGCAGATGGGTTGAGGAGGGATGGGAGGAGGGAGGGGTAGGCGGCCAACTGGTTCCCCCTCGAGGAAATTAGCAATAGGAAGTGTATTTCCTTTGGCTGCAGGAAATCAGTCTCATGCCTGTGTACCCACCCCAGCCTCAGCTGAACCCAGGGGTTCTTGAGAGGGTGGGGCAAAGGGAACTCCCAGCTCTCAGTGCCTCCTCCCATTATGAACTGGTTCATTCTTGTGTCAGCTCCCCAGTGCCTGTGGAATAGTAATAATTGTTCAAATACTGCACAATTTATAGACGATATCACCTCTACCAAGGATTTTCTTTTTTTAAATTAATTTTGTTTTTTATTGAAGTATAGTTGATTTACAATATTGTGCCAATCTCTGCTGTACAGCAAAGTGACTCAGTTATACACATATAATCTTTTTTTTTAAATATTGTTTTCCATTATGGTTTATCACAGGATATTGAATATATCAATAGTTCCCTGTGAATAAATTCGGAGATGTTTCATCCTCTTCAGTTTTCTGGAAGAGTTTGTATAGAATTGATATTTTCCTTTTTTCTTCTTTTTTCTTTTGGCCGAGCCACGCAGCATGCAGGGTCCTAGGCACAGGGTCAAACCCGTGCCCCCTGCAGTGGAAGCACGGAGTCTTAAGCACTGGACTGCCAGGGAAGTCCCAAGGATTTTCACATCTGGAATGTGACTAGTATAAAAGTTGTTCCCCACCCCCTGTTCCTATAGAAGGGGAAACTGAGGCTCCTGAAGAAGTAATTCCTTCAGTGTTACAGGAGGAAGGAGAGACCCAGGGCAGACAGAGAAGAGAGAGGTGTTTGGGTTTTTGTTTTGTTTTGTTTTTTAATATACATTTATTTATTTATTTATTTTTGGCTGCGTTGGGTCTTCGTTGCTGGGCGCGGGCTTTCTCTAGTTGCATTGAGCGGGGGCTACTCTCTGTTGCGGTGCACGGGCTTCTCATTGTGGTGGCTTCTCTTGTTGCGGAGCATGGGCTCTAGGCGCGCGGGCTTCAGTAGTTGTGGCTCGTGGGCTCAGTAGTTGTGGCTCGCGGGCTCTAGAGTGCAGGCTCAGTAGTTGTGGCGCACGGGCTTAGTTGCTCTGCGGCATGTGGGATCTTCCCGGACTAGGGCTCGAAACAGTGTCCCCCGCATTGGCAGGCGGATTCTTAACCACTGCACCACCAGGGAAGCCTGAGAGAGCTGTTTTGAGTGATTTGCTCTGGGCGGGTGGTTTCAGTTCAAAGGTAGGGACTGGATTGCACTGTTCCAGCCAGGAGCAAGCCCCCTCTGTCCCATCTCCACAGGATCCAGGAGTCTCTGTGAGTCTGAGGTGAGGGCAGCTCTTCAGTCATGGAGGACCCGACAGCGGGGAGGACTTACTAAGTGGGACTCAGCCCTGATCTTTCAAAGTCAATTGTGCAGCAGATAGATCCTGCCCTTTTCACTTTTTCCCTCCCCGCCTCTTCCTCTGGGTCCCTGCAGGGACTCGCTTGAGCTTGAAGTGGGGGGTGGTGCCGCCTCAAGGTGAGCGGGAGCCTGTGTTGGAGGAGGGGCTGACCAATGCCTGTTCCCTCAGTCCAAAGTCATTTCTTGAGTGCCTACTGTATGCCGGGCCTGTCCTGGGTGCTGGCGAAACAGCAGTCAACACAAGGTCCCTGCCCTCCTGGAATGTCCGTTCTAGACAGACAGACAGACAGACACAAACAAGATGCAAAGTGATGTGAGGAGAGAGCCCTGGGAATGGGTGGGCAGGACTCTGGGTACAGAGGCCTCCCTGAGGAAGTGAAGGAGGTGAGGGAGCTAGTCGTAAGTAAGTCTGAAGGAAGAACAAAGGTTTTGTTTTGTTTTGGCTGCGTTGGGTCTTCGTTGCTGCACGTGGGCTTTCTCTCGTTGCGGTGCGCGGGCTTCTCATTGCGGTGCCTTCTCTTGTTGTGGAGCGCGGGCTCTAGGTGCACGGGCTTTAGTAGTTGTGACACGCGGGCTCAGTAGTTGTGGCTCGCAGGCTCTAGGGTGCAGGCTCAGTAGTTGTGGCGCACGGGCTAAGTTGCTCCGTGGCATGTGGGATCCTCCCGAACCAGGGGTTGAACCCGTGTCCCCTGCATTGGCAGGCGGATTCCTAACCACTGCGGCACCAGGGAAGTCCAGAACAAAGGTTTTGACGCTGGAAAGAAGGTCCAGCCTTGAGGCTGCTGAGGTGGGGGAGGGGAGGTGGGCAAGAAAGTCAGCTAGGCTGCCCAGGCTGGTCAGGCAGTGCCTTGTCACCTGGGGTGAGGATTTGGGATTTTACCCCAAGTCCACTGGGAAGCTATTGGAGAGTTTCAAGCAGAGAAGTAACAAGAGCTGATTTACATGTTAGAGAGACCTTTCTGGCTGCCATGTGGGAAGTGAGTGGAGGGAAGTCAGAGTGGCAGCCAGGAAAGCCGTGAGGAAGCTACTCCAAAGTCCAAGCCAGTGGTGATGGCTGAGCAGAGCGGGCGGCAGCAGGGGTTTTAGAGACATGCATGGATTCAGGATTTAGTGTGGAGGTAGGGAGAGCCAAGTGGCCTTTCCCATGAGAATATGCTCAGGCATCTGGGAGGTTCCCATATACCTGCTGTGTACCTTTGGGCTCATCCCTTCCCCTCTCTGGGCCTTGGTTTCCTCATCTGTCCAATCGACTCAACCAGTGGTTTTCAAAGTGTGTCCTGGGGATTCTTCAGAGGTGGGCTTCCTCCCACCACCTCATTTTTTCTCCAGCACAGAGCAGCTTCCTCTGTCACTGTCTTAGATGGGGTTTCCAGCTGAGATGTCTCTCTCTTTTTTTTTTTTAAGTGGTTTCACAGCCTAAAAACTAAACTGATGCAAACCCTTGGATGGAGTGGCTTCTGAAGCTGCCTCTAATTCAGGACTTCGCTCCCCACCTCTCTGGGGGCTGACAGTGGTCCGGGGCTTGCTCCAAGATTGTCCTTTGCCCTGTCCTTAAAGGTCTCCGCAGGACCAGGAGGGTGAGACCCAAGACTCTCACTCGGGAAAGTCGGAGGGGAGTGGGAAGAGACAATGAAGGGGGCAGTCTCTGAGGGAGGGGACTGCTGGCACTGCCCCCAGGGCTCCACCTTGTTCCCGACCTCAACCGAGTCCAGCAGCTGCTCCTCTCAGCCCTTCCCCGCCTCGCCCCCACCCCAGCCCCCTGCAGCTATGCTTCCCTGGGCTGTCAGCCCAGGGCCCTTTTCTGTCCAGTTATTCCTGGGTGAAAACTGAACTGCAGGCTGGAGAAAGGGGTTGCAGGCTGGAGAAAGCCGAGATTTCCCCTCTCCCGCTATCAGGACCTTGGACAGGTCTCTGAACTTCTCTGTGCCTCAGTTTGTCGAACAGGGGGAATAACGCTATTCCTCATAGGAGTCTTGAAATTCTAAAATTCATACCCGTAAAAGTGCTTAAGACAGGGTCTGCTATGTAGTAGGACTTAATAAACTTTAGCTGTTATTATCACCACCGTCATCATTATAGTCAAAAATGAGGTGCCCTTGGTTAGGAGCAGGAGGGCTGGTTCTAGCCCGGTTCCGTCACTGCCTTGCTGTGCATCCTTGAGGGGAGTGACGCAGCCTCTCTGGGCCCAGTCTCCCTGTCTATAACATGATAGTTGAGACTAGTTCTCCATTTCCCACAGCATGATATGATACTTGTGCAAGTTTTACATGGTTTCTGGAAGAAAGTTTTAAAATCTGAGTTGGATCTTTATTTTAACGTCTGTTAGGGAAAAAATATATCTGGCATCTCAAATCTGTGTTTTCAGAGATCCGTTGCTTAGAGTGGGGCTCAATTTGGCATCGTTAGGGTCCCCACCCTCTGCAGCCCACTGGAGTCAGGGCAAAAGGGGTGTGGGGAGAAGGGGGTGGTCCATGACTCCTCTCACTGCAGTCTTCTCTCCCCACAGGTGCTGCAAAATCAGCTTTGAACTGTGAGGCGGGGCCACCTCATCTCAACTGCTCAGCTCCCACCAGGACCAAGCTGGAGCCCCGTCCTTGTCCCCTTTAAATTCCCTGTATTAGTAACCCTGCTCTGATCTAGCCCTTACTCACCTCCTTCCTGTTTCTTAAAAACCCTTCCCACGTTCCCCAGACTGAGCCCTTCCTCTCTTTCATCCCCCACAGGACACCTCCTTTTCCGTAATCTTCTCCTCACTGTTTACCTTACTTATTTTCTTATTTCTTACTGGGGTCCTAGGAAATGCTAGCACCCCCATCCATCTTGCCTGGTCTTTTCAACACTCCCTAACTGTAGACTATCCTATCTCAACACTATCCCATACATTTCCACCCCACCATTACTTCAGCATGGCCACGCTTACTTTCTACATCCTTCGCAAATCTCTCTCTCTCACCACTGCCCACTGATGCCTTCATCTCCTCTATAAACACCATAAACACCCCCCTCAGTCAATTTTGTGTGACCCCAGTACTCCTCCATTTATGCTCTGATTGGGTTCATAAAACCTCCCTGACAAAGACCTTTGTTAATCCTGCCATCCCCCAAACCTCCCTCTTGTCGTAATTCTATCCCTCCTCCAACTTTTCCCTCTCAAGCTCTATCCTTCCCTGCCCAGCCTGGCCCACGATTCGTGGTCAGCCTCATCTCTTCGCTGTGGACTGCCTCCCACCATGTTCCCCTGAGCCTCCAAGGAGGGGGCTCAGGGGGCCTGATGGCCTCCCGCCACCCATGGCCCCACAGCCCCCGTGGGCCAGGGGAAGCATCTCGAAAGCCTCAGTGCCGAGGATGGGCAACCGCACGTGGGAGGGCTGCCACGTGGACTCCCTCGTGGACCACCTCTTCCCGCCCTCCCTCTACATCTTTGTCATCGGCGTGGGACTGCCCACCAACTGCCTGGCCCTGTGGGCCGCCTACCGCCAGGTGCGGCAACACAACGAGTTGGGTGTGTACCTGATGAACCTCAGCATCGCCGACCTGCTGTACATCTGCACGCTGCCGCTGTGGGTGGACTACTTCCTGCACCACGACAACTGGATCCACGGCCCCAGCTCCTGCAAGCTCTTCGGGTTCATCTTTTATACCAACATCTACATCAGCATCGCCTTCCTCTGCTGCATCTCCGTGGACCGCTACCTGGCCGTGGCCCACCCACTGCGGTTCACCCGCCTGCGCCGCGTCAAGACGGCCGTGGCCGTGAGCTCCGTGGTCTGGGCCACGGAGCTGGGAGCCAACTCGGCACCCCTGTTCCATGATGAGCTCTTCCGCGACCGTTACAACCACACCTTCTGCTTTGAGAAGTTCCCCATGGAGGGCTGGGTGGCCTGGATGAACCTCTACCGGGTCTTCGTGGGCTTCCTCTTCCCGTGGGCCCTCATGCTGCTCTCCTACCGCGGCATCCTGCGGGCTGTGCGGGGCAGCGTGTCCACCGAGCGCCAGGAGAAGGCCAAGATCAAGAGGCTGGCCCTCAGCCTCATTGCCATCGTGCTGGTCTGCTTTGCGCCCTACCATGTGCTCCTGCTGTCCCGCAGCGCTGTCTACCTGCGCCACCCCTGGGACTGTGGCTTCGAGGAACGTGTCTTCTCGGCCTACCACAGCTCACTGGCCTTCACCAGCCTCAACTGTGTGGCTGACCCCATCCTCTACTGCCTCATCAACGAGGGCGCCCGCAGTCACGTGGCCAAGGCCCTGCACAACCTGCTCCGCTTTCTGGCCAGCGACAAACCCCAGGAGATGGCCAACGTCTCGCTTACCCTGGAGACCCCGCTCGCTTCCAAGAGCAACAGCATGGCCAAGGCCATGGCAGCCAGCTGGGTGGCCGCTCAGCCCTCCCAGAGGGACCAGGTGCAGCTGAAGATGCTGCTGCCGGCACAGTGAACCTCGTGTCGTGCAGAGCCCCCACTCCTCCATACGAGTCCCACCCTCCCTTCCCTCCTGGTCCAGTGTATGCAAATTGTATGTAAATAAGACTACATTAATATCCATAAGCATGTAAGAAAATAGGAAAATAGTGAGGTTGATGTGTCACTGGTCAACCATCGTCCTCCACCATGACCCCCTAACAATTCAGTAGAACTGTGCCTAGCGCTGTGCTGGGTGGTGCTAGTGACCCAGCGGTGACAAATGACAGCGCTGGCCCTGCCCTCATGGCTCCCACTCCACTGGGGGAGACAGATCTGTCCCTGGATAGTGATGACCCAGAGTGGGCAGGGCTCAGACGGGGAGCCCTGGGGCTGGGGGAACCCAAAAAGGCATCAGACCCAGTCTGGGGGTCAGAAAGGGCTTCCTAGAGGAGGGGACCAGTAGATTAACTTTCCAGAAGGTAAAGACAAAAAAGTTAGGATTACTTTCAACAAGGGGGTAAAAGTCTGTGACTCACGGGGATGGTGGAAGAAGAAATTCACCGAGTGCCGAGTGGTCACTTTTGCCTTTGGGAAACCCCCGGTCATATAGGGGAGAGAGAGAGAGCAGGACAGAGCATTTCAGAGTTTCAAGATAAACAGCATTCTTCAGGTCAGGATTGAGGAGGAGGAGGAGGGAGCAGAATCAAATGAAGGGCAATCAGCAAACTGGCTGGTGGAGCAGGGAGCAGGGCAGGTTTGGGAAGGGGGCTGGGGACAAGAGAAGGGTATTTATTCATTCATTCAAGGGAGATTTGTTTATACCTACTCTTTGCCCAGCCCTGTGCTGGCCGGCGGCTGGGGACAAAACGGTGACCAAGACAGCCCAGGCCCTGCCCTCACGGAGCTCACAGTAAATGAATAAAGATAAACATAACATTTGGAATCGATAAGGGTAATGGGGAAAAATAAAGCTGACTGAGGGGACAGAGAGTGATGCGGAGTCTGATCCAGATAAGGAGGTCGGGGAGGGCTCACGGAGAAGGGGGCATTTGAGAAAAGACCTGAAGGAGGAAAAGGGTCAGATGGAAGAGCATTGCAGGTCGAGGGAACAGCAAGTGCAAAACGTGGAGTAAGAGACTGCCTGCATTTGAGGGCCAGCAAGTACACACAGTGGTGTCGCGGGAACCAGGGCGGGAGGATGTAAGGAATGGAATTGAGACAGGCCAGGGACAGGGGCTGATATTATAGAGCTTTGTGAAGCTCTTTGCCTTTTATTCCAAGAGAAATGGGAGCTACAGAGGGGCTCTTAGCAGAGGATTGGGATTTGGCTTAAATGTTAACAGGATTCCCTGGCTGCTGAGTAGGGAACAGAATATGGGAAGTAAGGGCAGAAGCCAGGAGCCCAGGCTGATGGCTGGACCGGGGTCGGGAGGTGGGTGGTGGTGGAGTGGGGAAGGATCGGTGTCAGCTTTGGAATTTATCTTGAAGGAATTCGATGATGGAAGAAGCACAAGGGCCTGTGGGATTGTGTAACTCAAGCCCCTTGCCCATCCTGGGAAAAGGGTGACCAGGGGACCTGAACTGGAAAGACTTCTGGGAATGATCCCAGGCCCTACTCAAAGGCCGTCACCGAAGAGGCCAAGTGATTAGCCCAGGGTCACGCAGCCGGTGAGTCAACGCTGGGGCCATCCTGGGCTTCCTCTCCCCTCCCTGTCTCTGCCTCTGTTCCCATGCCCCAGAGTGGCCAAGGCTGCTGTCCTGGCTGATGGTGTTCCCCTCCCTCCCCTGGCCCTCAGGGGTCAACCAGGAATGGCTGTCCTTCTAGAACTAGGCTGGAGAGCAGGAGGAAACACACAGCTCTGGACAGGCCTCGCCCCTTCTGATAGGCCATCTCCCTCCCTTCCTCCCCACGGGTGTGTAACAGGCTCCAGGCTCCTGATGAGATGTGAAGATCTCCCTACACACACACACACACACACACACACACGGGCACAAACACACCATTGCCCCAGAAGTTCCCAGAAGAGGTTCCTGGAAACCCTTCTCAGAGAAAGAAAGAGGAGGGAGGAGGGGAGTGAGAAAAAAAATGAACTTAATGAGGAAAATGGTTTTGCAGGAGGAGGGGTGGGTCACTGAGATGCAGGAAGTTGGGTCTTTGGTGTTGTGGGGAAGAGAAAAGAGGGAGGCCTGGGATCTGGGTGGGGAGGCGGGGGCTGGTAGTTTTCCCACCCTGTCTCACTGCTATAAAGCTACTGGGATGGAGATGTAGGGGAACAGAAGCTTTCTGAACACAGTCCCCTCAGGGAATCAGATGAAAGCCTGCACACTACCCCTCCACCAAATGCTCATTCCCATTCATTCAATAAATATTTATTGAGCACCTACTATGTGCCAAACATTGTTCTAGGAGCTGAGGAAACAATAGTGAATTATACACAAAAAAGTCATGTACAAGTTTGGAAGCTTCCTAAACCCATCATGCGGAACCTCAGCACCCCACCCCCACCCCAAGTAGGTCCTTGGGCCCCAGGCTAACACCCCCAGGGATCCAGAGAAGACTCTGGGCTGGGACTCAAGAAACCCCAGCCTCAGTTCCATCCTGATTACCTCTGGAACTCTGGATAAATCCTTGTCATCCTCTAGCTCCAGTTGGTCAGTCAGTAAAATGGGGGGGGGTCCCTAGTGGATGATGGACCTTGATGGTCCCAAGCTCCTTCACATCTTTAGCCCAGAAAGGATCCTGGGGAGAAGTTGTTTTTATGGAGTCTTGGCATTCTTAGTAATTTAGAATATCGAGGTTCACACATGTCAGTATCATCATTATTACAGATGGAGAAATGGAAGTCCATCAGGGCCAGGGAAGTGACAAAGGACACTCAGGGAGTCTGAGAGGATGCCAAGTAAAGCCCTGGGTCCCCCAACTCTGTGTCCTGAATGTTTGTTTCCTCCTGTACACAGCTTCTCTGTTCCTTGCACTTCCCCTCTCCCTCTGCCTCTTCGAGAATCTCTCAGTTACCCATCAGCACTCCACCATCCAGGAATTTCTCTCAACCTCTTCTTGACCTTGTTTATATGATTTTGCTCCCTGCTGGGTAAGGGATGACAGTCTGGGACACGTCCTTAAACTCCTTCCTGAGCCAGCTCCCTAGGGACCCTCGCCCCCCAATGGAGGAAGTGGGGCTGCTTGAGAACGGTATAGTTTATTAGCCAAGATGCTGGGCTATAAACCTCTGCTGGCTGAGGGAACTTGTGCCACTCTCCTGGCCCCTCTTTGGGCCTCAGTTTGTCAGTTACTTGGGAAATGGTTGGATTAGCTGCTTCTGGAGATGAAATGCACCCTCATGCTGGGGTTAGCAATAATAATGCTAATACCTGTACGGTAATAAGGGCTGTTTATTGGGTGATTGGCACCATTCTAAGCTCTTTACATAATTCACTATGTTTTTATATTCAAAATTTGCATGCAAGGCTTACAACAACCCAAGAAGGTAAGTGTTCTTTTTCTTTAGTAAATTTATTTATTTATTTACTTATTTTTGGTTTGTGTTGGGTCTTCGTTGCTGCGCAGGGGCTTTCTCTACTTGCGGTGAGCAGGGCTACTCTTCCGTGCGGCGCGCGTTTCTCATTGTGGTGCCTTCTCTTGTGAAGCATGGGCCCTAGAGTGCGCGGGCTTTAGTAATTGTGGCATATGGGCTCAGTAGATGTGGCTCGCAGGGTCTAGAGCGCAGGCTCAGTAGTTGTGGCGCACCGGCTTAGCTGCTCCACGGCTTGTGGGATCTTCCCAGACCAGGGCTTGAACCCGTATCCCCTGCATTGGCAAGCAGATTCTTAACCACTGCACCACCAGGAAAGTCCCAAGGTGTAAGTGTTCTTATGATTCCCATTTTGTAGATGGGAATACTGATGCCCAGAGAGGTTAAGTCACTCGCCACACACAGCAAGTAAACAGTGGAGCTGGGATCCCAATCCAGGTCTGTATGACTACCTGGACAGTTTCTTACGCCCAGTGAGCGCTCTAAACTGCGGGGGGAAGATGCATTTGGGACTCGTTAGCCCTAATTAGGGCTAATTAAGACTCCGCCTTTGGAGGAGCCACCCAGGTATGTGACGTCACGGAGGAGGGCGGTGACGTCAGCCGAAGCGGGCGTGGGGACCCACGCACGCTCCGCGAGCTGCCGTTTAACGGCACCACCCTCTGACAGACTTACTTTCGCCGTATATTTGCATATTCATCGGAACGGACGCCGGAGCGTCAGCGTTGACGTGGTGTCGTCACAGAGCGCCCCTGCAGTTCCCAACGGGGCGTACGCACGTACGTAGGCACGCACAGCGACGAGCGGGCGGGGGAGGAGAGAGAGATCGGAGGCGCCCCTCCCAGTAAGCAAGGTTGCGCCTGCCCCTTGCAACCGCCAAGATGGTGGTGGGCGCGTTCCCTATGGCGAAGCTGCTATACCTGGGCATCCGGCAGGTCAGCAAGCCGCTTGCCAACCGCATTAAGGAGGCCGCCCGCCGAAGCGAGTTCTTCAAGACCTATATCTGCCTCCCGCCAGCTCAGCGTGAGTCTGACCCCACGTCCCTCCAACCTTCCCATTCTCTAACCCCTTTCAGGTGGTTGCTCAGGGGATGGACTTCTGTTCACGACCAATCACAGCCCGAACCGGCAAAGTCTTGCAGCCAGTAGGGAGGGTCCCTGGGAGAGGGGCATGCGGGTAGCCCAATAGTAAGAAAGGGCATGGGGTTAAGGGCGGGGCAGGGCGACCGCGCTTGAGTTGGGAATACTAGCCAATAGAGGAAAAGAGCGCGTGGAGACTGACGTCTAGACGGACCAATAATGTGGGGAATGGGAGTGATTTGGGCGGGGCATTCCAGGGCTGAGAGGAGCCGGGGTAGACCGGAGCTCTGGTCATTTGACCAAATGGGGTCATTTGCCAGGCCATCCTTGGGAGGGTTCGCTCTGAAGACTCCACCTCGTGCCTCAGTTTCCCTCCCGTCCTGGGAGTTGAGAGGTGCTTATATGTCATCCGTTTAGGACCTTGGTTTGCCCCAGTTGTACTCCGGGAAATAGGCCTGGGTAGAGGCGTGGCTCGGGGCGAAGTCTGGGGTCTGGGTGCGTGACCTGGGAATCTGGCTAAAGGAGTAATTTTAACTAGAGTGAACATTTGTCCATCTATTCATTAATCCACTCATACTCCGTATTTGTTCGTCCATTCATTCAGTAGCCAGACCCGTGCTGGCTTTTTCTGGGCTGGGAGACACATTTATGACCCATCATTGTCACCCCAGAGTGGTCAGGACGGTGTGAACTCCAGAGCTCAGAAAGACCTACTGACCCGGGGGCGTGGGGGCGGGAAGGCTGTCTAGACGAGGGCTGCCTGAGCTGAGATCTGAAGGGCATAGTAAACATTCAAAATATGAGCTACTGTCAAAAGATGATCTATGTGCTCTGGGCCTGTGGGAGCACAAAGTATGGAAATTTAACGTAATTTGCTGGGTCAGGGAACCACCAGTAATCCATCTGTTACTTCATTTAGTTCGTGTTTACTGAGCATCTGCTTTGTACCTGGCCTTGTGCTGGGCAGTGATGGTGAAACAGCAGGAATCAAGCTAGCCCCAGTCCCTGCCTGCAAGGAACTCACAGTCGGGTGGGGACAGACCCATCCTTCAAGGTGACGACCCAGAGTGAGCAGAGCTTGCATGGGGGAGCCCACTGGATGCCTGACCTGACATGGGGTTCAGGGAGGGCTTCCTGGCAGAGGAGACCTCTGGGCTGGGAACTGAAGGGTGAGGAGAGTCTCACCAGACAACACGGGGACAGGGATGACGTTGAGGGAGAGGAAGGAGCATGCGCAAAGACCAGATGGTCACAGGGACCACACTTTTTTTCCTTATAAGTTTGGATGCTTAAAATTTGCTTTCCAGGGCTTGGAATTCTTGGTCTTCTGGTGTTTGGTCGGTCCTCTGCCAGAGTTGCAGATCTTAGAACGGAGAAGTGTTGGATTGCAGTTACTGAAGTGCTTTCATATAAGCTCTCTCATTTGACCCTCACACTCTTTTTTTGTTCCCATGTCAGGGAGGGGAAATGACTTCCCCCAGTTTATAGAAGAGAAAACTGAAGCCTTGAGAGCAGAGGGGAATTGCTGAGGTCACACGTGGAGTCAGTGCCAGAGGCAGGACTTAAATCCTGCCTTCTGGATTCCCAGAGCTGGTTCCTGTTTCCTGCCACTGTCTTTCTCCCAAGCACTGTGATGTGTCTTAGCGTTGTGGTTTAGAAGGTGGCTGCTTGAGTCAGACTGACATGGGTTCCAATCTGGCACACACAAACACACACACACCCCCTGCCCCCTTCTCAGCCAGGTGATTTTGGGCAGGTCACTAACCCCTCTGAGCTTCAGTTTCCTCCTCTGTACAGTGAGTATTATATAATAGTGGCATTTAATGGGCACTCACTTTGTGCCAGGCAGTCTGCTGAGAATTTCACAGCATTAAATCCTCACCAATTATTATGACGTAGACACTGTTATTACTCCTATTTTGTGTATATGCTACATATGCATTTATGCTATAAATAATACTTACCTCATCATGTTGTTGTGAGGAGTAATGGATGTAAAGTGTTAGGTCAGTGCACGGCACTGGGTTGTGGCTATTGTGTAGATGTGATGGATACAGCTGAGAAGAAAAAGCAAAAAATTTTGTCTTCAGGGGACCTTGCGTTCTCGGCCTGGGGAGAAGCCAGACAATAAAGAAAACAGGTAAAATGTAAAGTATATTAGATGGCACTAATTGCTCTGGAGAAAACATCAGGCATGCAGAAGGAGGAGTATTTGGGGGACGGTTGTGAAGTTTAGATAGGATTACCAGGGAGACCTCACTGAAAATATGAGGAGAGGAGGGAGCAAGCAGTGCGGGCATCTGGGGGAGGAGCTTTCTAGCCCAAAGTTTCCACAGGTACGAAGACCCTGAGGTGAGTGTGCGCCTGGCATGTTTGATGAACATCGAGGAAGCCAGTGTGGCTGAACAGTGAGACTGAGTGGAGACTGAGGGCCGAGAAGGTGGTGGGAAGGGGGCAGATCGTGCAGGGCCTGTGGGCCACCACAAATGCTTTGGCTTTACTCTGAGTGGATGGGACTCACTGGAGGGTCTGAGCAGAGGAGGGATGGGATCTGAGTTCGATTTTGATAGGATCCTTTTAGCAATCATAGGGTGAGCGTGGATGCAGGGAAGACATGACTACAGTAGTCCAGGTGGGAGGTGAGTGGGGAGGAGGGGTCAGATCCCGGAGACAATTTTTTCCCCAACTACTTCTTTTTAAAATTTCAAACCCTGAGAAAAGTTGAAAGAAAGAATGGTATGGTCATCAGGTATATGCCCTTCAACACCTAGTTCGTCTCTTATTAGTCTTCAGCAGATTTGCTTTGTCTTCACCACCATATATGTATGTGTGTATGAATGTATACACACAATCTTTTTTTTTTCTGAACAATTTGAAAATAAGTTTTGGACATGCTTCTAAACTCCTAAATACTTCAGCCTGTATCTTCTAAGAACGAAGGCATTCTATATGACACAGAACCAATGTCACACCTGAGAAATTTAACATTGATAACAATAATATTGATGACAATATTGTTTAATATACTGCTTATATTTAATATATAGCTCATATTCTGGTCCCCAAAATGTCCTTTTAGCTGTTTATTATTATTATTTTTAACCTAGGGTCAGCTCAAGGATCATGCACTGCATTTGATAATCATGCCTCTTTAGTGTCCTTTAATCTGCAGCAGGCTGGGCAATCTGGCTCACTGCCTGTCTTTGTAAATAAAGTTTTATTGGAACACAGCCCTGCCCATTTGTTGTACATTGTCTGTGGATGCAGAGTTGGGTTTCTATGGCCCACAAATCTAAAATATTTGCTCTGTAACCTGTAACAGAAAAAGTTTGCTGGCCCTCCTCTATAACAGTATCCTTGTCCTTTCTTGTTTCTTGTGACATTGACATTGGAAAGGGTCCAAGCCAGTTGTCCCATAGTGTCCCGCAATCTGGGGTTTTCTGATTGCTCCCTCTGATTTGATTCACGTTGAGCATATTTGGCAGGAACACCACAGAACACCTAAGGACATCACCTCTCGGGGCTCCTGATGTCTGTTTGTTCCGTCATTTGTGGCGCTAACTTGGATCCCTTGGTTAAGGTGGTGACTGCTAAAAGAACCTTTCCTTTTCCCCTTAGTAATGAATAAGCAGTAGATTTGTTTGAAAGGTAGTGGCGGCAGGATTTCCTGTGGATTGGGTGTGACAGGCAGACTGGAGGAGGGGCAGGCTGGACAGAAAGTACCAGGAGCTCAGTGGGGGACAGGTTTGGTTGCAGATGCTTTTCGACGTTGGTATGCCCTGACTTCTCATATTCACACTTTTTATTTTTAATTAATTTATTTATTTTAAAATTTTTATTTTATTTTTGGTGGCGTTGGGTCTTTGTTGCTGTGCGCGGGTGAGCGGGGCGGGGGCAGGCTACTCTTCGTTGTGGTGCACGGGCTTCTCATTGCGGTGGCTTCTCTTGTTGCGGAGCATGGGCTCTAGGCGCGCGGGCTTCGGTAGTTGTGGCGCACGGGCTCAGTAGTTGTGGCTCGTGGGCTCTAGAGCGCAGGCTCAGTAGTTGTGGCACGTGGGATCAGTAGTTGTGGCTCGTGGGCTCTAGAGCGCAGGCTCAGTAGTTGTGTTCCTCCGCGGCATGTGGGATCTTCCTGGACCAGGGCTCGAACCCATGTCCCTTGCATTGGCAGGCAGATTCTTAGCCACTGCGCCACCAGGGAAGTCCCTGGCTAAGGTTCTTTTGACACAGTAGGGTAGGCCTAGCTGTCGGTCTCCTCACAATAGGGGCCTGAGGGGTAGGTGTTTCTGCCTGAGAAAGAACAGTAAATGCAAGAAGCATAAATCATCGATGATGCGCTGTGTTGGGGAGACAAAGATCTTTCTCAACAAAGATTTCTGGGGGAGAGAAAATAAAAGAGATTGGTGATGCCCGGAAGGTTGGGGCCACTCATGCAAAGTGCACCTCGGATGCTGCCAGGGGAACTGTGGGAGGTCTCTGGGCAGTGGGAAAATTCCAGTTGGTTTCCACTTATTCCTTTGGAGAACATTGGTCATTTTTCCAGTTTGCTACTCTGGTAAGCAGAATAATGGCCCCCCAAAGATGCCCACATCTTAATCCCAGGAACCTGTTGAATGCGTTGCCTTACACAACAAAGGGGACGTTACAGATGTGATTGACTCAGGTATTTGGTGATTGGGAGAGTAGCCTGGATTATGCAGGTGGGCCCAGTGTAATCACAAGGGTCCTTACAGGTGAAAGAGGGAGACAGGAAAGGGACCGATTTGAAGATGCTACCCTGCTGGCCTTGAAGATAGAGAAGGGACCGTGAGCTCAGGAATGCAGGCGGCCTCTAGAAGCTGGAAAAGGCAAGGAAACAAATTCTCCCCTAGAGCCTAGAGCCTCCAGAAAGGAACTCTCGCCTGCTGACACCTAGAGTTTAGCCTAGTGAGAACCGTTTTGGACTCCTGACCTCTGGAACTGTAGAGAATAACTGTGTGTTGTTTTAAGCCAGTGCATTTGTGCTCATTTATTACAGAAGCAATAGGAAACTAACATGCCACACAATTCATTCAGGCTGCTGGGATAATTTTTTCAGAAGAGTTTAGCTCTGTGGTCATTCTTACAAGTTTTGGCTTTGGAGTTGGTTTCAGTTTTCTTTTGCTACAAAGCAATCTGACCTACAGTTTAAGGACTTTACACAGTGACCGTTTTATTTTTCTCTCACAGTTTCGTGGCTTGACTGGGCTAGCTGGGCAGTTCCTCTGCAATCTTGCTTGGTAGTCTCTCAGGGGGTTTCAGTCAGAGGGCGGCTGGGCCAGGAGTCATCAGGAGGCTCTACTGGGATCTTGGAATGGCCAGTTCCTTCTCTCTGTCTCAGTGTTGTCTCAGGACCTCTGTTCTCCACGTGGTCTCGCCTCTCATGGTCACTCAGGGCCCCCAGGAGCTAGATTTCCATGAGGGAAGAAGCAGAAGCTGCAGGCCATTTCAGGGCAGGGCCTGGATCCACACAGCGTCACTTCCAGCACACGCTGTCGGTCCAAGCAGCTCTGGCACAGACCAGAGTGAGTGTGAGAGGGGACCGCACAGGGCGTGATGCGGACAGTCACCAAAGGCAGTTTGCCACAGAGTAGACACTCTTGGCTTGGCATCTTGGAGCCACTAATGAGCTGTGTGACTTTGGGCAAGCAGCTTGACCTCTCTGAGACTCCAAGTCCATGTTTATGAAATGAGGGTGATGATAGAACTCACCTCCCAGGATTCCTATGGGGATCCAAGAGCCAGTGGATATCAAGGTCTGGCCCAGAGCATGTGTATCTGGTCGTTAGTGCTGGCTGTGGTAATCTGTTCTTAGCATATGTGGGCATTACTGTCCAGAGGCTGAAAACCCTGCTTCCAGATAATGCTTCCTGCACTCAGCTTTCTGCTTTGCCATTTGCTGTGCGTCCCACGCAAGTCACCCCGCCTTTCTGTACCTCGGTTTCCTCCTCTGCACAGTATAGCACTCACCTCATAGGTCTGATGGGAGGATCTGTTGTGTGCGTGAATACCCTCAGCGCAGGCCTGGCACGTTCCAAGTTCAGTGACTTAAAGTGAACTCAGTAACTTAGTGGGGCGGAGTGGTCAAGAACCCGGCCTCTGGAGCTGAGCTGCCTATGTGTGAATCCCAGTTCTGCCATTTTCTGTGCGGCCCCGGGGCAGTTTTTTTTTTTTTAATTAATTAATTAATTTTTGGCTGCATTGGGTCTTTGTTGCTGTGTGCAGGCTTTCTCTAGTTGCGGCGAGCGGGGGCTACTCTTCGTCGTGGTGCGCAGGCTTCTCATTGCGGTGGCTTCTGTTGTTGCGGAGCACAGACTCTAGGCGCACGGGCCTCAGTAGCTGTGGCACGTGGGCTCCAGTAGCTGTGGCACGTGGGCTCCAGTAGTTGTGGCTCGTGGGCTGTAGAGCACAGGCTCAGTAGTTGCAGTGGTTGTGGTGCACAGGCTTAGTTGCTCCGCGGCATGTGGGATCTTCTTGGACCAGGGCTCGAACCCGTGTTCCCTGCATTGGCAGGAGGATTCTTAACCACTGCACCACCAGGGAAGTCCCTTCTGGGGCAAGTTATTTAACTTCTCTGGTTAAATTGTATCTGTAAATTATATCACTATAACTCATATTCCATGAGTTAATATATCCATAAAGCATTAAACAGTGCCTGACTCTTAAGTGCTGCATAATTGTTTGTTGAATGTATAGAGATGTCAGGCACCATTATTATTTTGATCGTCATCGTCATCTTAACACTAAACTTTCTAGTGCATTCCTCCTCTGGTGGCCTGTTGCAACCAAGCAGTCAGTACTTCAGGCCTCTAGGTGGCGTTGGTCCCTCTTCCTCAGTCAGACCTCACAGGCTTGCCCCTAGCAGAAGGGTCTGGGCTCTCCCATGAACATTTCTAACTAGCACGGGGCAATTATTATGTTTGTCTGGTCAGAAGCTGGGGTTGGAGTAAAGAAAAGTGAGAAAGTCAAACAGAGAGAGGGCAGTGTGGCTGAGTAGAGAGCCTCCTGTGACCTAATGCTTCCTAAAATATTTAAAGCATCCTTTGAAATGAATGGTTGTACCTGCAATGAAGAAAAGGGACTTCTCCCAGAGCAAGGAGAAAGCAAGAGCAAAGAGCCGCGGAGGGGAGGGAGCACTGAAGCCTCCTGATTGTCTGGGGACATTGACAGATTCACATGGCCTCGGGGACAGAGGCTGTGCTTTGGGAAAGTTGGACAGAGGACCGCCTTGTGAACAGCCAGGTCCTGGGGAACGTACCCCTCAGGGGAAGTGTGAACTAAAACAAATCCCATCCTGCAAAGGCACACAGCCTTACATCTAGGTAGAGCTTGAAAAAGTTTTCCTCTGAGAATTGACTGTCCCTCATGTGGGTTTGAGGCTTAAATTATACTCTTTGAAAGGTCCTGGAAACAGTAGGCTGAGAATGAACCCGGATCTGTGTGCCCCTAAGTACCTGGCCAGGACAAACATAAACCCTCCCGGGAGGAGCCCCACCCTCTGCCTGGGCCTTGGAGAATTCCTTCAAGTAGAGTTCTGGCACGTATGAGCTCATGATAAAAAAATTATGTGCCGTATAGAGAAGCAGGCACCATGATCGAGAGTCAGCAGACACAAAATACGGCAGGTCAAGACCCGCAAACATTGTGGATGTGGGAATGATCAGATATGGATATAAAATAGCTCTGTTTATATATGAAAAGGATAAAATAGGACAGATATAAAAACACGAATGAGTACAATCAAAAATCACCAGGAAGCTGGAAAAACAGCTAAATAGAACTTCGAGAAGTGACAGATACAACAACTGAAGTTCAGAGCTCAACAGAACTAAAGAAACACCAGACTAAATATAGCTGCTAAGAGGGTTGGTGAGCTGAAAGGTAGATGCCCTGAAGGGAAAAATGTGAGCTTTGTGGCCTGCTCCCCTCAGCTGCCCAGGATCCTGATTGGATCCACCTGGGGAAGGAAGGGCTGGACACTTTATTTTTTTATCTATTTTTTATTTTTTTGGCTATGCCGTGCAACATGAAGGATCTTCCCAAACCAGGGATCAAACCCCTGCCCCCTGCGTTGGGAGCATGGAGTCTTAACAACTGGACCGCCAGGGGAGTCAGGGACTTTTTTTTTTTTTTTTTTTTTAATTTATTCGGCTGCGTTGGGTCTTAGTTGTGGCCTGTGGACTCTTCATTGGGGCACACGGGCTTCTCTCTAGTTGTGCTTTGCGGGCTCCAGAGTGCACGGGCTTAGTTGTCCCGTGGCATGTGGGATCTTAGTTCCCTGACCAGGAATAGAACCCGTGTCCCCTGCATTGGAAGGCGGATTCTTAACCACTGGACCACCCGGGAAGTCCCCATTTTTATTTTCAGTATTCTCCAGACAGGATCCACGTGTGCATGAGCGCTTGAAAACCACTTCCCTGGAGTCTATTTATAATCTCCAGAGCACCACATCAGTTATGTTACATGACAGCGGGCTGCTGTTGGTGACCTCCAAACAGTTTTATTATGCTCTCCTATTAAGGAAACATTCTGACAATTCTCCCCTAGTATGAATGTATGTGTGTGTGTAATATGAATGTGTATACATAGTTATTTAGGAGTCATGAATAGTACTGACATATATTACTGTGAATATATTATGTGCATTTAAAAACATTCAAAAATTGGAAGGGATGAAATTAATATTTTATTTTTCGAAATTAATATTTTAATAATAAAATTTTTATTTTATGTATTCATAGCCCTCCAAATATTTTTGCTCTCACTAAAAATATTTTCTTATACAGGCATTGTTAATGCATTTGGAAACTCTCAGTGTAACCATCTTTGAGAGTCGTTTTGACATTCTTTGTGCACAGCTGTCACAGCTGGCAAAGTCCTAACTGAGCTACAGACCAAATGAGAGAAGCGTGCCGTCAGCTGAATTTAATCCCCCTGCTCAGGTTTCATTCCCACCCTTTATATGCAGAGGCGTTTGTTGGAATTTTCTCATGCTGGCCTTGTTAAATCTTCAGTCCTTGGTTTCTGAGCAGGACTCTTTAAGAAACCCGGTGTGAGGACTTGATTTGCAACCTGAGAATGTCCCCGGGAATCAATTTGCCCAGGCTGCAATGAGCTGAATGGACAGGAGAGGGCGCCCGTGTCAGTCCTTTAGCCTTTAGGTCCAGCGCCTGAGGATGCTGGCACCTGCGGCTGAGGGGCGCTAGAGGGCTTCTCTGTAGTCCATCTGGGTGTGTCTCTGTATGCCTAGTAAAGCTTAATTTCTTCTCCTTCTTTTCCTCCTCTCCTTACTTTCTTCTCTTCCTCTTCTTTCCCTTCTCTTCTCTTTCTTCAAACCAAACATAACCGGAAGTGGATATTTTCTTCCTATGCTCCAGAGAAACACCTTGTTCACCCCTCTTTGTTCACCTGTCCTGGAGACTCCTTGGTCTACCCCAGTGTTCTCGGCCTCCCAGGATGTGCTTCTGTCTCTAGGGTCTTACCCCTTGTTTCTAACTTCTTGGTTCCTCCTTTGTTCCTGCTGCCCTGGCTCCAGCTGACCCCACCTCAGACCCCTAAGCCTCCACATAGCTGGTGATTTCTTCAGAGCCCCCCACTCCCCCTCTTTCCTCAGTGATCTTCCAGCTTCCAGACCCACCTCGGTCCTGCCTTGGATGAGCACACAGCCACAGCAGCTACCTTCTACTGAAGGCCTAGTGTGTGCTGAATTCTGTGCTGTGTGTGTTGCCATTTTTATCTCTTTTCTTTTTAAAATTGAATCAAATTTTTATTTTACTTTGGGATTTTAGGGGTTTTTTCCTCTGAAGTTTTTCGGGGGGACTTACTAAATTTACAAAAGTAATATATGCTTATCGTGAAAGAAAGAACAAGACACAAATCAGTTTGTGCTCATCTGTGATTAATTGAAAACCCAGCCAATAAATCTTAACCAAATCTTAAGTCTAAGAGATGTTTATTGTTGGTGGAGGAAGGTGGCTTTGTGGTTGTTTGGTGGCTTGGTGATGTTATTAGGGACCTGAGGACTCTTTCTTTCTCTACCATCTTGGTGTTCAGGCAGTAACTCCCCTCAAGGCCTCAAAGAGGCTACTGGAGCTCCAGGCATCGTACCTTTATACTGCACTGTCCAAAGGGAGAAAGTGTGTGTGTGTGTGTGTGTGTGTGTGTGTGTGTATGCGTGCGCACGCGTTTATATGTGGGACGGGGGTTCTAGGGAAATGAGAGAAAGCTCTTCAAGGAGAAAAATATTCTCCCAGAAGCCCCCAGGGGACTCCCCTCACTGCTAATTGGCCAGAATTTAGTTGCATACCATCCCTTGCTATATGGGAGGGCAGGGTGGTGAATGAATATAGCTTCTAGACTAATGGCAGGAGAGGATGGAGTTAATAAGACAGTACAGAATGATATAAAGTAGTATTAATAGTAATGAGCACTAAGGTTGTGGTAGTTTTTCTGTATATTAATTTATTCTCCCCACACCCCCGTGAGGTAGATTGCCATCACTAACATACTTAAACAGATGAAGAAACTCAGCAGAGCTGTTAAGTAACCTGCCTGAGGGCACACAGGTGCTGAGTGGTAGAGCTAGGACCAGATTGTCTAGTTTCAGTTTGCACTCACCGTGCATAACCCCATTCCCAGTCTCTGCAGGCAGCCATGCTGAATCTCCCACTAGACAGTTAATTCATGTACAGGCCTTGAATACACCAACATCCCTGCCAGCCAGGGATTATGATCCCCATTTTGAAAAAGAGGAAGTGGAGGTGCAGAGAGGTTGAGAAACTTCCCCGAACTCACACAGCATGTAAGTAGCAGGGCCAGAACTTGAATCCAGGAACACCCGACTCTAGAGCGCACTAAGCTCTTAGCCTCATTAGCTGCTTCCCTTGTGCCTCTTTTTTTTTTTTTAATTTATACTGGATGTTTATTTATTTATTTATTGGAGTATAGTCACTTTACAATTTTGTGTTTGTTTCTACTCTACAGCAAAGTGAATCAGCTATACGTATACATATATCCCCTCTTTTTTGGATTTCCTTCCCATTTAGGTCACCGCAGAGCATTGAGTAGAGTTCCCTGTGCTATACAGTAGGTTCTCATGAGTTATCTATTTTATACATAATATCAATAGTGTATATATGTCAATTCCTATCTCCCAATTCATCCCACCCCCCTTTCCCCCTTGGTATCCATATGTTTGTTCTCTATATCTGTGTCTCTATTTCCACTTTGCCTCGGAGCAACTAAGCCCATGCGCCACAACTGCTGAGCCTGTGCTCTAGAGCCCACGAGCCACAACTACTGAGCCCACGAGCCACAACTACTGAAGCTCGCATGCCTAGAGCCCATGCTCCTCAACAAGAGAAGCCACTGCAACGAGAAGCCCGCGCACTGCAACGAAGAGTAGCCCCTGTTCACCGCAACTAGAGAAAGCCCATACACAGCAACGAAGACCCAACACAGCCAAAAATAAATAAATAAATTTATTTAAAAAAAGAAAAAAGAAAGTAAATATATTACATGTTAGGTGGTACTAAGGGAAAAATGAAACAGGGAAGAAGGATTAGGTGTAATGGGAGAAGGTATTTGCTCTATTAGAGTGGGTTTAGGAAGCCCTCCCTGAGGAGGTGATTACAGAGACTTAAGTAAAATGAGGAAGTATGAATGTTTGGAGAGTAGTGTTTCAGGCATAAGGTACAGTAATTGCAAAGGCCCTGAGGCTAGAGCATGCCTTCTGGGTTCCAGGAACAGTGAGGAGGCCTGTGTGGCTGGGGCAGAGGGTGATGGGAAGAGTAGGAGGTCAGAGGTTAGAAAGGAAACCACCAAAGGTCACTCCCCAGATACCCTCCAGAGGTGTTCTGTGCATAATCAGGTGTACTGTATGCATATGTGTAACTCACATAAAAGATTGTGTACTGTTCACCTCATTTTGTGCCCTATTTTTTTCCTTTTTAACTACATAACCTTGAAAATTCATCCCACATTCTTTTTCATAGCACTTGGTACTTAGTGTGGTCATACCAGGCCCCTGTTGGTGGACATTTAGGTTATTTCTGGGTTATGCTCTCCCAAAGAATGCTGCCTTCAGTATTCCAGTCTATGTGGCACTTGGCAGGCAGCCTTCATGCTGTTGTATGTGAATTCATCCCAACTCCCCGCACTCCTGCAAGGAGAGTTTTAAGGGAATCCTTTCCAGAGCTCTAGCTTCACCTGACTTGCCTGAGGAATCTGCTGGGTTTCCTCCCTCCCTCCCTCCGTCCCTCCCTTCTTTCCTTCCTTCCTTCCTTCCCTCCCTTTCCGATGGCTCTGCTCCCAAGAAAAGAAATTATGGGAGAAGTATGAAAAGAAAGGCAAATCGCCTCTCCCTTCTTGGTGATGCATTGCCCCAGGTATAAAAACAACCAGCATAACAAAGGAACAATTTGAAATATTGATGGCAGGAATGCTTTCCCCAGTCCACCTTATTAAGGCACGCTTCTGTGGTCAAAATTTGCTTTTTATGCTTAATAGTTATATATTAAATTGTGTAATATATGCTGTTTTGATCAGTGATATACTAATAGTAATTGTAAGAGTGACTCAATCTTAGAGAAAAATTTAAGAGCACAAGGAGTGAAAATTTTGATTTTAATTTATAGGCACATTTTTTGTTTCAGAGAAATATAATAGGACGTTTGAGCATAAAAATGTTAGGATAAAATTTTGTAGAGAAAGTAGAATGTAGATTGAACATCAAGAGAGTAAGGAACAATGCAAACACTGTTGAAGAAGAGCTGCTTGGTGTATCTTTAAAATGAACCGTGGTAGGTATAACATTTGTCTGGCTCTTTAGTCCTTTGCATATGCTTAAAAAAGTGATGCAATGGATTTCTTTTAAAATTGATTATCTGTCATATGCCAAAAGTCAAGTTCTTTGCAATAATTTAAACTTAGGATGAAAAAATGGATATGAAGACTTCAAAGTGTATAAAGAGGGTGCATAGTTTTTCCAAGATTTGTTGAGAGTACACAGAAGCAATAAGATGCTAATTTGGCTCCCACACAAGGGTGTCTCCCTGTAATTATTCCTGAGTATGTGTCTGTGGGTCCTGGGTATGGGTCTGTGGGAGTGTGAGCTGTGGTTTGGAGACACCGTCTAGCTGCCTCCACCTTCTCCCTCCAGCAGCAAGGTCCCCTCCCTCTGCCCATGCACAGGGCTAGTATTGTTGTTGATCTTTGCTAATCTGAGAAGTGGAAATCAATTTCTCATTTTAGTTTTAAATTGCATTTCTTTGTGAACAAAGTTGTATGTCTCTTCATCTGTTTAGGAGTCATTTGAATTTTTCAGTGATCAGTCTGGAGCCTTGGCCCATTTTTCTAGCAAGTTGTTGAGGGTCTTTGTCTAATTAATTTATAGAAGCTCTTTTGATAAGAAAATTAGGACTTCCCTGGTGGCGCAGTGGTTGAGAGTCTGCCTGCCAATGCAGGGGACACGGGTTCGAGCCCTGGTCTGGGAAGATCCCACATGCCGCGGAGCAGCTGGGCCCGTGAGCCACAACTACTGAGCCTGCACGTCTGGAGCCTGTGCTCCGCAACAAGAGAGGCCGCGATAGTGAGAGGCCCGCGCACCGCGATGAAGAGTGGCCCCCGCTCGCCGCAACTAGAGGAAGCCCTCGCACAGAAACAAAGACCCAACACAGCCCAAATAAATAAATAAATAAATAAATAAATAAATAAATAATTAAAGGTGCTAATAATTAAAAAAAAAAAAAAAGAAAATTAGCAAATTTTTTTTCCAGTATCGTCATTTGACTTTGTTTATTGTGAGATTTGTTTGGGGTTTTTTTGCCATGTAAAAACTTTTCCTTTTTTTTTTTTTCATTTAGTCAAATCTATTCATCTTTTCTTTTATGACCTTTAGGTTTTGTGGCACCCTTAGAAAGACTATCCCTTTCTAGATTACAAATGATTTCTCTCACATTTTCTTCTAGTAATTTTATTTTTTTATTTTTTGTTTTTCATCACCTTTATTGAATAGTGAAAGGAAAATTATTTAAGGACTCTGAGGACAAAAGGGCTTCCATCATTGTCGAGGAAACACAGAGATGTTACTATAACATCATTTGTCCATTGACGGTCTCAGCAGAAATCTTGGGGCTCCTTGGCAGCCCAGGTTCTTACAGGCCACTGAGCATCAGATCTTCTGCCACCAGAAACTCAAAGAAAGAATGAGATAATCTTCTAGTAATTTTACAGTCTTACTTGTGTGTGTGTTTCAGTCTTTGATGGATCAGGAATTTATTCTGGGTGTTAGGTGTGAGGTAGGGATCCATCTTCCCCCAGATGCCCAAAGGCCACTGACCTTATTGACTTAAAAAACTTTACAAGGACAGTAACCATTCTGCCAAAAAGAGCTGACTCCAAACTTGGCAGGGAAAGGAGAAGGGAGATGCATGCAAGGCTGAGAATTCCAAAAAAGTTGAAATGATGAGGGGAGAGAGCTCCCAAAAGACCCTGGAGTATACGGGAGGTCTGCACGACCACAGCAGTCTTTTCCCTTGGAGAGGATGGGGGAGGAGTCCTCACTTGGCTGCAAACTCTGGAGACTCAGTGCTGGGGCTTGGGATCAGGGCTCCCCAGAGAGCATCACAGGAAGGCGTCGCACCACTCTCACAGGCCCCCGAAGCAGTCCCGGGACTGCTTGGCTTTGGCGCCGCACGTGTCCTTCAGCCATTCCCGGAAGAGGTCTTCATCTTTCTTTAGCACCAGAAACTAGCCAAGAACCACATAGGCCTTGTCAGAGCCCCTTTCCTCCAGCTTCTTGCCCAGGACTTTGCCAGTGCCGGCTAGGCTTCTCACTGGCTTTTTCCCCATGGGCTCTGCCACGAAATCTCAGTGCTTTTGGGAGGTTGTAATCTTTCAAATATTCTTTTTTTTTTTTTTAATTTATTTATTTATTTATTTATGGCTGTGTTGGGTCTTCGTTTCTGTGCGAGGTATTTCTCTAGTTGCGGCAAGCGGGGGCCACTCTTCATCGCGGTGCGCGGGCCTCTCACTATCGCGGCCTCTCTTGTTACAGAGCACAGGCTCCCGACGCGCAGGCTCAGTAGTTGTGGCTCACGGGCCCAGTCGCTCCGCGGCATGTGGGATCCTTCCAGACCAGGGCTCGAACCCGTGTCCCCTGCATTGGCAGGCAGATTCTCAACCACTGCACCACCAGGGTAAATATTCTTTTTTAAAAAAATTTTATTTTATTTGGCCATACCACAAAGCATGCGGGAATCTTAGTTCCCTGACCAAGGATCGAACCTGTGTGCCCTGCCTTGGGAGCGTGGAGTCTTAACCACTGGACCACCAGGGAAGTCCCGGGAAGTTGTCATCTTGTTCAGGCTTAATCCGCAGCTCCAGTCCCCGTAAGGGCTTCTTCCGCCACCCGACTCTCCCGCCGATACCTCAGCCCACTCGGGATCCATCTTATTTTCTTTCCTAGTTGTCCAGTTGTCCCAACAGCATTGATTGAATAAAGCGTCTTTTTATCACCAAGCTGATAGGTTTTTATACCTCAGACTTTTCACTTTTGGTCTCATTCTTTCAACATATCTCCCATGAGCATCTTCTCTATACCTGTGCTGAGTGCTGGGGACACAGGGGTGAAACAAACCCTGTCCCTGCCTTGTTTTATTCATCCCTATCTCGCCCATGCATCCAGCACTCCCCAGAATCTTCTCTGTGCTGGGTCCTGTGCTGAGCAGTGGTGGGGGCACAGCCCTGCCTTCATGGGTCTCACAGTTCAGAGGGGAGACAGGCCCTTCTCCAGACCATCCAGATGGTCAGTGGGTCAGTGCTGGGCTGGGGAAGCCTGGAGGGGACCTTAGCCAGTCTGTGGGTTTGGGGAGGGCTTTTGGGAGAAGGGGATATAGCAGAGCTCAAGGAGAAGTGAGCCAAAGTGGAAAGATAGAGGCACAGGTAACAGCATGTGCAAGGGTCAAGGTATGAACGAGGGGAATCAGACAAGGCTGCTGGGGCTGAAATGTAGACGGTGGGGCTGAAAGTGGCAAGAGCAGAGACTGGATGGCCATCCGAGGACAGATCACACAGGACCATGTTAATACATTTGGACTTGATCCTGAAGGCAGCAGGGACAATATGTCATGGTGACAAAAGAAATCAAGGACAGCAAGGAATTAATTTGCTGTTATTATTTTTCAAAGAAAGTTGATTTCTGCTTATAAAAGTAACACTTGGGGGCTTCCCTGGTGGCGCAGTGGTTAAGAATCCGCCTGCCAGTGCAGGGGACATGGGTTCGAGCCCTGGTCCGGGAAGATCCCACATGCTGCGGAGCAACTAAGCCCGTGCGCCACAACTACTGAGCCTGTGCTCTAGAGCCCACGAGCCACAACTACTGAGCCCGCGAGCCACAACTACTGAGGCCGCGTGCCACAACTACTGAAGCCCACGCACCTAGAGCCCATGCTCCGCAACAAGAGAAGCCACCGCAATGAGAAGCCCACGCACCGCAACAAAGAACAGCTCCCGCTCGCCACAACTAAAGGCCGTGCACAGCAACAAAGACCCAATGCAACCAAAAATAAATAATAAATTAATAAATAAATTAAAAAAAAAAAAAGTAACACCTGTTCAGTGCAGAAGACCTATCTAGCCTCTTTTCTGTGATGTTGGCGTCCTGTTGTATATACACATTCATGGGTACACACTTCTTCTAGGAATTTCCCCCTCAGTGCTCCTTGAAACTCCTGTCTCTCAGTATTTGTCAAGAAGGAGTGATGACCTCACTCTGAACTCCTCCCTCAACTCTTTACAAGTGACAGAATTCTAAGCTAATGGTCAGATGCATAAAAGCTCCGGAAGTATATAGCTTCAGACTCAGCTAGATTCAGGAACTCAGACAATTCCTGGAAGGCACAGTCCGAGCCCTGGGCCCTGTGTTTCTCTGTGCGGTCTTCTTTCTCAGGCAGTCTCTCCCTTTGGGGATCAGATGGCCTCAGTAGCTCCGGGTTCACAGCCCACTCACTAAGCAACACCAGAAGAAGGAGAGGGCCTCGTTCCTGAAATTCCAGGAGAAATCCCAGGGCTGAATGCCAGCATCTAAACATGAGGGTAGGATCGGTTTTACCTGAACAACATGAGGGAACATTGAGGGGAGGGCCTTCCTCAAAGGAGAGTCAGGGGAAGTTTCCAGAAAAAGAGAAGTGGCTGCTGGGCAGATACCCACTTCACCAGGGCTTCAGAGGGAGAGAGAGGAGGGGTCTCTGTGTTCCTGAAGAGAGGAGAGGGGGCCTGGGAGCCACCGGGATGTCCTTGGCCTAGATCTTTCCTATCTCCCTGGATTACCAAGGTCACAGCTGAGCAGAGCCCCTTTCTGTACCTCAGTGGAAGGTGTGACCTCACTCTCATCAACTCCAGCTGGGGCCACTGGGGTTTACTCTTGACCTCTGTGCATTGGCCACCAGCCCCAGGCGAGAGGGTCAGACGTGTTTTCAGCATGGCGCCCGCCCCCTTGGCTGTTCCTGGAGTCCCCCTGGTTCACCCTCTGCGGCTTCCTGTCAGGTTGGGGAGGAGTTCTGGATGTCCTCAGCTTATCCCCACTCTCAGAGGGACTGGTGCATGCCATCCTAGTCTCTCCTAGTTCAGCTGCCTGCACCCTGGCCCCCCCCCAGACACACCCACCCATGGGTGCCTAGGTCTCCTTCCTGCTGGCTCTGTCAGTTGCCTCTCAACCATCTGCTTCCGGCCTCTGGGCCTGCCCTGACTTGCTCCCCTCCAGGCCGCTCCTCCCTCTTCCCTCTGTTCTTGTGGCTTCTGGCTTCTTTCCGCCTGATTGCCATCTTAGTGGGGCTTGAGGGAAGAGCAGAGTATTTCGTCTAAACAGGTTTGACCACAAATCCTGGGTCCAGGATTATTTGTTGAATTTTTTTTTTTTATAAATTTATTTATTTATTTATATTTATTTTTGGCTGTGTTGGGTCTTCGTTTCTGTGTGAGGGCTTTCTCTAGTTGCAACGAGTGGGGGCCACTCTTCATCACGGTGCACGGGCCTCTCACTGTCGCCGCCTCTCCCGTTGCTGAGCACAGGCTCCAGACGCGCAGGCTCAGTAGTCGTGGCTCATGGGCTCAGTTGCTCCGCGGCATGTGGGATCTTCCCAGACCAGGGCTCGAACCCGTGTCTCCTGCACTGGCAGGCAGATTCTCAACCACTGCGCCACCAGGGAAGCCCTATTTGTTGAATTTTTGGAAAAGATTTTAATTATCTGTTTCATTTTTGGTTTTTGTTTTTAAGTTCACATGGTTTAAGGTTCACAAGAGTATGTAGGAGAAATTCTCCTTCTACTTCTGTTGCCCAGGCACCCTGTTCTCCTCCACAGAGGCAACCACTGTTATCTTGAGTATTTTCCAGAAAAAACAAAAAACAACTATGCATTTCCAAGCAGATGCTGATATGCAACGCTCCCCCCCCCTTTTTTTTTTCCACGAATATAGCAAACAGTATACACTGTGCTGGTCCTCACTGCTTTTCACTGACCATGTTATATGTTATCCTGGAGAGGATTATCTATCAGCACATAAAAAACTTCCCTACTCTCTATTTCAGCTGCGGACAGAATTATTGTAATTTATGAGACCGTAGGTAGATAGTCCTGTAGGGTCTTTCCTGGGTTTTTTATTGTTGTCATAAACGGTGCTGCAGGACTAATGTGCCAGGCAAGCCTTTCACACCTGCGTGACTGAAATCTGTCATCCATCCCCAAAAGCAGAATTGCTGACTCAAGGGTGTGCAAAAGATTTCCACTGGCAGCCACGAATGTTCGCGAGGGTCCATTTCTTCCCAGTCTTGCCACCTGGAGGCTATTTCTTTTTTTATCTTTTTACTTTTATTTAGCTCAGTGTAGATTTACAGAAAAGTTGTAAAAATGGTACAGAGTTCCTGCAGACCTTTCCGTCAGCTTCCTTCCACGATAGCATCTTATATAAACACAATACAGGGAGCAAACCCAGGGAATGAACATGAGTGCAGTGCTGGTAACGTAACCACGCACGTTATTCACATTTCACCAGTTCTTCCACCCAAGTCCTTATTCTGTCCCAGGATCTCATCCAGTATCCTGAATTAGTTGTCATGTCTCTGTAGTCTCCTTTAATCTGTCATAGTTTCTCGGTCTGTCTTTGTCTTTCATGACCTTGACCCTTTTGAAGAATACTGGTTAGTTAACTTTGTAGGCTGTCCTTTGATCTGAGTTTGAGTTTGTCTGATGCTTTCTCATGATTGGAAAGAAGTTCCACATTTTTGGTAAACATACCGCAGAACCAATGTTGTGTGCTTCTCCGTGCACCACATCAGGGGGTTCATGATATCAGCCTGTCTGATTTCTGGTCATATTGACCTTGGTCATGTGGTCGAGGTGGTGTCTGCTAGGTTTTTCCAGTATAAAGTTAGTATCTTTCCCTTTGCAGTTAATCTAATTTTGAAATGTATACAAATACCAAATCATTAGGTTGTACACCTGAAACTAATGTAATACTGTATGTTAATTATACCTCAATAAAACATAAAATGAAATAAATCTCTTGGGGAAGACATTTTGAGACTATACAGATAGGCTGTTTCTCCTCAAACTTCTGCCCACTAATTTTAGCATCATCTGTGGATCTTATCTGCAACAGTTATTATTGTGGTATTTGTCCAGTGTTGATTTCCTCTTTCCCTCTTTCCTTCTCCATTTATTTTATTTTATTTTATTTTTTTTTTTTTAATTTATTTTATCTTTTTTAATTTTTGGCTGCGTTGGGTCTTTGTTGCGGTGCGCTGGCTTCTCATTGCGGTGGCTTCTTTTGTTAGGGAGCACAGGCTCTAGGCACGTGGGCTCAGTAGTTGTGGCTGGTGGGCTCTAGAGCGCAGGCTCAGTAGTTGTGACATACGGGCTTAGTTGCTCCGCGGCATGTGGGATCTTCCCGGACCAGGGCTCAAACCCGTGTCCCCTGCAGTGGCAGGCAGATTCTTAACCACTGAGCCACCGAGGAAGTCCCCCCTTCTCCATTTATTAATTGGAAATCTACTGTAGGAAGAGCTCTCCCTTCTTCTTGGGGCTGTTTTTACCAGTCATTCTGCAGTGAGGGAAAAGGGGGTTCACGGAGGATGTGGAGATTGGATCCAGGCCTGGCCTGTCTCCAATCCTGTGGTCTTGGCATTCGCAGGAGGAAAGAGGACCCGCTGGGTATTGCTGGCGGTGACCTCATCTCCCAGGCCTGGAGGAGCACACCCCACTGTATCTTCTGTCAGCTCCCCTGTACCACACCGGGTGAAAGCTTTTCAATTTTGAGATTCAGCAGCCCCAGCCCAGGGCTAATTATAACAACGACAATGGACGCCCTGTATGGAAACCTTCTTGATGGATGTCACACACCCTATGGGTCAGGGTTATTATTAAACCCTTTTTATAAAGGAGGAAACTGAGGCTTGTACAGGGAGCGTCGCTGGGCCTCCAGCCTTGGAACCCCTGAATCCCAGCACTAACTCTTTTTTTAAAAATAAATAAATAAATTTATAAATTTATAAATAAATTTATAAATAAATTTATTTATAAATAAATTTATTTATTTATTTATTTATTTAATTTATTTTTGGCTGCATTGGGTCTTTGTTGCTGCGCGTGGGCCTTCTCTAGTTGCGGTGAGCAGGGGCTACTCTTCGTTGCACTGCACGGGCTTCTCATTGCGGTGGCTTCTCTTGTTGCGGAGCACAGGCTCTAGGCCCGCGGGCTTCAGTAGTTGTGGCACGCAGGCTCAGTAGTTGTGGCTTGTGGGCTCTAGAGTGCAGGCTCAGTAGTTGTGGTGCACGGGCTTAGTTGCTCCGTGGCATGTGGGATCTTCCCGTACCAGGGCTCAAACCCGTGTCCCCTGCATTGGCAGGCGGATTCTTAACGGCTGCGCCACCAGGGAAGCCCCACCAGCACTAACTCTTAAAACATCAGGTTATCTTGCATGAGGGAGCCAGAGGGAGTATGTCCCACCTTCATCTCAGGCCAGCAGAGGGAGTTGGAGACCCCGTGGCCCTTGAGAGCACCCTGTTGCTGGAGAGAAGATTTCTCCCCTGTGCTGGGCACCCAGCTAAGAACCAGACAGCTACTCAGTTCACCTGTTATATTCAGGGCCCATTTCCACATCAGCCATAGAGAGCTTTCATCATTCTGAGAGCCACTGCATCATCAGGGTTCACCTACAGGAAAGATAAAACCCTCCAGCTCTTTTAGAAGAAAGGATGTTTCTCAACATTTTATGATAAACATTTCCAAACATACAGCAACATTAAAAGAGGTTTACATTTGAACACCCACATATCCACCACAAAGATTCTCCCAGTAACACTTTACTGTACTTTCTTTACCACATTTTGATCCATTAGTCCATCCCTCTATCCATCCATCAGTCTATCTTATTTTTGACGCATTTCAAAATAAATTAGGCAGAAAGCAATTTAATACAAAGAATGAGGCTTGCACAGTCATCAGAAGGGCTATAGGAAATGCCTCTTGGCTAGGCTTCCAGGAACAACACTACACAACTGACCCACCAGAGGAGCTGCTGCCTCTGAGGCTGCCTACTTGATTTTTCTGTTGAAAAAACGCATCAATTTCATGCCATCCAGGCGCCAAGAAGCCATGACACCCATGAAGTTGGTGATAGGACACTGGAAGTTCACCTTGGAAAACCCTGATGTCCCTAGCCTACCTTCGCCAGCAGAACCCGTGCAAAGCTGCAGCCGGGGGGCCTGTCTCACTCCTGTCTCCTTGCAGATCCTGGGTGATGTGTCTCATTGGCCAACTCTAACTCACATACTGGGCCCACAGGGCTGGGCAGTCGGGGAAGTACCCTTTAGAGCTCTGCAGCCTCTCGGTATAGGAAAGCCCAGTCACAGGGGACTGTTACATGCACAAACTGGGAATCATCTGCTTCTGGCAGTTGAGTTGTTTCCCACTTATTACCACTCTCAACCTCACTGCCAAGAACATCCTTGAATGCCCAGCTTTCCCCTCTTGGATCTGTTGCCTCTCTGGTGTTAGGAGGATGACCAGGGGACAGGCCTGCAGCTCAGAATTGCGAGGAAGGAGAAGGTACAGAGAGGAGCTTCTGCACCATCTTTGGGGTGAACTCAGCAAACTGGGGCCTTCAGCTCAGTGTGTTCACTTGCTAACAGAAAGAAATCTCCCCTGCCACAAGGAGAGTTCTGGGTAAGGGGTTCCAGAACTGCATGCTTCATCTTCCCTGGCCATTGGGCCATCATCCTTTCTCCCCAGCTAGAGCTGGAGGCTTCTCGAATTAGGTCTGTTTTGCAGACAAGGAGCCCAAGGCCCAGAAATAGGAAATGTCTTACTCAAGATCACACCACAGGAACCTGTGGCCCATAACTTAGATTCTTGGAAAGAAGAGGCCACTGGGTGACTCCAGGCTGTGTCCTCAAAGTGAAGGTTCAGGAAGGAAGAGGAGGGAGTCAAGGGTAGAGGACGATGCCTTCCCAGAGTCTAGACATTCCTCCTGTTGCATTTCCTGCAGTTGTCCTATTCTGCCTTGGATCTGTCCTCGGTGATGACCAGGAACTCCTTCGTCTCAACTGAGCAGTTCCGATGGAAGGAGTAGTAGCGCCCACAGCAGCTCCACGTGCTGTCCTTAAGGTCCGGGGCCATGCTGTCTCCACTTGGGTCACCTGCACATTGCCTGGGGACCAGAAACAGCTCAGCCTGGGCAGAGCTGGGTGGCGGGGCTCCCTGCCTGGGGGTGCCTTGGCCCCCTCCCCTCCTCACTCTAGTTCAGCTCTTGTCCCCCTTCTGGGGACTGCCGCTCACCTCCCGTGGTGTTTGTCCCTTGAACCGGCTAATGCCTGCTCCTCTTCCTTCCTGCCTGGCTTTGTCTATCCTGCTCTGTTTTATTCTCTTCTGTTTCAGTTTTTAATGGCTTTATTGAGGTAGACTTGATACACAATAAACTGCACATATTTAAAGTATACAATTTGATAAGTTTTGATAGACATGTACACCCGTGAAACCATCACCACAATCTAGAGAGTGAACATCTCCATCACCTCCAAAGTATCCCCATGCCCCTTGTAATCCCAGCCCCTGCCCCTGACTCCCCGATCCCCAGGCAACCACTGATCTGCTAGAGAGTAGCTTGCATTTTCTAGAATTTTGTATACTTGGGATTATACAATGGGAATTTAAATTTGTTTTCTTTAAAGAGATGCTGGTCATCATACACCACGTTGATTTTGCAGCTTATGATCATAGCTCTGCAGATGAAAACTCCCGCTTGGAAGGCTGTCATACCCACAACCCACCTCACTTGTTCGCCTCCCCTCAGAAGATCCCAGCCTTCACACCTCCTCACCCCTACATTCACCCTGGGGTTCTTGGCTCAGGGAGGACAACCCGTTAAGAGAATGACCACAGCAGGAGACAGAGGAGAGAAGAGTGAGGACTGGGTGCAGGGGGCCCTGGGTGAGGTAGTTACCGGAGAAAGTGAGGAGCAGGGTCCTGCAGCTGAAGCGGGCCCTTGGCCCTATTACACTGGCTGCTGGCAGGGCCCACTGCCCTGCAGGGTTCTCCTGGCTGGCACACACCCATTCTGCAGCAGCGAAGCTTCCCAAGAAAGATCCAAAGGCTCCTCAGATGCCATCTGAGATACTTCCTGATTAATTTCCCAAGAACCTGTCTTCCCCAAGAGGATTATTCAGGTGACCTTGTCACATGGCCATAAACCTTTGGGTCACCAAATGGTGTCATGCACCACTCACGTGCCTCTCACCCTAGAAGTCACCCGTAACCTCCCCTCATGAGTCCTGGTGGTCTTGAGGGTCAGCCCCTCAGGGGTGGCTGGTGCTCAGGGTGCACCCCTGGATGGCTGAATGCAGAGCAGGTCCCTGGCCTGGCAGCTGAAGGAAGCTTCCCCCTAAATGGACCAGGCATGTGGGGGCAGGATGCATTGCTTTGGTATCCAAATCTTTCTATAAATCCATACTTCGTTTCTTGGAGAAGAAGGTGAGAGCTACTGTTTTCGTTTTCTTCAGATAAATACCCAGAAGTGAAATTGCTGGATCATATGGTAGTTCTATTTTTAAGTTTTTGAGGAACCTTCATACTGTTCTTCATAGTGGCTGCACCAGTTTACAGTCCCACCAACAATGTACATGGATTCCCTTTTCTCCATATCCTCACCATCACTTGTTATTTCTTGTCTTTTTGTTAATAGCCATTCTCATAGGTGTGAGATGATAGCTCATTGTGGTTTTGATTTGCATTTCCCTGATGATTAGTGATGTTCAACATCTTTTCATGTACCTGTTAGCCATCTGTATGTCTTCTTTGAAAAAATGTCTATTCAGATCCTCTGCCCATTAAATTGAATTGTTTGGTTTTTCTGCTGTTGCGTTATATGAGTTCTTTATATATTTCAGATATTAACCCTTTATCAGATGTATGATTTGCAAATATTTTCTCCCATTCAATATGTTGCCTTTTCATTTTGTTTATGGTTTTCTTTACTGTGCAGAAGCTTTTTAGTTTGAATTGTTTATTTTTGCTTTTGTTGCCTTTGCTTTTGGTGTCAAATCCAAAAAATCATTACCAAGACTGATGTTAAGGAGCTCATCACCTGTTTTCTTCTAGGAGTTTGATGGTTTCAGGCGTTACATTCAAGTATTTAATCCATTTTGAGTTGATTTTTGTATATGGTGTAAGATAGTGGTCCAGTTTCATTCTTTATATGTGGCTGTCTAGTTTTCCCAGTGCCTTTTATTGAAAAGGCTGTCCTTTCCCCATTGTATATTCTTGGCTCCTTTGTCATAAATTAATTGACTATATATGTGTGGGTTTATTTAGGGGCTCTCTATTTTTTTTAATTAAATATTTATTTATTTATTTATCTGGCTGCACTGGGTCTTAGTTGTAGCATGCGGGATCTTTAGTTGAGGCATGTGAACTCTTAGTTGTGGCATGTGGGATCTAGTTCCCTGACCAGGGATCGAACCCGGGCCCCCTGCCCTGGGAGTGTGGAGTCTTAGCCACTGGACCACCAGGGAAGTCCCAGGGGCTCTCTATTTTGTTCTCTTGATCTGTTACCTGTTTTTATGCCAATACCATACTGTTTTGATTACTATAGCTTTGTAATATAGTTTGAAATCAGGGAGTGTGATGCCTCCAGCTTTGTTCCTCTTTCTCAAGATTGCTTTGGCTATTCAGGATATTTTGTGGTTCCATACAAATTTTACAGTCATTTGTTCTGTTTCTGTGAAAAATGCCATTAGTATTTTGATAGGAATTGCATTAAATCTGTAGATTGCTTTGGGTGGTATGTACATTTCAATAATATTAATTCTTCCGATCCATGAACACAGAATATCTTTCTATTTATTTGTGTATTCTTCAGTTTCTTTCATCAATGTCTTAATAATTTTCAGTGTACGCATATTTCACCCCCTTGGTTAAATTAATTCCTAGGTATTTTGTTCTTTTTGATGCAGTTGTAAATGGTATTTTTTTTCTTAACTTCTCTTTCTGCTAGTTTGTTATTAGTGTACAGAAATACAACAGATTTCTGTATATTGATTTTGTATCTTGCAACTTTACTGAATTCATTTATTAGTTCTAACAGCTTTTTTGTGGAATCTTTAGGGTTTTCTAGATACATCATGTCATCTGCAAATTGTGACAGCTTTACTTCTTTTATTCCGGTTTGGATGGCTTTTATTTCTTTTTCTTGCCTAATTGCTCTGGCTAGGCCTTCCAATACTATGTTGAATTAAAGTGGTGAGAGTGGGCATCCTTGTCTCGTTCCTGATCTCAGAGGAAAAGTTTTCAGCTTTTTATCATTGAGTATGATGTTAGCTGTAGGCTTGTCATATATGTCCTTTATTGTGTTGAGTTACTTTCCCTCTATACCCACTTTGTTGAGAGTTTTTATCATAAGTGGATGCTGAATTTTGTCAGATACTTTCTCTACTTCTATTGAGGTGATCATATATATGATTTTTATCCTTCATTTTGTTAATATGTTGTATCACGTTGATTGATTTGTCATCCTTGCATCCCTGGAATAAACCCCATTTGATCATGGTGTATGATCCTTTTAATGTATTATTGAATTTCGTTTGCTAATATTTTGTTGAGGATTTTTCTGTCTATGTTCATCAGAGATATTGGCCTGTAATTTTCTTTTCTTGTGGTGTCCTTGTTTGGTTTTGGTATTAGGGTAATGCTGGCCTCATAAAATGAGTTTGGAAGTGTTCCATCCTCTTCTGTTTTGTGGAAGAGTTTGGGAAGGATTGGTATTAATTCTTCTTTGAATGTTTGGTAGAATTCACCAGTGAAGCTGTCTGGTCCCAGACTTTTGTTTTTTGGGAGGTTTTTGATTACTGATTCAATTTTCTTAGTGGTCATTGATCTGTTCAGATTTTCTATTTCTTCATGATCCAACCTTGGAAGGTTGTGTATTTCTAGGGATTTATTCATTTCTTCTAGGTGGTCCAATTTATTGGCATGTAATTGTTCATATAGTCTCTTATGATCCTTTGTATTTCCGTAGAATCAGTTGTAACTTCATTTCTTTTTTTTTTTTAATTTATTTATTTAATTTATTTATTCTTGGCTGCATTGGGTCTTCATTGCTGCACATAGGCTTTCTCTAGTTGCGGTGAGCGGGGGCTACTCTTTATTGTGGTACACGTGCTTCTCATTGCGGTGGCTTCTCTTGTTGTGGAACATGGGCTCTAGGCGCGTGGGCTTCAGTAGTTGTGGCATGTGGGCTCAGTAGTTGTGACTTGTGGGCTCCAGAGTGCAGGCTCAGTAGTTGTGGGGCAAGGGCTTAGTTGCTCCACAGCATGTTGTATCTTCCTGGACCAGGGATTGAACCTGTGTCCCCTGCACTGGCAGGTGGATTCTTTTTTTTTTTTTTTTTTAATTTATTTATTTTTGGTTGCATTGGGTCTTCATTGCTGCACGTGGGCTCTCTCTAGTTGTGGTGAGCAGGGGCTACTCTTTGTTGCGGTGCGTGGGCTTCTCGTTGCGGTGGCTCCTCTTATTGCAGAGCATGGGCTCTAGGCACACCGTCTTCAGTAGTTGTGGCTCGTGAGCTCTAGAGCGCAGGCTCAGTAGTTGTGGCACACGGGCCTAGTTGCTCTGCGGCATGTGGGATCTTCCTGGACCAAGGCTCGAACCCGTGTCCCCTGCATTGTCAGGTGGATTCTTAACTACTGTGCCACCAGGGAAGCCCCTCCTACTTCATTTCTGATTTTGATTCCTCTCTCTTTTTTTTTGTTGGTGAGTCTAGCTAAAGGTTTATCAATTTTGTTTATATTTTCAAAGAACCAGCTCTTGGTTTCATTGACCTTTTATATTGTCTTTTTAGTTTCTATTTCATTTATTTCTACTCTGATCTTTGTTATTTCCTTCCTTCTACTAACTTTGGGCTTCATTTGTCCTTTTTCTGGAAGTTAGGTTGTTTATTTGAGTTTTTTTTGTTTCTTGAGGTAGGTGTTTATCATGATGAACTTCCCTCTTAGAACTGCTTTTGCTGCATCCCATGAGGTTTGGTATGTTGTTATTTCATTTTCATTCATCTCATACTATTTTTTAAAATTTCTCTTCTGATTTCTTCATTGACCCATTGGTTGTACAATACATGGTGTTTAATCTCCACGTATTTGTGAATTTTCCAGTTTTCTTATAATTGATTTCTAGCTTCATATCAGTGTGGTCAGAAAAGATGCTTGATATGATTTCAGTCTTCTTAAATTTGTTAAGGCTTGTTTTGTGGCTTAACTTATAATCTATACTGGAGAACATTCCATGTACACTTGAGAAGAATGTGTATTCTGTGGCTTTTGGGTGGAATATTTGGCTTGGACAAGTCTTCTAAATGTATTTGTGTTTTAAAAATTACATTAATTACTAACGTTGTCAAAGGAGTATGAGTACTTAGTTTAAAGAGTCAAATATATCTATGATTTATGATAAAAAGAAGAAAACTGAACCTTTTCCACCTCAATTCCTGTTCCCCACAGGTAAACAGTTTAAATGTTTTAGCTGTTTTTTGGTATTTACCACCATATTTCTAAAAATTATTTCCCCATTTTTAAATTTTATTTTATTTTTTTGGCCATGCTGCACGGCATGCAGGATCTTAGTTCCCTGACCAGGGCTCAAACCCTCGCCCCCTGCAGTGGAAGCGCGGCGTCTTAACCACTGGACCGCCAGGGAAGTCCCTGTTTCCCCATTTTTTATTACCTGTTGACTTCTTATTATGGAAGGTAAGGATTTAGTGCTTTTATTCTCCCCCTCCCATGTTTTAAAAAGCACTCGCCTCTCCATAGCTAACGTATTTAGCAGTTCAGTATTTAACATCTCTGTCACAGCCCTTTCATCATCCCAGGCTACATAAGTAATAGGTAGATAATAGGTAGTGTAGTTATGATGACTCACTGCTCACATTTGAATGATGGCCCATATTAGGAACACGTTCCCTTTACTTTACAAGGAAGCAGCCATTGTGTGCATGAAGGTGTGTCTCCAATGTTGAGGGAGAGGCCCTTGGTCCTGTCTCATGTCCTTAAACTCCCGAGGCGCCTGGCCTCTCTCCCCCCGCAACCCCCGCCGGCCCTGTCCTTGTCTTAGCAGCACAGTTTCCTGAGGAAACAGATACATTCCAGCCAAATGCAGTCTCTCATGTGCAGGAAAACACTTTCACAGTATACACAGACCTCAGAAATATTGCCAGTTCTATTCCAAGGCCACCACATAAAGCAAACCCCACAGTAAAGTGAACATCACAATAAGGCAGATGACGAATTTTGGAGTGTGGTGATGAGTAGAGCCAGGTGAGAAGGAGCCATGCCAGGGGTCCATGGCTACCTCCCAGGGGCTTCCACAGATCAGCCCTCTCACTGAGTACCTGTTCTCTGCCCCATCCAGGGCTGGGGACACTGCAGCGACCAATTCAGCTCCAAATCCTACCTTCATGGGGCGCATAGTCCAGTTGGGGAGATAGACTTGTCACCACACAGTGATGGCCCAGAGTGGTCAAAGCTAGGGCGGGGATCAGGGAGGAGAGGATATCTGAGTTGGGATACTCTGTGGTATGGAGGATGGATCAAAGGGAATGAGACTGGAGATACAGAGAGGAGGCTGAAAACTATTCTTTGTAGCCCTAGGGCATAGAGCTCAGACCACTGGGTAGGACATATTTCCAGGAATAAAATTCCGCACAGGAGTCAGGAAGAGGATGCTAAATTAACATTTATTAAATTGAGCAGTTTCTCTTTTAGTCTTTTATTGCCATTCTCCCAATCCTGCCAGTTGGGTATCCCCAGTTTACTGATGGGGAAACTGAGGTGCAGCTTGCATATCCAGGAAGTGACAGAGCCAAGATTTGAATCCAGGTCTGTATGACTCCACAGGCCTTGCTGCCGTTTATTAAGTCTGGCCCTGAGTGAAAAGTTTTTGCGTGAACTCATTTAGTCTTTTCAGCAGTACTATCCTGTAGGAGGGAGGGTCCTTATTGTGAAGATGAATGAAGGCTTAGAGAAGAATACTCCCTTGCCCACAGCCAAATGGCCCAACTTGGACTCAGTGTCTCCTCCTCAAGGGCACAGGCAGAAGTGAAGGTAGCAGACCCACGCACCTACAGTCAATTCATCTAAGACAAAGGAGGCAAGAATATACAGTGGAGAACAAAACAGTCTCTTCAACAAGTGGTACTGGGAAAACTGGACAGCCACATGTAAAACAGTCAGATTAGAACATTTCCTCACACCATATACAAAAATTCAAAATGGTTTAAAGACCTAAATGTAACACCTGAAACCATAAAACTCCTAGAAGAAACACTCTTTGACATAAATCGTAACAACATTTTCTTGGACCAGCCTCCTAAGGCAAAAGAAATAAAAGCAAAAGTAGGACTTCCCTGGTGGCACAGTGGTGAAGAATCCACCTGCCAATGCAGGGGACACGGGTTCAATCCCTGGCCCAGGAAGATCCCACAAGCTGCGGAGCAACTAAGCCCATGTGCCACAACTACTGAGCCTGTTCTCTAGAGCCCATGAGCCACAACTACTGAGCCCGCATGCCACAGCTACTGAAGCCTGCACTCCTAGAGCCCATGCTCTGCAACAAGAGAGGCCACCGCAATGAGAAGCCCATGCACCGCAACGAAGAGTAGCCCCCGCTCGCCACAACTAGAGAAAGCCCACGCACAGCAATGAAGACCCAATGCAGCCATAAATAAATAAATAAAAAAAACAAAGAAATTTTTAAAAAATAAAATAAAAGCAAAAGTAAATAAATGGGGTCTAATTAAACTTAAAAGTTTTTGCTCAGCAAAGGAAACCACTGACAAAACCAAAAGACAACCTATGGAATGGGAGAAGGTATTTGCAAACAATGCAACCGACAAGGGGTTACTATCCAAAATATATAAATGGCTCATACAACTCAATATTTTTTTTTAAAATCAAAAATCAAAAAATGGGCGGAAGACTTGAATAGACATTTTTCCAAAGAAGACATACAAATGGTTAACAAGCATATGAAAAGATGCCCAACATCACTAATTATTAGAGAAATGCAAATCAAAACCACAATGAAGTATCACCTTACACCTGTCAGAATGGCTACCATTTTTTTTTCCATTTTTTTATATATAAATTTATTTTATTTCTTTATTTTTGGCTGCATTGGTCTTTCATTGCTGTGCACGGGCTTTCTCTAGTTGCAGCGAGCAAGGGCTGCTCTCTGTTGTGGTGCGTGGTCTTCTCATTGCTGTGGCTTCTCTTGTTGCAAAGCACGAGCTCTAGGCAAGTGGGCTTCAGTAGTTGTAGCACACGGGCTCAGTAGTTGTGGCTCGCGGGATCTAGAGTGCAGGCTTCAGTAGTTGTGGCACACGAGCTTAGTTGCTCCACAGCAGGTGGGATCTTCACAGACCAGGGATCAAACCCGTGTCCCCTGCATTGGCAGATGGATTCTTCACCACTGCGCCACCAGGGAAGTCCCCAGAATGGCTATCATTAAAAAATCTATAAATAACAAGTATTGGAGATGATGTGGAGAAAAGGGAACCCTTTTACACTGTTGTGGGAATAAAATAGTATGAAAGTTCCTTAAAAAATTAAAAATAGAGCTATAGATGATCCAGCAGTTCTACTCCTAGGCACGTATCTGGAAAAAACGAAAACACTAATTTGGAAAGATACATGCACTCCACTGTTCATAGCAACACTATTTTACAATAGCCAAGACATGGAAGCAACCCAAGTGCCCATCAACAGACGGTTGTGATTCTTCTGGGAAGAAGAGGGACCTCAGTCCTTGTCTTCTTTGAAAAGGGAATTCAGCAAAGAGACCAAGATTGTGAAACAGATAAAGCATTTAATACAAGCAAAGTACGTGTGGAAGAACACACGGGAGAACTTGGAGTGAGTTGTGTGCCAATAGGAAGGATTTAAGTTGCTTGCATCGGGGCAGTCTTCCGGGTTGCCTCTGGCCAATCATCTCGCCTGTGTCCATATTTGTTCTGACTCAGGGTCCTTCCCGGTGTGCATGCGCATCTCTCAGTGAAGATGGATTCCAGGGTGAAGGTTTCTGGGAGGTTGGCAGGACAAATCCTGAGCTGGTGCCTCCTCCCTCCCTTTTTCCCTCCCTTAGACTGAGGACCTTCCCTGTGCATGTGTCAGGCCGGGAAATTCCCTTTACCACAAGCATGAGAAGAATGTAGTCGCTTTGGCTTTTACCCAGGCAAGGCCCAATACTCCTGATGGTATCTGATCTCAAAGTATCAGCAGGAGACCACTTGGAGCTGTTCAGCCTGGGACCTCATCTATCTCCTACCTCAGCTGGATTAAAAAGATGTGAGATATATATGTATGTGTGTGCGTGTGTGTATGTATAATGGAATATTACCTGGCCATAAAAAATAATGAAGTAGTGCCATTTGCAGCTCCATGGATGAACCTAGAGAATATTATGCTTACTGAAATAAGTCGGAAAGATAAATACAATATGATATCACCTATATGCAGAATCTAAAAAATAATACAAATGAATGTATATGCAAAGCAGAAACAGACACACAGATATAGAAAACAAACTCTGGTTACCAAAGGGGAGAGGGAAGTGGGAAGGGACAAATTAGGGGTATGGAATTAACAGATACAAACTATATATAAAATAGGTAAGCAACAAGGATGTACTGTATAGCACAGGGAATTATACACATTATCGTGTAATAAACTATAATGGAGTATAATCTATCACTATGCTGTTCACCTGAAACTAACACAAAATTGTAAATCAACATACTTCAATTCAAAAAAAAGTAGAAGTGGGGCTTCCCTGGTGGCGCAGTGGTTGAGAATCTGCCTGCCAATGCAGGGGACATGGGTTCGAGCCCTGGTCTGGGAGGATCCCACATGCCGCGGAGCAACTAGGCCCGTGAGCCACAATTACTGAGCCTGCGCGTCTGGAGCCTGTGCTCCGAAACAAGAGAGGCCGCGATAGTGAGAGGTCAGCGCACCGCGATGAAAAGTGGTCCCCACTTGCCGCAACTAGAGAAAACCCTCACACAGAAACAAAGACCCAGCACAGCCATAAAAAAAAAAAAAAAAAAAAAAAAGCCAGAACCTTAGCTCTTTAAAAAAAAAAAAAGTAGAAGTGAAGGTAGCAGTATGCCACGTGGTATGATGTTGTAAGTTTCAGCAGGGTGGCTAAGGGCAGATAAACAGGTTAGGTGAGCCCTGCCTTTTCCTTGGCTAAAGCAACCTGTTAAATTCTCTCCCCCTTGGGAAGAGCAGCATTCTCAACTCCTCAGAGAGAGTAAACATCAAACTTCAGTTAAGATATAAACTTCGAAACAGACAACGTTTTGACAAAATTTGGATGCTTATCGTGACTAAATACGGTAAATTGGAGGAAACGTGAAGGAAAGCTGAGCCATTCATCAACTCATTAAACATTCCCCGAGTGCCTTCTCGATGCCTGGTGCTGGGCTGGGCATTTCTGGGACCCTTCCCTTAAGGAGCAACAGTCTGTTCTTTCCCAGTCTTCTATTTGTCCATCCTCATACCAATACTATCTTGTCTTAATTACTTTAGCTTTGTAGTTAGTCTTGAAATCTGACAGTGTAAATCTTCAAACTTTGCTCTTCTTTAAATTTTTCTATTCTTAGGACCTCTGCATTTCCCCTAAATTTTAGGATCAACTTGTTCCCAACAACAGAAAAACTCATTAAGATGTTTATTGCGATAGTCTGGGTGATGCAATGCCCTGTGATTCAGCAGTTTCACTCCTGGGAAACCTTTCTGCTCTAGGCTCCCTACATGCCCCTCAGTGGGGTATGGATGAATGAACCACACGGCAACACAGTGGATCTCACAGACATATTGCTGAGCAAAAGAAGTCAGACCCGAAAGAGTACAAATGATCTATCACGAAGAAGACAGAATAGGAGTTAAAGAGAACATATCATCTATCATAAGAGGTCAGAATAGTGACATTAGGGGTACTGACTGGAAGAGGGCTTGAAAGTGGGAACCGTTTGGAGTGTGGGAATGTTCTAGATCTTGATCTAGGTGATGCCTACATATTAAAAAATTATCCAACTCTACACTTAACATTTGTTTACTTTGTATGAGTTATATTTCACTAAAAAGGAAAAAAAAGAATGGATTTAGGGAGGTCACTGGAAAGAAAGTCATTTACATAACTCAATTGTATTTCTATATACCAGCCCCAACCAAATTGAAAATGAAATTTAAAATACCATGACAGGGAATTCCCTGGCGGTCCAGTGGTTAGGACTCTGCACTTTGCAGGGGGCACGGGTTCGATCCCTGGTGGGGGAACTAAAATCCTGCAAGCCAGCGGCGCAGCCAAAAAAATATATACATATATACCATGAAGAATAACGGCAAAAAATATCATTACCTAGTAATAAGTAAAACCACAGAGGTGTAAGACTTGCAGAGAAAATGAGAGGCTAAGTGGGGAGAGATACCACATTCGTGGATTGAAAGACTCAGTGTTGGGAAGATGTCACTGTCCTGAAAATGATCTGTAGACTCAGCGGAATTCCAACCAAAACTTAGGACAGTGGCTTTCAACCTTTTGACCATGTTCCAGTCACACACATATTCGTACAGTCACACACAAAACAAGACCAAAAGTTTTGTGAAACAGTACTTTCCTTGAGTACTTAAGATTGACTTTGATGCTTTATTTTCTTTTTGTTGTTGTTGTTGTATCTGTGAGCTTGGCTTGTTATTGTTGTTTTTATAAATTTATTTATTTACTTATTTATTTTTGGCTGCGTTGGGTCTTCGTTGCTGCGCGTGGGCTTTCTCTAGTTGCGGCGAGCAGGGGCTACTCTTTGTTGCAGTGCGCGGGCTTCTCGTTGAGGTGGCTTCTCTTGTTGCGGAGCACGGGCTCTAGACACGGGGGCTTCAGTAGTTGTGGCTCACGGGCTCAGTAGTTGTGGCGCACGGGCTTAGTTGCTCTGCAGCATGTGGAATCTTCCTGGACCAGGGCTTGAACCCGTGTCCCCTGCATTGGCAGGCAGATTCTTAACCACTGAGCCACCAGGGAAGTCCCTGTTGTTGTTGTTTTTTTAATTCCACATATAAGTGAGATCATATGGTATTTGTCTTTCTCTGACTTACTTCACTTAGCGTAATGCCCTCAAAGTCCATTGAATATTTTCTGTTATGTTGCAGGAAGGGGGACCCCTTCCAGGGCCTGAGAGTGGGCTCTTGTCTAACATTTGGAAATGAATTGTCCGAGGAGACACACGTGCTGACAAAGCAAAAGACTTTATTGGGAGGGGGCGCCTGGGCAGAGAGCAGCAGGGTAAGGGAACCCAGGAGAACTGCTCCGCCACGTGGCTCGCTGTCTCAGGTTGTATAGTGATGGGGTTAGTTTCCGGGTTGTCTCTGGCCAATCACTCTGACTCAGAGTCCTTCCTGGTGGCGCGCATCTCTCAGCCAAGATGGATTTCAGCGAGGAGGATTCTGGGAGGTTGGCAGGACATATTGTGTCCTCCGTCTTCCTTTTGACCCCTCCTGGGTTAGTTGTACAAGACATACTGTGGGCTGGCGTGTCCTCCCTCCTTTCAGCCCCTCCTGAATTCTCCCAGTTAGTTTTCGGTGGCAGCACCTCGTTCTTTATCAGAACCTCCTGTTGCGAGACAGCTCATGCAAGTGGTTATCGTCGTGCCCGGCCGGGGCTGGCGGTTTCAGTCAACGGTTCCCTAACAATTATATTCTTGATTATATTTTTAATGCTGGTTTGTGCAACCACGTTGATCTCATGACCCACTCATGGGACAAGATCTGCAGTTTGAGAACTGTCATGCGAGGGAAGATCAAGTCATCCTAGAAAATCATTGTTCAGCTGCGAGCAAACTGACACGTGCTCTGTGGAGTAAGGGTAGAGAAGCTGTCTGACCTTGATCCTGAGGACGCAGCAAGGCGTCCAGGTGCTTCCTCCAGGCGGCCCCTCCCTAACACAGCCCATCACAGGGGCTCCTTTCTAGCTTAGTCACATCACACTGAACAGTGTTTCCACGATTGTCACCTTGTATGGGCCATTTGTTTTCATGTTTCTGACTTGGCTGATGCACAGAGTACAAGGGGCCGTATTATAGCCACTGAACAGCCTGTATGTTAAATCCTGATCATGTGAAAGGATGGTCTGGCCTAGGGAGACGTGGAGGGTGGAGAGGGGAAGCGCGGCTGCTCGTTTCCTCCCTGGCCATGTTGGGAGCTGAGGGAGATGGTGAAAAGAGTGTAAATACAAGAATAAGAAATATACAAATGTACAAATCACTTGTAGGAATGGGGAGCGGAGGGTCCAGGGAAAGACAGGCTGCATGGGGAGGAACTGGTGGGGCCGAGGGACCAACAGGAGATAATTGTATAAATACAAGCAAATTTCCAGTTGGAAAACTCAGAAATAGGGATGAGCAACGTATGCTTATTATCAGAAGTCAAGGAGAGGATGCTGGGAGACGAAAAGGCCTATTAGGGCGAGATTTAGAGGTAAGTTTGAGGGATCAGGACTAGGTGGGGGGACTACTTTGGCTATTTTCTTTTTTGTTCCAACTTCTTTTTTTTTTTTTTTTTTTTTGGCCATGTTGCTCGGCATGTGGGGTCTTAGCTCCCCGGCCAGGGACTGAACCCACGCCCTCAGCAGTGAAAGTGTGGATCCTAACCACCGGACCGCCAGGGAATTCCTGGCTTTTAATTTTTTTATTTTTTTTTTTAAATATGTGGTTTAACACAAAGTTTGAATGCAAAGTTAATTTTTTTTAAAAAATTAATTAATTAATTAATTAATTTTGGCTGTGCTGGGTCTTTGTTTCTGTGCGAGGGCTTTCTCTAGTTGTGGCAAGTGGGGGCCACTCTTCATCGCGGTGCGCGGGTCTCTCACTATCGCAGCCTCTCTTGTTGCGGAGCACAGGCTCCAGACGCGCAGGCTCAGTAGTTGTGGCTCACGGGCCCATTTGCTCCGCGGCATGCGGGATCCTTCCAGACCAGGGCCCGAACCCGTGTCCCCTGCATTGGCAGGCAGATTCTCAACCACTGCGCCACCAGGGGAGCCCCTGGCTTTTAATTTTATAGTTTGAGTACTTGATTTTCATGCAGTGCGTTACTTTTATTAGTGAAAAGAATGGTAGTCTTTTGGGTTTTTGTTGTCTTTTACCCAGCTCCTGATTACTGCATGGAGGACAGTTGCAGGGGTTGAGGCCAGGGCTGGCAGATGGGGAGGAAGCTGGGGCAGGGACCCATTGACGCAGTCAGCGAGATGTACTGAGCACCATCTGTGTGCCTGGCCTGGCTCTGGACAGGGCTAGGGACACAGCCATGACTGTGACAGCCCTTGGCCCACCTCGTGGGGCTCACAATCCAGCGCGGAGACGGAGTGCGAACAACTGGCTGGATGACAGGATCATTCCCGGTTGTGATAGGCGCTTTGAAAGGAATACACAGACTGATGGGAGGGCTGGAGGGCCCCTGAATGGGGAGGTCAGGAAGGGGACATTGGTCAGAGCCGGGACAGAGCCTGGACCAGAGCAGTGGAAGGGGGTGTGGCGTTAAGAGGCAGCAGGGCTGGTGTGTGGGCATCATCTCCCCTTACGGAGGAGCCTCAAAGTGGACCGTCATCACCCACACAGTAGGTGGCAGAGCCCCACGCGGACCTCAGGATGACCTGACGCTGGGACCTCAGTGTGGGAGGGTTCTTCGCAGCCTGGACCCCAGGAACCCCACAGCACCAGGGCCTACGTAACAATTAGTAGTAATGGTGACCGCGGCAGCTGGCATACTGAGAGGGCCCTGGGTACACTCCTCGGATCTTACCACCGGCTCCAGGCAGAGCTTCTCATTTTTCTACTTAAAAAAAAATTTTTTTTTTTTCATGAAAACACACAAAAAATTTTTTTTAATTTTACTCCTTTAAAAATTTGAAAAGTTATATACCCTCTAGTGCATTTTCAAGTTGACAGCTAAAACTTCTGTTCATAAGTTCACATACCTGCAAAGGATATATTGGGTTGGCCAAAAAGTTCTGTAACATCTCATGGGAGGGCTTCCCTGGTGGCTCAGTGGTTAAGAATCCGCCTGTCAGTACAGAGGACACGGGTTCGAGCCCTGGTCCAGGAAGATCCCACATGCGTTGGAGCAACTAAGCCCGTGCGCCACAACTACTGAGCCTGCGCTCTAGAGCCCGCGAGCCACAACTACTGAGCCCGCGTGCCACAACTACTGAAGCCCGCGCACCTAGAGCCCGTGCTCCGCAGCAAGAGAAGCCACCGCAATGAGAAGCCTGCGCACCACAACTAAGAGTAGCCCCCGCTCGCCGCAACTAGAGAAAGCCTGCACACAGCAACAAAGACCCAACGCAGCCAAAAATTAATTAATTGATTAATTAAAAACAAACAAACAAACAAACATCTTATGGAAAAACCCAAATGAACTTTTTCGCCAGCCCGGTAATTTCTGGTGCGTTAAGAATACTGAAAATTTTAAGCACCTGGAGCGTCCTTTCTTTGAAGTATCTAATGCAATCCGCATACTCTTGTGATGTGGTGCCTGCCAATGTCCAGTTTATAAGAAAAAAAAATGAGCAAGCTCTTCTTTTACAGTCGGAAATTTTACATTGTTCCTTTTTGTCCTTGAACTTGTATTTACAGTTCCATTTCCCACAGAATTCTATCTAATAAATGATGTGTCAGCAATCAAAATACGTACAGAAATTCAATTGTTAATTTGTTTAATTTCCTGAGACCATAAGATTCTAAATGTTAAAATATTTTCTCCTGGATTGAATTGCCTTTAAAATTATTAGTCCACAATTAATTTAAAACATTTTATATTTTATGCACTTTCATGGATAATTATTAAACGTGAAAAGTAAAATGATACGTAGGAAATGAATCTCCAAATGAGCTAGAAAACAGGGCATCCCCAGTAATCCCATGTATCCTTGGATGAATGTTAACTATTACAGGAGTGAGTCAGGGTTCAGCATCAGTTCGGCCTTGGTTTCTAAGACTCAAATGCTGAGAATCTCCCTTCACAAAGGAACAGCTGGGCAAGCAAGTTTTTGTTCCAGCAGCATCCGTCACCTCTGAGCTTCTTCCAAGGCATGTGCCCAAAACCTCACCGTGAAAAGCTCACAGTTCTTACTAGCTCCATCTTCAGGGCCGGTGAAGATCTCGGATGGGAGGCACCGGACTTGCAAAGAGGGTTGGTCACCCTGTGCTCGCAGTCGCGTAGCATCGATTCCTACATTTCTGTTGCCCTTTCTTTGGATCCAGGAGGTCCCTCTCCGTTGCAGCCCTGATTTTGCATTTGGGGAAGGTCTGGAAAGAAAGGGGGTCTGCCTTCTTGGCAGTGGGTGGGGCGACGGTGCCAGGGGAGGTGGCTCGAGGGACAAGCAGAACGAGCTAAGCTTCCAGCAGTTGACCCTTTCTTTACACCTTCCTGGGAGTTTGCAGCCTGCGAGCGCCTAGTGACCTTCCAGGGGCTTGGTCCCCAGTCTCAGGACCTCCCCTCTGGGGCAGAGTTTCTCATTCCTGGCTCCTTGCCAGAATTTTCTGGGAGACTTAAAAAGATGCTCTGAAATTCACCCCAGGTGGGGTGACTGGCATTCCTGGGACCAAGCCATGTGCAGGGGTCTTATTTAAAGTGCCCCCTGGTGATTTTGGCTGCTGTGTCCCCATTTCTCCCACCTGGACACCAAGGCGTGGAGGGGTGGGGTTGGCAGGGGGCTCCCAGTGCATGACCTGACCCTTCTCTTCCCCCGCAGTGTACCACTGGGTGGAGATGCGGACCAAGATGCGCATCATGGGCTTCCGGGGCACGCTCATCAAGCCGCTGAACGAGGAGGCGGCCGCCGAGCTGGGCGCCGAGCTGCTGGGCGAGGCCACCATCTTCATCGTGGGCGGCGGCTGCCTGGTGCTGGAGTACTGGCGCCACCAGACGCACCAGCGTCACAAGGAAGAGGAGCAGCGCGCCGCCTGGGACGCGATGCAGGACGAGGTGGGCCGCCTGGCGCTGGCGCTGGAGGCCCTGCAGGCGCAGGTGCAGGCGGCGCCGCCGCGGGGCGCCCTGGAGGAGCTGCAGGCGCAGATGCAAGAGGTGCGCGCCCAGCTCTGCGCCCCGGACCCGCCGCCCGCGCCCCAGGCAGAGCCCACATCCCGGGAAGTGTCCTCATCCAAGGAAAAGGAGCCTGCCGAAGCCTGAACTTAGACGTGGCCCTGTGTGCCCTGATGTGGCCTTCTCCCTGCGTTACCCTACCTGTGCTGGCCCAGTGGAAACCACCGGGATGTGGATGCAACTTGGATTAGGTCACCCCATACTGACCCGTGGTACCTTCCACTGCGACCAGCCCCCAGCAGGTGAAGCGTTCCAACATAGCCCCCTCCAGCCTCTAGCTCATTTGGTACAGTCCGCACTGCTGTCTCTCCAGCCCACTCCAAACCACACAGCCCTATGGGGTCCCAGCCAGCAGGAAGGACACCATGCTCACTCCTCTGGCAGAAGAAAACATGGAACCGGACTTGAGCCAAATCAACCTATCAGCCCTCCATTTACTTATCAGTGTTACTTTTCCCTGGGACTCTCAGCCTTTACATCGGAATACCTCCTTCCCTTTGTCAGTTGGTACAGGCTGTCGTAAGGAAACGCAGTGTCTTTCAGTGAGCTGCTGCCTCTCCCACCTTCTAAGGTGGGCTTTCTCTGGGCATCACTCCTCTTATGAGGGAAAAAAAAAGGGATCTTGGCTTGCAGTTGATCCATCAAATATTACACCTTTCACCTTAACCTGATCCGTGGTACCTTCCCCTGAGACACTCAAATGGAATATTCCAACAGAACCCCCCTCATCCTTCAGTCTACGGCACAACCCACTGGAATGGCTATGCGGGGTCTTCTGGTAATGCCCTACCAACCCTGCTTCTGGTGGAAAATTTGATCCTGTCTGTGGCTAGTCCGACCTGTCTTTCAGCCTCAGCCCCCTGTTAACCTGTCCTCAGTGTCCCTGGGCCTTTCCTGACGTGTCCTTTCCTACCGTCCCCACTGTCTTCTTCAGTGGCCTCTCTCAGGGGACTGCCGGCCGTGATCACAGCCCCCATGTTCCATCAAATCTATAGATCTCTGTGCTATTGCCTTCCTTCCCTGCGGCTCTGGACTGGTCCAACTGTCCCCCTCCTGCCTCCATAACCCCCTCTATCCCACTGGGCTAGGCCACCAGTTGATCTTACCTTTGTTATTTAGTTTCCAGGGCTGCCATAACAAATGACCACAAACTCGGTGGCTTAAAACAACAGTTTATTCTTTCACAGTTCTGGAGGCCAGAGATCTGAAATCAAGGTGTTCGCAGGGTCACGCTCCCTCCACAGGCTCTAGGGGAGGATCCTTCCTTGCCTCTTCAGCTTCTGTTGGCCTCAGGCATTCCTTGGCTTGTGGCCCCCTATCTCCAGTCTCTTCCTCCATCTTCACCTGGCCTTCTTTTGCTCTCTGTCTCTTGTAAAGACTCCTGTCATTGGATTTAGGGCTTACCCTAAATCTAGGATTATTTCACTTCGAAATCCTTAACTGAATTACATCTACAAAGACCCTTTTTCCACATAAGCTCCCATAACTTTCCCTGGGTTAGGATGTGGACACATCTTTTGGTGGGCCACTATTCAACCCACTACACCTCCCCACCCCAGGAGTATGCTGGGACTCCTGCCAACCCCGTGGGACATTCAGGGAACCACAAGGGTGAGAGGAACAGTCCAGGAACCACCATTCATTACCTGGAGTCTCTTCCAGGACCCACCTCTGAAGCGGGAGGGGTCTGGGCCCCACCAGTCTGCATTCTGTCTTTCAGACTGTAGATGTTTCCCAGTTAAAAGAGCCCTGGAGAGAGGAAGTCCTCTGAAGGATGTGTCAGAGAATCATGATCTGATCTCCAAAATGAGTACAAGCCTCTTTAAAATTAGGAGAGAAGCTGAGAAAGTTCTGATGGGGGTGAGTGGTAGAGCATCATCCAAGATGGGGAAACTGAGGCCCAGCGGAAGCAAAGGGACTTGCCCAGGGCCAACAAGCCAGTGAGGTGATGAAGCAGTGAGAGCAGAGGCAGGGAGGGAGATGGAGAAGGGAAGCAGGGTGCTTGAGGGCACTGGTACAGGGCGAGGAGGAAGATGAGAGGGAAGCAGATTACTGGGAGAGGGGCAAGAGACCTCTCTACACAGAGGCCAAAGGCACCCCAGGGGCAGCATTGAGAGTGGAGGGGGGCACAGTCCTCTGTCAGAACAGCCCCAGATTACACCCAAGATCTTAGCATTTAATGAATGAGGTTAGATCCATTCCACCTGGACCCGTTTCCCAGCAGCTCTAGGTGAAGTGGGAGGGGCCAGCTTTCTCTCCCTTCCTCCGTCACCTCACTTCCCCAGCGGAGTGAAAATACTCTGGACCCAAGACCTACCCAGACAGAAAACCAAGAAACCAGGGTTCTGAAACAGCATCTTAATTCCTTCTAGAAGAGCCCCCTCTGATGTAGAGGGAGCTGAGGGAGGTGGGCCCCAGGTAGGGGTATCTTTAAAATTGGAAGTGACTTGAGTGGGTTAAATGACGAGGGGAAGAAGGCAAGAGACAGAGCTACCACTGGATGATGGGGTGATTGATGGAGCCAGGTGGGCAGGCTTAGTGCCTGTTGCCATGGTTACCCCAGGGCAGTCCACTCTGGCACTGACACATCTCTGGAGCACGGGTTGCTGGAGGCCAGGCACTGTTTTACTGCCCTCCCCACATCATGTCAGTGTCAATGACCCATCTCGTCAGTAAGGTGTGGTCATTATCAAAATAGGTGGAGTTTATTGAGCTCTGGTTAGGTGCGGGGCACTGTTCTAAGTGCTTTACATAGTCCCCATAACATTTTCTTTGTTGCCTTGATGAGGAAACCGAGGCACAGAGAGGGAAAATCACCCACCCAAGGTCACACAGGCGGGGAAGAAGCAGAGGTGGGGTGTGAAGACGGGCAGTCTGGGTCAGAACCCGTAACCCCTGCGCCATCCTGACCCTGATGTCATGCTGCTCTTACATCTCCGAGACTCAAAACTCAGCCCTGACGTGTACTTACGTGTGGCGAGACCTCGTGGGATGCATCCGCTTCACCCACTGGGTGGGGGTGGGATCAGCATGTGTGGAAGTGGAAAGAGTCCCCTCTCAAAATGCACAAGGCCAGAGGATGCTTCATCGCTCTGGTTTCCTGCTAGCTAAAATTTTGTATACATTTGTGACTTGGGGAGAGGGGTTAGAATAAATTTGTAATCCAAATTGGTTGTCTTCAAGTTGATGCATTTTTTCCCCATATTTAAAAAAAGCCCCGTTAACCTGAGAAAAAATATCCTTCGTTTATTCTTTCATTCAAGAAACTGTCACCGATGGGACTTCCCTGGTGGCACAGTGGTTAGGACTCCACGCTCCCAATGCAGGGGGCCCGGGTTTGATCCCTGGTTGGGGAACTAGATCCCACATGCATGCCACAATTATGGAGCCGGCGAGCCTCAACTAAGGAGCCCACCTGCTGCAACTAAGACCCGGCGCAACCAAATAAATAAATAAATATTTTTTTTAAAAAAACAAAAAACTGTCTGACGTGCCCACCATGTTCTGTGCAGTGCTGGGGTCCCAGCCGTGACCGAGACCGCCCCAACCCTGCCCTCGTGGGGGCTCACAGTTCAGTGGGGGGACGGACGCACATACAGACATTTCTTTTCCAGTGTTACCTGCCCTGTGGTTATTTGGGAAGAAGGGACCAGGCTGAATCCCAACTCCTCCCCTCCTGAGGGACTCAGGGCTTTAGGGCATTAAAAAACAGAAACTCTTCAACACTGGCTCTCAAAAGCCTCATAGGATGTCCCAAGGGCTCTGCTTCTCCTATCCCCTGGCAGGCCCCATTGTCCCCTGTGCTGCTTTCTCTGTTGGGAAGGCCCTTGCCTGGGGAGAGCCACTCCAGGAGAAGATGGACGTCTGATCCATTGGCCCATATGGTCATCTCTGAGCTGGCCACTGGTGCTGTGACTCCAGGCCGGGGTCCCCCAGCCCCCCCAGTAGACAGAGGGAGAGGAGAAGCACGTCCAGAGGAGAATCCAGAGGGCATCTTCCACCCGCTCGCTAGACAAGTGTTGACTGAGCACCTGCTGTGTGCCTGGCCCCATTCTAGTAGCTGGGAGTCAGCCAGGAACAAGACAAAGTCACCGCCACCACGGAGCCAACATCTAGTCCGGGGAAGCAGACAATAAAGAAAAATGATCCAGTGTCGGGGTGATGAGGGCTGAGAAGACAGAGTTCGGGAGTGATAGGGATGGCTGATTTCGATCAGGTGCTCAGGGAGCAGGTGACACTGGAGAGGAGCTGCCAGAGAGTGTTGTTAGTATCTACAGAGGCCCCGAGGCAGGTGTGGGGATCAGCCTTTCCCTGGAACGGCGGGAGGATCTGCTATCAGAATTGAGCCGGGGTTTGCGGACCAAGGGCCTGGCGCTGCCTGTCTTTGGGAACAAAGATTTATTGGGACATAGCCACACCCATGTGTTTATGTATATTTTTTATGGCTGCTTTTGCACGGCAATGACAGATTTGAGTCATTTGCGATAAGTACCACATGGCCTTCAAAGATGCAAATATTTACTGTCAAGGCCTTTCCGTAAAGAGTTTACGGACCCTAGAACAGAGTAAGCAAGGGGAGAAGGATGGGCGAGGGGCTCAGGAGCACAAAGGCTGGCCCCCTTTTGCCTCAGTTGGCACAGCTCTGGAGGGTCTTACCAGCTCCGATGCCCCATCGGGTGGCCTCTTGGCCCTCCCTGCCCGCTCCCGCTTCGGTCACTCCCCACCCACAGGAGCTACTCCCTGGAGACGCTGCTATAACCCTGCTGTTCGAAGATCTCAGAGTCTCCCCCTCAGTCTACGGCAGCAAGGCACCATGAGACGCATAGTTTATATAGTCTACCATATTCATATTTATATAATAATTCACAATTCACCCTATATACGTAGGATAAACGCTGTGTAATTCATGCATTATGTGACATAATGGAATATAATGCCACATATAATGGAATATAAAAATATTTTTTGTGTAATATGTCACATGACATTATATATTCCATGTTGTGTGTATTGTGTGTGTATACATTTACCACTGGAATGAAAATTTCGCTAAATAACTACCTTTAATATGTGCAGTGCAGTTTGATATTTCCTGTTGTATTGCATTTCATGAAGAAAAACTACAGCTGTATATATATGTATCATATATACCTAATATGTATCATAACCATATAAAATCTATTGTGTGTATTATATAACACATGATAATATATATTAGCATCATATATATCATATATTAATATCATATGTTACATATCTTGTTAGAACAAAAGTTTCGCTAAACAATAACTGCCCTTACTGTGTGCAATGCACTCTGTTACTTTCTATTCACTTTTATTCTATTTCGTAAAGAAAAGCATACACATACGTATGGATTATACAAACCTACATAAAGCGAGCTGCCTTGGGCCACGGCGAAGACTTTGGCTTTTACTGTGGGGTGAGCGGGAGCCACGGGAGGTGCTCTGAGCAGAAGAGAGATGTGAGCTGGCTTAGTTTTAACAGGATCCCCAGACGCACTATGGGGGGGCAAAGGTGGAAGCCGCCAGCCCAGTGAAGAGCAGCTGTGATTGTCCAAGAGGGAGGCGATGGTGGCTGGACCAGGCGGAGACAGTGGAGGTAGACAGAAGAGGGATTCCGGGCATATTAATATATCAAAGATGGAGCAGACAGGATTTACTGAGTGATGGGAGGTGGGGAGTCACTGATGGCTTCAAGGTTTTTGCTCTGTGTATGGACAAGGGACATACTGGTGCTGAGATGGTGAGGCTGTAGCAGAACCAGTGTGAGGAGATATAGACAGCCTTGCCCTTCCCTAGCCCCTGGTCGCCTCAGATTTGGGAGCCCTCTGGCAGGCTTTGGTTATTCTGAATTGCAGCCGGCGGGGGCTGGAAAGACAGTCCTGGCCTCTCTCCTCGCGCTGTGAAACTGACATTCTTTATCTCGCCGGCGCCTCCATCAGGGCACGCTACTGGAGTCCATCTGGGACGTCCTGGAGGAAGGAGGCAACTGGAGGGGGTGGGCTCGGACTTGGGACTCTGGTCTTAGGGCTCCCCTCACCCCTGGAACGGCAGCGCCCAGGCCAGGCTTCCCAGGGGCGCCTCCACCAAGTAAGGGCTGATATGGACCTGGGGGCTGGGGTACCGCGGGCTCTTTCACTTCCAAGATGCCTGCCTCACTCGGAGGCCACATCCTTGTGCCTTGATACTTACTATTTTTTGATAGCCTCTTCCTAGAGTTCAGCCATTCCAGAGAAACCAAAGTCCCTCCCTGAAAGGAATCCTGTCTCTGGTTTGGGGGCAATGTTGGCAGAACCCTTTTGGGAGTGATCTGGCCATGCCACCTTTGTGGGCACGGACGCTGTCCCCCTCTTCCCTCTTGCGACAGTGACCGATCTGCACACACCTCTCTGGCCAGCATGAGCGTTTCCTCAGGGAGATGCCAAGTGCTGAAAGAACCGCGTACGTTACAAACATTTATAGTTAATATAAAAATGCCCCCTAAAAGCTCTGCGAAGTGTCAGAGGAACTGTCAACACTTGCAATTATCAAACTTAAAAATTTTTCAACCCAAACAAGTGCACAGTGGAATTTCATTATTCTTTTAATTTGCATTTTCTTGTTTTACCTTTAGGCTGAGCATCTTTTCGGCCATTTATTGGACGTTTGTTCTGCTTTTGAAAAATGCCTGTTTTCATTGTCTGAAATTAATGTTCGTTTCTGGTGTGTTTTGTCCTCCTGAAGTTTTTTTCATTTTTAAGTAACTGAATCTATGAGTCTTTTTTCTTTCAGACACTTGTTTTTTCTGTCTTTATTTGAGAAGGGCTCCTCAACCCCAAGAATTTATATCTCCAACTCTCCCTTCTTCTAATATTTGTACTGACGTTTTCTTTGTGCTTGGCGTTCACTGAGCTTGTGTTGCATTGTGTTTTGGTTCCTAATGAGTATAAGGTTGGGATCTGCGTTCTTCTGTTTGCAAACGTATGGCTGGCTGACATCTCGAAGTGCATGGAGTGGCCCATCCTTTCCCTCCTCACCTGAGACTGTACAGCAGTGTTCACTATGTTCCCCGGACACAAGTACCTTTTTCTCAATCCTGTTCTGTCAACCGTTTGTCCGTCCTGCACCAACACCAGGTCTTTTGAATGCCAAGAGCTTGAAAATATTTTTTGGTCTCTTCAAGGCAACCTGCCAGTCTCGTTCTTATTTTCAAACTTATCTGAGTTATTCCTGTGCCTTTGCTCCTTGATATGCATTTTTGAAGATTAATAGACTTTACTTTTTGAGCAGTTTTAGGCTTATAGAAAAATGGAGCAGAAAATACAGAGAATTCCCACATATCCCCTCCCCCTATGGGCGCACATAGTTGCCCCTATTACTAACATCTTGCGTTAGTGTGTACATTTGTTACAATTGAGGAGCAAATATTGATATATTACTAAAGTCAGTAGTTTACATTAAGGTTCACTCTTGGTGTTGTATATTCCTCGGGTTTGGACAAATGTATAATGACATGTATCCACCATTATTATTATTTTTTTTAATTATTTATTTTTGGCTGTGTTGTGTCTGTTGCTGCACGCGGGCTTTTCTCTAGTTGCGGCGAGTGGGGTCTACTCTTCGTTGCAGTGCACGGGCTTCTCATTGCGGTGGCTTCTCTTGTTGCGGAGCACGGGCTCTAGGTGTGCAGGCTTCAGTGGTTGTGGCACGTGGGCTCAGTAGTTGTGGCTCGCGGGCTCTAGAGCACAGGCTCACTAGTTGTGGTGCACGGGCTTAGTTGCTCCGTGGCATGTGGGATCTTCCCGGACCAGGGCTCGAACCCGTGTCCCCTGCATTGGCAGGCGGATTCTTAACTACTGTGCCACCAGGGAAGTCCACCTGTCCCCTCCTCTCTTGAGGGCACTGCCCAAAGTCGTGCCCACCAGAAAGAGAGGATAGGCACTCAGCTTCCTGGGAGCAGAGAAGGGCAGACCAGAGTAGAGAGGGGGTCTGGGAACAGAGGGAAGTATCACAGCCCCAGCGTTCCCCCGCTTTCCAGGGGAGCATGAGACCAGGACACCCAACACCAACCAATCACGTGCAGTTACCTCATGTGATCTTGCAGTTTGGGAGCTAAGGTCCTGGGCTTGGTGAGTCACACTCAAAGCGTCGGGTTGGTTCCAGGGCTTCTGTCTCCCTTCCCAAGTGTGACTCAGATGGCAACAACCCCCCGGACGGCAGGTGGATGGGGTCCCCTGCAACGTGGAATACTGCATGCGACTGCGAGTTAGTGCACGGTTCCCACAGGGCGGGTGGGACGCATGCTCCTGGGAGAAGTTCACTTTTGGATCCATAGAGGTTCCAATTCCTAGGAAGGAGATTGCTCTTGTTCTTTCCTGTTCTGTAACATCTGTTCATAAAATGTAATCAACCAGTAGGAAAAGAAGAAAGTTCCACATTTCTAACCAGTTAATAGTACGATTTGCTTTTCATCAAAACCAGATCAGAGTGTGTGCCCATCAATATCAGGCTTGTTCCATCAAGCACGTCTTTGCATGAGAACACACCCAAATCTAATCACCAGTCTTCATTTTATTCTGTAAAATACAGAGAAGAGAAAACTTGACACCCAGGTCACCACCAGCCCAGGTTCAGAGACAGGGCTTCCCCTGATCTTGGAAGTGTCTGTGGGACCCTTGAGGGGGGCAGCAGGCCTCAGTGCGGTGCAGTGGCCCTCCGGTGATTTCCACCTGGTTGTGACTTCCAGCAACCAGGAGCTGAGCCTCTTTTCCACCCCCATGCCTGCCTGCATTTGGAGTCGGCCACTCTTGTGAGACACGCAGGAGACTTCCCATCACACACATGTGGGCATCTGGGACCTGGAGCGGGGGAGGGGCTCAGAGGAGGGCAGAACACAGGAGGGGCTGCCCCTGACGTCACTCCTGGAACTGTGGGAAGGGACTTTGAAAGCCCCAGCCCCTCTCTGTGTGGATGAGAAGTTCTTGTGCATACCCTTCACCTGGTGGCAGGGAGACTGGGCCCAGAGAGGGCAGGACCCTTGTTTGAGGTCACACAGTGGGAAGCTGGAACGCAGCTAAGTTAATGGCACAGACGCCCTGTCCGGTAGCAGACAAGCCCCTCCACGGAGGGCAGAGCTCCCGGGAAAGAAGGAGAGAGAAAAGGGTCTCTGTGACCCCCAGATCAGAAAGGGAAGCCGCCGGCGGGGCCAGGACCTACCTAGGGTTTTCTAGGTGTATGTCCTGCAGTCTTCAGCCTCTGACTTTTCCGGGTTCATGGGGATGACCATGAACTTCCCCCGGGTTTGGCAGCACCTCTGCGTGAGGCGGTGGAAAGGGTAGAAGTCTCTGCAGCAGCTCCACTTCCGGTGCTTGGGGTCCAGCGCCACAGTGCCACAGAGCCGCCACGGCTCCTTTCTCACCACCAGCACCTCACCTGGGGGCCAGACACGGCTCAGCGGGAGGGCCTGGGCGGAGGGCCTCTGCCTGAGCCCTGCTCCCGTCCCTTATCCCCCTCGCATCCGTTCATTTTGTTTTTTTTCAGCTTGCAGGATCTTAGTTCCCCGACCAGGGATTGAACCCGGGACCTTGGCAGTGAAAGCGCGGAGTCCTAACCACCGGACTGCCAAGGAATTCCCTTTTCCCTTGTCTTTTGGGGTTTTTTTTTTCTTAAATACCTTTATGAAGACAGAATTCACATATCATATAATTCACCCATTTAAAGCATATAATTCAGTGGGTTTTAGTATATTTACAGGGTTGTGCAATAAGCACCACAATCAATTTTGGAACATGTCCATCACCCTAAAAGGAAACCCCGTGTCCATTAGCACTTGCTCCCCATTTCCTCCGACCTCCCCACACCCCTCAGCCCTGGGCAGCCACCCGTCTACTTACTGTCTCTATAGATTTGCCTATTCCGGACACTGACCTCCCCATTTTCCATTTCCACCAGCAGTGTATAAGAGTTCTCATTTCCCCACGTCCTTGCCAACCCGTGTTATCTGACTCTCTGATTACCCCATTCCCTAGTGAGTGGGAAGTCGTATCTCCTTGTGGTTCTGATTTGCATTTCCCTGCATCCATTCATCCTTTACCCAGCGCTGATGTCCAACGTCCCATTTGCCTCTGTCCCCAGAGCAGTCGTGACCCCTCTCCTCTGGCTGCCTATTTCTCATCCGCCTTCCTCCTGGCCCAGGGGCGTGGGTTCTGTGCTGAGCTCTCCAGCCCTCAGTGGTCTCCTGCCCTTGTGCGCAGGGTTACCAATCGCTCACCTTGGGCGCCCCAGTCACAACCAAAGAAGTACACTTACCTGGTTCTAGGGCTGCAACTAATGTCGCTGAAGTTGCTTAGGCAAGTAGAGAAGAGAAGACGCGCCCGGTCAGGGTTTCAGCCCCGTTCTCCCCCTCACCTCAGGCAGTTAACTTCACCCCTCTGAGCCACACTTTTCCCATCTCTAAAATGGGATTGTCTGCTTCATGGGGGTGTCACCCAGATTGAAAGTGGCTGTCAGGTAGTGGGGTTGAAATAAGGGATAATAGAAATGCTTCGCCAGCTGGGCCTGTGGTAGGATGGGACTCTTTATTTATTTATTTATTTTTGGCCGCGCCGCGTGGCTTGCGGGATCTTAATTCCCCAACCAGGAATCGAACCCCGACCCTCACATTTCTCTTCCCTCCCGGGAAGCCCTCCCTACCCCCCTGCACCCATATTCAGCACAAGGGGCTGGCATGGGAGATCCACACAGACGACCCCAGAACCCGGGGGTGGGAAGTGGGTCAGAATTCCACACTCAGGTTGGCATTTCAGCTGATCAGGAGCACGGAGGTGGAAGTTGAGCCCCTCGCTGCTGCCCAGCCACCCCAAAGGGGTCAGACCCATGCTCACCTTTAGAGGGGTGGGGCCGTCCGTGCAGGAATGGGAACCGCAGGAGGAAGAGAGCTGCAGGGGAGACAGATGTGAGGGTGGGGGAGCTGGGCCGGAGGAGGAGGATGGTGGGGAGAGGCCTGTACCTGAGAAGATAAGGAGCCCAGATCCCCTGCTGACACTGGTCCTGGGCCCTGGCCTGCGTCTGGAGGCCCCTGGTTGGCACACGTTACGGAGGCCAACAGCACCTGGGGAAGACAGCTTCTGTCTTCTGCCCTCTGCCCTGCAAAGTCAATCACCAATGAGCTCCAGATGCAAGTAACTCCCTTGGTAATAAAGAATATATGTAGACGTTACCACAATTCCTAACACAACCCTTCAAAGTCATTCGTAAATTCCTAAAGGATGGGTGTATATTTGTGATGCTGATGGGATGACTCAGACCGAGCCAGTCACCAGAAAGACCTAGATGTAAGGTGTAGATATAGAGGGTTGTGATTTTGTTTTTATTTTATTGAAGTATAGCTAATTTACAATGTTGTGTGTGTTTCAGGTGTACAGCAAAGTGATTCAGTTATATATATATATATATATATATTTTCAGATTCTTTTCCATTATAGGTTATTACAAGATATTGAGTATAGTTCCCTGTGCTATACAGTAGGTCCTTGTTGTTTACCTATTTTATATATATTAGTGTGTACGTGTGAATCCCAAACTCCTAATTTATCTCTGCCCCCTGCCCCCAGAGGGTTGTGATTTTATTTTATTTTATTTAAATAAATAAATGTATTAGTTGCAGTGTGTGGGGTTTTTAGTTGCAGCATATGGACTTCTTAGTTGCAGCATACATGCGGGATCTAGTTCCCCGACCAGGGATCGAACCCGGGCCCCCCTGTATTGGGAGTGCAGAGCCCTAGCCACTGGACCACCAGGGAAGTCCCAGGTTGTGATTTTAAACTAGCTATATTGGGAGCTCTGGAGATTGAGTTCAGTCACTTGGCCGAAGAGTTCATCACTCTTGATGAAACTGAGTGCTTCCTGGGTGGCAACCTGAGTCCTGTTCTGATTGCTGTTCTGATACAGGGAGAGAGCAAAGGAAGCTCTGTGTTCCCTCCTAGACCTCACCCTCTGTACATCTTTTATAATAAAACTGTAATTGTAAGTATAACGTTTTCAGGGGGTTCTGTGAGTCATTCTAGCCAGTTATTGAATCTGAGAGAATTGTGAGAGCCCTGAATTTGCAGCCAGTGAGTCAGAAGTGAACATGGCCTGGGAAGCCCACTTGTGGCTGATGTCTGGAGTGTGGGCAGTCTCGCGGGACTGAGCCCTTACCTTGTGGGGTGTGCACTAACTCTGGGTGATTACCATCAGAACCGTATTGCAGTACACCCAGTAGGTGTTGACCAGTTGGGGGTGAAATAGAGCAGTACCTAAACCAATTTCTCATTACCAAGTTACCTTTTCTTTTTAAACTGTTGCAAGACATACATAACATAAAATTCATAATTTTAACCATTTTTAAGTGTACAATTCAGTGGCATTAAGTCCATTAAGTGTATGCACAATGTTGTGCAACCATCACCATCTATTTCCAGACCTCTTTCATCATTCCAGACAGAAACTCTTTGACTCTTAAATAACCAAGTTAGCTGCAAATAGGGACCCTTATTCCCCTCTTCAGAAAGTAATTACAGGGATAATAAATTACTGCTATTCTTTGACTCTTTGAAGGGAAGGAACAAGGGGTTCTTCCGGAGGGAAGTGAGACAGAAAAGGAAGGAAGTCTTTGCAGGGTATGTTAGTGAACAGGTTACTTCTGTAAGTACCTGGGGCTCAGTCTTGCAGGGACCCTCCAAGAGACAGTGAATAAGGTACCCCAGAGTTTGCCCCCTCACCCCTCCAGGTTTCCCATGAGTTTTGAGTTTTAAGCTTAGGAGATGGAAACATCACGCACCAAACAGTGGCCCCACTTCTACTTGACCTGGAAGGCAACATCAGGACGCCTTGGTGATTGGAAGGAAAGGACCTTCCCAAACAGCCATGCTAGGCAGAGGGGTGTCCTCAGGGACCATGGGCTAAATCTTTGTGCATTCCATCCTTAGCTTCTTGAGAATAATTCCTGGAAATGACGCCGCTGGATCTGATCATGCATATGTTTTGAATTTTCCTCTTTGATTTAACAAACAAGTCACCAGTGTTCATAGGAGAAAATTTAAAAATCATAGACCACCACCAAACCCATCTCACAGAAATAATTGGCTCCTACGTTTTGGAGTATTTTCCATACATACTATTTATTTGTTTGTTTGTTTGTTTGTTATATTTCAGTTTTCCCCAATATTTTATTTGGAAAAATTTTCAAACCTACTGAACAATGGAAAGAAATACACAATCAACACCCAAGTGCCCTTACTGGATCCATCCCTTGTTCACACTGTGTCCTGTTTATGTCCTTCAAATATCTGGGTCTACATCTATACCCATGTTTATGTCTTCTATCATGCTACTATAACCAAATACCACAGGCTGGGTGGCTTAGACGACAGATATATATTTTCTCACATTCTGGAGACTGGGAAGTCCAAGATCAAGGTGCTGGCAGATTCAGTTCCTGACGAGGACCCTTTTCCTGGCTTGCAGACGGCCGCCTTCTCACTGTGTCCTCACAAGGCAAAGAGAGAGAGCAAGCCCTGGTGTCTCTTCCTCTTCTTATAAGGACACTAATCCCATCATGGGGTCCCTGTCCCCAAGACCTCATCTAAACCTAATTACCTCCCAAAGACCCCACTTTCAAACACCATCACATTGGGGGTAAGGGCTTCAACATATGGATTTGGGGGGCACACAAACATTTTAGTCCATAACAGTTTACATCTATATCTTTGTCTCTATATATACACAGATTTTCTTGCTGAATCATTTGAAAGTAATTTGCAGATGCCATGGCACTTTGTCCTTAAATTTTTTTTTTTTTTTTTTTTTTTTTGGCCATGCTGTGTGGCTTGCGGGATCTTAGTTCCCCGACCAGGGATCGAACCTGAGCCCTCGGCAGTGAAAACGTCAAGTCCTAACCACGGGACTGCCAGGGAATTCCCCATCCTTAAAAACTGAAGCAAGTGTCTTCTAAGAATAAGGACCTTCTCCCACATAATCCACAAACCACTATACACTAAGAAAATGATTAATAATTTCATAATGTCATTTAAGAAACTGCTTCTTTTCAAATTTCTCCAACAATGTCCAAATGTCTTTTGTAGATTTTTTTTTCCCCTCCAATCCAGGATCCAATCATGATCCACAAATTATATTTTATAGTCACATCTCTTTGATCTTTAAAAATCTAAGACAGTTCCTTAGCTCTTTTGGATTTTTATGACTTTGGGTTTTTGGAACTTCCAGCTCAGTTGCCCTGTAGCAAATGACCCACACTCTGGACCATAATTAGATTGAGAGTGAACATTTTCAGCAGGAAAATGATGTGTGTGGTGCTGTGTCTTTCCCTTGGCAACTCCATCAGGACACGATGTCGGTGTGTCCCGTTTCTGATGATGCTGAGTTTGATCACTTGGTTCAGGTGATGATCACCAGGTCTGCCACCGGAAAAGTGCCCTTTGCCCTTTTGTAATTGGTCAGTAGTTTATTTATTCATTGATTGATTGATTCATTCATTCATTTATGTTTTTAGCAAATATTCCATGAATATCATCTCTGTGCCCAGTCCTGTGCTAGGCAGGGCTGTGCTGGGGACACAGTGGTGACCAAGACACTCTGGATCCTGCCTTCTCGGGACTCCCAGGTCATGAGGGAGACAGTCCATCCACAGGTAGTGACGACCCGGAGTGCGTGGACCTGGGATGCGGGAACCTGCATAAATCGTGATGGACCCAGCCTGGGGGGTCACGAAGGACTCTCAACAGGAGGAGGCATCTGAAAATTCAGGGTGGGTGTGGAGAGGAGTGAGTGTTGCAGGCAGAGGGAATAGCATATGCAAAGGCCCAGGGGTGGGAGAGAGCAGAGGGGTCTGGGCACTGAATGAACAGGTGGAAACTGCCAGAGCATCAGCCATGGGGTAGATCCCATTGGGCCTTGTGGCCATTTTAAGGAGTCAGGACTTTTTCTGTGAGCAACTAGAGACCACTGCAGTAGGGTTTTCATCAGGAGAGGGCTGTGGCTTCGGTGCATTTTTATTTTCTGGGGCCATCACTCCGTGGGGAGCGTGGATGGAGAGGACGGGGCTGAACAAGTGCAGGCTGGGGAGCTGCAGGGGGCGCCGAGGGGCAGAGATTGGGATTCATCAGATCCGGTGACTAATCAGGTGAGGGGGCAAGGATCCAAGATAACAGTGCTCAGGTCCCACGAGTATTGTGTCTGTGCGTGTGCACGTGTGTAATTACACTAAATGTTTATTTTTATTCTCAGTTTAAAGAACAAAACATTCTCTAAGGCTTATCATCAAAAGCAGCAATTCCCAGCCCCACGCTACCCACCCTGTACCCTTTCTCCTGCCACAAACTCTTTCAGTCCTTTTTCTCTGTTTCTAAGTAGGTGCTTATCCTGCCTTTTCTCGGATTTTTTTGTCAAAGCAGCTTTAAGTGAGGTATAAGCTTTAAGCGAGAGGTGTAAGTGACACACAATACAATGCACGTATATAAAGTGTATCATTTGTTGGTTTAAATTTTTTTTAATTTTATTCAAGTGCAGTTGATTTACAATATGTAAATATCTATTTTTTCTATATATAAAATACCTCTTTTATGTACAGTAGTGTGTATTATTTGATTTTTTTTTTTTTTTTAAAGAAGGAGACTGGGATTGTCGGACTTTTAAATTTTATTTATTTATTTATTTATTTATTTATGGCTGTGTTGGGTCTTCGTTTCTGTGCGAGGGCTTTCTCCAGTTGCGGCAAGCGGGGGCCACTCTCCATCGCGGTGCGCGGGCCTCTCACTATCGCGGCCTCTCTTGTTGCGGAGCACAGGCTCCAGACGCGCAGGCTCAGTAGTTGTGGCACACGGGACTAGTTGCTCCGCGGCATGTGGGATCTTCCCAGACCAGGACTCGAACCCGTGTCCCCTGCATTGGCAGGCAGACTCTCAACCACTGCGCCACCAGGGAAGCCCCTTATTTGATGTTTTGGCATACGTATGCACCCGTGAAACCACCACCACATTGAAGATAGTAGACACATCTCATCACTCCCGAGTCTCCTCAAGCCCCTCCCCCTGCCCCCTGCCCCCTCCCCTCTCCCCTTCCCCTGCCCCCTCCCCTCTCCCCTCCCCCAAGCAACCACTGAGCAGCCTCCTCTGGCTGCAGATCACAAACGTCAGGTTGCACTCATAGAAAACAAACTATGGTTACCAAAGGGGAAAGGGGGGGAGGGATAAATTTGGAGTTTGGGATTAACAGATACCCACTACTATATATAAAATAGATAAACAGCAAGGTCCTACTGTATAGCACAGGGAACTGTATTCAATATCTTGTAATAACCTATAATGGAAAAGAATCTGAAAAAGATACGTATGTATAACTGAATCACTTTGCTGTACACCTGAAACTATCACAACATTGTAAATCAACTATACTTCAATTTAAAAAATTTAAAATGTCAAGTTACAGGGCCCATGGAGGAAGCAGGATCCTTCGTCCACAGTTGTTTTTCTTTGGCTTCTTGCAGTGAGAGTAGCTCAGGGGGTGGCAGGAGACGAGGCTGCGGCTGAGGGTGCCCCTTGTGTGGAGTTCCGCAGTTTTGTTTTTTGTTTTTTAATTGGTGTAAAATTCACATAACATAGAATTAGCCATTTTATAGTGAATAATTAAGTGGCATTTGTACATTCACCACATTGTACAACCATCACCTCTATCTAATTCCAAAACGTTTTCATGACCCCCAAAATAAGAGTTGGTACCCATTAAGTGGCTACTCCCCATCCCCTCCCCCTCCAACTCCTGGCCACCAGCAATCTGATTTCTATCTCTATGGATTTGCCTGTTCTGGACATTTCTTATCAACGGAATCATACAATATGTGAACTTTTGTGTCTGGCTTCTTTCAACTTAACATCATGTTTTCGAGGTTCATCCATGTTGCAGCAGGTATTAGTACTCCATTTCTTTTTATGGCTGGATAATATCCATTGTATGGATAGACCACAGTTTGTTTTTCTGTACATCTGTCAATGAACATTTGGGTTGTTTCTCCTTTTGGCTGTTGTGAATAGTGCTGTGTGAAAATGGATGTAACTGGCAGTCATTTCTAGGCTTAGAGAATCTGTCTGGAGGGCAGTGGAGCATCTTGGAGGAGGGTGTGGGCTCTGACACTGAAATTCCTGGACTCAAGCCCTAGATCCACCTCATACTATTTGGATGAGCTGGAGTTCACCGTATGTCTTTGTGCTTGACAACAGAACTTCCTTTGTGGGATTATTACGACATCGAAACAGTTAATACATGTAAAACACTTAGGGAGGTGCCTAGCGCAGAGGAAATACTAGCAAAGCACTGAATTTTGTCATCATCAGTGAACACTCTGCAATGCCAGCAACAGAAACCATCCTGGGCCAACGGAAGCAGAAAAAGAATATATTGGAAGGATATATTGGAGACCAAGGCTAGGAAAATCAGCAGGAATCTTGGAGGTCTATAGTTCAGGACACCAATGTTGTCACTAAGAGACCCAAAATGTGTAATGGCACCTAGAACAGGGGTTTATTTTTTGCTTGTATAGCAGTTCTTGCAGGGGAGTCATGTGGCAGGACAGCCCTCTTCCTCTGCTCAGTCATTCAAGGACCCAGGCTGATGCAGTCCCACCATCTTCAGCTTGTGCCTTTCAAGGTCACCCTGGGGGTCATGTCCACTCCAGCCAGAGGTCAGTAAAGAGCATGAAGGAGGAGAGCACAGGTTTTATGGACCAGGACTGGAAGTGGCACTCTATTCACTTCACCTCAATTCCCCTTGCCGGGACTTAATGCCCTGGCCACACCTAACCCCAAGGGCACTGGGAAATGTAGTCCCTGGCTGGGCCAACACTTGGCAGCAAGGCGTCTACCCCAGGTTGCCATGAGCACGAGACACTGGTGGACTCCTGAGGTCAGAGGACTGCTAGCACCGTGGGTACCACCCCACATCCTCCCTTCACCTGCCATCCTCCCTCCTGCATGACTCCTAGGCACTCCTGGCATCCTTGATACCTTGCTCAAGATTTCAGGTCCAGGGACTTCCCTGGTGGCACAGTGGTTAAGAAGCCGCCTGCCAATGCAGGGGACACGGGTTCGAGCCCTGGTCCAGGAAGATCCTGCAGGCCGTGGAGCAACTAAGCCCTTGTGCCACAACTACTGAGCCTGTGCTCTAGAGCCCATGTGCCACAACTACTGAAGCCCACGCGCCTAGAGCCTGTGCTCCACAACAAGAGAAGCCACCACAATGAGAGCTTGAGCATTTGCACAGCAGCATTTGCCAATTTCAGAGGGAGAGACTCTACTTTTTTCTTGTTTGTTTGTTTAAACAGCTTTATTGAGGTATAATCTACATGCCATAAAATTCACCTGTCTTGAGTGGACAGTTTATTTTTAGTAAATTTACGTAGTCGTGCAACTGTTACCACAGTCATTTTAGAACATTTCCATCACTGAAAAGATCCCTCAAGTCCATTAGCAGTCACTCCCCATTCTCCCCTCCCCCAGCCCCTGGCAAACACTAATCTGCTTTCTGTCTCTATGAATTTACCTATTCTGGACATTTCATATAAAAGAATCATACACTACATGGCCTTCTGTGTCTGGCTTCCTTCACTGCGCATAATGTTTTCAAGATTCATCCCTGTCGTAACATGTATCAGTACTTTATTCCTTTTTATGTATTAATAATACTCCACTGTATAAATATACCAGATTTTGTTATCCATTCACAAATTGATGGACTTTGGGGTTGTTTCCACTTTTTGGCTGTTGTGAATAACGCTGATGTGGACATGTGTGCAACTGGCTGTTGTTTTGAATACAGTTATTCTAGTGGGTGTGAAATGGAATCCCACTGTGGTTTTGATTGGTATTTCTCTGCTGACTTTTTTTTTTTTTTTGGCTGCGCCATGTGGCTTGTGGGGATCTTAGTTCCCCGACCAAGGATTGAACCGGGGCCCCCTGCAGTGGAAGCACCGAGTCCTAACTACTGGACTGCCAGGGAATTCCCAGCTATTGTTGAGTTTTAAGAGCTCTTTATATGTTCTGGAACAAGTCCTTTATCAGATATACGATTTGCAAATATTTTCTCCTAGTCTGTGGCTTGCCTTCTCACTTTCTTAATCTTATAAAATTCCTTTTTATTTAACAACTTTTTTTGAGGTATGACTTACATGCAATAAACTGTACTTATTTTAAGGGTTCACTTTGATGGGTTTTATCACAGGTATTTGCCATGAAACCACCACCATAGTTAAAAATATTTCCTTCACCCCCCAAATTTCCTTGTGTTCCTTTGCAGTCCATCTCTCCATCTATACCTGACCTCAGGGAAGCACTGACCTGATTTCTATCACTGTGCATTCATCAAACTCCTTTTTTTTCCAAATGGCCAAAAAATATAATTGTTATTCTTTTTGAACTAATTTTTTACTTTTAATTGTGAAATATTGCAGACATAGAGAAAATACTATAACACCCATGTACCTACCACTTAGAATTAATAGATATTAACATTTTGCCCTATTTGCTTTGAGTTTTTTTCCCTTTTCTAGGGACTAAAGCTAAAAAGCCTCACCCCGTTCTCACTCGTTCCTCCTTCATCTGTCCTGAAGTTGCTGAGTATTATTCCATGTGAGACTTTATACTTTTCCTGAATATATATGTGTGTCCATAATGCACGTTCTTGTTTTTATCACGCTGTTTGTATCTTTTGGACCTTGTATTTCTTCTCGTTATGTTTGAGAGATTTTTCTGTGTTGAAATACATAAAGCTCATTCGTTCTTTTAATTTTTTTCCTTTGCAAATCATGAGATTTATTAGTAGTGAAATATTTCAGAAGTGTTGGTAAATTGGCAAAAGCATGCCTGGGGATATAAGACACTGCTAGGGAAGCAAACATGAGTAATTTCACCATTTTTGCTTTGTTTTGTTTTAACTACTGTGCTTGGCAAGCATAGCTTCATTTGTAGATTGTGACATAAAATCCTCCTCAATTTCAGGCTGAGATTCCCTTTTGAGCCTTTACCTTTAAGAAACTGTCTAGATTTATGGAGGTAATTGACATATGGAATTTGAATATTTTTTAAAATTGTGGTTAAAATCATATAATAAAATTATATTATAAAAGACTCTCTTAACTGCTCATCAAATTTTGTTTTTTAAACAAAAAGGATTGTGAGGAATTCCCTGGCCGTCCATTGGTTTAGACTCCGCGCTTCCACTGCAGGGGGCATGGGTTCGATCCCTGGTTGGGGAACTAAGATCCCGCAGGCCCTGCAGTGCAGCCAAAAAATATATATAAATTTTAAAATATTTAAAAATTAAAAAAAAAAGAAAGGAATGTTCTGTCATCGTGTCTTTGAGTCCCTTTAACACAGGCCATAGTCGTGCCCGTCCCCCTCCCATTTTGAGTGGGGGCCTGGACTTTCTCAGTCCTGGATTCTGAATCCATTTTGCCTTCTAACAGACCCTCAGGGAGAACAGAGAGTTCAAGGTTCCATCACGACCCTGCTTCCTGCACCCAGGCAGGAGCCTGGGGGACATCATAAGACTGGGGTTCCTTTTGGGAGGGGCCAGTGTAATTTCCCAACAGGAAGAGGGTTAAATAGGCAGTCAAGGCACCTTGAAGTTAGATGTCTCAGGCTCATCTGACAGGTGGCCAAGGCCAAGTCTGGCTGCCCACAGGCAACAGGGAGGAAACAGACAAACCAAGGTCATGGCACTGGACAGTGGCATTTCTCTGGGCCTCACCAGATGCTGCAAGTGAAACTCACTTGGAAGAGATCAGGAAGGTGGCCGGACAACTCTCGTTCATTTGGGTCATGAAAACTTTTTTTTTTTTTTTTGGCTGCGTTGGGTCTTTGTTGCTGTGCGCAGGCTTTCTCTAGTTGCGGCGAGCAGGGGGTATTCTTTGTTGCAGTGCACAGGCTTCTCATTGTGGTGGCTTCTTTTGTTGCAGAGCATGGGCTCTAGGGTGCAGGCTCAGTAGTTGTGGCGCTCGGGCTTAGTTCCTGCACAGCATGTGGGATCTTCCCGGACCAGGGCTCGAACCCATGTCCCCTGTGTTGGCAGGTGGATGCTTAACCACTGCGCCACCAGGAAAGCCCTGGGTTATGAAAACTTTTAACTGGATTACAATATACCTAAAGCAAAGTGTACACATCCTAAGTGTATAGTCTGATAAACTCACAGAAAGAACAGGAAACAGAATATAACCAGCCCCCCAGAAACCCTACCATGCCCCCCTTCCAGTCACTATGCCCCCCAAGGGTAACCACCATCCTGACTTGTAACACCGTGGACTGAATTTGCCTCTTTGGGGACTTTATATAAATGGAATCACACAGCACGTATGCTTGTGTGGCCTCTTTCACTCAACATTCTCTGTGAGATTTATTCAGCTTTTTGTATGTCGTTGTGGTTCATTTGTTCTCATTGCTGTTGAGTGTTTCACTGTGTGCATTCTTTTTTACCAGTCCTTCTATGGGTGGGCATTTGGGTGGTCTAGAATCTTTTATTCATAGCACTGAGGTGAACATGCAGGGACATGTCTTTCAGAGAACATGTGACAGGTTTCTGTGGGTGTCCACCCAGGAGCGGAATTGCTGGCTCATAGAGCATTGAATGCTAAATTTAGGAGTCGCTGCCAACCAGCTGCCAGAGTGGGTGTCCTCAATTACCTCCTCCGAGTCTGAGTGTGATACATCTTTGGCAGCACTTAGGATGTGTGGGTTTTTCATTTCGGCCATTCTGGTGTGTGTGTAGTGCTTTCTCTTTGTGATTTTAATTAATATTTTTCTGACCTGTAATGGAGGTCAGCATCTTTTCACATGTCTAGTGGCCATTTAGATTTTATCCTCTCAGGTGATTCAAGTCCTTCTCTATTGGCTGGTCTGCCAATAGAAGTGGTTAACCTCTTAGTGGTTGGGATTCCAGGCTTTTGATGCTGTGGCCGGGGTTCAATCCCTGGTGTGGGAATTGAGATCCCACAAGCCGTGCTGTGCAGCCCCCCCAAAAAATAGTCCTCCTATTCCTTTGAGGAATAGGAGAACTAAAGCTGGAGGTGGAAAGATGGACTTCTGTCTTGCAATTTACCCCCTTCTATGTAGTCTAAATGATCCCCCCCATGTGCATGTTATTCTTCTAACTTAAAGGAAGAAAACCTAATTAGGTCAGCCTGGTTGTTTGGAGGATGGTTGGAAGGGGTCAAGTATAAATGTTTTCAGAAATTCATCCCTTAATGAGCCCAAGGAACCTTATTTTTCCCATCAATTCATGTATCAGTGGATGAATATTAATTATTACTGCAGTGAATCAGGTTTCAACATCAACTCTAGGCTTATGTTGCATTTACAAGTGATCACAATGCTGATAATCCTTGTTCACATGAGTAAGTGATTAGATAAGGAAGGAGTTGGCGTTAGAGCAGGCGCTCCAGCCCTGAGCTCCGTCCAAAGCCCCAAACCCCACAGTGAACACACGTCAGGACAGAGCGCAGCACCTTCGGCTCCACCTTCGGGGGGAGGGAAGGAGCCTGGCAGGTGGGTTGTGGGAGGGGCAGAAGGAGCAAGCTTTACACCCGCCCTGGACTTTTGACCGCTCCCACCCCTTCCCAGAGATTGCGGCCCCCACTCTGGACCTCTCCTCCAGGGCAGCAATTCTCATCCCCAGCCGATCACCAGAATCTTCTGGACGTTTTCAAAAGATGCCCTCAGGGCCACCCCTGGCCAGATAACTAACTGGGCATTCCGCGTGCGAGGCCCGGCGCGGGTCTTGGTTAAGGGGCCCATTCCCCGCTGGCGCCCGCTATTCTGGCTGCTGTGTCGCCATTGCTCCGACCCGGACACCGAGGCGTCGAGGGGCGGGGCTTGCATTCCCCAGCAAAGATCCCTGACCCCTGTCTTCCCCCGCAGTGTACCACTGGGCCGAGATGCGAGCCAAGATGCGCCTCATGGGCTTCAACGCTGAAGCCGTCAAGCCGCTGAACGAGGATGCGGCCGCCGAGCTGGGCGCCGAGCTGCTGGGCGAGGCCACCGTCTTCGTCGTGACCTGCAGCTGCCTGGTGCTGGAGTACTGGCGCCACCAGGCGTATCAGCGTCGCAAGGAGGGGGAGCAGCGCGCCGCCTGGGTCACGATGCGGGATGAGGTGGACCGCCTGGCGCTGGCGCTGGAGGCCCTGCAGGCGCAGGTGCAGGCGGCGCCGCCGCGGGGCGCCCTGGAGGAGCTGCAGGCGCAGATGCAAGAGGTGCGCGCCCAGCTCTGCGCCCCGGACCCGCCGCCCGCGCCCCAGGCAGAGCCCACGCCCGAGGAGTAGGAGGCCGCAGGGCCCTGGTCTCAGACGTGACTGATGCTTGGGCTGCCATGTCAGTGCCCACTGTCCCTTCCTGAACCGGCCCAGCTAATACCACCAGGTCCCTTTAGGGGCAGAAGGGATCCTGGACTGGGGCTGATCCAACCAGGCTTCTGGTCACCTCTCTACTCACCTGTCCAGTGAGGGGTACCTTCCACTGGGACACCCCCATCCACCGGTGGAACGTTCCAGCCCGACCCCCACCCCCGCTTCCCCCCCCCCCCACCGCATCCACTGGTTTAGCACTTTGGAATGGAAAAGCAGTGTCTTCCACTGGACCCCGCCCACCCACCAATAGGAGGGCCAGCAGGGCACATGGACCATCTAATTTTGTCACTCACACCTCCAACTTACCTGAGAAGTGGTCCTTTCCCTGGGACCCTCATCCATTACACCAGGACACCTCTTCCCACTTCTTCACTGGTACCGACATTGTAGTGAAAATATAGAAACCTCTGATGGACTTCCCCACCCCTTGACCTTCCATCTACCTCACTCTTTCGGGGGGGGCAGGGAGTAGGATGGATCTTGGTGTGCATTAGCTCCAGTGAGTCACCCTGTGGCTCCTCTCGTCCACCACTGGTGTGACTGGGGTCCTCCCCTCTTTAAGTGGATCATTCCAACAGATCCTCTCTCCACCCTTTCCTCCATCCAGATCTCCTCTTCAGAGTACTCAGGGATTCCCCCTTACTTCTTGCCTTTGAACTGGACACCCAGTGTCCACCCCAGTCCTTCACGCAAAGGCTTCCTCCAGTGGGACCACCTGCCCCCTCAGCCCTGAAGTTCACCACCTCCAACCAAATGGAATAATTCCACCAGGTAGTGTTAAGTGTTACCTACCTCGCCTACCTGCTGCCAACCCATTGAACCATTAAAGGGGATGTGTTATGAGCTCTGTTATGTCTGAATTCTATTTTTTTTAGACTGTAAATGTTGTATAATTTAAGGAGCTCTGGGGGAACGTCATTTTGAGAATGTGTCTGAGAACCAGGATGTACATCTGCAAAATGGGTGGCAGGCTCACTAAAATTAGAAGCTGGGAGGGTTCTGGTGGGAAGGGGCCAGTGTCATCTTTTGAACCCTTTCCCAGATGGGGAAACTGAGGCCCAGGGGAAGCAAAGGGTCTTGTCCAAGGGCACACGGTCAATGAGGGACTGCCCCTGGCTTTCTCTAGGGTGGTGAAGTGGTTGGGGCAGCGTGGGAAGGAGTGAGGAAGCTGCCTGGTGAGGGGCACAGAGAGGAAGGGAGGCAGGAAGGCCGAGAGGGGCCAGAGGCCACCCTAGCTGCAGGAGTCTGAGGGCAGGTTCGGGTGGGAAGAAGGAAGGTGAGGGGAAGGCAGATTACTGGCGGAGGGAGGGACACGCCCCCATCCTCGTGAGAGCAGCCCTTCAAATCACTCCAGAAATCTTAGCATTTATAAAAACTGGCAGATTTATTCCACAGGGGCCCATTTTCAAGAAGCTAAAGGTGAAGGTGGGAGAGGGGAGGTTTCCTCCCCTTTTCCTTTCCCCCTCATCTTTTTTTCCCCAGGGGGTAAAAATGGCCTGGACCCCAAAACCTACCGAAATAAAAAACCAAAAAACTGAGGTTCCAAAAAGTTACAGCATCTTAATTCCTCATAGAAAAGGGAAAGGAGCCAGAGGGAAGGGAGGTCCCTGGGGTGGGGGGAGGTGCCCCCAGCCTGATGGGACAACCCCCCTTAAATAGCTGTCCCAAGTGGGACAAGCCAGGGGCACAGCATTTAAAAACTCCCCACATCCCATTTTATCAAAACCAAAGAGAAAAAACATTTCCTCCCCCCCAAACCTAAATATATATATATACTTTTTTTTCTTAAAAAACAAAACTTCAAAGGCATTAAGCGTTAAAGTGAATCTAGAACAAGGGAATGTGAAATTCCCTCCTTCCTTCCCCCTTACTGTGGGGTTAATTGGTACATCCCCAGCAGAGGAACCAGCCCCAAGGGGATGGCATAGGGGAAGGACCAAAGGGAGCAAAGGGTGGGGGCCTCCCCAGCCAATCAGCAGCCAGTATGGGTGTGGGCATGGTGCCAGGGAAGCCACACCCCCTTGGAATTTTCCAAGTGAGATAGGGAGTGGGGAAGACGCATTCCTGTGTAGTCTTCAGCCAATTCCAAGTCAAGTCGAGGCAGGGAAAGCAGGGTGACAGGCGGAGGGCGTGTGCGGAAAGGAGAAACTGGATCTTCTGGGGCCCTGTGGTCAGGGGGAACCCCGCTTCCTCAGCTCCTGGACAAAGGCTGGAAGGAAACTGGGCAGAGGTCAGGGGCAGAGCTTCTTCCCCCTTCCCTTCCAAAACAGGGCTTTCCAAGGGACATGATGCCTCCAAAATAAATAAATGTTTAAAATAAAAAACAACCTCACCTTCAATTATTTCCTCTTTCACTTTCTGCAGTTCCTTCCTCACCTCTTCCAGAAGCTCCTGAAAATAATGGGGTATCAATCAGGAAGGGTACTTGGACTTGCAAAAGCGAATCCCCCCTTTCTTAATGACTGAGGGGCCAGAGGAAGGAGGTTCAAGACCCCTATTACACACACATCATGACATCACTGGCAAGGCCACAAAGTGAGAATTCTAGGGGAGAATTCTGGATCCTTGGAGCCAGAAGGAAAGTACTGGAGAACATCCAGTACCAAGGCTGGCAAATACATTCCAGTCTCCTGCCACCTCCAATTGGTGATAAATGTCTGGGGTCACTGTACTGAAAAGGATTCTGGGTACTCAACAGGAGTGAGTCCAGTGATAAGATTAGTAAGGTCTGTCATGGGCATTGGATAAGGTGGTTATGGTGTCTGTGTCATCCCTGACATGATCCAATCTCTCCATTTCTCAGACTGGAAAACTGAGGTTCCCAAGGCCTTTTCTAGAATCACATGGCAGGTCAGTGGCAGAGTCTGGACCCAGATCTCCTTTCTATCCCCCGGACCTCACTCCCAGTCCTTTCCCCAAGCTACCTGTTTCACCCTCTCCAGGTCTGACTCATCACTGGAGCTGGGCGTAGAGGGTTGGGCCTCGGAAGTGGTCACTGAAGAAGATGACTTCATCCTGGGAGAGTTGGTGTGGTTTGGGGCGGAAATGAGGTTAGAGAGAGGGTCTGCCTCCCCTGCCTCCCATTCCAGGGGTCACACTGTGTTCCTCCCTACAAATTTGGCAAATTCAACTATTTTGGGGGGTGGGGCCCCAGTATTGATGGCCCACCTTGGCAAGGTTGTGCTGTTCTTCTCCCAGGGTCTCCGCACAGATTCTGGGGGACAGGCAATAAATCAAAAAGATCAGGGACAAGGAATGCCCTGCCTCAATCTTTCTCCCCAAGCCTCATCAGCCCCTGTTCAAAGAACCATCTCAGGAGACTACAATCCCCAGTATTGTTTGTACAGACTCTCCCATCAAGGTGTGTTATATGTGAGAAGCGGGCATCCTGGGACTTGTAGTTCCTGTGACTAGACTGGGCTCTTACTCACCACTGTGGGCTGGGACTCTGGCCTCTGGCTCCTCCTGCTGGTGGGAAATAAAACTGTCATGAGCCAGGGGCTTCCCTGGTGGCGCAGTGGTTAAGAATCCACCTGCCAATGCAGGGGACACGGGGTTTGAGCCCTGGTCTGGGAAGATCCCACGTGCCACGGAGCAACTAAGCCCGTGTGCCACAACTACTGAGCCTGCACTCTAGAGCCCGCGAGCCACAGCTACTGAGCCCATGAGCCACAACTACTGAAGCTCGCGCGCCTAGAGCCCATGCTCCGCAACAGGAGAAGCCACGGCAATGAGAAGCCCGCGCACCGCAACCAAGAGTAGCCCCTGCTCAGCACAACTAGAGAAAGCCCGCGCGCATCAACGAAGACCCAACGCAGCCACAAATAAATAAATTTAAAAAAAAAAGAAACTGTCATGAGCCAGCCACCCCCTACCCCCCGGCGCCGCACCTCTGCTCATTTTCCTCCTCCACCTTCAAACCTAGCCCATCCCTATCACAGCCCCCTCCCCAATATTCCTACCCAAACGGTACATCCTAAGGGGTATATGGCAGGAAGAGCCCCTGACTCACATTGGCAGATTCATCCTTGGCGGTTTTCTCCCCAACTTGTGTGGCTTTCCTTCTGTAAGAGAGAAACGCAAAAAAACAGATGGCTTCAGCCCTCCCTCAGCCACTCAACAATTCCCTTCCCCAGAGCTCTCGAAAGGTGGATTCTAGCGTGCAGACTTCTGGAATTTGTCAAGGCTAAGAAAATTTTAGTTTTAGAAGTTAAAGAGAGTGCCGCTCCTGAACTGGGGTGGGGCTTTCCGATTCCCACGTTTGGGAGTCACAAAATTCCAAGGGCGGAGTTCCCAGGTTCTGAGGCAGGATCTCCTAAGGTCCTAGATTTCTGGGGTTTAGAACATTCCAGAGGCTACCTGGGTGGTTGCAAACCTCAGCCATCTCAGGAGAATGCAATCCCCATCATTATATCCCAAACCTGGCTATCAAAGGGCGAACTTTCACCCAAAAAAATCAACTAACTGGGAATCTGAGCCCTCCCCCCACCCGGCCCTACTGAACAGGAATCTCCAGGTGATAACTGCTGGTCTGAGGGGTGTGCTCCAAGGGCTTTCTGCGGCTGTTGAGGGCTCCAGGCTCAGGCTCACCTCCGGGCCAGCATGGCATTCATCTCTTCCATGAGCCCCCCGCCCGTGCTTCGACTGCTCTCAACTTTGGGGGCCAAGGGCCCCCCAGAGGCCTCCTCCTGCTGGAGAAATTACAAAGAGGTGGGGGCTTTATGGGCGGGCCTCCTGGCCTTCCAGCCCTCCTGTGAGGCTCCCGGGCAACTCTGGCCTCATCCCATTATAATATCAGGCCCCGTCACCCCACACCCGCCATGCCTGGCCCCTCACCTTGCTGACTTTCCTGAGTTTGGCTCCGGCAATGGCTGCGGCCAGGCCGGGGGCCCCGGTCCCTCCACCACTGGGGCCTTGTGCTGTGGGGAGAGGGGGCGCAGGGGGTGGGCCTCCCCCTGCTCCATGCCCTGCAGCCGAGATCCCCGAGGAGGAGAGACCAGGGGGTGGGGGGGGACCCGGAGGAGGGGGAGGTCCTGGAGGCGGGGGTGGTCCCCCAGCTGGGGGAGCAGGTGGGCCTCCTGTAAGAAACACGAAAAAGGAGGGGTGCTGAGAGAGAAGCCTTATTCTCTGTTGTCCGGCTGGCCCACTCCTTCCTCTGGGGTGGTCACCCGACCCCCGAGGCCATTCGAGCAATCACCTGCGTTGGAGACCCTGCGCTCCCGCTCCATGAGCTCCGACTGCTGCTGCCTGGGGAGGGAAGGCGAGCTGCCATCACTCAGAGCCCCAGGATGGCCAGCAACTTCCCGGATCGCCCCTCAGAGGTCTCCGGCAAGGCTGGCTCCTAAGCCCCACTCATGTCCTCCATTCCCCAGGGGCCAGGAAAGGGTTGCAGGGGGAGGACAGGGACAGATCGAGAGCAAGAGGCGAGTAATCTAGTCATCAGACTGTCAAGAACACCAGAATTACACAACACCCAAGATCCTTTAGACAACGAAATTCTGGACTCTGGGAATCTGGGGGACCAGGATTTGAAGGGTCAGAAGGTTCTGCAGCTCTGGGTGTCAGGAGTTTTTGAAACTCCAGGAGGTGGGGGGGTTTCTGAAAGATGTCAATTTCTAGTCCCCTGGGAATTGGAACATGGTGAAAACTTTAAGTTGGAGAGGTCTGAACTCTAGGAGTCAGGGGTTCTGGAACAACCTAGAACTCCGGCAGCAGTAAGGTTCCCCACGCAGGGACTGGCCCCACCTTTTCTGTTGCTCCATCTCCTCTGGGGAGGGGCCGTTCTGGACAGACCAAGTGGGAGGTGCTGTAGGCGGAGGCGGCGGCGGGGGCGGAGGCCCGCCTCCTGGAAGGTGAGAGTAAAGGCTGCTGAGTCACCCCGGAAGCCAGCGCCACCCCTCAGCGCGTTCCCTGGGCTCTCCCGGGCCTCCCAGGGACTCTGCTGCGATGAGGGTCGGCACGAGCTTCCCCTGACTGAGCTGATGTGAGGTGGGTGCTGGGAGGATGCCCAGGTCACAGGCGGGACAGCAAAGGCCCAGAGAGGGGAGCCGCTTGCCCCAAGTCCTGCAAACCCGAATTTGCAGGAACAAGACTTGAATTCAGGCCCACTCCAGCATCCAGGCTCTTAACGCACCTGTCACAGCCGCTCATACTGCCGCATCTGAAGACCCAGGAAAGGCTGAGAGCCGCCTCCTCACCCCCCTCAGGCCTCTGGCTCCCATGTATTTTTCTGGGCCTCGGACAAGCAAGCCCCTCCCCAGTGGCACTGAAGCCGCTCCAGGAAGCAAACACCTCCGCCATTTGGTGACTTGTGGCCCCAGATGCATAGCCGTCACCTAAAGCCTTGCTCCTCAAAGTGTACTGTTTATGGACCAGTAGCCTTGGCGTCACCAGGGAGCTTGTTAGAAGTACAGAGACTCGGGCCCCGGCCAACCCAACTGAATCGGAATCTGCGTTTTTCCTAGATGATTCGTGGGTACATTCCAGTTTAAAAAATACCAACTGAAGGTTTTTTCTTAATATTGTTGCCTGAAAACTAACCGATGATGACATAAGTCAGTATAATGGTTACCTGGGGAAAGGGCACAAGGAACTTTCTGGAGGCTGGAAATATCTATATCTTGATCTGGGAGGTCACACAGGAGTGTGCATGTGTAAAAATTCCTGGAGCAAAATGTACTCTTAGGAACCGTGCGTTTTATATGTGGGTGCACTCGGGGCACACAGGAACCCACAAAATCCTCATAATAATTCTCCACAGTAGTAGTGAATTGGCCCCATTTTCAGATGAGTAAACTGAGGCCAAGTGGTAAAGTGGCAGCCCCAGGCCACACGGCAGGGCTCAGTGGTCCCCTCTGCCCACTCTCTCTAACCTTCCAATGCCTCTAGGGCGCTGGCCATGCCGGCGGCAAACTGTGTTGCATCCTCCTTGCTGCCGAAGTTGAGGCCCCAGACCTGGCGGGCGTCACGCCACTGGTGGAAGTTGGGGGTGGCCTGGTTATACTTGACACCCCGGACGATGGCACAGTTGATGACCACCTGACAGGGGGGGAAAAGTGGGTGAGGAGTGGTGGGGCGCAGCGGGCAGAGGGGGCAGGGAGGGAAGCCTCACCTGCTGGTCTGGCTGCATCTTCCAGCCGACCACCCGGAAGGAGTTGGCAGTGGGGTTGTGATAGATCTGGACGCGGCTGAAGGCCTGGGGGCCCGTGCCAGCAGGCAGCCATCGCTTGTTGCTGTCATCATAGAGCATCACAGTGGCCCGGCTGGAGCAGACAACCGTCTCACTGCCCGGAGGGAGGAAAGGGGAGAGAGGCCAATTAGCTGAGGGGAGCCTGGCACCCTTCCTCCAGGGGCCAGTCACCTTCTCCAACTGGGCGCCCCTGGGAGATTTGAAGACACAAAGACAGTGTGAGAGGAAGAGGGACCCATGGAAAGGCAGAGGAAGACAGGCAGACGGGGAGAGAGGGCTGGGGACAGACCCTCAAAGAGACCCAGACAGGGAGACTGGGAGAGAAAAGACAGACGGGGCAGAGAGACAGACAGACTGGGAGAGTCAGACAAAGACAAACAGGGGATGTGAGACAGACAAGGAAAGAGACAGACAGTCAGATGGGGAGAAAGAAGACAGGAAGAGGAAGAGTCAGACAGACTGAAAGAGACAAACATACAGACTGATGCAGAGAGAGAGCTGAGAAAGGAATCAGACTGACATAGCGGAGACAGAGTGAAAGACAGACAGACAGAGGAGTAGTGGGGGGAAACAGATGGAAAGGCAGGGAGCAGAGAAAGATACAGAAATGGAGATACAGGCAGATGGAGAAAGACAAAGAGATGGACAGAGAGACTGAGACAGTCAGAGAGACGCAGAGTGAGAGCTGGAGGAGGGGGCCCGGGAGAAGCGGATGGAAGGGGCGGGGCAGGAGCTCTGGGCAGTGCTGGGAACCAGCCCCTGCCTGGTGCCCTTGGAGCCTCAGTTTCCCCATCTCTGCTGGAGTGCTTGGAGCCCCCCCCTTCCCCCAACCACGTCTCCCCACTCAGGAGGAGGAAGCTGAGGCTCAGGGAGGGGAAGGGTGAGGCTTGCAGCAAGTTGGGGCCCAATGCTAGATCCCAGGCTCTTCCACTTCCTGCTGCCCACCCCATCCATCCGGCCCCCCTGGTACCAACGGCCATCAGTGGACACTCCCTGCTCCATGTCAGGCAGGGACCCAGACAGCCCCGGCCCCACCCTCCAGGGCAGGAGAGCATCACAGTGGTCTGTCCTGTCCGCAGATAGTGATAATCCAAGACCAGGCCTGGGGTGCCCAGAAGGAGTGCCTGCCCCAGCCTGGGGATCAGAGACTTCCTGGAGGAGGTGACATCTGACTTAGCCTTGGGGAGAGGGGGTCAGTAAACTGGTTCAGGGTTCAGGATCTGATATCCACAGATGTAGGTTCAAATCCCCGTTGGGCCACCTACTCCATATGACTCAGGCAAGCAGCCTTCCCACATGAGAGAAGGCATCTTCCTTGCCTGCAGACTGGGGAAATGACAGACCCCACCTCCCCCAGGGCAGTGGGAGAAGTAGATGAGTCTGGACATGTAAAGTGCTTGGCATGGTGCCTGGCATGTACTGAGTGCTGAGTAACTGCCAGTATCCTTTCCACGGGCACCCTGAACAGGTACCACTGGGTCCCCGAGCCACATCCCTCCCACCCCCTACCAGTCCTTCTGGGGAGGTTCAATGCCCTCCTCCCCCAGTGGGGAAACTCAGGCTCCCAGACAGGAAGTGACTTGCCCAAGGTCACACACAAACCAGGGGGAAGCACTGGTCCCCACCCCCACCGGACTTTATCCTGAAAAGAGGAAGTTGGTGGTCAGAGGTTTCCGGGGAGAGAAATTATACCCCACAATGGCTCTGTCTCTACCAGGGCTGGGGGCTGGCGCATGACACTGACGCTGTAAAAGACAAGGCAGGGAAAGCCCCTCAGCAGACCCAGATCCGGGTTCCGAAGCCAGGAAGCTGAGCCCCCAGACCCTCCCCCCAGGTTTACATAATTGGGGCACCTCCCTCTTATCAGGCACTTCAGCTGCTCAGATGCCCTAAGCCCTTTCCTCAGAGTCTCTCATTTTATTCTCACTGCAGCCCTTCGAGATGGGCTATTTCATCCTCATTCTGCAAGGACTGCAAACAGAGGCCCAGAAAGGTTGCGTGACTCGCCTGTGGTCACACAGCTAGTAAGTAAGCACAGCGAGGGTTTGAACCCAAGCCACCTGGCTCCCAAGTCCACAATCTTAACCACCGGGGACTGTGTGGGCCCTACCCAAACACCAGGTGCTGTTTCCAGACAAGTGCAGCCTCAGGGGCTCTTTCTGGCTTCCACTGCCCCTGGCAGGGCAGGGTTAAGGCCTCGCCCACACCTGCCACCCACACCCAGGGCAGACTCTGCCCAGGTGCCCGGGGCCTTCGTTGCTACCCAACCCTGGCTGCACTTTGCTCTCCCAAGCGACCCTGCCCTGCTGAGTCTCTGGACTGGCCAGAGAGCTGGATGTCTGCAGAATGACCCCAGACTGGTCTTGTCCCTCTCCAGGCTGTGGTGTCCCCATTACAGCAAAAGGATCCTGTTAAAACACAAGTCAGATCGTGCCCCTCCTCTTCTTGGAAGCTCCCGTGGCAGCTCCCACAGAATTTTTATTCTGGCCAAGTTCTCTCCAGGGCCTTCGTGATCTGTGTGATCTCTGATCTCATCCCTTCCTTCCCCCCAGCTTGATGTTCCAGCCCCACTGGCCTCCGTGCTGCTCCTTCAACGTGCCAGACACATTCCCACCGCAGGCTGGTGCTCTTGTTCTCCCTCATCCTGGATTTTCACCTCCTTCAGGTCGCCACTTAGTCGACACCTCTTCCAAGAAGCCCTCCCTGACTACACTATCTGGAAAAGCTCCTCTCCCTCTCATTGCATGTCCCACGTTTCATAGCACCTGATCCCTGCCTGACAGATCCCTGTCTCCCCTACCAAAAGGTCAGGACCATGAGGGCAGGGATTTTTGTCCTTTCTGTTTTGTCCTTTCTGCTGTGTCCTCAGAACCTAGAATCATGCCTAGGACATAGTAGGTATCCAAGAGTTGTTAAATTAGCCATCTGTAAAAAAGGAAAAGTTTTTAACAATGGCAGCTGACATTTATTGGTTAGCCTGTGTACCAGACACTGTTCTAGGTACTGAGCTGCAATTTCCACAGTGAACCTTGCAATGACCTCATGAGATGGACTCTGGTGCTCACCCTTTTTACAGATGAGGAACTGTGGCCACAGAAAGGTGAAGGCAGTTATCCCAGGTCACACAGCAAACAAGCAGAGGGGCTCATATTTGAACGCAAGTTCCCCCCCACCCCACCCCCAATGTTCTTAACCTCATTTAAAGATGAGAAAACAGCTAAGCTGATTTTTCTTTTTTTAAGGCAAGGTATAAAGTGGTGTGTTTCAGAAGTTTTTTTTTTTTTAAAAAGGTGGGGAGGATATAAATACCTCTGCACACAGAGTGGTGATATATGCAGAGGCTGCTTCTCAGGCGACTAACCATGGCTGCGTCTGAGGCACTGGGGACCTGGGGGCCTGAGGAGGCAGGCAGGAAGTGGACATTTTGTACCGTTTACCTTCTTGAATTGCTTGATTATGACTTTTTGTTTTGTTTTAACATGGGCTGGTATTACCTATAAAAAACTAATTCATTACTTAAGTTCACAGAATAAAACTATAAACCAGGCAAAAAGCTAGAACGGAAAAATCCCACAGCCAGGAAGCAGGGAGTGAGATGGAAATGGGGTCTGCCTAATTCCAGTGGTCTCTGGGGTCTCATACCCTCAATTTGACATGAGAGCCTTAATCCCCAACCAGCCCAGAACTCTCCCACAAGTCCTCCCATTCTGGAAAACTCTAGCATGTGGTAGATAAAAGAAGGTTCAAGTCACCCCCTCGCTGTGTGGCTTCCCGTCTCTGAACCTCAGTTTCCAGCCCTGGAAACCATAACTCACTGGGGTTTGGTAAGGATTGAAAGAGATAAGAAAAGCCCTAAGCGCAGGACTTGGAATTTGGCAGAGGATCCATATGAGGGAGCTGAGAGGCAATATAGGAGAGAGAGAGCTTCTCATCACGGGAGGCAATCAAACATAGTCACTCTGGTTTACTCAAACCTTCCATATTAGAGGCTTGCCCTTCCTTTCACCCCTTCATCCTATAGCCCCTTAAACTGCAAAACTTGTGATCCACCCCCCAAAGCCTCAGGTACACACAACCTTTCCAAACTACAAATCTTCTTTGAAGAAACCCTGGATAGAAACTCAGATGTAGGGTCTGCAGGGCTTGTATGGGTTCACTCTAGTCCTTCCTCCCTGACAGGCCTCAGTTCCCCATAAGTGATTAGGAAGGTAACTGGATTCCTTTTTGTTTATCAGCATTATCTTAAGTGTTTGTACAGTGAAAGCACGTTACTTGTATTATTTTTTTTTTTTTAAAGACCACTAAAGGTTTGATTTTCCTTTTTCTCTAATAGTATAATAGTCTGGAAAGAGGCCTGGGTTCAAATGCAGGCTTGCCCACTTCCAATCTGACTTTCATAGGCAATTTGCTTAATTTCTCTGTGCCTCAGTTTTCCCATCTGGGGAAGGGGGATGGTCCTAATAGTATCAATCTCTTAGAATTGCTGTGAGGATTAAATTGAATCAGGCACCTAGTACAGTGCCTGGCACAAAGTAGATGCTTGATCAAATGGTCTCTCATTATTTAAAAAAAAAATAAAAACAACAATAATAATTACAATTATTGGAAGAGGAAAGAAATGAACCAAGTACTTCTTGAGTCCCTTCTGCCCTGAGATTCTCAGACCTCTGCCCCACTTCCCAGAATTCCAGCTCAGAGTCCCGGACACAGCAGACACTCAACAAATATTTGTCAAACTGGGAGAAAAGGAACTGTATCTTGTAATTTTCCATCTTAACATCCTCTCTTCCAACTGCCCCCAAGACTGTCCCCAGCCAAATCAGCCAGAAATCAGAGGATCCCAGCCCCCTCCCCTCCCTCAATACTGCTTAGGAATTTCTGAGGGATCTTGGGCCAGGCCTTTCTCTCTTTGAGCCTCAGTTTCCCCAGTTGCCCCCAGACAAGGCCATGGGTCTTTCTGAATCCTTCCTAGCTGTCCTGGGAGAAGGGGCACAGCCCAGTAAGTCGGGTGTGGCCATCAGAAGGGAAGACCCCTCGGGAGGTGGGAGTAACCCTCTGGTGGGACAGGCATCAGCTCAACTTCTGCCCACCTCCCAGGAGGTGGGAGGTTTGGTCGTGGCCAGCAGTAGGGGGGCCTTGTGGGAGGGCCAGGGCCTCGGGGACTGGGGGCGGGGAGGCTGGCCCAGACGTTGCTCCTGCCCTTTTACGGTCTCAGTGAGTGAGGCAGCACTAACTCGGACATCCGCCATACGCCTTCCACCGTGCCTGGGACCGGAAACGCGGCGGGGGGCGGGCGGGGGGAGGCAAGGGGCGGGGCTTGGGGGCAGTGGGAGAGGAGAGCCCCCCCCCAGGAAGAAGGTGAAGGAAGAGAGCCTGACTCCCGAAAACCGCCCCCTCTCCCAGTCAGACCCTGAAGGAATGTTGCTATAATGGGGGAAAGGATAGGCAGGAAGTCTTGTGGGTGTCTGTGGGTGCCCCCTTGCTCCAAATTTTCCAGCAATCCCTTTACAGCAGAAGGAACAAATGTGCGAGGGGGATTCTCTACTGACCGTAAAAAGGAATGCCACCCTATGTCAGAGGGCAGGGGTATGGGGAATGTGGGAAGATGTGGGCGCCAGGGGGTTAATCCCCAGCCGCCCCCAGGGGCCTCCCCCTCGAGCTGGGGGCTTTGGGGCAGGAAGTCCCTGAGAGAGTAGAGGAAGGGAGATAGTATTGTCAGGCTCAGGCCTCAAGGGAGAGATTATGGGGGGCCAGGGGAAAGGGAGAATAAGGGGGGGGGCTAGTCGGGTCCCCCAGACGCACGGGCCCCGCCCTCAGGTGAGCCCAGGAGTTTTGAGGGAGGCCCGGGAAAGACAAAATCCCTGGATCCCTTCGACCCCCACCCCCCAGGATTAAATTCCTGGGAAGATAGCTGGAACTCTCTGGGAAGCCTGGGTCCCTGGGGGAGAAGGCTATGACCTTGAAGCTTTGCAACGCCCCCTCCTCCAACCGCACAACTCGGGACTGCTGGGGAAGGGGGGGTGGTGTTGAGAGAAGGGGAGGCGCCGTGGTGGGGAAAGCAGCCGGCCCACGGCGCTCTTTGCCGGCCCCTCCCCACACCAGCTGTCTCGACAGGTGAGTCAGGAAGACAAAGGCCCCCCTTCCCCCAGCTGCCGCGCCCCCTCCCTCTCCAGGGCCGCGCAGGTTGGGGAGAGGGGCCGCCCTTCTGGCCCGGGGCCGGGGAGCCGCCCTCAGCCCAGAGCGCTCGCTCGGTCCTAGGCACAGCCTGTTTTAAGCAAATTGTGGGTGGGGAGCGGCGGGGGAGGGGAGTCCCAGCCAGACCCTGGAGGCTGCGTCTGGGTCCGTGGATCCATCCACACCAACCTCCTCCACAGGAGGATGAGCCCCCCCGAATTTAGGGGGTTAAGTACCCCCGAAGTTAAGGAGCAAGGTCGCTCTTGGGAAGACTTTTTCCAGCGCCACGTAAAAGGGGACCCCGAAAACCAAAGTCTACGTCTCAATCTCTCTTCCAGGTCCCAGGTCCCCCCAAACCGGCCCCCCACAATCCCTCTAGGGGCCGGGTTGAGATTTGGGGGGAGTCTGAGCCCTGCCTAAATCCTGGCCTCCCTGCGGGGAGTATTTGCCAACTTGAAGGTCCTCTGAAAAAGTCTTTTAAAAATTCGGGAGTCCTTGGAGCGCCCCCAAATCTAAGGGCTCCCGGGAGAACCTCACCGGCACTACGCGGAGCCTTGAGAGTCAAGGGGAAGTGGTCAATATTTGGAGCTCGTCCAAGGGGGCTCGGCCTCAAATGCGAGGCTCCCAGTGCCCAGTCCCCAAATACCAGCCCGGAGCAAGCTGGGGGGAGGGGGACAAAGGCGGGGCGGGAGCTCGCGCCGGGCGGGGAAGGGTCTGAAGGCAGTTCGAGGCTCACCTCATGGCTGCTCGGCGGGCGGGCGGAGCGCCCACGGGGTAGGTGCTCCCGGGGCGCCCCTGGCTTGAGGTTCAGGGGTTCAGGGCTGGCTCCAGGTTCTGCTCAGTCTCCCCCAGGGTCCCGCCCCATAGAGTCCGGCTTCCTGGGGGGAACGTGGACAGGGCCGGGGCGGGTCCTCGGGCGCCTCGTCTCTCGGGGGCTCTGATCGGGGGTCCCGGCAGCAGAAAGGGGGTGCGGCGTCCCCTCCCCGGCGCGCCCCCTCGGCCGGCGGCGGCTACAATGTTACTCTTACTACTGTACTTCTCTTCGCTACATTTCGTTCCAAAATTCCACTCCCCGCACCCATAATGCCCTGCGCCTTAAAGGGGCCGCGGACACCTCAAGGCGGTGAGGTTGGGGGGGATGGAGGGCGCTTAAAAGGGCAACGCGGAACCTTAGACTTCCGCTATTTCCCTCTTCCCCAACGTTACTGCATAGCGATGCACTCTGGGGGTCACCCCCCCAAATTAGAGGGGAAGCTTGATGGAGGGGAAGGGATCCTTCCTTGATCCTTCGTTCTCTCCCACGATGGAAATTCTTAGGGGAATAGCAATGGGGGCACAATTTCTTCTCACCCTCCCCATTGACTTCTCCATTTCTTTACATTCTACTCAGTTTGAGGGGCGAAGAGGACCTTCTGGTCAAGCATAGATTCTCTCAAATTTTGTCCCTTAAATCCTGCCTTCGGAGCCCTCAACGTCTCTCTCCACCAATTTATGAGGGATTCCTAAGGGGCGAACCCCCTCCCCCGCCGAAGAGCGGAATGGGTGGGGAGGGGGCCCACCCCTTTCACTGCCCCCCCCCCTCGCCCGCCCTGGGAAGGTGAGGAGGAAGTGGGCCGAGGGGGCGCGGCTGGCCGCTGACTCACAGCCGCAGGGTGTGTGTGGGGCGAGGCGGGGGGGGGGGGCTATGGGGGGGGGTGCGGCGCTGGACCTCAGTGGGAATGGGACTCCAGGTCCCTGTGTGAATAAGGCCCCTGGTCCCCTCTCCACGCACGCCCCGCCGTGACTCAGTTTCATCTGCGGAGGATGGTGGGATCATGCAGATATCCGAGGGAACGGAGGTGGGGGACCCTCCCTATGCCGGCTCCCGGGAGCCTCCTCCCACCACGCGCCAGATTCGGGCTGAGTCCCTACACCCTCCCAGACTTCCGCCACTGGTCCTGCAGACTCCGCCCTACGTGACGTAACCAATATGATCACGCCCCTCTCGTAGAGCGCCACCTGGCCTGGGTAAGGTGCCTTAGGCTGGGTCAGGAACCTGGGAAATCAGTTCGACATTGAGAAATGGATAAATTGAAGCCTGGAGGCAGGAAGTGAATCTGGGCTATAGACCTCTTGCCTGAGCCACCAGGACTCCAGTGGTGCAAGGTATGAGAGTAAAACAACTCTTGGGGCCCAGCTGACTAGGTGAGGGAATCAAGATTCCCAGCCTTTTTTTCTCCAAGAGGAATCCGCTGCCAGGTGCCGTCCTGATCTCCTTCACCTCATTCTTCTAGGCCATGCTCTGACATTAATTCTTCTCTGAAGAATGGAGTAATCCTCTCCCCTTCTCCACCCCACTCTGGGAGACCCTGAACCCTTATCTATGGTAGGTTATAATTGTTTCTCTGTGTGTCTCCTCAGACTGAGTTCTTTGGGGACAGAGGTAGACTTGATCAATTTCTGGGCCTTACTAACCCAGCCAGGCCCAGAACAGCAGCTCAACACACATTTACATTTATCCAACTGCATGAAAACCCCAGTTCTGTGTGACCATGGGCAAGTCCTTTCTCCTCTCTGGGTCTCAGCTTTCCCATCTGTGAAATGGGAGGGGTGGTGCTTCTGTGTGCCACCTGCACTATAGTCAGCAAACTTATTCTATAAATGTCCAAATAGTAAATATTTTAGGCATATTTAACATAGGGCCTCTTTTGCATATTTTTTTACAACCCTTTAAAAATGTAAAAACCCTTCTTAGCTCAAGTGCTGTACAGAACAGGCAGCAAGACCCCTGAACTAGAGAAACTCTTGCATATGTACACAGCAGCCTGATCAAGGATCTTTACGGCAGCAGTGACGTAAGGGCAAGAAATTGGAAACAACCTAAATACCCATCAAGAGGATGACGGATGGTGAAACCATCACACATCTCTTGTCTGAAGTGCTGAGTAGCAGCTAAAAAGAGTGAGGTGTGTAAGTGGCATGAAAGAAGTTTCCAACACATTATTGAGTAAAAGGAAACAAATTGCCAGATGATACATAGGGTATGAAAAGAATCAAGGAGACACCTAAGGTACCATATACATGTGTGTACATGCCCAATAAAAGGTCTTGAAAAATCCACTCCAAACTCACTGCAGGGGTTACCAGTAGGACACAGAATGGGATCGTGGAGAGTCTGATGGTCATAATCTCAAGCCTCATCTTGAAAATGCCGAGTTCAATCCTGCCTCTAGCCTTTCACACTGGCTGTTCCTTCTGCCTTGGGACCCTCTTCCCTGGGGTTTTTGCATGGCTGGCGAGTTCTCTGTTAGGTTCCTGCTCAGTTGTCCCCTCCTCAGAGGCCTTCACTGACCCCCATCTAAAGCAACCATCCCCAGGTGGCAAATGGAGTGGCAGTGGGTGAGGGATGGAGAGAGACTTCATTGTATACCGTTTTGTGCCCTTTGAATTTCAAACCAAGTGAACTTATCACCCATTCAAAAAATAAATAACTATGTAAAAAAACCAGCATAGCTCCCCTAAGACATTTTCTTATCACATCCCCCAGTTTCATTTCCCTTGAGACACTTGTCAGTGTCTGAGATGACCTTATTTATGGGTTCCCTTGTTTGCTGTCCCCCCCCCAACTCCACCCCACACACTAGGAGGTTCCGGGGGCAGGAACCTCAATGGGTCTGCCAGGTTGATGGCCTGAGCAGGGCCTTGCACATAGCAGGTGCCCCATACGTATTTGCCAAATGACTGGGCAAATAATGCGTGTGGGTTTTTTTCCACAAGAAAAATGTATTTTGAATTATGTAATTAAAATTTAATTATAAAAACTTTCCCCTACCTCCCCGCCAAACATATGAAAAATAGGAAGGGAAGAGAAGGTTATTGAACTGGGTGATTTTCAGGGTCCATTCAGCTCTAAATATTTCAAAGACATTTGGTTTTGGGGTTTTGAGGTTTGGGTTATTTTTGGTTTTGTTTTTTTTTTGGGTCTAGCTGGTGGGTGGAATTTCCCCTCTCTCATAAGACTTTCTGTCTTATGAGAGGGAAGTAGGAGAAAGGGAAATAAACATTCTGGGGTTCCTCCATTGGTTTCTCTTCCTTCCGCTAGTCTGCATAGCTGGGGAAGGGGAGTTTTCTTCCTTAATTCCATTGAGGCCCCAGCTGGGCAGAGGGTCCCTAAAGAATGACAGCTGTCAGGCCTCCAAGTCCAAGGCAGAGCTTGAATGAGTGCCAGTGGGCTTCTCAGCCCCATTCTGCCCCATCTGTAACACAAAACGTGGAAGATGGTGAATAGGAACCCCTCTTGCCCCTCAGCATTTACTCCCCTGTATTCTGGAAGCACCGCTCCTATTTTTCCTTTGAGGAACCAGCATTCCATATCTCTCATTTCCTCAGTTTTGGGTGGAGTGGACCCCAAGGCCAAGCGCTAGGGGATGGGCCTGTGACCCCAGCCTGGCCAATCAGAGACACAGAGAGTGGTCAGGCACATGACCCAGTGTGGCCAAGGAGAACCAGCTCTGGAAGCACGGCTGCAACTACTGGGAAACTGGCATGCTCTCCCCACTGGGGATGTTAGGCTTCTGGGATGTGAGCATGGAACAGCAACTCTCTGCTACCTCATGTGGAGACCCTGCCTGGGAATGAAGCCAACTCAGAGAAAAGAAAAGTAAGACAGTTCCTGATGACATCATCTGACAACTGGATGCAGTCATGCCTTAAGTCCCTGTACTCTTCAATTACATGGCCCAGTAAACTCCCTGGTTCGTCTTCCCAGGTTGAATGGCGTTTCTGTCACTCACAACTCAAAAGAATCCTGACAAAGACCTCCTTTCTGCTGCTGAGAAACCATCAACAACCCCCCCACCCCCCGCCCCGATTGGTAATAACCCAGCTCCCTTCTCTGCCCTGCAAAGGCCTTCTGGTTTCCTCCCTCACATTTCCTCCCAGTCCCCCACCCCATACCTTAGTTTATGTGGCTCCACTCACCACCTCCTTGGACATCTCTAAATAGGCCATCTGGGCCCAATTCACAACCTCTCTCCTCTAAGACCTGGACCACCCTCAGAGATGTCCTGGTGGTCTCTGCAGTGCAGTCAGCCCTTGGTATTGGTCATCAACATTCCTTGAATTTTTCTGCCTTATTTCTGGATGGAGGGGGTGGTGCTTGGGATGGTGGGGCTTCACAGAGCAATGTAGGGGGCACATTTCTTGGAGGAGAAGCACAATCTCTTCTCCTCTGCTTCTGCATCACCACCCACCCCACCCCACCAACAATCATGCCTAGCACAATTCTTCAGGACCAGGTGTGAGAGCTTATTACTATATCAGGTAAGTCCCTGTCCCCTCTGGCCTCAATTTCCCCATCACTTAAAGAGGTGGCATGGGGGAGGTGCTGAATTACATGCTTCTAAGAGAAGCATTCAAGAACACAGGGTCCTTACCATCCAGCGCTCTCCTGAGGCCTGGCAGAACTGAGAGTAAGCGTCAGCGATGACTGTGGCCCTGGAGAGCAAAGGAAGGCCCTCAGGAGGGGACCCTCCTCCTACCACCCATCCTCCCATTCCACCCCACCCCACCCCAACTCACTTGCAGTGGAGCCCTCCCCCAGGAGGTAAATCCGGAATGTCCTCAGAGGCCAGAGTCCTGAAAACTGTGTTCAAGCTGGGGGGCTCCTGGCCAAAGGCACACAGCTCTGAGAAGGAGGCAAGGATTGTGGGAGTTACCCTGCTTGCTGACCACCCCTTCCGCCGGGCTCCTGGCGCCTGCTCACCTGCGACCCTGCGTCCCAGGGCTGCGTCCAGCACTAGCTCCTTCCTGATGGCCTCCTCACAAGGCCTGGGGGCCCCCGGGAAGCAGACCAGGATGCAGGTCATGTTGTCCAGGCTGCCCTGGAGAAGGCAGAGAAAAGAGAGCCTGGTGGAACACGGCTGAATGCCCCAGCACAGGGCTCCATGCCCTAGGAAACAGAGTTTCCCAACACTCCCCTTGCTCTAGTGCCCCCTTCCCAATCAGGTTATGCCCATATCTCTAAAGTCCCACCCTTCTGCCAGTCTAAACCAGGCCTCTCACAAGGACCAATTCCTTAGACCACGCCCTCTCACTGTCCTAGCACCACCCTATTAAACAGAGCCACTTCCCTTTTCCAAAGCTCCTCCCACTCTGCTGTTTAACTGTTCTTCTTTCTGCCACTAGTCACACCTCAGGACCCATCTCTAAGTCTGAGGGCTGTCCCATTCCAAAAGACCACGCCCTTTCTCGTAAATCCCTCCCACTTATCTATCTAGAACTACAACTCTTCCGTCTTGTCTCAAGGTTTCCCTCAGTCTCCGCTCCCTGCACATTTTGGCCCTGCCCCGTTCCAGCAGGCCCCGTCCCCTATTGGAGTCCCACCTCTCCTTTTCTAGTTTTACTCTCGCCTCTGCATCAAAGCTCCTCCCCCCTAAATCCCTTAGGTTCTTCCCTCAAAGATCTCAAGCCCCGCCCCCAGGACCTTGCAAAGACACGTGTCCAACAGCTGCGCGCAGAGAAGCTCTGGGGCCAAGCCCAAGCAGAGGCGAGATGCCACCAGTCCCACCAGGGCACAGCCAGACATCGCGTCCCACACGCCATCAGAGGCCAGGAGCATGAATTCGTCCTCTGCTCGGCGTGCCAGGGCGGTCACTTCAGGCTCCGCGGAAACGAGCTGCAGTTCAGGGGGCCTTCCCGGAGCCTCTTTGTAGGCAAAGTCTCCCAGTGCTCGGGACACTGCCAGAGAGCCCTCGAGGCGTCGGCGGCTGATGGTGCCGCCCGCGTCATGGATGCGCTCGCGTTCTCGGGGACGGAGGGGCCGATGGTCTTCGGTGGTGAAGGCTACGGCGCCGGCGCGACTCAGCACCGCGCGGGAGTCACCGCAGTGCGCCAGGTACAGAAAGTGCGGAGAAACCAGCAACGCCAAGGCGGTGGAGCCTCCCGGCTCGCCGCGGGGCCAGAGAGCGCGCAGGCGTGCGTCTGCGCTCAGAAAGGCTCGGCGCAGTGCTTCGCACACGCCCTGGGGCTCGCCGGGCGCTGGGCCCAGCGCCTCGAGCACGTAGCCCGGCAGGTGGCGCGCACCGAAGAGGGCGGCTCTCGTCCCACCGTGGCCGTCGAGGACCGCGAAGAAAGCCCAGCCCGGGCCCAGCCCAGGTAGCTCAAGCCAAGCGCAATGCGCGTCCTCCATGTGTGCGCGCCACCCTTGCACTGCGCTCGCCCCGAAGCGCAAGCCCCAAGACGCCGCCGCACCCCCGTGCGGCCGCTGGGCGCATCGCGGCGCGTCCAGGAGGGACTGAGGCCCGTCGGGAGAGCTGCGCCTCTCCTCTGCCTCCTCCACCCACTCTTGCTTGCGAGCTGGCCAGAGGAGACATTCCAGCAGGCGGGCAAGGGCCGCCATCCTTCAGCCTGGGGATCAGGAAAGCTCCACCCTCTGCACCTGCTAACAGCCCCGCCACCCCGCCCCCGTCACCTCCACTAATCCTCTGCACTGTGAAATTTTAAACCACCTAAATCTCCTTCCTATGCCCTTGACTTGCACTCAAGTCGAGTCACTAGAAGGGAATGAACTCTTCGTTCTCCTCTCTTCCGCACCTTCAAAGTGAGGTTTGTGGTTTTGGTCAGGGAAAAAAGATAATAGTACCAAACTAGCATTTACCATGAGCTACACACTGTTTTACATCACCATCTCCAATTTACCGAAGAGGAAACTGAGTCACAGAAGTAAACAGTGTTACACAATCTCTAGAATCCGTATTCTCAACACAACACTCGGCTTCGGCTCCCCAGCCCGACTCTGTTCAATCTCTGCCCACATCAGTGGTCCCATCCGGGTTTCAAAAGCTTTAAATGCTTAATTTTTTTACTTCGACCCCTCCCCTCTCCGTCTCGCCCCCGGGTTTCAGTCGCTTCTCTTCCAGGTCCCTCCCATCCATTCACACACACAGCCTCAGATGCTTCTAATATTCGCAGTCCCGACCGGCCTCTAGCTCCGCGCCCAGCCCCCTCGCTCCAGGTTCAGCTCACCTTCTGGGCAGCACCACCACCCTTGATTGTTCTGCCTTATTCCCTCTAGGCCACGCCTCTAGCTCCTCAGTCTCGGACTGACCCCACCCAACTCTGAACAATTCTAAATTGGCTTAAACCTCCCCAAGTCTGAGCTCCTCCCCTTGTCTCAAAACTTTCCGAGTAGTTTCTTCACGCCCCCTTTCCCACTCCCATTGAGAATCTAGGCTTATACCTCTACCTCTCAGCGGTAGAATCTTTATACCCTCCCCTCAATGCCACCTCTAGCTCCACCCCAACCCACTCTGAGATCCACGCCCCCATCCTCTCCGCCTAGGTTCCTTCATCATCATTTCCCGGAGCCCCTCACCCTACCCTCGGTCCCGCTTCTCTCCCCCTAAAGGCCCCGCCCTCTTCTGTCTAGACCCCGCCCTTCAGACCGCCTTCCAGGCCTTCTCGGCAGGTAGCCTACGGTCCTAGCTCTGCCCCTCTATTAGGAAGGCCACGCCCCACCTCCATCCTCCCGGGTGTTTCCCCTCCCCCTCGCCCTCCCTCAGGTTCCGCCCCCCGTTCTCTGGCCCCGCCCCCGGCCCCCGCGCTGCAGTCGCCCCACAGCGGCCCCGCCCGCCCCCGCTGAGCCGAACCGAGGGCGGCGGCGGCGGCGGCGGCGGCGGCGGCGGCTGCTGGAGCAGCCCGGGAGGAGGAGGCAGCGAGGATGGCGGCGGCGGCGTTCTGGGCGCGGCGGAGATGAGCGCTCGCGGCCCCAGGCCCAGGGCGGCGTGGCCGGAGTGGGCGGGGGTCCCGATGCAGGCCCGAGGGGGGCCATGGGGCAGGTCCTGCCGGTCTTCGCCCACTGCAGTGAGTAGGGGGAGGCTCAGGCCTGGTGTGGGGCCCAGAGGCCCGGGTGGGCTCCTCCCCGGTTTCCCCTCCGACCTGGGCCGCGGGAGAGCCAAGACGGGGAGGAAGCGAAGGAGACAAAGGAAGCTCTCCCTTCCCCCCGTGTTCCAGTGGCGATGGGGGCGACTTGACCCGGACAACCTGAGTGAGACTGGGCAGAGGCTGGGGGCACTGAGATAGCCGACGGGGGGCGCTCTGGGCCCTTGACTGTGCCGCGGGGCTCCGCCCGGGGATGAGGAAGCTTTCCGGGAGCTGTCCCCTCGCCCTGGTGCTGGCCATAGCCAGCGGTGAGGGGATTTGAATGGAGGGGTAGAGCCACGATGGAGAAGAGGGGTCTGACTCCCCCCTTCCCCCGCATCACCCATCTTCGCATCCCACCTCCGTTTTCTCCCCAGACTCAGAGGCAGCCCCGACCTCGCCCGAATTGTACAATCCCCTGTCCCCGGGATACAGCCATCCCTGGGTTGGGGCTAGGACTCCTGGGTCCTTAGGTTTTACCACTCCGGGTCTCTGATTCCTGGCCTCCTATGCCCTAGCTGAAGAAACGAGGTGGGGGCGGGGGGGCATCTGATTTCAATCTCCTAACGGTATTGAGCATCTCCTGTAGGCAAAGCCTCAAGCTAACTCTGAGAGGCTGAATTCCATAATTGAAAACGCCTTGTCTGAGCCTTATGATTTCTGAGGCCAGGGCTCTAACAGTCCTTGTCTAACATTCTCTGTCTCACACCCCTATGGTTCTGACAGCTGGGGATTGCAACGCCGACCTAGCCACTTGCATGTCTTGGGAGTCAACATGCCAAAATTCTAAGAATTTGTTATTTCAACATTTTAGAGTATCATCCCAACATTCTAAGATCTTGTCCTTACCTGGGCTTACAAAGGAAGGCCCTACGTGATCTCCCCACCCCCACCCCACCCTGCCTTTCCTCTCTGCCCTCATCTCCCTTCCATCTCCCCATCAGTCACCCTGTTCCAGTCACATCTGCACACTTCTCAGTTCCTCAGATATGCAAAGCTTACTGCTTGCCTCAGGGCCTTTGCACTGGCTTTTCCCTGTGCCTGGAAGACTCTTCCCTCTGCCTGGAAGACTCTTCCCTAGATATCCGCATGGTTTCCTCACAACATTCAGGTTTCTGTTCAAATGTCATCCGGGAAGTCTTCCTCACCAACCTGTCTGAAATAGCATCCCCTTACTTTCTCTTCCCTTACCTTCATTTTTCTCCACACACTTAGCACCCAACATCATAAGTTTAATTGTTACTGTCTATCTCCCCTATAGAGTGTAAGCTCTATGAGACTAGGGATTTTGTCTGTTTTGTTCACATTTGTATCCTCAGGATCTAAAACAGTGCCTGGCATGTATTAAACACTCAATTAATGGTTGTTGAAAGAATTAAGGAATTGAAGCCTCCTAAAATCCCTAATTTAAAGGCACTAAGATGGAGATTCCTGGATTTGAACTTCTAAGACTGAGCTTCAGACAGCAGGGATACTAAGGTTTTACAGTCTGTATACAGAATGTTCTAGAGGTCCTGTAATTAAAACTCTAAGATTCCTTAATTCAGACAGGTTTCCAGGACTAGCACACTACTTCTGTAACTCGGGCAATCTAAGCTTCTAAGAGTCTTTGATTCTTTCCCTGTTGCAGAAGAAGCTCCGTCTACAGCTTCCTCTACCCCTGACTCCACAGAAGGTAAGCAGAGAGGGAGGATGTGAGAGTGGGACTTGAGGGGGGCTCACAGCTGGGTAAAGGGGTTAAGGGGAGTGGGCTAGGGTCTTGGTCAGAGGAGTTCATGCCCTCCTTTGCTCATGGCAGGAGGGAACGACGACTCGGATTTTCGGGAGCTGCATACAGCCCGGGAATTCTCAGAGGAAGACGAGGAGGAGACCACATCGCAGGACTGGGGCACTCCCCGGGAGCTGACCTTCTCCTACATCGCCTTCGATGGCGTGCTGGGCTCTGGGGCCCGCAGGGATTCAGCTGCTCGCCGCCCACGGCCCCAGGGCCGCTCAGTCTCGGAGCCACGAGAGCTGCCCCCGCAACCTGGCCTGGGCGACAGCTTGGAGAGCATCCCCAGCCTGAGCCAATCCCCGGAGCCCGGGCGCCGTGGTCACCCCGATTCTGCCCCTCCAGCTGAGCGCCCCCTGGAGGACCTGGGGCTCCAACTGGACCAACTGGGCTGGGCGGCCCGGGGAGCAGGGTCCGGGGAGGACTCTGCCACCAGTAGCTCCACCCCGCTGGATGACGAAGAACCCGATGGATCAGAGGTTGGAGAGGCTGGGAAAGGTGAGATGTCCGAGGTGCTGGGACCAAAGCCACCAGGGGTGGGTGGTCTCTCCTTAGGGCACCTCCATGGTGAAAGCTCACAGCCTTCTCTCTCTAACGCACCAGACCTGGACCTACAACTCGGACTCGCTCAGTCCTCGCCGCCCGAAGTCTTGACTCCACAGCCCAGCCCTGGCTCTGGGATCCCTCAGGCCCATACCCCATCTCCACTTCGATCTCGGGATTCGAACTCTTGGCCAGATGAGCCCTCGCTGGACGAGAAGGAGGAGGAAGAACCGTGGGGGCGGCTGGAACGGGAGCCAATCACGGGGCAGTGCCTCGATAGCACGGACCAATCAGAATTCACATTGGAACCACACTTTCTAGGTAAAGTGCATGAGGGAACGTGCTCCTTTGGACTACAGCGAGGGTGGAGGATTGATTTTTAAAGGGACCATCCTCGGGAAGGAACGGAGGAGAATGGAGAAGGGAGGAGGTATTGCTATTGGCAAGACATTGTAAACTCCACCCTTTAAAAAAATTTTCCCGTTACCTGAGATTGCTATTGGCTCTTTTTAAATGGTTCCCCCTCCCACTTGAGAAGTTAGCCCTCCCACCTGAGAAGTTGGAGGAAGCATTAGGATTGGCTAATTGCTAAAAAATAATCCCTCTCTTGGAGTGCTCCCCCTAGAGGCTGATTTTGGACAGGCCAAATCCCTGAAAAAATAATGCTCTTTTCTGAATGTGGCCACTGGGCAAGTAAAAGTAAACTCTGTGCGTTTTAAAAACTCTCCTCTTCCCTGACCGCATGAATTGGCCAATTGTAAATAGACCCCGCCTTACTTCAAAGTATGCTCAGCCTCCACGAACGGTTCCTATAGGTAGGTTATAGACATCACTGCTTTTGGCTGTTTACAAAGAGAGCCACCCCGTTTTGGAATTGTTCCCACCGCAATGGAGAGTCATTGGCTGGGTACAAAGGGGCCCCGCCCCCTTACTCCCTCTCTCCGGGTTCCACTGAAGTGGGCAAAATCCCTGAGAAGCAGCAGTGTCTGTAGCCTCTCACTCGGAGCCGAGATGGGGAGTAAAGGTGGGCTTTCGGGGCGGGCTGGGACGCGGGCGCTGGGGGACCGTGGAAAGGGACCCAGATTCACTTTTATCGCCCTCAAATCTGGGGGATGTTTCGTCTTGGTCCCAGATTCCCCAGAGCGGCAGGCTGGGGCTGAGGGGCTGCGGGGGTGTCTAGGGAGGGCGTGGAGGGAGTATGGGGTCCCCTCTCTCTCGAGCCGGAGCTTTGGGGCCCAAGAGCAGCGAGGCCCCCTCCCCCAGCCTCAGGCCCAGGCGGTGCTGTCACTCAGTAGCTGGACAGGCCAGCACAGCTGCCTGAGAGGCACCCTCCCCCCAGCGTGCCTAAACTTAGCCCCGCCTCAGGTGACCCGGCCCCTCCCCCACCACTGGCTCAGGCTTTGGGGAGCCTGCAGGGGAGGGGTTGAAGGGAGGTCTACCCTAGTTAGAGGTAGATGGGAGGATGTGCGTAGGGAAGATACAGAAGTGAGGAGAGTCAGACTCTGAGGGGGACTGGTTGGGATGGGTCAGTTTGATCGGAGTAAGGGTGGGAGGATGGAGACTGTCTGGAAATAGATGGCAGGGTACTGGGCTCTCAGTTCAGGGTTCAGGGCAGAGCCGATTATAGGGACGGCTGTTAAAAGTTAAGATGAGTGAGATGAAACGTTGGGGTCCAAAGGTCACTGATCAGGACATAGGCTGGGCTTGGGAGGTGAGTTTAGGATCTCTGAAAGGGGTCAGAAGTTTGAGTTAGGGCCTAGGAAGGAGGATGGTGTTATTAATACATTTAGGACTTAGATGTATGTGTTGGTAGGGGTATCAAGGAGATATGACTTTACACGTGTCAGGGTGCAAAAAATAAAAAGAACAATGACACCCATTGCTGGGCAGGATGCTGGGAAAAGATCACTTGCATGTTGCTCATAGAAATAAGGATTGTTACAGTCTTACTAGTAAGCAATCTGATAATATTTATGACATTCGAAAATACGTAATTAGTCCACCCAGCGATTTGACCCCTGGGATTCTATCTCAGAAATAGAACCTCCCGGAGGTAAGAATATCTGCAGGAGGCTGGTGCTTGTAGTACTGTCAGGGAAGAGGATGGGGGGAGGAAAAAAGGAAACGACCCAGCAATAGCTGCATGGTTGAATAAAATGAATGATGGTGTAACCACACCATGGAATATCATGTAGCCCTTAAAAAGAATGAATTAATAAGAGCTATTCCCATTGACTAGGAGGGAATTCTAGGAGGAAAAGTAGAGTGAGATATGCATGACGCAGAAGATTGCTTTTTCACCCCAAATTGTGTTCACACGTTATCTATGGGCAGGAGTAAGCTTGAGGGGACTTGCTAGACAGTTAACTTGGGTTTTCCAGGAGGCAAGCATGGAATAAAAGAAGATAAATAAAAATCTGGAAATTGGGTTAAGGCTCTGACAGGTGTGTCAAGAGGTCATGTTTCAGCCCCGAGACAGGAAATAGGAGGTCAAGAGGTCAGCTAGGCCAGCTCCAAACCCCAGCCTGATTGCCGCCCCCTCCCTCCACAGTGGCAGACCTGCTGTACTGGAAGAACACGAGGACGTCAGGAGTGGTCTTCACAGGCCTCATGGTCTCCCTGCTCAGCCTCCTGCGTTTCAGCATCGTGTCCGTGGCCGCCCATGTGGCCCTGTTGCTGCTCTGCGGCACCATCTCTCTCAGGGTTTACCGAAAAGTGCTGCAGGCCGTGCACCGGGGGGACGGCGCCAACCCCTTCCAGTGAGAGCCCGCAGCCTGGCCCCCAACCCTGACCTCTGTCCAGACCTCAGCGCTGACCCTAAGTCATGACCCGTGACCTCAGATCAGGCACTGACTTCTCACCCTGGCCCTGACCCATCCTGTTCCTGTTCCTGTTCCTGACTCCAACCTGACCCTGACATTAAACCAGACTCTGACCCTTGACTTCCAGTCGTAACCTCAGACCCTAACCTCTTACCCTTAATCCTTGATCCCGTCTCCTGACCCTGACCTCCACCCTAGCACGCTACACCTGGCCTTACTCCCCAACCCTCACTTCTTGCCCTTGTCTCAGCCACGCCCCTCAGCCTGGGTCCCATCCACCCGCTGAGTGGCCTCACACACCTCTGTTCTCTCAGGGCCTACCTGGATGTGGACCTGACCCTGACTCGGGAGCAGACAGAACATATGTCCCAACAGATTGCCTCCTGCGTGGTCTCTGCAGCCACGCAGCTGCGGCATTTCTTTCTGGTAGAAGACTTCGTGGATTCCCTCAAGGTGCCCTGAAGCCCCCCACTCCCTCCTGGGTCCCAACATTCAACTCCCTGCCCCTGGGGGGAGGAGGGGAGGAGGGCCAGTGCTGGGGAAGTTCCCAGCGCAGGGTGCACCCCATAGACTCTGCTGACCCCGACCCTCACCCTCAGCTGGTCCTTCTCTTCTACATCTTGACCTTCGTGGGTGCCATCTTCAATGGTTTGACTCTTCTCATTCTGGGTGAGCTGGGAAGGCTGTGAGGGGCGGGGCGGGGAGGTGGGTTCCTGGGCTCTGAATGGAGCTGGTAATCTCCCTGGAGAGCCCTGACCCCCATCTCTGTGCCCGCAGGAGTGATCGGTTTATTCACAGTCCCTCTGCTGTACCGGCAGCACCAGGTAAGTGCGACAGGCCCTCATTTGGCAGTACCCCAGCCAAACAACCACACACACACACACACAGCCAGGGTCCATGACAGATGTCCCAGCCAGAGACAGGAGGACAAGCCGGTGTTCCCACCCCTGACAGAATCAGGCTCTCTCTGACACATGTTAGGCACAGGTGGTCTGCCTGCTGCCCCTCTCCATGCAGCTAGAGTCTACCTAATATGTTTCAACAGCCAGAGACAGGCATTTCGATAGGTGGCCCGTGACAGAGCCAGGATCTGACTGACACATTCCAACCCAAGGCAGGTAGACTAACTGAGGCTCCTCCCCAACAGTGATCCAAGGTCTGCCTGGACACGTCCTACCTCCAGAGAGGCAGCCTGACTGGTGTCTTCTCTCCCTGACATAGCACGAGGCTGAACAACACTCTTTCTAGCCAGAAACAGGCAGAGAGATGAATGCCTTCTCCTGATACCCCGATACCCCGTCTCCCCTGATACCACCAAAGACTGACAAACACATATTCCATTTGCAGACAGACAGACAGACAGACTGACGCCATCTATCCCTACACATAGTCTGGGTCTGACTGACACCCAGCCCAGCCCAGAACACTGATAGAACCAGGGCCAACTGACATATATCCTATCCAGAGACAGGCAGATGGACCAACATTCCATTTTTGACATTTTCCGGCACAGCTGAGAGCCAAACAATACATGTTCCTGCCAGGGAGATAGTCCTAACTCCCTCACATGCCGGAATCACCGAGGCTCACAAAGTCAATTAACACTGAACTAAACTAGTATTTCAATCAATCCACTCAGGGACTCGACAACCAACACTAACGCCCTCTATTCTTACGCTGCCCCTAAACACACACACACACACAAAACTCACTCAAAGATTAACAGTAGTTCCCAGGACGCAAAGCCACTGGCAAATTCTTGTGTGTCTACCTGACATCACTTCCCACACAGAGTGTGGTCCAATTGACTTGACCTTGGACTTCTGACTTCCAAGGGTATTTTATTAGGTTTAGAGTTGATGGTGGAGTGGTGGGCCACTCCTCCCAACTCCTGATCTGGGGGTGGGGGAGGAAGCAGCTTTTTTAATGAATTAGGGAGAAGAACCCCCTCCAATCTCTCCTTTCACCCCTTCTTGTCTCCCCAGGCCCAGATTGACCAGTATGTGGGATTGGTGACCAATCAGTTGAGCCACATCAAAGCTAAGTAAGGGCATGTGGTAGAGACGGATGGGATGGGGAATGAGAAAAGTTGGGAATGCTTCTCCTCCTCCCCACCCCCAATATTCCCTGTCCATAAATCTCCTGGGGCTGAGTGCCTGCTTTTCTTAAAAGGTGAGAGACAGTTCCATCGCAGGCCAGTAGGTGGAGGGTAGGGGCTGGCTTGGGCACTCACTTCCTCCATCCAGTTTTTAGTTCTCAGATACTACTTATCCTGTCGCTTGCCCCACCCCTTGACTCCACCTGTTTCTCCCTCAGGATCCGAGCTAAGATCCCAGGGACCGGAGCCCTTGCCTCGGCAGCAGCCGCAGTCTCCGGATCCAAAGCCAAAGCCGAATGAAAGGGGTGTCTCTGCCTGCGGGACGCCTGCCCCCACCCCCTGTAGCCCTCTACCCTCTTCCATTTCCCTTCCATCCCCACCCTCTCCCTGCCTCATCCCAAGCCATTTCCCAGTGGGTGTCAGGATCGCTCACACCAGGGAGTTTGCGCAAATTGCCTGAGTGGCCAGGACTACATTTCCCAAGGGGCTCTGCTCTAGGAGTCTTGGAAAGGCGAGGCACCTTGGCCTCGGGGCCTGCTGGGACTTGTAGTTGCCTAGATAGGGCACACGCCCTGCACTTCCGGGACCCCACCGCCGGAGGCGCCGTGAGGGGCTGGTGTCTCCTGGATGCCACTGGCCCCAACGCTGGGGCTTTGCATGGGGCCCAGGGGAGGCCTGAGCTTGGATTTACACTGTAATAAAGACTTCTGTGGAAAACCCAAGGCCTCCTGTGCTTCCAGCCCACTCCAGTTTTCACCTTCCTGTACTGAAAAGCAGGTAAGTGATACTCAAGGAGGAACCTTCCCCATCTCTGCGGAGGAAGAACCTTCCCCTCTGCCGTCTGCGAGTTGGCTGATCCCAGAGCTAGCCAAGCCTTGACAGCCACTTTCCATGCCTGTGCTCAAGGCAGACATCACGAGTCGATCCCCACACTCTCCCTCCTGTGCCACCATTTCCCCTGAGTCCCAGACCCATGTATCCAACTGCCTAATGGAAGACTCCCCCGTCAAACATATGTAAACCTCTTCCTTGTCCTACCTGATTTCCCACTCAGGGACATCCCCTCCTGCCCACATTGTCGCCCAGCCAGAGACCCAGGTATGGCCCTGGACTCCTATTCCCTCACCCCCCACATCTAGTCAGTCAGCAAGCCATGTCTTTTCTCTCTCTCCAACCTCTCCACCCGCTTCTCTCCATTCCAACTGCCTTGGGAATGAGCACAGGGCCTCGTGACCTCTTTGGGCCTCAGTTTCCAAAACTAAACTGGGGGAGGAGGAGGCAGGAGACTGGAGTCTAAAGACCCACAGACCTGGATTTGAATCATCTTCACTTTTTGGCTGTGTAAACCTGAGCAAGTGACCTCACCTCTTGAAGGTTCATTTCCTCAAATAGAAAACTGTCGCCATAAGCTACCTACATGTAAAGCCCTTGTTACAGGGCCTGGCATAGAATAAATGTCCAGTAAACAGAAGCTGCATTGTTAGCTATGACATTGTTTCCCAAACCCCAGTCAGCCCTCAGGACCTTAATGATCTTTATATCACCTGTTCTGCTATTTGCCTAATTTTTTCTTTAAATTGGTTTATTAAAAATATAAAACAAATGTCTTTTAAAAGGAAATGTTACTCCACCACCAAGGAATTCAGTTATCGCTTGCCAGAAATAGAAGATAACAGTTAAACATGAAACTCTTACCATTTAAAATGTTTGTTTGTGCATCACCTAAAATCTTGCCTCTTGTGATGCATGTCCCATTTTAGGAGATAGATAATGATGTTACAGGAGTAGTAGTTACAACCTCAGGTTTTGTATACAGGGGTTGCCTAGCAGCAGCTAGCTAACTGAAAGAAAGAGGACTTAGGGGGGCTTCTCTTGAATCTGAATTTGCCAAGCAGGGACAGTGTTTTAAACTTCCAAATAAAAGAGCAACATTTCCTAAAGATACTTTTATTCATACTCTCCATAAGACAAAGTGTCCATTTGTCCATCTCAAAGAAAGGAGGAAGATGGACCGGTTGCGATTATGGGTTCAGGAATGGCTAAAGCGCCCAAGCCCATCCTTGGTACCCCCACTGGAGGCAGGAAACAGGTTGGAGATGGAAACAGCCTTTATTGAGTGACTCCCAGTTGCCTGGTGCCGTGTCAGGCTTCTATATCCAGCTGCTCGTTATGATTCCCCCTAGTTGCACTAGTCTTGTTTTCCAGATGAGGAAACTGAGGCTCAGAGAAGGATAGTGATAATATTCTTGCATTCATCCTACAAACATTTAGTGAGCATCTGGCAAGTGCTCAAGCACTCTTTGGGTACCAGGGACATAGAAATGAACCAAAGTGGTTAGGACTCCGTGCTCTCACTGCCTAGGGCCTGGGTTCAGTTCCTGGCCAGGGAACTAGGATCACATCAGCTTCGCGGCGCGGCCAAACAAACAAACAAACAAAATCCACCAAAACAAAGTCCACGGTTTCATGGAGCTGATATTCTAGCGGGAGCAGCCAGACAATAAGCAAATAGAAGTAGAATATGGCAGGTGGTGATCAGGGTGATGGAGAAAAGTCCAGCAGGGGAAGGGGATAGAGTGACAGGGCTTGCTATTTTAGACTGGGTGCTCAGGGAAGGCTTCATTAAGTGGTGATATTTAAGCAGAGGCCAGAGTGAAAAGAGGCAGTGAGTCATGGGAACATGCGGAGGAAAGGAGATTCAGGCAGGGGGATCAACAAACGCAAGGGCCCTGAGAAGGGAGCATGCCTGATGTGTGCAGCGAGATCTGTGAGCCAGAAACCAAGTATATGAGGAGAGAGGAGTAGGAGATCGGGTCCGAGGAGTGCAAAGGTCTAATCATCGGGATTGTAAGGCTGTGATGAGAGTTTTGACTTTTACTCTGAGACGGGAGCCACTGGGAAGGTTTCATGTTGGGGAATGATATTGTCAAAGGATCACTGACTTGGATTTTAAAAGGATCACTTTTTTTGTAATAATATAATTACAATGGCACAAGTTCTGTTCTCCCAAGCGGATGGGCTGTGTGGATAGGGTAGGGTACTATCCGTTTCTACGCCTCACTTTCCTCGGCCATAAAATGCAGATGCAAAAACTGATGATCTCTAGTGCCTAAGCTCAATGGGGACAAATTCTGTCATCCCCAGAACCTACGACTGCGTCTGGGACTCTGTAGGTGCCCACTGAACATGTGAAAGAACGTAGGGCTCTGTAGGTCGCTGAAGTTCCACAAAAGAACAGCAGGTGTCGCCCCAGCCCTATAGCCGCCAGCTCGGAGCCTCCGGGGCTGGGCTAAATCAGACTCTAGCAGGAACCCACCCACTCGAATTCGGATTTTTCAGGAAAGGGGCCTCTGAATGCCGAATTATGGATCTTTTCTCTTAAAAAATGGACTTCTTACTTGGAAAAAAGGGGCTTCTGGCCCTTTAACATCCAGAAGGGAGGGCGCCAGGTTCCCTGGCGCCGTTTCCCAGAATGCGCGGCGCTATGCAAATGAGACAGTTTCTAAAGCGACAATGATTCAACTCATATCAGGCAAACTCAACATTTTGGAAGGATATGCACCGTAATAAATAGCTTGGGAGAATTTATAGATATTGAAGTCAACAGTCTCACACGCTCCCAAACTACAACACCATAGGTTAAAAAAAATAGAACTTTGTGGGTTTTATATAGATGTGTGGGAAGATGAGTTACTTGCCCGGATGATCCTCAGTGGTCTGGGGTGCAGGCTTCAAACCTGTAGCTGTCTAGCGACAGAGTGGTTCAATTCCACCTTTCGGGCGTGATATTTCTTTCCCTTCTCCGAACTCCACTATGTAGTGTATAGAGTACCGATTCCAGAGCACGTCGTTGCACTTCTGTGCTTGGCAGTTTCTGTTTTCCCACCTGTGCCTCTCCCTGTGGATACGTTTCTCTTTTCCCGCGAATAACAAAGAACTCCAAAAGATTAAGAAAAATTCGTCTACACGCTCTGTTCTAGGATATTTACAGTTTGAGAGTGATCCTGGATTCCTCCCCTTCACTTGCTTACTCATTCATTTACTCACTCATGTATTTAATCACGCATGCACTTACTAAGCAAATATCTATTCATTTGATCATGCATTCATTCATTCACTCATTCAACAAGTATCTGCTGGGTGGTTGCTCTATGCCCGGCCCTGCACTGAGCGGTCCTGGGGACACACTGGTGACGACAAAACCCTGACCCTGACTTCATGGTGCTCCCAGTCCGGTGGAGGAGACAAACTTTAAACACTAATCAATTACCCATTTAATTAACAACTACAAAAGTGATAACTACTGGGAAGGCAGGCACAGAACCTATGAGGACATCTTACAAGGAGACCTGAGTTCAGGTAGGGTGTCAGGGTAATATCTGAATATACACCTGAAGGATGAGAGTGGATTAGCCAGCAGAGAGGGGGAATATTCCAGGCGGGGAAACAGGGTGGCCCCAATAACAGCGATGAAGATGGTGATAACTGCATTTTACTCTGCTCTCAGCGCTGGCGTGTACTAGCTCACTGATTCCCCTCAGCCCCATTCTGCAGCTGAGGAAACTGAGGTTCAGAAAGATGAAGCCTCTTGTCCAAGGTCACCCAGCTTTGGGAAGCCTCCAGACCCAGGGCTCTCAGACCTCTGGCCCATGCTATTTACTACTGCCCTGTGCTGTCTTTCCCAAATCAGCTACTCACCAAGTCCTGTCTGTTCTGCCTCCTAAAAGTCTTTTGAATCCTCCCCCTCCTCTCTATCCCACAGCCCTAGTCCTATTCCAGGCTCCGCCTCACACCTCAGTGTGCTCACCCTAGCCTCGTCTCTGATCTTCTGCCTTATCCTTGCCCCCTTCCTCTCCCAGCTACCCTCAACCTGGCAGCTAGAGGAGTCTTCCTAAAGCACACACCTGTCCCTGATCTTCTTATGCTCAAAACCTGCCAGAGCTCCCCAGTACCCTCAAGAGAAGATCTAAACTCTTAGTCTGGAACTTCAGCCTGCAGAATCTGCTCCCTGGTAACCTCTCTCTTCACACCTTTTGTTCTAGCACCTGTGAACCTCTAGCTCCCTCAATGTATCAAGCCCTCTCCCCACTCACAGCTGTTTGCACTCACTATTTCATTAGACTCAGCCTTTTTCTTTTCCCTTCTATGCTGTCTATTTATCCTCTAAGACTCAGCTTAGCTACCCTCTCCTCCAGGAAGTCTTTCCTGACTTCCAGGTCAGGTTAGGTGCCTCCACTGGGCCCCTCAATTCCCATGGACTCCCCCAACCCTGTCCAATTTAGATCATCCCTGACTATGAACAGGTCTGTGTCCCCCACTGGACTGTGAACCTTAGGAGGGGGGAGCCTGGGGCTGTCTCAGTCTCTGCAGTATCCCCAACCCTGCCCAGCACAGGGCTGGGCACACGATAAATGCTTAGCAAATTTTGTGAATTAACTAAGAAATTAAGTAATTCCATCCTGACAAATTCCCCTGCTTAGTCATTTACTAAGACGTCTGACCTCTGGACCAGTACTTCCATTCCCAGAGTGCTTGCTGCTATGCAAATGAGAGTGGGCTTGGATCTTGCAATGGGGATGGCTCAGCTGTATCTTTGGACAAAGTGGCAATGGTTTTGGTTTAGTCAATCTTGGTTTGTCCCCAATATGTTCCAAACCCAGAAGAAGTGATCATGTGAAAAAGCAAAAGGCAACTGATCTTCACTGTAAAAGTGATCCAAGTTTTGTGACTCATATAACCCTGAGGACTTAGCATATACCTGAGTGGTCTTCAGCAGCATGAACTTCTTCTACCTCTAACTTTTGCTCAGACAACTCCCAGAACATACAGGGTCAAGTACAATAAGTTCCCTACATATGAACCTTCAAGTTGTGAGTTTTCAAAGATGTGAACATTCATTTGCATGTCTAATCATGTAAGTTAGTTCATGTGCAATGATACATGAAGGTTGCAGCAGCCGTTCAGAATGCAATCCAGTGCTACCATGTCATCTATGACGAGAAAAAAAGAGCTACTACCTAGACATCACTGGATGACTAGCAAAAAAGAGCTACTACCCAGACGTCACTGGATCGTTTTTTCAAGAGGGTAGATAGAATTGAAGCCAGCAAGAAACCAGAACCTGTGCCATCAACGTCAGGCGTGAGTGAAATTGCAGCTTGCCCTCCGTCTCTTATTGTTGACGATCTTTCAGCTCTACCATCTCCCACCTCCTCTCCCTCCTCCAGTCAGTAACTCTTCTTGCCTGTTCATTCGGTGCCAGCCCCTGTATGCCAGCCGTTGTACTGTACTACTGTACTTTTCAAGGTACTGTACTGTAAAATTAAAAATGTTTTCTTTATTTTTTGTTTGTTTTTTATGTATTATTTGTGTGAAAAGTATTATAAATCTATTACAGTGCAGTACTATGTAGCCGATTGTGTTAGCTGGGTACCTAGGCTAACTTTGTTTGGCTTATGAACAAATTGGACTTAACGAACGTCCCCTCGGAACAGAACTTGTTTGTATGTAGGGGACTCACTGTATAAATTCTTCCCTCACCAGGAAACCTCCCTGACCTTTAGCATTTTGGTATCAGACACCTCATGGCTTATATTCTGCCTCATTACTTCTTCAAGGAGGAGGTACAGCCTGTGTGTGTGGGAAGTCCTCCTGACTGTCTAGCCTCCCTCCATCCTGCTGTTGGCTGATTCACTAGTAAGAGTTCCAGCGTGTGTGTGTGTGCGTGTGTAATCCCATAGCAATCTAACCTCACGCCTTCATGCTGAAAGGAAGGCAGGTGATGGGTGTCAGGAGCAAACAGACCCTGAAGCTTGGTGGATGCACTTTTAAGAGCTTTTTATTGGCGACAGTGCAGAACCACGAAGGGGAGGGTAGCGGCCCAGTGCCAGCCAGCCCCAGCCCCCCAGGGGTCAGGTGCAAAATACAAAAAGAGAATCACAAATACAGCATGGGGTGGGGGTAGTTGGATATTCAATAAATTGTGGTCTGCAGGGGCAGGCCCTGCTCACAGCTTCACACTCACACCCAGAATCCTCAAAGATACAGATTACAAAAATCTATAATCCCCCAGGCTTACTCACAAAAATAAAATCTCAGGTCCCCAACGAACCCGGAGTCGGAAGACCGCTGGAGGATCAGGGACAGTCAGATGGAAACGGTCAGGTAAAAACAGGCAGAGAAAAGACAGAGGGGAAGGAACACTCGGGAAAGAGACAGCCAGAGACGGACAGAAAACAACCAGAGGGGCCGAGACAATCAGAAAAGAGACAGCTAGAGACAGAGGCAGCCCAAGACAGGCTGCCTCGAAGTTTCCAGAAGCAGTGTTTCCAATTCAACGGCATGGCTTTGAGGGCCAACATGACCTAGAACAAGGTTGCGGAAGCGCTCACACACTCACGCGCACACACACACCCATATATAATATATTTATTTATACATAATAGATATAAGTGCCTTTCGGAAATCAGGAAAGGGATAAATAGCCACGGGAGGTTGGGGGGTGGGTCTGGGTTCAGGGCGGGAGCTGCGGGACGGGGCAGTGGAATGTTCTCCATGCAGCACGGAGGGCAGCGTGACCCACCCGATATTTAAAAATATCAATTGGCCTCATGATAAAATTCTCATGAGGTGAAACACAGGGAAAGGCGGGGGGCGGGGGGCGGGGGGAGCCGAAACCAAGAATTGGGGCTGGGGGAGGGGAAGCTGGGACGGCGGGAGCCCAGCCCCTTCGGGTTCAAAGCCTCAGCCTTTAAATCTTCTCCGGAAAAACGTCGGGCCCCCTGGCAATCTCCCCTTGCTCCCTTTCTAGAAAGGATGTGGGGTGCCGAGGGGAGGGAGAAATTGGCGTCCTAGGCTGGGATAGGGTGACAGGCCTTAAAGGAAAAGGCCAGGGCTTGGTCTGGGGGTGGGAGGGGGGGTCCTGAGGAGAGAGGCCACGCGAATGGGTAAGTGTCAGCCCCTCTCGATTCTGTCACCCCCCTGAGTCAAACTCATTTTGAGGGGAGGAAGGAGGCAGGTGGGGGAGGGGAGACCACGGAAGGGCTTTGGGGAGTGGGCGGCACAGTCCCTCCGGAGGGGTTCTGTCCTACCGGGCTACTCTCCCCGCCCAATCCGGCCAACTCATTTCACAGTATAAAACACTCCCGCGGGACAGGCATCACAGCGCCCCCTGCTGCCTGAATCAGAGAGGCCCAACAAGGAAGGCCCGGAGGGGAGGCTGACGGGCGGTGGGGGAGGGTAGACTAACACTGTAATCCGAAAAGAGGGCTGGGGGCTGAATGTGCGGGGGATCTTTAGGGTTCAGGAAATTCAAATCAGAGCCAGTCTCGCTGGGAGGGAGCAGCTGGACGGTCAGGGAGGGAGGTTCACATTTCAGACTAAGTCTGGGTTGGGGGGAAGGGGATTATCATAGGGGGGCATCAACTTCCCTTTAAAGGGGGGCTCAATTCCGAGGAGGATCTACCCACATGGAAATGTTGGATAAATAAGCTAAGGTCGTGGTGGGGGGCGAGCAGGGAGAACCAGCCTGGTCACCGCCTTGAAGGGTGGGCGTGGGAGGCTCTTTGGGGGTCCTGTGGCATTTCCTTGTTGGGCCTCTCTGCAGAGGACTACAGCTCACCCCAAAGCCCATCGCCAGCACCCCTTTCCCTCCAGCCCAAAGGTGGGCATCACCCCCGCCCCCACTCCCCCATCCCCAGAGGTTGGGTTGAAGCGAGACGGCCGACAGGCAGCCGGGGGGCGGTGTCCATCCCCTCCCCACCCCCTGTCCCCAAAGTCACCAACTCTCTGGTCTCGCCGGGCCACAGAAACAAGAGGCGGCACAAAACACAAGGAAGTCCTCCTGTCCGATGGCAGTGGCAGCGGAGGGTCAGACAGGAGAGGCAGGGAGGCCACACGCCCGCTTTGTCTCTTCCCCTCTCCTCCTCCTCCTCCTCCTCCTCCTCCTCCTCCTCCAAATCTCTCTCTCCCTTGTGTGTTTGTTTGTTTTGTGTCTAAAGAGTTCACAGAGCGAGAAGGGAGGGCGAGTTCAGGGGGTCGGAAGGCTGGTCACTGCCGCTGGTGCGTTGGGCGCCGGCGAACGCGGAGACCTCCGGGCAGGTGAGGACAAACGAGGAAGTGTACGAAGGGTTAACAACGGGGAAGGGGTCGCCGAGGACTTGAACTTCACTGTGTGTAAAGAGAGAAGCTGTCAGGTTGGGGGGTGCGTCTTGGCTGGTCTGGAAGGGCAGGGGCGGTGGTGGCGGGGGCGGAAGCAGCCAGCTGAAACCATCTTCCTTAGTGGATGCTGACCCCGGCAAATCTCTCACCTCCGCCAGCGGGCCCGGCCCGGGCCCCTCTTCGTAGGGGATCTTGCAGCCCGGTTTGTGGGCCACCAGCACAAACTCCAGACGTTCCTTCTCCTTTTGGAGCTCGGCGATCTCCGACTCCAGCTCCGCCTTTTCTTCCTCCAGCTGGTCTGTCTCCTGAGGCCCGGGTGGCCAGGTCGCGGAGAAGAGCGAGGAAGGAGAAAAAGGCCGTGAGCGACTAGAGAAGGTGAGTCATGGCTGAAGCCATCTCTCCTAGACTGACTGCTGAGGCCCAGGGTTGGAAGGCAGCTCTGGACTGAAAGACCCCCTGAGATGGAGGCCTGGTGTGCTATGGGACTTGGGGCAAGGGTCTTGCTTTCTAGGAGCCTCAGTTTCCCCAACTGTCCAGTGGATGGTTAGGAAAGGGCCAGGTACACATAGGAAGTCTCTGATTGCAAGAGGCACTCAGAGGTTTGTTGAGTGAATGAACGATCGTTATATGTTTCTAAGGCCACCTATTCCCCTCTGTTACCTTTCCCCCTCTGCTACCTTTCCCCCTCTGCCTCCCAGGGAAGAGACCAGGTAGCTCAGGGAAGTAAAGGATTTCCCTGATTTCCTCTAGGGTTAGCAGGTCACCCCCTGCAAGCATAAAGTAGAAAACTCTCAGACTGAGGTAGGGCATGAAAATAGAGGGGCATCATGGCAGAGGCCACCAGTCCAAGCTCTGAGAACTACGGGTGGCTGGGGCAGGTGGTGGGGGAATTGACATAGAATCAAAGAATTTCGTTTCACAGACTCCAGAATGTTAAATCTAGCAGGAACCTGGGAGAGTCACTGAGGGGTTGAAGAGATGGAGAAACCGAGGCAAAAATGGGTTATCGCTTGCTCAAGACCAAAAAGGGGAAATGACTGGAGCGCCCCTCTATTAAAGTTCGCTCATATGTTCCCTCAGGATGAAGGGAAGGCCAGGCAAGTGGTGTGGGGTGGGGGGGAGCCGGGGTCATAAACCAGGACGCCAGCCAGGAGTATGTGAGGGCCTGTGTGTATGAGCTGGGTGACCCTGTCTGTATCTAGTTCCACATGTGGAACCTCTGGTTCTCAGTCCAGGATAAGGGCACAGGTGGTGGTGGGTAACAGAAGATGGGGAGAGAGCCCCCCTTCAGCATACCCTCACCCCACCCCAGGGACCATCCTCACCGCCTGGAGTCGGTCAGTCAGCTCCCTTCGCCGGTTCCTACACTTTGCCGCTGCCAGTTTGTTTCGTTCTCGGCGAACCCTTCTCTTCTCCTCCTCCTCTGGAGTGAGCTGAGTAGGGGAGACAGAGATAGTGAGATTTGAGGACACGTGTTCCTCCCCATCCACCCCGAACCTCCTCTTCTTCAAGAACCCCCAGGAGTCAGAAAAGAATCTTCTAGACCTCACTGACTGTGGGGAGGATGATAGGGTTTCTGCAGCATTGAGGCTGCAGATGGTCCCTCACCCCAACAGTGGGAAAGTTCCTGCCTCTCTTGCTTCCTCCCCCGCCCCCGCCCCCGCCCCTGCGCCCAGAGCAAGCTCTGATGCCCTACTCACCGTCTCCTCTCGGGGTCTCCTAGGCCGGGCTCGGGCTGCGCGGGGCCCAGGTCCAGTCCCAGGTCCACTGGTGGTTCCGCTGGTGGAAGGCCCACCACTGCCACTAGCTCCGCCACTGCTGTAGCCACTCATGCCCGGCGTGGAGTAACTGGTTCCTGGCATGTCATAGGGGTCAACGGCTGTGGGCTGGGAGGCCAGTGGTTGCCCCTGGGACTGGGCCATGGAAGAGATGAGGGTAGGTTGCACGAGCCACTGGAGGTCCTGGCTGGTTGTGATCGCGGTGACCGTGGGCACGAAGGAACCGGGCATTTCCCCAAGACCGGCGCACTCCTACGGGGTGACACATACACACACAGGCGTAGACACACAAACAGAGACACCGACACACACACACCCAACACACATACACACACCGACCCTGTGAGTGAGCACAGGGCCAGCGGGTGTGGATGTGTGTGTCACAGGCAAAAAGCCACAACACCCACCCTTCCACTACACCGTGACGCAGTGGTTAATGAGAGGATTTCTGTGCAACTGGCTTCTACCTCCTCCTTCTTCCTCGGGGAAAGGTTGCACGGTTCCAGCGGGTGGTGAATCACACCCCGGGTTGGTGACTCTTAGGTGTGGGGGGTGGGGAGGAGGCTGGACACAGCCGGGTGACAGAACCCCCGGGATGGAGTCACAGCCACACACACAGCCACAACACCCCACCCCCACCCCAGAGGCAAGGGGAGGGAGAGGGAGAGGCCTTAGGCTAAGCCTCCCTCTACATTCACACACATATACACACCCCTCTGAGCGAGGGGATGAGAGACTGGAGGGTCCATGAGACCCCCGTGCAGGGGCGGGGGTCCCAGTTAAAAGGGTGTTGGGGGACGGGCCTAGGAGTTTAGAACAACGTTTCAAGTAATTGTCTCTCCCCAGAGTGAGACTGACAAGCGACAGGTTACGGTGGGCAGACAAGGAGAGAAAGTGAGCAGCCAGGCTCCCTCAGACTGTCGCGGAGGTGGAGTGGTGTAGGTCCTGAGACCCCAAGCCCAAGCACCGTTCATCTCCCCCACCCCCCACCCCCAAAATGTAATCCTAGAACTGCTCGGAAGGCTTAACTACTCTCCCAGGGGGCGTGGTGAGGGACGGGCTGGCTCGCTGGCCAATCAGCGTCCTGGAAACCCAGAGGGGGCGGGGCTCCTGGAGACCACCTGGCTGGTTCCCCTAGGGCTAGCGGTTCTAGTCCTGTCTTCGGGCAAACCGGAGACACCCGGCGTCTGGAGCAGAGGGAGTGGGAATGTGTCTGTGTGTGCCTGGAGAAGTGGGTGACGGTCACTATGTCTCCCAAAGAAATTCCGGCACACAGACACCCTCGGACGCTGAGAGCGGAGGGACAGGATCCCGGCAAGGTCCTTGCGGACTCATTGGGTCGCAGAAGATCGCTCCTGTGGCGACAGGAATCCCCTCGCTCTGCCTCTAGAGGCCCGTAAAAAAGACCCTAGCGCCGAAGAACCACGGGTTCCGGGGACGAACTGGGGGAAGGAAACTGCACCCTACAAATAGGAAGGGAAAGTTGATTGGCCAAAGCTTGCGCCGCGGCGGCCAATCGGAACGCCGGGCTGCCCCCTCCCTTAGCAACGTGGCCCCGGCGTTCCAAAATAGAACGCTCCCGGGACGTCAGGGGCGGGGCGGACGAAGGGGGCGCCACGCGCCGTGCGTGCCCCGCGTCAGACGGAGGATTCCAGCGCGTCAGCCGTTACGCACGGGTTCCCCGTTACGTCTCCGCGCAGGAGGCGGAGGCAGCGCCACCGAGGGTTCGAGGCCCGCCTTCCCACTGGTTCGAGAGTGACCCGGCGCCGGAGTAGGCGCTCGGATGGAGGAGGAAAAAGGGAGGAGGCTACTGGAAGCTTCCCCGGGATTTCCCCCACCTGCCTAACCGCGCTAGCTTGAGGTTGGTGACCTGAGTGGGGGGCAGTCCCCGAGCCGGCTAAAAGTTCTCAGCCCTGCTACCTCATACACGTTGCACTGAACGGCGCACTCACCCCACCCCCAAAGCTCAACCCTCTGTGCTCCCTCCCTGCGCTCCACGCACACAACCAATTGCAAGCACGTCCGGACTCTGCAGTTTGCAGAGTGCGCCGTGAGCCTATCCCCTCTCAGATCCTGGACTTTGACGCGTCTATATTTGGGGTGGGGGGATTGCTCGCTCCACCCTTGACTTTAAAAAAATTATAAACCACAAAGCATCACCCCAACCCTCTAGAACTTACCTGGGAGGCGGCGGCGGTGGGTGGACTGCCGAAGGAGTCCACCGAAGACAGATATTGAGACTCGGCGGAGGGTGAGGAGCTGCACCGGGAGCCGGAGTCGTAGTCTCCGGGGAAAGCTTGAAACATTTCCCTGGGCACAGGGGGGCCCCTGTGACCACGCTGAGGTCGCCGGGAAGCCAAGGCTATGGCCGGGTGGGGGAAAGAAAGGTGAGAGTCCGGGGAAACTCGGGATGGGGGCAGCGTCCCGCTCCAACAAAGGCAAAGTTTCTGTGTAATTCTTTTGCGGTGCCCAGGCCCCCACAAGATGCCGCTGTGCCTCCTGAAAGTCCAGGCTCCGTAGGACCCGGGGGCGAGGGGGGATCGCTCCCCCAGAGGCGGAAAGCTCTGTCCTGCTGTACAGAATCTGCTTCGGGTGCGGTCCCCTCCACGCGTCCGGCGGGTCCCACAGGGGGAGGGGAGTAATAAGGAAGACGAAGAAAAGTAAGTCGATCCTCCAAAATAAAATGTAGAATTATCTAGAAGAATCCTTCCAAAAACTTTCCGGAAAAAAAATAAACTGAATTTCACAGCCCCCAAGACGAAGAACCACAACAATCAAGTCCCAGCTCCGCGTGTCCCAGCCTTGGCCGTAGCTCTCAGTCTTATGAATGAAGCCCAGAGCCGCTGTATTTATATGCCCGGGGCCCGGCCCCCTGCTTACGTCACCCTTCCCGCGCTCCGCGAACTTCTCAATATCTCCGGCCCTGGTGAACCCAGCCCCGCACCGTCCGGCAAGAGGCCTGCCCTAGCCTCGATCTTATCACCTGCATCACCCTCGCGGCCCTGAGGGTCTTGGGGGCTGCGTTCTGAAGCACTCGGCGGGAGGGGATCCCGGCCTGGTCTCCCCGGAGTTCCTGTGACGCAATTAGCCATATAAGGAGCTTGGCCGGCGCCGCTGAGTGTTTGTTTGGTATCCTAGCAATTACGTCAGAGGGAATCCCTCGCTCGCTCGTGCGCTCACCCCGCACTCCTGCGGAACCCGCCCGCGCCTGCGCAGTGCAGCGCCGCCCCGGGGGCTGATATTAATAGGCTATTAGACTGACCCAGCGGAGGATCCCCGCAGGGAAGACCCCAGATGGAGGTCCCCCTCACCTCTGGCCGCCCCTCCCATTTCCCCTGGTGGTGCAGCGCCCTCTCTCAAGAATAAGGTCAATCTCCAAAAGCAGACTCTGGCTCTGTGGTGTAGTCACATAGGCGGGGAAACTGAGTCCCGAGCCGGGTGGGAGGGGCAGTGATGCGCCAGGTGAAAGTGGAAGTGGGGGTGGAGTCCCAAGGCTCATACCAGCTTCTGCCCTGACTGGCTGTGCGACCTTGAAAAATGTCTTTTCTCTCTGAGCTTCAGCTTCACTTTTCCCCGATGGACAAAGGATGTGTGTCTTGGACCCTGCTGCCCCCAGAGATCCGGCGGCGTTTGGGAGGTACGCGGGTTTGGAGGGGATGGGAAATAAAACAGGGTGAAGTGTCCCTCCTGCTGATGGTGTTGTTAACCTCTCCTTTCCGCTTTATAATTTTATCCGTAGTCAGAAATAATGTATGTGTGTGGGGGCTTAATAAATAATAATAGTAATAATAATGATGAAATAATAATAATAATAATAATAGATGCCATGTATTTAGCACTTACCAAATACCGGCTCTTGTACTAAGCCTTTCAATGCAAGATTTACAATCCTTAAAACAGCTTTGGAAGGTTAAGGGAGGAAAAATCTTCATTTTATAAAAGAGGAAAATGATAGAGAGTTTGTGATTTGCCCAAGATCCCATCTCATCCCATCCCATCAAGAAATTCAAACCCAGGATTCCTATTCTCTTCCTGACTTCTGAGAGCTGCCTGGTTCAGTGAAACTCCCTGAAAAACCTGGGTGTTGGGATTGTTTAAATGACAGTTCCATTGGTGGGGAGTTATAAGCCTTGCAGACCTATCCTGTCTGCTCACAGCGTACACTATTGTAACCCAGGCTCAGAGGGCCAAGCTGCTTACCTAGCCACCCAGTTAGGAAATGTAGTTCAAGAGTCTAATTAGAGTATTTCGGACACCACAGCCTCCAACTCTTAGGCATCCACTGGTAAGGATCTCACTAGCTGCTTCAGAAACCTGACTTCCTGGCACTTCCCTCCCAGTGCAGAGCCTGGCCCAGCCAGGGCACAGAGGGCGAAGCACTTTAAAATTGTTGAATCCCACAGGCCCAGAGAGGGGGAGGGCCTGGCTCATGGTCACACAGCAGGTATGAAGCCAAGCTGGAGGGGTTGGGTGGTTCCTAATTCCCAGGAGAGTCTTGATTCTCTGTCCCAATAGTGGGGAAGTGGTAGGGAGACGTGGAAGGCTGAGGGGACAGGGGGACAATACAGGGAGACTGAGGTTTCCAGACAAAAGCCCAGCCTCAAACACCTCTTCCCCCACACCCCCTCTGTCTGCAACCAGTCTGGGAGGAGGGACGGGGACTAGGAGATGACAGGGCAACCACCAGCAGGCAGTGACTCGGCCCCAGCATCAGACAGGGAGTGACCCCTCATTCCTGTCCTGTCCAAGCCCCTCATCTCCTCTCCCACGGAATAAAGGAGACACACAAATACCTACCCTAGCTGCCCAAAGACCTTCACACCCCGCCCCAGGTGGCCCATACATCCACACATATACTCACAGGGGCACACAGGCATTCAGACATCCACCTACAAGCAGCAACACACACCGCCACATGGAGAAACAGCTTCACACACAGACACACCTGCAGATAGAACACACACCTTCACATGGTTACCAACACACATGACACACACATCCTCACTATAGATGCACGTGTTGCTCCTCACACAAAATAACAGGAGTAATTCTTCTGAGCACTCATATTAACTTATTTAATTCTCACAACACTCCTATGAGGTAGGAACTATCATTTTACAGGCAAGGAAATGGAGGCCCAGAGAGGTGAAGTCACTTGCCTAGAGTCACACAGCAAATTAGTGGCAGAGCTGGGATAAGAATGTAGCCTGCGGGGCTTCAGAGCCTTTGCTTTTAATTATTATTAAATGAGTTATGTATGTCGATATATTCACACGCAGATGGTCACACTCATGCAGACATTGGACATTCAACCCCTGACAGGCAGACCCAGAATCCAGGTGGCCTGGGCTTACATTCTGGCCCCACCACTTAGTAGTTGGGTGAACTTGAGCTAGTGATGTCTGGAGCCTCAGTTTCCTCGCTGGGGAAAGGAGGGCAGGAATAGTGCCCAGCTCATGGGGCTGGTGAGGGGATTATGTGAAGTGAATATCAGTAAAGCTTCTGGAACATGCCTGGCACGTTGTAGGCGCTTGTTTTGTTTTTTCTTTAAATTTTTTTTTAAAAATTATTTATTTTGTTTTTGGCTGCATTGGGTCTTTGTTGCTGCATGCAGGCTTTCTCTAGTTACAGAGAGCAGGGGCTACTCTTCCTTGCGGTGTACGGGCTTCTCATTGTGGTGGCTTCTCTTGTTGCGGAGCACGGGCTCTAGGCGCGCCGGCTTCAGTAGTTGTGGCTTAAGGGCTTTGTTGCTCTGCCGCATGTGGGATCTTCTGGGACCAGGGCTCGAACCTGTGTCCCTTGCACTGGCAGGCGGATTCTTAACCACTGCACCACCAGGAAAGGCGTTGTTTTGTTTTTGAAACAAAGCTATGCAGACCTTTGCAGACCCTCATAGAGCCATGATCTTTGCAGACCCTCATAGAGACGTGACCAGAAGCAGAGACACACAAGATCCCATTACAGCTTTCACGGGTCCAGGCACTTTTGCCTTTGTGGGCCTCTTTCTCCATAAAGACATCTTTAAAATTATTTATCATGACTACGTTGGTATAAAGACAAATATTAAATATTAAAACATTTCATTTGACCTAGAAGTTCAGTTCTTCCTTGATTTTAAAAGAAATTAAACACTTTCATGGGCCTCTAAAATTATCATGGGCCCTAGGACCTAAGGTAAAAATTGGCCCTGGAGACACACACACACACACACACACTCACACTCTCTCACACATGCAGAGTCTTACTCAAACATACACATGGACGTGAACACCTTGCCCCCAGAGCATGGCATGGGCAAGGCAAGTCTTCTGCCATGAGGCTGAATCCCAGGGAACTTCCAGGAGGAGGAGGACTTGAATGTAGGGGAGAGGGCAGGACCCCTACTCTGGCTCCCGAGGGCTTGGATCTGTGTGGGGAGGAGCAGGCAGAGCCCTCAGCCTTCTGCCCCTGTTGGGGGTGGGGTGGCAATGCCAGCTCTGTTTGCTCAGAGCATCCTGTAAATAGCCCTGGGGACCCAACTCTGCCAAAGGGAGCCCTCAGCACATTCTTCCATTCTTCTTTTGGCAAAACCCTTGCTACTCTGTTCCTCAGTTTCCCCATCCATAGAGCAAGAAGGTTGGATGACCATGGGCTCTGAAAGTCCTTTCCAGTTCTGAAATTTAATAATAAAAATGAGGAGGAAGATACGGAAAGTAAACACTTAGCTCTGCTCACATACATTATCTCAGTTAGTCCTCACACCACGTCAGCCCCATAAGTAAATTATTGTCCCCATTGTACAGAGAAGGAAACCGAGGCACAGGGAGGTTAAACCTGAGAACAGTGCTTCTCAGCTGTTATGTGAAATCAAGTCAGCTGGGGAATCTGGTTACAACTCACATCTGGTATAGTCTTTTGTGTTTCCATGCAGCCCCTGGGTGATGCCAAGGCTCTGGCTCCAAAAGAAATGTCTGTGAGAGTTTCTGAAGCACGAGAGGAGGGGGGTGGGCATGTGTGGGTGTGTGTCCTGCTGTGACCTACGTGAGGGTAGAACCCAGGTGGTTAGTAACTGCTGGCTTCTCCATGTCCAGCATTGAGTAGTGAGTGTTACTGGCTGGCTGGGCCCGCTCCCCACTGAGCAATCCTGGATGCCTCCTGGAGGGGGTGTCTGTGGTGTTTCAGGGAAGCAGAGTGGTCCAGATTGGAAACTCTTAGCTTGACCCTCCCAATACCCCTGCATCCTGCATTCAAACTCCTCCCTCACCACAGCCCACAAGGTCCGGCATGATCTGGCCTAGGCCAACCACTGCAGTCTCACCTCCCTTCTCCTCTTCACCATGTTCTAGACGCCGTGGTCTCTCTCCCTAGTCTTCAGGGACCTTGTATGTGCTCTTCCCTCTGCCTGGAGCATGCCCCTTTTTCCTCCCTCTAGCTCATACTCTCTTCCTCCAGGTCTCAGCTCCTGTATCCCCTCCTCCAGGAAGCCCTCCCTGGGTCAGTACCCCTCCCCCCGAGAGCCTCCCTCCTCTCTCTGCCTGTCTGGGTTCATCACTGTCTGGGGACAGTCTGGTCTTCTTCACTGGTCTGTATTATTATTCAGGCCCGGGCCAAGGCTGTCCAGGTCACGGCCAAGTCCCCAGCACAGTGCCAGGCACTCAGCAGGTGCTCAATAAATATTTGTTGATTAAATGAATCTTCACCATCCACTCATTTATTCATTCATAAACTCTGACAGACTGCCTTGGAGAGAAACATATCTGTCTTGCTCAGAGCTGCATAAATGCCTACAGAACAAGGCACACAGATACACAGCATCACACACTCAGATCCCATTATTGTGTACACTCTTTCCCATGTATGCTCACAATTATACACACGCACAGTTTCACATGTGCGGGCATGCAGACACAGCTAAGTAGAGGCCACCCTCAGATGCTGGCTTGTCTCAGGCCCTGGTCCAGGTGCGCTGTGGACCCCCTCACTGTAGGGGCCAACCTCTCACACACCCCAACCCAGACCCTCACAGTGTGGTGGTGTATCACTGGCTATAACCACTCCAGGCATTGGGTGGCAGGAGTGCTCAGGGAGGCCTGAGCAAATCAGGAGAACTTCCAGGTGGAGGCGAGTTTGGACAACTACTGTCAAGTCCTGAAAAGATTCAGATAAGGAGGGAGTCCCGGAAAGCACTCTCTCCCTACTGTAGACATGTAAGACCAAAGAAGAGGAAGCAGGAGACTCTGGGAAGCTAAAAGGAAGGACTGGACCAAGGTGGTGCGGATAACGGTTTTGGAGACCTTTCCAGCTGCACTTTGAATGAAAATAATATGAGTAGAATTAATAATATAGCTGGCAGTCACTTAAGAAAACTAACCAGGTGCCAGGTGCTACATACAGATCCACTGTATTTTCTTGTTTAACTCTTCCAATACCATTATAAGGAGGACACTAGCTGTGTGACACCAGGCAAGTAACTTAAGTTCTCTGGACCTCAATTTCCTCATCTGTAAAGCAGGGTTAATAACAGCACCTCCCTCCCAGCATTTTGAGGAGTAAATGTATGTAAAAATGCCTAGAACAGTGCCTGGCAGAAAGTATGTTCCCTGTAAGTATAAGCTACAATGGCAATTATTATTATCCCCACTCAACAGATGAGTAAACTGAGGCCAGGAGCCTCAGGAACTTGCCTGACCTGTGGGTTTCTGCGGCGTGAGGGCCGGTTACAACCCAGGTAGTGAGGCTCCACAGCTGTGGGTGGACGGAGGCAGGGACTCCCCGCTCTGAGGTGTTTGCATGCGTGAGCGCACGTATGGTGATTCCACTGTTCTCTGCACAAACACCCAGACCCCATCCCACCCCCAGCAGGTCAACCAGCTGCTGGCCACAACCCACAGCCTCCCAGTCATACCCGAGCGGGCTTCCTTTTCACCACCCAGGGGCCTCCCCACCGGCTCTCCCCCCACCTCCCCTTCCTGCACCCTGAGGACGCCTGCGGCTGGACTGGGTGGTCTCAGGCTGGAGCTGCCCCGTCCCTGACTCAGGCCCCGCGCCCCCTCACTGACCCGAATGCGGCCTGCCCGGCCCCCGCAGCCAGACGGACACGGGTGGGGGGGGTGGTGTCATGGCGGGGGGGGGGGTCACAGCGGGCCACGTGCCCGCGCCTGGGGTGGCTGAATTCCACCTGTGATTCAGTCGGCATGTCTGGGCCACTGGGGGGTGCCCTGGCCGGTGATGTCAGCGGCCAGGTATGCGGCCGGGGTTTCTCCGAGGTGACTCAGGCGCCTGAGCTACCCTCTCCCTCCTGCAGACACTCTGGGCAGCTCTCCAGGGCCGGCAGCCGGCAGCCGGCAGCCTGACCCTCCCTTCCCGGCCTCCTCCACGCCCTCCACACCCTCCACACCCCTGCGCTGTGGGAACAGCGGGCTTGGGGGACAGGCACGAGGCAGATCTCAGAGGCTAGGGCCCCAGGCCAGTCCTGGCAGCCCACCAGGACCTCCTCACCTCCCCTGGAGGCCAGAACTCACAGGTTATTGTAGGATGAAATTCATTCATTCATTTATTCATTCAATCAGCCATTCAAACACATGTTCTCAGCACCTCCCCTGTGTCAGGCTCTCTAGGCACCGGAGACAGAGCTGAGAACAAGACAGAAATTCCTCACAAAGCCCCATCAGAGCCTGAACACTGTACAACATTATTATTGCTATTGTTACCCCCTCCCGAAATTCCACCAGCCTGCAAGACTCAGGCTGGTTTCTGTTCCTCCAGGCAGCTCTCCAAACAGTTCCAGTTACTTTTAATCCTTAGCCCCCAAACCGTCCCTTGAGGGAAGTCCTTTCAGGACTCTGACCTTCAGCCAGCCTGCTGCAGCCTTTTCTTCCCTCTTGGACTTTACTCATTCCCAGTCCCATTGAATGATTTGAACCTCTACTTTCTCCACCCCCAAACTCCGCCCCTCCACTGCCTTCCCCAGAACCTGAGCTTCACAGTGATGATCATGATTGGCCTTGCAGACACTGAGTGCTCCCTAGGTCCTTACACCAGGGTCAAGACTTAGAGACACAGCTTCATTTGGTCACAGCCACCCCTGGAGGAGGCCTGTTATCATGCCCATTTTGTAGGAGGGAAACTGACACACAGAAGTATTTTGGTACCCACTAGCTCAGAACCACGCCTGAGTCTGTAGCTCAGATTCTGGACACATGCATACAGGGGCACACAGAGAGGAAGTAGTAATACTGCTGACAATCAAGTGTGGTATTTTGTAAACATTTATTCTGTGCCGAGCACTTTCCAGATGTTCTCTACATGAACTCATTTACTCCCCACAACAGTCCCATAAGTGAGTACAATTATTATTCCCATTTTACAGATGAGAAACCTGAGGTACATAGAGGTCCTAATGCTAATACAGTTCAAGTACACAAATATTGACTGAAGCTCTGCTATATTTCACACAGTGTGGTGGGTGCTGAATATTAGAGCTACACAGCTAGATGCAGCTACCAAGACCCACAAAGCTGGAAGGCACACACAGGAGACTGCCACCCAGAAGCACAGAACCATTCACACAGTTACACAAACGTGTGCACTTGACATGGACACACATGAATCACTGATTCATTTACTCAACAAATAATTACTGAGCACCTACTGTGTGCAGGGCAGTGCTGGGGACCCAGCGGTGACCACAACAGCCCTGGGCCCTGCCCCCATGGGTCATGCAGCCCAGTTGGGGAGACAGTAAACAAACAAATATATAATGAAAAATTGTGATAAACACTGTGGAAAGAACTGTGAGAGACAACTGGCTGACAAACAGTTACCTGCATAGTTACACACAGATGACCATACATTGAGATCCAGAACTACACACATACACACACAGCCAGAAATGCAAGCTAGAGGCAAAACCGTACACATCCATAGGTACCTACACACACATGGTTTCACGTATGACCACACAAAAAGACTCACAAGTACACACACGCGAACACATACATGAACACAAGTCAGCAGGGTTCAAATACCCATACATCCAGATACACAAATGCAAACTGGGGAAACCACTCACTCAGTCCAGCAGTTGTTCTCACACACGAAGGAAGCCTTCCTGAGCGTGCTCTCACACAGGAAATCCCAGGTAGACACACTGTCACCGACAGAATCACTCACCAACAGTCACAGCCATTCGGTCACACACCCAATTTCTTCTCTCTCCTTGGACATTCGCCCCAGCCCTGGTCACATGAAGCTACTGGATGGGGGTGTCGGGGGTGTGTGTTGGGGATGAGCTATTAAAACCTTCCAGCTGTGGACAGCTTCCCGGACACAGGATGGAAGGACCTCGGGCTGCTTGTCTGATGAAAGAGCCTCCAGAAAGACAGGCAAGAAAAGAAAACCCGAGGGGAGCGGGGAAAGGAACGGGAGGGAGCTCTCGCGCTGTGGCTCCGAGTGTGTATGGGCGCGCACAGGTTGTTCACTGTGCCTGTCTCCACTGGTTGGGACCCCCAAACGGAACAGTGCACCCAGAAACCCGGGAGTCGGAGGCAAAAGCAGCAGGCCAGAGAAGAGTGCTTGGATCTATTTCAGTTGTTATTGTTTGGGGGAATATGAGACAGCCACGGCGCAGGAGATGCTGGACAGACAGACATGCCTGGGACGAGGGGGCGCAGACGGAGAGATACCCAGCGGAGGCGGTCCCAGGTCAGACAGGAGGAGCGGGTGACAAGCAGACGGCGGCTGTCTAAAGGGAAACCGGCAATTTGGGGACCTGGTTCTCCCCCGCTCCCATCACCGCAGCGCCCCCCCCCCTACACCAGGCTCCCGGCCGGCCAGTCTGTCCGCCCTGGCTGGTCCTGGTTGCGCCCTGTGCGGCCGCGCGGCCAGGCCCGGGACAAACAGCCTTCATGTTGCTAAGCGACGGCGTTCCACAGCCCGTCGCGTCACCGCGTCTGCGCAGGCGGGGGGAGGGGGGTGTGCGGAGACGGCGGCCGTGTCGTTTGTTGACGTTGCCTGGCAACCGCCGTGGCGCTGCCGGGCAACGCCGGCCGACTGTTCGTTCTCTTAAAGGGCCAGGAACACTTTACTGGATCCAGCTCGGACCGCGCCGCGGAACTGAGGCGCTGCTGGGAGAGGAGAGGGTTGCTCCCCAGGCGTCGGGAGGTTTAGGGGATTGGAGACTGGGTTATGCCCTCTTGGAGTAGAGGAAGAATACGAGGCAGGAGCTGTTGATATTTGAACTAAAGTTTTTGAGATGTTAGTGTAAGATGTTAGGTAGATTGCACATGTGCATAGGCTCACTTGTGGGCACGCACGTCCACGGGGGAGCGGGTAGCAGAGATAAACCGATAGGGAGACCTGGGTTCAAATACCCACTCTGTGACCTTGACCTGTAACTTCCTTTTTCTGAGCCTCTTTCCTTCCTGAATTGGGAGTGAAAACATCACCCGCCTCCAGAATTGTGACTGTATGAAATCCTGTTAAGCACTTAGTACACAGTAAGTGCTCCGTACATAACAAGTATAATTATGTTATTTAACAACTGGGTTCTGTCCCTTCTTCACTGGGATTTGGAATAAATGAGATGGTGTTTGTAAAGTACTTATTGCAGCACAGCGTGCTTAATACACGGGGGCTGTCATATTATTACTGATGTTTTCATTATTTCCTCCAGTCTGTAAAGGAACACATCACAGGGCATTGGCAGTCATTGCCTTTCTTGGTGTCTTAGGGTGCAAAGGCAATGGAATCAGGCAGATGAGGTTGGAATTCTTGTCCTTCTGGACCCTGGCTGTGTGACCCCAGAGCAAGTGCCTTGCCCTCTCTGACCCTCTGCTTCCTCCTCAGTGAAACCTATGATCTCTCACTTCTCACAGAGTCACTTCCAGGTAACAGTCCTGGGTGAGGGGTCCCCTCTCATTGGGCGTGTCAGGTCACTGCCCCACGTCTGCAGCATGACTCATGGGGCTATGTTATGTAAAGCTCCTAGATTCTGCACAGAGGGCAGGTTATATAAACGTGTTTAATGTGCATCCTACATGTAAGGCCTAGGGAGGGAACCTGGCTTGGTAAGCCTGCAATTGCCAAACTATGGCACTGGTTGCTTCTAGGAAGTAGAGCCTATAAAATGTGGGCCACATGTATACTGTTGAAAATGTGCCCCTCTTGGGGTCTCTCTATCCCCCTAAATGACTGTCTCTCAGTCTCTGTCTCTTAATATGCCTCCAATTTCTCTCTGCATCTTTCTGACCCCTGTCTCTCTGTCTCTGTTGCACCATCTCTGTGCATTTCTGTCACTCTGTGTCTCTGTTCCCTTGAGTCCCTTTCTGGGTTTCTGCCCCCCTCCCACTCCCCTTTCTCTGAGTCTTTATCCATTTCTGGGTCTGCCTCTGTGGTGATTCTCTTTTATTATTTAATTTAACTCCCAAACTTGTTCCCAAAGGGATTCCATCGATTCTGGACAGCTCCAAGCCCCTCACAGCTGAGTGCTGTGGGGTGTTGGGATGGTTCCTCTGCTCTCTGGACCTCTGCTCTTCCCTCTGTGCAAAATTAGATGGAGTAGCTAGTGCAAGTCCCCATCACCTGGGGAGCTTGATAAAAGTGGATTGCCCCAGTCCCACACCCAAAAGCTGTGGGTCGGAATCTCAGAGAAAGAAGTGGCAGAGATTATGACATGTGAGATCCTGCCTGAGTCATTCTGAGCAGCTGACCTGAGGCCTCCACACATGTGTCCCGATGCCAGGTTTTTTTTTTTTTTAATGTTTTTTTTTCATTGAAGTATAGTTGATTTACAAGGTTGTGTTAGTTTCAGGTGTACAGCAAAGTGATTCAGTTATATATATATATTCTTTTTCAGATTCTTTTCTCTTATAGATTATTACAAAATATTGAATATAGTTTTCTCTGCTATACAGTAGGTCCTTGTTGGCTGATGCCAGGTTCTGATGTCACATAATAGGTGAGGTTCTGCGGAGACACGTGGCCAGAGACAAGAGTGATTTCCCCTGCAGGTAGAGGGTCTTGAGTGTGAGGAGTCAGAGAGACAGATCTGGGGGTCAGGGTGGGGACAGAGAAAGACAAAGATAGCAAGACAGAGAGAGAGAGAGAGAGAGAGAGAGAGAGAGACGGAGAGATATGGAAACACAAAGAGATAAAGCCAGAAATTGCGTTTGCTGCACATCACCTGAAAAGGTACCTCCACGGTGGAGGGCCACGTACCTATCTGCGAGTGTGTGACTGTGTTAAACAGGTCACTGCAGGCAGCACTGGGGTGTGCCTGGGTCCAGTGCTGGGACTGAGTGTGGGAAGCGGATGCTGGGCTGGGAGGTTCTGGGTGTACCCTCTCTACATGTACCTGCATGCCTTTAAGCAAGTGTTCCGGGCCAGCATGGGTGACTACCTGACAACCGGAACACCAGTCAGGCAGCATTCTCCATCAGGCCACCACTTTCTACGCCCACTGGGTGCGGTTGATGAGGATATAGCTCCAGGGGTCCTGGGGCCCACATGGATAAGTTTAGGTATAGTTCCAGACTCTGAGGGTGTTTCAGATTTGGGAATAGCCAACCTAATAGAGGGGTACCATCTTTGGAGCCAGACTGAGCTGAGTCCTTGGGCAAGTTTAGTGACCTCCTGGGGCCTCAGTTTCTGCATCTGTAAAATGGGAATGATAAGGACTTCTATGAAGATTTTGTGAGCACCCCCTAACATAATGGTAACTAATGCCATCTATTGAGGGCTTGCCATGAATGTGCCTGTCAGCAAATTCTACAGCTCTATGTTCAAACACCTCCAGAATCTGATCCCTGCTGCACCTTCCAAGTCACCATCACCTCTTGCCTGGACCATTGCCTGGGGCTCCTCACTGGTCTCCCTGCCGCCACTCTGGCCTCCCAAGGTCTATTCCCCACATACAGCCAGAGGGATGCTATTTAAATCAAAATCAGTCCATGTCCCTCTTTTGCTCAAAACCTTCCCATGGCTCCTAACTCACTCGGAATAAAAATCAAAGCCCTCACCATGGCCCACAGGCCCCGTGTCTCTGCCACTCCCTCTCTCCTTGCTTTCTCTGCTCCAGCCACACGGGCCTCCGGCTGTTCATCCAACACACCAGGCATGTTCCCACCTTAAGGTCTTTGCACCTGCTTCTCCCTCTGACTGGCATGCTCTTGGCCCAGATATCTGCAGGCTCCTCTCTCACCAACTTCCAATCTTTGCTCAAGCATCACCTTCTCATGTCGGCCTTCTCTGACCACCCTATTTAAAACGGCTACCCCAACCCTCCCTCCCTCTCCACGTCCCCAGCAATGACCACTTTCCAGTGTGTTACAGAATGTGCTAATTTGTGCTTCTATATCGTCCATCACCTCCTTCCCCACTCCCAAAGTGTAAGCTCCCACGAGGACAGGGATCTTTGTTTTGCTCACTGTTGAATTCCCAGCACTTACCACAGTGCCTGGCACGTAATGGGTTCTCGATAAATATCTGTTGAACGAATGAATGACGGATGGGATGTGCCAGGAGTGTGCCACGAGCTCCAGGTCGGTGAATTCACTGAATCCTTACGACAGCCCTATTGTCACGACAGCCCTCTGTGCTGGGCGCTACCCATTTTACAAATACGGAAACTGAGGGTCAGAGAGGGAGGCCCCTGAGACAGAAGCGCAATGGCCCATACGATCTGAGGTAGATTATCCTGCCTTCAGGGGCGTCCCTGCGGACCCGTGGGTTGTCTGTGTTTAGCCTCGCTATCCCCGTGTTTATTTCGGGGCCCGGTCCTTGTTTGCTTTGTCGAGCGGTCTCTCTTTATCACTGCGCCCCAGACATCTCCCTGTGGCTTCAGCCTCCACGAATTTCTCGGGGTTTTCTGGCTCCGGGGCCCTGAAACTCTACTTCCGCGTTGCCGTCTTCCCGGGTTTCTGCGCCCTGCGGGCCTCCGGAGGCGAAGGGCCCTGCTCTGTGAGCCCGCCCCGCCTCCGCGCGCAGTCTCGGCCTCGGCGCGGCTGGGCTCGCAGCGGGCCGCCCTGGGGCGGGCGGGGCCTGTTGCCCAGAGACCAATGTTTTGCCGCTGCAAACTGGGTCTCTAGGCCACCGCGGGAGGGCGGCCTGGGAACCCGAGCCGGGCGTGGGAGCGGGCCGGCGAAGGGCGCGAGCGGCCGGGGGCCTGGAGCCGGGGAGGGGCCGGGGGACCCGGCGGCTGTCTGGAGCCGGGAGGGTATGGGGGACCCGATTTGGGGGGAATGAAGTAGGGATACTGGGGCAGTTTCGGGGAAACAAGAGAGGGCTGGGATTAGGGACGAGAAAGAGTATTCGGGGTCAGTTTGAGGGAGGTGTGGAGGGGTTTGGGGAAGACAGATGATGGGGGAAGTTTGGGGGAACCAAGGGAGGAGATTGGGAAGGCGGGGGCGGGGTAGGAAGGTGGGGGCTAGTTTGAGGGACCCGGGAGAGGGGCCCGCGGATGGGTGAGTGAAGGAGGGCGTGGGAAACTGGATGTTTAGGGGATTCAGAAATCACAGGGGACTGGTGTGAGGGCAGGGAGTTTGGGTAGAGGACATATTTGCAGGCTCGGGGAAAGAGGTGAAATTTAGGTAGGACAAGACGTGAGGGTAGAGAGTTTGGGGGAGATAAGGATTCTTGAGGAGAAGGAGGAGGCTTAAACGGGCCGGAAACAAGGGTGAATCAGAGGAGAGGGTGCCCTTGCCACTTCCAGGCTCCTGGCGGGAGGGCCTCTCCCCGCCCATTGTCCCCGGCCTGGCCAGGACGTCCGGCGACATCCCTGGGGACGCGACGTCGGGGGTTATGTAACACTGCCAGGCCCCGGGGAGCGGCGGAAGTTAGGACTCCCGGGTTCCTCTCCACGCCCCATCCCAAGGGATGGACACGGGTCGGGATCCCCGAGCGGCTTGTGACATCACACTTGGGCGGAGTCCATCAGAGGCACGAACTCCTTTTCTTGTTCACTCCCACCCCACTCGGGAGCGAGGACTGAGATCTGAGACCCTAGGTGGGGAGGGGTATCCCTAGCAACGCCATTGGCTGAGGTGGCCTGATGGCCAGGGCTGTTAGGCAAAAAGGTAAACTGAGTCCCAGAGAGGGCTGACCCCTTTCATTTGATTCAGTCATTCAACAAAGATGTATTGAGCCCCTACTGTGTGCCAGTTATGTCCTAGGTGATGGGGACCCAGCAGCAAACAAAACAGATGTCCCTGATCTCAGCAGCCTCTGGGCTGACCCCTGATTCTGAGCCCAGACCTACTCCATCCCAGCCAAACGTTGTTGAAACTAGACCTTATTCACTAAACAGAACACCAAAACGTGGATCCTCTCACCCAACTTTCCCTAGTGCAGGGGGCAGAACACATCTCTCAGCTGCTGAGTCCCTGGTCTCTAAATGACTGCATCCCTGTCACCCCCACCCCCCGTGGCCTGTCACTTCCTCCCATCCTCATCCCCCCCCAACGGGGCATGACTAGAGATGCTGGTCATAACAGGCAGTTGGCGAATCACTCAGACGTCATAACAGCCGGCTGTGCTATCACCGTGTCCCTGAGATGTCATCAAGCAGCCTCAGTCTCTTCCTATGAACACCTCTGGGGCCTGAGGAGGGGGTGCTGCCCTGCTGCCAGGGGTACCTCAGCCTCCCAAATGGAGTGACTTACTTCCAGCTAAGCCCTTCATCAGAAGGCTCTGAAAGGTACCTTCCTAGCTTTCCTCACTCCTCCTCCAGGCAGCCCCCTTGAACTCCCTGCCACTCCCCTCCAGTTCCCTGGGCTCTGGCCCTTTGGACTTTTTCCTCTCTGATCTCACCTGCTCCCATACCTTCAGTTTTGAAAAACCTTCAAAGCCAGGCCCTTGATAGGACACATCCTTGCATTTCTCCAAGCCTCAGGCTTCACTTCTCTAAAATGGGTATAGCAATGGTGCCTGGCCAACACACACAGTGGGTGGTGAGTGATTTGAGCAAGGTCACTTCTGTGACGGGCTTAGCACAGGCTGGGGACATCGTGAGAGCTCAATGAATCCTATTGGCCAAGGTACACAAGAAATAGTTAACAGTGAGAAGTGGGGATCAGAGGGAGGAGGAGAATTTACTTTTTCAAGGTGTATTCTTGTATTTGCCAACACATGTTCCCCCAATTTTTAAAAAAGTTAATTAATTAATTAATTTTTGGCTGTCTTGGGTCTTCATTGCTGTGCACCAGCTCTCTCTAGTTGAGATGAGCGGGGGCTACTCCCCATTCCAGCGCACTGGCTTCTCATTGCACTGGCTTCTCATTGCACTGGCTTCTCATTGCACTGGCTTCTCTTGTTGCGGAGCACAGACTCCAGGTGCACAGGCTTCAGCAGTTGTGGCACACAAGCTTACTTGTTCCGCGGCATGTAGGATCTTCCCAGACCAGGGCTTGAACCCGTGTCCCCTGCATTGGCAGGCAGATTCTTAACCACTGCACCACCAGGGGAGCCCTTCACTGACTTTCAAATCTGCTCTCTCCTCCTCTTTCCCCTCCTCCCACTCCTACCTAGGTCCAGGCCCCTCCTTTCCCCCTCCCTTCCTCAGTCTACCTCAAGGAAGCAGTCAGAAAGGTCTTAAAACCTTCCTCTGTCCCTCCCCTGCTCAGAACCTGCCATGGCTCCCCAGTACCCTTGGGGGAGCTCCTCACCGTGTGTCCAGACTCCTCACCATGGCCCATGGGGCCCATTTCTGTCTGGTCCTTGCTGACTTTTCCAGCCTCCTAATTCTTTGATCCAACTACATGATTCTTCTTGCCTTAAAGGATCCTCCAGCTCAGTCCCTTTGCCTGGCAGTTGAGTCCCATCCAGACAACATAACAGTTGGACACCTGGCTAAAGCTTGGTGTCCACTAGGGACAGGGACACCACTTGAGGCTGCCTTCCATCCACAGCCAAAGAGTTCTGCCTGAATTTTCACCGAAGCAACATCTGTCTACTACACTGTGCTCCCTGGGTTCACACAGGACAGGGTAGTTTCTGTCCTGTGATATTTCAGAGACTAGGAGGATGCAGACTTTGAACCTCAGGTAAATGCGGTATAAGATCCTTGAGGCTGATTCTTGGAGTGGGCACTGAAAGAGTCACAGGATATCAGAGTGGGAAGGTGCCCTAGAAGATCCAAGTGCAAGGGGGAGACCTAGGCCCCGAGGGAGCAGGGTTCCTGGCTGTTCCCACTGCCTGGAACTGTCGTGTCCCATCACTGACTTGCAAGGGAGGGAAGAATCATAGTAGAATTGGGTTTGTTGAACTAAACAGTGGGTGCCAGGCTGAGCCCTGACTCTGGTGACCCCAACCTTGGTGACAGCAGACCTGCGTCTGACCCCAGTCTGAGCCCCAACCCTGGCCCAGGCCTGAATCCCTGACCCTGGGCACAGTATGAGCCCTGAAACTGGCTAAGACCCAGAACTAAGCCCACTCAATCCACTGTAGAAACTAAGCAAGAAGTCAGAGCCTTATCCCCAGCCCTCTGCTTGCTGGTCTGGTGTGACTTCCTGTGACCTCCCCATCCTCCCCCCCATAGAAGTGGAGCTGAGAACTGGAAGCGGGGGGCGGATTCAGAGAGGCGCAAGATTCGTGCTGTGGCTGGGGAAGAACAGGGACAGGGCTTCGGGAAGAGTAGGTTGAGGACTTGGGGAGGGGGCGGCAGGGCTAGGAGTGAAGATTAGGATAGGGAAGGGGGAGGTAGATAATGGTCAGGGATGAAGAATGGAGGGGAAGCAGAGGATGCGGGGGACCAGGAGACAGGGGATCGGGGGGATGGAGGATTGGGGGTGCTGATTCGAAGCTGGTGACAGGTTGGGGGCAATGCGGCGACGGCGGGGACCGATCGTCCAGCCGGGGCTGCGCGGCGAGGCCCAGTTGAGCCCAGGCCCACCCCCAGCCCCCCCCACCCCGCCCCGCGCTGCCTCCCCTTTCCGCTCCCCGGAAGCGCTGAGTCGTACTGCCTTATCTGGAGGCCGCTATTTCGGGCTCAGCTCCTAGCGCGAGGACTATTTTTAGCGGCGCTCGGGTAAAAATGGACGCGGCGCCGCGCGAGTTCCAGAGGCCGTGCGCGCTCCCTCGCGAGAACTGGGGGCCGGGCCGCGCGCCTGAGTCACCTCCCACCCAACCGCCCCCCTTCGAGGAGCGCGGACACCCGCCCCCCCCGCAATCCGCACGAACTCTTGGGTTCCTGGACGCCTGGAAGCCAGCGCGGCTCAGAATATTCCAGGACTATCGGCACGCATCCACCCGAGCTCAAGCGGCTGAGGGCCGACTTTTGGGCAGAGGCGCCGCGCCCCCTGGTGGCTCCTGCGGGGATAGCAGGCAGGGGGTGGGCCAAGAGTTCACACCCCCCAGACCCCCAACCTCCGCCACACACCCACTTTATAAATGAGGAAACTGAGGCCTGGAGAGGAACTGGATTGCATCATGAATTGCAAGGTACGCGCTTTCAGTTTCAGCTTGGACACTTCACTTAGTGGAGAACCCAGTACCTATCAGAAAACTAGGCACCCTTTATTTTTCTAAGCAGTATTTAGTCATTCAACAAGTATTTATCAAGGGCTTGCTGGGTACTGGGATCACAGCAGTGAACAAGGCAGAAGAGAGATCCTTGCCCTCGTGGGGCTGACGTTCTAATGGGGGAGACAAACAGTAAATAAATAAGGTGATTTCAGATTGTGGTAAGCACTGTAAGGGAAATAAAATGGGAGGATATATTATAATAAAGGGGATACTTTGGTAAGAGTAGTCAGGGAAGGCCTTTTTCTGAGGAGGTGACATTCTAAAATGACCTTCTGGTTTCATGCAGTCCCCTCACTCATCCCATGTCATAGACCTGGAGACAGAAGCCTGGAGAAGAACCAGTTGGGGACTGAGCTTGTACAGTGTAGATTGCATGAGCTTTCACTGCGTAATTGTTCAGTTCCTGGTCTCCTCCTGAGCCTGGGAGCTTATTTCCTCCCAGCATAGCCACTCATCATCAGTAGTAGTAATACTGATTACTAGTTTTTAAATAATAGTTACCTTTTATCCAGCACCTGCTCTTTGCCTAGCAGTCTACTAAATGTCTCACCTGCGTTAATTCATGGAATCCTCACCCTAACCCTTAGAGGTGAGGTAATATTCCCAGGCCCCATTACCGTATGAGAAAATCTGTTTTCCAACCTTCCTTTCCTCCCAGCCACATGGGCATCTACAGTTTTGCCGGCCTTCTGCTTGTTCTTTGGGAAACCACCCCTTTCTCAATTTCAGTTCACCTGGCTGTCTTGGAGCTCACCCCATCCTCCGTTTCCAGGGAATGGCACGTGTCCTAGGCCCAGCCAATCAGAGTATTCCAGTTGGGCTGTCCGTTGACGACAGTGATTGGTTCAGAGGTGAGCATGTGACCCATTTAGGCCAACGAATGATGAGACCATTGGCTAGGAGCACTTTCTTCCCTTTGGGGTGGCTAAGAGGATGAGATGTGAGCCTAAAGGTGCTAGGGCTATCTTTGCTACCTCAAGGAAAGTCTTTCTGAGGAAAAAATCAGAGAAATATGAAACCCAGAGATGGGACAGTGACTTCATATCATCATTTGAGCTCCTGGATCAAGCTGTAACTGAAGCTGGTTTTACTCAACCTTCTGAACATGGGAGCCAATACATTTCCCTAAACCAGTTTGCATTTGAAAGTGAGAGACTCCCGATTAATTCGCTTTCCCTCTCTATGCTCCCCCCAACCAGGAACTGGTCCTGACACTTTCCACTGCCCGTAGTCCTTGGGAATGGGTCACTGTACCCCCGGAAGTACCCATTCATTACACACTGCCCCCATGGAGGCATGTACTGCTTGTATACATCTGTGCCCTCTACCCTCCACTGGGCAGGCACTCCTGTGGGGACTTTGGGTCTGCTCATCTTCCTGTCCCCAGGTACAGACCAGGATGAGAACCTGATACCAAGGCTACTGTCCTGGGCAGGACCACTTTCTGCTGTCATCACTGGCTGATGGTGAAGTTACCCTACTGCGCCTTCCACTTTCTCCCCCTGTCAGGATTTCAGCCCTGTCTGAGCTCTGTCAGCCTCCCAGCCTCTTCTTCACCGTCTCTCCCGTGCTCCAGACCCATGTGTCTAGAAGCCTCTTGGATACCTTCCTCCGGTTGTCCCACAGACTTTCACCCTGACCTCAACAGCTTCCTCCTACACCTGTGCCTCCTTCTCCCAGGTCCCCAGCTCAGGCGTAGTCCCACATAGACCCTGTCTCCTGGACCAGAGTTCTGGGCCTCCTCCTGGTACCTTCCTCCCCTTACCTCCCATAACCCATCACTCATCTCCATTCTATCTTTTAAAGATTTTATATATTCTCCTTCCTCCCCCTCCTTACTCTGGTCCAGTTGCCTATTTGGTCCCTTTTCCCCACTTCATCCTTCATCTCTACACTCATTCCTGGTTTCCTGCCCCAGTTCTGCCCCTTCCCATCTAGAAGGATTTTGCTAAACCACAAACCTGCTCCTGTCAGGTCTCTCCCCTGCTCAGAGCCTGCTATGATTCCCCGGTGCTCTAGTGCTGTGACCTACAAGGCCTTCCGTGGCCTGCTGCCTTCTTCAACCCCATCTCTTGCCCCCCACCCCTTTCCCCAGCACACATTCACTCTGCCCTCTAACAATACTCAAACAGCTTGCCTTTCCCCAAATGCATTGTTCATGCTTCCCGACTTGAACATTCGGCTCCCTCTGCCCAAATACCTTTCCCATCCTTCTCCACCTAGTGACTGTTTTTCCATGCTTTGAGGTACAGCACACCATCCCCTCTGCTGAGAAACCTAGCGTGACTCCCTCCGACCTAAGCAGGGCCCCCGCCTCTCAAGAAACCTGGTCGCTGCTGTAGCTCATTCTCTGCCTGACCACACGTCGGGCCCCTTGCACGCAGGGTCTCACTGAGTTCCCCCAACAGCCCTCAGGGCACAGGGACAAACACTTCCAGTTTCTGGATGAAGAAACTGGGACTCATGGAAGGAATCACAGCTAGGGAGGGGACAGAGGCAGGATTTGAACTTGTGATCTCACGCAGCCTGGCTCATCCATGAGTACTTTATCTCTGTTTTGTAAGTTTTTATCTTATAACACTATCGGTAGAGGCACACATGTATATAATTTATGAATAAAAAATATACTCCATATACCAAGTGGCCACAAAGTACTGCCTGGCACTGTGGTCTCTCTCGGTTAAGTAGCTTCTTCACCTGGGTCTGGTGGAGGCAGGGATTTGAGAGTGTCCTTTAAGGCCATATTTTTGACATGAGCATCAGTTGCTCTGTTTGAATATGCTTCTGACATGGATTGTTCCAGAATATCCCAAGAAATCCTGAGGATCAGCAGCCTCGGAACAAATGGCGCTCCAGCATCTGATGTCCTCCCAGATGGAGAGACAGCAAATTCCATGGACCAGCACTGTCCACAAGAAATAGGACACTAGCCACATATTCAAGCTTAAATGCCCTAGTAGCCACACTAAAAAAAAAAAAAGCCAAAAGAAACAGGTGAAAATAATTTGTTCCTGTATTTTATTTAACCAGATAGATGCAAAATATTATTTCATACGTACTCAATGTCAGCAGTTTTTTTTTTTTTATAAATTTATTTATTTATGGCTGCGTTGGGTCTTCGTTGTGGTGCACGGGCTTCTTATTGCGGTGGCTTCTCTTGTTGCGAAGCACGGGCTCTTGGCACGCGGGCTTCAGTAGTTGTGGCTCGTGGGCTCAGTAGTTGTGGCTCGCGGGCTCTAGAGCGCAGGCTCAGTAGTTGTGGCGCACGGGCTTATGCTGCATGGCATGTGAGATCTTCCCGGACCAGGGCTCGAACCTATGTCCCCTGCGTTGGCAGGCAGATTCTTAACCACTGCGCCACCAGGGAAGTCCCTCAGGAGTTTTTTAAATGAGATAGTTACATTCTTTTTAATCACGCTAAGTTTATGAAATCTGGTGTGGATTTTACACTCATGACACATCTCATTTTGGCCCAGCCATGTTTCAAGTGCTTAAAAGCCACGTGTAGCCAAGTGGCTGCCATATTGGACATCACAGCAGTAGACGGTGCCTGACCACGGATCTGGGAGTATGGCTTCCTCAAAGTCCAGCTTTAACATGGGACAGTGTGCCTCCAGGTGACAGCATGGCTTAAGGTCAGGCTCCTGGACTCTGAAGCCAGACTGTGGGGTTCAAGCTCTGGAACTTCCAAACTGCCACTCCAGCCTCTCTGCACCTCAGTTTATTCTGCTATGAAAGGAGAATCACCAGCAAGACATCAGAGGGGTTTTTGTGAGGATTAAATGAGTTAATAGATATTTAAACACTTAGAACAGGGCACATATTAAGTGCTGCATGGGTGCTGATTTTTATTATTATTTGGCATTTTGTGAAAGAGAAAATCTCTCGACTCCACATTAACAGTTGAAGAATGAAAAACTCCCTTAAAGACTTCCCATCCTTGTGGAAGATGTCCAGAACATGGGGGACACACGGGACTTCTAACCGCCACATGTAGGACGCACAGACCACTCTGGGCTCTCAAGGACAAATGCTTCAGCATTCTCCACTGGAACGGGTGTGCGCAATCACAGAGCTTTGGACACCTCCCATGCTAAACTCTGCCACGTATTGTCCTGTTCTCATTTTTCTGTTTTGATCTGTGTAGTGGGTTGAATGGTGTGCCCCTCCCCCCACTCAAGATAAGTCCACCTGAGACCTGTCAATGGGAACTTATTTGGAAAAAGAGTCTCTGCGGATATAATTAAGGTTAGGATCTCGAGATGATATCACCCTGGATTATCCAAGTGGGCCCTAAACCCAATGGCAAGTGTCCTTACAAGAGAAAGGCAGAGGGAGATTGGACACAGATAGGAGAAGAGATGGCCATGTGAAGATGGAGGGAGAGATGAGAGTGATGGGGCCACCCCGGAACACGTGGGGCCACCGGAAGCTGGAAGAGGCAAGGAAGAATCTTCCCCGAGAAAATTCAGAGGGAGCGTGGCCCTGCTGATACCTTGCTTTAGGATTTCTGGCCTCCAGAACTGTGAGGGAATAAATTTCTGTTGTTTTAAGCCACGAAGTTTGCGGTAATTTGTTAGGCAGCCACAGGAAACAAATACAGTCTGTTTAGGGGCCTGTCTCCTTCCACCCTGAAGACAGAGTTTCTGTGGCTTTCAGCTGCTGTCTCACAGCAGGAAACAGGCTCAGAAAGAAGGCAGAGCCAGAACCAGAACTCAGGTCTCCAGAACCTCATTCCAGGTCCAGGGGGTCACTGTGGAAACTCATAGGGTGTTTTGCCTGTTAAAGAAATACAGAGTGACTATTGAATTTTCTTTTAAGGCAGTGGTTGAAAACACAAGCTTTTGTTGGAGTCCTGGTTTGTTTGCTTACTTGCTTTGTGGCCTTGGTCAAGAGACTAACCTCTCTGTGCCTCAGTTTCTCCTTCTATAAAATAGGGATAACAAGATAAGTCATCTCAGAAGGCTGTGATATGGAGTATATGAGAATTGATCAACTTTGCCATTTGACGTTGTCCTGGAAGTCTTTGCAAATGCTATAAGACAAGAAAAATGAGATGTAAAGATGGGAAGGCAAGACATAAAACTAACATTTGGATCATTTCAAAGGAAAACTAAGAGAATCAACAAACTTTTTGTATGTTTTTGGCCACGCTGCCCGGCATGTGGGATCTTAGTTCCCTGACCAGGGATCGAACTCATGCCCCCTGCAGTGGAAGTGCAGAGTCCTAACCACTGGACTGCCAGGGAATTCCCGCAACAGAATATTTTATTTTATTTTTATTATTTACTTTTTTAAAAGATTTTATTTAATTTTTTTAAACTTTAGCCATCTTAATGGATGTGAAGTAGTATCTCATTATAGGTTTTTTTAAAAAATTAATTTATTTTTTGGCTGCATTGGATCTTTGTTGCTGTGTGTGAGCTTTCTCTAGTTGCAGTGAGTGGGGGCTACTCTTCGTTGTGGTGCGCGGGCTTCTCATTGCAGTGGCTTCTCGTTGTGGAGCACGGGCTCTAGGTGCACGGGCTTCAGTAGTTGTGGCATGTGGGCTCAGTAGTTGTGGCACACGGGCTTAGTTGCTGCCTGGCATGTGGAATCTTCCCGGACCAGGGCTCGAACCCGTGTCCCCTGCATTGCCAGGCGGATTCTTAACCACTGCGCCACCAGGGAAGTCCCCCACTTTAATGTTTGGCTCAACAGAAGATAACTGGGTCTTCACCTCTGCTTGGGTGCTCAGTCTGTTGTGATATTTTGCAGGTTGCATTGAACACTCAGGAGAGAGTGAGAATGAAAAAGGGAGGTAAGTGTCTTAGTATTATTATGATAATCATTTTGACCTCGGGGACCTCTTGAAAGAGTGCTGGGGAACCACCCAAGTTTCTGTGGACTGCACTTTGAGAATCACTCCTTACCTTTAGGTTTTGTAGGGCCTAGAGACAGAATCCTGGGAACTGAACACCTCTGGGGCCATGGGACCTGGTTCAAGAGACAGCTCTGACTACAAGCAAGGTATTCTCTGAGCCTCAATTTCTTCATCTCTAACATGGGGTTGGTGATGATGAAAATAATAAAAGTACCTCCCTCCTAAGGTTGTAGTGAGACCCATAGGAGATAACGCTCTGACTCACACCTGGCATGTAGCATACAATAAACATTTGCTATTATAGTTTGGGAAACATTTTATTTTATTACCAACACTTCTTATTCATGCAATTAACTTCTCCAGAGGCCTATCTTGTGCTGGGCAGTGCTGGGGACATGGTGATGAATGAGAAGGGCCTGGCCCTGCCCTCATGGGGTTCCCAGTCCAATGGGTCACAGAGTTTTCATTTGTGAGGGATTGCCCTTAGCACCAGGTCCCTGAGGAGCGTGAGTTCTTAAGACTGGGGAGGCAGGGAAAGGCATTCTAGGGAGTGGGAACAGCATGCAAGGAGCCATGGCAAGTGGAGAGGGGGACAGCTGTGGCCTGATGGTTGGCCGGTTGTGTCCATTTCTCTGCCCCCAAGATGCCTCAGTCCTGTTGCTGGTGAGAAATACGTGTGTATATCTGGTTCATCTTTTTAATATTTATTTATTTATTTGGCTGCACCGGGTCTTAGTTGCGACATGCTGGAATCTTCTTTGCAGCAAGAGAACTCTTAGTTGCGGCATGTGGGATCTAGTTCCCTGACCAGGGGTCAAACCCGGGCCCCCTGCATTGGGAGCGCGGAGTCTTAGCCACTGGACCACCAGGGAAGTCCCCCAACCCCTCTTCTTGTGTAAAGTTAGTTCCTCAATTCTGGGCTGTTTTTTAGGGAAGTCCCACCTCTGATCTAACCTCAGTCTCTTGTGCTGCAGATCCTCCTTTTGCTGCATATCCATCCACAGTGCTCCGTGGAAACTTGGGACGCCCCAGCAGAAGAGGTGCCCGGGATGGGGCGTGGTCGGGTCCAGCGCCTCCACTGTCCCGCATCCGGGGGCCGCCGCTCGGGGCCGGGTGACTCAGACCCCGGCGGCTCCCGCGTCATCCTGGCCGCTAGGCTCCGCGCTATTTCGGGCTCCGGGCGCTATAAATAGAGGCTCGTGGAGCAGAGCCGTTCCCCCTCCGCTCGGGCGCCCCTGCGTCCCTGGACCCGCCGCGATCGCCGGGCCGCGCGTCACCGCGGCTAAGTTTAGAGGCGGGTGGGGACGTCGGCCGGGTCACTGCGCCCCTCGGCCGCGCCCCGGCTTACAGAGCCTTCGGTCTGGCGGCAATCTGCCCCCCGCCCAGAGTCCCTCGGGTGGAATTAGGGGCGAAGTGTCCCCATATTCTCGATCCCCACCCCAATCCTTCGGAGGCGCAGAGGAAACTCGAAGTTGGGATTAGGGTAAGGTTTGGGAGTGGAGGAAGGTCTGGACTTGAGGAGTCGCCCGGGAACTTCGGTTGGGACTGGAATTTGAACTTGGAGCGTTTGGAAGAAGGACGGGGAAATAAGAGTACGGACAGCTGTTAGACTCGAACTCTCAACTCTGAGAGCCGGAAAGATGCGAATCTGGAATCCGAAGGTTAAATTTGGGAAGAGTGTAGGAATCAAACTTGGAAATATAATATATTACAGAGCCAAGGACAGCTTTTCTCCCCCTTAACTAACGTAAATAGGCTCAGAGTTACCTGCACCGCGCTCAGCCGGCCCTTTGCCGCACTTCTGCAATAGTGAAACGGGTCGGGAGAAACGAAAGGGCAGCTCGCCGCCTTCTCACGGGTCTTGCCCCGGGGTGGGTTCTGGCGCAGCGGTCCCCGGCGCCTCTACACCCCAAATCCTCTTGTGGGGCGCCATCGCCCCCTGGCGGAAAAGGCACGCTTTGCAGGTTTATTTGGTAATTCCCATTCCCCAACGGGAGAAACTGAGTCCCACCCAGGCTGGCTTCCTTCTAGAAGCTCTCTCTGCCCTTGGATTCAGAGACACATTTTCATAGTCCTTCTCTATGTCACTGGGGCCTCAGTTCCTTCATCTGTCAAATGAACTATTGATACCTAAGGGGAGGGTTACTGTGAGGATTTAGCTCATAGTAAGCGATCTATCTGCTTTGATGGGTATATAGTTGATGGTAATATACGTATTTTTTATTTATAGAGCCCCTCTTCCTGTGACCGTGTGTCCCCCTCCCCCATCATCTACCACACGTCATTGTTTTTTTATCATCTCCAGAGCATGTATGACTGTCTGGAACTCTTATTTGTGGGTTTCTTTCTTATGGTCTGCCTCCCATGAGACCATCAGCACCACAGGGCAGGGACCTGGTCTGATTTGCTGCCAGCTGTGTCCCCAGTGCCTGCCACACCGTAGGTGCTCAATATGTAGTTATTCAAGGAATGAGTGAACCATGGATTTCAAGACGGGGCTCCGTGGTCCTGTGGAATTCTCACCAGCTCAGCAGTTACAGATGGGAAAACTGAGGCTCGCAGTGGTGAAGTCGCTTGCTGGAGGATTCTGCTTCTGTTCTTTGTTCATTCATACAACATATGGTTCCGTAGCCCCTTCTTCTTTCTGGGCACGGTGCTACAGCAATGGCCACAACAGCTTCAGTCTCTGCTTGCCCAGGACTTGGTCAAGGGCTATTTTATTTTTATGACAAACCTGAATATTTCACCCACTGCATGCCAAGTAAAGATGTAGGGACTTTACACATAACTCATTTCATCTTCCTAATAGTTATGCTATTGTTATCCCATTTTAGAGATGAGCAAACTGACGCACACAGAGAAACTGAGTTGCTGGCACCAGGTCACACTGCTAGTAAGTGATCCTGGGGAAAAATTACACCCAGCGATGAGACTGCTTATGAAGGAAGGAGAATCAGGGAGACGGTAGACTTCCCATTAGTGACCCAGATGGAGGACCAGTGTCTTCTAACTTTGCAAGAAAAATAACTAGGAACCCAGAATTTGAGATTCCATTTGTGAGGGTCAAATAAAGACATTTTCAGATGAGCAAGACTCAGAAATTTTCTATCCAGAATGTCCTCTGTAAAAGTTAGAAGAGACTGTACTCTAGCAAGAAGTAAAAATGAATTCAGAAGGAAGAAGTTTATAAAAAGTAACAGAAAATTGTTAAGGGTTGACTCATGTCCCCCCAAAAGATATGTTGAGTCCTAACCCCCATTACTTCAGAATGTGACTTTATTTTGAAATAAGGTCTTTACAGAGACAAGTTAAAATGAGGTCATTATGGTGGTCCCTTATCCAATATAACTGGCGTCCTTGTAAAATGGGGAAATTTGGACACAGAGACAGACATGCACAGAGGAAAGACAGTGTGAAGACACACAGGGAGAAGATGGCCATCCACAAGCCAAGGAATGCCTGAGGCTACCAGAAGCTAAGAGAGAGGGCTGGAACAGATCCTTCCCTAGTGCATTCAGAGGGCGCATTGCTCTGTCAATACCTTGATTTTGGACTTCTAGCCTCCAGAACTGTGAGAATAGCTTTCTGTGGTTTAAGCCACTCAATTTTTGGTACTTCTTTACAGCAGCCCTAGGAAACTAATACCATGAACCAATTATATAAATAAAAATTAATTAGAAAAAATCTTTTACAGTAGGTCCCTAACAAAAGCCAAAATCAATGGAGAGATAGAGACAGTATGTTCATGGGTATGAAAAAGATGTCAGTCTTCTTGTAATTAATCCATCAATTCAGTGCAATTCCAATCTCAATCTCAATAGGATTTTTCAGGGAACTAGAAAAGCAGCTGCTAAAATCCATCTAGAAGAGAAAATGGACAAGAATGGTAAAGACAGATTTGAAACTGAACAGAGGTGGGGGACTTGCCTCATGTGATATCAAAACATATCTAAATGAAATAATTAAACTGGCATGGAGGCAAGGGTCAGATACAGAGATCAATGAAACATAATAGAAATGTCAGAGATATACCTGTGTATACATGGGAATTTGGCACATGATAAAGGTGGAATATCAAAACCAGGGAAAGGACTGGCTTGTTTTTTTTTTTTTTTTTTTTTTTTTTGCTGCATGACTTGAGGGGTCTTAGTTCCCTGATCAGGGATGGAACCCGGGCCCCGGCAGTGAAAACACTGAGTTCTAACCACTGGACCTCCAGGGAGTTCCCAGGACTGGCTTTTAAAATAAATGGTATCCAGACAATTAGTTATATCCACCGTAAATTCCTACCTTAGTACATTTTCAAAAATAAGTCTCATATGGATGAATGACAGAAACAAAATCAAAACTAGAAAAAGTATTAAAAGAAATGATAAACTATATTTATGACCTCGGGGTATGGCAAGCCTCTTAAACACACCAAAAGTCAGGATAGATTGATAAATAGGTGCGAATAAACACTAAGAACTTCTCTGTGAGAAAAATAAACAAATAAAGTTAAAATATAAAGTGCAAACTATCAGGAAATATTTGGAATATGTGTAACTGACTAACAATGAGAATTGGAATCCATAAAGTACTCTGACACATTAACAGTAATAAAAAAGGCATACAACCCCATTGAAAAAATGGGCAAAGGATATGGGCAAGCAACTCACAGAAAACAAACTATTAGAGACCAATAAACTCACAGAAAGATGTTCTCTCCTTAGTAATCAGAGAGTTGCAAGTTAGAACAGTGTGATACTATCCTTTCAGGAAATGACTAATACTTACTCATCAACCAGGTCTCTGCTCCGATGTCCCTTCCTCTAGGAAGCTCTTTCCTGGCCCTCGGGCTGGATTAGGTGTCCCCTGCCCCACCCCCCTCCCGGGCTCTCTGGGGTCTCCTAGCCAGCCCTGTCCACTCTGCATCGTCACTGTTTGGGAAAGGGTTTGTCTCTCCCAATGCGATGTGAGCTCCAGAAGGGCGGAGCGGGGCTATCGTTATCCTTGGTCATCGCTGTGTCACTAGCAGTGCCTGGCACAGAGCCGGGAACAGAGGAGGCGCTGGGGGAATGTATGTGGAATAAGAGAATGAGTGAATGGGGAAACTGAGGCCAAGTCAATGGCAGAGCTGGAATTCAAACTCAGGTCTGTACTGAGAGAAGGAACCTAGGTTGATTACCCGCCATCTCTTCTCCACTAAGCCCTGCCCAGAGCCCAGGCACACAAGAGGCGCTCAATAAGGGCACTGAAATCAAACTTCTTGGCAACCGGAGACGCTCAGGGCCAGAGGCGGACAGCTGTCTCCAAACCCAAACCTCCGCAGTCCTCCAGAACCATAGAGAGCTGCGTGAGGAACCGCCCCTCTCGATGCTCTACGCCTTTGGGGAACGTCGGGAGCGGGCTGGAGGGCTAGAGAGGCCGGAAGTGCGACCAGCCTGGGGGTCCGCTGGCCGCGCCGGCGGTGGGACGCCTCGATCTCTCGCCTGTCTTTCCTTCGCGGCCCGGGGGCGACGAGGTGAGTTCTCGGGGCGCTGAGACCCCGGGGCTGGGTTGAGAGGGGCGTGGGGTTGAGACCGCCGGTGGCGATTGGCAGATGCAGAAGCCAATCAATCGTTACAATGTCTGAGCGTTTGAGAAGGTGGAGCGAGGGGAAGGCATACAGGTGCGAGCCTTGGGGGCGGGGTGGACGGAGGGTTGGGGACAGTGGTCTGGCCTGGCAAACGGAAGGCGGGGAACAGTGAGGGCGGGGAGAATAGAAAGTTGGGACCCTGAAGGGCGTGGCGAATGGAAAGTGTGTCCCGGTAAGGGGCGGGGCGAGCCGCAGGTGGAGGCTCGATGGGGCGGGGCCTTATAGAACCTGGGGCCATGGGTGTCTGGACCTGGACGCGATGGAGCCCTGGAATTTTTGGGGGGGTACGGCTGTGTCTGGGGGTTCCTTCTGGGGAATGTCGATGCTTCGCTCGCTCCCGACGCCACGGCTTCATTTTCAGGCCCCAGAAGGACCTTGCGATGGACGAAGAGGGAGTGCAGAAGCCCACTGGCCCACCCACAAGGAAGAAATTCCTCATTCCAGTGGACGAGGATGAGGTCCCTCCTCCCGCGGTAGGACTAAGAGATGGGGGGACTGCTGGGAGGCTTGGGGGGTGGTTGGGAGGAAGGGGGACAAGAAGGGGCCTGTGGGACCACAGTGTGGGTTAGGAAATGTTGGGGCCTGGGTCACTTTGAGAAGACAGCCTTTTGCCTTCTGCAAGTCTCAGTTTCCTGTAAAAAGTAAAATGTCATGGGCAGGAGGGCTAAGGCAGAGGCTGGAAACTGGCAGCCAGGAAGTAGTCCTGAGATACGTTTTATGTGGCCAGAACCCTGGTTCTGCAAGGAATGAATTTATTGCTGATAGTTGAGAATTGGAAGGTTTGGCAGTTTTTAAAAAATCTGCACTTTTGACATCTTTTGGTAAGTAAAGGATCTGGCAACACAGAGATCTCAATCCTACAGGAACATAATTGCCTGGTGCTAAGTAGTGGCTGCCACCTGCGTACTATGAAGAAAAAGAAAGTAGGCTAAGGATAGAGGGTGTGATGGGGGAGAAAAGCTACCTTAGATAGAACAGTCAAGGGAGGGCCTCTTGGAGGAGATGATGCCTTTGCCAAAATGTGAAAGAAGTGAGTGAGCGAGCTATGCAACATCAGGGGGGAAGGGAGCAGCCAGTGCAAAGGCCCTGAGGTCAGAGAGAATCTGATAAGTTTTAGGGCAGCAGGAAGGCCAGTGGGGCTGGAGTAGAGAAAGCCAGGCGGAAGATGTAGAAGGTGAGCTCCTTGAGGCAAGGGGGCAGGGGCAGATCTTTATGAGGCTCGAGGACTGAGGTGACAGCTTTGGCTTTTACTCTGAGTAGGAACCGCCTAAGGGCTCTGAGCAGAAGAGGAACATGATATGACTCAGTGTGGGGAGCAGACTGAGGAAGGTAAGGGCAGAGGCAGGGAACTGGTGAGGAGGTGACTGCAGTGGCCCAAGGGAGAGAAGATGGTGGCTGGGACCAGGGTAGAGGCCGAGGAGGTGGGGAGAAGTGGCTAGATTCAGATTTTGTATGCCCTCTTACATCTGTCCCCACAGGCCAAGCCCTTATTCAAATCCACGCGGAGCCTGCCCACTGTGGAGACCTCACCCCAGCCAGCTCCTCAGACCTATGGCGAGTACGCCATCTCAGGACCTCCAGGAGGGTCTGGGGCCACACGCCCCATAGGGCCAGAACCCCTGGCAGGAGAGACCCCCAACCAGGCCCCCAAACCAGGAGCAAAATCCAACAGCATCATTGTGAGCCCCCGGCAGGTGAGGAGGGGGCTGGAGAAGTGGGGCTTTGGGGTTTCTGGTGGGAAACGTGGTTATAGGGAGGGCTTTCTAGTGGACAAGGAAGGAGGTCTGAGTTCTAGCCATTATGCCCTCAACAGCACCATTCATCCATTCAACTAGCGTGTGTGGGTTGAGGATGCCCCATGTCTTAGTCTGTTCAGGCTTCTATAACAAAAATACCATAGACTGGTGGTCTGAACAACGAACATTTATTTCTCACAGTTCTGGAGGCTGAGAAGTCCAAGATCAAGGCGCTGGCAGATTCGGTGTCTAGTGAGGACCTGCTTCCTGATTCATAGACAGCCATCTTCTCACTGTGTCCTCACAGCGTAGGAAAGGGTGAGGGAGCTCTCTGGGGTCTCTTTTATAAGAGCGCTAATCCCATTCATGAGGGTTCCACCTTCATGACCTAATCACCTCCCTTCACCTCCTAATATCATCACATTGGGGGGTAATATTTCAACCTATGAATTTTGGGGAGACACAGACATTCAGTCCATAGCACCCCAACTCTTATGGTTGGGGGCATGATTGTGTTCATGAAGCTACATTTCCTGTGCCCAGGTTTGTCCATGTATTCAAAAACAGTTGAACACAGGCCGAAGTTTGAGTCCCGCTCTGCCACACAGTAGCTTTGTCATCTTGGGTATCATCTTGGGTGACTTAACCCCTCTGAGCCTTTAAAATGGGGGTTCACCCACTTATAATCCATAAATATCTTCAGAGGTTACCTGGTGCAGTTCTAAGCTCTGGAGATAGCAGATAAAGTCTCTGCCATTGACGGGGGGCTGGCATTCTGGAAGGAGAGAGCAGCAGTATACAAAGATAATAATGGGACTCAAGAACATGAAATATGCTCAAAATTGTTAGCCATCAGGGAAATGCAAACCAAAACCACAATGAGATACCACTTCATACCCTAGAATCAAAAGGATAGACAATAACAAGGGTGGGGAGAGTGTGGAGGAGTTGGAACCCTCATACACTGCTGGTGGGAATGTAAAATGGTGCAGCCAGTTTGGAAAACCTCCTGGCAGTTCCTCAGACATTTAAACATAGAGTTATCATATGACCTTGCAGTTCCACCTCTAGGTATATATGCAAGAGAAATGAAAATACGGTCAACCTTCTGCAACCATGGATACAAAACCCGCAGACACGGAGGGCCAACTGTACTACGTCATCTGTGGATTTTGATATCCAGGGGGTCCTGGGACCAATCCTCTGTGGATACTGAGGGACCACTGTCTTCTGTCCACACAAAAATCTAGTACACAAATGTTCACAACAGCGTTATTCACAATAGCCAAAAAGTGGAAACAACCCAAATGTCTAGCAAACGATGACTAGTTTTTTTCACTTAGCATAATGCTCTCAGGGTTCATCCATGTTGTAGCATGAATTAGTACTTCATTCCTTTTTGTTGCCAAATAGTATTCCATTGTACGGATATGCCACTTTTTGTTTGTCCATTCATCATCCATTGATGGACATTTGGGTTGTTCATATTTTTCAATTATTATGAAAATGCTGCTGTGAACATTTGTGTACTGCTGTTAACATATGTTTCCAGTTCTCTTGGGTATTTATCTAGGAGTGGATTTGCTGGGTCGTATGGTAACTGTATGTTTAACTTTCTCAGGCACCTCCAAACTGTCTTCTAAAAGGCTGCATCATTTTACATTCCCACCAGCAGTAGATGAAGGTTCCATTCTCACCATATCCTCACCACTTGTCATTGTCTGTCTTTTGGATTTCGGCCATTCTAATGGGTGTGAAGTGGACAAAATACTTCTTTAAAAATTAAAATTGGGATAAACAACAAGGTCCTACTGTATAGCACAGGAAATTATATACAATATCCTGTGATAAACCGTGATGAAAAGGAATATTTAAAAATGTATAAATATATATGTATAACTGAATCACTTTGCTGTACAGCAGAAATTAACATGACATTGTAAATCAACTGTGCTTCAATTTAAAAAAATAAATTAAATAAAATTGGATCCCACCCCTCCCTTGCCCAAAGCTCTTCCATGGCTCCCAGTGCCTCAGGTCCAGATGGCCCAGAGCCTGTGGGACTTGGGACCCCTGTAGACCCTTCCCACCCCAGCTGCTCTGACCACTGCACAGTCCACCCCGAGAGCAGATACCACACCCTTATTAGAGCTGAATTCCACCTCACTTGGTAATTACATGTTCGTCCCTGAGATGCTTTTGTTTAATGTCTGTGTCCCCCACGAGGGCAGGGATCTGTGTCCTCTTGGTCACGGCTGTATCCCCAGCACTTAGACACACAGTAGGCACTCAGATACCTGAATAGATTAGAGCTTGACTTGCTCAAAGTATTTTGGTCTTGGGCTACAGGGTAGAGCATGAGGCGGGGGTTTATTTATTTCTTTTGGCTGTGTTGGGTCTTCATTGCTGCGTGTGGGCTTTTCTCTAGTTGTGGCAAGCGGGGGCTACTCTTCGTCATGGTGTGCGGGCTTCTCATTGCGGTGGCATCTCTTGTTGCAGAACACGGGCTCTAGGCGCGTGGGCTTCAGTAGTTGTGGCACATGGGCTTCAGTAGTTGTGGCACATGGGCTCAGTAGTTGTGGCTCACGGGCTTAGTTGCACCGCGGCATGTGGGATCTTCCCGGACCAGGGATCCAGCCCGTGTCCCCTGTATTGGTAGGCGGATTCTTAACCACCGCGCCACCAGGAAAGTCTGTGAGGGGTGTTTAGAGAGAGGAGCCTGCTGGGCAGATGCCAGGCTTTCGGGGCTCTGACCCTGTGGAGGGTCACAGGCCACGGTGAGGAGCTTCCTCCTGAGGGCACTGGGAAGCCATGGCAGGGCTTAGAGCCGGAGAGGGGCAGCTTTGTGCTTTAGGAAGAGCCGTCTGGCTCCTGTTTGGAGGGTGGCCAGGAGGGGGCAGCACTGGGGCAGGAGACCAGGAGGAGGTGGGGTGGGGGCATGGCAGTGGAGGGGGAGGAATTCATGGGGGATGCTTAGAAGGTGGATGTCCCACCTGGTGGATGAGGGGGAGAGGGAAGCGTGTAGGACAAGGCCTGGGTCTCTGGATGGTGGGGCCGTGCCTGAGTTGGGGCTGGGAGGGGGAGCAGGTGTGGAGGCCAGTACTGAGTGCAGTGAGGTAGATACCCGGGGACACGTGTCCTGTGGACCACAGGACACACGAGCTGGGGCTGGGGGGAGGGCTGGGCTGAGAGAGACCCGGGGACCCTTTAGTTAAGGCCTAGGGCCAGGGAGGAGGGGCCTAGGTCAGAGCCCCAGTACCAAGAACATTCCAGGCTGAGGAGGAGGAAGAGTCTGGGGAGAGGAGGAGAGCAGAGCTGGAGAAGCCCCAGGTGCAAAGCAGGAGGAGGGCGGGGAGGTGTTGAGCAGAGGTGGGGGAGGGGCGCTGGGGTGGCGGTGGTCCCAGGGTCACTCTGCTAATGGCTTCGGTTCTCCCTCCCCGCAGAGGGGCAACCCTGTGCTGAGGTTTGTGCGCAACGTGCCCTGGGAGTTTGGCGATGTGCTTCCCGATTACGTGCTGGGCCAGAGCACCTGTGCCCTCTTCCTCAGGTGAGCTCTGGGGGCCACCCACCCTCAAGGTGGCCTGGGAGGGGTGTGCTCTGGGTGTTCTGGGCCGTTGTATGGGAGACCTCTGGGCACAGCCCAGGCCTAGGTGTGACCCAGGGTGGGAGGCAGAGATCTTGGCTTAGAGGTGTCCGAAGCAAGAGCTGGGCCCCGGACTCTGGGTCTGAGGGACGAGGGGCCGGGGCCTGGATCCTGGGGCTGAGGGGGGAGGGGCCGGGGGCCTGGATCCTGGGGCTGAGGGGGGAGGGGCCGGGGGCCTGGATCCTGGGGCTGAGGGGGGAGGGGCCGGGGGCCTGGATCCTGGGTCTGAGGGAGGAGGGGTCGGGGGCCTGGACTCTGGGGTGAGGGAGGAGGGGGCCTCATGTCCTGGACACCAGGACTGGAGCCAGGATTTCTGTAACCCTCACCACAGTTAAATAAGTTTCCCTCCACTCCTGGGGGCCCCTCCCTCCCTGCAGGGTATGAGAACTAGTGGCTGCTGAGCAGAGATGTCCCTTTGTTCCTGGGTGGCAAAGCCACCCCACCCCATCCGTGCCAGCGCCCCCTGAAGTCAAAGCAGGCAGTCCCGGGGATGGGCCCTGCTTCCCAAGACCAGCTGTACAGCACCACCCCCTGACCCCGGTACACACCCTCTAGGGTTTCCTGGTCTCCGCCTGAAACCTAAAGTCCTTCTCTTCCTCGGTGAAGAATCCGGGGGTCCACCCTTCCAGGGAGTCAGAGCTGGGCACCCCTCACTGCCAGTCCCCCCGTGCCCCTTTCTTGAAGGGTGACCTTGGGCAAGTCACTTACCCTCTCTGAGCCTCAGATCTGCCTGTGCTCCCCAAGCCCTCTGCCTTCCAGCAAGAGGGGAGAAGGGCTTCTGGGGTCTGTTAGCTGGAGACCTCCCAACCCCTCCCTCTCCCTCCCCCCAGCCTCCGTTACCACAGCCTCCACCCAGACTACATCCATCAGCGGCTGCAGAGCCTGGGGAAGAGCTTCGCCCTGCGGGTCCTGCTCGTCCAGGTGGATGTGGTAAGCAAGGGTCACTCCTCCATAGGCCTCACTGTCCCCACCTGTGTAATGGGGAGCCTTGGGCCTCCCGGTTGCCTGGCGGACTGTTGAATCTCTCCCAAGGAGAAATGCAAGTTGGAACCCCAGTGGGGAGTTTCTCACATCTGAGATGGACAGCCGTGTTGGCGAGGAGGTGGAGGGTCAGATTGCCCGTCTCCTCCTTCCCCACACCCCCTTCAGCCAGGCCCTGCCCTCTGCCACTTCAATACTTCTTGAACCTGTTTCATTCTATCCTCACAGCCGGGCCCTGATCCAGGCCCTTTCCTCTCTCGCCTGGGTCCCTGCCTCAGCCTCTTCTCTTGTCTTGTGGCCTCCAGCTTCGACCCTGCAGTAGTCAGAGGGGTCTTCTGACACACAGATCTGATGTCCCAACCCCTCTGTGGTCCCCCAGTGCCCTCCATGGCCCGTGAGGCCCAGTGTCACCCGATCCCTGCCCAGCTCTCCCAGTTCATCTCTAAGTTTCCACGTGATCACCCTTTCATTTCACAGCCTCCGTCCCATAGTGGTGAATTGTATTTCCTCAAGCCTTCCTTCCCCTCCCTTCCTTTTCACACGCTGTTCCCTATGCCTGGAATTCCCTTTTCTGCTCTCTGTTGCCCTCACTCCTCATCCTCCTTCAGGTCCCAGCTCAGATATCCCCTCCTCTAGGAAGCTCTCCCTAATCCCCCAGGTAGGACAGACGCTCCTCTGGCTCTCCCACCCCAGCCCTGGCCACTCTTGAGTCATCACTGACTGGGGACTGTCTGTCCCCCTCATCAGACTGTGAGTCCCGGAAAGGCACAGCCAGGGCTGTCCCAGTCACTGCTGGGTCCTGCACAGGCTGGGCACCCAGTTGGAGATTAGGGAGTGTCAGTTGAGTGAAAGGCTCTTGGCATCCTAAGCTGCTCTGCTTCCAAGACTATAATTCTTTGCTTTCTCCCAGATCCCTCATTCTAATTTTCTTCTCTACTCAGAAAGATCCTCAGCAGGCCCTCAAGGAACTGGCTAAGATGTGCATCCTGGCCGACTGCACCCTGATCCTTGCCTGGAGGTGAGATGGAGGCTCCCCTCCCAGGTCAGGCTCTATCCTGAGAGTTATTGCCCCTTCTGCCCCCAAATCTTCCCAGCCCTTCTTCCTCCCATGAACTCCCTGTGTGAGTCTGGTCCAGGCACTGCCTCTCTGGGCTTCAATTTCTTTATCTGTAAAGTAGGGTCTTAATATCTTTCTTACAGGGTTGTAGGCACAAAAGCAGGTGACGTACATCAAATCCCAGGACCACACTAGGTGCTTATGAGTTAGACATAAAATCTGGCTGAATAATTAATTTCAAGTCTAGGTTTCTAAAGACCATTTTGATTGGCTCTCCATAGGGAAAAGAAGACATCCCTTCCTCACACCATAATCAGAACGAAATCTTGATAATTCTAGACACAAAAAGCAAAACTACAGTAAAAGTATTCAAAGAAAGCTTATAAAATATATATATATTTATTATGATCCTGTGGTAGGGAAAGTCTTCCAAAACAAGACCCAAAACCTAGACACCATAAAGGAAAAGGTTACCCAATTTGAGTAAATTAAAATTTTAAAACTTCCAGATGGTAAGAGATACTGTAAACAAAGGTAAAAGACAACTGACAAACTAAGAGAAAATACTTGTTATATATAAAACAAACACTTACGATCCCTAATTTATATATGTATATATAAATTTTATATTTATACAGTTCAAATATATATAAATGTTTATATTCATAGGAATGTATTTAAACATTTATTATATATTTACGTGTTATGTGTATATATATATGTGTGTGTATATATATATATATATATATATATATACACACATATATATATAAAGAGCCTCTTACAATTCAGTAAGAAAAAGATAGCCCGATTTTTAAAAGTCTAACACAGGTTGCCAAGAACACATGAAAAAACTATCAACCACACAGCTTACCAGGAAAAGTAAATTTTCAAAGAATGAGGTGTTATTTTTCACCCATTAATTTGGTGAAAACATCAGGTGGATAATATGAAAGGGGCACCTGCATGTTTGGTTGGCAGGAGACTTGATTGGCTATTAAAACAGAAAACAGACGTACTCTTCAACGCAGAAATTCCCCCACTAGGAATATCTCCCCTTCGATCATCCCCCCCTTGGGTGTGCAAATCCGCAGTGGCGTGGGCCTTCCTGGTACCATCCGTGCAGTAAGCTGCAGGACCAAACAGCATGATATTTTAATTTACTTATAAAAGGAAGGAAGATGAGCCATGCTTATGAACAGATACAGATGTGAATAAACTGAAGGGGCTCCAAGGGGTCCAAGCTGTGAACAGTGTTGAACCTTGGGAATGGCACAAGGGGAGGTCCTGAGGGGAGGGAGACTTCTATCCTCTGCCCTTCTCTTTTCTTCTGAATATGTAATGGTTAGTTTCTTTTGTTAAAGAATAGGTAGCATATTCATGTAGTTCAAAACTCAGAGGTGATTATATATATACTATATATATAAGTATGTGTAAGTATTGTAAAATGTAAGTATATAAATATTATAAGTGTATATAAGTATATATGAGCATATAAGTAATATATAAGTATAATATATACATTTATATAAGTATATATAATATATTTTATAAGTATATATAACATATACCTATATCATATGTGTATATATTAAGATATATAATCACTTGATTTTTGAACTACATATATAATATATATATATATACCGTTTTTATATTGCTTTCAGATACTGTATATGTGTATACAGTATATATATAAATGGTAGTATATGCCCTTAAAAGTCTCTCTCTTCTGCCCCTTCCCTCCCACTCTACTCCCCTCACCCTTACAGGTCACCATTATTGTTGGTTTCTTTATTTCCTTCCAACGTTTCTATAAAACGCAAACACGTGTGAAAACATCTTAATTTTCTTTCTTAGACAGAAGTAAGCCTAGTATATATACGGTTCTGTGCCTTGTGTGGTCATGTCATTATCTGGCGGTCTTTTCTATATCAGTGTAGAGAGCAGCCTCATTATTTTTTACAGCCGTGTAGTATTCTAATATAGTGTCCACATAAAAAAATTAATAGACTCTTTTTAGAGACATTTTAAGTTTATAGAAAAATTGATTGGAAAGTACAGAGAGTTCCCACATACCCCCTCTCCCCCTGCACACAGTTTCTGCAATTATTTATATCTTGTATTAATTAGTGCGGTACATTTGTTACAACTGATGAACTAATATTGAGATACCATTATTATTAACTAAAGTCCACAGTTTACATTAGGGTTCTCTCTTTGTGTTTACATGCTATGGGTCTTGACACAGGTGTGATGTGTCCATAATTACTGTATTTTACAGAATAATTTCACTGCCCTGAAAGGTCCTCTGTGCTCCCCCTTTTCATCCCTTTCTTCCCCCAGCCCCTGGCAACCTCTGACCTTTTTACTGTCTCCGTAGTTTTGCCTTTTCTAGAATGTCATATAGTTGGAATCATACTGTATGTAGCTGAAATAGAAAAATCCACAGTTCTCCTCGTGTGTTTGGAAAACCCATTTCTTCATCCTGTGCGTCTCCTTTACTCCTCACACAAAGCCCTTCACTGCTGGCCACCAAATATGTGGAGGATTTCCCCCACACCAAGCAGTTCTCTGCCAGCTGGGTGTCCTACAGTTTAGCTCAGTTCTGACCCTGTCTACCTGGAGATAACGTCAGATCCCACAGGTTAAGGGCTCGCAGTGCTGCCCCATCACACACACACTGCAGGCGCCAGCCGCAAGCCCAGGTAATCCCCTGTGCTCTGACCGGCCGGCTATAGGTCAGGACCTCCAATGACCCCTTCCTCAGGTTTGATTATTTTGCTAGCGCAGCTCACAGAACTCAGGGAAACACTTACTTCTGCTTACCAGTTCATCAAAGGATATGATAAAGGACACAGATGAAGAGGTACATAGGGCGAGGTCTGGGAGGGTCCCGAGCGCAGGAGCTTCTGTCCCTGTGGAGCCGGGGTGCGTCACCCTCCCGGCGTGGATGTGTTCGCCAGCCTGGAAGCTCCCCAAACCCCGGTACTAGTGTTGGGATTTTATGGAGGCTTCTCACGTAGGCATGATCACTTATTAACTCCATCTCCAGCCCCTCTCCCTTCTGGAGGATCGGGGGTGGGGCTGAAAATTCCAAGCTTCTAATCCTGGCTTGGACTTTCTGGCTACCAGCCCCCGTCCAGGAGCCATCCAGGGTCACCTCGGTGGAACAAAACATGCTCCTGGTGCTCTTATCACTTAGGAATTTACAAGGGTTCGGAGCTCTGTGCCAGGAACAGAGGCCAACATACATTTTCTGTGAGCTCACAGTAGCCTTTTCAGATCGGCTTCTTTCACTTAGCAACAGGCTTTTTTTTTTTTTTTTTTTTTTTTTTTCTGGCTTCGTTGGATCTTCGTTGCTGCGCGCGGGCTTTCTCTAGTTGCGGCGAGTGGGGGCTACTCTTTGTTGCGGTGCGTGGGCTTCTCATTGCAGTGGCTTCTCTTGTTGCGGAGCATGGGCTTCAGTAGTTGTGGCTTGCGGGCTCTAGAGCGCAGGCTCAGTAGTTGTGGCGCACGGGCTTAGTTGCTCCGAGGCATGTGGGATCTTCCTGGGCCAGGGATCAAACCCGCGTCCCCTGCATTGGCAGGCAGATTCTTAACCACTGTGCCACCAGGGAAGTCCTAGCAATAGGCTTTTAAGGTTCCTCTGTGTCTTTTCATATCTTGGTAATTCATCTGCTGTTTCACCTATATAGTATTTTCATTTTCAGCTGTATAGTATTCTACCGTGTAGATGGACCAGCTCTGTAGCCCCCTAACGGTGGACGCTTGGGTGGATTTCCAAGCTTTTGCTGGTACCAGCAACACTCCCACTACTGCCCTGAACCCCAGGAATGGGTATTTAGGCCAAAGGGTAAATGGATTTGTAATTCTGTGCCCTCGCTGGGGGTGTGTTACCTCTATACTGTTTGACTATTTGGAAAAATGTACTTATGTATTAATTGTATATTAAAACAAAAGCAAGTATAAAAATTGTTCTTTTTGCTGTGGGAAGTAGCACAGTGGAGTATAGAGAGCCCAGCCAGGTGAGACAGACCCACTGAAGGAGCTGTCTCTCCTCCTTGCCAGCCGTGTGATCTTGGGCAACGCTGGTCTCAGTTTCCCGCTCCGTGTAATGGATTGAAAATAACTGCCTTACAGGATCTCTCAGGAGAGCTTCTGAACATAAAGGGCTTTGGACAGTGCCTGGAATGCAGCTGGGACCCCACACAGGGAATATTTCCCATGTCTTTACATCCAAACTGGGGAATGTTTTGGACCCATTAAGTAAATGAGATCATCGGCTCCGTCTGCGGATGTGGAAGGACGTCCTGATTGTACTGTGGAGCAAAAGTGAAAGCAAGGAAGCGGATACAGCATGCTAACTTGTGTGTCCTGAACAAATGATTAATAACAATAACAATAATAATCCCCGCTGCAGTGAGAGGAAAGCAACAAAGCCCATGGAAAAAACACAGAATTAGAAAAATGAGTGTTTCTCTCAAAAATATAAATCAACGTTTAATCAACAAACATTGCTCACTAGCTAGACTTTGAAGGCTAAGAAAATGCCTCAAGACAAATACTTTATTTCCACTCAACTCAATATCCTCAAGTTCCAAAGAGAAAAAAGACTAGCTTTTTCCTGTTCCTTTATTCCACACACAGTCCCTTTTAGTGATTTAGTTGTTTCAACTACCTTTGAAACAGTTAATTACGTGTCAAAAAAACCCCAGTGCCTAATAGGAAAATGAATGGCGATTGTGAAGTCGGGTTAGTTGTGGTAAAAGATTCAGCTGTCAGGGTCCGGAGCTTTTTCCTTTTGAAGGTGAGCTACATGGAAAACCTTCAAAGCTCCATTTTTCTTGGTAGTGGGAGCTGACTGCTTCGTGAGGTTGTCTTCCTGTGGTTGGGAAAAGAAATGGTATTTTTGGTTTTTCTCTCTCTCAAACCTGGCCAAACTCTCTGTGTCCCGACCTCCCTCCCAGAAGAGCTAACATTTCTTAAATAGACTTCTAAGCGCCAGGCATGGCACTTAGCGTGGACTTGTTTAATTGTCAGCTTAATTGTCAATTGTCCCCCACTTTACAGATGAGGAAACCGAGGCCCAGAGAGATGAAAACCATTGGCCCAGGGTAACTCAGGTGGGAGGTGGGGCCTGAACCTAACTGGTCAGGCTCCCAACCTCTGGCCCTTAGCCAGAAAAGATGTGTTAAGATGCACCCACCAAGCCAGGGTTACCGCCAGGGGACATTTTGGGGGAGGCTGAGAACATTCATTTCTCTATACATTAGAGTTTGGAATTCTTGGAGTCAGCAAATGAAATTAATCTAAAACATGACCCCCCCTTCCCCTGATCCGAATGTCTCTCACCCCAGCCCCGAGGAGGCCGGGCGGTACCTGGAGACATACAAGGCTTACGAGCAGAAGCCGGCGGACCTCCTGATGGAAAAGCTGGAGCAGGACTTCGTCTCCCGGGTGAGGCCACCTCACCTCCCTGCCTGGGCCTCCCCCCAGCTCCTCCTTGGGGGTCTGAGCTGCAGTTCTGATCTCGAGTCATACCTCTCCCTCCCCGACCCCACCCTCAGCTTCCAGTCCCTTCTCCTGCCCAGACAGCAGCTAGAGGGGTCTTCCTAAGCACAAACCTGATCCTGCCCTCCTGCTCAAAACACCCCCGTGGCTCCCCGGTGCCCTCACCATGCTCTCCAAGGCCTTGCCTGTTTGACCCGGCAGCCCCGTCTGCCCCCTGCCCCCGCATTCTGTCGCTTCTCTGTGCCTGTTCCCTCTGCCTTGATTAGCTGCCTAATCCCATCTTTGCCCCATCTCAGCTCCAATGCTTCCTTCTCCAGGAAGTCCTCCCGGCTCCCCAGGCCAGGTCAAGGGCCCCCCGCTGGGCTCCCTCAGTCCCAGCCCTATCTGGGTCACCATGTCTGGAATTGATTTGTCTCCCGAACTGGACTGGGAGCCCCAGGAGGGCAGGGCTGGGCTGTCTCGATCCCTGCTGTGTCCCCAGCACCACTGAACACTCAGTGAGTGCTCAGGGAATATTTGCTGAATGAATTGTTGAATCTGGGCTCCAATGATAGAGTAATGGAGGATGTCCACAGCCACCCCTGAGGTGGGTACTATGAGGACCCCCATTTGCCTGCAAACAACAGGCCCAGAGAGGTCAGTTCCCTTGCCCAGGGTGTCACAGGGAGTAAGCAGCGGGGCCTGGTTTTGAACTCGGGTCCAACTTCAGAGCCTACGGTCTGCCCCCGGGGCAGAACCAACTCAAGATAAATGGCGTTTATCTTCGAATCACATGGCCAACACCCTCTCAGCTAGTTGGGAATCACTCTGAGATGACCTTTATTTTTTTTTTAAATAAATTAATTATTTATTTATTTTTGGCTTTGTTGAGTCTTTGTTGCTGCACACGGGCTTTCTCTAGTTGCGGTGAGCAGGGGCTACTCTTTGTTGTGGTGCGCGGACTTCTCATTGCGGTGGCTTCTCTTATTGCAGAGCACGGGCTCTAGGTGAGCAGGCTCAGTAGTTGTGGCTCGCAGGCTCTAGAGCGCAGGCTCAGTAGTTGTGGCACATGGGCTTAGTTGCTCCATGGCATGTGGGATCTTCCCGGACCAGGGCTCGAACCCATGTCCTCTGCCTTGGCAGGCAGATTCTTAACCTCTGTGCCACCAGGGAAGTCCCTGAGATGACCTTTTAATCATCAGAACACATAATCAAAAAACATGCCCCAAAAGCATTTACTGAGCTCCTCCCGCATGCAGGGCAGTCTGGGGATACAGCAGTGACCCAGTGCCGCCCTCACAGACTCAGTCTTGTTCTCCTTTCTTCCAATCCACCTCTGCCCCCTCCTTCCCTTCCAGGTGACTGAATGTCTGACCACCGTGAAGTCAGTCAACAAAACGGACAGTCAGACCCTCCTGACTACTTTTGGGGTAAGGAACAATTCCCTTGTGCCGACTGGCATTTCTACCCCCTTTGCTTTTTGAGGAAGCCCCCTGCGTACTCCCTTCTACCACCCTGTCCCGTCCCCCATCCCTCCTGCCTCCCCTGCCCTCCTGCAGGATATCAGTTCCTTCCAGGAATATTTTACACCTCTGATCAGCTGGGGCAGGGGAGAGTTTTGTGTTCACCTCCCCTTATCATTCGCTCCTACCTTCCTCAGTCTCTGGAACAGCTTATAGCTGCATCGCGGGAAGATCTGGCCTTGTGCCCAGGCCTGGGGCCCCAGAAGGTAAGAGCCCTGGGAATGGGCTTGAGGGGTTGGGGGCAGGAGGGAGCCCCAAATAAATGGGACCTCAGACCCCAAAGTTCTGAGGTTTCAGAAGGCCCATAGTGCCTCTCCTACAGATGGGGAAAACCGAGGCCCAGAGAGGGTGTGGACCAGCCCAACCTCACACAGCCAGTCTGTGATAGAATCCAGATCAGGCTACTTCTCTCCTAGCCCCCCGAGTCCCCTCCAAGCTAGGAGAAAAAGAACCAAAATCCCACTCTGATGTGTCAAACAAATGGCTCATTTAATGACCGCTTCCTTTTCTTTCTCCCTCCCCTTCAGGCTCGAAGGTTGTTTGATGTCTTACACGAGCCCTTCTTGAAAGTGCCCCGATGACCTCTGCTGCCAAGGAGGCCCTTGGTGTAACAATAAAGCACTTTCCCGGTCCAGGCTCAGGCTGGTGTGGTCAGTGGGAGTGGGGGTCTTCTCTGCTCTCGCCTTCTGATGGCCCAGGTGGCCACCTTCAGCTTGTCTGAGTTGCAGTCATCAGTTTCCCTGGTGGAGACTTACACGGGATCCTGCTGAGGCTGCTTCTTCCTCTTCCTCTCCTGTCCCGTGGGAGCCACCTCCCCAGACTCGGGATTCAGCAGCAGCTCTGGCATCTCCTCCTGGGAGGCTGTCTCTGGCACCCGGCTTTCCTGGCCCCGCTTTTTCTTCTTCTTGGTGGGTGCCGGATCGGCCCCGGCCTCAGACTGCCCCTCATCTGGCAGCTCGGGCTCCATCATCTCACCTTGTGGGTTAATCATCTCAGTCCCAGGCTCTGTCGCTTTGTGCCCTCTTTCTTTCTTCTTCTTCTTCTTCTTCTTGGTGGATGCTAGAGCTGCCTGAGGCTCGGGCTCCATCACCTCTTCCTGTGGCTCCACCACCTCTGTCCCTGGCTCCATCATCGCATTTTGTCGTTTTTCTTTCTTCCTCCTCTTTTTGGGGGATGCCAGAACTGCCTCAGCCTGCGGCTCCACTTCATGTGGCAGCTCAGGCTCCATCATCTCCCCTGGGAGCTCCAGAGGTTTCATCTCTGGCTCTGTAACCTCAGTCCCTGGCTCCGTCATCACTTTGTACCCCTTTTCTTTTTTCTTCTTCTTCTTCGAGGACAGCAGTGGGATGGCTTCCTCCTGTGGCTCCATCTTCACCTGCAGCTGAGGCTCAACTATCGTCCCCTCGACCAGCTCCATCCCATCTGTCCCCCTCTGCTTCTTCCTCTTCTTGCTGGGGGATAGGACTGTCTCTTCCAGAGGCTCACTTTTAACCATGAGTTCCAGCTCCACTGTCTTTTCTTCTGACTCCAGCACCCCCATTTCTGGCTTGACCATTTCTACCTCTTTGGGCTTCTTTTTCCTCTTCTTGGTGGTGGCTGGGGACAGCGCTCCCAGAGGCTCCAACATCTCAGCAGCAGGCTCTGTTGCCAGTGGCTCTGTCACCTCCAGGTCTTTCAGCTGCTGCTTTTTTTTCTTCTTCCCCACATCCACCTCTGAGGACCCCAAAGCTGTGCCCACCTCCGGGGCCCCAGGCTCATTCACTGCCTCCTGAGGAACTGAGGCCTCTGGCACATGCCTCTTCTTTTTCCTCTTCCCGGAGGCCAGTGACTTCAACGCCAAGACTGACCCAGGCCCTGTGACTGGTGGGCTGCCTCCAAAGGCACAGAACCGAGGCTTCAGGCCAGGGGGGATCTGTGGCGGGGGATTTGCTGGAATGGGCTGCAGCAGGGTCCCTGTTAGGGATTCCTGGGGACCCTCCAAGATCCTCAGGCTGCCCTGTAGCGCCGGGGCACAGGTGAGTCCCCCTCCCGCCTCCGCTGAGGGGGCCAGCAGGGTTGCTCCTCCTCCAGCCTGAGGGCCACTGCTGCTGAGGACCCGGTAGCGGTGCCGCTTGCCTGCCAACTTGCCCTTCAAGATCTGGGAGCCAGAAAGAGGCACGAGTCGCCCATTGAGGCTGAAGGGAGAAAGGGGGAGGGCAGAAACTTGGTCAGATTCTTTTGGTGAGACGGGACAGCAGCTGAGAAGCAGCATTTCTGGGTTCCCCAGGAAAGCCCCTCTAAATTTCCCCCAGGTTCAGCCACTGGGGTGAGGAGTATTCCTGCTAAGTGGCATGGGACCACTCACCAGTCTGGGGCGAAGTCTGCAGGGGCCTGGATAAGCCACAGTTCTGTGTCTGGGCCGGTCAACGCCTCCAAAGAGAAACGAGTGTGCTCTGAGGCTGGGGGTGTCGCAGTAAAGTTGGGGGGACAAGAAAACCGAGCAGCACCTGCAGAAGGGGAAACGGGAGTCTGCTGACACTTAACTGCTGGTCCAATCCTCCAGGGAGCCTATTGGTCCATTGGTCCCAACTTCCTGAGGGTCCCAATCTTCTTACCGCGACTTTCCTCTCTCCCTTCTGTCCACCAGAGGCGCACCTATATCCGCCGACCCAACCCTTGTTCTCTCCACTGCTGTTCCCGCCACCCCCCACCAAGATATCCTCTCTCTATCTTAATTCCCCGCCCCCCCGCCCGCCATCCCCCGGGGGATACACTCTCGGCTGATCCTGCCTCCGAGGACGTCCCTTTTTCCGTCCGAACGCTCCAGGGTACCCCTTTTTCTCCTCCCGCCAGACAACTCTGTGCACCCTGTCGGCCCGCCGTGAAGCAACTCACCGCCGGACTGGGTCCCCGCCATCCCGGGACCCATGCCTCAGACCTAGCAGCCAGAGCCACTCAGGCCCCGCCGCCGACCACGTGGAACCAAAGGGGTGGGGCCTCATCTGGGAGCGTTCATGTGGCACCAGGGCGCGGGAGGTGTCGCTCGGAGCCCCCTCGCTGTGTGAGCACAAGTGGGGGAAATTTCCACTTGTGCACAGCAGACAACCGAGAAAGCCATCTTTTACGCAAAGTCTACTCCCAAAAGAAGCCGACTCGCTTGTTTGGCGGGAGTTAGAGCCTCGCCAGGTCCCGGCGGGTATCCCCACAGTCTCAGACATGATTTGCTCCAACGTTGCCTTAAAGGGGCAGCCACATTCACAGGACCTACCCTTAAAGAGACAGGAAGATCGATTGGACTGAAATTCTTAAAGAGGCAGGTAAGAGTCTAGGTCGGCAGGACTGTGCTTTAAGTGTTACAATCCCTTCTAGGGAGGTCCAGATGCCTCAGAAGTTCAGAACTTGAGTGAGAGAGGTGGGAAAATGGAGGAATGGGGGTAATTCCTCCCGAGGGCGTTAACTACCAGCCAGGGGCGGGGCTCTGGGCTCCAGGGGAGCGGGAAATATAGGGGGAGGAGCCTGTGGATCCCGGGGCGGAGCCTCTGGACTCCCGAGCTGGACACGCGTGGGACGGTGCGGACTAAGGGGCGGGGCTGTGGCCCAAAAGACGGGTAGATGCCCTCGAGGATTTAGTCTCGTGCGTTAGGGGGACATTTCCAAAGGCTCTGAGGAAAGGAGAGAGAGTAGGAGTCCTGACCAGCGCCCCTTCCCTGCCCCGGGGTGCGTGTAAGCAGCGGCACGTGAACGCAGATTTGGGGGACACGCCCACGCCCCTTCGCACGGGGACCGCACAGCGTAGGGCGACGGGCGGAGCCGCGGGACGGTGGCTAGACAGGGTGATCCGACTGCATTCCTGACCGGTGTGTCAGCGCTGATTCCCGCCCCCTTGCCGAGATTTCGGATCCTACTTTAGAACTGGGGCGCCCACCTTCTCAGTGAGCCAGCGGCTGCTCAGAGAGGAGGAGGGTCAGGGGAAGAGGACGTGTTGCCTCCTCCGGGGATCGCCAGACAGTACCCGCGCGTGGGCGAGACACCCGGGCCCTGCCCCTGCGGGCTCCGGGACTACAATTCCCAGAGGACGCGAGGCTGGGAGGTGCCCGACGTCGGTCGTGGAAGCTGCTGGGAATCGTAGTCCCAGCCTCCAACTTTGGGAGCCGTTGGTGGGAAATTCTGTAAAGATCCCAACCACCCTTTTTACCGACGGAGAGATTGAGGCTCAGAGACCCGAGGGGATACTGATTTTAGCGAGGCCCTCTTCTCGCCTTGGGGGCGGGATTTGTGAGTCTCCCCCAGCCTCTATATCCTTCTACCTCTTTGGTGGCGTCCAAATCTTCTTTCAAGAAGGGGGAAACTGAGCCTGGAGGAGTGGGGCAGGGACCCAGGAGTTCGTCTCCTGCACCCACAGCGAGGTAAGAGTCTGGATTCTATTTACGATTTACGTAGCCAGGTCACCCTTGGCCTTTCGACCTCGTCCTTCCTGTCTGTGAAATGGACTTTGGGTCAATCCAAATGGGAACATACCCGTCTACGTCCTGCCCCTCCGGACTACAAGTCCCAAGGTGCTCGAGGCGACCCCGGCTCCCCCTCCCCTCCGGGACCCGCCTCCCTCCGGTAAGAGTCACGTCGTCTAACCTGTTCCCGGCGCCTGCCCCGCCCCGTCCTCCGCTCCCCGCAGCCGGAGCCGGAGCCGGAGGAGGACCCCCGGTGCCAAGATCTGCCCCGGATCCGTGAGTTACAACCCCCACCCCGGGGTTCAGCTGCCCCGGTGGAGCCCGACACTCGCGTTCCCGGGAGGGTCGGGAGGAGACTCGGACGCCAGGTCCCAGGGTGGAATTGGGGGACTCCAGGAACGTTAGAAAGCTAGAACTTGGATGCCTGATTTACTGGGCAGAAGGAAAAGGGGCTCGGATGCCTGAGTTCTTGGAATGGAGGGCTCGGACGCCTTGGTCCTGGGGAGACGTTCGGAAACGTCGGGACGTTTCAGTCACTAGAAATGGGGGCTCTCGGAAGCCTGAGTCCTTGAGTAGAACTGGGGTATTGGATCTCTTGGGGAGAAATGGGAGACTCGGACTGCTGGGGCTCTGGAATGGGCGGCCATCCCTACCACCCTTAAACTGCCTTCTCGACCGAGCCTTTAGGTCTCCGAGCAGAATTAGGGGTGGGGTGGGGATAGTGGAACCCGGGTTCCTGAAATGAAGCAGAACAAACACCCAGGGTCCCTCTGGAGGCTGTGTCCCGCCGTTCCCCCCACTTTCTGGCTCTGGGGTGGGGGCCAACGTGGCAGGAGGGAAGTAGGACAGGTCTCCAACCTCCCCTGTGCCGCTGCGCGATCCCCAACATGTCATTAACCGGGGCGTCAGACCTGCCTAAGCATAGGAGGGACCTCCGCCCCAGGGCGCCCCCTGGCGGGGGCGGGGAACCTCCTATTGTCCCATAAAGGTGGGAGATAGCTGGGATTTGCAAAGGGCATTCTAGAATCCAGGGCAGAATTCCAGAAGGTGTGGTTGGATTCTGGGGGGCTTGCATGGCGGGCACAATACAGCCATTACACAGAGAGGACGGAGGTAAACTGAGCCTTAGAGGTCACACTGGCAGCAGAGTTGGGGGTCAGGATTTGCCCTCCCCCTTCCTCAGCCGCTCTCTGGGCTTCGGGATACCATCCACTCCCACCGGATTTTCTGACTCACTTCTCTCCTAGGGCTCCTGGCCCTGATCCTGAGGTGAAAAATGTCACCTCCACTCCCATCTGTCTGACCTGAGGTAGTGTGGGAGATAAGGGAGGATAGAGGCTAATTCTGGAGGTGTGTGTCTGCCCTTGAAGCTGGGGGAGGGCAGGGCTTGGCACCTCCCTCCGCCCGACTCCCCCTTCTCTCCATCCCCATGAGTCACATGAAGGGATTAAACAAGGGGTGGGGCAGGGGGTTCTGATGAAAGAGGGAAGAACTTCCTAATGTCTGGGCTTGAAGGGCATTTGGTGATAGCCTGAGATGAAATAAAAAATAATAACCGTGGCTGCCAAGACAGAGCTCACAGAGTGCCAGGCTCAGGGCTGGCAGGTAATGGATGGTTCCCATTGTCTACAGAAGTCTCCGGCAACTGCCCAAAGGTCTCACTTCCATTGAGGTTTGCTGAGCCCAGCCCAGGGAATGACTTCTTTCTAGTCCAATGGGGAAACTGAGGCTGGAGTGCGGGCACAACGCACACCCTAGGCTTTTGCCACCTTCTGTCTGGAATCTTCCAGGGATTCCTATGCCCTGGAATGGGCCAGAACTGGAGATGGCTAGAACTCAGGAAAGCAGGGGAGAATTTAGCATTCTGAGATCCAAGGGCTGAAGTCAAGATTCCAGGGGTTAAAGCTCGGGGCTTTTAGAATCTCAGAAAGATTTGAAAGGGCTGTTTTGGAGGAAAAAAATTACTTTGGTTTTGAGCCCTCAGTCTGTTCCAGGCCTGGGAATTAGGAATCTTATACTTGTGAACTTTATTTTGTACCCTTCCCTGTTCTAAACTCTATACATAAATTATATCGTTCAAACCTCACACTTCTTTGAGGTGAAGGTATTAATTCCCCCATTATACACACAAGGAAACTGAGGCACAGAGACGCTAAATAACTAGCCGAAGGTAGAGATTTAAAGAGGGGGAATGAGCCCTAGCTCATTCCACAGACGTCCACAGAGGGGGGAAACCAAGTCCCAGACAGGGTGGGGCCTCTCCCAACGTCTGTCTATGCGGACGGAGCTGGAGGATTCCAATCTGGGTATTCCCAAACCAGCCTGGCGCTCTGACCCGGTTCCTACTCAGGATCATTCCTCCAGGAACCCCCCACCCCTGATTTTTAACCCCAAAGAACCGGGCTGGGGTGCAGAAGATGCCGGGGAAGGAGACCTAAGGGCGGAGGAGAGGGGAGCCCGGCGGAGAGGACGTGGGGGTGGAGGACAGGGGCCTGGAGGAGAGGCGCGGCCCTCGCCACCCTTGCCCCCCGCCGGGCCCCCGCTCCCCTGCCGCGGGAGATGCGGCACCTGCCCGGGCCCGCCGCGCATTCCCCTGCTCTGAGCTCAGGAGCTGTCTGTCCGCCCCGCTGCGGTCGGGCCGTGACCTGGAGCGTCCCCTGGCGGCCCTGACGCCCGTTTCGCCCGCCTCAGACCCGGGACGGGCCCACGCCCAGCCTTGGCATTTCCTTAGACCCAGAGGTTGTAAGGGTCTTAGAATTTGGGGATCATGAAATCCCCCAAAGAACCATTCGCTACCAGAATGCTGGCCCTGGAGGTAGCATAGATTGTTCATTTTTATATTTTAATGAACACAGAGGGTTTCCTGTGTATCTCTGAGATTCTAAAAGGCGCCAAGTTTTGATTCCTATAGTCTCTCCTTCCCCTGCCCCGCGCCTGGCATGCGGGGTCTTACCTGGACCAGGGATCGAACCCTGTGCCCCCTGCAGTGAGAGCTCAGAGTCTTAACCACTGCACCGCCAGGGAAGTCCCCTATAGTCTCTACTTTTTGAGGCCTCAATTCTCAGAGCCTTAATTCCTCTTGCACCTTCTGGCCAGTTGGATCCTCACAACTGTCCTCTGAGGTAGACTGCTATTTATCCTCATTTTACAGATCAGGAAACTGAGGCAGTCTTGTCAGGTGGGACAATGGTGCCACCAGATTTGAACCCTCCTTAATTGTGCTTTTAGCAACTCCACTATACCAGACATTCACGTAGACTTTTAGGACTTCAGAATCCTGGGATAGACAGAACTCAGTGCAGGAAGACAGAGAAATCTAGGCTAGCCAAAGTGGAGAATTCTAGAATGTTCCAAAGATAGAATCTTGGACTGAGAACTTTCAAACAATAGACTCTCAAGCTGAGGGTTTTAGCCTCTATAGAAATTTAATTACAACCTCAAGGTCCTTATAATTTCAGAATCTAGGCCTCTGAGAGATTGAGGAGGCCTCTCAGAATAGCTGATTTGCCTCCTCCTTTCACAGTTGGGGAAACTGAGGCTCAAGGAGTGGAGGGGACTCTTAGCCCACACAATCCTAACACACCCAAATGAGCCACCAGCCCCAACAGGTTCTGTTCCGAGGCTTCCCAGACTGAGGCCAGAATCAGCATGCCCCAGCCTGCCCTGCTGCCCACGCCTGCGCCCCAAGTCAAAGCTAAGTGGTCGGTTGGTGTAGTGGGGAGGTGGCAGAGCTGGCGGGCGTGGCGGCTACCATGGAGATGGGGATGGTGCTGGCCTGACTAGTTCCTGGTGGCCTGGCTCCTTCCCACTGGGTTGGCGACCACAGTGGCCCAGCCACCCCTGGCCAACTCCCTGTTCTTCCTGTTGACGCTGGGTCCGTGTGAACATGCTGAGTCTCCTCTGGGTGGGGACTCTGGGGAGAGAGAGCTGAGTGGTCCCCGTCCTCTGGAGCCCCTCCAGACTGACGGAGATGCCCCAGAATAACAAGTTAGGTCCAGGTGTGAAATCTAGTATGCTGACTTCTTGCAGGGTGACCTGGAACAAATGTTTCTGAGCCCCACTTTCTTTTTTGCTATGGAGGTTTTGATCATGGGATAAGGTATTAGCTGTAAAGCACTTGGCATAATTCTAGGGGGCAGTGTTCTCTCAATAAATGGTTGTTTTATTTCATTATACCCTCGAGTAGCTAGCAAAGGTCCTGGCACATAGTAGGCAGCACCATCATTATTTTAAAAAAGATCCCCAGCATCTAGCACAGTGTCTCTTGGTCCCTAGTAGGCATTCAGTAATTGATAGTTATTATTATTGCATCCTCTGTTCACTATAATGTCTGTCACATAGTAGGTGGTTAATGGATAATTGTTGAAGGAATGATCACGTCTTATTAGGGCTGAGGTAGAGAGATGGACCAGGAGCCACGGAAAGAGAGTGAATTGTCCTGAGCCTTCCTGGAGGGCTTTGCAGGAGTTGGCATTTCCCAGCAGGGAAAGTGGTGGGTCATAGCGCTTCCAGTGGAAGGAAGTAGGAGAGTAAAGGCACCGTTCCGCTCCTCAAGGCCCCAGGTTCCCTGTGGGTGGGCTCTGAGCAGGCTCTCCCCCGCCCCGCCTCCCCAAACGCAGGCGCCCCGCTGCGGCCAGCCGGCACCATGGACAGCGAGGCGTTCCAGAGCTCGCGGAACCTTCTGGACCTGAACTTACAGTGTGAGCTGGGGTAGGGGGCGGGGCGGGGCCCTCGGGGCGGGGCGGGGATAAGGCGGGGCCCTGCCCAGAAACCCGGGTCCTCACTACTACTCCCGGCCGCCCAGCTCTAGCCACGAAGCACATGGACCTGAAGCAGGTGGAGCTGGACATGGCGACGGCCAAGGTGGACGAACTGACCAAGCAGTTGGAGTCGCTGTGGTCAGACTCGCCGGCGGCGCCTCTTGGCTCGCAGGCCAGAGCGCCGGCTAGGGTGAGCCTGCTTGCCCTGGTCCCCACCCGGGCCCCCAAAGTCAGGTTCTTTCCTCCAGGAGTTCAGGCAAGCCTGTCCCATGGGGCTGTGCAGGCTGTGGGCTATTTAAAGGCACTTGTGGGATTAGTGGAAGTGGGGATCAGTGAAAGTGGACGTGACCTACCAACCCTCTACTATTGTCTCCTTTGACCCCTCAATGTCCCCACCTCCCTACAGCTGTCCCGGTACAGCCTCAGCCCTGTCCCCGAGCCCTTGGGCAGCCGCGGGTCCCCCTGGAAGGCAATCACCGACGGCGCAGACACCTCGTTCAGACGCGCCGAGAGCGCCCCGGCTCAGCTCCCCTACAGCTCGCTGTCCCCTAAGGGCCGGCCGTCGTCACCGCGCACCCAGCTCTACCTGCAGCCGGATGCCTACGGCAGCCCGGACCGCGCGCCCTCGCCCCGGCCCCGCGCCTTCGATGGAGCAGGCAGCCCCCTCGGCCGTGCGCCTTCCCCTCGCCCCGGCCCGCTCCGACAGCAGGGTCCCCCCACGCCCTTTGACTTCTTGGGCCGTGTCCGCTCTCCCCGTGTCAGCCCCCTGGCCGAAGGGCCCCAGGCCTTCTTTCCCGAGCGCGGGCCCTCGCCTCGCGCCCCGACCGCAGCCTACGATGCGCCGACTGCCTTTGGGAGCCCCCTGCTGGGCCCTGGCGTCAGCGCCTTCGCCCCACCTCTGCGCGCGCAAGGTGAACCAGGGGGCCGAACTTGGCGGGTGGGAGTGGCGCAAGGTCCGGGACCAGCTTCGGCCCCCCCCGCCCCCCCGCCACATCCTCATGGGCAACCTCTCTCCAGACGACCTAACGCTTCGGCGGCGGTCCCCCAAAGCCTGGAACGAGTCTGACCTGGACGTGGCGTACGAGAAGAAGTCCTCGCAGACAGCGAGCTATGAACGTGAGTGGTGCGAAGCCAAAGGAGTGGGGGACCCGGAGAGGCCTCCCCAGACCCTAATGATTCCCGCCTCACAGGACCCGATGTCTTCGCGCGGCCTGCTTCACCAGGCCTGCAGCTGTTACCCTGGAGAGAGAGCAGCCTGGATGGGCTGGGGGCCACCAGGAAGGTGAGGGGCCGGAGAAACTTGGGGAGGAGGCTGGTGGGCAAAGGTGGAGTCAGGGCTAGTCTTCCCCTCCTGGCTGCTCCCGCAGTTTCCGTACCCTTCCCCAGGGTCTTCCTTTATCCTGGATTTCCATCCCCTCCCTGACCCTCTTTCCTTTCCCTTCCTCTGTCTTCCCTCCCCTCCTTCTCTCCCTTCTCACCTTTTGCCTTTACCTCCCTCCTCCTTTCCTCCACTCCCTTATCATTCACTCCCTTATGCCTATCTTCCTCCCACCTGAGCCCCTTCTATCTTCCTTCCTTCCCTCTTTCTCCCCCAGGACAACTTCACCAGCGCCACTCTGCCCCGCAATTACAAGGTCTTCCCTCTGGCCAACGACAGGCGTTCTGATGTGGACAGCTACCGCCGATCGCTGGGCTCCGCGGGGTCATCAGGCACTTTGCCCCGAAGCTGGCAGCCTGTCAGCCGCATTCCCATGCCTCCTTCCAGCCCCCAGCCCCGAAGTGCCCCCCGCCAGCGCCCCATCCCCCTCAGCATGATATTCAAGCTGCAGAATGCCTTTTGGGAGCACGGAGCCAGCAGGGCCATGCTCCCTGGCTCCCCCATCTTCTCTCGAGCTCCCCCGCCTAAGCTGCTTCTCCAGCCCCAGCTGCCTCCACAGTCCCAGCCACAGCTACAGCTTCAAGCCCTTGCCCCAGTCCCCCAACCCCCTCAAGAGACTTGGTCCCCTGTGAGTGAAGGTGAGTCAGCAATGGGGGTTCTGGAGGGATGGGTGAAGGGAGGACAGATGGCTGGGGACCAAACCAGCTTGGGGTCCCATCGCAACCAAACACCTGTTTCCAGACATTGTCCCTGCAGAGAGCAAGGCCAGATGAGCTTGGGGATTTGCTCAGGAACTAGGGATAGCACAGTGCTTAAGCATGGACCCTGGAGTCAGACTGGCTGGCTCCACGCTGTGTGACCTTTGGCAAGTCAGTTAACCTCTCTGGACCTCAATTTCCTTGAGTGTAAAAGGTGAATAGTGATAGAACCTACCTTATTGGGGTATGGTACTAGATTATTTAATCCATATAAAGTCCTTAAAATAGGGCCTGATGTATAGTAAGCCCTCAGTAGCTATCATATTTATCATTATAATTATTAGTAGTTTTTGGTGTGAGACCAGCGCAGGGCCTGGATTTAAGCAGAGTGGGTTTTGATCCCCTCTCTACCATTGACATGCTGTGTAACTGAGGATAAATTAATTAACCCATCTGAGCTTACATTTTCTCATCTGTGAAGAGAGATTAATAACATTTACTTCATAGATTACGATGGACAGTCAATGAAATCATGTATAAAATGATCATTGTATATTTCTACCTGCTTTAGAAGCTCTGATAGAGAGCCAAGAAACAGAGAGAAGAGACCAACAAGTACCAAGATTCTAGTCCCAGCAATTTTCTTTCTTTCTTTCTATATTTATTTTGGGCTGCCTCGGGTCTTCCTTGCTGCATACGGGCTTTCTCTAATGACAGCAAGCAGGGGCGATGTGCGGGCTTCTCATTGCGGTGGCTTCTCTTATTCTGAGCCCGGGCTCCAGTAGTTGTGGCGCATGGGCTCAGTAGTTGCGGCGGACAGGCTTAGTTGCTCCGTGGCATGTGGGATCTTCCCGGACCAGGGATTGAACCCGTGTCCCCTGCATTGGCAGGCATATTCTTAACCACTGTGCCACCAGGGACGTCCTCAGCAACTTTCTGCCTGAGATGTTAGGAGAGGAAATTCTTACAATCTTAGAAAGTCAAGTTTATCATAATGGTAGGAGCAGAGATTCTGGAGTCAGATAGGACTGAGTTCAAATCCCAGCTGTGTGGCTTTAGGCAACTGACTTGCCTTCTCTGAGACTCAGTTTCCCTTTCTGTAATAATGAGATGTTAGCCATATCAACGTCACAAGGTAGTAGTGAGAATTCAATGATAGGCATGTAAAGCACGAGGCACATGCTAAGTGCTTGTTAAATGGGGGATGTCATAATTGTCTATTATTCACAACCCAGGGAAAGTGTAGCCCAGAGAAAGCAAGGAACTGCCCTGAGGTCACACAGCAAATCAGGCATTTGTTGCAAGTCCTGGAAGTTGTGGGGAGGGAGTCTCTCGGGTCTCTTGGGACCCCTCCTTTGATGGGGCTCTTGCTCCTTGTAGGCCTCCCCAAACCTCCCACTGAGCTGGAGCCTGAGCCGGAGCTGGAGGGGCTGCTGACGTCAGGGCTGGAGGCTGGTGATGCAGATGAAGACGCTGTAACTCGGCCCCTTAGTCCCACACGGCTGCAGCCAGCGCTGCCACCCGAGGCACAGTCAGTGCCCGAGCTGGAGGAGGTGGCACGGGTGCTGGCAGAAATTCCACGGCCCCTCAAACGCAGGGGCTCCATGGAGCAGAGCCCTATTGTAGCCCTGCCCCCCACCCACAAGAAGCAGTACCAGCAGATCATCAACCGCCTCTTCCATCGTCACGGTGGGCCTGGGAGGCCCGAGCCTGAGCTGTGTCCCATCGCTGAGGGACCTGAGGCCAGGGCAGGGCCCCCTGCTCCAGCCCCACCAGCTCCCATACCACCCCTAGCCCTTCTCCAGAGCAGCCCACCAGAGCAGCCACAGAGCATGGTAAGTAATATAGGAGAAAACTGGGGTATATTACTTAGCATATGGAAGCATCCCTTCCCTTTTAGGACAGAACCTGGAAATTGTACACATCACATCTGGCACATTCCACTGGGCAGGAACCCAGCTGCAAGGGAAGCTGGGAAATGTAGTTTTAAATCTAAGTGTACCTGTGCTCAGAAGAAAGGGAGAACATATATGGAGGGGCGTTCAGAAGTCTTGGCCAGTGCTCGCTTCGGCAGCACATATACTAAAATTGGAACGATACAGAGAAGATTAGCATGGCCCCTGCACAAGGATGACACGCAAATTCGTGAAGCATTCCATATTTAAAAAAAAAAAAAAAAGAAGTCTTGGCCACATAGAGATTTTCTCTGCTCTTCTCCAGTAACCTGTCCCCCCAGGGCTTCCCTTCAGGAATCTTAGAGTCTTCCAACCTGGAACTGACTTCGTCTTGGCATGACAGAGGGTTTATTCTGGGGTCTGAAAAGCCTGCCTGAATCAACGCAGTCACCATTTCTCTCCCTAGTTGCCACAGCCCCTCATGTCCGCCTTCTCTGGGGAGCTGCTCTCTCCTCTTACACCTCAGCAAGCCTGTGCCATGGCTAGAAATGGCCCACCCAGCCCTGACTCAAAATGACCTCTCAGTTCAAGTCTATGGTGTCCTCTGACTCTAGTCAGAGCTTCTTCCATTCAGATTTTCAAGAACAAGTCTCTGATCTCTGAGGCTGTGGGTGTCGTGGTTAAGTGCACCAGCGGCAGAGCTAGGCTGCCTGGGTTCAAATCCCAGCTCCACAGCACTTATCGGCTGTGCAACCTTGGGCCAGACACATAGTCTCTCTGTGCCTCAGTTTCCTCCTCTGTAGAATGGGGATGAAAATAAGCATAGGGTTGCTGTGAGGATTTAATACATTAATATAGTGCTTAGAATAGTGCCTGGCACTTAACTATTAACTATTATTATTGTTACCATTTGACCAGGGGCTGGTCTCCTGCTGATCTTGGTCTGGTTTCTGCATCGTGGCTTGGAGGGGGCGGGGTGTAGTCACATGGAACAATCCTGATTGCTCAATGTGGGTAGACAGATGGAGGAGAACAATTCCCAGAGAAGACATGGGGGCCAGGTGGACCCCAAATGCCTATTCCCAGGCCCTTCTGAGGGTGGAGCCAAGAAATGTTGAGGCTCAGGATCTTGAAATCAAGAATGGAAGAATGGGGCTTCCCTGGTGGCGCAGTGGTTGAGAATCTGCCTGCTAATGCAGGGGACACGGGTTCGAGCCCTGGTCTGGGAAGATCCCACATGCCACGGAGCAGCTGGGCCCGTGAGCCACAATTGCTGAGCCTGCGCGTCTGGAGCCTGTGCCCCGCAACGGGAGGGGCCGCGATGGAGAAAGGCCCGCGCACCGCGATGAAGAGCGGTCCCCGCACCGCGATGAAGAGTGGCCCCCGCTTGCCGCAACTGGAGAAAGCCCTCGCACGAACCGAAGACCCAATACAGACAAAAATAAATTAATTAATTAATTAAAAAGAAAATCTTAAAAAAAAAAAAAAAAAAAAAAGAATGGAAGAATGACAACGTCTTGAAATGGTCAAGTTGCCTCATTGTAGAATCACAAAGTTCTGGCCACAGAGAAACCTGAACACTCACAGAATTCAATAATTAAATCCTGGCATCACAAACTCAGAAGAGTGAAATTTCAGAATTCCAGAACACTGAAGGTTTGCACAGGATCTTAGAATTAAAAAGTTAGTAACACAAACCCTGGTTATTACTGATTCTTGAAGTCCCCAGAACTGAAAATTAAAGACTCGTCCTTTGAATCTTAAATCATAGATTAGTGTGCTAATATGTTATAATACAGAATTTTATTTAAGTGAACATTTTCCACTAGAAAGAAACACACAAACATAGTAACTAGGAAGAAATAGATAAAAGTAGAATAAAGAGGCCCAAATAACAGCATTCAGAGAGAACCACGATTAACATTTTGAGTATTTCCTTCCAATCTTTTGGAATGAAATTCTCACCATGAAATATTCAAGTTCTCAATCATAGAATCTTGGGAATGCAACGTCCTGGGTCCTCAGCAATTTGAAATGGCACAACTTAGCATTTCTGGACTCACACATATTGGAAACTTAGCATCAGAGAATTTTTAAATGAGTGGCTTGTGGGATCTTCAAATTCCAGAATCTTGAAATCATTGACATCGAAGACCAGAATCACAAATGCTATATGCAGAATAAATGAATTTTGTAGGATACTTGAGAATCAAAAATAAGAAGGCACAAGGAATAATATGATAAATATTCTAATTCCAAACATCTGAAATTAACACTTGGTAACATCTTGTCATGTGTGCTTCCTAGCATTTTTTTTTTTAATATATAAAAGAGAGGAAACTATGGATTGAATATCTGGCTTCCACAATCATCAACCTCATGGTCTCCCAGCTTCCTCTCAGGTCTCAGGGCCCAAGATTCCAAAATCACCCGATTCCCTGAATGTTGCAGGCAACCAGAGGCTGTAGAACTGAGGGACCCTCCTTCCCATGGCCCTCTGGACTCAGGCTATGTACTTTCCTGGGTTCCAGTCTCAGCCCTGTCTAGTTGGATGAACTGGAGTGGCCACCTGGTCCCTGAGCCTCTGTTTCCCCGCTCTGAGGAATGGGTATATTAGCAATCCCCGCCAAGCCGCTGAAGCCCCGGTCCTGTCCCCCAGGAGATGCGCTCCGTGCTGCGGAAGGCCGGCTCCCCGCGCAAGGTCCGTCGCGCACGCCTCAGCCCGCTCGTGCTGCTGCTGGACGCCGCGCTGACCGGGGAGCTGGACGTGGTGCAGCAGGCGGTGAAGGAGGTGAGTGCTGCCAGACAGAAGGGCGGGTGGGGTGGGGGCGGCAGACACTGGATAGCAGCCTTGAGACTGAGCCTCCCCGTCCCCCGGCCCGTCCAGATGAACGACCCGAGCCAGCCCAACGAGGAGGGCATCACCGCCCTGCATAACGCCATCTGCGGCGCCAACTACCCCATCGTGGACTTCCTCATCGCGGCGGGTGCCAACGTCAACTCCCCCGACAGCCACGGCTGGTGAGTCCTGACCTCGCGCGGCCGGCGTGGGGCGGGGAAGGCGCTGCGGGCCCCAGCGCGGCCTCTCACGCCTGCCTCCCACGCCTAGGACACCGTTGCACTGCGCGGCGTCGTGCAACGACACGGCCATCTGCATGGCGCTGGTGCAGCACGGTGCGGCAATCTTCGCCACCACGCTCAGTGACGGCGCCACCGCCATCGAGAAGTGCGACCCCTACCGCGAGGGTTACACCGACTGTGCCACTTACCTGGCAGGTGCGAGGCAGGGCTGGGGCCCCTCGGTGGGCGGGCTGGGCCACCTCTGGGGGAGGGCGTCGCGGGGACTGGGACGCCCAGCTGGTAGATGTTGGGCGGGGGAAGGCGGCAGACTGCGGCTCCTGAGAGAGGACGCGGGGGGGCTGTACCAACCTTGTGGCAGCATCACCGAGGAGGGGCCGGCGGGATGGACCACCTGCAGGGGTGGGGCATTGGGCCTCCCACCTGGCAGGTGCAAGAAGGGTGTGTGGGCGCAGCAGACTGTGCCACCTTCGAGGGAGAGGGGGACAGGGGAACTGTGCCACGCAAGCTGGACACCTGTAGGGAGAAGAGAAGGTGTGGAGACTGCGCCTCTTTATCTGCTTTCTCGTCCACGGGGGTGGGGAGTTGGACGTTCCAACTATACCATCTACCTGGCCTAAGGCTGGGCACATGGGCTGTGCTACCTGTGGGAAATACAGTACCACACAGGTGAGAGGTGAGCAGGCCATGGCTTCTGGGGAGGAGCTTGGGGACTCTTCCACTCCTAGTGAGACACGAGGCTGTACCTTATGTCTCCGGGGCGGGGGGGGGGGGGGCTCACATCACTTAAACAGGTGATGGGAGGAACTAGGTAGGCCATATCCCGGGGAAGTGCCTAGGGTCTGTAGCGCTCACCTGGAGGGGCCAACTCTATCATAAAGCGGGGTTGGGGACCTCAGAGAGTTGGGGTAAGGCAGGCTGTAGGACCTGGGGGTGGGACAATGTATTTGAGAGGTGAGCCTGGAGGGACTACACGACAGCCTGCTGTGCTGTGGCGGAAAGTGGGTGGGAGCCATGGGGCTGTAACACCTGCCTTAGTGGTGAGCAGCGGCAGGCCAGGACTGGACCGCTGGGGCAGGAAGTAGACCGTCCACTGAAGCTTTGGGAAGGGGGATTGTGACCACCTTTGTCACAGGTAGATGAAGCCTATGAGATAAGAAGATTGTACCTCCTACCTGCCTGGACTTGGAGAGTTCTGTGAGGATGAAGTAGAGATTGAACAGCACACTTGCGGGCGGAGGGTTGGTGGAGAGGAGGGGAAACTGGAACACCGTGGACTGAACCATTAAAGAGGGGGGAGCATGGTGGACTGTACCATCTGGAAAGGGGGCTAAGTCCTTGATGGGATTAAAGGGGGGTTCGGGTGGCCTATACTATCTGGAAAATTATTACATCCTCTTTGAGACTTTATCTTTTGGGGAGGGGCGCAGTGTGCACTGCACCATCTGGAAAGGGGGAGTTGGGACCACTTTGTGGGGAGGAGTAGGGCTGAACCATCTGAAGGAGGGGTTGAGTCATCTATGGAGACTGTACCACTTAAGGGGGGTGGGGTGCAGACGACTGTACTAGGAGTGATACGGGGACTTAACCAGATATAAGTGGAAATGGGGACCACTGACCCTGCCTCGGGGATTGGTGGCCCGGCTTGATGCACGCCAGTGTTTTAGAGACTGTCAGTCCTGGCAGCTGACTCCAGCTCAGGCCCCCCTCTCCAGACAGGGGTACACAACTTTTCAAGTGGCTCATTCCCCAAGGTGAGGCTGGCGCCAAATCTCAGGGTCTGTCCCTGTCCCCAGCGTGTCGTATCCCTGAGTGTTCCCGGCCCCCCTGAACCGGGCGCTGACGATCCCTGCGGTTTCATGTTTCAGACGTGGAGCAGAGCATGGGGCTGATGTACAACGGGGTGGTGTACGCTCTCTGGGATTACAGCGCTGAGTTTGGAGACGAGCTGTCCTTCCGCGACGGCGAGTCGGTCACCGTGCTGCGGAGGGATGGGCCAGAGGAGACGGACTGGTGGTGGGCCACGCTGCACGGCCAGGAGGGCTACGTGCCCCGTAACTACTTCGGGGTGAGCGCAGAAGCGATATTGTGAGGAAAGGGGAGATCCCACGGGAAAAAGGGCAAGAGAGACAGTGCATGACATTGGGGAGGAGGGGAGGTCAGAAGAGTCCATTATCGGTTGTGGGTAGGTGAGGATGAGCCCATTATAATAACGGGGGAGGTAAGGGAGAGCCCCTTTTAGTTAGGGGAGGAAGAGCCGCTTACTGGTGGTACTTCGTGGGGTACTCACCAGTACTGCCTTCCTAGTTATTTGATTGGTTCGTGCTCAATCAAATATTTTTATTATTCCTAATTATATTCATGGGGAGGTAAAGAAGAATGTATTCTAGCCAAGAGGAGTCATGAAGAATCCCATCTTGGTGATGGGGGCAGTTAAAGAATTGGGTATTACAGGCATGGAAGCTTTTGTTACACTGCATTGGGCAGGGTGAGGAAGAATCCATTAATAAAATCGCGGTAGAACTGAGGGAGATACTACTACGTTAGCGGAGGAGACCAGGAAAATCCCATTATATTCCTGGGAGAGAAGACGATTCCTTTAATTGGGGAATAGGTGGAGGTGGGTCCCAACCAGACAGCCATGGTGGTAGGGAGAGGCGGGCGTCTTTTTTATGGCCGTATGGGAGACTCGGAAATACTCCATTTCATCAAGCCTGCTGCTGATCGGAAGGCTCCAGCTGGTGCTTGCAGCTGACAGGGGATTCTGGTGTGGTTTGGGAGATACTGAGAGAGTCGATTAGGAAGGGATGGGAGGATGGAGACAGTCCACGTGTTTGGGGGTGGATCAGGTGACTGTATTAAGTTTGGGGTGGAATGAAGGGGTGGGAGCTCCTGGTGTCTGAAGAGCCTGTCTTCCCCCAGCTCTTCCCCAGGGTGAAGCCTCAGAAGAATAAGGTCTAGCTGGAGAGAAGGACTTTTCGAAGGGATACAGGAGAAAGCAGCAGCTGCCTTCATTCCAGAACTCCTCCTCCCTTACTGCTGCATCTCTCTGCGCCCCCAAATCCTTGCAGGGGCGAGGTCCTTGCCGACACCTCTCTGCTTCCCTGGAAGCCCTGGGGAGAAGGAGAACCCCAGCTTTAAATTTAGAAAACTGCCTTAGCTGTGGGAGGTCGTGGTGAGGCTGGGAATCATTGGGAGCAAGAGAGACCCCCCCCCAATTGCCAAGTCACATCCTGTCCAAAGTGCCTCGTGCTCCTACTGCCCACCCCCCCCCCCGCCCCCCAAAAGCAAGGCAACCCACCATCCCAGCGGAGCCTGGAGTGGGTCACCGCCATTGGATTTTCCCAGGAGTCACCTCTGCCACTATCTCTACCAATAGCCTTCAGGGGCCAGGTGAGGCATATTAGTCTCTATCAGCATCCCTGCCCCCTCTCTCCCCAGTCAAGTGCCTTTACACAGTGCCAGTTTTATAACAAAATGGGGACGTTCTTCATTATAAATAAAGGTAGTTTGCACAGAAATTGACTTCCTTCTCTTTGAACTCCGTTCTGACTTAATAATTCTCCTCATTATTACTATTTTTGGTAAACCAGTCTTAAAGTAGCCCTTTTGGACGGGATTTCCCTCATGTGAATCCAATCCTTCCTCTTTCAATTATGCCTGCTTCTTTTTTTTTTTTTTTTTTTGTAGCGTCTTGACCTTTTTTTCATGTTTTGGATTCTTCTTTTTAAGTGTCCTTAAGCTTAAAGACATAAAATGTTATAATTCTGTCATCTGAAGTTCGGTGCCATCTCCTCCTGTAATTTGGTGTGTCTGCTGGTTCTCACTCATGGTGGCTTGTTTCCTCATGGATTGTGAGATCATCTTCAACAGGGCTTTATCTGCTGGAAATCCATGTGGACTTTTTGAGAGTCTGACCCTGAAGAGTGATTTTGGAAGAGTGATTTTCCCCACTTTTTTATTTCATAAACTGCCCCTTGAAGATTTTTGACAAATCAGAAGCCTTTCTCTCTTCTGATTTGTATTTCTTTACAAATCATAAAACTTCAACATTGTCATTGTCTGCAATGTCCAAAACAACTCACGTGGGAATTTTAATTATTTTTAGTTAATTTAAATTAAATAAAAATTAAGGATTCAATCCCTCAGTCACACTAGCCACTTTTCAAGTGCTCAGTAGCCACATGTGGCTAGTGGCTACCATTTTGGACAGTGCAGATAGAGAACATTTTCATCATCCCAGAAAGTTCTATTGAGTAAAGCTGATATACATTTCCGTCATCCAGAAGTTCCATCTTGCCTCTTCCCAGTCAATATATGCATGTCTCCTCCCCATAAGGGGTAAACGCTTCTATCACTGCCGATTAATTTTCATGAATATACTTTAAAAATCAAATGGTACTGGTACTAAGATATTTGTAATGAAGAAAAACAGTCCTCCTGTTACCTCTCCCTACTCCCATCTGCTTTCCAGAGGCTACTGCTTTCAACTGCTATAGCTGTTTCCTCTGGTATTTTCTTGTATGTTTCTAAATATGCTGGCATTGCTATTTCTTGATTTGTCAATTTTAGACATTCTCTACTGATTTCCTGGTATAGTAGATGAGGTTTGAGGTCTATTAATCTGACTCTACTTTCCCTCTCCTCAATGAAATCATAATTTTTATATCAATCGTTTTTTAAATGTTGTGATATGTAAATATGTTTTCACTGCAGAGCCATGCAGTATATTAGAATTTTCTCTTCACGAACTTCTAAATTTTTGAGAATTAAATTTACCTTTGTCACTTGCTTAATTTTATTTGCACCTATACTTAATATTTTTCAAATGTTCCATGGAACATAACAGCTCACTCAAGTTTTTTTTCCTCCCTCCTAAAGTCCTCCCTCCTACTTGAATATGGACTTGATGCTTTCTAGGCCTACACCAAGCTATCCTGGACTTCCCTGTGTTGGATATTGTTTCCTGGATTCCATGTCTATCTTTCTTTGTTGACTCTTCATTTTGCTGGAGCACATGCTCCAGTCGTTCCCTTAAAAGGGAGAGGAAGAGATAAAGATTTTTGAGTTCTTGCATGGCTTAATATATCTTCACTTTATCCTCCAACTTTATTATGGTTTGTCTGGGTATAAAATTCTAGGTTGGAAATATATGTATCCCTTGAAACTCAAATCTGTTTTCTTCCTAAGTTGGAATGCAAGTTTAGATAACAAAGGAAACCTCTTTGGTTTTTTTTTTTTCCCCCTCAGATTTGTTTTCATTCTCCCTCTGCTTTGAACTTGTATTTGACTTGCTTTATTCTGGAAGCTTTTGGGATCTTCTCTCTTTCTCTTGTTCTGAAATTTCATGAGGATATGCCTCACTGTCGCTTTTATTCATTAATCATTCTGACCCTAAGTCTGTCCTTTCAAGCTGGAGACTCATAGCCTTTGGTTCTGGGAAATTTTCTTGTATATTTATGTGTTGGTTTCTTTGTGTGTGTGTGTGTGTGTGTGTGTTGGTTTCTTCTTCGTTTTCTTGCTCTCTTTTTCTGGAATTTTTATTATTGGGATGTTGAAGCTTCTGGTTTGAGCTTTCAGTTTTCTTATCTTTTCACCACTATTTTCCATCTCTTTGTTAATTTTCCCCTTACTTTCTAGGAAATTTCCTTGACTTTATCTTCTAATCCTTTTATTAAAATTTATGTTTCATCTATTATTTTGAATTCCCAAGAACTCTTTCTTGTTATTTAATTATTCATTTTTCATAGCCTCCAGTTCCTATTTTATAAATGTGATATCATCTATTATCTTGCTAGGTATTTTTTATAGTATTTTAGTTACAGGTGTTTTTGTGGTTGTTTTGTAGCTTTCTTTTTTTTCCTGTGTAATCTTTGTTTCTTCTGGGCTTCTTTATTTTGTATGTGTTTACACTAGTCTGATCTCTCTTTTGCATAACAGAGATATGTTAGTTTCCCATTACTGCTATAACAAATTATCACAAACTTAGTAGGTTAAATAACACAAATTTATTGTCTTTTAATTCTGGAAGTCAGAAGTCTGAAACAGGTCTCAGTGGGCTAAAATCAAGGTGTTGTCAGGGCCATGTTCTTCTGGGGGGAATCTGTTTCCTTGCCTTTTCCAGTTTCTAGAGGTTGCCTATATTTCTACCAACAGTCTGTTTATGATGATTTAGTGTTCTCTAAGATTATAGAGATTTACTCTACCTTACTCCTCACTTCCTTCTGAGTCCTCACTAGCAGAATAGCTAACACCCATATTTCTACAAATGGTCTGCAAGGCTATCTAGGCTTTTCCCATCATCTTCTCAACATTCTTCCAGCCTCTGCCCATTGTCCAATTCCAAATCCACTTCCACATTTTTAGGTATTTGTTACAGCAGCACCCCACTTCCAGTACCAAAATCTGCACTAGCTTCCCATTGCTGCTTGTAACAAATTGTCACAAACTTGGAGGCTTAAACAATGCAAATTTATTATCTTACCATCTGGAGGTCAGACATCTGAAATGGGTCTCACTGAACTAAAATCCAGGTGTCAGCAGGGCTGAGTTCCTTTCTGGAGACTATGGGAAACAAGCCCTTGCCTTGCCTTTTCTAGTTTCTAGAAGCTGGCTGTATTCCTTGGTTCATGGCCCCCTTCTGTCTTCAAAGCCAGCTCTTGCATCTCTTCCATCTCATACTTCCATTGTCACATCTCTATCTCTTGACTCTGACCCTCCTGGCTCCCTCTTTCACTTATGGCTACACTGGACCCATCCAGATAATCCAGGATAATCTCCCCATCTCAGAATCTTTAACTTAGTCACATTTGCAAAGTCCTTTTTGCCACATAAGGTAGCAAAGGAGAACAAGTAAACAAGGAGACAGGACTTCCCTGGTGGCGCAGTAGTTAAGAATCCACCTGCCAACGCAGGGCACACGGTTTCGATCCCTAGTCCGGGATGATCCCACATGCTGCGGAGCAACTAAACCCGTGCACCACAACTACTGAGCCTGCGCTCTAGAGCCCGCGAGCCACAACTACTGAAGCCTGCGCGCCTAGAGCCCATGCTCCACAATAAGAGAAGCCACCGCAATAAGAAGCCCATGCACTGCAACAAAGAGTAGCTCCTGCTCGCCGCAACTAGAGAAAGCCCACGTGCAGCAACGAAGACCCAAAGCAGCCAAATAAATAAATAAAATTTAAAAACAAAACAAACAAACAAACAACAAAAAAAACCCCAAGCAGACAAAAGTCCCTGCTCTCAAATTGAAACAGTATCTGGAACTTTGATTATATTTAGCAATTATTACTCCTTTTTTTTGAGATGTACTATGATATTATGGTTATGTTTTTACAAAGAGTCTTTACTTTTAGAGCTACATTCTGAAATACTGATGGATGAAATGATATGATGTCTGGGATTTGCTTCAAAATAATCAACTGGTGGGAGGGGAAGTGGTTGGGGTGTAGATGAAGCAAGATCAGCCCTGAGTTGAAGATTGATAAAGCTTCATGTATGTGGGGCTTCGTTAGACTATTCTCTCAACTTTTGTATCCATTTGAAATTGTCCTTAATAACCGGTGATAAAATGCCCCTGGTTTCGTAGAGCTGACATTCTAATGGAAGAGACAGACAACAAACAAAATGATAAGCAAAAAATATATTCTATCAGATGCCAATCGCTGCTATGGAAAAAACTAAAGCAGAAGTGGATATATTGTGCCTGATTGGAGGTGTATTCATTCATTTCCTGTGGCTACTGTCACAAATGACCCCAAACTCAGTGGCTTAAAACAACACACATTTATTTTCTTACAATTCATAAAATCAGAAGTCTGAAGTTAGTTTCACTGGGCTGAAACCAAGGTGCTGGCAGGGCTGCACTCCCTGCAGAGGCTGTAGAGAAGAATCAATTTCCTTGTCTTTTCCAGCTTCTAGAGCTGCATTCTTGACATTCCTCGGCTCTGCCCTCTTCCTCCAACTTCAAAGCCCACAGCATGGCATCCGGCTTCAGTGTAGCAGTGCCTCTGTTTCTGTCCTGCTGTCAAATCTCCCTCTTATGAGGACACGTGATTACATTTAGGACGCACCTGGATATCTCTCAAGATCCTTAACCATCACACCTGCAAATTCCCTTTTGCCGTATGCGGAAGGAAAATAAAAATTGAGTCAGTATCGCTAAGAGAACTCTCTAAAATGGAGCTGAGAGGCCATCGACGAAGTATGACGCACATCCCAGCCTGGATGGAATCTGACCTTTTGATCACTTACTGTCTTAACATAGGCATCAAGAACATCTGCCAAGGGACTTCCCTGGTGGCACAGTGGTTAAGAATCCGCCTGCCAACGCAGGGGACACGGGTTCGAGCCCTGGTCCGGGAAGATCAAGCAACTAAGCCCGTGTGCCACAACTACTGAGCCTGCGCTCTAGAGCCAGCAAGCCACAACTACTGAAGCCTGCACGCCTAGAGCCCGTGCTCTGCAACACGAGAAGCCACCGCAATGAGAAGCTCGTGCACCTGCTCGCTGCAACTAGAGAAAGCCTGCACGCGGCAACGGAGACCTAATGCAGCCAAAAATAAATAAATAAATTTATAAAATTTTAAAAAAAAAGAACATCTGCCAAAAATGCAAGATACTTATCGGACCCTAACCCTAAAATAACTCATGACAGCCTATCTACTTGTGGGACCCTTACCCTAAAATAACTCTTGATTCCTTAAGGACAAGTATTCCCTGGCTTGTGTCAGAGCCAATCACGGTTCTCACCAGACAACTTTAACAACCTTGTGGCTTTTGTTTTATAAGCCCCTGATGCTCGGGCTTCCCTGGTGGCGCAGTGGTTGAGAATCTGCCTGCCAATGCAGGGAATACGGGTTCGCGCCCTGGTCTGGGAAGATCCCACATGCCGCGGAGCAACTAGGCCCGTGAGCCACAATTACTGAGCCTGCGCGTCTGGAGCCTATGCTCCGCAACAAGAGAGGCCGCGATAGTGAGAGGCCCGCGCACCGCGATGAAGAGTGGCCCCCGCTTGCCGCAACTAGAGAAAGCCCTCGCGCAGAAACGAAGACCCAACACAGCCAAAAAGAAATAAATAAAATAAGTTAAAAAAATAAATAAATAAAAAAAAATAAGCCCCTGATGCTTTCTCTTCCTCAGAACACTCCTTCAATTTTACCCAAATCTGTGTCTCCTGAATTGCAATTCTTTTTTTTCTTTTTTAATTTTTATCAGAGTATAGTTGATTTACAATGTTGTGTTAGTTTCAGGTGTACAGCCTGAATTGCAATTCTTAAGACCCCATATAAACTCTTGTTTGCAACCTTCTGTGTTTTGTTTTGTTTTGTTTTTGGTTGACCCATGTAACCTATGAACATTCATAGGTTCCAGGGCCTGGAGATCTTTGGGGACCATTATTCAGCCTATCCAGGGTGTATTGCAATTTAAACAGGGTAGTCAGGGAAGGCCTCGCTGAGGAAAGGACGCTTGAGGAAGACTCTAGGAAGGCTTGAGGGAGGTGAGGAAAGAAACCATGCAGAGATCTGAGAGAAGAGCCTTTCAGACACAGAGAATAGTGACTACAAAGGCCAGGAGGAGGCAGGAGGCAGTCATTCTAATTGACTGCTGTCAACCACCCCTGCTTCCAGGTATTCATGCCCTTCAGTAGCCCCTCCCCCTGACCGTGGGCTTGTTGTAGTGATGTATCCTAAGGAATGCAATACACTAGGTCCTCACTATCCATGGGTTCCGCTCAACCAACAGCAGATTGAAAATACAGTCGTCCCTTGGTATAAGCGGGGGGGATTGGTTCCAGACCCCCACAGATACCAAAAATCTGTGAATACTGAAGCCTGTCATATAAATGTCCTAGTACGGTTCGTCTTCTGTATCTGCGAGTTCTGAATTCGTGGATACGGAGGGCAGACTGTAAGGAACTTGAGCATATATTCACTGAGCCCCTGCTCTGTGCATGTCCTGTACTGGGTGGCAAAAGGCACACACAGTGGTGACCAAGACAGTCTCAGCCCTACCCTCCTGAGGCTCACAGTCCGGTGGGGGAGACAGAAACGTCCCCAGGGAGTGATGACCCAGAGTGGGCAGGGCTGGGATGAAGGTGGGATGGGGAACAGCACCTGGCCTAGCTGTAAAGCCTTGGGCAAGTTTTTCTCTGAGACTCAGCTTCCTCGCCTCTAAAGTGGCGATGATGACCCTTACATCAACAAATGACATTAATCACAGTCATACAAATGAGAATATACTTCCAAAGTTAGGCAAAGGCTCTGAGAATAGGTCCTAGGGAGCTAGTAGAACTCATGATCGTGGTGGCGGTAGGGGCGGGTGTTGAGCCAGTTAGTGAGGTTGCTGACATGACCTTGAGCCTTAAGAGATACCACAGAGATGCTCCTTGCAGTACCATGTACGAGGAGAACAAACTGGGAAGAGCAAACACACGTGACATCAGATAGTTGGGAATAAATGATGGTGATGTCTTCCACTTCAGAGAAGTTTGTGCTCCTCAAGCCACATTCCAGCCCCATCTTGCTGCTTAGTTCCCTGCTTTCCACTTTCCTTTTTGCCTGCAGTGTCGTCTGCCCCACATTACCCTGCCTCATCCCTACTCCTCACCTTAGTTCTCAGAGATGACTCCTCCGGGAAGCCCTCTCTGATCCCCCAGGCTGGGTCAGGAACCTTGTCTGGGTTCCCCCATTCCAGCGCTGGTTACTTTGTTAAAGTGTGGGGAAAGGAGGGAGGACATCTTAAAACCAAGAATATAATAGAATGAAACTGAGTATGTATTCGCTACTCAGATGATCTGGACAGATGCCGGTAGACCGAAACCCAGTGAATAGGATCGATTCTCTCGGTCCTCTTCCTTCCATGTTTTGTTCTTGGTACTCGGCGATCCTCAGCGATGCCTCCGGCACCGCCTCTCCCGGAGCCCGCCCCCGCATTGCCGTGCGCACGCGCATTATCCCGATTGCCTTCTCCCCAGTGGAGTGACGGGCGGGATCAGCCAATGGAGTCGTGACGAAGGTGGAGCAGCACCTCGAGGACGCCCTGCGGATCCTGCCTCTACTGAATATTCATGAGGGAGGCGGGCCGACGCCGCTTCAAGCCGCGACCTGCGCCATGAAGTGAGAGGGGGCCTGGGTTCGCGGCTTGCGAGCGGGCGTGGGGGTCTGGAAGATGTAGGGGCCAGTGGGCAGGCCTCGGGTCCCGGTGGGGCGAGGGGAGGCTGAAGGGGAGGGGTAGGGATAGCCGCGGGGACCCACGGGGCGTTAACGGGTATGGTCAGAGACGAGATGCCGAAGGGACCCGGAGACTTCTGGAGAACTGGGGGATATCCGGGGGGAGGTCAGCGGGCCGGTAACCCCTCTCGGTTCGACGGCAGGGGAGTGTGGAGGCTGGAGAGGGGCTGAGGGGACGGGGGGCTGACCCGGCAGCTCCCGCCGCCAGGCTCAACGTGGACGGGCTGCTGGTCTACTTCCCATACGACTACATCTACCCGGAGCAGTTCTCCTACATGCTGGAGCTCAAACGCACGCTGGATGCCAAGGTGGGTGGGCCGGCCCCCCTGCTGCCCATCTGACAGCGGGGGCTGCCGCACGTGCGTCTAAGACTGAGATTGCAGGACGTCTGGAGTTTAGAAATCTGAGGTCCTTGGGAAGCCAGCGCTGCCAAACTTCCTGTTATCTCAAATAATAATAGTTAATAATAGCAGCAGCTGACACTTGTCAAAGGCTAAGCTGCTCAGTGGTTGGCTTAGGAATATAGAGACTTTGGAATCGACTACCCACAGCTGTGTGTCCTCGGGTAAATCACTTAATCTCCCAGTTCCACAGTTTTCACCTTTGTAAAATGGGCATAGTAGTAGTACCTACCTCAGCTTAATATGAGGGCAGTAGGGGTTAATTCACTAAGTAAGGCAGAGGTTCTCAACTGGGGACCATTTTGACCCCCAGAGGACATTCGGCAATGTCTGGAGACAGTCCTCATTGTCAGTACTAGTGGAGTGGTGGTGCTACTGGCATCTAGTACGTAGAGGCCACAGATGTTGCTAAATATCATACAGTGCACAGGACAGCCCCCTCACAAATATTATCCGGCCGCAAAATGTCAAGAGAGTCGAGGTTGAGAAACCCTGATGTAAGACACTTCGTAATAGTTCCAGGCACAGAGTAAGTGCTGTGGAGGTGCTTGCCAAATTAAAACAAAAAAGGCTCACTACGTATCAGACACTGTACTAAATATTTAACCCCCAGTTTCTCACTAATCCTCATAGTCATGCTATGAAGAAGAGCTTTTTAGGCCCATTTTTAGAGATGAGGATCCTGAGGCCCCAGAGAGGTTGAGAGGTCTTGCCTAAGACCACTCAACAAAAGTGGCAGAAGTGGGGTTCAAATCCACTGCCCCTAGGGCCCAGACTCTTAACTGCTGTGTTGTCCTGCTATTCCAAGATGGTGGCATTTCGGGGCTGGGGTGGTTTCCCAGAGTTTGTGTTCCTGAAGTTCTGAGAGCCTGTGTCTTGTCCCTCCTGCCCGGATCACGCAGGGTCATGGAGTCCTGGAGATGCCCTCAGGCACGGGAAAGACAGTGTCCCTGTTGGCCCTGATCATGGCGTACCAGCGGGTACGTGACCCCCTGGGCCCGTGGAGGGGGGAAGAGGGAGGAGGCTGGACAGGGGCCGAGGCTGAACCCATTGTCGTCCGCAGGCGTATCCACTGGAGGTGACTAAACTCATCTACTGCTCGAGGACTGTGCCTGAGATTGAGAAGGTGAGCCTGGGACCAGTCCCAGTGCCCCTCACTGTCCCCTAACCCAGCGGTCCCCCTGGCGGTTGCCGTCATAGCTTTGGGGGCCTGTGGGAAGCTGGGGAAGGGGCTGGGGCTTTCAGTGAGGCCAAGTCCCCCCACCCACCCCCTTATCAACTGGAACAGGTGATTGAAGAGCTTCGAAAGTTACTCAACTTCTATGAGAAACAGGAGGGCGAGAAGCTGTCGTTTTTGGGGCTGGCTCTGAGCTCCCGAAAGAACCTGTGCATTCATCCCGAGGTGAGTGCCCATTCCTCCCCTCGCCCTAAGCCTCAGGGTGGAGGAAACTCTTCCATCCAACCAGGAGTCCTAGATCCCCACCCAGACCAGACATCTCAGGGAGATGTGCAGGTGCCATGCACAGAATTCTCTTCTCACTCATCCAATGCCGACTCATCGTTCATGGCCCAGGCACACCTCCTCTGGGGAGCCTTCCCACTTTCCCCAGCCTGAGAGAAGTTAAAAAGGCAGCCCCTGGAGGCTGGCAGGCCTGGTTTCCTGATTCTGAAATGTACTAGCTATATACTCTTGCGTAGGTGGTTTCTGCTCTCTGGGCCTCAGTCCTCCTTTCTGTAAAATGGGGATAATTAATCACCTGCTTCATACAGTTGTTGATAAAATTGGGCAAGGGGGTGGGGTTGGGCGAAATGGGTGAAGGGGTCAAAAAGTACAGACTTCTAGTTATAAGATAAATAAGTTACATAACGTACAGTTGACCCTTCGTATCTGTGGATGCAGAACCTGCAGATAGGGAGGGCCAGCTGTGCTACGCCACTTTATATAAGGGACTTGAGCATCTGTTAATTTTGGTATCCACGGGGCGGACCTGGAACCAATTCCCCCTTGGATATTGAGGGACAGCTGTACAGCATGGTGACTGTAAGTCATATACTGTATTGTATATTTGAAAGTTTCTAAAAGAGTAGATCTTAAAAGTTCTCATCATAAGAAAAAAAATTGTAACTATGTATGGTGATGGATGTTAACTAGACTTATGGTGGTGGTTTCCCTACATATACAAGTATCGAATCATGTCGTATACCTGAAACTGATCTATAATGTCATATATCAATTATATTTCAATAATAAAAAAAAGATTGGGCAAGATAATGCGTGTATAGCCCTTCACATGTATGAAGAGCTAAAAGAATGTTAGGAATTATGGGGAATTCCCTGGCGGTCCAGTGGTTAGGATTCTGTGCTTCCACTGAAGGGGACACGGGTTTGATCCCTGGTCAGGGAACTAAGATCCCACAAGCCACACGGCACAGCCAAAAAAAAAAAAATTAGAAATTATAGTGATATTAATAAATATTAATATATATAGAAAAATAGTTGTTATCATTAAGTTACAAAACCATTGGGGTCACTGAGCTCCAGGCACGGTTTTAAGTGCTTTAGTATGGTAATTCTTTAGTGTGGTATAATATATTCCAAGAATGTATTTTTTATTTATATATATATATATGTGTGTGTGTGTATGTGTGTATATATATATATATATTTTTTTTTTTTTTGGTTACATTATTTATTTGATTGTGCCAGGTCTTGGTTGTGGCATGTGGGTTCCTTACTTGTGGCTCACCAGCTCTTTAGTTGTGGCATGAGGGCTCCCCAGTTGTGGCTCGTGGGCTCCTTAGTTGTGGCATGTGAACTCTCAGCTGCGGCATGCATGTGGGATCCAGTTCCCTGACCCGGGATCGAATCCAGGCCCCCTGCATTGGGAGTGTGGAGTCTTAACCACTGCGCCACCAGGGAAGTCCCGGAATATACATTATGTAATGCTATTTGTAAGAATGTATGAGAAATAATACAGATGGTGGACGATGGCTGAAGAGCAGTGGCACCCCAGCACTGTGTTTAAACCCGTGGATGGGAATCTTTCCCATTCTTGGTGATGCTGTAGTGCAAAAATATCCCTGCCTCTTTCTTTTCGGACAGCCGACTTTGTGCCATCCTGCTGTTGCTACGTGGAATTAAGGAACGTAACTCTATTCAGCCTTTGTTACCTGATAGCAAGGAGGATTGGGGTATATGAAAGCTTCCACAGACTCTGGAGCAAAATTTCAAGATGCTTTCTTTTAAACAAAAATTTAAATTATGACTTTAAGTTTAGAGGCATAAATGAAGAGGAACCATGTAGTAAATGGATGTATGCGTGTGCCCAGAACACGCTCAGGTGGTGGTTCTGTCCCCCTTAGGAAAGTGAGAAGTTGAGAATTAATTAACTGGATTAGATTTTCTGGAAATGTGATACGTGTATAAGTAGTATTCTGCTGTATGTCAGGATGGTATCTTAGTTGTCTCCAGAGATATATAGTGACCTGGATAATGCTAAAGATTGCGACAGATAATTCCATCTTGGTTTTGTCGCTCCACATGCCTGCTGCCTTGGAAGGATTTAAAAGCATAGCTGTAGTTTTCATTTGGATTGAATTTAGTTCTTCAAAATAGATTTGCCATTGGGTCTCTGCTTCAATCCTAGATAAAGTTTTCATAGTTTTAAAATACTTTTCTGTGGGAGCATATATGACACTTAACATTGTATACCTTGTACAATGTATTTTTTCTTAATAAATTTATTTATTATTTATTTTTGGCTGAGTTGGGTCTTTGTTGCTGGACGCAGGCTTTCTCTAGTTGCGGCGAGTGGGAGCTACTCTTCGTTGCAGTGCACGGGCTTCTCATTGCGGTGGCTTCCCTTGTTGTGGAGCACGGACTCTAGGCGCGCGGGCTTCAGTAGTTGTGGTTCATGGGCTCTAGAGCGCAGGCTCAGTAGTTGTGGCTCACGGGCTTAGTTGCTCTGTGGCATGTGGGATCTTCCCGGACCAGGGCTCGAACCTGTGTCCCCTGCATTGACAGGCGGATTCTTAACCACTGCGCCACCAGGGAAGCCCAATGTATTTGTTTTTTTATTTAATTTGTTTTTGGTATTTATTGTTTATTTATTTGTTTGTTTATTTTTGGCTGCGCCGGGTCTTAGTTGCAGCACGTGGGATCTTCGTTGCGGCATGTGGGATCTTTAGTCGCGGCATGTGGGATCTTCGTTGCGGCATGTGGGATCTTTAGTCGCGGCATGCCAACTTCTTAGTTGAGGCATGCGAACTCTTAGTTGTAGCATGAGGACTTACTAGTTGCGGCGTGCGGAATCTTAGTTGTGGCGTGTGGGCTTCTTAGTTGAGGTATGTGGACTCTTAGGGCTTGCCGGCTCCTTAGTTGTGGCATGCAAACTCTTAGTGTGGCATGCGGGATCTTGTTCCCAGACCCGGATTAGAACCCCGGGCTCCCTGCATTGGGAGCACGGAGTCTTACCCACTGGACCACCAGGGAAGTCCCATATGATGTATTTGTATTACCTAATTAAAAAAAAATAAAATGTAAAGGCATTTAAGAAAGAGAAAGAAGTAGTATAAGCCTTGGCAACTAGGGACTTCCCTGGTGGTCCAGTGGTTGAGACTTCGCCTTCCAATGCAGGGGTACGGGTTCGATCCCTGGTCGGGGGGGGCTAAGATCCCACATGCCTGGCAGACAAGAAAACCAAAAAACATAAAAGAGGAGCAATATTGTAACAAATTCAGTAAAGACTTTTAAAAAAAAAAAAAGCCTTGGCAACTGATGGAAAGGGAGAGGGAGGGGTCAGCAGCCTCAGAGCCTTCCCTTTGGTGAGGGAAAGGTTTTGTTCTGAGGAGAGGGAGCCCTGGGCTGTGACGGTACCACCAGTGGAGCCTCAGAGGGTTCGGAGCAGGGCAGACGTAAGGCAGGTTCTCAAACTGCGATCACAGCCTCCTCTGATTCTTGGACCTTGCCAAAGTTCTGGCTGTTTTAGCATTTTAAAAGATATAGCAGGACTCCCCTCCCAATGCAGGTCGATCCCTAGTTGGAGAATTAAGATCCCACATGCCGTGCGGCACAGCCACGAAAAAAAGATAAAGCAGTTATCCTTCATCTACATGCTAAAGACTCTTCAAGCCTTAATATTTTGAAAAATTGAGATGTAATTGGCATTATATAGGGGTTAACATTTTAAAAAGAATAAGAGCCTAACAACCGTACCACTCTTGCATCCCTGCAGTAAGTTCTCAGGTGTCTTAGCTGTATAATAACAAAGCAGATTGAGGTTCGAGTTTTCCACAAATGCCCGAGTCTCACCCCGGTTGGAACAGGATGGCCTCCTATCCCGCCTAGCCGTTAGGTGTTGTTGAGCCCCGGATTCGAGGAGTGGTTGGGCCGCTCAGCCTGTCTCGGTGCTAAGATGCTCCCTGGCCCCTCAGGTGACGCCCCTGCGCTTTGGGAAGGACGTCGACGGAAAATGCCACAGCCTCACGGCCTCCTACATAAGGGCACAGTACCAGCGGGACCCCAGCCTGCCCCACTGCCGCTTCTATGAGGTGCCTGCGGGGCAGCGGTGAGAGAGGGAGGGCGGGACTGCTAGCAACGGCCAACCTCCCTGACCCCTAGGTACCCTCTCACCCATAGGAATTTGATGTCCATGGGCGCCAGGTGCCCCTCCCCGCTGGCATCTACAACCTGGACGACCTGAAGGCCGTGGGGCAGCGCCAGGGCTGGTGCCCATACTTCCTTGCCCGATACTCAGTGAGGAGGCCAGCAGGAGTCGGGCAGAGGGGCGTGTGTGAGGGTTACAGGCTGCCTGCCCATCTCTCTGTCTGCCTGCCCGCCTAGATCTCCCTGCTGGTCTGTGCCTGTATCTGTTTGTCAGTCTCTATCCATTTGCTTATATGTATTTGTGCCTTGCCTGTGTCTGTCTTGCCTCGCCTCTGCCTGCCCGTCTGTGTCTGTCTGTCCATCTGCCTGTGTCTCTCGCCTCGCCTCTGTGGGCCTGCGGGGCAGAGATGTGGCATCGTGCTGTGGACGGCGGTGGCAGGCCCCCAGGGCTGGGTGCTGGCAGGTGGCCCCGGGTGACCCTGCCCGCCTCGGCCCCCAGATCCTGCACGCCAACGTGGTGGTCTACAGCTACCACTACCTCCTGGACCCCAAGATTGCCGACCTGGTGTCCAAGGAGCTGGCCCGCAAGGCCGTCGTCGTCTTCGACGAGGCCCACAACATTGGTGAGGAGGGGGCCAGGGCAGGGAGGCGATGCCAGCCCCTCAGGCGGCCGCTGCGTCCACCTGCCTGAGCCCAGCCCGCTGCCCACTCTCCTCCAGACAATGTCTGCATCGACTCCATGAGTGTCAACCTCACCCGCCGGACCCTGGATCGGTGCCAGGGCAACCTGGAGACCCTGCAGAAGACGGTGCTCAGGTGGGGATGCTGCGGCCGGTGGGCCCTGGTGCCTGACCTGCCCCGCAAGTGTCCCCAGCTCTGCCCACACCCGGTCTCCCCGCAGGCTCAAGGAGACGGACGAGCAGCGTCTGCGGGACGAGTACCGGCGCCTGGTGGAGGGGCTGCGGGAGGCCAGCGCCGCCCGGGAGACCGACGCCCACCTGGCCAACCCTGTGCTGCCCGACGAGGTGCTGCAGGGTGAGCCGCCGCCCGCCCCCACGCCCCCCGCACCCCTGCCGCTTGGACCCCCAGCGGCGCCTGGCTGAGCCCCTCTTCCCGCAGAGGCGGTGCCAGGCTCCATCCGCACGGCCGAGCACTTCCTGGGCTTCCTGCGGCGGCTGCTGGAGTACGTCAAGTGGCGGCTGCGCGTGCAGCACGTGGTGCAGGAGAGCCCACCCGCCTTCCTGAGCGGCCTGGCCCAGCGCGTGTGCATCCAGCGCAAGCCCCTCAGGTGCGGCCCCCGCGGCTGGGTGGGTGGGTCCCTGCAAGGGGGGGAGGGGGGGTGAGGCCAGCCCTGGGCACTCGCTGAGCCTTGTCCTCCCAGCCTGTGGCCTGGGGTCACCGTGTCGCTAGTATCAGGAGTAAGGGAAGAGTGGGGGGGGTGCGTGTGTACACTCGTGGGTCAGAGCGGGCAGGTCCACGAGCTGGTCCTGGGACCCTGGTGGGACAGGGGCCTGGCAGGCGACACATGGCTCGATCAGAGAATTTACCTGAGGAGAGTTTGATGGAGGGGCTGTGTACAGGGGGGCGGGCAGGGTGGAGGAGCTGACAGGTGGGGAGGCCCCTGGGCTCTTGCTAGAGGTCAGAGGTATTCCCGCCCCAGGCCATAGGGGAAGGGGAGGGAGCGGCCCTGGAGAAAGGGGAGGGAGCGGCCCTGGAGAGGGGCTCCTAATGAGGCTCAGCGGAGTGGGAGCTGGGAGAAAATGGGACCCTCCGCCCAGACCCCTGTCTCCTCCCATCAGTGCCTCTCATTGTCCCCCCCACGACCCCGGCCCCCAGCCTGTGGGCCGGAGCAGCCCCTCAGTGCAATCTGGGGGGCAGGGTCAGTCTCCCCGTCACAGGACAGGCAATGAATGGACCTGGGAGTGGGGATGGAGTTTCCTGTGCTTTTCCTTTGCTGTTTTGCGTAAGTCATTGGTTTTCTCTGAACCTCAGTTTCTTCCTTTGTGGAGGAGTGGGGGCTACTCTTTGTTGCGGTGCACGGGCTTCTCATTGTGGTGGCTTCTCTTGTTGCGGAGCATGGGCTCTAGGCCCACGGGCTTCAGTAGTTGTGGCACGCGGGCTCAGTAGTTGTGGCTTGTGGGCTCTAGAGCGCAGGCTCAGTAGTTGTGGCGCACGGGCTTAGTTGCTCCGCAGCATATGGGATCTTCCTGGCCCAGGGCTTGAACCCGTGTCCCCTGCGTTGGCAGGCAGATTCTTAACCACTGCACCACCAGGGAGGTCCCTCTGGTGGTGGTTAAATGACAGAGCAGTGACGCCAGGAACCTACCCGGTCTAGAGCACTGATGATGAGCTAAGTGCTTTACTGTCCACATCCCATGGAATCTCAGTACAGTGTCCTCCTTCCCTCGCAGTCCAGTGCAGTGGTTAAGACTCTGCCCTTCCACTGCAGGGGGCACAGGTTTGATCCCTGGTTGGGGAACTAAGATCCCACATGCCACGCGGCCAAAAAAAAAAAAAAACTGTCAAGACAGTGTCCTTGCCTTGTGCTGCAGATGAGGACGCTGTGTCCCACGGAGGAGAAGCCATTGCCCAGGGCCACACAGCACTGCATATGGCAATTGTGACTCGAAGCCCGGCCTGTAGGGCTCCAAAGCTCCTGGCTGCTCTGCCTCTGAGGGGGTGGGGAGCCCTCGGTGTGGCTTCAACTCTCTCCCCCAGCCGAGAGACTTGTGAGGACAGAGGGGATCTTAGTTAGCCACATGGTACATGTTCTGAGTGCCTGCACTGTGCTGGGGACACAGTGATGACTGAGACAGCCCTGGCCCTGCCCTCCTGGGGCTCACAGTTCAGTTGGGGAGACAGACCTGTCCCAGATAGGGCCAACCCAGGGCTGGGACAGGGGAGTCCTGGGGGCTGAGGGAACACAGAGGGGGGGCACCTGATCGAGCCTGGGGGTAGAGAAGACAGGCTTGAAGGAAGGAGGCTCAGGAGGCCGGTTTTCAACGTGACCGTCTGCCTGGCTCCAAAGCCAGGTTCTGCTGCTCCGCCGCCCGTCCCCGAGGGGTGGGAGCCTCCAGCTGGGAGGCCTTGCGTGTACGGCTCTGTGAGGGGGTGTCAGGTGGTCCTCTGTGAGCGTGTGGGACTCCGACGCTGTGAGTGTCACCGAGGGTGGCGGGTGTGACTGAGACGTTGCGAGAGGTTCTGGGCATGAGGGTATGATGGTGTGGTCGTGCGGGATTCACGTTGTGACTGTGGGATGCTGGGTCGCCCCTTTTGACCGAGAACCTGCGTGTGAGAGTGTGACCTCACGTGACATGACCGTGTGACTCTGTGGGCTGTGGCCCCGTGGGACATGCAGTTGTACAAGGTGGGGACACAGAGGTGACTGACACAGACCCAGGCCCTGCCCTCACGGAACTGCCAGGCGGCTGGGGAGACGGTGCGTGACCACGTCCTCTGAGGGCGAGGAGGGGACTCTGGGGCCCGCTGCCTTCCCTCAGCCCATCCCGCCACCCCGCCAGGTTCTGCGCCGAGCGCCTGCGCTCCCTCCTGCACACCTTGGAGATCGCGGACCTCGCTGACTTCTCCCCTCTCACCCTCCTGGCTAACTTCGCCACGCTCGTCAGCACCTACGCCAAGGGTGAGCTCACCTCTCCCTGCCTCTGCCGGCCCCCGGCAGCCGGAATCGGGATCTGGCAGAGCCTAGAGGGTTGCCCCTGGGACTTGGACAGGCGGGACCTCGTAGGGTTGGGCTCGGGAGTTTGGGCTTTAGTTTGAGGGCAGCGGGGAGCCACAAAGAGCTCTCGAGTAAGCAAGCGAGCCTCGCGCTCAGATTTGCGTGTTCAAAGGTTCCCTCTGGCTGCAGAGTGGAGAAGTATGGGGGTGGGCAGCGGCATGAGATGAGGCCGGAGAAGTTCTGTGGGGTCTGCTCACACTGGGGGGAGGGGTAAGGGGTTGGTCATGCTGCTCCCAGTGGCACTGGGGAGCCATGGCAGGTTCTGGGCAAGGGAGAGGCAGGGTCAGATTTGTGCTTTAGAATAATTCTTCTGGCAGAGGCTGGGCCAGTGCGGGAGGAGAGAAAAGGAGGGGCTGGAGAGAGATGTGGAGCTAAAGAGGCCGAGACTTGGTGCCTGGCCGTGCGGGGCCTGGGGGAGAGGAGTCGAGGAGGATGGTCAGATTTCCAGCCTGCCGGGGAGAGGGGAGCATTCCCTCCGCTTCCTCAGCTTTAAGCTGGCCAAGGGCTCAGTCTGATCCCCGGGGATTACTCCTCTATCCAGGAAACTAGGTCAGGCCTGCCTGATGTCCTGCGGCCTGGTGTGGCCTTGGCAGGAGGATAGAGAGTCCGTCTCCCCCACCCCAGGGCCGATCAGCAGCAAGTCTCACTGGAAGCTTCCTTCTGCGTCCATCCCTCCGTCCACCCCATCTTGCCTCTCGGTCTTTCTCCTCTGTTCCCCACTTCGCCGTCTCCCAGCACCTGACATTCTTTACTTGGAACGTCCTTCGCCACCTTCCTCAGCCCCCAGCTGTCTCCCCCTCATCCTTCAGTTCTCAGCTCAGGAGAAATGCCGCAGCCTCCTCCAGGAAGCCACTTCTGGCTCCCAGGCTGGGCCAGGCCCCTCCTCTAGGCTCCCCTGTCCCAGCCTTGCCCACTCAGAGTGGTCGCTCTGTGGGGACAGGCCTGTGTCCCCATCACTGGACTGTGAGTCCTGAGAGGGCAGGACCAGGGCTGTCTCAGTCACTGCTGCATCCCCAGCACAGGGCTAGGCACAGAGGACTTGATTTTATCAAAAATTTTTACTAAGTGAAAATGAATATGTGGATTCATTCATTCATTTATTGGTTCAACAAATGGGCCAGGCCCAGCACTGGGGAAGTGGCAGGAACCAAGAAAGACCTCATTCCTGACCTCCCAGAACTTATGTTCTAGCTGGGAAGACAGGGAGCCTAGATGCAGACACAGGTAAGGAAGATGATTCCAGAAAGTGATAGTTTTCATGAGAAACAAACATGTCACCATGTTGGAGAACATCTACATGGCCGGCATGGCTTTTCTGAGGAGCTGACATTTGAGCTGAGTTCCGAATGACCAAATGGAGCCAGCTGCCTTGGGAAGCTTTCCAGGCAGTGGGGCAAGTGCAAAGGCCCCAGGGTGGAATGAGCCTGGTGGTTTTGAAAGTGAGGCAGGAGGCCCGTGAGCAAGGAGGAAAGGGGGTCATCGTGGCAGGATCCCACAGACGATTCTGGACCCTGGGAAGAGTGTGGGGGGCCTCTGAGCAGGGGAGAGTTGTGAACTGACTCAGGATTTCACAGAGTCCCTCTGGCTGCTGTGAAGGGAGCAGGGGTGGGGGCGGGGAGCCCAGTGAGGAGGCGACTGCAGTGGTCCAGGTGGGAGGTGATGGCGGCTGGACTGGGCTGGGGTTGGGGGAAGTGGGCAGCTAGACTTTGGAGGCAGAGCTGACCAGCCTCCTGATGGCTTAGACAGGTGGTAGGAGAAGGTTCGAGACTTTGGCTTGAGTTGGTGGGTGGGCCCCTGCAGCCCCGGGAGAGTGAGGGGTGAGCCTTTGGTACTCTTGGCTCAGGGTCCTCTGAACGTTTGCACAGGTGTTGGCCCTGGGGAGAAGCGGGCGGGTTGGGGTATGTTTTGGACTCAGATGCCTGGGTTTTAGGTTTGGGCTGCTGGTGGCTGGTCCCATTCACTGAGGAAGGTGAGGGGAGGAGGACTGGGGTGGAGGGAGAAAGTGGGGGGCAGGGGTAGGGGGTGGCCTAGTGGGCATGGTCATGACTGGCGCCCAGGGAATCTAACCGGCCCCCTGTAGGTTTCACCATCATCATTGAGCCCTTTGACGACAGGACCCCAACCATCGCCAACCCCATCCTGCACTTCAGGTGAGACCTGACCCCAGAGGGGGTGTGAATGGACCACAGGGGCCTGGGCCCCCCAGCCTGGCACTCACCACCCTTGTCCGCTCCTCACAGCTGCATGGACGCCTCGCTGGCCATCAAACCCGTGTTCGAGCGCTTCCAGTCCGTCATCATCACATCTGGGGTGAGGGCCCTTCTGTCCCCCAGCCCTCCACTGGGGGACTCCTGATTCCTGCCCAGTCCTGCTAAGATCCCTCCTGCTGTCCCTGGTACAGACGCTGTCCCCGCTGGACATCTACCCCAAGATCCTGGACTTCCACCCCGTCACCATGGCAACCTTCACCATGACATTGGCTCGGGTCTGCCTCTGCCCCATGGTGCGTGGGAGAGGGTGAGGTGATGGGGGAGGGGAGATGGGAATGAGGGCTGCCTTTCCTCCCTCCGCTCCCCGCCACTTCTCAGGCAGCTGAGGGATTCTGGATTCAGACAGACCTGGGCTTGAGTTCGACGCCGCAAGCCTTAGTTTTCTCATGTGTGAAATGGGAACACCCGCTCCGTGATCTCCCAGGGTGGTTGAGGGGACTGAGTGAGATAGCGGGTGTGAAAGGCTTTTGTGGCCCAGGGCCCGGTACTTGGTTAGCTTGGCTTTGCCCAGTTCATCGTCTGGCTGTGACCTTGCTAAGTGACCCTTCCACTCTGCCTTGGTCCCCTTCTTTGTAAAATGAACATCGTAACACGGGCCCTCAGTTCCATATCTGAAGTTCCTGGGCCGGATGTGGGTTTTTTTGTTTGTTTTTTTGTTTTGCCGCGCCACGCGGCTTGTGGGCTCTCAGTTCCCTGATCGCGGATTGAACCCGGGCTCTCGGCAGTGAAAGCATGGAGTCCTAACTACTGGACCACCAGGGAATTCCCCAGATGTGTTTTAGAATTGAGAATTTTCCAGACTGGAAACACCGCCAGTGGGGTCTGGGCAAGTCCCTCCAGTGAGAGTCATATTTCAGCAAACGTTTCGAAGAGTCAGACTAAGGGAGATATGTCAGGACTTGGAATAGGCTCGGGGCAGGTTTTGCTGCTGTAGGAGTTCGTGCCAAACTTAAACATCTGGAGTTTCCAGAGCGTTTTTGCTTTTGGAATTGCCCTTAAGGGGTTGTGGACTGGTGCTGACCATGGGCCATGTACCGCCTCGTGCTTCTGTGAGGTTGCTGGCGGCATTGCACAGTGGCTGTTGAGCTGGGGGTGAGAGGCAACTTCCTGAACTGACTGGCTGGAGGCCGGTGCGGGCTAAGAGGGTACTTGCTGCTGAGACACATGGGTAGACTTCGGTTCAGTTCCCTCTCTGCCGTTTATTTGCCGTGTGACCTTGGGCGGGCGACACGCCTTCTGTGAGCCTTAGGTTACTCATCTGCGCCATGCAGATAACAGTGTAGCTGAGGGTTCATTCAATGACACTGTGTCTATAAAAAGCTTGGAACAGCGCTAGCAGGCCACCTGCACTCCACGTTGGAGCGGTTGCTGCTGTTTCCCTTATCATGACCTCTCTTGCTCTCTCCAGATCATTGGCCGTGGCAACGACCAGGTGGCCATCAGCTCCAAATTTGAGACCCGGGAAGATATTGGTATGGTACCCACAGGGGATGGTTTGTATGGGTCCCAGGAGGGGAGGTGGAGCAGTCAGCGTGGGCTGGGTCATGATGCAGTAACAAATATCCCCAAATCGAAGTGGCTTTAGGCAGAGGTACTTCTTGCCCACAGTACATGCCATCATGGGTTGGTGGGGGCCTGTCCCACGTCTCCTCATGCTGGGAACTTCCACCATTGGACACATCACTGTGGTGGTGAGCTGTGACAGGAGGGATCATGGTGAATTGTGAACTGGCTCATAAAGGTTCTCACCTGGAAGTGACACGTGGCCCTTTCTGTATTCGGCCATGGCAAGTCACATGGCCACGCCTAGCTTCAGGGCTTTGGGGGTGCCATCCTCCCAAGGAAAAGCGGAATGTTTGAACAGTCCTACAGAGGCCTCAGTGGGGTTTTTAGGAACCCAAGTTCAAGACAAGCCATTAGACAGGAACGCTCTGATAGGGAGTGGGGAGGAGGAACCAAGCTGGGAGAGAGTCCAACCTCTGACCCCTCACAGCGGTGATCCGGAACTACGGAAACCTCCTGCTGGAGATGTCCGCTGTGGTGCCCGATGGCATTGTGGCCTTCTTTACCAGCTACCAGTACATGGAGAGCACCGTGGCCTCCTGGTACGAGCAGGTACGCCCAGCCACTCACTCCACAGAAGGCCCCTGTCTCAGCTCTTGGCTCTGTTCCCCTGTGTGTTGGCTTCGTTCCTCTTGCGTTTTAAATGGTGACATGTATCATAGGTGATAGGACAGCGTATAAAACACAGATGGACAGTTTAAAGAATAAATAGCGTTCACTCTTCTCCCAACATCCAGGTTAAGGACTAAGACATGAGCAGCCTCGCTGGGCCCCTTCCTCAGAGGCGTGGCCCTCAGGAGAGGTGACAACACCCCACCTTATGGGTTTTTGGGGTTACTTCATGACTGTCTCTCCAGCACATATGGCTTGGTTTGGAGACACTGGGTAGCAGGTGTGACTCTAGCAGGGTGCTGTTCCGCTAGAGGAAGGTTCTGGAGAATTAAGGCTGGATACAGGCTCGGGGCAAAGAACCTGCAGGAGCCCCTTCTGGGGAGCATGTGGGTGAGGTCATGGGGCAATGGGGCTCACCACAGCTGGGCACTGGCAACCCAACAGGATGTGGATGGGGGAAGGGCACCCTGTCGTTTCTGATTCTGAATGCACCACGGGCCCAGCTCTCGGGTAAGTTAGGGCAAGCGCTTTGGGCTGAGACGAGTGAGCTTGTCTAACGTGAGCACCAGGCAACGTGTGGGAACCTCATTCACGCACAGCCAAGACCTTGGTCTTGTCCTCAGGCTCTTTCCACACAGTGGGAAAGGTGGCTGTCAGCCACCTGAGCACCACATCCTGTGTGCCTTTCGTGTCTTATTTAAGAAAACTTTGCCTACCCCAGGGTCACGAAGATGGTCTCCTGTGTGTCCATCTAGAAGCTTTGTAGTTTTAGCTTTCGTATCTAAGGGCTGTGAGGTACCTCAGATTTATCTTTGTGTAGGATGTAAGGCAGGGGTCAAGATTCATTTTTTTCCCATATGGAAATCTAGTTGCTCCAGCCCCACTTACTGAAAAGAGCTCCCCGCACTGAGTGGCACAAGTGACCATCTGTGCGGGGGGCGGGTGTTTCTGGACCCTCTGTTTTGTCTCACTGGTCCATCTGTGTATCTGTCCTTGATTAGTACCACACATCTATTTCAGTGTCAAATATGAAATCTCAAGGCAGCCTCTGATTGGCTCTGCCTGCCCTCTCCACCTGTCACCTGCATCCCGATGGGCCATCTTGAGCCACATGCCTGTTCCATTTGTCCAAAGGATGAGGATTGGTTCCCTCCCCGGGTCACAGGGTTTTCCAAAGAAGTGACAGTACCACCACCCTCCCCAAGTCTCCAGTGGGCAAGCTGAGGCCTGGGGAGAGAGGTGGTCTGTTGCATGGGAATCTGGCAGAGTTGAGTTTAACCAGGACTCCCCTGTCCTTTAATCCTTCTGCCAACCCACAGCCTGACCTTCCTGCTGTCTTTCCCTAAGGGCATCCTTGAGAACATCCAGAGGAACAAGCTGCTCTTTATTGAGACCCAAGATGGGGCTGAGACCAGTGTGGCCCTGGAGAAGTACCAGGAGGTGGGTATTACCGGGGGAAGAGGAAAGTCCAGGGTGGAGAGGGGCCAGAGGAGGCAGCTCCAAGGTGACGCATCTCGTGTCCTGGCCTCCCCTCCCCAGGCCTGCGAGAACGGCCGTGGGGCCATCCTGCTCTCGGTGGCCCGAGGCAAAGTGTCTGAGGGAATTGACTTCGGTGAGTGGACTAGGCTCTCCCCTCCCCAAGCGCCTGCGTGGATGTCTGGCCGTTTCTGCTCCCCCAGGGGACCGGCGGCCCATAGCCTGGGCACGCACGGGGCCTCCCCTTCCTTCCATCCCTGGGTGCTCTGCAGGGCCCTTGGGGCGCAGCCACTCAAACAGCATGAGCTCCCGGGCCACGCGAGGTCAGCCCTCTCACTCCCCCTCCTCTGCCCCGCAGTTCACCACTATGGCCGGGCCGTCATCATGTTCGGGGTGCCCTATGTCTACACCCAGAGCCGCATTCTCAAGGTGAGCAGCGCCTGGGGGCGGTAGGCCGTGAAGGCCTCTGTCGTGCCCTCTCCTTAGGACTTGTGTGAGGAAGGGACGTTGCCCCCCCATCTCCGCACCCACAGGCGCGGCTGGAATACCTTCGGGACCAGTTCCAGATTCGAGAGAACGACTTTCTGACCTTCGATGCCATGCGCCATGCGGCCCAGTGTGTGGGTCGGGCCATCAGGGGCAAGACTGACTATGGCCTCATGGTCTTCGCCGACAAGGTGCGGGTTCTGGGGCCCCCGCCAACCAGGCTGTTCCGCCAGTCGTTTCCCAGATGGGGTGGGCCAGGCCGAGGGTGCCCGGGTTCCCCCTGCCAGGGTCCTGACAGCCTCCCTCTCGCCCACTCACAGCGGTTTGCCCGGGCCGACAAGCGGGGGAAACTGCCCCGCTGGATCCAGGAGCACCTCACCGACGCCAACCTCAACCTGACCGTTGACGAGGGGGTCCAGGTCGCCAAGTACTTCCTGAGGCAGATGGCACAGCCGTTCCACCGGGTGAGCCCGCGGCGCCTAAGCTCCTCTTCCAGGAAGGGCCCTTGGCTTTCTCCCCGAGCCCCAAGCCCAGCCTGCTCCCTGCCCCCGACAGAGAGGGGTTTGTGTGCACCCGCGTGCCAGGCCTGGGAGCTGGAACTGCGGGGAGAGTTGAGGGCTACAGATGGAGCGTGTGTCTCCAGTGGGAGCCCCGAGCAGGCTGTGGGCCTCTGGAAAGCCAGTCCTTCTCTAGCTTGGACACAGCTCTCTGGCTGCCGCCTCCCTCCCTCGGCCCATCTTCTGGTTCCAGGGATGGGATACCCTGGGTTATACGGGTGTTTTGAAATTCAAGCATCCTGTCCTGTAGCCCCCCGGGCGGGCCACCTGTCCCTACTGAGTCGTGGACCCCTGTGTTAGGAAGCGCAGCAGCTGACACCCCCCCTGCCCCCCACCAGGAGGATCAGCTGGGCCTGTCCCTGCTCAGCCTGGAGCAGCTGGAGTCGGAGGAGACGCTGCGGAGGATAGAGCAGATCGCTCAGCAGCTGTAGCGGGGTGGGGGCGGGGCCGTAAAAGGAGTTGGCTGCGACTCCTGAGCCTTACCTGGCCCTGGGTCCCAGCAGCTTGGAGGGCGCCTCCGGGGGAGGCGCTTAAAGGCCCCTGCAGGACACCTCAGGCAGACGTTCTGGCTGCCAAGTCTACAGCCTTTAATCACAGGAGGAGAGGACAGCGGGGAAGCCCAAGACACTGGGTGCCCCCGAGGGGTGGGAGCGAGTCAGGGAGATGAAAGGACTCCTGTTCCCTCCTCCCATCCCGCTCCTCCTGAGAAGCCGCAGCCACGTGGTTCTGTCGCCTTCAGCGGGGGCCCAGGTCCTGGGTGCTGGCGCTGAGGGTCCGAGAGGCCTCGCTCAGGTGCCGGCTGGGGAACTGGGGACAGGCACGGGGTGGGTGAGGGGCAGGACACAGCTCTGCTGCAGCTGCCCCTAGGGCTCCTCCCCAGCAGCCTGGCTGCCAGCTTGTCTGTCCTGATGGCCATGTTGCTCGTCCTCCTGTCCCCACGTCCACCCTGACTCCATCCATCCGTTCCCCCACCTCTACCCAAGTAAAAGCCATCCGTGCTCCCTGTCCTGGTGTCCACTCCACCGCCAGCCTGACCACTCCCACCCTTCCCTTGCCTCTGGGCCTGTCAGTGTGTCCCCTCACTCCACCCTTGACCCGGCTGTCCCCCTCACCTGGTTCCCAGCAGCCCTGGTACCATCCACGTTCAGCATGTTGAGTGACACGGCTCTCTTCATCCTACAGAGGAAAGTTGGGGGGTGGGGCACAAGTGAGCCCAGGAGTGTCTGGCTCCCACCCTGGGAGGGACCTCTCCAGCGCCAGGTTTGATTGTATGTGTGGCAGGGGAGGTGGGAGCCATGGAAGGTTCTTGAGCAGGGCAGGGAGAGGGGTGGGCTACAGATTCGGCCACCAACCTGACCCAACACTCACTCAGCTGCCCCCACCGCCCCCTCGCCTCGGAGCCGGGAGACCAGCTTCTCGCTTCCCCGCCGGATGGACTCTCGGAGCTTGGAGAATGAGCTGCTCCGACGAAGGGTCTGGGGAGGGCACCAGGGACACGGGTCAGTCCCCCCCCCATTCCATCCAGTCCCCACCTCCACCCTGGGAGCTGAGGCAAAGCCTGTCCTCACCTGCTGTTCTGCGTCACCAGCTGTGCCTGTGTTGGGGGCTCCTGGGGAACAGATGGGGCCATTGTGGTGGGGATGCTGAGCCCCCTGGGGGGGAGGGGAGGGGCTGGGGGCTCACCGAGAGGGGCGGGCAGGGCCTCCCTGCTGAGGATTTCTTTGTACAGTTCCTCCGCCTGCTGGTACTTGTTCTGTTTCAGGTAGGCTGAGGCCTGCAGGGAGGGCATAGCCTGGGTGATCTTGCCTCAAATCTGGGAGCTTCCCAGGCCCCAGCACTGCACCCAGGCACATCCTTCCAGCCCCCGCAGGAAGAAGCCCAGGTTTACCCCACACTCCAGGCCTCGGCCGACAGCAGGGTGGGCTTGGAGCCCAACCCCACCACTTCCCATAGGGTAGGTGACTTCCTGACTCAGAGCAGGAACCTGTTCCCCACTCTACCTTGAGCCAGTGACACACCTCTCTGTGCCTCAGTTTCCTCATCTGCAAAATGGGGCAACGGGAGCACCTACCTCATAGTGCCCTTGAAGAAACGGGACAGTACAGGCAAAGTTCTAAGAAGGGGGTTTAGCTCAATAAATGCTCTCATCTGCTCCCGGCCCGTCTCTCTGGCTTCCTGTTTGACTGGAGCTGTTCTCGGGCTGCCACCAACTTGCCTGTTTCCTGATGCTTCCGTGTCCTCTGTGCTGAGCAACCTCACCGGTCAGGGCCCAGCTCGGAAGCCGCGTCTCATGGGACAGCTCGAGGGCTGGGCAGAGGTGGGGCCCCTGGCCTCCGTGGTATCCCACCCTTGAGCCGATGGGTGCTCCCCAGTGCCGCGGCCCCAGGACCAGGACACCCGCGCCCCAAGGCGCCCTCACCAGGTTGTTCTTGGTCTTGGCCACGTTGGGGTCGTGAGGCCCACCGAGGGCCGTGTAAATGCTCAGGGCCCGGGCGTAGTGCCGCTCCACCTCCTCGAACTTGCCCTGGTTCTGGCACAGCAGGGCCAGGTTGTTGAGCTGCTTGGCCACGTCCGGGTGGCTAGCACCCAGGACCTAGGAGTCAAGTCATGGGATCACAAGTCATTGGGGTCAGCCGGGGTGGGCGGGCCACATGATGCCCACAGCCGTAATGAGGGTCATGGGTTGGTTATAGGATTGAAGTGGATGGATGGAGAATTACAGGAGGTTGGGGGCGGAGGGCAGGAACTGCACGGTCAAACTGGGGAGTAGCTGGGTCAGAGGTCATAGTGGTGCAAAACCTTGTGATTATGGGTCAAGCAAGTAGATCAAGGATGGGGTTGCACTGGTCACGTGGGGTTGGAAGGTCAGGACCAGGTGGGGGCATGAGCTGACCTATGAGAGTCAGAAGTCAAGACCAAACGAAAGTCATTGGTATGTCAAGGGTGGTGGGTCATGGGATTGGGTGCTCTAGGTTCAAATTGGAGGCACACGATGTCAAATGGGAGGGGCACAGAAGGTCAGAGGCCACAGGAGCAAATCAGGGTCATGCAAGGGCCACAGAATTGAGCGCTGAATTCAGGATCAAAGGGTGAGAGCCACTCAGGACAGAGGCTCCGCGGGAGCCGGGTGGGGGCGGGACCTTCTCACGGATCTCCAGGGCCCGCTGGCACAGGGGCTCCGCCTCCTGGTAACGCCCACGCTTCCCGTAGAGGACAGCCAGGTTGTTGAGGGTGGCGGCCACCTGCAGGGCGGGAGAGGCGGGTCAGGGGTGGGAAGGCACAGCCTGCAGCCCTCCCTCCTGGGCCCCCGCTCACCGCGGGGTGCTCCCGGCCCAGCGTCTGCTCCCGGATCTGCAGGGCGTCATGGAGAAGGTCTGTGGCCTCTTTGTACTTGTTCTGGTCCCTGTGGGGCGGCCCAAGGGTGTAGGGGGTTTGGCCAGGCTGGGGTAGCAGGGGCCACCGGCTGGGCTGAATCCCGCAGGCCCAGGGACCTGATGACCAAGCATGGGTGGCACCCTCTGGGGGTCCCTTCTGGGGGTCCCCATACCTCCCAAGTCTAGCACAGGGTCCCCACACTCCCAGATGGCTGCCAAGCCTCTGCCACCCCAGGTCTCCTCCCCACTCCGCTGTGGTCTCTCTTGCCCATGCTAACTCCTCTTTGCCTGGGTCTCAGTGAGTGGCCTCCCCAGATCTCTGTCCCTTCCCTCCACCACCACCCCTGGTGCCCTATGCTGGCAGAGCAGGACACCAGGGTCCCCACCTCTTCTGCCCAACGACAGGTCCCCGCCCTTCCTGCCCCCTCCAGCCGTGGCGGCGGCAGCCCTCACCGGTACACCAGCGCCAGGATGTTGAGCATGGTGGCCACGTCAGGGTGGCAGTGGCCCGAGCTCCGCTCCAGATCCTCCAAGGCCTGGCGGCACAGGGGTGCCGCCACCTCGTAGCGGCCCTGCCCCGCGTACTGGAGCACGAGGTTGTGCAGGGTCCGAAGGCGGGCCGGGATCTCGTAGCCACCCTGCTGAGCAGAGATGGCCCCCGCTGCCTCGGGACCTGGGGGTGCCGGGCGCCCAGTCACTGCAGGCCGCCTACTTCTGCGGCCCCGCACGAGGGGACACATGCACCCCAAAGCTGCAGCTGCCTCGCTGGCCCCTGGGACCACGGGCCCCTGTTCTGACGTCTGAGATTGGAATCACAGGCATCTTACTGGCCCGTGGGATGTGTCCTAGCCTGTGGGACAGAAACATGGGAGCCACCTGGCTCCTGGGGCCGTGGCAGGCCTGCTTTTGCAGCTTCCAGAGTCACCTGCCCGCTGTGACCCCCACAGCCCCCTGCTTCATCCTCCTGACACCCCACCCTGACCTTCCCCATCCTCCCTCAGAGGCCTTGGGGGTCCAGCGAATCAGAGATCCCCCCCCAGCCTGGGCCATTCATCCTCCTGGCTGAGCTCCCCACACCCACCTTTCCTCTCCTCCTCCTCACTGGGGAACAGGGAGGCCAGGCTGTCCTGCCGATGGGGGGACTCGGGCTGCTGCAGAGAGGACAGGAAAGTGGGTGTCATGAGGCTTGGGAATTTGAGTCAGAGACTGGGGTCCTGGATCCCAGGGTGTGAGGGAGGTGGTGGTCAGGGGTCTCCTGAGGGCTTGGGGAGGATCCTCGGGCTTTGTGGAGCAGCTGGGGGGCTTCTGTGGAAGTTCTTAGTGGGTCTGGGATTTGTGGGGCTCTGCAGAGGGTCGGGGGGTTCTTCGGAGGGTCGGGGGCACCACGGAGGGATGGGGGCTGTGGGGTAGCTAAGGAGTGCGGGGTCCCCAGCACATCACGGCCCCCGCCTCGCCGGGTCCCGCAGCACCTGGCTCTCCGCAGGCGAGTCATACTGCCGCAGCTGCCCCAGGAACTCCAGGTGGCTCTTCTCCTCCTCCAGCTGGGCCACTGCCTCCTCGCTGGCCCGCAGGCGCTGCTGCGTCTCCCCCAGCTCTTCCCACAGCCACGCGTTCTCCTGGGCCAGCCGCCGGGCCTGCGCTCGCAGCCGCTGCTTCTCAGCCTCGAGCGCGCCCACGTGTGCCGACAGGGCCAGCAGCACCTGCCGGGGAGGCGGGGGTGGCGAGTCAGAGGCCTGGCCCCTCCCGCCCCGACCCAGCCCAGGGCCTCGGATCAAGCCGGAGCACCCCATTCTCTCCAGGGTGCCCCGGATTATACAGAGACCCCTCCGTTGTGGCTCCGGGGATGCCCAGAGGCTCTCGGGGACATTCCCCAGTCCTGCCCCGGGACCCCTCTGACTTCACCCAGGCACACGAGTTACCCTCAGGACACTTCACATTCCACCCGTGCAACCCCAAAGTCTCCCCGGGCCCCACAGTTCCACGGAAGGACCCCACCTGGGTCAGGGGTCCCTGTCGCACATAAGGACCCCCATCCCCAATGCAGCCCAGGGATCCCATCTCAGGACTGGAGCCTCCCCCTCCCGGGCCTGGCTCCCCTAGTCCTCCCTCTACCCAGGCTGCCCCCTCATCCCTGGGCAACCCCCAGGCCTGAGCCACATCCCCCATAGTTGAGTTGGCCCCCTCATACCTGGGCCTCACCCAGCCCCAGCTCGATGGCCTCCAGTGAGTGGCTCACCACCTCCTGCTTTTCTTCCAGCAGTTGCAGGCCAGCCACCGGGCCCTGTCCCGCCAGGGCCTCCGCCAGGTGCCCGGCCAGGCCCCGGTGCTCTGCCCGCAGGGCCTCCAGCCCCTGTACCACTTGTCGCGTCTGTCGCACCAGCTCCTCAGGGCTCAGGTGTTCCGGGCCCAGCCCCATGCTTCCCGGGGCCGCCACCTTCACGGACATTGCTGCTCCTGGGAGTGACCGGGATCAGGGGATCACTGCCAGGGCCGGGCAAGTCAGCCCCTCTGCCTCCGCGCCATTTGCGCCACAGGTCCCCTCAGCCCTCTCCCTGTCCGCCCATCCCGGCCAGCCCTCTGCCTCCGTGCTCTCCTCACTCCGGCCAGCACCCTGTCCCACGCCCATCCTGGCCAGTGGGCAACTGGAAACCTATTCTCCTTCCCTGTCCTCGGCCCAGGGCCCTGCCCTGAGGGCAACTCCAAAACCTCATTATGTATGATTAACCAGAGGAGGGCAAACAGCCATCTCGAGGCCTCCCACCCACCTCAGCTCACCCAGCCAGCCCAGCCCAACCCAAGGAGCCTGGGTACCCTGGCCCAGCACTCCCGGCTGTGTGACCTTGGGACCAGAGGTGCCCTCGCCCGCTGGGCGTGTGGGGCAGGACGTGTGGAGGCGGCAGCCTCTCTGTGAGCTCATTCTTAGGGTGTTTTTGTTGGGAACCAGTCAGACCACTGGGGGCGGGTGGGGCAGGAGGAGAGGGCCAAGGGGCTGGGGTGCTGGAAGCAGAGGCCTCTAGACTGGGGAGGTCAGGAAGGGGGGCCCCAGGTGGTGGCTCCCGGAGCCCGAGGACCCGACAGACCCAGAGGACACGGGCTCCACCCCCCCACTGCAGACATGCTCAGCCAGCCCAAGGTGTGTTGGGACACACGTGTGGCAGGCGTGGCCCATGGATGTCACATTGGCCATGTGACAGCTGAGGGTCTGAGGCCCAGATGGTAATGGATGGGGGGGGTTCACATGTGGGACTTCATGGGGTTGTATATGGGTGACAAGGTCAATGACACATCTGGTGACGATGCCTCTGGGGCCCTCACATACATACATACATACATACATACACACACACACACACACCTCTCAGAAATACAGCGTAATACACATTGTCCTCTCAGAAATGACACACACACACACTTTCTCTTAAAAATACAACTCAGCACACCCTCACACACATCCACATTTTCCTTTCAAAATATTGATACAACCTAATGCAACACACTAAGGCACGCACACAAATACGTTCTTCTTTCAGAAATAACACATACACACTCCCCTCTGAGAAATACAACTCAACACACAGGTATATTTTCCTTTCAGAAATAAAAGCTGGACATAGAAAACAAATTTATGGTTACCAAAGGGGAAAAGGGGTGGGGAGGGAGAAATTAGGGGTTTGGGATTAACATATACGTATATAAAATCGATAACCAACAAGGACCTACTGTGTAGTTCAGGGAACTATACTCAATATACTGTAATAACTTATAATGGAAAAGATTGTGAAAAAAATATATATATAATACTTACAACTGAATCACTTTGCTGTATACCTGAAACTAACACAACATTGTAAACCAACTATACTTCAATAAAAATTTAAAAACAAAATAAAAGCCAACACACAAAGAAACTGTCTCCTCCCTCAGCCCCCCTCACCTGCAAAAAAGATAACCAAATCCCGAATCACTTCCACTGGGACTGTCTCCTTGAACTTTTATGCCCATGACACATGCCCTCTCCTACACTCCCGCAGTCCTGCCAGCACCTAGCGCTCCATCCTATGCCCAGCGCCTCCTCCATGCTCCCAGGATTCACGGTGGACCCGTCACCATCCTCCCCATTTCCTTCCTTCCTCCCCACCTGGCCAGCCAGGGATTCGCACACACAGACACACTATAGAGCTTCACACGCGGACGTGCGAATGACCCCTGAGGCCAGGCTCTTACACCGTCACAAGCGGGTGCCCATGGCACAGACAGCTGTAGAGACACGGGTAGTTCCATGCGTTCCGCACACAGTCTCTCAGGCTTACTTCACTCAAGCCACTGTGTTCTCCGGAAGAGCCCAGCGCTTTTAGCACCTGTGCACATGCTCCCAATCACATCCACTCAGACACAGAGTAAGGGCAGGTGTGTAATCCTGCGGATTTTATATACTGCAGCCTCTCCATCGCCATCAATCTCTCTATGTATATACGTGTTCGTGCATATATCAATCTCTCTGTGTACACAGTATATAAGTGTGTGTAGGTATGTCACACCATACGTAGTCTCACACTCCACACGCAAGTCACACTCACAACCACACCCGTTCTTTGAGTCATCCCGACAACCATGACCATCATTCACGAAAGTTTGCGGACGCATACAACCTCCCACAACATCACGCACAATCTCAGACAGCTGAGCCGAATGTTCCAGACGCAACCTCTGCACAGTAACAGAGCGACACGCACAGCCACACATCACTCGGGCTGTTTCCTTGACACACGCTGGCTCCCACACTCATGCCGGCCTCCAAACAGCAAACTCCCCTTCACCAGCTGAGCCCCGTGCGCACAAACGCGCAGCTGACAACGATAATCACAGTGACACCCCACGTATCCATCCTGAACCCACAGTGCCCACCTCCTTGTCACCCCCCGAGTCTTACAGGCAGAGAGACAACCACGGTCACACAATTTCTTGGTGACACACCTAACCCTATAAACAGTTCAACTCCCTGCCAAACACACACACACACACAGCATGACAGACAAACAATCAGAGGTCGCCCACATTTTCACATCACTGAAACAGTTTCACATCATTCAAGCAGTCCCTCTGTGCCCTCGCAGGCTTACACGGACAGGCCATCTCCTGTACCCACCTGTACCCACAGCCTGACACCATCACACACACCTGAGCTTCGTACACCATCTCTCATGCACATGCACGCACCATCTCCACACACACATACACTCGCAGGCGGGAGGCCCCCATCATGGCCAGCCCCCCCAAACCGCACAACTTACCCCTGGCCGGCCGGCCCAGCCCCGCTCACCCCGGTTTCACCGCCCGCCGCCAGGCCGTCACAAGGGCCCCCTCCCGCCCCCAGGCCCCGCCCCGTCCTCGCTTCTGTTTACCTGAGCCCGGGGGAGGGGGCGCGGCCCCAGCTGGGCCTCCAGACCCCGGGGAGCCCCAGGGGGGGACAGGGGGCGTCCAGGGGCCCCAAAACCCGTCCCCGTCTCCGGGCCAGAGGGCCCAGAGGTGCGCCAGGCCCAGCCCACACCCTCCGCCCTCGCCTCCATCCTCGCAGCTCCTGGGACTCCCACCCCGCATTCCCGGCGCCCACCTGACCGCAGACAGCTCCCGGTCCTGCTTCGCCGCGCTGCGCCCGCCCGCCGCGCACGCCCCGCCGCTTCCAGCTGCGCAGCGAGTCTCGGGCCGCGGGCGGGTCCTCCGGGGGGCGGGGTGGCCGGGAGCCCCGCCCCCGCAGGTGAGACCGGCCCCGCCCACCGCCCGGGGAAAGTTAAGACCTGCGGCCCCCGCCCTGCGGCAACCGCAGAACTTCGCGCGCGCGTAGTCCGTAGCCTCTAGGGCACGTCGAATCTGAGATGATTCCAGTGCGCAGGAGGCCTGGAAAGCAGAGTCTCAGCGAAACTAGAATCTTGGAAACTTTGGATCCCAGACGGATGGCCTTCTTGCAGTGCCAGCCGCCGGCTCTTTGCTTTGGCTGTGCGCCCTGCTTGGACATCTCTCCACACAGATCTCGACGTTTGTCTGGTCCCTTTTCAAAGGCCGCTTCCTCCGAGAGGCCTCCCTTGCCTGTCTCTTCTAAATTACACCTTCCCGCCAAAAGACAACCTCATTTCTCTGCTTGATTTTGTTCACAAAACTTTTCAGGACCTAAAATTATTTCATGTAACATTATAATTACTATGTTGTGTTACATCACATTATTGGTGAGGCTAAAAATTGAGCTCTGAGTTCACATCCAATTTCAGCACTTACTAGCTGCGCAGGCCTTGGACAAGTAACTTAACCTCTCTGTCTCCGTTTCCCTAATCTGTAAAATGGGAGTAGTCAAAGGCTGTGAGAATTTTTTTTCTGGCTGTGTTGCGTCTTCGTTGCTGCACGCGGGCTTTCTCTAGTTGCGGCGAGCGGGGTCTACCAGTGCGCGGGCTTCTCATTGCAGTGGCTTCTTTTGTTGCGGAGCACAGGCTCTAGGCGCGCGGGCTTCAGTAGCTGTGGCGCAAGGGCTTAGTTGCTTCGCGGCTTGTGGGATCTTTGCGGAACAGGGCTCGAACCGGTGTCCCCTGCATTGGCAGGCGGATTTTTAACCACTGCGCCACCAGGGAAGCCGAGCCTGTAAGCATTGAATGCATTAATATATGGATCGGAAGCATTTAGCAACTATTAGCTACTGGTTTTATGGTGTTACATTATTGGTTCTCCCCCACTAGAATGCCAGTTCCCTGAGGGCAGGGCTCTGTACTGTCAGCACGGTATCTTTAGCATTAAAACAACCTGGCGCAAATTAGGTGCTCAAGAAATATTTGTTGAGTGACTGACTCAATGAATCAAGTCCTAGAAATATAAATTGGCCAAAGCTGGGCGCACAGGATTCTAGCATCATCGAATTTGGTTCAAGGCGAGCTTTGCCAAACCCCGGCAGTACACCGGTCGCTGCACTACAGGATACTTCCAGCAGAGGGCGCTGTTGGTCCGTAGACCAGGCACCAGATTCCCGCGCGGCTCTCTACTCCCGTGTTCTCCGAGCCTCAGTGCAGATGCTCCCTCCTGCCGGAAGCTCTCTCTGACCACCCCAAGGCTGGAGGAAACGCCCTTCCTGGGCTCCTGCAACCTCCCGGGCTCCCATGTTCCAGCCATGCCCATCCTGGGTCATCACTTGTCTGTCTCCCATGCAGGACTGTAAGACCCAGGAGGGAAGACAGAGCCAAGGCAGTCTCAGTCCCTGCTGTGTGCCCAGTGCTAACCAGCACAGCCCGAACACAGAGAAGACACTCGGGGCAATGGTTGTTGACTGACTGATGGAAAATAAAACTCAAACTCATGCTCTAACTTCTCCAGGTATTTCTAGGGAACAGGGTAGAAGGGGGCAGCTGAGTCCTTGTCTCCCATTGTTCTGGCCTCAGGACACTGGACATTGGTTCTGGAACTGCCACACGCTTACTACGAAGCAGTGCTGGGACTGGAGCCAGGTGACCTAGGTGCAAATCCCTGCTCTGTCATTTGTTGGCTGTGTGACCCCTGAGCCAGGAACTAACCTCTCTGGTCCTCACGTTCCTGATCTGTAGAAATGGACTCACATGTGTAACCTACTTTGTGAGGCTGATGTGGGGATTAATGAGTAATCCCTGTAAAAGGCTTAGAACAGAGTGGCACATGGTAAACACTGTGTGTGTATGTGGGGTGGGGGGAGGGAGGGAATTGGAGCCAGGTAGATCTGCATTCAAATCCTGGTCTTGACATTTCCTTTCCATGTCACCTGGGGCAAGCCATGATTTTCTGGGCACCTATTTCCTCATCTATAAAACAGGGATGGGGACTTCCCTCGTGGTGCAGTGGTTAAGAATCCGCCTGCCAATGCAGGGGACATGGGTTCGAGCCCTGGTCCGGGAAGATCCCACATGCCATGGAGCAACTAACCCGTGCGCCACAACTACCGAGCCTGTGCTCTAGAGTCCGCGAGCCACAACTACTGAGCCCACGTGCCACAACTACTGAAGCCCGCACGCCTAGAACCCGTGCTCCGCAACAAGAGAAGCCACCGCAATAAGCCCGGGCACCGCAATGAAGTTAGCCCCCGCTCGCTGCAACTAGAGAAAACCCACGCGCATCAACGAAGACCCAAGGCAGCCAATAAATAAATAAATAAATAAATAAATAAATATAAAACAGGGATGATTGCACTCATCACATAGCATAGTGGTGAGGATTAAATGAGATAAAGGCTGAAAGAAGGTGTTAACCAAGGTGACCATTTGGGCTGGCCCTGTGCCAAGCACTTTTGCACAGCATCAGCTGGGGCTGGCATTCCTGAGTTCTTACCCAAGACAGGCCCTATGTCAGGTCTTGTCTTGTAGATTAATTCTGTTCACCTTCACACCAACCTGCTATGATTGTCCTCATTCCACAGGTGAAGAAGATGAGGCACAGAGAGGTTAAGCGACTTGTCCAAGATCACACAGCCAAGGAGTAGCAGAGCCCCTGAATCTATACAGCCACCCTCTGAGATAGGCACTCTTACTTGCCATACCTAAAAAGGAGGAAACTGGGCCAGGCTGCACTTCAGAGGACGTGGGGCTAGCCGGTGGAATTGGTGGGGTCTCTGGACTGGCTCTGCCATGTCAAAGGTTTTCTTTAAGATCACTCTGACGTCAGACTCTCAGCTGCCCCACAAAGTACTCTGTGTTCCCAAAAGTACACCTTTCACAGCAGTCTTAAAGTTTGCAACAGAAGAATTTAAAGTTCCTGCAACATCTAATAACTGCAATTATTACCCATAATGGAATAGGCATAAATCCTGCACAGACTGCTGGAAATGTTTTTCCAAAGCATAGTTCAGAACTGCAAATTAGGGACTTCCCTGGCAGGCCAGTGGTTATGACTCTGTGCTTCCATTGCAGGGGGCACGGGTTCGATCCCTGGTTGGGGAAATAATATCTTGCAAGCTGTGTGGCCAAAAAAAAAAAAAAAAAAGAACTGCAAATTGTTCCTAGAGATCATGTTGGAAGTTGTTAATATCTGCTACTTGGAACATAAGATTACCTTTCAGAATGAATATTGGTATTGTTGTTGTAAAATTGAAATCAGGCATTTAAAAATCCTATGAAAACACCAATAGTTGAGGAAATAATGAAGGTGACTCTGTCCCTTCCTGTTATTCACACGCTTCATGTGAAGAGGGAAGGCTTCCGCATTGAGGGCGTCACTACCGCAGAGGATCATAGTCTTTCACTGCTACCTTACAACACACACAGGTAGCTCCTGTGGGGTAAATGGATTTACCCAACTGTGTTTGAAAACTGGAGGGTGCTTCAGATGTAGAGAACAAACGTATGGACACCAACGGGGGAAAGTGGCAGGAGGTGGGGGGGGGGTGGGATGAACTGGGAGATTGGGATTGACATATATACACTAATATGTATAAAATGGATAACTACTAAGAAACTGCTGTATAAAAAATAAATAAAATAAAATTCTAAAATTCAAAAAAAAAAACAACTGGAGGATGCTTCTGATCATTCTTTCTGAGAACATTTGGGAAATTAAAATGTACTGAATCTTCCTATTTGTCTTTGAGTTAAAAATGTAAGAGGATTATGGATGGTACAAGGCAGTTGGCTTGATAGCATCTGACTTGCAGATGTAAAAATAGTTGAATTCTTACTTATGTATCATTTATGATAGAGAATATAAATGTATTGATGAGTTCTTGTTATCATTTAGGTTGTTTTTGAGTTTCAAATTCATGTATTCATATAAAATTTAATTTAATATCAGAGCCCAAAATTGGCTTTTTGGATCCAGCCGTTATGTGTAAAATTGATATCCTACACCAAAGTGTTTTAACTATGATCTTGCAGAATCCAACACTTGTAATGGTGAGAATTGAAAATAAAGTAGAAGCATCTTTGGCTGAAAAAAAAAATTAAGAAAGAGGAAGAAACTGAAGCTCAGAGAGGAGAAATCCCTCACCCAAGACCACAGTCAACAAGGCAGTCAGCATTTGAACTTGATTCTAGCTGGGGGAAGGCAGCTCTAGTTCAGTCAAAGCATAACCAATTCCCTGGTCGCCTTCTCTGTTGGACTCAATTTTTTAGCATTTCCACCTTTTTCCTCCACTTGCAAGAACGCTGTGGAAATTATTCCTAATGGTCCATGAAAAGATCAAGGACCAACCAAACTCAGATGTCTTCAGTTGCCATGTTCTAATTTATTGGCAATAGGGTGAGTAATGCTTTCCTGAATATTTCCTGGTTAGGTTGCTTTACCAGATGAAAAATGGCCAGGACATTTATTAATTAAATAAAAATGCAGCAACCAAATGTGAAGATCTCAAACTGTTTCATTTTGAAGTATCCATTAAGAAACACTGGGTGGGGACTTCCCTGGTAGCGCAGTGGTTAAGAATCTGCCTGCCAGTGCAGGGGGCACAGGTTTGAGCCCTGGTCGGGGAAGATCCCACATGCTGCGCAGCAGCTAAGCCCACGTGCCTAGAGCCTGCGCTCCACAACAAGAGAATCCACCGCACTGAAAAGGCCCGCGCACAGCAACGAAGACCGAACACAGGCAAAAATAAATAAAATAAATTTATTTAAAAAAAAGATAAAGCACAGCTAATTTAAAAAAAAAGAGCCTATGTCACAAAAAAAAAAAGAAAACAAAAAATGAAACACTGGGTGGAATGGATTGGGAGTTTGGGATTAGCAGATGCAAACTATTATATATAGGATGGATAAACAGCAAGGTCTTACTGTATAGCACAGGGATATATTCAATATCCTATGATAAACCGTAATGGAAAAGAATATGAAAAAGAATGTATACATAGATATATATGTATAACTGAATCACTGTGCTGTATAGCGGAAATTAACACGACATTGTAAATCAACTGTACTTCAATAAAATAAATTAGAAAACAAAACAAAAGAGACACTGGGTAGAAGAGAAATTTGTCATACATTTTAGCTTATAAATGTATTTTCAACATCCATCCATATACAACTAACTCCTGGTTTCATTTTCTATGAAACGATTCTTTGAACTTGTCTTCCTTCTAAAATCAAAATCATCCCAAATGAACTCATATTAACTAGTGACAAAAAAAAAAAAAAGAAGGCACTCAACAAAATCCCCATCCAATCACTTAAGGCCTCAGTTTGCCATGTCAGGAAAATGGGTGGATGTGATGGGGGCTTTTCTATTTTCATCTCTTGGCCATAGTTTTTAAAAAGCCTCCCCCCTTTTAAATTTTTATTTATTTATTTATTTTTACTCTCTTAACTTTCATATAACATACAGCAGTGTGAATTATATTTACCCCCTTTTTTAATTTAAGAAGTAAAGTGCTGTCAGAAAGGATGTTCACAGAGAACAAAAGACTACAGAGTGAAAAGTAGGTCTTTGTCACTCCGTGATCCCCACTCTTCCCAGAAGCAAACATGATTACCAGTTTCTAATATCCTTCCTGAGATATTCCAGGGATATGAATTGTGTGTGGATGTCTGAGCATGAGTGACCATTTAAGAAAAACACAAATGAGAAAATTCTTACTCATGGAAGTAGACTGAACAATGGCCTTGACTTTGAGTGTGGTCACGTGACTTATTTTAGTCAATAGCAGAGTGGCACAAGTGCCAGTCATGCCAGTTCTGAGCTTCGACCTAAGGGGCCTTGAACGTTGCCTTTTGCGCCCAGGCACAGGCATGAGAAAAGCTTCCCCTGCGTGACTGCTCCCCTTTGGCCCACACACCACAACGTCTCTGTAGTGTTAAAAGATAAACTGAGGTATATTAAAATTGTATTGAGTTTGAGCAAAAATCGATTCGAATCAGGCAGCATCCAATCTAGCAGATAGAAAGGAGCTTCGAGGAACTAAACAAAATGAAAGACTTTTATAGGTGGAAGGGAGCAGAAACAAAAAAGTTGTACCAGGCAAAAAAAGCAGACTGGTTATTGCAAGGTCACTTTCCTTTAGGGACGGCAGGGGTCTATCAGGCAGATTACCTAACTAGTGCTGATGTGAGTGGGTGGTTTAAGATTCCATCTCCGGGAGAGCCAAAACTGTCATTAAGTCTTGATTTGGTGACATGGGGCTTAGCATTTTGAGTCTGTTGTCTTGTTTTTAACATAAGAGTATGGAGCAAAGCTTCCCAGTTGTGCCCATCCCAAATCAGCCAACTCTCAGTCAACCCCACATCCATTTCAAAGCTCCTGCATTTTGGGATGGTATGTTTCACAGCATTTTTGTGGCAACAGGTATATATATTTTTTTTTCTTTTTTTCTTTCCCCCCCCCCCCCACTTAGCAATATATCTTGGTGCTATGATCTAAATGTTTGTGTTTTCCCAAAATTCATATGTTGAAATCCTAACCTTCCAAGGTGACAGCATTAATAGCTGGGGCCTTTGGTATTAGTAGGAGGAGAAGCCCTCATGAATGGGATTGGTGTTCTTATAAGAGAGATCCCACAAAGCTCTCTTGTACCTTCTGCCACCTGAGGATACCAGAAGTCTGCGATCCCTTGCCCTTTTCCAGCCTCAGCATCCATCCGCTGTAAAATGAGGCTTTAGCATGAACAGGTGGAATCAGGAAGGGAATGACTACCCGGTCCAGTCTGGTTCTGCTACTTCCCAGCTGTGTGATTTTGGGAAAGTGACTCAACTTCTCTGGGCTTCACTTTCTTGACTTGTAAAATTTGCATATCTACCTCATAGGACTGTTGGAGAATTAAATTGGTTAATACACATACAGTGATTGAATCCTGAAACCAGACTGCTAGGGTGATGAAGGGGGCAAGGGGATGTGGGTACAAATTGTCAGGGCCTAAAGACCCAGAAACAGACTCTGGGCTGACAATATTGTCTGACCTTGCTGAGAGGCCTGAAAATTATCTTTACCAAAGCCTGAACCCACTCTCAGCAGCCCTGTGCCAGTTTGATTCCCAGCTCTGCCCCTTCCCAGCTGTGTGACCTTGAGCAAGTCACTTAACCTCTCTCAGCCTTATTGTTGGGAACGTTAAATGAGCTAATATATGTAAAGCAGTTAGCCTAGTACTTGACATATAGGAGTGCTCCATGAGAGTTAACTGTTAGGGTGGAGACTGTGGAGTGGCCACTCAATATCCATGCTAACTTCCTTCTAGCACGTCCAGTTTTTCAGAGGAAGCATGATTCTGGGGGCAAGAGGTGTTCCTGGAGGCCCAGCCTAGAGCCTGCTCCTTCGGCCCTTCCAACAATTTTGTGAGCACCTAATATCTGGTAGGAAAGCCCTTTCTACTTAAGCTGGGTGAAGGGGTTTCCAAATGACTGATAAAGCTACTATTATTTACTTAGTCAACAAATACTCATTTATCCTGAGGGCACTGGGGAGCCATGGCAGGTTCTGAGCAGGAGAGGTCAGCAAGTAGGGAGTAGGTGGGACAGGGCAACACTGGGGCAGGAGACCAGCGAGGCTGCTAGGGCAGGAGTGAATGTGGAGGTCTTGAGCTAGGGTAGGAGGGATGGACAGGCCTTGGAGACTGATGGGCTCAGGGGCTGGGAGTGGGAGGAAGATATATGATGGGGATTACAGTGCTCCCCAAGGCCAACTGTTTCTGTGAGACTCAAAGAAGATAAAGGAGGTAGAGCTTATGATACAAGGTCTGCTGGAGTGTTTGACTGGCTCAGCCCTGGTCACATGACTGAACCATTGCTGCAAAGGATTATGGGAAACCGAGTTTCTGACATTTTTGGCTTCTCCAAAGGAGGTGGTCAGAGGGTGGGGGGTTCCCCAGACACAGAAAGGGCTTCGGATGCTGTGTGGCCAAAAGGAATGTCAAATGTCCACACAAGGGGTTATTAGGGATCCAGGGGGCTGAGCTGTGTGTGATGTGGCTGGATCCTGTCTCTCCCTTGCTCATAGCTCTCAGGGGCTCCTATCCCACTCACACTGGGATGGAGACTCCACCACGGCCCCTGGGACCCTACAGGTCTGCTCCTGTCTTCTCTCCAACCTCATCTTCTCCCTCCCACTCTCCCCTCTGCTCCATCTGCTCCAGCCCTCCAGCTGTCTCCCTGTCTCTCAGATATGCCAAGCCACTCCCACCTCAGGGCCTTTGCACCTGCTGTCCCTCTTCCAGATCCCCACATGGCTGGCTCCCTCCAGTCTCTGCTCGGATGACACCTCCCTAGAGAGGTCTGACCTGATCTCCTCTGCTGTGCCATCACTCTCATCCCTTACCCTCTGTCACTTTCCTTCAAAGCCCCATTGTCCCTGACCTTAGAGCATATATTGACTTGCTTACTCTCACTAAAACGTCACCTCCGCGAGGGCAGGGGTTTTGCTTATTTTTTGCTGTGTTCCCATTAAGTGCTTAATAAATAATTGTTGAAATGATAAATGCATAATAATTCTAGACCAGTTCCTTTTAGTTCTCTGGGCCTCAGTTTCCCTAACTGTGAAGGAGAACTTTGCCACTCTGACCTTACTGGGAAGGGGAAGTTGGTGGAGAGATCAGGGGCTGGGCCCCAAGGAAAAGTTTTCTAAGCAGCTCCCCCTCCCAAAAGTAACCTAGGGAGAGGTAGAGAGGGTCCCCTTTCCCTAGATCAGTGCCCCCATGCCTGGGAAGAAGTGGGGAAGACCGGGCAGGAGGGAGGAACCTCAGAGGGAAAGGAACGTTCTCTTTGTTTCAATCCGGGCGCTCCCTGAACTCCTCCTGCTCCCTGGACTTGCCCCCGCTTGCCCAAGTCTTGGCGCCTTCCAAGCGGAGGAAGCAATTTCCTCTGTGCCGTCCCATTTCCGAAGAATCTCATCCTCGGCCCTTGAGGTCCCCCGTCACGGTCGAGGTGCTGAAAGCCCGGATCCCAGCGAGTCCTGCGCTCTGACCTGAGCCGCCACCCAGCCCCCTTCCCCTGCGGGTGGGGCTGGCCTCCCGGGCTCGCGGCTGCCCTTGTAAGGAGGCGAGGCCTGGGGACACCCGAGAAGCCTGGTTATAATTAACCCGGACACGTGGCGACCCCACCTCCTCACACCTGCCCCCCCACCCCCCCATCCCCAGCACCTCGGGTCTCCCAGAGGACACAGAGAGCTAGCTCTAAAAATAACCTCCCTTCCCGGCAGGACACGTCCCTCCCTATCCCCTCCACAGCGGAAATCTCCCAGTGTCACCAGGCGGGCGGACTGGAGTGGGAAAGGTGACCACCTCCTCCAACCTGGCTTTGAGTTAGAACAGCCCCAACTCAGCCCAGCCTCAGTTTCCCTCCCACCCGCTCCCAAGGAGGAAAGTACATCCAAGCACAGGCTTCTGGGGTCAGGCCACCCCTGTTCCCACCTCGGCTTTGGTCAGATGCTCCCTGTAGCTGGGTGACAGCAGGCAAATCCCACAGCCTCTCTCGATCTCTGTTTCCTCTGCTGGAAAACCAGATACCTGACCTTCAGGGGCCATTGCAAGGTTTCCCCAGGGCTAGGGCTCAGGACCTGCTGTTTGCTGGGGTCAAGGCCGCTGGGGGCTGAGGAGAGGCTGGTGGCCCAGTGGAAGGCCAGGGGAGGGTGGCTTCTACGTGCCTGGGACATTCCCTGACACTATCCCGTGGCCCCGGCGGGGGGCCAGCTGTCCCCGCCAGCCCGACTCAGCACTTGGTCAGGGGACCAGCTTGGTTGGGTGTGGGGGGGGTCTGGGCCCAGACCCTGGGGCGGCCCATACAAGGCCATGGGGATGGGCGTGAGGCATGCCTGGGTTCAGGGTGGGCACAATGCCTGGGCGGTGAGGTGAGAGGCTCAGCTGCCTTCCAGCCCCCTCCCGGGGGGCAGCCCCTCCCAGCCAATAGCACAGCTCGGGCTCCCCCGTATATAAGGCCAGGGCTGCGGGCCTTTCCCTCGGGTCAGTGTTGCCTCCGGGATACAGACAGCCCCTTCCAGCACAGCCCAGCCAGGTACTGCCTGGGGTGGGATTTGGGGTGGGGTCCAGAGTGGGGTCCTCCTCTGGAATCAGAGGCCGAGCTGGCTCCGGAAGGGGTCTTACGTGTCCTCCCCCGCGTCCTCCTGCACACAGGTGGGTCAGTGTGTGGCAAGGTGGACCTTGTGTCAGAGGGTCCCCTCTACCTGTGAGCCCCTGACTCCCGGCTGTGACTCGTGATCTCTGCGGCACAGGGTCCTGGGGAGGGTTCCCAGAATGGGAAGGAGTCTTGACAGCTGCCAGCTGTCACCCCCTGCAAGGGGCTTCGGGCCAGGCCTTGTTCATGGTGCTTTGCCACCAGAACTGGGCACCATGAACTGTGGGAGGGGTCTGTGTGTCACCTGTCAGGGTCTCTGCGACGGCAGGGACTGCGGGGTCTTTGCGTTGGTGACCTTGTGGGTCCCTATGGTGTTCCACACACTGTGACCTTGTGGCTAACTTTCCGTGGTTCCTGCATGAGTACCTGTATCCTGGGTGTGTCTCTGAGCTTGGAGGTGTGCGAGTGTGGGTCCGTTTACGGTGTGATCTGGGGGTCCATGGTGACGTGTGTTGGGGGGGGCTCTGGGGCTATGATTCCTGGTGTCTCTTGGGCTCACCAACCTTGCTTCCGTGCCTTCTCCTGGCCTCTCCCCAGCAGGGATGGGGGTGGGGACATGCTCTGAAGGGGGCTTTCTGGGTTGAAAGCCCTTGAGCCCCACGGCCTGAATGCATATCCTCCCGGCCACCCTGGTCCACCTGTCTCTGGCCTGCTGACTTGGTGCAAGCCGAGACCCTGGAATGTTGGGGGGTGGCGGCGGGGGAGGAGGAGTTTGCCAGACTCTAAAAATAAATCCCCAACCCTGGACATCAACTCCAAAGGCTTTCGTGGGTTTTCATCCCCCTTGGCCTGATGCCTCGGCCTTCCTCTCACCCTGGTCCCCATCTCCTTCCCACCATCCTACCTGCTTCCCATTCCTGGAGCTGGGAATGAGTATCCCATCCCTACCACCACCACTAAGGGGTCCCTTCTCCTGGGTCTCGTGGATAAAAGTAATAATAACAATAATAGCAGCCACCCCTCTAGGTATCAGGCCCCAACTCCATGATGGGGCCTGTGCTCAACCGGCCACATGCTTGAGCTCAAAGAATCCTCCCGGCAACCCCATGGGGAACGTTCAGTTCACAGAGGACAGAGGCTCAGAGAGGCTGAGTAACTGGCCTGGGGTCACACAGCCCGGAAATGGCATAGATGGGATTTGAACCCAGTTCTGTCAAACTCAGAGGCTGAGCTGTTCTTCTGTGCCCTGCAGGAGAGGTGTCAGCAAACAGAGGTGGGGGCAGGGACCCAGCCATCACTCCCACCCTGCCCCTCATCCCTCCACTGAGCACCCAAGAACGTTTATGGAGAGAATGTCCCTTTTCTGCTCACACACTCATTGCCAGAAACACCCTCCATCTTCTCACCAGCTCCTCACAGTTTAAAATAACAACAACAATAATAATAATAGCTGAGCAAAATAATGATCATTGTGTTCCAGGCACTATTCCAAGTGCTTTACATAATTAACTCACTTCATCCTTCCAACACCTCCATGAGGTGAATGCTATTATACCCGCATTTTACAGGTGAGTACTTTGAGGCACAGAGAGGTTAAGCAACTCACCCAAGGTCACACAGCTTGTTGTAAGTGGCAGGGCTGGCATTCAAAGCCAGGCTGTCTGATTCTAGAACCTACACTCTTACCCATGCCATGATTACTACTCTGGCTTGAGGGGTTCCCCCCTTCATTTTCCAGCTGGAGAAACGGAGTCTCTAGCAAGGTTACTAGTCTAGGGTCACCTGCCAGGATGCGGTGGAGCTAAGATCCTAACACAAAACTCTTGATACATCCTGTCGAGATGCAGGGGCTCAGAGAGGGGAATCCCTCTGGCTCCAAGTCACACAGCACAGGAGTCAGGACTGACCCTCAGGCCTGCCTGACCCCAGAGACTGGCTCTGTTCTTTGGCTGGTCTCTACTGGATGTGAGCTAATCTTCCCCTCCGCCCCTGCCCAACAGGCCCCCACACCGCCACCATGCCGTTCAGTAACACCCACAACAAGTACAAGCTGAACTTCAAGGCTGAGGAGGAATACCCAGACCTCAGCAAGCACAACAACTACATGGCCAAGGCACTGACCCCTGAGATCTACAAGAAGCTGCGGGACAAGGAGACGCCATCTGGTTTTACTGTGGATGATGTCATCCAGACAGGTGTGGACAACCCAGGTAAGCCTCCTTGGTGGAGCATCACAGGGACCAGAAGGCTGGGGGGCCTCTGGAGGCTGTCTGCCAGGCCTCGATCCCACCTCCCTGGGTCTCAGTTTTCCCATCTGTAAAATGGGGACCATATCCATGGGGCTGTTGTGAGAAACAGATGAGTTGAGATGGGTGAAGTGCTTGGGACAGGGTCCGGCACGTGGTAAACCACTCGCTAAATGTGCAGGAGTATAATGTGAGACTCCCCTGAGGAAGCTAATGCATCTCCCAGGCCTCAGTTTCCTCACCTGCAAAATGGGCACCCATGTTGGGAAAACATAGGCATCAGTACACATGGAGTGGCGCCTGGCAAAAAGTGAGCGCTCAGACTCTGACGGGGGGGTATCATGAGTGCTGCGCTTCCTTCTCCAAGGACACCCTGCCAGGGCGAGTGGAACTGGGCAGGAGCCCAGCTTCTAGCCTTAGCCCCCGACTCATGGTGTGATTGAGGGGAGAGGCCCTTTCTCTCCAGGCCTCTGTTTCCCCACTTGGGAAATAAGAGGGTCTTTCAAGTCTCTTATTATCTGTGGGGGCTGATAGTCTAAGGTTCTGAAATTTTTTAGGGGAAGATTCCATGATCTGGGGACTCTGACATGGTAATATTCTTAGTAACTGGCCCCCCAGACTCTTTCTCCTCTGTCCTGCCCGCAGCCTTCCTCCCACCCCCCCAGAGGCCACCTTGACCTTTCCCAGCCTTCCCTCCCCATTCTTACCAAGCCTCAGCCTTCTCAGTTCTGACCCAGAGGTGTCGAGTGAACTCCCTTGCACGCGCACGCACATACACACACAGTCTACACTGGACCCAGGAGCCCAGGCCTTTCTTGCTGGGGACAAGCGCCTCTGACCTCCCCCCCGACCCCCCCAGGTCACCCCTTCATCATGACCGTGGGCTGTGTGGCTGGTGACGAGGAGTCCTACGCGGTTTTCAAGGACCTCTTTGACCCCATCATCCAGAACCGGCACGGGGGCTACAAACCCAGCGACAAGCACAAGACCGACCTTAACCACGAGAACCTCAAGGTCGGCTGCCCCCAGGGGAGGGGAGGGGTGGGAGAGAGAGGGTAGAGGGATGAGGATAAGAGGAGGAGAAGGGAGGAGGTGGGGGAGACACCCAGAGAGACAGGGAGACGAACAGAGATGGAGAGAAACACAGAGGGAGATGGGAAGAGAGAGGGACAGAGAGACACGAAGTCAGGCAAGGAGATGGGGCTGGGGGCAGTGGGGGTGGGGAGGGAGAGAGAGAGAGAGAGAGAGAGGGAGGGAGGGAGGAAGGCAGGTACAAAACAGACATGTAGAAGAGGGAGAAACAGAGACACAGAGATGGAGAGAGAAAAATGGAGAGAGAGAGAGAGAGAGAGAGAAGGGGGGGTGGTGGTGAGGGAGGCCAGTGGGGAGGGAGGAGCCAAAGGAAGCAGCAGAGAGCCTGAGAGAGCTGGGAGGGCCTGGCGGGAGACTTGACCTCGCTGGGGAGGGGGGGCAGGGCTCACAGGATGGCCCGCCCTGCCCTGACCCCCCCACCCATTCTCTAGGGTGGAGACGACCTGGACCCCCACTACGTGCTCAGCAGCCGCGTCCGCACGGGCCGCAGCATCAAGGGCTTCTCGCTGCCCCCCCACTGCTCCCGCGGTGAGCGCCGGGCCGTGGAGAAACTCGCCGTGGAAGGTGAGAGCTCCCACCCCGCACACTGCGGGGGTCCCCCAGCTGTGGCTCTGCTCCTCCGTGGGCAGGTCTCTGGACTCCCCTGGGCCCCCATTTTCCAAAACACTGAAAGAACTTGGTAAGTCATGAGTACTTGGTGAGTGACAGCTGGCAGCATTACCCCTGGTGGAAGCCTGGGGGTGCTGTCAAGACTTGACACCCAATTGCGCCAGGGTCCTGACCTTCGTCCATCTATTCATCCGTCCACCCATCCATTAAGCAAACATTTACGGTTGTTCTCGCTCTGTGTGGGGAGCTGGGGCTCTCGTGATGAATAAGATGGACAAGGTCACTGCTCTCACAGAGCTGTCAGCCTGGTGGGGAGATAAGAGGAAACACAGAAACCAACAAAAGAACAAGATAATTCCAAAATGCCATGAAGCCAAGAAACAAGGGTTGTGGCACAGAATGACAGGCGAGAGCTACGTTAGAAAGGAGTTGAGACCTGACTGACAAGAAGAAGCCAAGCTTGGGAAGAATTCCTGGCAGGTGGAACAGCAAGTGCAAAGGCCCTGGGATGGGAAGGTGTGTTGGAGGCATAGCAAGGAGACCAGTGTGCCTGGAGCCGAGTGGCTGATGGCGGGAGGGGAGGAGATGAGGTCAGAGGGGTGTGGGTGGCCAGGTCGTGCAGAGCCTTGTGGGCTGTTGCGAGGACTATGGCTTTGACCCTGTGGGAGAAGGAAAGCATGGGAGGGTGGTGAGCAGAGGAGGGACAGGTTCAGACTAATAGGGATCCCTCTGGCTGCTGTGCAGGGAGCAGACTGTGGGCAAAGGTAGGAGAGAGGCTGAGAGGGGGCAACTGCAGCTGTCCAGGTTGGGGGTGAGGGGTAGCAATGGAATGGGGAGAAAGAGTGGGTATGTTTGGGAGGTAGAACTGTTAGGGCTGGCAGGCAGTGTTGTTCTGCTAAATGTTTAACAATTGGCTCTCAAAAAAAAAAAAAAACCCAAACAAACAAAAAAACAAGCCCTGATTTGCAGCCAGCAACTACCAATTTCTCTGGTGTAAACTCTCCTACTGTGGCCAATTTTAAGCTAATCACGTGACATCATACAGAGCTGGGCAATGGGAGGAAACGTGCAGTAGCACATCGTTATGTAGCATTTCCACCATACAGATACAATAGATGAAAATAACTTCAAGAACATAGAAAATAGTAAGTGTAGTAAAATAATTAGAAAGTGATAGTTCTGAGTATTTATTCCCTATGTTTTAAATATAATTTATTTAATTGTAAGGTGTTTTTTTTTAATTAATTAATTTTATTTATTTTTGGCTGCGTTGGCTCTTCCTTGCTGCGTGCGTGCTTTCTCTAGTAGCGGTGCGCGGGCTTCTCATTGCGGTGGCCTCTCCCGCTGCGGAGCACGGGCTCTAGGCACGCGGGCTTCCGTAGTTGTGGCTCGCGGGCTCCAGAGCGCAGGCTCAGTAGTTGTGGCGCACGGGCTTAGTTGCTCCGCGGCATGTGGGATCTTCCCGGACCAGGGCTTAGAACCCTTGTCCCCTGCCTTGGCAGGCGGATTCCTAACCACTGCGCCACCAGGGAAGCCCTAATTGTAAGTTTTTATAATTTACTTTTAACAACATAATATAGTATACAGTATATGATATAGACTATATTATGTGGTATATTATACAAATAATGTATAAAATATATAAAAATACGTATATGTATTATATAAATAAATTTATTCTACACATAATACATATTTATTATGTATTATGAATACATATGAATACATACAAACACTATAAATACTATAATATAATAATGTTTACTGATGGCTCCTGGATTCCTGAGACTTTGACTCTCTGTCCTGGCAGCCAGCGGGAGCAGGCACCAGCACACTACGGCTCGCAGGTGAATTGAATGTGAGGCTTGGTGGCGGGAAGGGGAGAATCCACGTTTTTTGTCTTGAGCACTTGGTGTGGGTTTTCCCAGGGCAGACAGGGGAGGAGCACGCTTTGGGGAGGGGTCATGAATCTGGGTTTAGACACAGTGTTTAGGCGCCTTTGGGACCTCCACAGGGCCAAGGTCCAGGCCCGTTAGGGGTAGCAGTGTGGGGTCCCCAGGGCCTCTGCGCCCCACTCGAGGTGGGGCAGGCTGCTGACCACTGCCTCCTGCGGCCCCTCAGCCCTCAACAGCCTGACGGGAGAGTTCAAGGGGAAATACTATCCTCTGAAGAGCATGACAGAGAAGGAACAGCAGCAACTCATCGATGACCACTTCCTGTTTGACAAGCCCGTGTCCCCGCTGCTACTGGCTTCAGGCATGGCCCGAGACTGGCCCGATGCCCGTGGCATCTGGTGAGGCCCCCCTGCCCTATGGCCCCCTTCGCCCCTGCCTCCTCCAGCCTTCCCGTGACTTTCCACCAAAGTCAAGACCATAACAGTAATTATCCAGAATCATCTTGCCCTCCACCCCTGCCCACCCTGTGGTCTGCATGTCACATTTTGGGAAACTTGAAACTTAGACTTGAACCAGACTCCCTGGATTCAAATCCCAGCGCTGCCACTTACTAGCTGTGTGACCTTTGGCACATGATTTAACATGTCTCTGCCCCAGTTTCCCCATCTATAAAATGGCGATCATGATAATTCATAGCTTTTGGGGTTCTTGTGAAGATTAATTGAGTTAATTTATGTAAAGTATTGGAAAAAGTGCCTGGTATATAGTAAGTGCTCATATTGGCCATTAGTATGATTTTTATTACCAGCTGTTGTTGCTAGCTGGGCTTTCCATGAATCTTTGAATCCCTGATTCTGATAGTCAAAGATTTTAAAAGGTTTTGAGGACCAAGGTTTCAAAAGATTTGGAGAGTGTAGGTTGTAAGATTTCAAGACTTTAAATATTTTTAGATTCCACTAATTTCCGATTCTGTGATTCAGTGGTTTCAAACATTTCCAGATCCTGGAGTTTTACAGTTCTAAAACTCTTTCTGAGATGCTACAATGTGATGGGAAGATTTATCAATTCTGATTCCTGGCTTCCGTTTTTCAAAGATTCTGAGGTTCTAAGAGTCTATAATGTTCAAAGAATTCAGACCCTAAAAGTCACTGATCCCAGGATTCGAGATTCCACAGGTCCAGTGACATTAGAGTCTACAGGTGTTAGCTTCTGAGACTTTGAGGTGCTCCCACCTCTTGCCCTTCAGGCCCGCTGCCCCCTAGCGGTGGGTATGTGTTTGCAAGACGCAGGGGAATGGGGTTCCCGCGGAGCTGATTCCTCGGCCTTTTGCTGCGCCCGACCTAGGCACAATGACAACAAGAGCTTCCTGGTGTGGGTGAACGAGGAGGACCACCTCCGAGTCATCTCCATGGAGAAGGGGGGCAACATGAAGGAGGTTTTCCGCCGCTTCTGCGTGGGGTTGCACAAGGTAGGTGCCTGCCTCTCGCGTGACTCCACGTGACCACCCCAGCTGCTTTCCGAGGCCCCTCCCCTCGGAACCCGGCTCCTCCCTATACCCAAGCCACGCCCCTCAGCACCCGCCCCACTCGCTTTCCAAGGCCCCGCCCTTTGAGAAACCGGCCCCTCCCCTATGTTCAAGCCCCGCCCCTACGAACCCGCCTTCCCGGCGTCCTCAAGCCCAGCCCCCTCAGAATCCTGCCAACACCAGTGCGGTCGGGCCCCTCCCCTCAGAATCTCGTGCCTCCAGGTCTTCCAGACCCGCCCCCTCGGAATCCTACCCCTACTGACATTCTCACACCCTGTCCCTCCGAACCCTGTCCGGGTTGTGGGTGTATTTGGGGGCGCCCGCCGGCGCTGATCCCAGGTCCTCTACCCCTACCTCAGATTGAGGAGATCTTCAAGAAAGCCGGCCACCCCTTCATGTGGAACGAGCACCTGGGCTACGTGCTCACCTGCCCATCAAACCTGGGCACCGGGCTGCGTGGAGGCGTGCATGTGAAACTAGAGCACCTGAGCAAGCATCCCAAATTCGAGGAAATCCTCACTCGTCTGCGCCTGCAGAAGCGGGGCACAGGTGCGGCCCACATCCCTTCCTGTGGCTTCTGCGGCTGGCCCTTTGCGGCGGCTGAAGGGGAGGTGGGGCATCCCCACGAGTTCTGGGGGTCGGCAAGGGCTGCCCTTCTGTGAGCTTCAGTTCCTTCCTCTGCAAATAGGCATCAGCACGCCTTATCTCAGATGAGTCAATATACCATCATGGTTATATAATTAATATACACTGTGTATGTCCCTGGCCGCCTAGGGACCTCACTTTCCCATCTGTAAAGGGGAGGATGGTCAGGATTCGACCCCAGGCAGCCCGGCTCCAGAGCTCAACTCTGTTACCCACCATGTTGGATGGTCGAGGGGTGAGGTACCTAAAGCCGGAGATGTGGGCCCGTGAATAGACAGACGCTTAGGAAACTGCGTGCACTTAACCTTTACACAGTAGGCACTCGCTCAGTACGTGCGGCAGTCGCCGTTGGCACGGGGGTTGCGTCCCGGGCCCCGCTCCTGCATCTCTGCTCGCTCCTTAGCCCCTGCCTCCTATTCCCACAGGTGGCGTGGACACGGCCGCCGTGGGCTCAGTGTTCGACGTGTCCAACGCCGATAGGCTGGGCTCGTCGGAGGTAGAACAGGTGCAGCTGGTGGTGGATGGTGTGAAGCTCATAGTGGAGATGGAGAAGAAGCTGGAAAAGGGCCAATCCATCGACAACATGATCCCCGCCCAGAAGTAGGCGCACTGCCCGCCCGCCGCCGACTGCTGGAGACCCAGCCAAAGGGAGGACCCGGCCCACCGGAGGCCCGCCCATCATCCTTTGCCCCGCCCCTTTATCCCGGAGTCCCGCCGATAAAGGTTTAGTCTACCCGGGGCTCTAGCCACCCTCCTTCGAGTTCCAGTTCCAACCAGAGTTCCAACCAATGGGCTCCATTCTCTGGGTTCTGGCCAATGAATAACCTCCCTTATGCTCTCCTCTCCTTTTCCCTGGGCTCCGCCCACCATCAGGAGCTCTGGCTAATGGAGAGCACCCTAGCTCACCTGGGGCTCATGCTTTTTCTCCGCTCAAAGCAACAAATAAAAGCAATGGTGGCCTTAGCGTTGTGCGCGATAGTTATTGGGGGGGGGGGAGGGAGGAGGAAAAGGAGGAAAGACTTTTGTAATTGGCTACTGTGTGACCTCGAAGTGGTTTGCCGTCTCTAGACATGTCCTAGGGCTAGACATGCTTTATCTCATCTCTAAAATGAGGCAAAGTTAGGGTACAGAGTCTAATACAAACATTACAAAGCTCTATGGGGAATCTGAGACCCGGAGAGGTGTGGTCCAGTGTCACACCGCCGAGCTTGGGCCCTTCCCAACCTCGGCTCCCAATCACTCACGCTCAGATCTCAAACACAGGGTCCTCGCGAGGGAGAAACAGAGGCCAAAGAAAATGTCTGAGACTTGAATTTGGCCCCCCGGCCTCCGGTTTGAGACCTCCCATGCATCTCATCACTGTCTACTTCATTATGCTTTTCACTGGCCTCCTTCTGTGCGATCTGACTTCAGCCCTCTACAGCTGCTAGCAGTCTTTCCAACTTTCCTTACTTTGCTCGACCACCTGCCATGGCTCCCCACATCGCCTAGAACGCTCTCGTATTAAGTGCGATTCTTCAAGGCCAAACAAATTCATACCATTTGCTGAAGGCTCATCCTTCTAGTTCTTTTCCCATGATTCCTCTATATACTCTTTTGTTCCTTACACCCTGCAATTCCCACCTTAATGTCTGCCCAAGCTGTTTCCTCCTCCAGACTGGGGCTTGGGTCAGAGCATACCTGTGAAGTCTTTAAGGATAGGACTTTCGGAGAGCTTGGTCCCAGGAAAGAGCAGGAAGGGGCCTTGGGGTCGCGTGTGGGAGAAGCAGGTAATAGACGTCAAGAAACATCTGAACATGTATTGGGTGTTGGCCACGTCAATCACTTCTACTTGACCCAATAGGCTGAGGCCTCCATTTGCTAGGGCATAGCACGTGGGCCCCTAAAGAGAAAGGCCTCAGAAGAAAAGGTGAGGCAGAGTTAAGAAGACAGAGCCCCCAGGGACCTGGAGGAGGCACTTTTTCAAACCTTGTCACATAGGTAAAGGGCCCTTAGAGATCAAGAACTCTCTCCATTTTCCAGAGGGGAAACTGAGGCCCGGGGATGTCAGAGTTCCCAGAGAGATTACCAAAACAGAAAGGTTAGAAGAGACCCCAAAGGTCAAAGCACGCAGGGCCTGTTAGACATGGGGATGCCCTTTACAATACTGTCCCCAAATGAAGATCCCATCACTAGTCCCAGCTCCAGCCCTGAGGCCACACAGACCACACACACTCCAGCCAGTAAGGTCTGAGCCAGCCGAATCCAGAGTCCAGGCACTTGTCAGCTACCATGCCTGTCCCGCCCATTTTGCCTCATAAGGCTGAAGTCCACCCCTTCTCTCCTCACCTTCTGTCCGGTCCTGACCTCCTCGCTACTCTTCTGACCTGATTCCTTCCCTCCATTCACAGCACAAACCTGCCCCTGCCTCTCCCTTACTCACAACCTTGCCATGGCTCCCCAGTACCCTTGGTACAAAGCCCAGGTGCCTCTCCACCACCTTCAAGGCCCTGCCAGCATCTCCAGCCTCATCTCTCACAGTGACTCTATACTCACTCAAGTCATGTCTCATTTGCTGAAGGACCTGTACGCTCTCTGGCTTCCCAGCCATTGTACACACTGTTCCCTCTGCCTAGAACACGTGACCCACACCCCGCCATGTCTGGTTAGCTGCTCATCGTTCTCTCCATCACAGCCAAGCTGTTCCTCCCAGGAAGCCCTCCCTGGCTAGGGCAGTTTCCCCCTTTGCACTCCTGCGGGCTCTGGACTCCCCCATACCAGCCCTGCCCACTCTGGATCACTGAGGACACGGCTGTCTCCTCCACTGGACCGTGAGCCCCACGAAGGCAGGGCTGGGGCTATTTTGGTCACCACTGTGTCCCCATCACAGGGCTGGGCACAAAGGAAGCCCTCCGGGATTGAGGTTTCGTGACAGGGTTGGTTCCCCCGACACACACCTCATTTTTCTACCCTCTCAACTGTAAACACTTCTCTTTCAGCAGAGTCCTATTCTGGCCTCACTCATAACAGGAGTTTGGCTCTGCCCCAGACCCTGAATTTTTCAACACTGGCCACTCTTTCATCTTTACCACCCTTCATTTCTCATTTGACTTTCCTGTCAGCTCCGTGAAGAATACAACAGTTGACCCTACTATGCTCTAAATGGGCAATTGAGGCAGTTTGACTAAGCCTCTTCCCTGCATGCAACCCTCCATGGCTCCCCAGTGTCCTCGGATGAAAGCCCAGCCTGCTCACTTTGGCCCACAAGGCCCCGGGTGAAGCAGCGCCGCCCTCCTGCACTGGACAGCGCTCTACTGCTTAAGTCTATCATGCTTCCACTTCCCTTCTCCTGCTCCTGACACCTTGACTTTCCTTTGGGGAGCCCCTTCTAAGTCCAGTTGTAGGCACAGGCCACTCCAGAGTCACAGCGACTGGTCCAGGGACGATCACATGACTTTAAGCTCAGCAGACTTTCTGCTGCAGCAATTAAGCTGGAAGGATGAAAGCTTGGAACTGCTGGCATCATTATTGCCATCAGGGAGTGCCTACTGGATGAAACTACTAGAATGAAACTCACACTGAAAAAAGCAGAGGTGAGCTGGCCTGCTGCCTAGATCCAGATGTACCTGAAGTCAGGCACCCTTGGCCTATGAAATGAGCAAACGAATACCTTTTTGCTTAAGTGTAGACGGATTCTGAGTCCTAATATAGCATTTCTCTTGCTAATTCTCCACCCACCCCCAACACAGCAGCCACCCTGAAATTACCCACAGTTCTCTGAGCTATACCATGCACTTCCACTTCCAGGCTTGTGCCCAGGGCATACCTAATACCTGGTCAACTCCTACTCATCCTTCAAAGCCCAACTCTGGCACCAGTTCCTCCGGAGTGCCTTCCCCAAACCCCCTCACTTTCTCTTCCGTGGCCCCCAAAGCAATGGTTTCTCTAGTGTCTATCAGAACCCCCCCCCCACAATAGACAGGGGCTCCCTGTGTCTCCGTGTCCACACTGGGCCTGGCATGGAGTAGGCACCGGTCAATGACTGTTTATTGAATAAATGTACTGCTGGAGTAAGAAGTGGCTTAGAGTCCAGTATAACATGTGGGTGGGTATGTGAATGGATGAACGGGGGTCCGATATAGGAACTGGGGCCTCGTGGATGAGGCCGAGTCCTGTCCTGCCCTCTTCCACAATCATCCTTGACCCTCACACCCCCACTACTCCCATTCTGCAGATGAGAAAACCGAGGCTCAGAAAGGAGAAACCACTGGCCCAGTCACACACCTCCTCCTCATCTCACTTGCAGGTGAGGGCAGGGAAGGAAGACCCCAGGGTCAGCGTGGGGGAGGGGGGACTTCCTAGGTTTATTGGGCAACAGGCTGCAGGTGAGGGGCTGACAGGAGGAGGGTGGGGCTGTAATAACTTAAAAACCGGAGGTGAGAGCGGCAGCTCCTCGGGAGACCTCTGCAGAGGGGAGGGTCCGGGGGTATTTACAAGGATTTGTACAAAGTGCCCCGCGCCAGCCTGGGGCAGGAAGGGGGGGTTCGAGCAGGAGGGGATGGGGAGGGGAAGGAATCTGCCTCTCTGACCCCCACTCCCGACCCCACCCACCCCAGTTCTCCAGCCTTGAGGCTCAGCAACTCTTCTTGCCCCTGCCCAAGGCCTAATTCTTGAGCTGTTGGGGGGGAATGGAAGTTTCCTGTTTCCCTTTCTGCCCCCGCTCTGCCCCCAAAGTTTCCTCAGGTGCCCCGAGGCAGGGTGAGGGGGGACAGGACAAGCTGGAGGCTCCAGGAATGTGCCAGCTTTCCCTGCTAAGCCCCTTCGCTCTTCTCTCCTGCCCAGCGGCCCCAGAGAACAGCAGAGGGGACAATCTCTGCCCCCAGATCGATTTCAGGGAAACTGAAGTGATGACAAAGGGAGAATCCCCTCCTTGATCCCCTTTCTCTCCTGCCGAAGCGAAGTAGGAGAGGAAAAGAGGAGGGGACCCAGGGCCGTGACGGCTCAGAGCTCGAGGTCATTGGAGATGCGGGTGACGAGGGTGCGGAAGGCCAGGGCAGTGCCCGCCACGCGGCGGAAGAGAACTCCTCGCAGGCCCGGCCGGGGCAGCTGGCAGACCTCCACTTCAAAGTGGGACAGGGGCTCGGGCCCGCCCGCACCCCCGTGCAGGCAGGCCAGCAGGAACGGCTGGGGCTGGCGGCAGCGGCAGCGGGCGGCCGCCGTGGCCTGGCGCAGAGCTGCCATCAGGGCCTCGGGCGGGCGCGAGCTGGTCAGCTTCACACTCCAGGGGAATCGGAGCAGCCGGGGGGCGGTTTCCGTTTGATCCCAAGGTAGATGGCAACTGAGGTGGGAAGATATTAGGGGTTAAAGATGGGGGAGAAGAGGAAGGTAACCCACTGTTCCCACTTTGGGACAGACTCCAAGGACAGACTCCCTGCCTAACAAAGAAATGTCTCGCCTAAAATACCAAGAGTGTTCCCCTTGAGAAGCACTGCAGATCTAGTCTTTCTGGTTTAGGTGGGGCATGAACACAAGGGTGAACACATGACTCACTTCCGGTCAATGAGAGCATGCAACCAATCAGTGATAGGTTCAAAGATGAGCATACCACTAAGTCTGACCAATCAGAATACTCCACCCTTCTGGTCCCAGGCATTGGTTTAGGGATGGACATGTGACCCATTTCCAGCCAATGAGATTCGGTCCTGGGACTGTTGGAACTGCCGGGGAGGCTCTTTATTTCCACTTGGGTTTCTACAATGGCCCAGAGCTGTTGGCAACCCTTGTGCCTCATTGGATGAGAGGGGAAAGGAGGTGTGGTGTCAACAGGGGGAGGAGTGGGTTAGAGATGGGAGAGGCTGAAGTTAAAGATGGTCAAGGAATAATGCTCAGGGATGGAGGTGGAAATGAGAGGAAATCAAGGGGGCGGGGGTGGGTAAGAGGAGCCAGCAGAGAAGGGAGGGTCATAGGGACATTTCAGGAAGTTGGCCTTGGAGGATGAGGATGAGGCTTGGGCCCCATCTAAGGGTCTGGTGGGGGGGTGAGGAGAGGTACTTACACAAGTGGGGTCTGAGACAGGCAAAAGGGGAGGGGCTGGTGTGGCACTCAGGGGAGGCACATGCACTCACCTTGTGACCTCAGGTCCCCCGATTCTCTCAGGTTCGTCTGTGACCCTAGGGGAGGGGAGGGGGAAGAGTGTCTAATCTGGACATAGGGGCCTCTCCCTCAACCCACTGGCTCCAGGACTCTGGGCAGGCCCTGCCTCAGCCCTGGTCCCTCCCTGCTGTATGGAGCTGGGCTGGGGAGGGCTGGGAGTCAGGATTTCATCTCCCTCTCCATGCCCAGAAGCGGAGCCCCGTTTGAAATGGTTAGTGCAGGCTGGAGGAAAGATACTGAAGGATTTGGAAGACAAAAGAGGGGGGGGGTGGGCAGAGACACATACCTACATATAGAAGGACACACACACATACACACACACACACACACACACACACCCCTCCTTCAGGCTGTACTCAAATGAAAACTCCTTAGTGAGGCCTGCCCCATTTAAAACTGCACCCTCCCTTCTCCACACCCCTGACCCCCCCTTCCTTGCTTCCTTTTTCTCCTTAGTACTTGTCACTACCTGACAGTATATATATTTTACTTATTTATTGTTTACTGTCTGGGTCCCCTAGTAGAATGTCCTGGGCAGGGATTTTATCCCTTTTGTTCACCTTACTCTGGGCCCACGATGGTGCCAGGCACACAGTAGACACTCACAGAATAGTAATAGTAAATATTTATAAAGCATTTTCCAAGGCAAGATTTTAAGCTCAGTCCATGCATCACCTCACTTAGTGATACACCTCACCGCACAACAACCCTATGAGGAAGGTACGGTTATCACTATCCCCATTTTAGGGAAGGGGAAAGTAAGGCCCAGAGAAGTTGAGTCATTTGCTTAAGGGCACTCAGAAGAGCTCGGGTCTGAACCCCAAGAGTCTGGCTCCAGAGGCCAGACTATTGTTTATTAACTGAGTGAGGAAATGAACAACCGGAGCCCCTACCCGACTCACAGCGCCCCCTCCCGCCAGGCCCGCACACAGGTCAGACATGCAGATAGAGAGGCAGAGCCAGTGAAAGCAGAGGGTGGAGGGGACTTACTGATCTTGGATCCCTGGGGCAGAGAGGCGCCCGAAACGCAGCGGTTAGAGTTCTGCCGTTTAGAGGGATCGAGGGTAACCCTGCAGCGTGAGGAGGGAGGTGAAGGGTGAAGGAGGAAGAGGAGGAGACGTGGGGATACAGAGGCAGAGTAGAGCAGAAGACAGGTTAGGCCCCGTCAGCCCCCCCCATCCCGCTCCCCAGACCCCACATCCCGTGGGGCTCACCTTCGGGTCAGTTTGGAGGTCAGCTTGGTGAAGAGGTTGGTGGTGGGGCGGGGCCGCCCAGGGGGCAGGGGTGTGGCCTCATGGGCCAGTGTGGGAGAGGCGGGGGGCCCATTCTGCACGCCCCCACCTGCCCCGCCCCCTGCCCGCCTGTCCCGGACCTGGCCACCGTGGAACGTGCTGCGGATGGTGGAGCCGCGGGCCAGGCGGCTCCGCTCCCCTGACGGGGGGGCCAGGCTGTGACTGGAGGGGGAGGCGGGGGGCACCCGTGGGGTCCCCGAGCTGTGGGCAGAGAGGTACAAGTCAGGGTGGGGCCTTGAGGCAGGCCAAGTCTCCAGCCCCCTGCTTCTCCACTGGTCGTTCCTGAGATCAGAAACCTCTAGCAACCTGGGCCTCAGAGACAGGGCTGCTGTGTACGTCGTGCAGGCGGTGCGCTGTGCAGCCCTAGTATTGTCTTACCTCCTCGTCTCGACTCCTAAGTCGTCCCTCCTTCAAACTGCCCTTTCTTTAAACTCTGCCCCCTCCAATCTGTCCCCTGTCCCAATGCTCCTCTCTCCAAACTCGGCAATTGAATAGATTCAGATACGTTTTTGGATGAATCCCTTGCTATTTGCCATCCAAACCTCAGGAACCAAACCAAGTGTGCAAACACTTTGCTATTATTCAGTCGTGGGAAAGGAATAGATGTGAACATCAAGGGGACCTACATTCATTATGAAAACGTTTCAACAGGTGAAAAGAAAGAGGAAGGCACCCTCTCCCCAACTCTCTCAAGACGCTGTGTGGGCAGAGGTGGTTCCACTAGCCCAGGACCCTCCTCTAGGCCCTCTGAGGCTCCCAGTCCTGACAGCAGGAGCCAGACCTCCAATTTCTACCCTAGGGAGCCGGGACCAGCCTGGATCTCAAAGAGGGAGCCCTGATTGGCAGATACCACTACCTCTCTCCCAGAATCCATACACCTTGTTTTACTCTTAGTGACCAAACCCCTTAGAGTATGAACATTGCACATGGCTGCCCAGACAGATACTACATTTCCCAGCCTCCCTTGCAGCTAGGGGTGGTCATGTGACCATGCTCTGGCCAACAGAATATAAAGAGAAGTGCTCTGTACCATTTCTGGGTCACGCCTCTAAAAAGAAAGCAGTTTGCACTCTACTTTCTTTCCACCCTACTTGCTGGTTGGGAAATAGTGGCAATTGGTGCAGTGGCCTCAGATCCAGAGCTGGAGCTTCATGTTGAGATTGGTCCTGAATCCTTGGAGGACCCTGCCTCCTACCTCTGGATGGTTGCATCACAGAGGACTAAACCTCCATCTCATCCACTGCACTCTGGGGTCTTTTCATTCCTGAATCTATAATCTAACTATACACTTATCTCTCGGCCAGAACTGGGAGGCTATATATTATAGTGGTTACAAGTACAGATTCTGGAATCAGTCTGGAATCTTTGCTCCTTGACTTACCAGCTGTGTGGCCTTGGACAAGTTACTTAACCCATCTACGCCTCATTTCCTCAGCTGTAAAATGGAGATAGCAGGATCGACCTCATAGAATTGTTAGGGGCATTCAACTAGCTAATGTACAGAGGCCTGGCACATGGTTACTGCTTGAAAAATGTTGGCTGTTATTATTTTTATTTAACCACCACAAAAAACCTCGTATTCATCAAATGCCTTCTGTGTCTCAGGCCCTGTGCCAGGTACAAGGACACACCTGATCTCCACTGGATCCCTCTAATAGGGTCTGGAGGCAGAGAACAGCAGCCCCATCTTACACAGGAGGAAATGGAGGCTCAGATACCGGCCAAAGGGCTAAGAGGCAAGATTCAAACTTGGAGCTGAGTAGCCACAGAATCAATGCCCTCAGCCACTCCATTACCTCGCCCCCACCAAAGAGTAACACCCGCATCTGTTTATCAGGTGCTTCCCAGAGTGCACCTCGGCGTCATGCCTGCCAGTCCCGGTGGGCGGCAGTGTCATTATCCTGAAGCCTGCCCCACTCCCAGACTTGAACTGGGATGTGAACCAATTCATTCCCTTTTTATGCTCCAGCCAGTCTGTACTGGTTTCCCTCACATGCCAGCTGAAAGAGACCGAACAGACTCAGGCAAAGAAGTTTGAAACCCAGCCAACCAGAGGATGTTGAAGCTGTGACAATCTGGGGCTTCTCTCCAGCTCTAAAAATGGATCATTCAAAAAAAAAAAAAAAGAATCAACTCAGGTTCCCAAGGCTCGTAGGCAGAGAATGGGTCAGACTGCTTTCCTGGTGCTGACGGCTAATTAATTAAGGGTGGAGGATTTTCAGGGGAGTCTGGGAGAGGGAGGACATGGGTAGATTCTGCCAAGGGAAGGGCAGACACAGACTCCCCAGTCCCCATGGCACCCCTTCCCCGCATCTATCATCTGAGATCAAGGGGGGCCCTGCTCACCTACACCCCACTGCCCCCTCCCTGTTGCTGCCCTCCCTCCATACCTGTTTTCTTTGCCATTTGGCAACAGGGATGGGCGCTCAGCCCCCGGGCGTTCTGTGCAAACGTAGGTGTTTCTGCGGGTCATCATGCTGGGGGGGAGGTTGTTCTGCAGGAGACAAGGCCAGGAGGAGAGTGAGGGAGCAAAGGGATACCCCTTAATCCCCCCTTTTACCCTCTCTGGCCTCCCTCATTAGGAACGAGGCGGGGAGGACTTCCCTGGCGGTCCAGTGGTTAAGACTCCGTGCTCCCAGTGCAGGGGGCCCGGGTTCGATCCCTGGTCGGGGAACTAAGATCGCGCATGCTGCAAGGCGCAGCCAAAAAATAATAATAATAAAAAAATAAATAAAAATAAAAGGAACGAGGCAGGGGCCTGTGTGTGAACTGAAAGTGAGTAGGTGGTTTATTGTACTTTGGCTAAAGACATGAAGGGTTAGTGGGCCATCCCAGAATGTAGGCTGAGAGTCATAGAAGGCCTTGGAGCTGGGAGGAGAGAAGGTCAGGGAAGGTTCCCAGGGGGCAGCCTTGCCCCCCTCTCCTCTCCCAGCTCTCCCCCACCTCCAGCCACATCAAACTTTGAAAAACATACTTATTCATGCCATGCTGTCTCTCCTCATAAAGGCCTTTGCACATGCTGTCTTATCTGCTTGGATATTCCTCCTACCTTTCCCTCTGACTCACTCTTAGCTATCTTTCAGGTGTCAGTTCATAATATATCCGTGCCCTGGCCCCAGGCTGAGTCAGCTACCTTCTTTGCACTCCCTGCTACAGCCTTGATCATTTTGAGTGACCACATCTGTTCACACATACATCCCCACCCGCTACTGCACGGAGCTCTCCGAGGACAGGAATGGCATATCAGGATTCTGTTGCCTCACAAATGTGTTGGAAAGCGATCCCTCTTTCTTTCCTCTGGAAGTCTGCCTAAGTTGGGTATTATTCCTTCTTTCAGTGTGTGGAAGACTTCCACCAGCTTAAAGCCATCTGGGTCTGGAGTTTTCTTTATGGGAAGATGTTGATACTGTTCAGGTTTTCTATTTCTTCTCGTGTCAGTTTTGGTTAACTGTGTTTTTAAAGACATTTGTCAGTTTTGTCTAAGTTGTCAAATTTATTGGCATAGAGTAGTTCCTAATACCATCTTACTACCTTTTTATGTTAGAACAAAGTCCTCTTTTTCACTTCTGATAGTGGTAATTTTGTGTTTGCTGTAGTTTTCCTTTCTTTTTTTTTTTTAATTGAAGTATAGTTGATTTACAATGTTACGTACTGTCTTTTTTATTAATTAGTCTTTCTAGGGGTCCATTGATTTTATTAATCTTTTCAAAGAATCAGACTTTGGCTTGTTGATTTTCTCTAGGGTACATGTGTTTTCTCCTTTATTGATTTCCTTTCTTCTCTTTATTATTTCCTTCATTCTACTGCTTTTCTGGGCGGGGTGGGGGGGGGCGGTGTAGTTTGCTGTTCCTTTTCTACTTTCTTAAAGTGTGGGTTTATTTCAACAATTACAACAGCTCTCATTCATTGAGTGCTTACTGAGCCAGACACTGTGTGAAGACTGTACAAGATCCTCCCAACAACCCAAGTTCTTTGATGAGCTCATTTTCACAGGGTGGAATAATGAAGCTCAGAGAGGGGAAGTTACTTGCTCAGGGTCACACAGCTCATCAATGAAATTCAAACTCTGGTCTATGTAGCTTCAGCATCCTGACCACCTTCCTGTAACTTGTCTCCACCCTTGTCCCTGATGATGAGGATATTTTGGTTCCCTTAGCTTTTATTATATTATTCTAAGGAGCTGTAGAAGCAAGAAAGCCAAATGCTACATTCCCCAGAAACTCCTCTGCAGCCCAGGTTCTGGATATGAATGGGTTCTGCCAATCTTTGCACTCATGAAGATCTGGAAGGTGGAAAAGGGGTGGCAGCCACTTTCTTGCCCCCTTTGACGTGGGCTCACACAGGCAAATCCGTGAGATGAGGGTCTTTGCTTCAGCAGGGCACCAGTGCCGGTTCTCCAGACTTCTGGGCAGCAGAGGCTCTTCTTCTGGAGAATGAAGTTTCTGAGTCTTGCATTGCAGCCATGACCGTACGTTCTTGAATTCAACAGAGCTAGAGGTGGCCTCAGAGGTGGCAGCTCCCTTGGTGGGTCAATTCTGCTGTGGCAATATGTCATTCTTGTAGGTCTTGTCTATTGCCTGCCCCTCCAGCCCTTCCTACAATTGTGTAAACACCACACCCAATTCCCCGTATTAAATCCTTCCCGTCGAAAGCACAGAGTACTTCTTTCTGACACTGAATCCTAATTTATACACTAGAATCAAGCACAAGCTTAGGCAGAGAGAGCACTCAATAAATGTCTGTTGAGTGAATGACTGAATGGATAAAACAAAGAGTCCCGTGTGGTGGTCTGGGGAATAGGATAGGAAACGGCAGAGTCTGAAAAATGTGACCCAGGTGGCATCGATAGGCTGGGCCACAGGTGGTGGCACCCCTGGTCCCATCCCCCAGCCCCTCCACTCACAGGGGTGCTCGTACTGTCCTTCCGCCGCTCTGGGATCTCTGCCTTGTTGGGGTTGTGGGCGCTGCTGACCATGGGGCTGGAGGGGGGCAGCCCTCGGCTCCCGCTCCCCGCGGCACTGCAGCTCGCCTTCCGGCCTGGCAGGCGCTCCTCCTTCAGCTCTGCCTCCCCTGTGCTGGTTGGGCTGCGCTTGGGGTGCAGGGGTGCAGGGGATGGGCCACCTGGTAGAGGGAGGGGACAGTTTAGGGTTGGCGTCACCTGGAAAAGCCAGAACCGACTCCAGATGATCCTTAGGACCTTAGAATTCCTCACATAGGCTACAACCTTTGCATGGGCCATTCTGATAACATCTAAGTGACAACATATATACTGACCCAGAAGCTCCACATAAATGACATGACACACATACAGGTTATTCACTGCATCCTTTTTTTTTTTTTTCAGGCCAAAAGATTGGGAACAGGCTAAATGCCCCTTAATATGGGAATAACTAAGTAAGTCAAGATATTGTCACACAATGGAGTACTATGCAACTATAAAAAATGTTCCAATACAGAAAGATTTTCAAGATAGACTGTGAGGTAGAAAAGGCAAGGCAAGGTATGAGGTCTACAGTGGGCTATCATGTGTATAAAAAGGGGGAAGGACTTCCCTGGTGGCGCAGTGGTTAAGAATCCGCCTGCCAATGCAGGGGACATGGGTTCGAGCCCTGGTCCAGGAAGATCCCACATGCCACGGAGCAACTAAGCCCGTGCGCCACAGCTACTGACCCAGCGTTCTAGAGCCCGTGAGCCACAACTACTGACCCTGCGCTCCACAACTACTGAAGCCTGCGTGCCTAGAGCCCGTGCTCCGCAACAAGAGAAGCCACCGCAATGAGAAGCCCGCGCACCACAGTGAAGAGTAGCCCCTGCTGGCCACAACTAGAGAAAAGCCCATGCACAGCAGCGAAGACCCAATGCAGCCAAATAAATAAATAATAAAATATTAAAAAAAAAAAAGGGGGAAAAGTGTTTAACTATATCTATTTATCTATACTTGCTAATAAATGAACGTTGCCCAAAGGCTATCATTTCTATTAAAAGGAGAGAATATATCTTTATAGTATATTAATATATTAATATTGTATTTATCCATCTTTATGTATTTAAAAATTTTTCTCTTTCTCCTTCTTTTCACATCTGTCTCTTTATATATTTATATATGAATGAAACTTCTCTGAAAGAATTGATATAAAACCGGTAACAGCGGCTGCCTCCAAGGAAGACTGGGGGCTGCGAGATACGTGTAGGACAAAGACTTTTTTACCATCTACCCTTCCTGCGCTATCAAGTTTTGAAGGATGTGAGTGTGATAGTTTCAAAAACAAAACAAAACAAATTTTGTCCTTTAGAACATCTTGGGAATTTACAGTTTTAGAACCTGGGGGTTAAACGTGTTCTAGAACTTCAGAGAGTCAGAACTTCTGCATGTTAAATCCTCAGGAAACTTAATGCGCAAAAGTCCCAGAACCATAACAAGCTCTACAATGATGGACACAGGGCACTCATAAACCATCTTTTATCCCGAGAACCCCAGAACCCTGAAGGTCTCCGTGTGGGTTATTTTTAAAGGCTACCGTGTTCTAACCGTAGGATGTTGGAGTCACAAGCTTCTTAGGGACTCTCTGGGCCAATCTCGCTATTTTATAGGTGGGGAAAAGGAGATCCAGGGGAGGGGAATGGCTTGACCATCCAGAACAAAGCAGGTTCTGCTCAGGACTGATGCTAAGCTTCCCTGACTCCCCTCTTCCTGTACTAGTGCCCATCCCAGAGTAAAGAATTTCACCCCTAGAGAGAAGTAGGGCTGCAAAAATAACGGAAAGTTGGAAATCACCTTGGCAGTTCCTTAACTGTTAAACGTAGATTTACCATATGACCCAGCAATTCCACTCCTAGGTACATGCCCAAGAGAAATGAAAACATAGATCTACACAAAAACTTGTACATGAATGTACACAGCAATGCTATTCACAGTAACTAGAGGCAGAAACAACCCAAGTGACCCTCAGCTGATGAATGGATAAACAAAATATGGTATATCCATGCAATGGAATATTATTCGGCCATAAAAAGAAATGAACCACTGATACTGCTACGATACGGATGAGCCTTGAAAACATGATGCTAAGTGAAAGAATCCAGTCACAAAAGGTCACATACTGTATGATTCCATTTATATGAAATGTCCAGACTAGGAAAATCTACAGAGATAGTAAATAGATTAGTAGTTGTCAGGGGCTGGAGGTTGGGGTGGATGGGAGATTTGAAGTAGATGACTAAGGGTTATGGAGTTTCTTTATGTGGTATTGACAATGTTCTAAAGTTGACTGTGGTGAAGGAGACACAAATCTGTGACTATGCTAACGCCACTGAACTGCACACTTTAAATGTATGTGAATTATATCTCAATAAAGCTGTTAAAAAATAGTGGGGATGATTAACATTTGTTGAGGGTATAGGTAAGAGACCTCCTGGAAGTTCCCATGTCTCATTTGTGGTGGTAGTGGTGGTGGGTCTATTTTCTGCAGGGGATGAGATATCTGTTAGTTGCAGAATGTGGGATACAATCAGGTGTCTGCCCACTCCCTTCCCACTAGTAAGTAAGGAGGAGAGGCCAGAGGGCAGGCTCTCAGCAGCCATTTTGTACAATGTGTCATCCTGTGTCCTAGTCAAGTGGATTAATCCCAACTGGACCCTGATATCAAGTGGACCAAAGAGATTCCAGCTATTATTTGAGCTGGCCTCTAAAACCGAGTTGTAAGGAGTTAAGAGACTGGGAAAAAGATAAGGCAGGATATGTAAGAAAGAAAGGAAAACCCAGACGAGCAGAGAAGAAGCAAGACACAGAGTGTCTGCTCGGGGTCTGGCTGCTTTTCCAGTTTCTAATCCCTTACTGAGTCTGGCTGCCTCCAAATTTCATGCAATGTCCCTGCACCTTTATAAGACATTCCTCCCTTCGTTGCAGTTGGCTCGAGCAGGTTTCTGCTGCTTGCCAGCCAGAGAGCCCTGATGTAATGCAGGTCCGAGGCCCTGGGACCAGGGATGGCATGTGAGGGTGCGGGGCCGATACTTACAGAAGTCGCTATGCCTGCGCTGGCGGTGGTAGGTGGAGGAGGAACTCCGCTGCCCTTTGCTGTGGCTGGTGCCTTTGCTGGAGCTTGTTCCATTGGTGGTGTCGCTGGGCGCCCGCACCCGTGCCAGGGCCAGCCCCGGGGTGCCCCGGTCCCCACCCTCCTGCAGGAAGATGACAGACGAGGAACCTCAGACCCTGTCCCCTGTGCCCCAGAAGTCCCACCACCCCGGGCATCGCGCATCCCAAATGTCCCTGACGCCTTCTGACCTCAGTCTTCCTGCCCAGCAGGAGGTAGGTGGCAGTCACTTCGTTGTACTTCTGGCTGGTCAAGGCCTCTTTGATTTCTTCCCGCGTGTAGCCCATACCCACCATCACCTCTGGGAGAGGGGGATGGAGAGGAGGTTCAGTCTCCCCAGATCCTTCCCTTCCACTCGTTTCTGCATCACATAATGCCTGCTCTTTGGCTTGTCCAGTATCCATTCCTCCTTCTGCCAGCAGCACCCTGATTTTCCTTGGAACAACATTTCTTCCCAGCTCAGATCACCTGGCTGACTCCTGCCTGCTCCAAGCCCCAAGGGCAAGCAGATAACTCAGGTCTGGACCATCAGAGTGTTCCATCCCCAAAGCCATACTGATTGGTTCAGGGTGGACAGATGACCCAGGTATGGCCAATCAGAATGCGCCATACCCAAAGCCACAGTGACTGGTTAGGGTGGACATATGACCCAGTTCTGGCCAATAAAAGTGTTCCATCCCCAAGGTCAAATTGACTGGTTCAGGGGTAGTCAATGGGCACCGCCCTAGGGCTTCTATTGGAACATTAGGAAAGTGGCTTCTCTTCCTGATGGGGTGTCCAGGCCACTAGGATATGCTGTTGTCAGCTTGCTCCTGGCAGGGAGAGCTGCCTGGGAAAGAAGCCACCACTGAGAAGATCCCTAACAACTGTCTCTGAGTACCGGGATCCAGCTGTGCCTGAAGGCTGATATACCCTGGCCTTTTCAGTTATGTGAATGAATAACATCACTATTAGGTTAAAACACATGAAATTGCTGGTATTAAAATTTTTTGAGCTATTACAATGGCAGTTTCACATGGTTCAACCTATTATTATTATCTGGTTTAAGCCAGAATGGCTTGGGTTTTCTGTTACTTGCAACCAGGAAGTCCTGATTAATACAGTCAGATCTGATGGTGGCCTTGGTTTCCTCAGCTGTAGAATGAAGGTTACTGGATAGTTCCTAAGGGGCTCTTCCAGGGCTAATGCTTTTGGGGTCAAATGTTCAAGGGCTCCAGGTTGAAGGGACTGGGACCAAACGGGTGGAGGGTGAGGCATGTGCCAAGGTGGGAGTTTTTCTCAAACATGCAGATTACTGATGGCTTTGACCAAACTCTTCTGGAAGTGACTGTGATTTCTTGTGTCTTAATAGTCAAAGTTAACACAAAAGCACTTATTACATGCCTGATGTAAGTGCTTTATATAAATTCATTCACTGACTATTCATAACAAACTTATGAGATAGGTTCTCTGATTATCCCGTTTTACAGATGAGGAAACAGAAGCACAGAGAGGGGAAGCCACTGGCCCTGGGTCACACAGCTAGAAAGTAGCGGCGCAGGGACTGGAGGCCAGACTTCTCTGCTCTCCCCAACTGCCTTGCAAGCTTCTTTGATGCACTAACCAAAGGGGTAGGTGCTGGGAAGCTCCCACCCCTGGCTCTGCGGCCTATGGCTCTGCTCCCCCTGACCCTCACCGATTCGCTTGGTGTCCCCGAAGTCCTCCTCGGGCTCTGTGTATGGCTTCAACTCCTCACCCTCATAGCCGATGTTGATCCATTTGTCTTTCATGATTTGCTACAGGAATCGGGAGCAGGACAGGGAAGGGGAAAGAGAGATGTCAGAAGGAACTGGGAAAAATATAGCTTCCCACCTCCCACGTAGGCCCCCAGATGGGGTTCCTGCCCTGCCCCGCCCCCACCTCCAAGGCCTAGCACCCCAGAAATCAAGAGCTTCCTGAGAGCTAGCACCTCCTCGCCCCATCCCTCACCCACCCAGCTGAAGCCTCCTGATGCCACCCTCCCTCCTCCGCATCATCTGGGTCCCTGGCACCCTGTAATCACTCTAGGAGCTCATTAGCTAATTACTGGCATGTCGGGGAGTGGGTGAGGCTGTTTGGGGGGCGGTGTCAGGACGGGCCTGGGAGCCTTTTCCTGGGCTGCCTGTCTCCCCTCACCTTCCAGCAGCAGGTCGGGCACGGGAGAGGAATAGTGCCAGCCAAGAAGGCTTCAGTGGGAGGGGTGTGGGGCTGGAGGCTTAGCTTACCTCGAGGGTACAGCGTTTCGCTGGGTTCAGCACCAAAAATCTCCGCAGGATGCTCTCACAGTCTGTTGACATGTAGAAAGGGACCCGGTACTTCCCTCTGAGGACTCGCTCTCGCAGCTCCTGGGGGGACGGGTTACTGGGGGAGGGGTCCGCCCCGCCTCCCCACCCGTTTTCATTACACACACACACACACACACATCTTTCTCCCAATCCCCCGACAAAAGTGATAGGAGCTCCAAGTCCCAGCCCTGATGCAGTGGGAAAAACCCCACCACTTTTTCTCGACCTCAGTTCCCATCTGTAAAATGGGAACGTTGTCATAGATGCAGCAGTTTTCAAAAAAGTTTTTTAAAAAAGCGATATAACTTTTCACTCTGAGTTAATCTTACAGAAAGTTCTATAAGAGCTTTTATAAGAGTGAGTTCTATAAGCCAGATAAGAGGGGAGGTGGGTCGATGAGTCAGCCTCTGGGGCCTTAGTTTCCGTATCTGTAAACAGGGATCACAGCACTCATTTCCCAGGCTAGGGTAGGAGTGAGTTTGTAGAAGTAAATGCCTAGCACGAGTCATGCCCAGAGCAAGTACCTTTTTTTTTTTGACCGTGCCACGTGGATTGTGGGATCTTAAGTTCCAGGACCAGGGATCGAACCTGGGCCCTCGGCAGTGAAAGCGCGGAGTCCTAACCACTGGACCGTCATGGATTCCATAAGTGTTATTTTAAAAATTAATTAATTAATTAAGTTTTGGCTGCATTGGGTCTTCGTTGCTGCGGGCGGACTTTCTCTGGTTGCGGCGAGCGGGGGCTACTCCTCGTTGCAGTGCATGGGCTTCTCATTGCGGTGGCCTCTCTTTCTTGCAGAGCACGGGCTCTAGGCGCGCGGGCCTCAGCAGTTGTGGCACGTGGGCTCAGTAGTTGTGGCTCACAGGCTCTAGAGCGCAGGCTCAGTAGTTGTGGCGCACGGGCTTAGTTGCTCCGTGGCATGTGGGATCCTCCCGGACCAGGGCATGAACCTGCGTCCCCTGCACTGGCAGGCGGAGTCCCAACCACTGCGCCACCAGGGAAGTCCCCGCAAGTGCTTTTTTAATACTAGGTTTACAAAAGGGGAGGCGAGAGGGGCATCCTGACCCCCATCCCCCATTTGTCTTTCCAAAAAGCTATGAGGCCCTGGCAGTTTCAAAGAATGAGCACTGATTTATATGCTGACTTTTTTTTTTTTTTTTTAAGGGCCTTTTAGGAGGGCCCTGCCAAGGTTATGAAAGAAAAAATAAATTCCACGCTCCACGGCACGGCAGACTAGGGAGAGCCCCTTCCATCCTGAAATAAGAACCGAGGTAGACAGAAAGTGGAGGGCAGGGTGAATGGGGGAAGGGGTCTCTTGGGGAGGAGCTCTCTGCCAGGGCCTGGGCTGGGAGCTCCCTCCGGGGGCTTCTCCTGAAAGGGCTGGATGAGGCCTGTGCCTGGGGAGCCTGCAGATCATCACAGCCTGAAGGGTCGTGAATATTTCATAGCAATGAGGATCGCTTTCAGAGCGCTCACCCGGTGCTGGGCCGCGTTCTCAGTGCTTTACACACATGACATCTGTGTTCACAAGGAGGCTGTGAAGCAGGGTTATGACGCCCCGTTTTCCAGACGAGGAAACTGAGGCCCAGAGAGGTTAAGTCACTTGCTCTGGGACTGTGCAGCCACAAAGTGACAGGGCCAGGGTTCAAAGCCAGGCAGTCAAGCCCCGGAGCCTGTACTGTGTAACCACCACTCCACGCCGCCTCTGTCACGTGATGGTGAGAAGTAGCCATCAGGCCACGGACACCACCACCAGGGCAGCTCCCGAGCGTGACACCCTGGGCAGATGCCAGGTCCCTGTGAAGGGCTTCACACACCCAGTCTGGCTGTAAGTGTCCCCATCTTACAGGTGGGGAAACGGAGGTTCAGGAAGGGACTTGCTCAATGTCACTCAGCAAGGAAATGACAGAGCAGGGATCTGCCCCCAGCTGCATGTCTCCTTCACCCAGCAAGGCTTGGGGTGCCTGGTGGGGAAACTGGGACAACAGGAGGTGACAAGGGCCTGGGGCAGGTGAGAGGCTGGTCTGGCCCTTTGGAAAGTTCTCTTGGCTTCATGCTTGGGGCTCAGAAAGATTATTCTGTGATCTCAGCAAGTCCTCGAATCGCTGCTGTGAGGTTTGTACCTTAGGGTCCTCACTGAACAGAGGTGGAGACTGAGGTTCGGCGGAGTTGGCTGCTTGGCCAATGCCACTGTGACAAAGGGGTCCCCTTCCTCATCACTCAGGGCTCTGCTGGCCTGTCCTCGGCAGTGACCTCCCTGAGCCCCTGATGGCTCCTCACGGCCACATCAAGCAGGCCTGAGCACTCCCGCTGAGGAATTCCCACCCGAAATGGACCACCTGGATCCAAGCGTGAGGACACTGTGCAGCCCAGGCTGAGGGAGGTTCTTTCTGCAAGATGACTGGCCTGAACTCATCACTGCCGTACCATGGAAGACAAAGAACGGCGGAGGGACTGTTCCAGATGAAAGGAGACTATAGACAGGACAACAGAACGCCATGAGGGCGCCTGAGCGGATGTTGGAGCAGAAGACACGGCTGCCAAGGATATTCTCGGGATGACTGATGCAGCCCGAGCATGGGCCATGGGTTAGAGGCCGGGAACACGTCAGCGCTGGATTTCCTGAGCGTGATCGTGGATGGGGAAAGGCCGCGTCTCATGAGATTCCTGCTGTATGCAGCCTTTAGGGATGAAGGGACATTGTGTCTGCAACTGACTCCCATGTGTTCCATCAGTAACGGTGATGACAGCGGTACCACAAGAATATATAGACACTCACATGGCACACATGGCCGCAGGCAATCGGAGCATCTCCCGAAAGGTACACACCTGTCCCCTGTTCTAGGCTGACAACTCCTCTGTTGACCGGCAGTGTTTCAGAATAAAAAGTTCAAAGGAAAAAAAAAAATCCACCCCAACACTACAACTCACCCCACGCTTCCCACCCCCTTCCACAGAACTGGCCAGCATCTAGCGTGCTACATATTTTGCTTATTATTTTATTTTCTGCCTGGCTCTGCTGCAAGAATGTCGGTCCATGAGAGCAGGATTTTTTGTTTGTTTGTTTAAGTGCACCATTCAACGGCTTTCAGTATATTCACCGAGTTGTTGCAACCATCACCAGAATCCGTTTTAGAACATGGCCATCACCCCCAGAAGAAACCCTGTAGCCCAACCCCCACCTCCTCCCTAGTCTTCGGCAACCACTGATCTGCCTTCCGTCTCTGTGGATTTGCCTATTCTGGACATTTCACAGAGAGGGAACCCACAGCGGGTGGTCTTTTGTGACCAGCTTTTCCCACTTAGCGTGTTTTCAAGGATCGCCTGGGGAGCAGCACGTATGATGGCAGGGATTTCTGTCTCTTTTGTTCACCCTGTGTCAGCAAAGCTTCAAACGGAGCCTGACCCGTGGACGATAAGCAATAACTATGTCCTGAATGGATGAGTGAGTGAGCGGGATTTGAACCCAAGCCTGCTGGCGGCCAAGCCCACACCCTGAACCCTGACACAGCCTGGTCCACTTGCGCTGGCCGTGTGGCTGGGGGGGACCTGGGTCCTACCTGACACCCCGTCATGCCCTGTGAGCTCGGCCCCACCCCTCCAGCCCTCTGCAGAAGAGGTGTTTGGGGGCCCGACTGTGAGGGCCAGAGAGACCCTCCCTGGGCGGAGTCACAGCCCCCCCGTGCCAGCCCCGCCCAGCACCTTGAGGTTGTGCCCGTCGAAGGGCAGGGAGCCGCTGACGAGGGTGTACAGGATGACGCCGAGGCTCCAGATGTCCACCTCCGGCCCGTCGTACTTCTTGCCCTGGAACAGCTCCGGGGCGGCGTACGGGGGGCTCCCGCAGAACGTGTCCAGCTTCGAGCCCAGCGTGAACTCATTGCTGAAGCCGAAGTCGGCGATCTTGATGTTGGCCTCGGCGTCCAGCAAGAGGTTCTCGGCCTGCGAGGCAAGGAGAGGGCAGAGGGTGGACGTGTGCGGCGCCAGAGCCAGCTGACCTGGTCCGACTGTGGCCCTGTCCCTTATTCCCTGTGTGACCTTGGGCGGTGACTTTACCTCTCTGGGCCTAGTTTCCTCATCCATAAGATGGGGATCATCATAGCCCCCACCTCACAGGGACGTTTGAGAATTAAGTGAATTATTCCGTGCAAAGTCCTCGAACAGTATTTCATGCCCAGTAAGTGCTATATAACGTTAGCTCTATTATCCCGTGTGGTCTGCAGAGCTGGAAGTCCTCAGGCAACCTCCTGCCCTTCGCAGAGCCTCAATTCACCCAGCAGAAAAAAAAATGAGGACGGATCGCTCAAGACTTACAAAAATGAAAACAATCACTTTATATAATATTTATTGTGCACCTACTATGCGCCGGGCTTTTAGACTATCATTTATAAGAGTGGCTAATACAGTGGGGTTAAAGTACAGATTCTGGAAGAATCCTAGCTTCAAATCCCAGCTCCACCACTCACTCACTGCGTGACTTTGGGTGGATTACCGGCTCTCTCTGTGCCTCAGTTTCCGATGGGTAAACTGAAGGGTCATTATAGCACCTGCCTCATGGGCGGATGCAGGGTTAAGTGGAGAGTGCTTACCACAGCACATGGGACAGAGTCAGCACTCAAGAAATACTTTGTACTGTTATGAGGTTTCGTCTGTTTTTGGTGGCACGTGTTTGTTATTTGCCATTTCGTGGGGGGAGGGAACTGAGGCTCAGGGAGGCCACCTCATGCCCACAGCATGAAAGTGGCAGAGCTGGAATCCAAAAGAGGCCTGCCATCTCCACAGCCCGAGCGTGGAAGGAGCCTCCGGCATCCCGCCTCTTCCAGCTTGCTGACTACAAATTCATGCATGAATCCACCCTTCAGACTGCTGCCCGGGCCTTGCCCCTCCCAACCACCGCCCTTCCCTAGCCCAGCATCTCTGGCTTCCTCCTGGTCTCCCTACTTCCTGCTGCATTTCAGTACCACCCTTCCCCACCTCTGGCCCAATGAAGGGATAGAACCCACACAGACACACACTTCAGAGGGATCTCCCCCAAACCTCAATCTACTGGCATCTCCGTCTTGCTCAGTGGTGACACTCCCCCTCGTGGCATTTGAGGCTCCGCAGTTCAGCCCCAACCTCACTTCCGGGTTGGTCCCCGTGGTTGGTCCCCCTGGAGACTGTATCCCCAAATCCCCTTTCAGCCACTTCCAGGACCTTCCACCAGGGGGGGTGCCTCCTCCAGGTTGTTCACCATGGATGGCTCCCCGCTGGCAGGGCAAACTCAGAAGCCTCCAAGGTGCCTCCTCAGGGGGTTGTGTGGGGACATCAGGGCAGTACAGAGAGAGGGAGTGCTTCAAAACGTCTACAGCAATTTGACAGTGGAATTTTATGTTTTTTGAATCTATGAATAATCATCTTAAAAATCGGGCTTGTATTTTGCACATCTTTCTTTTCCTTTCATTTTTACTATACTTTACCAAAGTACCTGTCCACAGTGGATTGGGCATTGAAAATACTCAAACAAACCTGGTCCTTTGCTACAGAAACCTTGAGAAGCACTTCCTTAAGTACTTAGGCCAGGGCCTGGGACACAGTAGATGCTCAAGAAATCACGGTGAAGACAACAGACAACTTGATGCGCACCAGACAAATGTTTCTCTCGCTGGTCTAGGACCAGAAGTCCTGAGACAGGAGGTTCTCTCTGGGTGGGGCTGTGAAGCAGGGGCCCTGGGACAAGGAGTTGCCCCTGCTCAGCTCGGCCAGGCAGTGGGGGGAGGGCGGGGGGAGGCCCTGCTCAGTCCCTTCCCCGAGGGGCACTAGCCCTCCCAAAGGTCCTTCTCAAGTTCAAAGATGCCTGTGATTCTAAGACCCTGGAGGCTGTGTGACTCTGGGGCTCTACGATCTCAATTCTTGAAGTTTCCTGAATGTTCTGAAGTCTCCGGAGGCTCCGGGAGTGACTAAGTTTTTATTGCATTCCAGTGACCTTGTCTGGGAGGCACATAACCGTCTGAGGCTGGTCGGGGGACACTTTGTTTCTTTTCCCTTTGTTCACTCCTCCTGTCCCCATCCCCCGCCTGCTCCCCCATCAGCTGGCCTTGTTTTTGCCACAAAAGCTTGGGAAACAGTCAAGGGGCTCTGGATGCTGAGGGAGAAGCACAAGACAAAAGGGAGGGGAATATGGTGGAGGGTACAGGGCACCCCAGGGGATGGGGGGGGCGGTGCTGGGGATAAGCAGGGGTCTGTGGGCTGAGCTGGGAGGCTCACCTTCAGGTCCCTGTGTACAATGTTTTTCTGGTGACAGTAGTGCACAGCCGATACAATCTGGAGGGGAGGGGAGGGGAGAGGAGGGGAGGTCAGTTACTTATGGCTCCCAAACCCCTCAGCCTCCCTCAGAGACCCCATGAACCCGCCCCTCAACTGAGCTCTGGACTCCAGGCCTCCCCAAGCACAGGTTGTGAGGCTGGTGCCCTTCCCCACCCCCCAATTCGGCCACAGCAGGAAATGATGTGGGACCTGCACAGACACACACCTCCACCCGGACACCTGGACATCCTTGTACCCAGACATCGGGACACCCTCCCAGCAAGGACATCAGCACCAAGACAACAGGGCTGGCCCCTCCTGACCTTCACGTCAAGAAACACGCATGAGAACATCGCACAGCTATAGACAGACACGCGGCCCAACATACCAGGGCTTAAGCCCCGCGCACCCAGTACAGCTGCGTGCAGCAGCTGGACAGTCCCGGACCAACACCCTCGCTCAGATCTCGTCACCCACCAAACCCTCACACCTGAACGCCCTCTTACCCATCTGGGCACCCTCACTGCCACACACTTGGACATTCACACACCTTCTTATCCACCTGGACATCCTCGCACCGTACACTCTCCTGCTCACCAACCTCTGTGCCCAGACCTGGGCATCCTCTCTGCCACACATCTGAAACCACAGGCCCTCTTACCCACACACCTGGGCACCCACATATCTGCGTGCCCTCTTACCCACAAACTTAAGATACCCACACTTGGGCCCCCCTCTCCCATACACCCCGGCTGCCATATGCACTTTTACCCACACAGCTACACACCTCTATACCTGGGCACTCACATACCTCAGCACCCTGGCACCTGTGTGCCCTCTTAGGCACACTCTTATATACGGGGCACACCTTCAAACCCACACATCTGACACTGGCACACCTGGGCACTTTCATGCCTGACCCTCTTGCCCATCCACCTGGGTACCTGCATCCCTCCATCTAGGTATCCTCACACCTGGGCATCTGCACGCCCACAGCCACCCAGCTCTCCACCTTCACCCCCACCCTGCCTTAAGCCACGCCCCCAGGTCCTTGGACAGCCCAGACCCACACCCAGCAATCAGACCCTCATCCCCAGGGACTGGGGCTCCCCTCCCAGCCCCACCGGCAGCTGTGACCCCAACCTGTCGGAACTTGGCTCGAGCTTCCTTCTCCTTCATGCGGCCATGTGACACGAGGTAGTCAAACACTTCTCCTGCAGGGCAGAGGTCGAGCGGGGTCAGGGCGGGGCATGGGGGGGCGCAGAGAGCAGGGCGGGGAGGGGAGAAGCCTCACCAGCACTTGCATATTCCATCACCAGGTACAGCGTCTTCTCTGTCTCGATCACCTCGAAGAGCTTCACTGCAATGGCCGGGGGATGGGGGTGGGGAGTTACAAGAGAAGAGACCCCTCACCCTCCACCAGCACTTGGTACCTGCGCATGTGCTGACCATAGCACCCCTTACTCAAGAACACTCGATGGCTCCCTACTGGTGGCAAGATTTCCCAAACTCCCTGGCCCCACTTGACCACCTTCTCCACTTCCGCACAAGAATGTCAGCTCTATGAGGCCAGGGGTTTGTACCTGTTTTCTTTACCGCTGTGCCCCACAGTCTGGCGCATAAGCAGCCACTCAACAAATATTCACTGAGTATATATAAACAAATGGATGTATAAATGCTACGGCCACATTCAGGCCAGGCTAAATCCTGCTTCTTTTGTAAAGACCCCACTTTCTCCACTCTGCCTAATGATAATGGCAATGACAATGGATGCTGCCGATAACAATAATCAGACCAGCTCCCACAGCTTAGCTCCAAACTAAGTGTTCTGCATGCATGACCTTACCCAGTCCTCGCAATGACCTTGAAGTAAGCCCTCTTATCACCCCCCCCAGGAGGAAACTGAGGCTCAGAGAGGTTGAGTGACTCACCCAAGGTCACACAGCCAGGAAGCAGGGATACTGCTACAAAAAAAACAGGTCTTTCTAATTACTATAACAGCCAGTTCTCTCCTCCCCTGACTCTCTTTTCCCAAGTGCCCTGGTTGGTATCCACCGAGCCCACTCCCTTCCCCTCCTCACCGATGTTGGGGTGGTTTAGGCCCTTCATGATACGGACTTCTCGGAACAGCTGGAAGAAAGGAAGAAAGAGAAAGATGAGGGTGGGCCGTTTCGAGGACCCTCTTCCCAACCTTGCCCCTGCCCTGTTCCCTCGCCCTGGCCCTCACCTTCTGCAGGCTGCTGGGGTTCAGCTGGGTTTTATCGATGATCTTGATGGCGACCTAGAGACGGAAGAAAGGGGGGAAAGGTCAAGGTACCACAGGCCCTCGAGCTGGGAAAGGTTCCCCCAACCCAGATCAGCCTAGGATATCCCTCCTTTGTCCCTTTTCAGAGACAGCTCTCAACCTGGGCCATTCTTAGTGGATGTGGGCTCTGAGCCTCATGACCTTTGCACATGCTGTTCTTACCATGTCCAGTGCTACCCTTACTTCTGCAGGGACGTATATCCCCTATACCACCATGGGGCCTGTGTGGGGCGGCTCCAAGGGCCTGTATGAGTGAGTGTGAGGGTGACTGAGACCTTGAAGGGGCCCCTCTGGGAGGGCATCTCAGACCATTCACCCATCACATCTTTGTTTTGAAGGCACAAACTGTGGAACAAGAACTAATAACCAGAGCTCACATCTACCGAGCAGTCACATGGGCCAGGCCTTGGTCTATGCGCTTTACAAATGAGAACTCTTTTAATCCTCACAACAACCCTATGAGATTATCCTCATTTTACAAATGGGGAAACCGAGGCACAGAGCTGTTCAGTCACTTGGCCAAGGTTACTTGGCTGGTAAGTTTGTGGGCTGGGATTTGAACTTATGCAGCCTGACAGAGTCAACCTCCTAAACACTTAAAATCTATAGATAGCTTTGAAAGAGCTTTGAGGTAGTCATCATGGGGGAAAAATCAGAACGTTACTGAATCCTCTTTGTACTTATCCTGAAGTTTAGTTAAGTTTTTATTTTGAATTTCACACTGGGGTACAGCACTTCAAAAGCCGTAATCCAGCTTAGGTCTTTAGTTTTCCCAAAGGGTTTTGGGGTCACCCCCCCAATCACCCCAGATCCACTGGATTATAGAACTCTTCCCTCGGGAGGCTCTGTTCCCTTAGAAAACCCTGGAATCACGTTCAAGACCACATGAGAGGAACAATGTGCTCTTTGTGGGGGAAGAGGGTCCCTTAGCTTTCTTCATATTTTCACAAACGAGTTCTTAATCTTGTCAAGCACTTTTTATGCCAGTATTAAGATGATCATATGGTTTCTGCCCTTGAATCTGTGAATGTGGTGAAGTACATGAATAAATTGTCAATTTGAAAAGAACTGTGCATTCCTCGGATAAACCCAGCTTTGCCACCACACAGCTTTCTTTAATTGATCCGTCAGATTCTTTTCGCTAACATTTTGTTTAAGATTTTTGTACCTATATTCACATGTAAGACGGGCCCACAATTTTATGCCTTATCTGGTTTTGTTGTCACCAAAGAGCACATAAAATCTGTCTGGCAGTGGAACCTCTTTTTTTAGTCTCTGGAGATATTAGCATAAAAATGAAATGTTTGGTACAATTTGCCCATAAAACCACTGGGGCCTGGTGACTTTTGTATGTATGGCACAGACAGTGTGAAGGCAGGATGAATTGCTCCAGTTACTTTCTCTAAAATTGAAAGAGGTGCAGAGGGGTCATAAACCCACCCACCATCTTTTTTTTCCCATTAAGTGTGAGTTAGATGTGTCCTTTCCCTTTCTGCAATAATGTTGCCATACTCAGTACATATACCCAGCCTGGAAGGCGAAGTGGGGAGAGTGAGGCTGTGTAGACATGAATAAACCTCTTGTGTTCTCAATCAAGATCACTGGAAGATTTGGTGGAACCGAAGTCCACCATTAAAACAGGGAGGTGGCCTAGGTTTAGATACAAAAACCATATGACTTCTTAGAAACACTACACACGGCTTGCCTGTGATCTGAGACAGCCCAACAATTTCAGGGATGCCTGAAATTGGCTCCCTTTTCCTACTTGAGCTGTTCTGGGATAATGTGAGATGTTCCGTTGTGAGAGTGAGAGAGTTACATGTGGTCACAAAGCAAAGTGAGGGCCACGCACAAGCTCTCCCTACCTCCCACCAGGTGCCAGGGCTGCAGGATTCTGCCCCGAGCCCCGCCCTCTCCCCTCACTCACCTCCCGGCCGGTAAGGATGTGCCGGGCCAGCTTGACTTTGGCAAAGTTGCCCTTCCCGATGGTCCTCAGCAGGCGGTAGTTGCCTACATGGGGCTGCTCCTCGGGACAGGAGGCGATGGAGTTCCGGCAGCGGGCACCCAGGGAGCGGCTGGACCAGGACGGTCCCTTGTCCGAGGAGCGGCCAATGCCCAGGGTGCCATGCTGGGCGGGGGAGACGGAGCGTGAGAGGTGGGCAGCGCCCATCCAATCCACCTGTGTGCTGGGGCGGTTAACTCCAGCCACAGCCACTGGTCCCCTCGTGGCACTTTTCAAACCCACGCCAGAGAGAAGGCTTTCGGTCCCCCATCTTTCTCTGCGAAAAGACACCTCCAAGAACAAAGATGCCGGGGCTCCCCCAACTCTGCAGCACCTGGGACCCCAGATTATCAGGTCTCTTCTTCACCCCTCCCTGCAATCAGTCTACCCACTCCCCCAGCTTCCTTTTCTAATTACTAGGACCTCCATTAGCTCCAAGATATCGTAGCCTAATGCTGCAGCCCTCAACCCCCAATCAACGCCGACTCAGTGTGGACTCAACCCTCTACCCCAACCCTCACTGCCTCCAACATTCCATTTCATCCATCACCGTCCCCATCCAGCCCCCCAATTCTATGGCAAGCCCATATTTCAACACCTGACTTCCAGTTTACTGCCTGCAATGCTTTCTTCGGATCCTTACTGCCCCAAATTCTACTCCAAACACTGTAACCAACCGTCTTTCATTTCGCCCTGACATTGTAGCCCCACATTGTTAACCTTCCTTCTGTGGGAAACTTTGTTGCTTCCTCACTGCGGTGGGCGTGCCTGTGAAACGCTCCTGCTCCATCAGCGCCCTCACCCGCTGACTCCCACGCTACACCGCGATCTTTCCCCGACGTTGTGTTCCTGCCATCCTGTCCCTCCTGGGCCTCTCTCCCCCGCAGGTCACCTGCCTGCTCCTGGCTATCCTATCCTGATTGTGAGCCCCAGGGACTGTGCCTCCCTTTTAGCGCTGGGGCCCAAGGTGTGGGTGACAGAGGCCCCAGCCAAGATGGCTCTGCTCAGACCCTGGGCTGTCCCTGCGCCCTTCCCAAAGCTGGGGGTGGGACGCAGGAGGACACAGGGAGCTGAGGAAGACAGAAGGCCAGGTAGGCAACGAAGAGGAGGACCCGGGCCGCTCCTTGCAGGGATCTGCCGGGCCACTTAACAGTGATGAGGATCACCACTGAATGAGCGCTGGCCATTAAGGCACCATCATTCCCATTTTACAGGTAGGGAAACTGAGGCTCAGAGATCGGACCTGAACCCAGACAGTTTACCCCCGAGTTGATGTCTTCACCGCTGCCGTGCCACACTGTCTCACACTCCTGTCATTTTTATTAAATAGGCTTTACTATTGGCCAAATCCTGGGCATTAAAGCACCTCATCTGCATTTAATTCCTACAGTAGCCCAATGAGGGCGGCACCTGTATCCCCATATTCCAGAGGTGAAACTGAGGCTTGCAGCGAGACGGTGCCTTGTCAAGGTCACACAGTTCATTCATAAGAAGCAGAAAGGTAATGCTCCCCACAAGGGGCAGAAAGACAGCCGCCACTGCCGGAGCCCTAACCACATGCCTGCTGCCTACTGTGCCTTCGCCTGACTTCCAAGGTGGGTCCAATTATGATCCGCACTCTCCACATGGGGACCCTAAGGCTGAGGGCAGGGTTAAGTACCTTGCCCAAGGTCACAGGGCAGATGGAGCAGAGTGCCTAGGATTTGAACCCGAGTCTGCTGACTCCTGAGCCCCCAGCTCTTTCCCACATCCCCCACCGGGCTGCTCACAACCCCAGGCCTCCTTCCCGGGGAGGGCAGGAAGGGAGTTGGAGATCCTGGCAGATAAGACCTCTGATTCTCACCCAGATAAGGGCTTGGAGAAGAATCCCCAGCAGGTGGTACGAGGGGAGCCAACTGAGGCTGGGCTGGCACCCCACTGAAGGCAGCCTGGCTGAGGGACCCCTGCAAGGGGCAGCTGGGGCAGTGGGTGACAAGGCCCTCAGGGGCCGGGGGCGGGAGCTAAAACTGGCCGGCACCACCAGCTGGCCTGACTCCCTCCCGCCGGCTGGTGCCCCAACACCGGGTCTGTTGCTAGGGAACCTCCAGAGAGGCTGGGTGGTGGGGGGCCTGGAACTTGGGGTCGGGGAGCATGACCCCACATGGCTGTCATCATGGTAACCAAGTGGCAGAGGAGGGGGCTATGACCTCAGATTCCAGACGGAGAGAGGTGACCCTCTGCCAGGACTGACAAGCACGTCTTACAGACTGGAGCTGGGAGGAGAGGGGAGAATTAGCCATCCCCAAGTCCCCATGATGCACAAATCTGAACAATAAGAGGAGGAGGAAGTGCTCATACAAGCCCTGTTTTACGGATGAGGAAACTGAGGCTCAGAGAGGTGAGGTCACCTGCCTGAGGTCACACAGCTAGGGAGGGACAGACACTAGATTTGAACTTACGCGTCTTTGAAAAATCAAAGTCATAACAACAACAACAATAATAATAGCAGCTACAATAGGCCTGGCCCTGTGCATCTCACTCACATAATCTCTTTGGCTCCTTATAACGTCCCTAACAGGGAGGTGCTACCATCAACCCCATTTAAAGGTGAAGAAACTGAGGCTCCGAGCAGGGAGTGGGTCTGCAAGCTCAAATAACAACTAATGACAGTCCTGGGTTGAGGATCCATGGCCGTCTGACTCATATCCACAGTCACAATAGCAGCGAACACGTGTGGAGTGCATCCTATGTGTCAGGCTTTGCCCCTATCATCTCAACTAACCCTCTGAGGGACTCAAGCCATCACCCCATTTTGCAGGGCAGGAAACAGGCTCAGAAGGCGAGAGCCAGTTGCCTGAGGTCACAGTGCAAAGTGGCTGGCAGAAGCAGCACTTGAACCCAGGCCTGTGGGCTCCTTGTCACTTTCTGGAGTGACTGGGGTGGGGTTGGGGAGAGGTGGGTTTCTCATCGAAGACTCCAAATCAGAGTCTGGCCTACAGCATGATGGGTCGTGATGGCAGTGGTGGTGGTGATGGGGGATCTCTATGAGGCAGGGTCCTACAAAGTGAAGGGACAGAGACAAATCTCTCTGGTGGGGATCTGGGGTGAGGGTGGCTGAGGATTGGCAGGGACCTGGCAGAAGGCCTGGGGGAAAGGGACGAAGACCCCAGTTGGGGAGGAGTCTGGCAATGGTTGGTGGGAGGGTCTTTTGAAGCAGTGAGAGTAACCAGAAATCAGGGAAATGGGGGGGGGGGTCTCTCTGGGATTGTTCCTGGCTGTGGTGTAGGGACAGGGGGGCCTGGGAATAGTGGAAGGGTCCAAGCCATGGGACAATGGAAGTCAGGAGCCAAGGATACCTGAGCCAGGGGCCTGGGTCTTGAGGAAACTCCTAGAAGTCAAAGAAAGGGGTTTCTAGGAGCACTCCTTGGAACCAGAGAAAAGTCCAGGGGCCTGAAATCCTGAGGAAGGGGCTTCCCAGGCAAGAGGCAGATCCAAGGAATAAAGGCTGAGCCTGGTGGGGGTCAAGAGGCCTAGGAACTTGGGGAGAAAGCTCCCAGCGGACAGACCCCAAGAGAAGAGGGCTTAGAGCCAGGGCAAGACCAGAGGCTTCAAATCCAGGAGTTTTCTGGGAGAAGAATCTGGGGCCAGGCCTTGTGAGCTGGGGAAGGACTCTGAAGCTGAGGAGGGGGTTTCCCTGGGAGGCCAGACCCCTGGCAAGGAAGGGGGAGGCCCTGGGGCAGCGGAAGGGATGCGGGCCTGGAGATCTAAGGGATGAGGTAGTATCCTGTGAGGAGGGGCCTGGCCTAGGAGCGGGGTCAAGGGGCTGGGGGCTTGCCTGAAGTGGAGAAGTTGATACAGGGAGGATGAGGCCTGGAGTCAGACTGGTTCAGGGCCTAGAAATCCGAGACTGAGCTGGGGGCCTGGAAGCTGGAGGCCAAGGCTTCCTGGGAGAGGAAGAGACCAGAGAGGGTCTGGGGGGATCTGGGGGGACTGGAGATGCTGGGAATCCAGGGACAGCGCTGCTTGGAAGATGGGGACCAGGCCTAGAAGTGGAGAGACCTTGAACAAGCTAGAAAGGACCCTCGGCCCAGGAAAGGTGGAACCGGCTTCCTGTGAGGGGGTGCCCACAGGAGCCGGGAGGATCCCGGAGGGCCAGAAAGCTGGGAATGAGAGGACGGGAGATCCTGGGGAGCCCGGCACCCAGATCCAGACAGGGAAGGCCAGAGGCAGGACTGGGCCAGGCCTTCCTGGGAGAGGGCCGGGGCTGGGCCTTAGGGTCAAGAGCCCGGCAAATCCGGGAGGGGGCCAGTTGTCGGATGCCGGAGGCCTGGAGGGGAAGGGGCTTAAGAACCCGCTGGAGAAGGGAGGGGCTCCTGCAAGGCAGGGGAGGGGGCTTCCTGGAGGGAAGAGACCCGAGCGGAAGCGGTCTGCAGAGGGACAAGACAGGGGTCCCGCGAGAGGGGCGCCCCCAGGGGTCGGGCTGGGCTGAGGAGTGGGGGAGGGTCGAGAGGCCTGGAAGTGCAGGCGAGGGTCGGTGGGTGGCGAGCCAGGCCGGGCCGGGGAAATGAGGGTAGGGGCTCGCGCGGCGAGGGACACAGCAGGGCGAGGGGTCCGGCGGCCGGACCCAGCCGGGGCTCCCCAAGGGGCCGGCCCCCACTCACCGTGTCCGAGTTCCGATCGTTGCCCGGGGCCAGAGCCGTCCGCGAAGACATTTTCTCCGGGTCTCGGGGGACTGGGCGGCCGGGTCGGGGGGGGGGGGGCGGGGGTCCCGGGGTCCCCTCTCTTCCCCTCCCCCCCCGCCGGCCTGGGGACGCGAGCTCAAAAGCTGGGCGCCGTGGACAGCCGGGTTCGCGCCGTGGGAGAGGGGGCAGGGCAGGGCAGGGAAGGGGATGCTGAGGGTCCTAGTGGTCCCGCACAGCGGGGGCCCGGGGCGCCATGGGGGCGGCGGGCAGGCGGGGGCCGGGGAGGGGGCGCGGAGCCGGCCCGGGCGGCGGCGGAGGGAGGCGGTGGAGGGGCCGGGGAGGAAGGGACGTCAGGGGGAGGGGCGGGCAGGGCGGGGCCGCCAAGACCCCGCCCCCTGCCGCCGGCACTTAAAGGCGCAGGCCAGGGCCGGCCGGGGGCTCTGGGGGCAGAGGCAGGTCTGGGCGCGTTGAGGGGGAGCGTGTTCTCATTGGAGAGTAGAGACTCACCGGAAGAGAAGAGAGAGAAACGCCAAGGCACAGCACCAGCGACGCAGAGAAAGATACTGAGAGACGCAGAGATAGAGAAGCTCAAAAAGAGAGAGACAAAGAGACACAGAGATAGAGAGACAGAGGTGGGGAGAAACACAGAGACACAGAGATGAAAAGACAGCCAAAGGACGGAGAGACCAAAAGACAGAGAAAGGCAGAAAGAGGGAGAAACGTAGGGAAAGAGAGACACATACAAAGAGAGTGAGAGATACAGAGACACAGAGAGCGACAGAGATTGACAGACCCACGCACGGAGACAGAGGGAGAGACAGAGATGCAGAGACCCGTGAAGAGAATGGAGACAGGACTGACAGAGAAGCCCTCAGAGGCAAGAACCACGCAGGCAGCGCTGTCCACATTCTCTCTCCCAGCCCCCCTCTCCCCAGTCCAGGAAGCTCTGGGGACCGAGGGCTAAGGATGCTGGGGGGATGGTGTATGGGCGGAGCCACTGAGGAAGGGTGACCTACCTCTCTAGCAATGCTGGCTCCCACCTCCCAGAAAACTCCAGACCCCAAGGTTGTAGGTTGCAGTCTCCTCTCTTCTGCACCCCAGCTGGGGTCCCAGGACTCACTCTGTCCAGCTCTGTGACTCAGGGCAGGCACTTGCTCTTTCTGGGCCTCAGTTTCACAGTCTATAAAGTGAGGGGGAGGATCTGCATGTTGCTTTTGTAGCGGGGCTGAAGTAGGTCCAAAGGAACTCGGTGCAGGTATTCTCCTGATGGGCAAACTGAGACCAGAGAGGTCAAGGGCGTTGCTGAGATCACACAGTGCCCTGGGAACCACGCATTCCCTCTAGATCAGGGTGGGATGAAAGAAAGAGGGGCATTGTCCTGGCCTTGGAGTCACACAGCCCTTGCATGGGACCTATGCCCTGCCCCTGTCTGTTTGAACATCTTCCTGAGCCTCAGTTTCCCTTTCTAAAAAATGGGTGTGAAAATAACAGCAGTGTGCTGGAGCCAGCTCAAGAAAGCTGACTTTTGAAGTCTCAGAGATTTTGGAACTGGTTTTTAAACAGCCATTATTAAAAATTAAATTATGCAAACATACAATTAAATTATATTTAAAACAAAGATAATAAATACTCATCACGTCCTCATTATTTTACATTTTACTCCTATGTGTGATCCTGTGGCTATTTACATCTATTGTATTCACATAGTGAAACTGCTATGTAAGGGGTGACTGCACATCTCTTCCTCCCAAAACGCTTTCAGTGATGTCACCCTGGTAGCTTGAAATTAGCCATGGTGGAATATTTACACCATGGAAATTGGCAAGTGCTACAAAGCAAGACTTTCCACCCTCATTCCCCAGAAAGCTGGTTGTTACACATTTACCAGTATATCACTGGTTGATACTATCAACTACATCGACTCACAGAGGCTTCCTCTGTGCCAGGCTCTGAGCACTTTATCCTTTCTGCCACACCATGAGATTGGACCATCATTTTCACCCCCACTTACAGAGGAAAAACAGCATGCTGAAGGTCACACAGCTGGTGAGCAGCAGGGCTGAGATTTGAACAAAAGTGTCGCCAAACTCCAGAACTTGGGCTCTTAACCACTACGGTGCCCTATCCCTGGATGGTAATAGCAGCAAAGTCTGTCTGCAACAAATTAATGAGACTATGTAAGTAAAGTGCTTCACGTGGGAACAGATTAGAATTTCTTAAATGGGTGATATTATTATTCAGCAAATGGAGCCTGAGGAGTCTCAGGGAGGGTGGGAGGCAGAGAGGGAGGAGTTCAGGATGTTCTAGAAGCTCTGGGATCTCAAGGGTTCTGCGGGATGAGGGGTGGGGTCTTGGGGTTAGGGGGCTGAATCAGCCCAATCCCATCCCAGCTCTAGCGCTGAGAGCTGCAGTTCTCCGACACACCACACGGGGGCAGAAGATCACCTCCTTATACACGTTTGCCCACCACACTGCGGGGTGCACACTGGCTCTCCAGTTCCCAGTACCATCCCCACCCTATTTCCCAGATAGGGAGACTGAGGCTTAAAGAGGGGAGGCTATGACACGGATGAGCCTTAAAAAATTATGCTTAGGAAAAGAAGCATACAAAAGACCACTTATTGTATGATTCCGTTTATATGAAATACCCAGAATACGTAAATCCTTAGTGACAGAAAGTAGATTCAGGGTTGCCAAGGGCTGCGGGAGAGAGAGGAGTGGGGAACGACTGCTAACGGGTTACACGGATTTCGTTTTGGTGACACTGTTCTGGAATTAGATACTGGTGATGGTTGTCACAACCTTGTGAATGTACTAAAAACCACTGACGGGCTTCCCTGGTAGTGCAGTGGTTGAGAATCTGCCTGCCAATGCAGGGGACACGGGTTCGAGCCCTGGTCTGGGAAGATCCCACATGCCGCGGAGCGACTAGGCCCGTGAGCCACAATTACTGAGCCTGCGCGTCTGGAGCCTGTGCTCCGCAACAAGAGAGGCCGCGATAGTGAGAGGCCCGCGCACGCGATGAAGAGTGGCCCCCGCTTGCCACAACTGGAGAAAGCCCTCGCACAGAAACGAAGACCCAACACAGCCATAAATAAATAAATTAAAAAACAAAACAAAACAAACAAACCATCACTGCCAAAAAAAAAAAAAAAAACACTGACTTACACACTTACACAGGGTGAATTCTATGGCATGTGAATTCTATCTCAATTAAAAAATTAAGTTTAAAAAAAGAGGGAGAGATCCAATAGTGGCCACGGCCCATAACAGGCCACTTTGGTTCCAGCTCGGGCTGCCTTCCGATTACCACAGGTCCACACTGATTCGGGGAGGACATAACCTGTTTCTCCCCGTCCCCCAGGCCAGCAAACCAGCCCCTTCCCCAGGGCCCATTGTCCGGCAAATCCAATCCTTGAACTGAAGCCTTCAGACCTTGGAATCTTAACCCTTGATCCACTTATCCCAACCTAATGTCTACAGAGCCCTCGCTGGGGCTGGGGGATAGCAGTGATCCCTGAGCCCAGCCCCTGACCCCGATGTCAACCCTACCTCATCCCAACCCCAGTTTTGCTGAGGCAAGTGATCATTCTCTCAGGCCAAACAACTGGGATGCTACGCCTGAGCCCCCAAAGGGCCACCTGCACCTAAAACCCAGCTTTCAAAGTCACCCTAATCCTGCATCTCACCCCATCCAACCCCCAACCCATTCCCAGTCCCAACAGACCTGCCATCTCTATCCCCAACTTCCAATCCTTAGCTCTGATCTATCCCCATTGGTGCAATCAGTTCCCAGATCTTTACTGAGCACCTACTATGTGCCCGGCACGCATCTAGGGATAGCAGATGAACATGGTAAGCAAAATCTGCTTTGAATTTATATTCAATTGGGACAGTCAGAAAATCTACCAGGGAGACAGAGGAATTTGATCATTTCAGATTGTAGAAGGTGCTATAAAGGAACTGGCAAATCAGAGCAATGTCCCCTGGGGAGAGAGAGTACAGGGCTGGCAGAAGTACTTTTGCTGGTCAGGGAATGTCTCCTTTGAGGAAAGGACTCTGGAGCTGAGACCTGGATGATAACGAGGAGGGGTGGGGCGTATGGAGACCTGGGGACGGGGGCTTTTAGGCAGAGAGAACCACTGTTCCAAAGTCATGCCCAGGGTCACCCCCTTAGGGCTCCAGTCCCAGCCCCTGGGCCCAGCAGAACCTCCCTTCATGTCTTTACCCCAGAGCAGGGAACGCAAGATAGAGCTTCGGGCTCACATCCAGCATGGGGTGTCTCCGGCGGTACCCAGGATGGTGTTGTCACCTTGGGAGGTGTGAAGAGCAGGCAGGGGGGGCGGTGCCAATTCCGGCCTGGGGTTGGGGGCTGAGGGTGGGGACCTGACTGCGGCCTTGTCCTTCTTCCCAGCCCAACCACAGCCTGGCCTAAAAGGGCAGACAGATAACAAGTCCTTCCCGCCCCTGGCCCCAGAGAGGGAGGGGTTTCCTGACAGGAAATTGACCTCCTCTAACCCCCCCTCCTCAGATCCAAGCTCTCAGCAGTCCTGGCTGAAGTAGCCTCAGGACAGGACAGCAGCACGGACAGAGGGGCACTGACAAGGAGGTGAGTCTGTGGGAGGAGGGGGAAGGATTCACACGCCCCTGGGGCCCTCTGAATTGGGGGCTGGACCAGAATTTGGGAGAACGTGTGCCCTGAAGCCAGGAGAGGCTGGGGGCAAAGAGAAACTCTAGAGCCTGACCTCGGGAGGGTGCCAACCAGCAAGAGGGTGGCGGGAGGAGAGGGGGGAGCAGGAGGAGGGTGCAGGGAAGACTTTGGGGACTCGGACGATCTAGGTTGCCAGGGAGCCATGGAGAGCTTGGAACCACCAAGGGAGAAGAGAGACAAGATGTCATTGGGTCGGAAGCTCTCTGAGTTCAGGTGGGAAGGCTGAGGCCAGAGAGGGATGGGCATTTTGCTCCATCCCCAGGAGATGGGGTCTTGCAGATGCAGCCGGAACAAGGCTTGGGATGCAGATGGAGCAGGAGATGGGATGAGGTTGGGAATGAAGATGTGGATGAGCCTGAAACAGGCTGGGCTGGTGACAGAATTGTTTGGGGGCAAGGTCTGGACTGCGGTTGTACTGGACACAATTTGTAAGGGCAGTTCCCTGATGCAGACACAGGACTGGAGGTGATGACTTCTGCAAACAGGTCGGCTGGCCGGCAGAGGGTTTGGGACTTTGGGGAAAGGCTGGCAGTGAGGAAGAGGAGGAGGAGCCCAAAGAGGGAAGCTCTGGTGGCCAAGACATCCTGCAGGAGCTGGGAGGCTGGGGGCTTGAGGGATGCCTCGGAAGTGAGTCAGGGGCCGGGCACTGGGAGGCAGACGAGGGGGCTGGAGGGGGCAGGATGTCAGTTTGCAGAGGTGGGTATTGGAGCCAGGAAGGGGAAAGACGTCGGGGCCAGTTTTGGGAAAATGTTGCAGCCAGGTCTGAGGATGTTGGAAATGGTTTGAGGGGGGATCCAGTTTAGGGGTGGATATGGGAGCCAGCGTGGGAATGTCAAATCTAGCGTGGGTGAAAAAAAATCCAGTTTGGGTGATGTTGACTTCAATTGGAGGGAAATTGGAGGCCCCTGTTTTGAGGGGGAGGTGGACTTTTTTGGGGGGGGGATGATGGAGCCATTCTGGGGATTAGGCATGTGGAGGCCAGTTTGGAAGATGAAAGACAGATAAATCAGTGTGTGAATAGTGTGTGTATGGGGAGGGGGGCTGGTATCGATTGCCCACAGCCAGGGGGGTTCCAGGCAAGGGTTGCCATGGTGACTGCCTCCTTGGGGGATCGGGGACCATGGAGACTGGAGAGAGGCTGGGACAGTGTTTCTAGAAAAGGAGGCTTGAGAAACAATGGCTAAGGTGTAGAGGGTGAAGTCAGGGAGGAAAGAAGGGGCGTCCCCACCAGGAAAGGAGATGCTCTTGCCCATGGCTCAGCCAACTCAGGGCCCCTGCGGCATCAGCCTTCCTCCCAGGCCCCCCGTGCACTCCCACACCCACTGCCCCATCTTGACCCTGTCCCTAACCTGCTCAGAACCTGTCCCAGTTCAAAACAACCTATGTGTCCAGCCATAGGAAGATGTGTGAACATCTGATACTTAACATAGATTGGTTAATCTATTTTACCACACACATCCCCGTACACACATCCCCATGCAGCACTTGATTAGTACCACAGAGACAGGCATGGGAAATCTCACATGTAAAATGTGAGGGAAAAAAAGCAAGATACAGGGGATACATGTAGTATGACAGTATTTATGGAGAGTTCAAAACCACGTAAAACAATACATTATTTCTGGATACCAGTCTGGGTAGGCAGGCACGGGGTCAAAGTCCGCTTGGACGGCTCTCCTTGGGAGAGGGCTAGAGTGGGCGGGATCAGGGATGGGCTTGGGGGGGCTTCAGTGCATTTGCAATGCTTGATTCTTAGTTCCCAGACCAGGGATTGAACCCGCACCCTTGGCAGTGAAAGCGCAGAGTCCTAACTACTGGACCGCCAGGGAATTCCTGCAATGCTTGATTCATAAAAGAAAAAAAAAAAAAAAAGAACCCAAAAGAGCAAACGCTTGCATTAGATGCAGCTAGGATCGTAAGCACAGGGGTGTTTATTAAATTTATTTTCTATACTTTTCTGAACATTTGGAATATTTCATCATTTTCAAAAGCGCCCTTCTATGGCTCCCAGTGCCCTCAGGAGAAAGCCCAAGCCCTTCCTTACGGTTTTCAAGGCCCTGCGTGGCCTGCTCCTTGTTTTGACTTATCATTCCTCCTCTCCCACGAGGAATGAAGTCCTTGTCTCCTTCGTTTCCTGTTTAGCACCCACTCATTCCCAGAGTGCCTGCCCTGGGAGCTGGGGACACAGCGGTGGACACGGTGGACACAGGGGCAGCCCCACCCCTGCCCTCTTGGGGCTCACAGCCCAGTGGGGGACACAGACCCATTCCCAGACAGTGATGACCCAGAGTGGGAGTTTCAAGGGGGGGTGCACCTGACTCAGCCTGGGCATCTGGGAAGAGGCAACATTGGGGCTGGGTCCTGAAGCCTGAATGGAACATGGAGAACAGGCCTCCATGTATAAACAGATGCTGAAACCCAGAGGAGCCCGAGGTGAGGAGGAGGAGAAGGTGGGATAGTGCTGAAGAGGTGTACAGCTGGCAAGCAGGGGGGCCTGAATTTTATCTCTAGGGCACTGGGGAGCCATGGAGGGTTAAGAGCAGGAGGAGGGGCAGGTCTAGGCCTTAACAAGGTCCTCCAAGGTAGACAGGAGAACTAGAGGCTGGAGATCAGGGAGAAGGCTGCAGCAGGGAAGCAGGAGGGGGCTTGGACTGGGGCAGGGGCCATGAAGAGGTAGGAGACAGGGATTTAGGAGAAGGAATGGGCAGGACTCGGGAAGCTTCGAGCTCCATGAGGGCAGGGACTGGGTCTGCCTTGGCCACGGCTGTGTCCTCAGTGCCTGCTCAGGGCTGGGCCCATGCAAATACCTAATCAGTTTGTGTGTGTGTGTGTGTGTGTGTGTGTGTGTGTGTGTGCACGAGTGTGTGTGTGTGTGTGTGTGCATGGGGATGTGTGTAAGGGGATGTGTGTGGTAAAATCTACATAACATAACATTTACCATACTAACCATTTTAAGGTGTACAATTCAGTGGCATCTAGTACATTCACAATGTTGTCAACCACTGCCACTAATTCCAGAACATCTTCATCCCTCTAAAAGGAAACCCCGTACCAGTTAAGTGGTCACAGCCCAGTCCCCCTCTCCCAGTCACTGGAAACAACTAATCTTTCTGTCTCTATGGATTTGTCTGTTCTGGATATTTCCCAGTAAAATGTTTGCTGGAGGAATGAATGCGGTAGGGTAGAGGAGACAGGGGTACTGACTGGACAGGGGAGACGAAGCAGGTGCCCAACTGTGTGAGCAGGACACATGGGTAGACGGTGGGGTGGGGCCTGGGTCCCCATGCAGTCTCTGCCCTTCGCTGGCTGTGCCACCGTGGGAAAGACCCTTCCCCTCTCTGAGCCTGTTTCCTCATGGAGTAGGAGGGTGCACTAAGATGATGAACACCCCTGGGCAGGACTAAGGTAGGGGAAGGGTCTGGACGCCGATGCTCAGGGGAGAGAACCCGGGGTCTGGAATCTGACAGGCCTGGGTTTGAAACCCGACTTTGTCCCGGAATCACTGTGGGACTTTAGGCAAACACTTGTGCTCTTCTGAGCCTCAGTTTCCTCATCTGCAAAATGGGCATAGTGACATTACTCTCTTCATGAGATTGTGCAGACTCAAGGGGTAAGTAAGTGCTCAGACCAGTGCTCGGCACACATGCCCCAAAGTGCTGGGTACACAAAGGCACTGTCATCAATGCCACCCGTCATCAACACCACCGATGGTCCATTATTTTTTCCCCAGGTCCCCGCCTGTCAAAATGCCCATCCTGAAGGGTCTAGGGGTGGCAGACTCTAAGATGTCCCGGGCGGGGACACTGCCCCTGAGGTCCTCTCGGAACCCCTTTGAGGAAGCTTCAGGGCTGGAAGAAGAGGAGGCTGGGGAACGGGAGACCCTGCCCAACGGAACATCATGTCGCCGCCGTGCCACCCTGGAGAAGCTGGCAGGCCTGGCCCCCTTCCGGCTGGGCAGAACCCCTGGCCGGCGGGCGGGCAGCCCTGGGGACGGGCAGCCTCGCTCTTTCCTGGGCCGTGTGCTGACACCGGGGATCCGCAGGAGTTCAGCAGATTTTGGCCTCCTGGCCAGGCTCCAGGGGGCCCGAGCCCACGGCGACGAGGAGGCGGCTGGGGAGGCTGCGCGGAGACTGGCCTTCCTGAGACTGGGGCGCGGGCCCAAGCCCCGGCGCGCGTCACTGGCTGAGAGGGTGGTGCCCGCAGGCGAGGCGGCTCCCGAGCCCCCGCCCAAGGTCCCGGAGCCCCCAAAGATGAAGGAGCCGTTGTCAGGTGAGTCGCGAGCCCTGGCCCAGACCCGGGAGAATCACAGTGTCTCCACCCGTGACCCCATCGCCATTCGCATCTCCAGCTTCCATCTGCCCACCTCCATGGACACGGCCAGCCCGTCCCCGCTGCGGTCCTAATCTCCATCACCAAGCTCCAGCCTCAGCCCCGTGTCCACCCCCAGCCCAATCTGTCCCTCTCTCCATCTGCCTTCAACCTCGTCCCCTTGTCCAACGACAACCAAATGACCAACTTTGGTCTCATCTCCTCCAATCCCCTCCCTGTCCCCAGTTTCAACCCTCTTTCCGTTACTATCCTCAAATTCAACCTCAATCCCATCTCCTTTCAAAGCTGCCTCTTCCAGCTTCTGGTGCTTTGCTGGCAATCTTTGGCGCTCCTTGCCTTGTAACTGCATCCCTCCCACCTTCCATCCACACATGGCCTTCTCTCTGTCTTCACATCATCTTCTCCTCTGTGCATGTCTATCTTGGTGTCCAAGTTTCCCTTCTTAGAAGGACACCAGTCATAATGGATCAGGGCCCACCCTATGACCTCATTTTAACTTGCTTACCTCTGTAAATTACCTATTTCCAAATAAGATCCCATTCTGAGGTACTGGGGGTTAGGACTTCACATATCTCTTCTTCTTGGGGTGGGGGACAAACACAGTTCGACTCATAACACCACCCCTGTTGCATCCTCAACCCCAATACTACCCCAAACCCCAGTGTCTTCCTTAATGCCTTTTTGGTTTCCAGCCATACTTATTCCAACCCCATCAGCCACCGCCACCTGAGGCACATCCGCATGCTTATTCCCAATCCATCCCTTTCGCCAAATGCCATCTTTAACCTCATTGCTATGCCCAAAACCATGACAACCGCCAACTGGTCCAGTCCCATGCCATAGCTCGTTCCTCTACTCCCATCCCATCCTCAATCCCATCCCTGTGTGCAGCTTCAACCCTTTCCCCTCTTCAGTCTCACTCCCGACCCCCAACCCCAGGTCCATCTCAGCGTCCCCCTGCAACCCCATGCACCTCCCCAACTTCCTCATTCAGTCCCAGTCGCACTCCCAGCCCCCACTTTCAACCTTAACCCCAAACTCAACCTCTTAACCCTATCTCCACACCCATCCCGAGTCTCAATCCTAACCCCCCCATTTCCAACCTCCAACTTCAACTGTCCACACTCCTAACCCCAACTCACGTCCAGACTTCTTCAAACTCACCTCCATCTCTACCTTCTTTCTATCCTCAGCTTTCACCTAAACTCATCTCCAAGCCCATCCCTACCCCAAACTCCAGATGACCTTCTCAATTCCTTTCCCATCTCCCTCTTCAGATTTCAGCCCCAACCTCACCCTAATCCTAAACTCCCTCATCCCAGCCTCCACCTTCATCCCCATCCTCTTCTCCAGCCCCAGCCCTGCCCAATCCCCGCCTTCCTTCAACCCTATCCCCTACCCTGTCTCTATCCCCCCACCCCCATCCCCACTCCTACCCTCCCCCCACGGACAGCCCTTGCTGCCCCATCATTGGAGAGCCCTTCCTTCAACCTGATGCCCTCCACATCCTGCGCCAGAAGCTATTTCAGCCCCTGCTCCCTAGGGACTGGGAGGGCACCACAGAGAGGTGAGAAGGGAGTGATTCAAGCCCCCGCCTTCTGGAAACGGATGGGCAGAAATAGCACTGGCCAGGAAATAGTTTCTCTGCCAGGGAGGAAGTGGAGGGGGCTGGAGGTGTTGGGGGTAACCCTGGGCCACTGGGACCCTCTGCCTTCACTCAGAGGCCTCCCGAGCCCATGACTCCCCTCTCCTGGGGGAGGGTGAAACCATCAGAGAGCCAGGTTACCCCTATAGTTGTCCCCACCCCCGAAAGACCCATCTCTGGTCTTCATACCCTCTTCCCACCTCCATGCCCCCACCTTGCCCCCCAGTCCACTGGCTCTCTTCATCCCTCTCCCCCTTACCTGGCTCCCACTGTCCTCCCTTGGCCGCCCCACTTCCTCTGATGCCTTTTTTTGACCCTGATGCCCTTTTTCTATCCTATCCGCCCTCAACTCCCCTAACTCCTCCCCACATCCTCACCTACGCCCTGATACTCTCTTCCTAGCCCTGAGCCCTTACCCCAAGCCCTAACCCTTTCCTTCTTCCTCATTCCCTTAACCCCACTTCCTCTGACTCCTCCTCTCATCTTATCCTCTTCCTAATCGGACACCCTTTAATCTTTTGACCTCCTTCTTATATCCAGACTCCTTCTCCCATCGCCAAACCCCCTCTTCCCTTCCCTAACCCCCTCCTGTCCCCTCCCCCTTGTCCTGGCTCTCCCCCTTGCTCCCTCCTCCATCTCCTCCCCCTCCCTTCTCCTAGGCCCCTCACCTGACACCCCTCTCTTCCCCTTCTCCTGAAATGCCCCCACATCCCTCTCTGCCCCCCACCTCTCCCCCTTCCCGACCCTCTTCCCCTCGCCTCCTACCCGTTTCCTTTCTTCGCCCCCTCCGCCCGGTTTTCCAGCCCCTGATCTCCCGCTTTGCGCCCACAGTGCTGGAGATCCTGAGCTTGATCCAGCAGCGCGAGCTCGCGCGGGCCGACGAGCACATCTTGGAGCTGGAGGCCGAAGAGCTGGCGTCGTCGGGGGGCGGCGCGCCCGGCCCGCCCAAGGCCGAGGGCGCGGGCGGGGGCCGCCGGGCCCGGGACGTGGCTCTGCTGTACGAGGCCCTGCAGCGCGAGATGTGGGCGCTGGTGCGCGAGACGCTGGCGGGCCCCGGGCCGGGCGCAGGCGCCGGGCCGGGCGCCGTGGCGCAGCTGGGCCAGGTGCTGGTGCAGGAGGAGGCGGCCGACGGGCGCCGGGGACCCGAGGCGGCCCGCAAGCTGCGCGCCCGCTGGGCGGAGGCGGTGGCGCGTGCGGCCCGGGAGCGCCTGGAGGCGGCGGCGCCAGGGGCGCCCGGGGGCCTGGCCGGGCAGCTGGAGGCGCTGCGGGGGCGACTGCTGGAGGACATGGGCGTGGTGCGGGGTCGCCTGGCGCCCTCCTACCCCGCCGGCCTGGGTACCTTCGGCGTCTACCTGCGCGGCTACCACGGCGCGCTGGCCGAGTGGATCGGGGCCGCCTCCCGCCGGAGGCTGCAGCTGGCCGACCGTTACGCGCTGCTGCACTGGCACAACCAGGTGTACCCCAGGTGAGTGAGGGCCTAGGGATCGGCTGCCCCAAGGTCGCGTAGAACCCTCGCTCCCCCCTACTCCCTCCAGCCCCGGCCCCTTCAGAACCTAAGGACACTCGCTCCTGGACTTTCATTCCTAGAACCTTAATATCGTTGACCCTTCCAGCTCAGCACTGGTGACATTTACAACCCGAGAATCGTAGCGCTCTCCACGCTTCCCGCGCTAGAACCTCAGCAACAGGGATACTTCTGATCCTAGAACCTTACCACCCGCCATCCTTCCGGTCCTAGAATCTTAGCATTGTTGACCCTTCCGGTCCAAGAATCTTTAGAATCATCAACACTCTCAGAATCTTAGCACTGCCCACCCTTCCAGTCCTAGAAACTTAACACCAATGACCCTTCTCATCCTAAAATCTTGGCACTGTTGACCCTTGGAATTCTAGAACCCTTAACACTGCTTTCCCCTTAGACCCTAGGGCACAAGCGCCGATGACTCTTCCAATCTTAGAACTTTAGAACTGATGACAATTTCAATCCTAGAACGTTAGCGCCAATGAGCCTTCGAATCCTAAATCTTAGCTTCTTCCCCCCTTTGGATCCTAGAACTCTGCCACAGTCGGTCCTTCCAGTTTTAGGATGGTAGCACTTTTGGTCCCTTGAACTCTATAATCTTAGCATCTAGAACCTGAGTACCATTGACCCTCCCAGTCCTAGAATCCGATAACCATCGAGCCTTTGGATCTTAAAACATTTCCATTCTTGGGGCTGGGGGATGGAGTACGGTGATCAGCTATGACTGGGTCCCTACAGGCTCCAGGGAAAAGGGAGTTAGCCACCCAAGCCACACGTTGGAGGGTGAGGGAGTGGGTGACTCCTCATCGAAATCAGGATGCTGTCACCAGAAGAATGGGAGGGCAACAGCTACCAACACTGACCTGTCCAGATCCCATTTGGGAGTATATGTTCATGACACTCACATGCCATCCATGAGAGGTGGAGGCGGAATAGAGAGCCTGGAATGGTGAGACATGAGTTAAGTCTGATTTGCAGGGAGATGGGGCTTCTGGCTGAGAGGATGCCATGAGCAAAGGCCTGGGGTGTGCAGGGGTGGTGGGGAGGCGTGGGGAGAGTGATGGCACAGGCGCAGGCCGGGGCATGCAAGAGGGTAGAGGCAGGGAGTGAGGGCTGGAGTGGCGAGGCTTCCAAGGCTAGGTGAGGACGTAGGGACTAGGGGCGGAGGTGGAAGGGAGCTTCTGTCTGGTGAAGCTCTTGCGTGCCAGGTCATAGAGCCTGGACTTGACCCCTACGAGTCTTGCCCGGACACCATCCATCAGGGAGCTGACTCAGGGAACTGGAGCCAGGGGAGCAACAATTCCAGAGACTTCCTTTGAGGGATGAGCAAAGCTGGCCCCGAGAGAGGAAGGGAGAGGCCCAGGTCATAAACACACAGGCTGTGAAGGGATGGGGATGGGGAGGGGTTCAGCTGCCCAGCCCCACCTCTCACAGACCCCCCCCCCTGTTTCTTACCCCCACCCCCAGAGAGGTCCTAGGTCTGGTGGACATGGTCGCCCTGGAAAATGGGGAGCTGGGGCCCCTTCTGTCCCCTGGCACCCTTCGTGGCTTGGAGGATGAATGTGTCACAGACGTTAAGGTACCTGGAACTTGGCTTTGCTGATTAGGGAGCGGGAGGCACTCTGCAGAGAGGGAGGGGTCACACTGAGCTTGGGGGCCTCTCCCCGCCCCCTTTCCCTATTTCCATCTCCCCTTGCCCTTTGTGGACTTCCGAGTTCCGTCCAAAAGACATAGAAATGTAAGCCCATACTGATCACTTCTGTCTTATGTTCAGCGTACCCAAAGCACCCAGCCGGGCGTGGAGACACTCAGTAAAGGTTCAATACATTCAGACACTTCAAATCTTACAGCAAGAGAGAGTCAGTCACAGAACCTCAGCTCGCAGACTCAAAGACTCACAGAAGGAGGGCATCAAAGCATCTCTGCATATAAGCAGGGCTGATAGTAAACACGGTTAATAACTGGCCGGGCACAGGCACCGCTGAGCAGAATGGCCCAAGCTGTAAACAGCCATCCCAGCCACAGGAGTGTTTCTGGTCTAAAAGCCAGTCCTGCCCCAGCCACAGAAATTAGTATCTTTGCAACTTGAGAGCTTTGAATCTCAGGACCGAACAAGTCTACATTCTCAGACTCACTGAATTGAAGACAATATAGGACCAGAGAATCAAGAGATGTGTAAACCTTAGAATCCTAGACACTTGGAATTCTTGAATCACAGAATTTGGAAATCATGAAAGAACTGTCTTGCAGACGTGAGAGCAGAGTCTTAGAATCATCAGATAATGAGAGAATAAGCCCTTAAACCCTCTGGCTATTAGATGGAGGAGGCTTAAAACCACAGACTCAATATCAACTGCCAAATTGTAGACTTAAGAATGGAAGGGGCTGGGGAAGTTTTCTGGTCCAGGCTCTCTCCCCAGCGTTACCTTGATGAGCTCACAGGCAGAATCCAGACCTGCTGGGGGCTAAGGGGCGGGATGGGGGTGGGGTGGGGGGGCAGGGAAGAGGGGGGAATCGTGGTGTGAGAAAGGGAGGGAGAGGCTCCCAGGGACTCTGACTCCTGCTTCTCCCCCCACTTCCCCACTCCAGGCTCAGACACGGGCAGCCCTGCTTCGAGTGCTGCAGGAGGACGAGGAGCACTGGGGAAGTGCAGAGGACTGGTCCAGCAGCCTGGCACAGGATGTGTGTGAGGTAGGGGGCGGGGAAGAGGACGGAGAATCCGCTGGATGGCGACCAGTGGGAAGGTGGGACCTCACCTCCTCATCACTTCTCATCCCCCCGGACCACGCAGCTGCTGGAAGAGCACACAGAGCGAGCGCCCCGCATCAGCCAGGAGTTTGGGGAGCGGATGGCCCACTGCTGCTTGGGGGGGCTGGCAGAATTCCTGCAGAGGTATGGAGGGCTGGGGGGGAAGGGCGCAGGGCTGGTGTGGCGGTGGGGCATCTGGACCCGGGAGCCAGCAGAGAGAGGAGAGATGAAAGTGAATCAAGTCAGAGTGGGCAGGGGCGCCTCTGTGGGGATCACAGGCTTTGCTGGGCTGAGTGCCCAGCCAGGGACCCTTATCCAGCGGCGCTCCATCTGTCTACCATCCTCCCTTTCTCCTCCCACCAGCTTCCAGCAGCGCGTAGAACGATTCCATGAGAACCCAGGAGTCCGGGAGCTGCTACCCGACACCTATATCAGCAGGACCATCTCCCTGGTCAACTGTGGGCCCCCCCTGAGGTGAGAGCACCCCCAGTGTGTGGGCGAGAAGGCCAGTCCTGGGTGACAAGCTGAACTGGGGTGCCTGGATCCTGGGTGGGGATCGCAGAGCTAGCCCCGAGCGGCATATACAGGGGACCTTAGAAGCATAAAACCTGGGACTCCTAGAAAGAACCGTAGCATCACAGAGCACTAGAATTATAGAGTAATCAGAACCTGGGAGTGTTACAATTACAGGAACCTAGAAGCCAGACTCTAGGGATTACATATTTTTAAACATTTTTATCTTATAATACTTTCCTTGTATAGTTGATTTAGCATGCTGTGTTGATTTCTGCTGTACAGCAAAGTGATTCAAGTTATATTACTTTACCTTTTTATTAACTTATTTGTAATTGAATTTTTAAAATTGGGAATGCATTCAAGATACAATAAGGCACACAGTGAAAAGCCTCCCTCCCCCACTCCTTCCCTCCGGTTATTGCTAATGTCTCACATATCTTTCCAGGGGTATTTGATACATTTACCAGTAAATATGTGTAAATAAGTATATATATATATGCATAGACACACCTCATGCATATGCATAGATACCATGCATATGCATATTTCATAATATACAAGTAAATCAATTACTATGTGCATACATATTATTCCTTTTCCTTTTAAAAAAAAAATACAAATGGTAGAATATTGAACACACTCTGTCCTTTTCCACTTAACACCTTGGAGATCTTTCTGTTAGCGCCTGAAGAGTTCCCACCAGCTTCTTTTTTATCTTTTATAGCTGAACTGTCTTCCACTGTTTGGATGTGCTATCGTTCATTTAATCTGTCCCCAGTGGATGGACAGTCGCCTCCACTCTTTTGTAGAGAAAAACCTGGCACATCTGTCAACTCCCACAAGTGTGGGGACCAGGGGTACATTCTCAGAAGGGGATCTGCTGGGATTTGGGCAGGAAGCGCCCAGTTGCCCTCCAAACCAAGTTATTCTCCTTTCAGTGATGGAGAGGGTCATCAACTGTCACAATGACAGAAAATGAGAAGGGTCGAATTTTAGAATTACAGTCCTTTAGAAGCACAAACTTTTAGGATGGAAGCATCCCCACTCTCACCCAGAGAGCAGCAAAACAGACCCCTTCCTCCCCACTCCATCCCCCAGACTCCCAGCCATTCCACAGAGCCCCCCAACCCCCAACCCTCCAGACATCCCCTGATATTTCCCAGCCCCCAAGCCCCCCCACCCAGAGCCCCTGACTTCCCCCAGCTCCCCATCTGACCTGTCGCCCCTGTGCCCCACAAAATAGGGTCCGTCTAATGGGAGACAGGTCCAGGCAGTTGGGCTGAGATGTTGAGGCTCCTTGACTTTCAGCTCCACTGATCCCCACAGGGCTCTGGCGGAGCGCCTGGCCCGGGTGGGACCCCCTGAGAGTGAGCCGGCCCGGGAAGCAGCAGCCAGCGCTCTGGACCGAGTGACCCGACTCTGCCACCGCATCCTGACCGACCTGCTGTTCCAGGAGCTGCAGGTGAGAGAGGCAGTGGGCTGGGTGGGGCCGGGGCCAGGACAGGGGAGTGCCCCCGCCCCATCCTGCAGTTCCTTTCAGCCCATGACTCAGTGTTCGGGAAGCAGAGGGGGTGTGGGGGGGTGATGGCCATGTCTGGGCCGTTTAGGGGGACGGGGGGGCACAGGAAGGAAGAGGTGGGAGGATATGGTCAGGGGGAGGACAGAGAGCCATCAGCACGAAGGGGCCTAGGGGACTGGGTGTAGCCCCTCCTCACTGAGGTCCTCCAAATCCCTGCCCAGCCTCTCCTAGACCCTAGGGCCTCATTCACTCATCCCCGGGGTCCTGCACATGCCCAGAGGGGACTAGGTTCAGAGGTGGGTGAGAGCGGGGTGAGGATCTGGTGGGAGTACCCGGGAATGGAATTGAGAGGTGTGCATGTCCCTGGCTGTAATTCGTGCTCAATCCACATTGTTCGTCGGGTTGTGTCCCACCTCTGCTTAGAACCGTCCATGGCTCCCAGCTCACTTAGGGCAAAAGCCAAAGTCCTCCCTGTGGCCCCCAAGGCCCACATGGTCTGCCCTTTCCCTCTCTGACCTCATCTCCTCCCACTTCCCTCCTTGCCCCTTGCTGCTCCTTAAGGTGTCAGACACATGCCAACCTCAGTACCTTTGCACCTGTTCCCTCTGCCTGGACTACTCTTCCCTCAATAGCCACAAAGCTCCCTCTCTCACTTCTTTCAAGTTTTGACTCAAATGTCACCTTCTCAGAAGGACCTCCCCTGACTGCCCTATTTAAAATAGAAGCCCCTGAGATTCCCACATGCCCACCCCCCCCCCCCCCGCCCCGCCACTCTATTTGTCTCCAAAGCACTTATCACCACCTGCCAGGCTATATCCTTTGCTTTTTTTTTTTTTTTTTTTCCAATCTGTCTCCTCCCATTGGAATGTCAGCTTCTCAAGGGCAAGGATTTGTTGGAATGTTTCTAAAATAACTTTTCTATTATGGAAAATTTCAAACATACACAAAAGTAGGCAGAATGACAGAATGACCTCTTGTGGACCGGCTCCAGCAAGTATCAACTCCACCTCTCGCCCCACCTCTCCTGCCCACTGGATTCTTTTCAAGCACATCTTTGGCATCCTATCATTATCCATCAACACTTTAGCCTGTATCTCCAAAAGATAAGGAACCCAGCCTTTTTAAACAAATGTAACCGCAATGCCATTTTCCTACCTAACAAATGGAACAATCATTCCTTAATATCATCAAATATCAGATCAGAATTCAGAGGCCCCCAAGTGCTTATAATTATCAAGCGCTTGGAGTTTTGTTTATCTCCTTTTGTGCTGTGTCCCCAGGCGTTCTCTAATGTATCCCCAGTGATCCACCCAGGGCTGGGCCACAGGAAGGGTTCAGAGAGTGTTTGTTGAATGACTAAATGGACAAGCATGGGAATGAAAGTAAGCGAGTGTTGGGGGGAAGGGGGTACAGTCTTTGTTCCAGGCCTGGCTGTACTGCTTCCAGGTAGGAGGACTTAGGCAAATGGCTTTCCTTTTGGGGGTCTATGTTTGCGCATCTGGAAAATGGGCCCAGGAATTCCAGGCTTCTCAGATGGCTGTGAGGAAGCAATGGGCTTGTGGCCATAAAGTACTTAGCTTGGGTCCTGGCCCTCGGGTATTGGCCATTAGGGAACTTCATAAATGTACAGAGTTTACAGCAACAGCAACACGTCCTGAGCTGAGTGCTGTACCAAGAGCGGCAGCTCATTTGATTCACACCTGCTTTCCAACAGAAGCCCACAGGCCTCATTTTTGGAGGTTCAGAAAATTGGGCTACTATGGGATGAGAAAGCAGGAAGGGAGTGCTGGGCTGAGTGGGATAGGAACCTGCTTCAGACCCCCATGGACACCAACCCCAGAGGTGTCCGGGCACCTCATGCTCCCAGTGTCCATCCGACGGCAGCATCTCCCCCTCGCTCCTCCCAGCCTCCATCTGAGGGACAGACCCACTGCCCATCCCACCTCCAGGATCCAGCTGCCTCCCTCCCCTCCCCCCACGGGTGGCCACTTACTACATCCTATGAATCTGCCACCTGCGTTCTCCTTTCCCCTCCTCATCCCTTCTCACCCCTTCCCCTCCTTCCAGACCCCCCATTTCTGCCTCAGTCTTGCCCCCTCCCAGCCATCTCGGTGAAGCACAAAGCTGACCCTCTCCCTCTTCTGCTTAGAACCTGCCATGGATCCCCAGTGCCCTCAAGAGAAATCTGGGGCTCCTCCCAAGCCCAGGAGGCCTGTGTGCTCTGCTCGGTTCACCTGACCAGCCCCATCTCTTCACTGGGCAGTCATACAGCCCCCCCCATCCCCCTGATTAGACGGGTCCTAGCTTGGTTTAAAGCTCTGCTCTCTCTGTCTTGAAGTTCTTAATACTTTTTGAACAAACGGTCTCCCATTTTCATTTTTGCATTGGGCCCGTGAGTTATATAGATGGTCTTGCCAGCCACACTGACCTTCTTTCTGGTCCTCTGACCCGCAAGCCCATCTGAAATCTGAACCTTCTTCACACTGGCTTTCCCCTGGGATTGAGCCACTCCCTCTCCCACCGCTCACTTGGCTAACAGTGACCATCTTCCTGGCCTCAGCTCTGGTGCCCCCTCCTCCGGGAAGCCCTCCTTGACTCTCTATGCTGACTCAGGCTGGGCTTCCTAAACCCCTGGGCTCCCTCTTTCCAGCCGTGGCCACTCTGAGTGGTCACTGTCTGGGGAACGGGTCTGTCTCCTCTTCTGGAGGAGAGCCCCAGGAGGGCAGGGCTGGACTGTCTACGCACTGCTGTGTCCCCAGCACTGCGCAGCCCTGGTTCAGCTCGGAGCAGCGTTTTGGGAACAAATGTTGAATTGATCTGTGAAGAAAGAGGGCGGAAGGGAGGCGAACTGTGACCCTCTGCCCACTCTGTCCCACCCAGCCGCACTTCAGCAAGCTGATGCGCAGGAAGTGGCTGAGCAGCTCGGAGGCCCTGGATGGCATCGTGGGCACGCTGGGCGCTAAGGCCCTGGCACTGCGCAGGATGCAAGATGAGCCTTACCAGGTGCGTCTGCTTGTGCGGGGGAGGGACGCAGGGTGGAACCCGGCGCCGGTGGGGGGAGAGTGGGAGAGCGGACGTAGAGCGCTCAGAGGGGAGAGACCCCTCCTAGGTGGGGAGAAGCTCTCTCAGGGAGAGATAGGTGGCGCTCTACCTGGGGTCTGCGCGGAGGGTGCCCGCGGATACCGGGGTGTAGCGCGGGATCCTGGCGGGATTGCGGCCTCTGGATGGTGGAGCTCCGGAGAAAGCGGAGAGGGCTGGGATGGGGCACCCTTTGGGGGCCGGTGGGGGAGGGTCCGCGAGCTGATTTGGGGGGGCAGGACAGGGGTCACCCACTGGGAGCCGGGAGGGCCGACGGCGGCTGGGGGTGGGCAGGGATTCCCGTTGGGTGTCCGGAGCGGGAGCGGGCGGGTGGGAAGCGGGGAGGGGGGGGTCACCGGCGGCTCACACCCCCTCGCGTCTTCCCGGGTCCCCAGGAGCTGGTGGCCGAGCTGCACCGGCGGGCGCTGGTCGAGTACGTGCGGCCCCTGTTCCGCGGGCGCCTGCGCTGCGGCTCCGCGCGGACCCGCAGCCGCGTGGCCGGCAGGCTCCGGGAGGACGCGGCGCAGCTGCAGAGGCTGTTCCGACGGCTGGTCAGTGCGGCCCGGGGGCGGGGGGCTCCGAAACTACGGAAAACCCTGGCTTCCGGAATCCCCAGACTCGATAGCCGGGGGCGGGGGCTTAGGATAAGACCCTCACCCAATTTGCAGCCAATAGTAACACTCTGATCTTCGCCCTCTGAGGGTAAAAATTGGCTTTCTAACTGAAAGAGAGAGCGCTCTGGGCGCAAATGAAGAGAAAAATGGTCCCTATGCCTTGTTGTGGGGATTAGATAAATCCCATTAAAAGGGCTTAGGACCTAAACATTAGCTATTATTATGAGCACAGACAGTCGCTAAATGCAAGAGAAACTCGGAACCTTAGCGTTCCCAAACCCAAGCATTTAAAAATCAGCAAATCTTATTTGTACCCAGTTGTAATGAGCTGGACGGGAAGGGTCTCACTCAGCCGCTATTCCAGGAGTTTCTAACCTAGAGTCCTTGGAATTTTCTTTTTAATTTTGGGGGAGATAATTGTAGAGTCACATGCAGTTATACGAAAGAATGCAGAGAGATCGCTGGCATACCTTATGCAGTTTCCCCCAATGGTAACATTTTGCAAATTTAGAATAGGTTTTGAGGGGTGTCCCCGAGCCCCAAATTATCTGCAAAACTGGGAGTAGGTTATATTATGGATTTTTCTTCAAATTTCCAAAGGTTCCAGATAACCTCTGACTGCAGTCTGCCCTCTGCCCGGTTTTACGGACGAGAAAACTGCCAGGCGAGGCGAGGCCTTGGGAGGCTGTGGGTTTCGAGGGGGTGGGTGTTGAGTGTGAGCCCGGGGTCTTCCCCTGCAGGAATCCCAGGCCTCGTGGCTGGACGCCGTGGTGCCCCGTTTGGCCGAAGTTCTGCATCTGGAAGACACGCCCAGCATCCAGATGGAGGTGGGGATGCTGGTGCGGGACTACCCAGACATCAGGTGAGATCCCCGCCCCCACGCCGCCTTGGTTCCTTTTTGCCCGCGCTGCCGCCAGGCCGAGGTCTCCCGGCGAGCCTTGGCATCCGTCCCTGCGTTTCCTGCCCCTTGGGCGAGGGAGGGAGGCGGCGAGCGTGTCTGACGGCCGTTTCCTGCTGGAACCAGGGCATTATTAATACGATTTCCCTCCTTCTCCTGCCGCCGCCGCCGTCGCTGCCGCCGCCGCCGCCACCAGGGCTCGCAAACAAACAAGCAGTCACAGGAAGCCCAGGGCAGGGGGGCGCGGGGCCGCCCGGCGGCAGGAAGGGCCGGCCCAGCTGGGGAGCCGCGGGGGACACGGGGACACGCACGGGCACACGGGCGCACACGCACTGGGACAGTGGCAGGCGCCGTTCAGATCCTGATGGACCATTTCCTTTCTCTGTAATCCTCTCTGAGCCCCCGTTTCCTCTTCTGATCTATGGGGACAATAATACTCTTTTCATAGGATTATTGGGGGCTGATTAATCATCATCCGTGGTGACAGCAGTAACAATACCAATTCTTGCTTATTGAGTTCTTATGTCAGACCTAAGAAAGCATCTTACATACCCACTCTGTAAGTAAGTTATTTTATTTATTTATTTATTTATTTATTTATTATTATTATTATTTTCTGTAGGCAGTATTTGAGCATTTTATTTTTTATTTTTTGGCTGCAAGGCTGCAGCAGGTAAGAGTTATTTTAGAATATAAGCTATTTGAGAAAATCTTTGCACGTCAAAGGCAGCACTGTCCTGAGTGCTTAGCACCATCCGAGGCAGGCGGAAATTAAGTAGCTGAGCCCAATGTCACAGCTAGCCAGCGGCGAAGTTGGGACTTGAGCCCAGGCAGCAGGCTCTACAGCTGGTACACCTGACCACCACACAACACTGCCACTTGCATAAGGTGGTGGCAGTCCTGCGCTGCTAGTGGGGCAGACAGACATTCTGTATCCAGAGAGACGACCCCCCTGGACCCAGGAGTAAGGCATCAGCTGGGTTGAGGTTGAGGACATGGGGCTGAAGGTGAGGATTCTGGAACTGATTCAGGACGGACGGTTCTGCTTCTGAGGTGTGGGGCTTATGTCCTTGGGAAAGCACAGAGCCCTGGAGTCGCATGGGGGCCAGGGTCCGGGCACTCCTGCTGGATTGGGATTTCTGAACTTGACTCTGAACTTGGATATGCAGCTGAGTTGGAAAGGTCTCAAGCTGGGCTGGGAGGAGGGGTTCCAAAGCTGAGTTTGGGGGCTGTGTTTTGCACCTCTGTTGAGCTGGAAGGTTCTTGAGCCCCATCTTGGATGAGTGTTTTGGAGCTGTGGGGATTCCAAACTTGGGATGCGGGAGGGTGAAGAGACTGAGCTGGGTTGAAGGGGGTGGTGAAGACCCCAGAACTCTGTTTGAAATGAAAGTTCTGGAAATGAATGTTGGATTCAGGATCTTGAGTTGAAATATGATGGTGGTTCTGGAGTTGAGTTCTGGATCCGGGATCTGGAGCTGAGACTGGGGTGAAGGGAAGGTTCCATTGTGTTGGATTTAGGGGCGAGGGTTGTGGAACAGAGTCAGTTTTGAGCACAAAGTTTCTGGTTGGAGTGAGGGTCCCCAAGGTGAATTTTAAGTTCTGGAGGAGAATTATAGTTGAGAACAATTCCAGGAATGGGTTAGAGGTGAAGTGAGTGTTCCAAGGCCGAATTTGGATGAGGGTTCTGGAACAGCAGTGGTAAAGACTCCAGACCTGGCGTTGGGGGAGGTGAGGGTTAGGATAGGGATGTGGGTGAGCACTTCCGGGCTGGATTTGAGTGATGCTGTGGGGCTGTTTGAGATGAAAGTGAAGATGAAGTTAAGGGTTGCTATAGAGTCCAGAGCTTAAACAGGTGCAAGGGTACCAGAATGGAAATTCAGGAGCTGTCTGAGCTAAGCTGGGGGTGAAGATGGAAGGTTATTTTAATCAGGAGCTGAGATGGGGCAAAAAGGAATATTCTTGTGCTGGGTTGGGAGGTGACAGTTCTGGAATCCATTGTGAGTAGGAGGATTTGGAAATGTTTGGAAGGGAAGCTCTGGGGGGGGGCTGGTATGAAGGGGGGGATCTAGGGGTGCTGGTGGGAGGGCGGGATCTGGGGGGGACTGGTATGGAGGAGGAATCCAGAGGGAGCGAAGGGGCTCCAGAGCTAAGGCAGGTTCTGGAACAGACGGCCGGGTGGGGCCCACAGGTGGGCTGGGAGTGTACCTGGAGGACCCCGTGCACCTGTCCCCTCCTCTACCCCCAGGCGGAAGCACGTGGCAGCCCTCCTGGACATCCGTGGCCTGCACCACACAGTCGCCCGCCACGAGATCCTGGCAGTGGCCCGGGACTTGGAACTCTCTGAGGGGGGAACCTTGTCGCCCCCCCGGGACCGTGCCTTCTTTGCAGACATCCCTGTGCCCCGGCCGCCTTTCTGCCTCAGCCTCCCTCTCTTCCTGGGCCGCCTCTCCCTCTCCCGGCTGGCCTGCCTGCCCTGGCCTCGGCCTCCATCTCCGTCTCCATCACGGCCCCGGGCCCAACACTGAGACTCTCCCGGCTCCGCCTCAGTGCCCCCCATCTCTGCTGCTGACAGACCATCCTCCCAACTCCCTGTCTGGGGCCACAGACCCCTGGGCTGGAAAGCTCCTTAGAGGTCTCCTCACCTACCCCCAAACTCCCTGTACAGAAGAGAAACCGGCCAGAAGGAGCAAGGACTTTCCCAAGGCCATGAAGCCCATTCCCAGCACCACCTCCCCAGCCCAGTGAGTGGTGGGTGGTGTTTTGGAAGGCTCTACAGAAATATCCCAGGCCCCCCCTTTCCCCTCACCTCAAGGTCTGGCCTCAATCCAATGTATTAAGGAACGTACGATACTTAGAATAAAGAGGTTTCTATTTAACACAAGGAAGGGCTGAGTCCCCAGTGTGTGGGGGGGAGGAAGGACCCGGGGCAGGGCCCAGGGCCAAGGGCTTCTCACACGCCCAAGGCCGGGCTAGGGTCCAACTCCTGGGCAGGGCAGTGGAGGCTGAGGCGGGCCCTGCAGTGCAGGAACAGCCGGGCCGCCCTGTTTATGCCAAGTCTCCGAGGCTGCGTGACTCCACAGCAGGCCCTTGGCCTCTCTGAGCCAGCGTCCCTCATTTTGTCAACCCCAGAGTGCCTTCTTTCCTGGGCCTAGTGGTTCCACCTTGGCAAGCCCCCCCCTCCCCCATCCGTAGCCGGGAAACTGTATCAAGAGAGGAAGGAGGTTGGGGGCAGGGCTGGCGGCATCCAGGGCGCCCTCCTGGGTTGACGCAGGAAAATGTCAGGGTGGGAAAAATTCCAGCCTCTCACCCCCAGCCCTGCCGGATCCTGGTCCCCACGGAGACCTTGAGGTCACCTCCTTGCTGACCCCTGCCCCTCCGGCCCAGTTGGACAGCCTGTGATGGATGCTTCCTGGCATGGCTTTTTTTTTTTTTTTTTTCCTGCGAAGTCGGAAGGAGGAGGCAGCCAGGGGTCAGCGTGGAAGCTGGGGTTAGAACCTCACGCACATTTGAACTCACGTTTGAAGGTGGGGGCTCGGGACTCTCGGAGCCCCAGGGCTGTGTGACACCGGATAGGAAGCTGACCCTCTCTGGGCGGTGGTTCCTGTCCCCCCCTGAGGAACTGCTTAACCTCTCTTTGCCCAAGACAAGGTGAGATATCAGAGGATATATGCACCTCACTTGACATCCTAAAATGACACTTTCAATGTCAGTGATATACAAGAGAGGAGTTGAGGAATGAACATTTTGTGCGTATTTAATTAAAGATGTATTCACCTTGGTTTGGCCGGGTTCTTTTCAGATTTTGGTGCCCCGCTTAAAAATGGCTGTATTGAAATATAATTTACACAGCAGACAATTCATCCTTTTAAAGTGCACAATTCGGTTCAATCACCCCTGCAGTCAATTTTAGAAAATTTTCATCACCCCCTGCAAAGAAACCCTGCACCCCTTAACCATCAACCCAACCCCTGTATCCCTCTCAGGCCCTGGTAACCACTGGCCTACTTTTTCTCTCCGTAGATTTGCCTGTTCTGGACATTTCGTATAAATGGGATCATAGACTATGTGGTCTTGTGTGTGTCTGTGTTAAGAGCACAACGTGAGATCTACCCTCTTAACACATTTCTAAGTGCACAACACAGGAGCGTTAACTACTGGCACAATGTTGAACAGCAGATCTTTGAACTTTAACTTTACGCTCATTAAACAACTCCCCCTCCCCCTTCCCCCCATCCCATCTGTTCTCTACTTTGACGAATCTGAGTATTTTAATTTTTTATTATTTTTTTATTGAAGTATATAGTTGATTTACAATGTTGTGTTCGTTTCTGCTGCACAGCAAAACATATGTAGACATTCTTTTTCATATTCTTTTCCATTATGGTTGATCACAGGATATTGACTAGAGTTCCCTGTGCTACACGGGAGGACCTTGTTGTTTACCTGTTTTATATAGTAGTTTGTATCTGCTAACCCCAAACTCCCAATCCATCCCTCCCCCACCCCCAGAGTCTGAGTATTTTGAATACCTCACGTGAGTGGAATCACGCAGCATTTGTCCTTTTGTGACAGGCTCATTTCACTTCACATAATGGCTTCCAGGTTCAATCATATTGTCACAAATGGAAGGATTTCCTTCTTTGTAAAGGCTGAATTATATTCTGCTCTATGGGCTATACAACATTTTCTTTATCCATTCATCTGCTGCTGGACATTTGGGTTGTTTCTGTATCTTGGCTATTGTGAATAAATAAGTGATCTTTTGGGTCTGTCTTCTTTCACTTCGCATAATATTTTCAAGGTTCATCATGTTGTAGCATGTGTCAGTATGTCATTTCTTTTTATTGTCAGGTAACATTCCACTGTATGGAAACACCACATTTTATTTCCCCGTGTATCAGCGGACGGACATTTAGGCGTTTTTTTACTTTTTGGTTATGAACATTGTGCTCCACTTTTTTTCTAGATTACAAACATTTTCTTGGTCCCCTGAGAAGCTCTGACCTTACCCTGAGCCTCAGTTTCCACTTTTTTTTCTTCTTTTTTTTTTTGGCCTCGCTGCACGGCTTGCGGGATCTCAGTTCCCCGAGCAGGGACTGAACCAAGGCCACGGCAGTGAAAGCCTGGAATCCTAACCACTAGGCTACCAGGGAACTCCCTCAGTTTCCAGTTTTGTAAAATGGGGGAAAGATTCCTAACAGTTGCATTAATTTAGCACCTACTGCGTGCCAAGTGCCATGCTCCCGAGGATTCACTCAACAAACTTGCAGATTTGGAAACAGAGGCCCAGATGGGGGCAGGAGTGCAGCTAAAGTCACCATCCAACGAGTGCCAGGGGCAGGACCCCTCCTGCTCACCCCAGGCTCTGACAACAGCCCCACGGCCAAGCGAGCGGGCTGGGAGCGCTCAGCGAGGAGGCTGTGTGAGGCGTTTGGCTCAGATCCTAACCCAGAGAGAGCGCTTGTAAAACACTAAGTGTTTGGATTCAGACGGAGCTGATTTCTGGCTGTGGGATTGGGGCAGGGTGGCAACTGTTTATTGGGTACCTGTTCTGTGCAAGGGGTTCCCTGAGTGCGTCTTACATGCAGAACATCTCATGGCACCGTCCCCCTGGCCCTGGGGGAAGGGACCGTTTCTGTCAGGCAGGAAGTAGGCTCAGAAGGTTAGGACAGTATGTTAGAGGCAGTGGCCGGAATTTGAACCCCAATCACATAGACTCCAAGAGCTCTTGGCCACTGTCTGCCAGCCCCGCTGTGTGCCAGGACAAGCATGCACCTAACTCACTGTACCCTGTGCCTCACTGCCGGGTCCTATCCCTGTCAACCCTTGTGAGGTGGATGGCGTTACTTTTCCTGGTGCACTGATGAGGTCCCCAAGGCTCTGACGGTCACCCTGGTCACGCAACCAGGAAGTGGCTGAGCAGCCCCACCACTGGGGAGAAAGATGAAGCCAGATGGGGAGGGGGCTATCCACGGCCGCGGTCCAGATGAGAGAAAGGGAGGCAGGGAGCCTCCAGGTGGCCATGCCCTCTCCTCGGACTGGGCTTGAGTCAACTGGGATCAGGATAATTCAACTCCATCTAAACGTGACATTGCAGCCAGGACCAAAAAGTCACCTGGGCAGGAAATTCTGGGAAAGGAGAGGCACCAGGGGTCAGGATCCACACTGCCCTGGGGTTTCCCGCCCCCTCCCCTCCATCCCTGCCCAGAGAGGGTGGGGATCCTCCTTTTCAGCCCAGTGCCTTTCTGATGAACAGTGTGGAAGAGGCCCCTGAGGTGTAGGGGAGAGATCAACGGTGTCCAGTGCTGACCCAGCAAAGCCCCTGGGCCCCTCCCCAGCCCTCCAGATCTGAGCAGGTGTCAAGCTTGAGGAGACAAGCCTGGGTCTCGCTGTCTGCAAAAGGAGGAGGACAAAGGAGGGAACTTACCGAACCCGCATCCTGCCTTGGAGCCTCAGCTCCCAGGCGTTCTGCAACTTGCACCCCCTATCGGAGCATCCATGGTCGCCAGCTTTAACTCCTCTCTCTAAACCCCAGTCACCTCTCTGAGTCCCCATGCCTATCCCTGAGATGCCACCCCTCTCTGAGTCTCTCTCTCCTTGAGACCCTGTCCCCTTCTGGAAGCCCCCTCCCAATCCTCAAGTCTCTACTCTCCTCTCTGAGCCCCTGGGAGCTGAGTCCTGTCCGCTCTGAGTCTCCATTCTCTCTAGTCCTATAAATTCCATCCATTCATCCATCCGAGTTCATCCTCTGTGCCCAACCTTGTGCAGGGTGGTGCTGGGGACACTGTGGTGACCTCAACAGCTTTGGCCCTGTGCTTATGGAACTGACAGTTGGGGGGTGGGGGTGGGGAGACACATCTATCATCCAGAGTGGTCAGGGCTAGAGGTGGGGAGCTCAGGCAGTTGGGGAAGCCCAAGAATTCTCTGACCCTGTCTGGAAATCAGGGAGGGCTTCCTGGAGGAAGAAGCATCTGCTCTGAAATTCAACCTTCACCTGGAACACAGATATCATCTTGCAGTTCACAATATCCCAGAGGCCCTGAGGCGGAAAATGGTATCAATAGATCTCCCACATTTTCTTACAGTCTCGCCTAAAGCACTTTGTTATACATGGAGCGGTTTTCAAATGGAAATTTAAAATGCTCAAATCCTTGAACTCAGAAACCCCACTTCTAGGAATGCATCCCTTTGCAATACTCACATAGGTGCAAAATGGACACTGCTACACTGCTCAAAGTGGCTAATATGGAAAACAGTCAACAGGTGACTGGTTATACTGGGTCTGGTAGGTATCGCCCCCAATGGAACACAACGCAACTGATAAAAGACTGGAGGCAGCTCTTTACAGTTCTGATATGGTACATCCTCCAAGAACACTGTTACGTGAAAAATGCAAAGTGAGGGACAGTGGAGACAGCTCAGTAAATATACTTATAACTGGATACAGACACTACCCAATTTGTATCCATAGCTACCTCTGGGGAGTAGGATTGGAGGAAGAAAGGCTACCACTTTCTGATTCATAAAACTATTCTCGGGCTTCCCTGGTGGCGCAGTGGTTGGGAGTCTGCCTGCTAATGCAGGGGACACGGGTTCGAGCCCTGGTCTGGGAAGATCCCACATGCCACGGAGCAGCTGGGCCCGTGAGCCACAATTGCTGAGCCTGCGCGTCTGGAGCCTGTGCCCCGCAACGGGAGGGGCCGCGATAGAGAAAGGCCCGCGCACCGCGATGAAGAGCGGTCCCCGCACCGCGATGAAGAGTGGCCCCCGCTTGCCGCAACTGGAGAAAGCCCTCGCACGAACCGAAGACCCAATACAGACAAAAATAATAAATAAATAAATAAATAAATAAAAAAGAAAATCCTTAAAAAAAAAAAAAAACAAAAAACTATTCTCTTTGGATTTTATGGAAAGGCACACTGATCATTAGTGCAAAGCTCAATGAATATCCAGAGTGAATCTATGTAATCAAAACGGCTCAAGGCATAGACCTTTCCCCCTTAAACCCTCTCCCAACCACTTCTGCCCCCCAAAGGTAACCACTATCCTGGTTCCAACACCATTGATTACTTTTGCCAGCTTATGAACTTTATATCGTTGGAATCATACATTCCAGCGACTCTGGCTTCTATCTTCTTTCACTCAGCACTGTATTTGAGAGATTCAACCTCGTTGCTGTGCAAAGTAGTACTTTGCTCATTCTCATTACTCTATGGGATTTCAAGCCAGTAACTTGTCAGAATTTATTTATCCATTCTATTGTGGATGAACGTTTGGGCTATTTCCTGTGTAGTACCAGGCAGGTACTATTCTTTGTCCTTGTCAACACTTGATACTGAGAGTCTTTTAAAATTTTAACTATTCTAGTAGGTGTGTAGTGGCATTTCATTGTGGTTTTAATTTGAATTTTCATAATGTTTAAAAATATTGAACACCTTTTCATGAGCCTACTGGCTATTCATATATCTTCTTTTGTTAAGTGTCCAAGGCTTTTGCCTATTTTTTGTTGTGGTGTTTTGTCTTTTAATTAATTATTGAGTTCTTCATACATTCTGGAGACAAGTTTTTCATTAAATATATGTGTTGCAAACATTTTCTTCAGTTTTGGGCATGACTTTTTTAAAAAATTTTATTTATTTATTTTTGGTTGCGTTGGGTCTTCGTTGCCGTGCGTGGGCTTTCTCTAGTTGAGGCAAACGGGGGCTACTCTTTGTTGTGGTGCATGGGCTTCTCATTGCGGTGGCTTCTCTTGCTGCGGAGCACAGGCTCTAGGCGCGTGGGCTTCAGCAGTTGCAGCACGAGGGCTCAGTAGTTGTGGCTCACGGGCTTAGTTGCTTCGCGGCATGTGGGATCTTCCCAGACCAGGGCTCGAACCCGGGTCCCCTGCATTAGCAGGCGGATTCTTAACCACTGCGCCATCAGGTAAGCCCAAGAATATATATTTATAACATTGTAAATCAACTATACTTCAATAAAATGTTTTTTTAAGCTACAGTAATCAAGACAGTGTGGTACTGGTGTAAGGATATATATCATACAAACAGAATAGAGAGTGCAAAAATAAACCCAAAGTTGATTTTCTATAAATATGTAGTGTAATTCAAGGGGAGGGAAAGATAGTCTTTTCAATAAACGGTGCTGAAACAACTGGACATTTGCATGAACAAAACTGAAGCTAACTCACAATGCACACAAAAATTACCTCAAATGAATCACAGACCTAAATATAAATGCTAAAACTATAAAACTTCTAGAAAAAAATGGAGAAAATCTTCACAAACTTGGCAGAAGCAAAGGTTTTTTAGACAAGACACTAAAAGCACTAACCATAAAAGGAAAAAAAAAGATAAATGGGACTTCATCAAAATTGAAAACTTCTGTCCTTCAAAAGACAAAGTTAAGAAAATGAAACTGTAAGCCAAAACCTGGGAGAAAATATGTGTAATTATGGTTTCTACCAAAGTAGTTGAATTCAGAATATATAAAGTATCTTTACAACTTAATAATGAAAAGATTTTTTAAAATCCAACTTTAAAATGGACAAAAGACTTGAATACCTCCCCAAATAAGATATATTAATGGCCAACAAACATATAAAGATATTCAACATCTACAATTACCAGGGAAATTCAAATTAATGCCACAAAGAGATATCACTACACATCTTCTAGAAAGGCTAAAATTTTAAAAGACTGACAATACCAAACACTGGAAAAATATGGAGCAGCTACAACTCTCATAGTATTGAACTCACAGAACTCTCACATAGTACTGAAGGGAGTCTAAAATAGTACCCGCACTTTGAAAAACAGATTGGCAGTTTCTTGTCAAGTTGAATATACATTTACCCTATGATTCAGAATTCTCCTGGGTATTTAACCAAAAGAATATAAATATATATCTTTAAAAAGACTTTACACAAATGTTCATAGAAGCTTTGTTCATAAAATCAAAAAACTGGAAATAACTCAAATGTTCATTAATAGGTGAACAGAAACAAACTGCGGTATATTCATACAAAGGAATACCACTCATTAATAAAAAGGAATATGACACATCCATGCAACATCATGGGTGAATCCAAAACCATTATGCTGAAAGAAAGACGCCAGCCCTAAAAGTGTACAGGTGATGTTATTTCATTTATATGAAATTCTAGTATAGGCAAAGCTAATCAATCACAACCTGAATCAGAGTTTTGATTGCCTGGAGGAGTTAAGGGAGATTGGCTGGAAAGAGGATAATAAAAACACTCTATACCTTGATTTGTATGGTGATTATGGAAGTGTAGATATTTTTCAGAACTCAGTGAACCCTACAAGGGTAGTGTGAGCATTTATATCATACGTGTATTACACTTCTATAATGTTAATTTTAAAAGAACTCATTTGATGGATTTAACAGCAGACTACTGCTAACAGAAGGAAAGAACAGTAAACTTGAAGACAGGTCAACAGGAATTATTCATAATGAAGCTCCAAGACAAAAGAACGGAAGTAAAAAACAAAGGAGGTGCGTGAGATATGTGGGTCACTGTTAAATGATCTGTTATGGGTATAATTGGAGTAGCATAAGGAGACAAGAGAGAACATGAATCCAGAAGCAATTTTTAAAGAAGCTTTTTTGAAGGGAACCCTCATACACTGCTGGTGGGAATGTAAATTGATGCAGCCACTGTGGAAAACAGTATGCAGTTGCCTCAAAAAACTAAAAATAGAACTACCATATGACCCAGCAATTCTACTCCTGGATATATATCCAAAAAAAAAAACCTAAAAGCACTAATTTGAAAAGATACATGCACCCCAATGTTCACAGTAGCATTATTTACAATTGCCAAGATACGGAAGCAACCTAAGTGGCCATCAATGGATGAATGGATAAAGATGTGGTATTATATACATATAAAATGGAATACTACTCAGCCGTAAAAAGAATGAAAGTTTGCCATTTGCAGCAACATGGATGGACCTAGAGATTATCATACTAGGTAAAGTAAGTCAGAAAGAGAAAGACAAATGCCATATATCACTTCTATGTGGAATCTAAAATATGACACAAATGAACTTATCTACAGAGCAGAAACAGACTCACAGACATAGAGAACAGACTTGTGGTTGCCAAGGGGTGGGGGAAGGGATGGATTGGGAGTTTGGGATTACCAGATGCAAACTATTATATATAGAATGAATAAACTACAAGGTCCTACTGTAAAGCACAGGGAACTATATTCAATATCCTGTGATAAACCATAATGGAAAATCATGCGAAAAAGAATGCATACATATAAAACTGAATCACTTTGCTGTACAGCAGTAACTAACATAACATTGTTAATCAACTATACCTCAATAAATTTTTTAAAAAGACATCCATTTCTGAGTGTGTCTGACTATTCAATAGAAACTATGTAGCTGTATTAGTTTTCTAGGGTTGCCATAAGTACCACAAATTAGGTGGTTTAAAACAAGAATGTATTGTCTCATCATTCTGAAGGCTAGAAGTCCAAAATCAAAGTGTCAGCAGCAACCTGCCCTCTAGGGGAATCCTTCCTTTCTAGCTTCTGACAGCCCTGGACACTCCTTGGCTTGCAGCTGCATAACTCCCATCTCTGCCTTCCTTTTCACACGGCACTCTCCGTGTCTCTGTCTTTGCATGGCCATCTTCTTATAAGGACACCAGTCATACTGGATTAGAGGTCCACCTTATTCCATTATGACCTCACCTTAACTAATTACATTGGCAACACACTATTTCCAAATAAGGTTGCATTCTAGGGATTAGGATGTCCACATATCTTTTTTGGGGGGACTCAATTCAACCCATAACAGATGCCAAAAGACAAGAGAATGACATGTTTAAAGCACTGAAAGAAAACAAATTGTTAACCTAGAAGTCTATACCAGTGGTAACAACCTTTTAAAAGCAAGGTGAACAAAAGGAAAAATAGATAAGTTAGACTTCTTTAAAACTGAAAGTGAAAAGATAACTCACAGAATGAAAGAAAATATTTGCAAATCATAGATCTGATAAGGGACTTGTATCTAGAATATATAATTAACTCTTTCAATTCAATACTAAAAAGACAACCCAATTTTAAAATGGGCAAAGGATCTGAGTAGACATTTCTCAAATGTCCAATTACAGGTGTCCAATAAGCCCGTGAAAAGATACTCAAGATCATTAGTCATAAGGAGAATGCAAATCAAAACCACAATGAGATACCACTTCAATCCATTAGGATGGCAACAATAAAAAAGACAGATAATAACCAGTGTTGGCAGGGCTTCCCTGGTGGCTCAGTGGTTAAGAATCCGCCTGCCAATGCAGGGGACACGGGTTCAAGCCCTGGTCCGCGAAGATCCCACATGCCGTGGAGCAACTCAGCCAGTGCGCCACAACTACTGAGCCTGCGCTCTAGAGCCCGCGAGCCACAACTACTGAAGCCTGAGTGCCTAGAGCCCGTGCTCCTCAACAAGAGAAGCCACCGCAATGAGAAGCCTGTGCACCGCAACAAAGAGTAGCCCCCGCTCTCAGCAACTAGAGAAAACGCGCGTGTAGCAGCAAAGACCCAATGCAGCCAAAAGTTAAATAAATGAATAAATAAATAAATTAAAAATAAATAAATAAATAAAAATAAAGAGGGTTAAAGAAACATGACAATTAAACGCAATGTATGACCCTGGATTGGAACTCAGGAAAAATCATTACTAAAAAGACATTATTGTGATAACTGGAAAATTTTGAATATGGACTGTGTATTAAAGATAGTATATGTCGGGCTTCCCTGGTGGTGCAGTGGTTGAGAATCTGCCTGCCAATGCAGGGGACACGGGTTCGAGCCCTGGTCTGGGAAGATCCCACATGCCACGGAGCAACTGGGCCCGTGAGCCACAATTACTAAGCCTGCGCGTCTGGAGCCTGTGCTCCACAACAAGAGAGGCCGCGACAGTGAGAGGCCCGCGCACTGCGATGAAGAGTGGCCCCCACTTGCCGCAACTAGAGAAAGCCCTCGCACAGAAACGAAGACCCAACACAGCCATAAATAAATAAATTAATTAAATAAATAAAATTACAAAAAAAGAAAAAGAAGGAATGCTATCTTTAAAAAAAAAAATAGTATATGTCAATGATAAATTTCCTAAATTCAATCACTGCATTGTTGTTATGAGGATAATGTCTTTGTTCTTAGGAATTACCTGTGTCATGATGTCTCTATTCACATTCTTTTTTTTTTTTTCTTTGGCCACACCGTGAGGTATGCAGGATCTTAGTTCCCTGACCAGGGATCGAACCCATGCCCCCTGCAGTGGAAGCGTGGAGTCTTAACCACTAGACCACCAGGGAAGTCCCCTCAATTCACTTTCAGGTGGTCCATTCATCAACAACACCACCACCACCATCATCATCATCATCACATATATGTGGAGAGAGATAAAAGCAAATTAAGCAAAAATTAATGAGCAGTGAATCTAGACAAAGAGTATATGGATACTAGTCTTGTAACTTATACAGGTTTAAAAATCTTCAAAATAGAAACTTAAAAATAGCCCCACCTGTTACAGAGATATGTCCTCCTTTATGTTCTTCAAAGGTTATCAAGCTTGACCCCAAGGTGAGGGTTTGCTCTTTCTGTGGAGATGGGTCTGCAGGGTATATTCCTGGGAGTGGCATTGCTAGGTATGAGAGTAAACGCATATGTTGTTTAGTTAGTTAGCTATCATCAAATTTCTCCCCATGCAGGTTGTATCATTTTGCATGCCCACCAGCAAGGCATGAGAGTGTGTTTCCCAGCTTAGGAATTTTTGCCAACTTCATAGGTGCAAATGCCACTTCAGAGTAGTTTTAATTAGAATTGCTCTTATTATGCGTGAACTTGAGCATATTTTCATATAGTTAAGGACAACTCATATTTGTTTCTCTGTGAACTGTCCATTTCTTTTGCACATTTTAAAACATTGGGCTTTTAGTCTTTTATATATTAAGGAGATAAACATTTTGTCTGTGATGTAAATTGTAAATATTTTCTCTGAGATTGTCACAGTTTTATTTTGCTTACGGTATCTTCTTTTTTTTCAATAATCTCAAAAACTCCAATATTTTATTAACCATTTTATGTACATTGAGATCCAGTCTTAAAAACTGATAAAAAAAAATGTCCAGAGTTTCTTGTAAAGGCAATGTACAAATGCTCATTTACATTCTGCACATTAATAACGACGATGAAAATAAGACAATAGTTACAGCTACATAAAAATATATACAAGGATTCGAACATTCCTTGGCAGTCCAGTGGTTAGGACTTGGTACTTTCACTGCCACGGATCCGGTGTTCAATCCCTAGTCGGAGAACTAAGATCCTGCAAGCCGTGAGGCGTGGCCAAAAAAAAAAAAAAAAAAAAATATATATATATATATATATATATATACAAGGATTCAAGATAGTCTTGATGTTATTTGGCTTATAACATGTGTAGATACTACACAAAAAATGAGGATGTAATTTTCAGAAAAGTAAAATGTGACCAAAATCACTTTTCTTCTGAAAATTTAAAAATAAAATTCCTAACTATCATAATTACTAATTCATAGCCAAATCTTAGACTAATTCAAATTAGCCAGGGTTAGACATAGGTTAAGTTAAATGTCTTGCATTAAAAAAATAAGGTTTGCAGCTTAATAAACATACATTTGATAACATTTTCTCAAAATTAATTAAGAATGGCTTATCCACATCCTTCTAGATTCTGGAAACATACTAGAAAAAGTGAATATTGAACAGCCTGATTCTTTGGAAAGCTGCACCCCTATCCCTGGAAAACATCCTTAAGGGGCCCAGTGATCAAACCCTTATGGGAAACTTACAATGCACCAATGATGCTGAGAACAGAGGGGGAAGTAATAAGCAGCTGTTTCACTAATATATAGTATAATCATAAGGCATGAGGTGATATTAATGGGATTTTGGGAAAGGTTTCAACTATTCTTAGGGAATCAATTAGACATTGAGAATGACCAATCTTATAATGACCTCAAAAAGAGTATTTCACCTATTATCATGGTGCTACCTCACTAACAGGAAATTTAGTTTCTAATGACTCTTTTTTGTATTTTACGCTACTGGCTTGGGAAGCAGCTTCCTATTTTGAGAATTGCATGACGTAAAATAATCATATATAATTAATGGTTTAGAAAACAAAACGATAGTGGTTTTAGAAAGGAGCAAGTATCTCTTTTACTAGGTTGTGACACCAGGCTAAGAGGGCTTAAGGTTGGAAAGCAAGGAGTGGGGGTAGTGCAGGGGTTCAAGTACAAATCTACTTCCGTTCAAGGAGAGGAAGGACGTGACAAGGGTCTGGACAACCCAGAATGGCAGTGGCACCTGGATGTAGAGTTACCACGCTGGGTCAGAGGCAGGCTAGTGCATCATGCTCTGGCCTGGATGCCACGGAACCCAACCCCTACGCAATATTAAATTGGGAATGCAAACATCTCAAAGCACACTTACCAAAAATAGATTATTCACCCTCATATTACACTGCCCAGAAGGAAAAAGACATTTGACTATTTTGAAAAGTGAGCTAGAAAATGATGAAGTTTCTCCTTACTTCATCTGAAAAACCCAAGGAACAAATATTTTAAAAATTCTGGGACTTCCCTGACAGTCCAGTGGTTAAGACTCCGCACTTTCACTGCAGGGAGCACGGGGTTCCATCCCTGGTTGGGGAACTAAGATCCCACATGCCCCGAGGGGCGGCCAAAAAATAAATAAATAAAAGAGAAATTTAAAAGCTCCTTAACACTGTTAAGGAATCCTCCGCTGCTTCCTGGTAACTGTGGGGGATCTCCATATGGATTTGGAAAAATATCTTTAAAAACTGGCTCAACTGGGCTTCCCTGGTGGTGCAGTGGTTAAGAATCCGCCTGCCAATGCAGGGGACACGGGTTCAAGCCCTGGTCCGGGAAGATCCCACATGCCGTGGAGCAACTAAGCCCGTGCGCCACAACTACTGAGCCTGCTCTCTAGAGCCCGCGAGCCACAACTACTGAGCCCTCGTGCCACAACTACTGAAGCCCGCGCACCTAGAGCCCGTGCTCCACAAGAGAAGCCACCGCAATGAGAAGCCTGCGCACCACAACGAAGAGTAGCCCCTGCTCCCTGCAACTAGGGAAGGCCCGCGCGCAGCAACGAAGACCCAACGCGACCAAAAAATAAATAAATAAAATAAATATTAAAAAAAAACTGGCTCCACGTTTTTGAAAATTACAGTAGACACCTCAAAATTTCTTTCTAGCCTTTCCATACGTTCACGAAATTCGTGACAGGTCCATCCACTTCTTCATTTTACTAAAAACCTGTATTAAACTTAATTTAGCTGAAGGTAGTATTCTGGTAAGTGAAACACAATTTCCTTCCATGATACCCTTTCCAACCGTGGGAATAATGCTTTTGAGGCAGGCAAGATATAATGAACAAGCCAACCTGTGTATAACTTCTCCCTCTAGGCTGTAGTTGCCCTGGACGGTTCCGAAGTCCTCCTGGGCTTAGGCTGCGCTCCCCTCGTCCACGTTCAGCTCCCGGCACAGGGCCTGCAGCTCCTGCCAGGGTCGCGACGACCAGCATCGCCCCTTCGGCTTGCGGGACATTCCTCGTTCATCCTCCCTCTTGGGCGCGCTACCCACAACCACCCGCGCCAAAGCTCAAAATCAGGCCCGCTTTATGATGTCTCTTCGATAGTCTGCATCCGCGTTTCTCCGCAAAAAAGTCCGTTTCTTCTCCAGGGCTCGAGCCGTCCTTCTCCGGAAATGTAATAAGAAGCGTATCATCTTTTCTTAAGTAATTTCTAAATCTGCTTAAGACGTTTTATTTATAAATTTAATTTTATTGCTCCTGGATTTTCCCCAGCATTTTTATTATTATTATTTTCAAATTTTTTGCCTGTGTCGGGTCCTAGTTGTGGCATGCAGGATCTTCGCTGAGGTATGAGGGATATTTTCGTTGCGGCACGAGGGGCTCTTCGTTGTGGCGTGCGGGCTTCTCTCTAGTTGTTGGGAGCACGCTCCAGGGCGAGTGGGCTCTGTAGTTTGCAGCACGCGGGCTCAATTGCCCCACGGTATGTGGGATCCTAGTTCCCCGACCACGGATCGAACCGGCGTCCCCTGTGTTGGAAGGCGGATTCTTTACCGCTGGACCACCAGGGAAGTCCCTCCCCCAGCATTTTATTATGAAAAACTTCAAATATACAGGAAAGTTGAAAGAGGTGTACATGTGTCTACCGCTTAGATTCTACTAACATTTTACCATACTTGTCTAACCATATTTCTACTCCCTCTATCCATCTAACTTTTCACTGCATTTCAAAGTAAGTTGCAGACATCAGTGCACTTTTCCTAAATAATTCAGCCTGTATATCATTAACTACAGTTCAATATTTGTTAGTGGTTTTTTGTTTGGTTTTGGCTTTTTTTGCTGCTTTTAATTTTCAGTATTAATAAGAAAGATTCTCCCACTCCCAAGATGGAAAGAAATTCATTCATGGATTCTTCTAGTTGTTGTGTTTCTATTTTTACACAGGGATTTAGGGATTTCTGATTCATTTGCAGTTTATGCCCGTACATGGTGTGAGGACTGGATCCAATTTTATACATATATGTATACACACAGACACACACACAGGGAGTCTGTATTTTAAAAAATATTTTTATTGAGATTTAATTCACATACCATAAAATTAACCCTTTTAATGTGTACAATTTAGTGGGTTTTAGTATTTCACAAAGTTGTGCAGCCATCATCGCTACAATCTATATATGTACATATCTATGTATGTATGTATCTGTTTGCTTGTTTTTCTCCAAATGTCTATCTAGTCTCAGCGCCACATATTAAAAACTCCATCTTTCTGCCAGAGATTTGAGATGCTGCAGTTGTTACTAAATTTCTGGGTGTTCGGGGGTCCACTTACGTTCCATTGGTTTGCTTGTCCATCTGTTTCGATATGTGGGAAGTCTTTGCTAACAACAGCCCTGGCCTAGGATTCTGGAGGGGCGGGGGTGGGGGTGGGGAACGACGGACATGTGGCCACGCCTCTTCAAGGCCTTTAGTCAAGTTCTGTTACGAAGAAACCGTGCCCGATTCCAGCTCACCAACAGAGATAAAAGCTTTAATCCCCAGCGACTGAGAAAAAACCAGCTGGACAGGAAGATGGTCAGCAGGAAACCCTGGGAAGGAGAGGTACCAAAGATCAAGACACCCCCCATTCTTGAGTTCCCCATCTCCCCTCCTGGCTCCCCTGCCCGGGGTGGGGGCCCGCCCCTTCTCTGGAGGTTTCCCCCTTTCTGAGGGCTAGTGGACCCGGGCCAGGGTCTGTCGCATCCAGCCCTCTGACTAGGATTGCCCCAGGAAAGCACCTGCACAGCGTGGCGGAGGCACTCAGGGGTTTGGGAGGTGAGGCCAAGTGTGTCCAACGCCTGCCAAGCCAAGTCCTCGGGACTCACCACGAGCAGCCCGCTTTTCAAGGGATTTGTTTCAACCAAAACGGGGCTCACTTTTGCAGGCAGGAAGGGGGTCAAGAAAAAGAACTTCCCTCCCCCTAAGCCTAAGCTCCCAGGCCCTCTCTGAGAATCCCTGAGTCCCACTCCTCTTGCCGACCACGCCCCAGACACGCCCCTGCCACGCCTTCGAGGCCACGCCCCCCGAGAACCCACCGCTGCCGATCATGGCTCCAAGGTAGCTCATCTTATTTTTTTTTTCAGGTTTTTCCTTCCTTCCTTCCTTATTTCCTTCCTTTCTTCCTCCCTTCCCTCCTTCCGTTCTATTTTATTGAAGTACAGTTGATTTACATCCACTGAAGCTCTTCTGAGTCTCGGTCCTCTCTCAGACGCACCCCCCACCCCATCCCCACCCCGCCCCCGCTCCTAAGACCTTCAGCTGTCTCTCAGCTCCGCCCCCCTCAGAGCCCTCCCCTTCAGAGCTGCCACTGTTGTCCCTTTTGAGCTCAGTCCCCGCGGAGTCAGGCACCTGCACAATGACCCCCTCGGAGTGGTACTCTGCGCCCACTGCCACGGAGAAGCTTCGCGCAAAGGCCTGCGGAGAAGGAGAGGGAGGGTCCCAGGACCAAGAGCTTTACCCGTGCAAACTCCTCCAGCCCGCCCTTGCCCCAGCGCCGTCCCTGATCCTAGAACACTCTACCGCCAGGAGGGGCCCCTCCCTCAAGGCCCAAGTCCTCACCGTAACGCCTGGAAGCTTCCTTGCTCTAAGCCCTCCCTCTGTTCCCATACACTCACTCTCCATTCCAGCCGGGCCAGTCTCTGAATGCCCTTTCTCCCACCTCATGGGTTCTCTTGACCCCTAGCCTCTGTTTCTCTGAAAAAAACGAACAAAAAACCTGGCCTGTCCACTGGACTGTGCCCCAGATGTCTGTCTGAACTATTATTAGCCTCAGACTCAGGTGGTACATCACACACATGCATGCAAGCCTTTTCCACCATAACCTTCAGTGCCAGAATTGAGGGCTACTGCAGGAATTCCAGCATGGCAGCCAGCCCTTGCCTGGTCTGTGGGTCTGGGTACCGTGGTCTCTGCATACACTGCTGCAAATGGATAGGGGCTCCTGTCAGTTATTGAAGATATGTTGATGATGATACCTTTGCCGCTGGAGGAGGAAGCATCATTTGGAAGGTAGTCATTGCCAGGGAACAGAGGGTCCCAGTGATTTCCCCACCTCCACCCCTTAGTCGCTGTCCTAATTTGAGAAAGATCAGAGAGACGGGGAAGAACTGGAAATGTGGAGGGGACAGCTGGGGAATGGACAAAGCCCGGAGGCTGGATGGGGGAAGATCCAGAGTGAAAGACAAAGAGACTGCGGCTTACCTGGTGACCATTTGGGGCAGGACGATTCTAGTCATCTGCAGGAGGAGTGGAGAGGACCCTGTCTTTCCCTTTCCACTGCTTTCACCTGCCGAGACACCTGCCCCCTCCTCAAGTTCACTCCTATCCCCCTACCTTCCCTCAGGGAATATTCCCCTAGCACTTCCTCTATGCCAGGCCCAGTTCTGGGGGATGGTGGGGACCACCCAGAGCGATCAGAGCTCGCTGACCTTGGACCCAGTCCCTCCTAGCCCCGACTCACCTGGACCACAGACATCATGTTGCAGTTTATAACATCCAAGAATTTCTGGGGGAAGAAAATGGAACCAATCAGTCCTTCCCTTCACCAGCCCTGCCACAACTCCGATATTTTCTAGTTTACTTTTCTTTTAATGTGGAACACATTTTTAAAACGTAGCATCTACTAGAATTTAAAATGCACATAGACTTTGACACATCAACTCCACTCTGGAAATTTATTCCTCTCTAAGATACTCACACAATTTGTAGTCACATATACTAGGAAACATCCTGAATGCCCATCAATACTGGGATGACTAAATAAACACAGGGTAGCCAATGGATGGTTCACTGAGCACCAGGTAAAAAGAATGGGTCAGCTAATTATTCTGATTAGAATACTCCCCAAGATACATGCCTACCTGTGAAAGGTAAAGTGCAGAACAATAGGCTGCCACCATCTGGATAAAAGATACATATACATACTTCTCTATGCACAGAGAAAAAAAACTACCACATTTTAAATTGGGGGTCACTTTTGGGGGATAGTATTGGAGGGAGAAGGGAAATTTTCACTTTCATTTCATAAACTTCTCTCTTTGGATTTTTTGATCAGTAAAGTTTTTTTTATAAATGTATACCATACACATACCAAAGTGCATAAATCTTTAGTGTAAAAAATGAACACAAATCTTTAGCCTCTACCCACATAAAGAAAGTATTGACAGTTTCCCAGATTCTTCATCTCCTGCAGTCACTATGCTTGCCTCTTCCCCAGTTAACCACTGTCTTGACCTCTAACACACTCTAAAATAGTTTTGTTCAGTTCTGAACTTCATTTAAGTGGAATCATTAAGTATCCTTTTATCTCTGGCTTTGTCTGCTAAACATTATGTTTATAAGATTCTTCTGTGTTATGTGTAGCAGAAGTTCATTCATGTTCACTGCTATAATTTTCCATCGTATGAAGGCGGCATGCTTTATTTCTCTAATCAACCCACTCCTGGGCATATATCTGGAGAAAACCATAATTCGAAAAGATACATGCACCCCAATGTTCATAGTAGCACTCTTCACAATAGACAAGACATGGAAACAACCTAAATGTCCATTGACAGAGGAATGGATAAAGAAGATGTGGTACATGTATAAAGTGGAATACCACTCAACCATAAAAAAGAATGAAATAATGCCATTTGCAGCAACATGGATGGACCTAGAGATTATCATACTAAGTGAAATAAGTCAGACAGAGAAAAACAAATATCATATGATATCACTTATATGTGGAATCTAAAAAGATGATACAAATGAACTTATTTATGAACCAGAAACAGACTTGCAGACTTTGAAAACAAGCTTATGGTTACCAAAAGGGAAAGGAAGGGGGGAAGGATAAATTAGGAGGCTGGGACTAACGTATACACACTACTACATATAAAATAGATAAACAATAAGGTCCTACTGTATAGCACAGGGAACTCTACTAAATATTCTGTAATAACCTAAATGGGAAAATACTCTGAAAAAGAATGAATATATGTATATGTATAACTGAACCACTTTGCTGTACACCTGAAACTAACACAATATTGTAAATCAACTACACCCTAGTATAAAATAAAAATTAAATTAAAAAATATTTAAATTCCAAAAAAAAAGAGAAAGAATTCCAGTCGTTCCACATCCCCAACAACACTTGGCACTGACAATATTTTTAGCGTTAACCATTCTAGTGGCTGTGTAGTTGTAGCTCACTCTGGTTTTAATCTGCAGTACCCTAATAAGAATGAAGTTTATTTTTTAAAAGTTCACTGCAGGGCTTCCCTGGTGGTGCAGTGGTTAAGAATCCACCTGCCAATGCAGGGGACATGGATTGGAGCCCTGGTCTGGGAAGATCCCACATGCCGCGGAGCAACTAAGCCCGTGCGCCACAACTACTGAGCCTGCGCTCTAGAGCCTGCGAGCCACAACTGCTGAAGCCTGTGCGCCTAGACCCCGTGCTCTGCAACAAGAGAAGCCACCGCAATGAGAAGCCCGCACACTGCAACGAAGAGTAGCCCCCGCTCACGGCAACTAGAGAAAGCCTGCGTGCAGCAACGAAAACCCCCCAATGCAGCGAGAAATAAATAAATAAATTTATTTTTTAAAAAAAGGCTAAAAAAAAAAGTTCAATGCAGCAAGAAGATATAACAATTATAAAGATATACAGATCTAACAACAGAGCCCCAAAATATGTGAAGCAAAACACCATATACAAAAAACTCTAAATGGATCAAAGTCCTAAACGTAAGAGCTAAAATTACAAAACTCTTGAAAGAAAACAGAGGAAAAGCTTTATGACATTGGGTTCGGCAGTGATTTCTTGGATGATACCAAAAGCACAAGCAGCAAAAGAAAAATAGATAAACTGTACTTCATTAAAATTAAAACCTTTTGTACATTAAAAGATACTATCAACAGAGTGAAAAGGCAACTTGCAAGATGGCAGAAAATTTACAAATCATTCATTTGATAAGGGATTAATAACCATAATATATAAAGAGCTTCTACAACTCAAACACCAATGGGTCAAAGAAGAAATCACAAAGGAAATTTAAAAATACTTCAAGACAAATGAAAATAGAAATTAAAACACAACATACCAAATTTACATTTATCTAGATTGGCTAAGAAAAAAAATACTGAAATTACTAAAATCAGAAATGAAAGTGGGACATTACTACTGATTCCACAGAAATAAAAAGGATTATAAGAGAGTACTATGAACACTGTAGACCTATAAATTGGATAATCTAGATGAAATAGGTAAGTTCCTAGAAACACAAAACCTACTGTGACTCAATCAGGAAGAAATAGAAAATCTGAACAGACCCATAACTAGTAAGGAGATTGGACCAATAATCAAAAATTTCCCAAGAAAGAAAATTCCTGGATAGATGACTTTGCTGATGAATTCTACCAAACATTTAAAGAAGAACTAATGCCAATTCTTCTCAAACTCTTCCAAAACATTGAAGAGGAGAGAACACTTCTTAACTTATTCTATGAAGCCAGCATTGCCCTGATACCAAAGTCAAAGACACTACAAGAAGGGAAATCTACAGACCAATATCCCTCATGAACACTGACACAAAAATCCTCAACACAATGCTAGCAAATTGAATTCAACAGCATATTGAAAGGATTATACACCATGACCAAGTGGGATTTGTTCCTAGAGTGCAAGGATGGTTCGACATACAAAAATTGACTAATGTAACACAACACATTAACAGAATAAAGAAAAAAATCACATGATCACCTCAATTGATGCAGAAAAGTATTTGACAAAATTCAACACTTTTCATGATTAAAACATTCAATAAACTAGGAATGGAAGGAAACTATCTCAACATAATAAAGATATGAATAATGCACATAAAATAATACATATAATAATATGAAAAGCCCACAGCTAACATCACACTCAGTGGTGAAATACTGAAAGCATTTCCTGCTTTTGCCATTTCTGTTCAACATAGTACTGGAAGTTCTAGCCAGAGCAACTAAGCAAGAAAAGAAGTCAAATGTATTCAAACTGAAAAGGAAGAAGTAAAATTATCTCTGTTTGCAGATAATATGATCTTACATGTAGAAAATCTTAAAAGATTTTCACAAAAAAGTGAAAACTAATAAGCAAACTCACAAAGAAGTGAGATACAAAATCCACACCAAAAACTCAGTTGCATTTCTATACATGAACAATGAACAACCCAAAAGTGAAGTTATGAAAACAATTCCATTTGCAATAGCATCAAAAAGAATAAAAGAATAAACATACTTAGGAATTAACTTAACCAAGGAAGAAAGACATATACTGAAAACTATAAAACATTACTGAAAGATATTAGAGAAGAGATACAAATTGGAAAGACATCCCTTATACATGGGTTGGAAGACTTAATATTGCTAAGATGTCAGTACTACCCAAAGTGATCTACAGATTCAATGCAATCACTATCAAAATCCTAACAGCATTTTTGCAGAAATAGAAAAACCCAGCCCAAAATTGATATGGAATCTCAAGGGACCCTGAGATTAGCCAGACTAATCTTGCATCATCATTTCCACTTCTGGGTATATGCCCCAAAGAATTAAAAGCAGGTACCCAAACAGATATTTGTACACCAACAGTTCACAGCAGCATTATTCACAACAGCCAAAAGGTGGAAACAACCCAAGTGTCTATCAACAGATGAAGAGGTAAACAAAATGTGGTATATACGTATGATGGAATATTATTCAGCCTTAAAAAGGAAGAAAATTGGGACACATGCTACAACATGGATGAACCCTGAAAACATTATGCTAAATGAAATAAACCAGGCACAAAAGGACAGATACTGTATGATTCCACTTATATGAGGCACCTAGAAGAGTCAAATTCATAGAGACAGAAAGTAGAATGGTGGTTTCCAGGACCTGTGGGTAGGGAGGAATGGGGGGGAGGCATTACTGTTTAATAGGTAAAGAGCTGAAAAAATCCTGGAGATGTCTGGTGGTGATTGTTTCACAACAATCTGAATGTACATAATACCCCTGAACTGTACACTTCAATATAGACAAAATTTAAGTTATGTATATTTGCCATAACTTAAAAATAAAGAAAATAAAAAGAATGAAGTTCTGATACTTGCTAACAACATGGATGAAATTGAAAACATTATGCTAAGTGAAATAAGCCAGACACAAAAGGAAAACTATTCTATGATGTCACTTGTATGAGGTATCTAGAATTAGCAAGTTCACAGAGACAGAAGGTAGAGATAGATGCTACCAGGGGTAGGTAATAGGGAAGAATGTGGAGATACTGCTTAACAGGACCAGAGTTTCTGTTCGGGATGATGAAAAAGTTCTGGAAGCAGATAGTGGTGACAGCTGTACAACACTGTGAATGTATTTAATGCCACTGAGTTGCACACTTTAAAATGGTTAAAATGGCAAGTTTTATGTTACATATGTTACAATTCTTCAAAAAAAAATCTATGCTATTTCCATTATCTTGGTTACATGTGGACCTCATTACATTATCTATTATTTCTCTTGCTTTCAATCACGATTTTTCTTCTAATATTCCTGGTTATATTTTGCTGAGTGCTGGATATTTAATATTTTAAAAATCGTATTGCTAATTCGAGTCCCTGGACTACATCGTTTTTCTCTAAAAATGGTTTGGTTTGGTTTCGCTTCTCCCCGGCAGCTAAACTAGGGGGCGCTAAAATATCGGATCAACTTAATCCCGACGGGAATCGAGATCATTTAAAACCTGGCTTCAGTTCCTATGAAACCTACTTTACCCTAACTCCTGGATTATAGTTTTCAGGATCTCAGCCTAAAGCCTGGGATATTTTCCAAAGCTTTACACTACATTATTTGTTGCAGCTCGCACACTATGTTGAAAGCTCTGCTTTGCCTCTTAAACACTCATTCACTTTGAAGGGAAATGTTGCTTCCCTTCATGTCAGATTCACCCCTCTTGGATTCTTTATTCTCTCAAATCTTGGTGCGACAATTCCTCATTGCCTTAGTAGTCTGATGCCTTCAAGCAGTTATTTTAAAAATATTTTATCCAGCTCTCCTAATCGTTCTCATTTGCAGGGTTAGTCTTAAACCACAACTTCCTCTAACACCAGAGGCAGAATACACAGACTGCCTCTCTTTACATTTTCTAAAATGAGCCTATGCATTACTTTTGAAATTATAATAAGTAAAATCTAAAAGCCATCCTGATCTCCTATTTTGTCTATGTCTAATAATAATGGCCCACATTTGTGGAGCACACAACTTAGGTTTATGTGCATTATTTTACTCCATTGTCATGTCAGCCCTATGAGGTCAGCAAAAATATGGATTCCCATTTTATAGATATGAAACTGAGGCACTGACTTTCCCACGTGGCTCATTTCCCCTTAAAGTTAGCAGAACCAGACTCAACTTGAACAGCTGTCCCCGTTGGGCACCGCAGAAGGGCGCCCCATGGAAGGAGAGACCTCCTTCACGTCCTAGACATCGTAGGTTTGTAGCTCTCAAAACAATGAACAAAGCTAGTGTACCGCGCCGGGTTTTCCAACAGAGGGAGCAGTGTGAGGCAGAGGTACCCGCGGACTAGTACTCGGTTTTACTCACTTAGGCGATGTCCTCACAGTCGAGCAGTTTCCTCAAGCCAGGTGCATACTGCTTGCCCACATTGTTTACTGAGTGAGAGGGGGCAAATTGTTTGTTTCACTCCAACGGTCCCAGGGAGACGGGGTGGGGCAAAAAAGAGGGCGACCACAGAGAGTTCCGGGTCAGGGTGAGCACGGGGGCAAGTTGAGGGCAGCGCTCCTCCCAACAGGCACAGGGACGTACTCAGTACTCCGATCTCCAGGTCCTTCAGTCCTGCCTCAATGGCCTCATAGGTCTCCAAGCCTCCAGTGAAATCCACCTGGATGACTCGTGTGCTTTTGCCAAGAAGCCTCTCTGGGAAGGGCAGTGGGAGCCAGGCCCTTAGCTGGAATCGAGTCCGACCTCTGCCCCCGTCCCTGTTCAGCCCCAGCCCCTACATGATGGCCCCAGATGCGTAGATGGCTAGCTCCCCGCACGTGCCTCGGCCACCTTCAGACCTCGTCCGGGATCACGCCCCAGGCCACGCCCCCGGCCACGCCCCCGTCTAGCCCCAGCCCTTGACCCAGAACTTTACCCGCTCCCCTCTTCCCCTCCTTACCTATCGCCTTTGCCTCGTGCTCCAACGTGCTCAGGTCTCGACGGATGAGGACGATGTTCAGACCTCTCCCGGCGAGCTGCAGGGGATGCATTCATTCATTTATTCACGAAAGCCACAAATATTTACTGTGTGCTGACAGGGTGCTACAGTCTTATAGGCGCTGTGGGTGCAGAGGTGAACAAAAGAGAAATACGAAAGTCTGCCCTCCTGGAGCATGCATTCTGGGGAAAGACTTTTCCAGACAGACAGAACAGCAAGTGCAAAGGCTCTTGCACAAAGGCTGGCAGCTTCGAGGACGCCGTACAGTCCAGTGTGCACTGAATGAAGTGGCCGGTTGTACAGGAGCCCAGATCATTGAGCCTCGAATGCCCCAGTAAAGACTCTGGCTTTTATTCTCAGTGACATAAGAATCCAGTAATTTTTATACCTTCCTTCTTTCATGCATTTATTCAAAATGTGTCTATTGAGCCCTTGCTCTTTGCTGGGTGGTGCTGGGGACACAGCATGCCCAAGATAGACCCAGTCTCACTCAGCAGCCAGAGGGTTCTCTCTGAAATACAAATCTGTTCCTGCCTTCCCCTGCTCAGAACCTGCCTTGACTCCCCAGTGTCTCTGAGATAAAACTACACTCCTCACCGTGGCCTCAAGTGGCCTTGCTCTGGCCTAAGTCTTCAGCTGTCTCTCCTGCCGGTGGCCGTCTATGGGAATCCAGGCATAGCAGACAGTTCATTTAGTCCCAAGAGCACCCCCTGAATTTTCCTGCCTCTGGGCCTTTGCACATGCTGCTCCTTTTGCCTTGAATGCCCTTCTGCTTGAAACAAAGTCAGCCAATATTTTTGGAATGGGTGCTCAGCAGCATTTTGGTGCATGTCTGACCCTCTCAACCTGCCTGTCTGAGGGTGACATGTTATGTGGGACTGAGTGTCCATCAGCTTTGGAGGGGGGCTGGGCACAAACATCTCAACAGCTCCAGCGTCTGAGAGGTTGATGCTGTGAAGGGCATTTATTTATTCAACAAACATTTGCCCAGAATCTGCTTGTGCCTGGCCTTGTGCTAGGTGGTGCTGACCAGCACAGCCACAGCCCTGTCCTCTTGGGGCTCACAGTGCAGTGCTGGGACAGACCAGTCCCCAGATGGCAATGACTCAGAGTGGCCATCACTACCAGCTGACTTGCATCCAGACACAAATTCTCTCCCTTTCTGCCAGGGTTGCCTTTCTATTCATGCACTAGCCTCCCCTCCCTTCTTGTCCACTCAAGGACATCACTCCAGCTTTCTCCCGCCTTCCCCCTTCATCAAAACCTCTCCCTCTTCTGGATGATTCCCATCAGCATGAAATCCTACCAGAATCTCTCTCATTTTCTCTGTTCAGGCATTGGCCCATTTCTCATCACACCACCACAGTTTACTCAACATTCTAAGAGAGGATTGTTTATCCTGGCTCTCTTACCACATCCTCTTGTACCCAATCCAATCGGTCTCCCACCCCCACCATGCCACCCAAACCACTCTGGTCACCAATAACTTCCATGATGGTAAACCGAGTGCTGTATTCTCAGCACCTCCCAATAGCAACTGACACATTCATCACCCCCTCCTCCTGGAAACATTCTTTCCCTGGCTTCCAAGACCTCTCTTCCAGCCCTGGTTTTCCCCCCATTCTCAGTTCTTGTGCCTTCTCATCTTCTGTACCTCTTAACTTTGGGTGCTCCAGGGAGCACTCTGGGGTGATTCAGACTGTGCTCCCCTTCTCCATCAACACCCACTACCACAGGCACCTCATCTAGTCTCATGACTTTAAATGGGATCGTTATGTTGATGATGCTTCCACTTATATCTCCACCCAAACCTCCCCTCTGAACTCCAGAATGGCATTTCCAACTTCTGGAACTTCTCAACTTGGATACCTAATTGGTATCTCAAACTTGGAATGTCCAAAACGAGACTCCTTCCTGTTTCCCCCAAACTTGGTCCTCCCCTCAGTTCAACTCCATCTCAGTAATGGCAGCTGCATTTTTTGAGGTATTCTGGTCAAAAATTTTATAGTAATTTATTTTATGAGGCCAGCATTACCCTAACACCAAAAACCAAACAAAGATATTACAAGAAAAGAAAATTATAAACTAATACCTCTTATAAACTTAGACACAAAAATTCTCAACAAAATAGTAGTAAATCAAATCTAGCAATATAGAAAAAGGATAATCAATAATCACCAAGTGGGGTTTATTGCAGGAATGCAGGGTTGGTTCAACATTTGAAAAATCAATTGATGTAATGTACTGTATAAACAGAGTAAAGAAGAAAAACCATATGATCACCTCAACAATCACCGAAAGGTCACTTGACAAAAGTCAACCTCCATCCATGATAAAAACTCTCAGCAACCTAGGTATAGAAAGGAACGTCCTTAACCTTATAAAGGTTACATAAATACATACACACTTACATACATTTTAAAAACCTACAGCTAACATTATACTTAATGGTTGAAAACTGAATGCTTTTCCTCTAAGATCAGGAACAAGGGAGGATGATATTCACTCTTACCACTCCTCTGAACATCATATTTAATTTCCTGGGCAGTACAATAAAGCAAGAAAAAGAAATAAAAGGTATACAGATTGGAAAGTCAGAAATTAAATTGTCTCTTACACAGTTGACATGACTACATAGAAAATCCCAAGAAATCCACAAAAAAGCTACAAGAACTAAGAGCTGAGCTTAGCAAGGTTTCGGGTTACAGGGTCAGAAGTTTGGAGTCATACACCACATCCAATCTTTTTAATAAATCTTGTCAGCACTACCTTCAAAATCAATCCAAAATCCAAGTACTTCTTATGTCTCTATGCTGTCACCCTGGTGTAAGTCATCAAGATCTCCTGCTTGGATTTTGCAAGAGCTTCTTAGCTGATCTCCCTGCTTCCATCCTCACCCCCCTATAGTATTGCATCCCTCTTCAGAACCCATGTCACTCAGCAAATGTTAAGGTCTCCACCATAACCTACCAGATTCCCCATGATCTGCCCTGAAATTGCATCTTTGCCCTCATCTCCTACTGTTCCCCTCTCCCTTTCATTCTGATACAAACACAGTGGCCCCTTTCCTGCTTCTCCAACAAGCAATGCTTCCTACCTCAGGGCCTTTGCACTGGCAGTTTCTTCTCCCTGGAAATTCCTTCTCCCAGTTATTCACAAGACTCCCTCCCTCACCTCCTTCTGTTCTTTGCTCAGTGCTGCCTTCTCAGTGACACTTCTGATTATCCTATATAAAAATTGGAACGTGCACATCCCCAGGGCTCCCTGTTCTCCTTTCCTGATTTATTTTTCTCCTTAACTCTTATAACCATTTGATGCACTATACATTTCATTTGTTTATCTTATTTACACCTGTCTCCCCTCACTTCAACATAAGCTTCATGATGGCAAGGTCTTTTGATTTTTTAAAATCTATTTTGTTCACTGCTGTACCCCTGGCACCTAGAAGATGCCTGGCACGTGGAGGTGGTATATAAATATGTTTTGAATGAATAAATCAGGGCAATGATGGGAGAACATCAAGGGTCTGTAGAAGCCCAGTGTAAACACCCACCCCCACCCTGGGGAGCAGAGGGGAGGCTTCCTGGAGGAGAGGACGTCTGAGGGAACCAGATAAAGCACACAATTCTCAGTCTAATAGGGTTAGCTGACAACAGACAAACAGACAGGAGAAGCTCTCCCACCACACACGCCAAGCCCTGGCTCACCTCATGTGCATAAGCCTTGCTGATGCCATTGGTGGCTCCTGTCACCACTAGAACGGAGAGAAGGAGCAGAGGGCAGGAGGGGAGCACCCCCAGATCCAACCCCCCTATCATCCCCTCCACTGTCCCTCTTGTCCCTTTTTGCACCTTTTCTGGGACCCTCCTTCACTGAAGCCCAACCCCTCCTGGTTCCAGAACTTCATGCATTCCATGCCTCCCTTGCCCTGGTTGCTCCAGCCTTCACCTCTCTTTCTTCCAGGAGTCCCTGACCTCTGCCCTGATTAGGGACCCTCACCTGTCATCTGTCTTCGTTCCTGCTGTCCCCACCCCTACCTGCCTGGCTCAGAGCCCTCCTTCCTCACCTGCCCAGGCTCTGTGCGCCCGGAGCCAGGGCTTGCCCCGGCGTGCCTGGGCAGCAGGTAAACATAGACTGTGTAGCCCGCCCCCCAAGTCGCCCACAGCAGCAGGCACGTGGCGGTAACCGCTCTCCCCACTCTCAGCACATCCCAATCCGACTCCATCACAACCCCAGCCAACAAGTCATCCAACCTAGGGCCAACGAGGCTTTCTTTGGGAGCAGCTATTTCAAGCCTGACCTGCCTACTGCGCCTTAGCCCCGCCCACACTACTAGTCAAGAATTCCGCCCCGCCCCTCACTCTAGCCACGCCCAGTGGGGGGTTTATTCTAACCAGTAGCCTCGCCCATCGGTCCTAGCACCGCCCCTATCTAATTGGGCCACACTTGGGCTTAATGTCTGTCCTGAATCCCTGCAGAGCAGGTGTACATCCAGCCTCCGCTCAGCCCACAGAGCTGGGCAAAGGGTGCCCACAGATGACCACCGTTTGGGTCACTGAACTCAACCTAGATGCTGGTGGGGGCCAGAACTGATAATAGCGATCAGTCACTAGAGGGTTTTGTCAATGCACAGTTTGTCTGAAGAACCTGACCTACAGATTATCTGCTTGGGCAGTGTAAAAGCCAAAGCCCTTACAGCAGCTTTACGTGACTTTGCTCCTCATTCCTCTTTTACAAATTCTATTTTTTTTCACTTGTTCTTAGTGTTTATTATTTAATAATAAACTATAATTATTATTTAATAATTACGGATATTATTTAATAATAATAATTATAATTATAGTTATTATTATATGATTATTATTTAATAATAAATTATTGTGGTAAAATATATGTAACATAAATTTTAGAATTTTAACTCTTTTAAAGTGTATATATAATTCAGTGACATTAGGCATATTCACAATTTTGTGCAACTGTCACCACTATCCATTTCTAGAAATATTTCATCATCCCTGATAAAAAGAAGACAACAGGTCCCAAATGGAGTCAGTTGTGCTAACCCCCAGGTCAGCAAAACGAGATATAATAATAAACCTAATTGTAGTTTCAACCCCACCAGAATGTAACCTTTAACCATTCAACCTAGAATCGCCGGGTCAGCACTAGTGAGGTAATTCACCCAATAAGCCCTTCCATCCCCTTAGGAGGATGAATTCAAACAATGAATTCTTCCATAAAAAGGTCCTTTTTTCCACCCCCTTTCTGCCTTGAACAACCTTTTCTTTTCTACAGCTCAGTGGAGCTCCTTTCTATTGCTAGATGGGACGCAGCCCGATTCATGAATCATTGAATAAAGCCAATTTGATCTTTAAATTTACTCAGTTGAATTCTTGTTATTTAACAGATTTGGTGGCAGCAGCCGGACCAAAGGAGACTTCCGAAGGCTTTGGGGACAGCAAGAAACACAGGTGTAGTACCCCGTGAATCCTTTGAGCTCACTGTGTTTCTCACCATTTCTGAGGGCCTTGGGTGAGCTTCTCTCGGTTCTGAGTTCTGTTCTGTTTGCGTCAAGCTCCTGATCTACTTGGCTTTCCAGTTAGTTTCCCATTTGTCTGGAATCACTAGTTCCATGTCGGGAACTGCTGGTGACAGCTACAGTTTCCCATTTGTCTGGAAGATGCCTGCAGTTCCCATTCCTTGGGGTCTGCTGGCTCAATCCTTTCCCCAGTCCCCAGTTCCATGTTGGGAATTGCTCATGGTATGCACAGGACCTTTTCTTGGCCAGGATGCAGTAACATCTCTGGGCTATTGCCAATATATTAAAGGGCATGTGTTTGTTTGTCTTGTTTTGTATCAATGAGAGTTGTTGTTGACTGGGACCTCAGAGGTCAAAAAGCCGCAAAAATTGGTGGGTGTGGATCGAGCACTTAAGACCTGTTAAGAGTGCTCACCACCAAACCCAAAGACATCGTGTTAGGATAAGTTGGTCAAGGAATGGGTTAGATTGACAGTAAGTCACCTACCAATCTCAAGGAAATTTCCATGCAATGAGCTACACTGTAAAATGCAACACAATCCCCAATCCAGTGGCATATCCCTTCTAGGTGTTGATTCGGCTCTGAGAAACACAAAGGCTTAGCTAATGGGATCCTTAAATTCTAACGAGTTAAGCGCCCCACCTTCCAGCACACCTGCTTATTTTATGTCTAAAAACTATGGTTCCGGAAGCTATAAATATCTATAAAAATAGCCAAATCTGACTGAAAACAATCTAGAGTTACAATGAGGGAATGTTCCAGTTAGACAAGATCCTTCACTTAAGAACTGCACTTGAAAGTAAGGGTTCATGAATTAAATGAATAGAATGGGATGCCTATTTCAATTGGTACACGTGAACTTCCAAAAGGCTTCAAGATTCCCAAACAGCTTCATTAAAAGACTTGTTACCGAAGGCTGATGAAAAGTGAAAGACAACAGAGGTACCTAAAACAATAGATGATAGGACTGACAGGTCTCTGCTCCCCTCTATCCTTCTTTGCCTGAGCGTTCACATTTTACTCACTCCCTGTCTGGACTGCCTTTCTACTCTGGAGACTATTAAATAGTTACCTTTTAAAATAAAAAGGCCCGAGGTTGCAGGTGATCCTCCTCGGACAGCTTTCACTCCTTGGTCAAAGACTAAACCAAGGGACTTCCCTGGTGGTCCAGTGCTTAAGAATCCGCCTTCCAATACAGGGGACATGGGTTCAATCCCTGGTGGGGGACTAAGATCCCATCTGCCGTGGGGCAACTAAGCCCACAAGCCACAACTGGAGAGCCCGCGTGCGGCAACTACAACCTCCACGAGCTCTGGAGCCCACATGTTGCAACAAAGAGCCCACACGCCACAACGAAAGATCCCGCGTGCCGCAACGAAGATCCCGTGTGCTGCAACTAAGACCCGATGCAGTCAAATAAATAAATATTTTTTTAATTAAAAAAAAAAGACTGAACTAAGAGCCATAGTTAAAGAATTTTCTAATCCCCCAAAGTTTTGTTGAAACGTTTAGAATCCTATGACCCTGGGCTGCCAGATCTTTACCAGCTTGTGTAGGTGTTGGTAGGACCTGGTGAAGCCCAAAAACAGATGTGGGAAGCAGAATGGCATCATCCTGAGGATGATATTCAAGATCCTCAGTCTCGGGACTTCCTGGCTGTCCAGTGGTTAAGACTCCACGCTTCCTATGCAGGGAGTGCAGGTTAGATCCCTGGTCAGGGAACTAAGATCCCACAGGCCACAGGGGTGCGGCCAAAAAAACCCAAAACCACATGTTAAGATCCTCGGTCTCTAACATGATCCTCTGATAGACCAGAAAAATCTCCCAATGTGGCAACTGAGCCTAGGGTGTTCCCTGCCTACATTGATTGGTCTATTATTCAAATATGCAAACAAAGAAAGAGGAATCTGTGGCAGATTTTAAAGCCCGTTTGGAAGCTCTCTTCTGATGGCATTCTGGATTCCATTCAGTAAATGAGGTCACTCAATCTGCTCTTGCTGCCCTATTAGTAAACAGATTATTTCCTGAGATTAGCAGGCTAATAAAAAGACAGAAAATAGGATGGGAGGCCACTGGTCTTGTTACTAAGCCAGTTTCGTTTGCCCTACATGCAGCAAGCCAAACGTTGATACGTCAAGGTTTGCAGCAGAACAACAGTTTATTCACAAGGCAGCCAAATGGGGAGATGGGAGAATGAATCTCAAATCCGCCTACCCAAAGGTGAGGGGCTTGAGATATTTATGAGATAAAAAAGGTCTTAGGTTTGGGGGAAGGTGGTTGTAGGTAGGGAAGAGATGAGGTAATCAGTGCTTTGCATAGGCGTATCTGGGTTACATGCTTCTTCATGGGATGCATGTTCAAAAATAGAGGTGCTTAGCACAATCTGAGGGTGGAGGCTTTGGCTCTCTGATGTCAAATTGTCATTCATCAGACACCTGTGCAGGCCCAGTTTTAGGGTCAGTGGTCCCAACCAGTCTTAGCTGGCTCGAACTGGACGAGAGCTGACTCCAGTTTCCTAAAAAACAACATAAGCCCCCATTATTATAGCATCCCATATGTCAGAGGTGTTATATATAGGGGTGGTTAAGGAGTCTTGTGATATATTACCTAGGGTACATGAAGCTTGCAATTAAGGAGAGGAAAAAAGAAAAGAAAAAAATAACTAAAGCCAGCTTACTTAGTGAAGGCATTTTACAAGCAGAGGGTTTTAATCAAGTTCATTTATCTCGTGTTCTGTAAAACAAGCTCAAGAATTTCTGTTAGTCACCAGCCTCTATTAACCCTGTGGAGCATGGTTTCAGTCTCCCCTATCTTTTTAAAAAATATTTATGTATTTATTTGGTTGTGCTGGGTCTTAGTTGTAGCAGGCAGGCTCCTTAGTTGTGGCTCGTGGGCTCCTTAGTTGTGGCATGCAAACTCTTAGTGGTGGCATGCATGTGGGATCTAGTTCCCTGACCAGGGATCAAACCCAGGCCCCCTGCATTAGGAGCACGGAGTCTTAACCACTGCGCCACCAGGGAAGTCCCCTCCCCTACCTTTTTTTTTTTTTTTAAATATGCCTAATGATCAATATACCTTTTTTTTTTTTAATTAATTAATTTATTTATTTTTGGCTGTGTTGGGTCTTCGTTTCTGCGCGAGGGCTTTCTCTAGTTGTGGCAAGCGGGGGCCACTCTTCATCGCGGTGCGCAGGTCTCTCACTATCGCAGCCTCTCTTGTTGCAGAGCACAGGTTCCAGACGCGCAGGCTCAGTAGTTGTGGCTCACGGGCCTAGTTGCTCCGCAGCATGTGGGATCTTCCCAGACCAGGGCTCGAACCCGTGTCCCCTGCATTAGCAGGCAGATTCTCAACCACTGCGCCACCAGGGAAGCCCTCCCCTACCTTTTGATCATTCCTCAATCTTGAGGAAAGAGGGGCCGAGACCATGCTGGCTACTTCCTGCTGATAACGGGTGTAGGCCTACCAAGGGTTTGAGAAATGAAACTATTATGCATTTGATTGCAAATATGCACAAATCCCAAGATGAGGACAAGGCTTTGGGCTTAAGGATACAAGACAAACAGCAAGAACAGAGTTACAAGAAGGAATATAAATCCTAGCAAGCACAGAACAATAATACCGAGTTTAAGCAATCCCTCCAATATAGACCTTATTCCCTACGGGATCCATGAGAAGGTATTTCCTAAGAGACTGAATCCATGTTCTTGTGATGACACCTGTGGGAGCCAAGTTGTCTAATTTTGTCTAAGAAGGTTTTTTACTTCAATGTGGTATTAAAATATACAAAACAGGAGCTACTGCCCACTACACATTCTCCTCTTTTTTCTGCTAAAATATAATCTAAAAAATCTTATTGTCTAATACTATTCTGGCTAATGAATCTAGGGCCTTTTGCAGGCTATGGCTTGAACCTGATCTTTTATGTCCGTTATAATCTGTCCTTGATATAGATGAGGAAGAATTACAACAAAAATCCTCTAGTGTAACAGAGGTGCCCCCAAATCTATGGGTACTTCTAGTCCTGACACTGGGAGAACAAAAAGCACAGAACTGTAAAAATTCTGACATATGTGGTTAAACCTCTTCCTAAATTGCCAATATTCATTAAAGCCTGAATCTATACAGGTCTCACACCAACAATCAAGATCTAATCAACCAGGGGTTAGTCATTTCCTGTACGAGCCCCTTTAACACAAAAAAAACCTAATGGGTGGGAAGCTGTTTACAAGATCGTTATCCCCCATTTCCCAGTTGTTCCAAACACACACACTCTTTTGTCACTAATTCCACCAGACTCAAAATGGTTCACCGCTGTAGACCTTTGTTTAGCTTATTTTTTTTAGCATCCCTGTGCTAATCTATTTGCCAATATCTATTTGCCTTTACTTTGAACAATCAACAATATACTTGGACACTCATGTCTCAAGGGTCCACGGAGGCCCCTTCTAATTTCTCTCAAGTGCGCCACCAAGATCTAAGCACCCTCCAATTCCCCAAAAGAGACATAAAGTCGCTAATGAAAGATAACAACTATCTCTAGACACTGTTCATTACCTAGGTCATAACTGAAGTACTGAAGGAATACAATTATCTCCCAAACAGATTAAGCTAACCCAAGAATTTCCTTGACCCACAAATAGGCAACAGCTTCGTGAATTTCTAGGCCTGGCTGGCTACTGCAGACCCTAAGTTTTCTCTATTGTCTTCCCCACTCTATGAACTTAACTAAAGTAAAGAGTCCCTGATTCCCTTTGGTGAGAAGATAAATAGGCGCAGGTCTTTTCACCGCCTGCCCTAGGGCTACCTAACGATTCAAACCCTTTCACCTTATTTGTGCTTGAAAGAGATAAGCCAGTCCTGGGAAGGCTCGCACAGACCATGGTAATAAGTACAGGCCTGTTATTAATAATAATAAAAAAATGTGCAGGCCTATTGCCTATTAATAGCACACAAGTGGATTCAGTGGCTTGTGCCTACCCAGCTATAAGGCTATAACTAAAACTGTGCCCCAGGGGGTTAACAGAAATTGGTGACTAACAGAAATTCTTGAACTTGGCTTACAGAACAGCAGCTAAGGAAACAGCTTGTTTAAGAAAACAAACAGGGACTTCCCTTGTGGTCCAGTGGGTAAGACTCCACACTCCCAATGCAGGAGGCCCGGGTTTGATCCCTGGTCGGGGAACTAGATCCCGCATGCATGCCACAACTAAGAGTCCACATGCCACAACTAAGAAGTCTGCATACCGCAACTAAGAAGTCCACGTGCCGCAACTAAAAATCCTCTGTGCCGCAACGAATATCCCGTGTGCTGCATATAAGACCCGGGACAGCCTAAATATATATTTAAAAACAAACAAACAAACAAACCTCTGCTTGTAACTTGCCTTCACTGACGAAGTTTGCCTTATTTTTTTGATGCCTTAATCACCCCTATAGGTAACACATCTGACATATGGGTCACTATAGTAACAGGGGCTTAAGTTGTTTTCCAGGAACCTGGAGTCTGCTCTTGTCCAGTTCGAGCCAGCTAAGACTGGTTGGGACCACTGACCCTAAAACTGGGCCTGTGCAGTTGTCTGATGAATGACAATTTGACATCAGAAAGCCAAAGGCTCCACCCTCAGATTGTGCTAACCACCTCCATTTTTGAACATGCATCTCATGAAGAAGCATGTAACTCAGATACAACTGTGCAGAATGCCAATTACCTCATCTTTTTCCCTACTTCCAATCTCCTTTCCCCATGCTTATGACCACCCTGTTTTGTGGCCTATCAAACATACCTTGTACATCCGCTTTAACCATGAAGGAAAAGAATGCATTTAAAAATAAAAATAGAGTAATTGTGGTTCAGGCATGCAAAATAGAGCTGGGCGGTCATTGTGGACGCATTTTCAGACACATTTCTGTATTACTGAGAACTTGAGTTTTCTGAACTTCATGAGCTTCAAGGATACCACCAAAACAATATCTGCTTGGAGCTGCCAACTGCAAGGTCTCCTCTTGTAACTATAAAGTCTTTCTCTTACATTAGGAATAGTAGCAAACAAGACAGCTCAAGCCATAGCCTGCCAGCAAAAGGCCCTAGACTCATTAGCCAGAATAGAACTAGACAATAAGATTGCTTTGGATTATATTTTAGCAGAAAAAGGAGGAGTATATGTAGTGGCCAATAGCTCCTGTTATGTATATTTTAATACCACATTGAAGTAAAAAACCTTCTTAGACAAAATTAGATAACTTGGCTCCCACAAGTGTCATCACAAGAACCTGGATTTAATCTCTTAGGAAATATCTTCTCATGGATTCTGTCGGGAATAAGGTCTATATTGGAGGGATTGCTTACCTGGGCATTATTATTTTGTCCTTGCTAGGATTTATATTCCTTCTTGTCATAACTCTGTTCTTGATGTTTGTCTTGTATCCTTAAGCCCAAAGTCTTGTTCTCATCTTGGAATTTGTGAGTATTTGTGATCAGATGCATAACAGCTTCATTCCTCAAACCCCTTATTAGTCCTACGCTCCTTATCAGCAGGAAGTAGCCAGAGCAGTCACTGTCCCTCTTTCCTCAAGGCTGAGGGATGATCAAAAGATAGGGGAGACTGAAACCATGTCCCATAGGGTTAACAGAGGCTGGTGACTAGCAGAAATTCTTGAGCTTGTCTTACAGAACAACAGCTAAGGGAGGGCTTGTAAAAACAAACAAACAAATAAGAAAAAAATACCTCTGCTTGTAACCTGTCCTCAGTGACCAAGTGCTCTTTAATTATTTTTTGACTCCTTAACCACCCCTATAGATAACATTACTGATGTATGGGTTGCTAGAGCAATGGGGGCTTAAATTGTTTTCCAGGAACTTGGAGTCTGGTCTTGTGCAGTTCAAGCCAGCTAAGACTTGTTGGGACCACTGACCCTAAAACTGGGCCTGTGCAGGTATCTGCTGAATGAGTTTTTGACATCAGAGGGCCAAAAATTCCACTCTCAGATCATGCTAAGTGCCTCCTTTTTTGAACATGCACCCCACAAAGAAGCATGTAACCCAGATATACCTGCACAGAACACCGATTACTCACCTTTTCCCTACCTCCAATCACCTTTCCCCATGCCTAAGACCACCCTTCTTCTTTATCTCATAAATATCTCAGGCCCTTCACTTCTGGGGAGGCAGATTTAGGATCTCTTCTCCAGTCTCCTTGCTTGGTTGCCTCATGGATAAACTTTCTCTGCTGCAAACCTTGGCGTCTCAGCGTTTGGCTTGCTGCACCTCAGGCAAATGAACTTGGTTCAGTAACATAGCTGCAGCTGCAAACTTTGTAGAAGGCTCAGCATATTTAACTTTTGGAAATGACATTTATTTACAAACTCCATACACTGTTCAAAGTCTTCTTAATTCTGAACTGACCCAACATTTCTCAGTAACCAGACTAGCCTCCTATGAGATCCTTCTTCTCTCACTACCTCATTTACATCTGAAACCTTGTGACATTCTTGATCCTGCTACATTACTGCCCCTGCCTGACGAAGGTGAGCCCCATGACTGCAAGGTAATAATGTCCCATTGCAACAGACTGCGCCCTGATTTATGAGACACTTTGGACTAATCCTTATGTAGTTTTTTTTTTTTTGATGATGAATCATGTTGTAAAAATGAGAAAGGGAATTATCAAGCTGGTCATGTTGTTCTTAACTAATATGAACTACTTGAGAGGGGAAATCTCCCACAGGCTAAATCAGTCCAACAAGCAGAGCTCCGTTCCCTTACCAGAGCATGCCAGTTATTGAAAGGACAAGTTGTTAATAGTTATACTGATAGTCGGTATGCATCTGAGGTCATGAATGAATTTGGGATGTTATGGAAATGAAGGGGGTTTTCTTACGTCCACTGGGACCCAATCAAGCATGAGCAACAAACAGGTAAACAAAGTTCTTAGTGCCATTCTTTTACCTTCCGAAATTGCTGTCCTCCACACTGAGGTTCACATTACGAGACTAAACCTGAGTATCAGGGAAATGGCCTGGCTGACTTTCATACAAAGGCAGCAGCAGCATAATCTGTAAAGTTTGTGGTAGTCTGTAAACTCAACAAACAGTCGAGACTATGGGAAAATCAAGATGGCCACTTGGTTCTTCCTGTCTCTCTGGCAAACCCCATTTTTCAGTTTTGTTATCCCTTCACCCATCATGGTGCATTTAAGAGGACTCAAATTGTACATAAACATTGGTGAGAAACTTTGATAACACTCTGAAAATAGTTAACCATCAATGTTTGACCTGACAGATCTGTAATCCTGGAAAAACTAATTTTCCCTCCAGAGGCCACAAACTCCTCCCTCTGGACCCTTTGAACATCTGCAACTGGATTTCATTCAGTTATCACCTAGGAGGGGTCATCAATATGTTCTTGTTACTGTAGGTATGTTTTTCCCATGGGTTGAAGCCATTCCCTGCTGCAAGGCTGATGCCCTCATAGTGGCAAAGAAACTGTTAGAAAATGTGTTTCCCACTTGGGGTACACCTTCCACAATCTCAGTAATCGAGGCAACCACTTCACTGGGAAAATCATACGAGCCTTAATGAAAGACTTGGAAACCTCTTGGAATTACCACTGTCCCCATCATTCTCCACCATCAAGCAAGGTTGAGGGAACTAAGGGGATCCTCAAACTTAAAATCTCTAAACTTGCTGAAACTCTGGTCTTCCTTGCCTCCAGGCTTGCTCACTGTTCCACAGTTCCCCCTTTGGAAAACATAAACTCACTCCACATGAGATAGTCAACGGTAGACCAATGTCCATCAGTACACAAACTTTCTGCTCATCCCTTGCTATCCCATGTTGGTATAACCAGCTACTGAAAATCTTTCATGTCTTATGCTAAAGCCTATCACCGACAGGTTAAAGAAGTTTTCCCAGATGCCAATTCAAAGGATCTTCTTGGTCACAGACTGGAGCCTGGTGATTGGGTATTCTAGAAGCGTCATCAGAGGAAAACATCTCTCAAACCCCATTGGAAAGGACCTTACCCAGTGCCCCTGACCACTGACACTGATGTGAAACTAGAAGTTATTGAGCCTTGGGTATACATCCCAAAGCTCAAAACGTCTTACATTTAGGTCTTTAATCCATTTGGAGTTTATTTTTGTGTATGGTGTTAGGTAGTGTTCTAATTTCATTCTTTTACATGTAGCTTTCCAGTTTTCCCAGCACCACTTACTGAAGAGGCTGTCCTTTCTCCACTGTATGTTCCTGCCTCCTCTGTTGTAAATTAGGTGACCATACGTGCGTGGGATTATCTCTGGGCTTTCTATCCTGTATCATTGATCTATATTTCTGTTTTTGTGCCAGTACCATACTGTCTTGATTACTGTAGCTTTGTAATATAGTTTGAAGTCGGGGAGGAGCCTGATTCCTCCAGCTCCGTTTTTCTTTCTCAGGAATTCTTTGGCTATTCAGGGTCTTTTGTGTTTCCATACGAATTGTAAAATTTTTTGTTCTAATTCTGTGAAGAATGCCATTGGTCGTTTGATAGGGATTGCATTGAATCTGTAGATTGCTTTGGGTAGTATACTCATTTTCACAATATTGATTCTTCCAATCCAAGAACATGGTCTATTTCTCCATCTGTTTATGTCATCTTTGATTTCTTTCATCAGTGTTTTATAGTTTTCTGAGTACAAGTCTTTCACCTCCTTAGGTAGGTTTATTCCTAGGTATTTTATTCTTTTTGTTGCGATGGTAAATGGGATTGTTTCCTTAATTTCTCTTTCCGATTTTTTGTTGTTAGTGTATAGGAATGCCAGAGATGTCTGTGCATTAATTTTGTATCCTGCAACCTTACCAAATTCATTGATTTCTGGAGGCATCTTTAGGATTTTCTATGTATAGTATCATGTCATCTGCACACAGTGACAGTTTTATTTCTTCTTTTCCAATTTGTTCCATTTGTTTTATTTCTTTTTCTTCTCTGATTGCTATGGCTAGGACTTCCAAAACTATGTTGAATAAGAGTGGCAAGAGTGGACATCCTTGTCTTGTTCCTGATCTTAGTGGAAATGCTTTCAGTTTTTCACCATTGAGTATGATGTTTGCTGTGGGTTTGTCATATATGGCCTTTATTATGTTGAGGTAGGTTCCCTCTATGCCCATTTTCTGGAGAGTTTTTTTTATCATAAATGGGTGTTGAATTTTGTCAAAAGCTTTTTCTGCATCTATTGAGATGATCATATGGTTGTTATTCCTTAATTTGTTAATACAGTGTATCACATTGATTGATTTGCATATATTGAAGAATCCTTGCATCCCTGGGATAAATCCCACTTGATCATGGTGTATGATCCTTTTAATATGTTGTTGGATTCTGTTTGCTAGTATTTTGTTCAGGATTTTTGCATCTATGTTTTGATATTATAGACCAATATCATTGATATTGGTCTATAACTTTCTTTTTCGTGATATATTTTTCTGGTTTTGTTATCAGGGTGATGGTGGCTCTGTAGAATGAATTTGGGAGTGTTCCTCCCTTTGCAATTTTTTGGAAGATTTTGAAAAGGATCTGTGTTAGCTCTTCTCTAAATGTTTGATAGAATTCACCTGTGAAGCCATCTGGTCCTGGACTTTTGTTTGTTGGAAGATTTTTAATTACAGTTTCAATTTCATTACTTGTGATAGGTCTGTTTATATTTTCTAATTCTTCCTGGTTCAATCTTGGAACACTGTACCTTTCCAAGAATTTGTCCATTTCTTCGTGGTTGTCCATTTTATTGGCATATAGTTGTTTGTAGTAGTCTCTTAAAACCCTTTGTATTTCTGCGGTGTCAGTTGTGATTTCTCCTTTTTCATTTCTAATTTTAGTGATTTGCGTCCTCTCCCTTTTTTTCTTGATGAGTCTGGTTAAGGGTTTATCAATTTTGTTTATCTTCTCAAAGAACCAGCTTTTAGTTTTATTGATCTTTGCTATTGTTTTCTTCATTTCTATTTCATTTATTTCTGCTCTGATCTTTATGGTTTCTTCCCTTCTACTGACTTTGGGTTTTCTTTACTCTTCTTTCTCTAGTTGCTTTAGGTGTAGGGTTAGATTGTTTATTTGAGATTTTTCTTGTTTCTTGAGGTGAGATTGAATTGCTATAAACTTCCCTCTTAGAACTGCTTTTGCTGTGTCCCATAGGTTTTGGGTCATTGTGTTTTCGTTGTCATTTGTTTCCATGTATTTTTAAAATTTCTTCTTTGATTTCTTCAGTGATCTCTTGGTTATTTATATATATTTTTTTAAATTTTTATTTATTTTATTTATTTATTTTTGGTTGCCTTGGGTCTTCGTTGCTGCGCGCAGGCTTTCTTTAGTTGTGGTGAGTGGGGGTTACTCTTTGTTGCAGTGTGAGGGCTTCTCATTGCAGTGGCTTCTCTTGTTGCGGAGCACGGGCTCTAGGCATGTGGGCTTCAGTAGTTGTGGTTCACGGGCTCTAGAGCGCAGGCTCAGTAGTTGTGGTGCACAGGCTTAGTTGCTCCGTGGCATATGGGATCTTCCCGGACCAGGGCTCGAACCCGTGTCCCCTGCATTGGCAGGCGGATTCTTAACCACTGCACCACCAGGGAAGCCCCCTCTTGGTTATTTAATAGTGCACTGTTTAGCCTCCATGTATTTGTGGTTTTCACAGTTTTTTTTCTGTAATTGAGTTCCAATCTCATAGCATTGTGGTCAGAAAAAATGCTTGATAAGATTTCAATTTTCTTAAATTTTCCGAGGCTTGATTTGTGACCCAAATTGTGATCTATCCTGGAGAATGTTCCATGTGCACTTGAGAAGAAAGTGTATTCTGCCACTTTTGGGTGGAATGCTCTATAAATATCAATTAAATCTATCTGGTCTATTGTGTCTTTTTTTTTTTTTTTTAAGAAGTTCCTCCTTAGTTATACTTTTTTTTTTTTTTTTTTTTGGCTGTGCTGGGTCTTCGCCTCTGTGCGAGGGCCCTCCCTAGTTGCAGCGAGCGGGGGCCACTCCTCATCGCGGTGTGCAGGCCTCTCACTGTCGCAGCCTCTCCTGTTGCGGAGCACAGGCTCCAGACGCGCAGGCTCAGTAGTTGTGGCTCATGGGTGCAGCTGCTCCGCGGCATGTGGGATCCTCCCAGACCAGGGCTCAAACCCGTGTCCCCTGCACTAGCAGGCAGACTCCCAACCACTGCGCCACCAGGGAAGCCCCTATTGTGTCTTTTAAAGCTTGTGTTTCCTTATTAATTTTCTGTTTGGATGATCTGTCCATTGGTGTAAGTGGGGTGTTAAAGTCCCCTACTATAATTGTGTTACTGTCGATTTCCCCTTTCATGGTTGTTAGCATTTGCCTTATGTATTGAGGTGCTCCTATGTTGGGTGCATAAACATTTATAATTGTTATATCTTCTTCTTGGATTGATCCCTTGATCATTACGTAGTGTCCTTCCTTATCTCTTGTAACAGTCTTTATTTTAAAGTCTATTTTATCTGATATGAGTATTGCTACTCCAGCTTTCTTTTGATTTCCATTTGCATGGAATATCTTTTTCCTTCTCTCCACTTTCAGTCTGTATGTGTCACTAGGTCTGAAGTGGGTCTCTTGTAGACAGCATATATATGGGTCTTGTTTTTGTATCCATTCAGCAAGCCTGTGTCTTTTGGCTGGAGCATTTAATCCATTCCCGTTTAAGGTAATTATCAATATGTATGTTCCTATGGCAATTTTCTTAATTGTTTTGGGTTTGTTTTTGTAGGTCCTTTTCTTCTCTTGTGTTTCCTACTTAGAGAAGTTCCTTTAGCATTTGTTGTAGAGCTGGTTTGGTGGCGCTGAATTCTCTTAGCTTTTGCTTGTCTGTAAAGCTTTTGATTTCTCCATCGAATCTGAATGAGATCCTTGCCGGGTAGAGTAATCTTGGTTGTAGGTTCTTCCCTTTCATCACTTTAAGTATATCATACCACTCCCTTCTGGCTTGTAGAGTTGCTGCTGAGAAATCAGCTGTTAATCTTATGGGAGTTCCCTTGTATGCTATTTGTCATTTTTCCTTTGCTGCTTTCAATAATTTTTCTTTGTCTTTAATTTTTGCCAATTTGATTATCATGTGTCTTGGCATGTTTCTCCTTGGGTTTATCCTGTATGGGACTCTCTGTGCTTCCTGGACTTGCGTGACTATTTCCTTTCCCATGTTAGGGAAGTTTTCCACTATAATCTCTTCAAATATTTTCTCAGACCCTTTCTTTTTCTCTTCTTCTTCTGGGACCCCTATAATTCGAATGTTGGTGTGTTTAGTGTTGTCCCAGAGGTCTCTGAGACTGTCTTCAATTCTTTTCATTCTTTTTTCTTTATTCTGCTCCTTGGCAGTTATTTCCACCATTTTGTCTTCCAGCTCACTTATTCGTTCTTCTGCCTCAGTTATTCTGTTATTGATTCCTTCTAGTGTATTTTTCATTTCAGTTATTGTGTTGTTCATCTCTGTTTGTTTGTTCTTTAGTTCTTCTAGATCTTTGTTAAACATTTTTTGTATTTTCTCAATCCATGCCTCCATTCTATTTCCGAGATTCTGGATCATCTTTACTATCATTACTCTGAATTGTTTTCAGGTAGATTGCCTATTTCCTCTTCATGTATTTGGTCTTGTGGGGCTTTACCTTGCTCCTTCATGTGTGACATATTTTTTTGCCATCTCATTTTTTTTTCCTTTTTTTAATGAGTGGGATTGTGTTCCTGTCTTACTGGTTGTTTGGTCTGAGGCTTCCAACACTGGAGTTTGCAGGCTGTTGGGGAGAGCTGGGTCTTGGTGCTGAGATGAGGAGCTCCGGGAGACCTCACTCAGATGAGTATTCCCTGGGGTCTGAGGTTCTCATTAGTCCAGTGGTTCGGACTCGGAGCTCCCACCGCAGGAGCTTCGGCCTGACCCCCAGCTCGTGAACCAAGATCCTGCAAGCCACACAGGGCAGCAAAAAAAAAAGAGAGAACAATAACAAAGTAAAAAATAAAATTAGACTAGGAAACTAACAGACATGTTAGAAAAAAATAATAATAAAAATATAGATGAAACAATAACCGGAAGGTAAAACAGAACCACAATAGTAAAAGAGAGAAGGAGGAAAAAAAAGAAAAAAAAGTGGAAAAGGCCTTGCCTGTGGAGGGCAGGGCCTAAGGACGGGCGAGGTTTGGGCGGTGGCTGGGGCCTATGCTTAGGACCCATAGGGCTGGAAAAGGCCCTGGGGGGGTGGGGGGTGGGGCTTAGGCTCAACAGAACAGAAGGAGTCCAGCTGTGCCTCCCCCTCTGGTCTCAGAGGGTCGTGGACCCCAGCTGGGGGCCCAGCAGGCTTCCTGGGCTTGAGTTGGCCGGGCAAATGCCCTCTGCTCCTCTCTGGCTCCTCCCATCCAGGAGGGCCCCTCCCGCCTGCCTCTCCTGTTCTCTCCTGGCCTCCCTACTATGCCCCAGGACCAACCCGGCCCAGAGGGGACCTCTGAGGGCATAGGACCCAGCCAGAGAGCTGGGCAGACTTCCTTGGCCGACTGGGCAGAGGAAACGCTGGGCCCGCTTGCCCCTGATCCAAGCCCCGGAGGGTCCCTCCAGGCGTGGGAACCCCTCCCCCCTCTCAGCCACCCCTCAGGGGTGCCGGTCCTGTCCAGTCTCCACTTCTCCTCCCCCCTCAGTCCCCCCACGTCCTACCGGTTCACTTGGGGGTTCTTCCTGTTTCCTTGGGCATTGGGGTCCCCCACCAGCGTCCAGCAGGTGCCCTCCCAAATTGATTTTTTTATTTACTCAACTGAATTTTTATTTAACATCCCAAATAGAAATTCTGTACCCATTAAACAATCATTCCCTATCCCCAGGTCCATGTAACCTCTATTCTACTTTCTGTCTTGATGAATCTGTGTATTCTAGATGCCATACATAACATAAATCATACATATTTGTCTTTTAGTGTCTGGTTTTATTTCACTTGGCATAATGTTTTCAACGTTTGTGCATGTTGCAGCATGTATCAGAATTTTGATCACTTTTCAGGCTGAATATTATTCCATTGTATGTATATACCACATTTTGTTTATTCATTCATCTGTTGATGGACACTTGGGTTGCTTCCACCTCTTGGCTATTGTGACTAATGCTACTATGAACATTCGTGTGCAAGTATCTGTTTGATTCCCTTCTTTTGATTCTTTTTGGTATATACCTAGAAGTAGAATTTCTGGATCATATAGTAATTCTATATTTAACTTTTTGAGAAAACTCCATACTGTTCTCCACAGTGGCCATCCTATTTACATTCTGACCAGTAATGCACAATTGCAATTTCTCCACATCCTTGCTAATTCTTGTTATTTTCAGGTTTTTTTTAAAATAATTATCATTCTAATGGGAGTGAAGTGGTATCCATTGTGCTCTTGATTTGCATTTCCCTAATAAGCATATTTTTATGGGTTTATTGGTCATTTGCATATCTTCTTTGGAGACATGTCTATTCAAGTCTTTTACCCATATTTGAATTGGGTTGTTTGTTTTGTTGTTGTTTAGTTGTGGGTGTTCTTTATATAGTCTAGATATGAATTCCCTGTTTTATATATAATTTGTGAATATTTTCTTCTATTCTGTGGGTCACCTTTTCACTTGTTGACAGTGTCATATGAATGATTCACAAAATTTTGAATTTTAATAAAGTCCAATTTATCTATTTTTGTTGTCAACTGTGCTTTTGATGTCATATCTGTGAAATCCTTGCAAAACTGTAGCTTTGTGTCAAGTCTTGAAATAAGAAATTGTGAGTCCTCCAGCTTTGTTCTTCTTTTTCAAGATCGTTTTGGCTATTCAGGGTCCGTTAAGAGTCTATATGAATTTTAGGATGTATTTTTCTGCAAAAAAACTCTGTTGGAATTTTGATAGAGATTGTGTTGAATCTGTAGATCACTTTGGGTAATACTGATTGATATCTTAACAATATATTAAGACTTCCAATCCATGAAAATAGGATGTCTTTCTATTTATTTATTTGTGTCTTCTTTAATTTCTTTCAGTGATGTTTTACGGTTTTCAGTGTACAAGTTTTTCTGCCTCCTTGGTTAAGTTTATTCCTATTTTTAAATTATTTTTGATGCTATTGTAGATGGAATGTTTTCTTAATCTCTTTTTTGGTTTGTTCATTCTTAGTGTATAGAAAACAACTGATTTGTGTGTGTCTGTTTTGAATCTGCAACTTTATGAATTCGTTTATTGTTTTAACAAGTTTTTTGTGGAATCTTTAGGGTTTTCTATGTATAAGATCATGTTGTCTGCAAACCCAGTTAATTTTTCTTCTTCTTTTCCAATTTGGATACCTTCCACTACACTTTCTTGCCTAATTGTTCTGTCTAGGACTTCCAGTACTTCGTTAAATAGAAGTGGTAAAGCTGGCATTTTTGTCTTGTTCCTGATCTTAGAGGAAAAGCTTTTGGTCTTTCACCATTGAGTATGATGTCAACTGTGGGCTTTTCATAAAAGGCCTGATTATGTTAAGGTAATTTCCTTCTATTCCTAGTTTGTTGGATATTTTCATCATGAAAAATTTTGAATTTTGTCAAATGCTTTTTCTGCCTCAATTGAGATAATCATGTGTTTTTTTCTTCTTTCTGTCACTGTTATTGCATTACATTAATAATTTATAATCTATAAGTAATTAAGTAATTAATATATGCATTTGTCTTTTAAATTCTATAGAAAATTAAAAGTGGGGAATTCCCTGGTGGTCCAGTGGTTAGGGCTCAGCGCTTTCACTGCCATAGCCCGGGTTCAACCCCTGGTCAGGGAACTAAGATCCTGCAAGCCAAGTGGCACGGACAAAAAAATTAATTAATTAATTTTAAAAAAAGTGGAGTTACAATTCAAGATTAAAATAATACTGGCTTTTATATTTGCCAGGGTATTACCTTTATGGGAGGACTTTGTATCTTCATATGGCTTCGAGTTACTGTTTAACTTATTTTCATTTCAACCTGAAGGACCCCCTTTAATGTTTCTTGCAGGGCAGGTCTAGTGGTAATGAACTCCTTCAACTTCTGTTTATCTGGGTAAATAGTGATTCCTCTGCTTTAGGGGAGAAAAAGCACAGTGCTTGGAGAGTGGGTGCTGGCATAAAGACTATTTTGAGCTGAAGACATTTGAGAATCAATAAACGTAGGAGAGGCTTTCTCTGAACTCCCCTTATCTACCTAAAAAACGATCCTTAAAAAAAAAAAAAGAACTCACTTGTCAGAAATTGCTTCCCTAGGAGAGTAGACCAGAAGTCGACACCACAACCCAGACAGATATTGTCACAAACTATCAAATTGCCTATCTGTTCTCCTTAAGGCCCGTTTATCTTCCATAAAAATCATTTGCTCTCCCATAAGTGGCCTCTCTCCCCCTCCCTTTCCCCGTGAAGACGGTATATAAGCTTTCAACTCTCACTGCTTTTGAGGGGTACTCTTCTTTTCTGATACAACCATGCACGTGAAATTAGAAATTAATATATTTGGGGAGGGATAATTTGGGAATTTGGGATTAACGGATACACACTATTATATATAAAATAGATAAACAACAAGGACCTACTATTATATATAACACAGGGAACTATATTCAATATCTTGTAATAAACCATAATGGAAAAGAATCTGAAAAAGAATACATACATATATATCAACTGAATCACTTTGCTGTATACCTGAAACACTATAAACCAACTATACTTCCATTCTTAAAAGTTAATAAGTTTGTCTGCCTTTTCTCCTGTTAATCTGCCTGTCATCAGGTTAGTTCGCAGACCCAGCCATTGGAGACCCAGGAGAGCAGAAGGAAAGTCTTCCCTCCCCTCTGGTTTCCAGCAACGGGGATGAGATCTCATTGGCTGGAATGTTCTGCCCACTCTGGAGGCAGCAAAAGGTAAGACTTCTTTTCTCTGCGTGGGGTCTGATCAAACCCAGCAGTACAAGACTCTACAGTATTTCTTCCCTTCTAAACTTACCTTAGCTGGAGAAAACATTAGTATGAACTAGTTTTGGGGGTGTATAGTGATTCTTGTGTTTTTTCTCTTGAGTACTCTGGGTTTTAATTCATCCTTTCCCTTCCAGAGATGGTCATTGTGTTCCTTTGCCTGTATGTGTGTGTGTATATATATATATATTTTTTCAGATTCTTTTTTGTTGGAGGTTATTACAAGATACTGAATGTAGTTCCTTGTGCTAAAAGTAGGTCCTTGTTGTTTATCTATTTTATATATAGTAATTTGTATCTGTTAATCCCAAACTCCTAATTTATCCCTCCCCCACCATTTCCCCTTTGGTAACCATAAGTCTGTTTTCTATGTCTATAAGTCTGTTTCTGTTTTGTAAATAAGTTCATTTGTATCATTTTTTTAGATTCCACATATAGGTGATATCACATGGTATTTGTCTTTCTCTTTCTGATATACTTCGCTTAGTATGATAATCTCTAGGTCCATCCATGCTGCTGCAAATGGCATTATTTCTTTTTTTATGGCTGAGTAATATTCCATTGTGTATATGTACCACATCTTCTTTATCCATTCATCTGTCGATGGACACTTAGGTTGCTTCCATGTCTTGGCTATTGTAAATAGTGCTGCTATGAACACTGGGGTGCACGTGTCTTTTCAAATTAGAGTTTTCTCTGAATATATGCCCAGGAGTGGGACTGCTGGATCATATAGTAGCTCTAAGTTTTTTTTGAGGAACCGCCATACTGTTCTCCATAGTGGCTACACCAATTTACATTCCCACCAACAGTATAGGAGGGTTCCCTTTTCTCCACATCCTCTCCATCATTTATTATTTGTAGACTTTTTGATGATGGTTGTCTCTTGTGTTGATTGTCATTAGGAGAATCATAAGGTAGAAGAAAGGCAAAGGCTCTACAAGCCTGGGGTTTCAGCTGGCCTCACAGCTTGGTGAGTTTACAGTTCCCAGACTGGCATCTATCTAGACAAACTTTGCTGTGGGTCACCCATAAAAAAAACGAACCAGATGAAACTCTCCTTTCATCTCCTCTGGTGTCCTGAGAGCTTGGCTTTGTAACCAGTGAGAACACTCTCTCTGGTTTGCCCAGCTGGGGGGGGCGCGGCTTGCATCAAGTGGCTGGCCAGCAGGGTGTAGGAAGCCCAGATGCGAAGTGACAAGCAGCACTTTCTTTCTCTGATGGTACCAGCCCTCAGGGGAGTTCGTTTTAATCAGGAGTCCAAGTCCATCAGGGGCTGTGTTGCTCTAACCTTGTTGCCTCGTCAGTGCTGGGAAAATCCCATCCCAGTCTTGACTGCTTGTAATCACAGATTACCAGGTCTGTGACTGGAAGTGTCTCGTTTCTGTGGGAGACTGGAGACATGAGTTTTCATAAATATTTTTTACCACCTGTGGCAATAAGGATCTTTGCCTCCTTAAGGTCTATCTTTGGGAGTGGCCTTTTGGACCATGGGAGCTATGTCTTCTGCAACCAATTTGGGTGATGCCTCTTGGATCCACGGTGAACATTTATTCTAAGCCAGGAAAATTACCTCTGGATCTTGCCATAAAAAGGCTTACTGGATTGAGTCACTACTAGAATGGATACACCTTTGAAGATCCTACCCATCAATGGTGAGATAAGGGATCCTTTGATCTGGAAAAACATTTACATTTTTAAAAGATTTTAGAGGGGACTTCCCTGGTGGTCCAGTGGTAAAGAATCTGCCTTCCAATGCAGGGGACGTGGGTTCGATCCCTGGTCGGGGAACTAAGATCCTGCATGCCCCAGGGCAACTAAGGCCGGGTACCACAACTACTGAGCCTGCACACCTCAGTGAGAGAGCCAGCGTGCTGCAAACTACAGAGCCCACATGCCCTGGAGCCCATGCGCCACAACTAGAGAAGAGAAAACCCGCAGGCCACAACTAGAGAGAAGCCCGCGCGCAACAAAGAGCCCACGTGCCGCAACTAAGACCCGAAGCAGCCAAAAAAAAAAAAAGATTTTAGAGACCTCTCATCCTAAATAAGCGTCCTGTTGTTACCAAGATCAAATTGATAGACGGACGCAAAAGAGCATTCTGGCTAACCTTAGGGACTCCTTTAACAAGAGTAAAAAAGAGAAATCAGACTTAGAACAAAAATGAAAATCCACAGCCCCCATAAATTCCCCTTTTCCACCCTCCTATATGCCCCTTTACAACCAACTCCCTGTCCCTGACCCTCCAGAAGATCTTTGGATCTCTGGGTCCCTGCCCCAAATCCCCCTCCCCAAATCTAATCTCACCTCCTCAGCAAATTCCTAAAACTCCTCCAACCTCCCCAGAAAATCTCTCAAACACCCAGCTGCGAGCATTAAGTTCCCTTTCCCTGCAAGAATTCCAGAAAGCACTCTGGCAGGATCCTCCAGGCCTGGGGGATATAGGTTATTTATGTAAATACTGATGTTGAGGAAGAAAACTGGCAGAGGCTTCAGGACCTGTCTTGCCATCTCTGGCAATTAGGAGTACTTCCCAGGGCTCTGTAATCAAAACCCATCAGCTTCAGGCTTTCCCAGGCAAAGAGCTTGGTGAATGTATCCTGGACCCCCAACACAAAGAGTTCACGTGCCCTGGACACCAGCAGATCTTTTAAACTACAAAGCCCTTTTACTCCCACTTTCAGAAGATCCTGCCAAATGTCGAGAGGAGCTAGAAAGATTAGTGGCCATTTATAACCCTGCTCATAGGGGCAGCTTGTAAGGGGTGTTCTTTCCACCCGTGATTATACTATAGTTATACGCCAAGACCTCCTGGAGAAAACTCCCCACGCCGGGGAAACTGGTGGCCAATCCTTCCCAGGCCCTCCTGCAAATGACCAGGAAATGATGCAGGTAGAGGCTGATAGGGATGATGCTGAAGGCCTTTCCTCCAAAGGTGAACTGGTTCCAGGTTGAATCGTGCGCTCAGAAAGAAGACGAACATCCCCAGATCTCTGTGGAAGGATCTCTGTGCAGACTTTTCAAAGACACACTGCATCAAACCCAAAAGCCCCAGAACACAGAAATCTTTTGATTTCTGCTTTAGCTGGAAATCTTCTCCCTGATATAAAGAGGCAAATCCAAAATCGTGCAGTTGGGATGGACAATCTCTCAATGTTATTACAGAGACTGCTTCTCAATTCTTTTAAAATAGCCTGCAGACAGGGAGATCAGCTCAGTGCTTTGTGACCACCTAGAGGGGTGGGATAGGGAGGGTGGGAGGGAGGGAGACACAAGAGGGAAGAGATATGGGACTTATATGTATAACTGATTCACTTTGTTATAAAGCAGAAACCAACACACCATTGTAAAGCAAATATATTCCAGTAAGGATGTTAAATAAATAAATATATAATATAATATAATAAAATAGCCTGCAGGAAAGCAGGAGAAAAAAGCAATTAAAATCAACAGTCCTTGCCTTTGTCCCAAGACAACTGCACATTCTGTAAAAAGTCAGGCATTGGGAAAACAGTTGTCCTGAACTTCAAATAAAGGAAAGCTTAAAAAGCAATCATCCAGGGGACTTCCCTGGTGGCGCAGTGGTTAAGAATCTGCCTGCCAATGCAGGGGACACGGGTTCGACCCCTGGTCCGGGAAGATCCCACATGCCGCGGAGCGGCTAAGCCCATGGGCCACAACTACTGAGCCTGTGCTCTGAAGCCCGCACGCCTAGAGCCCATGCTCCACAACAAGAGAAGCCACCACAATGAGAAGCCCGCACACCATGACAAAGAGTAGCCCCCGCTTGCCGCAACTAGAGAAAGCCTGCACACAGCAACGAAGACCCAACACAGCCAAAAAAAAAAAAAAAAAAAAAAAAGCAATCATCCTAGAACACCGAGCCCTCAGAGGGTCCGTTCTCCCCCTTCTGGGGGCAATTCCCCATCAAGGACAAGGTCAGTCTATCCTCAGTCACACCCCAGCACCCAACATTTAACTTAAGATAGAGAATAGGGGGACTTCTCTGGTGGTCCAGCGGATGAGACTCCGTGCTCCCAATGCAAGGGGCCCGGGTTCAATCCCTGATTGGGGAACTAGATCCTGCATGCATGCCACAACTACGAAGTCTGCATGCCGTAACTAAAGATCCAGTGTGCTGCAACTAAAACCCAGCGCAGCCTAAATAAATAAATGAATATTTTTTAAAAAGAGGATCTGGAATTGGATTTCTTTTTTAAAAAATTTATTTATGTGCTCACTTCGGCAGCACATATACTAAAATTGGAATGATACAGAGATTAGCATGGCCCCTGCACAAGGATGACACACAAATTTGTGAAGTGTTCCATATTTTTTCACTTTGTTATAAAGCAGAAACTAACACAGCATTGTAAAGCCATTATACTCCAATAAAGATGTTTAAAAAATGTTATTGCTTTTAGTATTTGTACAAGGGGGTAAATCCGTAAACTCTTGCCACCCCTCTCCACCCCAGAGTCCCTAATCCAGCCGCTATCCTCACATCAACCCCCGCTGACGCAGCCTGGTTTACAGTGATTGACCTCTGCTCAGCTTTCTTTCCCCCGCTGTTGATTCCTCACTCACAATTTCTCTCTGCAATTGCGTTTAGAGGGAGACGATTAACACGGACTCATGTACCTCAGGGATGTTGCGTGTCTTCCTCTATCATCTTCCCAAGTCCCTACAGTTGACTTCGCTTTGTAGCCTTTACCCCAGGCCCCACCCTTGCTCAATACATGGGGGATCTCTTACTCTGTAGCTAGATGAGCAGGGTGATAGACAGACCCTCCCGTTCTCCTTAGGGCACTCACTAGACAAGAGCAGAAAGCTTTCAGATCTGCGTTTCAGTGGGTGCTAACCACTGCCACCTACTCAGGATAGGAGTTATTGCAGGGGACTCAAAAAACTCACCCCAAAACGCCTTAAATCACTTCTGTCCATCCCTCTGCCCAAATCAAAAAAGCAGCCGTGTAAATCCCTGAGGCACCTGGCTACTGCCGCCAACAGATTCCTATTTTTGCTGCCCTTGTTCAAGCTTTATTTGCCCTCCTTCCAGATGCTACTTGGAGCTCATGTCCTGGCCCTGGGAAGCATGAACTCCCTCTGAAACTGGTTTTTTGTAACTGAAGCACAGCTGATTTACAATGTTGTGTTAGTTTCAAATGTACAGAAGAGTGATTCAGTTATACGTATACTTATATATCTATTCTTTTTTTTTTAAGTTATGTTTTGTTTTTGTTTTTTGGTTTTTTTTAGATTCTTAAATTAATTAATTTATTTATTTTATGGCTGTGTTGGGTCTTCGTTTCTGTGCGAGGGCTTTCTCCAGTTGCGGCGAGCGGGGGCCACTCTTCATCGTGGTGCGCGGGCCTCTCACTATCGCGGCCTCTCTTGTTGCAGAGCACAAGCTCCAGACGCGCAGGCTCAGTAGTTGTGGCACACGGGCCTAGTTGCTCCGCGGCATGTGGGATCTTCCCAGACCAGGGCTCGAACCCGTGTCCCCTGCATTGGCAGGCAGATTCTCAACTACTGCGCCACCAGGGAAGCCCTATATATCTATTCTTTTTCAGATTCTTTTCCCTTATAGGTTATTACAAAATCCCTGTGCAATACCATAGGTCTTTGTTGGCTATTTTATATATACTAGTGTGTTTATGCTAATTTCCAAACTCCTAATTTATCCCTCCCCTGCTTTCCCTTTGGCAACCATAAGTTTGTTTTCTATGTCTGTGAGTCTATCTCTCTTTTGTATATAAGTTCATTTGTATTATTTTTTTAGATTCCACATATAAGTGATATCATATATTTGTCTTCCTCTGACATACTTCACTCAGTGTGACAATCTCTAGGTCCATCCATGTTCCTGCAAATGGCATTATTTCGTTCTTTTTTATGGCTGAGTAATATTCCATTGCATATATATACCACATCTTCTTTATCCATTCCTCTGTTGATGGACATTTAGGTTGCTTCCATATCTTGGCTATTGTAAACAATGCTGCAATGAACATCCATCCCCTGAAACTTTAAAATCATCATTGTCCACACCCCCAGCTCCTGGCTGACCTCATTCTGACAAAGCTTTTCACCTCCATTGCCACAAAGATGGTGGAATTGCTGTAGGTATTTTAGGACAACTTTTGGCTTCTCAGATAAGTCCTGTAGCATATTTCCCAGGTCAGTTAGACCCTGTGGCATCAGGCACGGCCCCCTGAGCCACCACCCTCACACAGGGCTCCCCGGTCCCCTCTGCTCCCCCTGCTGTTCCTGTGACACGGCCCCTCTCTACACAGTGGCCCTGGGAACCCACCCCACCATCATCTTCCATTGCTGTAACACTTTAAACCCGTTTGCGCTACTGTCCCTCCCTGGTGATGGAGAGCCCCACCCTATCCACCCGATTGCCCTGCAACTAGAGAAATGGTCTCAAAGCCATGAGAGCACCTCTTAGACACCCCCTCAGACAACCCGGACTTCTATTTTGCAATGGCTCCTGTAGATGAAATTCCCGGGGATACCTAATCACCAGTCATGCCCAAATTTCCCCACATGAAATACTGGAGGTATATGCTTTGCCCACTATAAAATCAGCCCAAGCAGCCCAGCTCATAGCTCTTCCTAGAGCTTGCAAACAGGCAGTACATACACCGACTCCAGATATGCTTTTGGAGTCTGCTGCACTGCTGGCGCATGTGGAAATCCCACGGATTCTTATTAACCTCTGCTGGTACCCCGACTGCCAACAGGGATATCATTGCTGCCCTATTACGGTCTAATTGACCTCCCTGCTAAAATCACTGCTGTTCTCCGTGGAGCCCACACCGTGGAGACGGACACTCCATCTCCAGGGAAGGACAGAGGCCATAAGTCTGCTAAACGCCCTACCCACCGCACCCCTTCTCCACCCAATGTCTAAACCTGCTTTTATCCCTGACCGACGTTACCAGTTAGTCAGGTAAGTGCCCCACAAACTGAAAAAGACAAATGGCTACAAAAGGGTGCCAAACAGTATGTCCTGAGGATGTAACGTAGGGCATGGTGACTGTAGTTCATAACACTGCATCGCATATTTGAAAATGGCTGAGAGAGTAGATCTTACAACTCTTTATCACGAGGAAGAAAAATTGTTTTTTTAACTATGTATGGTGACGAATGTTAACTAGACTTATTGTGATCATTTCACAATATATACAAATATCGAATCACTATGTTGTGTACCCGAAACTAATATAATGTTGTATGTCGGGACTTCCCTGGCGGTCCAGTGGTTAAGACTCCACGCTTCCCCTGCAGGGGGCCCGGGTTCGATCCCTGGTTGGGGAACTAAGATCCCACAGGCCAAGATGCAGCCAAAAAAAAAAAAAAGTCAATTACACCTAAATTTTAAAAAAAATGAACCAAGCATTCACTAGCGGATTATACATTGGGCCAAATGGACTTCCAGTGGCCCCCTCCCTTTCTTTTTTTTTTTTTATTGAGCTATAATTTGACCTTCTGGCTGCCTTATCTCCCATTAGGTGGGACCTGAGTGCAGATGGGCGGCAGCAAAGCAACTAAAGGACAATGGGTTCTGCCCCAGCATCCATAAAATTTCTAATCAAAGTATTTCCTGATGTGCTGTTTGGGACTCTCAGCAGGTCTCTGGAGAACAGCTTATCTCAGGAAATCCTCCAAGGTCCACACTGACCCTTGCACTGTCCCACACGGGTTCCATACATTGACCTCCGGCTTCAGGCTATTTCCGCTGTTTGCTGATTGCATGTTTACTGGAGGGGCTGGAGGTTATCCAACTAGAAGTGCTGACGCTATGACAGTGGAAAAGAAGTGAATAACTGAGATTATCCCTCAGTTTGGTATTCCTCTGTGGCTGGAATCAGACCAAGGAACGGCGGAAATAAATACATAAATACATAAATAAATTTACAGCAGAAACAAGCTGCTTGCTTTGCACAGACTCTGGGATGCTCCTTAAAATGTCATACCTTGTAACATCCTCAATCATCAGGGCAAGTGGAACATAAAAATCTTGACCTAAAAAGGACTTCAGGAAAAAAAACTGGCAAGAAATTAACTAGAAGCATTACCCCTGGCCCTTAAAAAACACAAAATACACCAAATACAATAGGAGACATGGTTAACTCCTTTTGAAATAGTTTTGGGGCACCCAATGCCTACTGGCATTTCTCTTGTTTGTTTCTTTGTTTGTTTTTCTACTGGCATTTCTAAAACGTCCATTCCTCCACGGAGTGAACATTATGGGGACCTGAGTAAGCAATTTGACGCTATGACTTGCAATGCACAAGAACTAATTGGTACAGGCAGACCTCGGAGATATTCCGAGTTCGGTTCCAGATCACCGTGATAAAGTGAATATTGCAATAAAGCGAGTCACAAGAATGTTTTGGTTTCCCAGTGCATATAAAAGTTATGTTCACACTATAGTCTATTAAGTGTGCAATAGCATGATGTCTAAAAAAATAATGTGCCTACCTGAATTTAAAAATACTTTCTTGCTAAAAACATACTAACCATCATCTGAGCCTTCAACAAGTCATACTCTTGTTGCTGCTGGAGGGTCCTGCCTCACTGCTGGTGGCTGCTGACTGATCAGGGGGGTGGGCGCTGAAGGGTCGGGGAGCTGTGGCAATTTCTTAAAATAAGACAACACTGAAGTTTGCCGCATCGATTGACTCTTTCTTTCACAATTTCTCTATAGCCTGCAGTGTTGTTTGAGAGCATTTACCCGCAGAAGAACTTTCAAAATTGGAGTCAATCCTCTCAAACCCTACTTCTGCTTTATCAACTACGTTTATGTCATATTCTAAATCCTTTGTTGTCATTTCAACAATTTTCACCAGGAATAGATGCCAACTCAAAAAACCACTTTCTTTGCTCACCCATTAGAAACGACTCCTGGACTTCCCTGGTGGCGCAGTGGTTAAGAATCTGCCTGCCAATGCAGGGGACACGGGTTCGAACCCTGGTCCAGGAAGATCTCACATGCCACGGAGCAACTAAGCCCGTGCACCACAACTACTGAGCCTGCGCTCTAGGGCCCGCGTGCCTCAACTACTGAGCCTGCATGCCACAACTACTGAAGCTTGCATGCCTAGAGCCCGTGCTCTGCAACAAGAGAAGCCACCGCAATGAGAAGCCCATGCACCACAACGAAGGGTAGCCCCTGCTCACCGCAACTAGAGAAAGCCTGAGTGCAGCGACAAAGACCCAACGCAGCCAAAAATAAATAAAAATATATATTAAAAAATGTACTTTGCCCAGATGTATCAGAGGAATCACTATCTATGGCAGCTATAGCTTTAAGAACTGTATGTACATGGAAAATTTCTTGTTTAGTGTAGCCTCCTTCATTCATTACTTAGCTAGATCTTCTGGGTAATTTGCTGCAGCTTCTCCATCAGCACTTGCTGCTTCACTTTGCACTTTTATGTTACGAAGATGTCTTCTTTCCTTAAACCTCATGAACCAACCTCGGTTAGAGTCAGACTTTTCTTCTGCAGCTTCCTCACCTCTCTCAGCCTTTACAGAATTCAAGAGAGTCAGGGCCTTGCTCTGGAGGAGGCTTTGGCTGAAGCGAATGTTGTGGCTGGTTTGATCTTTTCTCCAGACCACTCACACTTTCTCCGTATCAGCAATAAGGCTGTTTGGCTTTCTTATCATTCGCGTGTTCACTGGAGTAGGACTTTTCATTTCCTTCAAGAACTTTTCCTTTGCAATCACAACTTGGCTAAACTGTTCGGCAAGAGAAGCCAAGCTTTTGGCCTCTCTTGGCTTTCAACATGCCTTCATTAAGCTTAATCCTTTCTAGTTTTTTTTTTTTTTTGGCCTCACCACATGGCTTGCGGGATCTTAGTTCCCCAACCAGGGATTGAACCCCTGCCCGCTGCAGTGGAAGCGCAGAGTTCTAACCACTGGACCGCCAGGGAAGTCCCCTCTAGCTTCTGATTTTAAGTGAGAGACACGTGACTCTTCCTTTTCGTTTGAACACTTCGAGGTTCCTGTAGGGTTATTAATTGGCCTAATTTCGATATTGTTGTGTCTCAGGGAAGAGGGAGGCCCGAGGAGAGGGAGAGAGACAGAGGAAGGGCCGGTCGGTAGAGCAGTCAGAACACACACAAAATCAATTAAGTTCGCCATCTTATATACGGGTGCTGCTCCGGGCACCCCAAAAACAATTACAACAGTGACATCAAGGATCACTGAGCACAGATCATCATAGCAAATAGAGCATTAATGAAAAAGTTTGAAATATTGCAAGAATGATTGACCCAGAGACGCGAAGCAAGCAAATGCTGTTGGAAAAATGGCGCCAACAGACTTGCTCCACGCAGGGTTGCCACAAACCTTCGGTTTGTAAAAATGCAGCATCTGTGAAGTGCAGTAGAGCAAAGTGCAATAAAAGAGGTCTACCTGTGTACTTGGAGCATGTTGTTGACAGGCCGCCACCGATCAACACGCCTTGTCCTCCTTCTGACCAGGAGATCCAGTGTATGTCAAGGTTTTAGAAGAAAGCACTACTATCACCTCGCTGGGAAGGATCTCGCGAGTATTGCTGACCACCTGCACTGCCATCACAATAAAAGAGAGATCCTGCTGGATTCACAGGAAACATGCCAAACTAGACCCAGGTCAGTACTCGCAGGACACTCGCAAGCCCATCCGTACAGGTGATGACCTTCAGAGAATAATTTCCGGAGCCAATTCCCCGGCTCCTGCAGCTGACGATGCCGAGAAGGAGACAGCTACTCGCCAAGATCACAGATCAAGAGCTTCATCTTCACTTTTTTGGTTTTTCTTTCCTCTTCCTTTGAACCCCCCCTCCCAGGACAGCAGGAAAACAAAACAAAACTCCTTTGACTTTTTTATTTATTTATTTTATTTTTTATTTTTTGGCTGTGTTGGGTCTTCGTTTCTGTGCGAGGGCTTTCTCTAGTTGCGGAGAGCGGGGGCCACTCTTCATCGCAGTGCGCGGGCCTCTCTTGTTGCGGAGCACAGGCTCCAGTCGCGCAGGCTCAGTAGTTGCGGCACACGGGCCTACTTGCTCCGCGGCATGTGGGATCTTCCCAGATCAGGGCTCGAACCCGTGTCCCCTGCATTGGCAGGCGGATTCTCAACCGCTGCGCCAACAGGGAAGCCCTCCTTCGACTTTTTTAAATGAAAGTTTCTCCTTTTCTCCCATTTATTGAAAGGCTGATGGGAAGTGGCTTGCCTCGATCGGTCCTATTCTGTCTCTGTTCATGCATCACGGGCTCTTTCAAACTGTATCTTACTGCTATCCACTCCGACTGTTTTTTCCATAGGTCAAGGACAAACTAGCAGCCCCGTGCACCCATCTTCCAAATCATGGCCATGTTAATGAATCAATCTGATTGCTGGTTATGTCATAATCTAGTCAAGAGGGACTTTCCTGGTGGTCCAGTGGTTAAGACTTTGTGCTTCCACTGCAGGGGGCATGGGTTGGATCCTGGTCAGGGAACTAAGATTCCGCATGCCGCGCAGTGTGGCCAAAAAAAAAAAAAAATCTAGTCGAGAAAAGGAACCTGACCCAGTTTCCATTCTGCCAATATGAGCACCTGATGAACTAACTATGGAAGATGGATGAACGAAAGGATATGGTATCCATGACCCCAAAAAACCCCACCTCCATCTCCCTCTCTGGTGAGTTCATTGGGCTCGGAAATCCCTCTATGGCAGCTCAAGGTCTATCTCTTGCTCGGGTAAAAACATTGGAAAAGGGACTTCCCTGGTGGTGTGGTGGTTGAGAATTCACCTGCCAATGCAGGGGACGCGGGTTCAATCACTGGTCTGGGAAGATCCCACATGCCGCGGAGCAACTAAGCCCGTGCACCACAACTACTGAGCCTGCACTCTAGAGCCCGCGAGCCACAGCTGCTGAGTCTGTGTGCCACAACTACTGAAGCCCACGTGCCTAGAGCCCATGCTCTGCAACAAGAGAAGCCACCGCAATGAGAAGCCCATGCACCACAACAAAGAATAGCCCCTGCTCGCTGCAACTAGAGAAAAGCCCGCGTGCAGCAATGAAAACCCAATGCAACCAAAATTAAATTAAAAAAATTTTAAAAATCATTGGAAATGAACTTGTCCCTTTGCTGTGTAAACAGGCATGATGCTGGACCAGAGGTGTCCTATCAGGGTAATATGGCAACCAAACCCTGTGGTTTGATTCTAGAGGCAACGTCCTCAAACCACTCACAGAGGGCATACGTGTTTCTAGCACTAACTCTAGTGACAAAAACTGTGAGATCACCAAAAGTGTCCGCTGGTTCACAGGCCACCCATGAATGACCCGGAGGAGCCCAGCTGTTCCCACAATCAGGCTGCCTGACACCACCAGTTATCTATGGGGAAACCCCAAATCTGGACTAACTTGGTCAGGTGACAAAGCCAAGCCTTACAGCTGCCAAAGCTGGACCGCTGGCCTCCCAGATCGGATATTTTGCAACCTGTCCTGCTCTTAAAACCATGAAGCATAGGGTTTAAAAGCCCATAACAGAAACTGGTGACTAACAGAAAGTCTAGAGCTTGTCTAACAGAACAGTAGCTAAGGGAATAGCTTGTTATAAACCCCTCTGCTTGTAATACAACAAAACTGGCTGAAGCCGGATGCAACCAACACGGCTGATGGGAGTCTGCACAGAACAGGCTTGCTTGTTGGATGGGTGACCTTCTGACATCACAGCCCCAAATTCCCCCGAATTTGCTCTTGCATCCCATGAAGAAGAACGTAACTTAGATACGCCTGCGCAGAACACCGATTACCTCACCTTCTCCCTCCCTCCCATCACCTTTCCCCCGCCTAAGACCGCCCTGCTTCTTTGGCCCATAAATATCCCGAGCCACTTGCCTTTGGGGAGGCGGATTTGAGATCTGCTCTCCCCATCTGCTCACTTGGCTGCCTTGGGAGGAGAATAACCCCTTCTGTGCTGCAAACCTCGGCACCTCCGCGTTTGGCTTGCTGTGTGTTGGGCAGATGAACCTGGGCTGGTAACACTCTTGCAAGTGGACAGAAGCACGTGGAGAATGGAGGTGTCCAGGTGGTGATATGACCAAAGGACAAAGGTTGTGAACCTCCCCGATCCTAGGGAACTGTAGGTTTTACTCTGACCCTGTTGGTGAACCACACCGACCTTTTTCTCTCCTGTGGTGATAAGGTATCTTCCTAACTAAATGGTCAGGACAGTGTGACTCGGATACCGGGTTCCCTCCGTCACCAGGCTGCCCACCTTAAATGCCAGCAAATTACAGATGTGTGCTCCTTCGTTCATAAAGACGACAAGACGTAGAAAATCCACCTGTGTATGGCCGGGATAGTTTCAGTGGTGAGAGTCTTATTTCCAACTTTGGGGACTTACGAGTTGGAAAAGGCGATCCTAAATCTTCCGTGGTCCTAGAACAGGAGTTCCATAGCATATGCAGACATTGCAAGTGCTCCAATCAGAAGGTAATAGTTGGGCTTCCCTGGTGGCGCAGTGGTTGAGAATCTGCCTGCTAATGCAGGAGACACGGGTTCGAGCCCTGGTCTGGGAAGATCCCACATGCCACGGAGCAGCTGGGCCCGTGAGCCACAGCTGCTGAGCCTGTGCGTCTGGAGCCTGTGCCCCGCAGCGGGAGGGGCCGCGATAGTGAAAGGCCCGCGCACCGCGATGAAGAGTGGCCCCCACTTGCCGCAACTAGAGAAAGCCCTCGCACGAACCGAAGACCCAGCACAGCCAAAAATATAAATAAATAAATAAAATTAAAAAAAAAAAAAAAAAAAAAAAAGAAGGTAATAGTTCAGCCTCTGTTGTATCCCCAAATTGTCCCACCCTGGGTACACTGACTGCAAGCAAGGAGGAGCTTGTGAAATCACTGGCAGAAAATGCTGCCTTTATGTGAATCCAACAGGACAAACAGTGTCTAGTTTACGCCTTTTAAAAGAGAAGATAAGGGACTTCCCTGGCGGCCCAATGGTTAAGACTCCGCGCTTCCATTGCAGGGGGCAGGGGTTTGATCCCTGGTGGGGGAACTAAGATCCCACATTCTGCGGGGCATCTAAGCCCGCGCGCCACAACTACTGAGTCAGCGCACCTCAACTAGAGAGCCCCACGTGCCGCAAACTACAGAGCCCGCACGCCACAACTAGAGAGAGAAAACCCACACGCCACAACTAGAGAGAAGCACGAGTGCCGCAAAAGATCCCACATGCAGCAATGAAGATTCCACGTGCCACAACTAAAGACCTGACGCAGCCAATTATAATAATAATAATAATAATTTTTTTAAAAAAGAGAGAAAATATAGGGGACTTACTTGGCGGTCCAGTGGTTAAGACTCCGGGCTTCCACTGCAGGGGGCGCGGGTTTGATCTCTGGTCGGGAAACTAAGATCCCGCATGTTGCATTGCGTGGCCAAAAAATAAAAAAGAAAGGAAGAAAGAGATAAACACTCTCCATCAATTAAATGAGTCTCAGCCATTTTATCGGACTGACCTATTCCCCAGATTGGGAGGCTGGTTTACTGGGATGTGGGGAAGCATTCCTAGATTTCTTCTCTGCTGTTTGTTTATTCTCATTCTAATATGTTTGTATCTCACTTTGCAGATCTCTTGCCACTCAATTGCTAACCTGAATCTTCTCTCCACAGCCAACCACTCAAATTTAATATGTGAATCTTCGGACAAAGCTTCATATGGGGGAAATTTAGGAGATCAAAATATGCCATATTTGCATAAGGACTGTTTTGAGGTGAAGACATTTGAGAATCAACAAATGCAGAGGCTTTCTCTGAACTTCCTATACCTGTCTAAAATTAGATCCTCTTCAAAAAAAATGGAGTTGTCATAAATTGCCTCTCTGGGAATTTCATCAACCAGGGAAGATTGACTCATCCCAGGAGAGGAGACTAGAAGTTGGCACTAAATCTAGACAAACATTGACACAAACTCTCATTTCTCCCATCTGTTCTCCTAAGGGCCCATTTATCTTCCGTAAAAATCACTTTTTCTCCCATATGTGACGTCTCTTCCCCTCCCTTTCCCCTATTAAGATGGTATGTAAACTCTCAGATTTCACTGTTTTGGGAGGGGCGGTACTCACTTTTTTTTTTGTATGATACCCCTGTGCACATAAAATTGAAAATTAATAAATCTGTATGACTTTTCTCTTGTTAATCTGCCTGTTGTCAGTTTAGTTCACAGACCCGGCCACTGAACCTAAGAGGGTAGAAGGAAGTCCCTCCTCCGCTACAGTAGTGTCGGATTCCCCAACCTCCCCAACACACACATAATTTATGCCACAAAAAAAAAAAGAGATTTAAAAGACTGCCTGATCAAAATTGTTGCAGGCAAGATCTACTGATGGATGCTAAAATTAGTGGGCAAAAGTTTGAGGAGAAACAGGATATTTGCATAGTCTCAAAGTATCTCCCCCAAGACATTTGTCAATTACAATGGAAAAATAGTAATCTCAAACTGAAGAAACCCAGCAGACACCACCTTAACCAAGTAATCAAGATTAATACCACCAGGCTTCCCTGGTGGCTCAGTGGTTAAGAATCTGCCTGCAAATGCAGGGGACACGGGTTCGAGCCCTGGTCTGGGAAGATACCACATGCCACGGAGCAACTGGGCCCGTGAGCCACAATTACTGAGCCTGCGCGTCTGGAGCCTGTGCTCCGCAACAAGAGAGGCCGCGACAGTAAGAGGCCCGCGCACCGCGATGAAGAGTGGCCCCCACTTGCCACAACTAGAGAAAGCCCTCGCACAGCAACGAAGACCCAACACAGCCATAAAAAATAATAATAATAATAATTTTTTTAAAAAGATTAATATCACCTATAATAAGACATAGCTACATCATGCACCCTCAATATAACACATCAAGGAGCAAAACATCACTTTTGGGTTATTCTTGACAAAAATGCACATTATCAATATAATCATGAAGGAACCTCAGACAAACCCAAACTGAGGGATGTTCCACAAAATAACTGATCGATATCCTTTAAAAGTGCCAAGGTTGGGACTTCCCTGGTGGTCCAGTGGTTAAGACTTTGCCTTCCAATGCAGGGGGTGTGGGTTCAATCCCTGGTTGGGGAGCTAAGATCCCACATGCCTCGCTGCCAAAAAAACCGAAACATAAAGCAGAAGCAATATGGTAACAAATTCAATCAAGACTTTAAAAATGGTCCACATCAAAAAAAAAAAAAAGTGCCAAGGCCATGGAAGATAAGGAGTGATTGGGGGACACTCAGGAGGAAGAACCATTAAATGCAATGTTGGATCTGGATTGGTTTCTGGAACAGAAAAAAGGACATTAAAGGGAAAACTGCTAAAATTCAAATAAGGTCTGTCATTGCGTTACTGGTTTTGTACCAATGTTAATTTCCTGCGTTTGATAATTGGACTCTAGTTATGTGAGATGCTAATATTAGGGGAAGCTGGGTAAAGGGTTATATGGGTATCTCAGTCCAATTTTTGCAATTTTCCCAGAATAATTTCCCAAAAAAAAGGTTTAAAAAAAGACTGCCTCATGAAATAAGCGCTAATTTCCTTCACCTAAAAAGGCACCTTCTAGAATGAGGAGTGGGAGAGGAAAATATTAAGTTGTGGGGCACTTGAGAAAAGCTCCCAGAACCCTGCCTGCTTCCACGGGATAGCAGGAGCACCCCTGGCAGCCTGACTTTTTTTTTTTTTTTTTTTTTAGCAGCGAAAGCACCAAATCCTAACCACTAGACCACCAGGGAACTCACAGCCCAACTTTCAATCAAAAAGCCCTGAGCTAGAATGTGATGTGAGGCAACGATCTTTATTGGTGTGGCAGCCACTTTCCACAGAAAGCCGTCAATGAACCCTTCCCCAGGATTCAGCCCCTGTGGAGGCCTTCCCATTACAATCTGGCCTTGGCCGTGATTTGACCACTAGCACGAGATGAAAATGACTGTAATTTCCTAGGCTGGCCTTAAACTATCTATATCATCTGCTTTCAATACACTTGGAAACCTGAAACCCAGGTGCCACCTGGAGGAGCCCCAAGGAGGAGACTGAGGTGGGCCCCAGCTGAACTTCCAGCCAAGAGCCATGTGAGTGAGCCATTTTGGGCATTTAAAGGCTAGTTAAGGGACTTCCTTGATGGCACAGTGGTTAAGAATCTGCCTGCCAATGCAGGGGACACGGGTTCGAGCCCTGGTCCAGGAAGATCCCACATGCCGCAGAGCAACTAAGCCCGTGCACCACAACTACTGAGCCTGCGTTCTAGAGCCTGTGAGCCACAACTACTGAGCCCGAGCCACAACTACTGAAGCCTGTGCACCTAGAGCCCATGCTCCACAACAAGAGAAGCCACCACAGTGAGAAGCCCGGGCACCACAACGAAGAGTAGCCCCCGCTCGCCGCAACTAGAGAAAACCCACGCGCAGCAACAAAGACCCAACACAGCCAAAAATAAAATAAATAAAGTCTAGTTAAGCATCTGGATGACTGCAGCCCTAGCTGTCACCACATGGAGCAGAACCACCCAGCTGAGCCCAGTAAACCCAGGACAGCTCATAAGTGAGTGCTGTTGTATTAAGCCAGTAAGTTTCAGGGTGCTATGTCGTGTAGCAATAGACGATCCAAACAGTCTTCCTTATTCACTGCTGCTTTCCCAACATCTAGCACGTTGAACACAATAAATGACAGCCCTATCTGTAAGCTCAGGACCTGACACATTTATAACAACCCTAGGAGATGGATAATGGTCTTATCCTGACTTAATAGATGTATTAGTTTTCTAGGGCTGCCATAACAAAATTCTACCAACTGGGTTGCTTAGGCATGAGAAATTTGTTTTCTCACAATTCCAGAGGCTGGAAGTCCAAGATCAAGGTGTCAGCAGGTTTGGTTTCCTCTGAGGCCTCTCTTCCTGGCTTGCAGACAGCCACCTTCTCGAGGTGACCTCACATGGTCTCTCCTCTGCGTGTGCCTGGTGTTTCTCCTTGTTCTGTGTCCAAATTTCCTCTTCTTAGTGGACATCAGCTGGATTGGATTAGGACCCACCCTAATGGCCTCATTTAACCTAATCACCTCTTTAAAAGCTCTATCTCCAAATACGGTCACGTTCTGAGGTACTGGGGATTAGGGTTTCAATACGTGAATTTTGAGAAGACACAAGTCAGTCCATAATACTAATAAGGAAATGCCCAGGGAAATTAAGCAATTTTTCCAAAGTCACACAGCTCAGAGGTGGCAAAGCTCAGACATGAATCCAGGCAGGCTGGCTCTAGAGGCCACACTTTTCACCACTGAGCTCCCCCACCTCATGAAGCAGGAAGTGAATTGGCTCAGCCAGCCCTCATTCTTCCCTCGGGCTAGAACAGGGGAAGGACTTAGCCAGAGCAAGAGCAAAGCAGAGATCTGGGGCCAGTTCAGATGCCCTGAGGCCTTCTGACAAGGACAGGGCACTCACCACCCCCAGCATGGCTTGTGCCCTTGACTGAGCTCCTTGGTTCAGGGGGGTATGGTAGGCTGAATAATGCCCTCCAGTGATCTCCAGGTCTTGAGCCCTGGAACCTGTGAGAGTTACCTTCCATGGCAAAAGGGACTTTTGAGGCTGTGATTAAATTAAGGATCTTGAGGTGGGGATTATCCTGATTATCCAGATGGGCTCAAAATATAATCACAAGTATCCTTATAAGAGGGAGGCAAAGGGAGATTTGACTGAAGAGAGAGGGCAATGTGACAACCTCAGCAGAGAGAAAGAGAGAGATCTGAAGATGCTGTGGTTCTCTGAAGGTGGAGGAAGTGGCCACGAGCCAAGGAAAGCAGGCAGCCCCCTGAAGCTGGAAAAGGCAAGGGGATGGATTCTCCCCTAGAGCTCCAGGAGGAATGAAGTCCTCTTGATACGCTGATTTTAGGACTTCTGACCTCCAGGACTGTAAGATAATAAATCTACATTGGGTTGTTAAAATTTTTATTTATTTATTTATTTTGGCTGCGCCGGGTCTTAGTTGCGGCATGCGCGTGGGATCTAGTTCCTGGACCGGGGATCGAACCTTGGTCCCCTGCTTTGGGAGCACAGAGCCTTACCCACTGGACCACCAGGGAAGTCCCCAAATCTATGTTGTTTTTTGTTTTAAAGCTTTTTAAAATTTTTTATTTTTTAAATTTTTGGCTGCATTGGGTCTTTGTTGCTGCGCACGGTCTTTCTCTAGTTGCGGCGAGCGGGGGCTACTCTTCGTTGTGATGCGCGGGCTTCCCATTGCGGTGGCTTCTCTTGTTGCACAGCACGGGCTCTAGATGCGTGGGCTTCAGTAGTTGTGGCTCGGGCTCAGTAGTTGTGGCTCGCGAGCCCTAGAGCACAGGCTCAGTAGTTGTGGCACACGGGTTTAGTTGCTCCGTGGCGTGTGGGATCTTCCTGGACCAGGGCTCAAACCCGTGTCCCCTGCATTGGCAGGCAGACTCCCAACCACTGCGCCACCAGGGAAGCCTTCTATGTTGTTTTAAGCCACTAAATTTGTGGTAATTTGATACGGTGACAATAGGAAACCATATTTTCTATACCTCCATCCATTCAGGGGCTCAAGCCAGAAAGCTAGGAGTCATCCTTGACCTCCTCCTCCCCTCCATCACCCTTAAGCAGGTCTGTTGATTTCACCTCCTAGACAGTTCTTGACTCCAACCACTTGTCTCCAGATCCTTTGTACTTGCAGGTTTGGAAGGTGATCTAAGCCACCATTGTGCCTCACCTGGATCCTTACACGAACCTCCTGTTAGTCAAAATTTCAGAAACAAAGACCTGATTGAAATAAAAAGATGTTTATTGGGGGTTTGTCTGGACTGCAGCCCAGGAGACACAGATTCAAGAAGCACTTGAATTGTTTTCCGCTGGATTACAAAATAGGGGAGGCTTATAAAAGCAAACTTGCAAAGTTACAGTTAGTTACATGAGTTGTTTCTCAAGAATTATAATTGGAGCTGGCAAGCAGTAAGGGTGCTTGTTAAGTAAGGATTGGTTGGGGTCCGAAATGGTTGCACAGTTACAAGGAGAGAACTTGAGAGGAAAAGGCTGCAGCTGGCAGGTATTGTTCTGACTACAGCTGGTGGTGTCCTCGGATCTGGCACAGTTCAAAGAAAGTTCAAGTTCTCAGTGGTGCAGAGAGGTGTCTGAGACCAGATGCTCAACGGCCGCTTGACTCCGTTTTAGAACACCTGAACTGGGGTCACTCTGTTATAATTTCAATTTGTCACCACTCCTGACTGGGCTTACCGCTCCCACTCTTGCTTCCCTCTGCTTTTCATCCAGTAGCTGATACAGTCATTTCAAAGTGCAAATCTGATCATGTAACTTACATGTTTAAATTCTTTCCATGATTCCCTGTTGTTCTCAGGAGACAGGAACACAGTTCTTAAGGGGGCCCCAGCCTGGTCTGGCCCCTGCTGACTGTTTCGTCACATTTCACTCCCTGTGCACCTGGCTTTTTGCTCTTAGCATCCCAGCCTCCTGCCTCAGGACCTTCATCTCTGCTGTTCCCTCTGCCTGGGACACCTACCCTCATTTCTCATTTGCCTTATGAAATATTTACAACGTGCTAATGTTACAAGGAACGATGAACACCCCTGTCTTTTTTTTTTTTTGTCCAGTCTTTTTTTTTTTTAATTATTAGCACCTTTAATTATTATTTATTTATTTATTTGGCTGTGTTGGGACTTCGTTTCTTGTGCGAGGGCTTCCTCTAGCTGCGGCAAGCGGGGGCCACTCTTCATCGCGGTGCGCGGGCCTCTCACTGTCGTGGCCTCTCTTGTTGCGGAGCACAGGCTCCAGACGCGCAGGCTCAGTAGTTGTGGCTCACGGGCCGAGTTGCTCCGCGGCATGTGGTATCTTCCCAGACCAGGGCTCGAACCCGTGTCCCCTGCATTAGCAGGCAGATTCTCAACCACTGCGCCACCAGGGAAGCCCCAACACCCCAGTCTTGACCATCCAGTTCAAGGGCAAAATGTCATCAATTTAGGTGAAACCTGCTAATTACTCCTTCTGGATAACAGCCTTCTTCTTGCCCATCAGAAGCAACCAATATCGCAATTGGGGCATCTTTTATTGCTCCCACATTCCTTTAAACTTACAGGGCATGTGTTTACAAACCCAGCAATCCATACCAGTCATTTGCTTATTTTTTAACTTTAGATGAAGGATAACATCCTGAATGTATTCTTCTGCAGCTTGCTGTGGTCTGCTGATGTTATGTTGGGGGGATTCATCCATGTTTATACTTATATCTTTAGTTAATTCAGTTTCATTGCTGTATAGCTTTCCACTCTATCAATATACCAAAACTTATACCTTCATTCTCCTGTTAATGGGCACTTAGTTACCAGTGTTTCTGTCAACAAAGAGCATGCACTGGGGTGTGCAGAGGGTACATCAGCAGCTATCGGTTAAGCTGTCTCCCCAGGCGGTCATGTCAATGTCCGTTCTCACCCACAGGGTGTGAATGTTCTGTTGTTTCACCTCCACACCAACAATCGGTATTGTTAGACTTTTAAAATGTTGCCAATCTGATAGGCATGAAAATGCCTGTCTCACTATGGTTTTAATTTCATTTCCTGCCATTTAAAACTACCCTGAGTACCATTTTTCACCTATCAGATTGGCAAAGATAAAATCCGTTGCTGACGCTATTTGCCATTGGAAGGAAGCGGGCACTTCCACAGGGAAGTTTGGCGGGGGGAGGTGTGTAAATTGGCCCAGCTCAAGGCAGGGCATCGGCCAACTCTAATAGGCAGCTTACATGTCTATATCTTAGTTTTTCTGTTTTACGTCAGGTAGAGAAAGAGTGTACATTCATTCTCTCAGTCTGCCTGTTTTCAGAATGGACTGATCTCCCCCATACCCCACTCCAGGCCAAATATCCTCTTACTTCCCCTCCAGCCGGCCCCCGCGCAGGATGAATCCCCAGGCTTTTTCCAGAACACAGCAGGTGTGGCTGCCTCATCTGCAGTTAGGAGAGGCTAACAGGCATCTGGCCGCTTCTTAAACAGACTTTCAATCAACTCGTCTTACTTTTGCCTTCCCACTTACACTGCAGCTGTTTCAAACAACTCCGACAATTTGAGGGAATTTTGCTGCTTAAGGTTGGTTCTCAGCTGTTGTTCTCTTCTAGGTTATTTTTCTCAGGACTGCTAAGATCTTTTCACTCATCTGGGTGCTTTTCATCTTTCCAAGCATTCTTGCTGTTGCATCTTCTTCCGTTCTTTCAAAATCTGTAGGATTTTGCCCTCTAAAAGTCCCTCTTAGAGAAAACGAGAACAAACCAGCGATGTTGGATTGGAATAGAAAGAAAGATAAAAAGTGTGTGCCAACAATCATGCTTCTTGGTATTTATCCAAAGGAGCTGAAAACGTGTATCGACACAAAAACCTGCACACAGATGTTTAGAGCAGCTTTAAATTCATAATGGCCAAAACTTGGAGGCAGCCAAGATGTCCTTCAGCAGGCGAATGGATAAATAAACTGCGGTACATCCAGACAATGGGTTATTATTCAGTGCTAAAAAGATATGAGCTATTAAGCCGTGAAAAGATATGGAGGAAATGTTAAATGCATATTGCTAAGCAAAAGAAGCCAACCTGAAAAGGCTACATACTGTATGATTCCAACTATATGATATTCTGGAAAAGGCAAAATTGTAGAGACATTAAAAAAATCATTGGCTGCCAGGGGTTGGGGGAAGGGAGGGATGAATAGGCAGAGTGCAGAGGATTTTTAGGGCGGGGAAGCTATTCTGTATAGACACTCTACTGGTAGATACATGTCATTTATACATTTGTCCAAACCTAAAGAATGTACAAGAGTGAACTCTAATATAATCTACAGACTTTGGGTGGTAATGATGCTGATGTAGGTTTATTGATTGTAACAAATGTACAATAGACGTGTGGGATATTGATAGCGGGGGAGGCTGTGAGGGTTAGGGTTGGGGGCATATGGGACTTCTCCGTACTTTCTACTCACTTTTGCTGTGAACTACTCTAAAAATAAAGTCTATTTTAAAATGTGTGTATGGTATAGGGATTAGATAGTTATTTTGTTTTTTGCCTTGTGTTTTTCTTCTAGGTCTGTGCATTGAGAGGGCCTGGGAGTAGCAACACCTCATTAGCAATGAGCACACCCAGCACCCACATCTTGGCTTCTAAACACCACTTCCCACTAAAAAGGAACCAGGGACCCTTGCAGAGATGGATGGTTTCAAGGCTGAGGCAGAGAAAAAAACAAGATGTGCCTAGATCATTTTGTGCCTGAGAGCAAGAAAGTATTCAAAGAATGGTGAAGAAATGTCAATAGGACACAGAAGCCAGCTAGAAGGGGGTCCTGCTGGCCACACCAGACACAATTTGAGCATCAAAATAATGAGAGTAATACGTTATAACCCATTAAATAAAATAGGAATCTGGAGCACCCCTGATGTGACCTCACCCTCCCCAGAGGGTCTGAGTGGCTGATGGTCTTATGTCTCAGGCAATCATTTACCCAAGGCAACATTGAAAGAGAGGGACCAAAAAAGTCAACGACTCTTCCACAACCCACTGTCCCATCTAACTGTAGTGGTTTCAAAATAGATCCACAAATTCTGATACTCTCGTTCATCAAAGGTCTATGTCTCCTTCCCCTCCACCCCCTCCTTTGAATCTTGGCTGGACTTAGTGACTTGCTAATAACTGATAGAACACAGCAGAAGTGATCATGCATGACACCCAAGGGCTTCTACTTTGTCTACTGAAATATATTTGGAGTGCTGAGCTACCATGTAAGGAATCTGATTACTTTGGGGCTGCCATGTTAGAAGGAAGCTCAAGGCCATATACAGACACTCCAGTCAGCAATCCTAATCTCTGAGTCATTGTAGTCCAGCCACCTGAGGGAAGTCACTGGGACCCTCTGTGCCAACCCACTTGCCAGCTGAATACCTGAGTGACCTCAGTCATTACTACAAGGAACCAAAGAATCTTCCAGCTGAGCCTTGCTGGAATTCCTGATCCACAGAATCTGTGGGCATAATAAAACAACTGTTGCAAGCCACTAAATTTTTGGTCATTTGTTACAAAGAAATAAGAAGCAGAATACTATGTCAGATCACCTCTTTGTCCCTGAGGACTTCTCAACATTTTGTTATTCCTCGGATCCGGATTTCTTTCTTTTTTCCAGTTTCTCCAAGGTTGAATTTGGGGAAGGGAACCAGCAGCCTTTACTGGTTCATCACTTTATCATCTGGTATGTTTTGCAGTTTTCTTTTTTTTTTTAATTAATTAATTTACTTTATTTTGGCTGTGTTGGGTCTTTGTTGCCGCATGTGGGCTTTCTCTAGTTGTGGCGAGCGGGGGCTACACTTCATTGCAGTGCAAGGGCTTCTCATTACAGTGGCTTCTCTTGTTGCTGGGCCCAGGCTCTAGGCACGTGGGCTTCAGTAGTTGCAACATGCGGGCTTAGTAGTTGCGGCACGTGGGCCCTAGAGCGCACAGGCTTCAGTAGTTGCGGCACATGGGCTCAGTAGCTGTGGCTTGCAGGCTCTAGAGAGCAGGCTCAGTAGTTGTGGCCCACGGGTTAGTTGCTCTGCAGCATGTGGGATCTTCCCGGACCAGGGCTCAAACCAGTGTCCCTTGCATTGGCAGGCGGATTCTTAACCACTGCACCACCAGATAAGTCCCACTTGGCAGTTTTCAACTATGAACTTAGGTTTGGTCTATATTAGTCTGCTGTAATTCTGCGTGAGGCTGGTTGAGGGTGTTTTCCCTGGCTTTGGCCAGAGCCTACTTTCAGTTTATTTCTGTGCTTGGGGTTTCCTGAACTGCTCCGTAAGGTTATACCCAAACCCCAATCAGGCCTGAAGAAAAGCCTGTGGTTATGAATTCCCTGAGGAAAAATTCCCTCCACCCAGAGCCTAAGCCAAAATGGACAAGTTTCCTAGGTATGCCTCAATGGTATCAATCAGATTTTTTTCTACCACATTCTTTCATTCAAGATATAGCCCTTCAAGGGACTAAGTTTTATGCCAGGGCCTCTGCTTCTCTAATAAGAGCTTGGCCCAAGGTCCAGCAGCTGTTAAAATCCAAGGCTTTATATGATCCAGCAATCCCACTCCTGGGCATATATTCAGACAAAACTATAATTCGAAAAGATACATGCACCCCTATGTTCATAGCAGCACTATTTACAATAGCCAAGACATGGAAACAACCTAAATATCCATCAACAGATGAATGGATAAAGAAGATGTGGTATACATACACAATGGAGTATTACTCAGCCATAAAAAAGAATGAAATAATGCCACATGCAGCAACATGGATGGACCTAGAGACTATCATACTAAGTAAAGTAACTCAGAGAAAGACAAAATCATATGATATCACTTATATGTGGAATCTAAAATACGACACAAATGAACTTATTTACAAAACAGAAATAGACTCACAGACAGAGAGAACAGACTTGTGGTTGCCAAGGAGGAGGGGAAGGAAGGATTGGGAGTTTGGGATTAGCAGATGCAAACTATTATATACAGAATGTATAAGCAACAAGGTCCTACTGGATAGCACAGGGAACTATATTCAATAGCCTGTGACAAACCATAATGGAGAAGAATATGAAAGAGACCATATATATATATATATATGTATATATATATACACGTGAGTAGAACTAAATCCCTTTGCTGTGCAGCAGAAATTAACTTGGGCCCAGGAGATTTCTCATGTTCTCTCTGAGCTCAGCTGTACCTTTAAAAGGAAGTTTGATTTTTTAAACCAGTATTTCTGGGTATTTATCAGAGGCAACCACACTGCAGAAGCACCAGTCTCAGAGTCTCCTTCACAAAACACATTCATCAGATGGCATCATTCTCTGTTTACTGGCTGTTCAATAAAGACCAAGAATCTTTACCTAGTTTAAAAGCTCAGCTTCGTCTGGCCCCTGCTAGCACAGCACTCACCACCCTCACCACCCCCATCTCCCCTGCTCTCTCCACTCTAGGTGGAGAATAGAAGAGATCACCCTCTTCTGTTATTAAATAGGCCCTGCCCCTTTCTGACTCAGGGCCTTTGCATATGCTATTCTTGCTGATTGCAACTCTTTTCTACCCAACCTGTTTCACCTTTTTTACACCTTCAGGGCTTGGCTCAAACTCACTCATCACTTCCTCAGGGAAGCCATCTGACCTCCCCCCAAACAAGGTCAGACAGACCTCAGTTACACCCTCACAAAGCTCCTGTATTTCTTTACGGCACTAATCACAATGCCAGAAAAATTATAGTTGAAGTATAAATTACAATTATTAAAACTATGCACTTATTTGCGAGAATATTTTAATGGCTGTCTCCCCCATTGGACTGTGAGCTCTGCAAGGGCCCAGCCTGTGGGGCACCCCCAGTGCCCAGCCCAGGACAGGCAAAGAACAGGAGCTCAATAAACGTGTGGTGAATTAACAAAATACAAATAAGTGCAGAACCAGGGCAAAAAACTAGGAGCCCTGATTGCCCGGCCACAGGCTCACCTTCAATAGGCCAGGCGTGAAGGATCCCTTTCTTGGGACCCACATTCTCAGCAAAATCACCAACCTACCCGCCCCCAGCTTAGATGGGGATATAAGAGGAACTGACCATATCAATAAATGTTTTGAGTTTTAATGAGTCTGCCATAGAGCGTTCTTCCCCACTTCTCCATCCTGGGGGCCCAGATCTCAGCTCAGGTTGGAGTAAGAGCGGGGGAGGGGAATAAATGTGAATGGGACTGAGGGACTGGGGCTGGGAGAAGAAGGACCAGGTGAGGCGCAGAAAGAAGGAGCTAAGCCCAGGCCCTGAGACAAGCCAGACAGCCAAGCCCTTTTAGCATCCAGGGAACAACACGGTGACCAAACAAAATACATGTGGTCCTTATCGGCAAAGTGGTGTCATATTGTGCCCAAAGTTCCAGGGCAGGTCTGTATTGGGCCCTAAGTGCCTGCTGGGGGCACTCTCAGCCTGGAGAATGAGGAGGAGGCCCATCCTGTACCTGGAACTTGGGCAGACGGCGTGATCTTGGCCTGGAAGGTGGGAAGGACACACCAACTTGGGCCTGGAGGAGATGCCACCTTGGGCCTGGGGAGCTGGGAGGGGGACCTCCTCGGGTCAGGAGGAGGGCTCATCTTGGGCCTGATGAAGAAAACCATAGGGGGTCCCTGGAGCCCATAATTAAGTAGGTAGTTTAAACAGGATGGGAGAAGCAAAAAGCAGCAGAACCAAACCTAAGGGTACAGCTGGACCCAGGAAACAAGATCAGGCCAAGGGGGTGGAGCTAAGCCCAAGGAGAAGGAGCCAGGAGGTGGAAGAGCAAGGCCTAGAAGGAGGAGATGGAATCAGAGCCAAGCCTGAGGAGCAGAAAAAGGGTCCAGATTAGAGGGCAAAATTCCAGAAGTGGGACTAGGACCAGAGACATCAGGGAATCTGCGCCAGAAGCAGGACCAGCCCCTGTGAACAGAAAACAAACTGAGGAAGGCAGGCAGACAGGAAAGGTGAGGCTCTGTGAACCGCTAAGATGGAGACAGGTTAAGGAGTAGCTAGTTACCCAGGAGTTTGAGCCAAGCTTCAGACACACACAAGCTCTGAACCAGGAAGCAAGGGCCAGGACCAGGGGGAGGAACCAGATGCTAGGGCCTGGCAGGGCTGCACAGCATTAACCCCCCATCCTCCCCCCCTCCACACACACACACAGAGCATTATACAGGGGGCGGGGTTATCCCTGAGGGTGACAGCAAGATGGGTGGGTGGCTAAACAGGGCACAGAGCCAGGTCCCAGAGGCCGCAAGGCCTACCCCCAGGGCTCAGTCAGGCGGGAGAGGGGGTCACGGCTAGGCTCGCGGTCCCGGGTCTTGTTCGGGCTCGGTGCCCGGCACGCCGCGGATGTCGGGCAGCAGGCGGCAGCCGGCCACTATGTCCAGGCGCTCGGCCAGCGCGCAGAGGTCCCCCCGCGCCAGGCGCACGCTGTGGGCCGCTGCCAATCCCGCCGCCTGGGCAGCCGCCAGCCTACCGGCCAGGGCGGCCACATCACGGCCCGCGCGGCGGTACACGCCGCTCACCGCGGCCGCTACGTCGTGGTCCAGCCGCGCCTGGCTCTCAGCCAGCCGGAGCTGCAGCAGCGAACGCGCGGGGGCGGGCGCCGGGGCCTCCTCCTCTCCCCAGGCCTCCCCGGCAGTTTCCCGCTGCACCACGAGCGGAGGCAGATCCCTCGGAGCGGCCTTCGGCTCCGGCTCCGAGTCCGAGTCGGTCTCCGCGGCCTCCCCGGCCACCCGCAGTCCCGTGGGGCGGCCGCGCGTCGGGCCCGACGGGCCCAGGTACAGCTCCTCCTCCTCCGACGAGGACGCAGAGAGCTCCGAGTCCGTCTCGGCCGCCTCCCCCGGCACCACCGTCTCAGGCCTCCGCAGCGGCCTCCGCCGACGACTCTGGGACGCCATGGCGCGAGCTAGGGAGAAGACGCGCGAAGGGATGCTATGAGAGGCGGGCGCCCTGCCGTGGTTAAAAGGCGCAAGTTCTGGATTCTCAGCCCCTCCACTGACTACCTTAGCAATTTGGGGCCATCTGCTTCCCCTGCCTGGGCCTCAGTTTCCTTTTCTGCATCATCATCCCTGATGATGATGATGATGGGGGCTACTGGACCCCAGCCTCCTCAGTGTACTGATGGGAAAACTGAGGACCACCAGCTCGATCAAGGCTGAGGCACGAGTACCCGGAGTCCCAAACTAAGCTCTTTCCGATTTTGCTTCCTAGCAGAGGCCACACCCCACACCGTCCTCCAAGCCTTGTCAGATTCGGAAGCACACGGGCTCCTGAGCCGTTCAGGTACCAGTGCCTGGGTCACAGAAAGGGTAACAGCCCAACTGGACTCTGGGAAGGGTGCACTAAGGGAGCGCTATCACCGCAGACCGTACCAAGTCACCGGAGCGCCCAGCCGACGGGATCCGCTACCTAGCCGAAGTGCAGAATCTTTACCGAGAGAGGAGAAGGCAGCAGCCCCAACCAACAGGGGAGCAGGTTGGGAGGGTGTTGGCGGCCAATCACCTGGGCCGCTCGCCTACCAACCAGGAAGCAAGCCCTCAGGACCAGCTTTGAGGGGGTGTGTGAAGAGCCACGTGAATATGGGCACGGCCAATAGGAAAGCTGTTGGGCTGGCGCTTCCGGGTTGTGCTGCGAGGCGTGCAGACAAACGGGGACTCTAAGTCACGTGTAACAGCGACTCGGCCAATGGAAATGCTCGAGCACCCGGAAACGGGGAAGAAGCAGAGGGAAGGGCGGAGATGCTTGTCACGTGCTGCCAATATAGACAAAGCAGGCCCTCCCCCTAGTCTCCCAGGTTCAGGCGCGTGCCACGAGAGCCCAGAAAAGGAAGGCGGGGCTAGCCCGAAACACCAATGGAAGCGAGAGTGGGCGGGCTCGCGCTTAGGTGCAGGAGGCGGGGCTTGCCCAGCCGGGCCAATGAGAACACTAGGCGCTGGACGGTTGTTAGGCACGGGAGCCCGGCGCATGGCTGACGCGGTACTGTTCGAGTTTCTGCACACGGAAATGGTAGCGGAGCTGTGGGCGCAAGATCCGGACCCCGGTCCCGGGGTGAGCGCCGGGCCCCGGGGGGAAGGAGGCACGGGCCGCGGCGTGAAGGCCGGGTCGAGGCCCCGGGAGGAGCAGAGGGCGCGGCAGCGGCCCGGGTCGAACCCCCGCCCTTGCCTCGCTGGGCGACCTCAGGCGCCAGCTTCCGCCTCTGCAAAGCGGGGTCGCAGCAGGGCCGGCCTCGAGGGTCGCAGCTAGAACTGAGCGAGAGTTCGGGGTCAGGCTCTTAGCTCAAAGCCTGGCACAGAGTAAGCGGGTAGCAATTACAGTAATTACGATTACTGGGTATATATTGAGAAGTTATATATTGAGCCTGGGTTGAATCCCGCCTGCACCACTTATACAGGGTGTGAGAGCCAGTGATCCGATCTCTGTGTGCCTCAGTTTCCTCCCTTGTAAAATGAGATCATAACAGCACCTAAGACTCCGAGCGAGACATTGATTCATTCAACAAACTTACTGAGCGCCTACTGTATTCAGGGCACTGTTTCCCTGTCCTCGTGAAGCTTACGTTTTAGTAGGGGAGTCAAAACAAACAATAAATAAAAATAGAATGTGCCACCAGCTAGTGAGAAGTTTTATAAAGACAACTTCAGGAGAGTTGGGGAAAGAAGAGAGGTAGAGTGGTGGATGGTGGAGGAAAGCCTTTCTGAGGAAGAGAAGGGAGGAAGCAAGCCCCGGGGATAAGTGGGGGGAAGAGCATTCCAGGGAGGGGGAAGCCTTCTGTGAAGCCCTGCGGAAGGAGCGTGCTTGGCATCTTGGAAGTTGGCCCTTATGAAAAATAAATGCTCAGACTTTAAAGCACTTAGTACGATGTCTAGCACCTAATCAGCCCTCAAAACACGGAGCTCTTGTTTTAAAGTCTGTTACCAAGAAGAAAGGGTGACGGAGAGAGTAGGTGCTTAATAAGTGGGGCTGTGCTCACTTTTTTCATTATTATTCTTTCTATGATCATCATCAATATGCAAGACATTTTTATTGGTCTGTGTTTTCTTCCCAATTCAAGGGTGTTGCTTGTTATCATCTCAACATACTTTTTTCAAGTTCATTCATTCAACAGACTGTCACTAAAACCTGCAAGGTGCCAAGCCCTGCTGTAGGCTCTGGGGATTATTCAGCGAACCATGCCAAAACCCTTGCCCTCCTGGAGCTTACGTCATAGTGGGGTAGACGGACAAATCAGATAAACGAGTATATATTGTACCCTGGGAAAATGCTATGAGAACGCTAGCACATGGGAGAGGGAGTGTGCATTGGCCTGTGTTTTGGGGAGGGGGCTGCAGTGTCCCAGCACCCCATCCAGCCTGGTTTTCAAACCAGAAACCCGGGAGTCCCTGACATCTGCCTTGACTCCCTCACCTCCAGCCATCAGCCAGGCCCTTCCTGTTGTGCTGTCTAAATATGGTTCCCATCTGGCCCCTCCCTGCTTTAGTCTGGCTTCCCTCCTCTCTGCCCTGTACCAGCCTCCTCCCTCATCTTCCAGCTCATTTCACCTGTCACATCGTCACTGCCTTGACACCTATTAATCCTTCAGATCTTGGCTCAAATGTCCCTTCCTCGGGGAAGCCCTCCCTGAGGCCCCAGTGGAAGTGGGGTATCCTTGTATCACGATAAGTATGTATCTGAATTATGTATCCATATGATCCTTTGATTCACAGCCTCTCCTCTGCCAGGCTGCCTGCTGTGTGGTGTGGGTGGGCACCGGGTCTGTGTTGATCACCCCATAGTAGGTCCTCAGCATGGATTTGTTGAAGTGAGTGCAGCCCTTGTGCCATGGAGGGTGTGGGCAGGGACTGGCATTCACTTAGTATCGTGGCCAATAATAGCACCCATCATGTGCCCTGGTGGGCTTCACATTCCTGATTTCATTTGATCCACCTAACAACCCACAAAGGTCAGCATGATCCTCCCCACTTTGTAGGTGAGGAAACAGAGGCTTTTATAGATGGAGTCTTCACTGTCAAGTGGCAGAGTCAGGAATGTAACTAGGCCTCCCATTTCCAAAGCCTGTGCTATAAACTCTCGCCTGTCTTTCTCAGTGTCTTCTCTGACACTCTGGGAGGATTTTAATGGGTTCCTGTGGCCAAGCAAGTGGGGGGGGGGGGGGGACACGCGGTTACTCAGCTTTGCTCAACACAGGGCTTTTACAGCACGAACGCGCCTGTGACCCTTGGGCGTGGCTCTCTGCCCAGCTGCCTCTGCAGTTCTGATGCTGGGGTCCCACACCAGAGATTCCAGTGGAGCTGGGCCAGGAAGTGGCCTGGGCGTCAGGCCTCAGAGCTTCTGGGTGGTTCCTGTGTGCAGCCAGGGGAAGGACTGGCGTCTCCCCATATTCTTTCAAGCTGGGGAGCCCCGTTTCTTAGCACATCGTGGGCAGCTGCCCTGTTTCGCGCAGTCTTTTCTCTTTCGCTCTCGGCCCCTCCCCTCTCTGCTTCTCTTTGGTCCAGCAAGTGTCCTGTCTGAACGACACGCAGGCCTTCTGTTTCTTGGGTACTTATCATGTCTCCAGCACAGGATTTTATCTGATTTCGTCCTCAGAACAGCACTCTGAGGTTGACGGCATCATCCCATTTTACAGGGGAGGGACTGAGGCACCAGAGAGGGAGGGCTTCCCCGACGCTGCACAGCCAGGATCAAAGGCAAAATCAGGACTTGGGCATCCGTGCCAGAGCTTGTCTGTGGCATTAGGCCTGCCCCGCCCACCTGCCCCAGAGCCCCTTGAGGAAAGCGATGGTGGCTGGTTCCTCTCTGTCCCCACAGCACAGGCGCCCAGGAGCCGCAGTCATTGTTTAGGGCTTTTTGATCTCCACGTCCTGCCTGGTTATTTGTGGCTGTTGAATGGATTCTCCTGGACGGTTACGGGTTGAATGGAAGACTGGCCGGAGGAACTGGGAGGTCGAAGGGCCTTTGTTATCAAAGCAGGAAAAGTTCCAGGAGTCGGAGGAAGAGGCTGTGGTTTGTCCACCTCAGGAGCTTTGAAGATAAGGGGAGCCTGTGGGCAAAGGAGTGAACCCCTCTGTGTGTAATGAGCTGTCATCCACTGGCCTCTGGCCTGGGAACGGCCCTGCTGGGCAGGCCCTGGCCCACCGAGGCCCAGTGAGTGCCCAGGCCAGCCCCTTCTCTCAGGAGGGCCTGTGGTGGGCGTAGCAGCCATCAGATACGGTCCTTGTCCTCAGGCAAGAGCCTGGAAAACCAACCAGTTCCTGGCACAGTGATAGCAGGGGGCAGAGCCCTGGAGGGGGCGCAGTGCATCCGAGGCCACAGAGCCAGCAGTGGGGTCTCCGTGCGGGAACTGGGGCTCTGTCCTGAGGGCGGTGGGGGCCATAGAAGGTTTAAACTGAGGTGTGCCAGGCTCAGATTTACTTTTCCGGAAGTCCTCCCTGGCCACGTGGATGAGACTGGATGGAGACTGGGTGGGGAAGGGCGCTGCTGCAGGAGCCCGAGCAGAGGTGAGGGGTAGACCGAGGGCAGGCGGAGGGGGGCTGGGTGAGCTCGGAGAGTGTCAGGGGAGAAGGTGGGATTCGGGGTTGTCTGGGCACCACCTGGGTGCACGAGGACAGGGCGACAGGGTGGGAGATGTGCTCTCACCCTGTCACTCACCTGGTCACTCACATAGTTCTTTTGGGTCTTCTGGGGCCATTCACCTTGGGGAAGCCGGAAGTCATCCCTTCTCCCTGTGCTTTTAATATATATAAATTTATTTATTTTTGGCTGCAATGGGTCTTCGTTGCTGCACACGGGCTTTCTCTAGTTGCGGCGAGCGGGGGCTACTCTTTTTTTAAAGCAGTTTATTTATTATTTATTTATTTATTTATTTATGACTGTATTGGGTCTTCGTTTCTGTGTGAGGGCTTTCTCTAGTTGTGGCAAGTGGGGACCACTCTTCATCGCGGTGCGCGGGCCTCTCACCATCGCGGCCTCTCTTGTTGCGGAGCACAGGCTCCAGACGCGCAGGCTCAGTAATTGTGGCTCACGGGCCCAGTTGCTCCGCGGCATGTGGGATCTTCCCAGACCAGGGCTCGAACCCGTGTGCCCTGCATTGGCAGGCAGATTCTCAACCACTGCGCCACCAGGGAAGCCCTAGGGGGGCTACTCTTTGTTGCGGTGTGTGGGCTTCTCATTGCAGTGGCTTGTTGCAGAGCGCGGGCTCTAGGCGCGCGGTCTTCAGTAGTTGTGGCACGTAGGCTCAGCAGTTGTGGCTCGCGGGCTCCAGAGCGCAGGCTCAGTAGTTGTGGCGCTCGGGCTTAGTTGCTCCGCGGCATGTGGGATCTTTCCGGACCAGGGCTCGAACCCGTGTCCCCTGTATTGGCAGGCGGATTCTTAACCACTGCGCCACCAGGGAAGTCCTCCCTGTGCTTTTCTTAAGGCAGGAACCAGCGCTGCTCCTTCCTGGGATGCCCTGCCCTGGGCCAGCACAGAGTGGCTCCGCGGGTGGGGCTTGAACCTCACAAATAACTAATAACCAAGGGGCAAGGCAGGCCAGGCACGCAGCCCCCCACCCAGCTCCATCGAGTTTCAGTCCAGGACGGGACCGGCGGGGAGGCAGTCTGGTTTACTTGTTTTCCATTCATCCTACTCGGAGCTCTGTGGCCCTTTTCGGTCTGGACGCTTGAATCTGCCTTTAGCAGAGCACATGTTCCTCTTACGCGCCTTTCATTATTTCTTCTCCCGCATTGTTCCATCTCTCGCAGTCAGAGGAATCCCAGACTTCCCAGATCTCTTTCCGCATGTCAACGTTTCTCTCATTTTTTTTCCTACCTCGTGGTTTCCTTTTTTCTTAACAACCTGTGAGGTTTTACCTTCCTTCCAGATTTGTCTCTTTTTCAGCTCCCTTGTGAACAAACGTTTCTTCTGGCTACCGTTTCATTTCTAAGAGCGTTCCCTTGTCCGACTGTCCCTTCCTCCAAGTGCCCGAGCTGCTGCATGGATGCCCGTCGTGCCCACACCGACACGCCTCCTCCGAGGGGTCCCCCCGTTTCTCCCATTATCTCGGTTCCTCTCCGTGGGCTGTTGTGTCAGCCCGGCTGAGGCAGGCGTGGGGAGCCCAGAAATGCACTGGCTCTCGGCTGGGCTCCGGAGGCTTCCAGTGGGATGGGAGTGTCCCGCCTTGCCCTCCCTCCTCAGGAATGATGAACCCCTAGTGCCTGGAGAGCTTTTGTAGGGATTGGGGCTTGAACACCGCTGAGTCCTGGGAGGCGGCTGCCAGAGAGCAGGTGGGGTTCTGCCGCCTTCCTCCACCCTCTCTCCCGAGTCACCCGCCCTCCTCCACCCTCTCTCCCGAGTCACCCGCTCACCCTCCGCCCTTTCCTCCCCCCTGCCTCTCCTCCTCCCTGCTCGCATTATTCCCCGCTCCCCACCACCCCCAGTCTCTGCAGTGCAGCAGATATTTAACTGGCCCCTTTCAAGGGCTGGGGACCATGGAGCCAATAGCAACAGCTGCTGTAGAGCGAGCTGCCGGTCACACCACCCCTGTGAGGTCAGGCCCCCCTCCGCCCTCTCACCAGCTTGTCATCCCCTGGGTGCCCGTCATCCCCACTAGGCTTGCCAGGCGAGCTCCTGGAGGCCAGTCAGGAAATGTCTGTGGGATGAACAAGGGAGTCCTGGGGTCTTCCCTGTCCCTCGGGGAGTCCTCGGGACACAGATGCACTTAGAGCGGAGCCCAGCCAGGCCCCCTCGGGGAGCTCACCTCTAGGAGGGAGGTGACGCAGGGGTGGCAGAGAAGGCTTATCGAGGGCGGGGCAGTGATCCAGGTGCTGAGATCCGTCAGCCCACAGAACAGACCCTCCTTCGTGGGGCTTTCCTTCCCTTTCCCCATCAGCTCGTCGTCATGCAGGCTGACAGATGCAGAGGCCGCAAATGACAATGATAGTAACGCTTCCTGAGCCTGACTCAGAGCACTTGGCTTGCACTTACCCACTCCCTTAATCCTCATGAGGACCTTGGGAAGGTCCTCATCTTACACGTGAGGAAACTGAGGCACGGGGCAGCTGGTAGGGGTCAGGGGCTGATCTGGCCCCGGACCCCGGAACCAGCCACCAGGCACACGTCCCCCTCTCTGCCTCTCATGCCCCAAGCTCAGATCCCGCACGTCATGAGTCTTCAAGCCCTCCCCGCAAGGCTGGCCCTGCTGTGCTGGAAGAAACCAGAGAGCACGTGCCACTGCCACCAGCAGGAAGCTGTGTCCTTCCCCAGGCCCGGTTCCCGCAGGAAGAGCACAGAGTGGCGGGACAGGGCCCGCCTATCATGTAGCCCAGCGGAGCAGAGGGCCAGCACGCAGGCCACCTCTGCTCCGACCTCCCTACGCCTGGCGCGTCCCCCCAGCGGGCCTCAGCCCTTGCCACTGCCCTGGGGCAGGGACAGCTGGGGGTGTTGCCCTGGCCGCCCACCCATCTGCCACCTGCCTGCAGGAGTCAGACCTGCTCAGGTCCGAAGGACAGCCCCGTGGCTGAGGGTGCCTCTGGGAGGTGTGACCTAACCCCTCTGTGCCTGGTCTCCAGGTATGAAATACAACCTACCTTATGGGGTTGTTAAAATTAAACAAGGGGGTCTGTACAGGGCACCCGGCACAGTGTGTGCTCGAGTCCCAGTTCCTCACTTGGTTCATTCAGCATCTGTTTCTAACGCACCTCCTCCGGTGTGCCCGGCCCCGTGTTGGTCACCACAGGCCGTCCTGGTATTTCTGACGCCCCCAGTCTGGGCCAGCCTCCCTCACGTGCTCAGCTCTCTCCAGGTCACACAGATCAAAAACACACACAGGTCAGCTCTCCTCCAGCCACGCCGTCCGCCCTCCCGGGCACGTGGACAGACACGAGGTGCAGCCCTCCTGCCACCCCCGTCCCCGTGCCTCAGCCCCTCCACCGTGGGACCCTGGCCTGCCCTCCAGAAGGCCGCGTTGCCACCACTGCCTTCACCGGGCACCCGAGGGAACAGTTCCCTCCCCTGTGCCCCTGTGCGTCCCTCCCAGGATTCTCGGCTAATACGTTAAGGCCTAATGATCACAGTTGACTTTTCAGCCCCCCTGCTGGCCAGGGGCCAGGGCCCATGCCTTGCGGCCCCCTTACTCGCCACATGAGCCCCAGGGCAGGTCACCTTGAGTTTCGGGGGTAACGGGAGTGCTACTCCACAGGGTGTTGTAAGGACAGACACTGAAAGCACATATAGGAAGTGATGGGTGTTATCAGGAAAGATTTGACCAGCAGGGTGAAGCTGAGCCTGGGGAAAACCCGTTTTTCCTGGAATGAAGGGGAGCAGGTCCTGAGGGCTGATGGGGTTTCTGGAGGCGTGTGACGGGTGGAGGGACAAAGCCGGCCTGGCCTGCCAGCCTGTGTAGCAAGGCCCTCCCCTCTGGGCCTCCTCGCCCTGCACGGGCAGGGACGGGCAAGTCCCCTCGCAGGGGCCACACCCAGTGGCTCCCGGCTCCCTCAGGTGACCCAGGGCCCCTGCGCCTCTCTTCCCTGGCCTTCTAGGGACAGAAGGTGAGCCTGTCGGTCCTGGAGGGCATGGGCTTCCGCGTGGGCCAGGCCCTGGGCGAGAGGTGAGAGGTGGGCAGGAGCTGAGGTGGGGTCCCTTCCTGGGCACAGCCGGGCGCGGAGGGTACCTTGCTCCACACAGGAACCCAGCCTGGTCTCCTCCCTCTTCCTCATCCCGGGGCTGCCCCACCCCCGCCCCCGGCCTGGCCTGGCCCCACAGTGTCTGCCGCTGGCCCCCCACCCCAGGCTGCCCCGGGAGACGCTAGCCTTCAGGGAGGAGCTGGACGTCCTCAAGTTCCTATGCAAAGACGTGTGGGCGGCCGTGTTCCAGAAGCAGATGGACAGCCTGCGCACCAATCACCAGGTGCGTGCCCACGCCCGGTGCCCGAAAGAGCCGGGGAAGGGAATCCCCGCCCGGGACGGCTGCAGCACGCCCAGCCCGGCCGTGGGGACCTGCCCAAGCTGGGAGGCAGGCACGGGCCCCCTCGGGGCCTCTGTGCCATGCTCCAGGGGAAGCCAGGAGGCTGCCGTGGGGCGTGGCAGCTGCTTCCAGCCTCCCTGCAGGCCTCGCCGGCTGGGCCCCGGAGCCGGCAGAAGGCCCCTTGCGGCGGGCGGCACCTCGCCTCGGCCTGATGCTGCTTGTCCGGACCCGGTCCTAGTTCCCATTAGGAGCCTGTGTGCTGGGGCCCCGCGGGCCGCTCCACGGGCCTGGGCTGCAGCTTCTCACCACCACCCTGGAAGGTCACGCACCCAGTGGGGCAGGACACCAGGCCCGGGGCGGAAGGCCCGTGGGTCCTCGTGCAGCTCTGAAGGACGGGCCCGTAACCGGCCACCGCGGTTTTGAGGGAAGGGTCCTTCCAGACCTCAGCCCAGTGGGGCTGGGCCCTGGGTCCTGCTTCCCCTCCCCCCCCCAACAAAGGTACAGGCGCCACCCCAGCCCCCATGGGCCCCTCCTCTGTCCCCAGGGGACCTACGTCCTGCAGGACAACAGCTTTCCCCTTCTCATCCGGATGGCCTCGGGTCTGCAGTACCTGGAGGAAGCGCCCAAGGTATGGGGGTGGTGCTGGGACTCCAGCCCCAGGCAGGCCTCTCCCCGAGCCCAGGACCCCGGGAGAGGGAGGGTCCCAGCGTGGCCCCCCTGGTCCTGGGTGTTGGCCTCCCCCCTCTGCCCACAGTGACCTGTGTCCCCCGCCCCCAGTTCCTGGCCTTCACCTGCGGCCTCCTACGTGGCACCCTCAGCACCCTGGGCATCAAGAGCCTGGTCACCGCCTCCGTGGCAGCCCTGCCCGCCTGTGAGTTGGGGTGGGGGGCTCCCGTCCCCCGAGTGAGGCAGGGGGTCCCCCTGCTCCCGGGGGGCCGAGGAGGTGGGGCCGGGCCACCCCAGCCCCATTTCACAGATGGGGAGTCTTGGGCCCAGAGTGTTTAAGTCACAGGCCCAGGCCACACAGCTGGTGCAGCGCATCCATGCCCCTGCCCCTGGATGTCCCCGGCAGCCTGCTTCCCCTGGGGCATGCCAGCCTGGAGGAGACAACCCTTGACGATGAGCTGGTCTAGTGGTTTCGAACACTCTTCCCGGCGCGGGAACCCAGGTGGACATAATGGAAGCCACCCGGGTTGGTGCTGTGCTAAGGGGCTCCACAGCCAGCCAGGCCCCGTGGAACTTGCAGCTGGCGTGATGGGCTGTCCTCCTGACCCCCGGGTCCCCGCTGGCCCACAGTGCCCTCCATCAGACAGGCTGAGGCCCCACCCTTACCTGGGGGCAGCCTGCAGCCAACACTCCAGTCCCCTTCCCTCCAGGTGTCTTCCCCTCTGCCAGTGCCCAGGCCCACTCATCACCGGGGACCTGGGACCCGAGTAGGCAGGATCTGAGCAATACATGCCCCAGAAGCCCGTGCCAGCACCCTCCCCAGCAACCGACATGCTTGGCCTTCATGCCCCCAGTCACCCACACAGCCCTGGGATGCAGGCCAGGTGGGCAGGAAGCATCACCACCCTAGACCGGTGAGGAAACTTGAGGCCCAGCTTAGGCCACCCAGGCTGTTGGCGCAGGGCAGGGATGAACATCTCTGAGCTACTGGGGTGCTGCCTCTCCTCTCCGGTCCCAGCCTCAGGCTAAAGCCAGCCCTTCTCTTCCAGGTAAGTTCCAGGTGGTGATCCAGAGATCCTGAGGGAGCCCCAGGCCCCACCCCCAGCCGAGCCTCACGCCACCCCATCCCGAGGACCCAGATGCTGCCCGTGCTGGTGGCTGGTGCTGGGGAGACGGGGTCCCACCGCTTCAGGGCCTCACAAGCGCTCAACAAATGGGTGTCATAGGGAGGTGGGGGTGTCCCAGGGGCAAGGTGGGCCCCGCCCCAGTCGGGGCTGGCGTGGAGGGAGCCCGCATCGGACACGTCCCTCCGCACGGCAGGTGCTCAATAAAGGTTCTGTACATGGGACCAGATTCCAAGTGGAAGGTGGGGGTCACGCAGAGTGCTGGGGGCAGGGTCATCTGCAAAGGGACTGTTTGTGTCACAGGTCCTGCGGGGGAAGCAGGCTACCCTGTGTGGCTCACCATCCCGCATTTCCTCCTCTCCTGGGCCCCCTCCTCCCCAGCCTCAGCCCTGGAGCTTGCCGCCTCCTGCCCTGCACACCTGGCAGGGGAGGGTGGCCCCTGGCACTGGCACCCTTGCCAGCATCAAGTCTGGGGCTGCTGTCTTCCCAGCCGGGCCCACAGAATGGACCTCTCCCTAGGAGCAGGGCCAAGGGCCCCCAGGGTGCTGGCAGGGGTGGGCTGGGCTGGGGCTGCCAGGACCAAGGATGGATGCAGGTGAGGTGGGCCAGACACCCTCGGCTCCCCCAGAACACACACACACACAGAGGAATACACAGTTCATGTGCCTGGAGGATGCGAGTCATACCAAGAAAAGAACAATGGCCCGGCTGACCAGTCCCTGGGCAGCTCGGCCTCCATGCCTGCACCCCACCCCCTGCCGCCACCTCCAATGTTTACATTCATAGCATTCCGGGGGCATCACCCATCTGGACTCTGCCAGGCTCTGCCACTTGCTGCCTGATGTGGGTAAGTGCCTCCACCTCAGAGCTGTACACCGAGGCTGCGACAGACCCAAATGGGAGGAGGAAGGGTCTCCTCAGTGGGTGGGGCTCCTCTGCAGACACCCCATCCAGCCCCTCCCCAGCACACACAGCTGAGCGCCACGGTCCCTGGCCTGCCTCCGTGCCTTTGCACATGCCATTCCCTGCCTGGCCCACTCCCCAGACTCCTGCTCCCTCTCCGGTGTCCAGCAGCCACCAGCCTCGGCTGCCCACCACATCCCTCGGAGCAGTTGCTCACTCGCCCAGCGCCTGCAGCCCTGGGGGGGCTCCTAGACAGCCTTGTCCTGCCCTGCTGCCGCGCTTACTTGTTTATGTCCCACCGCGCTTCCCCTTGGGTCCCTCTGGGTCCCTCAGCTGGGTGCTGGCACTGTCCAGCACAGAGCCTGCAGATGTTTTCCAGATGAATCGCCGTCATTCAGCTAAACTGTGTGTGCGCGGACAGGCGGGGGGAGTGGGGGATCGGCCCAGCCCTGTGCTCAAGCAGCTCAGGGCTGTCCTGGAGGTTCCCCCCCCAGACTCACCACGCCCCCACTCAGACACACCAGCCTGGCCTCCCTGATGGGGCAGGGGTACTGCTGGGAGGGGGGCAGAGTCCTAAATTGGCAGAGGACAGGGAGGAGGAAGTTGCTTGAAAGCCTGGTGAGGGGAGAGAAGTAGCCCAGGGGAGGGAAGGGGCATAGCTGGGCTACAGGGGGCAGTGTCTGGTCACTGGGCACTGCTCTGTGGTTGCCTCCCCCATCTCCCGGGGGAACCTCTGTTCGACCCATCACGCCAGCAGCAGGCACAGGGAGACAGGACCCTGGAGAGCAGAGGGGCCCCCCACACACGCTGTGCCTAAGGCACCTCCTGCCCAGCCATCCCCACCCCCGACCCTGCTCTCACCTCTCGAAGAACGTCTGCAAGGCGCCTCCACCTACCCAGCACAAACCACTGCCTGCAAACCCTGGCTCTGCCTCCAAGACCCAGGGCAAGGGACTCCATCAGTCCGGGCCTCTGTTTCCTCATCTGTGAAGGGGGCATCACCCCCACCCCACTGGAGCGTGGCAAGGAGGAAAGAGGTTACTGTAGATAGAAAAGCATGTTGGGACTTCCCTGGCAGTCCAGTGGTTAGGACTCCGCCCGTTCGCTGCCGGGGCTGGGTTTAATCCCTGGTTGGGGAACTAAGATCCCGCAATCCGCGTGTTGGAGCCAAAAAAAGAAGAGCATGTACGCTGAGCGGGGCTCCTGGTGAGCCTGGAACGCACGTGTCGTCGTCATTTTATGTGAAGCGTCTGGAGCAGCTGGCAAATGGGCCAGTTGGCGCCACTGTTGCCGAGCACCAGGCTCTGGGCTCAGGGGACTCCTCCTGACAACCGCGAGAGGCAGGCACGGACGCCGGCCCGCTCAGCAACGAGGAAGCCGAGGCTCAGAGAGGTGAAGTCACCTGCCCAAGCTCACACAGCTGGACCCTGGAGGAGCTGGCACCTGAACCTGGGACTGCATCTTCTCTGGGCCTGGACTCCCAATCCGTGTCCCAGCTTCCTTCCCTTCCACAGCATAAGTGCCCAGACCAGCAGACCCTCGGGCGGGTCCCGCCGGGTCCCGCCCCGGGGCAGCAGCGTGGCCTGCCATCTCCATCCCTTACTGGGGTACCGCGGGGCGGGGGGGGAGGGGGGGCGGGCGGCGGCAGCCCCCAGTCCTTGAGAGCTGAGCGCACCAGACAGGGACTGGGTAGGCTTGCTGGGAAGGGGCGGGGACAAGGTGGGCAAACCGGTCGGGCCACTGGGCTCCTGGCTCCCAGCTCCCGGGCCTCTCACCCGTCGGGGCTGCGCTGATGCTGCCAGACGGTGGGGCTGGCACAGCAGCTCGGCTGGCGGCGGCGGCGGAGCAGGGAGCTGGGGCTGCGAGGCTGCCATCAGGTACAGGGGACCCCAGGCCGGGAGGATGAGGTGGCAGGGGCCACGCGCCGGGCCCCCAACCCTCACCAACTCCAGCTCTCACCCCCGTTGCCTCTGCCCCTCGGGTTCTCCCGTGCCTGCCTCTAAACAGCCTCCTTGCCTCGCTTCCGCTTTGGGCGCCCCACCTCAACCCCAGTTTGCTCAGCCTCTCCCCAGACTGGACCACGCCGACTTCATCTGCTCCCCTAGAGTCCCCCTCCCTCAACCCCTCATCAGGTCCCAAATGTCCCAGCCCTGACATTTCAGCCGCTCTCGGGCTCGGTGGCTCACTGCTCCCCGCCTCGCACTGCACTGGTTTCAAGTCCCTTCAAAGGGTGCCAGCCTCCACCGCCCACAGCACACGCCCCAGTACCTAGCTCCCCCCTAACCTTACTCAGCCATCCCCTGGCTCCCAGCCCACGTCGGCTCAGCACACTGTCCCCGCCTCTTGGAGACTCCCAGCAGCTCCCGAACACCCAGGCCTTGGAAATCTCACCCACCCCAAATTACCCCCCAACACCCCCGAAGCGTTCTCATCCTCCCGCGCCTGGCTGTCCCGTCCCCCCATCCTGACCTCTCCCTGTTACTCTGAAGAGCACCCCCATGCCACCTGGGTAGCCCAGGACCCCAACATCAGGGATGAGGTCTCATCTATCGCAGGTCTCGGGGCCGTCCCGCGGGTGGGTACTTGCTGCTGGCGCCCGAGGGAGCTGGGTACTGAGCCCGGCCTCTCCTCCCTGCCCCCCCAGCAGGCACCCCGGCCGCCATGAGCCAGCACTACACCATCCACTTCGCCAAGGGTGCCCTGCCGCCCCGGAACCCCGCCAAGCACTACTTCTTGGACAGGGAACTGGGGCACCAAAAAGGTAGGGGTTAAGTCTGGGCGGTCCTGGTCACAAGAGAGACCTGTGAGTGGGGGGCTGCTGAGCGGATGGCCAAGCAGAAGAACCTCAGGCCCCCGGAGGGAAGAGCCACCGGCACTCACCACGGAGGCATCTGCACAGGGGGCCGTGGGGACCGTAGGCCCTGGGAGGCCGGAGGTGGGAGCCTGGGCTGGGGATGCCAGCAGGGGGGGCCCACCTGGCCTGCCCCTCCCCCCAGCGTGGACAGAATTCCCTCCCCAAATCGCCAGGCCTGTGGGGCTGGCACTGCCCCACAACCTGGGGGGAGCAGTGCGGTGGGCGGGAGGGGTCGGAGGGCAAGCCCCCAGCCCCCACTGAGTGCGTATGAATGAGGCGGGGGTCCAGCCGCCCACGGTGACCGCAGGTGCTGCTGCTCAGGGCGAGGAGGGGGCAGTTACTCCCATCAGGGCTGATTCAGCCTCCCTGGGGCCTCCCAGGGCAGCCCCCTTCCCGCCGGCCTGGTCTGAGCCCAGCTGTGAGGCCCACCCCGCTTCCCAGTCCCCACCCTGTTCCCCCTCCACAGTCACCTCTCATCACTCTGGCCTCCTGTGGACCAGCCAAGCCAGCTCCCAGTGGAGTCCTCTCCGCCCCCCAACTGGGGGACACCCCAGGGACTGAGGAACTTGGGGTAGCAGAAACTCTGGGGCATCATCCCCCCTCTAGCCCCTCACCTGGCTAAAGCCCAGGCCCCTGCACCTCTTCCCACCCCCCACCCCCCACCCCCCGCCCCAGCCGTGGGAGAGCGCAGGGCATGGCCCCTCCTCGGCCCACAGCCCCTCCTCGTCTTCTCTCTGACTTCTCCTGGGCCTCAGCTGAGTGATGAGCCCCAGCCTCCGCCCAAAGACCTGACCTGGTTCCCGCCAGTGCCCCTCAGGGGTCAGGGACCCAGGCCCAGTCGCCCCCCACTTCCTCCCTTCCGGGATGCTGTCACCAGTGGTACCATGACCCAGCGGCACCTCAAGCCTACAGGCCCTGTCGGCCACCCCCCAGGCATGCCAGGCCACCATGGGGTGGCGATGGCTGTCGCCGGGGCCTCCAGCACCCCGTTCTGCAGCGGTGGTCCCAGCCCGCACTTCCCAGCCCCCCGTGGCAGCGGCTCTGCCCCACTCACGGCGCCCAGAAGGGGCCGCCTGCAACCACTACCGCCCCCATGCAACTGACCAGCAACCCCCAGCCGGCCCCCGCACGCACCCCCTCACCCGCCGCGGCACGCACCACAGCCAGCAGCGGCCCAGCCCTGCCCTCTGCAGCCAGCACCCTCCTGGAGCCCAGGAGGCCCACGGACACCGGGCCCCTGCCTGCCCCCGTAACCCGTAGCTCCTTCACCTCCTACAGGTCCGGAGCTCACCCAGCCTTCCCTTCCCGGGGCTCTGTCCCTGCCACTTCGCCTCCCACCTAGGCCTGGGGCCTGCCCTCCTCACCCCTCACTCTGGTTCCTGTCTGGGAGGGCACTCGTCCCTGACACTGGGCCTCCGGGCAGCCGCTGCTCCTTCACCTGTTGGGATCCAAGGCTTCCAGGCCAGGCCTGTCCACGGTGCCTCCATCCCGGGCTGGCCAGGGGCCCGGGCCCCAGCTTTTGACACCCTTGCTCTGCTTCCTCTCTTCCCAGCCCTCCTGACTTGGGGCAGCGGGGGATGAGCAGCAGCTTGCTCTGGTGTTGGGGAGTGCAGCTGCAGCAAGAGGCAGGGGGTGGCCTGAGGGATGGAGAGAGCAACGCAGCCACGGGAGGGATCCACCCACCCACCCGCTCATTCATTCACTCACTCACTCTGTGACCAGGTACTGGTCGCCTACAGGGGGTGCCAGGCTCCGTTCTGGGGGTGTCACAGGAAGCAGGGCAGACAGAGATCTCTGCCCTCATGGAGCTCACGTTCTATAGGCGGTGGGGGGAGGCGGGTACAGGAAACAAGATAAATAGGAAAGTTCAAAAGTGTGTCACCGGGTGATAACCATGTTGGGGGAAGAATAAAGCAGGGAGAGGAAATGGGGTTTGCAAATTAAACAAGGTCATCAGGCGAGGCCCCATCAAGTCTGCATTTAAGCAAAGATGGGGCAGTTCTCTCGAGTAAATAGCAGCAGCAGCAGCAAATGCAGACTCTGAGGTGGCCTGTTCAAGGGACAACAAGGAGGTACATGTGGCTAGATCAGGGGAGGTGAGGAAGAGGGTCAGACGGGGTCCGAGAGGGTGGAAGGTGGCCTCGCGGACGTGGTGAGGGCCCAGCCTTCTCCCCCTGGGGAGGTGGGAGCCACGAGGGCCCACAGCTGACTCGGGATGTGACCTGAGAGTCGACTGTAGGAGGTAGGGTGGGAAGCAGGAGTCCAGGCGAGAGGTGCCGGCAACCTGACCAGGGAGGTGGCAGTTTCCAGGTCTGGTCTGAAAGGAGAGCACAGCTGAGCGGGGACCCAGAAGGGCATATCTGGTCCTGAAGGAGGGGGCTGCCTGCGGCCACAGAAACCCTCTGTCGGAGGGTTTGACCTGAGTCATGGCTGGGAGTCAGGGAGCGCGGTGCCGGTGCTGGGAGGGGCTGAGGGCGAGCACTACGGAGGGTAGACGGGGAGCAGGGTGGTGCCTGGCCAGCGTCATTGACTCAGTTTCCCCACCTCCACCCCCTCCCCACCCCCGGGCCCCAGGTATCCTGACAGAGGATGACGTCTACTGCAGCTGCCTGGCCAAGACTCTCTGCCACGTGCCTGTCCCTGTGACCGTGGGTTTCTATGCCCCCTTTGGCTGCCGCTTGCACATGATGCTGGACAAGATCATGGGTGAGGATCTGCGTGTGCTGGGGAAGGAGGGATTAAGGGAAACGGAACCTTTGGTCCCTGCCCAGCCCCAGGCTTCCCTAAGACCTGCTCACCCCTGAGGCCAGTCTGCCAGATGCCCAGAAATCAGCATTAACCAGGTCCCTCCCTATGCCTTTGCCCCCCTCCCCCACCAAATCCACTGCAAGGAGTCTTTCTAAAATACACATCTAGCCCTGTCCTTCCCCTGCTCAAAAGCCTTCCATGGCTCCCCAGCGCCCTAGGGAGAAAGCCCAGGTTCCTCGCTTGGCTCCTGCCAAGTCCCTCCAGGCCTCTGTGCTCCTCGGACCTATCTCTTCTCCTCAGCCCCGGCCGAGGGCCTGGCGCCCACAAGACCCCTGACAGATAATGTTAATTGAAAACATGAGCTGAAACTTAGCCTGGTTCAAACGCTGCTGGAGCTCAGACCCCAGCCCCAATCACGGCCAGAGAAGCCGGAGGTGACTCACCTCCGTGTGCCCAGCCCTGGTGAGCACCTATCAAACAAGCCCACGTCCTGCTCCTATGTTGTCACAGAGCAACAAACAGGGTCCTGGAAGGAGAAAAGATTCGGCTCTAAGGTAAAAGGAAACAGAACTTCTATTCTGTGCTGAGAGACTCCGATTCATTCCCACTGGCTCACTTACTACCCTCACAGCATGCAGATCGTGCCCCCAATCTCTCATGATCCATCCTCCAGACATTCCCCCCAGCACTTCCTCAGCACCCAAGGGACACAGGGTGGCCAAAACAACCAGGGCCCTGCCCTTCCTGGGCTCACAGACCAGCGCGAGAGACAGACATGTCCCCAGACAGGGATGACCCAAAGTGGGCAGGACTGCAGTGGGGGAGCCCAGGGCCACCCGACCCAGCTTGGGGATCAGGGAAGGCTTCCTGGAAGAAGTGATAGCTGAGCTGAGAGCTGGAGGAGAGGCAGTAAGCCAGGAAAACTGGACCAAGGGTGTACACTTGCTGCCCAGCATTTCTCTTCCTCAGCACCTGGCATGCATTCTTTGATTTCTTAGAGCCCTCCCTGCCCCCACTGGTCCTCTCTCCTCTGGGGGCTCTACTTCTGCCCTCCCCTGACCCCCCAATTCCCCCTCAGACCCTTTCCTGTTCAAGCTTGGCTCCAGGCCTCTCCTTCCGCACTTCTGCACCTGCCCAGCACTTGGGGACGGGCCCTGGTTCCCAGTCTAACATCCAGGCCCTATCCTAGCCTGAGCCGGGTCTAGACGCTCACACCTTCCCCTGCGCCCTTGGTCCCAGACGCTCACACCTTCCCCTGCGCCCTCGGTCCCGGCAGTGCTGATGCAGCAGGAGGCGACCCAGTGTGAGGCCAAGGAGCTGCAGCACGTGCAGTGGCAGCCGCGGCCCGTGCAGGGCTGGGGCTTCTCGAAGCTGCTGTGGTACCTGGTGTTCCTGCAGCCCATCATCACCGAGGTGCATCTGCGGCGCAAGAACGTCAAGTTCCTCTTCATCCGCTTCAGCGCCTGGCAGTACGCGGGCACTGACAAGCTGTGGGCCGGCCTGGTGACCACGCTGTGCGAGGGCATCCGCCAACAATACGGCGCACTGTCCTTCAGCTTGTACTCGGTGCTGGGCAAGAAGGCGGCCACGAGGCCGGGCTGCCGCCAGCGCGAGTGGCACTGCCGGCGCCAACTGTGCCTGACACTGCTGGCACTGCTGGCGGCGCTCAGCCTGGGCATGAGCCTGCTCTACCTATCGATGGGCTCCCACGCGCTGAGCCACGGCAACCTGTTCCGGGCATTCGGCGGCGCGGCCACCACGCTTTCGAGCTCCGGGCTGCTCATGGCCATGTACTCGGTGGGCAAGCACCTGTTCGTGAGCCAGCGCAAGAGAATTGAACGGCTGGTGTTGCGCGAGAAGTTCGGCAGCCATCTGGGCTTCATGTGCGAGGTGAAGAAGGAGGTGAGGCTGCTCACCGACTTCCTGTGCTTCCTGGAGATCTACCAGCGGCGCCGGCTGCGCGTCGTGCTCGAGATCACAGGGCTGGACACGTGCTACCCGGAGCGCGTGGTGGGCGTGCTAAACGCCATCAACACACTGCTGTCCGACAGCCACGCGCCCTTCATTTTCATCCTGGTGGTGGACCCCAGCATCCTGGCCTCGTGCCTCGAGAGCGCCTGCTCCATGAAGGGCACGGCCGACAACGGTTACCTCTTCCTCAACCGCACCATCACGCTACCCTTCTCCGTGCCCATCATGGGCCATCGCACCAAACTGCAGTTCCTGCACGATGCGGTGCGAAGCCGCGACGACCTGCTCTATCGCGAGATGACGCGCAACGTGAGGTCGCGGGGCGGGGACGGGGGCGGGGACGGGGACGGGGGCGGGGACGTCGAGCCTCTCCTGGAGATGGAGGAGCAGGCCCGGGCCGAGAGCGCGCAAAGCGTCCTGGAAGTCCAGGCGGCTCGCAGCATCCAGGAGGCGCTCTGCTGCCTGCACGACGAGGGCGACTGCCTCTTCGAGTACGTGCCCGACAACGTGGTGTCCATGCGGCGCATCGTCAACACCGTGCCCATCACCGTGCGCCTGCTGCAACAGCAGCAGGGGGACTTCGGGGGCCTCTCGCCGCGCCAGGCCGTGGCTTGGGTCGTGCTCGCCAACCAGTGGCCGTGCCGTCTCAGCTGGGTTCTGCAGTGCCTGGAGGACCGGCAGCAGGCCGGGGGCGCGCCCGAAGCCTGCGCGCGCCTCTGGGACGTGTTTTGCGACCACAGCCTCGAGCTGCACACCATGAACGAGACGCTGCAGAAGGTGCTCGACCTGGACGGCGACCCCGAGCTTTTCCAGCGCTTCCTGGGCGCTGACTTCCCTTTCACCGTGGCCGAGGCGCAGAGGCTTCTGCGCTGCACCGTCAACCTGGACCACTCCATCCGCCGCCGCATGGGCCTCATCCGGGCCGTCAGCACGCTCAAGTCGCCCCGCCCGCCCAAGTCCCCTGCCCGCAAAGCCCCGCACACCGCCAGCGGAGCCAACCACGCCCCCGGGGCGGCCTGGGCAGGCCAGGCTCCTGCGCATGCCTGCGAAGCCCACCAACCCCCCGGACGGGGGCAAGTCCAGACCCATGGCCTGAGTGCCCTGCACTTGGGGTCAGTCTAGCCCAGGTGGGCCTTGAATGGAAGACCTCGGGCGCAGCAGAGGGCAACACTTCCTTCTGCCCAGATGAGAGCGTAGCGGGCCTAACTGGGCCCAAGGCCCAGGGTCCAGTGTCCGGAATGAGGCCTATGGTGGCCACATTCCCCAGGTGAATCTGTGAGCCAGAGAGAGCTGTTGGCAGTAGCTACCAGGAGTGGGGCAGTGTATCAGTGACAGCATCTGAAAGCCCAGGCAGAAGGACCCATGAGGAACTCGGGGTTCAAGTGCAATAAATGAAGATGTGAAAACCCCAGATTGGTCTTCGTGCCCCAGTCTCCCCAGCTCAGTGAGGACAGGCCACCAGGCCTGCCCTGTTCTGCCAAGCCCACTTCATCCCCAGGGAGTCGGGCAGCCTCGGCTGGCAGCCTGCTCCCTGGCACCCCAGAGGCGGGAGCGGCTGCGGGGGCAGCGGGAGCGGCTGCGGGGTCAGGGGAGATGGAAGGACAGAGGCATGCGCCCAGCTGACTCAGTGGAGCGCACCCAGGCCTCAGGGGATCCAGGTCCTTGTCCCCACACCCGAGCTTGCCCCTCTGTGGGCGGGGCAGGAGCTGGCATTTCCGAGGGTGGTGTCCCCAGTGACCTCAGCCGGCTGCTCCACTCTTGGGGTGGCTCCTTCCCTAGCATAATGGGTTAATTAGGCCTCGACAGCACCCCGGTCAGCTGGGGCCGGCAGCGCCGCCTCCACCAGACGAGTGATTGTTCAGGGGGTACCTGCCTTACGGGTCACTCCAGGGCCACCCAAGGAGCCCCTCGATGAGGACAGGGAAGTTGAGGAGCACAGATGGGGCACATGTAGGCCGGGGTGGACTAGGGCGGACCCCACCATCACCGTGGCTCACCGCCTTCCTTTCCACTGGGCGGACAGAGACCTAGGACGGGGGCGCCACTCCTCAGGGCAGCTTCCCAGTCCTCACTAGTCAGACAGCCACGCACTCAGGCCTGTGGTGTGCCTGGCCCAATCCAGTGGGGGAGGGGGTGTGACTTCTGAGCCAGGGCCCTGAGAGCCAAGGGGACAGTCCCAAGAGCTCTGCAAAGACGCCCAACCTCAGGCCCTGCAGCCTAGTGGGGTACTGACCTCACACGCCTTAGCGCCAAGGCTGGCCACAGCACTCCAACATCCCTTGCCAATTACCGCTTCAAAGTGGACATGGGGCAGAGTACCAGCCTGTGACTTACAGGAGCTTCCAGGACTGAAGCGCTGGCAGTCCTGGCATGGCTGAGCTAGCGGCACCACCCTGGACGTGCTGAGAGATGTTTTCCAACAGCAGAGGGAGAGCCTGCCCAAGAGTGAAGCCACCACAGAGAGAGATGCACGGGTCCTCGTGACGCTGTTAGACAGACGTCTCTGTAGACGTGCTACTGGAGACAACGTACATCCCTTCCCGCAGCTCCCTCAGCCAGCTTGACTTGGGCTTCTGTTTCTTACCACCCAGAGTCCAGGCTGGAAACAAACTGGCCCCAGCAGTGTGGGCTGCTGGGGAGGCAGGACTAACCCTTAGATTTGGCTGGAGGTCAGGAGCAGGACTGAGGACACCCCCGGGCCCCAGGAGGAAGCTGCTCCCCCGTTACATGATGTCGAGCAGTGGTCAAACTGGTGCCCAATTTATCTTAGATTCTGACCGTGTGCCTGCCAAAGCTAGAGCTTTGGGAGACAAAGAAACAAAAAAACAAAACCAGAACAGTGTGTCAGAGGGGCTGGGTGTGGCCAATTTGGCTCCCTGCTCCCCGGCATTCATGGGCCTCTACAGTGTGGGGCTTTTGCTGGGGACTTGGACCTAGAAGGGGGTGCAAGTGACGTGTGTCCCTTTCCCATCGCAGCAACGAGTGAAGAGGCAGGTTTGCCTTCTCCACTCTCCTCCCCCACCTGCCTGCTGGATGCAGGGTCTCCTGAGGCCCTAAGGGATGGCAGAGCCACCAGAGGGCGCGGGGGCCTGGCTTCAGGAGTCACTTCGTGGAGAGAAACTGCCTGTCACCCCGAACACCCACATGCAGGAAAAGACACATCTCCCATGTTAGGGCATCGAGATCTAAGATGTGGTACAGCGTCTAGCTTGGGCGATACTTGGATGGCTGAAGGCAAAGGAAAGAAAATACTCGGCCAAAGGGATCTAACTCCATGATCCAAGACCCCTAAAAAGTCAGAAAATCAGAGCATTGCAGAATTGGTCTATTAGTCTCCTGGGGCTGCTGTAACAAAGTTCCACAAACTGGGTAGCTTGGAACAACAGAAATTTATTTTCTCACAGGTCTGGAAGTCCAAAATCAAGGAGTTGCCAGGGCCACACGCCCGCGGAAACCTATAAGGGAACCCTTTCTTGCCTCTTCCAGCTGCTGGTGCTTTGCTGGCGTCTTTGGCGTCCTTGGCTTGGGGTTGCATCATAAGACCTCCATCCTCACAAGGTCTTCCGTGTCCTCACATCTTTCCTTTGAGCATGTCTGTTCTGTCACTGTCTCCAAATTTCCCCTTTTCATATTGGATTGGGGCCCACTCTATAACCTCATTTTTAACTGGATTACCTCGATAAAGACACTATTTCCAAAGAAAGTCCCATTCTGCGGTACTTGGGATTAGGACTTCACATATCTTTGGGGGTTGGGGAGGTGGGCACAATTCAACCCTGAAGGAACAGTTGAAAAGGCCCAATTCCTCACAAGCTAAACTGAAGGGCAGGGACAAGGCTGGGAACAGGACCCCAGCCCCTCCCAGGCACCACAGGATGGGGAGGCACCCTCCCCGCCCCCCCCTTCAGCCATCTGTTGATCACCTGGCCTGCAGGTGGAGGCCGAGAGCAAAGGGGATGGGCGAGCACCCAACACCGCTGTAAGGGCCAAAAGCCCCCACTGGGGTAGATTCCTGAGCAATGGCTAAATGCGACCAAAGGCCTACTGAGATTTTTAGGGGGCTGTACTGACAGACCCCAACCTGGCAAAGGACTGCGGTTTCTCAGCATCTTGGAGCAAACCTCGCATTCCCAGTCTCCCCAAGAAGACTTGGGCAGGAGGCAGGGCACCCCGGAGGGGCTCATTCCACACCCACCTCACACCCGGGCACAGCTGCGCCAGCCGGAGGATGACACTTTGCGGGCGTCTCCCGGGCTGCCAGCGGGGCGGGTGCCACTGGCTGACGTGCATGGCTCCCCCAGCCCCTGGCCCAGATGAGAGGGAGCCCCAAATGTGGCTGCCTTGAGGCGCGCTCAGGACACCGGAGCTGTCGGCGACTGAAGAGCAAACAGACAGCGGCCTAAACAGGAAAGGTGTTCATCCCAGACACCCAGGCAGCTGCGGCACAAGACTCCTGGGTTTGTGCCGGAACCAAACGGGCTCCCAATCAGCAGCACTGTGATTCTCATAACCTTTCCACCGTGTCTCTACCCACCCAGGGCTGGCCTCCCATGCAGGAGAGGAGTGGGCACAAAGGCCTTCCCCTTAAGTGGTTCTTGCCTCTTCTGAAGGGTGAAACTCAGATTTCCCAGAAATGCCCAAGAGCCCTCTGGCCGCACCTCGGCGCCTGCAGGCGACCGGCCAGGCTCCGGGGCAGAGTGCCCTGCCGCCTGAACATCTAGGGCTGCCGGCGACGGGCTCGTGTCTGTTCTCCTTGGGCCACAGGCGACCGGGCAGAGGAATGACCTCTGGACCCGTGTGCCAGGTCCACCACCCTGAGAAGCTGGACCTGAAGCTGGAAGGTGTTTGGGGGCTGCTTCCTCTGAAGAGAGGGAAGGGGAAGTGGGATCATACACGAGATGGCCAGCTGTGGCAGACACAGGAGCATGGGTGCGCGTGCCAAGAAGGGGCCTGCCTGTCCCGCCCCTCCTCTGGGGCCCATCCACACACGCCCCAGCAGATGTTCCGCAGCCAGGACCCGCCTGGGCCCTGCCCTCCCCGTCTCTGTGCCAGAACTCCCGCAGGGGGAGCCCAGGATCAGCACAAGCAGAGAGCAGGCCAGTGGGGAACCCAGCTCTGGTTTATTAGAAAAGGTGTGAGCAGACTTGCACCGACAGGAGCAGCCCTCCCCCACCCCGCCCGCCCCCCGCCTGCCCTCACCCCACACCCGCGCCTCCCCCACCCTGGGCTGTAGTGCCTCTCAGGGCGCCGCCTCGAGTGGCCCGGACAGCAGGGTCTCCAAGCCCTGGCTGCTCCCCACCCCAGCTCCCTGATAGATTTATTGCACTTAAGAAAAAGAAAGCTCTGATCCTCTGATCTCCCCCACCCACCCCAGCCCAGGCCCTCACCCTGCCTGGGGCTGCTCTACAAATTCCAACCACCACCATCACTCACCGCCCCTCCCAAGCCATGCCTCCTGCCTGGTCCTGTGCCCGGGGCCACCAGGGGACCATCCCGCCACCACCTAGGACTCCTGCCCTCGAGGGGGCAAGCCTGGCCAAATGGAGCCCTGGGGAAAGGTGCCCGGCCCTGTGGCCGGGATCAACTCCTCCGCCCCGTCCTCCTCCCATCCACCCCCAGCCCAGTCTTCGAGTGTCGACACATAAATAGAAGTGCTTAAGTCAGGGCGGGGAGGGCCACTCCCTGTAGCTCCTGCACCCCGTGTAGTGTTGCTGTGGGGGGCAGGGGTCCCCAGGAAGGCCCCCCACCCCCTGGGGTCCCAGGCCTCAGGAAGGCTGGGGGTGAGGGTGAGCAGATTCTCATGGCTCTGGCCTCAGCTCTTCAAAGACGGACCGGAAGAAGGGAACTTAGGGAGAAGAGATCGCAGGGGGGCACCTGTCAGAGCCAGGAGCTCCATCGCCGGCTCCCCAGCTCCCTGGGCCCCAGGCCCTCACCGCACCTAAAGTGTCACAGTGTCTCCTGCCCAGATTCCTGACTGGCTTCCAGAAGCAGCTCCTCGAGCTCCTTCTCGTTCTTGGGGCAGCTCAGCTCTGCGCGGGAAGAAGGGTGGGCGGCCTCCAGTCAGGCGGGTGGGTCGGGGGGTACCAGCCCTGCCTGAGCTAGACCCGCAGGGTAGCACAGGCCCAGGTACTGATGAGACCATCAGACTCAAGAGTCAACAGATCTTGCGTGCCCCGCCCCCAAGGAGCTCCCAGGGATGCAAGGGAAGTAAGGCGGGGACTGAGGGTCAAGTCCCACTCGTCCCTGCCCCTTCAAGGGCCATTTTAAAGAGGGGGAAACTGAGGCACACCAACAAGCAGGTGCTTGGCCGGGGTCACACGCAGCACACAGGGGCCCCAGTCACCTGGCCCCAGAGGTCCTCTCACCGTGTTCCAGGCCACAGCTGCCCACCTTGGCCTCGGGCCCTGGGGGCGGCTCCGGGGGCAGTGCGAGAGCGAACTCGGGCTTCAGGCCGTTGGGCAGCGGTGGCCCTGACTGGGGCGGCTCCGGCTGTGGCTGAGGCTCAGACGACGCTGGGTCCCGAGCGTTGACGGCCTCGGCTGGCGTCCGGGCAGGTGAGGTGGGCAGGAAGGACAAGGCAGGTGGGGATGGGGGACAAGGAGGGGCAGGTGGGGAAGGAGAGGCGGGTGGCAGGGGAGGCTCTGCCCTCTCGGGTGGACTCTCCACCCGGGTCACCACAAACACTTTGTGGCCCCGGCCCGGGCTGGACACGGAAATGCGCTGCTCAGTGGGGGAGCAGGGGCAGCCTGGGGGGCTCCTGTCCCCAGGGCCCAGGGGGTCCGCGGGGGGCACCAGGGCGGGGCAGGGGGCCTCAGCCCTCTCCCCATCCTCCTCCTCCCCCTCGTCCCCCTCGGAGTCTGAGTCTGAGTCTGAGTCCGGCCCGGCGCTGGGGCCGGGGGCCCCGTTCTCCTGCGCCCCGCTGGCGGGCCCCTCCCCGGGCCCGGGGTCGTCTGGCTGGGGCTCGGTGACGGTGATCTCGGGCATGGAGGCCGACAGCTGCAGGCGCTGCTCCTTCTCCTCCCGCTCCCGCGCCAGCACGAAGTTGCGCTTGCAGCCATTCTGGATCTCAGCAAGCAGCGCCTTCTGCGTCTCGATGAAGCTCTTCACCTGCGGGGAGAGCGGGCCTGGCTCGGGCTCTGGGTGGCCCGCCCCCAGCGGGTCCTGGGGCCGCCCCGGGCCAGCCAGCCACCCCCCAACACCTGCCCGCAGGGAAGAGCGCACTCACCGCCTCCTTCTTGGGCTCGCGGTCAAGGTCCAGGCGCAGCAGAGAGTGGTTCACCTTGAGGGCCAACGACAGTGCCATGAGCCCGCCCGTCTTGATCTCGTTCTCCCGAAGGTCCAGTCTCAGGAGGCGGGGGCTCTCGGCGATGAACTCTGCCACCGCCACCGCGCCTGGGAGGGGGACCGCAGGGGCTGGCCACGGGCCCACACCCGGCTGGCCGCCCCCCGGCCTGGCCGCCCCGCCTCCCGCGCCCAGCCCCGCGCCCTACCCTCGCACGTGAGCTTGGTGGAGGCCAGGCCGAGGCGCAGCACGCTGCGGTTGCCGATGAGGCCGTTCTTGAGGTTCCGCACGCCCTCGTTCCCGACGGGGTTGTGGCCCAGGTTCAGCGTCTCCAGGCTGTGTGTGTGCGGCTGGAGGGAGCGGCGCACGAGAGCCAGGAAAGGCCCAGGAGGCCAGTCAGGAACGAGGCAAACGCACACGCCCTCTCCTCGGCAGCGCCCCCCAGTCTGAACGCCGGCACGTTCCTGCTTCGGGCCGAATCCCTCCTGTACTCAGAAGTCTCCCAAGAGCCAGCTGCCCTGTCCACTCCTCAGCCCTCCGAGCGTCCAGCCAGGCCCCTGTCCCCACAGCCCCGGGCCCAGCCTCTGCCCTCGCCGGCATCCCGAGGACTCTGGGCACAGGCCTGACCGTGGATAATTCTTAACCTGGGTCTGAGTCTTTGTACCCTGTGGGCTGGCTTTAAATACCGCATAATGAAAAGATTTAAGACTTACTGATGGCTTCCAGAAATGCTAACTTTCTATGCAAAACATTTTCACCTCGTACAAAGCGTTGTACTGGGCTATGGTGCTGGATGCAGAGAGACAGTGAAAGAAGGGCTACTTTCCTCAAGGGAAAGAGGGTGCAGAAGCTGAAGCAAAGACCAAACAGGGCTGGAGGAAGAGAGCAGGTTCCTGAACTGGCAGGGTGAGCGACACTGGGAGCCGCGACAGCCGGAAGGTGATGAGAGCCGGGGGTGGGAGAGGTGCCGGACCGGACCGCGCTGCCCCCCCGCCCCTCTCCAGCCGACTCACCAGCGTCATGCCCAGAAAGGCCATGCCCGTGTGCGTGAGCTGGTTGTTCCACAGCACCAGCGTCGCCAGCCCCTTCCTCTGCTCCTTGAGGCCCTCGCAGATGTAGGCCAGACCTGGGGAGGCCCGTGGGCAAGTCCTGTCTGTGGTCGGGGGATCTCCCCGGGGGACACTGGCCCGGGAGCCACCCCGCCAAGCGCTCAGAAGCCCCTGCCCCAGCCTGCCCGGCCCCACAGGCTCTGGCCCTGACACCTCCTGCTACTGCCCCCCTGCCTTGGGCCTGGCACACACGGCTCCCCGACCCCTGGGCCGGGAACGTTCCTCCTCTGGACACCCTGATGAAGGCCTCCGCCATCTGTTTCAGATCTCTGCTCAAATCTCCCCCTCTCATGGGACAATCCCGGCCAGCCGAACCTCAGCAGACAGCTCAGCCCGCCATCACTGCTTTATTTTTCTCCATAGCACATTTCACCATCCGACAGACTCAGCATTCCATTAACGTATCTTGGCTTTGTCTCTCCTGAGGGCAGAGACCCCTGCTGCACTCACGGCTGTGAACCCAGAGCCGACAGGCCCCAAGCGTGGGAGGTGCTCAGTACACGTGGGTCCGGGCCCAGCTGCCCCGGAGGAGGGCACTGGCCCCATTGTCCCACTCTGCACCCCCTCCCGCAACCCTGTCTTCACACTGAGGCCAGGGGACGCTGCTCGACGGTGAACAGGGATGAAATCAAATTCCTCCTGCTGACGAGGCCTTGCTGACTACTCCCTCTTCGATTCTCACTCACCTCCTGGCTCACCAGGGCTCTTCCCCTCAGATATCTAATATCTAAGCTCTTTCCCACCTCAGGGCCTTTGCACTTGCTATTCCCTCTGCCTGGATTCTCTGCCTAGGCTTTTAAAACGGCTGGTTCCACCCCAGCCTCCTCATTACTGCCCAGAGGCCCCTTCCTGCACACCTTAAACAGCTTGACCCTTTATCCCGACATCCTTGTTTCCTCCAGGGCACTTTCCCCAGATTGAATTATTTCAATTATCTGCTCAATACCCCACCTCATCCTGAAGGCAGAGCTGAGCTGTTCTCTCCTCCAGGATTCCTCCCTGATCCCCAGACCGGGTCAGACACCTGCCCTGGGCTCCCACAGCCCAGCCCGGTCTGAGGCGTCACCACGAGGGCAGGGCCGGGACTGCCTCGGCCACTACTGTGCTTCTAGCACCACGAGCACCCGGCTGGGCACACAGTGGGTGCTGGGCAACTGGAGTTGGGTCGGGGCGCGCGGACCTCGCACACACCTGAGTCCAGTACGTGGTTGTTACGGAGGTCCAGGATCTGCAGGGAGCAGTTGAACTTGAGCAGGTTGCCCAGCTGGGCCGAGTCCTGCAGGCCGTTGAGCTTGTTGTCGGCCAGGTACAGCTCCCGCAGAGTCATGTTCATCTTCAGGGCCGTGGCTGGGGGAAAAGGGGAGGGTGCTGTGACTGGCCAGGCCCAGGGGACCCGGCCAACAGCCCGAGCCCACCAGCACACCGCCCTGGGGCTCACCGAGCAGCATGAGGGGCCGCCCTGACAGGCTGGCATTCTCCAGGTGTAGCACCGCCAGGCTGCTGCGGATGCGCAGGGCGCGCGCCACGAAGGGCGCCGCGTGGTCCAGCAGGGGCGTGTTGCGGGCGTCCAGGTACTGCAGGCAGCTTGTCTGCGTGGCAGGTGCGGGGCTGGGTCAGGCTGGCCCCGGCCCTCCCCGCGCCGGGGGACCTCCCGCCCCACGTCCCAGTATCCCCGTGGGCAGCAGGGCCAGCTGGTTTTATGGCTGGGGACACTGGCTGGTGAGGGAAGGCCCAGCCCGGGGCCGCGGGGTTGAGCGAGGCAGTGCTGGTGACAGCTGAGCTCGCTGACTCCTGTGTGGCAGAGATGCCCCGTATGTGAGTGAAACGGGAATGGTGACCACAGCCGCCTCCAAGGGACACATTACAGGCAAGTGGAGGAGGAGGGGAAATGCCAGAAGGGAGAGAAGGGGCCAGGGTGGGCCTGGAGCAGGGAGCCTCTTGGCACTGCTTTCTCACTGGCCTGGAAGCTGGGGCCCAGCACCCTCTGACGGCTCGTGGACCCAGGCCCTACAGGTTGGGGGCCCTGGAGAGGGAATGGGTGGGGGGCACCCACCTTGCGCATCATGTGGGCAGCGGCCTGCCAGCCCCGGGTGCCGATGTGCTTGTTGAAGGAGATGTTGAGGTGGGTGGCCGACTCATAGTACTCGATCATGTCGAAGAGGGCTGAGGCACCCTGGGCAGAGACAGCGGGGCTCAGCCTCAGGGTGCAGCTGCCCGGGGAAGCCAGGAGGTCGGGGCTGAGCGACTGGGGACGGAAGAGCCCTGATGCTGCTCTGGCACCCCTGGGTTCCGGCAACCAACCCTTCCCCTGTCCTGCTGCAGCCAGTCCGCTTCCTCTTACTCGCCCCCCCCAGAGCGGTCTAAGTGATGTGCTGCGTGACCAGGACAGGCCTCTGCCGTCCCTGGGCCTCAGGTCTCCAGGAGCCCTCCCCCGGGCTCCTGGTGGCCTCCAGACCTGGGGAGGTGAGGACACCTGGGCATAAACAGGGAGGCTGCTCTCAGAATGTTTCTTAAACTCCCCTGCAGGCACTGTGATTCTCAGCGGGTGGGGAGGGGTGGGGGGCACGCGTTCCTGGAAAGGCTCCTTCCTGGTGGTCACACACCTCCCTCCGGCTTGGCTCCCCAAGTCTCTCCCTTGCTTACAAAGCCCCTGCCTTTGGGGTGGGTCTCTGAGACCCTTCTCTGGGCCTCACACACAGTCCAACATCCCCCGCTCACTCTGGCCACAGTGGACATCTCCCCAGTCTTGTCCCTCAAGAGGCCCCGCCCAGCCTTGGTCCAAGGGGCTTCCCTCCCGCTGCCATGCCCTCCCCCCAAACCTCTAAGAGGCAGGGAGCTCAGGGAGTGGCTATGGGCAGTGGCAGGCTGCTCACATCTTCGTCCAGGTTCGTCTGCTCCAGATCCAAGACCTTGAACTGCAGCCTCTTGAAGACCTCTTCCAGGGCCTCGCAGGTCTTGTAGTCGAGCTTCTCACCTGGGACGATACGGAGCGCCGTGTGCGTGCACATCTAAGTGTCCCCTTGTGCGTGTACACTTGCGTGTAGGGTGAGGGGCTGGGTGGAAACACGGGCTCCGGGCCAAGCAGGGGAGGAAAGGTCCTCTGCCCCTCCTCCCGCACCTCCCCACGGCTCGCAGCACCTGCCTCACCTCAGGAAGGGCGCCCACACCTCCCTGCCCGCTAGCCAAGGGCCCCCCGGCCCCGTCCAGACACACACCTTTCAGGTCCAGACAGTCAATACGGTGCCCGAGGTCCGTGAACTCCTGGGAAAGCAGAGTGGACGGTGGTTAAGGCAGGAGGACACCTGCAGGCGCCAGGCTGGACCTCCCTGAGAGTGGGGCAGCCGGGGCTCTGAAACAAGCAACCCTGGAACATTCTGGAATGACCCATCCAGAGGGAAGGCACTGAGGCAGTGCTTGACCAGCACGACCAGGCTGGACAGGTGGCAGGAAAGGCACCTGTGAGACGGCTGGGGGCGAGCAGGCCAGACGTACAGTAACACCCTAGTCATATAAAAACGGAAACTGCCCTTGCGTCTGTGTACCTCTAGATAGTGACTCGTTCTCTATTTATAAAAGCACAGAAAGTCCAGGGGACGAAAACCCCAAGCTGTCACCAGCGGGGACTCCTGGGGAATGGGACTTGGGCAAGAAGTGAGAAACAGGTTTTGCTTTTTGTATCTGTAGTATTTTAACTTTTTTTAAAGTCAGAGAATATACATTACTTTTGTCATTCAGACTTTTAAATTTTGTATACGTGGCTTTTCCCCTGGGGAAGAGAATTGCTTTGGGGAGTGAAAGATTCTTGACAAGTAATTTCCTACTTCACATAATTCTGTACTGCTTAAATACTCAGGAAGAGCCCGATTACTTTTACAGTTGGAAAGAGGATTTCCAGAGACATATTTACAGTCCCCTGGCTGGCCGGCCAGGCTGGGAGGGGGAGTGCTCTGTATACCCTCTCTTGCTTGGGGCGGACACCACAGGCCCGGAGGGTGCTGGGGGGCGGGGTGAGGACAGCTTCACCCCAGGGACTGCCCCCCAGTACCCCACACGCCCCCAGCACGCGGCATACCTGGAGCTGCCTGAGGAGCTTGGGGATCTGCCTGCAGTTTAGCTTCTGGCAGGCCTGCTTGTAGGCACCAAGGACCTCATCCACGGTCACATTCTGGGCTGCAGGCAGAGAGGACCCAGGCCTGTGACTTTCCACACCCTGGGCCTCTTTCCCCCACTCCCGCCCACTGGCCTGTGCCATCGCCCCTTCCCCCTCAACCTCCATGATAAACCTTCCTTCCAACAACCCACCGAGCTCAGTCCTGCCGCTGAGGTGCCTCGCTGTGACTGCTGCGTCCCCGGACGCCCCCAAACCAAGTCAGCGCCACCCTCCCCACCTCCCCAAGGCTCCCCAACACCTTCACGTGAACATTACACAACTACTATCACGCCACGTTTCTACTTGTCAGCTGTCTCCCCCTCTAGACTGCGAGTCCCAGAAGGGCAGGGCTGGGGCTGTCTTGGTCACCACTGTGTCCCCAACACCATCCAGCAGAGGGCCAGGCCCAGAGCAGGTGTTTTGATTTGTGGGGTTTTTTTTTGAACGAGAGAATGAATCCACACTTTGACCTTATAAGGAAGTGGAGGTCAGAAAAGCGAAGCACCTTGCCCAAGGCCACACAGCTGCTAAGTGGTGGAGCCGGAACTCAGCTCTTAACTGAGATGCCACGTGGCTTCTCAAACTCCCCGCTCCCTCAACAGCGAAATATTCCTGGACGGTACTCAGGACGGGGCTTCCTGTCCCAGGGATATGGCAGTGGTCAGAGTCCCTGACACGGCCCTGGTGCCCCATGGTTACAGGCAGTGGCTCCCAAAATGAACACAGGGATGCAGCCCAAACCCAACAACTGCACAGCCCTGTCCTCGGGAAGCTCAGGGCCTGTCACCACGTGGAAGGTAAGGCTGGCCTTTGTCTGCACAGATTTGCCTTTTCTGGACATTTCACAAAAATGGTGGTAAACAGTATGTGACCTTTGGTGGCCAGCTTCTTTCTGGAACATAACAATTTTGAGTTTCGGTCCCTTTGTAGTGCTATGTAGTAACTGTCGGATGTATGCATTTTGTTTATCCATTCGCCAGGTGAAAAGATATTTGTATTCTTTTCAGTTTTTGGCTATCAGAGCTTGGATTTTGTGCTGGGGCAACCAGGAGAGCAGGAAGAAAAGGCTCTGAGCAGGGAAGGGACAGGGTAAGGCCTGGGAATAGAAAGCTCTCGGGGCCAGCAGAATGGAGAGGGCACAGGAGTGGCAGGGCGGGCAGGGGATGGGCCAGCGGGAGCCCCTGCTGAGCTTCTGGGCAAGCATCTCTGAGGGGATGCTCCCTCCGGCCACTGCTCTGGCCAGGGGCCGTATGCCCCGACCTCATCAAGCAGCACCCTGTCTTCTCGGAGAGGAAACCAAGGTCCAGGGAAGGAAAGCTGCCTCCCTGGGGTCAGGCAGCTGGTAAAAGGCAGAGTCAAATATTTGCTCCAGAACTCTCTCCACTGTGTTGGGTGGGGTTGCTGGAAGAAAGAAGCCTACAGCGGCCCCAGGCTTCCCAGAGGTCAGGCCCGGTCCTCTGCCCCTCTCTTCCTCCTTGGGTGGAAGCAGGCGGGGTGGAGCCTGGGTGAAGCTAGAGGTGATCAGCAGCCTTCCCCAGTGTCAGCTGCCCCCCTGCAGGCCTAGCAAGGGAGCTCTCTGACGTGCAATCATGTGCCTGGTGGCTCCCAGCTCTTGGGGGTGGGGGTGGGGGAACAGGAGCTGGCCTGCAGCTGCCTCAGGAAGTCCAGCCAAGCAGGGGCCACTGACCCCCAGGGGGTCCATGAACTTGAGTGGGGAAAAACTGCCTTTTTATTTGCACTAACTGAACTGAAATGAAATTCAGCATTTCCTTCTTAGTAACATAGCACAAAAAAGAGAGAAAAAAGAAATATTGTTTAGCAGACCCTAAGACTCTGTCCTCAATAGAAATGGCAGATGTTTTCACATCACGTAACAGTTATTGCAGATTCTGAACGCTCATCACTACTTCGTTCGTCATTCGAGCTGCTGCTATATCCTGTTATTTCATGTGTGTCAACGAGGAAGGGCGTAATTACTAGATCATGATTTTTTAAATATTTAATAAACTGTATTTTAACTGGTATCCTTTGTAATCCTACTTTTTGCCTTTAAAAATCATTACTCCAGGGGCTTCCCTGGTGGCGCAGTGGTTGGGAATCTGCCTGCCAATGCAGGGGACGCGGGTTCGAGCCCTGGTCTGGGAAGATCCCACATGCCGCGGAGCAACTAGGCCCGTGAGCCACGACTACTGAGCCTGCGCGTCTGGAGCCTGTGCTCCGCAACGGGAGAGGCTGCGATGGTGAGAGGCCCGCGCACCGCGATGAAGAGTGGCCCCCGCTTGCCGCAACTGGAGAAAGCCCTCGCACAGAAACGAAGACCCAACACAGCAATAAATAAATAAATAAATAAAAATAAAATAAAATTAAAAAAAAAAATCATTACTCCAAGAAAGGGTACACTGGTTTTATCAGATGGCCAAAGGGCAAAAACTGCTCCCCTAGACACGCTCCCTTCAATAAAGGCCCCCAGGCCAAGCTGGGGTTGGCCTGCTCATGTCAGATGGGGATGAAGTAGGGACTGGCTACACGTGGGGTCATCACTAGGAGTTCTCGGTGTCCTAGACCAGGGGTCCCCAACTCCCGGGCCGCGGAACGGTACCGTTCCGCGGCCTGTTTAGGAACTGGGCCACATAACAGGAGGTGAGTGGCGGGCGAGCGGGTGAAGCGTCATCTGCTGCTCCCCATCACCCGCATTACCGCCTGAACCATAACCCCCACCCGCTCCACCTCCGGTTCGTGGAAAAACTGTCTTCCATGAAACCAGTCCCTGGTGCCAAAAAGGTTGGGGACCGCTGTCCTAGACAGTCTACAGGGAATAAGAGCCCTAAGCAATCTCTCAAACTGCAGTTGGTCCTTTAGATGTTCAGCTCTGACATCCCTTCCTCCAGGAAGCCCTCCCTGACCGCCTAGGACTTTCAGCTCCTGAAGTCCCCTGGGATCCTGCTCAGTGGGTCGGTCTTTGTTCTGATGAGCCTCCTGCTGAGTTCAAGGCCCAGGGTCTCTGACCTTGCCACCTCCACACCAGCCACAGGTACCATCCAGCCACCCCTTCAGCCAGGCGCCCATGGGGTTTGGATGCAGGCACAGCCTCACACAAGGTCACAGCCAGGGCTTGGGGAGGCTGCATCTGTCCACTCACGTACAGCAGGGGAAGCTGAGAGCAGGGGGTAGGAAAGATGGACATACTCAGAGACATGGGGGTCCAAGGCCCAGAGCACCTGGAGACAAGAATGACAAGTGCATCTTGTCACTTTCCTCTGATGCTGAGACACATGTTCAAGCTGGGGACAGCACTGGGGAAAGACACTAAAGAAACAGAAGCGGGGGTTCAGTCCGTGCACTGTGGCGTGGGCTCGGCAGCCTGCAGGCACCCCAACCCTGTCTCGATTTCCCCAACAGCATCACGAGCACGTCCCCAGGCCTGGCCCGTCACCAGTGGGCACATGCGAGTGTCAGGTGGGTCGGGAAGAACCTGGTAGTAATCATTACGTATGTGTGTTTCATTCATATACTAAGAAAAAAGAACTATCACATCAAAACCAGCAATTTGCATACACTATCACTTGAAAATGAATGAGATGAAACATATTCAAATTTTTTAAACGAACCAATTAAAAAAAAAAAATAGTAAGGAAACGGCAGTACAGGTGGTTGGGAGAAATAACATGGAGCATTGAGACAGCACTTCCGCTGTGCCAGGCGCCACCCAAGCACTTTATCAGCTGGCAGGGCTGGCCCAGGCCGGCTGGCTCAGCCCCGGCCGCCACACGCTTGTTCATTTGTGATGTTGTGACGAAATCATCAAGACCTCTACCTTGGGTCATCCGCCCTCGACTTGTCCAGCCTTAACCGAACCACACAGGCTGCGGCGAGTCAACAGGCCGCTCTCCCAGGCCGCGGCGGCTCCGAAGCATGGGGCCCGGGCCTCCAGGCCGCAGCTCGGCACCCACAGACATGCATGTGTGCCCGGTCTACCGCGAGGACTCAGCGGGCGGGCGGTGAGCTGGGGAGGAGGAGGGCCGCTCATGCGCTGTGCCGGCTGGACACTAGGGGTGGGCCGGGCTGAGAGGCGCGAGTCGGAGCTCTGGGGCCAGGTTCCGGAGGGCGGGGTTGCAAAGTGGTGAGGGCCCCGCTCCAGCCCGAAGTCAGGGGGCTTGGATCCTGGCTCCTCCCTCCCGTACTCTGCGAGCTCGACCTCGGGAAGGCCCTCCCCGGGCAGCATCTCACGCTGCCCACCGGAGACGGGGCATCTCGCAGCATGGTTGAGAGCACGGGCTCCAGAGCCAGAGCGCCTGGGGCCGAATCCTGGCTCCCAGCTTAAACTCCGTGACTACGAGCAAAGCGATTTGACCTCTGTGCCTCAATCACCTAACCCTAAAACGGGGCTGAGTGTGAGTCCTCCCAGGGTAAGTGTGGTGACTGAGTTAGCACAAGTCCATCCCTCAGACCAGGGCTTAGCACACGCCCATAAGTGCTCACCGAAGGCCGGCCATCACTGTCGTGCTGTGTCCCCCACTGGAAGGCAGAGACCCAGAACAGACTTGCCAAAGCACCTGTCCAGAGACGGAATGGTTGACGAGACCAGGAGGACACGTGGGTGTGCGAGGGGGACACGTACGTGAGTGTGTGTTCCCTCAGCTCCCAAGGCCACGGCTCCGAAGGTCCGACTTACGCAGGGGCTGGTTTAAGCGGCTGTCAGAGAGGAGGGGCGGTGACGTGAGGGGCGCCCAGCCCCGTGTGCCGGGGATGGGATGTGCAGAGGTCACGGCTTTGAATAAGAGGACCTGCGTTCCAATCCTTGTCCTGGTGAGGCTGTGATAAACATTCTCAACAACCTCTTTCCCTCTCTGAAAGGGACATCTGTAGGGTCTCAGGAGATAAGGGACGTGAGGGCACCTGCCAAGTAGCTGCCCAGTGCAGGGCCTGACTCAACAGGAGACAGAGCGGGAGAAAAAGATGATGATGGTGGTGGCCGTGGTCACCACTTCCAGGTATCAGGCACTTACTCTGTGTTAAGACACCACTCTGAGCACTTTCTACGCACAGTTTCATTCAGCCAGCTGCGCGACCCTGTGAAACTGGCAGTTATATCTCCATTTCATAATAAGGGGAAGCAAGCTCAGAGAGGGCAAGCCGTCTGTCCAAGGTCACGGAGCCAGCAGCGGCAGCACTGGAACGCACACCCAGACCTGTCTTGCTCTGTAACTGGAACACAGCTTCATTCTCACATTACCTTGGCAGGCCTGAGCGGGAGGCAGGGGCCGGGGCCAAGACGGAGGTTTGAGCCCTGGGGAGGGACGCTGCTGTGTGCAGCGGGCGCCGGTCTCCCAGGAAGAGGCTGTGGGGCAAGCAGAGACTGCTCCCCCTCCCACCCGCCCTCACAGAGGGACAGACAGAAACCCAAGGCCAGGCATCAGGTGACAGGGAGAAAAGTCTGTCTCTCCTTTGCACACAGGTGCAACGGCACCCACAAGATGCAAGGACAGGCTGGGCACCAGGGGGCGATGGCTCAGGCCACCCCTGCCAGCCTGGAGCTGGTACTCATCCAAGTGGGAGTCAAAAACCAGGAAGCAACAGAGGGGGGTGGGGACGGACTGGGGACAAGGGGGTAGGGGGCCAACTCTCACTGCTGGGGCTTCAACAGCTAGTCGGAGACACACATGAGACAGATACAAATACAGTGGTGGGCAGTGGCCCCTGGGAGGGGAGGTGTGACAGGGTGGGAACAGGCTTGGCAGGATCCCGGGCACCAGGAGGCCAGCGCGCAGGAGGCGGAGGCGGGAGGCGACGGGGACACGGCCTCAGGAAGGACTTTGCTCTCAGCGTGAGACAGGGGCCACCGGGGCTGGTGCAGAGCGGCGTCAGGAACCGCGTGAGGTCTAGGGAGGATTGAATCTGTAGGAGACCAGGCTTGGGGAGGGGGGAGCCCACTGGGTCCCCTAACAGGGAGGCTGCCAGGACTGGGCACACCAGAGGTGACCAGCGAGGCCGAAGCTACTGGGCGGCCCAGAGCCAGGCCTGGGTTCTAACCCCCTCCATTAGCTAACCGCAAGTGGCCTTCGCTCCCCAGGGCCTGGCCACTGCATCAGCAGAGCCTACCCTGGGAGGCTACCCGTCACGCCCTTCCTACCCCAAGAGGGAAGGGCACCATCACCGTCACCCCACCTGACAGAGTGGAAACTGAGAGTCCCGTGGCAAGCGGGTGACCAGGCCCATGTGGGCCCCAGGACCCCGGCTCTCGAGGCTCTTTCCTGCAGGACCCCCAGCCTCTTGTGCTCCCACGACTCGACGTCTGTGGAACACCATCCTCCGCTACCCAGGCCGCTTGGGCTCACACCTTCAGAGGGGACCAGGCCGGTGCCAAAAGGGCACATGGAAGCTGGGAGCTAAAGCCTACACCCCCAGCAGTCCCCCAGTGCCCCTGTGGTGAGGCTGCCTTGGCCTGCGAAAGCACCAAGCGGCCCGCTTCCCTGGGTAGATGGGCACTGGTCCCACCACCTCCCTCCTGACACCATCCCAGGCCCCCAGGGGGGACATCCATGCTACCTCCACTCCCCACTGCCCTCCCAAAGCCCCTGTCATAGTGACTGGTCGAGGACAGGAGGCTGACCCGTGTAGGACCAGCCATAGCCCGTCCCAGGGCCTGTGCTGGAACTATCAGGAAATAAGAGCTCTCTTCCTGCAGGGGTCGCTGAGGTTGCCTCCCCTTTCTGGAGCTGCTGGCAGCCACCCTGGCATCCACCAAGAGGAGAGAACCTCCTGAGAACAGAGCCGACTCACAGGAAAGGTGACCTCAGAGGTGAAGAGAGACAAGAGTCCCGACGACGTTGTCTGAGACCCTGGATTCAGCGAGGCCTGAAGTCAAACTATTCAAGGCTCCTCAGATCCGTAAGCCAATAAATTCCCCCTTTCGGCTTTAGCCCCTTGGAGTTAGGCTTCTAATCCAGAATGCCAACTTAGATACCATCTTGCTATTCATCAGTAAATATCGCCCGAGGCCGACTGCATGCCAAGCTCTGTGCTGGCGCTAGGAGGACAGGGAGGGCTCTGACCGGGTGCCCTGCCCGTCAGGGCTTCTCACCTGGGGAGAGGGGCATGCAGGCGATCCAGGGAGGCCCTCAGAGGGCGCCGTGAGTGCTCTGGACCGAGCTAGGACAAGACCGGCGGGAGGCAGCCAGGCCTCAGAGGCCCCTTTTAAGCCTTGTCCATGAACGGGACCCTCCCCCCGCCACCGGGCACTGTGCTCTAGCCTCACCCCAAACTCTTCCCTTTCCTCCCAGTGCAGGCCCAGTGCTTCATCACACCTCATTCTCTCCCTCCTCTTATGCATTACACTCTCCTTTCAGCCCTCAGCTCCAGGGTCCCCTTCTCTAGGGAGCCCTCCGTGACCCCCCCGGCTGGCCAGGCTCCCTCCTCGGGGCTCCCCCATCTCAGCCCTGCCCACACTGAACTGTCACTGTCTAAGGGGCCAGTCTGTCTCCCCGCACTGGACTGGGAGCCCCAGGGCTGTGGTCCATGCATATCCCCAACATTGCCCGGAACAGGGCCAGGCACAGGGAGGGCACCAAAATAGGGCGAAGGAGTGACAGACAGACGGAGGAGCTCACGTTGGGCCAGTGTCCTAGGCCTTGAAGGCAGACTGAGCCCTCCTGACATTGCAGGGCGGGGGGTGGGCGTGGGGGCCTGCTCCACGTGTAGAAGACCAAGGAAGCCTGGAGAAAGGCGAGAGGCACGCCAAGGCCCAGACCCGGCCAGAAGCTACTCACTTTGCGAGGATGCTCTCAAATTCAGAGTGCTCCCTGCATAGAAAGGTGCAAGGCGCTCTTTATTTCACCCCGATTCCCCACCGGGCATCCTGCCAGGCACCCTGTGGCTGAATCTTTAATCCTCATCACAGACCCGCAGAGCAGAGAAACCCCGAGCCCACGACCTATCACACTGCACAGAGGAGGAAACCTCTGGGGACGCTCACTGGTCCCCTAGGGTCATGCAGCTGGGACGGGGAGGGGTGTCAAAGCCAGGACTGCTCCCGTCTGCCGCTGCTGCCCTGCGGTCCTCAGGCCCCTCAGCTTCAGGCTGGACACAGGGGTCTGGCGGGCGGCAGAAACGCAGCCTTCTCTAAGAGCAGCACAGGGAGGTTGCCAGAGGGATCAGTCTTTCTCTTTGTGGTTTCTGGGGCCTGGAGAGCCAGCCCTGCCCTGAGCAGGGCCGCCCTCCGGGGTTTCCTCACAGCGCCTGCTGAGGCCGGGTCTCCACAGGACATCCACAGGTACCGGCGGCTGCGGGTGAGAAGTGCAGGTGTGGGACAGCCTTGTCCCCTCCCCCACAGTCCCCTAGTAAGCAGTCACCAGTCCCCCCACATGCTGGCCCTGTCCCGGAGCCCCCGCGTGGACGAGGAGACAAACCCAGAAGCAGTCGCAAGGCAGCATCACCAGCCGTGAGAGAGAGTGAGGGGGCATCACGGAGGCGTGGAGGACAGGCCGGCTGGGATCTGCTGGGAAGAGAGCATCTGGAAAAGCCTCCCAGAGAAGCTCTTGAAGAGTGAGACAGCAAAGGGGAAAAGGCATCCTGGGCAGAGGGAACTCTGTGGACAAAGTACAGAAGTAGAGACTGCACTGTGCGTCTGGGCGGTGAGCTGCAGCACTGGGAGGGTCCAGGGTATGTGAGAGGAGGGGGTCGGCAAGGAGGCTGGGGGAGGCCACCCATGGAGGCCTCAGCCGCTGAGCATGGACTGGGGGTGTCTTCCTGGAGGTGCTGCTGGCAGAGCCTGCACGCAGGTGAGGTGCGAGGGCAGACCTGGCTCAGGGGCTACAGTAGTCAAGGTCCCCACCCGATCTTCATCAGTGACAGAGCCACCTGGATATAAGGCCTCAGGGCCTTTGCACCTGCTGCGCCTCTGCTCAGAGCACTCTTCTACCTTATATCCTCATGGTTTCCTCTCTCCCTCCCTGCCTGCAGGTCTCTGCTCCAACATCACCTCCTCGGAGGCCTTCCCCGACCACCCTATAGAAAACAGCCCCCTTAGCCCTTGTCCATCCCTGTACCCGGCTTCGTTCTCTGTGTGGCACTTCTCACGACCCGACATAAAGCTTTAGGATCTATGTGCGTGCTTATGCTGCAAGGAGGGCAAGGATTTTACTGCTTTTGTTCACTGAAGCATCCCCAGAAGGGTACATACTGGGTGCACAGCAGGTGCTTAATATTTGTTGACAGAGCAAACGAATGCAGAGGCTGGGGCAGGCAGTGGGTCCCTGAAGTCAGAAGGACAGGCAGCTGAGTCCCCAGCTCTGCCCAGGCCAGCTGGGTGAACTCAGGGAAGATTCCTTCTCTCTCGGCGCCCCCTACTCAGGCAGTGAGGGTGGGCGCGTGATGAGGTCACGGATGGGCGTGCTTAGCCCAGAGTAGCCACTTCCAGACATCCCCTTCAGGGGCCCGGATGCTTCCTGCACTCCCACAATGCCACACACATCCCTCCCACGGTCTGGGCCACCCCAAAGGTGGGGCGGGGGCAGGAGAGAGGCAGAGCAACGCAAGGGCTCCTGGGGCCCGAAGTAGGGAGGAGGCAGGGAGCACCCAAGTAGCTTTCGGTGGGGGTCCCACCACCGCTGCAGACATGAGGCTCTGCGGCCCCTGTCTCTGCAGAGCCACGTGTCTTATGCTGCCCACGTGCGGCTCTTCCTCATTCCCTGACCCGTGCTGCCCTGGGCACAGAATCAGAGTGCGCGGGGCCCTCAGAGGCTTCTCAAGACCGGGCATTTCTCACGGGAGTGCGTCCCTCGGCCAGGCCACGGGTACTCGAGGACTGGTGGGCAGCCACAGAAGGATGCCACGGAGCAGCCAGCATCCAACTGTGAACATCCAGAGACCCCAGGAGACCAGGCATCACACCACCTGTTCACCTCTGCCCGTGGCCGCCTCCAAGGTCCTTGCCGTGAGAACCCTGGGATGCGGCTGTCAGTCTTCACTGTGGCACTGCTCATTTTTCCAGGGTGCGGGAGGCACTCCCAGCCCCTTCCCTGTATTTGAGGAACTCCCTGCCTCAGGTGTCCAGCTGCCCACTCCCACCCCTCCTAGGCCTGGTTCTCCACCTGCCTGGTGGCATCCTCCCCCCCTACACTCCTCTGCTATGAGTCCTTCAGGGATCCGTTTCTGGGCCTGCAACCGAGAACACATGCCTGACACACGGGGAGACAGAGGCCCCGAGGAGGAAAGTTCCTCAGCCCGGGGGGTGGGGGGGCATTTAAATCCAGGTCCGTGCTTCTGACCCCATCCCTCCAGCCAATGCCCTGCATTTCCAAACGCCGCTCCTCCCCACCCCCCTCCACGCCCAGAATCCTCTGCGGTGCACAGCAGAGAAGGAGGGGAGGGAACACGCCATGTGCAGGGGCCTCTCTGGTGCTTGATAGAGCCATCGTTTTGCACCTACCCCCAGACAGACTAAGGGATTTACGAACCTGATCTCATTTACGCCTCCTAACAGCCCTGAGAAGTAGGGCTTATCCCCCCCTGCCTTCCAGATGAGGCCTGCAAATGGCAAGTGACCTGCCCAAGGACACTTTTCCAGCTGGCAGCGGAGGCAGGAGCTGGTCCCATCTGCCGTCCTCCTGCATTCCCTACCGCTGGGCTGGCTCCTCGACTGGGGAGGGGCCCTTCGCTGTGGGAGCTCATTGAATTCCCCACTCTGCCCCTCCAAGAAGGCCTCTCCCAGTCCATTCCCCAAAGATGGAAACTGAGGTGCAGGATTCTTACACAGTCAGTGATTCTCAGAATAAAGAGAAATTCAAATGAAACGGAAGTATGCGGACAGATTTTTCACCTACCAGAGAGGCCAACACCCACGAGCTGGACAGCACACGCTGGGGACCGTGGGAAGCAGGCGCGCCCTCGAGCAGCGGTGTCCCCAGCAACCAGTACAACCCCTTTTGAAAGCAATTTGGCTACACCAGTCAAAACTCCAAAATACAAATGCATGTACCCTTTGCTTCAGCCACTCCACTCCTGGAGAGTCATCCTACAGATACCTTTGCAAAGGTGCAAACTTATATACCTATAAGGTTACTCACGGCAGCACTGTCTGCAAACAGAGACCTGAACTGACACCAGTACCTGTCAGTAGGGAAGCAGTCAATACACCCTGGTCCACCCGCGCACAGGAACTCTCTGCGGCCACAAAGAATGAGGCTGCTCTCTCTGAGCCAACAGGGAACAACATCCAAGACACATCAAGTGAAAAAGCACAGTGCAGGGACTTCGCTGGTGGTCCAGCGGTTAAGAACCTGTCTTGCAATGCAGGGGACGCCGGTTCAATCTCTGGTCGGGGAACTAAGATCCCACATGCCACGGGGCAACTAACCCCGCGCGCCACAACTACTGAGCCCACACGCCACAACTAGAGAAGCCCGCGCAGCACAACAAAGAGCCCACGTGCCGCAACAAGATCCCGCGTGCCGCAACTAAGACCCGACACAGACAAAAATAAAATGAAAAATGAAAAAAAGAAAAGCACAGTGCAGAACACGGTGCTGGTGAACGCCACCTTTTATGAAATAAAGGAAGAAAACAAAAACCCGCGCTCACTGTTAGCGCGCAGACTAACACAGAGACAGAGCAGCGAGCGAAGCCACTCAGGAATCAGAGCAGGCAGGCTCCCAGTCGCTTCACTGGGCTTCCTGGCAGCCCCCAAAGCCACGTCCTGGGGTGGGCGCCTCCTTCAGCGGGGGGGGGGGGCTGTGCTCGTCCCCGAGCGCCACATACAGCCACCCACCGTGTGCAGAGGGCCACAAGAGAGCATGGTCTCATCCTGGCCCGGGGGGAGAGGACAGCAGAGGACAGAGGTAGCTGGCTTGGGGCGGAGTGTCCCCACAGCTTCCGAAGCAACTCAGAAAAATGTACGGGTGAGATGATCGATATCTAGGATAGCTGCTGCAAAATAACAGGGGTGGGGCAGCACGGAGGATAAAGGTCGGTCACATACTGGTCATTACTGAAGCTGGGAAGTGGGTTCATCTGGGTCATTATACTCCTACTGTTGCATATGGCTGGAAATCTCCGTAATAAAGTTAAAGGGCGGTGGGGGGAGCAGCCGCTCAGAGCTGGTGGCCCACGCGGGGCCGAGGCAGCATTTGGGATGGGAGGAAAGTCGGGTGCTTCGCGCCTGGGGCTGGAAGCTTGGGTTAGGCCAAGGCCAGCCTTTCACAACAACCTTAATTACAAAGCCGGGCCTGGTGTTAGTGGTGGTCACCCTGGGTGCCTCCCTAGGGCCTGGCCCAGCAGGTACTCAGGGAATATGGCCTGGAGGAAGGAAGGAATGCAAACCCGGGCCTAGAGCCGCACTGTGAGGGACAGGACAGCTAGATGGAGGGCTGTCGGGGGAATCTGAGGCACACAGTGAGGGGGAGGGAGGGGGACCAAGGGCTCCAGCGCAAGCCTGGTGATGGCGGCATCCCTGAGCTCTGCAGGGAGCCCGCTGACAGTGACATTTACTATGCTGTCACCTCGAGCAGCCCCTTCACGTGCCCGAGCTGAAGCCTCACCGTCCTCCAACCTAAGACAAAGAAAAGGAGGTTCCGAGAGGTGGCGACACGTGAGTGACCACGCAGGCCCCGCACTCCACGGGCCCTCCTCTTTCACTGCTGGGCCAATACGGCCTTCACAGTTGGCCAAAGTCAGCTCCACGGCTACTCACCCGCCAGGAAGAGGCGTCCTCGGATGCCCCCGTCCACAGCAGTTACAACCCCTCAGGCTTGGCTTCCGAGCCCACTGCCCCTAGAGGACCTGTCCCCTGCCAGGCGGGGGGCTCCCCCAGGACCCGGCCGAGATCAGTACACCACCTGTTCCCTTAGGGTGCTCTGGGGGACAGCGGCTGGGTGCCAGGAGGCCTGGACACAGAATGAGGGCAGTGACGGGGCCCAGACGGAGGGGAGGGGAGCAGCCAGCAGGATTTCTACCAGTGGGGATTTCTAGCAGCTCAGCCTGTTCGGAGAAACCTCTGCCTGTGACTCCTCAGGAAAAGTGAAGGGACACCGTTCATGAGTTAATCTTCCGAATGACGAATCACTGAGGCTTCCCCCACCCCCACCAGCCTTGCAGCAACTCAGAGGGTCCGAGGGAGTGCACGTCGAGGGTGGAAGCAGTAACTTTCCCAGCAGCGCGTGCCCACCCAGCAGAGACGATGTTGCCAATGGTGATGTCAAGCTCGATCTGTCCCCGAGCCACACCAACGCCAGGGGCCGCTCTAGGACTAGCTCCTCTGGAAGGGAAGGGGGCTGCCACCCGCCTCACTCCGGCCAGCCTGGTCTACGAGGCTGGGCCTCTGCTTGGGCGGCCCCTCTGCCTGTCCCTGCCAGGGCCGAGGGGGGCTGAGGTGATCCCCAGGGGGTGTGTTCGGGTTTGCACCTTCAGAACCACACACCCAGGAAACCTGGTGAGGAAGCGCAGGGACACTCCAGGCAGATCCCCCAGGAAAGGGGAACCCACCACCTCGCAGTCCCTGCCCTTCAGACAGGCGGGCACGTACTGAGCTTATGGGGACCATGGCAAGGGACAGGCTGGGCTCTGGCACTTTTTGTCTCCACTGTCTGTCCCTGCACTGGGACTGAAACGGCCAATTCCTGCCCCGGGATGAGGCCCCCTGACTCAGCCCTGCAATGGGCTCACCCCATCCTCCCCGGTCACCGCCCCCCCAGCCCTAACCTTGTTTGCTCCTGCCTCTAGGTCCGCGACTGCCATTCCCGTGGCTCAGAGAGCTCCCCCTCCCCCAGCTCTCCCTAACCTGTTATTCGGGTCTCAGCTCAGAGGTCACCTCCTCCGAGAAGCCTTCTCTGGCCCCCTTCTAAAGCAGCATTCCCCCACACCCATCATTCTCCACTACCTCCCTCTGAGTCCTCATGGGACACACCCCAATCTGTACCTGTTTGCTTGCTCACTCTCTGTCCTAGACCAAGGGCTCCCTGAGTCTAGGGACATCACTGCAGTGAATGAATGAGATGACTTGCTCTGTGAACCGAACAAAGCCTCCCTTCCCTTCTCCCCAGAGAAGCACGTGACAGAGGCAGGAAAGCACACTGTGCCCTGGACAGGAGGCCCCTCCGGAGAGGCTGGGATGGCCAGTCCTTTCCTCTCAGGCCCCGGGTCCCCCCACCGGGCCTGCTAAGGGGCCGTGATGCCCACAGCTTCCTGGGTGACAAGAGTGGTCTTCCCTGCCCCCTCCTGGGAGGGAGGCATCATGCCTTGGGGAGTCGGTGCCACCGCCATGTGCTGCAGGATGGCCAGCTGCAGGGGTCGGGCTGGGCTTACACAAGCAGCCAGGAGCCGGGCCCCCAGCCGGGAAGAGGGAGGACCTGCCTACTCCACCGGCCTGCACCCTCACACCTCCATCCGGACCTTCCAAGCTGCCTGGCCCAGCTGAAGATCCTGTTACCGAAACACACGCAGTCAGAAGGAGCCTGCAGCTTTCCAAGTCACATATGACTTACCTGGGCCCACCAGGGAGTCTCACACTCAGCAGGAGCTTGATAAAGCCAGCAGTGCTCGAGGGTGAGGGGGGACGTCAAGGCCTCAATCCCTGGGTCCCCAGTCGCACAGGGCGCACTAAGGACCCAAGTGCCAGCTGTGTGACAGGCAACTTTTAGTTCTAAAGTATTACTACTAACAATTGCAAACACATAGCACTTTGCTAGCGTATTATTTCACTTACTTTTTTAAAAAATTTATTTAATTTTAATTTTTTTTTTTTTTTTGGCTGTGTTGGGTCTTTGTTGCTGCACCGGACTTTCTCTAGTTGTGCCGAGCGGGGGCTACTCTTTGTTGTGGTGCGCCGGCTTCTCATTGCGGTGGCTTCTCTCGCTGCGGAGCACGGGCTCTAGGTGCGCGGGCTTTAGTAGTTGTAGCGCGCGGGCTTTAGTAGTTGTAGCACGCGGGCTCCGTAGTTGTGGCTCACAGGCTCTAGAGTGCAGGCTCAGTAGTTGTGGCACACAGGCTTAGTTGCTCCGCGGCATGTGGGATCTTCCCGGACCAGGGCTCGAACCCGTGTTCCCTGCACTGGCAGGCAGATTCATAACCACTGAACCACCAGGGAAGTCCCTGCTTACTGCTTTTAACAACCCAATGAGGTAGGATTTACTCCCCATGTGAAAAATACACCTGAAGCAGGAGAAGTTAAGGAGCCTGCCCAAGGTCACAGAGCCAGTGAGGGAGGAGCTGGGATTCAGGCCTAAGCAGTCTGGCTCTACAGTCTTTGCTCTTAACCAAACCCGACCACCTTTCTGTCCACAGCCACTGTTTGGGGTACGATATCCCTCCCCCACCCTTTCCAGAAGAGGAAACCGAGGCCCAGGGAGGTGGAGGACTTGCCAAGGACAAACAGCCCGGACAGAGATGAGCGCAAAGGCAGGCCTGGCTCTGGAGTCCAACTCATCAGGTTCGGGGAGGGGGTGGGACAGTCCGAGGTGTTTGATGCTCTTACCTAAGCCACGTACTGGTCCACCGGCCCCGCCACGTTCTTCTCTATCCTGGCCCTGGGCTCGTGTCCTCCCACCCCCTTGTGTGGGTCTGTGCTGGCAGCTTGGCTGATTTGTCTCTCTCGACTCCCCTTCTGGACCGCGAGCCCATGAGGAGGGGCCACGTCTCCCTTGGCCATGCTGCATCCCCGGCACAGGTCCAGGCACAGAGCTCAATGCTGGCTGACACGTCCAACCCTGGGTGGGTGGAGCCTACTGACACCCACCCAACACAAGTGTCCAAGACTGTCCCTCTGACTGAGGGCTTTCTCCTGGGGGGGGGGGGGGCGCGGCGGCGGCGGCGTGTGTGTGTGTGTGTGTGTGTGTGTGTGTGTGTCTCGGGAGGTCCTCTGCGGCCTCCATGAGCCTCCAGCTGGAAGGGGCTTCCCAAAGAGACGTGTACATCTGAGGACACTGGTGGCTTTCTGCCTCGTGGCACAAAACTGCCTTCTCAACACAGAACAGTGCGGCCAGTGCTGGAGGGCGTGGCCTCTGGAGGCAGACTGTGTTCGGCGGTGCCTGCTCGGGGCGTCTGCAGAGCCCAGGCCCCCTGCTCTGAGAGCTGCCCCCAAGCCCCCACGAGGGTAAGCCTGGCCCTCTCAGGCCCCATTTGACAGGAAGGATATGGGATCTTTGCTAAGCCTGCATGCACCTCCTGGGCCAGAGACTTGGACTGAGCAGTCCTGTCCTGACCACCAGGACGGCCGGGCTTGTTTGGCTCGTGAGCAGATAGAAAGAGGAACACATCAGCAGTGCCTGTGGCCCAAAGAGCTGGAACCAGTTCTGGTTCCCGTCGGCTTTCAGGCACCCACCCCCTCCCCACGGCCCCGGGAACTGGCAGAGGTCCCTGTGCCCTTCCAGTGAACACTCTCGTTTACCTCACGTGGCCCCAAGTGGATGATTCTGGCCCTGACAACTTAAACAGATCCTAACCGCTGCAGGAGAAGGCCCTAATCCCTTTATGGTCGAGTCTCCTCTTCTGGAAAATGGAGCCAACGAAACAGACACACACACACACACACAGGCTTCTAGAAGCAGCCACTGAGATCACTCGTGTGAAGCGTCTGGCATGAGGCTGGTGCGCAGTTAACCTGTAGTCGCCATCAGCTATGGCCCACAGCCGGGTGCCTCGGCAGCACCGCCGAGAGTGGACGCAGGACGAGAACAGGGCAAACAAAGGGCTCGGCTCCACCCAGAGGTTCCCCAAGCATCTGGCTGCAAACCAGCTGCCTCCACCTGTCCCCGGCCTCCTGGCTCGGAAACACTGGTCGCACGGCTCCTGCTTGCCCGAAGACAAATATTTACCCAAGGCTGGGCACCCAAGGGCGCAGAAGTGAAGCCCTGGGGACAAATGAGGACCAAGGAGAGCAGCGGCAGAACAGAGGCCTGCAGGGAGCAGGCCGGGCCTCTCGGGTGTGGCGCCGGGGGCCACGCAGCTCTGCTCCTTAGTCATCCCGCCTGCAGCGGGGGACGCTGCTCCCCGTCTTCCAGCGGGCCGTGAAGAATCAGGCGCGCGGGAGGGAAAGCTCTCTGCCCAGCGCTGCAGGCAGGCCCACTTGCTGCCACTGCGCCGCACGGGGCTGACGGCGGCAGACTCCTGGGGGACGAGCCGGGTGAGCTGGACTCCACCCTCTGCGACTCCCGGTCCCCCCTCATCTGTGAAATGGGGCGACAATCCCACCTACCCCGTGGGACAGGGTGCGGACAGGACCAGCTGGCACACGGAGCGCGCTCAGCGCGGCGCCCGGTACACAGCGGGCGCTCTGAGAAGAGCGGCCGCCACCATCCCTGCTGTTACTGACCTACAGGCCCAAGACGGCCCCTCGCAGCCCCGACTGCTCCTCCGGGACTCCTCGACTCCTGCCTCGTCCACCTTCTGTAAGGCTTCGCACACCTCCCAGTCCTGCCCTCTTCAAAAGAACCCCCACACCAACTCTAACTCCCAGAGGGCTGGGCAGGCCTCCCGCTCCTCAGCGAGGCACTGCTGCCCAGTCCTACCCACTGTCCGAGGAGGGAGCAGCTGGGCAGCGGCTCGTCTCTCAGCTGCCGAGGGCAGAGGCCACGGTCCCTCCTTCTGCCACGGGGCCAAGCACGGGTCCAGGCATCTTGTGTGCTCAGCCATCTGCGGAGGTGCTGGGCTTTGGGCCAGATGGGCCTGGGGCCCGAGTCTAACTCCAACAAGTACTGGATACTGGACTCCATTTCTCTCTCTTAATCCCACCTGCCTCAAGGGTCAGTGTCTCAGCAGTAACTAAACAGATCCTTCACTGAACAGCTGCTCTGTGCCCCACCCCAGGCGGTGATACTGTGAAAACGGTATCCAAAACAGCTCTGATCCCCTGTCTACACGGGGCTCCCAGGTCCAGTGGGGGAGACAGACCCGTTCCCAGACAGTGATGACCCCGAGGGGGCAGGGCTAGGGTAGGAGAGCCCAGAAGAGCACCTAACCTGGTCCGGGGGTCAGGGAGGGCTTCCTGGAGAAGGGGCTACCTAACAACGCTGGTCATGTGACCACAGGGTCTGTGAGTCTCATTCACCATTGCACCCTGGAACATAGCTGCACCTGGTACAGGGCAGGTGCTCCACGGGCATCTGCTGAAGGAAGGAAAGGGGGGAAGGAGACCCAGGGAGGATGAGTAGGAGTTAGCCAGGTAAAGGAGGGAATATCCAATTGAGAGGGTTGGGCACGATCACGTAACGCTGCACAGCTCCAGCTACAACCAGCAATTCCACTCCAAGGTCTGCACCCTGGACAAATTCTTGCTCACACCCCAGGTGATGTGTACACGAAAGTTCACAGCTGTATCAGTTTGTAATACTGAAAGCCAGAAACAGACCAAAGGTCCACCAACGGCACAACAGGCAATCTAAGACACAGTCACACACTGGAAAACTCTAGAGCATCTACACGGATGGAACTGGGACACTAACTTTGAGAGGAAAGGCAAGCCCCAGGAGTCCACTCACGACACAATGCCATTTTTATAACACTCAAAAACAAGCTAAACCAAACACCATACTTTTCAGCATACATGCAAAGGTGATAAAACTTAAAAAAAAAACCCAAAAAACAGGCATGACATTCACAATATGCATCGTAGCAGTCACAGGGCTCTGTGCTCCACCCACCCACCCAGAGACAGAGGTAAGTTAACGGCAATGCTCTCAGCCATAAATTGGGAGGCTCAGAGGTGTTCATTAACTACACTTGAACTTACGCGTATGTTACATATGTAGTTCATATGCCAAGAAAAGAATTTAATAACAATAATTTTAAAAGCAGAGAGAGGGAGGGACTTCCCTGGCGGTCCAATGGTTAGGACGCCGTGCTTCCAGTGCAGGGGGCATGGGTTCGATCCCTGATTGGGGGAACTAAGATCCCGCAAGCTACCTGGCATGGCCAAAAAAAAAAGCATAAGGAGGGAGAAGAGTGTTGCAGCGGAGGGAACAGCACATGCAAAGGCTCAGAGGAAAGAGAACTGAGGCGCCTCTGGGGAACGGAAGGTCGCTGTCAGGGTCAAATAAGGCAAACGGGCAAGGGACCCAGCATGGGGCTGGGGGCATCGAGGTGCTTGAAAAGGGTCTGCAAGACACTCAGTGGCTCCCTGCTTCCCATCACTGCCACCCACTGAAGTCCTAGGTACCAAGCTCGACAGGCCAAGCTCGGGGAAGAGGACCTCTGAGAAAGCCAGTGCCCGTCAGCAGACAACCAGCCCTGCCAGAACCAGGCGGGCTATTTTAGGCTGCCCGCCCCAGGCTTCCGGGCAGGAGCACCAGATGGCCAGCCGGACCCGGAGGCACTGGGGGGTTTTAGTTTGGAATTTTAAAATCAAGTAACTGTGAGCTGTTTACTGGTCCAGCAAAGGCTCCAGGGATGGACACTGGGTGCCTGGAACTTCTCATTGCCCAACCTGACTTTCCTCCTCTATGAAAGGTGAGTAACACCACTTACCCTCGCGAGGTCTGTTTGGGAACTAAAGGATGTATCATTCATTCTTTTTTTTTTTTTTTTTTTTTTTTATTTTTGGCTGTGTTGGGTCTTCGGTTCGTGCGAGGGCTCTCTCCAGTTGCGGCAAGCGGGGGCCACTCTTCATCGCGGTGCGGGGACCGCTCTTCATCGCGGTGCGCGGGCCTTTCTCTATCGCGGCCCCTCCCGTTGCGGGGCACAGGCTCCAGACACGCAGGCTCAGCAATTGTGGCTCACGGGCCCAGCCGCTCCGCGGCATGTGGGATCCTCCCAGACCAGGGCTCGAACCCGCGCCCCCTGCATTAGCAGGCAGACTCCCAACCACTGCGCCACCAGGGAAGCCCTCATTCATTCTTTACCAAATGATCTGGGCTGGGCAGACAACAGAGAGCAAAACAGGTCTGGATCCCTGCCCTTGGGGAGTAATTACTAGAAAGGCAAATAATCACACAGATAAAAATGACAAATTATAAGAAAGAAAACACTCTTATAGAACAGAGGTGATGATCATTTAGATTGGAGGGAGCAACTGGGCGAGACCCATAAGAGAGAGGAACATTTAGGCTGAGACCTAAAAGACTAGTAAGAGTCAGAAACCCATTCATTCCTTCCAATATTTTTCGAGTGCCTATTCTGTGCCGGGCGCTGTTCTAGATGCCAGGGCTGCGGCAGTGACCACAGCGCTTGAACGTCCCCTCCAAGTGGCTTACGCTGGGGGAGGCAGGCATAAGACAGTCAGCAGATGCAAGCAGACAGACAGCAACCACACAAAAGTCACGGAGAGTCTCCCAGGCAGAGGCAAGAGCCAGCGCAGAGCCCTGGCATGTGCATGCTGGAGGAGCTGGGGTATAGGTTCCCGGGGACTCGTTAAGACTGCAGCGGAGGCAGACTAGATGTGCCCAGGGCCCGGGCTGCCCTGGCTTCTGCCACCTTCCACGAAGGAGCGTGACCTCAGCAAGTGACTGATGGTACCAGTCACAAAATGAGGGGCCCCACCAGCTTCACCAGGTTGCTTGGCCCGGTGCTCAGCAAACAGTGGCTGCAGTTGTGTTTACAGGAGAACCTCTCCGGAACCTGCTGTCCCTTCGCCTGGGCCTGGCCGCCACTAACATGCCCTCCCCCCGACACTGCACTGCCCCCAGGGCCCGGGCTGCTTCCCCCTCCTCTGCGCTCTCTGTTGTGGAGAGCCAGCGAAAGAGCAAAGGGGAAAGTGATTCTTTTTAAGGAGGCTCCCCCGCCTCCACCTTTCCAGCAAGGCAAATGATAAATGAGGAAAAATGTATCTGCATAATGAAATTCCAAACACTCAATATCTGAAATAGACACAGAGTGCTTACAAAAAGTCCCAAAACAAAAATGGGCACAGGGCATGAAGAAGCAACTCCAGGAAGTATGTAACTAACATGGTAACAATAAACAGGTTAACTACTAGTTAAGGAATGCTCATTAAGGGCTTCCCTGGTGGCGCAGTGGTTAAAATCCGCCTGCCAAAGCCGAGGACACGGGTTCGAGCCCTGGTCTGGTAAGATCCCACATGCCGCAGAGCAACTAAGCCCGTGCGCCACAACTACTGAAGCCGTTGCACCTAGAGCCCGTGCTCCACAACAAGAGAAGCCACCACGATGAGAAGCCTGCGCACCGCAACGAAGAGTAGCCCTCGCTTGCCGCAACTAGAGAAAGCCTGCACACAGCAACGAAGACCCAACGCAGCCAAAAACTAATTAATTAATTAATTAATTAATTATTTTTTAAAAAGGAATGCTCATTAAAACAAAATACCATCTTGGCATCAAGACACCCAAATGCAAGTATTATTCATTTATTCATTCTTTCAAAAAAAAAAAAAAATCAAGAGATACAACCAAGTCCCTCAAGGTTTCCAGTCCTGTGTGGGCACAGACAGTATGTGAGACTTCAAAGGTTCCTACCCTCTGACCTGCTAAAACCACCTTCTAAGAATTTCTTCCGAGAAAGCCACCCGTGAGGAACAGAAAGATTTATGGACAAGGCTGAACGTCACTGCATTACTCATGCAGCTGAAAACTGGAAAGGACCTAAATGCTCAGCAACGCGGAAATGGCTGGAACAAATGACAACGGCCTGACGATGACGATGGACTTTAATCACGCTTTGTAAAAAATGGAAAAATGAAGCAAAAATGCAGGACATTCAACCATATACACAGGCTCCGCCCAGTTTTATTTTTATGCATCTGTGGCAGTGTATGGAGCCAAAGAAAAGAGATGGGAAGGAAGTGCTCTGGCATTTCACGCTGACGACATTCATGCACATGTGGTGCATGTCGTTTCCGATAAGAGTCTTGCATCTAGAATATATATAGAACTCTTACAGCTCAACCAGAAGACAAATGATCCAATTTTAAAACGGGCAAAGGATCTGAATAGACATTTCTCTCAAGGAGATATACAAGTGCCCAAGAAGCGTGTGAAAAGATGCTCAACATCATCGGCTGTCAGGGAAATGCAGATCAAAACCACAATGAGACATCACTCCATACCCTCTGGGGTGGCTGGAATCAAAAGGACAGACGGTAACAGCAAGGACGTGGCGTGGAGGGAGCAGAACCCTCAGTCAATGGAGGGGAAGGACCAGCAGGGCAGGTGGTTGGGAAAACGGTCTGGCAGTTGCTCAAATGGTTAGAGTCACCAGATGCCCGGGCAATTTCACTCCTAGAAACATGAAAGTGTGCGGCCACGCAAAAACCTGAACGTGAATATCCACAGCAGCATTATTCATGACAGCCAGAAAGTAGAAACAACCCAAATGGACATCGACGGATGAAGAGAGCAGTATATCCATACAACAGAACATTCTTCAGCAGTAACAAGGAATGAACTACAGACACACACACAACGTGGGTGAACTCTGTAAACACTATGCTCAGTGAAAGAAGACAGACACAAAAGGCCATGTACTGCATGACTGCGTTTATAGGAAATGTCCAGAAGCTAACGAGACAGAAAGCAGATCAGCGGTGGCCTGAGGGGGTGGGGGAGGGGCGCTGGCGTTGCCGGCTAAGGGGTACAGGGTTTCTTCGGGGGGCAATGAAAATGTTCTAAAATTGACTGTGATGACAGATGTACAATTCTGTGAAAAACTGAACTGTTCCCTTTACACTGGTGAAATGTACGTGAATTACATCTCAATAGAGCTTTTTTAAAAATTCCAGATGGTAAGATTAAGAAGTGATTTTCATTTTCTTCTTTAGACTTTCCATCTCTTTTTTTTTTTTTTTTTTCACAGTGAACATACCTTACTTTTAAAGTCAGAAAAGAATCAAAGAAGTATGAGCTTCCAGGGTGACTGCATGCCCTTCTCCCCCAGCGGCCCTCACCAGCTCCAGGAAGGGGGTGAGGAGAAAACTGAGCCACACGCAGCACAAGCTTGCTCAGCTGCACAGTGGGCTGGAGATGGAATCTCCATTTCCCCAGAGCCCAAACCCTTTCTATTAATAATAACGTCACACAGCAGGTCGGGGCGGGGAACCCAGGTTCACAACAAGGCAGGTCTCTTCACTTGCCCACCCATAGGACGTGTCACTCTGCCCCTCAAAGGTACAGAGGTGGCCGAGAGCGGCAGAAGCCACCCTGAATGCCAGGCCATCCCTCTCCAGCCTGCTGCCTCACTTATAAAAGAAGGAGGTTATCCCTCCACACCTGATAACCTGGATGCTGGGAACAGGGAAGGGGCCTGTGCCAGCCCGGGATTTTCACAGCTGGGTGGTCAGTGAGCACAGGCGTTTCGACCCAACAGCTGGTGGCGGCACAGTAAGCCAGATGGCCCTGCCTCCCCCACTGAGCTCACCGGCCTGGGAGGTCTCCCCCCAGGACCAGACAGGGTCAGGCTGCTGTCAGGCGTGGGAGCTCTAAGCAGGGCTCCACAGAGGGCTCTGTCTCTGGGCTCTGCCAGTACCCACGCCCCAACTCTATCCTAATGGAACGACACTCACTGAGCACCTGCTCTGCGCCTGGAGCTGCGCTGGGGACACAGCAGTGACCAAGACAGCCCAGCCCTGCCCTCCTGGGGCTCAAAGTCCAGTGGGAAGACAGAGGTAGGGCAGGGAAGCCTAGGGAAGCTCAGCACTGCAGATCCCGAGGGCTGAGCCCAGGCCCAGCAGGAAGAAGACCCACCAAGCCCCACCCGCCCCGAGGAATGCAGCACTTTCTGGTCACTGTGATCAAAGTAGGGAGAGCTGGGTCAGGAAGCAAAGACCCCAAGGAACGAAGGGGATCACAGGACAAGGAGGGAGATGGAGGAAAAGGAGAGAGGATGGAGGCCTGAGCTGGGGGGCTGGAGGCTGGACACCACTGACATCCTCCACCTCCTCCTGTGACACACCTTGTTGCTGGTGGGGCAGGGAATCAGGTTACCTGCCACAAAGGTAGAAAGGCACACCAAGTTACCAAAACCTGGGCTCTCTTGCCCTACCCCCCCACGATGAGGAGGAGGTCCTGGCACTCAGTTCCGTAAACGGTGGGGGTGACCTATGGACAGAGACAGGGAAACACACACAGCGGTAAGAGACCTCACACACCACATTGCTGCACAGAAAGGGCAGTGCCTCAGCCTACAACCCACAGCAAGTCCACAGCAAAACTGGGTCTGCAACCCCAGACCTGCACTCCCACACTCCACTGGGCTGGCTAGCTTGGGGGTCTGGCAGATCTGGCAGGGGCGGTCGGTGCCCTCCTCCTCTCTTCATGCTTCCTTTCTGGCCCTGGGCTATGTGAGGGCGGGGCCCATCTAGTACCTGAGGCCCAGCATCCCACTGCGGTTCCTTCTCCACCTACCATACAAGCTCCTGCTCAGAGCCAGGCTCAGTGCCACATGCTGTGGGCACCAGGGGATACAGTGGCACCAAACCAAACCCACCCCTGCCCTCATGATGCTTACCGTCAAGCGGGCAAGAGAGAATATCCGCAGGCCTGCAGATAAACAGATCGTTGACACCTCATGGCGGGAACCTATTTAGTGCGCCAGGAAAGAAGAGTTTGCTGGTACCTGAAGGACAAGCTAGAGCCGTGACAGCAAGGCAGGCATTCCAGGACAGGACGTGGGGAGCTCCTCGCATGTAGGAACTGAAAAGGAGCCACCGCGCTTGAACCCAGAGAGGACACGGGGAAGGGAGACCCCAGTCGTGGTCAGCGACGGTGGCAGGGACCGGCCTCCTAAGCTGTTTTAGGGATTCTGCGTGGGGTGTGAAAGGCAGTGGGGGGGAAGTGGGCCGTAAGTGTGACTGGAAGCTGGGGAGTGACAAGGTCCGCTTCTTCAGGAATGGAGAAGGGGCACGAGAGGGCAGGGAGAGCAGTCAGGACTCCTCCACCTGGCTCACAGCAGAGCGAGGTGCAGGCGAGGAATGAACGGATGGATGGATGGATGGATGGATGGATGGATGGAAGCATGAACAAGTGATCCAACGAGCATCCTCCTTGGCCCCTGCTCTCCTTCGGGCCCCGAGGCGCTGGCCTGGGGCACTCGCTGGCAGACCCACTTTGCTCAGCGTCCCTGTGGCGCCTGGGTGTGTTCAGTGGTTTGCCTCCTCCAGGGAGCCCGACGGACAAGATGTCGTCCCTCACGGCGCTGCTAGGTCCAGTGCGGGGAGACGGACCCAAACAAATAACCACAGCGTGAGGAGGTGTCATGGGAACCTGGAAGAGCAGAGCAGCACTCTGCGTGGGGACGACCTGTGCGCCAGCGCAGGAAGGCGGAGCACAGGGAACCGGGACCGAGGAGGACAGACAGCAGCTGGGGAAGGGCTCCCACCAGGCTCGGGGGCGTGGCCTCTAACCTGTGGTGACGAAGGAGCCCGTGGAGGCTTTTCGGGAACAGAGGATGAGCCCCGTGCCTTCTGGTTCAAACACGGCTCCTCCCCTCACTATCTGTGTGGCCTTGGCACCCGTGAGCCTCAGCTTTCCCTTCTGGCTGCTGTGAAGAGCTTAGATCACCACCATCATCATCGCCATCCCAAAGCATGACCCTCCGCAGGGTCACTTCCCTGGCGTTTGCTTTCATCTTCCGGCAGTCCCACCCTTCCTCCCTCCCACCAGCCCTGCTGCTCTGAGAAACCCAGTGAGTTCAGCTGGGAAGGTGCTTTGCTTTGCACACAGGGGAGGGCTGCCCAGAACACGAGCGGCTCTCCCACTACACTGCTGACGGCAGCTGGCAGGAGACTAAGGCTGTGGAGAGACGGAGGGGTGGGCGTGAAGGTGGCTCACGAGTCCGACCCCAGTGGGTTCCAAGAGGGGCCCGCCCACCTGACCAGGGAGGACATCCCAGCTGGGATCCAACAAGGCCTCCGCAGAATCAGACCACAGGGCTCCCACCCCAGGCTTCCGCTGGAAAGGGAGAGGGTGTCAGGCAAGTGACATGAGCCGAACGGCTGCCAGCAGACACTTCCAAGCTGCCACCCCCACCTTGAGGCAATGGCTCCACAGCAGTTGCAGAAAGTAAGGCAGGGGGTGAGAATAACTTTACAGAGTGCCCACTGTGTACCTCCATCCACCACCAATCCATCGACATGAGGGCCTGCGGAGCGCCAGGCACCACGAGAAGTCCTGGGGACCCAGAGGGGAGCCAAACCAAGATGGGCTCTGCCTTCGTGGAACTGCCTCCCCAACAGGGGGGGAAACAACCAAAGCATGATGGCTGTCGATCATTCCTGTGGCCACCTGGCCTCGGAACCCCCTTCCTGGAACACGGGTCCCCCTCCATCTCTCCCACACCAACTGAAAACGCCAGACCCCAGCCTCCTGTTGCAGCTCTAGCCTGGAAAGCCCCCTGCAGAGGGAGCTGCCCTAACACGAGCAGCACCGGGGCCAGGGTGGGCGGTGACGGTGGCAGCCGGGAAGCGGTGACGTCCAGGACCCAGGGCATTCTCACCAGATCTGCTGGAGTTGGAGTGTGCTCCTGGCTGCGAAGGGCCCGGGCCTGGCTCCTCCCAGAGAGCCAGAAACCTTTGAAATAGACTCCTCGTCTGCCAAAATAGCTTCACGAATGAGCAAATTGTGACACAGGGAGGTTTTGGGACATGCCTGAATTCCTGCAGCTGCATTCGCACCAGGCAGAGTGCTCGCCTCTCCCATCCAGCCGAGGGTCACGGGACGGTCAGCCTGCTCTCAGAGAGGAGGGAGCCGGGCAGGCTCACGAGGGACACGACCCCATTCAACTCTAACAAGCCCTTACCGAGTGCCGGCAGTAGCTGGTTACTGGTCCAGTCGCTTCCCAAGTTCCGAATAATCTAATCCTCAATCCCCATACAAATGGGGATACTGAGGCAGAGAAGCTGGGCGACCACCTCAGGGCAGAGCCGGACTGGCACCGGCACGCTCCAGAGCCCGAGCCCTAGGCTGCCTCTCCCGTTACTGCCGTTTCACTGATACGGGAACGAGGTCCACTGGGGCTCCGTGGTCTCCTACTGGAAACTCTAGAGCCACATATTCTAGAATTCAGAATTTCCTGGCTTTTAGAAAGGTGATAGGATACCTACTATTGAAATATTACATAAGACCCCCAGCAGGGCCTGGGTCAGATTTCAGAGCTTTCTGGATCCGGGAAGTGTGGGACCTAAGGGGATTTTACAGGTGAAGCCAGTTGCTGAGGTCACATGCGGGAGGTAGTGCGAGCAGCCAAGTGCACAGCGCCCCACTGCCCACCACCTCACCCAAGGGCAGCAGGAACTAACGGGTGGAGGGGGGGAGCGCTAGAGCTCAGAGACCCAAGGAGAGAACGGATGGGGGAAACTGTCACCTTGGAAGTGTTAGGGAGAACACTGCAATGGCAAAACCTTCTGGGGGAGGGGGAGGTTCAGATAAATCTGGTGAATAAATCAAGAAGTCAAATGTCAGCTACTAGGGGTTTCCCTGGTGGCGCAGTGGTTAAGAATCCACCTGCCAATGCAGGGTTCACGGGTTCAAGCCCCGGTCCGGGAAGACCCCACATGCTGCGGAGTAACTAAGCCCGTGCACCACAACTACTGAGCCTGCGCTCTAGAGCCCGCGAGACATAACTACTGAGTCCGTGTGCCGCAACTACTGAAGCCCGCGCGCCTAGAGCCCGTGCTCTGCAACAAGAGAAACCACCGCAATGAGAAGCCCGTGCACTGCAACTAGAGAAAGCCCGCGCACAGCAACGAAGACCCAACGCAGCCAAAATAAATAAATTAATTAATTAATTAAATAAATCTATTAAAAAAAAAAAAGTCAGCTACTGGCCAGTGCGGGGCCACATGGAGCCAAGAGCCTACAGGCTCGTGGCCCATGGCTACCTCCCTGGCCCCCAGCCTCGGTCTCACCCTCCTCACGCCACACTCCCAGAAGGTTCTGTTAAAAACAGTAGGCATGCCCCTTCTGCCGGCTCCCCGCCACCCTCAGGCTAACACAGCCTACAAGGCCCCACCTGGGTGGTCCCCCCCAGCCTTCTCCAGTCTGACCCTCCTGCCGCCACCTGCAGACCTCCGACTCGGCTGTTTTCTCTTCCCAGACGCTCCTCGCTGGCTCCCTCCGCCTCCAGCCCTTCGCACACACTTCCACTGCTCCTCCGCTGGCTACTCCAGTGATTTCTTTAGGCCTGAGGTGGCCCTTCCTCCAAGAAGCCACCTTTGCCCTGCCCGTCAGCCCTCAGCTCTTCCCCGTCAGGGTCCTGGGCACCCCGGTTTGATTAGAACTGTTTACTGTGTGTCTCCCTCACTCAGCTGTGACCTCCATGGAGGCGGGGCCGGGCCTGTCTTCCTCCCGGACCCCTAACACTGGCATTCGCTAAATGAGAGGCTGCTCACGCATTCGGCCCGGGATGTACCTACCACATGCCGACACTGTGTAGCACAGGAGGAACGTGGGCCAAGGGTCAGAATAAGGACCCGATGCGGAGGACAGAGAAGCTGCGCGAACCTCCCAGGACTCCGGAGCTGTCCAAGAACCACGGCGAGCCCCTCCTGAGTGCCAGCCAGCTGGGCCCTTCACTCAGTCTGCTTCTCATCCCTCCACTACCCGGTGAGGCCGGAATCGTCGTCTCCGTCTTACAAAGGGTTATGGGTTCAAGATGAAGAAACTACACAGCATGCAGAACTGGATGCAGCAACTTGCCGAAGCTCACACAGCCGGGACACAGGGACCAAGAGCGCAGGCCCCACAGCCAGACTGCCTGGGTTTGAATCCCAGCTCCCCGCTGCCTGGCTTTGTGGCGACCTCAGGCAAGTGACCTCGCCCCTCTGAGCTTCTATTTCCTCACCTACAAACCGGAAGGAATAGCACCTACCTCCCGTGCGGCTGGGAGATGTAACAGAGATACACACTCAGCCCAGCAGTGGGCACGTGGGAGCAGTGAGCAGTGACTGCTAGGGTCACCCGCAGAGCAGGGACTTCGGCCTGGGCCCCTCTATGCTCGACCGCAGCAGGCTGCCCGCCCAAACCACATTTCTGCAGTTCCCGCAAGTCTGACACTTCAATTCGCTCTAAAACAAGTCTATGAGGCCAACCCCGGCCAACCCCCAAACTGAGGTCTGGAAGGCAGCCCTGGGACTGAGTGCTGAGTGGCTGAGCTGAATCAGGGGCCCTCAGCAGAAGGACAGCCAAACCTGGCCGTCTGGGGAGCTTTCTAGAAACACAGACTCCTGGCCTCCATTCCCAGAAGCTGCCGCAGTCACGGCCAGTCCAGCCCGGGGCGTCTGGCTCCACGCTTCTTAATACTTTTGCAGCCAAACGCCTGTGAGAGACAGGAGACGCCTGGCTCCCAGAAACATGCGCTCACACCGCCGACGACCCCCCGGATGACCGTGTGCAGAGCGCCCGCGGTGAGGGGACCCCGTGGGGCCCGAGAGCTCCTCCTCGGGGCGCTGAGGGAGAGCCCTGTCCGGGCACAGGCCAATCAAGTCCTCCCAGAAGCTTTCTCCCAAATGCCACGGCGGCACATGAGATCTGACGGAAAACCTCACTCTCCTGCCACCCATCGCCCCGTCTGGCGCCCCGAGCCCTCCTGGGCGCCAGACAGAGGTCACAGAGGTGACTCTCGTGGTCTTCGCCCTTGAAGAGGGAAACACGATGAGAACACAAATAAAGTGCAGGGGGTGGAAGGAAGGAGGGCGGCCCACCTGAGCCCCAGGGCGCAGAGGGCCCGGCCTGGCGGAGCAGGCGCTCCCCACACAGGCCCGTCCACACAGTCGGGTCCCCACGGGGCAGAGGGCCGGGGAGCCGGGCCATTCTACAGAGGGGACCAAGGCTCAGGGGGCAGCCGTAACTTGTCGACAGTCATGGCCAGCGTCTGAGAGGCTGCAGCTAATGCTTTGAGTCTCGACTCTTGGTGCCCTTGCTGCCTCTCAGGCTGGGGGAGGGCCGAGACAGGCTGATTGAGTTTCAGCTCAGAGAGACTGGGCAACTTGCCCAGAGTCACCCAGCTTGGAACGGACAGGATCACCCTGTTAGGGATGTCGGGGCACTCGTCTCGGAGGAGTAGGCCTCTGAGGGACAGACAGCAGGGTTCTGACGAGGGAAACGCTGGGGGAGACAGCACCGCACTGAGGGCGGGGGTGGAAGGCTGGCAACGATGGAATAACGAGGGGGACACCCACCGAGTGCTTGCTGTGGACGCTGTTTTCTCACTTAATCCTCACCACTCTGAAGAGGTACTAATGTCAGCTGTATTTTATAGACAGAAGAATCACAGACAGAGAGAACAATTGCCCAAAGTCACACGGCAGAGTCTACATGCCAACACCGGCAGTAGGAGGTGAGGTTGGGCCCACATGGAAATCTGGGCGAAAGCATCAAAGCCGCCCCCCACAACCCCACTCCCTACTCCCCAGCAAGACCACCCACCACTTAGGCTAAAACGAGCCATTAACTAGTAAGACAGCCTCTTCCCACCATTGACAGGTACCTTCTCACCAGTCCAACCGGTTTCAAGGACTAAATTTGCAGCACAGGTTTCAATGAGAACAAACAGTAAAGCATTTATTTCCATCCTCTCTGATCATCATTTAAGAACATCATGGCCTGTGTAGGTATAGCTGGTTCACTTTGTTATAAAGCAGAAACTAACACACCACTGTAAAGCAATTATACTCCAATAAAGATGTTAAAAAAAAAAAAAATATCATGGCCACTGTCCCCACCACGCCTCCCCCCACCCCACCCCAGCCTCGAAGCTTGGGTGGCTAGAGGTGGGCACGTTCCGGCCCCCTGCACCTTGCAGACACCTCCACTTCACATGAGGCGCTTCCTGGTGGGCACAACTCCCCTACCCCCACTCCAGGACAGACTCCGCAGGCTGGAGGTCAGGGAGTGGGGAATGAGTCATGGGCAGGGCTGGAGGGAGGGGGAGACAGCCTCCCAGACCACGGCCGGTGTCATGTGCTCTCCGATGCCTGCCTTGCAAACCCCGTGTCTCCTCCCCACATGGCGTTCAGCTGGGACTGGGGAGACAGCTGAGCCTCAGGTCATTCTCGCAGTTTGGTCTGAAGAGTTCCTGGTACACAACCGGCCCTGGTCCTCAGAGGAGCTGGGAACACAGGGCCTGCCGCCACGGGACTGGGGGGCGGGGGCGTGCACCAGGCCAGCCCCTCCTCCGCTGGCATCCGCTTCCACCCCCCCAGGGAGAGTGGAGCGCACCCGTGCCCAGCCTGGCAGTACTGAGGCAGCCTCCTCCCCAGCGTCACGCCCGTCCACTCGCAACCGGCTTGCCGCAGAGACCCTGCCCCACCAGGTCCACGCCCTCCATTCAGACACCCTGGGTGGTCAGCAGGGCAGGGATCACAAGTCCACAGATGAGGAAACGAACAAGCTCAGCAAGAACAAGGGCTGTGCTGGAGCCGCAGCACGCGGCGGCCGGCGCCGCCTGGAAGCGCGCCCTGGCTAGCGGGACCCCAAGTATGGCCTGGCCTCACCCCCTCCAAAACGGCTGCACACATGCCCCTGGCGCTCATTCAACCATGAAAACTGTTGTGTCTTTCGAGGGGCTGAGTAGAAACGAGGACAGACAGTGTCTATTCCCCCATTCCGGCGGGGGAAAGAGACCACCAAAACGAAATAAACACGTGTGGTAACAGCAGATGGCCTTTAGTGCAAGGAGAGAATAAGCAGGCCCCTGGCACTGGCGGCAGGCGGGGACACCATGTGACATGGAAGCCAGGGAAGGCCCTTCTGAGTGCTGGGCCGGGTTGAGCCTCTGTAGGCCTGACACCCTCCTGCACCATCTCCCTCCTTCAGATGTCTGGTCTCCAGGAACCCCCCCCAACACGTGACCTCTGACAGGGCCTGATGGGGCTCTCGCCTTAGGCAGACACCCCCAGAGGCTCCCACCCAGCTGGGCCACCACCTAGCCTCAGTCCCAGCCCTCCTCCACCCCAGTCAGAGGCTGTGTCAGGGCCCAGCTGAGCTCTCCTCCCAGGGCAAGGCTCTGCTGAACGGGCGTCCTGTGCTGGGGCCCCAATTCCTCCAGTGGCTGCTCGCTCCCAGCCCCCAGCTCCCAGCTCCTGCACCTCCTGGCCCAGGCAACTTCTCCAACTCGGCGATGGAGAACAGCTTCTGAAGGACCTCTCTTCCAATTCAGATCCGCCAGCTCCTCCCTCACCCTTGGCCTTGGGGTCGTGTCACCACAGCAGGCCCCAGAATGACTCCTTCTCCACGCTTCCCACTAGGGCCACAGCTCAAATGACACCCCCTGTGCTTTCCCACAGTTTACAGACCAACTCCAACGAATCTCCTGCCCCTCCTCCAAGTCTGGCCGGCTCCTCCCTGAAGCCCCCAGCCAAGATCCTTGGCTCTCTCAACGAGGCAGTCCCTTGGCCTGATCTTCCACAGCCTGGGGGGGCGAGCCTCCACCTCTCGCAGTCCCAGGCCAGCCAACCCCTGCACCGTCCTCCTCAGGCACGGAGGTGAGCCACCAGCCCCTCAGCACTGCCAGGCCCGCCAAATCCCATCATCCAAACTCACCAACTCCACCAACGCCCCCTCCTCTGCCTGGGCCCAAGATCACCCAACTCCTTCCCTGTCAGGTCAATTGCAACCCCTCTCCCCAGCCCAGACGGATGAAAAAATCGATCCATTTCTCCATGTCATCACCTCTCCACCTCAGACCCACTGACTCCTCCAGAGCGTGAGTCCACACCAGTCCTTGCCGTCCCTCCCTAAACTTCCAGGAATGGGAGACTCCCCCAGCCTGTGAGCTATCACCACCTCCACCCCTCACCGGGGGGGCAGACCAGTCAGCGACCATCCTCTCAACCCCTCCCAGCCAGACGCCAACTGACCCTCTTTCTCGACATTCTTCCCGCCCCCCCCCGGGCCCCCCCCCCGAAACTCCTTCACTGCATCTCCACAACTGCCCACAAGAGGAAAAACAACAACAACAACAAAAACAGAACCGGACTGAATCTGCCTGGATAACAGCAGCTGCTATTTATGTGGCAGGAACTTACAAGGACTATCTTATTTAATCCTCACAACTACTCCACAGTAGAAATTAGCACCTCCATTTGCAGAGAAAGAAACAGGAGGCTCAGAGAGGAAAAATGGCTTCCCCAAAGCCCAAGAGCTGGTAACACACAGCTGTTCCCCTTCTGGGAACCTGCAGACCAGAAACTTTCCCCCACTCGCAACCCCTCCCCGCGCCAGAATCTCCAGCTACGCTAAAGCCCACAGACGGAACATCTTCCCCTCGCCTTGCCCCGAGCCCACAAGCGGACCACCATTCTGGCCCTCTCCTGGAAGCCCGTGAGCGGAGACATCCAGGCCCCAGCTCCGTGAACCAACTCCTCTAGGCTGGCCCCGAAAATGACCGGTGGCACCTAACATCTCCCCTAAAATGACCAACAATGACTGCAACTTTATGAAGCCTCATCCTGGCCAATCACTTTCCACACACAATCTTATTCAGTCCCCTCTGAAACCCTGTGACGTGAGTATTCTCACCCACTTACAGACGGGGAACTGAGGCTCCGAGGCGTTAGGTACCCAGCCTGAGGTCATGCTCTGGGTAAACGGGAGTCAGGACTGAACTGGAGCACCGGCTCGTCACCATCCTGCTCTGCGTCTCCAGGTCCTTCCCGCGTCCTGCTGAGCTCCCTGGACTGGATATCACGCTGTAGCCGAGGCCCATTCCAACTCTTCCCTTCCTCAGCCCCAGTCCCCCAAGCCCTCCAACCCAAAAGTGCCCGCCTACTCCCGGGGCCAAGAGCCCAGGGACTGGGCTGGCTCCCAAGGCCAAGAATTTTAAATTAACCACCATCTCTTTAACAATAAATGGCCAAGATGGCATTTATGGTGGTTCCCCGTGTGTTCAGCTTCCAGTTCCCACGTCTCCCACTCTCACATCAAAGCCACCAATTCCTCCACTGCCCACAGACTAGCAACAGTTCCTCCTCTCTCCCCAGGGCCAACAGACCAACGTCTGTAGAGCCGGGGGCAGGTTGATCCCTCTCTTCGCGGGCTCCATCCCAGCAAGACTGCCAGACCTGGCCAGGACTCAACCCTGCCAATCCACCCCTGAAGCAACTTTCCACCTTCCCAGCCCTACGGATAAAACACACTCTTCCAACTGCCGTTTCAGTTTCAACACTGAGCCGACCTTCTCCAGAGGACATACAGCCCATGGACTTGCTCTCTCCCCCCACACCTCAAGCCACCAAACTTCTTCAATGCTCTCACCTTCAACTGACTGACAACTCCAATTCCCCGATGCTTCCTCAGGGGAATTAAAAAAAAAAAAAAAAACCCTCCTAGAGCCAGGCTCCAAAGTTTCTCTGCTCCTGAATGACTGACAATGCTCTGCTTCCCTTTTTTTGGGGGGGGGGGGGACGGAGAGGAAAAGGAGGCACGCAGTGACTTTTCTTCTTCTTAATGCCAAGACTGACTATCTCCTCTATCTTACCCACCCCCAAAATGACCACCAACTCTGCTACTTTTCTGGCAAGTTTGTTTACTTTGACTCCCTTTTCCCAACCCCAGGATCTACTGACTGGTCTAGAGGCATAGTCCAGGTTTATTCCTCTTCCTTCTTTCACCCAAGGAAGTGAACCACATGACCATCCCTTGCCCCGAGGCTTGCAGACCAACAGGTTAACCTTTCTGTCCCCATGAGCCCATCAAACTCCTCCAACTGCCCTTTCAGCGCCAATGTTGACCCACTCTTCCTCCCCTGACTGCTCTATCCTTCTCCGGGGAAACTATAAACTTAAAGGCTACCGCCCTCCTAATCTCCCAAGCCACCAAACTTTCTTTGATTGCTCACCGTTTCAATTCCTAAAAAGATCACCTTCAGCGTCCCTCGGGAGGGGGGGGGGGTGAAGGGGGGGAGTAGCATAAACCAGCTACTTTTCACCTTCCCAACCCAACGGCCACCTCCTCTCTAACACTCTCCAGGTCTAAACTGACGACTGTCTCCTTAAATCATCATTAGGTGCAACTTATTGAGCTCCACCTCTGTGCTGGGCTCTGCACTGACTCCCTGGTCCCCCACCAGCCCGCCTCCACGCTCCAGCCGTAGCTACCGTGTCTCCAGGGGTCTTTGGGTTCCACAGCTCCGGACACAATATCTTCATCGGAGGGGAACGTGACGCGCTTGGCCGCAGCCTTGAGGCGCCCGTCGGCCGGGGGCGATGTGGGACTGGGAGACGGGGCCTCGGCGGGGGCCTCCTCGGCTTCGCCGTCCGCGCCCGGCCCGGGCGGCGCCTCCTGCGGCGGGACCTCCATCGCCGCCGCCGCCTCCTCACGGGGGCCCTGGGGACATGCCCCGGGCCCCGGACTTGTCTCTCCGGGCCCTCCCGCCGTCCCGGGGCATGGGCTCAGCCACTGCTTCAGGCGCCGCCTCCGTCCGCTCTCCTGGTCGTCGTAGTCGTCGCCGCCGGGAGCTCGAGCGCGCCTCCCCCGAGCCCCGTGCGCGCCTGCTCATTCGCAGCCGCACTTTCGTTAACGGCCGGTGAGACCGCCGAGTATCCAGAAAAGCAGAAAATCAATTTAAGTTATTTGCAGGTAGAGTTATCTCCTGCGTTGTTAAAGGGAGGAAACAAAAGGCAGAAAGAGCCACAGGGAAAAGAAACGTGAGCAGTGAATCTGCAGAGCCGGAACTGCAGAATATGAGGGGCGGGGCGAGGTGGACGCCGTCTCCCAGAGCAGCGCGCAAGCGCGAACCTGAGCCGCCCCCACCCCGCCTCCCCGCTTTAATCTAGATAACTAATGTTTATGCTCTCACACATTCGTCACGAGCTCAGGCACGGAGAAGGGTATGGAGTTGATAGAAGTAAAAATATCTGCTTGGTGGGGCTAGGCCAACTGGTAAGGAGAGAAGTAAAGAGATGGAGAACTTGAAAGGGAAGGCGACAGAAGCTGTGTATTCATATGAGTACAGGTGATGGATGCGGACAGAGGGATCATCCGCCTGCAGACGAAGCCAGTCCCCACTTGCTGGTTAGTCTCTAGCCTTCCATTTGCAGACTGCAGCTTCATCAATAACCCTCTGTATTTGGATAGCGTTGTATAAAATACAATTTAAATTTAAAAATTGAAATAGGAGCCCATAAGGAATATTATAGCCCTGATTTAAGTTTTTTTAAAAACTGAACGAAGGAAGAAATGCCAAAAACAAGGGACCAATCTGCCCACCAAAATACTGGGCGATGGACCAGGTAGATCACGGAGCCAGTAACGAACTAGCACGAACTCAAGCCGCGCCCCCACAAGGGCTCGATTCAGTAGCTTAGTATTCGCATCCGCACTTTCTCCACGCTATCCCAGCCCAACAAGCAACTCGGGGAAGGTGGAGCTAAAACCAAAAAAGGACACATGGGGAGGAGCAGGCGACGTCGTTGCTTAGGCAACTCGAAAGCTAGGCCCAGGAGTCGCCAAAGGTAGCTCCGTGAATGGACATATGGGAGCTGAGGCTCTCCACATGCTTCATTCAACTTCATTGGCCACCGCACTTTGACGACTGGGGAGGAACAAAGCAAATCTCATCTATATTTAATGGAATCTTCACTTACCTTCTTAAATAGATGGGACTACAAAGGGGGCAGAAATTACTTTTTAAAAGTAAATCTGCTGAGGGAATTCCCTGGTGATCCAGTGGTTAGGACTCTGCGCTTCCACTGCAGGGGGCAAGGGTTTGATCCCTGGTCCGGAATCTAAGATCCCGCATACCGCCCGCGGCGGCCAAATAAATAAATAAATAAATACAAATCTGCTGAAAGACTACTACTAATGGGGCTAAGTAAAGCGAGTGATACGGACGGCCACGCTACACAGCTGGGGTGAAATGGAGAAAGGGCAAAGTTTCACCCTAACCCTTAATCCTCTGCCTTTTCCCAGTGGTGCCGCCACACAGGGTTAGACAGGTCCCAACCAGTCCCCGTATGGGCGGGGAAGCGAATCTGCCCACCCAGAGGACAGGCAATAGGAGGAGCCCTTGCGCGTGACCATGTGACCCAATGCGAGCCGCGCAACTCGCAACTCGCAACTCGCTATGGACATCCTAGACCACCCGTAAAAGAAATCAAGTACAAATCTCCCAAGTCTAGCATCCAGGTCGCTCCAGCGTTCCCAGAGACTAGGGGGAGGTCCAATCACCACACCTTTATCAGAGTTCCTCCCACTCCCTTGACGTGTCCTCCCCTTCCTGGCCCAGCTCCACGGGATTCAGCCCGTGGATAGCCACCCTTCTACTCCCTAAATCTGGCTCAATCCCTATAGGGTACATTTAAAAAAAAAAAAAAAAGGAGGCAAATTTTCCTGGGATAATTGGTACTTTGGCAGGAGGGGAGTATTTCCAGGGTGGCTGAACTTTGCAGCCTCTTCAACAGACAATTTCCCACTAGACAATTTGCCTTCCTTTATTCCCTCTCTCCACCCGGAATCTTCAGGAACGGGCATGAGGCCCGTGTATCTGTACAGTTTAGAGTTCTGTGAGGTAGAGCCTTCCTTTCAACAGGATCTAGAACTCCTGGGGCCGCAGACTTTTACTGTCCCAAGAAGCCAGAGTTGCTTGAAGCTTGTCTCAAAATTCCGAGGGTGTTCCGAACTCTCTGGGGCCCACAGGTCCAAGCTCAGGAGCATATGGAGGCCTGGGAGACTGTGACTACGCCCAAGGCAGAAAGATGAACACGATAACATCTTTATGGTTTGAAGGTGTATGAGATAATGTCACTACACCGGAGCAGCGCCTCAGCCTGCACGCCTATCGGAGTCTGCAGCTGCGACACGTAGAAGTTGGCCACGTCCAGGTCAGTGGCTCCGAAGTGGGCGGTCACATGCACACCCTCGTGCAACGTGAAGCTCACCTGGTACCCCACCATGGCCAGCAGGCTGCGGAGGTAGCGCTCCCGAAGGGCGGCTCGGGCCCGCTGTTCCTGGGATTCCCGAGATTCTTGAGACTCCGGGATTTCAGGAACCTCCGGTTTCAGGGGGGCTCTGCGTCCATCGGGGGCAAAGCCTCGGCTCAAGCCATCAGGGCCCCGGGGGAGCCGGAGCACGGGCACAGGAATGGTCAGTGGAGTCTGCATTATCCTGGCTGTTGGGTGAAGAAGAGCAGGGAGCCATTATGGGGAGTGTGGGGCCACAGGAAGAGGGAGGCCTGGGAGCGGAGGCCTGTCTACCCCATCTCCACTTAACCTGACCAAAACCCAATTCCTGAGTCCCCCTCCTAAAACCTGTGCCATTGCTCAGCCAGCCCCCCTCCTCCCAGGAACTGGCATCACCATTCAGGAGGTCCACGAGAGCAGGGCCTTTGCACTGTTTTTATCACAGCTTTATCCCCAGTCCCTGGCAATAAATATATTTGCTGAAAGAACAAGTCCTGGCCTCCTCTCTTCTCTCACACACAGCCCGTCCAATCTGTCATGAAATGCGATCTTCCAAACAAATTCCCAGTCACACAGGAGTCAGCTTGAAAGGGCCAAATCCATGAGTCCATACTTACTGTAAATAGATAAATGAAGAAATACATAAAGGGGGAGAGGGAAAAATCCGCATCGTACAACGGCAGCTAAAATTGTCAATGGATGCTAAAACTTGTCAGTGAACGTTTGAGAAGGTCCAGGATATCTACAAAGTCTTAAAGTACCTCCTCACAAGATATTCCTTGTAAAGACTAAAGAGTAACTTTATGGTCGAGAAACCTGGTGGACACCACCCTAACTTAGGCATGAAAGCCAACATGTGCAGTAATAGGACAAACACCATGTGCATCCTGATGTGATACACTGAGGACAGGGCACCACTTCTGTGGTATTCCTGCCAAAAACGGATGACCTGAATCTAATCATGAGGCAACTCAAATTGAGGGACATTCTACAAAAAAAAAAAAAAATTATCCTGTTCTTCAAAAATATTAAGATCATAAAAGACAAAGAAAGAAATACTTGGGCGGGGGGGTGGGGGGGTGTAAGTTCCCTGGTGGTCTAGTGGTTAGGATCTGGCACTTTCACTACAGTGGCCGGGGTTCAATCACTGGTCGGGGAACTGAGGCAGCCAAAAAAAAAAAAAAAAAAGAAATACTCAGGGGGAAAATATTTTTTTTTTAATTTAAAAAATATGTGTATATGTATTCACAACCTGATAGTTCTCACTCTGTCCACTGCCAACATCTCGGTCCAGCCACCGTCACTTCCTGCCTGGACTACTGAAGTCAACTCCTCACGGGACTCCCAATTTCACCTTCACCCCCTGCCAGTTTGTCCGCACACACGGCCAGAGGGACCCTGTTAACACCTGAGTCAGATCGCGTCCCTCCTCTGCTCGGAGCCCTCCCCTGGCTTCTGTCTTGCTCAAAGTCAAAGCCAAAGTCCTTACCACAGTCCTCAAGGCCCTGAGTGCTCCGGATCCCGCCAGCACCCTCGCCCGCCGAGCACGGCGCTTACCCTCTCCACCCGGCCACACTGGCCTCCTCGCTGGGCCTCAGGCACGCCTGGCGCAGCCCCTTGGTGGGCCCTGGTACTTGCGGTTCCCCCTGCCTGTACCTCCTCTCCCCTTCCCTGACCACCCTGCCTTCAAGATCTACCCCTCAGCCCCCTCCATCCAAACGGGCTTCCTCATTCTTTGTCGCGCACACCACTGCTGCACATGACGTTGTCTATTTATTTTTCTGCTTGCGGTCTTTCTCCCTGCGAGATGGCTGCCTCCCCACAGGCAGTGACCTTGCTTTCTTCGCATGGCTGTGCCCCCAGCTCCCGAACACTAAGTGGCACAGGGACCAGGCTCCTTAAATACTGTTTCTGCTGGAACGAATGGAGTGGAGAGTGAGCTCCCAGGCCTGCTTAGCTGGGTGACCTCAAGCAAGAGACAGTTCCCTCTTCCATTGTGTGGAGGAATGGCACCAACGGCCGGCCACCTCGCCTGGTTATCAGGATTCAACAGGCTCATGCAGGACAGGGCCTATTATGTACTAGGTTCTCCATAAAAGTTAGTTACAGTTGAATACCGACTGTATTAGTATCAGTATTGCTGTGTGACCTAGGGTAAGTTGCTTAAACGGTCTGTGCCTCAGTTTCCCCATCTGTAAAATGGGGGTGATACGAGGACCAACCTGACAGGGTTGTCACGGGGACTAAATGACCTAACAAACGTGCAAGTTAAGCACTGGCCTGGAACATACTACATGTCACTGCACTGAGGTGTTTGGGGGTTTTTTTGGGTTTTTTTGTTGTTGTTGGTTTGGGGTTTTTTTGTTTGTTTTTTGGGGGTTTGTTTTTATTGAAGTATAGTTGGTTTACAATGTTGTGTTAGTTTCAGGTGTACAGCAAACCGATTCAGTTATATATATATATATATATATATATATTCTTTTTCAGATTCTTTTCTCTTATAGGTTATTACAGAATATTGAGTATAGTTCCCTGTGCTATACAGTAGGTCCTTGTTGGTTATCTGTTTTACATATAGTAGTGTGATATGTTAATCCCAAACTCTTAATTCACCCTCCTCCGCCACTGCACTGCCGTTGATTGCATGCAGGGAGATGCTGGCTTTGTGAGCAGGAGGAGAGGGAGAGAAGGACCTAAGTTTCAGGGGCAGCTGCACCCCTCCCTGTGGCTCAGTCCCCTCTTCTCTAAAGTGATTAACTGAAGTGACTGACACGTATCAGGCACCCAGCGTCCCATCCCAGGGCCACTCACCGTACGGGGGTGATTGGGATTGTCCTTTTTCTTGTGAGGCTCTTCCTGTCTCTGGAGCTCAACTGTCAGCTCCTTGCAAGAAAGGATCCTGCAGAGCAATGGACCAGGGCTTCTCAACTTTGGCACTATTGACAGCTGGGCCTGGACCATTCTTTGTCGCGTTGTAAGGTGCTGTCCTGTGCATAGGTGTAGGGTTTCGGCAGCATCCCTGGCCTCTACACGCTAGATGCAGGAGCGTCCCCCACCCTTGCCCCAAGCTGCGACAACCAAAAATGTCTCCACTGGTGAATACTTTGGTAGGAGAATTACAACCCAATAAAGCCATTAAAAAAAAAAAAAAAGATCTCCATATATTGCCAAATGTCCCCTGGGGGACAAAAAAAAAAAAAAAAAAAAATCATCTCTGGTTCAGAACCACTGATGCAGACAAACAGATGGAGGGTGGGTAACAATGACTGCTGAACACGTGAACATATTCACAGCCTCACGGACACTCAAAGAGGGACAGCTTGACGGGCTCCGTGAAAACTGCAAACAGGCACCTCCCTGGGGTCCAGTGGTTAGGACTCAGCGCTTCCACTGCTGGAGGCCTGGGTTCCATCCCTGGTTGGGGAACAAAGATCCTGCAAGCCGCGTGGCACGGCCTAAAACCAAACAAACAAACAAAAAAACTGCAAACGCACGTGGGTCATTCAGCCCATGGAGGGCCCGGGGTGGAGACTTTTAGCTGTCTACCTTTCTTTGCCTTTTAAATTCTGTTCGAATTTGGATCCGTTTTGAATCTGTATAATCTTTTCAGAAGAATTTTGAAATTCTAGTTTTAAAAAGGAAGGGACATATCGGAATGCTTCCATGCCCCTTAAAAAATGTTAGATCCTCCCTCAGGAATCTGAACTCCCTCTCCTAGCCTTACTGTCACGCACTCTCCAAACCTCTTTCTGTCCCTGACCCGGACCTTTCCCAGCCCCCGTGTAACTACCTGCCAAGTCTTCCTGATAGGACACCCCCGCTGCTGGCCCAAATCTTATTAGCAGAACATATAGCAAAGGTCAGCAAATCTCCTTTGTAAAGGGCCCAATGGTAAATATTTTAGGCTTCAAGGGCTTGTCTCTGTCTCTGTCACAACTACTCAACTCTGCCAGAGTAGCAGCAAAGTGGCCAGACAATACAGAAACACGTGGAAACATGGCAGTGCTCCAATAAAACCTTACTTATTGGGACACTGATATTGAATTTTATATACTTTCATGTGCCACAAAAGATTTTTTTAGTTTTCCAACCACTTAAAAATGCAAAACCCACTCTTAGCTCTCGAGCCATACAAGAACCTGCGGCAGGCCACAGCTCACCACCTGGCATAGGGGCTGAGGGTGTGGTCTGGGGGAGAGCGGGTGGGTCCCAGCCCTCCCAGATTCACTACAAGGGGTCTGGGCAGATCACTGCAACTCTAGGAGCAGCCTACCCCCTCCGGTTCCTCATCCGTGAAATGAAACATTAAAAAAAGACCTCCTAGGGCTGTCAGGAAGATCTTTCAGGGGGAGGTTGCTGATCACACAGGCAAAGGACATCCGCAGTATCCTGGACTCTTTGCTTTCTCTCCCACCCACATCCAATCCTTCAGTCAAGTTTGTCAGCTCCACCCTCAAAACTGCATCCAGAATCCGGGAACTTCTCACCACCCCTACTCTGCCCCTTCCTTGGTCTAGCCACCATCACCTCCCACCTGGACTATTTCAGTAGCCTTCCCACTGGGCTCCTGGCCTCCACCTTCACCCCGGTCTGTTCCCCACACGGCTGTCAGAGGGATCTTCCTGTTAGAACTAAGTCTGATCACACCCCTCCTCTGCTCAGAGCCCTCCCATGGCTCCTACCCCACCCAGCGCAAAAGCAAAAGTCCTCACGATGGCTACAAGGCCCTATCACCTCTCTGACCTCATCTCCCACCCTTCTACCCTTTGGTCACCTGAAAATGCCAAGCACATTCCTGCCTCAGGGCCTTTGCACATGCTGTTCTTACTGCCTGGAACCCTCTTCCAATGGGAGACATATATATATTTCCAGATACATGACTCACCTTCCTCCCTTACTTCATTCAGCTCGCTGCTCAAACATCATCTTTACGGAGAGGAAAATAATAGCCCTTTCACCCTGCAGTATCTTTTTTTTCCACAGCACTATCACCTCCTGACAATATGCATTTACTTGTTTGCCTATGTGCTGTCTGTTCTGCCACAGAACATAAGCCTTCGAGAGAAGGGACATATCTGATTACTTCACAACTCCATCCCCAGCCCCAATTAGGGCCTGGCAACCAGGGGGGGTACTCAGTGAACATTTGTGGAAGGATTCACTCCCCCTGTTATCTGAGTGCCTGCTCTGTGCCTGGCCCATGCTGGGTGGTGCTAGAGACACAGCTGGGAGTGAAAGAGCCCAGCCCTGCCCTCCTGGGCTCACAGTCCAGTGGATGACACACACTAGGTCTCCAGACAATGACGACCCAGAGTGGGCAGGGCTGGAATGAAGGAGCCCGGGGGCCTCAGGAGGCCAGAGCAGACACCTGGCCCTGCCTGGGGGGGTAAAAGTTGGTTTCCAGGAAGGGGCTCAGGAAAGATCTCTCTGATAAGGTTACTTTGGAGCAAAGACCAGAATGAAATGAGGAATTGAGCCATGTGGAGATCTGGGGGGAAAGCATTCCAGTTCGAGGGAGCAGCAAATGCAAAGCCCATGGAAGGGAGACTGAGGCACAGCAAGGAGGCCAGTATGCAGGAGGCTGGGGCAAGGGCAGAATATGCAGGGGCTCGAGGACTTGGGTCTCTCCAGGGGCTGGTTCTGAGCAGAGGAGGGGCAGGGTCTGATTTCCGGTAATCACGGGATCCCTCTGCCTGCTGCAAGAAAGAATGGACTGGGAGGGGCAAAGGGAGAAGCAGACAGCCTGGTGAGGAAGCCACTGCAGTGGGCGGTGTGGAAGATGACAGGCGTCTGGGACAGGGTGGGGGGGGTGGTGAGGAGAAGTGATTGGATTAGGCTATCTTTTGAGGGTTGAGAGCCCTCACTATTTGCCAATGGACTGAGCAAAGCCGAGGAAGACTCCCTGGTTTGTGCCTGGTGGGCAAGACCACAGTGAATGGAATTAATGGGATTGCTACATTTTCATTATCTCATCACTACAGCTGTGAATGAGATTAAGGGATATATACATTTTCTAATGTATCTGACCACTGCGTTCCCAGTTTAGTCAAGGGTCATCAGCTCCCAGGGCTTTCTCCCAACGTAGGTTAACACTTAACTATTTCAGGAGAAACACTCTCCTTCCTCTCTAGGGCTAGTACTTAATGAAGGACTGATGGGAATTATGCAAGTGGCCAAAGAGTTATGTTCAATCCCTGGATAAAACAAAATTAAACATGTTTAATTACATGACTAATTAAACATGTTAGTCATATTTTCTCCATTAGGGAGGAAAAAAAAAAAAAAAGATTTGGTCATACCTGCACAAGCCCCATTTTCCCGAAGAGGAAACTGAAGCTGGACGATGCCAGATCATTGACTAGGTGCAAGCTTTTGATTGGCAAGAAAAGGGAGCCAACCCCGGCTGGTCTGATAACAGAGTCAGGGCCATCACCCCTGCCCTATGCAAAAGGACAGTTTTTTCAGCCAGCATAGGGGAGCCGTTGGAGGTTTGGGAGTCAACGTGTGACCTGATAAGAAACAGGTTTGAGAAAGGTCGCATAGGGTGTGCCCAACACAGCAAAAGCAGGCATTATCCATTCTCCCTGGTGACCAAGCCTGAGAGTCCTTTATCCTGTCAAGTCTCCAAGCCAAGGATTTCCTGCCCAGGTTTCAGGAAAAAATGTCCAAACCCCTTTCCCACTAGAAAAACTAAAGCGCCCATCGCTTTGGTCAATGGCAGGGCCAGGAGATTCACAGACTTCCGTCCCTGGGGCCTCAGTGCTCACTTTCCAGAAAATGGGAACGATCCGTTCAGTGGACAAACTAACCCTTCAGTTGCCAGGTAGAGAACCAGCTGAGTTACCAGCTTAACCGAGATACTGACCAGCCTACACCCACCTCATGGGTGGGCCCCGTCTTGATGCAAATTAGTTAAATGGGCCACACCCTCCCCCTTGAGGATCGGGACCTCAAACGCAGAATCCCACCCCCCAAACCTCCGCCCACTGGGCCGGTCAGTTTCCTTTCAATTCCGCCCTGGCCACGCATCGCTCTCCTTTTCTTACACTAAGTAGGTCCTCCCGGCCCTCAGGCGTCCACTCCCCACTCCCCCCCTGGGCTGGACGTTCTTCCCACCTCCCGGCTCAGATTAGGCGAGCGATTCCACTCCAGGAAAGGTGCGAGTCTGAAGACCGCAGCCGTTATTACTGTTATAATATCGTCGTCGTTATTGTTTTCCCAAGGGGGTGCATTCCGCCCCCACCCCCACCCCGGGCGCGGGGATGTGTGCGCTGCTGCGTTCGGAACCAGAGTCCCGGGTGTAGGCGTTCAGGGACCAGAACGTCCCAGCAGCCGGCGTTGCAGGCGCGGACTTGACTCTTGCCGCCACTCCCGGTCTTGCACGCGGGTGGGCGTCCCGGGGCCGATTCCGGGGAACGGGAAAGTGCTCGCGACCCACCAGCAACAATCCCACACTCACCGAGGTCCGCAGCGGCTTAAGCCCTTACTTCCGCCGGCGCCCTAGCTGCAGAGGCCCGGGCGGGCCGCGAGCCGCCGAGCCTGGGTTCCGCCCGCGCCGCCACCGCCCCACGTGGTCTCGGGCGGGCTCGCGGGCTCGGAAGCCAGCACAGACCCGGGCGCCACCCCGCCAGCGGCTTGGCCCAGCGCTTAAAGCTGATCCACCAGTCTGCGAGGTGGGGACGTCCAGGATGCCCATTTTACAGAAGAAGGAGTTGAAGCGCCTCCCGTCTGAGTTAAGCGCAGATTGGACTTGGCACCCCCATCCCCCTACACGTGCACACTCCTACCCCACACCTCCAGTCCGAACCCCACCTTCCCTACTTGATCATGCTCTCAGCAGCCACGCACCAGGCAAAAGCCTTGGAGAGCAGCAGCTGGGAGAGACCAGAGGCGGTCATTTGGTCCTGCAGCCCTCCCCGCAGCCCCATCTTACACAGGGGAAAACTGAGGTCCTGAAAGGCAAAATGTATGGCCTGAGGTGGAAACGCGCTGCTCTGGGCTCAGAAATCACTTCTTCCACACGGTTTCAGTAAGGCAGGGCCCTGTGGGCCTTGGCTTCCCAGCGGACCCCCAAGACCCAGTGCCTGGTACGCAGACCCTCTGCAAATATCTATTGAAAGAATGCACGTAGCAGGAGCTCAATACACAATTTGTTAACTGAACTATGAACGATTAGGGGCTCTATTTGTGAACAAGACGGACTTGGCTCCTGCCATCTCAGAACCTACATCTAGGGAGGCTGAGAGGGACACCACAGGTTATTACATGAACAAATACATCGACAAGATCCTTCAGGGCTTGACAAGGATGTAAAAGGAATAAAATAAGGGCAATGGGATAATGGGTGGCAGGGTTGGGGGAGGTTGGGTGGTCAGGGGAGGTGGCACTGAAGAAGCCACCTTAGGTAACAGATGGGAAACCTGAGGCCCAGGAGGGAACTGGGGACAGATGGAGGTCATGGAGTGTAAATTGTAAGGCCTTCAGCAGGGTGGGGCTCCTTTAGATCCTGTGGTCAGGGAGGTCCTCTGCTCTCTGGAGGACAATTGAGCTGAGACCTGAATAACAATATGAGGAACCCTCAGGCCTGCAGCGGAGATTAGCATGTGAAATTCCCTCAGTGCTGGGCTTGGGGACACGGCAGGGGCGGACTGACCCTGGCCCTGACCTCAGGGGGCTTGTGTTGGGGGAAGGGGTGAGAGGACAGTAAACAAACAGTTCTAGATCTTATGTGGTTGGTGCCAGGAAGAAAAGAAAACTTGCAGGGTTGAAGGGTGGGGCAGGGTGTTGATGCCACTTCAAATAGTGATCAGAGAGAGCAGCTTTGAGGAGGGAAGTTGGAGGAGGCCCCATCCGAGGGAGGCAAGACAGTTGGCTATTTGGTTTTAAAGACGATCCCAGGTCTAAGAGCAGAGTCAATGTATATATGATCACGACCCTCCTCTGCTCAAAACCTTCCCAGGGCTTCCATCTCAGAAAAGCCAAAGACTCTAAAGTGGTCAAAAGACGCCCTTGGAGCTGACCTCGTTTTCTCACAGAACTCAATCAATACAGAACTTAATCACTACAGAACTCCTCGAATACACAGGCCCGGCATGGGGAGAAAATTGAGGCCCACCCGTCAACCCAGTAATCCTGTCCCTTTATAACCCTTCCTGGATTTTTTTTTTTTTTCTCCATGACAGGTGTCACGGAAGGCACTCTGTATTTTACATAGTTATCTTGTTGAGAGTCCTGTCTCCCTGAACGAATAAACTGCATGAGGCCAGGGTTATTGTGTTTTGTACCCTGCTGCATCCCCAGTACTTGGTCCAGAACCTGGTGCATAGTAGGCGCTCAATCAATGTTTGCCCAGGGAACTTTTATTGTAATGCGTTTAATGGAACAGACCAGATTACTATCAGGCGCCTAGGTAGAAACGTGGCCCCTACCATTTTCTCGCTTGGGGGTGTGTGTGGGCACCTTGTGCCTCAGTTTCCACCGGCCCGAAAACGGGATCAGGAATAGCTGTTTCTATGCGTGGCTGTGTGAACTCGTTATGGTTAAGATTTGATCACTTAGAGAAACGCAGGGGGCACGGTCCAGATTAAGTTTGGCTGAGGGTGGGGCAGTCCTCTCGCGTCAGGCCCCGCCTCGGTGGGCGGAGCCACGGGCCGGGCCAGCACGTGTGAGAGTTCGCCGCGGGTCGCCGCAGTCACTCACCTGGGCGCCTCGGTGTGAGCGCGCACGGCTCGCGAGTCCTCCGCCCGCCAGTCCGCCTGCCCGTGACCCATGTCCCGCCGCAAGGCCGGCTGCATGCCTCGCCGAAGAGAGCCTGCTCCCGCCGCCAACTCAGACGACGAGATGGAGATGCCGGACCTCTTCATCGATGTGAAGCCCGAGCCGGACCCGCGGCTCCTACAGGCCCGGCGGCTAGGGCCCTTCAACCCGAAGGAAATGCCCGCGCCGGGGCGGTTCGAAGGCGAACCCCGCCACTCCCCCGGCCCCGTGCCCGCTGGCGGCCTCTTCCACGCCCTGGGCCTGCGCAACCAGTGGGCGCCGTGGACGCCGTTGACCCCGAACCTTCACGGTGAGCGCCCCCTGCCCCTGCCCCGGGCCCGCCTCCCTCCCCTCTCTCTCTCTCGGGTGGGACCTCCTTCTCGGGGCACCGACCCCCGCCCTCCGACCCCCGCACTACCGCCCCTGCCTTATTTTCCTCGCCGGGTCCTGGCCTCCAGCCCCCCTTTTGACCTTCGGGTTTTCCCTCTCCCTCGGAACCCCCAGGCCCCATCCTGGCCCCACCCCACGCTCACCACCCGCTTCCTCCCTGCAGACCGCCAGCCGTGGACCGACAAACACCCAGATCTGTTGACCTGCGGCCGCTGCCTGCAGACCTTCCCGCTGGAGGCCATCACTGCTTTCATGGACCACAAGAAGCTGGGCTGTCAGCTCTTCAGAGGCCCCAGCCCCTGCCATGGCTCAGGTGAGTAAAGCCGGAATGCAGTCCCTGGTCTCAAGTTCAAGGGCCCAGCTTCCTGTGGGAGAAGGGGCTGACCTGGACAGGCGGGGCAGTGAGCACTACTTCCCCTTTCTGGCTCCCCACCGGGTGCAGCCTAGGCGTGGCCAGAGCCTGCCCTGTCCTAGGGCTGAGACTAGTGGTGGTGAGGGGGGTGGGTGAGGATGGGGGCTGGGCAGGGAAGCAGGGCCACCCACAGGGTGTGGCCAGCCCCAGAAGATTGGTCTGGGGATTTGCCATACACACACCCCCAATCTGGTTTCACTTCTCCTTCCCCTTGGCCAGAAATAACTGGCCAGGTGGCTGGACCAGTGTGGCAGCAGGGGGCACCTCTGGGGAGGGCAGCGGCCTGGGGGAGGGGAGCTGAGGCCAGCTGGACCGGGGGGTGTTGTTACCCCCTCCACCTCTTTATCACTTCTGATTGAGGTGCTGGGCATTTGCTCAGAGCCAGGGAAGGGGCTTCGGTTTTCCCTCCCTGATGGAATCTCCCAGCCTTGCATGCTGGGAAGGCCCTGTTTTGAGCCAGGTCCTGGGTGTCTGGATACCTGGGTTCCTCCCCTTGGGTAGGAATTAAAACTCTTAACTTGGTACTAGACTCATGGCGAGCTGAGCTTTTGGTCAGCGTTGATTGTGGGGCTCATCCACAGCTCTAGATTTCCAGTCTCTGGGCCATGTGCTCCTGGGATTTGTGAGAAATGGAATTATATTCAGGGCTGGGCCAGGGAGAGGGTCCTGTGGTGGGAGGGGGGGAGGAGGAATTATGATTGGCTCAGCTGTAGAGTTAGAGCCTGGTGGGCAAAGGAGGGGCTGTGATGGGATCATTAGAACAATACACTCTTAGGTGCTTGGACTTGGGAGAATTGTGGACACCTCAGCTAATATTTACTGAGGACTTGATGGACCACAGCTCTTAGCTGCTTCTGAGCTCACAGCAAGTCTAAAAGGGAGAAGACCCCTAGGATCCCCATATTCTAGCAAATGAGGAAACTGAGGCTCAGAGAGGGGTATTTCTTGCCCAAGGTCACACAGCTAGGGAGCAGGAGAGCCAGCTGAAAGTCAGGCCAGGCTGACCCTCTCCAACCCCACCTATGCTCTTGACCCTGGTGTTGCATCAGGAAAGCCACCCCCATCCAAGACATAAAGGCAAATAGATCTGGAAGTACCTTACTGACAGTACCTGGAGTATCTTGATTTGGAGGACTCTCAATCTGGGTTCCATGCAGAGGGAGGGGAACCTAGCACACTGTCCACACCCCTACCTCTCTAGGTGGCTGCTAAGCCTTCTCCCCATTTAGACCTTGGCCCCCTCTTCTGTAAGGCAGGAAAAGGGGATCACGCATGGGACCCAGAAGCCTGGGCCCTGGCACAGAAACCCACTCAGTTATCAAGAGCTGTTCCGATTATTAAACCAATCGTTTTTCTTGAAAACCTCTATCTCCCACTCCCTGGGTTTCTGGATTGAAACCCCAGCTCCACCCATTCCTAGCTGTGTGACCTTGGGGAAAGGTCTCTTTGCCTCAGTTTTCCCATCTGGAAAATGGAGGTCTTTATTTCCTGTCTTGAAGGAAAGTTGTGAGAGGGAGCTGAGCGTGGCGGGTGGCAGGTGCCTAGCACACTGAATTGGGTCACCTGCTCAGCAAGGCCTTCCTAACCCCAGTATAAAATAACACTCCCCCGTCCATCACTCTGCTCTACCTTTTACCTTTTCTTGAAGATTTTCAAACACAAAGAAAATCCCCAAGTACTTATCATCCACTGCACGGATTTTCCTTGCTTCTTGTCTGTCCACCCACCTCTCTGAACACCAGCTTCCTGCGGGCAGGGAGTCTTGCCTCTTACTGCTGCGTCTCAGCTCCTGGAATAGAGCCTCTCCCCCAGCAGGTGTCCAGCCGGCAGCTGTGAACAGCAACTGCTCTGACTTGCCTGACACACTAACCCCTGGCCCTTCTCTTCTCTGCAGAACGCGAGGACCTGAAGGCCTTGAGCTGCCTCCGCTGCGGCCGACAGTTCACGGGAGCCTGGAAACTGCTGCGCCACGCCCAGTGGGACCATGGACTGTCCATCTACCAGACGGAACCCGAGGCCCCAGAGGCCCCGCTGCTGGGCCTGGCCGAGGTGGCTGCTGCCGTGTCGGCGGTGGCGGGGCCAGAAGCCGAGGCCAAGGGCCCCCGGCTGGGTCCCGCCCGGCGGAGCCCCACCTGCCCCGTGTGCAAGAAGACCCTCAGCTCCTTCAGCAACCTGAAGGTGCACATGCGCTCGCACACTGGTGAGCGGCCCTACGCCTGTGACCAGTGTCCCTATGCCTGCGCCCAGAGCAGCAAGCTCAACCGCCACAAGAAGACCCATCGGCAGCTACGGCCCCAGAGCCCCTGCGTGGCCGATGCCAGTCAGGAGCAGGCCTCCGCCGCCCCTCCGGAGCCGGCCGCCCATGCCGCCGCCCCGGCCAGCATCCTCCCGTGCAGCGGCGGAGAGGGGGCCGGAGCAGCCGCCACGGCGGGGGTCCAGGAACCTGGGGCTCCTGGCGGTGGGGCCCAGGCGGGCCCCGGCGTGGACAGCTGGGGAGCTGACACCAAGGAGCAGAGAACTGACCCCAAGAAGAACCAGAAGACGTCACCCAAGAAGACGCTGAAGCCAGCGGGCAAGAGCCGGGGGCCCGGGCCCGGGGGCAGCTGTGAGTTCTGCGGGAAGCATTTCACCAACAGCAGCAACCTGACGGTGCACCGGCGCTCGCACACGGGCGAGCGGCCCTACGCCTGCGAGCTCTGCTCCTACGCCTGCGCCCAGAGCAGCAAACTCAACCGCCACCGCCGCATGCACGGCCTGGGGCCTGGCGGGCCCCGCTTCAAGTGCCCCCACTGCTGCGTGCCCTTCGGCCTGCGGGCCACCCTGGACAAGCACCTGCGGCAGAAGCACCCCGACGTGGTTGGGGACACCTGAGCTGCGGGAACGCCCCCTGCGGTCCCCCGCACTGCCGTGAACCACTTCTGTGACCTCCCTGTCCTTCCCCCGCGAGTAAATCCTCCCTCCCCACAGTTACACACGCGTTTGGACTCTGGCTTTCTTGGGGTGTCTGAGGTGGGGCGGGAGGCTTCACTCTTTGGGGTGGACAGCTGGACAGACCGGTTTGGAACGAGGGGGTGAGGGGAAAGGCCAGCACCCAGTGCCCGGGGCACAGCAGGACTGGCACCGAAAGCTGTGCTCCCGGTTCCCGATGTGGGTGTGGGTGAGGCCAGGGCAGGGGCCGAGGCAAGAGCGGGGAGAGGCCTGGACCTGTCAGCACAGGTCCCTGGGCAAAGTCCTGGCCCATCCTCCCCACGCTGGATGCTCAGCCCTTTTCCCACCGCGTCGCGCCCCTGCCCTCACTGAGAGTGGCAGGAGTTCTGATTACCAAGGAGCCGCCAGTCCAATGCCCAGACGTGGGCGGGACCTCCACCTGGGCCAAAGCTGAACCCACCAAGCTCCTTCCCCAGCTGGCCTTGGCTGGTGGGCACTGGGGTTTGGGAGCCCTGCACCAACCACACAGACGACACAGAGGCCAGGTGAAGAGAATTAAATAATGTGTGATTTTATTTCATTAGAGATAAAACCAGCAGCATCACAGCTTGAGCCCTCGCCCCACCCCCTCATCCCTCTGCCCCCCCACGCTTCTGCCTAATGTCGGTAATGGGGGCTTCGGGATCTGGACCTTGAGCGCCTGGAGAGAGAAAGGGGAGAGAGAGGCCCCATGAGGGTTGGGCAGGAAGCAGGGAGCCCTGCTGTGTAGGCACGTGCACACATACACCGACATGCTTGGGACCACTGGGGCTTCAGTGATGGGGAAGTCAGCTGCAGAGAGGGATGTTCCTGAGGGGTGAGGCCAGGAGGGGTGAGGCCAGGCCCTACGACTGGAGGGGACTGGAGGGGGCTGGGTCGGGACGGAGCAATCAGGGCTGGGACCTCCTGCCAAAGGGCAACTGTGATTTCCCAGGGAGCTGGGCCAGCCTGCTTATTACCTTCGGGAAGAGCTGTATTCTCGACCTGGAAAGAAAGGACGGGTGAAAACAAAGCAAGTGCCCAGGACCAGGAGTGCGCTCCAGGGCTGGGCTTCCAGTGTCTCCAGCTAAGGCAGCGCCTGCACTTCCGGCCCGTCCGCTGCTGGACGCTACCTGTGCCCCTTGGCCCACACCCATGCGCTGGGAATGAGCTTTTCTTCCAATTCCTGTAAGTCCCTTGTGACTGAAGCAATCACCGTGTGTTGTGTGTGTGACTAAAAAGTTTTAATTTATAGAAGGCTGATGTGGAAAATGTACCATGGTTTTTTTGTAACCCAGTTTGACATCTCCTTTTTTTTTAATGCCACAGAGCCTCCAGCCCGGCTCTCCAGACCAAGCGACCACAAGGACACTCACTGTAACGGGGGGAGGGCGAGCGGCTCTGCCGGCTGTACTGGCGTTCCCATTCTTCTCTCTCCTTCTCTCTGCGTTCCCGTTCCCTGCACGGGGAAGGGGAGGCAAACCAGGGGAAGGGGTGGGCATTCAGCCGGCGATAACACTGAACTGAACTCGACGGCTGGCTGGGTCCCTGTCAGGGCAGGTGCTGGGAGGCCCTGGCTCCCAGCGTGGGGCTGGCTTGCATTCAGCCGTTCCGTTCGGCAAATGTTTATCGAGCACCAGTGTTCTAGGGGCAAAGCACACAGCAGGAACCCAGCAGCCAGACCCGACTTCTGAATGGGGACACGAACAAGAACGGGTGAAGGACACAGACAGTGCACACTGGGACGCCAGGTGCGGATTAGTGCTATGAAGAAAAGCGGAGTGGGGCTGGAGGATGTTGTGTTTTGGGGTGCTACTCTACACAGGATGGTCAGGAAGGACCCGAGTTCAGCAAGGGAGGGAAGTGGGTGGGTATCTGGGGAACAGCAGAAAAGGTAACCCAAGCTGGAGGCTGGCGGAGCTGGGAGGAGGTCACAGTGGCCGAAGTAAGCTGGGGATGGGAAAGAGACTGGGGGACAACAGGAAGGCCAGGCGAGGGCTTTGATTATTTTCATCCACCCAGAAGGATAGGCCAGGGCTCTGGATCGGAGCAGGTGGTGGGGAACGCAGGGCAACCCAGAGGCAGGTGGGAGGGAAGGGGTCTTACTTCATACGGATCTTGCGGGCCATGGCTCGAAGCTCGTCTTCCCGCTCCTACGGCAGGGATGGCAGAGATGGCAGGATGGCAGTGAGGGCAGGGCCGGGCCAGCACCCTGTGTGAGCCCTATGCCCTCACCCCAACCTGTACCTGGCGCTCGTGCTCCTGCTGGATCATCTTCTCCTGAGCTGCCTTCTTATCCGCCTTGACTGTGGGGAGGGAGAGACACAGTGGCTGAGGGGTGCCCTCAAGCCCCCGCCCCCCGCCCCCATGATGTGGAAGCTGAGCTCAGAGAGGTCAACCAGACTGCCAAGGCCCTAAACGTGGTGGCCGCAGGGCAGGTGCACACCCACTCCTCCCCAAAGGGCCTCCTATCTGGCAAAGGGCAGGGCCTCCCCCACGGTCAGGCCAGAAGGAAGAGGGGCAGGGGAGCCCTGGAGGGGCAGGTGGCGGGACGTACACTGCCTGTTCAGTGCCTTCTGCATCCTCAGCTTCAGCTTCTCCTGTGGCGTCAGCTTGGGCTGGGGAGGGGGAGAAGAGGCAGGAGACCGGGTGGGTGTCCCGGAGCTTCCACAACCCACCTCATCCGAGAGCCTGGGACTTGCGGGGGCACGTGCGTAGGACTGGCGGGCTGTGGAGACGGGCCACGAGGGTCTGGGAGCCCCAGTGGACAGCTGAGGAGGGCAGGGAGGCACAGATCTCAATCCCCGGGGCTGGATCTCCCGGCCCACCCGGGCCCCCCTGCAGGCCCACCGGGCCCAGCTCTTGGGCACTGCTGCTGGCGGGAATTACACGGGCGAGTTCCAAATTCTTACTGACTTTGGCAGCTCCTGTCTCTTTACCAGCGGCAGGTTCAGTCCTGGGAGAAAGAAAAACCAGCTGCCACCTTTGACCCCACGCGCCCTCAGCACTGCCCTCACAGCAGACAGCCAAGGCCATGGTCCCCTAACACCCCACAGGGAGAAACCAGGTCCCTCCTGGATCCTGCAGGACAGGGCCATGTCCCCCTCTGACCCCCGACCCAAGGCAAGGGCGTGACTCCTCAGAGCCCCCAAGGGCAGAGCTGCGGCCCCCTCAGACCTCCCAGGACAGGACCAAGTTCCCTTCAAAAAGAGCGCAGTGGAGTCACCCTGCTCACCCGAGCTCACAATCCCCTTCCCCCAGCCCCGCCCCGCTCACTTTTTCAGCTTCTCGCCCACAGCGGGGGACGCTGCCGGCCTGCCCAGCTTCTCCCTTGGGGGCGACGGCGAGTGACTGCGGCTGCGGCTCTGGCTGGGGCTGCGGCTCTGGCTGGGGCTTCGGCTCTGGCTGGGGCTGCGGCTGCGAGTCAGGCTGCGACTTCGGGACGGGCTGAGGGACCAGCTGCTGCGGCTGTGGCTACTGCTGTGGTGCCGGGGACCCCGGCCGCCCCGCCTGTACCGGTCCCCTGAGCGGGAGCGGCTCCTGGGGGTGCGGTGAGGCAGGAGAGAGGCCGTGAGGCTCCAGGGACCCCATGTGCGCAGCGCCCCACCCAGGCACTGAATCTACGAGCCTCCTCCGAGGCCCTGGGGTCATTGTGTCTCCACTCCTCTCCCACTACTTTCCTCAGAAATCCTCCCTGGCCTCCCTCAGTCTCTAAACAGAGACCGCCCTCTAGATACACCGGCCCTAAGATGGGTCTTCACTTCTCACTAGACACCCATTCACCCACTTCCCTGAGAGGTGACCTCTGGGAGGGCAGAACTTGGCTGGGGGCCCCCCCTTGTATGCTCACCGCCTCCTCACCTTGCCAGGTCCAGGGTCTCGCCACCAATGGGGACGGACCCCCCACCCCCACCCCGCAAGACTGTAGCACAGACCCACAGGATCCAGTCTGGGGACGTGCAAGCCCCATCCTCTATCTGCTCAGGACCCTCAGGCTGGCCTCAGAGATGTGACCAGGGCCCCCCTCCAACCCCAGTCTTTCTCCTGACATCGCCCTGTGTCAGGCTCCAGGGAACGACCCAGAAGCCAAACCAACGCCACACACTGATTCTGGTGGGACTGTCCTGGGTTTTTACAAAATTCAAATTTGGTGGCAATATTGAGAAAACAAGAGCTGTCCTTTAAAAATCCAACCCAACTTCTCTTGAAAAACCACAAGACTGAGCAACACCACGCCTGCCACTGAGTGGCCAACGAGCCCAGCAGATGGGACGTGTGCTCCCGGTTCACCGGGGCCCACGCGGCCCCTCTATTTTACCTGCTAGACCTTGTAGGTAGCTGACATTGAGATCCACACAACAATACCACGGGTAATGATGCTGATGGCAATAAAAGCACTCACCGAGTGCCAGGCCCTGTACTAAACACTTACGTAGAATTCACTTGTCACAACTTCACGACTCAATGAAGGGGACACTGTTTCTACAGATGCAGAAACAGGCCCCGAGAGTTCACTAGCAGGGCCGGGACCCACACCCAGCCAGCTGTTCCGCAGTCCACGCTCTCACCCGCCAGGCCATGCTGCCCCTCCGCAGGCAGCCCTGATCCCCTGATCCCCTCGGGGAAGAGGGCCGGAGGGATGCTCCCGTCCCTAGGTGACTTTACTCCTGCCCCACGTGCAGCGCTTGCCTCACGCCCCGCCTTCTCTCAAAGGGCTGCCTTGACTTTCCGGCCCCTGCCCACGGAGTGCCCCAGTCCTAAGGGTCGCCAGCTGCAAACACCTGGGGACTCCCCGTGACAAGCGCAGCTCCGTCTCCCTCCCCACTGCGTCCCTGAGAAGGGAGGCTGTGCTCCAGCCCCGGCACCACACCTGGAGTGAGCACATTCCCCCCCACCAATCCCAGGTCTCCCCTCCCAGAGCCTGGTCTCGCGGAAACGGGGCCCACGCCCAGCCCAGTCCCCACACCCCAGCCCCACGCACCTGCTTCTGCGCCGGGGCCCGTAACCGCCGCGCCGGGCAGGCGAACGGGAGTAGCGGTGTCCGTCTCGGGAGCCCCCACCTGAGTGCCGCCGGCCGCGGCTCCGGGATCTCGAGTAGCGCCGAGAGCGTGAGCGGGAGCGCGACCAGGACCGGGAGCGGGAGCGTGCATGGCGGCCAGAGCGGTAGTAGCCCCCGCCGCGGCGGGAGCGGGAGCTGGAGCTGGAGCGGGAGCGGGAGCTGGAGGTCCTCGAGGCGGAAGAGGAGGAGGAGGAGGTGGAGGAGCGGCGGCTGCAGGTGGGGCACGGAGGGCCGGTCAGCGCCGGCCCGGGCCGTGGCCCACCGCCGTCCCGAGTCCCCCCCACGGCGGCCGGGGCGTAGGGCGGGCAGCGTGAGCGTTACCGACCGGGCGCTGGCATTGCGTCCCGGTGCGGGGCCGCCTGGCTGGGGGGGCGCGGGGGGCTTCCCTGTGGCGGCCCCTGACGCAGCTGCTGCAGCTGCGGCTGCGGCTGCCTCCTCATCACTGCCCCCAAAACTGGTGATGAATGTGATCTTCTCCTCCCGGCCTGGGGTCGGGGAGCGGGAGCGGGAGCGGGATTCGGAGCTGGATTCCGAGGGCGACCTACAGAGCAGGGAGCAGGGGGCTCAAATGCCAGGCTCCTGGAGCCTGTCCACCAGCTAACAAAAGCCACCACAGAGCAACAGAAAAGAGAACAGCGGAGCCCCGAGCAACAACAGACAGCGGCGCGATGAGCAGAGCCAATGGGCAGAAAGACACCAGCTATGCAGGGATCGGACTCCTGACCACAGAAACCTTCTCAGAACAACCAGGAAAAGGAGGAACAGAAAACTGTACTATTAAAAAGGGATGAGCACCTCTGTAATGTAACAGGAAAAGATTTCCTCAGCATAGATGTCAGGTCAGGTGGAAAGCAAGTTCTAAAGCGTTAACTGTGATACAATTCCATTTTTGTGAAAAAAAAGTATGCCTTATCCCTCATGGCGCCCACGGATTGAGCACTTACTGTGCCAGACTTTTCATCAAAAGGTGTACCTGCCTCATCTCACCTATCCTCCCAGGAGCCCCGAGGGGTCCCTCCCACACCATTCTGCAAAGGGAACTGGGGTCAGACTGGGGTCTGTCCACCCTCAAAGCCTCTGTCCCAACCACTCCCACAACCAAGAGACACGCGTGTGCAACCAGGCCCTTCTGCGCCTGTTATTTCCCAATGCTTATTTCTGGGAGTTCAGATTAAAGGGACTTGACTTCTAAGTCCCACCTTCCTGACACGGCTGGTCATTTTCCACACAAGACTACGTTACGTTTAAATCAGAAAAAATTTTAAGGTTCACATTTAAAGGAAAAAGAAATCAGGAAAGCAGGCTAACACTCTAGAAAACAAAAAATGATTTAGACCCCCAGAACACATTCTCCAGTCTGTGATCTCAGGGCAGCCTACAGGGTGGGCCCCCTGCCCCTCCCCACCACCCCTGCCCTCCATCAGGAGGACTGCTGGGCCTTGGGAACTCACCGCTTATAGGGGTCATAGGTGGGGCTGTCTCGGCGGGCGTAGCTATGAAGAGAAGAACGGGATGGGACAGATGGGGTGGGTTTGGGATTAGTGTGCACAGAAGTAAGGCCAACCCCCAAGCTGGGCGCCCAAGGCCACACGCTGGGCACAGTGATGAGGGGGCTGCCGGCCAGGGTATGGACCCTGATCCCTCCTCCTACTCACCTCACATCTGTCCGAAGCCTGAACCTCAGCCCTGACCCACAATGTCCCAGACCCACCCTGACCCTGAGCAACAAGGACTTCAGCAGCCTCCGACCTGGCTGGCCTCTGGACCCTAGACTAGAAGCGACCCTCCTCCCACTCCAAGTCCCTGGTTCTGCTGGGTCCTGGCTTACTAATGATGATGAAGTTAAAACTAGAAGAGCCAACACGTCTTAGAGGCACACTATGCGCCAGGCACTAAGTGCTTTACTCAGTGAACTCAATCGCTCTTCCTAACAACTCTCTGACATGGGTACTGTGATTATTCACACTTCACAGCTGAGGAAACAGGCCCAGAGAGGTGAAGTCACTTGCCCAGGGCCACACAGCTCATAAATGAAAGAGCCAGGATTCCAACCCAGGCCACGTGACCCTGAGCCCAAGCTTTTATGCACTACACTGACCTGCACCTCTACAACTCTTTAAAGAATATTTTCCAGACCGCACATCAAACCCTGAACCCACAACAGGTCCTTTAAGCTTCACAGCAACCCTCAATGACTCCCATTAAACAGAGGAGATGGGGCTTCCCTGGTGGCACAGTGGTTGAGAATCCGCCTGCCAATGCAGGGGACACGGGTTCGAGCCCTGGTCTGGGAAGATCCCACGTGCTGCAGAGCAACTGGGCCCATGAGCCACAACTTCTGAGCCTGCGCGTGTGGAGCCTGTGCTCCGCAACAAGAGAGGCCGTGATAATGAGAGGCCCGCGCACCGCGATGAAGAGTGGCCCCCACTCGCCGCAACTAGAGAAAGCCCTCGCACAGAAACGAAGACCCAACACAGCCAAAAATAAATAAATAAATAAATTTTAAAAAAACAAAAACAAAAAAAACAGAGATGTGTCAAAGAGGCATGGGTTTGCCTGGAGCCCCAGGCTGGGCTCTCCGCATCAGACTGCCGCATCCAAACCTGCCCGAGACCTCGCTGTGGGCACTGGCACAGCCCCTCTCCTGGGAGGTGATGGTGTCCCTTTTCCAAAAAGGAAACTGCAGCTCGAGAGAGAAAGTCACCTGCCCAAACTCTGACAGTGAGGAAGCGGCCAAGCAGCAGAACCAGGTCAGAGTCCGGGGCCAGGCCCGTGCCCCTTGGCTCTTGCTCTCAACCCTTCCAGCCACCCCATGCCACCTCGCCACTGGCTCCCAGGGAGCATGGCAAGCGTCCCGAGTCCAGCAGGGTGAGGGGAATGGCTGGCAGGGCAGGTGTCCACACGCCCCTCACAGCCACTCCTACTCCAAACCTTCCCTATTCACTGCCCTACTAGGAGGTAACTGCCCGCAAGCGGCAAGCTTGCCCCCAAAGTCTTCCTGAGCCCCGGCTCCTCCCCCAGAGCCCTGAAAGACTGGTGCTGGCAGGGTGGGGGCATGGGGCAGAACCCATCCTACCTGGGTGGGCTGATCTTGCGGCCCCTTAGCCGCTTCTCCCGGAACTCCCTCCGCTGGCGCCGGGAGCGACGGCCCTGGAGCAGGGTGGGTACGAGGCTGGTGAGGGTGTGCCTTCCAGGAGACACACACCTGCCCTGCCACCCTGGCCCAGCCCTCACCGAGTACATGGCCTTCTCCTCCTCAAGGGCCTTGGCGTGTTTGATGGCCTCTGCCTCCTCCTTGTCTTTCCGGAGCATCCTGCAGAGGGGCACGAGGGGCACGATGTAGGAGGGGCCAGGCCACAGGCAGAGTCACTGCAGGAAGTGAGGAACCCCAAGCCATCCTGGGGGTCTTGCATTCATTTAGCATTATTACTGAGCACCCACTGCATGCCAGGTGCTATTTCAGGTATTAGGGATTATTGAAAACAAACAAAAATCCCCACCCTCTTGGGCTACCATTCTGGGGAGAAGAGACACAAGGACCAAGGTCACATAACATGGTATGTTAGATGGTGAAAGCCTCTATGGGAAAGTAAATCTCGGAAGGGGGAAGGAAGTCCAGGGAACTGGTAGAGGCTGCTGCAGCCTTCAACAGGGAGGTTGGGGAAGCCACCCAGAGAAAAGTGACAGCTGATGAGAAACCTGGGGGAGTGAGCTGCGCAGGTGCCGACAGAGCCAACAGCACACTGAGCGGCCCCAAGGTCAGGTGGGGCCTCAGGCATCGAAGGGGTAAAGAGGCCATGGAGGCTGGGCAGGGGTGGAATGTGTGGGTAGAAGACCAGACAGGTGAGACTTTGCGGCCGTGGTGAGGAGGCTGGCTGCTCCTGAGTGAGGTGGGAGTCATGGAGGGTTCTGGGCAGCGGACGCTGTGTTCAGACTCGGGAGTACTCAGACTCCAGCTCAATACCCTGTCAGATGGGACCGGTCTATGTGCTCCACACCGGTGTGGCACAGGGCAGAGGCTCAACCAGCAACTGCGAGTGAATGATCCAGGGGGCGAAGCCTCTCCACTGGAGGGCGCTGTCCACCAGGCCCAGGAACCCCGGGAGTTTCCAGGGGTCAGATGGCCTCAGGTCACACAGCTGGGGGCAGCCTCCACTTCGACAAGGCCGGTCACAAGTACCCACCCCACGAGCTCAGGAGCCTCTGTATGTCATGCCCTGGCGCAGGGCCAGGCACACAACTGCTCGGGAAGAAGGGCAGCGACATGCCAGGTCCACCGGATGTGGAGGGGCATCAGCCGGCCGGCCTCACCTGACGAAATCGCCATCGGCCATGCCATAGGTCGTGGCCTGTTTGTTGAGATCTGCCACCTGCTCCTGGTTCAGTTCGTCCACGTCCACCTCCACGTCTACACCAAGAGAAAGGCTGTCAGGGACCAAAGCCGAGCGGGAGGAAGGGGAGAAGGGGCAGTGCCCCAGGAGTTGGGGGCGGGGGTGCCCACCAGACCGCAGGCCTCTGCAGGGAGGGAACGAGTCAGCTCATCTCGGCATCCCCAGGCTGGCACAGGGCTTGGCCAGAGGCAAGCACAACAAACAGTGGGTGGGGGCGGGGAGGGGTGTGTGATGTGGAGGAAGTAAACGGGGGAGTGAACAGGGGACGGACAGAGGGCGGCTGAAGATCTAGGTGGGAGGGAGGCAGGGGGTTCGGGTCACAGGCACTCAGAAGCCAGATGCTTGATGGCTCAGTGGAAGGTGGGACGGACGCTTCACATATGTCTGAATAAGTCTGAATAAACAGCGGGTGGGCTGAGTGAGAAAGGGATGAGAGGTGGAGGGAGGATAGGCATTTAGGTGGAGGTGGGCGGCAGCACGGGGGATGAGGCTCTATACTGGAGGAACACTTGTTTTCCAGAAGAGAGAGAAAGAGAAGGGGAGGGAGAGACAGAGAGGCTGACACAAGCAAGGAGGACAGACTCAGAACCTAGGTGGGGACAATATCACAGAAGCAGAGTCCTAGAAACGAAGGAGAGAGACACAGAAGGGGAGGCTGGACCAGGAGGACATGAGTGAGACGGGAGGACAGCAGCGCCCTGGAGCAGGGGCGGGAGAGGCGGGGCTCGTAAGCACAGGTCACCCCACAGAGGGGGAGGGACGAGACACGAAAACGACGCCCAGGGACTGTGGGGGGGGGAGGGCAGAGAGGGGACCCCACCGATGTCGGGGATGACCTCATCTTCGTCCGAGTTGCTCTCCTCCTCGGCCGGTGACTCCTCCTCCTCCGGCTTCTCTGCCACCTTCTCCACCTCGGCCACCGTGCTGTCCTCATAGGTGTAGCCAATGGAAGCCTTCTTCTCTGCCAGCCTGGGACAGGGGAGCCATGAGCCAGGGAGGTGCGGGGCGGGGGCGGGGGCGGAGACCATGGGCAGGATGCAGCCCAGGCCAAGCCTCGAGGGCCCGCACACCGCGCTGCCCGCACGCCGCCCTCCCAAGTTCCAGGGCAGCTCGGCGCCCTTGCCTGCAGACCCTCACTCACGCTCTCCCTCAGCCTAGAACCCTCTGTGGCCACCTCCCACCAGCTCTTCTCTCCTCCTCCAGCCCCAATGCACCATCCTCCAGGAAGTCCTCCCTCAGGCGGGATCGAGCACCATCCTCAGCTCCCCAGCCCCACTCACACTGGATCTGTCTCCCCCCGCCCCAGACTGTGAGTCCTGCAAGGGCAGGCCCGAGTTATCCTGGGTAACAGCACGGCCCAGCCTGGTCCAGAACGGCGCAGGGGCCTAGTGCATGTCTGCTGCTGAATTTGGTCAACATTCCCTGACGCCGTCCCAGTGCCAGCCTCGTCCTGAACGGGGGGTCAGGGATAAGGATCAGAGTCATCAAGAAGCTCCCGCCACACCGTGAAAACTCTTCAGGTGGAGGGAAGCAGCAAACGCTGAGGACTGCAGTGGGGGAACTGCTCAGCAGCAGGTGGTAAGGAGGCAGGGCTCCAGGCCCGCTGGGGGACAAGTGGAGCAGCGGTTGTCCTGGAGAAGGGGGGCCACTCCTCAAGGGACACAGCCTGGAGAGGTCCCCCTCCAGAGCGACATCAGCCGCTGCTGGCCACAAGCTGACTGCACGGCAGCAGAGGACAAGCACTTCACGAGCTCCGTCTCCGGTAGTCCTGGAAAGTCCAGGCAGGGGGCACTGCTGCCAGCCCCCTCACAGGGGAGCACGCCAAGGCTCGGAGGGAAGTCCTCACCGGCAGGATTCAAACTCAGGCCTGTCCAGCCCAGGCCCTGCTCTAACTCCCTGCTCTAACTCACCTCCTACCATCCCACGGGTTGCAAACGCAGTGTAGAGGTTTGTCAGCAAACCCTTCCCGTCCAGCTGCTGCTTCCTCCTCTAAACACCGAGCAATCGAGCGCCTACCCTGTGCCGACCAGCAGCCCCGGCTCTGGGGAGCCCCAGGTGGACGGGATGGACGAGGCTGTGCCCTGTGGGGCTCACGGTCCGCCTGCCTCCCTCAAGCCCACGCTGCCCCAGACCCTGACTCACTTCTTCTTCTCATCCTCACTGGGTCTCTGGAGGCCTCCGTATAACTCGTCAATGTAGATCTGGTACAGGCACTGCTCCTCTGAGACTGGGGCAAGGCAAGAGGCACGTGGGTCAGAGGGGGCTGGGGACACTGGGAATTCAGGGGGTACACGAGAACGCAGTGGGGGGCGCGTAGGAGGGCAGGTGTGACCCAAGCACAGCCGGGTGCAGAGTCACGGATTCCTAGATAATCACACCGTGTGTGGTGAGGACACAGCAGCTGCAGGAGGGCCCTGGTGACACCACTGACTCGCCATGCAACCCTGATCAAGGAACTGAGCCACTCTGTGCCTCGGTTTCCTTTTCTGTAAAATGGGACCACTGGCAGAACGAGCGCGTTGTATTCCGGCGCTGCCACTGTTACCACTGTTAGGAAGGTCTTCAGCTGGACCCCTCAGAACGACAAAGCTATCCTGAGCACTGGACGTCAGTCACCTGGACCCCACGGGCCACTGCACTCTGTGCTCTGTGGGCTAGTTTAAATTAAGCGCGGTTAATCTGGGCTCTCGTTCATCCACAACACGCAACTCGAGGAGCTCAGCAACGTACTGGAGCCTCCCCGGGTCTTCCTGCAGTGAGACGTGCCCGAGTCCCGGTGGGACCCTGGGCAAGTCCCCTTGCCTCGGTGGGCCTCAGCTCTTCTATCTGTAAAGCGAGGTGGGTGGGCCGGGCGAGCCCAGGCGTGCCACAGTACAGCCCTCCCCGCAGCCTCCGCGGTTCTGCTGGTAGTCTACAAAGCCCCGCTGACCTGCCTCACGTGAGCCCCAGCCACGCCAGCCTTCTCTGTCCCCCCAGGCCACCCGCCTCCTTCCCCCACAGGGCTGTCCCTGTGGCCCGGAGTCCGGCGGCCTCTCCTCACTGGGGAAATCTTGCCCACCCTTCCCTGAGCCAGCCTTGGCCAAGCACCTCAGAAGAGCACACATCTGTCGTGACGGCGCCTTAGCTTGTGACTACCACCTGCTTTCGTGATTACGTGGCTCCCCCACTAGACCCCTGCTCCCAGAAGAGTGCCTGACACACCACAGGCGCTCAGGAACCGCGGGAGTGAGTGAATGAATACGGAGTCAGAACTGAGGGAAGCCCTGGCTCCATCACCAAGAATCTCTGTAGCCTGCGGGGAAGGCAAGAACAACAACAGCATCAGCGATGACGCGTCCCCCCGATTCTAAGGCCTCAGTGATTGCCCAAATCTGACAATCTCTGATTTTAGAGATGCTAAAACACCTATTTTAGAAACAAAGAAATACGGAGACAGTGAACCCACAGGGAGGGCTGACTGCCAGGCGCAGTGCGGGGCCTTATGCACTCCTCACCGAACCCTCACAACCACCCCAAGGGACAGAAACCACCTTTATCACCCTTCTCCAGGACGAGACCGACACCGGCCAGGCTAAGGGACGAGTGTGTGGCCCTTAATTTCACAGGGAGAGCCTGGGAGTGGGGGGTCTCAAAGTCCTTCTCAGAAGGCGAGCTGAAGTTCAGAGCTGTCCAGCAGGAGGCAGCAGTGCTTAAGGGCAGGGTGAGAACCCCAACTCCTTGGACATGGTGTCCCCCCCCAACCACTGAGCCTCGATGTCCTCATCTGTAAAATGGGGGCATCACCCTTACCTTGCTGGGAGGTTATGCAGATGTACTGAGATAACAGAGACGAAAAACTCTAAGTTTGTCAGGGTCTGAACCGCCACAAGCCCAGAGAGGGGAAAAGTCTCTAAACCTGTTTTCTCATTTGTGAAGTGTTAACGGTGATGGCTTGGGAAAAGAACACTGGACATATATGAACGCTTGGCAAACTGTCAAACTCTGTCTAAATACTCATTTAAAACAAGGAGAAATTTCCTTTCCAGAGCTAACATTCTGACCCATGCAGGAGGGGGAAATACACAGAGAAAAATAATGTATTCTTGCTATTTTCACCAATTTTTTAGGAAAAAAGACCACAGAGTTAGAGGGCATGGGATGTGGAAGTGACTGTGGTAGGACCATCTAGTTCACCAGACATCTCCTGTACCAATTCCAGAGACAGAGGGCGCCGAGAGAGAAAGGGATGTGAACAGAGTGGGTCCATGACAGAGCTGGGACCAAAACCCAAGGCCCCTTAGTAGAAAGTACTGGGATAACTTTTCTTCCCAACCTTGTTGAGGTCTTCCAGTCTCCAGGGACACCCTCCGCCCCTCCCGCCAAAAAAACCCACTCCCCCGCCGCCCCAGCTCACTCACTGCCAGCAAAGTCGTTCTGCACCAGGCCTCGGTAGCGCTCGTAGTTACATTTCCGCTCGTCCGACTCCTGTTCTGGGGAGCTTTGGGGGAGGTCAAGGTCTTGAGACCACAGGGAGAGGGTAGACCCCCATCCCAAGCCAGCAGGAAGGGGGATGAGGGGCCTGGCTCAGTATGACGGGCAGGGGGGCCTCCCCACGTGCACACCTCCTTCCTTCCCAGGACGGTGACAGGCAGGCCAGGGCTCAGGAAAGAAGAGGTGCTGCTGGGTAGGACTCCCTGCCTGGCAACCCCTGGGGGAGGCAGCTTACATGGTGGTGAGCAGAGGCGGGGTGTAGTCAGGGATGTGGTCCAGGTGGGCACGGACATCGAAGCGGTCAATCATGTTGTTGGTGTCCCCCTGCCAGGGCATCCTGAAGTGGGGAGCAGGGGAGCAAGGAGCCTAGGGTCCCCACTGCCCAGGACACAAAGTGCCTGCTCCCTGCCACCTCACGCTTGGGAGTCTGGCCCCAGCCCCTCTGATCCCCATGCCAGCCCCACCCTCACCCCCCACCTCTCAGTCCCTTATGCCACCAACCCCCCCACCAAATCTACATTCAGGCTCCTGACATGAATAGGGCCCTGGGGAAACTGGGGCCCTGTTTTTCAGAACCAAGCAAGAGTGGAGAACTCGAACCAGGTCCTAGGGGCCGCCTTTATAAGCCCAGTCACCCCAAAACACCCCCTCCGGCAACCTACTCTCTGCTGCATCTGGGCCTCTGGCCCCGGCCCCACTCATTCCCCTCTAAGTCCTCCTCCTACCACTACACCACGGGGCCTTTATCCCAACTGCTGCCGTACAGCCTTAGCTAGTGACCTTCACCTTCCCATGAAGGCCAAAGCTTCCCTGCCTGAGACTCCGAAGGTCTGTGTCCTACCCCAGGTCCCTTTGGACCCCCAACCCTCAGTCACAGATACTACCCTACCACCAGACCCAGTCTTACATGTTAACGGGGCTCTCGGCGGCCAGGGCAACTGCAGAATCCAGGTGCACCTTGCAAGCTCGACCATGCACCTGCAGGAACTGGGCTGGGTCCTTCTTCTGCAGGGAAGGACAAGATGGAGGTCACCACCCAATGGAGCCCCAAACCCTGCCACTCACACACAACCAAGTTAGCAGCAGGCTCACCTCTGATGCCAAGCAGGCCCTACTTCAGAGGTAAAAGAACCTACACAAGGCTGGCAGCACTAACGGGGGCCACCTAACCTCTGGGGACAGGGGAAGGGTTTCCTCTCGAGGTGGTAGCAAGAGGCTCTGAGCTCTGGTCCCACCTTCCACACAGCCAGTATCAAGACCCACCTCCCTAAAATACTACCCCCAACTCTTCACCCCACCCCCACCCCAAGGCCACTCATTCAGAGGCAGGTGTGAGCACTTTGGCAAGGACCAGCATCTAAGACACCAGGACTGCATAAGCTCATGAAAAGACAATCAATGTCACTCTTCACCAGAGACATAGCAATCAGAACTACAAGACACCACCTCACACTCACTAAGATGGCTAAAGTTGAAAGGACAGATGATAGTAAGTAATACTGACAAGAATATGCAGAAATCAGCTTCTTCAAAAAGTTAGACAAAGAACTGCCATATGACACCCAGCAATTCCACTCCTAGGTATATACCTGAAAAAACTAAACACAGATACTCAAATGCTTGTACACAAAAGTTCACAGCAGCACTATGCACAATAGCCAAAAAGTGGAAACGATCCAAATGTCCATCAATGCAAGATAGATAAACAAAACATGGCATATCCAGACAATGGAATATTGTTTGGAAGTAAAAATGGAGTACTGATCTACACTACCACATAGATGAGCCCTGAAAACACTACACTAAGTGAAACAAGTCAGTCACAAAAGGCCACATATTGTATGATTCCATTTATGTGAAATGTGCACAACAGGCGAACCCATAGAGACAGAAAGTAGACTGGGGGCTGCCCAGCGCTGAGGGGCGCGGGGAACGGGCTGCTCATGGGCACGGGGCTTCTTTTGGGCTTATGAAAATTTTCTAAAATTACATTGTGGCGATGGTTGCACAACCCAGTGAATATACTGAAAGCCAGGGAATTGTACAGCATGTGAATTATAACTCAATAGAGCTGTTTTAAAGAAAAAAATGTACCTAGATGGAGAATGGCCCCTGAGCACCCCCCACCACCTGATGTTACACCTTACACTCACTTATCGCCTCAGGCCTGAGGCCTCCTGTGGGTGTCACGATTCCAAGTCACCAGAACTGCATCAGGAAAGGATAAAATCTAGCAGCAGCAGCTCCCACCACTGAGCTTCCCGAGCGCTGGGCCCTGGCTGAGCTGCAGCCCCTGCCACGTCAAAGGAACCCACAGGAGCCACGAGCCGGGCTGCTGGTGCTCCCCACTAAACCCCGGCCACACTCCCAGCACCACCTCCCCAGAGCCCAACCCCTTCCCATCCCGCCTCCCCCGCCCCCGAGCCCTGCCACCTTCCCCAACCACTCCGTGGCCTCCTGGCCTCCTCCCCGCTCCCTGCTACCACCCTGGCCCTCTGCAGCCCACTTTCCGCGAGGCAGCCTGAGGGGTTCTGCTAAAACCTATCAGGCCACGTCCGCCTGGTCAGAGCCTCGCCGCCCCGGCCTGGCCCTCTGACTTCTCTCCGCCGCCTCTGCTCCAGGCCACAGCACACTCACTGCTCTCGCGCGCTTTGCCCCTCACTTATTCCCCGTCTCCTTCTAGCCACCTTCCTTATCACCTCTGCCTGAACAGCTACCCCCCAACCCGACCGCCTCTAGCTCCTTAACCACACCGTCTGCTTCAGAGCACCGCCCACCACGGGTCACCTGTCTCCCACACTAGACCGCAGCTTCTGCGACGCAGGATCTGTCTTGCTCACTGTTGCGTCCCCAGTGCCTAGAGCAGGGCCCGGCCCACAGCAGGCGCTCAGGAACACTGACCGAAGGAAAGAGAATGAACCCTCACGGACAGAGGAGGAGGCCGAGCCCCTGCAGGAGAAAACCATCAGCATCAAGCTCCCGCGAGCCCGCACTTGCTCGCTCTGCCTCCACCTCCCGCCCCAACCCCCAGGCGGCCGGCGAGCAGGCGCTGAGAAGGACGCTCACCAGTGACCACAGCTACCACGGGGCTGCTACCTGTCCTGCGCTCACTAGGTGCCAGGCGCCAGGCCGTTCTCCCTCTCCTCTCACGCCTGAAGACGGTGAGGGTGGGGTACACCCGAGCCCACGGGGTCCAGCGGGGTGGCGCTGCTGGAATCCCACTCCTCACCCTGCACCTCACCTGCCTCCCTCAGTCCCTCACCTCGGGCCACACAGCGCCCTCGGCCCCGTGACCGCCCCAGCCAGGTCTAAGGCCAAGAGCCCCTCGCGTTCTGAGGCTGCGCTAGGACAAATGCCCAGCTCCCACAGCCAAGACTCACGTGGGACACTGTTTGCAGGATGGACTTTGGCCTGTAGCGTGAAGCCACTGGCAGTGCCAGCACCACCACAAGGAAAAAAGCATTGGGTGGGGAGTAAAAACCAGGGTCCATGGACTGGCTCTGTTGGGAGCGTCTGGAAAAGTCAAGGAACCGGACTCAAAGCCAGGAGCTGGGGACTTCCCTGGGGGTCCAGCGGTTGGGATTCCGTGCTCCCAATGCAGGGGGCCCGGGTTCGATCCCTGGTCGGCGAGCTAGATCCCGCATGCATGCCACAACTAAGATCCCGTGTGCCGCAACTAAAGAGCCGGTGCAGCCAAATAAATAAATATTAAAATAATAATAATAAAAATAAAAATAAAAGCCAGGCGCTGAACTAAGTGCTTTATGTACATCTCAAACTTCTCCATCATGGGAGAAAGGTGCTACTCGCACCCCCAGGTCCCACGAGGGAACTGGAGCACAGAGTGCGGAGGCTCACTTGCTCCTGATCACACCAGCCATAAACAAAACTAGGATCTGAGCCTAAATGGTCCTGACTCCAAAATTCACTTTTTTTTTTTTTTTTTTAAGTGAAAGGTACAGTAGCGTTAATTATATGCACCTTGCTCTGCACCGGATCTCTAGAACTTTTCCAGCTTACAAAACCGAAACTCTGTACCCAATGAACAACTACGCCCCTTTTCCCCTCCCGCAGCTCCTGGCAACAACCATTTTCTGTTTCTAAGGTCTTGACTGCTTCTAAGACCTCATACACGTGGAATTTTGCGGTGTTTGTCTTTTTGTGACTGGCTGATTCCACTAGACATAATGTCCTCAAGGTGCCTCCACGCAGTAGCATGTGACAAGATTTCATTTCTTTCTAAGGCTGAATAATATTCCACTGTATGTAGGGACCACTCTTCTTTACCCATTCATCAGCTGATGGACATTAGGTTGTTTCCACATCTTGGCTATGGAGAATCACACTCCAACGAACATGTACAAATATTTCTTCAAGACCCAAAATCTATTCTTAACCATTGGATCATGACATCTCCAGGATCAGAGGGGGTCAGAGGAGTTCATGGCGTCTTTCACTCACTCATTCAACTGTTAAGCAGGCACCGACTCCAGGTGCAGGCGTTGTGCTAGGGCCATGGCAGTGACTGAGACGCCAGCCCGGCCCTCAGGGCTCACAGTCCAGTGTGGGGGACAGACCCATCCCCCCCAGTGACGACCCAGAGTGGGCAGTGCTGGGACAGGGGAGCCAGGGGATGCGTCATTTAGCCTGGGCCCTCCTGGAGAAGGAGATGCCGGAGCTGAGATCTGTTTTATTTCCCACTTTCACATCAACAGGGAATTGTTTCTTTATCCAAACCACTGATCAGAAGAAAGCTGACAAGGACAGGAGAAATGACAGAACTAGGGTCAGCCAGGGAGAGAAAGCAGGCAGCGAGGACAGATCAGCAGAGAAACCGGCTGCCTAGACACACCTGCCCGGCCCATCACAGCTGACCTCGGCTTCTTCCACACTCACCTCAGCCGCCTCTCCAGGCCCAAGAGCAAGATGAGAGACCCGTGTGACAGCCCCATCCCCTCCTCAAAGCAGCCATCATCCACAGCTTGGTGGCTGTGATCTGAACGCTGATCACGTTCCCGTACGGAGACAATGGCTGCTTGTACAGGCCTGCACCACAAAGCACCCCACAGACACTGTTGTATTCTTGAAGCTCTTCCCTGTCACCCTGTCATCACCACTGTCCCAAGGGGGAAAACAAAGCTCAGGGAGCTCCCCAGCTAACAAGAACAAGAGCATGGAGTCCCAGGCCTTCTAAGTGGCCCAATTCCAGCCTTTTTTCCTCCACACCATCCATCAACCTGGATGCTATTCCAGCTCTACTTGGTAATAACAACAACCTCAGAACCAACAAGAGCCGGCATTTACTGAGCAAGTTACCCTGGGCAGGCCTGCCCTCGGTGGTCTCTGTGCCCAATCTCACTATACTCCAACAGCCTGGGAGAGAGGTGCCCTTGTCCCCACCATTTGTGGCAGACCATGAGTTGGCAACCAACATCCACCGTCCCTTCTTCGATAGTAATAAGACTCCTAACATAACTGGCACTAGGCCACCCAGATTACAGTCTACGCCTCTTAGCCTTCCTGGCAGCTGTATGTGACCATGGGGCTACTTTCTGGCCAGGGGGATATGAGTGGACATATCATGTGCAAACATCTAGAGACTTTCTTAACTGGCATGAGCCCCCTGGCCTCTTTTCCCTCCCTTCTTCTTCCCTGCTGAATGTAATGAAAACATGATGGCTAGAGCTTGAGCAGCCCTCTTAGACCTTAAGACAACACTGGGAAGAGAAGCCACGCACGGCTGAACAACAAAACGGTCCCTGAGCAGAAATGGCCACCTCTGGGCTTTTATGTGAAAAGGAAATAAACTTCTATCTTGTCTAAGCCATTGACGCTTCAGGTCTCCGATATTCACAGCCAAACCTGATTTTACAGGATACATCATTTCACATGCAGAAGAGGAAACCAGGCTCAGGGATACAGTCACTTGCCCGGGCCGCGTGGTATGTAAGTGGAATAGCTGGAATTGGAACCCAGAGCCCTGTGACTCCAAACTCTTAAGGACCTGGTATGGTTTGGTATTTTGCCTCCCGGCTGTGTCACCTTGGACAAGCTGCTGCACCTTTCTGAACTTCTATTTCTGCAGTAGAAAGCCCAAGTGAAGAGCTAAGAGAGGTCCAGGGTCAGAGAGTCTGGGTTAGAACGCCAGCTCTGCCCTCTCGCTATATGATCTACGCCATGACTCTCTGAGCCTCAGTTTGCTCAACTGTGAAATGGAAACAATAAAAAGCAAACCACCTCCCAGGCTTGGGGTGACAATCTGATGAAGTGGAGACGCATGTCAGGTGCTCAGCACAGTGGTTAACACATAAATGCTCAACAGCGTTAGCCATTATTATCAGCATCACCTTTAACACAGGGATCAATACCAATCTCTCAGGCCTGCTGAAAGGACTAGAAAGAATGTGCCGAAGTAGCAGGCACGGGGTCTGGCACACCATGAACCCTTAATAAATGGCAGCTATTCATTCCTGAGCACTGATTGTGTTCTTGGTCCACTGCTGGGGCCTCAATAATAAGCAACACAGACCCAACCCCTGCCCTTGTGGTCATGTTATAGTTATTCTGACACCACTGGAGAAGGGCTCTCTCTACAGCCCAGTGGTTCCCTCCTGGGTGACAGAAGGCAACTGAGGCGCTCTCAAAGATTCCTCTCCTAGGGTAATAGCAGCCTCTGTCTCATGGGTGACTGTGGGGATTCAAATAAATCATGCATCCAAAGCTCTTTTCAGAGCCTGGTGCCTGCGAAGGACCAATTAAAATGGTAACTGCTATGTTTTATTCATCTGTTCTTTTAAACCACGTTGGGCTCAAGCTTGGAATGCAAACATGACCCAAATACACCTAGTCCCCAATCGTACAGAGCTGGATAGGTGTATTAAATTCCACAAAGGGGAAGGACAGGGAGCTATGATGGCTGAGTATGGTGGATGAGGAAAGACTTCCCTGAGGGTTGACATCTGACAGATGAGCAGGAGTTAATCGAGTACAGGAAAAGCTCATGTAAAGGCCCTGTGGCTGGAGAGGGCTATATAATTTGGTGAGGTAAACTGGTAACTCTTTATACATTTTTTTTTTGTTGTTAGAAAAAGTAGCCTAGGTATTGAGGAGGCCAGATGGCGTGAGCAAAGGAACAAGGCAGAAAGCAGAGTGACAAGAGTCTGGAGGGGGTGGTAAAAGCCAGAACATGCAGGGTCTTAAAGGCTGTGTTGAGGAGCCTGGCACTAGGGGGTCACAGAGAAGTTCTGAGCAAGGGAGGGACAGGGTCAGCTTTGTGCTTTAGAAAGACCTCTCTGGCCCCTCTGAGGAGGGTGGATTAGAGGCGGCAGGACTGGAGGCCAGGAGACCAGGGAGGAGGCTGGGGCAGTGATGCAATGTTAAATGAAAACGTCTAACGGGAGAACGGAACCTAGTACGCAAATGCCATTTCAAGCTGGGGTCTCAAGAGCAAGTAACAGTTAAACAGGTGAGAGGAGGCATTACAGGTTCAATCCCTGTGGTGGCAGAGACGGAAAAAAGGCCAATGGAGCTACCTAAGGATGAAGCTGAGAAGCCAGACCACAAGGACCTTTTATATCACAAGATGCAGTGCGCTCTTCTCTCCAAAAGCAACTGAAGCATCAAAGCATCAAACAGGGGAGGGAAATGGTCAGACTTCACTTAGTGAACGACGATGGCACTCCTTCGGGGTGCCAAATTAAACCTCAAGAATGCTGAGCTCTTCTGGGCACTGCGAATACAGCAATAAGCAGGACAGACGACATTCCGGAGGTGGCCAATCTTATGTCTGGACTGCTCTGAGTGTTACAAAGACTTTCCTCCTTCCTACTAACCCCAGCTCTGTACTGAGTCCACACCAAACAGCACAGTATACTACAATAAACAGAATACCTCAAGTTTTTACCAATGATGACGCTCAAAAAATGGACATTCTCTTGAGGAAACTGGGCTCTGGCGTTAGCGTATTTCCAAGCCCAAATCGTACCAGGAGGACCAGGGCCCCACCCTCCAGCAGAGCTCCCAGCCCGGATTCAACGTTACTCACGATCTTTTCATAGTACTCCCGCCGCCGCTCTGCCCTCTTTTTGTAGTCGACCATCATACCTCGAAGCTTCCGCTCATGCTTCCGAGCCTCGTGCCACATCGTGGTGAGGCCAGGCCTGGGGCCTCAACCTGAGCGATAAGGAGAGGGGTGTCAGACGGGCTTTAAAAACCATATAGGCAGAATCTATGTCATCTAACAAGTTGGTGACAGAGTTGATCCTGAACAGCAGCTTCAGGGAGGGGAAGTGAGGCTGTGGAACTGTGCTCCAGATGCTCAGGTGTATCCCACACAACTCTGATCCAGGACCCTGGGCATTCTGAAACCGCCCCCTCGGGTGATTCTGGAGTGAGCATCCCTGGGAAAGCGGTATCCTGTGTTCAAGGAGCCAGAATCAAGGATGAAAGGTTCGGGAATGGAAGGAGCGAGTGTTGGAAGCAAGGTCTGGAGACAGACCTTGAGCAGCTGGGGCTGGAGCTCAAGGGAGGGGGAAGAGCTGAAAGGGCTCCCACCAGGGGGCATCTGTGGGTGTGCGTATGGGTAGCAGGGGTCCGGAGATGAAGGCAAGTGGACGAAGAGGAGAACGATTTTATGGGAACAGAGTAGTGGTTTAGAGGTAGAGGTCGAGGGCAGGTGAAGGGCGTGGACGGAAGACGGCGACCCTTGGGGGAGGAGGGGGAGCATGGGAGAGTGCTGTTAAGGAGAGACCAGAGGGCGGCTGAGGTCTAAAGACGGAATCTAAATTGCGGGCGGGGGGGGGGCGGGTAGGGTAGAGACCGAGGGAAGCGGAACGGGCAGACAGGAGGGGGTGGGCTGAGCTTCGGGACGAGGCTGGAGGACAGAGGCAGAGCCCGATGGTTTGGACAGGGCTCGAGCACCGGGTCTGGGCCTGAGGGTTCGGGATAAGGTTTTTGACAAGAGGAAGGGACCTGTGGCAAGCGGCGGGGTCCGACGCGGCGAGTCCGGCCCGATGGCGGGGGCAGGGCGCGGCCTGAGGCCCGGCAGGCCGAGGGGGTGCGGAGCGGTCGGCCCTCGAGGCCGGGGCCGAGCGGAGGCTCACAACAGACCGGAGAGAGGTCGAGGCAAGGACGAAGCTGGGCTGACGTCCGCCCGAAGCCAGGAGGTCACGGCCAGCACCCTGCACTCAGCAGCTCGCCGCCGCCTCCCACCGCTGCGCTCGCGCGCGGCCCGCACCGGAAGCGGAAGTGGGAGGCTGAGTGAAGGGGGAGGGGCGGAGCCTGGCGTAGGGTGCTTCCGCTAACGCGAGGGGCGGGGCCTATATTCGGGCGAGGAGGGAGGGGCGGGGCTTGGAGGAGATAAGCGGTGTGTCAGGAGATCCTGGAGACTTTGTACGTGAGGGCCGCGGGTGTTTCTCAAGCGGAGAAGAGAAGAGACCCCCAAGGCTCAAAATCTCATCTTTATTGGGAAGACTCAGAACAAACAACCTACCCCCCACCTTCAAGCCTGGGGACGGAGGGCGGGGGATCTGCACCCTCCTCCCATATGTACACAACAGACTCCGCCTGGAGAAGGTGCCCCCGCTTGTGAGGGCTGAGGCAGCAACTTCAACAAGCTAGCGCTTGAGAGCCAAGCAAGCCCCTTTTCCTCTCCAGACTCAGTTTTCTCACTTGTAAAATGGGCTCAGGGGAAACCGATGCTACGGAGTTTCTCGCCAGCGCTGAAGATGTCCGATTCAGAAGGATGAGAACGTCGGAAGACTGACCAAGGGCCGCCCAAGGGTATGGGGGTGCTGGATATCCTGGTTAGGTTCGCACGGCCCCTTCCACCTCCCTCCCCACCCAGCGCCTCTCCTCCAGCGCCGCGGGGGCTACGTGGCCTCAGGCCCCGGGGACAGGAGGCCGCCCCCAAAGCCCGCCTCGCGGTACTGATTGGGGAACATGTTGCTGCCCACGAGGCTGGCAGTGCCTCCGTCCCCAGGGCCCGGGGACTGGTACGAGTCCAGAGTCAGCGGCTCGGGGCCGGGGGGCTCCCCGACCGCGGCCCCTGCACCCCCATTGCCCGCGACAGCGCTGATGAGTGGTGGCGCTGGGGGCAGCATGTCCAGCATGGTGAAAAGCGTGGGGGCAGCGGGGTCGTAGGCAAAGCCGTCGTCCAGGAGGTCCGGCTCGCAAGGGGGCTCCAGGCCTGGGAGGGATACGGTGCCAGGGAAGAAGTCTGTGTCTGGCAACAGCGCTGATGGCGGGAGGAACGGGCCTGCAGGGATGAGAAGAAAGAAGAAAGCATGGTGGGCTTTTACGGTCGACCTCCGGCCAGGCCCTAACTCAAATGCCCCCTCTGTTGCTGAATGCTTTATCAGTGTGGCCTCCTATAATGCCAAGAAGAAACTCTGAGTAGGGACTATCACCGTTCTCTATCTCCCTTTTTTTGTTGTTGTTGTTAAAATAATTTTTTTGAGGTATAGTTGATGTCCAGTATGGTCCAGGTGTACAACATAGTAATTCACGATTTTTTAAGGTTATACTCCACTTATAGTTATTATAAAATATTGGCTATATTCCCTGTGCTGTACAATATGTCCTCATAGCTTATTTATTTTATACATAGTAGTTTGTACCTCTTAATCCCCTGCCCCTATCTTGTCCCTCCTCCCTTTGCTCTCCCTACGGTAACCACTAGTTTGTTCTCTGTATCTGTGAGTTTGTTTCTTTTTTGTTATATTCACTAGCTTTTTTCTTTAAGATTCCACATGTAAGTGATATCATACAGTATTTGTCTTTCTCTGTCACTAAGCTTATGTCCTCCAAGTCCATCCATGTTGCTGCAAGTGGCAAATTTTCTTTTTTTTTTTATGGCTGAGTAGTATTTCATTGTGTATATGTACCACATCTTCTTTATCCATTTATTTATTGATGGACACTTAGGTTGTTTCCATTTCTTGGCTAATGTAAATAATGCTGCTATGAACACTGGGGTGCATGTATCTTTTCAAATTAGTGTTTTCATTTTTTTTAAAATATATACCTGGAGTGGAATTGCTGGGTCATATGGTATTTGCAAATGATATGACTGATAAGGGGTTAATATCCAAAATATAAAGTTCATACAACTCAACATCAAAAACACCCCGATTAAAAAATGGGCAGGGGCTTCCCTGGTGGCGCAGTGGTTGAGAGTCTGCCTGCTAATGCAGGGGACACGGGTTCGAGCCCTGGTCTGGGAAGATCCCACATGCCACGGAGCAGCTGGGCCCGTGAGCCACAGCTACTGAGCCTGCGCGTCTGGAACCTGTGCCCCGCAACGGGAGGGGCCGCGATAGTGAAAGGCCCGCGCACCGCGATGAAGAGCGGTCCCCGCACCGCGATGAAGAGTGGCCCCCACTTGCCGTAACCAGAGAAAGCCCTCGCACGAACTGAAGACCCAACACAGCCAAAAATAAATAAATAAATAAAGTAGCTATAAAAAAAAAAATTAAAAAAAAAAAAAAAAAATGGGCAGAAGACGTGAACAGACATTTTTCCAAAGAAGACATTAAGTTGGCCAAAAGGCACATGAAAAGATGCTCAACATCATTAATCATCAGAGAAATGCAAATTAAAACCACAATGAGATATCACCTTACACCTGCAGGATGGCTATCATCAAAAAGACACGAATAACAAATGTTGGCAAGGATGTAGAGAAAAGGGAACCCTCCTACACTGTTGGTGGGAGTGTAAATTGGTACAGCCACTGTGGAAAGCAGTTTGGAGGTTCCTCAAAAAACTAAAAATAGGATCATTCTCATTTAATAAGCAAACAGGCAAAATAACTTGCAGTCCACAGGTGAGTTGCAGAAGCAGGGTTGAAATCATGCTCCTGTAGTGCTAGGGAGTTTTCCCCAAGAATGAGGAAGAAGAGGAGGCTCCAAAGCCCCCCCCCCAAAATAAAGACAACCCGAAAAGTGAAATATCCACACCATGGGAGACCCAAGGGAGAAGTCACAAGTCCCAAAATTGTATAGTAAAATGGTGTCACTGTGGGAGAGTCTCTCTTTTTGAGACAAGACAAACCTCACCAGCAAAGGTGGACTACACTTGTCTCAGAAAGAGACACTGCGCTGCTTGAACTCCTATTTCCCAGCCTCCCTTGTAGCTTGATGTGACTAAATGCTGCTGGCTGAAATGTGGGCGTGATGGCTGCAGCTGCAACAGCCACCCTGGACCATGAGGTGGAAACTGTGAGCTGAAAATGGCAGGAGCTTGGGTCTCTGATGATCGTGCAGCCACCAAACCATCCATGGACCACCTACCTCTGGACTGTGTTTATGTGAGAGGAGAAATAATGTTCTATCCTATTGAAGCTCCTGTTATTTGGGGTTTTGCTATGAATGCAGTTAAATATGATCAAATGCAGTTAAACAAACGCAGGTGGCATTCCTGCTTTCTGGCAAGTTCCTAACATCTCCTGGGCACCAACTCTATGTCAGCCACTGTGCTAAATAACTGTGTGATGTGACCTCACTAAATTCTGATAGGAACCCTAAGAGGGAGGGTCTCCATCTGCAAGTTAAGTAAACTGAGGCCCAAAGAGGTCATACAGTGGCTAAATTGTGTCCTCACATTCAAACGCAGTCTGATTCCAGAGGCCATGCTCCTAACCATCACACTCGAGTGCCAGGGCAGCTTTGCCACAAGGATGAGAGAGGGGAACTTTAGACACTGGGAAATCGGGGCGATAGAACAAGTGGATGAATGACAGGTGGCTGATGAGGAGAGGCTTTGGGGATTGGGAATCGAAGGTTGATGAAATGGACTAGGATTGGGGGTTTCTAGGGGCAGAGCTGTTGGGCATTGGTTACAGTGGGCTGGGGGGACAACAGGTGATGATTGAAACCTTCAGGGTGGGACTGGCTGGAGTGGTCCAGGCTCAGCAGACTCTGAGTGGTTGGCAGCTGGCTGGCAGCTGGGCGCCATGGGGTCGCTGGGGTGTTGGGGACAGCATTCTTAGAGCTAGTGGTCAGCGAGTGGGGAGGCTTCGGATGGCAGCCAGACAGGGTTAGAATTCATGGGAACTGGAGGCTGGCATGTGAGTTGAGACGAAGGCCGCAGTAGAAGAGGCCAGAGGGTGGCTGAATTCAAGGCTGGCTGGCTCTGACACCACCCCCGTTTATCCACCGTCTACTCCCTACTACTGGTTTCACATGTCATCACTAATCTAAACCTATGCCCAGGTGCAGCTCCCCGCTCCACCTCAGACTGGCTGTGTGACCTTGGGCAAGAGACATCGCCTCTTTGGGCCTCAAGTTTTTCACCAGTAAGATGGGGGTGGGGCGTGGGGGGAGATGACAGCACCCACCCCCCCCAGGGTGATTACCCAGATTAAGTGAGTAAGCACACACAAAGCAGTTATGTGATCATTATATAGTGTCTGTAAAAATAAATACATTAAATTTTAAAAGGTCAATGAGGTAGGTATGTGGTGAGACTTTTCAGAGGAGCCCTGAGGCTCTGAGAGGTAGAGCAACTTGGTGAAGGTCACACAGCAGGTAAATGGCCCAGTGGAGATCAGAGCCTCCAGACTGTGTCCAGAACCACTATTCTTTCCACTTTATGTTGCTGGCTAAGTGGTGAGGCACTGCCCTAGTAGGAGCTCCTGGGGGGCCTGAAAAGGCCAGAAAAGCAGGGCTGCAGCTCACCCTCAGCCCACCTTGTGGGCAGGGGCTTGCACTGAGCCAAGACCCACCTGAGCTGTGGCTGGGCAGGAAGTGATCCAGGAAGGCTGGCTTTTTCCTCCGCCGTTTGCTTTCAATGCCATGGGGGTCTGAGGGAAGGCAGAGATGAGGACCCCTGGATCCCAACAGCCCCTCCTCCCCAACCTGGGGTGGACCAGGGCAGTAGGGTCAGTCATCCCCTCCCAGTAACCTGGAGAGGGATGCGAAAAGGGGCAGAGGGAACACACCAGAGCTATTCAGCTCCCCAAGGACGTCGGGCAGCCCCCGTTTCCGCTTCTTGTCCACACCGTAGCTGTCTGTTTAGGAGATACCAGAGGCATACAAAATAATCCATTAAAAAAAAAATAATAATAATCCATTAAAAATAAGAATTATTATAGAGACCATTTGGGAAGTTGTTGTGCTGTTCTGGTTTTTGCCCAACCAATGCAAATAGATGTCCACATCTTAATCAGAATAAAACCCAAATCCACTTCTAGCTACACCGGTACGTCCCAGACACAATCCTGCCTCAGGGCCTTTGCACTTGCTGTTCCCGCTGCTTCAAACACTCTTCCTCAACTCGTACCACTTCCCTGGAGAATTGCTTAGTCATCCTCCCATCCTCAGGTCAGCCGTCCCCTCCTTTAGGGAGCTCTCCCTGAACCCTAAGGCTGAGTCAGGTGCCCCACTCTGGGCAATCCGAGTTCCGTAAGCAATTCCAATCCCAGCCCTGCCCACTCTGGTTGTCACTGTATGGGAATGGATCTGTCCTCCCTCTCCCCATAAGACTATGAGCCTCATAGGGTAGGGCTGGGGCTGTCTCAGTCACCGCTATGTTCTCAGCACTACCCAGCAAGGGCCAGGCATGAGCAGGCGTGCTGAGGGGAGGAATGATTAAATAGTCCCAAAATGTCATAAAATGGGTACTATTATTATTTCCATCTTGCACAGGAGGAGTCTGAGGCTAGGAGAAGCCAAGATCGCACAGCCAGTAAGCAGCAGACCGGGATTTGAACCCCAGTCTGTGCAACTCTGAGCCTGCATTCTACTTCTGCCTCTTCCCCTTTCCCCTTTGGGTCACCCCAAGCAAGACCAAAGACCTAGTCTCTGGGGCGATGGGTCACCCTGGGTGGCCGTGGTTACCATGGTCCCGAGGCAGGTATGTGAAGGGCAGAGGCTCACTGCAGACCCCATCAGTAAGCCGCTGCAGGAAGACGTTCACTGTCACAGGTTCAACAATCTCCAGGTCCTCGTAGGGTGGTGTCTTGAACACAATGGCAATCTGGCGGTGCACGTCGGCCTGGGAGAAGTCAGCCCGGCCTTCCCAGGAGGCTCTGCTGAACACCACCGATATATCCTCTGGCAGGAAAGTGCGGGCGTCAGCTGAGCCAGGACACTGGTCCACCAGAGACCCAACTCACTCAGCCTCCCCCCAAATCAACACCAATATTTCTAAGAATAAAACTAATCATAATAAAACTAATCTTGGTGGCAGCTAACTTTCTGTTGAGCACCTACCGTGTGCCAGTCACTGACATACACACACACACACACACACACACACACACACACACACACACACTCATCTAATCCTTTAACAATCCAAAAGGCAGGTAGAATTAATATTTCTACCTTATCAGGGGGCCCCAAGACCACCATCAGATTCAGTGATTCACTAAGGGGACTCACAGGACTCAGCATATAGTTGTACTCATGGCTATGATTTATTACAGCAAAAAGATAGATGCACACGCAGTAAAGAGGAAAGGTGCCTGGAGCGAAGTCCAGAGGAAACCAGGTGCCAGTTTCCAAGAGTTCTCCCCAGGGGAGGCACACCGCACACTGTTGCCCCCAGTGGCAACACACATGAAATGCTTCTACCAAGGAAGCACATTAGAGACTTCCTGCCCAGGGTTTTTACTGGGAGTTGGTCAAGTAGGCTCCCTCTAACTGGCACATATCAAAATTCCAGACTCCCAGAAGGAAAGCAAATGATCTACACAAACCATATTGTTTGTACGGTTTAGGTACAGTGAGCCACTCTTAACAGTCAGGGAATGGTAGGAGCCCTCTCAAAGTTCCCAAAAGCCAGCCAAGGGTCAACCTTGTAAACTGGGCTTCCAAAGGCTAACAGTCTCAGACCTGCTATGTTAACTCTTTTCTAGACACCCACTTCATAGATGGGGAAACCGAGGCTTGGAGGGTTTAAGAGACTAACCCCAGGTCATACAGCTGGTAGCAGATTAGTCGGGATTCAGTATGCTACTCTGCCTACTATTTCTTTTTCTTGTCTTATTGCATTGCCTCTCATCACACTAACTCCATATACTGAGGCTTTATATGTGTTGAACAGACATGGTTTGCCTCTAAGACACATAACAATCCTATGAAAAAACTACCTTTAGGAAGTCCATTATATTGAGGGGAAAGCAAAGGCACAGGGAGGTTAAGTCACTTGTCCAAGGTCACAGTCAGCAAGTGGTGGAGCCAAGATGGGAATCCAGGCAGGCTAGAGCTCTTCACCACCAGCTCTTACAGCTTGAGGAAGTTACTGATATCTCTGGGCCTAGTTTCCTCACCTTAAAGAGGGAAAGTCATAGTACTCACCTCACAGGAGTTGTTAGGAAGATTAAATGAGTCACTCCAAGAAAAGGGCTTAGAAAAGGGCGTAACATAATAGGTGCTCCTAAGTCCATGTTAAGTATGATAGTTTTTATTAGTATTATGCAAAATACTAGCTCCAGGTCTGGCACTCAGGAAATCTTCAGTAAATGCTAACTCTCTGTAGTGTAGTTTTTAGGTACGTGGGATCCCATCTCATCCTAACACCAGCTCATTTTAGGGATGAGGAAACAGGCTCAGGGTGGTGAAGTCACCTGCCCGAGATCAGTCAGTGAGTGAATAATGGAACAGGACTCACATGTACCTCGAATCATTCACCCAGGGCAGGAACAGTTTCCCTGCCCTGACCGCAATTCCCAGGCTCCTAACAGCCTCCTTGGCATTCCTCAGATTTCAGCTCAAATATCACCTCCTCTGGGAAGCCTTCCCAGATGCCCGGACCATGTCTGAACTTCCTGTTGTTCAATCTCAGCACTTTGTTTTCTTCCCTCTCAGCATTACTCACATTTGTAATTTGTCTTTCTTTCCCTACGTCCCTCTGAACTGAGAGCCCTGTGAGGGCAGAGGCTGGGCCTGTCTCTGTCACTGCTGTGTCCCACCACTGCCTAGCACAGAACCCAGCACAGAGGAGCCACCCAATAACCATTTGCCCATTCATTCAAAATCTTATAAGAACCTCCCACTCCTGGGTACATATCCAAAAGAATTGAAGACAGGTGTTCAAACAAAAACTGATACACAAATGTCTAAAACAACACTATTCATAATAACCAAGAGGTGAAAATAACCCAAATGCCCATTAACTGATGAATGGATACACAAAATGGGATATATCCATCTATGGAATATTAGCCATAAAAAGGAACAAAGCACTGATACCTGCTACAGCATGGATGAACCTTCATAACATTACGCTAAGTAAAAGGATCCAGACATGAAAGGCCACATATTGTATGATTCTGTTATATAAAATGCCCAAAATAGGTAAATCCATAGAGACAGAAAATAGCCTGGTGGATGTCAGAGGCTGGAAGAGAGGGGAGTAGGGAGTCACTGCCTAATGGGTACTGGGTTTCTTTCTGGGGTGATGAAAATGTTCCGGAACCAGAGAGTGGTGTTGGCACAACCTTGGGAATGTACTAAATGTCAATGAAGTATACACTTTAAAATGGTTAAAATGTTTTGTTTTAAGAGTAAACCTTGCAGGGGGCTTCCCTGGTGGTGCAGTGGTTGGGAATCTGCCTGCTAATGCAGGGGACGCGGGTTCGAGCCCTGGTCTGGGAAGATCCCACATGCCACGGAGCAACTGGGCCCGTGAGCCACAACTGCTGAGCCTGCGCGTCTGGAGCCTGTGCTCCTCAACAAGAGAGGCCACGACGGTGAGAGGCCCGCGCACCGCGATGAGGAGTGGCCCCCGCTTGCCGCAACTGGAGAAAGCCCTCGCACAGAAACGAAGACCCAACACAACCAAAAAAAAAAAAAAAATTAATTAATTAAAAAAATAAATAAATAAAAATAAAAGTGACTCTGAAGATCATCTAGGTTTGAGAACCATTAAAAAAAAAAATGAGTAAACCTTGCAGAAAAAAAAAAAGAGAGAGAGAATCAGGGGAAAAAAAAAAAAGTTGTTTGTTTGTTTTTTTTCCCTGAGAACCTCATGTGTGCTTGGCCTTGGACTGGGTGGTTCTGAGGACACAGCTGCTCACCAGGATCCTCCCAGGTCCTGCCCAGACAACCCAGGGGTGGGAGGGTGGGGGTGGAGATAGACGTTAACTATATAACCATACAACCTGAGAAAGGATTGTGCGGGGGATTCCTGAGGCTGTAGCATGTTCTCCTATCCTCCTCCCTTCTCACTGCCCTCCTGCCCCATTGGCTTCACTGTTCCTCAACAACTAGGCCTGTTCCTACCTCAGGGCCTTTGCACTTGCTGTTTCCTCTGCTGGAACACTCTTCCTCACATGGCCACACAGATTCTTCATGACTCCAGTGTCGTCTCCTGAGAGCGGTCCCCCCTGGCCCCACGAAGTCAAACTGTGCCCCACAACACCTCCAGCCATCTCTCTCTATCCCCTTCCTCAGCATTATCTACCTCCAGATACTACTTTTGCACCGTCTTCCTGATTTTTTTTCAACTCCCTTTCTTTATTTTTTACTTTTCCTCCCAGAAGCACAGACCAGCTGGATTCAAATCCTGTCTCTACCTGACTACCTCTGTGACCTTGAGCAAGTTACTTAATCTTTCTGTGCCTCGTTTTCCTCATCTGTAAAAGGGGAATAAAAGAATCTATCTCATAGAACTGTTAGGCAATTAGATGATTGAATAAATGACACATACAAAGTGCTTAGGACAGAGTTTGGCACTTAATAAGAGCAACATAGGCTTCCCTGGTGGCGCCGTGGTTGAGGATCCGCCTGCCAACGCAGGGGACACGGGTTCGAGCCCTGGTTCGGGAAGATCCCACATGCCGCAGAGAAACTAAGCCCATGCGCCACAACTACTGAGCCTGCGCTCTAGAGCCCGCGAGACACAACTACTGAGCCCACGTGCTGCAACTACGGAAGGCTGCGTGCCTAGAGCTTGTGCTCTACAACAAGAGAAGCCACCGCAATGAGAAGCCCGTGGACACCGCAATGAAGAGTAGCCCCCGCTCGCCATAACTAGAGAAAGCCCACGCGCAGCAATGAAGACCCAAGGCAGCCAAAAATAAATAAAATTTTAAAAAGTAAATAAATAAATGTGAAATTAAAAAAAAAAAAAAGATCCCGCATGCAGCAACGAAGATCCCACATGCCGCAACTAAGACCCAGCGCAGCCAAATAAATAAATAAATATTAAAAAACAGAAAAAAGAGAAAGCTCTCCCCCCAGGCAATCCTGGGTTGTTTTTTCTTTTCAAAAAACCCTATTTTTAATTGGTCCAATGGTTAAGACTCCGCCCTTCCAATGCAGGGGGCGCGGGCCAAAAAATTTTTTTAAAAACCAACAAAACACCCAAAAACCCTATTTGAAAAAGGGTTTTGACATTTGAACAGATGTGAATCATGTGGAAACACCGTCCATTTTCTCCATTCGTAGCCCTGATCCAACTGTCCTAAAGCATTTATTTATGCAACTCCACGATTTTAATACCAGAGTCCCCCGGAGCTCATGATGGCAAGGCCTGCCAGGTACCCAGCGCAGGCCAGCACTGTTTGTTTGTTTGTGCCTCCTTCTTTGTTCATGAATGAGTGAGCAGGTGAGTGAGTGAGTCAGTGAGTGAATGAATCAATTGGCTGTTTCTCTCTGACTCCAAAACCAAAGCTCTGGACCCTTCTACTCGGCTCCCCTGGTTAACTGGCTCTTCTTCACCCTCTCATCCTCCGGGCTCCCCAGCTGCCCCTGCTGGCAGACCCCACTCCGCCCACTCGCTGCCCCAGGCCCCTCACCTTTCTGCACCTTGTCGCACAGCAGGTAGAGCTCCTCGCCACCCGTGCACGGCCCGCTCTCCTTGTTGATTCGGCAAATCCGCAGCTCTGACGTGTTTGTGGACTCTGGGAAAGAGGAGAGGAAGAGGCACACAGAAAAAACGAGAATTCAGTCATCAAACCCTTACCAGGTACCCCATGGGTGCCCACCCTGGGGTGTGGAGAGGTGGGAAATGGAGAAGCCAGGGTGCCTGACCCTTCTGGAACCTGTGGTCCAGGTGGAAAAAGAAGATGCCCAGGCAGAAGGGGTTAATGGACGATCATGAGTCCTCCGTGCTGAGGTCCGGTGAGTGTCTGCCCAATAAGGGAGACCCTCAGACCTCAGGGTTGGTGGGGTCAGGAGTCAGGGATGAGTCTTAGATGAGGGCTAATGGCCTGAAACTTGTAGTGGACACATGTTGTTTTGCCAGTCTAGTAGTCCTGGCCCTTCTGTTAACAGCCACCCCCCAGTTTTCCTTTAAGGAACCACCCCCCACCTCAGTCATGGGGATTGGGTAGGGCGGAGCCCACTCCCAGCTCAGAAGTGATCATTTGCCCTAGACCTGGCCAGTCAGAGCATCACCTCCTTCTGGCTGCAGCTGATTAGTCAGAGAGGAGGACATGACTAAAACTAGGCCAATGAGAGACAGCCCTGGGACTCTGAGCAAAAATACTGAGTAAGAGAATCTCTCTTTGGGAGCAGGGGAGAAGTGTCATGCTGGTAGGATGTAAGACTAGAGCTGCATACAGTTATTTTGCCCCTGCATGGGAGGGCCCTGCCAACAGTGACTCTTAACATAAAGGAAGCATGGCTGAGAGATGGAAAGAGATCCCTAATGACATCACTGAGAACCTAGATGCAGCCAGACCTGAAGCACTGTGCTACCTCTGGATATTTTTAGTTAATGGAACAAATTCTTCTTTTTTTCCTTATTTGAGTTGGGATTCTATCTCTTGCACCCATAAAAGTCCTGATTGAATTAATATCCCTGCCCATTTTGATGCTTGTGGCAGTCACTGTAGGCTGGCTAAAATCTAACAGCCATTCCCAATCTCCTCTTCCATACCTGTACCCCTCTATAGAGGATGAAAAACCTAAATACTTGCTTTCTCAGATTCCCTTGCAACTAAGGGTGGTCGTGGGACCAAGTTCTGGCCAATGAGACATAAGGAAATGTCTACCAGGGTGATTCTGAGGAATATATTATTTTCTCTATGAAAGAGAGAGAGATTATTACTCATGCTGCCTCTTCTCAAGGGCTGCCTAGTATAGTTGTACTCGTTGTGCATTCTGCAACACCAGAAAACCCCATTCCCAGAGGCTACCTAGTAAATGCTGACCCCTAGAATTGGGCAGTGTACAGCCTGCACACCACACAGAGTGTCACTGCCCATCATGCCTTGAACACAGACATGATGTCTGGAGCTATGGCAGCCAGTTCATGACCATGAGGGAAAGCCCAAGAGAATCACAGAGCTGCTGAACCAGCACCCAGATATAGCTGAGCAGCTGAAGCAATAGGAACAGCCTTAATAACTGAGAAAAAAAAAAGAACTCCCTGTTTGTTCATGCCATTGTATGTGGGGCTTTCTGGTACCCGCAGCCAAAGACAATCCAAATGGAACAGCACCCTCGACTCACTCTTGTCGTAGACGGGCTCAGAGAGCACAGGGTCCATCCGGCGCATCTGTCCTTGCTGGTCCCTGTATGAGGCCTGGAAGCAAATCCTCACGACATTCATGTCCACCTCCTGATGGTTCTTCAGGGACCCAGCTGTGGGAGAGATATGGGAAGGCTGAGTGTGGGGGGTGGAGACCCTGGTTGGGGGACAGGGGACAGGGAAGGGATGGGGCTGTGGCGATGGGGGATACTGGAGAAGGCGAGGGGACAGGGGTGGCAGAGGGGGCGAGGGGTCTGGGAGGACGGAATGCTGAGGCTAGGCGTGGGGACTCACCATTGTAGGGGTCGATGCCCAGCTGAATCTTCCGCTCAATGGCGGCCTCGATCTCCTTCTTCCTCACACACTGGATGCCCAGGTTGTTAAAGCTGAGTCAGGGGGAAGGGGGGAAGGGAGGTAATCCTGAGGGTGCAGGTGTAGCCCTAACCCACAGGACGGCTCTGGTAGATGCTGTCTCGGGGCTCACAGTCTCAGAGGCTGAAGCCCCCCAGGCCCAGGGGTCCCAGCACTGGGAGGGGCCTGGGGTTCAAACCCTTCAGGGGTGTGGAGAATTCTTGAGAGAACTTATCTTTACCACAGGAAAGCACCTGTTGACCTCATTTATAATAAGAAAACTGCAAATTAAACAGCAATGTGATGCCAATTTTTTTAAAAACTCATCAAAACAGCAGAGATCAAAACGTCTGACAATACCCTCTGCTGGTGATATTGTGGAGAATCAGGCACTCTCACCCATTGCTGGCGGGACTGTAAATTGCCCCAGCAATCACATATTGGAGGACAACATGGCAGTATTCATTCATTCTACCAACATTTCCTGAGCACCTACTGTGTGCCAGGGACTGTGTTAGGCACTGGGGGATACAGTGGGGAACAAAAGAGATAAAATCCCTGCTTTCATGGAGCTGACATTTTCACTAAGTTTATAAATCACTAAAAGTATAAATGCACAGACTTGGGGCCAGCAATTTCATTTTTAGGAATTCATCCTGCAGAAGAAAGAGTATATATGTGAAGCTGTTCACTGAAGCACAGTTAGTAATAGAGCAACAAGAGATTGGAACCATTGTGGGTGCCCATTCATAGGGAGTTAATTAATTGTGTGCATCCATACATTGGAATACTATGCAGTCAATAAAAAGGATAGGACAGCTCTAAATGTACTGACAGGAATTATCTCTAAGATGTACTGGAACATAAAAACAAGGTGCAAATGTCTGCTACCATTCATAAGGGAAGGAAAAAAAAATATGCACAGCATATCTTTAGCTGCCTCCAGAAAGGGGCACTGGTGGCCAGAGGACCAAAGATGGAAGGAAATTTATTTTTAATTGCACACCCTTTCTGAACCTTTAAATTTTTAAATTAAAAACATATAAATTATAAAGCAAAAGAAAGAATGGGACTTGCAGCTAAGTCAGGTCTGCAGTCAAATTCCAGCTCTGCCATTGGCTATCTGGGCTCCTTCGCCTCTCTGAGCCTCAGTTTCCTCCTCTACAAAATGGGGATAAATATAATGCGTGTGAATGCGTGTGCGGCAGGGTTCCAGGCCTAGGTAAGACCCTCCATGGCCCCCAGGCCTCGGTTTCCCCATCTAGGAGATGCAGTGGGGAGAGTCTGGCTAAGCTGTCCCTGCTCTTAAGGTTTTCCGGGGTGATCCTCAGCCCCTCAAAATCTCCGTGACCAAGGGTGAGGGGTCAGGGCTCAGGTACCTGTGCCGGGGGCTGACATGAGGCCGGAGCCGCACCCTGCAGACGCCGTCCGTGCAGTCTTTCCCCACGAGGCTGTGAGGGTGAACGCGGTGAGGCCAGTCCTTCCACACCAGGCACGCGGTCACCTCCACCTCCCGCAGCCCTCCACAATCCCGGAGCTGCAGGAAGACAGGTGCTCTTGGGGTCCCTTTGCAGACATCTGCACCCATCCGAGCCTCCTTTGGTAGCTCCCCGCCCCTCCCCTGTCCCCCGACGATGGAGGAATGTTTGCTGAAGACGCCTCCGGGATCCTAAACTGGAGGCTTCCAAACTGGGGGCCTCATAACATGAGAGCTGCCCCACAGATGTGCTTTCTTTCGCCACTCGACTTTAAAAAAACTGCATGCACGCAAGGTCTCCAAGTACAGCCCACAGATTACATACTAATTGTGGAGAGACCCGGTAGACACCACCTTAACCATATGATCAAGGTCAGCGTCACCACTACGGGGCCAAAGTAACACAGGCATCCCCTGATGGGATGTACTGGGAAGAACACGTCACTTCTATGACAGCCCCTTCAGAAGTGCATCACCGGAATCTAATCAGGAGGAAACATCAGAAGAGCCCAAATTGTGGTCATCTGGTCAGACATATTAGTGTCACGAAAGACAATAAAAAGATGGGTGTCATATTTTGTGTTAAAAGAGAACAAAAAATGTATTTTGACCTGGCTGGTAGTTACACAGTGTATATATATATGTCAAAATTCCTAGAGCTATACACTTAAGATTTGATCAAATATAACTCAATTTCAAAAAAAAAAAAAAAAGACGAGAGAGCCTACAGAGACATGATAACCAAATGCAACATAGGATCCTTGATTGGATCCTGGATTGGGGGGGGAACAATTATAAAACACACATTTGGGGGACAATTGGGAAATTTAAGTACGGACTGTATATTAGATGATATTATGGAATATTACTAATTTTCCTAGGGATGGTAATGAGTGTCCTAGACATGCAGGAGCTTATTTTTAGGAGATGCCCATTGAAGTATGTAGAGGTGAAATAACATGCTATTTACAACTCATCTGCAAATGGGTCCGCAAAAAACACAATGTGTATTTGTGTGTGTGTGTGAGCGCTGTGCATGCGTGTATGTGTGTGTTGTGTGTATGGAGAGAGAGTGACAGATATAGCAAATGGGGCAAAATGTCAACTGGTACATATAGGTGAAGGGTACACAGGTACTTATTGTACTCTTCTTTTAATTTTTCTGGAGATTAAAATTTTTTTCATCTAAACTCATCAAAATGTGTACATTAAATACATGCATTGTTTGTATATCAGTTATACCTCAAACAAACAAAAAACCTAGAAAAAAAAGATTTAAAGGATTTTTTTTTTAGAATAAAAAGTTGGGGCGGGGTAGGGGAGGGAAGGATTGGGAGTCTGGGGTTAGCAGATGCAATCTCTTATACAGGATGGATAAACAACAAGGTCCCACTGTATATCAGAGAACTCTATTCAATACCCTGTGATAAACCATAATGGAAAAGAAAATGAAAAAGAATGTATATATATATGTATAACTGAATCACTTTGCTGTACAGCAGAGCTTAACACAACATTGTAAATCAACTATACTTCAATAAAATAATTTTTTTAAAAAGTTGGGGAAAATCTGGAGCTTACATTTTAAAAGTATGAGACATCACGTTATTCCAGATTTCCAGATTCTCTTTTTTAAAAGGGAAGTTATGGCAACTGGGGCTGGACTTCTACTCAGCAGCCACGTGGGGCAGCAGATAGAAACTAGCCCCTTGAGACAGGGCCCAGACCCACGTGGCCGCTTGGCTTTCCTGGGTCACTCACAGGGCCCTAACTGGTATGAAAGAACCACTAAAGCCTGCTCCGAAAGTGTAAAGCTGGTGCCTATAAAATACAATGAACAGGTGCGTCTCAGTGAGGGAGTACTGCCCTCTAGGGGGCGTTTGGGATACTGAGGACCATTCTGGTTGACACTGGGATCGGGACCCACAGCAGGCAGTACAGGGCCGCAGGTGCTACACAGCCTGCAATACCAGGACAGTCCCACACAAGTCCTGCAAGACTTCTGAATGTCCCGCCAACATTCACATCAGTGACAAACCTGTTTTAAATGGTCGGAACCCAGAGCCTCCTTCCGTTTTACATGTACAGTATTTTTTCCCATAACTTTCAAATACACTGAATTTTCAAGGACTGCAATCACCATGTTAATTGAGAGAAGACTGGTTTCATTTGAACTGAGAATTGTTCACCACTTTGGTGGCTTTTTTTTTTTTTTTTTTTGCTGCGCCACTGGACCTCCAGGGAATTCCCAATTGTTCATCATTTTGGAAAATCCTGTCACCTATGGCCACGCTGGACGTGTGGCATTTAAGTAGCCAAGTCCACCACGCTGGGTCGGGCTGCATTCATGCTGCTGTATTAATGAGATCCAAAGCAACTGCTACTTTGTTTTCATTTCCCTGAGGCTGTGCCCAAGCATTTACATACTGAAATAAATGTGCTTGTATAGGCTGTATAATTTTCCTTTTATTTCTCCTTCATACTAAAGTTGGGGCATTATGGATTTCAGGGATGATTATGAGTAGACAATTTATATTGAGTAGACAAATTTCATTGAGTCAGATGGGTTAAAACCATTAGTTTAACCAGCTCCCTGATGTAACATTAGGAGATTCTGAAAAGCTCAGAGTCAACAGTCTCAGGAGTCATGAAGACTGCAAGGCTGAAAGCTTTTCATCCCTTTTTTTTTTGGCTGCACCATGCGGCATGTGGGATCTTAGCTCCCTGACCAAGAATCGAACCTGCAGTTCCTGCAGTGGAAGCTCGGAGTCTTAACCACTGGACCGCCAGGGAAGTCACGAAAGCTTTTCATCTTTGAGATGTCATGCGAGATTGTGGATAGACATTAGGCCTTGAAGTCAGTCAGACCTGGTACCAAACCAGGCTCTACCACTGGCCATCTGTGTGATAAACCTCTCTGGTCTTACCGTCCTTATCCGTAAAATAGGTACTAAGTACCTGGCACACAAGAGCACTTAGTAAATGGCAGTAATTACTACAATGAATTTGCTGTGTACCCTTGAGCAAGTAACTTACACTCTCTGAGTCTCAGTTTCCTCCTCTAAAAGATGGGGATGAAAATACTAAATCGAAATTTGGAGTCAGGTCACCCCCTATTGTTGGACATTTACTGTTCTGACTCTTTGAAATCAAAACCAACACAAAGCTAGAATAACTGCCTGGAAAGACTTAGAAATAAAAAGTTGGGGAAAACACAGCCTCAAAGTATCACCCCACAGGTAATGTACTAATTACAAAGGGAAAGCTATACCTTTTCAATGGTGGTCACTCCCTGTTATGGGCTAAACTGCACGCCCCCAAAATTCATATGTTGTAGCCCCAGCTCCCAGTACCTCAGAATGTGACTGTATTTGGAGATAGAGCCTTTAAAGAGGTGAGTAAATTAATGAGGCCTTAGGGTGGGTCCTAATCCAGTCTCCTCATGGCCTTATAAGAAGAGGTAATTTGGACACACAAAGAGACACCAGTGCTGACACAGAGGAAAGACCAAGTGAGGACACAGCGAGAAGGCAGCCGTCTGCAAGCCCAGGAGAGAGGCCTCAGAGGAAACCAGCCCTGCCGATAGCTCGGTTTTGGACTTCCAGCCTCCAGAACTGTGGGACAATAAATTCCTGTGGTTCAAGGCACGCAGTCTGTGGTATTTTGTTATGGCAGCCCGAGCTGACTAATACACCACCTTCACCACGGGCTCCGACTCAGCATCAGATATTAAACTGCCACCCCATGGCCATGATGTGAGACTCCTAGAGGGCCACAGCCTCACCGCTGGGGTATTCCCACCAAAATGAAGAACCTGATCTAATCTGGAAACAGCCAATAAACCCGGAATGTGGGACGTTCTACAAAACGCCTTCCCTGTCCTCCACAAATGTTCCTGTCCTGAAACGCAAAGACAGACCGAGGAATGAACCCAAGTCAAAAGATACCAAAGACACCTGTCTTCCGCCGTGTGGGCTGATGTGACAAAATACCAAGAACTGGGTGGCGTATACACAACAGATATTTATTTCTCGACAGTTCTGGAGCCTGGAAGCCCAAGATCAGGGCGACAGCACGATTGGGTTCTGGTGAGGGCCTCTTTTGTGTGCAGACTGTGTCACTGTGTCCTCACATGGTGGAAGGGACCTTCCCCATCACCTTCCCGGTTAGGGTTTCAATATATGAATTGGAGGGGGGGGGCACACAAACATTCAGACCATAGCAACATCTGACAACTAAAGGCAGCACGTGATCCCGGACTGGATTTTAAACAAGCAGACAAGAAAAAAAAACAGGTATAAAGGATATCTGGGGTCAGCTGGGATCATTAGACTATGGACTTAATCTTAGATAATATTCTTGCATGAATATTACGTTTCTAGAATGTGATAACAGCATTGTGATTAGACAGGTCCTACATCGTAGAAAAAAGTCATGGCTCTTGAGAGATACAGGCTGAAACATTTTGGGTGAAGTGTCATATCTCTGACTCACTTTCAAATCTTCCTCCGTAAATGTCTATATAAAGAGAGAGGCATTGGGAATTCCCTGGCGGTCCAGTGGTTAGGACTCTGTGTTTTCACTGCCGAAGGCCCGGGTTCATTCCCTGGTCCAGGAACTAGGATCCCACAAGCCTCGCGGCATGGCCAAAAAAATAAACCAAGAGAGAGGCATAAAGCAAATGTGGCAAAAGGATACTGGTGTTCATTGCGCTATCCTTGTCTATTTTGCGTAGGTTTAAAATTTTTCCAAAAAAGTTGAGACATAAAGTTGAAAAAATATCCCTTATCAAATTGGAAAAACAGACAAAATGCTTAAAGATAAATGAGGGGCCACAAAATTGCCCCTCAACGTACCACACTTGCCCATTCCTGAAAAGCCAGTGATGGACTATACGTTTCAAAGTAAACCGTTCTTTTCACCAGAATGTCCCGCTAACACGCTACTTCTGGCCACAACGCCTGGAGCCAAATCCAATAACAACAACTACAACCACCTGTCTGAGTAAGGGGTCCTGCACACCAGTGCTGGGCCATCTCCCTGGTTTCCTCACAGTGTCCTGTGGGGGGGGGGGGCAGGAGCTTCATCCCCATTTTACAGATGAGGAAACTGAGGCCAAGGGAAGCACTGGACTTGCCCTAATCCACACAGCTGGTAAATGGCAGAGCCAGGACCAAAGCCCAAGTCTTTCTGACCCTAAAATCCAAACTTGTTGGGGTAGGACAGGGTTGCTCTGCTAATCCCCCAAGTAAAGCTCTGTGTACAAATCCCACTGAGGAAGAGGAGAGGGAAACAGATCTCACACGAGGGAGCTGGGACCTGGGGCCGGGGTCAGGGATGGCGTCCCTGAGGTGGGCTGAGGCCTCACGGGTGAATAAGAGGTGACCAGGCTGCAGGTGGAAAGCACTCCAGCCAGGAGGAATGGCACAGGCAAAGGGCTGGTGGCTGGATGGTGGTGAGTGAGGAGGGCTGGATGGGAATGGGCAGCAGGAGCTGGGCCATGAAAGGTCTTAGAGGCCCAGGAAGGATCTTGGGTTTCCTCCTGAGGGTGCTAGGGAGCCAAAGGAGGATTCTGAACAGGGGAGACGAGCAGATGTGTAATTTAACAGCACCCCTCTGGCGGTCTTGGATATCTGGAGGAGACTGAGAGCTGGTCACCAGGGAGGAAGCTGGAGGTCAGGGAGCAGATGAGCCCGGGATCCAGGGCTGGTGGGATGGTGAGGACATAATTCAGGGTCCACGGACACTTGGGCAAAGATCCAGAAACACATGAAGTCTCCGTATTGGAAAGGCACAGGAACCAGGCCTCTCAGAAATCACTGGGAGAGACAGTCATGCACGTAACCACCCCGGGCAGGGCAATTTGGCAACAGCCGTCAAATTATCTTTGACGGGCAATCCCACTTCCAGAAGTTGTTTTTTTTTTTTTAACTTTTTTTTTGGCCACGCCACACAGCTTGCAGGATCTTAGTTCCCCCACCAGGAATCGAACCCGTGCCCCCTGCAGTGGAAGCGTGGAGTCTTAACCACTGGACCGTCAGGGAAGTCCTAAAATGTGGTTTTTTTTTTTTTTTAAGAGATCTTTCTTTTTTTTTTTTTTTAATTCTTTATTTTATTATTTATTTATTTATTTATTTATTTTTGGCTGTGTTGGGTCTTCGTTTCTGTGCGAGGGCTTTCTCCAGTTGCGGCGAGCGGGGGCCACTCTTCATTGCGGTGCGCGGGCCTCTCACTATCGCGGCCTCTCTTGTTGCGGAGCACAGGCTCCAGACGCGCAGGCTCAGTAGTTGTGGCTCACGGGCCCAGTTGCCCCGCGGCATGTGGGATCCTCCCAGACCAGGGCTCGAACCCGTGTCCCCCGCATTGGCAGGCAGATTCTCAACCACTGCGCCACCAGGGAAGCCCCCTAAAATGTGATTTTTTTTAACTTAAGAATATATCTTGGGGGCTTCCCTGGTGGCACAGTGGTTGAGAATCTGCCTGCCAATGCAGGGGACACGGGTTCGAGCCCTGGTCTGGGAAGATCCCACATGCCGCGGGGCAACTGGGCCCGTGAGCCACAACTACTGAGCCTGCGCGTCTGGAGCCTGTGCTCCGCAACAAGAGAGGCCGCGATAGTGAGAGGCCCGCGCACCGCGATGAAGAGTGGCCCCCGCTCGCCGCAACTAGAGAAAGCCCTTGCACAGAAACGAAGACCCAACACGGCCAAAAATAAATAAATAAATAAATTTATTAAAAAAAAAAAAAAAAAAAGAATATATCTTGGAGCTGAGCGTATATCAGTATGACTGAAGCTGCCTTATTCTCTTTACCATCTTATCCTGCCGTGTGGATATAGGATAATATATTGTGCAAGTCTCCTATTGGTGGACATTTTGGTTGTTTTCTGTTTCCCGCTATTACAAGCAGGGCTGTAGAGAACGACTCGGTTCATCTATTATTTCCTTCACGTGTGTCACTCAAATAATTTCTGGAAGGGAATCTGGTGGTCCAGTGGTTAGGACTCCATGTTTCCACTGGGCTGGGTTCGATCCCTGGTTGGGGAAATAAGATCCCGCAAGCTGCGTGGCACGGCCAAAAAACAAAAAACCCCACACATTTTATATACACAAGCGCATGCACGCTCCCCTTTATGTACAAAAGGGGGATAGTATATACGTATATATATATTTGCCTGTATAATCATTAATCATAAAATACTCCTGAAAGGCTCCGTGAGATATTGATAACAATGGTTACCTCTGGGTTGGGGGGGGAACCTGGAGGCAGGAGTGGGGGACTTTTGTTCATTTTAATTTAATTTAAATTATGTTAATTTAACATGACTTCATATTTTTGAACGTTTTGATCCATGTCATATGATTCAAAACTAAAACAAACTAAAGGGCTTCCCTGGTGGCACAGTGGTTAAGAATCTGCCTGCCAATGCAGGGGACACGGGTTCGAGCCCTGGTCGGGGAAGATCCCACATGCCGCGGAGCACCTAAGCCCGAGCGCCACAACTACTGGAGCCCGGGCTCCGCAACAAGAGAAGCCACCGCAACGAGAAGCCCACGCACTGCAATGAAGAGCAGCCCCCGCTCGCTGCAACTAGAGAAAGCCCGCGCAGCAACGAAGACCCAACACAGCCAAAAATAAAATAAAAATAAAATAAAGATGGTTATAGTTGAAAATCTTGTCTGTACCTTATCCATTCAGCACTGCCTCCAAAAAAGAATTCACCTGTATTTGTTTTCCTTTCCAGGGTTTCTGTATGCAAATACTAGCAAATACAAATTGAAAATCTTATTTTCCCCTCTTTTTGACACACAGGGTAGTACAGTTTACCTTGAACAATGTGGGGAGTGGGGGAGGGAGCACTGAGGCACCGACCCTGCCCGCAGTGGGAAATCCACCTATAACTTATAGCTGGTCCTCAGTATCCGTGTTTCTGCGGTTCTGCCTGGGGGGGTTCCAACAACTGGGGATCGTATTTACTGTTGAAAAAAATCCCCGTTTAAGCGGACCCACCCAGTTCAAACCCATGTTGTTCAAGGGTCAACTGTATAATACCCACAAAATTCTGCACCTCAATTTAAACAAAATTAATATATCTTGGAGATAGATACTTCCACATCAGTACCTAAGGGATGGCTTCATTTAAAATGTTTTCTGTATTAACTGTATGTATTTATATTTATTTGCACACTTACACACAGATATATTTGTCCCTGCTGCATAGGATTGCAATCGGTAGATGTATCGATTATTTCACTAGTCCCCTGATGATTAACACAGAAACTTCCAATTCTTCTCTATACAAACAAGGCTGCAAGGGAGAACCTTGTACGTCCCTCTTTCACCCAGATGCAGGCATATCTACATGATAAGTTCCTAGAAGTGGAATGGCCCGGCCTAAGAGTAATAATGATAATAATAATTATACTAGTAATACTAGAAGCTATCTCAGTTGAGCGCTCACCATGTTCGAGGTACTTGGCGTGAATAAGTAACTCATTTACTCCTCCCAACAACCCCAGGTGCCTGGTTATTATTATTCTTCAGTTTTTAATTTTTTTTTTTGGCCGCGCCAGGGGGCCTTTAGGATCCTAGTTCCCCAACCAGGGATCGAACCCGGGCCCCCAGCAGTGAAAGCGTGGAGTCCCAACCACTGGACCGCCAGGGAAGTCCGTATTATCCCATTTTGTAGAGGAGGAGGCACAGAGGGATCGAGTAACCTGTCCAAGGCAGTACCTGGATTCGAATCCAGATACTCTGATTCTTAAGGCCTCACTGGTGAACCAGGAGGCTACCAATGATAATTTTGACCAATACTGTCAAATTGCCGGGAAGAAGGCCTTTCTCTGAATGCCCTTTAAATTTAAGGCCAAGTGACAGCGGTATCATCCGCTCCAAAAATAGCAACAGCAATAATAATAACCACCATAAAATACATGAATAAAGAAATACATGCGTATGAATCTTCGGGGCGGGGGACACGCGAGTCCCACCGCCCCCGGTGCCGCCCCCGCCCCTGGTGCCCACCTCGATGGCGGGCAGCGTCTTGCTGGCCTCTGTGCTGCTCTCCCCGAGGATGCTGCCGGCCGAGCGGCCCTCGCACTCGTAGCGGAAGCGCATGCCGCGCTGCTTGGGCTGCTCGGTGATGACCAGGTGCGGCCGCGGCCCGGGGCCCGGAGCCGAGGGCACCAGCCGGCCCAGGGGGCAGCCCCAGGGCGGCGGCGTGGCCGGGGGCGGGGGCGCCGCGGGGCCCAGGGTGACCGTGCTCAGGGAGGCCGCCCCGCGAGACACCAGGCGCGGCAGCCCCTCGCCCGGGCCCGGCTGCGCCCCCTCCAGGCCGAAGCCATTCTCCTTGATGTACTCGTCGATGATCTCTGCGGGAGAAGCAAAACCTAGGGATGACGCTGATTGTCAAAGAAAAGGCTTTTTTTACCCCCAGACTTGTGCTGCCCTCGCCTTTTTCCCGTCCGCTCATTTCTTCAAGACATATCTCTTGTGGGCCAAGGGCAGGGGCGTCAGCTCCGAACACAGAAAAGCCCCTGCCCTCCTTCTTGGAAACAGACGCGTAGCGTCCCCCAGTTCTAGAAGCCCGAAACCCCAGGGGTCGGCCTGGTTTCTCCTTCTCCTGTACCCTTCTGTGCACCCGCCTCCGAAACAGCTCCTGAACCCATGCCTCCATCACCTCTCACCTGGATCAAGGTAGAACCAAGTCACAGGTACCCCTGCCTCCATCTTGCCCCATTTAATGACAACAAGAATAACAGATGCTCTGCCCAAGCCGTTCCCATCTCAGAAAGCAGCTCCACCATCCACGGTGCTCAAGCTGGAAGGACACACATCTTTATCAGCTGCTCACGATCCCACATCTACTATGTCCAATCCATGAACTTCTCCTGCCTCTACCTCAAATATACATTTACGTTCCCACCACCTCTCCCTACCCCCACTGCTTCCTCCCTGGGCCACCCTCCATCACTTTCCATCTGAACCACTGCCCCTGTTTCCCACCTCGCCTCTTCCAGTCTATCTGCCAAACACAGCCAGAGGGATCTGATGTCAGACCCTGTCCCCGTCTCAACAGAAGCCTCCAGTGGCTCCCATCTCCCTAAGAGTCAAAGTCAACACCTTCCCCATATAAAACTCTCCCCAAACTCCACTCATCTCAGGAAAACAGGACAAAGACAAAACCCACACCCCCGACCTTGGCCACAGAGCCTTCTGTGGACGGGCCCCCTCTGTCCTGGGCTTCTTGCCTCCCGCTGCCCCCTCTCATCATGCTCTGGTCTCTTTTCTGTTGCTTGCACCCACCAAGCCCGGCCCTCCTCGGGGCATTGGACTGGCTCCTCCATCTGCCTGTTCCACGCTTCCCCCCATTCAACCCATGCTGGCTCCTTCTCATCCTGCCGGTCTCAGCCCACCTCTCAGAAAGGCCCAATCTAATGTGTTTTCCCCAGGCCTCTTCCTGTTCATTTCCTTAGCCCAATCTAACATTATTTTGTTCTTTATTCCTTTTCCTCCTGTCTCTGCCGCTAGAGTATCAGTTCCAAGAGAGCAGGGACTTTGGTTCGTGGCTGAATCCCTGTGCCTAGAACAGTGCCTGGCATGCAGCAGGTGCTCAATACAACTCATCGAAGGAATGAACAATAGTTGTAGTAACAGTAAGTAATGCTAAAGACGGCTGGCATATGCTGAATCTTCACTAAGTGTCAAGCACTGCTAAGTACCCTGGGAGCACATGACTTTGTTAAAATCCCCCAGCAGTCCCAGAAGTCACACTGTGACCTCCTCCCCAACAAGGAAGGCCAAGATCCCTCTCTGTGAGCACTTGGATTTCCCAGCCTTCCCCCAGAACTGCCCTGTGATACTCACCCAATTCATCTGTGGAAGGAAGAGAAAGAGAAAGGTGAGGTCCAGGAAGTGGTCAAGACTTTCATCTTTTAAGACAGATTCCCCAACCCCATCCCCTCCCAGAACCCTTCCCCCTTCCTCCATCCTGGGAAATCCTGGGCTCTGACTCCCTGGGATGTTAAACCCTAACCCCCATCTCTCCCTCCTGGCCTACCCTCCCTTCAGCTCCCAATGTTGGGGTCCCAGGGTCAGGCTACCCTCAAATGCCTCCCCCAAAAAACCTTTAGACCAGGGATTATGAAGCAGTGTTGAGAATCTAAGGAAAAGCCAAGGGTCTCATCACCAGGGGAAAAAAAATGGATGCCCAAGATTCTAAACAAAATGTGGGGGTGGACCCCTCCCTAAAGCCCACCCTAGACCCCGGGAGATCACTTCCTGGTGTCTGAAGATCCAGGAAGGCTGATCCTTCACTTCTAGGCAACCACCTCCCTCTGCATCCCATGCCAGTCCCCAGCAGTACCCAGCCGGTATCCGGGATTTGCCCCTACTTCCTGAGGGGGGAATGACAGCAATGCTGGGGAAGCCCCTTATCACCTCCTCAGGAAAGCTCAGCCCTGGAAGGGACCATGGAGGATGGAAACCAACCTCCCATCATTCCACAGACAGAACAAGGGGAGCCCAGAGGGAGCAAGCAAGCCTGTGGGGTCACACAGCACGGGAGGGCAGACCGGGGCCAGATGCCCCATCCAGGGTTGCCTGCGCTGGCCGCTGGCCACCGAATCATTGCCAACCTGCCCTGCTGCCAGACCTGTCCTCCTCCTCCACTCTCGGGGAGTGGCTCCCAGCAGCCAGACCTTTGCTCCTTGGAAAGCAGTCTTCCTGCCCCGCTTATCTCATGTGATCTGTGAAGTCACCGGGGTGGGGAAGACATCCCCACTTGGTAGATGGGGACACTGAGGCTGGGAGAGAGGAAGGGACACGCTACAGATCACTGGCTGGGCCAACTTCAAGTCACTTCAACTTGGAAACACCTTCTCAGGCATCCGTGCTGGATGACCTGGGGATCCAAAGATGAGTTAGACTTTGTCTGAGCCCTTAAGGAGCTCCCAGGCTGTGAGGGGAAACTGAGGCCCGGGCAGCTGTGGCTGAAGCTTTGTACTGCCTCAGTTCAAATCCTGGCTCTGTTCCTTGCTAGCCATGTGGCTTTGAGCCCATTACTTAAACTCTTTTTGTGCCTTGGTTTCTTCATCTATAAAATGGACACAATAATAATGCTTGTCTGGTTGGGCTGTTTAATATACAGGAAGCACTTAGAACTGCCGTAATAGTAGACGATACATAAATGCTGGCTGCTGTTGGGTAAGGTGTTGGGAGACATTATTTTATGGATGTGGGTAAATTGCTTCCCCTCTCTAGGCCTCAGATTGTCTGTCTATAAAATGGGGAGGTTGGAAGACATGGTTTCAGAGCATGGGGTGTGGAGTCACACAGATGTTAGTTTGAATCCCGGCTGTCACTTCTGGCTGTGTTGCCTTGGGAAAGTTGCCTAACCTCTCTGAGCCTCCTTCTCTATAAAAAGTTCTGATATATCTCAGGCATTAACATGAGGATTTAGATGCACACTGGGAAATTGCTTAGCACAGGGTCCGACCACTTCAGGCCCTCCATAAAAGTTAGCCATTATTATTATTATCTAAAATCCTCTTTCAGCCAGGAAATGTTAGGGACTTCTTCTCTTTATTCAGGGCTCAGCTCAAATAACAACCTGTCCCCCTCCCAAACTCCCACACAAACTTGCCACCATTCAGGGCCAGCCAGGATGGGCCACACTTGAGCAGCTGTCTTTCATGCCTCAGGGCCTTTGCACAGGCTAGTCTCTACCAGAATGCTCTTCCTTCAGATCTTTGCATGCCTCCTCCTCCACTTTCAGGTCCCTGGTCAAATGTCACCTCCTAGATGGGTCTTCCCTGACTACTTTATCCAAGATAGCCCCCAGAACCCCCACTCCAGTCACTCACAGTTAGGTGCCTTGGTTTTATCATTTTCATGGCACTGGCTAGGATTTGACATGACCTTATATTAGAGTGATTCATATCTGTCTCCTGTAGACTGTGAACACCAGAGAGTAGGAAACACATCTGCCCCATCCCCACTGTATACCCAGGGCCCAGTATGTGTTTGGCCCATCAAAATGAGGGAAAATTTCCCTCCCACTCTGTCTCAGTTGTTCTCCCATCCCCACCATGCTATTTAGGTGTCACTGATCCCAAGATTTGTTTAGGGCCTTTATCACATTTTATAATCCTACATTTAATTCATTGTGTACGTATCTGCTTCCACATCTAGGTAGGGAACCCTATGAGGGCGGAGCCAGGGCTGTCTTGGTCACTGCTGAGTGCTCAGCACTGCCCAGCACAGGGCCAGGTATGCAATTGGAACTCAATAAATATCTGTTGAATGGATAACGTCAGAAATTACTCTCAATTGAAAGAAACCAAAGATCTAGGTCTTGGGTCAGAAAAGTCTCAACCTTGTTCTTGCCCAGAACCAGTGCTTGGCAGGACCTGTTCCCAATGCCATCTCCCACCTTTCACTATCTCCCAAACTCACAAACCTCCTAGAGAACCCGCAGGGCCTCCTCCACAGCCACGCCAGCACTTCTGGGGTCCATCCCAAGATTTTACCTCCAGAGAGAGGTTCAGACCCAGCCCACTGGGGCCACTGGGTTTTCCTGGTGGCAGGACTCAATCCCTGCCCTCCAAATTCCAGCACATTTATGAGAGATGATGTCATCCTTTGGCCATGCTTCTGCATTTCCTTGGGCAGCACTGAATTTTGGATGGCACAGGATGAGGGGGCTTATAGACTAGTGGTTCTCAGCATCTCTTGGGAAGTTGCTAGCAATGCAAACTCTTAGAGCCCATCCTGGAGCTACTGAATCAGAAACTGTGGAGATGGGGCCCAAAAATCTGTTTTAACAGCTCTCTGGGTGACCCTTAACTGTGTGCCAGACACTGCTTTAATACTGTTATTGCTTTAATACTGATACTGTTTAGCTGTATCAGCTCATTGAATCCTCTCGGTCCCTCTGAGGCATTGATATTATGCCCATCCTACAGATGAGAAAAACTGAGACCCAGAGAAGGGAAGTGACTTGCAGTGAAGGGGTGGTGGCACCAGTATGTAATTATTACGCTCTGCACTACCACAGTGAATCTCTAAAGAGGACTCTCTTAGAGAGTGAATAGGTGGTTAGTTTTACTTGCCCAGCTCCTCATCACCGGGAGGTAGGGGCATCTGGGGACCCCATCTCAACGGGCAGGGAGGGATACAGGCTGAGGAAAGCTGAGGTAGACCTCCGCAAAACCCCCAGACAGAGGCGTACACAATGTCACCTCCACAGGATTCCCCCTGCCCCATCCTGAGCGTGCACGTGGGCAGGAACTGTGGAGGGCTGCTCACCCGTGGTCCTAGAAACAGCGAGCGAGAGCGAGGGGAGGTCCGCGGCCCCTGCAGGGAGGGAGGCATGTCTCAGGAGGTGATGGAAATACAGCGGGAGAACCAGACAATCTCCCAAGCCCCACCCCGTTCCTCTCCTGGCCCCGCCCCTTTGGATCATGCCCCTCACCCTTATTGCCCGCATGGTCCGGCCTTCCTTCCTTAACTCATGGACAGGTTCCCTAGTTTCTGTCAGTCACCCCACCCTTCATCGCACTCAGGCCCTGCTCCTTCTCTCCCTTAAGAAGGCTGAGAAGGACCTGGAGGAGCTCTTCTCAGCCTCAGTTAGGAAAGCCCCCACCCTCTTCCTTATTTCAGGGTCAGACCCTACCTCTTCACTTTTCCAGTGTCAGGCCCGTCCCCTTCTCCCTCAGACCCTGCCACTTCTCTCCAGAGGCAAGCCCCACCTCCTCTTTCTTCTCTGAGTCAGACCCCGCCCTCTTTTTTTCAGAGCAGGCCCTCCTCCTTCTCTCTGCCAGAGTCGGCCCCGCCTCTTCTCCCTCTCCGAGTACGGCCCCGCCCCCTTATCTCCCTTAAGCCCCGCCCCTTACTCTGAGTAGGTGAGACCTTGCTTCCTTCTTTGAGTTAGGTCCCGCCCTGTTCTCGCACTCATGGTCAGGCCCCGCCCCCTTCTGTGGGCCAGGCCTCTCCTTTTTCTCCCTCTCTGTGTCTGGCCACGCCCAGTCCCTCAGGAGCAGCTCCCGCTCCTCCTTCTCCGAGTCAGGCTCTGCCCCTCCCCTCTCGTAGTCGGGCCCCGCCCCCTTCTTTGCCTCAGGGTCAGGCCCCGCCCCCTTCTCACTCTCTAGTGGGACGTCTCTCTCTTACCTTGTACCGGACCCGGTCACCATCCTCTGCCTCCTTCCTTCCCTTTGATATAGTGTCCCCGGAACCCTCACACTCTCCCCGCAAAACCCCTAAGACTCCTGTAGGAACCCCCAGACCACTCCAGGACCCCAGGCCTCCCGCACCTCCAGTCCCGCCCCAGACTCCTCTCCTGAACCCCGGCCCCGCTTACCCAAGGCCCCCAGCTCCGGCGCAGCGGACGATCTGGCGACGCGGCGACTCGGCATGGCCCAACCAGTGGGGACTGACGGCCCGGAGGCCAGCCCAGACCAAAACACACACACGCGGGCAGGCCGAGCGGCCAGGTGGCACGGTCCGGCGGACGATCGCGGGTCGGGAGAGCGGCGCAGGGGCTGGGGCCGCAGGCCGGGCTGGACGCGCGGCGCCCGGGGCTGCGGGGGGCGCCGGGCCGGGCCGGGCGGGCGGCGGGCGGGGGCGGGGCGGCGGAATTCCCCGGCGCCGCCGGCCTGCGCGCTCATTGGCCTGCACCCTGTCGTTACGTCACGCCAGGGAAACGGGAAAACCCCCACGCGTCACGTGGCCTCGGGGGCGGGGCCGGCCGGGAAGGGGAGGCCGGGGACACAGGAGGGGCCCGGCCCGCGACGATGCCCATTGCTCTGGTTGAGACCACTGAGTCCTGCTTGGGGCCACTCACAAGCTACCCATGGAGCAAGTAAGAAGACTGAGGCCTGCCCACCCCAGGTCTGCCAACCGGACTTGACCTGTTGTTTCTCTGGCTCGAAGGGAAGCTTTGGGATCAGGAGGTTACCAGGGCTCCGTAGCTGCCAATGATGATAGTCTTTTCGAAACCTCCATGGTCTCTCTACACCTCAGTTCCTTAACCTGAGTAAATCGGGAGTGATCATACGTAAAAGTTTAAAGCTAGGATGTCAGGATTTCAGCTGTAGGACTTGTCTGTTTTGTTCCTTGCTGTATCCCCAGCACCCAGAACAGCACCTGAAAAACAGTAGGTGCCCAATAAGTTTTTACTAAATGAATGGATGGATGTTTTATTCCTCCCCACAGCTCCTCCAAGTTTCCTAATAGCCCGTAGCACTTTCAGCTCAAAGGCTCAGTAACTTAGTCCCGGAATGGTAACAGCGTAGCCCCCAGGATACATATTGAGCTGAGTGCCTGACCCCTGGGCTTACCTGGGGGCTTCACAGATACCTCACACCTTGCACCAGCATCAGAGGAAGGTGCTAGAATTGGAATTATTGCAGAGAGGAGGAGACTGAGGCTCAAAGAGGGGCAGCCATTTGGTTAGATCACATTTCTAGGCCTATTCCTAAGAAAGACGGGATGACATTAGGTCCCAACTTGGATGCCGGGCACCCTCAGACCACAGAGCCAAGGTTTGACGTCCTTTGTCTCCCTGTGAAAATTTTGAGTGTTCCACCTCTACTCTTCATGGCCTACATGGACTCACTGATGCAGTCGACATACATTTATTGAGCACCTGCTGTGTGCCAGAGCCTGCACTGGGTACGATGCCACAGTACTCACCAAGCCAGCCCTGGCACCTGCTCGTAGGAGGCAGACTAGTCTACAGCAGTTCTCAAGGTTGTGGCCCAGCCCTTCAGGTGATATGATGCAAGCTCAAGTTGGAGAACGACTGCTATAATGCAAAATATGGAGCAGACTTTTTCTGCAAAGGGCCAGATAGCAAATATGTTCTGCTTTAGGCTTTGAGGGCCAGACAGTCTCAAAACTCAACTCTGCCATAACACAACAGCTGCCAAAGACCATACAGAAACAATGAGCATGACTGTGCTCCAATAAAACATTATTTTATGGACACAGAAATTTGAATTTTGTATAACTTTCATGTGAAACAAAATAATCCTTCTTGAGATTTTTTCCAACCACTTAAAACATGTAAAAATTACAGAAAAACTGGAAAATGCTGGTTTTGGCCTGCAGGCTGTAGTCTGCATATGACAAGGGCATTGCCAGAAACGCTATGATCTGAAGGTTCAGAATCAGGCTGCCTAAGTTCAAATCCTAGGTCTGCCACTTACTAGGAGACCTCAGGAAACTGACTTCATCTTTTTAAGCCTCTGTTTCCTCATCTGTAAAATGGGTCTAATAGTCGGATGGTTGTGAGGATTAAATACTAATAATAGTTGACACTTGTATAGACCTCTTCCATATGCCAGGCGCTGTTCTAGCACTTTATGTCACATTACTTTGTGAGACCTTGGACACATTACTTAATTTCTCTGGGTTTCAGTTTTCTCATCTGCTGTCGTGAACATCTGACTTAGAGTCATTGCACACAGGGTAGCAGTACCAGGCACTGCTCCAAAAGCTGGGGACACAGCACACAACACAATAGACAAAAGCCCCTGCCATCATGGAACTGAAATCCAATTGGGGGAGACAGATGGAAAAGAGATAAGCAAATATATGTCTGATGGTGATAGCAGTCCTACAGAAGATTAAAGCAGGATACATGGCTTGAGTTTGAAGGGTAATATTTGGGTTAGGAAGTTTAGGGAGGGTCTAAGGTGACATCTGAGCAGACTGCTGAGACAGTGAAGGATCCATGTGGATATCTAGGGAAGAGTGTTCAAGTCACAGGGAACAGCAAGTGCAAAGGCCCTGAGGTGGGAACATGCATGGCATGTTGAAGGAACAAACAGCAAGGAGGCTGGAGTGGAGTGACAGCTGGGGAAGTAGTGGAGATGGGTAATATTAAATTTAGGAAGCGAACCACATGCAGCACTTAAGACTAGAGCTTGGCTCATGATAAGAAGTGTTGAACAGTGGCTCCTACGTGTAGGAGTAGAAGCCTACCTGATTCCCCTCTGCCCCTTGAAATGTCAGGCCTCACAACTGTTTGTTAGGTCAACGGCTGAAAGGACACATCAGAAATCCTCAGCGTTCAGGATTTCTGTGGGGTTCTGAACCCCATGAGGGCAGGCCTGGGGCTGTCTTGATCCCTGCTGTGTACACAGAACCCCCAGCTCAAAGCAATGCCCAGGGGAGGGGCTCGGGGAACATTTGTTGACTGACTGTATGTCAGTCTCTCCACCCATGTCTTAATGCAGGCCTCATCAAGGTCCACACTTCTGGCTGTGTGCCTGTGTCTGTGAAAGTCGGGATTGTGCAAACGTGCACTCAGCAAATGTTCCCAGAGCGACTCCTCTTGTGCTGTGGACACAGCAGTGACCGAGACAGCTCTGGCTCTGTCCTCACAGGGCTCAGTCCAGTGGAGAAAGACCTGTCTCCAGCTAGTGATGACCCACAGCGGGCAGGGCTGGGATGTGGGGACCCAGGGAGCTGGTGGGTGGGTGGGGGGCAGTGTCCCAGAGGAGGTGGTCAGGAAGGGTGTCCTGGAGGAGGAGCCATGGAGCTACAACCTGGAGGATGCATAGGGTAAGGTGAAGAGTTGCATGCCTGGAGGCGTGTCTCAGTTTAGGGAAGGGCACCAGGAGGTAAGCGGTCACAGCTAGTTAGAGCAAGGGAGATGAGGCTGTGGGAGTTAAGAAGTCCCCTCCTCCCAAGCTATCGTTCACCAGTTAGCAGCCTGGGCTCTTCTCCCAAGGGTACTGGGGAGCCATGGTAGGTTCTGAACAAAGAACGGCCAGGGTCAGGTTTGTGCTTCAGAAAATTTTGGCTGCTGGGGACTTCCCTGGTTGGTCAGTGGTTAAGAATCCTCCTGCCAATGCAGGGGACATGGGTTCGAGCCCTGGTCCAGGAAGATCCCACATGCCGCGGAGCAACTAAGCCTGTGCACCACAGCTACTGAAGCCTGTGCGCCTAGAGCCCATGTTCCGCAACAAGGGAAGCCACCACACTGAGAAGCCCGCACACCGCAACAAAGCTCGCCGCAACTAGAGAAGGCCCGCGCACAGCAACGAAGACCCAACTCAGCCAAAACTAAATCAAAAGTAAATTTTAAAAAAATGGTTAAGATGGTAAATTAAAAAAAACAGACTCCGTGCTTCCACTGCAGGAAGCACTAACTTCCACTTAGTTCCTGGTCCAAGAACTAAGATCCAGCACATGGCCCGTGCTGGATGAAAAGTGAATGGGAGGGGCAGGGGACCAAGGAGGAGGCTGAGTTGGGATCCCAGGGTATGAGGAGGAGCCTGGACCGGGTGGTCTCAGTGCAAGTGAAGAGGTGAGAATGCCAAGCAATTGTGGGGTACAGCTGACAGGCCCTGCCAAACACTGTGGGATGAGGATTTGGGCAGGGGGTAGGCCAGTAAGTTTAGGTGGCCTGAGAGCCCACACCCCGCTTGGTTCTATGAGCTCAGCAGGTACTGATGCACAGCAGGGGAGGGAGTGGAGCAGGTCTGTGGCTGCGGCTACCTCAGGGACGGAGCCTGGAGGGGGGGGGGGGGAGAGAGAGAGAGAGAGAGAGAGAGAGAGAGAGAGAGTGTGTGTGTGTGTGTATGCATACACAGGCGTCTGCACACAACTCTCCTGGGACCTCGTGGATTCCCTGCCTGGCTCTGCAGGGCACTGTGGTGTTGGAGCCCAGGGGAACCTGGCTTGGTTCTCAGCCCCAGGGCTCCTCTCCCAGAAGTGTTGATGAGACCACACCCCCTCCCCCCCAAAAAATAAACCTGGGAATGTGGGGTCCCAACCTCTCAGAGTGCAGGGACACCCAGGGGCCTCAGTCTCCTCATCCATAAAGTGGGTGAACAGTTCTGGTACCCAGCTTGTTGGGAAGACGCACGCGCCACACACCAAGAGTCTGGCTGGGCCCTTGGCACAGGCAACCCGGAGGGTGCTGATGGCACCCCAACAGCTATGGCCGCTACAGCTGGGCACCACTCTGAGCCAGGATTCACTCGCAGGGTCCCCTGGATACGAGCTCATAAGCCCAGAGAAGCGAGGTCAGGCAGCCAGGGTCCCAGGATTGCTGAACAAGGCAGGCTAATGGGACTGTATCAGTGGTGGGTAGGCGCTCCTGCCCTGCCGGGCTGTGTGAGGCCAGGAGATAATCAGCGGCACAGGCGAGGCTCCACGCCTCGGCGGGCCTCGTGGTTAAGAGCACTGGTGTGGTGAGGTCGTGGCGAGCAGCTTCCCCATCTGTGAAATGGGGACGGTTACGGAAGCCCCCTCAGAGGGCTCCTGGGAGGGGGAGAAGGAGGAGAAAGGGGCCTGGCCCAGAGGGTCACTGTCCCCAGTTTAGCATGTCCCGCGTCCTGCGGGTCTCCCTGCCAGACTCAGGAGAGCCACCCCCACCTGCTCTCCAAGGTGGCAGGGGAAGGAAGGCACAAGATGGGGGGCTCTGTTGAGTTTAAGTTAAACACCCATATGAATTTATTAAATCCAGACTGTGTTAAAGGGCGGCGGTCTGGGAGGAGGGAGTGGTGGGGGATCGAGGGACAAGATGATGGACGGCCGTGGGTGTCCCACAGAGGGGCCCGGCCCCTGCCCCACCTGGCCCACCCCCTCGGCAGTGCCATGTCGGCTTCACCATGATTCCCGATGGTGTTGGGCTGGCGGGGCGAGATGGCTGGAAACATGGAGGGACAGACAGACAGACGGCGCCTCCACAAACGACGCGCCCTGGCCCCCACACCACACACCGGCCCCGGCCCGATCTGTCCAGGGAAGGGGCGACAGGGAGGGGAGGCGAGGGGGCCGGGGCGGCAGGGGTGGGGGTCACCAGGAGCGGCTAATCCCTTTTTTTGTCCTCTGCCGGCTTTGGAGGGGCTTCCTGGGGCTCGCTGTCAGAGCTGGCCTCCTGGGTGGGCCTGGCGGGCGGGGGTGTGGAGGCCTCCTCCCTGGCGGCGGCGGTGGTCGTGGCAGGGGCGGGGGCTGGCGGGAGGGCCCCTGCTGCTGTTGGGGCCTCGCCACTCATGCCAAACTCGTTCACCCGCGTGGGGTCGACGCGGTAGATCCACCGTTGGTAGAGGTAGATGAAGAAGACCACATCTGGGGGTGGGGTGAGGGGGCAGCGTGAGGGGAAGGGGCAGGGCCCACCCGGCTCACTGTCAGGCTTGGGGCGGGGGGGTCCTGCAAAGAGTGGGCTGAGCCCCCAGGCTGAGGCCGGCGCGCCTCCTTCAGACCAGGGCCCTGCCCGTGCCCAGCTCTGGTGGGAGCCTGCCGGCCAGCCCACCCACCTGCCCACCAGGCCTCACCGTCCCGCAGGCAGCCAATCCGGTACATAACAGGCATCTTGATGACAAAGGCGAACAGGTCATCAATGAAGGTGTTGAGGGCCTTGTAGGTGAGCATGCGCCAGGGCAGGTGGGCCACAGACTTGAGCTTGTAGTTGATGAAGAGCTGGGGTGTCATGGTGATGAAGCCTGTGGCGGTGAGGAAGGGACATCCATGAGCAGAGGAAGGGGCGTCCTGACCCTCCACCTCTTTGACTGCATTTCTGGCCTCTGTCCCTTCACTCACTCTGTTCCAGCCACACTGGCCCCCGTGCTGCTTCCAACACCCCAGGCACATCCTACCTCAGGGCCTTTGGACTTGCTCTGCCTTCTGACACCAGATCTTTGCACAGCTCCTTCCTTGGCACCTTTCAGGCCTCAGTTTACATATCATCTCCTCGGAGAGATGACGATGGAGCTCAGGGACACCTGACCAGCCTCCATGGCCCTCTCACTCTGGCCCCTTCAGGGCACTCATCACATGCTGTAACTCACTTGTCTGCTTGTTTACTCTGTCCGATGCCTGAGGACGAGGACTGAAACGCACTGTCCAAGGCTTCCCAGAAGCCCTCCCTGACCCCCAGAGCGGACCGGGCACCTCTTTGAGGCTGTCCACGTGCCACCCCTGCTCCCCCTGAAGTGTCCCTGACTGGAGACAGGTCTGTCTCCCGCACTGGACCCCAAGTGTCGGGAGGGCGGGGCCAGGCTGACTCGCTCACTGCCGAGGCCCCAGCACAGCCCAGCACGGGGCTGAGGACGGCTGCTGGACGCCTGCCCTGACTGCGGGGGCCGCGTATGGTGAGGGCCTGCTCACCGAAGGTCAGCAGGAAGCCATAGAGCATGCTGAGCACCCAGGAGTACCAGCCCTTGTGCTCCAGGTACAGGAGGCTGTAGACGGCATAGCAGCCCAGGAGTGGGAAGAGGATCCAAGACAGGTACCGGAACGCCATCTGTGGGGCACAGGGTGGGGCTGGGACCCAGCTCCTTGGGCCCCACCTGGCACCCCTGCTCCCCACCCTCACACACCCACACCTGGTCTGGCAGGCCAGCCCGGGGGAATTTCCAGGTGGCCCTGGGAACTCTGGACTTGGCCAGGAAGTATATGTGGCAGGCAGGGGACGCTAGAGGGTATGACGCAAGCCATGAAGCATGGGCCTGTCAGCCGACAGGCAGACATCCTAGCCCGTGCCCTGGGACCCCAGGAGCGTGTGGGTACCTGGAGACCCTCCCTGGGGCCCACTGTGGGGGACACTCACGTCGTCATACACTTTGGTCGAGGACTCAACGTATGTTGACTTGTCTTTGAAGGTTGGGCGGGGGAAGAGCCCTGCCACCTTGCGCTCCCGGTCCAGCTGCGGACAGGGAGGGAGGCTGCAGTCAGCTGCCACGCTGGCTCCTGTCCCCCAGGCCAGTTCCAGTTCCTGCCCTTCCCCACCGTTCCCAGTTCCCCTGCCCCACGTGTGACCCGAAAAATCCCCTGGTGCAAAAATCCCCTTGGTCTTGGGAGTGCGGCAGGCGTTGGGAATCCCCTAGGGGCCAGCTCCAGGGTCTGGCCGGGCCACACGACCCCGCTCCCAAGCCCTGGCAGCTTCTGAAACAGCATGGCAGCCTGGCCTTACCCGGACATCCATGACCTTGGTGATCTTCCAGAGGTCGATGAGGACCCCGATGAAGACGCTGACCTGGACCACGAAGTTGGTCTCGTTGTCCAGGATATAGAGGAGGACCACGAAAGACTGGAAGACGCCAAAGAAGACGGAGCGCACGGACAGGCCCTCCAGGGACTGCCGGCTGTTCCAGAACTGGATATCTGTGCACAGGAGTTGGGGAGGAAGCCAGGAGGGTGAGGGGCCTCCGAGTCCCTCCCGCAGCTCCCTCAAGCCCCGTCCTCCTCAGACCCCCGGGGCGGGCGGCGCTGGGTCTGCCGCGGGAGAAGGGTACACACTGCTGCCCCTTCCGGTGACCATCTGCTCCACAGGCGCCAGCCGGAGCCCCAGGCAGGCAGGACCTCTGCAGTCTCACACTGGACACACCCTGCCCCCCAGGGTGCGGCCGGTCCCTTGACCGGCAGTGATGGTGGCGGTGACTGCTGCCATGTTCCGGTGCTCCCCAATCGCTAAGTGCCCCATCCCTAAGGCCACACAGCCTGACCTGTCCACCGTGGCGCCGTGGTGCCTCCGCTGGGTGGGAAGGTCTGGGACGTGCACTTCCAGCCCACCACCTCTTCCAGCCCACCACCCCGAACCTGTGAAGGAACCAGCCCACATTCCCTGGCGGTCCAGTGGTTAAGACTCCACACTTCCACTGCAGTGGGCGTGGGTTTAATCCCCGGTCAGGGCACTAATATCCCGTATGCCACGAGGTGTGGCCAAAAAATAAAAAAATAAAAAAAGGAACCGGCCCACAGACACGCTCAGGACATGCACAGGGGCCATGGGCTCTGCTCGCCAACCAAAGCTCCTTCCAACACTACTCTCCCGGGCCCCCGCCACCCCCGCAGGGCCCAGCTCAGCCCCTCTCCCAGCCCTGGTCTTCCCATCGGCCAGACGAGGAAAACGGCACCACTGGACTCTGCCCGGACTGTGTGTCCAACACCTGCTGCCACAGCAGGCCGACCCAGCACGATGCCTGTCTTCCAGGCGAGAAGCCGTGCCCGAGGTCACACAGGGGCAAGACCCGGGTGCTGGCCACCCACCCGGCTCTGACTGATTCCAGAGCTCCAGCACACCTGGCAGGCTTACACCTCTCCCGTCAGACCATCAGACCCTGAGGAGATATGAAGGGGACACTCACAGGATCCCCCCAATCCTAACTGGGAAGAATGCGTCTGAAGACAGGGTTCTGGTGGCGGTGGGTGGATCCGAGTTCTGCCTCAGACCAGAGAGGCAGCAAGCACGGGGTGTAAGGCCAGGCTCGCCCAGGGCCCATGCCCTTGCTCTGTGACCCTGAGCAAGTAACCAGCCCCTCTGTGCCTTCACTAGACATTAGGAAGAAAGGGACCCTAGGGGAGCTGGCCTGCAGGCAGCAGGAGCGTTTGCAAGCATGCGCCACCCCGGCACAGCCAGGGCTCCACGCACCATGGCTAAGAGCCTCCTCCCTACTGGGCCAGCACCACTTACTGTTCGGTTTTGATGTCATAATTTTCCAGAAGGTAACTCAATCATGGTAATGTCCTCTTAATAAGAATGATGATGATAATAATAATACCCATTACTACTGCCACTTCCAGAAGCTGCAGAGCAGCAGGCCTCCTTCAGACCGGGGTTCTCTAGGGAAGGAAGAAGTGGCCAGCAGGGCCTGGAGTATGAGGTGGGAGCTGGAGCAGGACGTCTGGATCTAAATCCTGGCCTTGCCACTTGGGAGCTGTGTGACTGTGGGCAAGTAACCAACCTCCCCAAGCCTCCGGGTCCTTGCTATGATCGTGGGGGTAATGACGCTTCCTCACGGGGCTGTGGCTGCAGGGCCTCAATGCGCTCACTGGAGGGCGCTCCAACCGTGCCTGGCATGTGGCCGGTCCCCCTCAAACGCTGGCCATCACCACTGTTGGCCTTTGGAACCTCGGGGCCCTCTGGGACAGGGCTGTCACTTTCCCACTCAGGTGGGCCCTGTCCACTCAACCCGAGGGGTCTTCCCCAACAGGCGGCCTGCCGGGCAGGGCGGCAGAAGCAGCTCTGGGGCTTCCCTGCTCCCGGCCTTGGAGTTCCCCGGCCCAGCTTCCTGGCGGCCCCGGCCTGGCCTTTGCCACAACACCAGGCCCAGCCCCTCCGCCAGTGCCACGCCCGGTAGATGGGAGTGTCTGGGCGGGAGTTGGCGGCTGCTCACCAGGCCTCTGGAGAGTGGGGCTGACAGGCCCCAGGTAGGGGGAGGGCCCGAGAAGAAGAGGGAGGGAGCAGGCCCTATCCTCCCACCACGCACCCCCTTGTCCCCAGTCCCCCATGGCCTCTCACAGGGCCCGGGGTCCCACCCTTACCGTTCTTGAAGGCCAGGAACTCAAAGACACTGTGGACAATGGACACAATGATGGTGAGCGCCAGCAGGTAGGGGTTGGTCTCCAGGAGGGCAACCTGGGGTTGGGGTGGGGGAGATGGCTGTGAGCGCTGCCGTGCCCCGGCCGGGGGCTGACCGCTGCAGTGCCTTCATTAGCCGACCCATCTCTCCTTGCTCTGGGCCCCAGAAGAACCTGTGATATTCCCCAGACCTGACCCCGGGGCTTCCCAGCGGAGTGTGGTGCTGGCCGGGAGGAGAGCAGGTCAGAGATGGGCAGATGGGCACAGAGAGGCGGGCGAGGGATGCACGGAGAGGGAGGGAGAAAGATGGAGACAGAGGAGAGATGGGGAGACAGTGATGGGGGTAGGGAGAGAAATAACTGAGAGATGAAGGCACTGTCAGAGCCAGGGACAGAAACCCAACACCAAAGACAGCCCCAGGCAAACACAGACCAGGCTCAACAAGACAGACACAGGCAGAGAAGAATGATATTCAAGGACACAGTGAGAGGGAGCAGACACATGGAGTCAGAGCCCAAAGTCAGGGAGGCAGAACATGGGGCCGAAGAAGCAGGGAGGGGCAGATCCCGACCCAGAGGGCCGGGCCCTGCAAACATAAAAACCGTGACAAGGAAGACCATGGGGACTTCCCTGGTGGCACAGTGGTTAAGAATCCACCTGCCAATGCAGGGGACACGGGTTCGAGCCCTGGTCCGGAAAGATCTCACATGCCAAGGAGCAACTAAGCCCGTGCAACACAACTACTGAGCCTGTGCTCTAGAGCCCGTGAGCCACAACTACTGAGCCCGTGCTCCGCAACAAGAGAAGCCACCACAATGAGAAGCCCACGCACCGCAACGAAGAGTAGCCCCTGGTCGCTGCAACTAGAGAAAGCCCGTGAGCAGCAATGAAGACCCAACGCAGCCAAACATAAGTAAATAAATTTAAAAAAAAAGGAGGAGGACCATGGAAGCCTCAGAGGCAGGATCCCCAGAGTCAGCCAGAGCCAGAGGGCCGAGTGCCTGTTTCCTGCCCACTGCAGGGAGGGTGGCTGGGAGGTTGTGAAACTGTGGGCAGGGGAGCATCAGCTAGCAGTCCCCAGGCCGGCAGCCTGGCCCACTTCCCCTTCCCCTCCTGCCACCCAGGAAGGGGCTGGGAAGCTCCCGCCCCCCCTCCCCCCACCCACCCACCTTCACCGAGTCCTGCTCCTCATCTGACTGCTCGTACAGCTCGTCGCCCAGGAAGTTCCAGGGCGACTTGGTGCTCTGGGCGGCGTAGAGCTGCCAGCGCCAGAGCGAGAGCGGGCAGAAGGAGACGCGGAGGGGCAGGCTGGCCAGACTCTCGTTGATGGGGTAGTAGTCCTTCTGCAGGTTCCAGTAGTCATTGAAGTAGATGATGGGGTAGTAGTCACCGCTCACGGCATCAAACTTCACATCTGCAGGCACGCAGGGCAGGGGTTACCACTCAGCCTGGACCAGAGGCCACAGGCACCCACGGGGGTGGGGAGACCCCTCAGCCTCTGGGGACAAAGGTGTCAAATTCGGATGTTTGCAGGGACCCAGTGGGGCCCCCGGGACAGAGACTGGGGCACAGGGAACCTTCCTGGGCTGTGCCAAGGAGTCAGGGAGAGGGCAGGCTAGGGAGGGCTGGGCAGGCCCTGGCTGAGGGGACAGCTGCAGCTCAGCTCCAGACTGCGGCTGCCCCGAGGCTCTCCACCCGTCAGGCTTTTGGAAAAGAAGTCAGAAACCTGGGTTCCTAAGTGATGCTGCCCCAGTTTCCAAGGCTGGCAACAGATGCACCTTTTCCGAAAAAAGCTCATGGCTGGATGAGACCATTTTGGGCACAAGGTGGTCAGGGCTGGGGTCACCAGGCGGTGTGGGAGGGAGAGAAAGGGGAGTGTCTAGAGGGGCGGGGCAGGAAGCTTGGGAGGGTGGAGACCTAGTCAGAGATCTCGGGCTGGGGGTGGGGCCAGGAGACAAGAAAATGGCCTGGTCAGGAGCCCGAGTGGGCAGCCGGGAGCTCACACTGGTCCAGGGGAGGAGGCACGCTGCCCTTCACCCACGGCGTGTGGTCGTCCACAATGTTGATGGTGATGTTGGGGTGCCAGTGGGAGATCACCTCCACAGGCCCGTAATCCTCGGCCCTCTGAGGGGAGACGGGGGTGGGGTCTCAGAGGCACCTACTCGCTTCCTCCTGAGGACTCCCGTGACAGTCGCGACAGAAGAGCAACCACCGCAGCGACTGCTGGCCGAGGACTCACCCTGGCCAGTCCCCGCGCCAGCCTCTAGACCCCGCTGCCCTGGCTCCCCCCGGCCACCTGACGGAGCAGAAAACCCACGCCTGCCCATCTGGACGGGACGGCACACCAGGCTGCAGAGTGCAGCCTCGTGACCGCACAAGTGTGGGACCCGCGTGCAGCCTCCACACTCAGGGGCCGCCCTCCCGCCCGGGACCACCTCGTGGAGAGAGGAAGACTCTTGGTGCCACCACGGGTTAACGTCCCCGGATTAACCGGGAGTATCCCTTCTAGAGCCACGTTAGCGGGTACCTCGTCTGTGCCGGGCCAAGCCTGGGCTCCGGGGTCCGGCTGCTTGGGTGTGAATCCCAGCCCTGCCACTTCCTGGCTGTGATACTTCGTGTAAGTCTCCTTCTGACGGGACCCACCCAACAGGGCTGGCGCGAGGCTTCCAGGTGGGTGCGTGTACGGAGCACAGAGCACCCGCCCTGCCACTGTTGGAGGTCAGCTGTAACCTCGCCGGCAACACCCCCACTCCCTGAGAGCTAGCTCTACGTTCTAACCCAGTTTCCAGGGAGGGAAACTGAGGCTCAGAGAGGTGAAAGCCCCCGGCTGCCAGCGGCTCAGTGGTGGTGTCAGAAGACAACCCCCGTGGTCCGGCTGCTGGGCTGGGAACGGGCCGGACGGCACCCCCAGAACTCGACGGCTCGGCTCGTGCTTACCTTGATCATTTCTGGGTCAGCTTCCGTCTCTCCCGTCAACAGGTTCTTGGTTTTCTGAAACCGCCGGCGCTTGTATTTGTTGATCACTGAGGGCGAGGAGGCAGGGAAAGGGGGTGGATGTGAGACCTGCTGGCACTCGCAGGACCCAGGCCCAAACCTCTGCCCACCCGGTTCCCGGCTCCCACTCTTCCACCCGCCAACCGACAATAATGACAACCAGAAAGCCTGCACTGCCTTCTCAAATCTCACCCCAGCCCCAGGCTCCCCATCTTTACAGCGACACCAGCATCCACCAAATTGTCCCAGGAGTCTCCTCCTCCAGGATTTGCTGCATCTGTTCCATCAGCCCATCCCCGGTGAATGTCCCCTCCGGCACATGCCTCAGATCCGAGCACAGCCTCCCACCTCCAGAGCCCCACCCCAGGCCGGCCACGGCGCCCCCTCCTGGATGACCGCAGTCACCTCCTCACTGGCCTCCCAGTGGCCACTCTTGCCCCTAAGACCCAAGTATCTGATTGAGTCATCCTACTGCCTCAGAATCCTAGACAGCTCCCGCTGCCCCGGGCAGGGCCCCTGAGGTGCTCACCACGGCCCCACCAACCTCAGCCCTCGCCACCTCTCATCCTTGCGCACCCTGCTCCTTCCTCCTCAAATGCGCCGACCTTGGGCCTGCAGACATGCTGCTGCGCCTCCCTGGCAGGGATCCAGCATGGCTGGAATCTTCCTGGTTGGCTCCTTCTCCCCCTTCCAGCCCCTGGTTAAATGTCCCTTCCGCCCACTCCACTGAAGGCGGCTGCCCGGGCGTGCTCCTCGCCATTTCTGTTTCCTTCACAACAGTTCATCACGACCCACTGGTTCACCTGCCCACTGGTTTACTTGTTTGCTGTCTGTCCCCTCAACCAGTCTGCAAACCCCAGGTGGGGCTGGGCCCGTTTTGGGCCCTGCCGTATCCCCCCACAGTGACAAACAGCAGGATTGATAAATATAAACAGGTGGGCCGAGACAGGGCTGGAGAAGGCCGAGAGCCGCCAATGTGAGAAGTACTTTGGCGCTGTGAATCCCCGGGCAGGAGTGGACCTCACTTCCTCTTGCAGAAGCCAGGTCAGCCACGGGCCCCCTGCCACCCTGCCCCAAACCCTGCCAAGACATGCCAGGAGGACAGGGCTGGCGCTCGTTCACGCTCCATCTCCCCGCCTCCACCCTGGTCTGGGTAACTTTTCCGCTCCTCCTTATGCTGGGACAACACATGGCCTGTCCCTCCTGTGACTTCTCCATCCTGCCCCCAGGTGCTAGGGAGAGATGGGGAAATGAAAGAGGGAGCTGGCCAAGAGCGGGGGCCCTGGGGTCACATCCTGGCTCTGTCTCCCATGAACTGAGGGACGTTGGTGAGCTACATCACCTCCCTGGGCCTCAGTCCCCCCTCCGGAGAATGGGGATTAAAGCCTCGCCTCTTCTGGGCAGGACCACTGGGAAGTGGCTGTCTGCTCTACAGAGCCCAGCCAGCAGAGCACCCCTGCATGTCACACTGACACACGCCACAGGGCCCAGATCCCTCCCACCCGCTCAGAACCAGGGGCTTCTGGATTCTATGGACGAGCTCAAGTTCAAAACCACTTCTGGGAATTGACTCAGGGTTTCAGCCCGGGGGCCAGCTGCTCTTATGGTTCCCATGAATATCATCTCATCACTTCTATCACAATTAACGCATTTGAGACCTTGCTCCCACGTCAGGGGAAAGCAGTAAACACCCAAGGGTGGGCATCCTGGAGAATAAATTCCCCGGGGACATGCTCTGCTGCTGTCTTCCACACCCATGAGAGGCTGTCCAGGGAAGGGAGGGACCGTGCCCGGCCAGCCCCAGAGGAGACAGACTTTGGCTCAGGTGGAGAACATTCTGCAACTTGGTGCAGATGGGGTTATGATATGAGATGGATCTGGCTTCCGTAGGGAGGAAGAAGCCCCCTTTTCTTGGAGTTAAACTATACCCTGAGCACTGACAATGTGGCTGGTTGAAACTGAAATGTGCTGTGAGTGTAAAACACACACTGGAATTTGAAACCTAGTGCAGGAAAAAGAAGAGTGGAGAATACCTCGTTAATTTTTTTATACTGATTACATGTTGAAATGACAACACGTTGACCTCAATAAATTACTAACATTCCTTTTATGGTCTTTTTTTTTTTTTTTTAACGTGGCCACTTAGAAAACTTACAATGCCTTCTGTGGTGGGCGCTGTATCCCTCTGGGACAGTACTGTGCTAGAGTGCTGACCACTGGCCCTTTGGGGAAGAGAGGAGGGGGCTTTTCCGATCCCACACTGTCGTCCTGTGCCCTGGAGTGGGCCGGTGGCCAGCTCCGTGTCCCTTCAAGCCCCTGCCCGAAGGGGGCCCAGGTGTGAGGCAAGCCTGGGGGATCCTGCTGGCTTCTCAGGTCCACAGGCTGCAGATTCTATTTTGCAGACCACACCAACATCTGTCACACTGACCATGAACACGACCTCACCACACAGTGACACGGATCACATTCACCAGAGACGAAACCACAACAGATGCTGGCACTGAGCGTGGCTGATGGGTGTAACTGGCACGCAAGCCAGCAGCCGCCCACCTGGGTCACATTCAAAGCAACCGCTGAAGCATCAGGCACATGTAACCCAGACTTTCGGGGACACCTCCGTGGGGATGGCCCCTGCAGGCCACACCCCCTCAGCCCGCCTCTGCCCGCATCTTCATCTTCGCAGATGCGCTCCATGGAAGCCAGCCAGCCAGCCAGCCGGGCGGAACGCCCTACAGAGCACGGTCTGCAGACATACTTGCTTAGAACAGCGCTTAGCACACCTGGGGGACTTTTCCAAATCAGCTTTGGGTACTGACATACGGTCACTAGAGTTTTGTTTCATCCAGTGTAGATGGTCACAAAAAAAATCCTCATCCTTTGGGTTATTTTTATACCAAAAGAGGTAGGAAAAGACCTAACCCATGCAAATTAAAGTACATCTGTCACTGCGCCACACAAAACAGACAGAGGGATCTTAACCAAGTCCACAGGCGCAGCAGAATCAAAGTGAGGTGGGGCACGCAAAATTCACATGAAGGGAACGGGGGGCTTTCGGGAGGGGGGTGTGGGGGGCTGTCTGTCCTCTAGATCTGCTGAAACTGAAGTGCAGCGAGAGAGTCCCACAACTGCCGATCAGGAGACAGTGGACTCAAGGACAAAAGACACAAAGGGCAGGCAAAAAAATGCCAACAATTATTAACCTCCTGGAAAAGGAGATGTTGGACAGGAAAGGAAAAATAAACTACACACACCGTGTGGTTCAGATGGGAAGAAGAGTCACACACTCAAAACCATTTGAATGCTGAATATGAATCTAATCAAATTATGTTCCTGAGTTGAGATTTCCTCTTCCAGAGTAGGAAGTCAAGACATAATGTCAAAACTGAAAAACCAAGAAATTGCATTATCATCTTATTATTGGGAGCCTTCGAGATCAAGTAGCAGAAACAGCTAAAGCAGTTGCCTGTGGGGAGTGGAAACTGGGGGAACACAAGAGGGGGAGAGCAGGAGACAGATGAGTGTCGCTGTCTGGTTAAATTACTTGAATTTTAAACCATGTACTTATAACAAGAGATTAAAAAAATTTTTTTTTAAAGAAGATGCCCTGGGCAGAGAGAATCTCAGTTTCAAAATGAGGCCGTGTCAGAAGTCCCAAATGGCCACAGTTCTGACCCAGGGCTTCTTGGGGCCACCGGTAGTCCTGCGGTTTGCTCACACAATCAGGATTCTCAGGGGGGCACCAGGAGGGTGGCCAGCGTGGTGAGAACGGGGCCTGTCCGGTGACGTGGCCCTCACCAGCTTGCCTCGTCAAGGGAGGCCCCACTCAGAGGTGCGCGTGCGCGGGCGGAGGCTCACAGCGCAGCCATGCAGGATGTATTCACACCCGCAGCCTGGGAGCCTCGCACGGCCCCGCGGGAGCCCCCAGGGCGGCTACTGTGCAGCACCCATTCCAGAAGCGGCCGACACAGATGCAATCACGGGGAGCACACCGGATGCAACTAATGGCAAAGGGCCTCCAGTCTCCCTCTGCTCATTTAATCTAGCCATGGTTCTCTCACAGACTATTCTGGAGTGTCTGCTCTACCAGGCCCGGTACTGTGCACACGCCGGCCTCGCCCTTCCTCTTCTCGGAAGACCCTTTCTCCACCTGCTCTTTCTAAGCCGATTCCTCTCCTGCCTGTCCACGGGTGTCCAGAGGCATGGAGGGTACACGGGGTTCGAGCCCGGCCACCAACCCCAGCCTCCCTGAGCACAGGGTTCCTGCCTGCCCTCGTGGACCTGGGAGTCCAGGCCCGCGGCACCACGGGGGCCCCAGGATGGAGAGGGACTTACTCCGAGACGTGTGCACCGTGGCGAGCCGGCGGTACAGCGCCTTCTGCCGGGGGTCTGGGTGGAAGCCGCTCTTGGTGAAGTAGACGTGGATATAGATGGAGCCGTTCTGCTGGACGCTCTGCAAGGCGGTCCGACGGGGACAAGGAACAGTGAAGCCCCTCATGACGCCTGCCCCCCACGGCTTCCCCACCCCCGTCTACTGAGTGTTCAGGGTGGGCAGTGTAGTTAAGTGGTTAGGGGCCAGACACTGGAGTTAGGCTTAAATTCAAAACCAGGCTCTAGCACACAATGGCTGTGTGGCCTCAGGCTTCGCCTCGCTGAGCCTCAGGGCCCACCTGCAGGACGCAGATCCTCAGCACTGAGGGCACGGCAGGGCTGTAAGGATTATCTGAGAGCGCTGAGCGCGGTCACTCAAGCACAGAATAGGAGCTCAATAAACGTCAGCAGCCTTAATTCATTAAACGGTAAAACAATGAAGGCCGGATACCACTCTGGCACTTCGAATGGTAACTGCCCAATCCAGTGAGTTCACATCTGTATAACTCATGTAAACCTTGCGCGCTGGGTCATGTTATTACCCCATTTTCCAGATGCGGTGACTGGGGCTCACACAGAGAGGCTACGGGCAGCGAGTAAGTGGATCCGAACCCAGCCTGTGGGCTCTCCCGTGGCCCTGCCTCTCACCGTCTGTGTCCTACCTCTCTGCCCGGGCCTTTCACCTACTATTCTCAACCCCCTGCCACACCCACCCAGATGAGGAAACTGAAGTGGGGTGGCCACCTGCCTGAGGCGCAGGGCGGGTGGCCGAGGCCGCACTGCAGCCTCTCTGTCTGACCTTCGTGGTGAGCTGGGATTCACCTGGCCACGCTGTGTCCTCACTGCCCTGCCTTTTAAGTCCACCTCTGTGTCAGCCATGTTTTTATATTTCATGCTGTTTTCACATCTGGCAGGGGAGAGACCGCCCCTCCCAGGGCCAGCTGATTCCTGGAAATAATAAACAACTCGCCTGCCTTTGAACATACCTTTAAAATGCAAGCCAACAAACCCAAGTCCACACCCCAACCACCCCCTTGATCTCTCACACACCAGGCCGCACTGAATCACTCAGGGCAGGTACCAGACAACTACAGACTACCCCTCTAGCCCAGAGCCCGCACGTCAACCAAGCAGGCCAGTCCTAAGGTGTTTCCCCACCTGCCCTGCCTTTCCTGCGGAAACCTCAACAAAGGCTTCGGCCTAGGCCTCCCCTTGCCCCTTCTGCTCCTGTCCAAACCTGGTGCTTCCCCACGTGGCCCTGTGTAGTGTGGTGGGCCCCCTCCTCTCGGGAAATGTAAGTAGTAAATTCTTCTTCCGATGGCATTGGCCTGTGTCGCGGCTCAGTCACCTCCACAAATTAAAATCAAGTACAACTTAGACACTCTCCCGCCACAGAGCTGGGAAGAGGGTGAGCACCAAGTCCCTGCAAGCAGCTCTCACTGCCTGGCTTAGTGCCCCTCAGTCCTCCTCGGATCTGGGGTTGGGGGCCAGGGGCCGGACGTGAGGTCTCGGCGGGAGCCACCTCTCAGCACGGGCTGTCCTGTCTGCCTCAGAAAGAACGCATCCACCACTGCTTCCAGCTACCCAAACAGACCCAGACAGAGCCGGACAGAGCAGAGATGCTCCCTCCTCCCCAGGAGACTGAGGAGAAGACTTGATGGGGAGAAAGGAAGGAGAGAGCAGCCCCCAAGAGATGTCAACATTCACAGATTCATCAAATTCACTGATTGTTCAACAGCCGCTGATTCTGCACCCAGTCCTCTGCTGGGCAGAGCTGGGGACAGAGCTGTGACCAAGGTGGTCCCGTGGGGAAAACAGATCCATATTCAGGTAGTGACAACCCCCCAGAGCTGGCACGGCTTGGGTTGGGGAGCCCAGAGAGGGTGCTGGCTGAGCCTGAGTGTCAGGGAGAGCTCCCTGGAGGAGGCAAGATTTGAACTGGGGCTGTCAAGAGCCCAGAGCCAGACAGCCTGAGTTCAGTTCAGTTCACACCGGCTGTGTGACCTCGGGTGGGGCCTCTCTGTACCTCAGTTTCCTCATCAGTCAAATGGAAATAATAGTTCCCACTTCCTAGGGTTGCTGGGAGGTTTCCACCAGTCAGCCTAGGCTGGTGCCCTGTACGCAGTAAGCACTTAATCAACATTAACTATTATTTTCAAACCAGGCTGGCTGACTGGCCACCCCCAGGGATGATTACTAATCTTTCACCGGTTCATACCACAGATTTACACGACCCTGAAAGTAGCTGGGAGGATCCTAGGCCAATTCCAACTCCATCCACATGGAGAGGTGGGGAAGACAAGGCCCAGAGACCTCAGGGACCTGCCTGGGGTCACAAAACATGTGAACTGAGAGGAGAGCCAGGCTTGGAACCTGGACTCCCGATTGCAGGACTGGGAGTTGGTTCAAGGAAATGCCCTCAGTGCTAGCCGCGCAGCCCTGGGGCCAGGAACCAGAAGCCGTCCCACCTGTGGAATGTCGAGCTCAGCAAAGTGCTCGTAGCAGCCGTCTGAGTTCTCGCCACTAGTCCAGTCGCCATACACAAGGTCATGCTGCTCCCAGAACAGCGCTGATGTGGCATTAAAGTCTGTAAAGTGCTCGTGCTCTGAGATGTACACGTGCAGGTTCTGTTGGGAGGGGAAGTGGGCGGAGCTTAGTCAGGGCTGCTTATAGGACCCTCTGAAGGCTGACAGATAAAGAGGGAGGAAGAGCTGTGGCACTAACAGCACACGAACATGAACAATTTGCGGGGGGGGGGGTGGTTAGTGGAGAGAAGAGCAGCAGCTAGTAGAATAACCTTTCCCTTTCCTCACACCCCCACCACGTCTGTCCTGGTCTGAGTCTGTGACGTCTAAGAGCAAAAAACAATTAAACAATGGCCAGCCTGCCAATTAGAATTTGGGGTTAGAAAGGATCCGGACCTCCCTGAATCATCTTCCCTCTCAGCCTCTCAAGGGCTTCTTGGTCAGAGCTCTGCAGGCTTATGGATGAAGCACAGTCAAGATGTGCAGGAGTGTCAGCCGGCTACTGAGAACCGAGGGGAACTGGGTAGCTGGTCTCAGAACTCCCTCCTTTCCCAAGTCCCCGTGGCCATCTTTGTCCAGAGCTCAGAAGGCCCACTGATAAAGAACAGCTGAGTGGTGGTCACCCTGCTGGCCAGAATTCCATGAAATCAGGAATCCCAGAGCTGCAGAGAACCGCAAAGGTGGGAGAGGTCGAGATTACTGAGGTTAGAACACCTGTTGCAGATGCTCCTGAACAAAGTCCTTCTACCCAGAAAGAACACCACCACAAACCCAAAAGAATTACTTGTTCCTTATAAGTGTCACTTGAGTGACTCAGATTTCATGGGCTGAAGATGCACCTGGAGTCTCTCAACCCTGGACCCCGTTCACAGACCTGACAGTGACCAGGGACCGCGTCTGCCCCGACAGCCCATGTCACTCCCCCACACCTTCCCCCACCCGCTCCTCTCCCGGGTCTGGCCTCCCAGCCGGTGGTTACCATTAAAGTGTCTTTGGGGAACAGGTTGCGGCTGGCGACACGTGGGGCTCCTCCAGGGCCTGCCTGGTCCTGAGGGGCCGGCCCTCGGCGGAACCAGCTGCTGATGGCCCAGATGATGAAGATCCTGAGGAGGCAAGCAGGGCAGGCGGTGAGTCCCCATGCCTTTTCTTTCCAACGTGGATCTGCTTGACCTTCCGACTCAGCACCTGCCGGGGCCTGACCCGGGGGCTGATCAAGTAGGGAGGGTCCCTGAGAAGGCAGGTGCAGGGCTGCTGAGAAGACAAGATGCCCCCAAAGGCCATGTCCGGGGACAGACCCCAGATGCCTGGCACTGACTCCCTGGAGTCTGGTGGCCACAGGGCTGCAGGGGCTTCGACCCTCGAAACCTCAGAACTAGGAAACCTAACGTCCCAGTCCCCTGGAATCCCAAAGTGTGAGAACCCTAGAATCTGGAATCCCAGCATTTTAGAGACACAGACATTAGGGAGAGCAACATTTCAGAACTTCAAATCAGCTGAAAACTGCAGAAGCAAACAGTAAGTAATGGGTGAGTCCCTATTTTTAGTAACACTGGGCTAGGTTATTCAGACCAACTTTCCTGTTGGAAACAACTTGAAAAAGCTTGATAAAAATTAATATAGTAAGAATATACTAACACCAGTTTTACACTTACAATTATATATCTTGATATAGCAACATATTCTGTATGTTCTTCTATTTTCTTATATATTTTTAATCAAGTTTATATATATAATACATGTAAACATATATTCTTTTTGTAATTAATTAATTATTTAATTTAGTTATTTTTGGCTGTGTTGTGTCTTCGTTGCTGTGTGTGGGCTTTCTCTAGTTGCGGCGAGCAGGGGCTACTCCTCGTTGCGGTGCGCAGGCTTCTCATTGCGGTGGCTTCTCTTGTTGCCGAGCACAGGCTCTAGGTGCCTGGGCTTCAGTAGTGTGGCACACGGGCTTAGCTGCCCTGCGGCATGTGGGATCTTCCCAGACCAGGGCTCGAACCCGTGTCCCCTGCATTGGCAGGCGGATTCTTAACCACTGCGCCACCAGGGAAGTCCTTCTTTACTTCTTTGGTTCCCATCTTCCTTTCACTTTTTGCCAGGTAAGTCTGCAGTCTTGTCCATTCTCCAGTGCTTTTTTTTTTTTTTTTTTAAATAATTATTATTTTTATTTATTTATTTATTTGTTTATTTATTTATTTATTTATTTATTTTATGGCTGTGTTGGGTCTTCGTTTCTGTGCGAGGGCTTTCTCTAGTTGCGGCGAGCGGGGGCCACTCTTCATCGCGGTGCACGGGCCTCTCACTATCGCGGCCTCTGTTGTTGCGGAGCACAGGCTCCAGACGCGCAGGCTCAGTAATTGTGGCTCACGGGCCCAGTTGCTCCGCGGCACGTGGGATCTTCCCAGACCAGGGCTCGAACCCGTGTCCCCTGCATTGGCAGGCAGATTCTCAACTACTGCGCCACCAGGGACGCCCTCTTCAGTGCTTTTAAGAATATATGTTTACGGGGCTTCCCTGATGGCACGGTGGTTAAGAATCCACCTGCTAATGCAGGGGACACGGGTTCGAGCCCTGGTCCGGGAAGATCCCACATGCCGTGGAGCAACTAAGCCCATGCGCCACAACTACTGAGTCTGCACTCTACAGCCCCCGAGCCACAACAACTAAGCCCTTGTGCCACAACTACTGAAGCCCGCGTGCCTAGAGACCATGCTCTGCAACAAGAGAAGCCACTGCAATGAGAAGCCTGCACACCGCAACGAAGAGTAGCCCCTGCTCGGCGCAACTAGAGAAAGCCCACGCGCAGCAACAAAGACCCAACGCAGCCCCCAAATTAATTAATTAATTAATTAAAAAAAAAAAAAAAAGTAAAGGAACCCTGGAAGCTTCTTCTTTTTTTAACTGAAGTATGGTTGATTTACAATGTTGTGTTAGATTCAGTTTCAGGTATACAGCAACATGATTCAGTTATATATACACATATTTATATATATATATATTATTGATAATATATGATATAATGTGTATATATATTCTTTTTAGGATTCTTTTCCATTATATGTTATTGTGAGATACTGAATATAGTTCCCTGTGCTATACAGTAAGTCCTTGTTGTTTTTCCTTTTTTTTTGGAAGCCTCTTTTTTGTGTTTGAGGGCATCTGCTAGGTGTTTTGATGGGTGAACAAAAACGCCAGCCCAGGGCCCACACAAAGTAACCAGAGACCTACTCTATGAGAAGCTAAGACTCCACAGGGCTCCCCGCCAAGGACAAGGGGAAGCAGGTGTGGCCTAGCCCTCCTCAGAGTCGCACACCAGGTGGGCACAGCCACAGCCTTGAACCTGGTACAAGGAGACCCCGAATGACAATGCCCCCAGGCAGCCAGCAGAGGCAAAGCAAATCCTCTCTGTAGGAAAACAGGTTCATCCTAGGCCTGAAATGATTCCTATAAACAATTTTCCAAGTATGATGATCAACACACAGCCAAAGACAAGCCAGGAGCACAAGGAAACAAGACTCTATGAGTGAGAACCAGCAGAAACAAAAACCAATCTACCCAATGGCACTGTGGTAACCTAAACGGGAGGGAAGTCCAGAAGGGAGGGGATATCTGTATGTGTGTAGCTGGTTCATTCTGTTGTGCAGTGGAAGCTAACACAACATTGTAAAGCAACCATTTTCCAATAAAAATTAAAAAAAAAAAAAAGAAAAAAAAAGAAACCAAAATTTGAGATGCTCAGGACTGGAGGTTTCAGAATGTTACAAAACCCTCAAAATGTACATTGAGAGCACGCTTCACAAGTATCCACCCTGAATAACATGACGGAAAAAAATCGAAGTAGAAACAAAATGACACTTAGTTAAAACAAATATATTAAGAGTCATTTTCTCAATTTACAAAATTGAATAGACATAATACACAGTCTTTGAGTTGTAAATGAAGTGGAGATATTTACAGGATACACTGTTTAAAGAGAAAGGAAGATGAAGGAAAGTGTACAGAGTAGCCGTCCATTTTTGTGTAATATACTAGGTTAAAACAAAAGCAAAAACCTGGGCTGCGGGAAAGAGAAGTGGGAGTTAGTGTTTAATGGGGACAGTTTCAGTTGAGGAAGATGAAAAAGTTCTGGAGATGGATGGCAGTGATGGCTGCACACTACTGTGGATGTACTTAATGCCACAGAATTATACACTTAAACATGGTTAAAATGGTAGATTTTGGGGCTTCCCTGGTGGCGCAGTGGTTAAGAATCTGCCTGCCAATGCAGGGGACACAGGTTCGAGTCCTGGTCTGGGAAGATCCCACATGCCGCGGAGCAACTAAGCCCGTGCGCCACAACTACTGAGCCTGCGCGTCTGGAGCCTGGGCTCCGCAACAAGAGAGGCCGCGATAGTGAGAGGCCCGCGCACCGCGATGAAGAGTGGTCCCCGCTTGCCACAACTAGAGAAAGCCCTCGCACAGAAACGAAGACCCAACACAGCCATAAATAAATAAATAAATAAATAATTTTTTTAAAAAATGGTAGATTTTGTTATACATATTTTGCCACAATAATTAAAAAAAAAAAACCCCAACAATTTGTAATGCACCTTTACGTCAACATAAAAGTAGAGAAAGGTATAAAATACACATCAGACTTTAAAATGGATTCCCTTGGTTTGGGGGAATAAGGAAGGCCTAGGGGTAAGCAAAAAAAACCAAAATGCCTCAAAACACAATACTATCTTAAAAAAAATTATGAGCAATAAAAGCAGCATGCACATGAGTCAACATGGGAAAGGATCACCACCAATACAGTAATGATGAATGATGGTTACCTTCAGGTGATTTTTTATTTTCTTCTTTATGCTTTTTTTTTTGAATACTTTTTAATGAACAAAAATAAAAGCCCCGGACTTCCCTGGCGGCGCAGTGGTTAAGAATCCACCTGCCAATGCAGGGGACACGGGTTCGAGCCCTGGCCTGGGAAGATCCCACATGCTGCCGAGCAACTAAGCCCGTGCGCCACAACTGCTGAGCCTGTGCTCTAGAGCCTGCGAGCCACAACTACTGAAGCTTGTGTGCCTAGAGCCCGTGCTCCGCAACAAGAGAAGCCACCGCAATGAGAAGCCCGCGCACCGCAACAGAGTAGCCCCCACTCGCTGCAACTAGAGAAAGCCTGCGCACAGCGCCAAAGAACCAACACAGCCAAAAATAAATAAATAAATAAACTTAAAAAAAAAAAAAAAAGCCCCACAATAAAACTGTAGCAGACTGCTAGTTGTTTCCCAATATTCATCTTTCCCTTTTCACTCAGAAAGAAGACTCTTAAATTTTAACTGGATCCCTTGGTTACCTGGAATAAAGACTACAAAATCCAGCCTTACAGCCAGGTGTGGACACATGGTGAAGTTCTGGCCAATAAAATGTAAAAGCAGTGTGTTTACTGGACTTTGGGGAAGTGTCTTAAAGAGAAAGAGCATCCCTCCTTTATTTCTTCTTCCCTCCTGGAATGTGGACGTGATGGTCTCATCCTCAGCACCCATATTAGGCCATGAGGATAAAGGGCAAAACCTAGCAATGGTGGAACAAAGAGCAGGAAGGAATCTGGGATGCAGAAGACCGCAGAATCCTGGTCTGCCTAGGTCCAGAATAGTACATGAGAGAGGGAAACTTCTATTGTGTTAATTCGGGTCTCTCAGATACATGCAGCTCTGTAATTATTAAATGAGACAAGTACTTATTGACTGCAGGTGTGAAAAGCAATACAGTTGACCCTTGAACAACAAAGGTTTGAAGTGCGTGGGTCCACTTATACGAATCTTTTTCAGCAGTAAATACTACAGTACTACACGATCCATGGATGGTTGAATCTGTGGATGTGGAACCAGAGATATGGAGGAATCGTTAGTACAGAGGGCCAACTGTAAGTGATACGTGGATACACAGGGTCGCCCCCCCCCATCCCCATGTTGTTCAAGGATCAACTGTATAGCAGAGAAGTTAAGTGCTCAGCCTCTAAGTTGCAATATCTGGATCTGAGGCCCAGCTCTCCTACTTCCCGACTGGGTGACCTCAGGCAAGACTCTTAACCTCTCTAGGCCTCCATTTCCTCAACAGTTAAAATAGGGATAACAGGGCTTCCCTGGTGGCGCAGTGGCTAAGAATTCGCCTGGCAATGCAGGGGACAAGGGTTCGAGCCCTGGTCTGGGAAGATCTCACAGGCCGTGGAGCAACTAAGCCCGTGAGCCACAACTACTGAGCCCATGTGTCACAACTACTGAAGCCCGCGCGTCTGGAGCCTGCACTCCACAACAAGAGAAACCACAGCCATGAGAAGCCCGCGCACCGCAACGAAGAGTAGTCCCCGCTCGCTGCAACTAGAGAAAGCCACACACAGCAACAAAGAACCAAAGCAGCCAAAAATAAATAAATGAAAGAAAAAAAATAAGGATAACAACACTTCTTACCTTGTAGGGTTGTCTACAAGCATTAAATGCATTGATATACACACACACGCATACATCATCTAGAATGGAGCCTGGTACATACAGTAAGTGTTTTAGAAGTGTTAGCTATTATTGTTATTTTCCTCATAGGAAAAAGGCATACAAAAAACTTCAGAATAGAAAAACACTACAAGAGAATTCTAGCGTGAGTGGGTGCCTCCCTGCTGAGCCCCAAACCACGCCAAAGGGCAGCATCAGGCACAGGGACTTGCCTCTGCCTGTACAAGCCATGGAGCCCTGGGGTCCGGGGTCTCAGGGGCCACGGCCCAGCTGAGCTATCTGCTGCCTCCCATCACCCCAGGAGGTCCCTGATGCACACGGCTGGGGAAGGTCTGGAACTGGCGATTCCTGGGGACACCTCCATTTCCAAGGGAGGCTCCCATTTTAGTAAATACGCCAAGGGAGAGTGTGTGAGCAAGGACACCCACAGGCAGCTCTGCCCCGGCTTAGCGTGTGGCCTGCAGGGGGCCCACGCACTGCGGGCTCCTGGGTCTCCGTGTGTAGAGGAGACAAGGCCGACTGGACCGGACTTTCTGTAGGATTCCAGACCCCCAGTTTCGTGAAGAACATCTGCTCACCGTGGGCCCTCCACCCCCGCATCCCAGACCAGGAAGCCCTGCCCTAGGACACCAGGGCTGGCCCTCACCTAATGCTTTTCAACTTCGTATCCGCCCTCCCACCCCAAGTAGGCATTCTACATTCACGGAGGAAATTTAAGTGTATGAAAAGACATACGACAACTCTCCCTCCCACCCCGCCCCCACTCCAGGTAACCACTGGTACAGTTGGAGGATGTGCTGAAAACCATGGGCTCTACCCTCTACTCTCAAAAAAGGCCATTCTCACGCAATCTGCTTGATGCTTCAGAGAGTTCACAGGCCCCTGAAAACAAACCTTGAATCCCATCTAAGAACTCCAGATGGAGACGGTCTTCCAGCACGCACTGGGACTGATTCTTGGTGGCGCCTGGTCCTAAGGACGGAAATTAGCCTGCACTGTGGTTGTATTAAAAACGTCTATCTGAAGAAAGCTCCCTTATGTACTGATGTGGAAAGATTTCTAACATATAGTGTTAATGAAAATAAACCAAGGTGTAGAACTGTGTAAAATAGGCTACCTCTTATGTAAAAATGAAGGGAAAGATAAAAATAATCTTTATTCCTAGCTGCTTGAAGCATGAAAAGAAGAAACTGATACATAAGAAAATTCTAAGTCCTTATTGGACACGGAGGTGGGGGGAGGGGAGGGAGTGGCGTGGTGAAGAGAAAGGAGGGGCTCCACGGATGAAGAATCCCAGTCCCAGAGAGATCCCCCCGCGCCCTCCCAGCAGCTCCCCAGGGCCTCACTCAGAGGCCAGGCTTCCAGAAGGCAGGCCCTGTGCTCCCAGTGCCTGGAAACAGTCATATGCATCCACGCGTAAAAGGATCACCGCCAGCCAGTCTCAAAGGCACAGCCTGTATGACTTCACTTACAGGAGGTACCCAGAGCAGTCAAATTCACAGAAACGGAAGGCAGAATGGTGGTGGCCAGGGGCTGGGGGGAGGAGGGAGAATCGAGGAGTTAGTGTTTAATGGGTACAGAGTTTCAGTTTGGGGAAGATGAAGAAGTTCTGGAGATGGATGGTCTGATGGTTGCACAACAATGTCAATATACTTAATGCCACTGAGTGGTGCACTTAAAGATAGTTAAAATGCTAAATTTTATGTAATGCAGATGTTGTGGCTGAATTGTGTCCCGCCCCCCTCCAAATTCATGTGTTGCAGTTCTAATCCTCAGTATCTCAGTGACTGCATGTGCAGACAGAGCCTTTAAAGAGGTGACTAAGGCTCAGTGAGGTCATTATTTAGGGTGGGCTCTAATCCAGTCTGACTGCTGCCCATATAGGAAGGGGCGATTAGGACACAGACAACACAGAAGAAAGACCATGTGAAGACAGGAAGACGGCCAGCTACAAGCCAAGGAGAGAGGCCTCAGAGGAAACCAGACATCCTGACACCTTAATCTCAGACTTCCAGCCCCCAGAATTATGAGAAAGTAAAAAGGATCTCCAGCAGTACAGTAATGATGGTAATCCTCAGTGATTCTTTCCTTTCCTCTTTTTTTAAAAAATTTGTTTGTTTGTTTGGCTGCACCACATGGCTTGCGGGATCTTAGTTCCCCGACTAGGGATCGAACCCGTGCCCCCTGCAGTTGAAGCACGGAGTCCTAACCACTGGACTGCCAGAGAATTCCCTCCCTTCCTCTTTATGTTTTTCTTACTTGAACTTTTTTCAATGAACAAAACCAAAGCTACATCTGGGGACTTCCCTGGTGGCTCAGTGCTTAAGAATCCGCCTGCCAATGCAGGGGACACGGGTTCGAGCCCTGGTCCGGGAAGATCCCACATGCCGCGGAGCAACTAAGCCCGTGTGCCACAACTACTGAGCCCGCGCACCTAGAGCCCGTGCTCTGCAACAAGAGAAGCCACCGCAATGAGAAGCCCACGCACCGCAAGGAAGGGCAGCCCCCGCTCACCACAACCAGAGAAAGCCCACGCGCAGCAATGAAGACCCAACGCAGCCAAAAATAAATTTAAAAAAAGCTACATCTGCTCACCTGAACAGCACGCCTTTGATGACCTGCCAGGCGTTGGGTGCTGGCTGGGGTGGTGGGTTCTGGGGCTGGGTCTCCGCCGGCGGGTCCCTCCCGATGCTGCCATTGCTAGTCACCTGCAGGGACAGAGGCCAGGGTGAGGAGGGAGGATGCATCCTGAGGCGCCAAGGCTGTTGTAGGCACCACCATGTGCCAAGGCCCAGTAAGGGCTGAGCACAGAGAGGGCGCCTGGCCCATCCTGGGGGTCAGGGAGGGGTCCTGGAGGAGGAGACGTCAGAGCTGAGCCCTAAATCATAACCAGTTGGCTGGCGCAGAGGAGGCAATGAGGGAAGCAGCAGGTGCAGACAAAAAGGTGAGAGAGACAGTCTGACTCCGAGGATGGGCCAATGCTCCCTGGGGCTGGAGCCCAGGATGCAAGGAGGTGGCTACTGGGGACAATGTAGAAGGGGTTAGGCGGCAGGTGTCAGATTCTGCAAGGCTTCGGTTTATCTGAAAGGTCCTTCCGTGGGCAAACAATTCTTGATGCCTCCTCTGTGGCCAGCCCTGTGGGGGGCCCATCCCTCCAGGGGCTCTGGATCTAGCAGGTGAGACAGACGCAGAAAAACACCGTCAGAGCGTGAGCCACACCACCACGAGCCACACAGGGGTGTGTAAGATGCACACAGCTCAGACCACCCCGTGAGGCCAGAACTAGGAACACCGCCATTTGGCAGCCGAGCAAACGGGGGCTCAGGGAGCCTAAGCCACTTGTCTGGGTCACTCAGGAAGGATGATGGCAGCACGATGACAGGAGTGTGGGCAGGCCAGGGAGTCAGGCAGGGCTTCCCAAAGAAACAATCTTCATTCAGAAACAGAAGCTCAGAAGCGGAGAATTTCAGGATGTCAGGTTGGAAGGGCCCGAGATGGGGAAATTCTTCCTGCCCCTCTCTTTGCACCTGCTGGCTCCCCTGTCCTGCCCTCTTCCCTCCCGCCAGCTGTCCCCTCACCCACCAGCTTTTAAGAGACAGGACCAGGACTGTCGTGATGGCTGTTAGGTGGGAGCATTGCCCAGCCCAGGGCTGGCAGAGAGCAGGGGCTCAATAAACACCCGGGGAATCAACAAATGCTCCCTGAAGGGCTTGCCCTGAACACTCAGGCCACCAATCCACCCATTCCTGGGCCTCCCCAGTCCCCCGACTCCTGCCCCAAGCCCGCTCCTCTGCAACGTCTTCTGTCGGCTTCAAATGCCCCTGAGAGTAGGGACAGAGGCTCCCAAAGCCAGATGAGGCTGCCACGAAGCTGAGGTCAGCGTTTGTTAAAGGCATCACTTGTCACTTCCTGTCCCCTTCACCAGCAAGAGCTCTTCCCTTTCATCTCCTAAGTGCAGAAGAGCACTGTGGTAAAAGGTGGGGCTCTGGGGTCCGACAGACCTGGGCTGCGGACCGGTCCCGTGGTTCCTGGCTGTGAGATCTTGGGTGTGTCACTTCCCTCTCTGGCTCTTCACCTCTCTGACCCAAGGGCCAGGGTGTGATCATACCAGTACGTTTAGGGCAGAGAAGATTTCCTTTGTGTGTCGATAAAAGTAATTCCCGAGTACCTACTGTGCGCCAGGCCCAGTGCTGGGCAGCAGGATCGGTGGTGGGCACACAGCTCTGGGGTCTGCCCTCCCAGAGCTCAGGGTCTAGAGGGAAAGGCACCGGCAGAACAGTAAACAGGATAATTAACAAAGGCAAACAGGAAGGTGTTCCAGGGGAAACAAGCAGAGGGGGTGACCAGGTGGTTAGGGAGGCCTCCCAAGGAGCTGTCTTTGACATTTGGGTGAAGGGTGTCTAAGGGAGAGAAAAGGTGCGGGCAAAGGTTTGGCCGAGGGGCGGGCGAGGTCGAATAGGCACAGGGCCCCCTTGTTCAGGGCTGGCCTCGCTCCTGGGAGCACTGGGGGGGCCAAGCAAGGGTCTGCAGCAGGTCTGAGCTGATTCTGGATCAAGAAAAGGAAGCTTGAGGCCGGGCGAGGATTTGAACCCATGTCTGGCTGGCTCCCAGGTCTGTTCTCTTACCTGTGATGGTTGACAAGCTGGCTGGAAACCCTCCCAGGGAAATGCAAAGGAAAGCCAAATGCAAAGGTGCCACTTCACTAGCATGCCCGTAATCAAAACGATGGACAATCACAAGTGCTGGCGAGGATGTGGAGAAACTGAAAGAGCTGTACACTGCTGGTGGGAGAAATGGAGCTGCTGCTTTGAAAAATACGCAGATACTTAAAAAGCTAAATGTATCCCTGCCATCCGAACCAGCAATCCCACTCCGAGGTCTCTGCCTCCAAGAAACGAGAACTCTGCGTCCACACAAAAGCTTATGCGCAAATGTTCATAGCAGTGTTACTTGTAAAGCCAGAAACAACCCAAAAGTCTTTCGATGAAGTACCGGTGATGGATCTGCACGATGGAATACTACTGAGCAATAAAAAGGGACACTGCTGGGGGCAGAGAAAGTGCAAAAGGGAAGAAGGGAGCGTTTTGCAGGGATAGGAGTGTTCTCAGACCACACTGGGGTGGTGACCGTACTGCACAACTGCATAAATGTACTGAAAGCCACTGAACTCTACGCTGACAACAGGTGAATGTTACGGTATCTAAATTACACTTCAATAAAAAGGTAACTCTCCTGTGGCCCCACTTCCCTCAGAGTACAGGCAAAGTTGTCACCACGGCCTCTGAGGCCTGGCATGATCCTCTCTGCCCATCTACTCTCACCCCTCTCCCCTCAGTCACCAGTTCCAGCCACATCAGCCGCCCTGCCGCTCCCTCATCACACCTGTTCCACCTCAGGGCCTTTGCACTGGCTGTTCTCTTTACCTGAAACGCTTTCCCCCACCATATGGGTGACTCCCTCCCTCATCTCCTTTAGGTCTTTGTTCAAATGTCACCTCCTGGGCTTCCCTGGTGGCGCAGTGGTTGAGAGTCTGCCTGCTAATGCGGGGGACACGGGTTCGAGCCCTGGTCTGGGAAGATCCCACATGCCACGGAGCGGCTGGGCCCGTGAGCCACAGTTGCTGAGCCTGCGCGTCTGGAGCCTGTGCCCCGCGACGGGGGGGGGCCGCGATAGAGAAAGGCCCGCGCACCGCGATGAAGAGCGGTCCCCGCACCGCGATGAAGAGTGGCCCCCGCTTGCCGCAACTGGAGAAAGCCCTCGCACGAACCGAAGACCCAACACAGCCAAAAAATAAATAAATAAATAAATAAATAAGAAAATCCTTTAAAAAAAAAAAAAAAAAAATGTCACCTCCTCAGAAAGCCCTTCCCAGACCACTGTATTTAAATGGCAACCTCCTAGCCACCCCTCACTTCCTATGCTCCTCCCCAGCTTTAGCTCTGCCCATGGCACTTAGCACTATCCAAGCCGCTGTATATTTTTCTTGTTTACCTTGTTCACTGCCCCTGTCTCAACCCCACCCCACAGCCCACTCCCAGCCCTCAACAAATACATGGGCTCCAAGAGGGCAGGGCCTCTGTTTTGTCCATAGCCGTGTCCCAGCATCGGCATGGGCACTAGCACGTAGTGGGGACTCAGCCCACGTTAGCTGAAGCAGTGATTACCAGAGCTGCGGGCCTGCTGTCTGAGTCCCTGCCTGAAGGAGGAGCAGGCTGGCTGGAGCAGGAGACTGCTGAGGGTCTGCGCATGAGCCAGGAGAGGGCCGCGGTGGCTGTGGACACAGCAGTGACTAAGAAGCAGTTCCTGCTCTTGCACCCATGAGCCCACTCTCACACACAATCCCCGGAACACCCGCTAAGGGGCCCAGGAAGCAGCTGAGGCCACGAGACTGGGCCGGGGCTGGGAGGAAGGCATCCTCCCTTACTGCCTGGATCCACCATGGGAATTCCACCTCAGCCCAGCCTCTGCGTCAAGACCCATTCATTCCGCAAACGCTGAGGGCTTGCTCTGTGCCTGGTCCTGAGCTGGGAAGCGCTGCGCACACAGTGGTGACCAAGACGGTTCCTGCTCTGCCCTCCAGGGGCGCCCAGTCCACTGGAGGAGACAGATAGCGACAACCCAGAGTGGGCAGGGCTGGGACAGAGGAGCCCAGGGACTGCTGGAGCCCTGACCCAGTCTGAGAGGGTCCGAGAGGCTTCCTAGGGGAGAGGACACCTGAGACGTACAGGACTAATAAGGATCAGGCAGGTAAAGAGAAACATGTGCAAAGGCTACGAGGTGAAGAGAGAGCGTGAGGCGCACTCCTGGAAATACAAGAGCTTCACAGTGGCTGATGCTCGTCTTGTCCAGTGACTCAAGCAGGGACAACTCTGCCCCCCAGGGGACATTTAGCAACATCTGGAGACACTTTTAGTTGTCACAACTGGGGAAGGATGTGTGTGCTACTGATATCTAGCATGGCCAGGGACGCTGCTAAACATCCTACAATGCACAGGACGGCCCCCTACCACGAAGAATTATCCAACCCCAAATGTCAGTAGTGCTGAGGTTGAGAAATCCTAGCCTAGTCTGAGGAAAAAGGGCAGATCATGCAAAGCCTTGATCTACCAAAGAATTTGTACTTAATCCTGAAAGCAAAGGAGTAAGTCTTGAAAGATTTTAAGCAGAAGTGGGACAAGAGGAGATCCTGGGGGGAAGGGGTCCTCTGTAAGCTCAGGGCAATCAGGGCACCCTGAGCCCTAGTCTCCCTGATCACCCCCCACCCAATAATCAACAGAAACGCAGAGGGGGAAAGACCTTCTTTCAGCGAGACTGGGAAGCCCCTAAAGATAGAGACAAACATTTCCTAGGGCTGCCCCCGGGGCCAGGCCCTGGTTGAAGATGCTGAAAAGATCCAGACCAGGGATGCTGGCTCTGTCACACAAATCTCACCCTAGTGTCCTCCCCAGGTGATATTATTTGCTCCTCCTCTGGGCTCCCTCAGTTTCTGACACGGACTTTTTGTCACCATCCTTGTCATCCAGGATTATAATTCTTTGTTTACACACCAGTCTTCTCTCTCACTCCACTGATGAAGGGACATCGCCATCTTCATGGCCCATCACAGGGCTGGCCCTCCTGTCCAATCCCTCCATCTACCACTGGAGAAATGAAGGGGGAAAGGAACTTTCCAAGGTCACAGACAGTCAGCTTCAGCTTCGTTTTCCCCTCCCAACCTGCACTCTTCTCCCCTGTGCTGCCTCCCACGTGTCAGTGACATCCCGGTGGGTGGGTCGACAGCACCTCGCTGTCACTCCATCGTTTCCCTAAACGTCTGAAGGGTGGCTGCCTGAACTAGTATGTTCTGCAGCCTCAGTTTAGTTCAAGTGGCAATGGGTCAGAAGTTATCAGTACCAGGACGAATTCCCGCATAGGACTAGTTTATGCTGAAAATAAACCCATCTCAGTCCCGACCGCCTTGCTTCAGCAATGGCTGGTAAGTTCTACAGGGAATGGATCCCAGATCTAACCTGGGTGACCTTCTGTAAGCGCCTTTGTCTGTTCCTTGGATTCCTGACTATAAAATGGGTCTGTCAGCCTCCACAGCGCGTGCCCTTATCCACGATGATTACCTGACTTCCCCAGAGTTAGAAAACTCCCAATTAATCTATCATTGCCCACACCCAGAGCACCCCGTGAACGTCAGCCCATTCTAGGAACTGTCCTGGAGCCTGGAATCGCGGAGTCGAGAACCCAGGGCGCCTGGGTACAAGTCTGCGCCCCTCCGCGCCACTGTATCCTCAGCTCGAGCAACGAGCCTGGTGGCCGCCCGGCGCGAGCATGCAGGGGACCCGGCGCGCAACAGGGCCCCGCTCCCCGCACTGTCCAGCCTCCCGGGCTGCCCGGCCCCACCTGGGCCCGGTATTCAAGGTCCCTATGGGCAAGGAGCCCCCAATGCACAGGATTCCGTGAAAAGAGGCAGGACACGCCCCGTGGGAGGCCCCCCGGTTGGGGAAGAGCCCCTCAGGCCCCTCTCGGCCTCCGTACCTGACCGGAGCTGCCTCCCCCGGCCGCCACTACGGCGCTGCCGGCCCCGTCCGCCTCCTGCGCGGCCGCCATCTTCCCGCTCCGGGTCCCCGCCCCCGCCGCCAGCCCCTCCCCGTCCCCGACGGCTCCAGAGCGATCGCGCGAGATTTCACGCTTTGCCCGACCTGCTGGCCACCGTAACCCGCAAGAGCGCCTCAGCCACGCCTCTCAGGAGCCGCTTCAGTCTATGAAAGGACCAAGCAGGCCACCGTACTCTCCGTCCCGTCGCAGCCTGTTTGTTTTCACCTAGTAGACACACTGCATGCCCCGAACTCCCAGGGCTTTCTTGGCCAACATGTACGCTTCCCACAGCCTCCGTTCTTTTTGCCCCCACGAATAACCCGTTTTTTCCAGTTATATGAGCCTCCTGGGTCATCCTGTCCACTTTGCCCCGCCTATTCTTTAAGTTCCAAGTTCTTGAGCTTTCCCGGCCACCGTAACGCTTCGAGGCGCTCCACTTGAACCACGCCCCTCCTGCGTTAAAGGAACCTTCCTGGCCTCCGCACCCAAGATTCTAGAGGGCAGGGTCTTTGGTCGGTGGCCTCGCTTTCAGACCCCTCTTCCTAACGCAGCCCTTTCCTCCGACAAGTCTCCCTAGGTTATAGTTCTGTGCATTTAGTTACTATTTCAGTGTTCTTACGCCACCACACTTCCAAATCGGACCTTGTCAGGCCCTCCCTAAGTTTTCGCGCCGCCTAGTTTAATGCGCATGCGCGTTCCCTTAGCGGTCCGCTTTCTAGTAAACCTCGCAGCTGCGGACTCTGCTTCAAGGACTCTAAGAACTCCGTACTTTTTCATTAGCTATCTTCCTACAGCTCCGGGCTTGGACACGCGTTGAGAGACCCTTGGCCCGGAGAAGGAATTATAGAGGCCCAGAGAGGACAGAAGACTCAGCGGCTTTTAAACCTTCACCAATGAGTTGGGTGGAAGTCTGACCTGGGTTCAGACCCTGGTTGTGCTACTGACCGACTAAATGATCCCGGACAAGTGACCTATCTCTTTGGGCTTCATTTCCTTCCTCTTTTATAAACTAGGCATTATAATGGTACCCGCTATTCCTCTCCGCCTTTGCCCCGCCGGGTTATTGGGAAGACCCAGTGAAATCAGGAATATAAAGCTCCTGGCCCGGGTCCTCAGTGTGGGGCTTAGTAAGTGATCAGTATCACGCACTGTTACTATGAACTTTACATATTATCTGAAAAGGAGAGCAGGCTTTGCATAGAGATATTTTAATTATTTATTTATCATTTCACTGTCTATTGATAATCCTCCACTTTCCTCGCGGTCTCAGCTCGATAGTATTATCCCTCCTCCCTGGCCCCCAGACTGGGCGGGGCACCGCCTCCCAGTCCTCCTAGATCCCTGGACTCCCCACCCCCTCCCTGCCCACTTTGTGTCATCACTGACAGAGATAGGTGTGTCTCCAGCACTGTCCCAGGGCACGATTGCCGAGTGAAAGGATGAAACTTTTTGAGTGGGGAAGGTGAATGAATTACCTCTGTGAACCAACAAAAGGACAAGAAGAAACCTTGGAAAACTTCTTGGGAGTTCCCTGGTGGCGCAGTGGTTAAGAATCCGCCTGCCAGTGCAGGGGACACAGGTTCGAGCCCTGGTCCAGGAAGATCCCAAGTGCTGCGGAGCAACTAAGCCCGCGTGCCGCAACTACTGAGCCTGTGCTCTAGAACCCGCGAACTACAACTATGAAGCCCGCGCACCTAGAGCCGGTGCTCTGCAGCAAGAGAAGCCACCACAGTAAGAAGCCCGCGCACCACAACGAAGAAAGCCCTCGCACAGCAACGAAGACCCAACGCAGCCAAATAAATAAATTAATTAATTAAAAAAAAAAAAGAAAACTTCTTGCCCGGTCCCCTTCTCTTACAGACAACGATAGTAATAACGATTCTGTGAAATTGTACACCCAGTCTTCAAGTCTAGGGATGAAATGTACAGATGAAGTCCCCCAGAAGATGGGCAGATTGAGATTTTTGTGGGCTTCTTTTTTAAAAGTACAAAATTACATGTACACATAAAAATAGAAAACCACAGAAAGCCCAGGCAGGTGAGGGGCTTTGAAGCCTCATCTCCGGTTTCATTGTTACCCCATCTCTGCTCTCAGCTCTAGGTCCCCCAACGTCCTCTCTCATATACCGCAGAGTCCTGATCTGTTGGAACACAAGAGGCTCTTAGCTAGACTGTGACCTCTGATGGGGCCCTTGTAAAGCCCTCCCCCATGTCTGCTGAGTGACCAAGTGAATTCTTCCATTCCTACTAACTGTTAAGTGAATCACAGGCCAGACCCACACTGCGCTCCACTAGGGGACGCCCAACACCAACCAGAGGCTGGGATTTCAGGTTCTAAGGGGGCTGGGGACCTGAACTTCTGGGTCTTGAGGAGAATGGATTGGGGGTCCTGAGTTCTGGGGGAGGAGAAGTCTGGGGGCCTGGACTCCTGGGGTCCTGAAGGGAGTGGGACTGGGGTGGGAGCCTGAGAAAGGAAGGCGGAGTCTGGGAGGTACACCAGGATTGGTTGGAAGCAGAACTGGCCTGGGCAGTGGTTTGGTTTGGCTTGAGTCTGTGGGAAACAAGTGGACAGAGCAGGGATTGTTCCTCCAGGGTCCCCCCCCCCCATCGCCCACTGGGCTTGGCAGCCTCAGCTCTTCCCAGGCCCTGGGGACTTGGGGGCATTTCCCACAACCCTTCCCCAAGGCCCCTGTTTTCTGCTAGACTCACAGCTGCCCAGCCCCAGGACCTGGGAAAACTGCCCCAAGAGTGCTGAAAAGGCTGGCTGGAAGTTAATGCCAAGTCTATTAGGAGAATACAGGCCCTGCATCCTCAGAGGCCAATAGCCCCACCCATAGGACTTGGCAGCCCAGAACCACTCTCTACTCCCTCCAGATGCAGGAGTCCAGGCCCTTAGCCCCTCTACCCATGTGCCCCAGCACTGTCCTCTCTCAGACTGCAGGGCCTCTGCTCTTGTTTTACACCCTGTGCTTTTGGCCTGTAATCCCCCACTGCCCAGATACCCTCTTCCATCGGCTCAGACCTGGGAGCCAAGAGAGTACTCCCCTCCCCCTACTTTCCATCAACAGTAGTCCTTACCACACTGCATTGTAACGCATGCCCTGTGACCAGCCCAGCTGGGTCCTCTAGAGGGCTCTCCCCGCGCCCCAACCCAAGGTGGCCGCCCCCAGACCTTGAACTCCTCACTTCCTCTCCTTTTCTTCATTGCCCGTGTTGCTGTCTGAAGTTATCTTCTCCATGGGGTCCTCTTGTTCATCCTCTGCCTTCCACCCCCTCAGCCTCTCTATTTGTGGCTCAGGATGGACCGGAGCTCCTGGCCCTGAGTAGGAGCTCAGGAAGTGTTATTACTATTGCTAATAAGAAGAGAACAGCTAAAAAGCATACCACAAAACGGTAATCAATAAAACCATGTGACAGACTTCCTTGGTGGCACAGTGGTTGGGAATCCGCCTGCCAATGCAGGGGACACGGATTCAAGCCCTGGTCCAGGAAGATCCCACATGCTGCGGAGCAGCTAAGCCCGTGTGCCACAGCTGCTGACCCTGTGCTCTAGAGCCCACAAGCCACAACTACTGAGCCTGCGTGCCACAACTACTGAAGCCTGCACACCTAGAGCCTGTGCTCCACAGTGAAGAGCAGCCCCTGCTCACCACAACTAGAGAAAGCCCGCGCACAACGAAGACCCAACGCAGGCAAAAGTAAATTAATTAAAACAAACAAACAAACAAAAAACGTGCGAAACTGGGTCAGGACCCAATCAGTACATCTTTGCAGGGGCCACGTGAGGGCAGGACTGTCTGTCTGTTCCCTGCTGTATCTCCAGCACCTGGCTGTGTCTCAATAAATACATGTGGGACAAACGCATAGGAACTGGCACAGAGCACAGCGTTTACAGTTCTGTCCTCTCGGGTCCCAGCCAACCTGGGCGCTGCCTTGCCACGCTCAGCAATGACTCATGGGCACCGCTCTCCCCTCTACCCCAGGGCCACTGGACACCTCACTGCGATGGCATATTCAAAGTGTCAGCCCACGACCCGGACATGGCCAGAGTCCACTGCAGATTAGCTATGTCCATGTATCATTTTACAAATGAGAAAGCCGGGAGTTCCCTGGCAGTCCAGTGGTTAAGACTCTGTGCTTCCACTGCAGGGGGCACGGGTTCGATCCCTGGTCGGGGAACTAAGATCCTGCACGCGTGCCACATAGTGTGGCCAAAAAAAAAAAAAAAAGAAGGGAAAGCCAGACCTTGGTGAAGGTCAGTCTCCAATTATTGTTGTTATGATTATTCATTATTATTATTCACCTCTTTATTCCCATTGACCAGGTGAGGGCGATATACATAGAATAGACGCTCAATAAATGTTGGCTGGACAGCATCAGCTCCTCCATCTTGGCCCTTGAGGTCTCAGAAAAGCAACCACATCCAAAAGAATAAACTTGGCTTTTTTTTTTTTTTTTATTGATAAGAAGTCAGGCTAGAGTTGGGAGCAGGATGCTGAGAGGTGCTAGGCAGTGGGGGTGGGGTATAGATCAGGGGACCCAAGGGGTTCCTGGGGTCTGGACTCCCCCTGAGATTGGGGGCCCAGCTGTTAATGGTCTCCCTTCAGCAGAGAAATGACCTGGTCAGTAAAAATCCCTGCATAGGTGGTCATAGCTGCCGTGCTTTTGCTGTATATGTCCCTGGGGAGAAAGGATAGAAGGGCTGAGGAGGAGGGGCTGGGGGCTGGGACTCCTGGGTCTGAGGGAGGAGGGGCTGGGGCCCAGAATCATGTGTCCCGTGGGAAAATGTGGCTAGAACCCAAACTCCTGGATCCCTAAGTAGGACAGGGCTGGCATCTCAGAATTCTGGGTTCTACTGGGACTGGGGGCTGGGAGCTGAGATACCTGGGCCTTGAGATACCAGGTCCAGGTTTGAACCTGGACTCCTGAGTCTGAGGGAGAAGGGACTGGGGGCCGGGAGTCCCTGTTCCTGGGGTGGGGGTGGGAGGCGGGTGATACCTGATTTTCTCATCCATGGCGGGCAAGTATGTCTTCTTGTACAGCTTCTGGGCAGCTGCCTTGGCTACATCCCAATAACCTAAGAGTGATTCCTGCACCTTGGTGAGCAGGGCAGGCCTGGCAGTCTCTTCTTCCTGGGGCACATGGACGCCCTGGACCTCTGCAGGAGGAGAGTGAGTTAGGGGAGCTGAGGGGCCTGCAGCAGGGGGGGGAATGAGGCGGGGAAGGAGAGGAGTGGGCAGGGGCAGGGCCAGACAAGAATTGGGCTGGGAAGATGCTTGGGGCTCATCCCCCTCCTCATAGCCCCTCCTCTCCTACTGACCACACTCACCGAATCCCAACACCAGGAAGATGAGAAACAGAGCCAGGAAGTATCGGGTGCGCATGGTGTCAGGAGACCTGGAACGCTGAGGAGGGTGTGGGACGGGGCCACGGGAAGTGTCTAATCCTAGGGTCCCCTGCGCTCAGGGATACCAGCCTGGGACCCCCCTCCCCCTCTCCCCCCACCTGAGTCAAACCCCTAATGGCTTGACTTGGGCCTCACTTCCTAACGTTCTATGATGCTACTCCCGATTGCTGATTGTAACATCGTAATTTTTTTTTTTTTTTTTTTTTGGCAGCCCTGTGCTCTTGCAGGATCTTAGTTCCCCGACCAGGAATTGAAACCCGGCTGCAGAAGTGAAAGCGCCGAGTCCTAACCACTGGACTGGCAGGGAATACTCTAAATTCCATGATTCTATCACTGGAATCTAATATCTTGACTCTGGCAGTTTCTGCTTTAACGATCTTGGCCACCTCCTGCTGTCCCCCACCCGCCATGTCCCTCTCTTACCGGATTCTGGCAGGCTGTCCTCACCAGCTCCAAACAGGCAGAGAAAGGCTTTATAGGTCTCGCGATCCACCCCGTCACAGCCACCACCCCGACCTCAACGCCTAGGCCAAAGTCCTGGCCAACAGAACTGCTTGGGGGGGGGGGCGGGGGGGGCAGAGAGGGCAGTGACATCCCTGAGGTCAAGCCACAGGGAGCCTCCACTCTGAAGATTCACCGCTGAGAGAGACAGGCTGGGTGGGGAGCTGTGGAGGTGATGGGGGCTCTGGGTGCCCGCCAGGCATGAGGCCTGGGGTCTCCATCCCGTGGGAGGTGAACGCAGAGGGCTGAAGGAGGGGCCGCTGGGGGGGGTCTTGTTAACCCTGCCTGGTCTCCAGCCTTCACCCTCCTCCCCAAACTGAGAAGCCTGAAGTCTTCCGCGCCGCCCACAAGCCTGCAGTGGTTGGTGGGTCTCAGCACTGGGGGAGCAGGGTCATATCCCCCCCCACCGGCCCCCACCCCCACTGTCGCTCCCCTGCCACGTGTCACTTGGTGTTGTCACTTCCTCTACTCCTTAACCTCCGGGGTGGGGGGGGGCGGATGGGGTGGGGTTATCGCTGGCAGCATCCGGGAGGGACTGTGACGGGGCCACAGAGGAGAACTCCTTTATTGCGGAGGCTGTGAACACTTTAATGCCAGTAGCTGTCCCCGCAGAGCAGCTGGGGACACAGGTTGTAGGCCTTGTTCAGGAGGCTGTCCTTGGAGCTTTGGAGCCAGGCCTGGGTGTGGGAACCCAGGTCCCTCAGGTGGTCATCATAGTAGGTCTTCACAAAGCCCTGGAAGGCCCTGGGGCCCCTGTGGACATCACAGTGGAGACCCCAGCTACCCCCCGAGACTTCTGCCCCGTTGACCCCTTCCTCCCTCTGACCCAGGAGTCCCTGCTCTCACCTCTTACCCTCTACCCCTCTGGGACCCAGGGGTCACAGCCCTGCCCCCGCCCTGTCCTGCTCCCTGGGAACCCACGAGTTCCGGCCCTGCCCCTCCTCCCTCAGACTCAGGCCCGCAGCCCCGTTCTGCGCACGCGCACCAGAACCACTGCCAACTCTCTCTTGTCCTGGTCACCAGCGACTCCATCCACTCCTTCACCTTGCCCGGAACCAGCCTCCAGGAACTACTGGCCGACTCTGGCGGGGGGCTCGAGGTTTCCCCAGGCCCTTCTTGCTGACATGCTAGATGGGATCAGAGGGCAACTTGGGACGGCTGGGACCCCAGAACCCTTCCATCTCCCTTTCCCTCCGTGCTCACCGTCACCGTGGCTCCTGGTGGCCCCTTGCCTCTCATCGCCTTCTATGTCCCTCTAACCCCTCGCCCCCCTTCAGCCAGCGGTCATCTCCTTTCACCCTCTGTGACGGGAGCCCCGTCACCCCTGCGTCTGCCTGGGGTTTCCTCCTTCAGTCTGTAACGCCGCCTCTCTGCCCCCTGCCCCTCTCCTGATGCCTCCCTCGCTACCTGATCTTGCCGCCCCCTCCGTTCTCCTGTGACTCCCAAACGGTCTGAACAACCTCCACAGGCAGTGAAGGATGCCCCCGGGGATGGAGGTTGGCAAGGCCATGTGTCGGGCTGGTGGGCCAGGGGTTCTGCCAGGAATCACACACACCTGTCTGTCCAGCACCCATGCACCTGGGCAAAGCCTCACCTACAGAGACCAGCCATCACACGGGTACACGTGTATACACGTGTACAGAGGCACCCATGTGACCTGTGGTGTGCCCTTGGCCGATGAGTTAACCTCTTCAAGACTCAGTTTCCCCTTCTGTAGAATGTGATAATGACAGGTCCCAGCTTATAGGGTTATTGTGAGAGTTAGGGGTTAACATGTAGAAGGCACTTGGACCGGTTTCCTGCACATCGGATGCACTGCATATATATATATATATATATATATATATATATATATATATATATACAATTTAAATACATGTGCAGAACCCAGACATACACACCAGTACACACTGACACCCTTCCACATGCCCAGACTGTCAAATCTTTTGCATAAATACCCCCTAAAGACACACACGTGCACACAAGCATATAAATGCATGTTCACAGACTTACACGTTTACCATGACTGCATACTCGTCTGCTGACACACACACAAATGCATATTCATGATCACTGTCATCTGTACCAACCCCATGTACACTGTTCACACATGGCCGCTCCTGACACATACTCCCAGACATGCATGGACATCTGCACGCTTCACAGCCGGTCACACTCACACCCCATGCTGCATCGGGGTCCCCACACCCGCCCACCCACTCCTCCTCACCTACGATGCAGGCCAGGACCAGGACGCAGAAGCAGAGGGAGGACAGGGCCCGGAACCTGCATCCAGGGAACAGCATTTCTGGGGGCCTCTGTCCCTCTGTCCCTCTGTGCTCAGCTCTCTGAGCTGGGGGAGGGGGAGGCTGCGCTGAGCAGAGCCCTCCCCTGGCCGCCTCCCCACGCCCCTTGGCAGGGACTTCAGAGAGAGAGGGGCCCAGGTGACAGTGATGATCCAAGGCCATGCCCGCCCCTGCTGGCCTCCTTCCTTTCTCCTTCCTACCCTCCCACCACCCTAAACTGACAGGGGAAGATTAGCCTCCTGTGCTGAACTGGGTTCAAATTCTGGCTCCACCTCATGTGACAGCCCCTCTTTTGGACCTCAGTTTCCTCCTCTGTAAAATGGGCCCACAATCCATACTTTAGGACATTAATTAAATGATGTGATAACAAGGGAAATTCTTTTTTTTTTTTTTCTCTAGTTGTGGCAAGCAGGGGCTACTCTTCGTTGTGGTGCACAGGCTTCTCATTGTGGTCACTCCTCTTGTTGCAGAGCACGGGCTCTAGGTGCACAGGCTTCAGTAGTTGTAGCACGCGGGCTCAGTAGTTGTGACTCGTGGGCTCTAGAGCACAGGCTCAGTAGTTGTGGCACACGGGCTTAGTTGCTCTGCAGCATGTGGGATCTTCCCGGACCAGAGATCGAACCCGTGTCCCCTGCATTGGCAGGCGGATTCTTAACCACTGCGCCACCAGGGAAGTCCCCAAGGGAGATTCTTAACGTGGAGTCTGGCAACATAGGTGCTCACAGATCAGACCTGTTTATTATTATTTCTTTTGTCTCTGAGATCCATTGGCCACTGGACTACGGGGCCAGACACACCTTCACTGCGTGACCAGGGCAAATAAATTCCCTTCTCTGGGCTCAGTGTTTTCATCTGTAAAATGGGAATGGTAGTAAGTGCCTGCCTCACAGAGTCCACATGAAGGTTGGGTGAGGCCCTGTGAGGGAGAGCTTAGTGAGAGGTTGTCAACATCAGGCTTGGGCCAAACACCAGACAGGAAGAAAATGAGCCTTTTTCTCCCGGAGGACCCAGCCATGAGCCAGGGTGCACAGTTTAGCCAGGGAACCATGGGCTGGATTCCTTGCTCTAAGGTTGCCAGATAAAATACAGGACGCCCTGTGACATTTGAATTTCAGATGAATAATGAATCTTTTTTTAAAAAATATTTTATTTATTAATTTGGTTGCACCGGGTCTTATTTATTTATTTATTTTTATATTTATTTTTGGCTGTGTCAGGTCTTCATTTCTGTGCGAGGGCTTTCTCTAGTTGTGGCAAGCGGGGGCCACTCTTCATCGCGGTGCGCAGGCCCCTTCACTATCGCGGCCTCTCTTGTTGCCGAGCACAGGCTCCAGACGCGCAGGCTCAGTAGCCGTGGCCCACGGGCCCAGTTGCTCCGCGGCATGTGGGATCTTCCCAGACCAGGGCTCGAACCTGTGTCCCCTGCATTGGCAGGCAGACTCTCAACCACTGCGCCACCAGGGAAGCCCAATGAATCTTTTTTAATTAATTGATTTATTTTTAAAAATTGGGGGGGGGCGCCATGCACGGCATGCAGCATCTTAGTTCCCCAACCAGGGATTGAACCCTTGCCCCCTGCAGTGGAAGCACAGAGTCCTAACCATTGGACCTCCAGGGAAGTCCCATGAATCTTTTTTTAGTGTAAGTATGTCCCATGCAATATTTGGGAATTATACTATTATTTATTTGTTGTGTATCTGAAATTCAAATCTAACTAGGCATCCTATATACTTTTTTCAATATTTATTTATTTATTTTTGGCTGCCTTGGGTCTTAGTTGCGGCACACGGGATCTTCCATGGCGGCGCGCGGGCTTAGTTGCCCTGCAGCACGTGGGATCTTAGTTCCCCGACCAAGGATCGAACCCGCATCCTCTGCATTGGAAGGCGGATTCTTAACCACTAGACTACCAGGGAAGTCCCACGTCCCGTATTTTTATGTGGTGAATCTGACAACCCCACTTTGGCCGCAACCTGGATGACTGTACAGGACAAATCCAGAGGCTTCCAGAAGAATGCTGTCCATTCCAATGGCCCCAGCGTGGGCTCTAGCACACAGTAGTTGCTCAACGAATGTTCCCTGGAGTTCCTCACTGACACTAATCAGCAAAATAAAATCTCCTGGAGTTTCTGTTTGGGATGATGAAAACATTCTGGAAATGGATAGTGGTGATGGTTGCACAAGATTGTGAATGTACTCAATGCCACTGAACCATACACCTAAAAATGGTTAAAATGGTAAACTTGATGTTATGTATTTTACCATAATAATAAAAGAAAAAGGAAACACCCACCTTGCATGGTGTTAGGAGAAGCAGCATGCTGTTGGGTTCACAGTCTGGCTCCCCCTCCTTCCTGCTGTGTGACCCGGTGATTGTTGCTTAATGTCTCTGGGCCTGTTTCTCCGTCCAGGAACCAGAGTCATGGACTACAGTTCCTACACAGGAGAGTAAAGCAAGTCGTTTACCTAAAGTGCCTCAAGCAACAAGAGACCTGCAGCAAAGCCGTGCTGTCAACGCCAGCTGCTGTTTATTAAGCTTGTGCTTCCTGAGCGCTCACTACGCATCAGGTGCCACCGCAAGGCTTCAGCGCATTAACTCACTGAATTAACGTCAGACCTTATGAAGTGGGCATCTTTTTCATTCCCATTTTACAGATAAGGAAACTGAGGCTGTGGGGGTGGGGCTCCCCAGCCACCAAATGGTGAATCTGAACCCAGCCCTTTCATACTTAGCTAGCCGTTTCTGGCTAGCTAAGCCAGAAACGACCTGTGCCCTCACCTCCCCACCCCAATTCTAGAGGGCAAGAAAGAGGTTGAAGCAGGGCCAGGGTTGGGTGGGCCCGGGGGAGGGGGGAAAAGGTCTCTGACCCTGCCCTGGCTCCAAGGTCAGCATGAGCTGTTTGCTGCTTGCAGTGTTTGCCCATCTGTTATCCAGGGCAGGAATGGGCTGAAGGTCGTTCAGGGTGGACCTCAGAGGCAGCTCAAAAACAACAGCAGTTGGGAGGTGGGGGCAGAGGGGTCACAAGGAGGGACTGAGGGTTGGGAGCGGTGGGCCCTGAGACCCCAGCATGTGTGTCTGGGGACAGGTAGCATCTCTGAGCCTGCACCTCTGTGTCCACAAGATCATCAGTCCCACCACCAGACTCCCGAATCACTCTCTCCACGCCAGGGTCCCTGCCTCAGTCTGGACCCCATCCCCTCTCCCCTGAATCCCTGCAGCCACCTCCCTTCCAGCATCCCTCACCACTCACCTCCCTGGCTGCTCTGGGTTGTGGCAGGGAAGTCAGGGGGTGGAAGAGAGGTTGCTATGTCCCCTCCTTTATCTCTTCTTTCTGCCTTTGGAAGATCTCCATTCATTTTGTTTTAAATTGAGATATTCAAAAAAGAAAACAAAAAACAACAACAAAAAATTGAGATGTTCACATACCATAATTGTTACCCTTTGAAGGTGTACAATTCAATGATTGTTGGTATATTTGCAAAGTTTGCAACCATCACCACTATCTAATTCCAGAACATTTCATCACCCGGAAAGGAAACCCCACACCCTTTAACCCTCATTCCCACCCCCTTCTCCCCAAGACAGGGCAACCACTAATCTGCTTTCTGTCTCTATAGATGACCCAATTCTGGACATTACATATGAATAGAATCATATAACATGTGGTCTTGGGGCTTCCCTGGTGGTGCAGGGAATCCACCTGCCAATGCAGGGGACACGGGTTCAAGCCCTGGCCCGGGAAGATCCCACATGCCTAAGCCCGTGTGCCACAACTACTGAGCCTGCGCGTCTGGAGCCTGTGCTCGGCAACAGGAGAGGCCGCGATGGTGAGAGGCCCGCGCACCGCGATGAAGAGTGGCCCCCGCTCGACACAACCAGAGAAAGCCAGCACACAGCAACGAAGACCCAATGCAGCCAAAAATAAAAATTAAAAATAAATAAAAATTAAAAAAAAAAGTGGTCTTTTGTGATTGGCTTCTTTCACTTAGCATTAAGTTTTCATGGTTCATCCGTGTTGTAGCGTGTGTCAGTGATCTGATCCTCCTTTCTTTTTTTTCTCTTTTTTTTTTTTTTTTGGTCTCGCCACGAGGCTTATGGGTTTGATCCTCAGTCAGGGAACTAAGATCCTGCATGTCTCAGCATGACAAAAAAAAAAAAAAAGAATGGTAATCAAGCCTCTATATGTCAGCTGTTTCATGGAATGGAAATGTTCACTCATTGATTCAGGAAGGATCGATTGAGCTCCCACTGTATGCTTGACACTGTCCTGGGTGCTTGGGGGGCACTGCAGGGACCAAGGCAGCCTCTGGGAACTTCCTAACAGTGGGAAACAGACAGTAAACAAGTAAGCGAATAGACATATGATATATTGGGGGTAATTAATGCTGAACATAAAGGCGAATAAGGAACTAGGAGAAAGATAGAAGATGGATATGGGGGGAGCATAATTGCAGGGTGGGGTAAGTAACACTGAAATGAACATGTTCCTCCATCTTTCTGTATATTTCTCTGGCCCCTGCATTTTGTAGATTCAGGACCGCTGGGACACAGGGCACACAAATACTTGACGTCAACAGAAACTGCCAGGTTGCATCTATAACAGTGACCCAGTCCCCACTCCTGCGGGATGTGTGCAGCTCCCCAGGTGTCCACATCCTCAGACACACCTGGTGTTCTCTGCTCCTCTGCTTCCACCATGTGACTGGGAGCTGCCTGGGGTCTTTTGGTTGTTTTCATCTCGTTGCTCCTGAGTTTGAGCTTCTCTTCAAAAGTGGAGTGCATACTCCAAGAGCTGCCCGTCCATCTTCTCTGTCCCTGTGTGTCTTTTGAGTCTTTAACCTGAGAGATTTTTTGGGATTTAGGAAAATGCTTGGGAAAGTGAAAAATGCTTCCAAAGTGAAAAAAAAAAAAAAAATTGACCAAGTTAAAAGTTAGTAATTTTGAACTTTTTTTTTTGGCTGCACCGCTTGACATGCGGGATCTTACAATTCCCCAACCAGGGATCGAACCTGCGCCCCCTGAGGTGGAAGGTCCAGCCTTAACCACTGAACCTTCAGGGAAGTCCAAAAGTTAGTATTTTTTTAATGAAATTGCTACAGAACATACCCACATACTAACTAGCCAACAGCAGTGTGACTCCTCATAGGAATTATATATAATAAGGGACATGGGTGCATTTTAATATGCTGGATGTAATGCCAGTGAGGCCTGGGGGCGGGTGTGTGTGCACAGCTGTAGCCCATATGATGGGCAGGGTGATTCGGCAGGGGAGGAAATCAGTCAGGATGTGGCCCCAGGATCCCCACCTGGGTTCAAATCCCGTCTCTAATCACTTTGGGCTTTGTGATGTCTCACAAGTGACTTTAGTCTTCTGTGCCTCAGTTTCTTCCTCTGTAAAATAGGAACAGTGACAGTATCTGTCTCAGTGGGGTTTTGTGGAAATGCCATATTTAGTTTAGGTTTTGTTTTGTTTTGTTTTCTGATTAGCATACTTGTTCCACCTAATTTTTTTAAAATTAATTAATTAATTAATTTATTTTTTGCTGTGTTGGGTCTTCGTTGCTGCACGCAGGCTTTCTCTAGTTGCGGTGAGCGGGGGCTACTCTTCGTTGCAGTGCATGGGCTTCTCATTGCTGTGGCTTCTCTTGTTGTGGAGCACGGGTTCTAGGTGCGTGGGCTTCAGTAGCTGTGGCACACGTGCTTAGTTGCTCCGCGGCATGTGGGATCTTCCCGGACCAGGGCTTGAACCTGTGTCCCCTGCACTGGCAGGCGGATTCTTAACCACTGCGCCACCAGGGAAGCCCCAAGACCACATGTTATATGATTCCATTCATATGTAATGTCCAGAATTGGGAAATCTATAGAGACAGAAAGCAGATTAGTGGTTGCCCTGCCTTGGGGAGAAGGGGATGGGAGTGAAGGTTAAAGGGTGTGGGGTTTCCTCTTGGGGTTATGAAATGTTCTGGAATTAGATAGTGGTGATGGTTGCAAACTTTGCAAATATACCAACAATCATTGAATTGTACACCTTCAAAGGGTGACAATTATGGTATGTGAATCTCAATTTGTTGTTGTTGTTTTTTGTTTTCTTTTTTGAATATCTCAATTTCGTTGTGTTAAATATCTCAGCGCAACTCGCTGCGTTGTCTTCACGACTTGACTCAACCACGTTACTCCTCTGATAATGGAAAGGAATCTGATGAGGCCTGGGGCCGCCTGGGCTGGGGCTGGGAGTGCCCAGAAGAGGGGCAAGTGCAAAAATTTCCAAAATGGAAGCCCTTTAGGATGAGATTCCAGGGATGGGAAAGGAGATCCTTGAATGTGTTTCTGGGGGTCATGGTGTTAGAATGCGGCGGGGGGTACCAGAACCGCCAGATCAGGCTCAAGATGCTGAGAATTGCCTTGCCCTCAGCACTGGACTGGTCCCCCGCCTTTTCAAGGCTGTAAAAGCAAGACAGCCAATCCCGGAGGAGCAAGCCTGAAGACGTCATCGGTTGCTAAGGCTCCCCTGGGCAGATTGCCACCCACTGGACTAGCCTTTAGAGAACGCTGAGACCCACCTGGGCGGGTAGAGATGGGGGCAATTGGGGGATGATATGGGAACCAGGGCACAGAAGGGGCCCCAGAGTTCTCAAGGGTCCTCTAAGCCTGTGCCCCAGGCCCATGATAGCTTCACTCTTCCAATTCTCAAACTCTTAGTGTCCCATCCCACTTTCACCTCCCAAAACCACAAAGAGAGCCACCATCAGGACCAGGAGGGACAGAATGAGCCTTGTGGTGGGGTGGGGCCAGAGAGGCACTCCGAATGTTCCTTCCTGGGCACTGAGGCCGGCTTGGGTGGCCTGGCCCGGGACCTTTTTGAGGCAGGGCGGGGTGGGTGGGTAGGGGGGGTGGTCAAGTTAATCTCCCTCACCCTAAGCCTCACCTGGCCACCTGCCTCCCTGTGCCCACCCACCTCTCCTCCTTCACCCCTCCCTCGTGGTGGTGGGGACCAGGTGGGGCACAGGGCTGACGCCTTAGGCCCAAAGCGTCTTGCTCTTCAGCACCTGCACCTCCAACTTTCCCTGACTGTTGGGGACCTCAAGCTGCCAGAGTCCCTTCCCCACTCAGGGGACAGCCTTCCCCCTCTCCCTGTGACCCTCTTCCCTTATGGGTCTTGCCTGCTTCATACCTTTCTCCCAGCCTCAGGGGGTGTCTCTCGGTAACTCTCAATAACTCACTAACTCAATTCACACTGTGTCCCCAGGCCACCTCTACCGTCCCCTCCCCCTTCTTAGCAGGCCTCTTCAGCTCAGAGGAATCTGGGGTCACACAGTCTGCCTCCCGACTCCTGCCCACCCCATGCCACCTCCAACGTCACTCTCAGACTAGCTCTTCTATTCCTCCACCTTTCTGCCTCTGGGAGACTCCCAAACCTCCCTGGATGCTCTCTGGGGTCTTAATTTCACAGCCCCCCAATCTCCCTTTTGGACAGAAGTCTTTTTGTTTTTAATTTAATTAATTTATTTATTTTTGGCTGCCTTGGGTCTTCGTTGCTGCGCGCAGGCTTTCTCTAGTTGCAGCTAGTGGGGTCTACTCTTTGTTGTGGTGCGTGGGCTTCTCACTGCAGTGGTTTCTCTTGTTGTGCAGCATGGCTCTAGGCGCGTGAACTTCAGTAGTTGTGGTGTGCGGGCTCAGTAGTTGTGGCTCGTGGGCTCAGTAGTTGTGGCTTGCGGGCCTAGAGCGCAGGCTCGGTAGCTGTGGCTCACGGGCTTAGTTGCTCTGCAGCATGTGGGATCTTCCCGGACCAGGGCTCGAACCCATGGCCCCTGCACTGGCAGGCGGATTCTTAACCACTGAGCCACGAGGGAAGCCTGAGAGGTCTTTTCAACCTGTCAAAAGTGCAAAACCTCAGCTGCCAGGCTCCCGATGTGCGCCCCTCCAACCACTCCACCAGAAACTCCCTTCTCTCTGCTTCCCCACTGTCCAAGCCTCCAGGGCCCCTGTAAACGCTCCGTCTGCTCTTGTGCACCCTCTCTGGCCACTCCGCACACCAAGCACTACCGCCGTTTCCTTCCACCACATCAATCCCTCAGGGCTGCCGTCCCCCTTCCTCCCAGCTGCCTTTTTTTTTTGGCTGCATCGGGTCTTTGTTGCTGCACACAGGCTTTCTCTAGCTGTGGCGAGCGGGGGCTACTCTTTGTTGCGGTGCGCGGGCTTCTCGTTGCAGTGGCTTCTCTTGTTGCGGTGCGTGGGCTTCAGTAGCTGTGGCACACAGGCTCAGTAGTTGTGGCTCACGGGCTTAGTTGCTCGGCAGCATGTGGGATCTTCCCGGACCAGGGCTCGAACCCGTGTTCCCTGCATTGGCAGGCGGATTACTTAACCACTGCGCCACCAGGGAAGTCCCATCCCAGCTGCCTTTGACTGCTAATGAACCCTAGCCGCTGGGGGAGGGTGGCCCTGGCCCCAGACTCCAGGTTGGCTGGCCTCGTGTCCCCACACCCACGTATCAGCCTTGGGGTGAGGGGGATGGTTGTGAAAGGGAAGCACAGACACCACCGTGGCGGGATTGCAACAGCCCTCCGGCCAGCTCCATGCTGCCAATCCCTGTTGGCCCCTCAGCAGCCTTCCCAGACATCTGCTTCCTCTGTGAGCCCCCAGTGCTCCCCACACATCCCCCAAATGTCCCCTCTCCTCCTCACCCCACCCCACGAAAACAGAACGCCAACTTCAGTTTGCCAGTCTCATCCTCATGTCAGCTATAGGAGTTTCTGTTTACAGATGGGGCAACTGAGAGGTAGCCAAGAACATTCAACGGCTCAGTGAGAGGCTCTAAGGGTCCTCCCCTTCTTTGTCCGTCATCTTCTCCCTCCCCTTCCTGGACTTCAGGCTGTCTCTCTGGATCCCTGCTGGGGTCAGCCTCCACCCCACAGCACCCCATTCCAGCCTCCTTTCACAAAACTAACCGGGGTGGGGGGCTGCTGCAGTGAGGCGGGACACCCTCTCCGCTTAGCTGGCTTCATACCGAATTCAAGATTCAGGTCCTCAAGTGGGCGATATGGCTGACGCCCCCGCCTTCACTGACATCTGGGAAACAGGTTCAGGGGACTTGGCCCCAGGTCCTGGGCACACAGTGAGTCAGCAGAAACTTGGGTGGGACTAGGCCCCCTGCCTCTGAGCCCACAGATAACCTCCCCTCCTTACTCGGTAAGGGTGAATCATCTGGTGGTGGGGAGGAGCCTGATTCCACAAGGGCAAGCGAGGCAGCTTGGGCGAAGCTCGGAGTGCAGTTTGTTGGAGCCAAAGCAGGCAGAGAGGTCGGCCTGGGAGATACAAGTCCTGGCCCGTCTCTGTGATGGGAACCTTGTTCTGCTCCTCGGAGAACTGAGGACGTGAGAGGGGAGAGCGCCCGGCATCTCCAGGCTCCAGCCACGCTTCTCTGTGTGTCAATTTCCAACCGGATTGTCCAGCCCTAAACGCCAAGGGGCCTGCTGCAGACCCTCGCAGAGTGTGCCTCTCTCGGCAGCCTGAACCCGGCACCCAGTAGGCTTGTCAGGGTAGACCAGAGGCTAACCAACCAGCCGGAGGAGAGAAGGAACAAGAATGAGGGGAGAAAGACAGAGGGTCCACATGCAACAAAATGGTGACGAGGACAAACCCGGATGAAGAAGGGAAGAAAGAAATAAGCAGGGCCAGGGGCAAGAGAGACTGGAGGAGGGAGAGATAAAAGATAGAGGTGGAGGAAAAGAGGAAACCAGAAAAACGAAGCCTCTCGGGAACAGCAGGACGGAGACAAAGCCCAGGAGAGGGAAGAAAAACGAATTAGATTAGACAGGAGGGAGAATGAGAGTGGGAAAAAAAAAGTGAAAATGGCGCACAATTAATGACAGCGATCTTAGGTCTTTTGAGTCACAAGGCTATGAAGCAGGTATTGTGAAGCTGGGCCACTGGAGGCTCAGAGAGGTTGCTTTTTTATTTTAAAAATATTAATTAATTTATTTATTTTATTTTTGGCGGGTCTTCGTTGCTGCACGTGGGACACCCCACTGTGGAGCACGGGGCTCAGTTGCCCCGCGGGCATGTGGGATCTTTGTTCCCCGACCAGGGATCGAACCCGCATCCCCTTAACCACCGGACCGCCAGGGAGATCCCTCAGAGACGTTGCTTTTTTGCCCACAGTAGTCAGGGGCAACCGTAGGGTTTAACCCACAGGTGGATTGGTTCCAGAACCACGTCTCAGAGACAGAAGGGTAAGAGAGGCAGGGAAGGGAGTGAGCAGTTGTGAGCAGAGATGGAAGAAAAAGGGAGGCTCAGAAAGGGGCAGAAGGAAGCAAAGACAGACTTCGAAGAGACAAAGAAACAGACACACACAGGCAGAGGGGGCAGGACGGAGCGCTGCGTGGCCGGCGTGGGGAAGGAACGAGAAACTGAGGCTTGAGCTGTGAGAAATCACACACGGACGCCCGGCAGCTGCCGTGAAGCTTGATGAAACTTTATTAAGCTAGGGCCCACCAGGAGGACAGCTGGGGCAGGGACAGGGCCTCCTGTAGGCTGGGGGGATGTGGGGCCGGCGCAGGAGTGGGGCCTCCCAGGGCGATGCGCGGGCACTCAGTGATTCTCGCTGGGCGCAGAGGTGGAGCTGGTGGCCATAGCCAACTGGACCTTCTCCACCAGCCCAGCCCACTGGCGCTGCATGTCTTCCACCAGGGGCTCGAACCAGCTCTTGAGGCGGGCCTGGAAGGCCTCCGCCTGCAGGCGTATCTGGCTGCCCTGCTCCTCCACCTTGGCGCGCACCTCCTCCAGCTGCTCGCGTATCTCCTCCAGGTGGTCCCGGGCCTGGGTGCCCATCTCCTCCACCCGCCCGCGCAGTTTCTGGTGCCAGGCCTCGGCGCGCTCCCTCAGCGTCTGGCTGGCCAGGGTTCCCACGGTGGCGGCCCGCGCTCGGCCCTGCTCCATCAGGGGCCCGAGGCGCTCGCGGATGGCGCTCACGCTGCGCTCTGAGCCCTCGACCGCCCCTGCGCGGTACACGGCCAGGCGCTTCTGCAGGTCCTCGGCGTCGCGGAGCAGCCGTTTGCGCAGCTTGCGCAGGTGAGAGGCCAGGCGGCCACGCAGCTCGTCGGTGGTCTGGCCCATCACGGCCTGCACCTCGCTGCGGTACTGCGCCAGGCGGCTGCGCACGTCCTCCATGTCAGAGGCCAGCCGGGCCTGCGCTGCCTGCAGCTCCTTGGACACACGGGCCTGCGTCTCCTGGGCGATGGGGCCCAGCTGCTCCTCCAGCTCCTCCCTATAGGCCTTCACCTCCTTCATGGTCTCATCCATCAGCACCCTGCGGGGCGAGAAGGAGGGAGCATGGGCGTGAAGAGAGAGAAATAGGGATCCTGAGCTAGAGTGATGGAGCGAGAGATGGAGAGGAACATGCCAGAGACAGGAAGGGTCGAAAAACAGAATCACAGAGAGGTAAAGCCAGGAGCTAGAAAGGGAAAGAAAGCAAGAAGTGAAGAGAGATCCCGACCCCCAAGAGTTGGTGATGGGGACAGAAAGAAACTCAGACCACTGGAGGCTGAGGGTCCAGAACGCACTGCCCACCAGGAGGGTCAGGGGCCAGGGCAGGGGCACTCACGTCAGTTCCTGAATGACCTGGGTGCTGAGCAGTTCCTCCTGCACCTGGTCAGACAATGTCTGCACCCAGCGCAGGTAATCCCAGAAGCGGCCCAACGCCTGCTCCCAGGGCTGGCTGCCTTGCCACCCGGGCCACTCCCGCCCCAGCTGCACCTCGGGCTCCGGCTCTGGCTCCACTTCTGCCTGGCATCCTGCACGGAGCAAGTTCACAGCAGTCAGGGTCCTCCTCTGTCCCCTCCAGGCACACAGTACCTGGTACAGAGTAGGTGCTCCACAAAGGCTGGCTTCATCAGAGCACTGGTGGGCAGGGAGGGGGTGGAGGGACGCCCAGCTTGTTTTAATCACTTGGCAAGCATTGATTGTGTGTTCCATGCACCGCCATGCTGGGGTGATGGAGAATAAAACTAATCACAGCTGACACTTAACTACTGCTCACTACCTGCCTGACAGCAATGGATTAGAAACTGTTACAACTCTCATTTTTAAGGATGGGGAAACTGAGGCTCAGAGCGAATAAAACAGCTGCTCAGAACGAATGAATGTCAGAGAGACCTCAGACCTGGGGAGATAGACCAGCAAAAGAGGGGACCCAGGGACGGGAAGAGGGCAAGGGGTACAGCTGAGGATGGGAGGGGGAGGGGCAAGGAACCTAAGCAAACCCCGCCCCCATACCTGCCAGGAGCGTGATCACCAAGGCGACCCACAGAACCTTCATTTTCTGGCTTGCGATTGGCCAACCTGGGGGAGGGAGACATTGTCACTCAACAGCAGTGGGGATTTCTCCCACTCAGAGCCCCGCCCCATCAGGTCTCGGCCTTCAAAGCCTTGCACCCCATATCTGCATCAGCCTAATCCAATCACAAATAGTTACCAAGGGGCCCAGCCCCTTCATTGTCTATTTAATTCCCTCATTGTCTTCTCCTATCTCCCCATCCTCAGGTCGGTCTCCGCCAAAAATTCTATCCCTCTCTCCCAGGGTTCAGATTCCACTCACCCCACCCTCCCCTCCACCCCGGAGTTCCCTGTGAGCCCCAACTGGACTTTCTAAGTTCCAACCTCGCAGTCCTCATTGTACCTTCACATTCTAAGCTCCAACTTCACATCTAAACGGTATCTTCCACATATTCGCTAATTTAACCCTCATTTAAAAGTCCTTCAACCGACGCTCTAGCTACCCTGCCACCACCCCTGGTCGCCGCCACCCCTCCGCCTCCCATTAACGGAGATCTTAGGATGATGGGGGCACCCAGTAGGTGCTCAATAAACGACAGTGACAATTGGCAGGCTCTTGCTATGGCTCGTCTGGTTTTCCTACAGGTCCAGCTGCTCCCCTGACCCCACCTTCCAGCCCAGACGGGATGTCCCTGCTGCCCACCCTTCCTCTAGGTCCAGTCCCCTGCCTCTGGCCTCATCCCCTGCTCCTGCTTCTGTCCTGGCCCAGGCGTAGGACCGCCACCTCCTCCTCCCCGCCCTGCACCCCCAGCCCGTCCCCCACAGAAGCCCTGAGCTGGACTTTGTGTCCCCAACTCTGCTTCTCACCCGCTCCTGGGGAACGGGGTCCTTTGCTTCCTCCGGGGCTGAGTAGGAGTCAGGGATCCCAGGTTCGTCCAGTTATAGGGCTCTCCCTGCTCCGCCCAGTCCTCCAGATCTAGGGCAAGCTGGGCCAGCCCCTGTCAGGTCACGAGGTGGGCTGTCCTCCCCCTTCCCACACAGCAGGGAGGCGGAGGGAGGTGGGGCTTGGAGGCTAGCAGCTCCCACTCCCAGCCTCCGTGAAAGGAGATGACATCTCACCCAGTAACTCAGGCGCCTGCCTCCATTCTGGTGGGTGGGTGAGTTGGGGGCGGGGTGCTGGGCATGGAAGGGGAAGGAGCAGGCAGCTGCCCAGAACGCCCATTCCGTGTCCCTCTCTCTTCCAGTGGATGGGTGAATAGAATTTGAGGAAAGGGCTGGGGGCCCAAAATCCTGGGTCAGAGGAAGGAGCTGGGCTGAGGTCTGGGATTTCTGGGCTGGGGGAGAATGGAGCTGGAGGCCCAGACAGAAATGGGATGGAAGTTCTGGGGACGGTGTAAGGCATCTGCTAAAAGCCCAGGCTTAGAGAGTGAAACCTGGGTTTTAACCCTAGCTCCCTCTCAGGCTGTGACCTTGGGCACAGGTGAATGCCTCTCTGCGTCCCCTTCCCCATTTGTGACTTGAAAATCCAGCACTTCTCCCCAACACAAGCATCGTGGATTCCAGGAATCGCCTGCATGTTGTACCTTCCGCAGGGCTTGAAGCATTCGTGTTGCCTGGTTAGGACTGTGGACTCCGGAACCAAACTGTCCGGGCCTGAATCCAGGCTCTGCCGGTTGCCATCTGTGTGACCTTGAGCAAATGACCTAGCCTCTCTGAACATCCAGTTTCTTGGTCCACAAAACCGGGAAAACAGTTGCACCTAACACCATCGTTCGGCGAAGCAACAGGCTACTATATGTAGGAAGTACTGAGAGCAGTTCCTGGCAAACAGCAAGCCCTGAGTTGGAGTTAACTTCTGTGATGGGCCACAGTGGGCGCTTACTGTCTCCTCCCTCCTTAGCACCTCTGCTACATGAAGCCCAGCTGTTGCACAGATGGGAAGCAGAATTGAGACGAGATTCAGAATTGAGGTGGATGGACGAACCGGAGGAGCTGGATTCACTCCTGGTCCTTTGAGGGGGTGGGAACATTGGACGCCATGGGGTCAGGGGAGGCTGGATGCCTGGTTCCAGGGAGCCCCAGTGCCAGCCAGGCCCGGGCCTGTTTGCTTTGGCCTCAGCAGGCACTGGCAGGGAGCGGGTGGGGTGGTCTCTGAGCCATGACGGGTCATCACTGGTCAGGTCAGCGGCCTCCCTCCCCACTGTGTGTGAGACGGGGTTTCAGCTCCTCTGTCTGGCGAGGGGTCAGGGGTGTCGGTCTGCCTGAGCCCTAGGTGGGCAGGACACCACCTCCCCTGCTTCAGATGCCTGAGACACAGGTGACACCCCTGTGTCACCGATAGCCCACACCCCGCTATCGCCGCCCCTGAATCAGACTCCAGCCGCCTCACTGCCCCCAACCAAGGGCCTGGAGCTGGAGTGACCGATTCTGAACTCTCCATCCAGGTGCTTGAATGCTTCCCGAAGCTTCTTGGAAGCCCTGACCTTCCTATCAGAAAGTCCTCACACCTTCGTCCCCTGCCCCTTTTGGAACCTGGAAAGACCCCGAGTCCCAGCTCGCTGCCCCCACCCCTGCACCCAGAGACAGCCCCACCCGTTGCTTCAGTTCACAGGGACAAAGTCCTCTGCAGCCGTGCTGGCCAGGCCAAGCTGAGTGACCACAAGACCATGCCCTCCTGGGGAGGGAAGGCCTGTGATGTCCCTGTAGGGAAGGTCACAGGGAGGCTGTGTGATCCCTGGCCAGGCCCCTCCCCTCTCTGGTCTGGGCTCTGGCCAGGGACTCGGCTTGATTCCCTTGCCCCCTGCGAGTCAATGTGGGAGGTCAGACCAAATGGAACAGGCCAAATGGACCACAGACACGTGGAGGAAAACAGACGCTGCCCATTTCTTTTTTTCCATGTATATTTTTTATAGGTTTTTTTTTTTTTTTTGTAAAATGTCCCAGTTCTTCCATAACTTATAAACATGATTTATACCGAAGGGTGGATGGGAAAGCGGGCAGGGGTGGAGTGACTGGGGACGGGGAAGCTCCTCTTCTTGCTGCCCCCTTGGGGCTGGGCCCAGGGCCCTCTGGGGCACCGGGACACCCCAACACCTCCCTGAGGTTGTCTGGCCGCCTCTGCCCCTGGTGCTCAGAATCCCGTGCGCCCCTAGATTCCAGAATCCCTTCCTGGACCCCAGGCCCACCGGGCACGCCGCCCCTGGTACTCCGAATCCTGACGCGCCTGTGGTTCCAGGATCCCCCCCCGCCAGCTGCTGGGGTGATGGGTCCCCTCCTTTCCGCTGCCCCCCTGACCCCCGAGGAGGAGGGAAGGGAGGGGGAGGGGGGCTCAGGTCTCCCCTCCGTGGCAGGGGGAGGGGGAGGTGGGATCTGAAGGAGAAAGGGCGTGGAAGGCAGGGGCCAGGAGGGGCTCAGCCAATGGTGAGGCCAAAGCCGCACTGGAACTTGTTCTTTCGGTGATTCAGGAAGGCCCCGAGGGCCAGCGTCAGGGGCAGGGGTGGGAGCTTCTTCTCCAGCGTGGCGCCCACGATCCAGTTGCTATCCACGGAACCTTTGGGTGAACAACTGTGCTGAAAGCTTCGTGCTGGCTTCTCGCCCCATCCCCGCGAGCTGCCCTCCGGCCCACCTCAGATGCCACCGGCCAGACCACTGACCGTGCTGTTCCCACCACCCGAAACCTCTTCACGCCCTCCAAGTACTTCAGCTCTGAGCTCGGTGACCCCTCCCCTCCGGGAAGCCCTCCGCCACTCCATGGACCCCCTCATCCCAGTCCTGTCCACACCAGGTTGCCGCTCTCTGGGGATGCGTCTGTCCCTCCCACTGTGAGCCCCGGAGGGTGGGGGGTGGAGGCGGGAGAAGGGGCCTGGTCACTGCTGTGTCCCCAGCGTCCTCGGCACAAGGCCAGGCACAGAGCAGGTGCTGAGCATCTGCTGAATGAAAGACTGAAATCTCTAACTCTACTCAATACTCTGTAATGGCCTATATGGGAAAAAAATCTAAAGAAAAAAAGTGGAGATATGTATACATATGGCTGATTGACTTTGCTGTACAGCAGAAACACAACATTGCAAATCAACTATACTCCAATAAAAGTTTTTTTAAAAAAAGTAAGAAAGGGCTTCCCTGGTGGCGCAGTGGTTGAGAATCCGCCTGCCAATGCAGGGGACATGGGTTCAAGCCCTGGTTTGGGAAGATCCCACATACCGCGGAGCAACTAGGCCCGTGAGCCACAACTACTGAGTCTGCACGTCTGGAGCCTGTGCTCCGCAACAAAAGAGGCCGCGATAGTGAGAGGCCCGCGCACCGCGATGAAGAGTGGCCCCCACTTGCCGCAACTAGAGAAAGCCCTCGCACAGAAACGAAGACCCAACACAATCAAAAATAAATAAATAAATAAGCCTACACCTTTAAAAAAAAAAAAACAAAAAACCCCCACAAAGTATGTATATTTAAAAAAAAAAGAAAGAAAGACTGAAATCTCCTCCAGGGCCTGTGCCCCAGGACCTGACAGGTGTGCAAGTACCTGGTGCGGTGCCCACATGGTGGAGGCTGAGAACTCACTGAACAGGAGCAGAGAAGCTGAAGCGCTGCAGCCCAAACCCAGCCTCTGACCCCGCTGCCTGCAGAGCAAGGGCTCGAGAGGTGGGCGGGGAAGGCAGGCTTCAGAAGCAAAAAAAAAAAAAAAAAAAAAAAACAACAATAAAACCCCCCAAGCCCAGTCCCTGGCCCTCCTGGCTGCCTTCGGAAGCCCCCCTGACCCAGGCCCACTGAAGCGGCCTTTCCAGGGCGGTCTCCACACACCCCAAACCTGAGAGCCACTGAGGCCCAAGAAGAAACTTAAGACTAGAGTCGGTCGGCCTCGGGGAAGGTTCCGGATCTGGCTGTGACTGGGCAGCCTCCCTAACATGAGACTGTGGGGTTGGCCGGCTGTGCTCCAAGTTGCCTTCCACTCATGAAGAAAAGAAAAGCAAGGGCCGTGTGCGCAGACTGGGAGAGGGCCACTGGCGGGGTGGGGCGGGGGGTGGCAGGTGCAAAGCTCAGGGCCCAGTCGCCCATCCACCCTCTCAACTAGTGTTCCTGGGCAATCTGGGGGCCCGGCACGCTGCCCTCTACCATCTCCCCTGGCCGGTATGCCCACTCAGAGTCACCTCTTGCCTGTTTCCCATGCAGGGAAATGGAGGCCTGTACCTTTGAAGAGGAGGTTGGCCTTGGGCAGATCCAGCTGGTACCCGAAGGAGACACTTGTGTCCTGCATCCTTGTGCTGGCCTCGAACTCCACACCCACCTGCAGCTGGAGGGGCCAGGGCGACACACGCGGGTCAGCCTCCCAGGCTCAACTCTCAGGCATGCCAGCCCCGGGCACCCCACACCCAGCACGTGTGCCTGCACGGCCAGTCCCTGGACCAGCTCACCTGGTCACTGGCTTTGTGGTAGTATGTTGCATGCATGCCAGCCTGACCCAACGTGACTGTCGCCAACCAGTTGTTCACTGTAAGAGAGCAGGGTGGGGCGGGGCAGGTTACCAAGGGAGCTCGGCATCTGGGAACCCAGGTTTTCCCCCATCTCCCTCAGAGCCAGGAGTCCAGGGCCCCAGGCTCCTCCTCCCTCAGACCCAGGAGTCCAGGGTCCCCAGGCTCACATGTGTATTTCCCAGCTAGTGACATAACAGTGCCCTCCTCCCCAGGCCGCCGGTGGTAGACCAGCTCTCCGCCCAGGGCCAGACACGGCGTGACGCTCTGGAGGTAGTGGGCCACGAGGATTCCTGCAGGTGAGATGGGAAGGTATTACTTCTGGGCTCGGTGGTTAGTTTCCGCCCAGCTGGACTCCCGCTCCCTCGGGCCTCCCACTCGGGCTCTTTTTTAAAATTAATTAATTAATTAACTAATTTATTTATTTTTGGCTGCATTGGGTCTTTGTTGCTGCACGCGGGCTTTCTCTAGTTGCAGCAAGCGGGGGCTACTCTTCGTTGCAGTGCATGGGCTTCCATGCACGGGCTCTAGAGTGCAGGCTCAGTAGTTGTGGCACACGGGCTTAGTTGCTCCGTGGCATGTGGGATCTTCCCGGACCAGGGATCGAACCCGTGTCCCCTACATTGGCAGGCGGATTCTTAACCACTGCGCCAGCGGGGAAGCCCCAACTTGGGCTCCTTGCTCAAGCAGTTCGCAGGGCTCTGAGGTCAGCCTCCCAGGCCCCCTGGGACCTCATCTACTCTGCACTGATTTGTCTCCATTTACAGAGGAAGCCAGAGGCTGAGGGGGTAAGTCACTTCCGCATGGTCACAAGATGCATCGGGGCAGAATCTAGGCCTCCCCAAGCCCTGAGCCCAGGCTCTGAGACACTATGCCGCCATGAGCAATAGGAGGATAGGGCTGGTAAGAGCACACCTTGGGGGGCCAGACAGCCTGGGTTCAAATCCCAGCCTTACCACTTGCTGGTAGAGTAACCGTGGGCCACTGGCCTCGCTTTGCTGTGAACGGGACACCCTGTGAGGCTGTGAGGAGGAGTAGAGGGCTGGACGCAGGTGCGGTGCATGGGGCGTGCCTGGCACACAGCCAGCACCCGGCAATCAGGAGGACGGGCCCTGCTACCTCTGCCCCTCGGCAGGAGGGATGGCTCTGACTGAGGCCGCCTGAGTGTTTGCTAACCCATGACTCCACCACTGGGCTGAATTCCTTGAGCCCAAGGACTCATTCGTGTCTGTCTTTGAAAGCCCAGGAGAGGAGACGCCACAGTTGTGATCTCTGTGGAGAGGAAAAGCCAGGGAGGAAGAGAGAGTGAGTGGGGGATGCAGAGGGAGTGGTGACAGAGAAAAAGAAAACAAGAGACACCTCTGTAGAGACAGGGAAACAATCAGAAACAGACAGATGGGGCCTTCCCTGGTGGTCCAGTGCTTAAGAATCCGCCTTCCAATGCAGAGGACGCCAGTTCGATCCTTGGTCAGGGAAATAACATCCCACATGCTGCGGGGCAACTAAGCCCATGCACTCTGGAGCCCGCGCGCCATAAGCCGCAACTAGAGAGAAGCCTGCGTGCCGCAACGAAAGATCCCGTGCACCGCCACTAAGACCCAAAGCAGCCAAATAAATAAATAAATACTAAAAAAAAAAAAAAGAAAGAAAGAAAAGAGAAGAAATGGAGAGGAGTGGAGGAACTGAAGATTCCCAACCTGACAAGACAGAGCAGGTGAGGACAGGCGACATGAGCTTAGAGATGGACCCCCGCCAGAACGAGGGAGACCAGAGCAGAAGGGGAGGTAGGGACAGGGAAAGCCCGGAGCCGGGGGTGGGAGTGGGACAAAGCCTCGGCGACAGGAGCACGAGGTGTGAACCGGAGACGTGAAGACGCTTCCCAGACAAAGAGCAGAGGCACAGACTGGGGACCGGCTTGAGGGAGCAGGGCAGGACGGGCGACAGGACCGGGCTGCTCATATCTTCAGGCACACCTGGGTGAGGGTTGCCACCAGGGGGGCTGAGCGAGGCCGAGGGCTGCTGGCCAGGGCTCTGGAGGTGCCTTGGGGGAGGATGTGGTCAGGGCGGGCTGGAGCTGGCTTCTCCCCATGAGTAGATGACACAGATCCACCTCCTGGCCCCTACCCCTCGAGCCGGCTGTTAAGCCATTACCAGCACACCTCTGGCCAGGAGCAGCCACTCCTTCAGTAGAAGGGGAACCTCAGGCCCACAGAGGGAAAAGTGACCATCCAGAGGTCACACAGGGACTTCAACTCAAGAGTCTCTGGCCGTGATTGGAACTGAGGGCCTCGAGGCCCCGGAACTTCTCTCCCATGCCCCATCTCCCGGGCCTGCCTCGCCCTCTGCTCCCCAGGCCCCACCCTTCTCCCTGGTCTCTTGCCCCAGTCTCACCCTCTCCAAGCAACTTCGCATGCAGCAGACAGAGGGATCTTGTTAAAGCACACACCTGACCCTGCTCCCCACTTCCCCGCTCCAGAACCCGCTATGGCTCCCCAGTGCCAAGGAGACCCCAGCTCCTCAGGGCACAGGTGCAAGGCCCCATGTGGCTCGTCCCCAGCTTCGAAACAGGCTTCCTTCGAGAGCTTCACAACTCACTGCCCAGCGCTTATTTCCACACAGGCCTATTTCTTGAACATCCTAGCCCTTCCTGCATCTCTCTCCTTAAGCTGCTCTGTTTTTTCCTCCCACTTGTGTCCACACCCAGCTTCCCTGGGAGCTCCCCAAGGCAGGGGCTTTGTGAAAGCCAGTGGCTCTCAACCAGGGGCCATTCTGCAATGTCTGGAGTGGCCATGAAGAACCTGTTGAGTTCAAAACCCCATGAGAAGGAAAGAAAGTGAGTCAGAGGCCTGTGAGCAAAGAAGAGGCCTTGGGCAAGGGGCAGAACGCAGACCTGGGAAAGGAGTGCGGTTTCCCGAAACCTGCAGGGCTGGGGCCACATCTGGACCCCTGGGGAGAGTCACCTCGGGCAGGAAAGGCAGGCACCCAGGGCAGATGCTTGGCGGGGGAGGCAAGCACCGAAGGGAAGGTGGTTCTTGGCCCCGGCCCAAAAGAACGGCTTACTCCCCACACCGCGCTCCTTGGGGCTTTGTCCATGCAGAGCCCTTTTCTGGGAGCGGTGCCCTCCTCGTCACCTGCCTCGGTCTAGACACTGCCGCTGTCACTCCAGGAGACATGGGACCTCTGTTACAAGCTCTCACGGCAACCTGGACCTTCCCAGTGTAGGATTTCCCCCAACAGTAATGCAGTCACTGTGTGATTATTTGTTTAGAGGCAAACACGTCTCCCCTAGCGGCCTAAGAGCCCTGTGAGGGCAGGGAAGGGGTGTGTGGGTGTGTGTGTGTGTGTGTGTGTGTGTGTGTGTGTGTGTGTGTGTGTGTCCCCTGAGACGAGGCCACAGGAGGGGACCACGTAAGACCAGTGGCTCCTCAGTGAGGCCTAGGCCGTGATTCAAACTCCAGCTCCTCTGCTTCCTAGCTGTGATCCTGGGGGACTGATTCCGCCCTAGGCCTTGCTTTCCTCATCTGTGAGAACCCTGATCCCCCTGCCCATGTGGGGCGGCATGGAGGCCCAACCCAGAGCGAACCCTAACTAGGTGTGTCTGGCCCCAGACTTGGGACTGACAGCTTCTCCCACTGACTCCTTCAGCAAGGTGAGCTCCCTGCAATTGTGCCCATGAGACGGATGAGGAAACTGAGGCTCAGAGGGGGTGGAGCGCCCAGCTGTCAGTGGTCGGTCACTCATGTGCTCAGCACTGACCTGGGACCAGAAGTTTTGATCAGTCCCTGAAGGGAGGAAGGGACACCTGTAGGAACTAAGAGACGAGAGTGTCATTGGTGGCCTTGGGCTCCAGGGAGGAGGGACCTAGAGGCCAGTGTTGAGGAACACAAAAGGCCGATGCCGGTGAGTGTTTGAGGGGGCAGGGGGCCCTGTGCCCTAGCGAGGAGCATGGACTCTGGAGACAGCCTCGCTGTGTCTCCTTGGGAACGTACTTGCCCTCTCTGGGCCTCAATCAGACAGGGATGACGGCAGCACTACCCCACAAGGCTGTTGAGAGGATTCCACGAACCCTTTGCTCACTGCTCCATCCCTAGTGCCTCGAGGGACTGAATGAAGGACCGGGTACACACAGTATGCTTAGGACCTGACAAAAGGCAGGAGGTGAAAAACGAGACCTGCTGTGACCACCGCTCACTCCTTTGCTCAGTATTTTCTGAGCGCCTACTCTGTTCCCAGCACGGTTCCAGGTGCTGGGCATACAGGTATCCTGGCTTCCCACCTTCACATGCCTTTGCTCAGCACTCACGGCCCAAGAGCCTGCTCTTCCTGACAGAGCCAACAGCAGACACAAGAATCCGGAATCACCACCTCCACCCTTTTAGTTGTTCAAGACAAAAAAGGCTGACCTCTCATCTCTGACCTCCCTCTTATCTCCCACACCCGGCCCAGCAGCAAATCCCATCGCTCCACCTTCAAAGTACATCCAGATCCCCGACTACTTCTCACCCCCTCTGCTGCCACCAGGCTGGAACCCCTCGTAGTCTGTTCTCCACATGTCAGCACAAGTGGTCCTGTTAGAAGCTAAGTCAGATCCTATCCCTCTCCAGTGGCCCCAGACTCAATCTGAGTGAAGGCCAAAGTTCTACAAAGTCTTAAGTGATTTGGCCCTGTTATCCTCTGACTTCTTCTACCATTTGCCCTCCTTCCTCATTCATTATAGCCCCAATCCTCCTTGATGTTCCAGTGAAGGGTCCTACCTCAGGGCCTTTGCACTTGCTGTTCCTTCCGGCTGAAAAGCTCTTTTCCCATATATTTGCTTGGCACCTTCCCTCACATCCTTCAGTCTTCATTTTCAGTTATCACCTATGTAACGAGGCCTTCTCTCAAGATGCCGCCCACCCCTCCCGAGGCCGTAATTTTCCCACACAGCTCCATCACCCATCTGCTTTACTTAGGTCACTAGAATGGAAGCTCCCAGAGGACAGACCTAATTTTCCTTTGTTCACCACCTTATCCTCTGGACGCGGAAGACATAGAGTACGTGATAGATAAAACTCACTAAACGAATATAGAGAAATCAAAAGCAGACACTCAGAGACAAAAATAAAAAAGGGGGAAGCAAACTGAAGAGATCAGAAGTACAGACATTAGTCAGCTGGTCCCTGCCCCCAGCCAACCTAAACAGGAATGTTCCTCCTCCACCTCCATCTCAGACTTACTTGCCTCCCCTCAGCTGCACGCGGACTCTGCCTGCCTTGGGATCTGCTCTGTGCCCCCGAGCAACCCATGAGTAGTAAGAAAAACAGCTCATTTCCTTGGGACCCATCACATGCCTGACCCCATTCGAAGCTCTCCACACATGACCCACTCCGCAACCCTGTGAGGCAACCCAATTTTACAGATGAGGAAACTGAAGCCCACGAGGGTGATGGAAGCTCCCACAATTGCAGTTAGGCCAGTGGCAGAGCTGGGGCTTGAACCTGCTTTCTCCCCCACAATGCTACGGGCTTGATGCTCTGTGTTCTGAAGTCACACCTGCCCGTGACCGTTTCTTGGATGGTGGAAGAGGGCCAGCGAAAGAAATGGATTTGCTGGCAAAGCTGGGGCTGGGGTCTGACCCCCCTCCAAGCCCAGTGCCTCTTACCTGAACCCACCAGGACGTCTGGGTTCCCCAGGGTGACGGCCGCGGTGAAGTCGGAACCCCGGTACTCCCCGTCCACCTGCCAGTTCACGAACTTTGACTGCTGGGTCTGTGGGGGGAGGGGCAAGCGTGAGGGTGAAACCGAGGAGGACCCCACGAGGCCCTCCCAGGTACAAAAAGCCTTTTAGTCCCCATACCCAACCCCCCTTTCTTGTTTGTAGGGAAAAGGCTTCAGCCTCCTAGACCTTCCCCTAGGGCAAATCCAAAGCTTTTCTAATCAGGGAAGTGAGGGAAAGCAGAAACAAAGGAAAAGCAGTCAAATAATAGTCAAACAATAGTGCCATGATAAGGAGGAATCCTAGCTCTTTCTCAAGGATATAAAAGGCCCCCCACCCAGGTGGAGGATGGTAACTTCAGGCTGAGCAAAGGATTCCTGGCACTCCACCCTGTTACCTCACCATCTACCAACTGGAACAAAGTCACAGGTCCTGCAGCCCTCCCCCCAAATTTGTCTTTAGAAACTCTTCCGTGAAAACTATGGGGGAGTTTGGGTCTTCAGAGCACAAGCCACCTGTATCCCTTGCTTGGTCCTTACAATAAACCTTTCTCTGCTCCAAACTCTGATGCTTTGGTCTGTTTGGCCTCACTGTGCGTTGGGTTCTTGGATTCAATGCCAAGGGCAGCCTGGTGCTCAGTGGCTGGGGGAGCAGCCGACTCGACCCCCACTCACCTGGATGGCCATCTTGGACCTGAGGCCGGGGCCCAGTTGGTGAATGACCTGAGCATTGAGGCTGCCACTATTGTCCATGTCACCCACCAGCACGGGAAAGGCCTGTGGGGCAGAGGGCAGGGTTAGAGGTTAGAGGTCTAGCATCATAGAAGTATATGCGTGATGGGCCTCGGTGAGAAGCCTAGGATTAGAAAGCCTCAGAATGAGGTTCTCTCCTCCAGGAAGCCCTCCAAGACCACCTTGGCTGAGTTAGGCTCCCCTCTGGGCTCACACAACCTTTGGGTTTCCCCATTTCGGTCCTACTCTCCCTGGACTGTTACTCTCTGGGGACAGGCTGTTCCCTTTCTCCAGCAGGCTGTGAGCGCCATGGCTGTTTCAGTCACTGCTATGTCCCCAGCACCACCCAGCACAGGGCTGGGCACAGAATGGGGGTTACAATGAAGGTTTGTTGAATAAATGAATTTATTCCATGGAAATCATTAACATAATCAGAGACCTAATTTAGTCCCGCAACTCTGTGTCCTGCCCAAGCCTCCTTTCGGGTCTCCAGTTTTGCCTTCACTCCCCTAACCTAGCCTTGGCAGACAGCCTGAGAAATGCTATCTATCTCCAGAGCATTCATCTGACCACGTCTTTCCCTCACTTATATCTTTCTGTGGCTCTCCTGCGCCCCCTAGCGAAAGTTCAAATGCCTAGCTTGGCCTTCAAAGCCCTGCAAGATCTACAGCTCAGCCCTGCCCACTCTGGGTCATCACTGTCTGGTGACCTTGGTGTACCCAGACTCAACCAGCACAGGGCTGGGCAGAGACGTGGGCGTCAGGATGAAGGAATGACCCAGGTTCCGATGCACCTTGGAGACACAGTCTCCACCTCCCAACACTCTCAGCAGTCCTGGCCTCCTACTGACAAGGCCTTCTTTGCCTGACTGGTTACATTGTTAGAAGATACAGTAAATGAATGGCAAAAGGAATCTCACCTCTGTTGGACTCAGCTGCTTTGTCCCCACGTACGTGACCCCGAAGTGGTAGTTGGACTCCCCGATTGTGCTGAGGGCTACTGTGTGGTTCACCTGGCAGAAGAGGGAGGGCTGTGGTGACGAGTCTGTGGGCCACCCCCTAAGGAACCCAGCCGAGCCCACTCCCAGGGCAGCTCCTATCCTACCTGGGATGGGAGATACTTGCCCATCTGGCTTCCCCATCAGGGCATCTCTAGGCTGGGCAGGGGATAAAGACTGGGAGGTGTGGCCTGACTGGATTAGAGACTCAGAGAAGGGATGTGCTGGGGCTGGGGCTGGGGCTACACACCTGGTACTTCATTCCTGCCTGGATGCTGGCTGAGGGGGGATGGTGTATCTCTGGATTCTGGGTCCCTAAACCCTACCACTGGCCGCCATTGTGTGATCAGCCCGGCACTGTGTCTCTGAGTCTTTCCAAGTACCAAGGAGCCCAGACCTTTAGGGAGGAGTAAAAGGGTTGTACGTGCAGATGCAGGGGGATGGCTGGGATGACCTCTGGAGGATAATGGGACCAGGAAGGCTCACCTGGAAATGATTACTCAACCCTTTGTTGACTGTGAGCTTGACACCTTCCATCTGAATAGGAAACAGCTCTAAATGAGAGAGAAGTGCTGTCACACTCCAACACACACACACACACACATCCATTTCTCATCCCTTCCTTCCGTAACGTCCCGGCTCTCCCTTCTCCAGGGATCCCAACCAGTAAATAGCCTAGTGGATGGGCCCAGGACCAAGGCCTTTGCCTGCATCCAAATTCCAGGGCCACCACCTACTACCTGTGTGACCTTAGGCAAGTCACCTTATCTATGTCAAACTTATCATCTGTAAGTTGAAGATGCTCACCACGTAGAAATATTGCAAGGATTTAATGAGTTAACACATACTGAATGCCAGGACGGTCCTCAATAAGCTGCTGACACCACTTTTGCTATCACAATTACTCCAAGCCAGGATCCAGAAGCTTTGGGTTCCACCTCCACTGGCCCTTTGCTGACACTGTGACCTTGGGCCTCAGTTTCCCTCCCAATCACAAGAGGCTGGCTTGGCTGATTCCTGGGGCTCCTGAGGTCCCTAAGGCTTTCTCTACTGCTCTGGCATTCTATCCTGAGGTTCCACCATTTGATCCCATCGTTCTAAGCTCCAAGTTCAATGTGCCACCATTCGATCCCAACGTCAACTCCTTACGCTCTGTTAAATGATTCCAACGGTCCATGCCAATTCCCAAGGTCCTCAGTGTGCTCCTCCTTCCCCCGATATCCGGGCCATCACAAGCCCGCCGGGCCCCTAGCCCCTCACCCTTGCACTTCCGGTGGCACTCCTCGAACGTGCCCGGGTTGGGCAGGCAACCGCAGGCCCTATCATCCCCGGTCCCTCCAGCGCTGGCGGCCGCAGTCCCCGGGGTCCGTTCGGAACCTCGACCGGCGCCAGCTCCAGCACCCAGGCCGCCCCCGATCGGCGGCAGCGTGAAGCCCGGAGGAGAAGGCGGAGGCGGTGGCAGTCCCACGAGGGGAGGCGCAGGCGGCGGCGGCGGCCCTGCGGGCGGAGAGCTAGCGGCCAACACGTTCCCCATGGTCGCCTGCAAAGGGAAAGGTCAGAGGGCAGAGGTCAAGGCCCGCAGGCTCCAGGCCCAGTCGCCAGCGAACACCCCTCTGCTCGGAGCCCCGTTCTCACGCGCGGCAGCGCCTCCTCCCGGTGTGCTCCGCTCCCACCCCGTGCGCCACGCGCAACCGAACCCGCTGCCGCCGCCGCCGCCACCGCCATCGCCCCGCCCCACCTAGCCCATTGGTTTACCGGGCCCTGGGGTCCGCCCACCAGCTTCAGGGTCTGGCCTTACTATTGGAGTCATGGATGAAAGTCCCACCCACCTCTTTGGAACGTCCTTTTCTGTTGGTTCCCACTCGCAGACAGGTCAAAGCATACCTCCCCGCCCTTCCCATTGGCTTGGGGAGTCCACACCGATTGGCTCTAGATGCCGCGGGGTCCGGTGCTCGCCCGCCATTGGTCTGTGCTGCGCACTTTGCAACGCCCATTGGCGTATCGCCTCCGCCCCATTCCAGAAGGCGCCCCCTTTCGACTCCGCCCCGCGGCGAAGTTGCCATGATAATTGGTCGGCCTTTGCCCTTGAAGTATCCTGATTGGCTCCAGCATGTACAGGGGTCGGACCCTGGTGACGTAATCAACGTTGTGTGTTCATTGGCTAATGTGCCAGGGTCAAGGGACACAGATAAAGGTGGGTTGCGCGGCAGAGGCTGCTAGGCAGCAAGGTCAGGCCTCGCGTCCCACCAGGCACCGCGGCAAAGGGGCGGCCTCCTAGTCCGGAGTCGCACACCGAAAGCCGGAAGTGCTAGCCCTTCCCACAGTGCCACGGGAGAATTCTAACCAGTTATGTGAACGCTGTCCTGCTTCTTGTTACCCACAATGCCCCTTACCCATTTAACTGGACGGTTGCCGTAGACCCACCCCTTTCGTTACCCATCATGCCTTTTGGCTCTCTCCCCCCAACCCTTGCCCCAGTCACTGTGTCTTCCATCTTTGGCCCATTCATTCCTGTCCCATTACCCAGCATGCCTTCTGCTCCATTCATTTCACCTTGGTTGCCTGTACTACCTTTAGCCCATTTATGCCCGTTCATTTCCCTAATTCTTTTAGCTAATTCTTTTTTTTAAATACAATTTTCAATTTCTTTTTTTTTTAATTTTATTTATTTATTTATTTATGGCTGTGTTGGGTCTTCGTTTCTGTGCGAGGGCTTTCTCCAGTTGCGGCAAGCGGGGGCCACTCTTCATCGTGGTGCGCGGGCCTCTCACTGTCGCGGCCTCTCTTGTTGCGGAGCACAGGCTCCAGACACGCAGGCTCAGTAATTGTGGCCCACGGGCTTAGTTGCTCCGCGGCATGTGGGATCTTCCCAGACCAGGGCTCGAACCCGTGTCCCAGGCATTGGCAGGCAGATTCTCAACCACTGCGCCACCAGGGAAGCCCTTTTAGCTAATTCTTAATTGACCATAAGGTTTTGGGTCCATTGCCCATCATGCCTGCGGCCCCTATTTCTCCATTATTCATCCCTCTGCCCCTGGCTCATTCTTTCAGACCTATTACCCATCACGCCCTGAGCTCCTATTACAGCATTATTCATAATTTTGCCTTTGGCCTATTCTTATTGCCATTTATTCATTACGCCCGAGCCCCTCATACTTAATTACTGCTATTTCTACTTTGTTCCGTTTATTTCGGTCCATTACCCATTAGACTGCTGTTGCAGATTCCTTTTCGTTAATCACAATGCCCTGGACTCCTCCCCACTCCTTCCATTACCCATCACTATGTTTTTGGCTATGCATTTTTGCTCATTATCCCCTCAATTATCTTTTTCACATCTTTGGCCCTTTTCTTAATATCTGTAACCCATCTTGACTTCTAGTCTACTGATTCCCTCAAGCCCTGGACCCCCCTATTCATTACCCATTTTGTTCCACCCCCATCCCCCTCACAGCCCACAGTAAACATGAGTTGAGACCTGGTCAAAGTACAAACTCATTTTGTAGGAAATGCTGTATTACAAACCAATATCACATCCCCTACCCCTGATCCAGGTGATCCACTCTCCACCCCCCACCCAGGTGGGTGGGTCCAACCCCACTGGGCAGGAGTAAAAGGACTCAGTAGTCTTCAAAGCAACAGCAAATTTTCCGAAGGCTGGGGTCAGCAAGGCCCACTCTGCATGAAGCTCACCCCGTGTAGCCCTGAGTTGGGGCATAATTCTCTGTACACAGGAATTGGGGTAGTGGGAGCTCAGGGAAGGGTCTGTACCCTGAGACTCCTGCCTGCAGGAGGGAGGAGATGGGGAAGTTCTGCTTTGGGCTGGGGAATCCCCTCCCTCCCACCACTGGGGGACAGGGTGGGGACTGGGCGAGTGGGGCTCTGCCACCTGGAGGGCTCAGGTCTGAGCAACAGGATGCCCCCAACACCCACCCAAGCAGAGCTGTTAGGAGTGATGGCCTGAGGTCCACTCAGAGGTCTGGGGTCTTCTTTGGGATTTGGGGGGAGTCTGGAGATGGTGGGACATGAGAGGTATAATCTAAGGTCACAGTCTGAGGACCCCTTGGGTAAGAGGTTGTGCAGAAACCTACCTTCTCCAGCCCCTCCTAAGATAAGGTTATCAGTTTTCCATTGTCATGGCCCATTTCTCTGAGTCAGAGATCATGGATTAGACGTCACAGTGGAGCCACCAAGATAGAAGTCACAGATGAGATGCATGTGTGTTAACTGACAGTGGCCAAGCGAGAGATCAGGGGGCCCTAGATCCCTGGCAGAAAGTTGAGGGATCAAAAAATGAGAGGTGAGAGGCCAGGACCATGGCGGCTTACACATACATGGCCCGAGACATGACAAAGCCTTTGCCCTGGTAGGACTCAGAGGGGCTGGAGTAGGACAGGGAATCGTAGATGGGGTTGATCTTGTCCAGATAGTATTCCTCCTCCTCATCGTCCTCTAGATCCAGGGAAACCCTCTCCAGAGCAGGCGGCCCTGGAGGCACCAGCATGGGGGACCCCAGGTTCGTGGCCCCCAGGAGCAGGGGCCCTGACCGTTCTTCCAAGGTGGGAAGCTCATGGTATCGAGGCATTTCCTGGGGATGGGGAGGGAATGAACCCAAGGTCACCTCTTGAACATGACACAGAATCCCACTCTGCTCCTTGACCCTCAAATCCTGATCACCATCTCCCCATGCCAACCAGACCTGACCTCACCCTATGTCACCCCTTGTCACCTGGGTTGATATTGAACTGGGACAATCATACAGCTGGTCCCTAACTCAAAGCCCAGAGCATGGACTCTACCCTGTTAATCCTGAGCCTCTCCTTTTCTTTTGATCACTGACCCCAAGTCTTTCCCCATGAGCCTTTGACTTCAATCTTGACCTAAGCTTAAGCTCTAAATAGCCCCTTGAAAATTGACTTGTCTCAAACTCAACATCCAACCTCTGATCTCCAGGAGGCCACTGAGGGCAGTGACTGTCTGTCTTGTCCCAGCTCCAGGTACAGTGTCTGGCAAATGGAGATACTCAACCAGTCTTCTTTGATGGGATGACTTAAAACTCTCACCCCATGTCCTTGGACTTTTACAACCATGACCTCCCCCACTGAATCCTAAATGTATCTCAGAGCTCTAAGGTCTGACCAGAGATACAGCTCTGAACTTGAGTTGTAACCTTTAGTCCTTGACCTCTTATGTAAGGAGGCCCTTAAACTCAGATCCCAAACCCACCCTTGTCCTCTCCCGAGCTCCTACCTGCTCAGCGCACGAGACACTAGCATCAAAGTAGGGGGTCTTGAGTGGGCTGTGCTCCGAGGCCCCCAGGGTGAAGAGCTGGGAGGGCTGCGATGCGACAGAGAGGGACAGGTCAGGACCACCCCCCCTCCCAGACAGCCTCTCCCCACCAGTCCCCCCTCCCAGCCCCGGCCTCAGTGGCAAAAGTGGTGTGGGGATGTGGGGGCAGCCTGGCTCCAGGGGAAGTGCTCACCATCTCCGGCTCCTCCAGCTTTGCCTTTGGAGTCGGCGGCTTGTATGAGGGAGGCCCCTCTAGGCTGTGGGGTAGGAGGTAGGTCAGGTGAAGGCTAAGCCCTGAGAAGCCCTCTACCCCAGGGCCACTGCACAGTTCTTTCCTCTGTCTGATCTCTCTTTCCATCACCCACCTCCCCTTACCCAGCTGACTCCTACTCATCCCGTGAATTTCTCTTCTTCCAGGAAGCCCTCCTGACTCTCCAGGAGGATCCGGAACTCCTGTTATATGATCATATCTACCTATACGTCTCTCACAGGGCACTTACTGAGTTTGTATTTGAAATATTATTTCTGATCTCATTCAACGACTGTACCCCACTGTGAGCAACGTGAGGGAAAAAAAATGAGATCTGTGTTGTCAACATGGTGTTCCCAGAACACACTATGAGGAATATCAGGAAATATTTGTTAGAAGAGGGAATGAAAAAAATGAATAAAATGCTTTCCTGCCCCCCAAACTATGTTAAATTCCCTCATTCTACACACCCTCAGACCAGAGCATCCTATATATATAATAATGATGGAGGCTTACTATGCCTTCAATCCCCAGCTCAGATGTCCCTGCCTCCAGGAAGCCCTCCCTGATCTTTCAGGCTGAGTCAGGTGCCCCCTCTAGCCTCTCCCAGCTCCCTCAGCTTCCCTAGCCCATCCCTGGCCATGCTGGACTCTCACTGTCTGGGAAAAGGTCTGTCTCCTTGAGACTGTGAACCCTGGGAGGCCAGGGCCAGGGCCATCTCAGACACCACTGGGTCTCATGGGCTTAGAAGAAGAGATCAACAGCAAGTTGTTGGTTTGCATTGACTAGGTGATTAAGACAGTGGTTCACAAACTTTCTTGTGCATCTTAGGGAGTTTGTTATAAATACAGATGCCAAGCCCTTCTTGTAAAAGTTCTGATTCAATAGGTTTGGTGTAAGCCCAGGAAGGTGCATTTTTAACAAGTGTTCCCCCTCAAACACACTGGGTCATATTATTTCAGAACCATTTTGCCCCCAAAATGCTTTCTTGCTGGATGAATTTCAGCAAGTGATTTCAGCTCTCTGAACCTGTTTCCTCTTTGAGAAAATGGGTACCCTTAGCTCCATCTGAAAATTTAGGTTTCCATGATATTATATGTTTATGTGTGTGGACGTGTTTTATTTTTTAAATTTATTTTATTTTTTTGGACATCTTTTAAGTGTTTGTCTCATCGTTGTGTTCCTAGCTTTCAGGGTCTTGCCCCAAGTGGGTACTTTCTGAATACCTATTGAACGAATGAATGAATGGATGGATGTGAGGCTTCATTGAGATCACACATGTAACATACATCTCGTCAAGCCTGGCACATAAGTGTTCTACAAAGAGAAGTGGGGCTAGTTTCCCCCAATATCTAGGTTCCTCTTTTCTCATAGTAATAGAGATTTTGGCTGGGTACGTGGCCACCAGAATAAAGACTACGTTTCCCAGCTTCCTTTGCAGCTGAGGCAGCCATGTGACTAGGCCACTGGGAAATGGGAAATGAGAGGAAGTGATGGGTTCCCTTACAGGGCTGCCGACTGCCCTCTATTTCCATGTCCCTTTCCCACTGACAGGAATGGGGTCATTGAGGCCAGGATGGCCATGTCTGGTTGTCATGTCCATAGACAACAATAAAAGAGGGGGGAGCCATCTTGGAATGTGAATGAAGGTCACACGCTAGGGAAGGTGGAGCAAAAAGATAGCAGGAGCCTGGGCTCTGATGACGTCACAGAGCAGAACTGTCATAGCCATGATTTCTAGGAGACAGAGATAAACTCTCCTCTCCACCCCATTTAAGTCATGGTCATTTTGGGTCACTCAGCCATTGCTGATGACTTTCTCCCAGCCTCCTCCCCAACTCTGTGTGCCCAGTTCTGGGACCCCTCCCTCATCCACTTCTTAGGGCCCATCACTCACTCCTCCTCCTCCTCTGCCCCCTGCAGCCTCTGCTCCTTCCGCTGCTGTCGGCAGATGAGGATGCCTGTGGCGGCCACAGCAGTTGCAATGATGGCAGCGATGATGCCACCAATGATGCCACCTGTGGCCCCTGCGCCTGCTGTGTTGGGTGTCTCTGCAAGAAGAGGGACAGCGTGAGGGAGTCTCCAGGAGGAAGCCACAGTGCCTTATTCCCAGCCCCACCTCCCAAGTCACCGCCCACCTGCCTACCTCTTTTCCCGAGGGCAGAGGACATTCTTTTTATTCACTTAATCTTTACCGATCATTTGTTGTGTGACAGAGTGGTGAACAAAACATACAAAAGTCCCAGTCACATTGGACTAATGTTTTGTTGGGCAGGGAGGACACCAGTAGAGAAAGATACACAATAGCTAATATGCCAGGTGATAGTAAGTGATAGAGGATAATAGTGTATAGTAGGGTAGGTGATAAGTGACAGAGCAGGGGCCCTCAAGGGCAGTCAGAGAGAGCCTTACTGTGAGGTGACATTTGAGCAAAGACCTGAAGGAGCTGTAGGGGGTGAACCATGAGAATATGAGAGCATTCCAGGCAGAGCGAACAGCCAGCGCAAAGGTCCTGGGGAGGAAGCCTCAAGTTGTTTTTAAAGACAGCAAGGAGGCCACGTGGCCAGAGCAGAATGATGATGCGAGAGTGTGCAGCTAAGGGAAGGGAGGTGATGAGGAATGGAGAGAAAAGGCAAAAAATTGGGGGGCGGGGTGTGATACTGGATTTGGGATCAGACCCCCTCATTCGTTACATAGAATGGAGTCATCCTAGGCAGAGGATCATAGCTCCTGTAACCTAACAGGAAAAGGGGTGGAGAGAAGCCCATGACCCCCTGGGCCTCTCCTTAGTAACACTTCCCACTTCCTGAATCATTTTTGGAGCAATTACCTGTTTACTTGCCAATTTCCACACTGCACGCTCCAAGGGGTGGGGTCTGGCACACAGTTGGTGTTTTTCTAGACATGTAAGGAGGGGCCCAGCAGGGACACTCAGGGACCTACTGTCTGCCAGATCAGCCAATTTCCTGCCCCTGCCCTCCTGGCACTACCCTCCCATTGTGGGAGGAGGTGGGGGCGGGGGGGGCCTCGACAAGGTGGTACAGACAGTAAACAACTAAGGGAAATAACATGTGTGCCAAAGCCCCATCCACAGGCTTCCCCCTTCCATCAACCCCACTACACAGATGCAGAGAGAAAGCTGCCGGTGGGAATGCTGCCTGGATCCCTGGACTATCCGATTTCCACAACTTCCTGTTACATAGCCTGGCATCCTCTGGAGGGCTTCAGAGCGTGGGGGAATATCAGAGTAACTGCTGCTCGGTCTACACACGCTCACCCTAAAATTGCTGCTATTACCGTTGTTGACTGCACATCCGGGAGGGCAGGGCAAGCTCTGCCCGAGTCACCGCGGTGTCCCCGCACTGTGAGTGGAAGGCAATGCAGGTGGAAGAAACGGGCTCACCAAGCCCCTCTCCATGCCTCCACCGCAGTCCCCAGCCCGGGTTTGGGAGATTTTCTAATGGTTGGGGGGAGTGAGAAGGATACAGAGCTGCAGCCCCTCCCTCTGAATCACTGAAAATCCCCTTGGGCACAGCCTGGGGACAAGGGAACACAAAGGAGGTACGAAAGGCCACGGCAGTGTCTTCCAGAGGTGGGACTTTCCTGGTTTCTCAGCAACCCCACCTGCCCCATCCCCTCAGGGCCCCGAGAATGAAGGGGCAGTCCTCCCTCCCAGTATCCTCAGCAAGCTCTGGGAGGTCGGGTCTGAGCTGCCCTCAGAGGATCAGATCACAGCACCTCCCCACCTTCAAGGGCCCATAAGTCCAGGATCCCAGCCCCGCTCTCCCGGGGAGCTCAGTTCTCCCGCCAGTCTGGCCACTCCACCCAGGAAGGCAGCCTCTGTCCTGGAACTCCCGAGTCCAAGCACCAGCCTCTAAGCCCAGTTCCTAGTCCCACTGGCCTTAGGTGTCTCGGGCATCCAATGTGTCCTTCAAGGACCCAAGTGACCAGAGCCCACCCCCGCCGGCCCCCAACCCCAGCCTCACCAAGTCTAGCCTCCACCAGGCTCCCAGTCTCCAGGGCCCACCCCTGGGACCAGGCAGTCCCTGTCCCACCCCCCAAGGAGGGGGTCCGATGTATTACAAGACACCCCCAATGTTTTCCTCCAAGGTGTTTATTAACTCCTGAGTGTCATGGGGCCAGAGCAGGCTGGAGCCCAAATCGAGTCTCTGGGAGGGAGGGTGCTGTGGGTCCCCATTCCCGAGCTCCGCGGGGTGGGGGGTCCCCCTGCCCCATGCAGCCCTGGAGACAGAAGTCCAGTGTGTGACATTCCACCTCCCTCCACATCCCAGGAAAGGAAGTGGGAGGTAGCTTTGAACTCCAGTGTCGTCTGGACAAACAAGTTCAACCAGTCTGGGACCCTTGGCTGTCTGCCTGTCTTGGGGTCACACATAAACTGCCCGCCGGGAGATGAGGGAGCCGTCCAGCTGGGACTCCATGTCGTCCTCGAGTGCCGGGGGCCGAGGCAACATGAGGCCTTTCTCTGCCTTGTCCTCCTCTTCCTCCTCGTCCTCCTCGTCTTTGCCCTCTGGATGCAGGGGACCAGGGGCAGTTGGCGTCCAGAAGACGGGACCCCCATTCCCAAACACCTGAGTTTTCGGATCGTAGGACCCTCCTCCGCTGCCGTCTCCTCCTCCTCCTGGACTCTTCCTCCTTCTCCTCACCCTCAGCAGGATGAAGGCCAAGGACCCCCCAGCCAGAAGCAGCAGCACCAGCAGTATCCCCCCACCAGCCCCCCATACCACTGGACCCACGTCTCGGGGCGAGGCCCGGGGGGTGTCTGAGGAGAGAGAAGAAGGGGTGAGAGAGAAAGGGAGACACGAGGTCAAGAGGATACATCTGGGAGGGGGGAGGGGGGAGGGGGGGACCCAGGACACAGCAGGGCAGTGATGGGAACTAGGGAGGTGACTCAACTTGGGCAGAAGAAGGTGGAGGGAAGGGAGAGCCCGTTCCCTCTTCGCTACAGGCTGGGCGCTTTGTGTGTGGAGGGGTTGCCAATGGGTGGCCCCCAGATGGATCTCCTTACACCTGCACAGTGTCTCCCCCAGATTAAACTTGCTAACAAAATAGAAAACCAACCAACCAACCAACAAAAAACCAAAATTAAACTTGCTAGCTAACATTTAAAGCACTAGGCCATTTCACCACAAATTCCAGATTTCTTTTAGAGGGAAAAAAAAAATCAGATCCCAGGGACTTCCCTGGCGGTCCAGTGGTTAAGACACTGCGCTTCCACTGCAGGGGGCGTGGCTTCAATCCCTGGTGGGGGAACTAAGATCCTGCATGCCATAAGGCACGGCCAAAAAAAAAAAAAAAAAAAAAAAAAATCAGATCTGGCAACACTAAACTTTCATCTCCTCCACCTGGTGATGGGCTGTGGCTGAGTCAGGCTGGTGACTCTGAAGGGGACAGAGTTCCACGCCTGGCCACCCCGGTCACTCGCCAGGACCTTATAGGCACCTGAGTTTGAGACCCCCTCCCAGAAGCTCTGAGGTCAGCTTCACGGAATCTTGGGGCTGATCCAGCCAGGAAGAGGCAGCCTAGATTTGAGCGTGAGACTGTCTGATTCCAAAGCTCTTTGCACTTGAGAGAAAGGGGATTGAGAAGGGCGAGGGGCCTCCTGGTAATTCCTCCCCCGGGAGCGGGAGCGGCTGGGAGCACGTGTCCCCAGTGTGGCAAGTGGGGCTCCTGAAGCCCACAGTCCCGGTTTCCTCTCCCAGTAGGGGCTGAGCTTGCGGGAGGGGAGGGGTCTGGGGGAGGATGGGGGGTGGGATCGGGCGGAGAAGGAAGCCAGGGAGCCCTAAGCGGGGAGGAGTGAGGATGAGGGAGGGGGCGTCCGGGCCCCACAACAGGGATACACATGGATGCAACTGGCATCTTATCAGACCCCCCCGCTTCCCCCACCCCTGCATGCAGGGTGTGATTGGGAGAGACCGGGGTTGGGGGGGGGATGGGGAGGGTCCACTTACGCCTGACCCTCCCCTCCCTGCGCCTCTGCACACCAGAGGGGCTGCGACCCAGGCATCTGTTTCTGAATGTTTTCCAAAAATGGGGGGTCACGACCTAGCGGGCTGTCAGATCAGTCTGGTGACTCACAAGCAGCAATAAAACAAAATAGAACAGAAAAAGTTTACCTCAAGTATGAAGGGTAAGTAGTATTTTGTGACACTTTTTAGGGGGAATATATTCCTATACCTGTACCCTGGAGATGGGAAAGATTTCTTTCAGTGAAGTCTGGAGACCAGTTTTCGCACGTGTCAGAACGTGTCTGTTACTGGAGATGATAATTTGGAGATGGTGGGTGAACGTGTTCCTGTCTGTGGGTCAGAAATTCTCTGAAGCAATGTCTAGCCTGTGGCCTTGCCTGTTTTTCGCTGGCGTGAACCCCAAACCGAGCGTGAGAGTGTGTGCGGGTCTGTGTGCGCATGGGAACGTGAGGTGTCTCTGAGACCCTCTGACGTGACCCTGCCAAGAGCCGTGAGTGAATCTCCTCTCTGGGCAAGGCCACCTGTTGGCACGCTCACTGCCCGTGATGATTTCTAGGGTGCTCAGAGGGTGTCCCCACGTTTGTTGGCGTCCATCCGTAGGTGCATGTCTTTGCAATGAAGCTTTTGACTGTCTGCGGGTCTGTGGTTACCACTGGGAGAGTCTCTGGGGGTGTGATTCTGTGTGCATTACCCGCAGCCCCCAACCGCCCAGGTTCTTGATGGGGCTCTGAGTATGTGTGTTTCACTTGGTGAATATCACCCAAGGCTGAACTCTGAACCCAGTGTGTTCGCTTTGGGGTTTCCAGTGGTGGATATCCCTGGGGTTTCTGGGTGTTTCGGGGGGGGTGTCCATGCTCTCGTGGCTCTGTCTTCCTCCAATGGCCCTCAAGTGAGATCCCGCCTGTGTTCTGCAGGCTCCACCCCACAGAGGTGCCTACTGACCCAGTGCGGGTGGGGAGACCAGTTTCTCCGGTGAGTATCTGGGATAGAGGTTCAGGGGGTGTATTTCCAGTTGGGCACCCCGCTGGGTGGGTGGAGCTGACCCTCGTCCGGCTGTTCCTTTGAGGGCAGGGACTGAGACTGGGTCACCATTGTATTCCCCACATTGAGGAGAATGCCTGGCCAAGAGGAAACCTCAGCAAATACTTGTCAGATGACGGTTTGTTGAAAGAGAATCTCCACAATGGGGTTTTTGGAGTTTCCGAGGGTGTGCACTTGAGAACGTCTTCGAGTTACCTTCTCAGCATCTGTGTGTAAGCGATGATATTTCCGCGCGTGGAATTGTTGCTGCCCGCGGTTCTTTTTGCTTCTAGCATGTCTGCGTGATGGTGTCTGCCTCCAGGTGTGTGTGTTTGTGCACCTGAGCGTGTCAGATGCACTGAAGGCGGGCCAACAGTCTCTCTGGGTGTGTGGTCTGTGACACTGTTTCTGAGTAGCTACATCATATCTCCCCGGCGAGTGTCTGAATTCCTCAAGAGGGATCCGTTTTCATTTGGGTGTCTTTCCAGGTGTGTGTGTGTGTGTTATGATCATCTCAGTACGGGGGCCTGCTTCCGTCTGTCTCCAGGTGTGGGTGTGTCTGTCTTCACACCGATGCCTATGAGTTTGTCTTTGGTTGTGTTTCTGAGGGGGCTCTCCTCCCACCCCCTGAGGCCCCCTGCCTCCCTCTAAGCCTCCCGGGCTACAGTTGTGATTGCGACCCCACTTCCATCAGCCCGAACCTGGGCTTTATTCTTGGCTTTATTTTTTTCCTCTCCAGCTACGTGTCTTGGGTCCTATCTGTGTTTTTGAGTTCCCATCGTGGAGACTCAGAGAACTTCTGACCCACAGACACATCAGCCACCATTTCCAAAATACCACCTCCAGGGAATTCCCTGGCAGTCCAGTGGTTAGGACTCCACACTTTCATTGCCGTGGGTTCGATCCCTGGTCGGGGAACTAAGATCCCGCAAGCCGAGTGGTAGGCCATAAAAAACCAAAAAACAAAGCAAAGCAAAACAAATCCAAAATAGCATCTCTAGAAACACAGACATCCCAACACACACTCAAACTGGTTTCTGGGTCATACTGACCAGCCCTCACTGTAAGAAGTCCATTGTTTCCGAGTGTTTGTCTAGCTGCCCTCACGTGACTATTTGTTGTGCAATTCTGTGGGCGTGTCTCACTGGCTGGAGGCCAGGCCAATGTCCCTGGATCTCTCCCTGAAGACCCTTCCCAGGCCTCTGCTTTCTAGGAAGACCCCAGCGCAGGTCTCAACATCCTAACTCCTCTGTCAGCGCCTACCCTGTCACCCCAATCAGATCCCACCTGGGGGCAAGCCACACCGGCCCCCTCCCATCATTGAGGCGGGTCTGAATTCTCCCCAGGTCGGCGGCGCAGCCTCCTCCAGTGCAGCCCCAGAACCCAGAAGGGAGGAACACTTGGGGAGCAGACCCAGTCGTACACACCATCCCCAAGACCCGCTTACCTCGAACTAGGACCACCTGCTCGGCGTGGCCCGTGCCCACGGCGTTGGTGACGGTGCAGATGAAGGTGGTGTTGAAGAGCCGGTCCACCGAGTGGACGATCAGCTTGGGGCCCTGGGCTACTGCTGAGGCTGGGAAGACGCCTGAAGTCCTGGGGGGTTTGGGGGGTCACATGAGAAGGACAGCATGGTCCATGGGGAGTACAGGTCTGACAGCGCTCAGGAGCCAGGCTCTACGGACCTGAAACTTACTCCTTAACACCCCAAACTGCGAGCTCCCTCCTTCTGGAGGACTCACGGTTTCGGGCCGCTGGTGCTCGTCTCACGACATAGTAGTCTGGGCCCCCTGCCCCTCCTCCCTCAGCCCCAGGATCATGGTCCCCGGCCCCTCCCCCCTCAGACCCAGGATCCAGACCCCCGGCCCCTCCTCCCTCACACCCAGGATCCAGACCCCCGGCCCCTCCTCCCTCAGACCCAGGATCCAGACCCCCGGCCCCTCCTCCCTCAGACCCAGGATCATGGTCCCCGGCCCCTCCCCCCTCAGACCCAGGATCCAGACCCCCGGCTCCTCCTCCCTCAGACCCAGGATCCAGGCCCCCGGCCCCTCCCCCCTCAGACCCAGGATCCAGGCCCCCGGCCCCTCCCGCCTCAGACCCAGGATCCAGGCCCCCGGCCCCTCCCCCCTCAGACCCAGGATCCAGGCCCCCGGCCCCTCCCCCCTCAGACCCAGGATCCAGGCCCCCGGCCCCTCCCCCCTCAGACCCAGGATCCAGGCCCCCGGTCCCTCCCCCCTCAGACCCAGGAGTCTGGGTCCAAACAGGACTCACGTGCTCCAGTCGTAGCCTGTGGGCTCCGGTTTGCTGCGGACGTCACAGTTCAGGGAGGCCTCACTGCGGCCGATGTACCAGTTGTCATCATAGCCGGATATGGAGACCTCAGGGGGGTCTGGGGGAAATGGGGGGACTGGCTCAGTGACAGGGAGAATCCCAAAAGGGGTGATGGGTGAGCAGATAGATAAGAATCCTAAAGAAATGGGCTGGCAGGAGGCGGACCCATGGCGAATGGGTGGGGCAAATCAATCCGGGCTGTACAGACACTGTCCAGGGACGCGGCTGAGGGTCATTCTGAGGAAGTTACTGTTCGTTGCGGCAGCGCCCGAGGGAGCCACTCGAGATAATGTGTGTCATTTCTGACATGCCCAGAGTAGATAAGGGAGTTAGTTTAACTGAAGGCATTGTCTGGGGAACTAGTATAGAAAATGCTGAGTTGGGGTATGGGGTATGATCGGACAGTGGCTGGAAAAGCTGCTAAAGTAACTGTTTGGCAGGGTCTGTGGGAAGAGTGCCAGCGGGAGCCTCTCTGGGTAATATTAGGCAGTGTTGGTGTAAGCAGTTTGGGGAAGAGCTAGCACAGAACATATCAGAAGGGGTTGATACTGACAGCGTACAGCGGGGAATTCCTTGGCGGTCCAGTGGTTAGGACTTGGCTCTTTCACTGCCGTGGCCCCGGGTTTAATCCACAGAGTGGCCAAAACAACAACAACAACAAAACACATATTATGTTGATAGGGTACAGAGGGGCCAATGTGATTACACTGGGGGGCAGAAGTAGGTGTAGAGGCCCCAGGAGAGTCAGTATAGACAGTGTCCAGGGAGCCAATTTAGACAGTATGAATGGGGGTGTGTATGTAGACAATATTGGGTTGGGTAGTGTAGACAGAGTAGTGGATATAGACAGTGAGGGAGCAGTGTCAACTGGGGTCCACGAGAGCCAGAAAAGATTGCTGGGTGCAGTTGTGTGCTGGTAAACTGGCTCTCTGAAAACGGAGGGGGAAAAAAAATAGAATAGCCCTGATTTGAGGTGTCTGCCAATTTACTTGGTGTAAATACTCCACACGGCTGATTGAAGCTACCGGTAAGACTTCACTGGATGTGGAATTGGGAAGAAATGTATAATACCGACCCTTGCAAACCCATTCTGATTTACCATTGATTGTGGCAGCAAGGTGAGAGCCTAGGGAAGCCAGTATAGACAATGAGGGGGCAGTGTGCAGATGTTGTCCCGGGAAGCCAGTGTAGACAATGGGCAGGAAGGCAGTGCAGAATTTGACCCAGAATGCCAATGTAGACAACACTCAGGGATAGTGTATACGGTGCCCTAGAGAAGCCGGTGTAGACAGTATTGGGGGTGTGGTCACATCCTGATGCACTCACAGCGCACAGAGAGCGTCACAGGCAGCAGAACTGGCTCCTCAAAGCTCTCGTGCTCCACTTTGCAGGTGACCTTGACACCATCTGCTTGGCCCAAGGGTACCAAGGTGAAGCGGCTGGTGACGGTGACTGTACCAGGCAGGGGTCCTGACACCTGGCTCTCTCTGGCCTCTCCATCCAAGGATGAGAGCCAGGAGACTCGGGCAGGTGGCCGGCCGCCCGAGGAGACACAGCGGGCCACGGGTACAGGATCCAGACTGAGTGTGACTTCTTGTGTTTCGGCATGGTTCTGGGGCTGGGCTGGGGAAAGGAACAGAGGGCAGCGTGGGTCACTCCACACCTACAGTCATTCAACAAACACCTCAGCAGTGGAGCTGAGCAGTTAAGCCCCAACTGCCTGGGTTTAATTCCCAGCTTTGCTGCTTTGCTGCTTTGCAGCTGCATGGCTTTGGGCAAGTCATTTCCCAACTCTGTACCTCAGTTTCCTCTTTTGTAAAGTGGGGATAATCATAGTACCCACCACATAGGATTGTTGTACAGATTAAATAAATTGATATGTAAAGCACTTTGGACGGTACTTGACACTCACTGTGTTATCTAAGTATTAGCCATTATATTTTCTGTTCTGCTCTGCTAGAAAAACAGACAATGTCCACAAGTCTGGAAGAGGCCGAGATTTTAAAAGAAAAGCCAAAGCAGAATAATGAGGTTCAAAGGTCCAGCTGAAAAGCCCTCCAACTTCTTTCCCTTTAATCACCATTAGATTGTGGTGCCAGAAGTGGGATAAAGGCAATGGAGCTTCCCAAAGCTGGAAATTTTTTGCCCTTTTCACTCATCCTCCTGGAAAACATGGAAAAATATTAGGCAGGGTAAACCTCCACGAGGAATAATAATGACAACCCACAGTTACTAATGTGTGCCCATAACCAGACACCTGAGTTCTGACACCTGAGTTCTCCACCAGGTGGAGAGATCCAGGAGGCATCTCTAGCTGCCTCCTGGATCTCTCCACCTGGATATCTCCTGAGCTTCTCAATGTGGCACTGCCTTCCTCTCCTTTCCTATCCTTCCTGCATTCTCTCCTGACCACCAAAGTCTCTGACGGGCCTCCCCACATCCTCCCTGATCACCCTCCCATCAGTCCTATGACAGCTCCAGGCATACCCACCCCATCCCCACTCCCACCCACTGCAGGGTCTTAGCGACTTGCACTGTCTGGAGTGCTCTGGCATCCCTTCTCCTTGTCTTACCTTCCTCCTCCTCCAGATCCCAGCCTCACTTCCTCAGGGAAACTTCCCTGACATCTGACTCCCCAAGAAAGCGGAGGCTTCACTGTTCTGTTCTGCACTTTTGTGGGCACCTGGTGCACGGCAGGTGCTCTCTACGCATCTCTTGAATAGAACAAATGATTGCAGAAGAGAGACCTTTGTGAGGGATGAGTGGGGAGAAGAGCTGTGCCTTATGCGAAACAACTGTGGTTTTGGGGCTCCTTGGGAAGGGAAGTGTGTTCTGAGGGACAGTACAGGGTACACTTCCCCAATTCTCTGGGGCTGAGAGTGGGGGAGATAAAGTGTCCAGAGTGACGTGGCTTCTGTGGAGTTGCCGGGGGAAGATGGGATCCCAGGGGATTGCCAAGATTTAGCAAGAAATAGCATCTTCAAAAAGACGCCTTCCCTAAGTCTTCCCCATTTCGCCAAGTGGTTGTGCGGGTCACCTTCCTGCTGGACCAGAAGGCTGGGAGTTCTTGCTCCTCCTCCTCCGTTAATTCACAGACAAGCACCTTCTATCTCTTAAAAGTGTGATTATTTCACTTTATTCCACTTCTCTCTTTATTCCACTCCCCTCCCCTCCTGCTTCTTCCCCCTTCCAAGCCAGTGCCTCCTCTCACCTGGTCTCCTTGCTTCCCTCTACCTTTGTCTACCCCTCTGATGGGCCCACACACAGCAGCCAGTCATCTTTTTAAAGCAATTTCAAGAGCCTGGTCAAGGTGCTCTTATGGTTTGAAATCCTCTGATGGCTCCAAATAATATTTCAGATAAAGGGGATTCCCTGGTGGTCCAGTGGTTAGGACTCCAAGCTTTCACTGCCAAAGGTATGGGTTCAATCCCTGGTCGGGGAACTAAGATCCTGGAAGCTGAGCAGCGTAGCAAAAAAAAAAAAAAAAAAAAAAAAAAAAAAAAAATTCAGATGAAGTCGAGCCACCTGGCCTCTGTCTATGAGGCCCATGCAATCGTCATGACCCTGTCGGTTTTCTTGCCTTGTTGAGGGTCACTCAAGCCCTTGCCACCAGCCCCACCAGCCTCCTTTCTAGAACATGCCAAGCTGGCTCTCATGTCCCAGCGTATGCATAGGCTGTTCCCTCTGCTTGGGCATTCATTCCTCTGCCCGTGGACGTGTCCCCGAGGGTGGCTCCTGCTTACACTTTGGGACTCGACGAAGAGGACTTTGCTGACCGTTCTATCTAAATGAGTCCACTGGGGCCCTCACTCTGAGTATTGCAACATCCTGGTGTTTCCTTTCTTTGCCAAATTGATTATTCTCTGGCTTTAACTCTAAAATATTTCCAGAATCCAATCTCTTCCCATCACCCCCACTGCCTCCATCTTGGTCTAGTTGCCATCACCTCCCACCTGGACTTATGCCATCACCTCCTTTGTGGTCTCCCAGCCTCCACCCTCACCCACCACATAGCCAGAAGGAGCCTGTGAAAACCCAAGCCAGATCACATCCCTCTTCTGTTCAGAACTTCCTGTAGCTCTTGTTCTCTCAAGGCAAAAGCCAAAATCTTCACGTGGTCCATGAGGCTGTGATCTGTGCTCCCCCATCACCTCCTCAACCTCGCCTCCTTCTACTTTCCTCCATTCATGCATCTCCAGCCACACTGACTTCCTTGCTCTTCCTCAGACATTCCAGGTGTGCCCTGCCTCAGGGCCTTTGCACTTGCTATTCCCACTGCCTGAAACTCTCTTCCCTAGACCTGCAGGGCTCCCTCACCTCCTAGTTTGGGTTAGCACCAGACCACCCTCGCTTACAATTGTAACCTGCTCCCCTCCAACTTCTGAAGCACCTATAACCACCTGACTCGCTCTTATTTTTCTTATTTATGTTATCTACTCCTTTGTTTGGAGTCTAAGCTCCAGGAGGGCAGGGAGTGCTGTCTTCCTCACTGCTTTATCCCTAGAGCCTAGCATAGTGCCTGGCACAGAGTAGGTACTCAATTTGCTGAATGCTTGTTGCCGGCTGTCTCTCCAACTTGCAGAACAGCGTGTGGCAAACAGTAGGTGCTTAATGAATAGCTGCCCATTGGCTGAAGGTCACGGACAAGGTCGATATCACAGCTAAAGAGGAGAAACAGGCCGGTGAGGGGCTCTCGCGCATTGCACCCCCGGACTCTCCCACTTCGTTGCAGCCCTGCCCCCACCCCTGCTCACCTATGACTCTGAGCCAGGTCACTCCCCGACTGGTGCCCCGGGGGAAGGTGGCAAACTCGCAGGTGTAGTTGCCCTCGTCCTCCACCGTCAGCCCCCGGAGGGCCAGCGTGGCGTCCCGCACCTCCAGCTCTGTGCCTTGCCCGGCCCCGGTGCTCTGCCCGGCATTGACGAAGGACAGCCGCTCCTTGCCAGGCTTCGGGCTGGGGAAGCTGGGACCATACAGGGGGTGGAAGATGGCCACGTTCTGATTACCCTCAGGCGCATCCAGGCGCAGCCACGTCACCTGTGACACTCGGATTTCAGGCGCTGGGGGCAGCAGGTGGCACGGCAACTCTACGGTGTCCCCCAGGTGGCCCCGCACCTCGGCTGCGGCCCGAACTCGCACATCCTGGGCTCCTGCGGACAGAGGAGAGAGAGAGAGGTCGGGTCAGTGAAGGACCCAGACACCTCCTGGCCAGGCCAGGCCATCACTGAGGGGCTGCCCCCCCCTGAAATGCAGACCCGCAATGCAATGCAGGAATCTTTATGAAATCCCAATTCCCAAAAGGCCAGCCAGAAAGACAGTTTGAGGAAAACTAGGGACATTTGTGTCCAGGCTAGATGACATATGATTATGGAATTACCACTCATGATCTTAGGTGTGATGATTAAATTGTGGTTATGCAGTATTCCTTTAAAATTAAAAACATTTTTTAAAAATTTTATTTTATTTTATGCCATGCCGCATAGCTTGCGGGATCTTAGCTCCCCCACCAGGGATTGAACCCAGGCCATGGCAGTGAAAGCCTGGAGTCCTAACCACTGGACCGCCAGGGAATTCCCTATTTTATTTTTATTTTATTGAAGTATAGTTGACTTACAATGTGTTAGTTTCAGGTGTACAGCACAGTGATTCAGTTTATATATATATCTCAATACATATATGTGTATTGTATATTCTTTTTCAGATTCTTTTCCTTTATAGGTTTTACAAAATATCGAGTATAGTTCCCTGTGCTATACAATAGGTCCTTGCTGGTTATCTATTTTATGTAGTATTCCTTTTTCTTAGAAGATAAATGGCGGGGCTTCCCTGGTGGCACAGTGGTTAAGAATCCGCCTGCCAATGCAGGGGACATGGGTTCGAGCCCTGGTCTGGGAAGATCCCACATGCCGCGGAGCAACTAAGCCTGTGCGCCACAACTACTGAGCCTGCGTTCTAGAGCCCGCGTGCCACAACTACTGAGCCCGTGTGCCACAACTACTGAAACCCACGTGCCTAGAGCCCATGCTCCACAACAAGAGAAGCCACCGCAATGAGAAGGCCATGCACCGCAACAAAGAGTATCCCCCACTTGACTCAACTAAAGCCTGCGTGCAGCAATGAAGACCCAATGCAGCCAAAAATAAATAAATAAATAAATTTATTTTAAAAAAAAGAAAAAAAAAAGAAGATAAATGGCGGATGGGACTTCCCTGGCGGTCTAGTGGTTAGGACTCTGCGATCTCACTGCCGAGGGCCTGGGTTCAGTCCCTAGTTGGGGAACTAAGATCCCACAAGCTGCGCGGAGAAGGAGAAGGAGAAGGAGAAGAAGAGGAAGAAGAAGGAGATGATAAGGGGTGGAAATGTCATATCTGCGATGTACTCTCAAATGGTTCATCAAAAACAACAACAACAAAAACGATAAAGTGACGAAGCAAACGTGGCAAAATGTGACCCTTTGTCAAGTCTAGGGGCAGGGGATGAGGGAGGCTGCTGGGCCATTCTTCCAGCTGACACGTGTATGTTTGAAATTTTTCATTATCAAATGTTTGGAGGGAAAAAAGAATCCTCCAAAAATAACAAAAACCTAAATCTATCCCAAAAGAAATTGTAAAAAAATTCAAAGTGTGAGGATAGTTTTCATTTTTTTCCCTACACAGTAATAATACTTTCTCTCACCTTTCTATAAAACCTACAGCCCTCTGTGCCTTTTTTTTTTTTTAATTTTTATTTATTTTTTGGCTGCATTGGGTCTTCACTGCTGCGCGCGGGCTTCTCATTGCTGTGGCTTCTCTTGTTGCAGAGCACGGGCTCTAGGCGCGCAGGTTTCAGTAGTTGCAGCACGCGGGCTCAGTAGTTGCTGTGCCTATTTTTTTAAAAATAGCCTTGCTGAGATAAAATTCCCACTCACCCATTAAAAATGTACAATTCAGGGACTTCCCTGGTGGTCCAGTGGGTAAGACTCCGTGCTCCTAATGCAGGGGGCCTGGGTTTGATCCCTGGTCAGGGAACTAGATCCCGCATGCATGCTGCAACTAAGAGTTCGCATGCTGCAACTAAGAAGTCCGCACGCCGCAGCTAAGACCTGGCGCAACCAAAATAAGTAAGTATGTAAATAAATAAATGTCTATATCTTATGTATATTTTTTAAAAAGTTATACTAATAAATAAATAAAGTACGATTCAATGGCTTTTCATATATTCACAAGAGTTGTGCAACCATCGCCATAATCCAGTTTAGGACATTTTTATAATCCCCCAAAGAAATCCCTGTACCCATTAAACAGTCACTCCCATTTCCCCTCCTCCCACCCCCTAGCAATCACTAGTCTATTTTCTGTCTCTATAGATTCTCCTCTTCTGGACATTTCGCATAAATCAAATCATACAACATGTGGCTTTTTGTGTCTGGTTTCTCTCACGTGGCATAATGTCTTCAAGGTGTACCCACGCTGTAACATGGGTCAGTGCCTTGTTCCTTTTTATGGCTCAGTAATAGTCCATTGTGTGGATTGACCACATTGTGTTTATCCGTTCATCAGTTGATGGACATTTGAGTTTTTTCACCTTTTGGCAATTATGAATAAAGCTGCTGTGAGCATTTGCGTACCAGTTTTTGTCTGAAAGTACGGCTTTTATTTCTCAGCTTATCTTTTGTTTTCTGATTGTTAATAAAAACTGGAATAAAGGGGACTTCCCTGGTAGTCCAGTGGTTAAGACTCTGCACCTCCACTGCAGGGGGTACGGGTTTGATTCCTGGTCAGGGAACTAAGATTCCGCATGCCGCGCGGTGTGACCAAAAAAAAAAAAAAAAAAATAAATAAATAAAATTGGGGGCTTCCTTGGTGGCTCAGTGGTTGGGAATCCGCCTGCCAATGCAGGGGACACGGGTTCGAGCCCTGGTCCGGAAAGATCCCACATGCCGCGGAGCAATTAAGCCCGTGCGCCACAACTGCTCAGCCTGCGCTCTGGAGCCTGCGAGCCACAACTACTGAGCCCTCGTGCCACAACTACTGAAGCCCACGCACGTGGAGCCCGTGCTCCACAACAAGAGAAGCCGACGCAATGAGAAGCCCGCGCACCGCAACGAAGAGTAGCCCCCGCTCACCGCAACTAGAGAAAGCCCGGCGCAGCAACAAAGACCCAACGCAGCCAAAGATAAATAAATAAAATAAATAAATTTTTAAAATAATAATAAAAAAATTAAAAAAATAAAAACCAGAATAAAGATGTTTCTCTGCTGTGTAAGGCAGTACAGCATGGTGACTGAGTGCCTGGGTTTGAATCCTGGCTCGGCAACTTACTGGCTGTGTGACGTTGGGCAAGTCATTTAACCTCTCTGTGCCTCAGTTTCCTCGGCTGTAAAAGGGGGGTAATAATGGTGTCCATCTCCTAGGGATTGCTGTTTAAGGATTAAAGGATGTTTGTAGAGTACTTGGCACACAGGGCCCCCAGAAACACAAGATCAGTGCTTGGTAAATAAATATAGCCAGGTAAGTGTAATTACAAGTAGCCCTCGACACCCAGCCTCAAGGCAAGGCCCATGCCCAGCTGTCTCCGACCGAGATGTGAGGGAAGGAGCGTGTGCCGCCGCTGGCCTCACACAGGAATCCAGGGAAAATTAACAGGGGACCCTAGTGAGAGGGTCCCCAGCAGAAGGCAGCCCCTTGGGCAGGACCCGTCCCAGGCACTTCTCAAAACAAGTCACCAGTGAAGGCCATCGTGTTATGCAGACATCATCTCGTGGAAGCCCCACATATATCTTGCAACTCAAACCCAAGGGTGCCACCTTGGAAGATGGGCTCCTCCTCTGCGGCGGGACCGAACTGCAGAGTGTCATGTGTGGGCCCCCGGAGCATCTGGCTGGGGGCTTCCTGCTGGCTCTGTCCCCTTCCAAGTGGGGACCTTGTTTCGAGCCTAATTTCCTCCATCTGTGAAATGGGGATGTTTAAGCAGCCCTGCGGGGTCCCTTGTGACAATTCCATTAAAATGATTTTCTCCTGTAAGCTCCTCACAGGGCTGGCAGGGCAGAGGAGTCAAGCAGAGGCGGCCAGCCATCCGCTGCAGGCCAAATCCGGCTCTCCCACATAGTTACTTTTGGCCCACATAACATCGTTCCAGAAGCGGACAAGCAGCACAGAAGGGTCTGGAGATTAAAGGTCGAATCCAGACAAAAATCAGGATGTGAGGCTCTGGGGGCAACAGTTAGGTGGAGCTGAGGAAGGGCCGCCCCCTTCCCTCAAGGTGCCAGGAACCATTACCCACATGGCCCCCAAAGGCACTGAGTATGGGACAAGGGTCCCCAAAGGCTATGCCCCTTTCTAGCTGGGTGAGGAGGGAAGGGCACTCCGTCAGGGAAAAACCCAGGCCAGTGTGAGCTGCAGAAGCAAAGTAGGGCAGGGCCAAGGGCTTAAGTTTTCTTCTTGAGGTAAGTGGGAGCCATTGAGGGTTCTTCACTTGGAGAAGGACTTGGCTAAAGCGAAGATTTAGGACTTCAAGGGCATGAATGGTAGGAACCTTCCCGCCAGTTTTTCTTTCCCAGACTATGCCAACCAGTGGGCAAAAAACAGTGACTCAACCCGCAGGCCCTGGGTGCTAGAGGGTCAGCCCCTGAGGACAGGGATTTGCCTGTCTTGTTTCCTACTGTATCCCCAGAGCCTACACCAGGGCCTGGTTATAGTAGGTGCTCAATCAATACTGTTAAAAAAAAAACAACCTGTTGAATAAATATCAAGCTCTGTTCTGGGGGCAGGTACCACAGATGTGTCGGGACAAATCACGTGCTTGTCCTCTAGGAGCTGACATTCAGGAGGCGAGACAGATATTGTACAGATAGTGATCACCAAGCACTTCATTGGAAAGACTGAAGGGGTGGGGCTGGACCTAGAGCAGGGGCCTGACCCAGCCGAGGGGAGGGGCAGGAGAGCTTCCTGGAGGAGGAGACCCTTTCCAAGGGAAGCCAAGCTACAGCCCACAGAGCCCCACACCCCTCTTTGGGTCGCTGGGTCCCTTCTGGGACTCAGATTTCCTGTCCTAAGGAAGTCATCGTGGCTGCAAGATACCTCTCCTCTTCTGGGGAGTTCTCTGGCGGTCCAGTGGTTAGGACTCGGTGCTTTTACTGCTGTGACCTGGGTTCAATCCTCTCTTCTGAGGGAGACTGCCCTCCTGCATCTAGAGTGGCCCTGGTTGCTTCAGAGGATTAAAAAAAACCCCCACTTTTAGGAATTCCCTGGCGGTCCAGTGTCTAGGACTCTGTGCTTTCACTGCGGAGGGCGCAGGTTCAGTCCCTGGTTGGCAAGCCACGTGGCGCAGCCAAAAATAAATAAATAAATAAAAATTAAATTTAAAAAACCCACTTTTAGCTTCTTGTGGGGCAAGGTTCTCCGCAAGTTCTTTCATCACCAATAATCTGTCCCCGATGGCCACACAGCCCTCCTCTCTCCAACTAGCTGGCCCTCGTTCCCTCACCCTGCACCTCACTTTCTCCCCATCTCACACAGCAGATTTTCATGACCTTCTTGGCTCTCTGAGAGCAGGAATTCTTTGCCTGGTTTTGCTCACCCTCAGCGTCTGCAACAGAGACCGGCTCCTAGTAGACGCTCAATATTTGCAGAATGAATGAGGTTCTAAAATCCCATGGCTTGGACTTCCCTGGTGGTCCAGTGGGTAAGACTCAGCGCCAATGCAGGGGGCTGGGGTTCGATCCCTGGTTGGGGAACTAGATCCTGCATGCATGCCCCAAGACTAAGATCCTGAATGCTGCAACAAAGACCCAGCGCAGCCAAAAAAAAAAAAAAAAAAAAAAAAAAAAAAAATCCCATGGCTCTACAATCCCCATTCTAAGTGTCTCATTCTGAATGAATGGATAGGATGGTTCAGCCCTTGTGGGGTTAATGGCTCATTTATTAGGTATTTCCACCTCAGTAAAAGGTTCAGGATGGAAGCTTTGGAGTCATCCCTGACTCCTCTCTTTCTCTCACCACCGCCCCCCTCCACGCCACCCATGCAATCCATCAGGAAATCCTGTCAACTCCATCTTCAAAATATATCTTCAAAGCGGACCAGGTCTGATCCCTGCATTGCCTGTATCCTGGTCTAAGCCAGTGGCGTCTCTCCCCTGGGTCATCCTCCCAGGGAGGGTTGCCGTTGCCCCTGAAGTCTGTTCCCACACCCAGCCAGAGAAGCTACAGCAGATCAGGTCCCTGCTGTGGCTCTCTCCTCACTCAGAAAAAAGCTCAAGTCTTTACAGCGGCCCACAAGGCCCTGCGTGACCTGTGCCCATCCTCTTCCTGACCTCATCTCTCACCCTCTCCCCTTGGCTCACCCTGCTCCAGCCACACCATCCTCCTCACTGTTCCTCAGACGTGCCAGGCAAGTCCCACCTCCGGGCCTTTGCACTTGCTATTCTCTCATCCTGGAACACTTCCCCTTCCCTCCCTCCCTTCGGATCTTTGCTCTGGGGTGTTCCCTGACCACCTTAATGATGAGAACAGAAACTCCATTGGCCCTGCTTCGATTTCCTCATAGCAGCTGATGTCTCTTCCCCACTAGAACATCAGTGCCGGGGGCAGGGATCTTCGTCTGTCTTGGTCACTGCTGTATCCCCAGAGCCTAGAACAGTGCCTGGCACACTGTAAGAGCTCGATAAAGGTGAAGACGGGGAATCAGCAGTGCACTAGATCATACAGGCTGAGGCTGAGTTAGAGTTTGGGCTTTTTCTTGGGGGCACTGGGGAGCCACAGAGAGTTATAGGCAGGGGGAGGGACAGGGTTAGGTTTGTGCTTTAGAAAAATCCCTCAGAATGGAGTGGGTCGGGCTTCAGGAGTCAGGGTCGTGGGGATGGAGGATGAACCAGATTGCAAGCACATTCGGAAGTTGGAACGGTTGGGACACGGAGGCTGACTTGGCTGTGGGGGTGAGGGGGACGGGGTTAGTGTGGGCTAATGCCCAGATGCTTTGCGTTTCAGGCAGAGGCAGGAGAAATGATGCCAGGAGGAAGGCTGGCCTGGAGTTCGGACCCTAGTGTCCAGCACGCTGTTGGGCAGGTGATTGTGCCCTGACCTTGGCCAGGACGTGACCAGCACCACAGCGGGGGAGAGTGTGGCCATGGGAATACCGCCCTCCCTCAGCTTCCCTTGGCCAGCCAGGCTGGTGACAGCTTCATGAAGTGTCAGCTGGGTCCCCAGACACGCTTCCTCTGCCTGGGCCCTGGGATGCAGGCTTCCTGTGGTGGCAGAGTCGGGGCTGCCCAGGGCATTGTGTGAGCCCAGGGGAAACATCTGGGGGGGGTGCAGAGACTTATAGCCTGAGACCCTGAGATCTGGGGAAGGGTAATCAAGGCAGAGAGGAAGCGGCTGGGGGCCCAGACTCCTGGGTCCCTGCCTGGCTGGCTCCTCCAGGCTTGGCTCACGCCCTCCAGACCAATAACGCATCATGACCTGCCCTCTCACCACGGGGTGCAGCAGACTCCAGCAGACCCTTGAAGGCCAGCGTGCTTGGAGCGCTGGCCTCAGCTGCTGCCTCAGCTACCTTGTCAATTAATTAACTGCATTAATCACAGTGCCCACCCTCACAGCCGACATCCAGGAGCCGGTCTGAGGAGGGGGTGAGCAGCTGCGGTAGCCAGGATATGGGGCTGTCTGCCTGGGCCCGCATGTCGGCACCTCCCTCCCCCAGCCCACCTCTCTGATCGTGGTCATCACTCAGCTCGGGGCACCCCTTCCCTCCCTGGTCTGAGATTTCCCTGCCTTTCTGCAGGGGCTTGACCCCCCTGAAGGTTTCCCCTGTGGGGTCTGATACTTCTGGGGGTGAATCTCTTCCTGGTCAAGCCCCTCAGACAGAACCCCACTCCCACCGATCTGCCCAGTGTAGAGTTTACACCAAAACATTTCTGTCTCTGAGACTCTGGCCTCCTCCTCCTGCAGGTCCTGTCTCTTTGATCTCTTGTGTCTCTGTCTCTGATTCTTAGGGTTCCGAGTCTGCCCCCTGTGTGTCTCCCAGGAGTCCCTGGTCTCTGCTCTCTGTGTCTATCTGTCTGTCTTTCTCTCTAACTACTTTATTGGGATACAATTCCCATACCATACAATTCCCCCATTTAAAGTGACCAGCTTGGGACTTCCCTGGTGGCGCAGTGGTTAAGAATCCGCCTGCTGGGCTTCCCTGGTGGCGCAGTGGTTGAGAATCTGCCTGCCAATGCAGAGGACACGGGTTCGAGTCCTGGTCTGGGAGGATCCCACATGCCGCGGAGCAACTAGGCCCGTGAGCCACAACTACTGAGCCTGCGCGTCTGGAGCCTGTGCTCCGCAATGGGAGAGGCCATGACAGTGAGAGGCCCGCGCACCGCGATGAAGAGTGGCCCCCGCACCGCGATGAAGAGTGGCCCCTGCTTGCCACAACTAGAGAAAGCCCTCGCACAGAAACGAAGACCCAACATAGCCATAAAATAAAATTAAAAAAAAAAAAATTAACAGGAAAAAAAAAAAAAGAATCCGCCTGCCAATGCTGGGGACACGGGTTCGAGCCCTGGTCCGGGAAGATCCCACATGCCGCGGAGCAACTAAACCCGGGCACCACAACTACTGAGCCTGCGCTCTAGAGCTCGCAAGCCACAACTACTGAGCCCGAGTGCCACAACTACTGAAGCCTGCATGCCTAGAGCCCGTGCTCTGCAACAAGAGAAGCCACCGCAATGAGAAGCCCGTACGCCTCAACAAAGAGTAGCCCCCGCTCACCACAACTAGAGAAAGCCCGCATGCAGCAACGAAGACCCAACGCAGCCAAAAATGAATAAATAAATAAATAAAAATAAAGTGTCCAGCTCAATGGCTCTTAGTAAATTCATAGATTTGTGCCTCCATTACCACAATCAATTTCAGATCATTTTCACCAGGCCAAAAAAATCCTAGCTGTTCTCATATTATTTTTCTTCTGTATCTCCAACATCTGAGGTCTGGGTCTTTCTGGGTCTGGGTCTCCTAGTCTCTGGAATCTGGCTCCCTGCACCGATTCCTGGGGTCCCTAATCTCTCCAGGTTTCTGGTCTCCATCTCTCAGGGCTGCCATTTCTCGGTGTCTCTGACCCTCAGCTCTCTCTGCCTCCTGGGTCTCCCCATCTCTGCATGTCTCTCCACACCTCTGACATACTTTCTCTTTGCTGGGCCATCTTACTGGGTCCCCTCTTCTCCTCCCCCTCCTGCTCCATTTCTCAGCATCACCGGGACATTAAAAATGTAACAGCATCCCTGGCAGAAGCGGGGGAGCTGGCCAGAGTGCCCAACTCCCTGTCCCTCCCGTGTCCACCACTCCCCGTGGCCCCCACACACTGCTGGCCTTGAGGCTCGCCTGTGCCCCGACCTCCCTGGGTCACAGCATCGCTGTCACTGACTGGCTGGGGTCTTTTGGGCCCCTTGCCTGTCACCAAACCTCTGTCTCTCTCTTTATGCTGTTCCTGCCTTTATCCAGACATCCTTCCAGCTCCTTCCCCCCAACCCGCTCCCCCTCCCACACTACCCCATCCCTGTGGCTGTATTTCATTCCCCCATCCCTCGGTTCCATTCCTGTATGTGTCTCTGACCCCATCCCTAAATTTGTTTCTGATGCCCTCCCTCTATTGGCTTCTGTCCCCATCCCTGTATCTCCAGCCATTCCCTGTATCCCTCTCTCCCCTCTCCTCCCCCTAGGATGTGAGCAGACCCACCCTTACTTCTCCCCTGTCCAGTTCCCCTTCCCTAACAAGAAGAGACAGCAGGCCGGCAGGCCCCTCTCCTCCCATCCCCCTCCGCTACCGTGGGGCTGCCTGGCTGACATGGATGAGCAGCGAAAGCTGGGAGGACTGGGGAGGGAAGCCACAGCAGGAAGCCCAGGTGGTGCACCCTCATTCCGTGGAGGCCAAGGAGGGGGAAGGCAGAGGAGCCAGGGACAGGGAGACAGAGATGGATGGAAAGGAGAGAGAGAGGGCAAGAAAGGAGGAGAGAAAGAGCTTGGAGAGAGATTAGAGAGCCAGAGGAGCAGAGGGAGAGGGTGAGAAATGGAGAGAGGAAGCGGGAAGAGAAAAGTGAGGGAAGGAGGGGAGGGAGAGAGAGAAAGAGAGGGAGGGAGAAAGGGAGGGAGGGTGGGAAGGAGAGACGCAGAGAGGAGAGCAGAGAGCAAAGGCACAAGGATGGAGGGTCAGGAAAGGGGAAGACCTCCTCCTCAGGTGCTAAGAGCTTCCCCCCGGGGACCAGTGGGACCTCTAAATCCCTCCAATGGCCCCGCAGGGAAGGAATTATCTCTGTTTTCCAAAGGAGGAAATGGAGGCTCAGAGGCACTTTCTGGAGCCCACCAGGTGGGGCAGAGCCAAGAAAGGCTCTGAAGTCTGCAGACTGGCTGTAGACCCTGGGAAAGTGGCTTGCCCTTTCTAAGCCTGTTTCCTCATCTGCAAAATGGGAACAGGAACTGGACCTGTCTCCCAGGGTGATCAAGAGCCTTCCATGAGATCATGCACCAAGTCAATGTCTGGCACAAGGTCGGGTGGATTCTGAGCATTCTCACAGAGGTGGCAGGTTCTGACTTTATCTCCCTATCTCTGACACAGAGGGAGAAGCAGGCGATGGAAGAGTCAGTACACACTTCTGGGTCAAAGCTGGGAGACAATTCAGACACATGCTGGGAAAAAAAGACCAGGGGTCCCGCAAGCTCCCTCCGTAGTTTCTGGCAAACCTTTGGGAAACTCCAGTATCCTGAGTTTCTAACTGGTAATAAACAGCCGGGTCACCTGCAAAGGGGCGGGGCCAGAGCCTCCTTCACCTGTTTCCTCCCATCCCCTCCCTCTCCCGGGGCTGCACCCCTCCCCCAGGGGAGGTGGGGAGTGGGCCGAGCAGAGGGAAAGACAGCGGATTAGGGCGGCGTCTCTTCGCGTCCACCTCCCGCTGCGGCTCCTAGGACAAAGGCACGACTAGAGGAAAGATAAGGTCCCGAAACCGGGAGTCCGGGACCGGGAGTCAGGAGAGCGCCCGCCCCCGCCTTGCCCTGGCTCGGCGAAAGTGAAACCCGGAAAACTTCCCCAGGGATGCCCCGCCGACGGCTCGCAAGGAAAGGGAAGTGTCCCAGCCGGCGGGACTCGGCCTCCTTAGTCTACCTGGGACACAGCCGACCGAGCCTCCAGCTTCCAGACAGGGCCTCCGGCCCTTAATTATATCTATAACCCAAGAGTCAGGGTTTCTGCCCACATTTATGTCTGAATCTCAGGAGACATTCCAATGCCCACAATTAAATCTGGAGCCCAGGAGACAGGGCCTTTTGCCCTCCCCTCCCCCCAATTCTGTCTGGAACCCAGGAGACAGAGCCCCCTGCTCACAATCTGGAACCCACAAGTTTGAGCCCTTCCTGCCCCCAATTCTACCAAGACCCCGGTAGACAGAGCCCTTAGCCTTCATTCTTCCTGGGACCCAAGAGATAGAGCCCTCAGCCCCTAATTTTTCTGGGGCCCGGGAGTCAGAGCCTTTAGCCCTCTCGGGCTCGGGGTTGGAGCTCGCAGGCCCTTCCCCAGGTCGCCCGAATTATCACTCTTGGCCCTCTAGGGGACCCAAAGTCCGAGCTCCCCGCCCCTCTCGAGGACCTCGGCATCTGGCTCCCTGCCCTCAATTCTCCCCGGGCCTCAGACTCCCAACTCTGGAAGACGGAAAGGGGGGTGGTCTCGCCTCATCATCGCGACCCTCCTGCTGGGGGTAGGGAAGGGGATGGGTTCGCGCGCGGCGGGGAGGCGCCTGCGGTCTCTCACCGGTTTCCCGGAGCAGTAGCAGCAGCAATGGCAGTAGCGGCAGCTTCGGCGGCGACAATTTCGACGGCGGGAGGGCTGCGTCCCGGGCCATGGGGGGCCCGGGAGGGACTGGGCCCGGGCGGGGGCCTGCGGGCCACTCTGCGTGCGCCAATCGGCTGGGCAGACGCGCAGGTGCCTGAGTGGCTTCGGCTCCCGACTGGTTCCCGCCGCGCTCTGCTCTCGCGGTCCGGTTCTCCCGGCTCAGCGCCCCCCGGCCCCCAGCTTCTTTCTGGCTTCGGACTCGCTGACGTCACAGGACCCACCCCCTTCTTCCCCCGGGCGCCGAGCCGCTCTTAGGTTCGGGCCACGCCCCCTCATGCTGGTCTGACCCCGCCCCCTCCTGGGATTCCACGCCCGCCCCGCCCCCCAGCATTCCTCTCCCTCCCTGTCCTAGGATTCTACCTACACCCGCTACTCCCCAGGCTTCTCTGTCCGCCCCTCCCAGGATTCTTTGATCACCGCCCCCTGTCCCAGAATTCTATCTTTGCCTTCTCTTAGCGTTCAAACCCCGCCCCTTAGTGTTCTAGCCAAGCCCCTTTACACCAGAGGTTGCCCTCGCGCCCCGCCCCCTGTCTAACGGGGCACGCTTAGGGGCTTCCGAACGTCCCGCCTCCGTGAAGCCCCGCCCTCCAACACGACCTCTCCCATTCGTTCTCCAGGTAGTCTGCCCCGCCCCTTCCCAGGAGTTAAGTTTACCCTGGCCTCGGTCCCGCCCAAAGTCCTAACCCCACCCCGCCCCCTTCAGTATTAGTCCTGCCCGTCTCGTCACACCCGCGTGAGGCACGTGGGTTCTCATAGGTCCGCCCCTCTGGAGCCACGCCCCCACGCTGAGACCCCACCCCCTTCCCCGCCTCGAGACTTCCCCAGTTCTCGCCCCGGGGCCACTGTCTCTCAGGTCTGTGCGCATCTCAGCCTATCTTCATCTTTTTCAATCTCTGCCTGCGACTCTGGGAGTCGTTTCTTTTTAGATTTCTCTCTGTCTCTTTTAGTGTCTCTGTTTTTGTGTCTATCTTTGCCTCTCTTTTTCCGTCCCTGTGTTTATCTCTGGGTCTTTCAGTCTTCACGTTTCCGTGTCTCTTAGTGTTTCTGGTCTCTTTCTTCCTGGTGTCTTTTTCTATCACTGTGTTTAGTGTCACTTGGTTCCTTGTCTCTTTCCATCCCTTTGACTTTGTTCTCGGTCTGTGTTTCTGTCTCTCTCGCTCCCTGCATCTGTGTCTCTCTCTGCGTCTGTGTCTCTCTGTATGTTTCTATCTCTGTCTTTCTCTGTTCCTCTGTCTCTCTGTGGGTTTCTGTGTCTTTCGGTATCTCTTGTTTCTCTCTGCGTCTCTCTTGACCTCTCTCTCTCGCTCCCTGCATTCCCCAGTCCTCTCCTGCATCTGGTCCGCACCGTCTCCTTACCGCAGCCTTCCGCCAGGGGGCAGCACAGACCACCCCCGGCGCTCCGCTGGCCCTGCGGGGCTGGGCTAGGATCGGGCCTCCAGACTCCGCTGGTCCCTCCCCGTGTCCTTGTCCCACTTCTATCTTCCCAGCCTCCTCGCGTCTTTGTGTCTCTGGCTCTGACTCGGCCCCTTTGTCTCTCCCCGGCGGCTCCCGCTCCTCCCCACCCCCACCTACCTCTTCACATTCCTTGGACTGCCCGGGGGAGCTGGTGAGGCCGCCCAGCGTGTAGGGACGAGGGCGGGAAACAGGAGGCCGAGGGAGGGGATGCCACCGAGCGCCTGAAATCCCTCCGTTCCATTTCCTCTGAAAAGGAGCTGATCAGCTGGGGCAGATGTTTGGGAGCTTCTTGCCCTACCAAGAGGACCCCCATAGACTTGTCCTCCCTTCACACCTGACATGCACCTGAGTTTTTCTCTCCAGAAGGGCAAGATCTTACCTGGTGGAGACTCTTACTGACTGGCATTCACGTCTTGGTAAAAATACTATTAATAAATGTATTTAGCACTTACTATGTGCCAGGCACTGATCCAAGTGCGCTACAAGTATTATCTCAAATAACCCCCACAGCACCCTGTGTGATGAGGAAACTGAGGCACAAAGAGAGATGAAGTGACTGGACCCAAAGTCAAAGGGTTTGCTACTTGTCAATTAATTCCGCACAAGGATCCCGTGAAGGGGACACTTATGATCCCCATTTCAGTGAAAAGTACACAGAACACAGAGTGATCATTTGCCCCACGCTACCCAGCAAGGAAGTAGCAGGCTGGGAGCTCCCCATAAGGTGTTTCTCAGACTCGACACTAGCCTGGTGTGAAGCCAGCTGGACAAATACAGTAGTCCCCTCTTATCTGCGGTTTCAATTACCCCACAGTCAACCAGTCTGAAAATATCAAATGGAAAATTCCAGAAATAAAACTTCATCGGTTTTTGTTTGTTTTGTTTTTAAAATTTATTTATTTTATTTTTATTTAATTTTGGCTGCGTTGGGTCTTTATTGCTGCAGGCGGGCTTTCTCTAGTTGCAGAGAGCGGGGGCTACTCTTCATTGCGGTGGCTTCTCTTGTTGCGGAGCACGGGCTCTGGAGCGCAGGCTCAGTAGTTGTGGCGCACAGGCTTAGTTGCTCCGCGGCATGTGGGACCTTCCCGGACCAGGGCTCGAACCTGTGTCCCCTGCACTGGCAGGCAGATTCTTAACCGCTGCGCCACCAGGGAAGCCCACTTCATCGGTTTTAAATCATTCTGTAGCGTGATGAAGTCTCGAGCCCTAGACGTAAATCATCCCTTTGTCCAGCATATCCTCACTTATACACTACCTGCCTGTGAGTCACTTAGTAGCCGTCGCTGTTATCAGATCTATCAGATCGACTGCGGCGGTATCACAGTGCTTATGTCCAGGTAACCCTATTTTACTTAATAATGGCCCCAAAACACAAGAATAGCAATGCTGGGGACTTCCCTGGTGGTCCAGTGGTTAAGACTCCATGCTTCCACTGCAGAGGGCACGGGTTCGATCCCTGGTGGGAGAAATAAGATTTCTCATGCCACACGGCATGATCAAAAAAAAAAAAAAAAAAAAAAAAGATGCTGGTAATTCAGATATTCTCTTACTGTGCCTCATTTATAAATTAAAGTTTGTCATAGGGATGCATGTATAGGAAAAAACATTGTATATGTAGGGTTCAGTACAATCTACGTTTCCACTGGGGGTCTTGGAACATACCCTCCACAAATAGGGGAGAACTACTGTAGGTACATAATAAATTCTCTCTAGAACTCTCTGTCCTCTCCCCAGTCTGGGGCCAGACTAAGGCCAGGATCTCTCGGGTTAGTGCCATCTTTGCTACTAACTTGCTTTGTAAAATTCTCTCTCCTCCCCCATTTCTCCCTTGAATAAAATAACCAGTCCCCAGGGAGACTTCTTCCAGGAAGCCCCCCTTAGCACCTATTCTTCTCCTGGTCTGTCAAGGAGCGTGCTCAGCTGTCTCCTGGCTATTCTTTGTGAGCTGGGATGAGCCCGGGAGGGAAGGCCCAGGAGGGTGGTAGGCTAGAGTTTCATGCCCCCAGTCACATGATTAAGGGGACATGGATAAGGTTGAGCACTGCCGTGTGTGTTTGTTGACAAATGACTGGGTGGGTCTCATACCTGGGGAGTTGATTTCCAGTGTCAAGGAGTCTCAGAGGTGACAGTTCACTGAAGAGCCATAACCACCAGGAGGTAGGGGCACAGGGCCAAAGGCTTCCTGATGGAGCTGGAGAGTTGATGCCAAGTATTTTACCTGCCCAGTAACCTCTTCCATACTAAGCCCTTATAGTTCAGAGCGAGCCTGGCCAGTCCTGGCCAATCAGAGCATTCTATCCCCTGGCCACAGGGATTGGTTCAGGGTTGGGGGTGGGGCCCATTCCTGACCAATAAGAATTAGCCCTGAGACTTCTGCTTGAACTAATAGGAAAGGGACACCCTCTTTTGATGGGGGTTGCTAAACTTGTAGGGTAGAAATCTGGTACTATGGGTGCCACCAGAGACAAAAGACTCTGCCGGTGCATGGAGGACAGCAGAGCTGAGAAATGGAAAACGACAGCTTTCTGGGCTTCCCTGGGGGCGCAGTGGTTAAGAATCCACCTGCCAATGCAGGGGACACGGGTTTAAGCCCTGTTCCGGGAAGATCCCACATGCCGTGGAGCAACCAAGCCCGTGTGCCACAGCTACTGAGCCCCTGTGCCACAACTACTGAAGCCCACGTGCCTAGATCCTGTGCTCCACAACAAGAGAAGCCACGGCAATGAGAAGCCCGCGCACCACCACGAAGAGGAGCCCCTGTTTGCAGCAACGAAGACCCAATGCAGCCAAAAATAAATTAAAAAAAAAAAAAGGATAAAACTCCCTTATAAAAAAAAGAAAAGGACAGTTTTCTGATGAGACTATTTGAGCCCCTGGATCCAGCTATGCCTGAAGGTAGCCAGCCTTTGCCTTTGATCTTCCTGGTTATATGAGTGAATAATTTTCCCTTTTCACTTACACAACTTTTTGGCTTCAGTTTTTTGTCATTTGCAACGAAGCATATCTTTACTAATCAAATCTGTACGAGTCCAGAGGTGGCACAAATTCCAGTAAAGTTCCAAGGACAAGGAACGGGGACTGAAAACTTGTCAGAACTCTTCAAGATGTCCTGGCTTTGAAGGACAGGCAAGCCTTGTTACAGCTGGAGAAAACGAGGAAGGACGTTCCAGGTGGGAGGAATAGTAAAGTCACAAAGGCACAAGGTGTGAGAGAGGGAGCAGTGGGTGTGTGAGGGGCAACATCTTAGCAGGTCCTGAACGCCAGGTGAAGGGTGGCTTATGCTCTGGAAAGCAATAGGGAGCCACAGAAAGTTGAGGAGCAAGGGGAGTCTACTCCAAATTTGCCTTTACTTCCTGGAGCCCCAGATCCTGGTGGTTCATTCCTCCTCCCCTCCCCTTCCCCCAGACTCTTGGCCAAGGTGGGAGGAGGGGTCAGACTGAGGAGGGCAGCAGGCTACCATCTGTATGCAAATTGCCTGGGATGCCATGCAGATGAGGGATCTTATGCAATATATGCCCTACTGGGAGGCAGGCCAGGACCCTCCCCTCATTAACTCGGGGACCAGGTGCTGGGCGGAGCACCCCTTCCTCCCTGGGGTCCCCTCTCTCCCCTCCCCCAGCCGTCTGTTCACTCCCCCTCCAGCTCCCCAAATCCCCCTTCACCAATATCTGCCCTTAGAGTGGTACCTCTCTCCACCTGGTCCCTTCCTTACTTTTCTTTCTGTCCCTCCATTTTCCATGAATGATGATGATGATAATAATAATAACAACAATAATAATAAACACATACTGAACACATGCTCTGTGCAAGGCTTTGTACCAAACACTTTCCACAGTTATCGAATTCTCCCAACCACCCTATGATTTTTATGTGTGTCTGCTGTATTTTTTTTTTTTTTTACTTATTTTATTTATTTATTTTTGGCTGCATTGGGTCTTCGTTGCTACACGAGGGCTTTCTCTAGTTGCAGTGAGCGGGGGCTACTCTTCGTTGCGGTGCACGGGCTTCTCATTGTGGTGGCTTCTCTTGTTGCGGAGCACGGGCTCTGGGCACACGGGCTTCAGTAGTTGCAGCACGTGTGCTCAGTAGTTGTGGCGCACAGGCTTAGTTGCTCCGCGGCATGTGGGATCGTCCCAGACCAGGGCTCGAACCCGTGTCCCCCGCATTGGCGGGCGGATTCTTAACCACTGCGCCACCAGGGAAGCCCTGCTGTATTTATTTTTTATTTATTTATTTTTTGTAAAGAATATTCAGTTGGGGAGGGAGGGATGGATTGGGAGTTTGCGATTAGCAGACGCAAACTATTGCATATAGAATGGATAAACAACAAGGTCCAAGGGAACTCTATTCAGTATCCTGTGATAAACCATAGTGGAAAAGAATATGAAACAGAATGTATATATATGTATAACTGAATCACTTTGCTGTACATCAGAAACTAACACAACATTGTAAATCAACTATACTTTGATTAAAAAAAAATGTGAGCTGAACGTAGAGGGGAGGGATGGAAAGATCGAGTAAGCCCCAAGTATCTGCGAGTCCTTAAGGTATTTCTTGCTGGTGACTCTCGCTCTGCTTGGTGAGTCCTGTGCCCTCGTATGTCATGCAGGTAAAAGCCGTGGCCACCAAGCACATTTTCCTCCAGCTGCAGCTGTGGCCGAGCGCATTTGCCCCCATGTGGCCCTGGCATCTTCTGGGTGCAGAAGCTCCTGGCTCCCCCTCGACTCTGGGCATGGAGACCACACCACAGTGAAAGGACAAGAGAGCCACATGGACACCAGAGTTCAGGTAGGGGGCCCTTTGATTGATTGCGCCCCAACTCTCTTGCTTCTCAGGTTTGTTTTAATCTGATTCAATAAACCATGGGATTTGAGCACCTTTATTCAGCCACTGTGAGCTCTTCTGCCCTGGGGCCTCTGGGCATCTGCTCAGTTCCCTACAGGGAGGCTCCCATAGCATCAACTTCGCATGGCTCCAACTTCGCACGGCCACAGATCCCACTTGGTCCATTTTGTGGCTGAGTAAACTGATGACAGGGGGTGGGGCCACCTGCAGAGACCTCCCAGCATGCATTGCACAGGGTTGGCTGCTCCCACACCTCCCCGTGGCCATCCACGGCCCAAGTGTGATTTATCTCCATCTGATGGACTCAGGGAGGTGAAGTCACTTGCCCAAAGTCACACATGTCCGCCCCCCCCAGCCCCCTCCCACTGCTTCAGAGCTGCTCCTTTCAAACATTTTTTTTCTCTTCCTTTCTAACTGGAACGATCTCTCTGAATCCCAGTTCTTTCTGTGTTTCTGTCTTTGTCTCTACAGGCCTACCTCTCTTTATGGCACTTTGCTTTATTGCGCTTCCCAGATACTGCATTTTTTACAAACTGCAGGTTCCTGGCGACCCTGTGTCGAGGGAGTCGATTGGCGCCATTTTTCCAACAGCCTTTGCTCGCTTCGTGTCTCTGTTGATAATTCTTGCCGTATTTCAAACTTTCTCCTTGTTATTCTATTTGTTATGATGATCTGTGATCAGTGATCTTTGATGTGACCGCTATGACTCACTGAAGGCTCAGATGATGATTAGCGTTTTTAACAGAATGTGTTTTTTAGTTAAGGTATGTACATTTTTGTTTTGTTTTTTTGGTTTTTTTAATAAATTTATTTATTTATTTTGGCTGCGTTGGGTCTTCGTTGCTGCTCGTGGGCTTTCTCTAGTTGCGGTGAGCGGGGGCTACTCTTCGTTGTGGTGCCTGGGCTTCTCATTGCGGTCGCTTCTCTTGTTGCAGAGCAGGGGCTCTAGGCACGCGGGCTTCAGTAGTTGTGGCACACGGGCTCAGTGGTTGTGGCTCGCAGGCTCTAGAGCTCAGGCTCAGTAGTTGTGGCTCGCGGATTTAGTTGCTCCGCGGCATGTGGGATCTTCCCTGACCAGGGCTCGAACCCGTGTCCCCTGCATTGGCAGGTGGATTCTTAACCACTGCGTCACCAGGGAAGTCCCACGTTGTTTTTTTCGGCATAACACTATTGCACACTTCCTAGGCTACAGTATAATGCAAACATAACTTACATGCACTGGAAAACCAAAAAATTCATGTGACTCGCTTTATTGTGATATTCGCTTTATTGCCGTGGTCTGGAACTGCACTGGAAATAGGTCCAAGGTATGCCTGTATTTGTCTGTCTTTGCCTCTCTCCCCAAATCTCTGTCTGTCTGACTCAATGGCTCTCTCTTCTCTGAGCTGCCCCAGTCCATCCCTCTACCTCCCCTTAAGCCTCTCCATCCTCCTTTCAAATCCCTCTTCCTCTGCCTCAGTAAGTCTCTCTAGCTGGCCTTGCCGTTTCTACCCTCTCTTCTCCCTGCCCCAGGCCCCTTCACTGGGGTTCCTCCAAGTCACCCCTCCTCCCCCAGGGAGTCCTCAGCTGCAGGCACCAGGCCACCCTCAGAGTAGACAGCTAAATCCCTAATTCCATCCACTCTACGGCTCAGAGAGAGCTTTTCCTCTGGAAGCTTCAATTCCCCTGGGTCTCCGGCAAGAGAGACTGGGAACTTTTACTTAAGGGGGCAGCACCCCACCCCGCAAATAGGCACTGGTCCTCAGGGGCCAGGCTCAGCTCCCTCTGGATGGACCCCCAGCACCTCTCTCTTCCACCCTCATCCAGCTGAGTCACGTCTTTCTATCTCTCTCTCTCTCTCTCTCATTTCTTTCTCCATGACATCAGATTCTCCCGAGGTCCAGCAAGGGGGCGGGAGGGCCAGGGGGGAGGGGAGAATCACCTGCGCCTCTTTCCCCTTTCATCCCCCAGAGGAGGCTCTGGCCACAGGATGGTGTCCACGTGACAGACAGCATTTATTCCAGACTCCAGTGTCCACAGATGAGGGGGCGAGGGCAGGGCAGGGGGTGAGGTGGGGATCCAGTGTCAGACTCTGCAGCAGGACGTCAGGTGGGGGAACCAGCAGTGGAGGCAGGAGGTAAAAATAGCCCCGGCCAGCCGACCCTCGAGTCTCGTCCCAGGCCAGGCCTTGGGCTTGGGTCCAGGAGCTATTCTGGGGCCTGGGAGAGTCATACTCCCTGGAGGAAGGTCTCCTCCCTCCCAGCAGTGGTAGGGCTGCTGTGGTCCCTGCCCAGCCTACAAAGGAAGGAAGGGAGGGCCCGAGAGGGATGAGGGAAGGCCGGGAAGGCGGGGGCAGGCGGAGGCGTGAGCAGGGCTGGTTTTCTGGTGCCCGCAACTCCAGGTCGGGTTCAGTGACTGCCTCTGGGAGGTCCTCGGGCTCAGCACTGGGGAGAAGATGGAGGGGTCAGCCTGGGCCCATAGAGGCTGTTCCACCCCCGGCAGTCCCCTCTCACCAGGGTGCCCAGGCCCTCACGCACCTCATCTCCAAAGCCCCTGCTCCCATGCCTGGCTCCTCCAGAGGCACTCCCCACGAGAAGGCCTGTCTGCTCTGGCCGCTCTGACCCCGAGTGGCTCAGCTCAGGTTCCCCAGGTGGCCTAGCGGGAGGAGGCAGCATGGCGGAGGTGGTCACGGCCGGGGAAGGAGCTGGGCACGGCGTGTGTTGGATGGGGATGGACTTGGGGATGGGTGGGAACGGGTTGGGACGGGGTAGGAGGTGGTAGTGGCACTGGGGTTGGGGATAGGCTGAGGCCACAGTCGAAGATGCTGTTGGAGTTGGAGCTGGTGATGTCGCTGGGGTCGGTTTGGAGGATGGGTGTGGGGATGGCTGTGGACTGGAGCCGAGGGTGGCCGTGTGGCTGCGCTTGGAGATGAGGTCAGATGGGGATGGGTTTGGAGTTAGGAATGGGAATGGGATGGGGTTTGCAGGGGGGCCTTGGAGATGGGGATGTGGCTGAAGCTGCGTTTGGTGCTGGGTACCGGCTGGAGTTGAGGATGCGGCTGGGGGAGGGGTTGGGGATGGAGAGGAAGCTGGAGTTTGGGGTGAGGTTAGGGACATGGCTGGGGTTGGGGAGGAGGTTAGACGGGGACGGGTTTGGTGACGGTTATGGGCTGGGTTTGGGGTTGGGACTGGAGATGGGGTTGGAGTTGGGGCAGAGGAGGCTGGGGTACAGATGGGGTTAAACTGGGGTTGGGGTGGATTTGGGCATAGTTATGGGTTGGGGTTGGGATCAGAGGTGGGGATGAGACTGGGGATGGGACTGGGGTTAAGGTGGGCTTGGGGTGGGTCGGGAGGTGCTTATGGGTTGGGTGGGGTTGTAGCTGGGGATGAGGAGGGGGGAGGGGATGGTCATGGATCGGGTCTGAGGTTGGAGATGGGACGGCACCTTACTGGCGACGGAGCTGGAGTTGGGGATGTGGTTGGTTTGGGGTAGAGGTTGGGGGTGAGGTCAGAGTTGGGTTCGAGAGGTCAATTTCAAGGTGGCAGGCCACTCACGGAGATCCCTTCTCCCCCCGCCGGCAGCAGCCGGGTTGCCCCTTGCGTCTCATGCAGTAGAAGGCGGCCACGACGAACAGCAGCACGCCCACGCTGACGGCCACGGCCATGACCGCAACTCCAGCCTGGGAGGTCTGCGGGGCCACTGCAGGGCAGGACGGAGCGGGAGGTGGTCAGCCAGCAGTGCTCTGTCTGCCCCGCACGCGGCTCCTGTCCCGCCACTGTGGTTACTCACCAGTGCCGAAGTGGAAGACGTGCCGGTCGTTCCCGTAGGGGTTGGAGGCCTCACAGGAGATGCCATCTCGGCTCAAGGCACTGGTCACCTTCAGGGTCAGGGAGCTGCTCACCCAGCCCTGGCCTCCGGGGGCTGGCTCTGCTAGCTGTGGAGGCTCGTGTCAGGCCTGGGCTCACGGGGTCAAGGGCTCGGGTGAGGGCAGAGGTGAAGAGGAAGTGGTCGGCGGAGGGGCGTGGGGTGGGTGACACAGTGCTTGGGCCGTTGAGGGGGCAGGGACTTGGGAAGGGTCCCAGAGGGTTCAGGATGCAGAGGAGGGTCCCTTACGCTGCCGCCCAACTGGCTCCAGCTGAGTTTGGGCTCTGGGTAGCCGCGTGCGTAGCAGATCAGCCTGACTTCATCTCCTTCCCTCCAGCTGCCCTCCGCCTTGGGCTGAGTCTCCTCTGCCCTTAACTCTGGTGGCCCTGGGGGTGGTGGGGTGGGAAGGAGGTGAGCGGGAGGCACCCCAGGGAAGGGGACAGAGGGAGAGAGAACGAGGAGAGAGAGAAGGACCAGCCGTGGACCCCTGTCTTGTTTGGTCCTGGCCCCCCACTCTCCCACACTATCCCTGTTCAAGCCTGCTCCCGCCCCCAAACCTTGGACCAGCAACTTGAAGCTCCGGGTGCGACTAAGGACGGGGACCGTGGGCATGGAGGCCTCACACGTGTAGGTGCCGGCGGAATCGAAGGTGATGGAGCGGAGGGAGAGTGTGGGGTTGTCCCCCAGGGGTACCGAGTCCTGGGTCGGGAGAGAAAGAGCAGGCCAGGCCGGCCGTGAGAGAAGGGAGGGGTCGATGGAAGCGGGGGGTCTTGTGCTGGGGGGACGTCTTTCCCTCTCACCTTGGTCCAGCGTAGGGCTGGGGTGGGCAGGCCTCGCACGGAGCAGTTCACGGTTGTGCTGTTGCCCAGGGGTAAGGAAAGCTCCTCCCCAGTGCTGAGCTCCAGGGGGTCCAGGTCTGGAGGGGGGTACAGACTGTCACCTTCCCCGGACCCTCACCCACTCGGTTAGGGACTCTCCAGGGCTGTTGGGGGTGCAGACGTGAATGGACAATCGTCAGCAGAGAATGCCAAGTTCTCCCCAGTGCCGTGAACTCTCCACTCTCCCAGCCGGGCCCTCGAGCCCAGATCTAGGAGTCTAACTCCAAAATACATGCCCACCTCGACCACTTGCCTCCAGATCTGATGTCTGGGCCCAAGGTTAATGGATAACCTTGGAGGTGTGAGGTGCTCCTTCTCTGACTTACCACCCAAACCCTGGCCTTCTCCTCTGTACTACCCATCCTTTTATCAAATATTTCTCTGCTCTGCCCTCCCAAATGGATCTTCTCACTTCTTTCCATCTCTGACCCCAGGGTCCAACTGCCTTGATGGCTGCAGTCACCTCCTCACTGGTCTCCCTACTGGGCAAGACTCTTATCCTCTCTGGTCCATCCTCTGCTGAGCAGCCAGAGGGATCTTTTCAAAACACACACTGGTCAGCCCTTGCCTCTGCTTAAAATCCTGCGGTGGTTCCCCAGTACCGTGGGCATCAAGGCCACATTTCTTGATGAAGCCAAAAGACTCTGCCTGGTCGACCCTGCCCACTGCTTCAACCTCATCTCCCACCCTCCCCCCTTATCCCAGGAGCTCCAGCTACCCTATTCTCTCCCTGTTGTTCTACAGTATGCCAAGTTGGGTCCTGCCTCAGGGCCTTTGCATGTGCTGTTTGCTTGGCTTGGAATGCTCTTTTTCTGGCTCTTTGTATTTCTGATTCCATTCTTTGGTTTCCTACTCAAATTCCCCCTTCTCAGAGAGGCCTCTCTGACCCTCTATTGTGGACACTCAGGCTTCCCCTTCGGCACTGAAGGATTTGTTCCCCCAGCTGTTGAAAAAGATGTCAGCTGTCGACAAAGATGTCAGCTGTCAGCCCTCAGCTGTCAGCCGTCTCTGGAAACTGCCTGAGCCTCAGAGAGCCCCTCGTTCAAGGTCATGTCCCCTCCTCCCCCAGGCAGCCCACAGCCAATAATGGGTTGATGTGGGGGGGGTATAAAGGCCCGGCCCCCACGCCCTAACTGGGGATATCCCAGCCTCCAAGTGCCCTGCGGGGCCGACCGAGGTCTTCCGTAGACTGAAGCCCAACTTCCCCCCCTGCCCAATCCTGCTTCCTTCCCCTCCCCACCCCCCAATAGGTGTGGATCCCAAGGCACTCCCCGTAAATTTCCTGCCTACAGTCAGAATCTGCTTCCTAGGGATGCAGCCTCCAACACCCCCAATGTAAAATAATCCCCGCTCGCCAGGCAATTCCTTATCCCATCCCTCTGTGTTAGTCCCAGTAGATGCAGGATCGCTACTCAAAGTGTCTTGTTCAGCGTTTACCATCTGTCTCCCCTACCGGACCTGGAGCTCTGTGGTGGCAGGAACTGGGCTGTCTTGTTCACAGAGGTGTCCCCAACATCTGGCACAGGGTCTAGCCCCAGGAAGGGAGGTGGAAGGAGCGTCGAGGAGGGACAGAGCCTTCACACAGGGCTTGGGTGCAGGTGGACAGAGAAGGCTTCTTAGAAGACTGGGACCCATGAGATTGATCAGGAATGGATGGTAGAGAGGATGGGGAGTTATCGCAGGAAAGAGGAGAGGAGCTTGTGGTGTGATGGGGAGAATGCCTTGGCCGGGAGAAGGGTCTGCCGAAGGTGAGGCCAGCCAGGTGGGCCTTGAAGGCCATGGCGAGGCAGGTGGATTTTCTCCCGAGAGCACTGGGGAGCCGTGGCAGGTTCCAAGCAGGGGAAGGTCAGGTTTTTGTACTTTGGAAAGGGCTCTCTGGCTGCCTTGTGTGGGAGACTGGAGGGGCCTGGGGCATCTGGACCAGGGCAGGGACCATAGAAAGGGTTGGAGGCAGGCTGCGGGGCGGTGAGGGTGAGGAGGCGGCTGGCGCCCGGCACCCCCTCCCCACTCTCCCGGGGCGCTCACAGGCCACGTGCAGCTCCAGGGTTTTGGAGAGCTCCGCGTCCTCGGCGGCGTCGTAGTCCTCTACCCTGCAGCCGTAGGTCCCGCTCTGGCTCCGCTGCACCCCTTCCAGGGTCAAGTTCCCCTCGAGGTTTGTTTTCAGCACATCCTCCTGCTTGTCCTGGGGGACCAGGAATGAGGAACCTGGTTCAGGAGATGCCTTAGGCTGGCAGGGTCATGCTAGGTCAGGGGTCATCCAAGTCAGGCATCACGGTGAGTCAGGACTCTCTCAAATCAGAGGTCAGAGGTCCCGATAGCTCCTGGGTCACACCGGTCAGGTGCCTTGCTAAGCCAGGGACCACCAAGGTGAAAGGTCGGAAGTTGGTGCAGGTGAATATGGTGCAGAGGTCAGAGGTTGGCGGCTCCAAGGGGATGATGGGGTGAGTTACCTGAAGGCGGAAAAACGTGTACTCCGGGTTGGGGCTGCCATCCCCCCGGCAGAACAGCTGGACAGAGTCACCCTCGCGAACCCAGCCTGCAGTGGTGGACGGGCTGCCCAGCCAGAACTGCACGTGCTCTGTGGGATCTAAGGCAAAGGGCAGACTCATGATCAGGGTCAACGGCAAAAGGCAGGGCTGGATTAAGGGAAAGAGGTCAGTGAAAGGTTAGAGGTTCTATCTTTCAAGGCTCAGGTTCGCACTTACTCTGAGATCAGGGACGCGAGGTCAGAGGTTGAGATAGGCTGAGAGAACAGGTCAAGGGTCAGAGGTCGGTGTGAGTGACAGGTCAGTGTGAGATTCAGGGGACCCAATGTGGTGTGAAAGGATGGGGCACGTTTAGTCATGAAACTCCGTGGGGTTCAGGGTGCTATGGGGGGGGTGGCGTCAGAAGTCAGGGTGGGGCTCGTGCTACCATTTGAGCTCAGAGATCAAAGGCCAGAAGCCAGTACAAACTGCAGCACGAGCGAAGGGAGTGGAAGGCCAGAGGGGAGTGGCAGGTCGTGGGTCAGCCTGGAGGGTCAGGCCACAGGGATGTGTAGAGTCCAAGGTCAGGTCGGTCGGAGGCCGGCGGGCACTCACAGTGCAGGGTGAGGCGGAAGGAAGGGCTGTCCAGGCGGCCGTGCCGGCCCGTGGGCAGCCGGTAGTGCACGGAGCAGTGGAAGCTGGCGTCCCGGTCGGCCTTGTGCAGCCGCAGGTAGAGGGTGCTGGTGAGAGACAGCAGGCCCGAGGCCTCCCGGACGGTGCGGCTGGTCATATAGCCCTCTGGGAGAGCGGGAAGGACGAGACGGTCAGCCAGCCCGGCCCAGGCCCCCGCCGCAGCCGCAGCCCCCCGGGTAGTCTAGCTGGGCTCCCGCGCACTCACCGGAGTTCACCTCCATGGGCACCTCCAGGCGCTGCCCGTTCCGGTACCACGTGATCTGCGGGGCCGGGTTCCCATTGCGACTGTTGCAGGTGGCTATCTGGGGCAGACACAGGCCGGCACTGGGCTCGGAGCCAGGACCCTGAAGTCTGGGTCCGCTTCCCTTAGGGTTTCTCCCCAGCCAGACGCAGGAGTCCAGCTCCCAGCACCCTACTCCTCAGACGTGGAAGCCCAAGCCTCCAGCCCCTCCTGACCTTAGGATGCAGGAGTCCAGGTCCCCAGCCGCCTCCGCCCCCAGAACCCTAGAATCAAGGTGTGGCCCGAGGTACCTCCTGGGCGAAATCCTCCATCACAGACAGTGTCCCTCTGTTGGGGGAGACCTCGGTGGCCTCTGGTTTCGCTACAGGAGAGATGTTACTGTCAGGAGCCCCTTCCCGGGGTTCTCACCGGCCTGCCCCTTCCCAGGGCGGCTCGCGGGGGGCGCCCCAGACACTCACCGAACACATTGAGCCTCGCGGTGGCCTCGGCAGTGCCCGCTGCCCCCGCCCTCACCAAGCACACGTAGTCCCGCTCGTCGCCCACCTGGGCCTCAGCCAGCACCAGACGCCCCCGGGAGTCCAGCTGGTATGGGGGGCTGCGGCCCCGGGAATCGTGCACCTTGTCCTGGAGCTCAGTGCCATGCAGCTCGGCCGAGGCCAGGCGGTGGCGGACCCCAGAGCGGTCGGCCTGTGGGCGGGGGAGCACCTCAGCTGGGGGCTGCCTGCCAGCCCGGCCCTCCCTCCTCGATGTCCCTTTCTTTCTGCTGCTCCGTGGGTCTCTGCCTCACGTTCTCTCTCTCTCTCTGGTCCCTCTGTCCCTCTCTCCACCCCCCCACCCCCCCACCCCCGCTCCCTGTCTGTTGTCACATTTTCCTCTCTCTGGTTCCCTCTTTCTCCATCTCACTCTGTTCCCACCTGTCTCCCTCTCCCTCCCTCTCTCTCCCCATTCTTTTCTTTTTCTCTTTAGTTCCACCCCCCAGACTCTTGCTTTCTGGGTGTCTGCCTCTAAATGTCCTCTCTCAAGAGCCAGCGCTCTGAAGGGGGACTTCTTCATTCTAGCCTCGGCTGTGCCCGCACACCAGGGGACCCTGGAGAGGGCCTTCCCCTTGCTGGGCCTCCATTTCCCCACCTGTAAAATGGAAAGGCAGCTTGGTGGAGCTTCTAGGGGCCTTTGGGCTCTGATGAGGGAATGAACGTCTGCAGCCCCACTGCGCCCTGACCCTCAGGCCCCGCTCTGGCATCCCCTGGCCCCCAGCCAGCAGCACTCACCAGGAACCATTCCAGCACGAAATGGTCATGGGCCCCCAAAGGGGTGCAGTCCAGAGTGACAGGCTCCCCCCTCATCACCTCCACCAGAGGGGGCACAGACAGGCGCACCTCAGCCTTGGCACCTGCGGGAGGGCGACTGAGCTCTCTCCCACCACCACCAGTAGGCAGTCTTCCAGACACTCCTTCCCCAGGACCCAGGAGTCCAGGCCCACGACCCCTCCTCCCTCAGACCCAGGATCCAGGCCCCCGGCCCCTCCTCCCTCAGACCGAGGATCCAGGCCACCGGCCCCTCCTCCCTCAGACCCAGGAGTCCAGGTCCCCAACCCCTCCTCCCTCAGACCCAGGAGTCCAGGTCCCCAACCCCTCCTCCCTCAGCCCCAGGATCCAGGCCCCTGGCCCCTCCTCCCTCAGACCCAGGAGTCCAGGTCCCCAACCCCTCCTCCCTCAGCCCCAGGATCCAGGCCCCTGGCCCCTCCTCCCTCAGACCCAGGAGTCCAGGTCCCCAACCCCTCCTCCCTCAGCCCCAGGATCCAGGCCCCTGGCCCCTCCTCCCTCAGCCCCAGGATCCAGGCCCCCAGGCCCTCCTCCCTCAGCCCCAGGATCCAGGTCCCCAACCCCTCCTCCCTCAGCCCCAGGATCCAAGCCCCCAGCCCCTCCTCCCCCAGGACCCAGCTCCTCTCTCCCTTCATCTCTCATCTCTGCGCCTCTGAGCTTCAGATCCCATCAGCATTTCTCTCCATCTCGCCCTTCACCTGCAGAACTAAGCGCTCCTCCCCTGGGCCACCCAGGGCCCCAGTGGCCTCCATTCAATCCTCTTGGGCTCAAATCGTGTCTGTCCTTGCTTTTCTCACTAGACCAAACGCCCCTCAAGGGCAGGGCTGGGTGGGCTCATTCCTTTGCCTCCAGCACTTTGCATAGGGCTTGGCACAGTGATGTGGGATAACCATCTCTCTCTCATCTTAGCCTCCGCCTCTGCATGTGTGTCCCTTACCCTGGGTCTCCATCTCTTAGTTTCCCGGTCTCTGTGTCTCTCTCAGTCTCCATGTGGCCCGGCCCTGCCCCTGGCCCTCTCCCTCAGGGGTGGGAGGCTGGGGCTGGGCCGGAGCTGAGGCAGGGTGGGTGTGTGGGCGCGGTGAGGGGGACAGGGCTGGGCAGGTTTCAGGAATGTGGGAGGGACCGGCTGGCTCAGACCTGCCTGAGCCCCCTACCCGCTCCTTGGCCCCTCTGACTCTTTGATAGAGCAGTGTGTCACCTCACAACAGTATAGGGTTGAGGCCCCGGATCCTGGGTCCCCAGGGAGAAGGGAGCTGAGGGCCGACACTCCTGTCCCAGGATCCTGGCAGATAGAGCTGCTCGCATCGGGAAAGCAAGCTCTTTCACTCTCTGGGCTGGCATCCTGGCCTGAGCTCTCAGTTCTTAGAACCTCCGTTCCCTTCCCCGCCCAGCCTGGCCCAGCTCTGCCCCTGGGGACCCACTATTTGCCATGCTTGTGCCAGGGGCCTGGATTCCCAGGCACCCACCTGTGGCTCAGGCCTGCCCCCTGGGAGGGAGGTGGGAGCAAGCTGGTGCCCTGGGCTGGGGCTGAGCGGCAGACAGCAAGGGCAGACGAAGAGCTCTCTCTCTCCGCCAGTTCTCTCATCTCTCTGTCCCTCTGTTGCCAGCCTCTCAGGGCCTTCTCCCCTCCTCCCACCACCATGCAGGTGTGTGGATTTATCATCTGGGGCCTCCGGAAAGGGGGCACTGTCATTTGGAAACACTTGGTTCCGCCGTCACGGCTGGTGCCCCAGCCCTTTCCCATGGAGGTGGAGGCGGGGCAGGCCGGTCCTTTTGAGTCTGGGCTCTGAATCTACATGGGGGAGAACCCTCAAATGCATGTGACTTGTTGGTTTCTAGCCACAGCGTCCCTGACCCTCTCAAAACTTGACAACTTTTGAGCGGGGAGATCTGTTTTGGTCTCTTCTGTGCCGGGGAAAGCTCCAGCCACTGAAAGCCTGTACCTCTGGGGGCAGATCCCAGGGTCTGAGTAGGGGAGGGAGCGGAGAGCCCGCGCTCCTGGGTCCCGCGACTTCTCAGGTCGCCTCTAACCCACTGCAGTGGATCCCCAGCCCCTCTGCCTGGCTGTCCCCAGGTCTCTCACTGGGAGGGGCACCCCATGCTCCCATATCCCTCCTCCCTGGGGTCCCCAGGTTAGGCTTCCTGGGTCGGTGAAAGCCCCTCCCCTCTCCCCTTCCCGGGGGCCCCCAGGGGCCGCCCCCTGCTCTCAGCCTGAGCCATACCTGGGTGCGCCCCCAGCAGGAGCGCGAACACCAGCAGCCGCGGGGCCCCGCGCGCCCCGGCCCGGGCGTCCGGGGGCTCCATGTTCAAGGTGGCGGGCGGCGGCGGCGGCGGGCGTGGCGGCAGCGGAGGAAACAACTGGGCCCGGGCTGGGGCTCGGCGGACGCAGGGCTGGAGCGAGGAGGCCCCGCCCCAGGTAGCCCCGCCCCGCCCCGCCCGGCCCCCCTCGATTCCCCCCAAACCCGGGCGCCGGGCCAGGACCTCCCACTGCCCGGAGCCGACCTCCCGGCGCTCAGCCGGGAGCGGGGCTCCCTCCGCCCCCAGCCCGCGGGGTGTCAGGCTCAGGCTGACCAGCGCCCGCGGCGGGTGGCCTGACTGACCAGTCCAGCCGGTGTCCCGAGCGGGGACCTCACTGGACAACCGCGGACCCTCTCTCTCCCCCTCAATCTGACTGGGGGACTCGTTCCCCCCATGGCAGGTGGCCTGGGCTCGCCTCATCGTTTTAAAATAGCTGGCCCCGGTCCAACGAGTGGCCTGCACTGGCCTCCCCAGTCCAACCAGCAATCCCCAGCCTGACCAGAGGCCTAGAACAGCTTCTCCCAGTATGCCCTGTGAAGCCTCCCCAGTGGCCAGTGCGCCAGGCTGCTTTTCTGTCTGACCAGTGGCCTGGAACCCACCAGTTCAATCTCTTGTATCTAATGGTCTTCAAATCCCAGGTCTGCCCAGGCCTCTGTGATAGATACTGGGGCCGTGGGGTGCGCTTTCCTCTGCTCTCCTCTGTAGGGCCCTCCCTCTCTTCCCCCCATCCAGGGAATCCCAGGAATGCCACCCCCCCTTCCTCTCTTTCTCTTCCCTTCACTCCCTCCCAACTTTGGGGGGAGGGGAAGAGAATCAGGCTGGCAGTAGCAGGTGAGTGGGGGAGGGGGGAGGCCAGGGCACCTGAGGGAAGGGAGGAGGAGCCCCTGCCATGGGTCAGAAGGAAGGGTCACAGGTCAGACTTGGGATCACAGATCAGACTGTGCACGGCTCCTCACAAGCCAGGCCTGACTGGGACAAAATCCCTAGACGCTGGCTGGGGGATGGGGGTGAGATTTCACTGGTTACCTGGGAGAAGCTAGCCCTCAACACTGGTCAGAATAGGGGGCAGCTGGTCATGCTGGGAGAGGTTCCCCGGGCCTCTGATGAGTTGGGGGTGGGGTGGTCACTGGTCAGACACCAGGGAAGTCTTAGATTACAGGTCAGCCTCGGAGTTATTGGTTAGACTGGTCAAGGCTACTTTGTCCATACAGGAGAGCAATTGTTATACTGGGAGAGGTGACATTTTAGTATTAGTCGCACCATCCCCTCCTTCAGGAAGCCCTTTCTGCTCCCCTAGGCTGAGTCAGGTGCCTCCTCTGGGCTCCCCCACCCCAGCCCTGCCCATTCTGGGTCATCTCTGTCTGGGGACAAGTCTATCTCCCCCACTGGACCGGGAGCCGGTTAGGGGAGGGCCAGGGCTGTTTCGGTCACTGTTGTGTCCCCAACACTGCCCTGCAAAGGCCGGACTCGGAGCAGGCACTCAGGGAAGGTTTGCAAGGCTCAAACGCAGAAGCACACAGGCTCACGTGCAAACCCCACCCGGACCGGATCATCGCAGGACGCACATGTAAACTCGCGTGTGGACAAAAGTGCTCCCTGGGACAAGCTTACACACGGTGACCCCAGGCACCCACTCCCCTGCGGCTCTGGCCCTGGCTCATGTACCTACTGCTTGGGATGCTAGGCGCCCTCTCATCAGCACTCTCCCTTCCACCTTCCTCAAGAGTCCAACCAGCTGAGATTGTAGGTGAGGATTCTATGGAGTGTGTATGAAGGAGGGAAGTCATAAATACCAGCACGGTTCCTCGCAGACTTGCAGAAACTAGTACTGAAATATCATCTGCCTTTGTCCCCTACAATTTATTTCCACAAAACAGCCGGAGGGATCCCATTAAAATGTGAGTGAGCTGCTGTCACTCTTCTGGTCAGCACCCTTCCACGGCTCCTCTCACTCAGAGTAAAAGCTGAAGTGCTCTCCATGGCGCACAAGGTCCTAGATCTGGTCCTCTACTTCCGTGACCCCATCTGCCCCTCTCTTCCCCCTCGCTAGCTCCGTTCCTGCCACAGTGGTCTCTTTGCTTCCATGCTGTTCCTCCAACGCCAGGTGTGTTCCAGCCTCAAGGCCTTTGCACTTGCTCTTCCCTCTCCTGGGACATTCTTTCCTGCCATAGCTCCCTCCCTGACTTGCTTCAAATCTCTACTCTATCACCTTATCACAAAGCTTCCCTTGACCATCCTATCTCATTTAGCAACTCCTGCTATCCCAGCCCTTTATCTCACTACATTTTTCCTTTGTAGCACTTATCACGACCACATATTTATTTTTTGTTGTCTTGCACAGAAGCTCCAAGAGAACAGGAACTTGGTTTTGTTCACCACTGTATCTCCAGTGCCTAGAACAGTGGTTGGCGTGAGGAGAAGCTGAGAAAGTATTTGTGGAATCAATGAATTTTCCAATTCCATCCATGCTGTCCCATGTGTAGATACTTATACATTTTAATTAACAAGTCCTATCTTTTCTCTATGTTTATCCCATTATCTTACACTGTAGCGTGGGACGGTTAACTCTAAAACTGGTTCACAGCTTGTGGAATATAGAAATCATGACACATTTGGAGGGGGAACGTCTATTCCCCAAGGATTCCAGACTTGCACTGGAAAATGTAACTACTGAAAGTTTGTGTTGATAAAAATATACATATCTTGTTCCCAGGAAAGTTCTGGGTCCCAGAAAGTTTCCGGGTTTGTTACAGCATCAAAAATATGAAATGAGGGAATTCTCTGGTGGTCCAGTGGTTAGGACTCCAAGGTTTCACTGCTGAGGGCACAGGTTCAATCCTTGGTTGGGGAACTAAGATCCCACAAGCTACGCAGCATTGTCAAAAAAAAAGAAATGATAGTGATGATTAAATATATATATGTAAATATCTGTACATTGAACATAACAAAATATTGATGAGAAAAACTAAGAATAAATTCCCCTCATCAGGTTGAAAAGGAAAAGAAAAAAAGAGAAACTTTTTGTTGTCTAGGGCGGCAGTGTGATTGATGCATTTTTGGTTGTACAAGAGTCAGTTGTGCAGGGAGAGCTTAGATAAGAACTTTTGGCAGGGGCTTCCCTCGTGGCACAGTGGTTGAGAATCTTCCTGCCAATGCAGGGGACGCGGGTTCGAGCCCTGGTCCAGGAAGATCCCACATGCTGCAGAGCAACTAAGCCCGTGCGCCACAACTACTGAGCCTGTGCTCTAGAGCCCGGGAGACACAACTACTGAAGCCTGCGTGCCTAGAGCCCGTGCTCCATAACAAGAGAAGCCACCACAGTGAAAAGCCCACGCGCCGCAACGAAGAGTAGCCCCCGCTCACCGCAACTAGAGAAAGCCCGCGTGCAGCAGCGCAGACCCAACGCAGTCAAAAATAAAAAAAAATTTTTAAAAAAAGAACTTCTGGGGGAAGAGAATGTAAGTGTAGAGCAAAGGATACATACTGATGTTGAGTGTTCAAAGGGGTGGATGGTCATGGGCTTTTTGGAGGGAGGGTTGACTAACATGTGCATCCCCTTCCCACATTAAAAAGAATCCCTGCCATCCGAAAGCCTGTTACCCTCTGTTGAAACCAGTAAGGACAAATGTTTCTTTCCTGCCTCCGTTGTAGCTCAGGTGACCTAAGCTTGGTGAATCCCGCTATACTTTGGAATCAGTGCTAGCAATGCCAAATAAACAGAGCCTGGCTAATCTATTCCTGCTGTGGCAGCTGGGACAGATTCTACTTTCCAAAGATGGCTGTGACAATAGCTCTCATCCCACACACTCCTTTTTTAAATAATTAATTATTTTTATTTTTGGCTGTGTTGAGTCTTCGTTGCTGCGCGAGGGCTTTTCTCTAGCTGTGGGGAGAGGGCTTCTCACTGCGGTGGCTTCTCTTTGCCGCGGAGCACGGGCTCTAGGCGCGCAGGCTTCAGTAGTTGTGGCACGCAGGCTCAGTAGCTGTGGCTCGCGGGCTCTAGAGCTCAGGCTCAGTAGTTGTGGCGCACGGGCTTAGTTGCTCCACAGCATGTGGGATCTTCCTGGACCAGGGCTTGAACCCGTGTCCCCTGCATTGGCAGGCGGATTCCCAACCTCTGCGCCACCAGGGACGCCCCCCACACACTTGTGTACAACCTGATCTTGACACTCTTTCCACTGAGAGATGGGGGTCTATGTCCCCTCCTCTTAAACCTGTGCAGTTTTGTGACTCGCCTGTAACCATTAGAATGCGGCACGAAGTGACGCTCCATGACTCCCAAGGTTAGGTAGAAAAAGCCATGTAGCTTCTGCCTGCGTCACTGGAATACTTTCTGCGAAGGCTTCAGCCACCAAGTAAGCAGTCTGACTACCCTGAGGCCGGCATGCTGTGGGGAAGCGCAAACTAGCAAGCGTGGAGGCCACGTGGAGAGAGGTCTGAGACTGCAGAGGGATGCCCGCCCAGCCCCCAGCTGCCCTGCTGCAAGCGCCACTTGATCGCACCCTGAGCCAGAATCACCCAAGATCCTGAGCCCTTCCCCCAATCCTGGCCCACTGCAACCATGATTACTGTGGTTCACCAATAAGTTTCAGCGTGATTTGTTCCACGTAACAGCTAGCAGACACAGCCCGTTTCTGGGGCAGCAGAGGCAGAGAGATGACCAAGGTCCAGTGGTCACCGGGGCACCAGTGTATCCTCATCAGACGGGTTCTGTGGTGTGATCGTGGCTGGGCTCTGGTTGGAGGCCAGCTGCTTGTGGTGTTCTTGATCACTTTCCAATCCTGGTTCTCTAATCACTCCTGGGAATCTGAGTGATCCCGAGTCCTCTCAATCAATTCCCTTCCTGCCCCAGGGGAGGTTTCTGTTGCTTGGAACTAAATCCATGATGCATGCGTCCATGCTCTGTTTACACTGAAATACCTTTTTCTCATCTTTTCAGACTCAGCTTAGACATTCCCTCCTCCTGGAAGCCCTCCCTGACCTCCCAGGCTGGGTCAGCGGGGTCTGCAGCCCCCTGGGCTGCCCTCATCCCAGCTTTGCCCACTCTGTGTCACCACGGTCTGGGGACAGTTCTGTCTCCCCCACCGGACTGTGAGCCCCAGTAGGGCAGTGATTACTGCCACATGCCCAGCATTGCGTGGCCTGGGACTGGGCACAGGGCAGGGGCTCAGGGGATGCCAGTTGGTTTAAACTTAGGCAGAGGGAGGCTTGGGTCCCTTCGGGAGACACTTCTACTACTCCTCTGGAAGAAGTTTCCCAAGAGGCACGGAGGAAAGAGAGAGGGATGAGAATGGATTGTGGGAAGACTGGGTGTATAAATAACTCTCAAGGAAATGTGGGGTCTTTTTGCCTTGGAGATCTGGATTTGGGTCCAGGAATTTTTTTTTTTTCCATGCTGGGGAAAGGGAGTTGAACGCCTGATTCTCTGAGAACTTGGACTCTGGACTCCTAAGTCCTGAGGGCGGGACTCCTGGGTCTGAGAGGGGAGGGGTCTGGGAGTCTAGACTCCTGGATCCGGAGGAGCTGGGTCTCCCACTCTCAGCTCTCGGAACCCCAGACACTAGGGTTAAGCAGGTGGGGACCAGGCCTCCGGGGACTGCCGTTCCCGACCCCAAGCTGCCCCCTGGTGGCCACTCCTTCTCCACAAACCAGAGGACAGACCCGGCTTGGCAGTTTATTTCCGCTTCCCAAACCCCTTCCAGCCCCTGGGACTCCCTTTCGCAGCACATCTTGGTGCCCTGTGAGGTGGAAAGAGAGGTGGTTTAGATAGTATCACATCCAGGTGGGGTGGGGCAGGCAGGGCCAGGCTGAGGGAGGGAACCTGGACGGTGCGGGGCCCTCACCTGGCATCCAGGCCTTCGTGGGTCCCTCAGGGGCAGGTGGAGGGGAGACTTTCCCTTTAGGAGTTTCTGCAATAGGGAGAATTTAAGGGGGGATGTCAATTTCCTAGGACCAGTGTTTCCCTTCCTCCCCCACCTCCTCCTCCCTCAGACCCAGGAGTCCTGGACCCCAGCTGCCCTCTCCACTTACCCTCTGGCGCCCTCTCTGGCCTGGGGGCTGGAGGTGATTTCCAATGAGGCTGAGGGCTCAGTCCAAAATCTTGGGAAGGTTAGAGGAGCTCGAAGTCTGGGGAGCGCCAGAGGCGCCTGGAGGGGAGGAGAATTTTCGCAGATGAGCTGCAGCTCTCAGGCCCAGACAGGGATAACCCAGTGATGGCGGCGATGGGGGGTGGGCAGTATGGCGGGGTCTTGCCCCTAGTCCATGCTGTTTTTTCCCCCTAACACCTCTGTCTTACTTAGAAAAAACGTTTGTTTGTCCATCCATCCATTCATCCATCCATCCACCCACCCATTTGTCCACCCATCCGACCAACCATTCGACCATCCATCCATCCATCTACCCATCCATCCACCCATTCATTCCCCCTTCTATCCCCCCATCCATCCATCTGTCCGTCTGTCCATCCATCCATCCATCCATCCATCTACCCATTCATTCATTCATTCCTCCCACAAATTTCCTGAGCAGCTACAGTGTGTCCGGCACTGTTCTGGGCTCTGAAGAGACAGTCAGGAACCAGATAGACAAAAATCTCTGTCCTCATGGAGCCAACAGTCTACTAAGCAAGAGGCTTAACATGAGTCATCAGTGCATGAACAAGGAAATATCCCAGAGTGTTGGGTGTCCTTCCGAGAACTGAACTAGGGAGGTGGAGAGTGGGGGGTGATCAGACCTGAGGGTGGCTGGGGAAGGCCTCTTGGAGGAGGGGAAAATTGAACAGAAGCCTCAGTGCAAGAAGGATGTGGGCAGAAGCGCTGCAGTGGGTGGTGGGCTTGCTGGCTTGTTAGAAGAACAGCAAGGGGTCCATTGTTGCTGGAAAGGAGTTGAAGGGGTGGTAGGAGGTCAGAGAGGTGGGGAGGGGGTCAGATCCCCAGGCCTTATGGGCTGATGGAGAGGATGTTGGCTTTAATTCTTGGAGTCCTGGGGTCTTGGGGGCTTCTAAGAGGTGAGGGAGGGGATCTGATTCAGGTTACAAATGCCCAATCTTGCTGACTTTATCACAACCCCTGGGGGCCCGTGCCACGCTTGTCCCTATTCTCCACATGGAGACACTGAGGATGGGAGAGGTCCCCCGTGGCCACAGCGAGGTGCCTGGGTCCCTTTGAACGATGGTGTCAACCCCTAGAGGGGGATTTCTCTGCTGGAGAACAGCATTGTGAGGAAGCATGTCTAGCCGGGGGATTCATCCAGTGATGAATGGATAAATCCCCTCATGGCAGGGACTGGCATCACGCCCATTTCACAGACAAGGAAATCAAGGATGAACTCTGGAGTCTGGAGCCAGGGACCTGGGTTCCAGTCCTGACTCTCTCGCCTTTGAGCTGGGTGACCTTCAGATCTTGGAGCCTCAGTGTACCCCTCTGTATAATAGGGATCATAATAGCATCTACCTTATCAGGTTGTCATGGCAACTAAATAACTGCGTTAAAAAGCAGCACCAGGTGTATAGCAGGAGTTACACACGCACGTTAGCTATTCTCATTATGACAGTCACCTTGCTGGGAAGTAGCACACCCGAGGCTCTCTTCTGCAGCATGTTTTGAACAATGAAGGAATAAGAGTTGACTGGAATTTGAATCAGGCAGGGTTTGGGAAAAAGAGGAAAAGGCCTGCCAGGAAGAGGGCACAGCCTCGGCATAGGTGTGACCATCTGGCCAGAGGTGCCTGTCATCCTCTGTCCCCCTTCATTGTCCTCAGAGGCTGAGTGCCTCTGAATGTTTCCATTTGTTTTTGGCTGCAGGTCGGGATCTGTTTTTAGCTTCCCTGGCTGGTGTCACCGCCCCTGCCCCTCCTCCCAGCTGGCTCTCTTGTTTGCTGTGGTCGAATAATGTTCCCAGACTTCCTGAGCTGTTTGTTTGAAGACTGCCCAGAATTGATTGGATCTGATGTGTACTCAGCCTGAGATGCTAACAGAGACCTCCCCCTACCTCCCCGTTCCCTGCACCCCAGGAAGCCAGGGGCTCGGAAGCCAGGGGGGTGGGGGGGGAAGAAAAACGCAAGGCCAGGGCTCACTTAGAAAATAAGCAGATGATTTTGGGGGTTTTTAAGGTTTCTCCTCTTTCAGGCTGTGTGTTTGGGCAGGTGCAGTCACCTCTCTGAGCTTTTTTCTTCTGGAAAATGAGGAGTGGAACATTTTTGACTTCATAGGGTTGTTGGAAGACTCATTCCATTGATTCATTCAACGCCTATTTATTGAGCACCTACTATGTGTCAGGCACGATTCATATAACAGAGAATAAGGCAAAGTCCTAACCTTCAGGAAGGTGACAACCTGCTAACGGTGACAGAAAACAATAGACCATACACTCTGCCAGCCAGTGCAAAGGACTGAGAGAATGCAGCTGGGCAGGGGCTTGGAGGGACAGGGGCACTGTTTTCAATAGGGTGGTCAGTGAAGGCCTCCCTGAGAAGATGAGATGAGAAAGTGAGCCTGCGGAAAAGAGATATAGGCAGAGAGAACAGCTCGTGCAAAGACCCTGGGGTAGGGCACACCTGGGATGCTGGAAGGAGAGCCAGAAAGCCAATGAGGGGGGATGAGTAAGGGAGAGAAGAGAAGAAGCCATAGAGGTGTGGATGCCAGATGGCACCTCGTAAATGCGTGCAAAGAACAAGTGCCTGGCCTGTACCCCTGAGCACCTGGTCAGACTGGGGACCCCAGGGATGAATGGGACCCAAGCTGCCCACCTCAGACCAGCGCCTGACTCACCACCTTCAGCTGGCATTTGCTTCTCAGACTCTTTGGGGGCAGATGCAGCCGAGGCGGCAGAGGAGGAGTAGAGGGGGTCACCTAAGGGAGACAGAGGGTGGGGAGGGGGTTATGAGCTACCATTTTCTTCTCACCTACATGTCCCCCTGCCTGGAGGCCCAGCATTCAGGCACTTTCTAGGCTTTGGAGGTAGAATGGAGAATGAGACAAAGGTCTACCCTCAAGAGGGTTATACTAGAGAAAGCCATAGCCCCAGACCCTAAGGGATGCAAAAGTCTATGCCCCTTGGACCCCAGAATCCTGTCACCAGCCCCCTCCTCCTTCAGACCGAGAGTCTAGGCTTCTAGCCCCTCCTCCCTCAGACCCTAGGGATGCCAGTTCCAGCTCCTGCCTGGCCCTACTTACCCGCTCCAGTTCCTCTTCCTCGGCTTCCTTGTCACTGCTGTTCTCTGAGTCCTCAGCAGGGGCGCTGGCTTGGAACTGATAGATTCTCACAGCCTCTTGGCCCTTGATCTTGCAGCGGCAGAAGGGACAGGTCTGGCTGTCTGAGTGCTGGGGGAGTGGGGAGGGAAAGGATCAGGGTCTCCCTGTTCCCCAGCAGGTCCCCTGGGACTACAGGGGCCTTTATCCCCAACAGAGTGATGTGGGAGGGAGGGAAATGGAGAGAGAGAGGAGGAATTATGAAGAGAGAAAGATGGAGAGAGACATGCAGGGCAGAAAGGAGGGGCTGGACCAGAGCCCGAGGTCAGGAGGAGCCCGGGAGAGCCAGGGTGCTGTGCAGGTCTCAGCCCCACAGTACTGATGCTATGTGCTAGGAATGCCTGAGACACTCCGCGGGGCCGTATGTATTCACTGCGGGGAGCCCCACAGACACCGCCCCCCCCCCCCCCCCCCCGCCACCACCACCGGGGCCAACGTTATGGCTGCGCCAGCCCTTTGGTTCTTATTACGACTGCAGGGCGCACCTCAGCATCAACCATCAGGGAACTTTGAAGAACAAGATTTATTACTCACAGGTCCTGGAGGGTACGGGAGGTTGCAGGTAGAGGGAAGGGAGAGAGGCAGGGAGGGAGGCGGACCTGGAGCTCTGCTTTTATTAGGGGCCGTATGGGGTGCCTAGGGTTTCTGGGGTTCATTATTTGTTGGCAAATTTAAAGCAGAAGAGCAAGGATCAGGGTACGGGAAGAGAGAAGCAGGACCACTCCAATGCTCAGTTACTTAGCATTTTCTAAAGGGAAACTTCAAGGGTTGGGGTGGCTACTTCCTTATCTAGTTGTTTTGCTAGTTGCTGTGTCCGGGAGGTGGATGTCTTTGTTATGATAAGCTCCGCAATCAAAAGCTTAAGGTCTGGGCTTCCCTGGTGGCGCGGTGGTTGAGAATCTGCCTGCCAATGCAGGGGACGCGGGTTCGAGCCCTGGTCTGGGAAGATCCCACATGCCGCGGAGCAACTAGGCCCGTGCGCCACAACTACTGAGCCTGCGCGTCTGGAGCCTGTGCTCCGCAACAAGAGAGGCCACGACAGTGAGAGGCCTGCACACCGCGATGAAGAGTGGCCCCCGCTTGCCACAACTAGAGAAAGCCCTTGCACAGAAACGAAGACTCAACGCAACCAAAAAAAATAAAAATAAATAAATAAATAAAACTATTAAAAAAAAAAAAGCTTAAGGTCTAACACTTACATCACAATGGAAAACTTAGTATCAGGCACCCATACTCTATAGGGGATCCCTTTACCCAGAGGCCTGGATCCTCCCTTGGAAGGTCACTACCATCAGCCCCATTCCCCTGAGAAGGCAGCTAAGGCTCAGAGAGGTAAAGCCACTGGCCCCAGATCACCCAGCGAGGGAATGCTACGGGCTAGGAACGCCTGGCCATATTTACTGTGGCCAGTCCCACAGACACGCCCCTCCCACACCAGGGCCAGTGTAGCATCTTCCACTAATAATGTAGCTGGAGAAGGAGAAGCAGAGGTGACAGATGCAGAGTGAGAGAGACAGAGGCATAAATGGAGCAAGTTTCTGCTCTCCCTGGGCCTCAGTTTCCCCATGTGATCGATGAGGCATGTGGGCGATCCTCTAGGGGCTTTTACTGTAGGGATGGGGGGGACCGGGCGGGAAGGCAGGGCAGGGTCGGACCCACCTGCCAGGTAGCCAGGCAGCGGCTACAGAGCAGGTGACCGCACGGCTCCACCTTCACGTCCTTGTTGCTCTCGGCACAGATCTTGCAAAGCTCAAACGTGGAGTCCATGGCCCAGTACAGCTGCAGCTGCTCCTGGCAGGCGAGATGGGGATGACGAGGAGGAGTGGTGATATCAGCCATGGAGATGCAAGTCGGGCCACAGGAAATAAGTCCCAAACCTCTGCACCAGCCCTGAAGCCTCCCCTAAGTTCAAGGCCGTGTGTCCCAATGCCTTCTACACGTGCTTTTGTTATGGGACTTGTTCTCTGGGGGTGGTCTACACTCAGGGTTGCCAGATTCAGCCAATAAACATACAGGATGCCCTGTTAAATCTGATTTTCAGATAAACAATGAATACATTTTGAGGTCTAAGTGTGTCCCGAATATTGCACGGGATATACTTACACTCAAAATTTTGTTTGTCATGTCTCTCACCCATGGGATGGCTGGAAGACTAAAAGCTGACACAGGGGGCTTCCCTGGTGGCGCAGTGGTTGAGAGTCTGCCTGCTAATGCAGGGGACACGGGTTCGAGCCCTGGTCTGGGAAGATCCCACATGCCACGGAGCAGCTGGGCCCGTGAGCCACAACTACTGAGCCTGCGCGTCTGGAGCCTGTGCCCCACAACGGGAGGGGCTGCGATAGTGAAAGGCCCGCGCACCGCGATGAAGAGCGGTCCCTGCACCGCGATGAAGAGTGGCCCCCACTTGCCGTAACTAGAGAAAGCCCTCGCACGAACCGAAGACCCAACACAGCCAAAAAATAAAAATAATAAAGTAGCTATAAAAAAATTAAAAAAAAAAAAAAAAAAAAAAAAAAAAAAAAAAAAAAGCTGACACAGGGGCTGTCTCTAGTGAGTGCGCAAAGTGCATTAGCTGCTCTGATGAGCTCAGCGGTATCATTTCCTGATTTTATTCCCATGAAAACCCCTGGGTAAGAGGCAGGCGGAGCTGTATTTTCCAGAGGAGGAACAGACAGGCTCAGAGAGGCCAAGTGATTTACCCCAGCTCACGTGGCCACCAAGCCAGCGCAAAACCCCAAGCCCTCTGGGAGTCCAGGGCCTGACTCATGGGAGGGGATCCCTGAGCCATGGTGCAGGGGATGCGGGCGGTGGGCGGTGAGCCGGGGAGGGAGGCCGGGCTTGGGCCTCACCTCCGACACGTGTATGCGCTGATGGGCCTCCATCTGGCAGGGTTCGGTCAGGTCCGGGTTGCGGTTCTTCCCATCTGGGTAGAGGTAGCTGGGGGAAGGGAAGAGGGGGTACCGAGGGGCCCTCCGGCACCCCTCACCCCGCCCTGGAGCATCTGCCCCAAATACATAGCTGGCCTGGGGATATTTTCCCTCCCTTCTCCTGAAATTGGGATTTTCTAGGGCAAGCTGTGTCCTCTCAGGCCCCCAGGGTAGGGCTGTGTCCCCTCAGACTCCTCAGGAAGGGCTGTGTCCCCTCAGGAAGGGCTGTGTCCCCTCAGACCCCCATAGAAGGACAGACTAAGTGACTCCAGCTCTGGAAGCACCAGATGCATGAGAACCAGGAAACATCAAACCTCAGGGCCAGACCTCCCAGAACTTTACCCATCCTAGAGTCTTCAGGCCCCAGCGTAATAGCATCTTAGTCACAGATTGCGGGAGTGACCAGATCCTAGGGTCTTAGGCTCACAGGGCTGGAAGGACCGCCCCCCCCAGTCCGTCTACACTATTCTCACTTCACAGAGGGTGACCGGGGCTCAGCGTGGGACAGGCGATGCCCGAGGCCACAAGGTGAGGCCTGGAGGGATGCAGAACCAGGGTTGTGGGCCACGTCTGAGAGCCTGGCTCCAGGTCAGCCCACGAGAGGGTTCTGCACACCCTGGGTCTCCCGTCCAGGTCATAACTGCACCCCCAGATCAACTCGGGGCCACAGGTCCCCCAAGGCCGGTGGCTCTGCCTGGCCAGCCAGGTAGAGCAGTGCAGGCACCCCGGCCTGGGCCCTGGTGCGGCTTCCCACAAACACACTGTGTGACCTGAGCTGGGCAACTCTACGTCTCTGGCCTCAGTTTTCTCTTCTGTGAAATGGACATAATTGTGCCTAAGGCAAAGATGGGTGGTGAGGATTAAGTAAGACAGTGCTCAGAAAACAAGCAGGACTTGCCCCCACACATAAGTGCCCGGTGAGAAGGGAACTGCTAGAGCTTGGGGTCCCCTCCCCCCGCTCTTGATTTTCCCATCTCTAAAATTGTGTGTGTGTGTGTGTGTGTGTGTACATAGGGCAGGGGGGTTAAACCAGACGGATGGTATTCACACTTATTTTAACTCTGGGAATCCTCCACTGCAATCTGACCTGGAACTCAGTACTTTATTCGTCAGGCCTGAATTCTGAGCCTGGCTGCCTGGCTTCAAATCCCAGTTCATTAGCTCAGGAGCTGTGTGACCTGGACAAGTGTCTCTGTCTCTCTGTGCCACAGTGTCCTCAGTTATCAGATAGAGATACATATATATATGTACACACACACACACAATAGATTTTCATTACTTGCAGACTCTGCAATTTGCAGACTTGCCTACTTGCTAAAATGTATTTGGAACCTCAAAATCAGTACTCCCTGTGGCACTTTCACAGTCATTCATGGCCAGGCCTGCTCCCAGCTGAGGATGAACAAGGCAGCATTTGGCCTTTTCCTTTCAGTTCTCATACTGTAAATGTGTCCTTTTTACAGTCTATTTGGTGCCCCATTTTCCGCATTTTAATGCTTTTTCTCGGTGACTTGGCTGGCTTAAATGCCCTCCAAGTAGAGTGCTGAAGTGCTGTCTCATGTCCTAAGCACAGGAAGGCCGTGGTGTACCTTATGGAGAAAATATGTGTGGGAGATGAGCTTTGTTCAGGTGTCAGTTACTGTGCTGCGGGCCGTGAGTTCAATGTGAACGTATCGATGATATATCAATGTATTAAATTAGGTGTCTTTAAACAGAAATACACATAAAGGTTATTATGTAGTGACTGGTTGACAAAAAATGTGACCAGAATCTTGCAGGACCCTACAGCTGTATTTCCCCTAGGAGCAACGGCTCAGGATTCACTAATTCAGTGTTGGCTGCGATTTTGTAGAACAGAACTACCACAAATAATGAGAAATAACGAGAATCAACTGCATATCTGTCTGTCTGTCTGTCTGTCCGTCCATCCATCCATCCATCTACCTAGCTACCTATCTAATCTATGTATCCATCCATTCTCTCTCTCTCTCTCTCTACCTATCTATCTATCTATCGTCATCCATGTATCTATCCATCATCTATCTCACAGTGTATCATATAGATATGACCGCTAGCTAAGGAGGCTCTGGTTAAATGTCCAGGGTGAGACTTGGGAACCTCACCTACCGTTTTTTCCCCTCCCGTCCTACCCAAGGCAGATTCCGAAAGAGGGGCCCTGGGGCAGCCAAGATTACAGATTGAAAACCCCAGTCTAGCTTTTTGCCCAGTTCTCCTTCTGCTCTAACAGTCTAAATTCTAGAATAGGATATGGATATCTAGAAGCAAAAGCCCTTGAGTGCAAATCCAAGGAAGGGGACCACCGGGGTTGTGCCCAACTCCCACACACTCCTCCGAGAGCTGCTACTAGCCCAACAGGGCAGCTTAGTGGGAACTAGAAAAGGTGCCCTTTCCTCTGGACCCTTGTCTGCCACCTGCTGGAACATGGTAGTACTGCAAATTTATGTGGTCGACTCTGTGAACCCTGTGCCCTCAGGCGGGGTGATCTCGGGCAGTGCTCAATATGCATGACGTTTCGAAGCGCATTCTGTTGACACCCTCCCCCTGCTAGGATGGTGACTCACAAGCCTTCCTTTTGTCCTTCCAGGAGTGCCTGGAACAGAGGTTTGTTGAGAGGGATGGTCTGCAGGATGCTGCCATCTGAGCTCACGAATCCGATGGCCCACTGCCCCGGGTGAGTGCAGCTGGGCCGGAAGATGTAGCTGGAGGAGGAGGTAGGAAGGGATGGGGTGAGGGAGTGGTCACTGCTGTCCCTTCTGGAACTTCCCGGCCCTTCACCCTGTCGGGGATCCAGGTCTCTAAGTCCTTGCTCCCTTATAAACTTCTAGGCAATGAGGCGCTAGATCCCTGTCTGCCACTATAGGGAATGTCTGCTGTGTTCACCTGCTTGGCTCCTCCTCCACCTTCACTGGGGTTTAGACAAAGCTGATTCTGACTTGGCCAACCAGTCCATTTCAGGACCCTGACCATAGTGATGGGAATCAGCCTTGGGACTTTTGCTGGAAGTATTAGGAGTAAGGCACTCCATTTCTATAGGGGTTGCTAAGCTGGTAGGGTGTAAAGCTGGGGCTTCTAGAAACCGTTTGCCACCATGAGGAAAGACTGTGGTTGAGAATGAGGCTAACAAAGAGGAAAGCAGGGGAAGAACAGGAACTGATTTCTGACAATAGCACTTGAGCACCTGGATCCAGCTGTGCCTGAAACCCAAACCTGGTCTTTTCAATTATGGGCATTAGTTCATTTCTTTTTCTTTCCCTTTACACCAGTTTGAAGGACAACTGGAAGAGTGCTAATACATACCATCTTGGGGGTCCTGCACCTCAGCCCTGCAAAGACTTAGGAATCTGACATCCTATTCCCTTAACTTCCAGGGAGCTCAGTCCCTCAATTTTTAGCCCTCTAGAGGGATCCAACAGCTCAGAACTCCTGGCCTGAAATACTTTAAGGACTCAGGTATCTGGTTTCCCAGAAGGTGGGAAGTCATATTTAAAATATTTAATAGATGGTACTGCATGGGCTCTAACCTATCAGAAACAAATCTTATCCTGGGGCAGGGTCTTCACGCCCCCTTGCCAGGCCAGGTATTGTCCCTTTAGCTGCTGGATCGTGGGCAGGTCTAGGTGGTCCCGGGAGAACCTAGGTTGTAGGGGGCACTCAGCATCCTACCTCTGAGTTCTCGACTCTCTGGGGTCCCGTGTACTGCGGCCCTTTGGTTCTTACTTTCTGCAGGATGTCTAGGCCATCCAGACACCCCAGCCTAGGACCCAGACCCCTGCACCCTTGCAGCCTTCTCCTCTTGAGTCCCGGCCCTTTTACCTGCCTGGCTTGTCTCTGTAGGTCTGCAGACGTGCTCGGACCTCATCGTAAGTGAGGAGGGCCATGTAGCCTGGGTGGTTGACTGCCAGGAGCTGCCAATTCTTGAGGAGTGTTGGCCATGGCTAAGGTGGGGCAGTGCTTGGGTCAGGGAGGGGCTGCTGAGGAAGCAGCCCACACCCCTAGTGCCTCCCAGAGTCCAAGAACCCAGACACCTCCCTCACTCCCAAAGATATTCCCTCAGGAATATCTTTGACACAGAAGATTCCAGACCCTTCCTTCTCCAGAACCCAGGAATCCGGCCCCCATCCCCCTCCTCCCTCAGACCCACAAGCCCAGGCCCCCAGCCCCTCCTCCCCCAGGACCCAAGAGTCTGGGCTTCAGGCATTGGCCTTGCCTGACCTGGAAGAGCCTGGTGAAGATGTCAAACTCGAAGATGGACACATGGCCGCTGCAGGTGAGGTCGATAGTGGAGCGCAAGGCCAGGGCCGTGCAGCCAAGCTCCATGGGGTGGCAGATGCACAAAAGCACCTCAAACTCAGCCCAGGGCAGCACACACCTAGGTGCAGGGGCGTGTGGGGGAGGGGATTGCAAGTGAAGCCTCTGGGAGGCTAGAATGGGAGCACTTCTGGGAAGGAGGCAAGAGGGGCCTGGATCCTGGGTCTGAGGGGGGAAGGGCCGGGGCCTGGATCCTGGGTCTGAGGGGGGAGGGGCCGGGGGCCTGGATCCTGGGTCTGAGGTGGGAGGGGCCGGGGGCCTGGATCCTGGGTCTGAGGTGGGAGGGGCCGGGGGCCTGGATCCTGGGTCTGAGGGGGGAGGGGCCGGGGGTCTGGATCCTGGGTCTGAGAGGGGAGGGGCCGGGGGTCTGGATCCTGGGTCTGAGGGAGGAGGGGCAGGGGCCTGGATCCTGGGTTTGAGGGAGGAGAGGATGGGGGCCTGGACTCCTGGGTCCGTGGGCAGGGGCAGGATGGGGTCCCAGTGGCAGGTGCTCACTCACCGGGCTCCGCACTGCTCTCTCCAGAAAGTGTGGGCCAGGACCTCGGTGAGCTGGTACGTGTTTCCACAGTATTTGCCCCCAGGGAAGAGTGCGCCCAGCTCCGTGCACATGTGGCTGAAGATGAGGGTCAGCTTGGCCAGCTGTCGCCTGCGAGGTTGGGCTCTGAGGACCTGGAGTTGACCTTGGGGCCCCCACTGACACCTCCACCCTCTGGCCAGAACACCCACAGGGGTGAGGCCCCCAGAATCTGTCTAAGGTGTCAGTGCAGGATAAAAGTAGATTCCAAGACCGCCTGTTGCAGTCCCGATGCCTCCCCACTCAGAACCTCAGTGTCGCCGTCTGTGAAGGAAAGGGAGGTACCGCCTAATATCCAAGGCATCCTCCGGCAAATAAATCCCAGCCTCTGTCTGAAGCCTTGACTAGCTGGACGTGGGGACCACTAGGGCTGGGGCCATTTAGGGCGGTCTGAGTTCGGAGATTCCCTGTTGTTTTTACCAGCACTGGGTGGTGGACCCCTGTGCTTCCTCCTGCTGGCTGCCTCCCTGAGGGGCCGTTCAGGACGTGGCGAGCAGTAGAGGGTAGCTCTGACACTTAGTTGTGTGATTTTTGGCAAGTTCCTTTTTCCCCCAGCTAAGCCTCAGTTTCCTCAACTGTGAAATGGGCATAAATACAGGATAAGTACAGCCTCTTCAGCTTCACAGGGGGAGTGATGAGGATTCTTACCCGTCTTACGAGCACCTAAAATGCCAAGCACAACCTGGTACACAGTCGGCACCCAGGGCATGTTAATTACTATTACTGTCCTTATTCTTTATATTAATAGCCTCCAGGTCTGTAGGATTCCTGATGCCTTTTTTTTTTTTTAGCTGCATCGGGTCTTAGTTGCGGCACGCGGGATCTTCACTGCAGCGCGCAGGCTTCTCTCTAGCTGTGGCGCGCGAGCTCCAGAGCACGCTGGCTTAGTTGCAACGTGGCATGTGGGATCCTAGTTCCCTGACCAGGCATCGAACCCGTGTCCCCTGCACTGGAAGGTGGATTCTTAACCACTGGACCACCAGGGAAGTCCCCCTGATGCCTTTTATAGGGCCACCCTTGACAGTTTCTAAGCACCCTCCCTTCCCAGAGTCTGTAATATAGTCACTATTCACATGTGACTGGTCCAAGTTGAGATGTACTCTAAATGTGAAATACACACTACATTTCAGAAACTTAGTACAAAAGGAAAAAAAAAAGAATGTGAACTATCTCATTAATCATCACCTTATATTGATCATAAGTTGAGATATATTGGATATAGTGAGTTAAAGAAAATGTTACTAAAATTTATTTCACCTGTCTAAAAAACTTTTTGTAATATGTCTACTAGAAAATGAAAAACTACATATGTGGCTTGTATTAGATTTTAGTGGAAAGTCCTGGTCTAGAATCTCTGTCAAAGAGTTGCTAGGACCCCCAACTCTAGAAAATCCACTGAGATACTCACTGAACCCCTAAGCTTCCTACTTTCTAGAACCTACTGCATCTAGAACAGTGGTTCTCAGTGGAGTTATACCACCATTCTAAGGAGCTTCTAGAAATTTACTTGAGGCTGAATTGTGGGGACAATCCCCTCCAGTTAGATTTACCCACACCCCACTCAATTTTCCAATGTCCCATCAGACATTCGTGAAGGTGGAAAATCCATTTATAATGATCTGAGCTTAGAACCCAGTTCAGTTTCACATAAGCATTTTTTATGGCCATGCCCCGCAGCTTGTGGGATCTTAGTTCTTGGACCAGGGATTGAACCTGGCCTCTCGGCAGTGAAAGCATGGAGTCCTAACCACTGGACCGCCAGGGTATTCCCTACATAAGCATTTTTTGCACTTTGAAAATTGATTCTGAATTTTACAAAAATTCACTGTCCTATGTATCCAGGGAAGTCTGTTTGATTCAGCAACAGAGTGATTTTCCCCTCCAAGTGCAAGTGTCTGACTAGTCAATTCTACCTTCCAGAATAATTGTAACTATGCCTTGGCATTTTCATTTGAAATATAGATAATTTTATTATAAAGAACATTCCTTTTATCTCTTCCTTATAATACATTTTGGACATTATAGTGGTTTTTTAAAAAGAATTATGAATAGGTAGGTTATTTACCCTATGTATTTCATTTCAGGACGGATTTAAAGAAACACTACAAAATATTTTCTCTAAAGAAGGGGCCTGGGGGCCTGTTGGGATTGAGAGCCGCTGTTCCAAACCTTGTTCTGGGCTCTAGGCCTCAAACCTCTGCCCCTGTCGCTCAGCAGCCCTTTCCCCGGAATTCAGAACCGGAGCCGGCAACCTGCAGACAAGCGCCAGGTGCCGAGCTAGCTCTTCCTCAGGAACTGAAGAGGCTCCGAGAGTTCCCCAGGCGGGGGCGGTGATGGCGGCTTAAAGAGCACTTTGTCCAGCGACCCTCATGCAGGAAGCTCCCTGGGGTCTCCACATTCCAGGCTGTGTGTCTAAATCCTCTGGGAGAGCAGCCTGCTTCTTAGCCAAGAAAGAGGGGGAAATGGGGAGCTCAGTGCCCAGGTGCCCAAGGAAGGAAAAACCTAGGTGGCCCAATTTTCCATGTTCCTTCAGGGAGAAGGGCTTGGGACCGGGACCCCTGGGTCCGAGGGAGGAGGGAGCTGGGAGCATGACCTTGGACCCACTCGCGAGCTCACCTTTGTCCTGGCGCTAGGGCTCACCTGAGTCTGGAGCCCTCCCGGAAGAGCTCGTCGTTGGCAGTCTTCCGGCCCCGGGGTGGCAGCAGTGCCGCCATCTGCCTGGTCTTGGCCTCCAGGTTAGCGAGATAGACCACGAGAAAGTCCTCCGCACCACCGGGACCCTCGGGGCCGCCTCCGCCGCCCGCCCGCCGGGCGTGCGCCACCTCGCGCAGCAGCTGCGCGGTGCGGGGCAGCAGGTCCCGCAGCGAGGGGGGACTCGAGGCGAGCCGGGGGTCCCCGCATTGCTCTTCCAGGCGCTGCAGCAGCCTCACCGCCCGACCGAACGCGTTGGATTCTCTCCACTGCCGTCCCCGCAGGGCCGCCGCAGCCATGGGTCCCTTCGATTCCGGAGGAGGTGAGCGAGCGGCCGGGAGAGGCGCGGCCCCGCCCAGCCCGAGGTGGGGGCGGGACGGGGTTGGCCAGGTGAGGGCGGGCCCTGGAGAACCCGGGAGGGGACTGCCGGTACCTGTGTGTCCAAAGGGGGCGGGGGCTGGGGACTCTGGCAACTGGGTTCCTTAGAGATGGGGTTCAAACGTCTGATCCCCAAAGAAAATCCGGATGGGGTGGCTTTGGTGGGTGGCGATAGGACTTCCTGAATGGGTGGGAATCGCAGGTAAGGTGCCTGGGCCCCTTCTGGGAAGGGCTGAGGACTGGGTCCCAAGAGAGCAGTGGAGGAGGGGTTGGGGGAAACCTAGGACTTTTGTTGGGGGCGAGAGTGGGGCTGGGAGTTTAGCTAACCCAGACCCTGAAGGGGATGGGGTTGGAACGTGGCTTTCCTGGGTCGTGGCTCAAAGTTTGGGTCATGGGTCGTGGCATGGGATTAAAGGTCAGAGAGCTGAACTTTCTGGGAGGAAATGTTAGGGGAATAGTGTGACCCCTCTGTCCCTGAGAAGGAACACAGCGGGCCCAGGCCCGTGGGTCCCCTAAGAGCAGGAGGTGGGAGAAGGGTGTCCGAGGGAGCAGGAATTTGGTGACATAATTCCTGGGTCCCCACAGCAGGGGCCCGCGAGAAATCGGGCTGGAGTTGAGACACCCAGATTTCCAAAGGAGGTGGGGGCTTGTGGGTCCTCAGGGGATGAGGCGGGAAGATGGGGTTCATGAATGCTGAGGCCCAGGCGCGGCTGCTCAGCGCAGGGCTGGAGAACGTGGTTCTCTCCCCAACCTGCGCCACCTGTAGCATCTCCCCAGCCAGGGCTGTGCACTGGGCGGCCAAGGTGCGGGGGCGTTGTGGGACGGACCGTCCCTCCGCCCCCAAGGCATCCAGGCCACGCCCCTGGGCGTCCTGGCCACGCCCCGGCCAGGAGACAGGCCAAGTTCTGATTACAAATAATGCACATACCTAGAGAATTTCCAATCAGAGAATAATAGTAATAGCTAACATTTATTAAACATTTACTCTCTGTCGGTCCTTGTGTGTCAGGCTTTACATTTTCTCACTGAATTCTCAAAAACTCTTTGAGGTAGGAGGGGGAGAGAGATGAGGGTGAGAGATAAGGCTCCCATCGCACCCCACTCTCCTCTTCAGCCCTCATCCCCCATCTCTCAGAACCCGAGAATCCTTAACTTGTGGAATCTTAGAATTTACATCTCAGACTAAGCGAAGACCCGGGCTTTGCCGTCAGGATGGAGGGGTCCGCCTCCCAGCTCCTTGCGTTCCTGCGCCCTCTGAACCTGTTTCCACCTCCGCGAAACAGGATGAAAACCCACTGGCCTGGCAAAAACTCAAAGTTTTGATTATACCAGGTGTTGACCAGGAGCTGATGGAAGTGTAAACGGACAAATTAGGTTGAAGAATAACTTGACAGGATCCATGAAAGCCTTGGCAGGGCAAGTCCACTGCCAGTTACCTCCTTCAGAGCCGTGGCTTGTAAACACTTTTGCTCACATTGGGACGTTATACACCTGAAACAAACAGTTTCACAGGGCAATCCTTACCCCGACTATGTGCATGAGCTCTCGTATCTTCTATTCAATTTAATTTAATTTCATCAAAGGGAAAATGGTGTTTGCAACCCACGAAATTGATTTCACAACCCACTAATGGATCTTGTTGGGCAGGTTGTAAAATACTGCCCTAAGAAACTCCAAGAGATGTGTTCAGGGATGTTAATTGCAGCCTTGTCGGAAATGGAGAAAACTGGAAACAGGGCAAGTGTCCATCATCAGAAGCAATGAATACATTGTGGTATCCGTTCACAAAGGACTCCCACAGAGCAGTTCAAGTGAATAAACTGGACACACATTCCAATAGCCTGAGTCGTAAAAACGTAATGATGAGTGTACTGTGTTGAATAGTGCCCCTCCACCATTTGTGTCCACTGGAACCTATGAATGTGACCTTATTTAGAAATAGGTTTTTAAAAAAATTTTTTTTAAATTAATTTATTTTATTTATTTATTTTTGGCTGTATTGGGTCTTCGTTGCTGTGAGCGGGCTTTCTCCAGTTGCGGCGAGCGGGGCTACTCTTCCTTGAGGTGCGCAGGCTTTTCACTGCTGTGGCTTCTCTTGTTGCAGGAGCACCGGCTCTAGGCGCGCGGGCTTCAGTAGTTGTGGCTCGGGGGCTCTAGAGCGCAGGCTCAGTAGTTGTGGCGCACGGGATTTGTTGCTCCGCAGCATGTGGGATCTTCCCCGACCAGGCCTTGAACCCGTGCCCCCTACATTGGCAGGAGGATTCTTAACCACTGCGCCACCAGGGAAGCCCAGAAATAGCGTTTTTGTAGGTGTAACCGAGTTAAGATGAGGTCATACTGAATTAGGGTGGGCCCTAAATCCAATATGACTGGAAATTTGGACACAGACACAGGTATACCCACAGAGAGAAAGCCATGTGACGACGGAGGCAGAGATTGGAGTGATGCATTTATAAGCCAAGGATTGCTGGGAAACATCAGAAGCCAGGAAGAGGCAAGGAAGGACCCTCCCCTAGAGCCTTCAGAGAGAGCATAGCCCTGCCAGCACACTGGTTTGGGGCTCCTAGTCCCCAGAATTTTGAGAGAATAAATTTGTTGTTTTAAGCCACTGAGTTTGTGGTCCTTTACACAAAGGACAGCAGCAACAGGAAATTAATACAATGAGTTTAAAAAAAAAAAAAAAAGCAAGTGCAGAAGGATTAGTACAACACAATGTTGTTTATACCAGGTAAGAAAACCTGCAAAGGGAATTCCCTAGCGGTCCAGTGGTTAGGACTCCGTGCTCTCACTGCTGAGGACCCGGGTTCAATCCCTGGTCAGGGAACTAAGCTCCCACAAGCTGCACGGCGTGGCCAAAAAATAAAGAAAAGAAAAGAAAACCTGCAAAACCAATGCTCTATATTATTGGGGGATGCATCGTATGTGATAATAGTATGAAACCATGAGTGGTAATGTTGAGCATTAAATGCAGGACATGTCGAAGGAAAAAGATGGACTCTGAGGATACAATGGGACTACGATATCGTTAACGCTTTAATTTAAAAAAACTGGGTCAAATATGGCAAACTGGTTAAGAGTTCATATAGTTGCAAAGTGGATACAAAAGCAGTGGATGAGGGCTTCCCTGGAGGCGCAGTGGTTAAGAATCCGCCTGCCAATGCAGGGGACATGGGTTCGAGCCCTGGTCCGGGAAGATCCCACATGCCGCGGAGCAATTAAGCCCATGCGCCACAACTACTGAGCCTGCGCTCCAGAGCCCATGCTCTGCAAGAAGAGAAGCCACCGCAATGAGAAGCCCGCGCACTGCAAAGAAGAGTTGCCCGCGCTCGCTGCAACTAGAGAAAGCCTGCCCGCAGCAACGGAGACCCAACACAGCCAAAAATAAATAAATAAAATAAATAAATTTATTTTAAAAAATCAGTGGATGGTAAGAAAAGATACTGAAAAATCATTATCAGTTAGGGAAATGAAAATCCAAACCAGAAGGACATCCCACTTCACACCTGCCAGGAAGGCTATAATCAAAAAGACAGACAATAATAAGTATTGGAGAGGCTGTGGAAAAACTGGAACCCTCGGACAGTGCTGGTGGGGATGTAAAATGGTGCAGCTGCTTTGGAAAACGGTTTGGCAGCTCTTCAAAATGTTAAACATAGAGTCATTGTATGATCCTGGAATTCCATGCCTATGTATATATATCACAGAGAATTAAAAACATATATCCAGGGCTTCCCTGGTGGCGCAGTGGTTGAGAATCTGCCTGCCAATGAGGGGGACACGGGTTCGGGCCCTGGTCTGGGAGGATCCCACATGCCGCGGAGCAGCTGAGCCCGTGAGCCACAACTACTGAGCCTGCGCGTCTGGAGCCTGTGCTCCACAACAAGAGAGGCCGCGACAGTGAGAGGCCCACGCACCATGATGAAGAGTGGCCCCCGCTCGCTGCAACTGGAGAAAGCCCTCGCACAGAAACGAAGACCCAACACAGCCAAAAATAAATAAATAAATTAATTAAAAAAAAAAAAACAACAACATATATCCACACAAAGATTTGTGGAAACAACTTAAATGCCCGTCAAATGACAATGGATAAATGGGTAAATTAAACGCAGTATTCCCATATAATGGAATATTATTTGGCCATTAAAAGGAGTGGAATATTGATACAGGCTACAACGTGGATGAACCTCAAAAGCATTACGCTAAAGTAAAAGAAGCCAGTCACAAAAGACCACATATTGTACGACTCAATTTATATAAAATGTCCAGAATAGGCGAATCTATAGAGACAGAAAGAATATTAGGGATTGCCTAGGGCTGAAGGAAGGGGGTTAAGGGGAAATAGGGAGTGACTACTAATGGGCAGGGGGTTTGTTTTGGGGATGAAGAAATGTTTTAAAATTGATTGTGGTGATGATTTTACAACTCTCTGAATTCACTAGAACCACTGAGTTGTACACTTTAAATAGTTGAATTGTAGGCTATATACATTATATTTAATAAAACTGTTTTTAAAAAGTGGAGGCCGGACCCCAGGGTAGCCACAAGAGGGCGCACTAAGCACAGATTTACCTCCTCCCTTGGGAACTGAGTTTCTCAGGCCCTGCCCGCAGACCCTGGCCACACCTCCGAGAATCTGGCCACGCCCCACGGTTCTGACCACACCCCAGGATATGGCCTGCCCTTCATCCAGGCCACGCCTCTGAAACTTTGCCCACACCCCCAAGACCCTGGCCACACCCCGAGACCTTAACACACCCTAAAGCCCAAGTCACACCCCAAAGCAGAGTCTGAAGCAGCAAATTCACACTCCCAACTCCCCAAGCTAGGAGCACAGATGCATGCACAGATTTAAATCCTCTTAGAAACACAGAGCCTTAAAACCATGACTTTTAATTTGCAAGCGTTCTTTTCTTTTTTGAAATCATTTTAAACTTATAGAAAAGTTGCAAGAATAGGACAAAGGTTTCTTGTATACCCTTTGCCCAGACTCATCAATTGTTAACAATTTGTCAATTTCCTTTATTATTTGCTCTCCCCCTCCCTCGAACCATTTGAGAGTGTTTCAGACATTTTACCTCTTTGCTTCTAAACACTCCGATGTGTATCTCCACATCTAAAAACATTCTCTTACACAGTCACAGTATGGTTATCAAAAGCGGGACAGTTAACAGTGATACAATACTAGCATGTAACACTGCAGCCTATATTCAAATCGCCAGTTGTCCCCAAATTATCCTTCATAGCAAACCATTTTTTCCAGTCCAGGATCCAATCTGAGATCATGTGTTGCATTTAGGTTTTTGTTTGTTTGTTTTAATTTAGTTTATTTATTTTTGGCTGCGTTGGGTCTTCGTTGTTGAGCACGGGCTTCTCTTTGTGGTAGCTTCTCTTGTTGCAGAGCATGGGCTCTAGGCGCGTGGCCTTCAGCAGTTGTGGCTCTCGGGCTCTAGAACATGGGCTCAGTAGTTGTGGCACACGGGCTTAGTTGCTCCGTGGCATGTGGGATCTTCCCAGACCAGGGCTCGAACCCGTGTTCCCTGCATTGGCAGGCAGATTCTTAGCCACTGCGCCACAAGGGAAGTCCTGCATTTAGTTTTGATGTCTTTATATTGTCCTTCAGTCTGGTACAACCGCTCAGCCTATCTTTGTGTTTCATGAAGTTGACGTTTTCAATAAATCACAAGCCACTTCTTAGATCTTTGGTAAGATGTCTAGATTTGGGTTTGTCTGACATTTCCTTGTGATCAGATTCTGGTGGCAGGAATATCATAAAAGTGATGCTGTGTCCTTCTCAGTGCATGGTATCAGAAGGTACACGATGTTGGTTGTCCCATTCTTGTTGATGAATTCCTTCACTTGGTGAAGGTGAATTGTGGAATCCCGGACTCACCGACTCACCAGGTCAGTGTCTCCCCTTTCTGGGCCTCAGTTTCCCTTTCTGTAAAATGGAGGTGTGGCTGACTTGAGGGTCTGCTCACACACCGAACCAGCAGACATGTTCTGTTTAGTTCTTATGCTTTTAAAAGCATTTTGGGGGGACAGCACCCACATTTAAGATTTGGCAGATTTCATGCAAGCACTTGGAAGAGATATTCTCTGACTGAGAATCTGGGTTTACTCAGGGTGGTGATAACAAGTGAAACATTGCAACAGGGGCTGGGCCCCCGGAGAAATGCATTGAAAGTATGACTTCTGCCTCTAGAATGCAAGGACTTTCACAGATGAGAACAGTTCTTGGTGGTGGTGGTTAAGGGGGGCGTTTAATTCTGGGAGGGCTGGGGGGGGGTTGGGACCCTCTATATAGCCCTTCTCCCCTCTCCTTGGAGTCTTTCTTCAGGGGAAGGGGGCTGGGTGTGGAAGGACACGTGCCCAGTCCCAAGGTCAGGAAGCTGAGAGGGGGTTTCCATGTGTGGAGAAGCCAGATCCTTTGTTTTAGAGAAGTAAGTTACCAAGGTCAGTGCCGGGTTCAGCTTTTGAACCCGGGGATAGTTTCTCACACACAGACAGGCACATCACCCACAGTCTGGACCCACAGATACAAGGAGATCTTGACACACACTCCAGGCTGGTGATGGGGTTGGCACCTACACTCTCATCAAATCCTCATCAACCCATCAGCCCTCAGACGTGGGCATTATTCCCATTTTACAGATGCGGAAACGGAGGCTCGGGGCCTGAAGTCACCTGAGGAAGGCCACATGGCCAGGGAATGGAAGGGCTGGACTCGAACTCAGTTCTAACTCCGGGGCCTGTGCTCTCAACGACACGCCACCTGTTATCTTGCACCCTTTCCACACACACATGCATGTGCACACACTTAGAATAATAGGCACAACCACACACAACCTTCCTGTGAGTCAAGAGGGCCCAGCGACTATGAGCGTGGGTTTAGGAGGCAGGAGACCTGGCCTTGGACGGGCAACTTGCTCTCTCTGAGTCTCAGTTTTCCCATCTGGAATATGGGTGCCATCATGGTCAATACATGGCTGCTGATATTTGCTCCCAAATTGGTCACACAGTGTGACAGGGGACCAGACACAGCCACAAAGAATCGCAGACACCATAATGCAATGGGGAGTGGGTGAGGCTCACTCATTCTACCATCACTTCTCAGGGGTCTGCTCCGTGCCAGGCAGTGTGCTGGCTGCTGTGGGTAGGGCAGCAGGAGGAAACTGTCCTCCCAGGGCTCACAGTCTACAGTCATTGCACATGACCTTGCTCATGTGGTGGGATTATCACGTGGGAAGTTCTCACACACAGCTGCTTGCAGGGCCCAACAGTCACCCTCTGTAGTGGGTTGAGCGGTGGCCTCCCACAAAGATATGTCCCCATGCTAACCCCCCAGAACCTTTAAATGTGACCTTATTTGGAAAAAGGGTCTTTGCAGATGCACTTAAGGTTAGGATCTCAAGATGAGATCATCCTGGATTACCTGGGTGGGTTTAGGGCTAAACCCAATGACAATTGTCCTTGTAAGAGCCAGAAGAGAAGACACAGACACACAGCAGAGGAAGCCATGTGAAGATGGAGGCAGAGATTGGAGAGATGCAGCCACAAGCCAAGGAATGCCAGCAGCCACCAGAAGCTGGAAGAGGCAGGGAAGGATCCTCCCCTAGAGCCTTTGGAGGGAGTGTGGCCCTGCTGACACCTTGATTTTGAACTTCTGGCTTCCAGAACTGTGAGAGAATAAATTCATTTTGAGCCATCTAGTTTGTGGCTATTTGTTACAGCAGCCCTAGGAAACCAACATGTCTTCCAAATCAGGCAGCTCTAGGGACACCATAGCCCAGAGGCAGCATCAACAGCACTGGCACATGGTCACAAACACACACACCAAGACGCATGGCCACCTAAGTCAGGAGGGCCACGTGAACATGGGCCACCCAGTCAGAGCTGCCCCAGAAGTGCGTGTGCATGGATGTGTGTGCGTGTGTGTACACACACACACACCCCTAGCCTAAACCCAACAGTGTCTCCTAGGAAGACATTAAGGCAGTGGGCCCCACAGATACAGCATGTTGTGGAGTCACCACAGCTGAAATGTTCACAATCACCAAGACATACAAAGACCCAGAGGCCCAAGGAGGGCCCCCCAGACTGAAAAACCCACACTCAGCATCACTCAGAAACACAAACACACGGTCACTCAAGAAGACCAATAGAATGGGACCAAGGTTGCCAGCTTCTCCCAAAGGACACCCCTTTCTCCAAGGCTGGAGGCACTGGGGGCTGACATGGGGTCCAGCCCTTTCTTGGGGGTTCCAGCTTGTCCTTGCCCCCCCCATTGTACATCCATCTTCCCTTCCCAACGGGCAAATCCCTGTAACAAATCACTTATCCATATACCCACTGTGATGTTGCTTCTCTGATCGAATAAAGACTCCCGATGATATTTACATCCTAACCCCTAGAACTCTGTGAATGTTACTTCATATGGCAAAAGGGATTTGGCAGATGTGAGGACGTTAAGGGTCTTGAGGTGGGGAGATTATCCTGGATTATCTGGGGACACCTGGGGGAATCACAGGGTCCTCCTAAGAGGGAAACAGGAGATCAGAGTAGATGTCCAGATAGAAGCAAGAAGGTGCTGTGATACAAGGAAGGGGCCATGAGCCAAGGAATGAGCCATGAGCCAAGGAATGCAGGTGGCCTCTGGGAGCTGGATAGTGCAAGGGACCAGATTCTCCTCTAGAGCTTCCAGAAGGAACCAGCTCTGCTGACACTTTGACTTTGGTCCAGTGAAGTTGATTTTGGACTTCTGACCTCCAGAACTATAAGAGGATGAATCTGTGTTGTTTTAAGCTGCTGAATTTGTGGTGCTTTGTTACCGTGGTAACAGGAAATGAATGCAAACCCTGACTGATACGTAAGAGACGCGTCCAGACAGTCAAAAATATATATGTATGTCAGGGGGCCCCTGGAGCCACTGAATAAAATGTGACACACCAAGCGAGGCAGTCACATAGAAACAATCACACGATGACTGCAGGTCTCAATGTTAGGAACACGCACAAATGCTACACGCACGGAGACCCAGAGACAACTGGCATCAGCAGTTTACCACAGGTACGCAACAGTCAGCTGTGGTACCACAGGGACCCAGAAGCCACAGAATCCTTCAGAAGCACACATACACACACATGCACACACCTAAGGTCACTATGGAATCCAACAGGGTCCTCTGGAAAGATGTCACACTTCACGTCATCCCCAGAAACAGTGGCACAGTGACACAATGACAGAACATTTACAACACACCGGAAGTCCTAGAGTCGCCCACACATGTCACTGTCAGTCTGAGACTCACATGGAGTCAGCTGGATACGGCACCCAGGTGGACACACACACACACACACACACACTTCCTCCAGACCTCCTCATGAAAGAGGCCTAGCAAAGCCAGGGATATGGTACAAAAATAGTTTATTACAAAAGAAATCCAACCAAAAAGCCTAATAATTTACATTGATATCAGTGCCTGGCTACAGCCCATCTCTCCCTCCTTACTGAACTGGGTAAAGGCCAGAGGGGAGGGCCGTTCCTTGGTTCCACCAGCTCTGGGAGAGGAGAAGGAAATGGACGATTGGGTGACGTTCCACATGGGAGACTGGTGCCTGAGAATAATAGGGTAAGAGTCCCGGGCTGGGGGTGGGGACGAGATGGGGGAATATCCGTGCTGAGAAGAGGGGGGCGGTTATGGGTAAACATATGTGCCTCTGTGCAAATCCTGGTCCAGAAGATTGGGGGGGGGCAGAGTGAGATCTTCACAGTTTCCAGGAGGGCTGACCCCATAGGGCAGTGAGGTCCCTCCTCATGAGTCCGAGATCTGCCCCCCCATCCCTCTCAGCTACCTCCTGGAGCTGGGGAGGGGGGCACCGGCCGGCCAGGGGCTCGGAGGACCCCAGCATAGGGCAGGAAGGTCGGTGGAGATGAGGCAGGAAGGAAAAAATTGGGGGGAACCATGGGGAATCCAGGGGGGTCCTTGGGGGGAGACTGGGAGGGCGAGGAGGGTGGTGATGCGGACAGAAGACCTGTGGGAAGAGAAGAGAGACGAGGGGTGAGGGCAGCGAGAGGCTGGATCCAGGGAGAAGGGGGCTGGGGACCCCCACTCCTGGGTTCTGAGGGCGGGCGGAGCTGGGCTGCTGGAAGTTGGGAGCCGGTTTCTCACCATTGGAGCTGAGGCGGCTGCTGCTCTCAGGGGAGGTGGTGGCACTCCGGTCAGGGGAGGGCTCTGGCTGGCATGCAGGCGCAGGCCGTGTGGCCTTCCCTCTCAGGATGTCGATGACCTGTGGAGCGGTGGAGGGGCGGTCATCACCAGGCCACCCCTGCCCACACAGCCCTGCCTCTCTCCATCTCTCCTAGCTCACGGGGTCCCCTAGCTCAGGGAGCACCGCCTCTTTCTCAGTACGTGCAGGGGGACAAGTCACTTCCTTTCTTTGTGCCTCAGTCAATCCTTTGTCTAGAACTCACACCCACGCCCTCAGGCTCACCGGCTTGCCCCTCCACGCCCTGGCACAGACGCGCACACGCCCACACGCCGCATCCCCTGCACACACGTGCCCACTCACCTGTCACATCCGCGCGGACCGGCGCTCGGGCACAGACACCCCTGCAACCCCTGTAACCCCCGCCGCCACCAGCGCGCACACTCACCCGGCGGCTGCGCGCCACCATGAGCGGCGTGTCGTTGTGGCAGTTCTTGAGGCCGCTGTCGGCGCCGCTGCGGACCAGCGTGCGCACGAGCGGGAGGAGCCCGCGGCCTGACGCCGAGTGCAGCGCCGAGCTGCCCGAGTACATCTGCGCGTTCACGTTGGCGCCGTGCTGCGGGCGGGGAGGCGCGGGTCAGGACCACCGCCAGGTCCCGGTGCAGGGGGGCGGAACCAAGGGGCGGGGCCACAGTGAGGGGCGGGGCCGGGTGTGGGGGTGGGACTCACAACCTGGGGCGGGGCCAGATCGGGGTTGGGTGATAGAAGGGTAGAAGTTGGAAACAAAGGCGGGACAGAGCGGGATTGGAGGGGCGGCGCCGAATCAACCGGAGCTGGACTCGGCAGCCCCGGCCAAAGCAGGGGCGGAGTCAGAGAAGGGAAGGGTCCAGAGTTTGGGCCTGATCGTGGACGGAGTCGGGGCGGAAGGACGGCGCGGGGACAGGGCCAAAGCCGGAAGACAGGGTCAGCAAGACTCTAGCTGGTTGGGGCCTGGGAAGTTTTGGGGCCGGAGGAGGGATGGGAGAAGACCCGGGACTAGTTCGTAGCCTGGAGGGGTGAAGTCCTAGGGTTGACAGAACGAGGCCTAGAAGGAAAGGTCGGGGCTGGAAGCGCAGCAAGAGCAAGAGCCAGAACTGGAAGGCGGCGTTGGTGGCAGGGATGGGGCGACAGCCGGTTGGTGTCAGAGGAAAGGGTGGGCGAGAGGCCACGGGCAGGGGCCTTACCCACCTGTAGCAGCAGCTGCACCATGCTAAGGCTGTTGTTTTCCACGGCGTGGATGAGTGGGGAGCGGCCACTCTTAATGTCCTGCGGCAGGGAGGGAAGGTTTTAAGTGTCTCCTAGCACTGCCCAAACAGCCGGCGGCCCGCATCCTAACCGCTTGGTCCAGCATCTCAATCCCCTTGGATTCTTCAAGCCCCACCCCACCCATTCGGGCTCTCTCCCACCCAAGCCCCGCCCCGTTGGCCCCGCCCCGTTGGCCCCGCCCCTCTCTGCTCCTCTTGGCCCCTCCCCCGGCCCAATCGCGCTCACCACCGCGTCGATGTCCGCGCCGTGCTCCAGCAAGAGCAGCACCGCTTCTTGGCACTCGGTGTTCACGGCCACGTGCAGGGCGGTGAGCCCTGAAGGAGAGGGAGACTCAGTTAAACCTGGGCCTGGGGCTTTGCAGCCTCAGAAGGACTCCAGGTCCTGCTGGACAGCCCCACCCCGCGCCCGGGTAGATGCCCACCGTCGTAATTGCGGGCCTCCAGGTCCATGGTGCCCCCGGCCGCGCTGTCCAGCAGGGCCCGCAGGCAGGCCGGGCTGCGGTGCTCGCAAGCTAGGTGGGCTGCCGTCTGGCCGTGGCGGTCCAGTGCCATGGGGCTGGCACCGGCCATCACCAGGAGCCGGACCACAGACGGCAAAGTGGTGATCACAGCCAGGTGTAGCGGTGTCTGGGGAACAGAGACTGTGAGGGACCCGTCCCCTGCCCTGCGTCCCAGTCCTGCCTCCCTCAGAATTCCCGAGTCCTGATTCCTAGCTGTAGTCTTAGGCAGGAAACAGAAATCTGGAGCACCTCCTCCCTCCGACTCAAGAGTCAGGGCCACCAGCTCTTCTTCCCCTAGGAAACAGGAGTCCAGGTTCCCAGACCCCTCTTCCATTAGATCCAGGTCCCCAGGCCCCCAGCCTCACCTGCCGGAGGTTGTTGTAGATATCCAGCTCCCGGCCGCCATGCTGGAAGAGGTTGACTAGCCGATGCACAGCTGGCAGATTGCCCTGCACCACCGCAATGTGGAGTGGCCTGGGGGTGGAGGATCACAGGCGTTAGAGGCTGGTTACCTCTCACCCCCATACTCTTAGCAGTGCTAACTCCAAAATGTGCAGGATACTTTAGAAGTGTCTCTAGAATCCAACCACTGCTCCCCACCCCCACTCCCTCCATCCTGGTTCAGGCACCACCATCTCCCCTCCTGGCCCGTCCCCTCCTCGCTGGCCTCCCTGCTTCCATCCTGCTCTACTGTCTGTCCCTCACATAGCAGCTAGAGGGACCCTTTTAGAACCTAAGTCAGGTCATGCCCCTTCTCTGCACAGAATCCTCAGAGTAAAGTCCTCACCATGGCCCACAGGCCCTGTGTCATCTTGCCTCCCGCTCTTCAATTCCTTTTGATATCATCTCTGTCCACTCTCCTGAGCCCACTCTGGCCACTAGCCTCCTTGGTGTTCCTCAAACATACCAAGCATGCTTGCCTCCTAGGCCTTTGCACTGGCTGTTCCCTCTGCTGGGAAGAGTCTTCCCCCCATACCTGCAGGGCTAGCTCCCCTCATTTGGGCCTCTGCTAAAATGGTACAGCAGCGGCTCCCTCCCCCTCCCCCGGCTTTATTTTCCTCCAGTTCATCACCTGACGTGGTACACTTTACTCGTTTCCTGTCTGAATCTCCCTCGATAGAATGTCAACTCCACCAGGGTAGAGCGTTTGGTGTGCTTCCATCACTGCCCAGTGCCTAGGACAGTGGCTGGTGCTGAGCAGGTGCTCCACAAACACGCTCTGAATACATGAGTCCCCCTCAACGATCCCTGGCCATCCTTGAAGCTGGTAACCACATTCCCACCCCACTCCAGGCCACAGTTTTCTCATCTGTGAAATGGGTGGGGATGAACTCGATACCATCAAGGTCTCCATCAGTGGTGACTGGAGATCACGGTCAGCCTCCATCCCAAGAGTATGTATGTGGAGGAAGTTTTGCCCAGAAGGGAGGTGGGACAAACTAGTCACTGTTTGGGAAGCTGGACTGCGCAACCCAGGTCCCCCCGCTTCTGGACTGAAGGACTCATTCCCTCAACTTCTGGGAAGGTTGTCAGCTCTCGGCTCTCTCTGGGAATTACCCTCCGCTGAAAAGAGCTGCTTGCCCAGGTCATGGGGGTGAGGTGGGTAGATGCCACCCAATGGCATCCAGTGACTGCTCCGTGTGGGCGTCGAAGGCCTGGGCTTCTGGCCCCAACTCTGAGGGCCACTCCAGCTGCAACATTCCCTGTGGGATAACTGAGGCCCTGATGAAACTACTACGTAGCAGCTCAAATTCTCCCTCTGCCCAGTCCTGCTTCCTCCATCTCTGTAGGCATTGATCTGGATAACACTTTTCAATAAACCTCCTGCCCACTTCCCAGGGCCCCCAACCTGGAAGAGCCATTTAGAGCTGAGAGCAATCTGGGACGACTGTATGGGGTGGGGGACATTGGCGCTGAGGGCACAAGGCTGACTGGAGGTACACAGTCCCTACAACCTTTCTTTAAAGGCCATTTTCTAGAGCAACTTCTTTCTCACCCACCACTGCTTGCTGACAGACCAGGGCGTGGCTAAGAGGGGTGAACAGCGGTTCTCCCAATTGTGGAATCTGCATCCAGAATCCAGCTCCCTAGGTACTGGAGGCCGAGAAATCCTGCAGCCCTGGGGGCTTTGCCGGGGCTGAGTAGGTCAGGGTTGCAAATTGCGTTACAAGTCTCTCTAGCTGTGCGGCTAGGTGGCCCTTTACAGCCTCGGGTTTCTCCTCCGTAAAGTATAGCCTACAAGAACGCCCATCTCCCAGGAGGAGATTATGCAGGTGTAACGCTGAACCTGGATCCTGAGCCGAGAAAGCCAAATTTAAAAAGAAATCTTGGGGGAGGGGTCGGACCTGGGCCAGGGCCCCCCTTGGGAAGGGCTCCCTCCCCTCCCTGCATCTCCCAGGACGCCCGGCCTGGGTCCCCTTCGGGGCGGGCGGGGTTAAGTGAGGGCAGAGGGAGAAAATTATTTCAGAGAAACCGTCCAGGCCTGAGTTCCCATAAACGCGCGGGCCGCAGGGGGTGGGGCGGGGCTGGAGGAAGTGGGGACGGGAGGGGCGGCCCAGCCCTCGGACTTCCAGTAACAGGTCTGCTGGGCGGGGCTCGGCTTCCTGCTCCCGGGGGAGGGAAGCCTGTCCCGTCGGGGATCTACCCCGGCCACCCAGACACCCCAACTTCCATCCTCGAATAGGGCGGAGAGGGGAGCCTAATCCAAAGCGATCTAGTTACCCTGGGGGTAAGGGCCCCAACTTCTCCAGCCAGGGGACCCCTCTGGAACTCCACCCTCCAGGGCTCCGACTCCAGCTGGCTCCCTAACCCCCACCACATCCTGGCATCCATCCCCAAGATCTCTTGGGACCCGGGAATACGGTGCCCTAACTCTTTGCGGAAACGGACTTTCCCCTTCCCTCCGAGTTCTAGATCCCCAAGCTGCCCTGCCCCCTGCTTCTTACCCGCTCAGGGGTCATGGAATGCAGTACCCCAACCTCTGCTCTCTGGGACTCAGAATGCGTTCCCCCCTCTCTTGGAGACCCAGACTTCCGTCTCCCCAGTGCCTCCTGACTTCTTGGTGGCGGGGGTGGGTGGTGGGTGGGGGGGAGCGGAGGGGGCGGAGGGAGGTTGTCCGAATGCCCTGAGATCTTACTCCCTTGAATCCCTAGAAGTCCAGCCTCCCAACCATAGCTTTGCTGCTCTGGGGACCCAGACCTAGCGTGTCCCCCCTCCCCCTCCCCCGCCTGGCCTGCGCCTGCTGCCCATTCCGGTAAAGTCTCGGCCCCAGCGGAAGGGGTTAAGGTTAGAGGGAGCGCCAGGAGGGGGAGGCTGCGAGTGAGTGACGGGTGCTGACGTGGGGGAGGCAGAGCAGCTGGGCTGCGGTCAGGTTCTGCGGGAAGGGATTTCCCCCAACAGGCAGCTGAGGCAGAAGTGTTTGCTTTGGGGGAGAGCGGGGAGGGCGGGGAGGGCGGCTGGGGCGTGGGGCTGGAGACTGGTGTGCCAGGTCGCCTCCGCACCCTGCTTTCACAGGCTGCAAACAAATCACCCCTGGGGACAGATACAAATTAAATCTATTTCACTGATGACCCCAGACGTACCCAGAGTGGGCGGGAACTAGCTTTACCGAGCCCTGTATATGTATATCTCAGGCACTTTCTCCTGCTTGGGTTCACAAGGATAAGTCCATGACAACCCTGGGAGCTCTGTTCAACCAATCAAAAGCCACTCCCATGTACTGAGCACCTACTGTGTGCCCCCCCCCCCCCCAATTCTATGCACTGTATATATGTACATCACTGCACTGAATCCTAATTGTGATTATGAGCCCGGATTTCCAGATAGGGAAACTGAGGCTCGAGGATGTGAAGTCACCCAGGAGCCAGTGGTGGAGGCCCCCCTTTCCTTGTAGAAATAGGCTTGTCCATCCCATCTCCACCTGTGGTTTCCAGTCCCCAAACCCATTCCCAGATAATCGCTTTATAGAAATCATTTCATTTCTGCCTCACAGAGACCCTCATCTTATGCTTCCTGTTATTACAGGGGGAAACTGAGGTAGAGAGGGGTGGGAAAGTGGCCGGCTGAGATTCAAACCGAGGTCGATAGAATAACAATAACCATGGTGGTCAAGTATATTGAGTGCTTACTATGTGCTAGGCCCTCCCATGCAGGATTTCTCAGCAGCTTCATGCTGCTCAGAAGCATGTCCCTCAAACGGCAGATAATAAAACCATGAGATTTGGGAAGTCAACTTAAGGGCTCGTCAAATTAATTTAGTGGGCTATGACCAGGAAACAATGACATAAGACTAGAATAGAAAATCCCAAAGTAGATCCCAAGTCGTAAGGGTGAGCGTTGTTTTGTTCTGTGCAATTTTTATTTCAAGTTTATATGTGCGTGTCTGTGCTGGGCTTAGTAAAAAGCAATAACGATAATAATACCAGTAATTAATACATATTGAACAGTCAATCTGCGAGGCTCAGTGCTAGGGGCTTAACATGTATAGTTCGTATAATAAATCGGTCAGTGAGATGTCTTCCTCATTTTGGGATTTTGATAAAACATTTGAAGCCCATTGCTCCAAAAACAGTCCTGGGAGCTAAGTGCTCTCAGGGTGCCCAATTTTTCAGAAGAGGAAACTGAGGCCCAGAGAGGGAAAGGGGCTTGCTCAGAGTCACACAGACAGCGGTGGAGACAGGGTTCTAACTCAGGTGCAGGTAACTTGAAAGTCCACGCTGAGCGCCCCTGTGCTGTGGTGGGTGGGTGAGGTGGGTGGAAGGTTGGTCTCCCCACTCCCTACTACCCTCCATGAATGGGGGACTGTCACTCACGTGTCTCCGTCCTCATCCGCATGGGTGGCCATGGCGATGTCAGCCGACAGGGGGTGTTCCATGGAGCACACCATGGGGTACAGGGGTGTAGGCAGGTTCAGCAGAGGAAAGGGGGAGCCCATTGTCGGGGTGGGGTACAGGGACAGTAAAGGTCCTGGGAAGAGAAAGGACATGCGTGAGACCAAGCCCACAGATCCTCAACCCACCCCCTGCCTCCCGGCCTTCACTCCTGCATGTCACCTGCCCTTTTTCCCAGGTCCCTTTTGCATCTCCTACTGAGTCCTCAAGGCGCAAGACAAACTCCTCTACCGCATCCCTCCTCTGGGCTCCCACAGCTTCCCCCCCCACCCCCCCAGCCCTGGACACTCTCACTGTCACTTATCTTTACTTGTGTCTGATGCCCCATCTCCCACTAGGCAGAGTCCCTTAAGGACTGAACCCCCATCATCACTCAGCAGGGGGACCTCAGGGCCTGTTTGCTGAGTGAATCTGTGGCTGAGGGAGGTAAGGATGGATGAAGCACTGGATGTAGGGTGTGGGGTGAATGTGTACAGTTTGGGGAGAGAGAGTGGTGCCAGAAACGTGTTCAGATCAAACTGTTGGAAGGGACCATGGTAGCAGGCAAATCCATATCCACCCATCACACAGATGGGGAAAACTGAGGCCCAGGTTCTCATCAGGGGAATAGGAAAAAGGAGAAGGCTGTGACAGGCCTCCTGATGCACAGCTTGAAGCTGTACTCTGAGGGGGTGGAAGGTGCAGAAACTGGGCAAAGGTCTGGAGGCAGTAGACATGGGGTCTCTGCAGCTCTGGGGGTCACTCTGAGATCGTGAGGTGGGCACAGCTGTGGGAGGGGCCACCCCCTCCTGGAGGTCAAGGATGGAGACAGGATCGGGAAAATGGATTTTGGCCTTCTTTGTCATATCCTGGTCCTCGGGGGCTCCCATTCCTGAACCCCCAAGTTTCCTGGTTCTTGCATGTCCAATACCAGGCCTTGACACCCTGAGGCCTTCTGCCCAGAGACCCCTGAATCCTTCTTCCTGGCTCTAAATCCTTGAGTCCCAGAACTCCCCAGTCCTGCCCCCAGTTCTTAGACTGAGCCCAAGCCCCCTAAGGCCACCTGACCTTGTGACCCCAGTGAAGACACTGATCACTTGCAAGCAGAACTGGGTGCTCAGAACCCCAGATCTCTGTCCTGCTGGCTCCTTAAAGAACCCTGGTATCTGGATCGGTTTCCTTGGGTCCTTGTGATCCCAGATATCGGGGTGCTCAGAACTCCAACGCTGTTCTCCTAATTCCCATCGTCTCCCAATATCTTGGTTCCCGAGATTTTGACATCCGGGGATCCTTAATATCTGTCTCCTTAGAACCCCAATCTCTGTTCTCCTGACTTCCTTTGACCCCACATATAGTTCGGGATGCCAAGAACCCCAGTTTCTTTGGTCCAAGTGCTGATTCCTTATAACCCTAGATATCTGGGTTCTGAAGAGTTTATAATTCTGTGTACCTGGGGCTTGATTCCCTGAGAACCCGTTTCTGTACTGCTGGGCACTGTCTCCTAGCTCCCTATATGTGGCACTCGGACCCTGGGCTCTATCCCTCAGGGCCCCCTGACACCCAGCCTTCCTACAACCCCGATATCTGTGTCCCAAGGCACTGCTCCCTGAAGCTCCCATATCTGCACCCCTGGGACCTCAGGCTGTGCGCCCAGCTCCCCAGGAACCCCATATCTGTGCCCTTGGGACCTTGGCTTCTGTCCCTCAGCTGCCCGAGGCCCCGTATATTACGTCGGCGCTCTGCCCCTGGCTCCGGTAGTGACCCTCTGCACTGCCTGGCCCCCACCCGGCCATGACCCGCGGAAGCCACTCACCCTGGTAGTAAATTGCTTCTGGCCGGGCCAGGCCGTGGGGGGGCGCAGGCACCGCTGGCGTGTCTGAGCCACCGCGGAGGGGATCCGGGGGGACGACGGGGCCCGCAGCGCCGCGGGGGGCGGCGGGCTCCGGGGAGGGCGCGCGCAGAGGGCGCTTGCGGAGCGGCAGCGCGGCGCCTGGGGGTCCGGCGGCCTTGGGCCGGGTACGCAGGTCCACGGGCCCCTCGTCCATGGTCCCCGCGGGGCATCGGGGCATGGGGCCGCCGGGGACGGCGGCCGAGCGGGCGGCCGGAGTGCGGCTGGGCTCGGCGGCACGGGAGGGTGGCTGCGCCGAGCGCCGGGACTTCCCCTGCCGCCGGCTGAACTGAAGGGACTTTTGTCGGCCCGGGCGGTGCCGACCGCCCGCCTCCCCGCCCCCGGCCCCCCCGGGGCCACCCGTCCGCCCCAGGGGTTTCCTGGACCCGCCGCCGCTCCCGCCGTCCCGCGGTGCAGCCTGCACAGCGCCCCGCCCGCGCCGCGCCCCGCCCCGCGCCCGCCCCCTCCCAGCCCCGCGGCGCCCGGAGCGGCCGGGCCTTGGCGGGGGGCGGGGGGGTGGGTGGGAAGAAGGCGGGGTCGCGGGTTGCGGGGTCCCCACCCCTGCGGCTGCGGGCGTCAGGCTCTGTCTCCGCGTTTTTGTCTTTCTGGCTATAGGCCCCTGTATCTCTCAGTCTGTAACTGTCTCTCTCTGACTTTCGGGTCTGGATAGATGTCTCTCTATCTCTGCGTCTCTGTTCTCAGTGTCTCTGTCTCTATCGTCTCTTTGCTTCCCTCACCATCTATCTCTCTGTCACTCGAGTGCTGTCTGCTTCTCAGCCTCTCCCCCAGGGAGGCAATTCCCTGAGGTCCTGGGGTCGCTAAGACGCGGGTTCGAGTCCCGACTCCTACTTCCTCGCTGGGTGACCTTGACCAGGCACTTCCCTTCTGTGAGCCGTTTCCTCCTTTGTGGGAGCGAAAAGACGCACCCGGAGCAGGGACTACGCTCCGCAGGCGCCCAGGCACTACCCCTCTGCCTGCCCTGCCCCCACCTCTGCCTCCTCCCTGTGCCTCCTCAGCTTTGGGTCTGAACTTCGCTGGGGGTGGTGTTCGGTGGGCAGTGCGCAGGGAAACAGTGAACGTGTCTCTTCCCGGCGGGGTACCTGCACCCAGCCGGAGCCGCTGGGCACGGGGTGGGTGCTCCGGGAATCCTCGATGCACAGAGAAAGAAAGAGACGTGGCGAAAGGGGCATGGAGGTCGTGAGAGACTAAGGAGGAGGGAGACAGGGACATAGCAAGAGCCGCAGGGCCGCAAGACCAGAGTCACAGCGACCAAAGCCCGGGCCCAGGAGGCGGGGGCCGTCTGGCTCCCCTTCTGCCCCACGTCCCCCTCCCATCCCGGGCGGGGTTGGTGGGTGGGGAACAGGCCAGGCTGGTTGGGGGCATGACTCAGAGGCCGGCAGGAGCTGCGGGCGGCTGGGCGGGGTGGGGTAACGGGGGGAGGGAAGGGCAGAGGCGGGCTTCTCCCGTGTCCCCTCCCCGGCCGCCCTTCTCCCCGCCCCGGGGAGGGGCCCCAGTCGCGCGGGGCTTTCCCGGATTTCCCTGGAGGCGGGGCCGTCGCTGGGGTTGAGTGCCGGTCACGGAGTTACCGGAGGCGGAGCGGAAGGCCTTGGGGACCTAAGGGGACGAGGGAATGGGTGCTGCACCCCGGCTCTGTCCAGGCGGCTCGCAAGGTCTCCCCGGTTCTGTGTGTCTCCCCATGTCTCTGCATCTCCATCCCTAGCCTCCCTCTCTCTGTCTCCAGCCCCGTCCCATATTTTTGTCTCCCGATCTCTGGCTGCGCCTCGTCTCCCCTTCCTGGGACCCTGAAAATGCGTGTGGGCCCCCGGTTCTCAGAAAGGGACTTTGCCCAAGACTGGGGCCCCACCCCGGTGGATCGTTACCGGGATGTGAGGAGCATCTGTGGGCTGACAGAAGCCTCGCCCTTTTCCCCCTTCTCTCCTTTCTGCCTCTCTGGATCTCCTCCTCGGCCCCCTGTAATGGGAGAACATCTGGGGGCAAGACCTGGGTTCAAGTCCCACTTCCATCCCTTGTTGACAGTGGACCTTAGACAGGTCATTCCTCTTGAGACTCAGTTTGTTCTTCTGGAAAATGGGGCTGCTGTCACCCCCTGCCCGCAGAGTTGTGGCGACAAGGGAAGAGGTGAGGGAATTAGGGTGGAAAGTCTGGGGTCCCCGCCTACCCAGCCCTCCCCTCCCGGGACTCTCAAACACAGGGACGGGCTGGGATGTAGAACACGACCCTGCTGTACAGAGGGCAGCTGAGCCTCGGAGCAGCGGGGCTTGTCAGGGTGATGACCCTAGGAAGTAGCGCTGGACGGCGGCCCGAGGCCCTCCCACTCCCCGGCTGCCTTGCGGCCGGTGGAGAAATGGCTCTGGGCCCAGATAGGGGGAAGGGGGTGTCTGCGCTCGGCCCACGGGGGCTTGGAGGGGCTGAGAGAGGGCGCTGGGGGTTCTGAGTCTGAGGATGGAGGAGGGATAAAAGAGTCTGAGGGAGGAGGGTCTGAAGGAGGAAGACAGATCTGAGAGAGAAGTAGGTTGTCTAAGGGAGGGGAGAGGGTCTGAGGGAGAGGGAGAAGGTCTGAGGAGGTCTGAGAAGGACCAAGTGAGGACAGTGGTTCCGAGGGAGGAGAGAGAGTGGGGGGCGGCGTTGGAGGGTGAAGGATCTGAGGGAAGAGGAGGCTTGAAGAGGGTCTGAGGGTGGAGGCAAATTCTGAGGGAGGAGGGGCAGTTTGAGGAGGGCCCCCTCGGGGCGGAGGGAAGAGCGGCGTGCTTGGGGAACCAGCAGGGACCGAGGGGAGGGAGGAGAGGGGAGGCCTGGAGTCAGCCCCGCCCCGCAGCTGTCTCTGATTTCCCAGAATCTTCTGCTGCTCAGGAAAGTCCCAGCTCCCACAGCCGCCTCCCTCCAGTGTCGGGAACGGAGTGATGAGGGACCAGGATGGCTCTCGCCCCTCCTTTCTCCCCTTGCTCCCTGCGCCCTCGCTGGGAAGGACCAGGGTCTCCCCTCTCTGGGCCTGGAGCTCTGGAGGTCCCCCACCGGTAGGGGCGGCCCCTGGATGAGTCCCAGAAACTTCCCAGAGAAGGCCCGGAAGTCCTGCCTGGTGTCTAACCACTTTCCCTCACACAGGCCACCCTTTGTACCTGTTCAGATCTCCTGCCTCCTGCTGCTTCTTCTCCCCTTGTCCTTCCCCAGACGTCCCTCGGGGAGGAAGGGCCACGATTATACCTGTTCAAGGTCCCAAGAGGGAAATGAAGTCCTAGCTAGAAGGCTGTGATCCTGGAACCGCTTTCTTGCTCTTGGTTGGGGGGGGGGTGCGGGGGGAGAGCTCAGTTTCTCCTAAGAGGAGAAGATTGGGCTGGTCAGACCCTAAGTTCCTATTGGCTTCATTCCTGGGCCTTGTCCTCTTTGCTTCTGACTGAGGCCTGGGTATAAGTCCTGTCTCAGGCTTTCATTAGCTTTGTGACTTGCAGCAGTTATTTAACCTTATGGAGTCTCAGCTTCCTCATTGATAAAACAGACTAAATCAAGAAAATACGCTTCCATTCTGTAGGTCCTGAATTATAAAGTGCTCAATACAATGTAGCGGCTACTGTTATTCTTCCTGTTATAACCATTCTTCCTGTTATAACTTGGCATAGGAATAATAACAATTATTATTATTATTATCAATTAACCCAATTTTTCAACCGCAGGACCCATTTCATTGAGGAAATTAGGATTCAACATGCTGGGCTTGGAGACACGGGTTTGAGCCCTGGCTCTGCCATGTGCTGGCTGTGTGACCTTGGATAGGTAGCTTTCCCTCTCTGTGCCTTTGTCATGACTTTACGGTTGGGGATGATAACAGCTTCTGCCTCCCAGGACTGCTGAGCAGATTGAGACCGGGTGTGCAGAATGAATGGCGGAATGAATGAATGATATCTGTTCTCGTCTCCACGTTGCCTGCCTTCACCCACCAGGCCAGGTCTTTCTTGTCACCGTTTTCCACCCAGAGATGAGACAAGATGGACATATTCAGTCTGGCTGAGATCCCACTAGGAATTGACCCACTTCATTCTCTTGACACCTTGTGAGGAAAAGTCAACGAAAATCCCTATTTTACAGAGAAAGAAACAGGCACAAAGGAGTGAAGTCACTGCATAGGAAAATGTGAGAGACAGGGGGAGTCATGTTTTTAAGCCAGGTCTCTGTGACCCCAGCATCCCGGTTGCTGCACCACTTACCTGGGAGGGGTGGTCATTAGTCCCAGAGACCGCAGGCCTTCCCTCTCGGCTCTAATTCTAGACACTTCCTGGGAAGAAATGGTTTAGATGGGGAAACTCAGGCACAGGAGAGGCAAGGTCACGTGCCCTAGGGTCTACACTCTTTCTACAGTGCTCTTCTGCAGGCCAGGGAGGGTTGAGCCAACGGAGAGAAGGTCACATTGCAGCAGGAGGGAATCAAGTTAGTTTTAAGAGAGGCTTGGGGAGAGCAAGTGAATTTTGCAGACAGAGGAAAACAGAGACGGTGAGCAGGATGGGAAGGGACTTGCCCAAGGTCACACAGCCTCCCGTCTGGGCTCTGGGCTGCAAGTCCACCCTGGGTTGGCAGACGGCTCTGTTCTCCGAGGCTCCACCCCACCCCCAGGGGTGAATGCAGGCCAGCTTCCTGGAGCATGCCCTGCACCTCCTGGTTCCTCCCCACCCTGGGGCCTTGGAGGCTACTGGAATCCCTGGCACTAGGCAGGATCAGCCCATCTGGGGCTTGGGCCAAGACTTAATCTTCCCCTTTCTCCCTCTTGCTGGGTCTGCACGCACTCCGCTGAGTCAGAGGATTGCAACATCCTCTCCAGGCGGGCTTTGAGACTGGACACCCTCCCCGGCATTCACTGCTTTGATCAGACAGGGGCAATGTGGTGGGAGAGGTTTGCGGATATCAGCATCTGCCCTGGGCGGGGGTAAGGGGGGTGGTGTTCTGGGAAGGTCAGGTGTAGGGCAGAGGGGTCCCAGTGTGCTGATGGTGGACAGTCAGGGGGTATAATGCTGAGCCTCAGTGTCCTCATCTGTAAATGGGGCTCACTCTTTAATTGTGTGGGTTCAAACCCCAGCTCTGCCACTTAGCAGCTGTGTGACCCTCGGCAAGTGACTTACCCTCTCTGAGCCTCAGTTTCCTCATCTATAAAATGGGGTAAAACCAGTGCACGTCTCACAGGATTGTTGTGAGGGTCAAACGAATTAACACACGTTGGCACAGGCTGGTGTGGAGTAAGTTGTCAGTAAATGGAAGCTGTTATTTTCAAATGATTGCTGTTATTAATATAGGGTATGGGAGGGCTGCCACAGAGGCATGCTGCTTGGATCCTCTTTTAAGAAAGGACTTGTGGCCCAGCTGCCAAGGTGTGCAGATGGCTAACAGTTGGCTCTTTCAACTTGGTCTGCCTCAGCTTGCCAACTGGGGACATGGTCTCCTGGGCAGCCTCTGGCCGTTGACAGAGCCAGGCAGGGTCGGAGGGTCTGGCCATTTCCACCCACTGTGGGATTCCTCTCATGGGCAGTCTTTGCTTCAGGGGCTCCCCCTGGGGCTGGCATCATGGCCTGGTGGTCCCCCTCCCCGATTCTGCTTCCCCCACCCCCTTTTCTCATAAACATTTTGCCTTCCTAATTGTAAGCGTATATTTTCTGGGGGACCCCATCCACAACAATGGGCTTTGGAGTCAGACAACCTGAGTGTGAGTATCAGCTCTGCCTGAGTGGCTTTGGAGTGGCATCTGATCGCTCTGGGCCTCAGTTTCCCCCTCTGAGTCATGGGGATGAAAACACGATGTCTGAGAGGATCCTGTGAGTTAGCAATAGCGCCTTCAGCACTGCTGTCTCCGTCATCCTCATCTGTAAGGAGTGAGACGAATCGAATCTGGGTCTACCTTCCACTCTGCCAGTTTCCAGCCCTGTGGCCCTTGCCAAATGCTTTGCCCTCTGAGCCTGGTCTGGCCCTCTGGGTCCTGCCTCTTCCATCAGACCAGCTCACTGAGTGGTGTAGCTTGAATCGGCCATCTTACTAGGAGCACTTAATGAGATTAAGTCTTGTCCCCGGTATTAAAGGGCAAGCTATGAATTACCCAGGAAGAAGCCGGCGCCTGCGTCACCCATCAGCCTAGCCACTCCCTGAGACGGATGACCCTCCCTGGATGAACGCCCTCCTGCCCAAGCCCACCTTCCCAGGGCAGAGCACAGAGCCCATCTCTGAGGAAGGGACGGCACCTTCCCTGAAAAGCTGGCCTTTTCCCTGGAAGTCGGTGCCTCCCCAGCCCGAGGCCATAACCTCCCCTGCAGCCACCACAGCTTAAAAACACAGATGCGAAAGTTCCCCAGGCTCCTGGGAAAGCAGGTCACGCCAGGCCCTTCCTCATTTGAGCAGGGGCCCCGGCGGACTCACCTTCCCCGGCCCCAACCGCTGTCCCAGTCGGGGCCACCCCTGCCCTGCAGCACTTTCCCACAAGAGTGAGGACCGGGCGGGCGTGTCTCCACTACCCCTCCTGCCCCGTGGAATCAGGTCACAGGCTGGGAGCGAGCGAATCACTGCACTGAAGTCTCCCAGCTGCTCAACCCTGGGCAGGCCAGGTTTCTACACCTGAAAGCCTGGGGCTGGTCACCTGAAGCCCTGGCTCTGGGCTGGCTGGTGACAGCTGGGGTACACGGGACCTCTTACTGTCCGGCTCTGCGGGAGGTGGGAGTGAGGGTTGGCCTGTGGCATCTCCTTTGGACATTACCCACTTCTGAACTTGTCACTTTGGCCTCCTGTGGTCACACGGTCACAGGACGTTCGTTCACTTCTGGGAAAATCAAATTGTATCGTGCGTTTAAGATCCCAAATTCTCTTCTTGTGGCTTCTCACCGCACCCTCCTGCCCCAGCCTCAGGAATTTTGCCCCCTGGAGAACCGAGACATCTGAGGAACGGAGAGGTGTGGAATCGTGGGATGAAAAAGAATATATATTTTAAAATTATGGACCATAATGTGGAGAATTGCATGACATAGAATGTTCCATTTTGTGAACAGTTAGGCTCAGAAATGGTTCTGCCAGTTCCTCAGAAGCCTCTTCAGGCCTCTTCCAAATCAGAACTCTCTCTCCTCTCCCTCCTCTCAAGGTAACTCATTCTTTTTTTTTTTTAGATTTTTAAAATTTTACTTATTTATTTTTGGCTGCATTGGGTCTTTGTTGAGGTGCTCAGGTTTTCTCTAGTTGCGGCGAGCAGGGGCTCTAGGTGCATGGACTTCAGTAGTTGTGGTTCGTGGGCTCAGTAGTTGTGGCGCATGGGCTTAGTTGCTCGGCGGCACGTGGGATCTTCCCGGACCAGGGCTCGAACCTGTGTCCCCTGCATTGGCAGGCGGATTCTTAACCACTGCGCCACCGGGGAACCCCAAGGTAACTCATTCTTTTATGCTTTTATTGTTTTCCTTTTACTACCTGTGAATACACACTTGACCAATACAGTTTTGAATTCATTTATTTATTTATTTTGCAGGACTGAAACTGTCTTTATTCACATGAGACATGGTTGTGTACATAGCAAATCCCATATCTATGAAAAGCCACCATAATAATTCAGCAAGTCTTAGAATATTGGGTCAATTTACAAATGTCAACTGTATTTCTTTTCTTTAATTTATTTTTTTATTATTTAAAATTTTTTTAATTTTTAAAAAATTTTTATTTTATATTGGAGTAGAGTTGATTTACAATGTTGTGTTAGTTTCAGGTGTACAACAAAGTGATTCAGATATAGATATATAGATATATAGATATACAGATATTCTTTTTCAGATTCTTTTCCTGTATTGGTTATTACAAAATATTGAGTATAGTTCCCTGTGCTATACAGTAGGTCCTTGTTGGTTATCTATTTTATATATAGTAGTGTGTATACGTTAATCCCAAACTCCTGATTTATCCCACCCCTACCCCCATCCCCACAGTTTTGAACCTTAGGTCTGGCTTCTTGTACTCAATCTTATTATGTCTGTGACGTTCACTCAAATTCTTACGTCTGTTGGATTGCCTTCATTTCCATGACAGTGTATCACTCTCTTGCATGGAAAACCACAGTTTGTGAATCCTTTCTCCTGTTGATGGGTTTATGAGTGGTCTCCAGATTCTGCCTCTTTTGACAATGCTGTGTGCCTCTCCTGGCACCCATGAGTACACGCATTTTCCCCCAGAATCCAAGAGTGGAATTGTTGGGGCATAGGGTGTGCAGATGTCTAGCTGTGGAAGATACAGTCAGACAGTTTTGCACCAATTTTCACTCCCATCTCCAATGTCTGCTGTGAGTTCTCCTTGCCCCACATCCTCGTCAGCACTGGATCTGGCCAGACTTTGCAAATACGAGTCATCCCGGTATTCGTGCCTGTGTGTGAATCTCATCGTGGTTATAATTTGCAATTCCTCGCTCTTTAATGAGGTTGAATCCACTGTCCACTTGAATCCAAGCACACAGAATCTTTAGGACAAAAAAACTCTAGCTCCTTAGATAAACCATAATGGAAAAGAATCTGGAAAAGAATATATATATATGTATAACTGAGTCACTTTGCTGTACAGCAGAAATTAACACAACATTGGAAATCAACTAAACTTCAACTAAAAACAAACAACAGCAGCTCTGGGACCTTAGAATCTTAGGGGCAAAGAATTCTAGAGTCCCAGACTTTTAGGAACAAGGCATTCCAGAATCCTGTGCCTCAGTTTCCTCGTTTGAGTAATGGGGATTGCTCATGTCTTTAACTCGTAAGGTTGGGGACAGGATTAAAGTGCAGAGTGAACGCTCAGGAAGTGTGGTTTCCCCTAAGGCAGGAATTTCATCCATTTTGTTCTTTTCTGTGTTTGTCACCTCACACAGGATAGAGGCTCAATAAATATTTACTGAATGAATGAATCTGAGACTCCAAGGATCAAAGATAAGTTGCCATTGTGGAACTTTAGGAGCAAAGACGAACAGAATTTAAGAAATGAAGAATGATCAGGTCAGAGAGTCTGAGGAACTAAAGAATGATCAAAAAGCATCTTTGGCAAACCTAAGACTCACTGTTTTAATGCTTTAGAAACGAGGAAGCTCCATTGGCAGAGGCCTCCTAGCTCTTGGAAGGGTCTCAGGTGGGACCTAAAAGACAAGGCCTCTGCCTTCTCATCCTACTTGTACCTGCTTCTCCATGTGGCTCTGACAGCCACCTGATTCCCATCGCTTCCACTCACCCTTCCGGCCTCTTCCCGCCTCGTCCTCCCTGCACACATGGATGGATCTTGAGAAAGTTATTCCCGCCTGGGGCGTGAGTGGGAGAAAGTCCAGGCTCCTGCCCCAGAGGCCCTGAACCAGGCACCGCCTCCCTCCTGCCTTATCTCCCACTGCTCTGCCCTCACCCACACCCCAGCTTTCAGCAGCAGCCTTTCCCCTCACCCTCCTGCCCACACACGCCCCTTTCACTTCAGCCTCAAAAATCCTGTCTCTTGCACTGAGATCCAAACCAGGGCACACAGCAGGTGTTCAACCAACATATCAGGGCTCAGCTCTGGCAGCCTGTCCTCCAGGAAGCCCTCCCTGATTTCTCTCCATAGGCTGGGTCGTGCCCCCCTCTGGATTCCACAGCCCAAGTCCCAGCCATTTCGGGATGTCACTGTCTCAGGGCAGACCAATCTCCCCTACGTGTGAGCCTGTGAGGGCAGGCCAGGGGCTGTACATACCCAAACTCTTTCCTGAACAGCTGAGACTGAAGGGAACTGATCTGTCAGCTCCATCTGACTATTGAAAAAGACCTTCTTACAATGCTCTGAATTGTGCACCCCTGATGCCATCCCTCTGGGACACAGGGATGGCTCTCCTCGCTTTTCTAGGTCAACAAGGAGTGCCCAGTGGTTCAAAGGGACTCAGGTAAGGCCTGACAGTGCTCAGCCCGGGACCTGCCCTCCTGAGACACAGGAGCCGTTGTCAGCGGCTCAGCTATCTGACCCCAGTTTCACCCTAAAGCCTTATAAAGCCCTTCTGTTTTGTTTGTAAACATTTCCTGCGTGTACTTGTGTACCTGTGTACCCACGGTGAGACTGGAGTCCTCAGCACCCACCTCGTCCCCAAATCCCTCCTCCTTCACCGGAGGCACAGAGAGGTTAGGGGCTTTGCCTAAGGTCCCACAGCCAGGGAAGGGCAGTGGGAGATAGGATTTTGAAAACCTTATTGAGGGGACTTCCCTGGTGGCGCAGTGGTTAAGAATCCGCCTGCCAATGCAGGGGACACGGATTCGAGCCCTGGTCCGGGACGATGCCACATGCCGCGGAGCAACTATTCCCGTGCGCCACAACTACTGAGACTGCGCTCTAGAGCCCGCGAGCCACAACTACTGAGCCCATGTGCCACAACTACTGAAGCCTGCATGCCTAGAGCCTGTGCTCCACAACAAGAGAAGCCACTTCAATGAGAAGCCAGCGCACTGCAACAAAGAGTAGCCCCCGCTCTCCACAACTAGAGAAAGCCCACGTACAGCAACGAAGACCCAATGCAGCCAAAAAATAAATAAATAAATAAATAAATAAATAAACAAAAAAACAAAAAAACCAAACCTTATTGAGGTGTAATTTACAATACAATAGATACAATAGAATGCACTCATTTTAAGTGTGTACCAGGGACGAGTTCTGATAAAAGTTTATAGTCATATTATCGCATCATAAGCAAGATATAGGACAGTTCCATCGCCCCAAAACTATCCCTGTTCCCCTTTGCAGTCAAACCCTCCCTTCATCCCCAAACCCTGGCAGCCACTGGTCTGTTTTTTTATTCCTATAGTTTTGCTTTTCCAGAATGTCATATAAATGGGATCATACATTATGTACCCTTTTAGAAAAACTCATGAAAGAATTTGCATACAGTAAAATTCACTCTTTTCTCTGTACTGTTCTATAAGCTTTGTGACACGCATGCAGTAGTTACCGCCAGAATCAAAATGCAGATGGTTTCCATTACCCCCAAAATCCCCTCCTGCTGGTCCTCTGTGGTCACACCCTTCCCCCACCCCACCCTCACAACCATAGATCTGCTTTCTGTCACTATCGAGTGGCCTTTTTTCAGAATGTCTTGTAAATGAAATAATAGAGACTTCTGAGTCTCCCTTCTTTGGCTCAGCTTAATGCATCTGCGGTTCATTCAGGTTGGCATATCAGAAGCGTGTTGCGTTTTATTGACACGTGTGGATAGATCATAGTTTGCTTCTCCATCTACCAGCTGAAGAACTTCTGGGCTGTTTCCAGCTGTTGGCGATTCTGAAGAGAGCTGCTAGAAACATGCGCATATAGGTTTTTTGTGTGTCCAGAGGTTTTTATTTCTCTTGGGTAAGTACCCAGGAATGAAATTGCTGGGTCATATGAGAAGTGTACACTTAACCTCTGGGGAGATTGGCAAACTGTCTTCCAAAGTGGCTACTCTGGTTTGCATGCCCACCAGCAGGGCGTGAGAGATCTGATTGCAGAACCACGATGTGAGTCCGGCTCTGAGACGATCTGAGCTCTTGGCCACCAAGCCACACCGCTCCTGGAAAACAATGATTGCAACAAAAGCTCCTTCCCCCTTGGTCACCATGCATGCAGTTGCTTAAAAAGAAAAAAAGAATGAGGAAGCGATTCTGGACTGATGCGGTGTGATCCCCTTGATGTATTGCTGGGAGGAAAGTGCAGAACAGGATAAGAGTGAGTGCCGTTGTGGAAAGAGGGGAGGGGGAGGACATATGTCTACATATTTTCTTGTCCGTACGTAGACTATCTCTGGGATAAAACACAAGAAACTGGGAGGTGGGAACAGCACTGGGGAGGGGCGGGGCAGGGGTCATGGTGGATAGGCCACTTCTCACTTCCATTCTGTGCTTTTTGGATTTTGAAACTTGTGAATGTCTTACAGGTTCAAAATAGATGCATGCAATCCATTTACTCCACCAACAGGTATTTCAGGCCTTGCTTTAGTGGTGAACAAATAAGGTCTGGTGCTTGGGGAGTCGGAGTCTAGTTCTCAAGACAGACTGTCAGTAAGACAAGGAAAATATAGACAAGGTCAAGTATTTGCTGTGGAGAAAAAAAGCTGTCAAGGGACTGGGTTGTCGGGGGAGAGATGGGCAGTGGTTTGAAGTGTTTTTTAAATCCAGAGGCCCATATAAGGAGTGACATTTGGGAGGGGAGAGAAGGAGCCATATGGGCATCTGGGGGAAGAATGTTCCAGGCTGAGGGAACAGAAAGTGCAAAGGCCCTGAGGTGGATTGTGCTGGCTGTTTGAGGCCAGTGTGGCTGGGGTCCAGTGAGCAGGGGGAGAGAGTAGAAGTGAGACTGGGGAGATGAGGGCAGGAGGGAGGGTTGAACAGATCATTTGGGTCTTGTGGTTCACTACAGGGACTTTGGCTTTTACTCAGAGGGACCTGGGAGCCATGGGAAGGCCCTGAGCAGGGGATGGATGTGATCTGACTGAGGATTTAACAGGGTCCCTCTGGCTGCATGCGGGCGGGGGGCAAGGACAGAGGCAGGGAGTCCAGTGAGGAGAAGACTGCAATGGTCCAGGCCATAGGCGATGTGATGGTGGCTGGACCAGGATGCAGGCAGTGGTGATGGGGAGAAGTGAATGAATTCAGAGGCTATTTTGAAGGTGGACACCCTAATACATCTTATTTCTACCTGTGATAGGGGCTGTGTGGAGAGGAACAGGGAACCAGGAGAGGGAGAAATGAGAGGACCAGGCCTGGTTTGTGGAGATTGGGGAAGACATCCTTGGGGCCTTGATGTTTCACCTGAGACCTAAAGCAGCTGGGGAAGTGCTTGAAAGAGAAGAACACCAGGATCTTTTAGAAAAATAGAAAGGAGGATGGAGACAAGCAGTGGTCAGGCCACAGTGCCCAGTAAGCCTGGAGCTGAGGTGCAGCCCTTGGGCTTTCCCCCGAGAGTACTGGGGAGCCATAGCAGGTTCTAAGCAGGGGTCAGGGTTGAATTTTGTTTTGTTGTATGGTTTTTTTGGCCAAACTTTGAGTGGCTGGTGGGATCTCAGTTCCGCGGCCCGGGATTGAATCTGTGCCCCCTGCAGTGGAAGCGTGGACCACTAACCACTGGACCACAAGGGAATTCCCAAGGATTGAGTTTTGGAAAGACCCCTCTGGCTGTGCAGGGGGACCAGCTGTGCCTCAAGACAGCAGGTGGCTTGGGTTGGGAGGGTATGTGAAGGAGGAGTGGAGAGGATCAATTCCAGAGATTTAGGAGGCAACCTCCTGGGGAAGGCAGATGGTGGGGTCCATGCTGACTTCCGGGGTCACCATGCCACTGTCCCAGGGGTTTCTCACGTACGAACTCAGCGAGTCTTCACAACCACCCACAGAAGCATCCTCTTTTCACAGCTGGGGAAACAGGCTTGGAGAGGCTGCAAAGTTCCCAGTCCAAGGCCACACAGTCGGGAAAGGGTGGGGAGAATTGAACCCACACTCTTTCCCTCCAGGAGGCCAGGATGAGGCCCTGCCCACCCCCCACCCACCCTGCTGCCCTCCAGGGGCGTCCTCTGGCGGGGTTAAGCCACCACCTCTCCCTCCCTCCGCAGCCTGAGCCCCAAGCCCAGCTCTGGACTTTATCCCCAGCCTCCTGCCCGCGCCAATAAAAGGCGGGCAAGCGGTGCAGGGGCCTGCGGGCAAAATTCCCCTACTCCCAGTGCCAGGGGAGTTACCCAGGGCGCGGAGGGCAAAGGGTAGGCGCGGAGAAGGGGGTAAAGGAGGAAGGCGAGCGTCTGCAGCTCGACTGGGTTGTGCTGCCTTGCTGCTCTGTGCCTCAGTTTACCTCTTGGTAAAATGGGCATGGCTCCTTTGATGGACGGAAGAAGGACCTGCAACAACAGAGGAATCTTCCCCTCTGGTCTAACTGGGAGCCAAAGTTTCCCAAGTCTGATGCGGAAGACAAGGAGCTCCAGCCTGCTGGGGACGATAAAGCACTCCCATCAAGTCTGATGAGAGAGACAGGATTTCCCAAATAAGATAGAGAAGATAAGTCCCATTTCCCTGGACGGAGAACAGGTGTCTAGTCTGGTTTTCCAGTCTGCTGGGGGAAGGTAAGGAGGGCCCATTCTGATGTGTGAGATGATGAGTTTCTAATCTGAGGGAGGAGACAGGTAGCCCCAATCTGATGGGGGCGGTAAGAACCACCCCCCACCCCTCCACGACCCCGAAGCGGGAAACAAGAGGCTCCAGTCTGAGCTTCCAACATGACTAGACATAAAGAATGTCTGCTGCAGCTCAGCCAACTCTTTCCTGAGTCCCTGGATTCCAAGCAGCACCTGAATGCTTGAAATGCCACCATTAGCAAGCCCCAGCTCTGGAGGGGGCCAGGACCAAGGGACACAGAGGCAAAGGGCATGTGGGATTTGCTCCTCGGACCCAGAGGCAGTTCTGCTGGGCTCTGGGCCTGACCCCCCCCATGTGAGCTCAGATCTGGCTGGTGGGATCCTGGCGCCACCTAGTGGTTGCTTCGGACCAGGCCTCCCATTCAGAGCTGGAGGAGAGCCCCCAGAAGGTCAGGACTCCCTCCTTCAGACCTCCTCCACACCCCCGGAAAAAAGAAACCCGTCTGTGATTCTGAGGCTTCATCGTGTTCATCCTCCAGGTGGCTGGGGGGCAGTGTCTTTCTGACTTATAAGCTTATTCCTGTCTCTCCTCTGCTCACAACTTTTCCATGGCTCCCCAGTGCCTTGGAAGGAAGCCCACACAAGCGCTGTGAGGCTGGCCTCTCTAGCCTCTCCCAAAGCACCCTGTGCTTCAGCTGAACATGAGTAGTTTTGGGAGCATGTCCTACTCAGAACTCACCTTCAGGCCTTCGCACAGGCTGTTCCCTCTGCCTGGAACACCCTTCCCTGCCTCTTTCCCAGCATCTCTTATTCTCCTCCTTCAGGTCTTGGAGGAGAGGCCTCCTCCTCCAGGAGCCCCTCCCTGACCCCACAAGTCAGGGTCACAGTCCCATGGGGAGGGCTATGTCCCCACAGGGCTTGACACTAGCTACAAACTCCGGGAAAGGTTTGTTTGAATGAGTGAGTGAGTGAATGAATGAGTGAATGCCAGGCTAAAGAGTTTGCCAGAGCAGCCATAGGAGAGTTTAATCAGTGGAGGGACAAGGTCAGACTTAGAAGTCCCCAGGTTCCCTCTTTTTTTTTTTTTTTTTAAATTTATTTATTTATTTATTTATGGCTGTGTTGGGTCTTCGTTTCTGTGCGAGGGCTTTCTCTAGTTGTGGCAAGCGGAGGCCACTCTTCATCGCGGTGCGCGGGCCTCTCACTATCGCGGCCTCTCTTGTTGCGGAGCACAGGCTCCAGACGCGCAGGCTCAGTAGTTGTGGCTCACGGGCCCAGTTGCTCTGCGGCATGTGGGATCTTCCCAGACCAGGGCTCGAACCCGTGTCCCCTGCATTGGCAGGCAGATTCTCAACCACTGCGCCACCAGGGAAGCCCCAGGTTCCCTCTTAATCCTGGGCCTTTGCATATGCTGTTCCGTCTGCCTGGAACATTTGCATTTATTACCTCCCTTTCATCCTCTATCAGTGAGCCATCCCCTCCTCCAGGAGGTCCTCCCTGACACCCCGGCTGGGTCAGGCATCCCCCAACCCAGACTCCTGGGCTCCCCCATCTCAGCCCTGACCAATGCTGGGTTGTCACTGTCTGTGACAGGTCTGTCTCCCCTACTGGGTCCTGGGAGGACGGGACTGGACTCTGTTCACCCACCGCCTTCTCCTCGGAGCTTACAACAGAGGCATCCTTCGGTCAGGACCTGGGTTTCAACCCCAACTTCCCCGTTCGTGGAGAGTCTCGGGTGAGTGTGGGCCTCTCCTGGAGCCCCAGTTTTCTCGTGAGAAATGTGAAAAGAATGGTTGGTTCCTCCCCCAGCCTCCCAGGGCTGTGGTGGGACATTGAGAAGACGAGACCCTGGGTCCTGAGCTGACCGCGTGCCGGGTGACCGTGGGTGACCCGCTTCCCCTTTTGGGGCCCATCTGACTGGATGAATGGGTGGCAGGGGCCCCATCCTGCCGGGACATTTTAGGAGGCCGGCGCGGGGCTTCCCAAGGCAGGAGGGTCAGGGACAGGCAGAGGGAAGAGGTGTCTGCTGGGTTAGGGGAAAACCAGCCTTCCCCATCATAGAACGGATGATGGGAGGGAAACAAACAAGGCTGGCTCCACCCGGCTGTGAGGGGAAGTTGGGGGAGAGGATAAGGGGCCCCAGGAGGTGGGTGAAAACCACAGTCCACAACTTGTGCCAACTTCCCTCCCGGAGCCTGTGTGCCTTGGGGTCCAGGCCGTCTGTCTGATCACTGGTCTCTGAAATGTCACACGTCTTCCTTCCAACCTCAGATCCCGCTCTGCCTGCAGCCTTCCAGCCTCACGCGTGGCAGCCCCATCCTGTGTCTGCTCAGGGAAAAGCTTAGAGATCCCTTCGACTCCTCTTTTCCCTCCCACCAAGTCCAGCCCATCGGCGAATGCAGTTGGCTCCACCTGCAAAATCTATCCCCACCTCCACGGCCACCATCCTGGTCCAGCTGCCACCACCTCCTGTCACCACTGCTGTTGCCTCCTCACTGGGTTCCCTGCTCTTGTCTGCTTCCAACAGTCTCTTCCAAGAGGCGGCCAGAGGGATCCTATTAGGACCTGAGTCAGAGCCCATCCAGCCTCTCCTCGGAGCCCTCCTGGGGCTCCCATCTCACTCGAGGTGACGGCCAAGGTCCTCACCGCAGCCTGCAAGGCCCTGCACAATCCCTGTTCCCCTCTGCCCTCACCTCCTCCACTCTCCCCACATTTACTCCACTCCTGCCACACTGGCTTGACTCTGCTTTCCTGCCTCCTGGCCTTTGCCCATCCTGTGCCCTTGGTTTGAATTGCTTTCCCTGCCAACTTTCCACCCGGCTCCTCTGACCTTGCAGGTCTCACCTTGTGATAGGCTGAATAATGCCCCCCAAAGAGATCCAGGTCTGAATCCCTGGGACCTGTGAATGTGACCTGCAAATAGATGACAAAAGGGACTGGGTAGATGCGATGAAGTTCAGGATCTTGAGGTGGAGAGATTATCCTGCGTTATCTGGGTGGGCCCTCAATGTAATCACAAGTGTCTTTTAAGAAGGAGGCAGAGAGAGACTTGACTGCAGAAGAGATGGTGATATGACAAGAAGAGCAGAGATGGGAGTGATGCAGCCAGAGCCGAGGAGTGCTGGCAGCCACTAGAAGCTGGAAGAGGCAAGGAACGGAGTTTTTCCTGGAGGCTCCAGAAGGATCCAGCCCTGTGGACACCTTGATGTGAGCCCTGTAAGACTCCTTTCGGACTTCTGACCTCCAGAACTGTAAGAGGATACATTTCTGCTGTTTTAAGCCACTAAGTCTGTGACAATTTGTTACAGCAGCCGCAGGAAACTGATACACACTTTAAATATCACCCCAGGGAGTCTGCTTTGGAGTCTCCACCTAAATTACATGCCCTGGTGTTTCTCTCTCAGAACCCACCCTTTTCCATCAGAGCATCCTGACCCTTTGTAATGACCTTTTAACACCTGTCCCCCACTCTGGGCTATGAACTCTGTGTGAGGCCAGGGTCTCACCTGTCTTGGTCAGTATGTGCTCCCGTGACCTTGCACGGGACCTGCTGAGGGTACACACTCAACAGATATTGGTCAGATTCATCCATTCATCCATCTCTTATGCTTATCAAGTATTTATTGAGTACCAAGTGTTTGCCTGGCACTGTTCTTGGAAGTGGGGGATGCAGACAGTGATTCTGCCCTTGTGTCGCTCCTTATTATGAACTGAATGTTTGTGTCCCCTCCCAAATTCATATGTGGAAGCCCTAATCCCCACTGTGCCTGTATTTGGGAGTGGAGCCTCTAAGGAAGTAATTAAGGATGGGGTCCTGAGCTGATAGGATTAGTGTCCTTATAAGAGGAGACCCCAGAGAGCTTGCCCTCTCTCTGTCCCCATGAGCCCACGAAGAGGACATGAGAGCACATGGTGAGATGGACCCACCTGCAAGAAACAAGAAGAGGCCTCACACTAAAACCTACCTTGCTGGCACCTTGATCTTGGACTTCCCAGCCTCTTGAACTGTGAGAAATAAACGTTTGTTGTTTAAGCCACCCTGTCTGGGCTTCCCTGGTGGCGCAGTGGTTGAGAGTCTGCCTGCTAATGCAGGGGACGCGGGTTCGAGCCCTGGTCTGGGAGGATCCCGCGTGCCGCGGAGCGGCTGGGCCCGTGAGCCACAACTGCTGAGCCTGCGCGTCTGGAGCCTGTGCCCCGCAACGGGAGGGGCCGCGATAGTGAAAGGCCCGCGCACCGCGATGAAGAGCGGTCCCCGCACCGCGATGAGGAGTGGCCCCCGCTTGCCGCAACTAGAGAAAGCCCTCGCACGAACCGAAGACCCAACACAGCCAAAAATAAATAAATAAATAAATAAAGTAGCTATAAGCCACCCTGTCTGTGGTATTTTGTTACCGCAGCCTGAGCTGACTCAGATACCCTTCAGCATTTATTGTCTCTCCATTGGTTTTTTTCCTCATTCCACACTGCTTTACTTATTACGACTACGGTGGTTTAAAAATATTCCATCGAAAGGTGGAGACGAATCCCCCTCCTCTTGAATGTGGCTGGATGTAGTGACTTGCTTCTAGTCGGTAGAATATGGCGGAGGTGATGGTGTGTGGCTTCTGAGACCAAGTCATGAAGGCACTGTGGCTTCCTCCTTGTTCGCCCATGGGGCAACTCATTCTGGGAGAATCCAGCTGCCTTGTCATGAGACTTCTATGGAGAGATCCATGTGGCAAGGAACTGAGACCTCCTGCCAACAGCCATGTGAACGAGCCAGGAAGCTCCAGTCCCAGCCAAGCCTTCAGATGACTGTAACCCTGCCAACCTCTTAACTGTACCCTCACCAGAGACCTTGAGTAAGAACTATCCAGCCAAGGGACTTCCCTGGCGGTCCAGTGGTTAAGACTCTGTGCTTACACCGCAGGAGGCACGAGTTTGATCCCTCGTTGGGGAACTAAGATCCCACATGCCACAAGGCACGGCCAAAAAAAACCCAAAAACAAACTATCCAGCCAAGCCACTCTCAGATTCTTGACTCACAGAAACGTTGAGATAATAAAGGTGCTGAGTGTTGGGGTAATTTGTTATGCAGTAGTAGATAGCTGATACAACAATAGCTCTACAGTGTGTTTTGTTATCTGGTAGGGCAAGTCTCCTTATCATTAATACTGCTATTTATTGAGCACATATTGTGTGCCAAGCACTGATTTAAGGTGACAGACAAAAGAAGGAAAATTCCTGCCTCATGGAGCTCATAGTCTGGTGGAAAAGACAGATAATGAACAAGTGAAGAAAGAAATATACAATACGCAGTTCCCTGATGGTCTAGTGGTTAGGATTTGGCACTTTCACTGTAGAGGCTTGGGTTCAATCCCTGGTCAGGGAACTGAGATCCCACAAGCCATGCGCATGGCCAAAAAGAAAGAAAAGAAAAGAAAAGAAATATATAATATGAAGTGGAACGTGTGTGTGCCATAAATGAGCTGAAGAACAAAGCTAGACAATGTTGGGTGTTGGGGGGGTTTGAGCATAGACCTTAATGGAGTGATTCAGGCATCCACAGTGAGAACACTGCTAGCGGCGGGAAAGGCCAGTGCAAAGGCCCTGAGGCAGGAGTTGCATTTTTTTTTTTTAGGAGAAAATGCATTTTATTATAAGTCCTTATGAGGTTAAAGAGAGAGGCAGACCCTACTTAATAAGGGATCATAAAACAACATAGGGGCATTCCATTTAAAATCAAATCATCTAAAACATTTAAAAATGTAAGATAACAAATGGGATCCTTAGACAGAAATTCAGCTTCTAATGTGCAGTGGTGCTACAGAGGGTTGAGTCAGCTTCAAAATTCTCAGGTGGAGAAAGATGAGCTGTGTGATTTTTTCAAGGGGTGAAACTGCACATTAAGGTAGTTGTTCTCACTTTAACTTGGCAGTTGATTGTATTTCCAAAGTATAAATTTGCTATTCCTTATCTTTTTGAGGGGCCACCTTGTTTATTTGCATCATTTCCTATAATTATTCTTATAGGAGCTGGATGGCGAGGGACAGCACAGGCCACAGGGATTGAAGCTTCAAGATCTGAGAACTTGGACTTAAAGATGATTTTAGATACAAAAAGGAGAGGATCTTCTGAGAGGACCTCAATCCTGATGTTGCAATTTCTTCAAACAATAGCCAGGAGGCCAGTGTGGCCAGAGTGGAGTGAGAGGAAAGGAGAGGAGGAGGGGAAGGACTGTGATCCATAGGGGAGATGATTCCAGAAAGGTGACCTTACCTCTGGGGGCACCTGACACCTGCTTCTGAAGGCCACTGTGGGAACTCAGGGAGCTTCTGCCTGTGGTTAGTGGAACGGGTGAGGCTCTTTGGCTGCCCTGGTCCTGTGCAACCCCGAGGGGCTGGGATGACCTCTCTCGGCTCTGCAGTGTGTGTCAGGATGGGCTGGAGGCGACCAGACTCCCTGCTTGGTTCCCAAAGTCCAGCCTTGGCACCCTGGTGCCAGGCACCCCCTCTTCCCTCCTCCTCCCTCACCTCCTCCTTCCTCTTCTATCCTCATCCCTCTTTCTTCCTCTTTCTCACCCTCCTCCCTCTCTCTCTCCATCCTGAATCAACATTCCAGCCCAGGGGAGAAAAACAGGGCAGGCTTCCTTCCTCTCCCTGGCGGGGCTCCAGAGACTGACTGGGCCATTGTGTGTTTTGGCCTCAAGGTCAACCCTAAACCCCACCCCTGCCCTCCCCATTGCAGAAAGGTTACTTGAGAAAAGGCACCTTGGGTGAGGGGGAGGGATGGGGGAGAGAGAGGCAGAGACTGCTCTGGAGGTCTGGCCTGGCTCACACCCATGGCTAGTGGAATCTGAGAGCCCAAGAGGACCCCAAGCACCCTCCGGGCTTTGTGGGGGAGGGAGATGGGGAGCCGGTATGAGCCCCCTGGGGCAGAAGAGAGTCCCAGTCTCAGCCTTCAGGCTGAAAACCTGCTGTGTGATCCTGGGCCAAACCCTGGCCCTGCCCCTTCCTGGCTGAGTGACTTTGGGTAAGTTGCCTCCCTCTCTTTGTGCCTTACTTTCCTTTTATTGTCAAACAGTCCCCGCATCTGGTTCCCCCAACTTGCCAGCTGACAAAAATCACCCAGGCTATTTATTTTAAAAATCCAGTTTCCAGGTCCCTTCCCTGGAGACACAGATTACCTGGGCCCAGGCAGAGACCTGGGAGGTGTATTTTTAATAAACAGCTAGCAGACCGGGGAAATGGGGTCCCATTTCAAAGGGAGGCTGTGAGAAGCAAGTCAGGGAATCTGTGTTGAGGGCACATTTCCCCCTGCACCTGAGAGGATCAGCGTTGGGATTCTTTTCTTTTTTAAAACAATTTTTTTTCTTTTTTTGTTTGTTCTTTTTTCCTTCTCTTTCTTTCTTTCTTTTTTTTGGCTGCACCACGTGGCTTTCAGGATCTTAATTCCCTGATCAGGGATGGAACCCCACCCCGGGCAGTGAAAGCGCTGAGTCCTAACCACTGGACCACCAGGAAATTCCTCATTATTTTTTATTTTTAAATTAAAAAAAAATTTCAGCATCAGGATTCTAAAAGCTTATACATGGATATTATTTTTCCTTGTAAGCCGTTTTCAGGTGATTACAATTTTCCATAAATTGTATTTCCATCCTGTATTCCATAAAATGAGGGAAACCTGTGCCGTAGGGTTAATTAAGTCCCCCAGGAAGAAGGCATTATAGAAAAAGGGTTATATTTGGCTTTTCCATCAGCCTGTTGCCCAAACCTAACACCTGAGTGAGTTAAAAAGCATTTATCAAGCATTTATGTAACTAGATTCTTTGCTCGTATTGACTCATTTAATTTTTTCAACAGTCCTAGGAGGTGGGTACTATTACTACCTCTGTTTTACAAGTGAGGAAAAGCCACGTTGCCTGGAGTCCCTCAGCTCAAGTGGCCACCTCAGCTCCATCTGGGCTCTGAGCCTGCACGCCTGCCTGGCCGGCCCTGCTGAGGGATGATGGGGACGCCTCAGCTAGCCTCCTCCCAGCAGCTGTGGGAACTATGGGACATGGAGTGAGGTTTTGGCTCTCTGGGCCTCAGTTTCCTCACCTGTAAAATGGAGGAACTGCCAGTAATACTCATGAGGGTTCTTGTAGGAATTCACTGAGATAGAGATACAAAAGGACCAAATCAATGCTGGAGATATAGGAGCTATTATTATTGTGTGTTTGTTGCTGTTATTCTTCCCTGGACTGTTAAAGAGGGGGATTGGACTGCCTGGAGGATTCAGTTCAGAAGCCCAGAGAGGTGCAGCGGGACAGGAGACTTGGTCCTGGGGACATCTGAGCCTCCACACCCTGAGGATATGGGATCTGGCTTGACCTAGAAAACTGAGCTGCCACCCCCTCCCCTCCTTTGGCCCCTCCCGCTGGCCTCATTCTGCCTTGCACAAAGCAAGCCCCGCTGGAACACAACCCCAGTCTTTCCCAAATCCTGGCTACTGTGCCTGGGGCTCTTTCGCTTTGGGCTTAGGTGAGAAAGGCCATTTTGTTCAGCTTGGAAGGTAGGAGTTCCAAGGTGTGTCATGGCAGAGCCTACCAGCTGCCCACCTGGGATCCATCCTTCCTGTCTTCCTTGAGAGCAGGACCCTGAAGTTCTTTGGAGCAGCTATATACCCAGGGAAAAGACTACATGTCGCAGCCTCCCTTGCAGCTAGGGTGGCCACATGACTAAGAGCTGGTCAATCAGATGTAAGTGGAAGTTGTAGGGTGGGGAAAGTTCCTTAAAAGGGGCACAGTCCATAATCGGGCATGGGGCTTCTTTTACCCTTTGTCCCCTTCTTCCTGCTTCCTGCATGGAACATGGATGAGGCAGCTGTGACTCCAGCAGCCATGTTGGACCATGAGGTGATCAAGAGAATGGAAGCCCCAAGCTAAGAATGATAGAGCAGAAAGACAGAAAGAGCTGTGTCCCTAATGACACTGTGGACAATCTGCTTATGATTACCTTTTATGTGAGAGAGAAATAATCTTCTATCCATGTAAGCTACTCTTACGTGTACCAGTTTCTCTTTTATCTTATATATTAATGTCCTCTCTCTTTGTTGTTTGTGTTATTTCCCGTCTCTCTTAGTAGCCACTGAAGAAAAATTCTAACTGATATATATGTTACTGACTCTTATGTGAATATGGAGGGGTGGGGAGAATATGGACGCTATTTCCCATTTTGGGGCTGTTCCTGTTGTTGGGGTTAAGAGTATGGGCTTAAATCTATCCTCACTTCCTAGCTGTGCCATTGCCTGGAACCCTCATATTGGAGAACATTGATTTAGCTAATAACTTTCAAACTCCATGGAGCTCCCTTAGTGCCCACTCAGGTAGGGCAGAGTCAGTGGACAGAACTTTTAGCTCTCTCCTTCCTTCGTTGGCCAGAATTGGTCACATGGCGACCAAGAGCTGCAAAGCAGTCGGGGGAAAGTGAGTGCCTGACATTTTCAGCTTCTTTTATGGGAGGCAGTGCCTGCCATCATGAAAGAGGAGAGGGGAGTGGCTGTTGGGGAACTATTCTCTTCCCTCAATATATATATTTATTGAGCATCTAACCTGCTCTACTTCAATCAGAACAGTTTCTCTTTTATTTTATATATTAGTCTCCTCTGTCTCTTGTCATACTTGCAAAAAGTTTGTCTATTTCATTGGTATTTTCAAAGAACCAGCTTTAGGCTTTATTGACTAGCTCTTTGTTTTATTTTATACTTCATCCATGTCTGCTTTTACTTTTCTTAATTCCTTACCTTTTTACTTTGGTTTATTTCATGGACTTTTTCTAGTTTCTTGAGTGGCGATCTTATTTTGCTCAATTTCAAAATCTTTTCTTTTTAGTGCTCTCAATGCCTTTAAGCATTTAAGGCTATCATTCCCCCACCAACTGCAGCTTTGGCCATATCCCACAGTTTCTCTCTCTCTCGCTCTCTCTCTCTCTATATATATAGATATAGATATAGATATAGATATTATGTTTTCACTGGCAATTGATTCTGGTTGGTATTTTGCATTTTAATTGCCTCTGTAATCCAAGTATTATTTAAATTTAAGGATATTTTTCAAAAATGTGTAGAAATTTGGTGAGGGGGAGGACTATAGCTTTTGAATTGATATCTACTTTTATTGCCTTGCTATTTTAAATAATATATTGACCTACCATGTAAGTTCGCATTTGAAGAAAGGGCTCTGAGGCTAATAAAATGGTTTGGAAAACTCTAGTCTATCCTAAGTCCACACATTTTTACTGATGGACAAATTGAGAGTCTAGTGAATCCATAGCAAATGCAGGATTCTAACCCAGATTTTATAACCCTCATTCTGGGTGCCTTTCACCACTCACCATCTCAGCTCAACATGGCCATCCCCAGAAAGGATCTGTCTTGAAAGTTTCTGGGAAATCTCTCTACTAGGCCTTTCCATCCTTGCCCAAATCTCTCTTTCTACCCCAAGCCTGGAGTCTGCTATTACCATTTCTGACTAACACCAAGAGTCTCCCTAGAGTGGGTCATCTTGGCTGGGTTAGGCTTGTGGCTCATACACTACTAGTGAGAGGAGTTAGAAGACACACTCCTTCCGGTTCCCACTGCCCTGCTCTCCACCCCTCAACCCCACCCCTGCCCCATTTGCATTCATTTATTCATAGGGGCTTTTTTGTGTGTTTAGAGGAGGAGGGAGATATTTTTAGGACTGTGCAAGTGATGTTTGAGATACATGGGGTGGGGGTGGGGGAATCCCAGCACAATGGAGGACACAAAAGGGTATCTTTGGTTAAATGGATGAGGGCCAGAAGATGCTGGAACTCTTCTTGAGAAATTTGGTCACCCTATGTCCTGTGCACAAATCAGTCCCTGGGTTATGGAGTGAGGCGCAGTGTAGGGGAGGGCCGTGTTCAAACAGGGCAGCTGTTTGGTGCCACGGGAGGGGCACTCTTTGGGCCACTGGGAAGCAGGACCCTCAGATATAACCTGGGGAGATGTGGGAAGGGCCTAAGGCCCTGACATCAAGCAGTGGGGGCTTGGAGCCCTGTGCTTTGGGCACCCCTGCGCATGCATGCAGCCAGACTGAGAATAATCTTGGGTGGGAAAAGAAGCAAGTGTGGTGACCAGGAATGGCAGGGTTGGGAGTGGTGGAAGGAGAGGCTGACACAGGCGTGTGTTAACCAGGAAGTTTATAGCCTCTGTGGCTCTCCGACAGCTCAGTGAAGGAGCAGGGCCCTGTTGGCTCTAACTCTAGGGTGGAAGCAGGAGAACCGTGAACCATGGTCCTGCATCCTTGCTGGAAGCAAGTGGTCCTCCACTCAGGGGGAGGAAACAAGGAGGGTGGCATGAAGAGCTGGTCTCTCTGGAGGTCTCCAGGGCCACGGTGCTACTCCAGGGCTGTGGGGGAGGATGGGGCACAGGGGTGGAGGAGGCCGTCAGGGAGGTAGGGGACCAGGTCCCCAGTGCCCCCATTCCTTCTTCTCCCCTGCCCAACCCTGGCCTCCCAGCGGCCCCACCCGCCCCATGCTCAGCCTGTGCCAGGTTCAGGTTCAGGAAGGTGGCGTTGGTCCTTGTGCGAGGAAGGGAGGTTGACTGTGAGAAGAGAGACAGAGTGAAAAGGAATTCCGAGGCTTCATCGGGGGTGGCCTGCTTCATTGACCAGCCTTCTCCCCCCAACGCTGACCCAGAAAACTAGGGTTTGAAGAGTGAATGGGTGAAGGAGGGTGCTAGGGTGTCTGGCAGTGATTGGGTCCCTGATCCTGGAAGCTTCAAGTCTGAGGGAGGGGGGTCACTGTCCTTAACTCAGGGACATGGCTTCTGAGACTGCCTGCTCTGTTGGGGGAGGCAAGGCTCCAGGGACATGACATCTCAGACCTCTGGGGATGCTCAGTCTGAGGGGGGAGACACGGTCCCCAACATCTGGGAGCTCCCAGTCTGATGGAGGAGACATTGTTCCTGACTTCTGGGAGCTCCCAGTCTGATGGGGGAGACATTGTTCCTGACTTCTGGGAGCTCCCAGTCTGATGGGGGAGACATTGTTCCTGACTTCTGGGAGCTCCCAGTCTGATGGGGAGACACGGTCCCCAACATCTGGGAGCTCCCAGTCTGATGGAGGAGACATTGTTCCTGACTTCTGGGAGCTCCCAGTCTGATGGAGAGACACGGTCCCCAACATCTGGGAGCTCCCAGTCTGATGGAGGAGACATTGTTCCTGACTTCTGGGAGCTCCCAGTCTGATGGAGGAGACATTGTTCCTGACTTCTGGGAGCTCCCAGTCTGATGGGGAGACATGGTCCCCAACATCTGGGAGCTCCCAGTCTGATGGGGGAGACATTGTTCCTGACTTCTGGGAGCTCCCAGTCTGATGGAGGAGACATTGTTCCTGACTTCTGGGAGCTCCCAGTCTGATGGGGAGACACGGTCCCCAACATCTGGGAGCTCCCAGTCTGATGGAGGAGACATTGTTCCTGACTTCTGGGAGCTCCCAGTCTGATGGAGGAGACACTGTTCCTGACTTCTGGGAGCTCCCAGTCTGACTGGGAGTCATGGTCCCCATCATCTAGAAATTCCCATTCTGATGGAAGAGACATTGTTCCTGAACACAGGGAATTTCCAGTCTGAAGAGGAAACACAATTCCCACCACCTAGAAATCTCCATCCTGATGGAGGAGATCGTCCCTATTTCAGTTTGAGAGATTAATTTACCTTCTGAGAGTAGGAATTCTGTTCTCACTCTTATTGTAACGCAAAGCATGAAACATGATCCCCATTGTCGAGGTTGACAGTCTGAAGAGGGAGGCAGGATCCGCCCCCTGTACCTCTAGTCTGATGCGAGAGCTAAACGCCCATCATTAGCCTATTCCCCCAGTATGGTGGTAGAGGCAGTACCTCCTGTGTTTTATGGTCCAGGAAAAAGGATGCCTTACCCTCAGACTACACACTGTATTTTAAAACCTTTGGTCTGGTGTGCCTCTTACAGAAGAGAGAAGGCATGGAAGCCCCGTTTAGTGTCCCCAGTCTGATGGAGGAAGCCTCCTATCTACCCCTGGTCTAGGTCATCAGTTTGACAGAAGAGGCACGAGCTCCATTTGGGGAGTCCCAAGTCAGATGGAGAAAGCGGAGCCCCTCTTCTGGGAGCCCTTGTCTGAAAAGAGGCCCCCCTCTCCCCGTCCCCTCCCGCACACTCACGGGCCACCTGCAGCTCCACTTCCAGCGTCTCAGTCTTGCCCTGCAGCGTGACGGTCTTGAGTGTGTAGCGGCCGGCGTCGGTGAGGTTCAGCTTCTGCACCAGCAGCGAGCAGTTGGCGAAGCCCACCTCCCGGCCTGTGTGCGCGGGGCCTGCGATCCAGTTCCCCGACGGCAGTTGGCTGAGCAGCCGATTGGGCTCGGAGGCAGGCCCGCGGTACCAGGCATAGACCAGCAGATCCTTGGGGTAGCCCTGTACGGTCAGTGTCACGTCCTGGCCCTCCATCGGCCTGGTCGGCATCGGCACGATTGTCATGGCGACCGCAGCCGCTGGGGAGAGAGCGAGGGGGCTGGGTCAGCTGCGCCTTCGCGGGGCAGAGCGTCCCCCGCCCACCCCCGGCCAGCTCACATATGCCTCCCCCAGCTGGCACTCCCCATGCAGGTTGGAGGGAGGGAGACAGAGGAAGGAGGTGACTTGTGTGGTATGGAGGTGGATTTTGTGTCTCAGCAATGCCTGCCTGCCAGGGAGCTGTCTTCACCCGTCAGATTGAGAAACCCCAGTGGGGGCTGTCTCTTCCCCCATTAGACTAGGAATTTCCAGCCTTTGGGGGAATATCTCTCCCATTAAACTGGAAGACCCTAGAGGGTTGAGTCATGTCTCCTCCATCAGATTGGAAATTCTCAGAATATGGGGGCCGTGTCTCCCCCATCGGATAGTTGGGAGCTGTGTACTCCAGATGTTGTCTCTTCTGTCAGCTCAAGAGACCTCCGAATATGGGGGCTATAGTTCCCCATCAGATTGAAAGATTCCAGAGGGTGGGAGGCCATGTCTCCTCCATCAGATTGGAAATTCCAGATTATTATCAGGCTGGGTCTTTCCAGTCAGGCTGGGGACCCCAGAACTTGAATGGGGGCATGTCTATCCCATCAGACTGGAAATTCCTAGAAAGTGGGGGGCTTGTACTCCCCCATCAGATTGGGAGTACCCCAAAGGTGGGAAATGTGTCTCCCCCATCAGACTAGGAATTCTTAAAAAAAAAAAAAAAAAGCCATGTCTCCTCAAGACCATGTCTCCCCCATCAGAATACAAAATCTCCTCAAGTGTCTCCTGTGTCTCCTGCATCTGATTGGAAGCTCACTGAGGGTGTCTGTCATGTCTCCTTCATCACTGCTGGAATGGAGTGTGAGGCACTGCCTCTTCTCCCTGACTGGCAGCTCTTGAATAAGGAGGCTATGCTTCCCTGTTTCAAGGCCATCTCTGCAAGGGCAGAGACCATGTCTCCTCCATCAGATCAGAGTCTCGCCCAGGTGGAAGAAGGGTGACGTCTCCCTTTCCTCTGTCTCTCCCCTGGCACCTGCCACAGGGGTGCTGACGGTTTAGGAGGCTGTTGGGGGCGTTCTACCCACTCCCTGCACATACCTGCACACCTTGGACACCCCCCCCCCCCCATCTTGACCTGCACAGACAGGGCTCTGGACAGCGCCTGAGGTCATCCGGTCCACCCCCCTGTCTCCTGCCAAGACCAGCTGCTAAGGCCCCAGTAGGGTGGGGCAGGAGGTACACTTACCTCTGGGAATGCCATTTCTGCTTTGGGTGAAAGAGTATCCACCCTTTGGATGAGGCCCAGCCTGTTAGTAAGAGGGAGGGAGGAGGGAGGGAAGGACCGTTCCCACTGTCCCTGGGAGATGGTGGCCACTTGGGAAGGAACCAAGGCGGAATGAATGAGGCCCTAATGTTCAAAGCCACCATCCCCAGGGGGATGAGAAAATGTCCCCTGAGGATCCTGATGGCTCTGAGAACACCAGCTGTGTCTGCACTACCCCCACCGCCAGGTTGTTTCAGGACAGAGGCAAGACAGTGCCTCTCTCTCGCTGTGTTTTTCCATTTGCCAACGACTGGCTGTGATTTTCCAGGAGTGTATGCGTGTACACGTGTGTGCGCGTGCGCACACCGGCATCTGGGCCAGATAACTGGGTTATCTAGTTGGATGCGCTGAGGTTCAGCTGTCTGTTTGGCAGGGAGTGGGTCCAGCCTGGAGCAGCTGTGACAGACTGAATTTAGAACATGGGCACCCATATGAAGGGACATCTGAATGTTCTCCCACTCTGCAGCTGCACGGTTTGGGACATGTGGCCCATTTCTCACTTTGCCAACCCTCAAGGAAGAGAGCCTGATTTGTCAGTTGTTTTCTGGGTGACAAGGCACAGACTGCCTCTTTTTGTCACCTGGATGAAGAGGGTCCACCTGATATGCCACTTTGTCACTTGGCCAATGAATGGGTTGAGAATCTCTCACTCTCCAATCATCTCTTGGGCAAATGGTGGCCTAATGGCGGGTAGAGCAGCCAAAGCTTGAGTCCAGCTGGGCCTCCATGGAGGGGGGGGGTTGGTCAGGCCGGGGACGACTCACCAGAGAGTTTGATCACCACTGAGGCAGATCCAGACAGCAGGGTCTTGGGGTTCTTAGCAATACACGTGTACGTGCCCTCCTGGGCTGCCGTCATGCTACTGATGTTGAGGTGGTCTTGGCCATTCTTTAAGGCCCGCCCGTTGAAGACCCACATGTACTCAGGCTCCGGGCAGGACCGGGACACGCACCACAGCGTGAGAGATGTGTTGAAATCGACTTTGATGGTGCAGCCCGTGCGGGTGGTGGAATCCTGGAGGATGGCCACGCGTTCTGGGCCAACTGTGGGGGGGTGGGAGGGAGAGAAACGGGGCAGTGGAGGGAGAGGGTGGTCGAGGTGGGCACCCCCCTGGCTTTCTTTCCACCAGGATGGGCCCCTGGGAATATCTGGAGGGAAAAAGAGCTCTGGCCTTTTCGAATCCCACATGGATCTCTAACTTGCTCTGAGATCTTGACAATCACCTTCCCTCTCAGGGGAATCTCAGTTTTCTCTTCTGTAAAAAGAGGGTGTTGGGCCAGACAACATTTCAAGATATTTTTGAAATCTATGGTTTCCATTAAAAAAAAAAAGTCTAAATGGTTTCTGATAAGCCATTCTAAGAGTCTAGAATTCTAGCATTCCAAGAGCAGATGTTTCTATGTTCTAGGATTCTAAGATTCTAGAAATCTATGTTTCTAAGATTCTAGGGTTGGGTGGCTCTAAGGTTTTAGAATTAGTTTCTAAGATTCTAAGAATTTCTGCTTCTAGAGTTTCTAGGATTCTCAGAGTCTAGAATCCAGTGCTTCTTAAATCCAGAATGCCCTGGTTGTAGGATTCTAGGTTCTAAGTTTTTCTACATTGCCGGCCCTCGTGTACCTGAGTGATTTCCTTTCTCTGGATGCCACACTGCATATCTGCTGCCCCTGGGAATGACTCCACGCTTTGGTTATGTTTTTAATTTTATTTCCCCTCCCATTCCACCACTCACGCCATCCCCCCTCCCTTTCAAAACCGACCAGTCCTGGAGGTATTGATTCAAAGGGAAGGATTATTCAATTTCAAAGGTGGTCTTTCGTCCTTAGGAGATGGGTCAAGTGCATTTTATGAGGAATCCCTGCTTTCTAACCCCAGCTGGCCTACTGACTCACTGCATGCCCTTGGGCACTCTCTCCTGGCCTCAGTTTCCCCATCTATGAGGTTGGGGCACTGGGTATCTCTGCAGGGGCTGGGCCAGGAGGACTCACAGTACACGGTCAGGTTGATGGGCTCGCTGCGGCTGACACTGACCGGGTTCCAGACCTCACACTGGTAGGCTCCGGCCTCCTCCCTGCGGATGCCGTGCCGGGTCAGCACCCGGCCGTCAGGGGACAGGCCGAGGCGGACGGCGATGGGCAGGGTGTCGCCGTTGAAGAACCAGCGGACCTCGGCGGGGCTGGGGCTGCTGCATGTCAGGCGCAGGGTGTCCCGGCGCTCCACCAACGCCGTGCCGTTGGTCATGACCACAGGCTGGGCCAGGATCTCTGTGGGGCAAGAGACAGAGGGGGAGGGGGCCGGGCACTGCCTGCTTCCAGGGCCTCCCCCTCCCCAGGCAGGGGGCATGGCTGGATCCCGGTGGTGCCCATGAACCCCCAGCCAGAGGGGCAAAGAACAGGTTGAGAGGCAGGTTTAATCCCAGAAGCCATCTGGGAGGAGGTGTGCATTTTAATGTTATTCTAGGTCAGGTTTTTTTTGATGGTTTTAATATTTTTTAGAGTTTTTGTTTTTGTTTTTGTTTTTTAGAGAAGGATTGGGAAGGAGACGGGAAAGCCCAGCTGGGGAAGAGGGGGCTCTGGGGGGTGTCTCACCATAGACCTGCAAGCGTCCGTAGCCCACCTCCGTCTGAAATTGCCTGTTGAGAGTCTGCAGGAGGTAGGTGCCCGAGTGCCCGGGCAGGGCGCCCTGGATGTCCAGGCCGCCGTCGGGGCGCACAGCCTCCCGCCCCGTGTGGGCCGGGCCAGGGGTCTCATCGCCTGTGCTTACGATGTAGCTGGCCACCAGGTAAGACAGACTGAGCGTGGGCCCCGCATACCAGTTGTAGGCAAGCAGCTCCCCTGAAAGCCCTTGGACAGCCAGTGTGACGTTGTCGCCCTCGGCTGGCTGGGCAGGCTCGGGGGTGATAGTGATCTCGGCCCCTGCGCTCAGGAAAGCGGCTGAGGAAAAGGAGCCAGAGGGGTGGGATGAGGTGGACTTGATCGCTCCCCACGTTTGATGGAGGGGGAGACGTGGCTCCTGGCACATGTGTTCCTCCCACGAGTAAGTGCGCAGAAGCTGTCAGCCAGGTGTGGAGTCTCAGTCCTGGGGAGGGGGCTGTGATCTGAGGGTTGGATTTGATGGGCTATGCTAAGGATCTAGCCTATGTCTTTGCGCACAGCAAGCTCACAGCACATGCTCAGCCTGCAGGACCTTGGATACCACCCAGAGGGTTCCCCCACTCCCGCTGTGAGAGTCACTAGGCCTCCACTTACGAGTGCAGCCCCTGGGCCCCGACTCCCGGTCCGGCGCCCTTCCTCTGCCTCTCCAGAGGCAGAAAGTAGGGCCGTGATTAATACACTCCACCCCTTCTGTTCTCAGCCCAACAGATAAGCCCCAAACCTGACTAGCTGGTTGGGGCTGCCTGGGTTTGAATTGTGTGTGGTTGCCTGGATTGGGAAGACGCGGCGGTTCTCACGTAAGAAGTGCTTACGTGCTTGGCTTGGTTTCTGGTACTTTCCGTGCTGATAAAGGCTGACTATGAGCGAGGCCTCTGGGTCTAGCGCTCAGCCCTGCCGCTTTCTGGCTGTGTGACCCTGACCGGTTCCTTGACCTCTCTGAGCCTCAGGCTTCTGGTCTATGGAGTGGGGGGTCATGGATGGGCCTTCTTCATAGGCTGGTTATGAATACGTGGACAGCATTTAGAATAGCATCCAGTAAGCACTAGTAAATGCTGCTTGGAATGACCTTCAAACGACCCCAGGAGTTAGGCCCATTTCATAGATGAGGAAACTGAGGCTGAGAAGAGGAAGGCAACTGCCCAAACCATAGCCTGAGGGAGGGGCAGAGTGGCTGGTTACAACTTGCTCTAGTTAAGGCTTCCAGAGCTCAGTAAGTGTTTGCCACATGAATGAAGGCATAGCAGTGGTTCCCTTGCCCTAGCCTACACCCCGCTCTTAGAAATCTCCAAAGTCCACCCTGAAAACCTCTCTGGGTGACGGTCCCCAGCCTGCCCCACACTGGTGACTCTTAGTGGAGCAAACTGTGCCTGTGTGAAGCAGAGCTATCCTCCGGACGTGCTGGATTTCCGGCTGACACCTTCCCTCCCCAGGCCGGGGATCCCCTCCCTTCCCCGAGGCTGTGGGGGCTGAGGTTCTGGGGGCGCCATTCTCGCTCACCACTGAGGAGGAGCCAGCTGCATCTGGTCAGCACCATCTTTCACCCCAAACCCAGCTCTTGGAGACAGCGGCGTTGGCGGCCCGATGCTCCGAGACCCTTCCTGGTTGGGGTTTGGCTCCGTCTGGCGCCGGACCTGGGAGGGTTCGGTGATTTGGAGCCGGGGGAGATCACCTGAATTTGGAGGGATCGAGTCACCGAGGATCTGGGGCCCCGTTTGGGTACCAGAGCAGGTGTGGCAGGCACGGGCCAGGGGCCACGACCTGGCCAGGCCTCCTGGGGCGCTGCCTAAACTTCTTTGTGCCGAGGACCCAGGTTTGGTACCAGGAGAAGAACCAGGTCATTGGGGAGGAGGAAGGAGGGGCAGGGGAAGATTTTAGGGCAGTTCTTACCCACGGCCCAGGCCCTGGTCTCCCTGGTGAACTTGGGGGTCACCAAGGGATAAAACCCATCTGTTGTGACTGCCGTTTTCCCAGCCCCAAAGCTGTGGGTGACCTTTAGGTGTCATCTCAGTGGCTGCCCTGTGATGTGAGCACTGTCAGAACCCCCACTGGCAGATGGGGAAACTGAGGCACCAGGTAAGGGCTCTGACTTACCCAAGTTCCTGCAGGTGGGGGAGGCCTGTGTGGCTCTGTTTCCAAAGCCACACAGAAGGGAAGGCTGGCGGCTGCACACTTCCTTTGGGGCTCTGCTTCTTGGCCTCCTGCGTGGGGCTGAGAAATCCACATTCTCTCTCTTCTCCTCCTGAGGCCTTGTTGTTTCTATATGTCAAATGGGTGTATGTGGAGACTTTGGGGCTACAGAGAGTCCAGTTTTGACCTTGGCTCTGCACTTACTGGAAGTGGGGCTGGGAGCAGCCCCTTCCTGAGTCTCCGTTGACTGCTCTGAAAAAGAGGGATGGTGTGGCCCCTACTCAGGGTTGTTGAGAGCAGATGCTACATGTCAGGAAGTTAGCCAGCACCTGGCAGAGTCGGGTCCCAAACATGAGGTGTGGTTGACGTTACTGGACCTAGTTCCACTCTTCCCAGCTTCCATGACCCTGGGCAAGTTATGGAGCCCACTGGGCCTCAGTTTCCTCATCTGTAAAATGGGAGTCATGATTGTACACTCCTCATGGACTGTTGTAAAAAACGAAATGAGTGAACTTGTGTGAAGTACTTACCACGATGCCTGGCACGGAGCAAGGCTCAAGAAATCGCTCATTCATTTATCCTACAAATATTGAGTGAGCATAGATTGTCTGCCAGGCACTGTCCTAGAGGCTGGTAGGTAAAATCCCTGCCCTCATGGGGCTGACATTTGCAGGGTAAACAAATAAACAAAGTCTATTTCACACTGGATGGAGATAAGTGCTTCCGGGGGAAAAAATAAAGCCAGGAAGGGACTTACCTGGTGGTCCAGTGGTCAAGACTCCGTGCTCCCAATGCAGGGGACCCGGGTTCAATCCCTGGTGGGGGAACTAAGATCTCGCATGCCACTCAGTGCGGCCAAAAAAGAAACAGAAAAAGAAAAAAAAAAAAAAGCCAGGAAGGGGGCTGGCGATTTTGGAGTTGGGGGCAGAGTGGGGGGGTCAGGGAGGATGTCTCTGGGAAGATGATGTGGGCAGAGGCCATGGAGGGATCTGGGGGAAAAGCGTTCTTGACAAACGTGTTATTATCAGTATCTTAATGGCTTCTGGGTCCTGGTTTCTCCAAGGCCCAAGCATCCTGCTTCTGGGCAGGGGGCCATACCTGTGGCTCACCTGTCCTGGTTTGCTCCTCCAGCACCTCATCCTGAGCTGCCCTGGCAGGGCGGGGCTCTGATGTGGGGGTAGTGTGAGGTGAGAAGGGTGGGTGCGGCCAGGTGAGTTGTGGGTGACCTGGCGCCTCCTGTTCCCTCCACCCCTCCTGTGACCTCACCTCACCCTTCTCTGTCCTGGCCCAGCCCTCTCCCCTGAGCCCGGGACCGGGACCTCGTCCTAAGTGTCATTCAGTTTGCCTGCCCCCCTCCCCCGATGTCCCTGGGCACCTCTCCCTCACTCTGTCCCAAACTGACCTCGACAACATCTTCCCCCAGACCTGCTCCTTTTCCCTGTCCTCTTATCAGGGATTGGCGCCACCATCCACCGTCACTGGGACAGAGAGACTGGGCCTTGTCCCTGAAGTCCAATCCCCCTCTCCCCACCGCATACCACACCCTATCATGCCTGCCTCTTAAATGCCCTGGGTGCCTTTGTCTCCCTCCCCATGGCCCCTGCCCTGGTCCGGGTCTCCCCACCCCCAACCTTGTCTGGCTTCCCCTCCCCAACTCCTCCCTGGTCTCTGGCCCTCGTCTGGCCCCCTCTTGGTGCCCAGAACCTGCTATGGCTCCCCAGTGCCCTCAGGAGAAAGCCCAGCTCCTCACTGTGGCCCTGCATGGCCTGGCCCCTGCCGGCTTGACCAGCCTCACGGAACATCCCTTCCTTCTGGGAACTCTCTGCTCCAGTTATTCTGCCTCACTTGCGCTCTCTCTACCCAGCACATCCCTGCTTCCCTCTGCTCTATTTCATTGCCTATGCAACAACTCCTCCTCCTCCTCCAGGAAGCCCTCCTTGACTCTCAGACTGGGTTAGGTGCACCCCTCATCCCCAGTCCCAGCCCTGACCACCCTGGGTCCTTACTGTCAGGGGGTTGGTTTGTTTCTTCAAATGGACTGTGAGTCATGGGAGGGCAAGACCAGGGCTGTTGTGGTCACCACCATGTCCCCAGCACTGCCCAGCACAGGATCGGATACAGAGCAGAGGCTGAGAGAGTGTTTGTGGAACTGGACACCAGGGGTAGATGACACAGAGAGAGGAGTCTCCAGGGAGGTCCAGATTTCTGGTGATTTGCCGTCTGGCTGAGGAGCGGGAAGAGTTGCGGCTATTAGAGACTTAGGGGCAGATCCCGGCTTTTGTCCAGACGCCGCCATGATTCCATACCACCCACAGCATCACACCGACCCTTCTCTGCTGTCCTTGCCCTTCCCGATCCGCTCCCAGCCTTCACCTCCCCAGCCCTTCCTCAGGTGCTCCCGGACACGAGCCCAGATTTTTGGTCCAGTTGAGCCCTGCAGTTTCTTGAACACCTACTATGTGCCAGGCCCAGAGGGCAGAAAGTAAACCTGGCTACCCTGGGCAGGGGCCTTTGCCTGTCTGGGAGGTGGGTGGTGGGTGATCATGACACTGACCTCCCTGGGATTCCTCTGAGGGTGAGGGACAGCAGGCGCGTGGCAGGCTCAATGCTGTGCCTGCCCCACAGTGGGCACCGGGGGCCATTGTTCATTCACCTTTTAACAAACTTTTACTGAGCATCTACCAGGTGCCGGGCACTGTGCTAGGCGCTGGATTATAGCCACAAATAGGACAGACAAAAATCCCTGCCCCATAGCGCTGACCTTTTGTTTGGGGAGATACTCAACTGACAAATAAACACAAACAGGTATAATATATCAGGTGGAGATAATGCTATGGAGAAGAAGAAAGCAGGGGAGGGGATGGAGGTGTCTAGGACACTGTTTCATGTAGGGCCGAGAGAAGATGTTTTAGGAGGCGACACTGGAGTAGAGTCTCAATGAGGGAGCTGTGCTGAATCTGGGGGAAAAGAATTCCAGGCGGAGGGAACAGCAAGTGCAAAGGCCCTGAGGCAGGAGTGTTTTGGTGAGTGTGAGGCTGGTGTGGCTGGAGCAGAGTGAGTGAGGGCAGAGAGGGAACAGGGGCGGATCCTGCAGGGCTCTGTGGGCCGCAGGAGGACTTTGGTTTTTACTCTGAGATGGGAGCCCTGGGAGGGATGTGAGCAGGAGAAGGATAGGAGCTGACTTAGGTGTCAATAGGATCTTCGGGCTGCGTGTGGGGAACAGACTGTGGGAGGTGAGGGCAGATGCTGGGAGGCAGTGAGGTGACTGCAGTAGTCTAGCCGTGCTGTCCAGTATGGTAGCCACTACCATTAGCTTATCCGAGTTTAGATGAGCTGTGAGTGAAGAGTACATACCAAAGTGGTGAATATTTTGTAATGTACAGGAGTATTGAATCACTATGTTGTGCACCGGGAACTAACATAGTGTTGTAGGTCAATTTCACTTCAACTAAAAGAAGAGAAAGGACACGTAATCACAGTATCCTAATAGGTTCTGCAGTGAACAATATTTACATCGTTATAATGGTGCAAATGCTAATTATTGATATAATTAAAAGTATGATAAAATTTTGGGGAGAGGATGAGAGGAGAGGTGGAGGTATTAAAACGTCATCTCATAACATCTACAGATTAAAAGATTTTTTCTCTTCTTTTTATTGTATCTATAGGAGATGATAGATTTAACTAAGCCTACTGTGATAATCATTTCATAATATATGTAAATCAAATCATCATGCTGTACACTTTAAACTTATACAGTGATATATGTCAATTTTTTCTTTCTTTTTTCCTTTTGGCCATGCTGTGTGGCTTCTGGGATCTTAGTTCCCCGACCAGGGATTGAAACCGGGTCCTCCGCAGTGAGAGCAAGGAGTCCTAACCACTCGACTGCCAGGGAACTCCCTATGTCAATTTTTTCTTAATAAAACTGGGGAAAAAAAAAAGATTCTGAAGGTGAAAAAAAAAAAACAACCCCACCAAATATTGAAGATTTATTGCAGACACACACACACAAAGAATGCAAAATAGATTGTTCACTTTTTATATTGAGTCCTTGTTGAAATGATAACATTTTGCCTAGGTTGGGTAAAATAAATTCATTTCACCTGTTTCTTTTTACTTTTCTCCATGTGATACTAGGACATTTTAAAGTGTATATGTGGCTCACAACGTATCTACTGCATGGCCCGGGACCAGGCAGGAGGTGGTGGACCAGAGAGAGGAGAAGTGGCCAGATTGTTGATATATCTTACTAATGACACATTATCCATGTGGACATTGTTGGCTTTCCCTGTTAGCCAGCATCACCCTCCCTCCCTGAGAACCCATTTTGCAGACAAGGAAACTGAGGCTCAGGCCTTAGCTTCAGGAGGTTAGAGTGGGTAAGTCGTTATCTTCTCCGCAGCTGGGGACAAGTTTCTCTGACCTTGTTTTGTCAGCTCTCTCCCCCCAGCCCTGCTCTCTTTTCTTACCAGCCACATCATTAATGCCCTAGGGAGCCGGAGGTGACCTGGGACCTCCTCATTCTGTCTCCCTGCTGAGACCCCGCCCACTACTGACTTAATATTTGTAAGATGGCCTGGGCTCCCGTGGCAGGACCTTTGTCCTGTCCTCCTGGGCGAAGCTGAAGCGGGTTTCTGGACCCCCCCTTTTCTGTTCCCCTTATCTCTTCAGAGCGAGGCTGAGGGAGATGTAATATTTACTCATGGATCTGACTTCAGGGTGTGGCTTCCTGCGCCGGCCTGGCAAGGTCTGGCCTTGGTCCTGGGGAGGCTGTTATGTCCCCTCAATTCCTCACCCTCGAAAGAACACCCAGGCTACTGTGCCAGAGGGAACAGGGGATTGGAGGGGCAAGCCTCAGACCTTCGCACGGGCTGTTCCTTTTAGCTGGATACCCGTCCCTTCCCCCCTCCCCCACTCCTTGTCCCCGGCTCACCTCATTCACCTGGGTTTTTCCAAGTCATTCGATCGTTTAACAAATATTTATTGAACACTGACGATCTGCCAGGCTGTGTTGGGCAGACAGGCAACATCCCTTTCCTTGTGGGGCTAAATCCTATTGGAGGGAGACGGGCCATAATCAAGAAACTGATAGAGCGTATCATGTCAGGTGGAGATAAGTGCTATAAAAATATGAAATAGGGCAAGAGGATCGGGAGTGGCAGGGGTTGCTCTTTCGGTAGGGAGGGGTCAGGGAAGGTCTTTCTGAGGAGATGTTTGAGCTGAGACCTGAAGGAGGTGACCGAGGGGGACCGTGACGATCTGGGGGAAGAGTGTTTTTGGCAGAAGTCTCGGCAAGTGCAAAGGCCCTGGGGCAGGAAGGTCTTGGATGAGTGTGAGGGTGGCAAGAGGCGGGTGTGGCTGGAGCTGAGTGAGGGAGGGGGACAGTGGGAGGAGCTGGTTATAGAAGGAGCAGGGAACCCAGAACAGGGCGCTTTGGACGCCGCAAGGTGGCCCATTATAGATGAGTCAGGTGATGGTAAGGTCCAGCTTGTGGTATGAGAGCCAGTGAGGGACAGAAGGGAAGGGTCTAAGTGTGGGGTGAGGGGCTGCAGGGGGGCAGGTTGGTACATGTGAGGGGCTGGGCTTTTCAGGAAGACGGTCGAGGGCAGGAAGTGAAGGGCAGAATTAGGGAGGTGGAGGGGAGCAGAGAGAGTGCCAGGGTTCTCTGGGGACCCCAAAAGGGCCAGAAGGACCTGGGAGGGGTGACCTGGCTAGGTATCCTTCCTCTCTGGGCCTCATTTTTCCCATCAAGAATGTGGGATGGGTTGGACTTGGGTTTAGAGTTATGGTTAAGAGCAATTTAAAAGCCATTTTTTATTCTGGAAAACTTCCAAAGTTTACACACTCATCAAAAGCAGAGGGCAGAACAATGTCCTTCCCCCCACATCCATCACCCAGCTTGAGCCGATCTTATTTCCTCTCCCCTACTCATGCTCCTTTCGCATTTAGTTGAAAGCAAATTCCAGCCATGGTATCCTTTTATTCATAGATACTTCAGCCTGTATCTCTAAAAGATAAGGACTCACAAAAAACAAAACAAAAACCAACCCTCACAATGTCATTATTTCACCTAAAATGTGAAAACAAAATCAACAATGAACAATTCCTTACCCAGTCAGTGACCAAATTTCCAGTCATCTCCTAAATGTCATAATCTCTTTACCAGCTTCATTGAGGCATACTTTTCATCCCATAATATTCACCTCGTGCAGCCATTCCCCAAATCTAGTTTTAGAACCCTTTCATCACCCGCAAGGGTTTCCTGGTGCCGAGATCCAAAAATGGTTCAATATTTTGAAATGTTTGCTTCATCCGTGGAACGCTTTCCTCAAGCGAAAGCTTCCTTGGAGCCCCAGTGTGTCCAGCAGATAAAAATACCTCGGTCTCAACACAGCCCACTCCCCCAGGTACAGAGACAAGCCTGCACTCTCATCAAAGGTGTGGAGGGTGGTGAGGGGGCGTTTACACCTCTGAAGCCAAGCTACCCACACCATCTGACCCCGGCAGACTCTTTGAGTGCAATGTCCTTTTGCACACAAAGGGGTTGAATTTGGGAGAGAAGGGTTTTCCCCATGAATCATAATCACTCTTGGTCATGGCCCAGCCCACTTCCTTCCCCACGCAGCCACTTCCTTGTTTGTAAAACAAGGAGCCGCAGCCCTGAGAATCTAGACATGCCGGTGGACTCATGGGAAGTAGGTAGTGGTGGGCAGTGACCCCTGGTGGGTAGAGATGGGGCGGAGAGAGCCAAGGAGCCTGGAAGCTCCCAGTCCCAGCCAAGGACATTGGTCTCTTCCTAATTGGGCCAAACACTGAACCCACCATCAGCGATACCTCCTTTGGGTTAAGCATTGCCCTCTCCTTGGTGCCCTTTGCTTGGCCACACAGATCCCAACATTTTCGTGGGTGTGGGTTACATCTTGGTCCCTCTTCCTTTCAGACTGGAAACGTGCACAGGATAAAGCTTGGATGTTAGCAAGCCTTTGGTTCCATTCCCGGTTTGTCCCTTGACAGCCTCTGTGACCTGACTTCTTTTTTTTTTTTTCCCCCGGCTGCGTGTGGCATGTGGGACCTTAATTCCCGGACCAGGGATCGAACCCGTGCCCCCTGCGGTGGAAGTGCAGAGTCCTTAGCACTGGACCGCCAGGTAAGTCCCTTACCTGACCTTTCTTAGCCTCAGTTTCTGCATCTGTAAAATAGGGATAATCATGGTACTTGCCTCATGAAACTGTTTTGAGGATAAAATAAGTAAGTAAAGCACTTAACGCAGTGCATGGCGTTTGGTAAATGCTCAAGAAATGTTTATTATTAATTATTATTACATTGGCTTCCATATTGCCTCCCCCACTAGACTCTGAGCTCCCTGAGAGTGGGGCCTGGTCTGGTGCCCAGTTGAGTTCATTTGACAGAGCTTGGTGTATAGTAGTTGCTCAATAAACATTTGCCAATGAATGAATGGAGGTGCTGGGCACAGGAAGGGAAGGATATAGGTAATGAGAATCCACACATGTTCACTTTTTCCAAACGCATTCCTGGAGCCCCTGCCCTGTGCTGGGTGGTGCTGGGACCCATTGGGTGACCGAGGCAGCCCCCTCTGGGGGCTCATAGTCCAGCGGGGAGATAAGTCCATCTCCAGACAGTGACGACCCAGAGTGGGCAGGGCTGGGGTGGATATAAACTCAGAGGTGGGGATCTGACCCAGCTTGGGAGTCAGGGAGGACTTCCTGGAGGAAGAGGCATCTGAGCGGAGACTGGAGGATGAATACGGACCTGGGGCAGGTAGAGTGAAGTGATGTGGCTTTGGGCATGGAAGGGAATATGCAAGATTCTCGAAGAAGTTCAGTCCCTCAGATCACAGACCACAGGGTGGAGGTGAGGGACAGGGGTCTGAGAGGTAAGGCTGAGAGGCCCCTCAGGAGCCAGACCTGGCAGTCAGTTGAAGGCTGTGGTGAGGATCCTGGACTTTAAGGGCACTGGGGAGCCATGGATGGTTCTGAGCAGAGAGGGGCAGCGTCGAGTTTGGGCTTTAGAAAGATCCCTTGGGCTGTCTTGTGTTGGGAGGATTGGAGAGGGCAGGAGACCAGGTAGGAGGCTGGGGAGGCAAAGGGAGAAAAAACGGCAGCCTGGCCCAGGGCTGGGCTGTAGAGAGGAGGGGGGAAGGTCCAGCTCAGGCGACCAGGGGGCAGGGTCCGGTGCCTGCCCCAGTGAGACCGAGGGAGGGAGGCACCCATGTTTCGGGGCCTGGGCAGCTGTGTGGACTCTCTGGGAGCCCCGAAGGGTAAAGAAAGGGGCAGAGGCTGGAGGCAGGTGGATGCGGGACACCACGCGGCCAGGCCCTGGTCCGTGGGTCTGCGTGGCTCTCTGCTGCCCCCTGCTGGCTCCGCCTTGAGTCGTGTCTTGCCTGCAAATCTGGCAACCAGGACGGATCCAGTAAAGCCCAAACCCAACCAGTGACAAAAGAAGACATTTCCTGGGCGACCATGCTGTAGGGTACACTCACGTTCACTGTCCCCAGTCCTACACCCCGGGTCTCCAGCTGCCTTCCCCTGCTGACACACTGAACTGAATTCAAGACTGTCCTCCCAAACCCTTCCCTTTTCTTTCTTTCTTTCTTTTCTTTTTTTTAAAAACAGTGTTATTGAGATGTAATTCACATACCATACAATTCACCCATTTCAGGTGCACAACTCAATGTTTTTAGTATGTTCCTAAGGTTATGCAACCATCACCACAATCTTAGAACGTTTCCATCACCCCCAAAAGAAACCTTGTCCCCGTTAGCAGTCACTCCCCATGCCCCCTCCCTCCCAGGCCCTGGCAAACATTAATCGGCTTTCTGTTTCAATGGATTTGCCTATTTTGGACATTTCATAGGAGTGGAATCATACACTACGCGGTTTTTTGTGTCTGGCTTCTTTCACTTAGCATAATATTCTCGAGGTTCATCCATGTTGTAGCACGGATCAGTATTTCATTGCTTTTTATGGCTGAGTAATATTTCACAGTATGGATAGACCACTTTTTCTTATCCATTCATCTGCTGATGGACAGTTGGGTTGTTTTCAATTTTCAGCTATTATGAATAATACTTCTATGAACATCTGTGAACAAGTTTTTGTGTGGACGTATGTCTTCATTTCTTGCAAACCCGGTCCTCTTGCAGTTTGAATGCCACCACTGTCTCCTACCCCTCATTGGCAAACCAGGCACCTGGGGGTTCCTCTGCTCTAGTACCCCGGCTTCCTCAGCACCTGTTCCATTCTTCCTCATAACATCATTCCCCCCTGGACATTATGTTCGATGCTGTTTGTTGTCAGCTCTCTGGGGGTAGGGATCTCTGTGTGTGTTGTTCACGGCTATCTCCTCAGAGCCTAGAACAGCTGCACACAGCAGGTGGTCAATAAATATTGAACTGATGAAGGAACACATTATTGACAACACCCTTCTCCCTCACCCCGCACATCTAATCCAGGACAAAATTCTATCAATGTTTCATTCTAAATGTCTTTCAGCTCTGTGCACTTCTTCCCCAGCCAACCTCACCACTCTGGTCCAGCACTTGTTGAATGAATGAATGAGTCATTGAAGGAATAGATGGGGGAGAGCAGGCCTGCCTGGAAATTTCTCTCAGGAAAGCATAGTGGTTGAGTGTGGGCTCTGGTGTGAATCCTGATGGTGTATTGACTGGGCTGTTCATACAAATTTTGGTTCTCCCTATTCTGGGAACGTGGCTGAATTGCACCTGCCCAGCCCTCTTGACATTAGATTGTGCCACGTGACTTGCTTTGGCCAATGAAATGCGAGTAGGAGTGTCCCTTCTGGGTGGAAGCCTTTAAAAACCAGTGCATGCTTTGCCAGGTTCCCTCCCGTTCCCTGCATAGTGGGGACAGTCCCTCTGTCAGCCTGGTTCCTGAATGAGGAGATGTGACACAGAGCTCTCCTGACCGTTGTCACGCCTGCCTACCTGACATGAACACGTAGCATGAGCAGGGAATGAGCCTTTTGATGTTCTAAGCCATGGAGAGTGTGGGGTTGCTTGTTACTGCAGCATAACCCAGCTCATCCTGACTGCAACACTGGCCTTTCCTATACTTGGTGTGTGATCTTGAGGCAGTCAATTCACCTCTCTGAATCTCGATTTCTCCATCTGCAAAATGGGAATATAATAGTCCCGCCTCCCAAGGCTATTCTGAGAACTTAAGAAATTCAGACATGGAGAGGCATAAAGGCCAGGCTCTCTTCACTGTAGCTATTGTTATTATCATTATATTTAAATCTGGTTTTGTCGTGGTGAAGGAAGAAGGAATGGTAGCCATTTCCTAGGCTGTAGTAAGATCCTATATTAGTCTGCTAGAATGGCCATGACAAAATACCACAGACTTGATGGCTTAAACAACAGTTATTTTCTCACAGTTCTGGAGACTGAAAGTCCAAGATCAAGGTGTTAGCAGGCTTGGTTTCTCCTGAGGTCTCTCTCCTTGGCTTGCAAAGGACTGCCTCCTTGTTATGACTTCACCTGTTTTTTTCTCCATGCATATGCCATCCCTAGTGTCTCCTCGTCCTCTTCTTTTTTCTTTTAATGGTATTTTTATTTTTTTATTTTTATATTTATTTATTTTTTTGGCTGCACCATGTGGCTTGTGAGATTTTAGTTCCCCGACCAGAGATCGAACCCGGGTCCCCTGTAGTGATAGCACTGAGTCCTAACCACTGGACCACCAGGGAATTCCCTCCTCCTCTTCTTGTAAGGCCACTAGTCATACTGGATTAGGTTCCTACCCTATGACCTCATTTAAATTTAATTACCTCTTTAAAGGCCCTACCTCCAAATAGAGTCACATTGGGGGTTAGGGCTTCAACATGAATTTGGGGGGGACACAATTTATTGTATAACAAAGCTGGTATCAAGTGAGCTAGAAGGCATGCAGTCAGGCTCAGAGAGCTTACTCTTGAAAGTATTGACACCTTGGAAGTGAGGGTTGACTGATTTTAACAGGATCTCTCTGGCTGCTGAATGGGAAACAGACCATGGCGGCAGAAGTGGAAGCAGAGAGACCAGGCAGAAACTGTTATATTAATGAAAAGAAAACTGTACAGCCCAAGGTAAGTTGAAAGTGGGAAAATAAAGTGAAACAGTGGTTTAGACTTGTAGCTCCATATGGTTGCTGATTTTCTCTTTGTAAAAGCTAGCAAGTATTAGAAAGGCATTAAAGGCTGACTAGAACCTGATCCAGACTTTCATTTGCTGCTATCAGAATCATGCAAAAAGAGTAGAAAAAGGAATTCTTTTCACCATGTGATTCAAAGTCTTTAAAAATATCATAACTTTAGGGACTTCCCTGGTAATCCAGTGGTTAAGACTTCACCTTCCAATGCAGGGGATGCAGGTTCGATCCCTGGTCAGGGAGCTAAGATCCCACATGCCTTGTGCCCCAAAGAACCAAAAAACATAAAACAGAAGCAATATTGTAACAAATTCAATAAAAGACTTTAAAAATGGTCCACATCAATTAAAAAAATCTTTAGGGCTTCCCTGGTGGCACAGTGGTTAAGAACCCACCTGCCAATGCAGGGGACACAGGTTCAAGCCCTGGTCCAGGAAGATCCCACATGCCGCGGAGCAACTGAGCCCGTGCGCCACACCTACTGAATCTGTGCTCTAGAGCCCACGAGCCACAACTACTGAGCCCACGTGCTACGACTACTGAAGCCCTCGTGCCTAGAGCCCGTGCTCCGCAACAAGAGAAGACACCATAGTGAGAAGCCCCTGAACCACAATGAAGAGTAGCCCCCGTTCACCCCAACTAGAGAAAAGCCCGCATGCAGAAACGAAGACCCAATGCAGCCAAAAATAAATAAATAAAAAAGAAAAAAAAATCTTTAAAAATATTATAACTTTAAAAAATCATCAAAATTAACAATTTTTTAATTTGGAAATATTTCAGACTTATAGAGAATCATTGGCTCTGTTGGAAAGAAAGCTGGTCAGAGGGTCAGGATACGTGGTATCTAGTTTTGGTTCTGGAGATTACAAGATATTCAGGTAGGATTCTATTGTGGGAACTTTTCGCCATTCACAGCCCAGTTCTATGCCATTTTGCAGTCTCTAAGGCTTAGTTTGCTCTAGAGACTATGGCAAACTGTGGCCTGTGGGCCAAATCTGTCCCATCACCTCCTTTTGAATCACCTTTGAGCTAAGAAGGATGTCTAGCAGGGATGGCTTATGTGCCTCCACTACCTTTGATATGACTGTGGCAGACATTGTTAATCAATCACAGCATCCTTTCCCACTGAACTTAGATGTGTCCCCCACCTCCTCTCCCACCAAGCTCTCTAGTGCCTAGAACAGTGCCTGGCCCATAGCGGGCCCTCAACATATATGTGTCGATTTACTGATCGGAATTGGGCTGGGAGGTGAAAGCTGTCTGTCGCCCTCCCCACCCCCCCAAATTAGAATGTATTTGGAGAAAGACAAATAGAATCATGAAGGTCAGAAAACTAACACATAAGGAAGAGTTGAGGGAGGAGACAAGATTGCTGCTTTCATTTTCTGGGGATTATCGAGTGGCAGTGAAATTAGACATCTTACCTGCAACCAGCTCAGAATCAAGGTCAGGAGACAAAGTTCTGAAGACACTGATCTCATGAGGAAGGAATTTTTCACGAATAGACTGTCCCCTGGGGAAACAGGCCCCCTCCCCCTTTCCTTCCCGCCTACCCCCCTCCCCCAAAGGTAGGTACCATCTGATGCCTTTGCCTGCCCACCATCCACTCCCATTCTTTAGCAATTACATCTGGTTTTCCCTTGGGGAACCCCTCCCCACTCTCAATCCATTTGATCATGTGGAGCTGGGTCTGTCTCTGGCTCCAAGGCTACACAAATAGCCCAAGTTTGGCCCATCAGAGCATTCTAACACTTGGCCATGGTGATTGGTTCATGTAAGAACACGTGATTTAAGTTAAGCCAATGAGAGGCAGCCCTGGGGCTTTTGTTGGAACTATCAGGAACAAGGTACTATTTTTCCTCTGGGGTGGCTGAGCTGGTGGAATATAAGCCTGGAGCCACTGGGAGCTATCTTGTCACACCATAGGGGGAGAGCCTAATGACCACTGCACGTGGATTTTGAAAGAGGTGCCTGTGTCCTGAGAGCCCTTGAATGGTGGGAATGAGCTATTTCAGGCTCTGTGTGAGTAGTGAAGACTGTTATTTCTGAATGGACTACAGTCTCTCTCTCTCTCTCTCTCTCTCTCTCTCTCTATATATATATATAAATAATAGTGTAATCACATTAATAAATATTTTAAGTCGACCTTTGCCTATTTCACCGATCTCCCTAAAAGTGTTCCTGTTCACAGTGTCCAAAGCCCATTTTGAAATTTAATCTTGTCATTAGGAAGAAGGGGATAGCCTATATCCAGACTTATCTGATATTTGGGCATATTTGATAGTTGTCTCCACAGCCCAGGGAGGTGGCTAAATTAGGCCCATTTTGCAGAGGTGCAAACCGAGGCCAAGAGAGGCTGCATTTGGGCAGAGGATAGAGAAGGCTGTCCCTCTTCCAGACACTGTGCTAGCAACTTCTGCACCTTCTGCTTTATTGAATGCCCACAAGAGCAAGTGGAAATTCAGTGGCTTCTGTGAGTGACTCAGGAGGAGGGGCAAGGCGGAGGCTGCGTCTGTGGATTCAGGGAGCCTCTCAGTCCCTGTCTGCCCCCTTCCGCCAATTGCCCAGGCTTCTTGCAACATCCGGAGCCCCTTCTCCCCGAATCTGCTTGCTCTGTCCGCTGCTGCCCCATATAACCACCCAGTCTCATCACCCACGGCTCCCTGCCTGGCATGCTCTTGTCCCCATGCTATTGCTCTGGCTCATTTTTCTGTTCCCAGCTCCTTCTGGAAGCCTTCTCTGACAACCCCAGGCCAAGGAGACTCCTGATACACTTCTTCTTCATAGCTTACTAACTTAATTATGTGATTAGTTGATTAATGTTGGTAGAGTGGACATGTGGGTGTCTCCCCAGCGCCTGCCACTGCTCCGCCAGTGGGAGGCCTCCAGGGGTTTAGGCGGGACTGAGCCCACTCCCAGCTCTGGGTGGGCTTCTCATTAGCTATTCCCATTGTATAGTCCCACCCCTTGTCACCGTGATTGGATCAGGGATGGGCAGCCATCCAGACCTAAACCAATCAGAGGGCCACATTCCTTTGGCCTTAGGGATTGGTTCAGATTGGTCCAATCAGAGTGACGTGAAGGCCGGTGGTTCAGAGTTATGCAACAAGAGATCCCTTGTTCTGGAAGCAACCAACCAAGGAGGCTCCCTGAGTCAGCAGACACAGCCTGGCCTTGCTCTTTCTCTCGAGGAGTTGTGAACATGAAGACTGGAGTCCTTTGGTACCATGAAGGCACTATCCATGTCTCCTTCTTCCTTGGAAAGAATCCTGAACGTTAGCTGGGCAGAAGCCTGCCCAAGATAAAGACATTTTCCAGCCTCCATTGCAGCCTCCTCTTGCACAGCTCATTGGAACATGCCTTAAAGCACTGTATTGACCAAACAAGATGTGATATTGCTGTGATGTTCAAACCCGGGGCAATTTCACATACAAAATTCTGTCTCCAAATTTCCCCATTTGATAGGGACACCAGTCATATTGTATTAGGGCCCACCTTAGTGACCTCATTTTAACTTAACTACCTCGGTAAAGATGCTATTTCCAAATAAGGTCCCATTCTGAAGTACTGGGGGTTAGGACTCAGCATCTCTTTTTGAGGGGACATAATTCAACATACAACGACCTCCCAAGCCTGGTTCCCTGCCATCCTGGAGACTCTTTGAACAGCTCAGGATCCTTTAATTTGTTCCTTTTCTGCTTAAATCAGCCAGAAGCAGTTTCTGTTGCTGCAGCAGAAACCTTGCCTGATTCACGTGATTTTCGCAGCTTGTTATATTTTCTGCTTTTTATCGTAGACCGTGAACTTGTAAAGAGGGAGCCTGTGAGTCACTGTATTTTCCAAAGTTGATTACAGCTGAATGCTCTTCTGTGATAGGATTTTGCCATTTTCCTATCCAGCAGAAGGTCTAATCCCCCTCCCTTGAATCTGGACCAACCTCAGTGGTTCACTTGTAATCAAAAGAATGCAGTGTATGTGACAATGTGTGACTTCCAAGGCTAGGTCAGAATAAGCCATAGAGTTTCTGCCTTGGTCTTTTGGAATACTTGCTCTCCACATGCTTTCCCTCCATGAACCCAGAACCCGGCCACCATGCTGTGAGGAAGCTCAAGCAGTCACATTGGCGAGGACATGTGATGATGATCTGGGTGGTCTGGTTGATAGCCCCAGCTGAGCTCCCAGCTGACAGTGAGTGAGTGAAGACACCTCTGGGTGATTCTAGCCTCCAGCATTTGAAGCAAGCTCAGCCTTTTGAATCTTTTCATCTGAGGCTTGATAGCACGAAGCTGTATGTATTCCTGATCCCAGAAATCGTGAACATAATAAAATGGTTGTTGTTTTATACCACTGAGTTTGTTCCACATCAAGAAGTAACTGAAACAGAGCCCTGCATTCTGTTTCTTCTTCCAGGACTGAAAATTTTCCTTTGGCTTTTCCCTTTACTGGTCTCTGGGACCATCTATTTTCAGTTCTACTAACAAAGAATCATATGGGTCTTCCGTGGAGCAGATTTATCCATGCTGATATATATATATATATATATATTTTTTTAAAAATATTTATTTATTTATTGGCTGCATCGGGTCTCAGTTGCTGCACGCAGGATCTTTGTTGTGGTGCGTGGGCTTCTCTCTAGTTGTGGCGTGCAGGCTCTAGAGTGTGCGGGCTCAGTAGTTGTGGCACGCAGGCTTAGTTGCCCTGTGGCATGTGGGATCTTAGTTCCCCGACCAGGGATCAAACCAGCGTCCCCTGCATTGCAAGATGGATTCTCAACCACTGGACCACCAGGGAAGTCCCCCATGTTGATCTTTGATTAGATACAATCACATCTAAGAAGTGCTTTGAGAGACCAGTATACAAACTGAAAATTGTCAGACCATCTATAAAAATAGAATTCTGACTCACAAGGTGCAGCAAGCTGCCTAGGAAACCAACCCTCTTAAAAACAGCCCAGGAAGCCAGCTTGCCTTAATTCGGATTTACAGGAAGCCAGATTACTATCTCTAGTAATGCAGGAAGCTAAACAAAAACTTCTGTAACAATCAGTTCCGAATGGCCAGGACTTGATTAACAACTAACAGCCTCCCTAATTTTTGTCCCTTCTTCTAACTTAGGACCAGCCAGAGAAAGCCAAATATGCACCCTAATCAATCACCTAGGATGTCCTGCTTCTAATTAGCCCGACTTCTGCTTTTCTGTGCCAACGGCCTCCAGCAAGGGCACACTTGTAGCCTTTCCTGTTTTCCATTATAAAGCTTTCACACCTCTCTGCCTGCCTTTAAGTCTCTGCCAAAATGCGAGTGATAGTGGCGGATTCCCTTGCTATAGCAAGCTCTGAATTAATAGCCTTTGCTTTTCTCCTTTGGTTGTTCTTTATTTCCACAGCTTCAAAGGCAGCAGCTTTACATGGATTTGCCAAGCCAGTCCTCCAAAGGATCCTTTTGTGGGTGGTGGTGTCATTGTCCCCATTTTACAGATATAAAAATAGAGGCTCTGAGAGGTTTGGCCATTTGACTAAAGGTCGTATTGTCACCCATGCTATGCAGCCCAGGTCCCAGTTGCAGAAACTGTTTTTTGTTTTTGTTTTTTAACCGTACAGGCTAGTTGTGTTTTATCAATAGGATGCCACAAATGCCCAAGACAAAACCAGACTGAACCGGCTAGATCCAAGATGGCCGGCTTTCCTTGCCTTGATTTATCTCTGTTTCCATACTAGCCCCTGAGAGCTGAAGGACGCTTGCCCCGATTTATCTCTGTGTTTGTTTTAAGAGCACTTGGTATTTGACAGAGATGCTTTGCAGCTGTGCTTCAAGAGATGCACAATGGTCACCCGCCCCATACGGGATCTGACTTGACCACAGGAATGTGCCTCTGCAGATGACACCTGGAGGTGTCCCAGAGTTACACCTGCTTCATCACCACGCTAAGATCTCTGCGCAAAGACGGCATTTATACTTTGCGCGGCACAATTCGAGCTGCGTGGAAAGGAGCATGCGTGACTGCGCGGAAAGGAGCGTGGATGACTGCGCATGCCCACGGCTGCCCTAAAATCTCCGCCCCTTTCGTAGAGCCCTGGTGATCTGTCTGCTTCCTAACCCTTAAAATCCCCTTACTCTCCTCCCTTCGGGGAGAAGGTGCTTTCCCCTTCTTCATTCTCTAGCCACTCTCAAGCCTGTTTTGCTTGCACCAAATTCAGTTTTATTATTGGCAGCTAGAACCTGAGCCTGAGCGGGAAAGAGCTCCCTGACGGAGCTACAAGGGGCGTCGGTTCAGCCAGGGCCCCAGGGGCGGGCCTTGCGTCTAATTCAGTAACAGCATTGCTGGTAAGTATTGATACTAAACCCTTGGCATCATATAGTTAGTTTTTGCTGGTGGCTGTTAACGCTGAGGCAGAACCAAGTCCTAGGTAGGAGTGTGGACTCTGGGGCCAACCGGCCTGGGTTCCAGCCCTGCATCTGCTGCTCCCTGCATGCGTGACCTGGACAAGTTACTTAAACTGTGTCTCACTTTTCCCATCTGTATAATGGGGATCATCACGCCATGGCTGGGAGGGCACAGAGGATAAATGTGTGAGAAACGCTCTGCACATGGTCATCTGGGGGAGGCAGTCTCTGCAGTTAACAGCCACGGGTGTCAGAGCGCCCAGAGGCTTTGAGGAGCCTGTGCAGGGGTTGCTCGAAGGCCCCAAATCCTCATGACTAGATTTATGGAACAACAGACGCCAGATGTAAATGGCTGTGACTCCCCTCTGTGCTTTTGAGCCCAGTTTCTGCTGCTTTCGGGCTGTGTGACCTTGGGCAACTGACTTGCCCTCTCTGAGCCTTGGTGTTGTCATCTGTAAACTGGGGACTGCCGTAGTACCTACACGTCCTGTGCCTTTTGTTATGTTTCTGCGAATCATCCACCTCAGGAGTACTGCCAGAGACTTGCTTTCTTAAGCTCCTTTTCTGTTGGCACTGTCATGTGACCCAGGCTCCCTGATCAGATGCAACCATGTGAGGCTTGGATGCAGAAGCCAGAGATGCAGGCACCACATAGAGCCTTTGATGGTGAAGACAGAGCCGGCACGTCCACCGACATATAAACTCCACAAGGGCAGCGATCTTTGTACTTTCCGTCTGTAAACTCCGTGCCTGGCACACAGTAGGTGCTCAATAGATGTTTGTTGAATGGGTGCATGAATGAATGCAGCCTTCCAGGGCCCCTCAGGCAGGGGTTCTGGGGCCAAGGCTGATGTTGTGGACAATGGTTACTCTGCCAGGAGCCGTTCCACCAAGTCATTTATACCTTGTTCCTGGTCCCCAGCCTCGTGGAGGTCCCGTGAGCACGCCTTACCTTTTCTTTCTTTTTTTTAATTTATTTTTTATAGTTTTTAAAAAAATTTAACTATAATTGATTTACAATATCGGGTTAGTTTCAGGTGTACGGCTTCAGATTCTTTTATAAGTTATTACAAGATATTGAATATAGTTCCTTGTGCTATGCAGTAAATCCTTGATGTTTATCTGTTTTACGTATAGTGGTGTGTATCCTATACTAATTTATCTCTCCCCCTGCCTTTCCCCTTTGGTAACCATAGTTTGTTTTCTGTGTCTGTAAGTCTGTTTCTGTTTTGTAAACAAGTTGATTTGTATTGTTTTTTAAGACGTGCTACCCTTTATAAGCAATTTTAAAAAAATTTTTTCTTTTTTTAAACATTTATTTATTTTTTGGCTGCATTGGGTCTTCGTCCCTGTGAGCGGGCTTTCTCTAGTTGCGGCGAATGGGGGCTACTCTTCATTGAGGTGCGCGGGCTTCTCATTGCGGTGGCTTCTCTTGTTGTGGAGCAGGGGCTCTAGGCGCGTGGGCTTCAGTAGTTGTGGCACGCAGGCTCAGTAGTTGTGGCTCACGGGCTCTAGAGCACAGGCTTAGTAGTTGTGGCACACAGGCTTAGTTGCTCCGCGGCATGTGGGATCTTCCCCGACCAGGCTCGAACCCCCATCCCTTGCATTGGCAGGCGGATTCTTAACCACTGCGCCACCAGGGAAGTCCCTGGAAGGTTTTGAGGTGGTGTTCCTGGGGTCAGAATCCTTCCAGGATCTACCCTCAGTTCTTTTTGCTGCAGTTTCGAGATTTCCCTTCTGTCTGCTTCAGACGGGTCGTTGCAAACCCTGCTGTTATTTTCAAGTGTAGCCGCCCCAGTGTTGGGCCGCAACCAGATTGCCCAAACCGGCCTTATTCTGGTAGGAATTTGGTGTGCAGCAGAAGTGGAGTTTAGGGGCCAAAGGGATTCTGATGAATTTTCACTGTTAAACCTCAGGAGCAAAGGTTCTGTGAGCATCGAGAGGCAGGGCATAAAGCAAAGCCAGTTATTCTAGAGTTTCTAGTTCCTGAACTTCTCTCTCTCTCTCTCTCTCCTCCCTCCCTCCCTCCTTCCTTCCCATCTTCCTCTCACATAATGAGTTTGATTCCTCTTAAAATAACTAAAAGAAAAGTCAACGTTTATTATAGAAAATTTAGACAGAATGAACTCAAAAGGAAGAGAGTAAAATTCAGCCATCTTCCAACTGCCCAGAGAGAGCCACTGTTAATACCAGATGTTAATTCCATCCTGTGTCCTGCAGCCTTCATCCTGGTTTCTCCCCAGCCCCAGCAAGCAGGTCCCGGTTGGTCCAAGCCTCCCGCATTCTTCTGGCCAGGGATTGGTTGAGCGGTGGGTAGTGCTGGCCAATCAGAGCTGAGGGGAGGCTCCTGGGGAGACCCCCCAGAATGGGGTGGGCTTCTTCTCCAGCTAGGTGTTTGGCTGCGATGCCTGGAATGCAGCAGCCATCTTGGCACCAGCTTGAGCATGACAGCCAATATGTGGAGGAAAACAGAGTAAACAGCAGAGAAGCAGAGCTGATCCCCACATGTAGTACCTGGAGTCCAACTAGACAATCCAGTTGTTTGCTTTTAATCCCAGCCTGGGGAGTCCGGGGCAGGGGGAGGAAGGGGGCTCTCTGCTATTGGCGCCCGAAGCATCCACACTGTTGCATTTTCAAATACTGGCAAAGATTCTCTCATTGACTGAACTCTGCTCAGACTCTCCTGAACTTTTTTCCAACTGGGGTTGACTTTTGACTTCTATGTTCATCTCTGCCTTGTCCAGTTTTAGCAAGAATCCTTCTAAGTTAGTTTAACTGGAACTGCCCACCCTTGATATCTGATCACCTTTGATATCTGTTTGGGTCTCCCCCCCCCCCCCCACCCCCCCCCCGCCCCTCAGGTGACATCTCATCCAGCAAGAATCCCGTTAGGTCAGTGTAGCCAGAATCCTTCTTACCCTTAAGGCTACTGAAGCTGAATCCAGCCTCTGTACCCTGACACCGAATTAAATCTTGGAGACAGAGTTTTGGGTGAAGTAGAAAAGAATAGCTTTTATTGCTTTGCCAGGCAAAGGGGGCCACGGTGGGCTAATGCCCTCAGAACTGTGTGTCCCAACCTGGAGGGGGCTGTGAGGAGTTTTATAGCAGTGGTTCAAAGAGGGCGTGATCAGTTCACGGCCATTCTTCTGATTGGTTGGTGGTGAGGTAATTGGGAGTCAGCATAATCAACCTTCTGGTTCCAGCCAGTCTGGAGTCTCCGTGCTTGTGGGCAGCATACTGTTAACTTCTCCCACCTGGTGGGGGCTTCAGTATCTGCAAAACAACTCAAAGATCTTGTTATGTGTATCCCTTGACGCGGAACCAGGACCCTGCCCCAAGGCTGCACTATTGTTTCTTTTGACTGTTCCTTCCTCTTCTCTGCACCCCCTCCCTTGCCTAATCAGCTACTGTTTGAACCTGCTGTTGGAACCCAGGGAAGGTCATGGAGGCTGAATGAAGCCGATTTCCTGTAATCAAGAAACAGGGGGGCACAGAAAGGCTCCTGTGTCTAGGAGCCCTGCAGGGTCCTGCTCTGTATCACTACCTCTTAGTTGTTTTCCGTGCACTGACTCCCAGCCTGCTCCTTGGCTATAAATCCCCACGTGCAGATACTGTATTTAGAGTTGGGTTCAATCTCTTTTCCCTATGGCAGGTGTTCCCTACACCTATGGCGATGACCCCTTCCCCTTGAATAAAGTCTGCCTTATGCTTTAACTGGTGTCATTAAGTAATTTTTTTCTTTAACAGTTAGAATATTATTTTTTTCTTTAACGATTCACCTATCCTTCGTGAATTTAATTGGTTCCTAAAAATTCTGCCAGCAAGCGCTGGGAAATGAAAAAAAATTTTTCTATCAAAATTTTAAATTATTTTTTTATCGTGATAAAACCCACATACAGTTTACCGTTTTTTTTTTTTTTTCAGTTTACCGTTTTAAAGTGTACAATTCAGCGACATTTAGTACGTTCACGATGTTGTGCAATCATCGCCGCTATCTGTTTCCAGAACATTTTTATTGTGCTAAAGGAAACTTTGAACCCGTTAAGCAGTCACTCCCCATTGTCCCAGGCCCTGGCAAACACTAATCTCTTTTCTGTCTCTATGGATTTGCCTATATTGGATATTTCATATAAACTGAATCATGCAAGACGTAACCATTTGTGTCTGGCTTCTTTTATTTAGCATCATGTTTCCAAGTTTGTAGTGTGGATCAGTACTCCATTCCTTTTCATGGCTGGATAATATTCTATTGCATGGATAGACCAGATTTTGTTTATCCATTCATCTATTGATGGACATTTTCGTTGTCTCCACTATTGGCTATTGTGAACAGTGCTGCAATGAGCATTCGTGTACACATATTTATTTAAGTACCTGTTTTCAGTTCTTTTGGGTATCTGCCTAGGAGTGGAATTCCTGGGTCATTTCATCATGTTTTAATAAGTTAGATTTCAGTAGCACAGGCATTCTCACCCTGAGAAATCTGCAGTCCAGAGGTTTCTGGGGATCTCGCAGTAACTCAAAGCAGGATGGTATTGGTTTGAGCCCCCGCTCCACTTACTCTGTGCAGAAGCAGCCGGGGATAGGGAGGGTTTGGGGCTCTTTAAGCCTCTCCACGATCTTCATCAGACCCTTTCCTCCCCATTCTCCAATGTGGATAAGTGTGGTTTTCTCAGTCTAATGTGAAGTTTACACAACATCTATACCAAAATTCTGGGTCCACTCTTGACTCTTGGCTCTGTGAAATCCACACATCTTTCCCCCCAGACAGTCATGTCCATCACTGGTAGGAACAGAGACCCATGACTTCTGTGGGGGACCATTTGTCAGTATCTGTCACAACGACAGGGGCTCTGCTCTTTGATCCAGCAATTCCACCTCCAGGGTGTGTCCCAATACACATGCAAGGTCATGCACTGCAGCATGGTACGAATAGTAAAAGGGTGGAAACAACACAAATATCCATCCTTAGGGGCCTGGTTGAAAAAGTCCTGGCCGTTCCCCTGTGTGGAGGAGGGCTGTGTGGCTATAGAAAGGCTACAGATGCTCTCTCTGAATTTCCAGAAAACTTCAGTAATAAAAGCAAGGTCAGAGCAGTGTGTACGAGCTGTGACCTATCGTGGGGAAGAGAATATATATGTATATGTTTGTGCATCAATAAACTTACCAGGAGGTAGTTCCATGGTTATCTGAGATGGAGCAGGGGCCCAGGGTAGAAGTGGCAGATAGAATAATGAGTCCCCAGAGATATCCAGGTCCTAATCCCTGGAACCTGTGAATATGTCCCCTTACATGGCAAAGGGTACTCTGCAGATGTGATTAAGTTAGGGACCTTGAGATGGGGAGTTAATCTTGGATTGTCCAGGTGGGCCCTAAATGTCATCACAAGGGTCCTCATAGGGGAAAGAGGGAGGCAGGAAGGTCAAAGAAGGAAGAGGGCAATGTGATGAGGTAGCAGGGAGAGAAATGGTGATGTGATGCAGGGCCGTAAGCCAGGGAATGCCGGCCGCTTCTAGAAGCTGGAAAGGCAAGGAAAGGGCCTCTCCCCTGGAGCCTCCAGGAGGAACCAGCCCTGCCAACACCTTGATCTTAGCCCCCTGAGACTCACTTCAGAATTCTGGCCTCCAGAACTGTAAACAAATAATTTTGTGTTTTTTCAAGCCACCAAGTTTGTGGTAATACAATTCCCCTGCCTAAAGGGTACAGTTCAATGGTTTTTGGATATATTACGTTATTAATTTTTAAAAGTTGGGGTAACAGAGATGACAAAAATTTGCCATTTTAACCATTTTGAAGTGTACAGTTGAGTGGCATTAATTACATTCAAATGTGCAAAACTGAAGATCCACATGCAAAAGAATGAAGCTGGACCCTTACTTTATACCTTATGTGCAAATTAACTCAAAGTGGACCCCTGATATCTTTTTTAAAAAAAAAAATTTATTTATTTATTTGGTTGCACTGGGTCTTAGCTGCGGCAGGTGGGCTCCTTAGTTGCGTCTCACAGGCTCCTTACTTGTGGCATGCGAACTCTTAGTTGCAGCATGCATGTGGGATCTAGTTCCCTGACCAGGGATTGAACCCAGGCCCTCTGCATTGGGGGCATGGAGTCTTATCCACTGCGCCACCTGGGAAGTCCCCTGATATCTTTTTATAACTTGTGATTTGGGGATTTTATGTACAGGCCCACTTCATTTTATTGCTCTTTGCCTTATTGCACTTTGCAGATACTGCATTTTTTACAGATTGAGGGTTTGTGGCAACCCCGTGTCAAGCAAGTCTCTCTGTGCCATTTTTCCAATAGCATTTGCTCACTTTGTGTCTGTGTCATATTTTGGTAATTCTCACAATATTTCAAACTTTTTCATTATTATATCTGTTATGGTGATCAGTGATCTTTGGTGTTACTGTTACAAAAAGATTACGACTTATTGCAGGCTCAGATGATGGTTAGCATTTTTTAGCCATAAAGCATTTTAAAACTAAGGTGTGTACATTGTTTTTAGACATGATGCTATTGCACACTTAATAGACTACAGTATAAACATAACTTTTTTTTTTTTTTTCTGTTTAGCTGTGCCGCATGGCTTGTGGGATCTCAGTTCCCTGACCAGGGATTGAACCCGGGCCATGGCGGTGAAAGCGCTGAATCCTAACCGCTAGACCATCAGGGAATTCCCATCATAACTTTTATATGCACTGGGAAACCAAAAAATCCACAAGACTTGCTTTATTGCGATAGTCTGGAACTGACCCCGCGATATCTCCGAGGTATGCCTGTATTTTGTAGTTAAAAGAATTGAAAAAAGAGAGAGAGAGAGAGAAGTAAGACATGCTCTCCCCCTGGTGTCTGAGAATCCTGGGGATTCGTGTCCTTGTGACCCTCTTGATTCAAGGTCTTCCCTCCATGCCTTTGGTTCTGTCTCACATGGTGATGGTCCAAGCAAAACTCTGTCCCTCAATTCCCACAAAAGATCCCCTCGCACACAGCCACTCGAGGTGTAATAAATAAACTTTAATGAGGTGTTTGGGGGCTGGGGACGGACAAGGGGTTTATGTGGCAGCAAGGCAACTAACCTCCCTTTGTGTCCCTGACACTGTGGAGTCCCACTGGCCTTGTCACCCCCTTACCACTCCCGTGCTGCTGGGTCGCATCTCTTTCCCGTCCTTCTCTGTTCTGCATTCTCCCATCTGCCTAGAGAGAAGCCCAGATCCTTCTCACTTTCTCTTGCAGAGTGGCTCATGCCCTGCATTCGGGCCCAGGGTCTCTATCTCCCTAAGGTATTTTCTCCAACAGACAGTTCTGTCTGTCCCACTTGCAGTGTAGTAAACCGTAACAGTGTGTAAACAGCTTTCCTGAGTTCTGTGACTCCTTATGGTGAATGACTCAACCTGAGGGTTGGTCTTGAGGACCCCTGAGCTTGCACCCGCCCACTGTGTTGTGAGGCAGAGGGGACATTCTTGAGGTCTGGCAAGGGAAGGGTGGCCAGTCTTTTTGGAGGGAGACGTCATCCGTTGAGGTGGGGTGGCTGTCCAGCTGCGAGGCCCGCTTCCTCACCAGCCCCAGTGACGACTCTCTCTGTTCATTCCCGATGCTGTCACCTGGTGCCCTCTGTCGGTGGATCCCTGGGAGAGCTGGCATTACAGCCAACAGCTGAATAGATGACATTCTGGAAGGGGGAATACACAAACTTTAGCCTCAGGCCTTTCCAAAACAATTCTTCCTGCTGAAGCCCAGCATGCAAAGAGCTGCAGGCCTGCTTCTGTCCCCGCCCCTGGAAGCCAGGGCAGCACTTCTCCAGGTGTGGTCATGAGTAGGGAGGGGAGGGACGGGGTGCCTATGAAAATTCAGGTCCCCAGACGCCAGCACAGACCCACCAGACAGACCACTCTCAGGGGGTGGGGCCCAGGAACCTACAGTTTATATTTATTTATTTAGGCCACACCATGTGGCCTGTGGGATCTTAGTTCCCTGACCAGGGATTGAACCCGGGCCCTCGGCAATGAGAGCGCGGAGTCCTAACCACTGGACCGCCAGGGAGTTCCCGGAACCTGCGTTTCAGCAAACCTTACAGGGGATTCTGCCCAGCAGGAAGGGTTTGGGAACTGATGCTCGAGGCTTTTGAAGAAAAGATCCAGGACCTGACTCCTGAGGCTGTGCTGGCTTTTGGTTAAGTGCTGCAGGTGCCCAGAGAGGCCTGGCCCCTCCTTGGGAAAGCCCACAGTGATTAATCTGTGGTTCGTGCAGAATTCCCCCATACCCTCCTCAGCTCCATCACCACACTTACCCCATTAGCAGACGAACTGTACTTGTTCCAACCTGAGGAGACAGGAGGAGAAGTGGTCAGAAGTGAATGACAACGCTGGAAAGTGTGGGAAGAAGGCGCATGTGGGTGGCCAGGCCCCCTGAGTTCTAAGGCCTGGCTCTGCTATTGATGTGGGGGAATCACTTCCCAAAATGGTTTCTACATTTATAAAACACAACTGGGGTATGAGCTTCATCTAGTTATTCATTCAGTTATTAAGTATACATAAATATTTACTGAGCGCAGGCTCTGGAACCAGATGGAAGGGTTCAAATCCCAGCTCTGTCCTTTAGCAGCTGTGTGACCATGGGTAATTGACTTAACCTCTCTGTGCCTCAGTTTCCTCAACCATCAAACAGGGATTTATTCAGCAAATGGAAAATGTCTACTTTGTGCCAGGTGCATTCTAGGTGCCGGGGATATGGATGTGGTGAGCAAAACAGACAAAAATCCCTCTCCTCATGGTGCCTATGTTAATAACAACAGGCATATTCGTAATAGTGATAATAATCATAGCTTATATATACACCCAGTGTGTGGCTTACAGTGTGCCAAATGCTGCACTAAGTACTGTACCTATATTATAAGGTACAGTCACTCCCATTTCACAGAGGAGGAAACTGAGTCAGAGAGAGTAAGGTATTTTCCCATGGTGATGCAATAAAGCGGTGGAGTGTGGACTCAGATACAGGCAGTCTGGCTCTGGACGTCATGCATTCAGCAAACACGTACTCAAATGCCTCTTTTGTGCCCGACCCTGTGGTAGGTGGTGCTGAGGACACAACCATGACCATGACACTTCTAGCTCTGCCCTCCTGGGGCTCCCAGTCCACTGGAGAGACAGACAAGTCCCCACACAGTGATGTCCCTGAGTGGGCAAGGCTGGGGTGGGGGAGCCCAAAGCAGGTGCTTGGCTCATTTCGGGAAAGATCAGGGAGGGCTTCCTGGAGGAGGGGGCCTCCCGCTGGGATGTGAGGAGGCCATTTTGTTTAGTGGTTGAAGGAACAAAGCTTTGTAGCCATCAGAACTGCCTTCTACTCTTGACTTGGCAGGTGACATCACCTCTCTGAGCAAACATTTCCTCATCTGTAAAATGGGCTCATAGCAGGACTCTCTTTGCAGGGTGGTTGTGAGCATTCAAGGGGGCTGTGCGCAGAAAGTGCCTGGCATGGAGAAAGTGCTCAGCAAAATGTAGCTCTTTTGATTACAGAATTAGCCGCAGGGCTTTGCCAGAGGGAGCTGTGGGGAGGCTGCTCCAGGCAGGAGAACAGGCTTGCAAAGCCCTTGAGGTGAGAGAATGTCAGATCCTTTTAGAGCTCTGGATCAGGGCACCAGTTCCTGCCACCCCCGTCCTTTCCGTGAGAGCAGGGAGGGAGCCAGTCGTGAGCAAGACAGATGGAAGAGAGCTGGGGTGGGGGTTAAATGTTATTCCACCCTCCATCCATCCGGCAGGAGCTCCTGTGTCACCTGGATTAAAAGCCAAATCCTTACTGTGGCCTTCGAGGACCTACAGGAGCTGCTCCCACTTTGTAAAATGAATCAATGATCCAATGAATAAAACTGCCTGGTCTCAGTGTCCTCGTCTGTCAAATGAGGGAAACTCATGGTATTGGGGTAAGGATTCAGTGAGAGGCTGCCACGTGGAAGGCTTAGTGCAGAGCCTGGCACATAGTAGGTGCTCAGTTATGTTGGCTGTGGTGATGTTCATTTATGGCAGACAGGCGGGGGATGTCGCAAAAAAGAGGGGACTCACAGGAGTTTCTGGATTTCCAGACATAAATCAGGAGCCCCAGGAGTAGACCAACCGGCATGATAGTGAAAGTCAGGATGAAAATGATCTTAGAGGACAAGCCCGAATGTGACGGCTCTTTGGGAAGTCCTGCAGGAAGAGAAGGAAGCAGAGATTTAAGATGAGAGACTTCAGGCTTTTTACCTGCCCCCAAAATATTACCCTTCGTTTTTTTGTTTTTTGTTTTTTGTGAAATAGTACGCCTTACGTTGATTTTCTGAATGTATTTTCTTTTCTTTATATTTTATTTATTTATTTATGGCTGTGCTGGGTCTTCGTTTCTGCGCGAGGGCTTTCTCCAGTTGCGGCGAGCGGGGGCCACACTTCATCGCGGTGCGTGGGCCTCTCACCGCCGCGGCCTCTCCTGTTGTGGTGCACAGGCTCCAGATGCGCAGGCTCAGTAATTGTGGCTCACGGGCCCAGCCGCTCCGCGGCATGTGGGATCATCCCAGACCAGGGCTTGAAGCCGTGTCCCCTGCATTGGCAGGCAGACCCCCAACCACTGCGCCACCAGGGAAGCCCTACCCTTCGTTTTTTAAGGAAGCTACCACTCTGCTTCCCTCAGTCTATATGGTTTAGGTGGACTTGACCCCACCCTCTGGTTCCTAGGGTGGGACTTTGACCTGGGCCTGGCCAATCAGAGCATTCCATTCTCCCTGGCTACTGTGATTGGTTCATGGGGGTGGGGGTGGTCTGTAACTTAAGTTGAGCCAATGAGAGCCAGCCCTGGGATTTTGGCTAGACTATTGAAAGTGGTGTATTCTTTCCCTTGGGATTTCTAAACTGGTGGGTTGTGAGCCTATAGCTGCTGAGGACCATCTTACCTTCCTGAGGGGAAAGCCTGCCAGGGAATAAAGCCAGCATAGAGAAAAGCAGAGACAAGAGAGGTCAAGAAAAGCAGAGACAAGAGGGGTCAAGAAAAGTTCCTGGGTTACATAGTTGGAGCACCTGGATCTAACCATACCTGAAGGTACCTTTCCAATAAAGTCCCATTTTTGCTTGGACTATTTTGAGTTGTGCTTCTATCAACTGCAAATGATAGAGTTCTGTCTAATACACTTGGAATGGCCTTCCTGAGTCTACTGGGAAAAGGCATCACGCAACTACCCCAGCCTGGGTTTCCAGAGGGGCTGTGTCCAGGTGGCTGTACAATGGTTCCAATGGTACAGATGTTGAGTTAACAGAGAGTAAACCTTCCATGAGGGGGGCTTAGGGGAAGGATGGGAGCTAGAGAGCATTCTTGTGGCTGAGGGACTCGTTTAACCAGGGACCACCTCTAAACTCCTCCTTCAGAGGGAAGCCTACTGTGATTTCCTCTTTTGATCTTTCTGTTCTCCCCACCCAGGGGGCTTCTTACCTGTGACCAGGACGGTCACTTCTGCCTGGCCAGTCCCTAGGGCATTGGTGACAAGGCAGATGAAAGTCGTGTTGATGGACTCGTCCACGGTATGGATCAGGAGCCGGGTGCCCTGGGCCACAGCAGAGGGTGGCAGGGGTCCCATGGTCCTAGGAGAGACAGATAGGTGAGGAAGTGGCCTCGGTTGGAGGCCTAGAATAACAGGTGATGGGGCACTCACTGTATGCCAGGAATACAGAAACCCTCATGCCATCTAGAGTACAAGTTGAGGGCAAGCCTGGAGTTCCCCCAGCTCTGCCTCTCACACTCCCATCCAGCCGATCGGCAGATCCTGTCTGCCCCACCTTCAAAATCTAGCCTGAGTCTGACGACTCCTCAGGGCCTGAGCAGAGGCCTGAAGGAGGTGAGGGTGAGCCGTGTGGGTACCGATGGGAAGAGCATTCCAGGCATAGGGAACAGCATATGCGAAGACCCTGAGGTGAGAGCATAACTGTAGTGTTTGAGGATCTACAAGGAGGCCACTGTGGATATAGAGGCGAGAGCAAAGGACCACGGCCACCACCCTGGTCTGTTCCCCCTACTCCTGGGGGAACCTTCTCACTGGGCTCCCTATTTCCACCCCCGCTCCCACCCCGCTCTGTCCCCCACTCAGCATCTGAGAGACCTTGTTAGAACTAAGTCAGCTCGGGGACTTCCCTGGTGGCGCAGTGGTTAAGAATCCGTCTGCCATTGCAAGGGACATGGGTTCAAAGAAGCCCGAGCACCGCAACTAAGAGCAGCCCCTGCTCGCCGCAACTAGAGAAAGCCCGCACACACCAACGAAGACCCAGTGCAGCCAAAACTAAATAAAATAAATAAAATTAAAAAAAATTATATATATAAAAAAAGAACTAAGTCAGCCCAAGTCCCTTCTCTGTCCAGAGCCCTCCAGTAAAGGAAAAGTCCTTAGCTCGGGCACAGGTCCCACACAAGCTGGCTCCCTGATGCCACTGACCCCTTTGCTCTCGCCTCTATATCCATGGTGGCTGATGTGTTGATCCTCGAACACTCCAGCTATGTTCCCACCTCAGGGTCTTCACATATGCGGTTCCCTATGCCTGGAATGCCCTTCCCATCAGTACCCATACCGCCCACCCTCACCTCCTTCAGGCCTCTGTTCAGATGTCACCTTTGTGACGCCTTCCTTGGCCACCCTCTTTTAACTGCAGTGACCCCCTTCTCACTCTCCTCCTCTGCTTTATCTTTTCCATGGCATTTATCACCACCTGACACACTCTGTTCTTGACAATGTTATCTTGTTTACTTTTGAAATTTTTAAAAAAATATTTTATTTTGGCCACGCCCTGCGGCTTGTGGGATCTTAGTTCCCCGACCAGGGATTGAACCCCGGGCCCCTGCAGTGAAAGCGCAGAATCCAAACCACTAGACCACCAGGGAATTCCCATGTTATCTTGTTTAATTGTTTCTCTCCCCCATCAGAATGGGAGCTCTGAGAGGGGAGGGAATTTGGTCTATTTTATTAACCAAGGTTTGTGGGTCAGCAGCATCTGGCACACAGTAAGCAGTCAAGAAACACTGGTTTAATGGATGGAGGAGACGCAGGCATGGATTTGGGCGGCAGAGCTGGCATGGAAACCCGGCTGTGTGGCTCGTGAGCCTGAATCGTGGTGCTTTGGGGCAGGAAGGTAACGGCCAGCCATCAATACTAGTTGAAAACCTTCGACCGGCAGTTCCTCCGGCCAACCACTGAGACACGACTGTGACTGTCCACAGAGATGGACAGACGGGGATGTTCACCACCATGGCATTTGCAGAGTTGAAAACAGGAGAGCACCTCCGTATCCCCATTTGGGATGGGTTAAATCACTGAAGGGCTCATCTATGACGGAATTGCAGCACCATGAAGAAGGGGGCTGTGGGTATTTTGAAATGCATAAAAGATAAGGACTATTGGCTAGATGGAGACAGGAATGGACTGATGGGCAGGAATGTGATAAAGAAGTACGTGAAAATATCAGAGGGAGAATCCACGTGGTGGGGTTTTTGAGCGTTCACTGGAAAATTCTTACAGCTTTTCTGTATGTGTGAAAATTTTCCTCTTAAAGTGTTGGGGGAAAATAGATCTATGTGCCTTGACATGGAGAGGTGTTCATGAGATAGAGGAAAAAATTTTAAATTGTACCTACAGCACAGTTTTTGTTTAGAAATATTGGAAGAAAAGACGGGAAGGATGTATAACAAAGGGTAACAGTGGAGGTGTTCTGGAGGTGACTGGATACCTGACTACAGGTGCTATTTTCTTTTTTTTACTCATAACCATATTGTCTAAAGTTTCTACAATGCTAAGTTATTTTTGAAATAAGAAAAAAGGCCCAATAAAAATTACATAAAACATGGGACTTCCTTGGTACTGCATTGGATAAGACTCTGCACTCCCAGTGCAGGCAGCCCGGTTTCGATCCCTGGTCAGGGTACTAGATCCCACATGCCGCAACTAAGAGTTTGCATGCCGCAACTAAGGAGCCCGCGTGCCACAACTAAGACCCGGAGCAAGCAAATAAATAAATTTTAAAAAATTACGTAAAACAATTTACCCCTTTGCCTTTATCTTCCCCCACTTGTAACCCCGGCCTCGGTATGGATTTGAGGAGATTTTCTCATTGCTCTGCCCCTCAGTCAAGAGAACGGGGATGGGACAGTATTTGCTCTGTGAGAGGTGACTGAGCAGGTCACACGTGATGGCTGGGGAGGTGGCACAGCCCAGAGGTTAAGGGGATGAGGTTTGGAGCGAGACGCCGATGGGAGGGTCACCTCTGTGCCCCATGGCTGTGTGCCCGGGCAGATGACGGCAGCTCCTGCGGCCCAGCTAATCTTTAATCCAGGCCTGGCCATAGTGCAGACTGTGCCTGGAGTGTGGGGATCCTGTGGGTTCAAGCTAAGTACAGCAGGCACGCCATAAAGAGCAGGTGTGTCAGCACACCTGGACTAAACCACCGCATAAACTGTGCGCACGCAAGACAGACCTTTTCCTGGGGGCCTGCAGTTGAGTGCTTGCTCTCTTTTTACTTTCCTGCCTACACCCCTTCCTCCCTCAGAGCCAGGAATCGAGGTCCCCAACCCCCTCATCTCTCAGGACCCAGGTAGCTGGGTTCCCAGCCCCTCCTCCCTCTGACCCAGGAACTCACGTGTTCCAGTTATAACCTGTGGGCTCCGGTTTGCTGCGGACGTCACAGTTCAGGGAGGCCTCGCTACGGCCGACGTACCAGTTGCCATCATAGCCAGATATGGAGACCTCGGGGGGGTCTGGGGGAAACAGACACACAGGCTCAGAGACAGAGAGCCTTCAGAGGGGTCTAAAGATAATTGGGATTCATGTCACAACAGGAAAAGGGCCTTGGTGGGTTTTGGGGAACAGCTCAGGGTAGAGAGGCCTCCGAGGGGTCTGGGGCGATGGGTTCTACCCCACCCCCACCCCCGGCTCCGAGAATGGAAGTCTGGGAGTCCTCAGCAGGGTGCCAGGAGGTGGGGCACAGAGAGGGCTTCTCAGGACCTGCTTCTCTCTACTGGTTTTCCTGGGTAAAGCCAGATCCTGGTGTGCCTGGGCTGTCCTGTGAGAAGAGGCCTCCTGGGCGCTCATAATACACAGGAACATATTCAAGGCTCTGATAAGTCCCGCAGGAAAAAATCCTGGATGAGCCTGTTTCAGCCTGCTGCTTATCCAACTCAAATGTGATCGACAGGGGAGATTTTCAAAGTCCCCAGAGGGAAGGCCAATGAGACAGGGTGTTTCTGTGTGTGTGAGGTGGGGGGGGGGGGTGCTGAGGGAATCAGTACAGCACCTACTGGGGAGGGAGTATTCGGTATAGACAATGATGGGAGGACACAGCCCGCAGACGAGCCAGTGTAGACAACAGTGGGCTAGAGAGAAGTGCAGACTACACTGGAGCCAGTGTAGACCTCTCTCCAGGGGATCCAGTGTAGACAGTGTTGTGGGTCGGTGTGAGAGAGTGCCTGGGAGAACCCGTGTAGAAAATGCAGGGTTTCAGTGCAGCAGTGGTCACGGGCACCTCTCTAGACAACACAGGGAACAGTGCCAACTCCCCACAGCTGGTGGCCTACATGACGGGTGTAGACAGTGAGGGCAGCGCTGTCTGGGGCCCAGAGGAGCCAGTGTAGATGGTTGGTAAGGCAGGGTAGAAAACGGACAAAGGAGTTGGTGTAGATGGTGGGGAAGTGGTGTAGCAATGTGCACAAGGTCAGTGTGGACGGTTGCCCAGGGAAGCAGGTGTAGGCACTGTGTAAAGATTGGGCTCAAAGGAGCCCATATGGGGCGTCAGTGTAGGCAGTGGCCAGGGTAGACAATCGGGGAGCAGTGTGGACTGTGGCCTAAGAAGCTGGTATAGGCCTTTCGTGGCGGTCCAGTGGTTAAGACTCCACTGTAGCGGGCACGGGTTCAATCCCTGGTTGGGGAACTAAGATCCCGCATGCCACGTGGTGCAGCCAAAAGAAACAAAATAAGAAGCTGGTACGGACAATGAAGGACAGTGCCATTTGTGGCCCAGGGGAGCCGGTGTAGACGATGTGCGGACGGGGGTAGGCAGTAATCAGGGAAGCCAGTGAGGATGATGGGGGTGATGTTGGGAGTGGCCTGGGTGTGGGGGGGTCAGTGTAGACAATGGTGGGGGAGGGTGGAGACAGTCTGGCAGCCCCTCCTGCCCTTGCTCACACTGGGGTCCACTCACAGGGCACGGTGAGGGTCATGGGCAGTGCCACCGGCTCCTCGAAGCTCTCGTGCTCCACTCTGCAAGTGACATTCTTGCCATCCACATGGCTGGAGGGCGTCAAGGTTAAGAGACTGATGACGGTGACAGTGCCGGGCAGGGGCCCTGGCTCCTGGCTTGTATTCGCCATCTTGTCCAGGGGCGGGGACCAGGAGATGCGGGCGGGCGGGCGACCCCCCCTGGAGATGCAGTGGGCCACGGGCACAGGCTCCAGGCTGAGCTGGCTGAGCGGGATCTCCTGGGTCTCAGCCTTGTTCTGGGGCTGGGCTGGGGGAAAGAAGCAAAAGGGACGGGTCACTCCTCACCTGCAGTCATTCAACAAACATCTCAGCAGCAGAGGAGGGCGGCTCATTGAGGGGACAGGATGTGGCCAGGTTCAAATCCCAGCTCTGCCCCTGAGCAGTAGGGTGGCCTTGGGCAAGTCCGTGCCTCAGTTTCCTTGTCTGTCAACTGGGTATAATGAGAGGATCACCAGCGATGAGAATTTGCAGGTAAAGCTCTTAAAATGGTACTTGGCGTGTAATAAGTGCTCAATGTATGTTATTATTATTGGTAATTGAACACATTGCCTGGCTCTGTGATGGGCAGTGTTGAGGACCCAGCAACGACCGAGACAACCCCACCCCTGCCTTCACGGGGTGGACTGTCCAAGGGGAAGACAGACTTCCCCAGGCAGTGATGACTCAGAGTGGGCAAGGCTGGGATGGGGGATCCCAGAAGGGGTGCCTGAATCTGTGGGGGGAGCGTTACAGAGGGCTTCATGGAGGAGAGGGAGGGATGAGCCGTGCCCTGGAGGGTCTGAGGGAGAGTGACTGGCTCAAGGTTACACGGTTGTCAGCGACAGAGCTGGACCTCCCCACAAGGTCTGTCTGACTCCAAAACTACCTTGACCATTTCTTAATCATTCTGGTGATTCCAAGACCTGGGGTTTCACTTGGTTCCTTTCGCCTCAGTACCTGTGTTCTTGTTACTGAAGATTTCTCTTTAATTTGACTCATTGGTTCTGTTTTACCCTCATCCTAAATCATAAGACCTGAAGTCCCAAGTTTTCTGAAATGACGACAGTTGCCTTTGGTTGGGTACTGTGTGCCAGGCACTGTTCCAAGCACTTAATCTTTCCTGAGTCATTCATGCAAGGCCCGGGACAGTTCCTGGCACATAAGCAGAAAAGAAACGTCAGCTCTTATTCATCCTCATAGCGGATCTCCATTTCACAGATGAGGAAATGAGGCATAGAGACTTTGTACTCAGCTGCCAAGAGGAGGGTCTGTCATATTTTCCCTGGTGCTCATAAAAATGAACACATGGTTCCATGACAATGCCAAGGGTGTCCCCCCCCCCGCCCCCCCCCCCCCCCCCCCCCCCCCCCCCGCCTTACTGGGTATCAGAATTCCCTCCTCCGAGTCTGTCTATTTCAACTCTCCCTTCCTCACCAAAGGGCGTAACAATAACTGACCCCCTATCACCAGCTCACAGAGGCCTCTGCTCTAAGCAGTTCGCCTGGATAAACTCCCGGGACCCTCAGGACGGCTTTCTGAAGGCAGCACTGTTGTTACTAAGCCTATTTTGCAGATGAGGAAAGGAGGTTCCCGAGCTGGTAGCGGCTTTTCCGCTTTCCAGGGCCTTTTCCTGTCCCACCACCTTCTCGCACCAGCCACTCCCCCCCTCCCCCCTCCCCAGCACCTCCATCCCCTCGGCCCTCAATCCCCAAGATCTTACTTCCCAGCGTCCTCTAGTACTCTCTTTTGGTGCTCCAGCCCCTCCCCCCTCGAATCTCCCCTTCTGCATCCCCCGCCCCATCATTGCCCGACCTCCTTCTTTTGTCCCCGCGGAATCTCTGCTCGGGAGGGGATCTCCCTCCCTCCCGGGCCCTTCCCTCTCTTTGCTTACCTCCCTACCCCACCCACACACCCCTCCCTTTCGGCCCCCCTCCTCCCGGCTCACCGAGCACCCGGAGCCAGGTTCGGGCGCTCCTGTCGCCGTTGGGGAACGTGGCGAACTGGCAGGTGTAATTGCCTTCATCTTCGGCGCGCAACCCCCGCACGGCCAGCGATGCGTCTCGCAGCTCCTCGCCTGGCCTGGCGGCCACGAACTCCAACCGGCCGGGCTCCGGGAAGCTGGGGCCCTGGGTGGGGTGGAAGACCGCCACGCTGCGGGCGGCCTCCGCCAGCTTCTGCCGAGTCCAGGTCACCTGCGTCACCGTCACATTGTGCTCCAGCGGCTGCAGTTTGCACGGCAGCTCCGTGGTGTCGCCCAGAAAGCCGCGCACCTGGGGTTGGGGCCAGCACTCCGATTGTCTTGATCCCTGCGGGGAAACGCGGGGCGGGTCACACCCGGGTGTCCCTGATCTGGATGGGGAGAGGCGCCTGGGAGGTCGCTCACCTGGGCCTTGGAGCCCCTTAGTTGGGAGTGTGTGTGGGGAGGGGGGACGGAGGTGGGGAGGGTCAGTCCGGATCCAGGGGTGAGGGTGAGGGGGGCTGGATTGGGTATGCAACCGGGTCGCGCCCGTTCAGTCGGACTGTTGTTACCGTATTTCCTCTATCTCAGCATCATCAGTTTTTAAAATTGTGGTCAATATTGTGGTTAAAAAATTAAAATTGCCACTTAAACCATTTTAAAACGTACAGTTCAGTGGCAGTAAGTACATTCACGATGTTGTGCAACCACCACAAACTTTTTCATCACCCCTGAGTCATCAATTTTAAGATGTCATTTACAGCACGACCTGTCTTCAGTGGTTAGAGCATCCTGGATTTAGAGGTGTGGAAAGGGAAGAAACTCTAGATCTTAGAATCCATGAAATAAAATATTACTGCTATTACTCTATGTGGACTCGGGTTGGGAAAATGTTTGTAGGGGATCCTAGCACAAGAAGGGAGGTGATCATAGCCCCAGTGTTTTGGATGCCCTCAGATCTCTGCTGTGAGGCTTCAGGCAGTTTCCTTAACCTCTCTGATTCTTTTTCCTAGTTTGTAAAATGGGACTGAGAACAGTTAACATTCACGGGTTGCTTACAAAGATCAGGGGCTGTTCTGAGCACTTTACACATCTCCCAGCATTCAGGCCTTAAACAGCTCCTTGAGGTAAGCACTACCGTCAGCCCCACTTTATAGAGAGGGAAAGCAAGGCACAGAGTCTTGTGCTCCAGGTCACACAGAGCACAAGTGGCAGAGGTGGATTTGAACCCGGGCCATCTACAGTTAAGACTCCTGATCTCTCATCCACCAGGCTCCAGATGAAAATCTTTCTGCCCAGGGCACCCTGCACATAGTAGGTCCTCAATATGTGTTGGCTATTATCGATATCAAGAAACACAATGTTATGCGTCCTTATTAATAATAATAAGGATGAGGGACAAGGTGAGAAGGAGTTAAGTGCTTTGACTCTCAGTCCTGCTACTCACTAGCTGTGGCCTTTGTGCTGCTGGTTTCACTCCTCTGAGCCTCAGTCTCCTCATCTGTAAAATGGGGGTGGTTATAACTTAAGAGGGTGTTGGGAGGACTAAATGAGGAAATTTATGTAAAGGGATTAGATATGCCAAGCACCCTATACAGGTGAATATTATAATTATTGTTATGAGGAAGAGGAGGCTGGGAGGTAGTGGACTGGGGTGCTTGGAGCATGCTGTGTCGAGGGAGGGCACGGTCTGGACACAAGGGGATTGTGGAGTGGTGAGCATGCTAGTCTGGCTTCGAATGCCAGCTCCACCATGGACGTGCTGTGCAGCTCTGGGCAAGTGAGTCTCCTTCTCTGATGAGTCTCCTGGGAACTCCCTTGTTTATGAGCTGCCGACTTAGGCTTCATGGGTGAAAAGGAAACACCCAGGCTTTCAGCAAATTGTCTCTCTGAGAATGACATGTCACCCTTCCAGAAAGCCTTCCACTCTGCCTTCTGTCTGCATCCTCCATGCGCTGGGTCCAAAATCCTGGCTCTAGCAATGACATCCTGATGTGGCTCACCTCTTTTCTTTGGTTTTTCTCCCTCCATGAGGCAAGACCGCTCTGGGCAAGTGAGTCTCCTTCTCCTTCTCTTGATGGCAAGACCGCTATGAGGATGAAACTGGATGAAGTGGCCTTTCTCTGGCCTCGTACTCTGAGTAATAGCCAGGCCCAAGCTCCACTGTGTGCCAGGCACTGGGCAGCTCCCTTAGGTGACGCCTCCTCCAACCCTCTCCAAGGGCCCATGAGATCCACACTGGGAGCACCAGTATTTTCATCCCCATTGGTCAGAGGGGGCAGGTGAGCCTTGCAGGCTCAAGCTACTTGCCTAAGCTAACCAGCAGGTGAGGGGCAGAGCCTGGGTTGAGACCTTTTGGGACATGGCCAGACTCTGGTTTCCCCAAGCCTGCGTTCAGTGTTGTTATTGTTGACGTGAATTATCGTTATCATTATTGTTCTTCTCCAGTGCATCTGACCTAGCTCAGCATCTTCCCAAGACACGGTCTTACTAGGTAGGTAGAGTTCCACCCCCTGTCCCGTCCCCCCCACACATTTTATGGAAACAGAGAGCTTAGGTCACTTTCCTGAGCCCACACATGTGTTAAACGCCAAAAGCTATTTTGAGCGCACCGCCCTCTGACATCAGTGCTGTAGCCCCAGTAACTTGGAAGGCTGCCCATAGTAGGAACTCTATAATAAACGTGTGTGGGATGAACGCATGCATGAATGAATGGCCATGTCCTTAGAGTCAGACATGTGGGGTCGAACGGGAACGGGGTTATGTGCCGCTGCTCCCCCCCCCAACCCCCCGCATCAAGCATCCTCTGTCGTTGTCAGCGGGCTATTGGGGGCTGGGGAGAACGGTCCGCTTCTAGCGAGCGGGGTCGAGAGGTGTGGTGCCCGGGCGTGAGTCGCCTTTCACCTTATTTTTTCCCGGAGGCTGGCCCGCCCTGCCCTTCAGAAATCTCCCGAGGTCCCGCGGCTTTCAAGGAAGCTGTCAGGAGAGTTCGCCCCAACCCGGCGTTTCTCCATCCCGGGGGCGGAGGGGAGCCCAACGCGAAGGGCGGTGCGCTCTGCCTCGGGGAACCCAGGGGGCCGGGCCCAGGCGGGTGGGGAGGGAGAGGGGGAGCAGGGGCCGCCCGACCGCGCGGGGTCACTCACCGGCTCCCGAGGACGCCCAGAACAGCGACAGCAGGGACAGCAGCGACAGCAGCGGCGGCGGCCAAGCTAAGGGAGTGGCTCCGGCCATGCTGGGCGCGCCGCCGCCTCCTCCGCTCACTCGGCCAGTCCTCCGCTCGCTCGGCCAGTTGCGCGGCCGCCGCGGGTCCTGGCCAGGAGTCCTGGCGTCACTCAGCCGCCGAAGCCTAGGGGAGGGAAGGGGGAAGTTCTACTCCTTCCCTCCTCAGACTTGCAGCGGGGAAGAAGTAGAGAAGTAGAACTGGGCTCCCGGGTCCCCGCCCGCTCCCGGGGTTCCCGCCGAGGCTCCGGTACTGCCCCTCCCTCCGCGCCTGCGCTGACACTCGTCACTAGGGCAACATCACTAGGAGGCGGGTTCTGATGCGAGGAAGCTTCGATATAAGGGTCCCCATGTGACAGGCGAGGAAACTGAGGCACGCAGAGAGGTTCAGCGACTTTCTAAAGTTCAAGATTGGCGAGGGACAGAGCAGAGATTCGAGTCTATAATCGGGACAGATCCTGAGTTCCTAAGCTCAAGAGCTTAAACCCCCTGGGTTCATATTGGGCAAGTTGCTTCTCCTCCTGAGGCCTCAGTTTTCTCATCTGAAAAATGGACAGGATAACAGCGCTCGCCTCACGGGAGGGTTTGTAAGACTTAAGCAACTGCTTAGCCCAATTCCTGGTATATCGTTTGTACTCAATAAACAGCTCTCACAATGACAACGACTGTTGCTTTACAGTTATCATCAAATAATAATGCTGGTGAGAATGATGGCTCATTCATTTTTCATTCCATAGATATTTTATTGAACCAGGCAGCATTCCAGGCACAGGGGATGCAACAGAAAATAAAACAGACAAAAATCCCTGCCTTCGTGGAGCCCCCCTTCTATCAGAGGGAAACAGACCATTAACAGATCAATCCACAGAATAGCATCATGTCTAGAGGTGATGATGGTTAGGGAGCAACATATAGAAGGGAGAGAGATGAGAGAGACCAAGATAGAGACAGAGGAATGAGAGAGGAATGGAGATAAACACTCAGAGTTGGCCACTGGGAGATGGGGAGAGAGAAAGAGAGAAAAGACACAAAGATGGAGACACAAGACAGATAGTGAGGTGGGAGAGAATCGAGAGGCGACAGAGAGACCCAGAGAGCTCTGTGCTCAGATGTGGAGCTTGGGAGACTTCCTGGTCCCCAGCCCTGTTCATCCTAGCCGTGATCCCCACCTGGCCCACTAGCAGCTCTGACCCTTGTTCTGTGACATCCCCATATCTTTCTAGAAAATTCCCCCTTTGGGCTTTGGCCAGTTTGGAGGGTTCCGTTCCCTGCTGCCCTCTCTGACTTGGCCCCAGAGCCCACTCCTGGCACCCAGCTGTGGGTGGGTGGCTCTGATGCATGGTGTCTCTCACTCTGCATGTATGTAGGTGAATTTCTGAATGGAAATGTGGGAGCTGGTCTCTAGGAAATCTCTGAATTTTCTGGCACTCTTGTTCTGGGCCTCTGAGTTATTTCCAAATCGGGAACTTGTGGCCGCTGCTCTGTTTCTCCCCTGGGCCATGATGTCACCTCTGGGGTTCCCCCTCCTCCCAGGGCTCCCGGCTACGCTTACTGTGGTTGCAGCAGGCTGCTCTCTGACCCTGGATGTACAGAGGCTTCCCTCTTTCCCCCCCTGCCAATGTTTGGACTTCAGATTTGGGGCCCACCTCACCCCATATTCTGCCTCTTCCCCACTGGACATCTGACTTCTCGGTGACAGGAGTGGGGCCTCTGTCTGAAATCAAATCATTAGAGCCTTGGTCCTGAACGATTCCACGCAATGCAGATGATACAGGCTCCGTTACTGAAGCTCAAAATTGGGGTCAAGGCAGGGCTGAGGGTCAGGGATGGGGTGAAGGTTACGGATGAACTCAAAGTTGGGGTTAAGAAAAGGGAGGTTCTCAGGGATAGGGTTAAGAGGTGGTGAGTGTCAGTAGGAGGGGGAGGGCCTTTGGTGACTGGTATTCCCGGGAAAAAACGCTTTGAGTCAATAAATACTTGGGAAGGCCAAAAGGTCCAGGCTGTCAAAATTGCTGAATTAAATAAAAAGTCTTGTTGCAGGTCTGGATGAAGCTGGGCGAGGACGTGATGGAGGGAGATGGGTGCCAGCTGGAATGGGTGGGTTGAGTTAAGGAGTTGTCTGGTTCCCCTGACAGCCCCTCTGCTGGCTCCTTTCCACCTCTGAGCCCTGAGGGGTGGTCTGGGGTCTCACTGAAACCACCCTCCTCTGGTTCCCACAGCTCCCTGGTCTCTGCCACCATGGCCCTTTGCTCTTTGTATCCATTCAATGAATACGTATTTATTGAACACCTACTATGTGCTCGGCCCTGTCCTAAGTGCTGAAGATACAGTAGTGAGCAAGAGACAAAGTTCCTGTCTTCCAGGAGGTACCATGCTGGATGGGAGTTGGGAAGAGAAAGATAATAAAAAAGTAGACAGGTACTATATATACCAGGGGATGGTAAAAGCTATGAAGAAAAATAAGACGCGGTAAGGAGACAAGGAAGAAGTTCTTCAATATTCCTCCTCTGTGGCTGCCCAACACTTTTGACTCTCCTCCCTCCAGCTTCCCCTGCGTGTCCCTCCTTCCCAAGGCAGAAACAAACAAACAAACCAAAAAACCCTCACAGCTTTAGTGTTTCTTTCAGCAGGTACAAGCCTGTGAACTAGGTGTCACCAATTGACTTGCATTTGGAGGGGACAACACAAGCCAGTTCTGAGCAGATGTTTTAAAGTTATGGCCTGGCTCATCCATAGTTCTTCTTCTTTGGTTCCCATAACTGCCTGTCCCAGATGGGGCTGCTCCTTCAGCCATGGTCCCAGGACAAAGAAGATGTGTGAAGAAGAGCCACAGCTGACCTGCTGTCAATGTGTAACATGAGTCAGAAATTGATGAGCAAATCATCAAGATTTGGGGGTTGTTTGTTATTGCAGCAAAATCCAGTGAAAGCTGACTGATAGAAAAATCATCTCTGAGATGGGATGTTGAAACCTAAATGAAGTCAGCTCCATGATTCCCTGGGGATAAAGTATTTCAGGCACAGGAAGAAGCAAGTGCAAAGGCCCTGAGGCACAAACCTGCTTGCTGACTTGACAAAGGGGCCGGTGTGGCTGGAGTGGGAAGAGTAATGGGAAGTATGAGGAACAGTTCAGAGAGGTAGGAAGAGGTCAGATGTTATTAGACTTAGTGGGCCATGGGAAGATGTTGATATTTTACGGAGGTGGGAAGACCTTGGAGGGTTTTGAGCTGATGTGATCACACTTGTGTTTTATCTTCCCGGACTGGGCTGGAACCTGCGTCCCCTGCATTGGCAGGCAGATTCTTAACCACTGCGCCAAGAGGGAAGTCCCCAGACTTGTGTTTTAACAGGATCCCTCTGGCTGCCCTGTGGGGAACAGGCTGTAGTGGGTGGCAGGTTGAAGCCAGTGGGGAAGTGACTGCAATGGTCCAGGTGGGAGGTGATGGAGGATCATTGCTGGGTGGTGGAAGGGGTGGTGAGATGAAGTGGTTGGATTTGAATGTAATTTGAAGGTAGAGACCCAGGGATTTGCTGACAGATTGGATGTGGGACATGAAAGAAACCTCTCTTTCCCACCGAGGACCCCATGGTCCTGGCCTGAGGGAAGGAGGAAGTGCTTTTGACTGAAACGGGGACAATGGCTGGAGCAGCAGGTTTGGAAGGAAAAGCAAATTTGGTTTCAGACCTGCTTCTTTGTGTCTTCCTGTCAAGACTCTAAATTCCTTGAGGGTTGGAACCAGTTCTAGACATTTTTCTGTACTCAAGTGCCAAAATATCTATTGAAAGACTAAATAAGTGAATGGAGAGGGCAGACAGCAGAAGCAAGAAGAACTACAATCCTGCAGCCTGTGGAACAAAAACCACATTCACAGAAAGATAGACAAGATGAAAAGGCAGAGGGCTATGTACCAGATGAAGGAACAAGATAAAACCCCAGAAAAACAACTAAATGAAGTGGAGATAGGCAACCTTCCAGAAAAAGAATTCAGAATAATGATAGTGAAGATGATCCAGGACCTCGGAAAAAGAATGGAGGCAAAGATCGAGAAGATGCAAGAAATGTTTAACAAAGACCTAGAAGAATTAAAGAACAAACAAACAGAGATGAACAATACAATAACTGAAATGAAAACTACACTAGAAGGAATCAATAGCAGAATAACTGAGGCAGAAGAACAGATAAGTGACCTGGAAGACAGAATGGTGGAATTCACTGCTGTGGAACAGAATAAAGAAAAAAGAATGAAAAGAAATGAAGACAGCCTAAGAGACCTCTGGGACAACATTAAACGCAACAACATTCGCATTATAGGGGTCCCAGAAGGAGAAGAGAGAGAGAAAGGACCCGAGAAAATATGTGAAGAGATTATAGTTGAAAACTTCCCTAACATGGGAAAGGAAATAGCCACCCAAGTCCAGGAAGCACAGAGAGTCCCATACAGGATAAACCCAAGGAGAAACACGCCGAGACACATAGTAATCAAATTGGTAAAAATTAAGACACAGAAAAATTATTGAAAGCAGCGAGGGAAAAACGACAAATAACATACAAGGGAACTCCCATAAGGTTAACAGCTGATCTCTCAGCAGAAACTCTACAAGCCAGAAGGGAGTGGCATGACATATTTAAAGTGATGAAAGGGAAGAACCTACAACCAAGATTACTCTACCTGGCAAGGATCTCATTCCGATTCGATGGAGAAATCAAAAGCTTTACAGACAAGTAAAAGCTAAGAGAATTCAGCACCACCAAACCAGCTCTACAACAAATGCTAAAGGAACTTCTCTAAGTGGGAAACACAAGAGAAGAAAAAGACCTATAAAAACAAACCCAAAACAATTAAGAAAATGGTAATAGGAACATACATATCAATAATTACCTTAAACGTGAATGGATTAAATGCTCCAACCAAAAGACACAAGCTCGCTGAATAGATACAAAAACAAGACCCATATATGTGCTGTCTACAAGAGACCCACTTCAGACCTAGGGACACATACAGACTGAAAGTGAGGGGATGGAAGAAGATATTCCATGCAAATGGAAATCTAAAGAAAGCTGGAGTAGCAATACTCATATCAGATAAACTAGACTTTAAAATAAAGAATGTTACAAGAGACAAGGAAGGACACTACATAATGATCAAGGGATCAATCCAAGAAGAAGATAGAACAATTATAAATAGATATGCACCCAACATAGGAGCACCTCAGTACATAAGGCAACTGCTAACAGCTCTAAAAGAGGAAATCGACAGTAACACAATAATAGTGGGGGACTTTAACGCCTCACTTACACCAACGGACAGATCATCCAAACAGAAAATTAATAAGGAAACACAAGCTTTAAATGACACAATAGGCCAGATAGATTTAATTGATATTTATAGGACATTCCATCCGAAAACAGCAGATTACACTTTCTTCTCAAGTGCGCACGAAACATTCTCCAGGATTGATCACATCTTGCAGCGCAAATCAAGCCTCAGTAAATTTAAGAAAATTGAAATCATATCAAGCATCTTTTCTGACCACAATGCTATGAGATTAGAGATCAATTACAGAGAAAAAAACGTAAAAAACACAAAACACATGGAGGCTAAACAATACGTTACTAAATAACCAAGAGATCACTGAAGAAATCAAAGAGGAAATCAAACAATACCTAGAAACAAATGACAATGAAAACACAACGATCCAAAACCTATGGGATGCAGCAAAAGCAGTTCTAAGAGGGAGGTTTATAGCAATACAATCCTACCTCAAGAAACAACAAACATCTCAAATAAACAATCTAACCTTACACCTAAAAGAACTAGAGAAAGAAGAGCAAACAAAACCCAAAGTTAGTAGAAGGAAAGAAATCATAAAGATCAGAGCAGAAATAAATGAGATGGAAACAAAGAAAACAATAGCAAAGATCAATAAAACTAAAAGCTGGTTCTCTGAGAAGATAAACAAAATTGATAAACTATTAGCCAGACTCATCAAGAAAAAGAGGGAGAGGACTCAAATCACTAAAATGAGAAATGAAAAAGGAGAATTTACAACAGACACCGCAGAAACACAAAGCATCCTAAGAGACCACTACAAGCAACTCTATGCCAATAAAATGGACAACCTGGAAGAAATGGACAAATTCTTAGAAAGGTATAACCTTCCAAGACTGAGCCAGGAAGAAATAGAAAATATGAACAGACCAATCACAAGTAATGAAATTGAAACTGTGATTAAAAATCTTCCAACAAACAAAAGTCCAGGACCAGATGGCTTCACAGGTGAATTCTATCAAACATTTAGAGAAGAGCTAACACCCATCCTTCTCAAACTCTTCCAAAAAATTGCAGAGGAAGGAACACTCCCAAACTCATTCTATGAGGCCACCATCACCCTGATACCAAAACCAGACAAAGATACTACAAAAAAACAAAATTACAGACCAATATCACTGATGAATATAGATGCAAAAATCCTCAACAAAATACTAGCAAACAGAATCCAACAACACATTAAACGGATCATACACCATGATCAAGTGGGATTTATCCCAGGGATGCAAGGATTCTTCAATATATGCAAATCCATCAATGTTATACACCATATTAACAAACTGAAGAAGAAAAAGCATATGATTATCTCAATAGATGCAGAAAAAGCTTTTGACAAAGTTCAACATGCATTTATGAGAAAAACTCTCCAGGAAGTGGACATAGAGGGAACCTACCTCAACACAATAAAGGCCATATACAACAAACCCACAGCAAACATCATTCTCAAAGGTGAAAAACTGAAAGCATTTCCTCTAAGATCAGGAACAAGACAAGGATGTCCACTCTCACCACTATTATTCAACGTAGTTTTGGAAGTCCTAGCCACGGCAATCAGAGAAAAAAAAGAAATAAAAGGAATACAAATTGGAAAAGAAGAAGTAAAACTGTCACTGTTTGCAGATGACATGATACTATACATAGAGAATCCTAAAGATGCCACCAGAAAACTACTAGAGCTAATCAATGAATTTGGTAAAGTTGCAGGATACAAAATTAATGCACAGAAATCTCTTGCATTCCTATACACTAATGATGAAAAATCTGAAATACAAATTAAGGAAACACTCCCATTTACCATTGCAACAAAAAGAATAAAATACCTAGGAATAAACCTACCTAGGGAGACAAAAGACCTGTATGCAGAAAACTGTAAGACACTGATGAAAGAAATTAAAGATGATACAAACAGATGGAGAAATAGACCATGTTCTTGGATTGGAAGAATCAATATTGTGAAAATGACTATACTACCCAAAGCAATCTACAGATTCAATGCAATCCCTATCAAATTACCAATGGCATTTTTTACAGAACTAGAACAAAAAAATCTTAAAATTTGTATGGAGACACAAAAGATCCCGAATAGCCAAGCGGTCTTGAGGGAAAAAAACGGAGCTGGAGGAATCAGGCTCCTGGACTTCAGACTATACTACAAAGCTACAGTAATCAAGACAATATGGTACTGGCACAAAAATAGAAATGTAGATCAATGGGACAGGATAGAAAGCCCAGAGATAAACCCACGCACCTATGGTCAACTAATCTATGACAAAGGAGGCAAGGATATACAATGGAGAAAAGACAACCTCTTCAATAAGTGGTGCTGGGAGAACTGGACAGCTACCTGTAAAAGAATGAAATTAGAACACTCCCTAACACCATACACAAAAATAAACTCAAAATGGATTAGGGACCTAAGTGTATGACCGGACACTATACAACTCTTAGAGGAAAACATAGGAAGAGTACTCTTTGACATAAATCACAGCAAGATCTTTTTTGATCCACCTTCTAGAGTCATGGAAATAAAAACAAAAATAAACAAATGGGACCTCATGAAACTTAAAAGCTTTTGCAAAGCAAAGGAAACTACAAACAAAACGAAAAGACAACCCTCAGAATGGGAGAAAATATTTGCAAACGAATCAACGGACAAAGGATTAATCTCCAAAATGTATAAACAGCTCATGCAGCTCAATATTAAAAAAACAAACAACCCAATCCAAAAATGGGCAGAAGACCTAAGTAGACATTTCTCCAAAGAAGACATACAGATGGCCAAGAAGCACATGAAAAGTTGCTCAACATCACTAATTATTAGAGAAATGCAAATCAAAACTACAATGAGGTATCACCTCACACCAGTTAGAATGGGCATCATCAGAAAATCTACAAACAACAAATGCTGGAGAGGGTGTGGAGAAAAGGGAGCCCTCTTGCACTGTTGGTGGGAATGTAAATTGATACAGCCACTGTGGAGAACAATATGGAGGTTCCTTAAAAAACTAAAAATAGAATTACCATATGACCCAGCAATCCCACTCCTGGGCATATACCCAGAGAAAACCATAATTCAAAAAGACACGTGCACCCCAGTGTTCATTGCAGCACTATTTACAACAGTCAGGACATGGAAGCAATCTAAATGCCCATCGACAGATGAATGGATAAAGAAGATGTGGTACATGTATACAATGGAATATTACTCAGCCATAAAAAGGAATGAAATTAGGTCATTTGTAGAGACGTGGATGGATCTAGAAACTGTCATACAGAGTGAAGTAAGTCAGAAAGAGAAAAACAAATATTGTATATTAACGCATATATGTGGAACCTAGAAAAATGGTACAGAAGAACCAGTTTGTAGGGCAGAAATTGAGACACAGATGCAGAGAACAAACGTATGGACACCAAGGGGGGAAAGCGTGGGGTGGTGGTGGGATGAATTGGGAGACGGGGATTGACATATATATGCTAATATGTATAAAATAGATAACTAATAAGAACCTGCTGTGTAAAAAAATTTAAAAAAATAAGTGAATGGATATCTTCAGTGGGTCTGTTATAGTTCCTTGGAGTTCATCCCACGGATGCCATGGTTTTCCAACTTCCGCACCCAAAAGAATCACCTGGAAGCTTGTATAATCAAGCAAATATGAATATATTTCCTTATTCTTCCCTCCCACATAGAAAAAAATAAATAGTAGCATTGTTCTGCCTCCTCATGCTTTTTACCTGCTTTTATGTCTTTCTACACAAGGACATAGCAAGCTGCCTCATTCATTTATTCATTCATTGGTTCATTTGTTCATTCATTCACAGCTGTACAGCATTCCATTGCATGAACATGCCATAAACTTTGAACCTGTCCTCAGTGGATGGGCCTTTCGGGTGTTTCCAACTCTTTGCATTTGCAGACTATCCTGCCCGGAGTAACCGTGTCCACGCCATTTCCCATGCGTGTGACTGTATCAGTTCCATAGGTTCCTAGAAGCTGATTTGCTGGGTCAGGGGGCATGTGCACTTGTGGTATTGGAGGATATTGACAAATTGTCATCCCCTACTCTTGCCAGCCAGTGTTACCTACCCGTGGACGCACACGGTAGTGAACTGAAGCTTTTAAAATTTCAGATGTGGGGACTTCCCTGGTGGCGCAGTGGTGAAGAATCTGCCTGCCAATGCAGGGGACGTGGGTTCGATCCCTGGGCTGGGAAGATCCCACATGCCAAGGAGCAACTAAGCCCAGGCACCACAGCTACTGAGCCTGCGCTCTAGGGCCTGCGTGCCGCAACTACGGAAGCCCATGCTCCGCAAGAGAAGCCACCGCGATGAGAAGCCCGCGCACCACAACGAAGAGTAGCCCCTGCTCGCTGCAACTAGATAAAGCCCGCGTGCAGCAACGAAGACCCAGCACAGCCAAAAATAAAAAATAAAATTTCAGATGTGAAGTATTTGTCCCAAAGGATTTGATGTAGGAACATGGAGGCTGGCTGGGAGGGTGGGGAGAGAAAGAGAGGGAGGGAGGGAGCGAGGGAGGATGGGCAGGAGGCAGAATGGGGTGGGGAGAAAGGGGAGGGGGAGAGGGGGAGGGGGAGAGGGGGAGGGGGAGAGGGGGAGGGGGAGAAGGGGAGGGGAGAAGGGGAGGGGAGAAGGGGGAGGGGAGAAGGGGAGGGGAGAAGGGGAAGGGGAGAAGGGGAGGGGGAGGGGGAGGGGGAGGGGAGAGGGGGAGGGGGGAAGAGAGATGGAGGCTGGGAACAGTGGGGTAGGGGTTGGGGCTCCTGAGTGTGACTCCCTTGGTTCCAATTCCATCTTCACCAACTAATAGCTGGTGACGCTAAGCAACCTATATTGATTCTCTTGCCTCCTTTTTCTCATCTGGAAAATAGGGGATCATAAAAACCTGTGGTGATGGTTAAATAGGTCATTTAGAAATAAGTTATATGGCTAGAAAGGTTATTTATTTTGCTGCTTGACAAATGGCAGCTGTTATTACTGGCGTCCTGGGGCTTGGGAGACCACCCTGTATTACCTCGCCGTGCACCCTGGTTAGGAAAGACTGCCATGGGCAGCAGAGAGTCATCGAGTTTTATGCCGGGCGAGGACCTCGTGGCAGAAAAATCTCATGTTCCTCACGTGGAAAACAGCGATGACAAGCCCTGTTGTCCTGCCCTCGTTGCGGTGTGGGACAGAGGATGGGGTGGTGGGGTTGGAGAGGGCAGAGCTTTCATCTTCTATACTCTGAGGCCAGGCAGGAAAAAACCGGCGAAGAAACCCCCAAATAACAGCCACCTTCCCGTCCTCCCCCAAGAGCTACCAGAGCAGGCACGTCCTCCCTCTCACCTCCCGCCAGCCCCCCGAGCCTCACATCCATTCGGGATGTACGCCACGTCCTCCCTCTCACCTCCCACCAGCTCCCCGAGCCTCACATCCATTCGGGATGTACTGGTGCCTCACAATGGTTGTTCCCCTGCATTCTCCCCTTCCAGTTCCCGAAGTCCTCTCACTACCCATGGAAGGAGATGAGACCTGCCTGCCCCCTCCCAGCCCCCTCCCCTTTCTACCCACTGATGACTCACTACTTCTACCCACTGATGACGCATCAGAGCCACACCCTTTGAGGCAAAGAGTCCAGGTTCTAGAGCCTAGTTTGCTAGTTCCTGCATGACCTGGCCCCTGGCAGAAGTCTCTTCCTCTCCCCCTTTAAACGTCAGCCAGATGGAAACCCTTGTAATCCTTCTAAACAAACCATGTTTGCTCACCTTCAGGCCAGAACACTTTCCCTCTGTTCTTCACTAGCTAATGGCTCCCACTTCAGGTCACAGGTGAGTCATCCCCTCTTCCAGGAAGCCTTCCCACACTCCCCAGGCTGGGCAATCCCTCCTCAAGTCACCCCGAGCCCCCTGAGCTCTGTTGTCCCAGGCCTGCCCACTCTGAGTTGTCACTTTAGGGATAGATCTGTCATCCACCGGGCTGTACATTCCAGGGAGGCAGAACCCAGGGCTGTGCAACTCACAGCTAGGCAGTGACAATTCGATGTCCTCATCTGTAAAATGGAGCTAATAATAGCATCTACTTTCCAGGGTTTGGGGAAATAAATGAAAATGATGCATTAAAGCCCTTTAGTACAATGTCTGATAAATATCACCTTCATATATGGCTGCTCTTGTTGTTAATTATCTTAATGTCTTCTCCAGTACAGCTGACCCCTCCCACAGAATGACCTCTTGGACCCCCAGGCTGGATCAGAAGCCCTCTCAGGGCTCCCATGTCCCAGCCCTGACTACTCCGGGTTGTCACTATCTGGGGATGGTTCTGTCTCCCCCACTGGACTGTGAACCCTGGGAGGGCAGAGATGTGGCTGTGATGGTCCCCTCTGGGTCCCCAGTACTGCCCAGCACAGGACTCCACACAGACCAGTTGCTGGAGGAAGGCGTGTTGAATGAATGAATGAATGACTTTAGTGATTATTTGATCTCTGATTGTTATATGTCCTTTATTCCTCTTTCCTGCTCCAGTATATACCATTATGTTTTCTGTAAATACTGGAATTTAGAGAAAACTTACTCATTAGCTTGTGTGTGTGTGTGTGTGTGTGTGTGTTTATAAGAGAGCGATATGGAGATAGAGATAAAGTGAGCCTGAGAGAGCTTGAGGAAGAGCCTTTGAGTATGTTTGAAAGAGGAAACTGCTTTTGACTGTGCTGTGGGTGGGTGGGAAGGGGTGAAGGGCTGAGGACGTGGGCGGGGAATGGGCTGGATTTTGGAGATCAAATCTGTAAACTGGGAAGGCAGAGACCAAGTCTGTCTTGTTCCTGGCAACGTTGCCGGCATCTAGCATGAGCCTGCCACATAGAAGTTGCTCAATACATATTTTTTGAATGAATGAATGAGGGATTCATTCATTGTTAAAATAGCCTAGGAATCTTGCTGTGCCTCTGTAATTGTGAATCACAGTATACTTTGAGTAGGCCTAAAATTCTTTAGATCCCTAGCGGGGAGTAGAGAGACCGTGACACCTGGCTGATGAGCAGGGGAAGCAGATATGGGGCTGCTGACACCACCCTCTTGTCCAAGCTCTCAGCAGACATCAGCAATCGATGCAGGCACTCCTCCCTGGGGAGCCTGCCAGCGGACATCAGCAATCGATGCAGGCACTCCTTCCTGGGGAGCAAGCCAGCAATCAATAATCTATACAGGCACTTTTTCCTGGGGAGAATGGGTAGGTCCCCAGAGTTCTTAATACCGATCTTTGAGGACCCACTGCCAGTCTATCAAAAACGGTAGTTGAGAAGAAATGTTTTTGTCACCGCTGGCAAATTGGATGTGAAAAATAAGAGTTGGGGAGAGAAATTACGGCCAGAGGTTATAGCTAGAAATCCCTTGTGCATTTGGCTTTGTTTATTCACCTTGCCTTAGATCCTGGAGGCCTTGGCTCACCCCATGAGAACAGAAAAGAGCTAGGTTAGTGCTTTACTCGACGCCGCAGAACTTTTGGGACTCAAAAAGTATTGAACTTTCTTTCTTATATTCATTCATTTATTCATTTAGCAAGTGTTTACTGAGTGCCCATCATGGACTGGCATTATTGTAGGTTCAGAGGATAAGACGTTGAGCAAAGGGAGATACAGTTCCTGCCCTTTGGGACTCAATCTTTTTTTTTTTTTTAATAAATTTATTTATTTTATTTATTTATTTTCGGCTGCGTTGGGTCTTTGTTGCTGCGTGTGGTCTTTAGTTGCGGTGAGTGAGGGCATCTCTTCGTTGCGGTGCGCAGGCTTCTCACTGGTGGAGCGCGGGCTCTAGGCGCGCAGGCCTAGTTGTGGCTTGCGGGCTCTAGAGTGCAGGCTCAGTAGTTGTGGCACACGGGCTTAGTTGCTCCGCGTCATGTGAGATCTTCCCGGACCAGGGCTCGAACCCGTGTCCCCTGCATTGGCAGGCGGATTCTTAACCACTCTGCCAACAGGGAAGCCCGGGACTCAATCTTGATTGGGCAGACATACTGTCAAAATATCACCCAAATACTTGTAAATTGGCAATTTTTTTTTTTTTTTGGCCGCACTGCATGGCATGCGGGATCTTAGTTCCCTGACCAGGAATCAAACCTGCACCCCCTGCAGTGGAAGGGCAGAGTCTTAACCACTGGACCACCAGGGAAGTCCCTACATTGGCAACTTTTGATGGCTATTGAGGAGAGGTTTCCTGGGTGTGTGCAGCTAGGGTGGGTGGGGGGGGTGAAATCCAGGCAGGTGGTGACTGAGTTGGGACTTTTAAATGACTAGGAATTAACTGGGTAACGAGAGGAGAGTAAAGTATTCCAGGCAGAGAAAACAGCATGTGCAAATGACCTGGGGCAGGAGAGAACTGCATTAAGTACAAAAGAGTGAGGGAGACTGGCTAGCTGTTCCCTAAACGCATTTCCTCTTATTTCTAGGAACTCAGTGAAATTACATTTCTCAGAATCTCTCATATTACTGTGGTCACATGACCCAGAGCAGGGCCAAGACACAGGCTAGAGGGAGCGTGGGTCGTTGAATGACTGCATGGGGAGGAATCTCCCCAGTGACCTGCACTGGACTTCGACATGAGTGAGTAATACACTTTTACTGGGTCAAACCACTGACATTTTGGAGATATTTTTTACAGCAGTTAGCCAACCCTGACTAAAGTCAGTGCAGCTGGAGAGGGGGAGCATGGAGCAAGGTGGGACTAAAGATGTGAGCAGGTAATAAAGCATGCAGGGCCTCGTGGGGTCACATGACCAAGTTCTGACTGCTGGAATGAGCAGAAGTGACATGAGAAACTTCTGGGTCATGCCTTCCAAGGAAGGCAGTGAGATTGTCTCCATCACTGCCACTCCCTGCTGGCTGGAATGGGGACTTGGTGGTGCACCATCTTGATCGTGTAACGCTCTAAGGATGGCAAGACCACAGGGTAAAGAAGCCTGGGTCCCTAGATAACCTCACCAAGCGCAACCTCTGTACCGTTCCTGGACTGCTTCCACTGAGACTGTTACATAAGAGAGAAACCAACTTCTATCTTGTTTAAGCCTCTGTGATTTTGGGTCCTTACCAAGCTTATATTCCATTGAGATGGGGGAACACCTGGGAGAGGACCGGTTGAGAGGATGCGCTTTGAGTTCGGGACACATCTTGGAGATCATCTTGTCTCATCAGCATCCTCTCCTCCCTGAGTCTCCCCTAATCTGAAGACAGTTCAGCTTTCTCTCTGCCCTCTCCTTCCACCCCACGTCAGGACTATTCTTCCTTCTTTGCTTCTGCCTGTGGTCAGTGAGCACATCATGGCAGGTATGGGTGCCTGGGAGGGAGAGAATGCCTGCGCAGAGAAGGAAAGTTCCGGTTTTCCTTTTATCTGGATACAAAACATGTGATGTCTACATAGTCACGGAATAACCAGAACAGCTGTGGGATTTTCAGTTCTTTCATGTTTCTGATAGCTGCGTCCCTACCCCCCGGCCCCCACCGTGGGATGTTGGCATATTATTTTCCTTGTTACTCACGCTTTCACTGTGGCCCAATTCATTCAAGACTGTATGTGGTCACAGGCTCCCTCCTGGCCATTCAACCTTTGTTTTGCCAAGTGGCGTTTAGATCTTTGACTTTACGGCTTAAATTTCAGGGTTAGGTATATCCATTAGGAGTCAACTGGGTTGTAAGGAACAATAGAACTAAAACAAGAGTGGCTTCAGCAAATAGACGTTTGTTTCTTCTTTCATGTAATAGGAATTCCAGAGGTATTTAAGACAGGGCTAGCTGGATGGCTTCACAGAATCTCCAGGCATCCATTTTTCAGTGGTGTGTTGGTAAATCAGCTCTCTGAAAAAAAAAAAAATCCAACTTGTAGTATTTTCCAATTTCCTCGGTGTAAATACCACTACCACAATTGATTTCAGGCTACCAATGTGTCATCATTGAATGTGGAGTTAGGAAGAGATGTACACAGTGAGCTCTCGTGAGCTGGCACAAGCTGGGTTCAGCACACCCCTCACTTGCCACCTGTTCTCCTCCACATGAGATGGTTGCCTCATGATCCAATATGTCTGCTTGGTTCCAGCCATCACATTCCCATTCCTGCCAATAGGAAAGGATGCTCCCTCACCTTCAGGACATGTTCTGCAAGTCACACATGACACTTCTCACATTTTACTGCCAATGTAGTTTTTCTTTCCCCTTGGACATCGTGTGCCCAGTTAAAATGGAGGATTCCGTTATTATGGAGGGAGGAGAGTGTGGGTCTCTGAGGGTAATCTCTACCATAGTTGCCGACGAGATTGGGCTATTCTGCTGCAGCCAGATGATTATTTACCCTCCATTTCGGGTTAGGGAAGGGGCCTCAGGATGCCCGACCCTCTTTTTCTGACACACAGAGAGAATGAGAGGTGTGTGAGTCAGGTTATTCCTGTTAAAACTCCAACTTGGGGGAGTGTTTGGGACTCAATCGATGCTTTCATTTCTGAGCCTTTGAGTTTTCCTAGTGGTGTGGTTTTAGCCTCTGATTCATTCATTCATTCATTCAACAAACACTTATTGAGCACATATTGTGTAACAGGTACAGGTCTGGCTACCACGGAGCTGACAGTCTAATAGATGAGGTAAATGTTAAATAATCACACCAATAAATATTTAATGACACAACGTGCTAAGTACTATAAAGCAGAACAGTGCTACGGGCAGATTCAACCAGGGGACTGAATTTATAACCGGGGTGGTCAGGAGATCTCTTTGAGAAAATTTGCGCAGTTTATTTTTAGTGGGGGAGGAACGTCATAATGATTCTCAGCTATTCCAAAGGGCAAGGGGTATTGCTGCAGCCTTGACCAGAGGACAGCTGGACTCTAGCTGGTGGCCAAGTGGTGGCTACAGTGTCATCTCTGAGACCCCGATAGACTAGGAGCTGCAGGAACCAGCTCCCTCCATCACCACCCAGGCAGGAAACGACTAACCTCTCCTTTACAGTGGAGGGAAATGGGAGGAGGGAGGTGGTAGGGCAGGATGCCTCAGGTGGGAGAGGAGATGGTCCCATATAAGGGGCTTCTGAGCAAATCTGGACCCTTGGATAGACCAGGGCAAGGACCCCAGAACTACCACAGAGTCAGTAATGTACACATATGGATGCTGGGGGATTTGTTATTTTTTTTTTTTTTAACAATTAGGAGTTTGAGTTGCACTGTCCGATATAATAGCCACTAGCCACAGGTAGGCGTATAAATTAAAATTAAAATTGATTAAAAGTAAATAAAATAAAAATTCAGTTCCTCAGTCACACTATCTCCATTTCAAGGGCTCAATAGCCACTTTTGTTGAATAATATTGTAGTGGACATTGCAGATATAGACATTTCCATCACCATAGAGAGTTCTCCGAGACAGTGCTGGTCTAAGGCACAGGCTTTGGAATTGGGCAGACTTGAGTTGGCATCACATGTGGCTGTGTGACCTTGGGCAAGTCACTTGCCCTCTCTGTGCCTCACTTTTTTTTTTTTTTTTTTTTTTTTTTAAATTAATTAATTAATTATTTTATTTTTGGCTGTGTTGGGTTTTCGCTTCTGTGCGAGGGCTTTCTCTAGTTGTGGCAAGTGGGGACCACTCTTCATCGCGGTGCGCGGGCCTCTCACTATCGCGGCCTCTTGTTGCGGAGCACAGGCTCCAGACACACAGGCTCAGTAGTTGTGGCTCACGGGCCCAGTCACTCCGCATGTGGGATCTTCCCAGACCAGGGCTCGAACCTGTGTCCCCTGCATTGGCAGGCGGATTCTCAACCACTGCGCCACCAGGGAAGCCCCTGTGCCTCACTTTTATCTTATGTACATGAGCACAAAGACACCTCCCTGGCATAGGACGTGAGGGGGCCCATGAAAGAATGGGAATGGGGCTCCAGCTCTAGGGAGGGAGCAACGGGGCAGTGGAATGACTGGGAACAGGGATTTCAGAGCCAGGGAGCCTGGCTTGGAGACCAGCCCCACCATGGTATGACCCTGGGGCAAGTCACTTAGCCTCTCTGAGGCTCACCTTCTTTGTCTGTAAAGTGGGGGTAGTTCTCCTTTCCTCAGTGGGTGCAGTGAGGATGATATAACATACGAATCACTTAAGGAATCTAGTGTAGTGGCTGGCACGTGGACAGCCCTCAACAGACAAGATTTGAACTCAGGTCTGCTACTATTATTGCTAATCGTAATGATATGGTAGGTGCCTTTATGTTGACATGGTAGTCAGTTGCAGAAGCACTGAATGTTCCTCAAATGTTAGACATATCTGCACAGGAGTTTCATTCATACTCGTTTCAAGCAGGTGAGTCTCAGAGCGGGTAAGTGACTTGCGTAGGGTCAGTGAGCACCCTTTGCCTGCCATCTGTCAGGATTCTCCAGTGAAAGAAAGTGTTTGATCTCATTTACAAATGTACCATGGATTTCTGGGGGTTGAGACCCCTTCCCCCCACTTCTCTGCATTTGGAAGGTTTTTTTCTCTTTGAAAAGGAGCAAAAATAAGCTGCATGTGCAGAAGACATATTTTGGGGTGTCTGCCCAGCTTACAAGGCAAAACCTCCCCGCTTTTTACTGAGCACTGAGCCCTCACAAATGGGGCTGAGCCCCTGGACCTCTGATTGTACAAAACACCTCTGCTCCCCACCGCAGCCACAGTGATGGGACTAAGGTTGACAACTGTCCCAAGTAAGGTAATCAGATACCTTTTCCAGAGGTGTCAGAGATAAGGCAAAGGGATGCTGGCTAAGTTGGCCAGTTCCTTTGAACAGGGGTGTTGGGGATTTGCAAGCTATGGGATGGTGCCTTTCTCCACATGGATGGAGAAGCATCGACTGCCCATCTGCAGAGCGAGACAGAGAACTGTGAATTCCATGTTCCTGGAGAAGAGGATTACAAGGGCTGAGGGGTGGGAGGCTGGGAGAGGCAGCAAGCAACTACCCTGGTTCCAGTAGCTTTCCTGCTTTCTGACCATGCTCTCCTGCCATTTGTGGTAGATTGCAAGAACGGCCACAGATTCTTCCCCTCCCATCAAAAGGTGAGGTCATTTCCCCACCTATTGAATCTGAGCTGGTCACGTGACTTGCTTTGGGCAATAGAATGTGACAGAAGTGATAATTTGCCAGTTCTTAACCTTGGTCCTAAGAGGCATTGTGTTTCTGCCCTCACTCTTGGAATCCTGCCTCTGTCATGAACATGCTTGTGTCTGCTTGCTAGAGAATGAGAGATGACGTGGAAGAGTCAGTTACATGGCCAGTTACCACAGCTGAGGCTATCCTAGTCCAGACAGCCCCTAGGCAACGTGCCAACCAACCGTAGATGCATAAATGAGCCCAGCAGAGAGACCAGAAGAGCTGCCCAGCTGTGCCCAACCCACATCGATAACCCATAGAATTGTATGCTAAATAAATCGCTGTTGTTTCAAGCCACTAAGTTTTGGCGGGTAGTTTGTTACATACCAAGTGCTAACTGATACACCCTTGGATTCCTGGAACTCTTTCTGGATCCTTATATTAAATCTTCCTTGTGTTTTTTCTTGAGCTACTTCAGTGAGCTTCTTTTGGTTGCAGCACAAGAGTTTTAAGAAATCTAGACTGATTATGTGCTCCAAGGGATTTGGTGAGATGGGGAGATGGATGGCAGCTGGCAAGAGGAGACAAAAGCAGTCCCTGGGCCTCTCAACAAGATGGGAACATCCCACAGAAAAATGACCAGAAAACCTGGAGGGAGGAGGTCTCAAATGGAGCTCCCAGGGCCTTCATCTTGTCCCTAGTCCCAGGATTCTCCCCTCCCCACACTTCTTCTTGGTCTCACCTGTTGGGCTGATAGATGCCCACACTTCAGATGCACATTTGTACTCCTTTTTTTTCCTTTGCCACCCCACATATCCTGTCTTCTAATAGCAAAGAGTAGGGTTTTTCTGGGGGTTTTTTTGGCCATGCCATGAAGCTTGTGTGATCTTAGTTCCCCAACCAGGGATCCAACCTGGGCCCTCAGCAGTGAGAGCACAGAGTACTAACCACTGGACCGCCAGTGAGTTCCTGGTAATGCTTGTATTATTAAAAATGGTACTATAACTTCTGCCCTCTCTTGTAGCTGTGTTTACGAGATTTCATGTTTTTGTGATTTATCTAAATTTGTTCCATTACTATGTAGTATTTCACTGTGGAACCCATTGTATGAAAATACAATGAATTTGACTGGAAAACAATTTGGGAGCAGTGATAAAAGCTGAAGATATACATATTCTATAACTGCGAAGTTCCACTACTAATTATATACTGAACAGAAATATACACGTGTTCCACAAAATGTATATTTTGAAACTGGACATTGTAAAATAGCTGTTAGTATTTTTGAGCACCACATAAAAATTCGTGGTTAAGATCTGCTTGTAATATCTCCTTTTGTCTAGATTCATTTATTTGTTTTTAAAATTTTTATTCAATTTATTTAAACTGAAAAAAACCCCCAAAGTGGTTCACTCATTTCTTCTTTGTCAGCCACACCTACAGTGAAGAGAGAGAAATATTAATAATAACAAAAACAATAATAATAATACATGTGGCTGACATTCATTGAAGGCTCACCGTGTGCCAGGCATTATTTACAGTTCTTTACTCCCACCATCTTACGTAATCCACACACCTACCCTTTGAGGCAGGTATTATGTTACCGTTATCCTTGTTTTACCAATGGGCCACAGAGCAGTTAAATGAGTCACCCAAAGTCCCACAGGCTAGCCTATGGCAGAGCTGGGATGAACCTAAGGGACCTGGCTTCAGGGTCCATGACCTTCACTGCAAACCACGGGGATCTCTCTTGACCCTTGATGGGTATCGTAGACGTGTGTGTAGGGTGCCTCCCAACCCAGACCCCTCTTTTCTGAAGATTGCCCCTCTCCACCGGGAGAGTCAACACAGCCATGCTTGTCCCCATGACCTCATCTCCAAGGTCACAGCTGATTGGACAAGGCTGGTTCCCTCTGGATGATGTCAGCATTGGTCTGCCATAATAGGTCTTGGCCAAGATGGCGGGGAGGAGAAGAAGTGACCCCTCCTGCCCCTCATGGAGGGAGGGATTCCACGTGGTCTGGGTGAGGATTTTTCACACCAGCCTGATTTCTCACCTTTCCCCTCTAAGAACATGACTTTGGAGTTAGACCTGGGTTTGATTCAGGGTCAGCTCTTTGTCAGCGGCATGTCCTTTGGGAAAGTTGATGGATTTCTCTGAGATTTAGTTCTACGCATGTGGAAAGTGAGGGCAAGAACAGCACCCATCCTGAGAGCCGTGACTTGAGGGCTCCTGGCACTTACTGAGGGCCCAGGAAATTGGAGCCACAGGGACGAAGACGATGTGGGTGATTCACCAGCAGCCTGGCCCTCCCCCACCCCTAGAAGGTTCCACACGGCACTCATGGACAGGAGACCTGGCCCCAGTCCCTCCCAGCTGGTCCACAGGGTCTTTCCAAACCATTTCAGCATTCAGATTTCTCTTCCTCAGTACGTCAGCTACGAAGGCTTGTATCGTTAATGACGGAAAAGAGGCAGTGTAGGTTAGGGGCTAGAACTAAGAGTGAGGCAGTGTTCTGGGTTCGAATCCCTCTTCAACTGTGCGGTCTGGGGCCAGTCTCTTCTCTCTCAGCCTTAGTTTCGTCTTCGACGAAAACGAGCTCTTCATCCCTACCCCATTCCCCACCCCCGCCAAGCTCTTGTGGAGGTGAAATAGAATAATGTTTAGCAAGCACATCCATGGTAAGATATTATAGTATTATAATAATAGATAACACATCTAGGATGAAAATGTAAGTCAGATGTAAGACAGATCCCATCCCTCCTCTGCCCCAAATCCTCCATGGCTCCCATCTCACTCAGAACAAAAGCCAAGTCCTTGCATGGCCCGCAAGACCTTAAGCTGTCTGGTGCCCCCCTCCCCCAATGACCCCTGCTTCCTTCTCTGATCCCACGTCCTACTTCTCTCCCCATTTTTCACGCCACTCTAGCCACACTGGCCCCCTTGCTATTCCTTGAACATGCCAGGCAAGTCCCACCTCAGGGCCTTTGCATTTGCTGTTCCTTCTGCCAGCTATGCCCTTCCCCCAGATCCACTGGCTCCCTCCCTCCTTTCCTTTGCTTTATGTCTTTGCTCAGATGTCACTTTCTCAGGGAGGCGTTCGCTAACTTAGTTAAAGGTGCCCCATCCCCACACTCCCTGTGCCCTTTCCTGGCCTTACTCCTCTCCTTAGCTCTCATACTATCTATGTATGTACTATCTATCAACATACTATCTATGTTTTACTTGGTCATCATGTGTATTGTATCTCCGACTAGGATGCAAGTTCATGAGGGCAAGGACTTTCCGCTGTTTATTCCCACGGTATCAGTGCCTGGCACATAGTAGGTACTCAACAGTTATGTGTGGAAGGGATGAATATAACACTGACCATATCCCAGGCCCTGCTTTAAAGGCTTTTTTTTTTTTTTTTTGGCCACGCTGTGCGTCTTGTGGGATCTTAGTTCCCTGACCAGGGATTGAACCCAGGCCACCTGCAGTGGAAGCATGGAGCCCTAACCAGTGGACCACCAGGGAATTCCCAAAAGGCTTTAGAAATATTACCTCGTTTAATCCAAATGACAGCCCTGTGAGGCAGGTGCTATTAATACCACCCCCATTTTGCAGATGGGCAAACTGAGGCACAGAGAGGGGAAGTGACTTGCCATGGCCTCACTGTGGGTAAGTGACAGAGCTGGGATTTGAACCCAGCTCCAGAGCCCTCTCCTGTCTCTCTGTTCCCCTGGGGCCACTTTGGGAACTGACGAGTTGGATGGGCACATCAGGGGTCAATGTCATCCTCTCCAAATGAGCTTTAAGCTCCTTGGGATGAGGCAGTTGGTTTGACTTCAGTCTTGCTGCAGAGTGAGCTCTGCGCCTTGTGGGGGCTGAGTGGATGGGAAGGAGGGAAGGCAGGTACCTTAGCTTCCAGATTATGGTGAAGACCGTGCTTCCGACCAGTACCACAGGTGCGGCCACAATGAGGGCAAAGGCAGAGCTTCCTGACAGGGAGAGGGTAGGGTTCGGCTTGATGGGCACAGGGTCTGTGGGATCCACGATGTCTTCTGGGAACCAAGAAGGGGAGAGACAGGAGGAGACACCCTCCCTCCACACCCCCCACTCCCACCATTCCACCTCCTCCCCATCCTCCGGGTCTCCACCCCAGCTTCATCCCCGCTCTCCTGTCCCAGTCGCTCCCCGACCCATCTTCCCACCACACAGAAGCCAGAGGGGTCTTTTTAAAGGTCACACTTGACCCTGTTCCTCCCCTGCTCAGAACCTTGCCGTGGCTACCCAGGACTTCACCTTGGCCTTCGAGGCCCTGCCACCTGGCCAGTCTCATCTCTCTCCACCCCCTACCTTTATAACCAAGCCCTGTTGGCGTCTACTCAATTTTCTAAGCTCACTCCCATCTCTATCCTACTTCCAGGCCTTTGTCTGTGCCCCTGGAATGCCATTTATGCCATTTTCTCTCCCTTGGCCTGGACAATTCCTATGTATCCTAGTACCAGCTCAGATGTCCCCTCTTCCAGGAAGCCCGCCCTGATCCCCTTGCTGGGTCAGGCACCTCCTTGGGTCTCACAGCCCTCTGATCTCCCCCACCCCAGCCCTGCCCACTCTGGTCATTACTGTTTGTGGAAAGGTCTGTCCCTTACTGGACTGGGAGTCCTGTGAGGGCAGGGCCAGGACTGTCTCTGTCACCAGATGCCCTCAGCACTGCCCAGCATGGGCCAGTCACATAATAGGTGCTCAATAAACATTTCCTGAACAGTTGATGAGTGAGGAAAGGGGGTCTTGAAAGTATTGTCATTCTCAGTGAATGTGTCAGGGTCAACAGGTGCTCCAAGATTTACATTTTTTACCTTTTTTTTCTCCCAGGAAATCACCTCAAAACCAAATCCTGAAGCTCCCACTGAACCCTGGCTGGGGAGAGAGGCAGATCTCAGGAACGTAGCCAAGCCAGGCTTTCCATTATCCCTGCCCTTTCCATGCCCTGGACCTTTGCTCATGTGATCCCCGCTGCCTACATGCCTCCCTGCTTCTCCACTGGCAGCTTCTCTGTATCTTTCCAGCTCACGCCATGAACAGAAATACTAAAAATAATATGCATGATAACTGCTGCTATTTTTAAAGCATCTGCTAACTGGTGTCTGCTAGCCTCACACACATACCATTTCAGTTCCTTATAGCAATCTTGCAGAGGTCTACACGATCACTCTGATTATACACAGGAGGAAACTGAGGCTCAGAGAAGGGACGTCACTTGCCCTAAGTCACCCAGCCAAGAAGGCACAGGGACAGGAATTGAGCCCCATTTTGACGGGCTCCCAAACCACTTTTCTTATCCCAGTAACTGGCTGTTCTTTTTACTGCCGCCTGAGCCTTCGTACATACTATTGCATACAGTAACAGGCACAAAATTAATAATAATATGGATAATACTAATCATAACAGTGATACTAGTTCATGTTTATTGAGCACTCACTAGTGTTCCGTAGTGCTAGGCACTCTTATTTTAAGCTGTTCACCTGCTTATCTCATCAAATGCTCACAGCTACACTTTGGGGTGGGCACTATTATTTTCCCAATTTTATAGATGAGGAAACTGAGGGACAGAGAAGTCAAGGCACTGGTCCAAAGTCACACAGCCAGGAAGTGGTGGAGCCAAAATTCAAATTCCAAAGCCCGTGCTTGGAACCACTCATTATATTATCACCTTAATTTTTTCTCCGGCATATGCTGAGACTCAGAGGTGAAGAGGCTTCCCAAATTCACACAGCCAGCAAATGGTTGGAGCCGGGACCCAGGCAGCTGGCTCCAGATCCTGTCCTGAGCTTTCATTAGAGTTTATGTCTTTGGCCTGCAGCCTCTCATCTGTAAAATGGACTAATAATCCCCACTCTGCCAGGAGGATGAAAGAGTGAGATACCATCTTGGCTATAAAGGGTATCAGAGGGGACTGAGCATAGAATGTAGCTCAGTGGAATCAGGAAAGCTGGCCACTGACCAGCAAGGGTACAGGGTCCGGGGTGACAGTGGGGTACTCACGTGGCAGCATGATAGTCACAGGCTGGGAGAAATACATTCCCTGGCTGTTCTCGGCCAAGCATACATAGGTGCCCAGATCCTCCAAGGACAACCTCTGGATAATCAGCCTCTCCCCGATCCCGCGAGGATGCCCATTGAAGGTCCATCGTAGCACAGGTTCAGGTTGGATGGAAGCCACCCACTGCAGGATCACTGAGTAGTTGAGTTCACTCCGGAGGATACCTTGTGTGTTCCCCAGCAATGTCAGCAGCCAGCACCCCGTCAGAGTTGGCTGTGCAAACAGGGAGCAAGGTCACATGGGTGGAGACCACTCAGAGAGGCTGAGCACTTCTTCTGTTCACCACAGAGGCATTCATTCATTAATTCATCCACTCATTCATTCACCAACGAATGTGTTTGGAGTGCCTGGTCTGTGCCCAGACGCTGGATGTAGCAGAGCTGTTGGTGCCCTCACCCTCAGCCCTTCCAACTGCCAACACTGCATCTGTTGCTTCAGGGCTTCTGCTGGCTGCCAGAGCCTGCTCTGACCATGGAGGCAACAGGCCAGAGTGCTGGAGGGTGGGCACACTGGGGGGGCGCAGCCTTCCACAGTGACTGACGCGGGCTGGTATATAAATACCCCAGCTCCCCTGCCCTCAGCTGGGCCAGGATAAAAGCCAAGGAGCTAGGAGGAGCAGTTGGATTCTGGATCATTTTGCAGGCAGAGCCCATAGGACTTGCCGATGGATTGGATGTGGGTGGGAGAGAGAGGGGGGTCAAGGGGACCTCCAAGGCATGGGGCCTCAGCTACTGGCAGGGCTCTTTACAGAGAACATATATAATCCTCACCATAGTTCTCTTTTCGTGTTGTTTCTTTTCTTTTTTTTTTCAGGTGAAAGACTCTGAGGTCTGGGGGTGCTTAGGGCCAGGCCTCATAGTCAGAGAGAGAGGCATAGCTGGGATTTGAATGTGATGTCGTGGTGAGTGCTGGGGACCACCACACGGAGCTGATTTCCAATTTCCGTGCAACATGAAAAGTGAAAAAAACTTCAGTCCAACCAGAGAGCTCACAGAAGGCTTCCTGGAGGAGGTGGTGCCTGAGCTAAGCCTTGCGGGAGGAGAAAGAGCCCACCAGGTGTGGAAACAGGAATCAATGTAACAGCCACCTAGACTGGGCTCTTACTATGAGCCAAGCACCATTCTAAACACATGTTAACTACAGCTTGTTATCTTACTGGCTTGTTATATTGCGAATGAGACCCATGCTTGGGTGAAATCATTTAGTAGGGTGTAACCAGCATTTAAAACATGAAATGAAATATAATAGAAAATGTCAGAATGCATTACTCATGGCAATAATTGTTATTTTATGACACTTGTCTTTCAGTGACTGGTGGTGTGTGGATATATGGACATACTGGGTCATGATATGAAATGCAGTTCTTACTGTGGGTCATGATTTTAAAACCTCAGAAGCCACTGGATTTACTCATTGAATCCTCACAACAACCCTATGAGGTAGGTCTTATTGTTATCCCCCTTTTAATGGGAAAACGAAAGCTCAAAGAGGTCAAGTCCCCTGAAAAACTCATAGCGAGCATTTGCTTACTCTGTGCCAGGCACTGTTCTAGGCGTTTGGCGTGGATTACCTTATTTGCTCCTCACAGCACTTCTACGAGGGAGGGTCTACAGTGACTTCATTTACAGAGGAGGACGCTGAAACACACAAATGGGAAGTCACTTTGCAGAGGCACGTGGCTAGTAAGTGAAGGAGCAGGGATTTGAATGCAGGCGGTTCCAGTTTCAGAGCCTGCACAAGCTCCAGGCAGAGAACGGCACAGGCAAAGGTGTGGAGGTGGGCTTTTTGAAGAAGAACTGGCTTTCAAATCACAGATATGTAGACTGATGGACCTCAGCAGCCCTTACATGTCCTGGTGGATGTAAAAACCCCCCGGTGCAGAAGCGGGGTTCCTAGCCGCCTCTCTCCACCTTTGCTTGTACCTTAGAGATGTTGCAGGGCTAGAGAGGCAGCGTGGAAGGAGATAAGCTCCAGGATCACAGAGAGTGGTGCGAATCCTAGCTTGGCCCTTTGCTTCTACCTGACCACAGGCTGTTGATGTCACCTCTCCAAGCCTCAGTCTCCCCACTTGTGCAAGGGGCGTGGTGCTTAGAGCATCTTGTTTCTCAGGCTGTTGTGAAATCCCCAGTGTTTGGTCCATAGTGAGGGCTCAGTAACTTGGAGCCACTCACTCATGCTTCCCGTGTTTACGCTGGCTGGTCTCTCTGCAGGAGCGCTTGCCCCAACTCTTCACCTGGCATACTCCTGCTCAGGCTTCAGGTCCCAGCTCAGATATCCCCGCCTCTGGGATCTCCCTCCATCTTTTCTGCCCTTCTTCCTTTAGTCACAGAATCCTACATTTTTATCTAGGTATATGGTTGCCCAGGATAAAGACTACATTTTCAGCTTCTCTTATAGCTAACTATGACCATGTGACTAGTTCCCAGCCAATGGGATGTGAGCAACCTCTGTGTTGGGCCGTAAAAGGCAGGCATCCTCACTCCCCTTCGCCTCTCCTGTTACGTTGGTTGGAATGCAGGTGTGATGGGAGCTGTCTTGGGTCCCACAGGCAGGACAGAACCTAGTGAGGACAGAACAGTTAGAAGGAGCCTGGGTCCTGCCACCCTGAAGCCACCACTTCATCCCTACACCGTTCATGCCAGACTACTATGTGAGAGAGAGAAACTTCTATCTTATTTAAGACACTGTTATTTTGGGTCTTTTTTTTTTTTTTTTAAAGGTGAGCTTTTTTTTTTTTAAATTAATTAATTAATTAATTTTTGGCTGTGTTGGGTCTTCGTTTCCGTGCAAGGGCTTTCTCTAGTTGCGGCGAGCGGGGGCCACTCTTCATCGCGGTGTGCGGGCCTCTCACTATCGCGGCCTCTCTTGTTGCGGAGCATAGGCTCCAGACGCGCAGGCTCAGTAGTTGTGGCTCACGGGCCTAGTTGCTCCACGGCATGTGGGATCTTCCCAGACCAGGGCTCGAACCCATGTCCCCTGCATCGGCAGGCAGATTCTCAACCACTGCGCCACCAGGGAAGCCCTATTTTGGGTCTTTATTAGCACACCAGAATCTGAATCTTAACTATTATAGTCTCTGTTATGGACTGAATTGTGTTCCTCCCCTCCCCGCCCCCCCACTCCAAATTCATATGTTGAAGTGCTAACCCCCAGTACCTCAGAATGTGACTGTATTTGGTGATAGGGCCTTTAATGGGGCAGTGAGGGTGGGCCCTAATACAATCTGACTGATGTCCTTATAAGAAGAGAGACTAGGACACACAGGGAGACACCAGGGGTGCACACAAAGAAGAAAGGTCATGTGAGGACATAGTGAGAAAGCAGCCATCTGCAAGCCAAGGAGAGGGCCTCAGAAGAAACCACACCTGCTCACACCTTGATCTTGGACTTCCAGCCTCCAGAACTGTGAGAAATAAATTTCTGGTTTTTAAAAAAAATTTTTTTTTATAAATTTATTTATTTATTTTTACTTTTGGCTGCATTGGGTCTTTGTTGCTGCGCATGGGCTTTTCTCTAGTTGTGGCGAGCGGGGGCTACTCTTCATGGCGGTGCGCGGGCTTCTCATTGGGTGGCTTCTCTTGTTGCAGAGCACGGGCTCTAGGCGCGCGGGCTTCAGTGGTTGTGGCCCACGGGCTTAGTTGCTCCGCGGCATGTGGGATCTTCCCAGACCAGGGCTCGAACCTGTGTCCCCTGCATTGGCAGGCAGATTCTTAACCACTGCGCCACCAGGGAAGCCCCTAAATTTCTGTTTTTTAAGCCTCCCAGCATGTGGTATTTTGGAGTGGCAGCCCTAGTAGATTAATACGTCTCTAAACTACCTTCTAAGGACGATGTGTCTGGTTAACCTCAGGGCTTGGTTTTTCTGGTTCAGGTGTGAAAGTGCAAGTCCAGAGCTGAATAGCTCATAAAAACAGAGGTGAGTTCTGAAGGCTTCCACCAGAGACCCTTGTCCTTCCCCAAGTGATAATGAACAAATATTTAATGAATATCTGTTGGAAAGTGTGATAGATGACAAAAAAATAGCCAGGAGACTTTGCAACTTTTCTCACCAAGAGGCGGAGCCTATTTCCCTCCCGTTGGAGCAAAGCCGGTCATGTGACTCGCTTTGGCCAATAAAACATGGCAGAAGCGATGGCTTGCGCGTTCTGAGCCTGGGCCTCAGGAAGCTTCTGCTCTTGTTTCTCATCCTTTGCTGAGTGAACAAACCCAGGCTCTCCTGCTGGAGGATGAGAAGCCTCGTGGCCCAATTACCCCCACTGCCCCAGCTGCCAGCCAGGCCACTGCCAGACATGGGAAGGAGGCCATCCTGGACCAGTGCCTAGGCACTCCCTCCCCAGCTGGCTACAGAAACATGAGTGAGCGCGACTAAAATTAGCTGAGACCAAAAGAAGTGTTCAGCAGAATCCTGAGCTAAAAATACGGTTGCTATTTTAAGTTCTGCGGTGGTTTGCTAGGGAGGATTGGTGACAGAATGGGTCCCGATGGGCCCTGCTGACTGAGAACCGGGTCCCTCCTGCCACAGGGCCCCGCTCACCGTTGACCTGTATCTGCTCCGTCGCACTCCTGCGTCCCCTGCTGGTTTCCAGCACCACAGTGTAGCTGCCTGCATCTTGAGTTGTCACATTTCTGATGACCAGGCTGCTTTGGGTATCCAGCGTCTCCTGGCCAGTGTGGCCGGGCCCTGGGAGGCCCTCAGGGGAGGAGATCATGGCTTCTGCCTGGGCCTCGTGCCCTCGGAATCAAGAAGTGGAGAGAACCCCATCGAGGCTTCTGGGGACTAGCAGGTGGGCATCGGCTCCTTCTGTCAAGGGGTCCAGAGAGGCAGAGGAGGGCAGCTCCGAGGAGGCAGAGCAGGTGAAGAATGCGACCAGGCTGCCTTGGAGCGGGTGGGAGGGAGAAGAGAGAGCAGGGGAGCAATGGGATCAAAGGCAGGATGCTGGCCCCACAAGTAACCCTTCCTGTGCTGGTGAGAATGAGTGCCGTCGAGAGCTGATGATGGCAACGGTGATAATAATAATAAAGAAATAAAAAGGAACATTCCTTAAGAACCTCCTACAAGCCAGACACTGTCTAAAGTGTTGAACAGATATTATCTTACTTATTCCTACATCAGCCCCACAAGGCACTTAGTATGCTGGGCGCCACGCAGATTCGCCCTCCATCTTGCTCTGCTCTGCTCCCCAAAAGGCTGACTTCTCTGAGCTGCATCCCTGGGGATCCCTCGCCTTTTGTTTCTGGTTGGCTTCTGCCAATGGGAGCATTGGTGGAAGACAGGAGGGCAGAAGGGAGTGACCTTGAGGTAACTGGTCCCACAGCTCCCTCCCTGCTGCATCAGCACTGGTTCAATAGGTCCCTCTATTAGAGATCCTATTGGGTGACCCTCTCCATATACCACTCTTTTGGGGTTTTGGGGTCTGCTCTTCCTTTTACAGCTTCTAGCCCAGGGGAGGTTACAGCTTCCTGCTGTTGCTAGCCCCTGGGTGCTGCAAAATCCCATGTCAGTTTACCTATACCCTGCCTAGTCCCCCTATTAAACTCTCCTCATTACTCCTTTTGAGTGGACCATCTGTGTCTTGCCTCAACTCTGACTGATACAGCTATTATACCCCTATCAGAGATGAGGAAATGGAGGTACAGAGAATTTAAGATGTTTTTCCAGAATTTCATAAGTGATAAACATTTGAGTTGTGATCCACGCCCAGGCAGCTGAAATTCTTAGCCACTAAACGATACTGTCCACTGTATCCCCCATCCCTGTTTCTCTCATTTCCCCTAATTTTCCATATTGCATAAAGCATGGGTCAAACCCTTGGAGTCTGGCTCCAGACCCTAGGCACTTGCCCAACCCATTCTTCTGCCTCTCACTAGAATGGTGACTATTGCAGTAAGAACATCAACTCCAGTCATAAAAGACTGAAAATTTTGACATAATGATTAAAAGAAACTTTTGCAAAGTTAAAAAAAACAACCCACCACCCACAAAGTCAAAAGGACAATGACATACTACGAAAAATAATCTGCAACTGATATCACAGATGAAGAGCCCATTTCACTACTATATATAGAGCTCCTAGGTATCAAGAAGAAAAGTATTGGCAACCTAACAGAAAAATGTACAAAAGATATAGGTTGGAGGTTCTTAGAAAAGAAAATTCAAATGTCTCTTGACATAGGGAAAATGTTCAGTTGTACTCATAGTAAGAGAAATGCAAATTGAACAAACCAAGATAAAACTTTTCATCTGTCAGGTTGGCAGAAATCCAAAAGTTTCATGATGTGTGTTGGTGAGGCTGAGGGCAAAAGGAAACACAGGGCTGGTGCAACCCCATGTGGAGGGCAGTCTGGCAAAGTCTTTCAAGATGAAAAAATCCCCATAACCATTGACCCTGTAATTAAACATCAGGGAATGTATTCTATAGATACACTTTCCCAGTATGAAATGACTAAAGTACAGGGTTATTTGCCACACTTTGCTTATAATGGCAAAAGATTGAAAATACCCAAATGCCCATCCATAAGGAACTGATTAAGTAAATTATGGTCCATTCACACAATGGAACAATACAGCTCTACTAAAGGATGAGGAAGAACTCAGAGAAAGATCACCAAGGTAAGTAGTTAAGATACAAATGCAAGCTGCTGAACAGTTTATATGGTGTGCTATCTTTGGTGTAAAAATGGGAGAAAAATAAATATGTGTTTGCATTTTTTGTAAACATGAAGAATCTCCGGAAGGATATATAAAAATAGTGGTTATCTGTATGCGGGAGGTGGGGAGGGAGGGCACGTGGGGAACTGGGTGGGTGGGGGAGGACAGAGACTTCACTCAAGGCCTTTTTATATATCATTGAGACTAGAACCATGGGAATGTATAACCCATTCAAAAATTAAGTAAAATCTGAATAAATGAAATAAGAGAGTATAAACTAGGTTCTTCATTGTTTTGCACACACAAACGCACACGCCCCAGATTGCAGGCTGCAGAACTGAATTGCCAGCATGCATGTCCCAAAACTTAACTAGCTCTGGTGACTTTGGGAAAGTTACTTAACCTCTCTGAGCCTCAGTTTCCTTATCTATAAAATGAGAATAATAATGTCTCTAATGATTCTCAGTAGGGATGATCCCCCCCCCAACCCCAGTCCACCCCCCCACCAGGGGACATTGACAATGTCTGGAACTCTTTTTGGTTGTCACGACTTGGGACGGTGTGCTGTTGGCATCTGGTGGGTAGAGGCCACGGACACTGCTAAACATCCTACAGTGTACAGGACGGGCCCGCACAACGAGGCATCATCGGGTCCAAAATGTCAGTAGTGCCGATGTTCAGAAGCCCTGATCTAATGCTTGTGAAGTGCTTAGACTAGTGCAGTAACAAAGTGACTGCCAGATAAATGCTGGACATTAATTATAATTATCATCATTATTATCATCCTTGCCTCCACACTTGCAAGTACTGGGTGTACCGTAAATGTGCCTTTTAAGATAAAGAACACATAATAAGTTGTTACATTTTAAGGATCAGAAATACCCACTTACAGCACAAATGTTAAAACCTCAGCTCTCTTCTGGGTAAATGAAGGAGAAGCGGTGGCCAGAGAGAACATCTTCCAGGGCAGGCGGCATCATCAGCTACAAACGTGCTGTGCCCAGGGAGGGAGGGTGTGTGTGTGTGTGTGTGTGTGTGGTCCTAGAAGGCAGCTTCTAGTGATCAGCTGACACTGCATGCTGACTTAGTGCCGAGGACTGCGCCAAACTCTCCCAACCGTTATCCCACTGATCCCTCTCAACAACTCAGAAGTTGGTGCTAGTCTATATTCCAGGCAGGGAAACTGAGGCACAGCAAGCATGAGTCTCAGAGCCAAGGTCATAAGTGGAGAGTTAGGAGTCATCTCAACACGGGGTCTTCTGGCAGGCTCACTGCCCACCTCCCACCTCCATTGATTTTTCTCTCTGAGTCAGCAGCTGGTGTGACCTTGCTCATAAACCTTCCATGGCTCCCCAGTGCCCTCAGGACATAGTGCAGACTCCTTCACCTGTCACTCTTGCTACATCTCTGCGCTCCTCTTTCCACTCTTCCCTCATTCTCTGCATCAGTCCGACTGAACGCCGTGCAGTTGCTCTAGCCTCCAGGCCCCTGCCCGTGCTGTTCTCCCTACCTAGAATGCTGTTCCGCACCAACTCTTTATCAAGCTGTGATTCAAGTTTTGGCTCAGGCATCCCGCCTTCTGAAATTTTCCCTGACCCTCAGGTGTGCTTGGTAATAGATAACTATTATACAGTGTTTGGGCAGGGACCTTAATTGACTTGATGGGGCAATGGAAGCTCTTGTCAAAGCGACGGGAATAAAGTGTTATACCCAAGAACCTGCTCAAGGTTTTGCTTTTCTATCTTGATAGAAAAGTTTGTTGTCTTAACGCTTTTATGAAACAAAGAGCACAGGGATGCAATTTGCATAGCTGACATCTTATCTTTCTGAGGTCCTATTTCGATTTTGACAGCTTTGAAAGGTCCTCCCCTGACCACCACCTTCCCAGCTTCAGACCTGAGCCCTTTCTTCTGGGTCTCCCTCCCCCAACCCATTCCTGCCCCACCCATTCTGGGTCATCACTATCTGGGGATGGGTCTGTCTTCTCTCTGTACTGTGAGCCCCAGGAGGGCAGGGCTGGGGCTGTCTTGGTCACTGCTGTGTCCCCAGCACCACCCAGCACAGGCCGGGCACAGAGTAGGCGCCAGGGGTGTTTGTTGAATATGTGATGGAAGGGGAAGATCCCAGGTCACGCAGTCCGTGTTCTGCTATCAAGTTCTGACTCTGACACAGCTGCAGGTGCCTGGTGATTCAGGGAGTGTCCTCAAGGCATCTTAAGAAGAAAACCCCACATCTTAGCAATCCTTGCTCCAGCTGATGTAGAATCATGGTTTCATTCATAGACTCTGAGGCCGCTGGACCTGGGTTCATAACCCTGACTTGGCTGATCATTATTCAGGGCCCTGAGCCTCAGTTTTCCCACTCATCAAGGAGGGTGGTTGATAGTAACCAACTGAGTGCCTGAGATTCAATGAGATTATGAATTTTCAGGGCTCAGGACAGTCTAACTTAGGTATTAAATATATATAGTACCTAAATATCTTATATATACCTTATATATAAGATTTATATACTATAATAATACCTTATATATATAATACCTATAAAATATATATATATACTATAATAATACCATATATATACCTATAAATACTATACTATATGCTATATACTATATATACAATATATACCATAATAATACCTTATATATAATACCTATACTATATATATATTTATATATATATATATATATATAAATATATATATGGAATTTCAGAGCTGGAACCGTAGAGATGGTTCCAGAACTCTTACTTGCCAGGAGCATGGTTATTTTATTTCATCTCTAATCTTCAATCAGATGAGAAAAAGTCTGTATTCAATTTTTCCCTGTTTGAGCCCAGGACACTCTCTGAATCACTATGTATAAATATAAATATAAATATAAATATAAATATAAATATAAATATAAATATAAATATAAATATAAATACACCACAATGTCAAACTTGACTCTCCCATTGTCTCAAAATCTCCCCAGAGTTTCCAGAGGCTGAGAACAAACTAACAAGATGCTAAGAGCTCCCCGTTCCCAACTAAGGTCTAGCTAACAGGGGTTACCCGTCACCAGTTCTGCCAGCACCAGCTGCCCTACCCCCGCCAGGCCTTGGGAAGGGAGGCTGAGAGCTCATGGAGAGGAGGGGATGACACAGAGTGAGGCTTCCTGGGGGAGAGCTGAGGCTGAACTGGGGGTCCCCCCTGGGGCTGGGGGCTGGGGCTTTCCTCCACCTCCTGCCAAGTCAGGGAGGCCCCAAGGAAACCTCTTGGAGAGCTGGAGATGTGTGCTCCGGAGTCTGTGGGAACTTAGACCTCTTAAGTCTCCAGGTGAGGGATGGAGGGGGAGTGGGCTGGGTGGAAATGGCCCACACCTCCAGCATTTGGTGGGACAACGAAGATGTTCACGAGTTTTCCTTGAGCCAGTGTGGATGCCCCTGAAGGGAGCCGGCTGGAGGCTGTTCTGCCAAAGAGCCCCGTGGGAGACGACCTGCCGGGTGGGTTCCCCACCCAGAAGGATCTAACCATCATGCCTCAGCCACACAGAAGGCCATGTCCCCACCTTACAACGACAGCAGCCAAGTTGAAACTTTCCGGCCCCTTCCTTGCCCTTCCTCTCCTCTGCGCATGGCCTTGGGGGGCGGGCTGGGCACAGACCTCAGCTCTGGGTGGGGAGAAAGGGCGCACAGAGAGAAATAGGAACGAGGCCCACCACGTGCCACCATGTCTCCACTGCTGTCTGACCCAGGCCAGAGCTGGGGAGGAGGTGAAGCCTTAAACTGTGGGTGGGGTTTTGAAATTACACAGAACTGGACTTCTTAAGACCTGGAAAAAGAGGCAATTCATTTACTCTCTGAGAGGCAGATGTGGGTGGTCTCTGGAAAGTGTGGTCTTGGTGGCCAGACCATCTGGGTTCAAGTCCTCCTTCTGTTACTTTCAAGCTGTGTGGCCTGGGGAGGACCCATAACCTCTCTGTGTCTCAGTTTCACTCTATGAAATGGGGATCAGAGAGCTCTTGCCTCATGGGGTTAAGAATTAAATGTTACTGTAAGAAAACCACTTAGAACAGGCTGACATGTAGAAGTACTCAGTCACAATGACCTCTTTATATTATGATTGTTATTTTATTATTGTTGTTCTTATTATTTTAAAATTATTATTAGATGTGGATAGCTAGGGTGAGACGGTGCTCTGGTGGAAAGGGACTGGGATGGGATCCTGAATTCCGATTTTGCCTTTGCCAGTCACGTGCTCTTGAGCGAATGACCCCACCCCTATTTGAGCCTCACTTTCCTCCTTTGTAGAAGGGGTCAATTGCACGGCCTCTTGGGGATTTCAAGAGCTCCTGTGCGTCGGGCGCCCGTGCTGCATGGGCTTTAAACTGACCAGAGTCAGAGCTCAGAGTGGGGGCGTCTCTGATTTGAATAAAGGCTCTCCCCGGGGATGTCCCCTCTTTGTCTCCAACCCGTGGGTGCAACCCCCACGCACCTGTTAGAAGCATCCTTCTCCAGGCGGGGCTGTGGCCGGAGCCGGCGGCGCCCAGAGGACACCTCATGCCGCTTTCCGTCCTGCGGCGGCTCAGGGGAAGTCGCCCTGTCGGGAGTGGGGTCCCCTAGAGCGCACAGTCAAGTATGCAGCCTGGCCCCGCCCCCGCACTGGCCCCGCCCATTCCCGGCCCCACCTCCGCCTCCCCAAGTCTCGGGCTCCAGCTGTGGGCTGGGAAGTCACCGCCAGGTGTGCGGTGACTCTTCTCTTCTCTGGGTTGGTGGCAGTGTGGGTGGGGAGTAGGCTGGGGCAGGGTCCCTGGAGAAGGGGCTCTCCTCTCTGCCTCCGCCTCCCAGCCCCTCCAGGCCGGGAGAATGGTGAAGATGGAGAGTGGGGCAGAAGTGTCCTGCCCCTGTAACCCCACATCAGAGGCAACGACCGGCCAAAGGTCATCAGGTTGGTGGTGGCTGGGCCTCATGCTGGCCTCCTGGCTTTTCTCCAGACTTTATGACTATTGGCTCTGAGCCTCTGTAAAATGGGGGTGTTAATAACAGTGCCTATCCCAGGGGCAGAGGGGCCCATGGACATCAGGTGCCCAGCAGAGTGCCTGGCATATCGTAGGTGCTCAATAAATGGCCGTAGCTATTACAATAATGCTAATTATTATTAATACTGGTGTCTAGGATGTCCTGGAGTCATGATCAGAAGCCCCTTCTCAGAGCCTTGCTCATACCGTATCCTGAATTTTGGATTCTGGAAGGATAAGCCACAAAAGCTTCTTTCTCTCATCCTTTTTACCCTCCAGGCCCATTCTTTCCTTCTTAAGTTAATAATGGTATTGTCCAAATAATAGCTGATGTTTACTGAACACCTGTTTTGTGCCAGCCCTAGCTATCGCGTTTTACAATTGTTGTCCGATTGAATCCTCATTGTAACCCTGAGGGGTTGGTATGATCATCCTTATTTTCCAGCACTGCACAGAGGCTAAGGAATTCACCTAATGTCCCAGAGCTATTCACAATGACTTTTGTCAGTTCTTGGAGCGAGCCACCTCAGGGCCTTAGCACTGCTACTCCCTCTTGGAGGCTTTCACAGATCATCTCATGGCTGACTGCATCTCATTATTCCAGTCTCAAATCAAATATCAACTCTCCACAAAGGCCTTCCCTAATGCCTACTGCAAGTCAGGCCCCTAGCTTCTCGCTAGCAAGACACACTGCTTTCTTCTCTTTACAATATTTACTACTATCTGAAATTACTTATTTCTTTGTCCACTTGTTTATTATTTGTCTCTTATCGCCCACATCCACCTCCCTAGCTAGAATGTCAGATCCAGGAGGGTAGGGATTTTGTTTGGCTCACGACTGTTTTCCGCAGGGTCTAGAACAGGACCTGGCACACCATGGGTGCCCAATTAATTTCCTTTAGCGAATGCATGAAAAAATCAGTAAGTGAGTGAGTATAATGAGAGTGTTGGAATTTGAACTCAGATCTGACTCAGAAGTTCATGCTTTTCTCTCCCAGAGATGTCCAGGTTCTACCTCACCCTGGGGCAAAGTCTCCCCCGTGAGTCTCTAAAAGTAGTCATTATCAAGTGACGTGGTTATGTCTTTATTAGTATTAGCCATACTGCCTCTTTTATGATTTTTCTGAAGGCCTCTGCTAGACCAACTAGCCAGGCCAGGGGACCACTGATGGGTAATAAACAAGTATTTGCAACATGATTAATAACCATCTATGGATGAGGACCCTGTGGTTTCTGCTCCACCAGTACTCACCCTCTTTTATCCGGGTAACAGCACCTGGAGCTTGTTTTGAGAAACCAACTTCCTCCCGGTTCCAGGGAGCTGAGGGGCCCAGGCCTGGCTAATCAGAGCACTTCACTCTTCAACCACAGTGATTGGGTGAGGGCTGGACATGTGACCCAAGCCTGGCCAATCAGAGCATTTCAACCCCATGCCTCAGTGATTTCTTGAGACTTGGGCGTGTGACCCAAAGCAGGCCAAGGAGGAGCAAAATGAGGACTTTTATTGGAATTCTGGGGAATACAGCACTTCTTTCTCCTGGGTTTGCTAAGCTGAAGGGATCTAAGTGTGGAGCTGCTGGGGGCCCTCTTTCTACCATGAGTAGAGAGGCTGTAAGAGAATGAGGTCAACATATAGGAAAGCATAGCCAGAATGGACAGAAATTTCTGGTGATACCATTTAAACACCTAGATCCAGCTGTGCCTGAAATTGGTAATAATGCTTCACATTTTGTGTTATGTGAGTCTATATATTCCCATTGATCTTCTGAGAACAGTTTGATTTGGGGTTCAGTTACTTGTCTCCAAAAGAACTTTGATTGAAAGAAAAAGTGAAAAATAAAGTTTTGAGAGCATATGATTTGGGATCTAGCAGAGCCTGAGGATGGGTAGGGGAAGCCCCCTGTGGAGGAGATGGCTAAACTGACCCTGGGCGAGGAGGAGGATTTAGCAGGTCAGTGTTTCACAAACCTCAGTCTTTCTCCTACCACATCATAATTCCTTCCATATGCACACCCACGTACATTTTAATTTATTTACTCAATATTTTTCTTTAAAACAACTCAACTAAAATAAGCTCAACTCAGTTTTTAAACAGTAACATTCACAAAATTTTATACTTATATGCCAAGTACATTAATGCAGATGAAAATAAAAACATAATGATGAAAATAAAACATGTGTCCACATAACTGTGTAAATTTTTGGTGTGTCACAAAAAGAACACGAGCCCCTTTGTTGCATAACGATGTGAAGATACTTAACACTACTGAACTGTACCTTAAGAATGGTTAAGATGGTGAATTTTGTATCATGAGGGTTTTTTAAAATCACAATTAAAATTTTTTAAATTGTTTTTTAAAAAATAGAAGAAGACCAGGAACAGTCATGTACATAGCTTGCCTTTACAGTCTAAAATAAACCCTTGCTTATATTCCAAGAAATAGCTAAATTATGTAGAAATCATAAACCATCATCAAGTCCATAGTTAACTTGGGGAAGGGACTGACTGCTTAAGTGGGAAGAAAGAATGCAAATGGCAGATGTAATATCTAATAAGTCACTTCTCTTTCATTAGGGTCAAATAGCTTAGTCTACCGTCACTAGTGATGTCATGTGAGTACTATGTAGCTCCTAATATGATGTGATAAGAAGGGCCTCTACGGTATTTCACCTCTACGGTATTTCTTGCCACACCCCCCCCCCCCCCACCAACAAACCCATAACTCCTGTCTAAGTATGAGAAAAACTCAGACAAACCCAAACTGAGGGGCATTCTACAAAATATCTGACCAGTATTCCTCAAAACTATGACAGCCATGAAAAACAAGGTAAGACTAAGAAACTGTCACAAAGGAGACTCAGGAGTCATGAAAACGACATGTGATATGGTATCTTGATTGCATCCTGGAACAGAAGAAGGATGTTAGTAGAAATATTGGTGAAATTAGAATAAAGTCGAGAGTTTAATTAAAAAAATACACGAGTCCCACTTGGAGGAAATAACTGTGGCATGACAATTGCTAACATTTACAGAGAACTCAACTCTGAGTGGGGCACTGCTCTAAACACTTTACGTCTATTAGTTCATTCATCCTTTCAACAGCCCTCTGAGGCGGGTGCTGCCATTCTCCTACTACAAAGGAAGAAACTGAGGCACAGAGAGGGTAAGTGTCTTACCCAAGGCTACGCAGCTGGTGGATGGCTGGGTAGATCCAGGTGTCAGATTCTGGAGTCTGTGATCTTAAACATTATATACAACAATCTTTTAAAGTCATCTGCGGGGACTTCCCTGATGGTCCAGTGGCTAAGAATCTGCCTTCCAATGCAGGGGACTAGGGTTCGATCCCTGGTCGGGGAACTAAGACCCCACATGCTGTGGGGCAACTAAACCTGTGTACCACAACTAGAGAGCCTGTGTGTCGCAAGGAAAGATCCTGTGTGCCACAACTAAGACCCTACAAAGCCAAAAATAAATAATAAACAAACAAACAAATAAATGTTAAAAGAAATAAAGTCATTTGGGAAACTAACACATTGTAAATCAACTATACTCCAATAAAATTTTTAAAAATAAAGTCACTTGGGCCTTCTAACATCCCTATTATTGTTTTCATCTTTTCATATGAGCAAACAGAGATACATGGTTGAGGTTAAATAAATTGTTCAAGGTCACACAGATGTAAGTCACATTCACCCCAAGCCAGCCTCACTTCCTTCCTCCCATCCTCAAGACAATGAGGCACAAGGTCAGATCCTGTTTCCTTGGCTCCTTGAGTCCTTGTAGCATCATTTATTTCTCCTGCTGTGTGTGTGTGTGAGTATGTGTGTGTGTGATGGTGTGTTGGAGGGGAGCAGTAAAGCATCATTTTATTAATAACATGACAAATAGACAATGCTGGGCAGTTCTGGACAGAATTGTAAAAAAGCAGTTTGAAAGCCAAAAGAACTCCCTGTCCCACCAGGGGCTAAGTTTGGGTGGAGAAAGCCTTATCCCACATGTTTCACATTTCCATGGCAGGATGTCCTGTCATCTGTCAGAGGCATCCACAGCCCCTTCCAGGGGTTTTGGAAATATCTGCTTACATTTTGGTCGTCACATGCCTGAGGTTGAAACAGTACTGACATTTATTGGGGTAAAGATCCTGCAGTAATAGGTGGAACTGTCCCATACAACAGAGACTTGTCTCACCTAAAAAGCCAACAGCACACCAGTTAGAAAGGTGAAGTTAGAGTAAGGCTCCCGGCTTTTGTCCCCACCTTCCTGTTATGAAATTGATGAGTCTGGGAGAGGAAACTAAGCTTGCGTGGCTCTCTGTTTTTTGTCCTGTTTTGTGTCCCTCTCTGTTTTTGGATCTGCATATTTTGGTCTGTTGCCTCCTGCCAGGTGATAAAGAGCCTATTGGAGGTAAGTTTATAAGGAAGAGAAACTAGTGGTGCCCCCACAGCTGATCTATTAGCCTCCTCTTTCATTTCATTTCAGTTAAAGAAATTTTAGCTGGACCCTTAATTGCTTGGAATAAGGACTACATTTCCCAGCTTCCCCTGCAGCAAGTGTGGCCATGTGACCAGATTCTGGTCAATGAGATGTGAGCAGAGGTGCACTTTTTAGGTCATGCCCTTAAAGGAAGAGGGCCTCCCTTTCTCGTTTTCCCTTTCTTCTGGCTAGAGTGGGGACATAGTGCGTTGGCATCCTGGGCCAAGGGGACAAGTGCAACAGGATAGAAGAGCCCAGGTTCCTTGGCACCTTCACAGAGCAGAGCTGCACACCAGCTTGGGCTGTTGCAAGAGAGAGAAATACATCTCTGTGTAATTTAAGCTATCATTATTTTGAATCTGTCACATGCAGCTAAATTTTAAGCTGTTCAGTTTGGGAGCAGCAGAAAGGAGGGGGAGGTGATGGCAAACCCACTGGGTCTCAGGACTCAGCCATGTTCCCTGCTATTGCTTATCGTTCAGGTAATAAATCCATCATGTTATCCTCTCTCTTGCTTACTCCTGCATCTCTTTCTCTCTCTCAATTGTTTCTGCCTGCAGACGAGGACAAGGGGTGATGTTTACTGAGATCTTAAATCTCCACCCGGTTGCTGGTAGAAAAATAGGTGCGAAGAAACCAGAAGTCATCTGGACCTTCTTCTGCAAAGCAGGCCCTACCTACGCAGGGGAAAGGCCAGAAGTGGATTTCCCCCTGGATATAGGAAGCTGAAGAGAAAATGTCCCAGGGGTTTTAGATTGTGGATTCGTTTGCTCACCATGGGAGCCTTCCCCCTTCTGACGTGCCTTCCAGTACCACAGCTAAAACTACACTTCCTCACTCCCCTTGAAGCCATATTTCTGTCAATCTGACATACTTGCATGAGATTTGGAAAGTGAAAGTGAAATGGAGGTTCTGCTAATGTTGCTTCTGCCATGAATTTTGGCAAGCACAGTCACGGACAGGCTGCTGTTTTTTTTCTGAGGTACCACAAGTGACTGGCTTTCTGCGTTTTGAGAGGCTCTCATCTCTGTGAATCCAGCAAATGTGATGTGGTTCTGGAGCTGACAATTCCAGTACAGGCCTACTCGTTTTATTGCGCTTCATAGATACTACGTTTTTCACAAATTGAAGGTTGACAACCCTGTGTTGAGCAAGTCTATTGGCGCCATTTTCCAACAGCATTTGCACACTTCGTGTCTCTTGTGTCACATTTTGGTAATTCTCACAATATCTCAAACTTTCTCATTATTATATTTGTTATGGAGTTCTGTGATCAGTGATCTTTGATGTTGCTACTACAACTGGCTGAAGGCGCAGATGATGGTTAGCATTTTTTAGCAATAATGTATTTTTAAATTAAGGTATGTGCATTTTTTTTAGACGTAATGCTATTGCACACTTACTAGACTCCAGTATAGTGTAAACATAACTTCTATATGCACTGGGAAACCAAGAAATTCCTGTGACTTGCTTTAGTGTGATATTCCCTTTATTGCAATGGTCTGGAACTGAACCTGTAATATCTGTATGCCTGTAGTAACAGCTTTTTGATTCCCCACCTTTCTGTGATGGTGGAGGCAGCAGCTCCCTTGGTGGGTCAGTTCTGCAGTTTCAGTTCTGCAGTTGTGGGGTCTGATGGAGTCAGCTTCCTTTACCTTTTCCATCAGAGGGCACCCAGCTGTCTTTCTCTGGCATGGGTCTGTCCCTTTCAGCCAATTTAAATTAATCCAATCTTAAGTCAAATCATATGCACAAGAATGTCACAGCACCAGATCTATCCTCCCAACATATATAAAACCCAAGTGAAATAGCATCTCCTAAGTGAAAGCAGTTTTTCTTACCTTGCTGTTTTCAGTCACAGCCCATATAGCAATAGGAGGTAAAACATTAATTTAAATGACACAACACTATTTGTTTAAATAAAAGGACCTAGCAGAGTTATGGGTGTTCTTTTTAGCTCCATGAGGGTGGAAAAAGAGAGAAGTGACAATGAAAACCGGTCTTTGCACTTTTCAGGAAAAGGGAGTATCAATGTAGATATTATTACCAGGGGCAACAGATTATTATTAAGACAACCAGTCCAGATTTGGGAGGTATTAGCAACTAAATTGTATCCCCCCAAATTCATATGTTGAAGTCCCAAACCCCCAAGTAACTGTATTGGAGACAGTTCTTTAAAGAGGTAATTAAGCTTAATGAGGTTATAACGGTGGAGCCCTAATCCAATAGGCCCAGTGATCTCATAAGAAGAGGAAAAGACACCAGGGATGCGAGTGCACACAGGGAAAAGGTCATCTGAGGACACAGCAAGATGTCACCCATCTGCAAGCCAAAAAGAGAGGCCTCAGGAGAAGCCAACTCTGCTAACACCTGACTTTGGACTACCAGAACAACGAGGAAAAAAATTTCTGTTGTTTAAGCCACCTAGCCTGTAGTAGTTTATTAAAGCAGCCCTAGCAAACTAATACAGCAGGTTAATGAGGGCTTTCAAAGGATGCAGCAAACATCAATTTTTGAAGTCTGGGTTTCTTATAAGACTCCTTTATTCAAAATACATTTACAAAAAAAAAAATACATTTACAAGGAGAATTTCACGAGGCAAAAAGTCTCTGCTTTCTGTAAGCTGCAGAAGAGGGAATATTTTCTCCTTCTTGTTGCTGAGATTTTTGTTACCAGTTACAACAGCCTAGAGTTTCAAGGCAGTCTTGCAATGACCCTCCCCCCCAGTTTTTTTTTTTTTTTTTTAGTGTTAAGAGAACAAAGAAACAGCTTCAATATGGTCAAAACTTACAATGTAAAAGGAAATGGGAATAATATGATTCTTAACAAATAGAACACGAGGCATGCAACGTTTTGCATCCATCAAAATGAAGAAACGAAGTAGGAGAGAAAAGTAAAAATTTTAGTTTGAGGCGTTCTGGGATGGCTGTGAACCCAGGCCAGTCTTTTGGACTCAATAACCTGTCACTTTAAGCTGTAACCTATTTGGATGTTAATGGTGACATTCCGCTATCCCAAATCTTGGGGAAAGAAAAGCACAATCGCCTCACTTCTCAGAGAGTTGCATTTGAAAAATCTCTCTTGTCTTCTTGCAAACTTAAGAAGTCCACAATGGTGACAATTCCAGTCTTCAAGTCTTACTTGGGTCGTGGGTGGGGCTCTTCCCCTTAATGTTCATCTCACATTTTAAAACCTTTTAATAGATATTCCTTCTTGCCGCTCCTCACCCCATCTCATGGTTAATTGAGCCGGGACTATGATGAGGTGAGAAAATCAGCCTCCAAAATATAAGTTTAGATGCTTTTGGTTGCAAAAAATGGATAACCCAACTCAAAATGACATGAAAATCCGACATGTATTATCCTACGTAGCAGGAATTCCAACGAGGGCAGTTCTAGGTTGGTTAACACAGTGGCTCGGTGATAACACCAAAGACCCAGGTTCTGCATCTCCCTTCCCCGCCCTCAGCAGGTTGAACTCTCAGGCAGAATCCCTTCACAGTCCAAGATGGATACCACCTGGGCCAACAACAGCTTCCAAAGGCAGAAAAAAAGATCACCTGTTACTAGTTCTCTTTAAGATACAATAAAACCTTTCCCATCAGCCCCCAGGAGACAGCCTCTCATTTGGTATTGGCCAGAACCAGGTCACATGTCTATTGCTGGGAATAGGAGCATTGTGATTGGCTCAGCTTTTGACCAATCAGGACTTGTCTTTTCTGGCGGGTTCCTGTCCTTAATTCACCGCCGAGGGCAGGGAGGAAGGTGGCCCTTTTTCAGCTCTAGGGCTCTTCCAGCAAGGAACACAGGGAGGAATGGATGCTACGGGGAGGTACCCCACCAGCCTCCACCAGTCTCCCACACCTGCTACATTTGAGGCGGGCATCCTCTTCTCCAAGCCCAGTTTACAGCCCTCCCTTCCCCCAGTTCCAGCCTCAGGCTTTTCTCTCTGCGTTTCCTCACACTTAAAGGCAGCGCTCTAGAGAGGTCCCCCTGGCGGGGATCTGAGGCTTCCAGCCAACAGCCATGGGAATGAGCCATCTAGAAAGCGGATCTTCTAACCTTTAGTTCACTGCAGCTTCGGCCCTCATCTTGACCGAAACCTCACGAGAGACTGAGCCAGAACTACCCAGGTAAGCCGCTCCCAAATTCCTGACGCACAGAAACTGTGCGCTTAATAACTGTTGTTGTTGTTTTTTTTAAGCCATGAATTTTTGGAGTAATTTGTTACACAGCAATAGATACACTCCTTCACAGGGACACCAGGTGGATTCATAGGATTCAACGAAGTAGTATCTAAGCACATGTGCTTGGCCTCAGTTTAAATGCTACCTATTACTATTTTTATTTTTACTTCAGTTTATCAAACTTCCCCCCAATGGTTTAAAATCAATCTCTTTTACATGTAATGTTAGGCTGAACTGAGCCACGTACCAGTCCTTGGGAAGTGGGTATCATTACAGTCTGAAGCAGCACAGAACAATGGAAATATAATGCAAGCCACAGATGTATTTTGAAAATTTCTAGGCGTTACATTAAAAAAGCAGAAAGACAGGATAATTATTTTCACCTGTTTGCCACTACCTACATAAAATTGGTTTCAGGTTGTCGTCATTCTGGTGGATTTGAATTTATCACTAATTGTAACTGAAACTAGATGTAGTTAATATAAGCTTTAAGAACCATGGAAGGGCTTCCCTGGTGGCGCAGTGGTTGAGAGTCTGCCTGCCAATGCAGGGGACACGGGTTCGCGCCCTGGTCTGGGAAGATCCCACATGCCGCGGAGCAACTAGGCCCGTGAGCCACAACTACTGAGCCTGCGCGTCTGGAGCCTGTGCTCCGCAACAAGAGAGGCCGCGATAGTGAGAGGCCCGCGCACCGCGATGAAGAGTGGCCCCCGCTTGCCACAACTAGAGAAAGCCCTCGCACAGAAACGAAGACCCAACACAGCCATAAATAAATAAATTAATTAATTAATTAAAAAAAAAAAAGATTAAAAAAAAAAAACCATGGAAAATTATAACTTGAAACTTGGGTATTATGAATTATCAGCTAAAGAAAAACTAGCTGAGAATATGGTATTCTTATACATTTAGAGAGTTGTTGATTTAGTGTTTCTTACAAAAAATGGGTTGTCTTGACACATTAGTAAAAGTGAATGGACACCATACTCATAGAGATTTCTATCATGTGAATCAATGCTAGAAAACAATAACAACAACAAAGTTGGATGCTTCTTCCTTAAATTATTTTCTATTGTCCAGAGGAAAACAGTGACATTCTTAGCATGGTATTTGAAGTCCTTCATATTCTGATCTCTACCAACATTTCCATTCTGACTCCCTACCATTCCCTCCATATACTCTCTGCCAGAGCATCTGGAGGTGTATACTCCATATATGGCTACAGCTAAAATAGCCCAATTATTTGAGAGTTGGTAAAATCCAACTCTTTTTTAAAAAAAATTATTTTTTTGAAGTATAGCTGATTTACAATGTTGTGTTCATTTCTGCTGTACAGCAAAGTGATTCAGTTATACATATATACATTCTTTTTCATATCCTTTTCCATTAGGGTTGATCACGGGATATTGAATATAGTTCCCTGTGCTATACAGTAGGACCTTGTTGTTTATCCATTCTGTATATAATAGTTTGCATCTGCTAATCCCAAACTCCTGACACTTCGCTCCCCCAGCCCCCTCCCCCTTGGCAACCACAAGTCTGTTCTCTGTGTCTGTGAGTCTGCTTCTGTTTCGTAGATAAGTTCATTTGTGTGGTATTTTAGATTCCACGTATAAGTGATATCACATGGTATTTGTCTTTCTCTTTCTGACTTACTTCACTTAGTATGATCATCTCTAGGTCCACCTAGGTTACTGCAATATCCACCTCTTCTTCAGGGGCCACCTCAGCTTCCTGCACGGTCTCTTTGGTAACCGTTCACCACTCTCTATGCTCCCAAAGCACTGGACTCATACCTCCTTCATAGTGCCCATCATGTTTAGTTGAGGGAACTCCGCAGCTACACTCTGTGCTGTCTGAGCGTAAGGATACGGCTGTGTTCTGTGCATCCCCAGGCAATGGCCCGTAGGCAGCACTGAACACGTGTTCAGTTGATTGGTACAGCACCTACACTCTGTCAGGGAGGTACTTTTCACTCCTGTGTGTTATCAGAATCATCAGCAGAGCTTTGTGAACATACAGGTACCTGGGCTCCATACCAGAGCCACTAAGTCAGTATCTCACAGGGGTGGGTCTGGGTTTGTGCATCTGGGGCAGAAGCTCCACACAGATTCTAATGTGCGAACAATGGAGTTTGTAAAGAGATAGGTCAATGTAGACTAGAACTGCCAGGGAAAGTTTGTGGAGGATGGGGCATGCACCAAACTTTGAAGTTTTGGGGAAAGATATACCAGGTCAATTAAAAATAAAAGACAAAAGTACAGACATGAAAGTCAAGATGACAGTAAGGAGACCAGATTTTTGAATAGATGGTTTGTGTGAGAGTGATACCTGCTAACTGTGGATGAGCGTGGTAGGGCCAGATCGTGGGGGACTTTGAAAATCTGTGCAGACTCCAGCAGTCAACAGAGGCTGACAGTCTTAGAGATGGTGCATTGCTGAATCTTGTCATGGCAGCACATTTTCAGAAAGAGGGTAACTTGTTTATGAAAAAGGATGAGGAAGCCCTCATCCATAAAAAAATATTTCTCTGAAACCTTTCTTGAGAAATTTATCAATTAAAGAATCATAAAATTTTAGAACTAAAAATACATATTTATCCCTTGCCTTTGAGTAGAATTCCACAGAAAACAAATTCCTCTTTGATAAAAAGAAATGGTTCCATGGTTAAATGAATTTAGGTGTTAAAAATAAGCAAAAAGAAGCAGGTAAAATTAATTTTAATAGTATATTTTATTTAACCCAATATATCCAGAATGTTGTCATTTCAACATGTATTCACTATAATAAATTACTAATGAGATGCTTTACATTCTTTTCTTCATACAAAGTCTTCCAAATCCAGTGTGTATTTTACACTTATAGCGCATCTCAAAGCAGACCACCTGCGTTTCAAGTGCTCACTAGCCACATGAGGACAGCTGGTAGTGGACAGCTCTGGGTTCTGAAGTATGCACCATAAAGCAGGATCAGAGAGGTTTGGAGTCTAGCTCAAGGGCACACAGCAGGGCCCAGCTCAACATTCTTCTCAGCCCCTGGTTTTCCCTGGGAGTGGGGCCCAACCCACAGCACATTCTAAGCCAATTGCTCTCAAGTTCTAGGGAATTCTAGAGCATTGGAGAATCACCTGGGGAGCTTGTTAAAATTGTTAAAATGAGGGTCCCAGGCCCACCCCAGATGTACAGCATCAGAACCTCCAGGGGTGGAAGCCAGGGATCTGCATTAACCAACTCCCTGTGTTTCCGATGCACATCTGCAGGGCACACCTGGCGGACCACTGCTCCCAGACACTTTGGAATCATTTGGGGAGCTTATCAAAATTCCAGTGCCCAGGCTGCACCCCAGATCAACCTAATCTCTAAAGGGGGACCAGGATATCGATTTACTTTTAAAAATCTACTTTATTGAGGTATAATTTACATCCATTAAAATGCACCTATTTAAAGTGTAACTTTGTGGGGGCAGGGATAAATTAGAAGTTTGAGATTAACATATACACATTACTATATATAAAATAGATAACCAACAAGGACTTGCTATATAGCACAGGGAACTATACTCAATATTTTGTAATAATCTATAAGGGAAAAGAATCTGAAAAATAATATATATAAATATATATAAATATATATGTGTATATATATATATCTGAATCACTTTGCTGTACACCTAAAACTAACACAACATTGTAAATCAACTATACCTCAATTTTTTTTTTTAATAATTTTAATTTTATTTATTTATTTATTTATTTTTGGCTGTGTTGGGTCTTCGTTTCTGTGCGAGGGCTTTCTCTAGTTGCAGCAAGTGGGGTCCACTCTTCATCGCGGTGCGCGGGCCTCTCACTATCGCGGCCTCTCTTGTTGCGGAGCACAGGCTCCAGACGCGCAGGCTCAGTAATTGTGGCTCACGGGCCTAGTTGCTCCGCGGCGTGTGGGATCTTCCCAGACCAGGGCTCGAACCCGTGTCCCCTGCACTGGCAGGCAGATTCAGGCAGATTCTCAACCACTGCGCCACCAGGGAAGCCCCTCTCTTAGCATTTCTTATCAGTGGAATTGAGTACATTCTGAGCAGTCATTTCACTCAGCATAATGTTTTTGAAATTCAACTATGTGGTTGCCTGTCCCAGTATTTCATTCCTTTTTATTGCTGAGTACAGTTGACCCTTGAATAACATGGGTTTGAACTGAATGGGTCCACTTATATGCAGATTTTTTTCAATAAATATACACGAATATATGTGTAGAACATCCTGTGCAAGACTTGTTTTGACTTGTTTACATAGGCATAAGGTGAATATATTTATATATTTAATATAAAATATATTTTATATATTATAAAATTAATGTGTTTTTGTACTGTTTTTATGACTTTCAAAGAATTACGTTACAGTATGCCCTTCTCCCTCTGTCCCTCCCTCCCCCTCATAGTTGGGAAACTGTGTGTCAGGTAAGTGATTTTTTAAAAAATGTGACAATGTTTCCAATACTGTATTATGAATATGACTGTAATATTTGTATGCCATAAAAATTTATTGACTTGGCTACCAGGAAGCAACCATATCAGTTAGGCTAGGCTACCATAAAGCAATCATATTGCTGCTGCTTCATTATCAATACATGATTTGTTATGCCTGTAAGTAAATATGAATGTCTTTTTCACATTATCTTTTCGTTTTTTTTTTTTGCTTGTTTGTTTTTTAATTTTTTTATTTTTCAAGTTTTCTGGTAGCCACTTTTGGGAGGTCTGACGTCTTCTGCCAGCGTTCAGTGGTTGTTCTATAGCAGCAGTTCCACGTGTAGATGTATTTCTGATGTATCTGTGGGGAGGAAGGTGATCTCTGCGTCTTACTTTTCCGCCATCTTCTCCCGGTCTCCTATCTTCGTTTTTGATGTTGTGTCAGTAATACATATAACATCTACAGTGTTTTGTATCCTGTATTGATATAGGTACTGACAGGTGGTTCATCTTGTAAACAGATAGTGTTATCGATAAATATAGTACAGTATTGTAAATGTATTTTCTCTTCCTTATGATTTTCTTAATATTTTCTTTTCTCTAGCTTAGTTTATTGTAAGAATACAGTATATTAATATAATACATATAACATATAGAATATGTGTTTATCAACTGTCTATGTTATCAGTAAGGCTTCTGGTCAGTGGTAAGCTATTAGTAGTTAAGTTTTTGGGGAGCGGAAACTTATACGTGGGTTTTCGACTGCACAGGGGGTCCGTGCCCCTAATCTCCACGTTGTTCGAGGGGCAACCGTATTCCATTGTGTGGATGTACCACAGTTCTCTTATACACTCATCAGTATTTGAAAGTCTCCTCCGGTGTTTCTAATGGATGAACAAGGTTGAGAAGTCTTGCTCTGAGCTTGGGGCTTTTAATCTATAAACCCACAATCCTATAAATTTATGGTCTCCTAAATATGATCCTGACGTCTTCAACTATTGAGTGTGAGAAAGGCAGGGATGGGTGATGGGATCAAGCCTGTGCCTTCCAAAAGGTAACTCTCCCAGCCGTGTACCTGCCTTGTGGTTTGGGGATACCAGTGAGAAGGCTACACCCATGTCTTTGCCCCTGCTGTTCCCTTTGTCTGGAACACCCTTCCCATTTTCTCCAAGTATCCAAAGGATGCCTAGTGGTTTCTGCTCTCAGCCCACAATTCCTCCTCCCCAGAGAGCTGGTCAGAACGCTAACAAGTATGGCCAAGGGACTGGTTAGTTCTGAGAGTTTAGGATGTGCTGTCTGGGTCAGGGCACCCTCTGCTCTTCTCCTGGAGGCTCCGAGGCCCCTCCAACTGGTCTGCCTATCCCCCCAGCTCCAGTCCGTCATCCACTTGCTACCAAATTCTTCCTGTTGCTTGGCTGTGACCCTGTCACTTGGGCTGTAACAGGAACTGTTATTATTCCACTCCATCCTGCTTCACCTTACCGTGCTGTTCTCTGGAAGCTGATACAGGGGTGGGGGTGGGGAATATACCCCTTCAATCTAGTTCTTCTACCCCCTCTTCCCACCCCATGAGGATGTGGACCAGGGTGCCACTGCCTTGCATAATTCCGTTGGATGTACTCCTTGTGAATGGCGCCTCCTGGTGGTAGAGGTGTGTATTTTGAATAACAGTGGTAGGATGGGTGTTTGTCCAGACAGTGGTGGGGGGCTGGGTCTTCTATCTCTGGGGGTTGCAGGAGACCAGGCCCCCCCCCCCATTTACAGCTCTTGGGAGTCACAGGTAAGCCCTCACTGTGGTTGCCTCATGGGAAGACTGGATTATTGATTAGTGTCAGCTCCCAGCTTGGCAGGCAGGGACCTTGCCCTGTGTGGAGCAGGGATGGTTTCCTCTCTTGATAAGAAAGGACAGAGCTGGGTTCTAACAGGAGATCAACAGCCCCTTGGCCTTGTGCCTGCTTCCCGGGCCGCCACCTGCCCCCGGTGAGCTACATCCACTGGCCCACTGTTGATAGTTTCTTTTTGGTGGAATCAGTTCTCCGAAGGCCTGTCAGGAAATTTCTCAGTTTAGAGGGCCTTGGACTGAAGATGCAGGTTGCCCTCCATCTCTGTGGAAGGATAAGATTTTGGAAGAGATTCCCCTGATATCCATGACCCTTTCTCCCTTAGTAATACAAACCTTGATTTTTAAATGGATACATTAGACCAGCAAAAATTACATTGTCTATGTTCCCCTCACCTAAGTGTGGCCAGGTGACTACATTTTGGCCAGTAGATACAAGTATAGAAGTGTTGTGTGGGACTTCTAGGGATTGGCCTCAAAGAGAATGTTTCTAGCCCTTTCTTCCTTGGCATTACTGACTGGAATGTGGATGTCATGGCTGGAGCGCCAGCAGCCATCTTGGATCACAAGTTATATACTGAAGATGACAGAGCAATAATATGAAAGGAGGCTGGATCCTCATGATTATGAAGCTTCCACATTAGCCCTGGATGCCCTACCTCCAGACTCTGTTTATGTAAAAGTTAATTAAACTTCCAACTTGTTTATGTCATATGATTTTAGGTTTTTCTGTTACTTGCAGCTGAACCTAGTGTTGACAAAATACTCTCTCATGGAGGAGAAATTCAGGGTACATCCTGTCAAGGCAGGTGTATCTCTTGAAATTCTTTTGGGTCCACATGGCAGGAACCCAACTGGAAGTAGTTTAAGGAAAAAGGGAAATTTGTTGTAAGGGAACTCCAAGATAGGACACCCAGAACCAGAGGCTCAAACCCCTGCAGGGATTTTTTTTCTCTCTCTTTCATGTCTGCCTCCCTCCGTACCCTGGATTCATTCTTCTCTCTTCTTACAGGCTGGCTTTCTCCATGGAGGCAAGAACATGGCTGCTCATAGCTGTAAGCTCTCTTGCATTTTTGGCTACCCAGAGGGAGACAAATTCTCTCAAGCTCCCCTGGCTGTGAATCCAGAGTGGGCACAGATGCAGCCCCTCGTTTCAGCAGGGCCAGTGGTGTGCTGGAGGGGTGCTGACCTGAAGGCATGGACCACTGGGAGGGTCTGAGCTTCCCCACATTGCAGCCTCCCAAGCCATGCCCACTTCCACCTCCAGTATCTATCTTCCCACCCCCCACCCCCCCATTCCTTTTTACTGATGTCCGTTGTCCTGATTGTGCCAACTGGAACAATCACGCAGCCACTAAAATCTGGGGTTGCTAGACAGATTGAGCGATGGGAGGAAATGTTGGTGACATAATATGGACTGGAATAAAAGCATGTTAAAATTGCTTATTCCTGAAACCCCTGAGCTCAGCTTCTCAATAGGATTCAATGATCTGAATTGAATTAAGGGTGGAGGATAAAACCTGTGGGTGGCATAGCCCAGAGGTTGAGGGCACAGCTTCGGAGCCAGCCTTCCTGGGTACCAGTCCTGCCTTCACCACTAGCCAGCTGTGAGCTATCAGGCAAGCTAGTGTTCATTCTACCCACAGCTTCCCTATCTACAATGGGAATAATAATAGAATCTACCTTGTAGCGTTGTTAGGAATAACAGTTCAAGGACAGTGCCTTCTGGGTGGTGAGTGGCTCAGTTTGGGAAGCTTCTGGGGCACAGCAATGAAAGTCTCCACACTTATGCAGCCTAACACCATACACAAAAATAAACTCAAAATGGATCAAAGATCTAAATGTGAGGTTGGATACTATAAAACTCTTAGAAGAAAACACAGGCAGAACACTCTCTGACATAAATCGCAGCAAGATCTTTTTGGACCCACCTCCTAGAGTAATGAAAGTAAAAACAAAAATAAATGGGACCTAATTAAACTTAAAAGCTTTTGCACAGCAAAGGAAACCATAAACAAAACGAAAAGACAACTCACAGAATGGGAGAAAATATTTGCAAATGAATTGACTGACAAGGGATTGATCTCCAAAATATACAAACAGCTCATGCAGCTCAATATCGAGAAAACAAACAACCCCATCAAAAAATGGGTGGAAGATCCAAATAGACATTTCTCCAAAGAAGACATACAGATGGCCAAGAGGCACATGAAAAGATGATCAACATCACTAATTATTAGAGAAATGCAAATCAAAACTACAATGAGGTATCACCTCACACCAGTCAGAATGGCCATCATCAAAAAATCTACAAACAACAAGTGCTGGAGAGAGGGTGTGGAGAAAAGGGAACCCTCCTACACTGTTGGTGGGAATGTAAATTAGTACAGCCGTTATGGAGAACAGTATGAAGGTTCCTTAAGAAATTAAAAATAGAGCTACCTTATGATCCAGCAATCCCACTCCTGGGCTGAAAAAGACAAAAACTCTAATTCGAAAAGATACATGCACCCCAATGTTCATTGCAGCACTATTTACAATAGCCAGGACATGGAAGCAACCTAAATGTTCATCAACAAAGGAATGGATAAAGAAAATGTGGTACATATATACAATGGAATACTACTCAGCCATAAAAAAGAACGAAATAATGCCATTTGCAGCAACATGGATGGACCTAGAGATTGTCATACTGAGTGAAGTAAGTCAGAGAAAGACAAATATCATATGATATCGTTTATATGTGGAATCTGAAGAAAGGGTACAAATGAACTTATTTACAAAACAGAAATAGAGTCACGGATGTAAAAAAACACACTTATGGTTACCAAGGGGGAAGGGGGGAGGGTTAAACTGGGAGATTGGGATTGACATATACACACTACTATATATAAAATAGGTAACTAATAAGGACCTACTGTATAGCACAGGGAACTCTACTCTGTAATGATATATGTGGGAAAAGAATCTAAAAAAGTGTGGATATATGAATACGTATAACTGGTTCACTTTGCTGTACAGCAGAAACTAACACAACATTGTAAATCAACTATACTCAACAAAACAAAACAAAACACATGCAGCATCGCATCTGTCTGCTGGGTTCGAATCCCAGTCTTTCCACTTGCTGGTTGGTGGCTGGGGCTTTGAGTAAAGCCCCTCTCTGTCTCCACAGAGTGCATTGTAAGGACTGAACGAGACAGGATGCGATGCAGTTGGGACAAGAGTCAGTGCTTGCCAGGTGTTAATTATCAGGGTTGTTATTGTCTCCACCCCTTCCAGTGGCTGCTGGAGCCCGATCCCACCAGCTTCGTTGAGCTGTTAAATATTCAGGAGTGCCAGCTCGTTGTTCAGCCATTAGTAGCTTGAAACTGGCCATGGTGGGAATATGCACACCATGGAAATTGGCAAGCAGGACAAATCAGGGCTTTTACTCTTTTTTTCAGAGAACTAGTTTACTAGCACACACCATTGCCCCCTGATCCATGTTTCCCCAAAATCCTTCTCTTGCCCACCTCCTTGCTGAGACCCAGAACAGTCCATTCAGCTGTCTCCTGCAAGTTGCCATGTACAGACCCATTGGCCCCTCAAGCCCCATGTGGGAACTCGACGTTGTCACCTCCACTCTGCCCTGCCCCCAGCACCTCCGTGGTTACCCTCAGCCCTCCCACACCTTGCAGTCATCCCCAGCTCCTGTATCACACACCCCCATCCAATCGGTCATCAAATCCTGTTAACTCTACCTCCAGAATATCTCCCGAATCTCCCATTGCTTTCCCTGTGCACCACCCTCTTCCCCAGGCATCCACTGGTCAGCTTTCTGTCACTATAGGTTAGTTTACATTTTCTCATCTTTTAGGTAAATGGAATCACATACCGGGTACTCTTTGATTCCACCTGGCTTTTTTTACTCAGCATAACTATTTGGAGATTTATCCATGTTATTGGGTTATCAACAGCTTATTCCTGTTCATGGCTGCGTAGTAGTCCATTGTACAGATTTCCCATCATTTGTTTTATCCACTCCCCTGCTGATGGACCCCTGGGTCATTCCAGTTTCAAGAAACGAGGAATACTCTGGTCTGAGCCCTGTCCCCTGTGGTCTGGGTCACTGCAGTCTCCCTGGTCTCCCTGCCCCCGCCGTCTTTCCCCCACACATAGCCACGGGGATTCCATTAAAACAGAAATCGTGTCTTTGCTCTACTCTGTCTCAAGCAGAGTAGAAGCCAAAGTCCTCACCTCACCCACATATTCACTCCACCGTTCACTGTTGGCTTTCTGCCCTCATCTCCCACTCTCCCTGCCCCACTGCCCCACCCATTGTCCTCCGGCTGCCCCCTCTCCTGGCTGTTGGTTCCTTCACCATGCCCTGCCATGCTCCAACTCAGGGTGGACCCCTATCCTCTGCCTGGGCTGCTCCCTCCGTCTGGATGCTCCTCCCCCAGACCTGCATGCAGCTCCTCCTCTCGCCTCCATTGGGTTCCTGCTCCAGCATCTCCTCCTGGGAGGGCCCCCCCCCTCCCGAACTCCCAGCACTCCCAATACTCCCAACACTTCTCATCTCCCTTCTCTGCTTTCTTTTCTCCACAGCAGTGATCACCGACTCACCTACCCTATCATTTACTTATGTGCAATGTTCGTTGGCTGCCTCCCTCCCCCCCATGTCACCTCCCCAAGGGCAGGGACTTTGCCTTGTTCACGGCTGCAGGCCCAGCACCTAGCACAGTGCCTGGCACATAGTAGCTGCTCAGTTGGTAGCTGGAAACGGATAGGCCTACTGGCATCCCAGTTCTTCTGAGCAGTCTGAAACCCCACCCAGATCTTCCTTGCCTTCCCCAAAGACAGTCCACTCTCTCTTCTCCTGGTGATGCCGCCTCTCCCATCACCACCCAGCTCCAGCCACCTCTCCTAAAAGCGCTCCCGGGCACCAAGTTGCTCCCTCCTCTGCGTTCCACGTTGTTTTGTTAATACTCTCATTAAAGCATATTTTCACACTAAAAAAGCAAACTATAAAGCTGCCTTCCCGTTGCCCTCTGGGCCACAAGGGAGGGGAAAACAGTGTTCTGGGAGTCCTGGGGCGGGGGGGGGGGTTGCCTCCTGTTTGGTGCAGAAAGGTGGGTCTTCAGTCTTTCATTAATTCGTTCATCCATCCATCCATTCATTCACCATTCAGCCATGAAGTGTCAGCTGAATTTCCTGTGGCAGGAGGGGGTCGGGCGTGGAGAATGGGAGGGAGAGGCATCTTGCTGGAGGGAGCTGAGGGGGGAAGTGTCACTGGCAGAGCGGGTGGAGCCTTATCTAGAGGGACAGCATCAGATGGATCCCCATGAGTTCTATCACTGCCGAAACAGAACTCGTCCTGTTCTTCTGCTTGAAACCCTTCAGTGGCTTCATCTTTGCCACTGAATCAGAATCAGGTCCATGGCTCCTGAGATCCTATACGATCCTGGCACATGCACCAGACAGACTGAGCTTCTGGCATTTTCTCGAACGTGCTCCGTTCTTTCCTGCCACTGGGCCCCGTTCACGGCCAGCCTTCGGGTCTCCCCTGAATGTGACTTCTACCTCGAAGCTTGGCTTCCGCCCCAGGTGGGTTGGGGCATCCGCTCTGATGCCACGTCCTCTGTTTTCATGCCTGTCCCAGCTCTCACGAGCGTGTTCCGGGTGGCAAGTTTTCTTACCATGGACCCACTAGGCCTTGAGAGTCCTGAGGGGGGGGCTAGATCTTAGCCATCTTCATAGCCCCAGATGTGCCAGTGTGTCAGTGGAGAAGAGGGGCCAGTGTGGACCCAAAGAAATGAGTCTGGGTGCTTAGAGGTTCACCTTTGACAAAAACACAACCACACATAGTTTCCACTCATTTTGTGCCTGTGTAGCGGGTGCTGGGCTGCTTTCCCCAGAACCACTCTTTCAGGGCTGGCACAGCATCCCCGCTGCCAGGGATGCCAGCTGCTGAAGGCTCCCGCTCCCTCCCTCCCTAGGAATTACCCCCTCTGAAGAGAACTGCCTCGCCCAAGCTCATGCCCCTCCCAGGTGGTCAGCATCCACAGGTCAATACAGGGATGCCAAAGCCAAGCCTTGTATTAATTTCCTGGGGCTGCCGTAATGAAGTACCACCAACTGGGTGGCTTAAGCAGCAGACATTTGTATGCTCCTAGTTCTGGAGTCTAGACGTCTGAAGTCAGTGTGTTGGCAGGGTTGGTTCCTTCTGAGGGCTGGGAGGGAGAATCGGTTCTAGGCACCTCTCCCAGCGTCTGGTAGCCTCAGGAGTTCCCTGCGCCGTAGATGGGGATCTCCCTGTGTTTTCACTTCATCTTCCCTGTTTGGGTGTCTGTCTCTGTGTCTAAATTTCCCCTTTTATAAGGACACAGTCCTGTTGGATGAGGGCCCACCCTAATGACCTCATCTTAGCTTGATGAACGCAAAGACCCTATTTCCAAATAAGGTCACATTCACAGGTCCTGGGAATCTGGAACTTCAACTTCTTTGTGGGAACACAAGTCAACCCACAACAACCTTTTCGTCTCACTTTGGGCCAGCCCAATCTCAGAGCTCCCCGTGGGGTCTCAAAGTGGACCGAGGCCTCACTTTCCATCTGTCAGTAGATCAGCTTATCTCTCCATCTAGCTCTGCCTTCCTCACCACCTCACAAGGCTGGATCTGAGAATACTCTCCAGGCAAACCTCTCGCATGCAACTTCCTGTCTCAGAATCTGTTTCCAGAGACCCCGGGGCAAACACAGGGACACAGAAACTCCCTGAATCAGCTTTGCTCACAGTGAAGGCTGATGATGGGTTCTGAAGGGGCCACACATTGTGACCACCACCTGGAGCTCAGGCCTGTGCCGTGTCCTGCTTTTGTAGAAGTACGGTGAAGACCTCGTACTGGACGGCCAGGGTTCAAATTTCAGTCTTGCCACTTGTTGGCTGTGTGATCGTGTAAAATTACTAATACCTTCTTCCTAGGGTTAATGTGAGGGTTGAGTTAATCCAATAAAGCTCTAAGCCCAGCATGCAGTAAGCACTCAATACATGTTCACTTGCATTTTCCAGGTTTAGGTTGAGCTGGTCTGCAGACAACACTTCCATACACCCAAAGGAGGCAGGCTTCTGGGTCCTGATCTTCTGCTTCTAAGTCTCTGGTGACTTCTCCGAATGACCAGCTTACCTTAAATCCAACCCCTCTGCAATGTATTTGCATCTGTCAGAGTGTTGTAAAATTTCACATTACATTTAATGGACAATGAAAGCTCAATTTAAATTTTGTTTTAGAAAGGAAAGGTGCTTAGGCAAATTGCTTCAGAAGTCCACAAAGTCTTACCAAGGTCGATAAACTAGAGGCACAGGTGTGTAAAATAATCCAGTCCTTTGCAATAGGCTGCAAATTTGAAAAAAGTTTACTGTAAATACAAAATTAAATCCAAGTGCCCTTCACATTGTTTTTTAATTATAACTTTCCATTTTGAAACAGTTTGACTCAAAAGAATTTGCAGAAATAGGAGCGAGAGTCCCTGTGTACACCTTTCACTTACTGTGGTGTTTTTACTCACAGCACTAATACCAAATGTGTGGTTTGCTTTTCTTATACTGTCTCTGATTCTCTAACACTAACCAGTGTGTCCTGCAATTCAGTTTGACACTAGCTGCCCAGAGTCAGTGTCAGACTCCATAGGTTAAGGGCTCAGTCCCACAAGTCGGCCCTCACTTCAGAGGCCACTAGCAATCACTGGGTCCCCAAGTTACCAGAACTTCTATCGGACTTGGCTACAAAGTTGGGGGTTTCTACAACCCCCCTCCCTTTCAGGTTCAATCATGTGCCAGAACAGCTTACAAAACTCAGGGAGCCACTTAACTTGCATTTTGTGGTTTATTTATTTTTTATTTTTTGGCCACGCCGCATGGCATGCAGGATCCTAGCTCCCTGACCAGGGATCGAACTCGCGCCCCCTGCAGTGGAAGCTCGGAGTCTTAACCTGGACAGCCAGGGAAGTCCCTCTGGCTTATTATAAAGGATGCAACTCAGGAACAGCCAAATAGAAGAGATGCACAAGGCGTGCGTGTGTGTGTGTGTGTGTGTGTGTGTGTGTGTGTGCGCGCGCGCGCGCAGAACTGCCACACCCTCTCCGGGAGCACCGCCCTCCTAGAACCTTGATGTCTTCCCCAACCCGGAAGCTCTCTGAACCCTGCCGTTTAGGGTCTTTATGGAAGTTTCATTACACAGGCATGATTGATTGCATCATTGGCCCTTGGTGATTAATTCAACCTCCAGTCCCTCTCTCCTCCCCAGTGGTCCAGGGTGGTATGAGGCTGAAAGTTCCAACCCTCTAATCACGCCTTGGTCTTTCTGGTGACCAGCCCCAATCCTGAAGCTATCTAGGGGCTCCCGTTGACCATCCACCTCAGCATACACAAGACACTCTCACTTTGGAGATTCCAAGCGTTTCAGGAGCTGTGTGTCAGGAACTGGGGTCAAAGACCAAATGTTTAGTTTTTATTATATCACACCCAGCTTTCCACCGATGCTCATATTTTATATAACAATAGCACCTTGTCAAAAATCAGAAAACTGATGTTGGGACAGTGCTATTAATTCAGTATCACATTGTTTTTTTTAAAAGCCTTTAAAGTACTTAGAAAAACAAAAACGAAAGAATGAAAAACCCCTTTCAAGAGGGGGCGAATTGTAGGTAAACTACGCAGAGTGGGTTGGATCTTGAGGAACCCATCTTCTGGGTGCCAGTTTTAGGTAAATTCCCCAGCAGCTGCCAGCTGCTAGACCCAAGTGTAAAGCACCAAATGGATGCAGTGCTTGATTGTGAACTGCCAGATTCCTGGGGCCAGCCAGTTTGTCTGCTGAGTAGCGGTTTGATACGATTTCAGATCCATTTGTTTATGACAAAAATGAAGTTGTTTTTAAGAGTGAAGTTGTTTTCATGAATGAAGTTATTGTTTTGATGTAAAAGTGAAATCGTGTGTCAGGATTCATCATCTACATCTGTGGTTGCTGATAAGCCCTCAGTAGCTCAGCTGCTCGAGGACCCCGCTGGGGGGCTTGTCAGTAAGAATATGTGAAAAAGCAACTATGGGGAGCGGGTGTTTAGAGGATAAATAAGCAGAGTTTGTGAGGACCATCCAAGAGTGTCCAGTCTGGGCAAAGTTACCCTTTGCTGATCTAAATAGCTCTCTGTGGAATCTTAAAAAAAAAAGAAAGGGTACAAATGAACTTATTTACAAAGTGGAAGTAGAGTCACGGATGTAGAAAACAAACTTATGGTTACCAGGGGATAAGGGTGGGGGGAGGGATAAATTGGGAGATTGGGATTGACATATACACACTATTATATATAAAATAGATAACTAATAAGAACCTGCTGTATAGCACAGGGAACTCTACTCAATACTCTGTAATGGCCTACATGGGAAAAGAATCAAGAAAAAGAAAAAAGTGTGGATATATGTATATGTATAACTGATTCACTTTGCTGTACACCTGAAACTAACACAACATTGTAAATCAACTGTATTCCAATACAAATTTAAAAAAAAGAAAGAAATAGCTCTCTGAAGACCTTGGGTCATTAGCTCCTGCCATGGTAAAGGCAACTCTTTCCCCCACAGGGGCAAAAAGCCATCAGCAGCCTGGAGGAAGATCGTCCTGCCTGCCAACGCCTCCTTTGTTCCCTAGCAACGTGCTCTGGCAGTGAGGGACTTCCGTTTTCACTGGTGGGTAGCTGGACCTCAGCTCATGGTCAAGTTGCCTCTCCCGAGAACCAGCTTGTATAAAGGTACAGCTCAACTAAATTTGGACTTTATTTCTTTCATCTCCCCTTGCCTGGAACAATAGTGTAGTTCATCTATCATTGATTTGGGGAAGGTTCTTTCTTTATTGGCTTCTTAAGAGACGTTATCCTATATGCTACTGCCTTGTGAAATTATTATAATTCCCACAGTGAACCTGTGTTAGATAAAATATTGGTAAAGACCATCTCAGGCTCTAAGCACAATTTGCCCCAAACAAAACACCATCCCATCCTCACTTGCTTCTGAGAAAGAAAACATTTTGTCCCCAAACTGAGACTGAAGCCCACTGTGCGTTCTGTATCTCTGCCCACTAGAGAAATGTATAGATCACTGCTAGCGGAGCCCCTTTGCCTGACAGACCCCCACCTGACCCTGCTGGAGATGGACTGTTGGTGCCTGGGCGCTAATTGGCTCCCGCGAGGGAATCAACTCCATTGCCTCAGGTTGATTGGCTTATGGTTTGTTTCTCAGAAGTGGCTTATTATTTCTGATTAATGTCTCCTGCCTAAAGATGTCCTCCCAAATCTAACACTACCACTGATGAGAATGTGGCGCTTTGACATCCTCGGGAGATAAACAAGACTGTGCCTGGCTGCCCTGCTGGTTGCCCCCGTTGGCGAGAAATCGACTCTGACACACGCTCAAGACTCATTTAAGAAATTTATGCCTAACACCTTCCACTTGGATGGATTAGAAGCCTTGGGGTGGGAGAAGGAGGGGATTCTGAGTGCCCCCCTCTTAGTGCCCACACTACAGTCTGGGAAGTATTAGACCCCAGGCTCTGGAGCCAAATAGGTGTGGTTTGCTGCTGATTCAATCATGACTTAGAGCAAGTGACTGATATTGCTGAGCCTCAGTTTCCTCATCTGTGAAATGGGTATTGAATAGTACTTATCTGTGAATCTGTAAAATTGCTTCTGTTAATTAACTTCCAAGGACAAAAGGCGGAGAAACATCATTCTCTAAAATCAATTGTCAGAGACTTGACTATTTGAAATCAAATTAATGAGAATGGGACATCCCACTCTTGCCTGGGGGATCTAAATAGCTCTGATCTGGAGACACAGCCTCCATTCCCAACCCAGGTTCACAGCTTCAGATAAGGGATTTCCAGACTCAGTATTACATATTTAGTCTAATTTAGCAGCTTCCAAGGAAATGGGGCCCTGAGTTCTCTTCACAGGCCAGGCCTTATTAACCCTCTTGCTCACAGCCCTGCTTTTCTTTGTGTCAGTCAACACCCTGTCAGGAATTCCCTGGTGGTCCAGTGGTAAGGACTCTGTGCTTTCACTGCTGAGGGCGTGCGTTCAATCTCTGGTCGGGGAACTAAGATCCCACAAGACTGGGGCGAGGCAAAACAAACAAAAAAAGCCCCGTGTCATTTAAATTTCACCTACACACTACCCCTTCCCCACGTCTCATATAACACTGGGTCTTCTGTTTGGGGAGACAGCCCATGGGGATTCGAACTCCTTTGCTGCAGCATGAATAAATCTGAGCTGTCAAACTGCAGGAAATGTTCCCAGTGTCTTTATAAGATAAATTTTTAAAAAAAGATTTATTATTTATTTATTTTATTTTATTTTTGGCTGTGTCGGGTCTTAGTTGCGGTGCGCAGGGTCTTCGTTGTGGTGCATGGGCTTCTCTAGTTGTGGCGCATGGGCTTCTCTAGTTGTGGCGTGCGGGTTTTCTCTTCTCTAGTTGTGGCACGTGGGCTCTAGTTGAGGCCTGTGAGCTCAGTAGTTGTGGCATGCAGGCTTACTTGCCCCGAGGCATGGGGGGGTCTTAGTTTCCCAACCAGGGATGGAAGCCCTGTCCTCTGCATTGGAAGGCTGATTGTTTACCACCAGAACAACAGGGAAGTCCCTCAGATAAACTTGATCATGCCTTATATTTTGCTGTGAGGGCTAAAAGAGCTAACGCGGAGAAAGTGCTTAGCAGATTTCTTGGCTCATGGATTGTTTTAACTGCATTTAAAAGTTTTCTGTATTATGATGCACCCAAGGCCTTGCTGACCCTGGACGGGCTACAGGGTTGGCTGATTCCTAGAGATAGCAAATGACTTGCCTGCCAGCGGGCCTTTCACATGCAAACTAACCAAGCCAGAGCTCACTACCCCAGCTACTTTCTTTTTCCGGGACTTTCCAGTTTTGGGCCACTATCTCCCTGTCCTAATTACCCGAGGGCCAGGCATCAATCCACTAGGGACAGCCCCTTATGCCCCAGAGCCCACTGAAATGATTCAAACTAGCCAATTTTAAACGTGCTTAACCCTATTCCCCCCAGTTCCTTCCTGTAAAAACCACAATAAAGGCTCTCGCCCACTTATCCCCCTCCCCACCCAGGCCTGAGACCAACCTCACTGTTCTCTCATGGGACCCTTCATGCTTGGATTATCCCCCCCATCTTGGGACCTGTGAGTCATAAACTATCTTTCTAGTGGCAGTCGTCTCCTGACCTCTTGACCTCACCATGCCTGAATAAAAATAACATCTACATTTTAAAATGTCCCACCTGTGCTCACAAACCCATCGGTCAGCCCAGACTCCATTTGGGTGAGCTCCGATTTTCCCTCCGGCCCAGGATCTGCTTGTTCACATCTGCTCCCTGATGCCCCGCATTGACAAAGCCAGCATCCGTGCAGAAGTGCGTCCTCTGGTCGCTTGCAGAGGGAAGCTGGGGGAGCAGCTAGATTCCTGTGGGAGGAAGAGGAAGGCCAGGAGCTCTTGCTGGTCCTTGCAGAGCTGCCTGAGCCCAGAGTCTCCCAGGGGTCCCCTGGAGCCAGCTGTAGGTACCTGCTTCCGCCCTTTCCCGGAGGAAGTTCATGCCTGGGTGAACTTCAGGGCTGGGAAATCTCTTCAAACTGAGTGGCAACTGTTGTGCGTATCTGCCTTTTCAGCTCGGAGAGAGGCCTGGAGAGCTTTCTGCTGATTTTCCTAGGAATCTTTAACCCTCCCCAGAAGGTGAACAATCTCATTTCAAGCCTGCCTCAATGATGTGGTGTGCCTTTGGGGAGGAGGGTGGAGGTGGTGAGTTGGAGTGAGGCACAAGGGCAGCCTCTGTCCCTGGCAGGCTCTAGCTCATGCTTACGTGGGTGTCAGCTTTGTGAGAATTTGAGCTGTCTCTTTAGGTCCTGCATATTTGTCCTCTAAGTGCGCGAGAAAAATTTTGGAGTGTGGTAAAACAGATGTGGCAAAATGTTAACGATTTGTGAAATCTTCCTAAAGGGATATAGATGTTCATTATACTGCTCTTACCTGTGAGTAGGCTTGAAATTTTTCCCCATTAAAAGTTGGGTAGAATCACAAAGAAACAAACACATACTACACTGAAACTAAAACCGAAAAGCTTTCCCAAAGAAACAGGCAGGAGTCAGACTAACTTCTATACCACTGTGTGTGTCTGTCTGTCTTGTTTCAGGGTTCATTCACAAAACTTCCATCCTTCCCTTTCAGGAGATCATTAAATCTGCCCCCTTCCCCAATCATCACCACCTGCAATCCCCCAAAAGTCTTCCCAGCCCTGCCTGGGCTTGGAGCTTCAATATTTTCTAAGGCGGAAAACGCCAATCTTAGACTCGGATCTCAGTCCAAGCCTCAGCTCTGCCACTTTCTAGGTGTATTCATTATCAGTTGCTGTGTAAACAAATTATCCCCAAATGTAGTGGCTTAAATAAGAAGGAATTGTCTCACTGCTTGTAGGAGTGGCACGGCTGATTGCACCTGCCTGAGGGGTCCCAAGCCAGCACCACCCCACGGAGCCCTTCCTGCATTCCTGACCCATAGAAGTTGGGAGAGACAATAACGTGGTTGTTTCAAGCTGCTTGATGTTGGGGTAATTTGTTCTGCAGCAATAGTAACTGGAGCACTAACCCAGGACACCTTAAAACAGGAAGGAGCGTATCCTAGGACACAGCATATGTTGTGACAGGGCTCAGCCAGGTCTCAGCAGAGAAAGGAAGCAGAAGTGGACAGCCTCACAGCCTCATCCAAGCCCCACACTACCTCACCTCTATGTGTCTCTGTCCATCCTTCTTCTCCTGCTTCCCCTGCCTCTCAGTGCCCAGCATGGAGAAAGGAGGCTGCCTCCCGCTCCCGTTTTCACGTCCTTCCTTTAAGAGGCTGAGCCAGAATCTCTTGGTCTTGGTCCCAGATTCCCTGGGAAAGAGACTCTTGTCAGCCAGCGCTAGTCTGGTGTCCAGACTGGGATTCTGAAGTTGCACGAGATGTGCTCGCCCCTGCCCCAAGGGACGCTGGTATCTGGCCGCCCCCCTCCCCTACCGCCAGGCTGGGCATCTGGTCCAAGGCTGGAGGTAGGGCCACCGGGTGAGGTCAGGGTCCCCAGAAGCAGCTCCTGTGACCAGGATTCAAGGATGTGTTGGTTGGGTTGGTTGCAGGATCCCAGGAAGCACCCATAAGGGGTGGGGAAGTGGGAGGAGAAGGAGGCAACCCTGGGGGTATTGATGAGGAGGTTACTGCCGGGGACCTCTGAGGATCACTGTACAACATCCCCTCAGCGTTCCCCTCCTCGGGGGCAGGGCAGTTGTTGTGGACCAAATCTTGTCCCCTGCCCCTGAAATTCATAGGTTGAAGTCCTTAACCCCCATGTGACTGTGTTTGGAGATGGGGCCTCTTTAAAGGTTCTTTTTTCCCCCTTTGTAATGAGTAACTAACTAGTGGGGAGGTACTTTGAGACTATGTAAATATCATGTTCCTTATCATACATTTACTTTGTGAATGAATTAATTTATATAAATCAGTATTTATATGTCAGTATGGACACATGGCTTCCTATTTATTCATTGCATTATAATGTTATTGTGTATCGTGGGTTGAGTTGTGTCCCTCTCAAAATTCAAAATCTATTGAAGTCCTAACTCCCTAGGGCCTCAGAATGTGACGTTATTTGGAAACAGTGTCATCGCAGATGTAATTATTTAAGATGAGGTCATACTGAAGTAGGGTGGGTCCCTACTCCAAAATGATTGGTGTCCTTATAAAGAGGGGAGATTTAGTCACAGATTCATGGGGAGACTGCCATGTGAAAATGAAAGTGGAGATCGGGGTGATGCTTCTACAAGCCAAGGAAAGCAAAGTTTGCTTGCAAACCATCAGAAGCTGAGAGGCAGGGGGACAGACGATGCACCCTCACAGACCTCAGAAGGAACCAACCCAGCCGACACCTTGATCTTGGACTCCAGGACTGTGAGACAATCAATTTCTGTTGTTTGAGCCACTCTGTGGCACTTGGTTACCTCAGCCATAGAAAACAAACACGTTATCATTTTTTATTTTGATGCCCCAATTATCCCTCTTTTGGCCATCAGATGTCAGGTGGCTTCTGCATCCTGTCAACATGGCCCCATCCTTCCTTGTGCATGTCTTTACTTTCTGGCACAACAAGATGTACCAGGCTCACCTTGAACTTTTGCTGCCCTGTCCTCAGAATGAGCCCTATCTTCAAAGAGCCCTGGTTCCTGTTAGTGGTTTATGGTACTTAGAAGCCAAAATCTGCGTACTCGGTACCATTTAGTGCACACACACATTTATGTCTACCTGTATCTCTGACTACCTGGGGAAAACCTCAAGTACACACTGATGCCTTCAATTCCAACCCACTGCCACAGTGCCATGCTAGCTTTCTCCCTTCCTGTTTTTGGGCCTCCCCCCTCTGACACTGAGATACCCAGCTCCTGTTATCGTGAATTCATTTGCTTACTTGATGGACCCTCTTAGTGTTATGTGTAACCTTCTCCCATGCCTGCTCCCTGCCCCCATGTGTAGACGTCCGCTTCACCCTGGGCAGGCTCTGACTCCCTGCTCTGGGCCAGACAGCTCCCCCTCAACCCCTGCCTACTGGATGCCCCACCTAATGGTTTTTGCCCCAGAGTCTTCAGGGAGGGGCAGGGAATCACCATGGTGGAATCACCACGTCTCCCAAGTGGAGGTATCAGGATTCCAGGGGCACAAGCCAACCTCATATCTGTCTCTTTCCTTCCCCGTCCGTGTAGATTGCTATGAGGGCCAATTCTCCCATGCCCTTTGGACACAACATCAGGCAGGACACATATGTATCAGATCCTCTTCAGTTATAAGAGATCCTGAAGCCACTTTTTGTCCCAAGAGCTGTCTCGGTTCAGTAATAAAAGTGTGCAGCACCATTTCATCATGAAAACTCAGAATGTTACAGAGATTCTTGCTTCCTCCAGTGAAGGCGGCTTCAGGCTGGGAAGCTGAGGGCAGAGCAAAGAGGGTGGGAAATTCTCCTCCATTTTCTCTGCTTGGGATTCTGACCGCCTCCCACCTCACCCTCTCCCTCTTTTGGGCTGAGCCGTGGAGGCTCCTGGAAAGCTCTCCATGGGTGGGCCCAGGTGGGGCAGACCCTGGCACTGCTGTTCTCCCCTCAGCGGTGGCTTTTGTGGGTTGGAGCTGAACCCCGGCATCCAGCACCGGAATCCGTGTGACTTCCTCTGCATGATGATCACAATGATGAGCCGTGTGCCAGGTACTCTTCCGAGCGCTTTACAAGTGTGTCTCAGGCTGGGTTCTCTGGAAAGCAGACACTGAGACCGAGTTAGTGGTGCAAGAGGTTTGCTAGAAAGGCACACCTGTGACAGGAGAAGAGAGGGGGACACAGACCATGTGCCGACCTGACAAAGTCCCAGCCACCCAGGGGGGAGCTCTGGAGCCATGACGGCCCCTTGGAGAGGTCCTGCACGGGGCAGAAATGTCTAGGCTCCAGTGGCCCCACCAAGTTCAATCACTGAGGGGGCCATTCCCCAAATAGCATAAATGCAGTTCAAAGCTGAGATAGAGCCTCCACACGAAGACTTGGGCATGAATATCCAGAGCACTATCTGTATGTTCATGCATTATTCATAACAGCCCCAACTGGAAATAATCCAAATGTCCATCACCAGAAGAACAGAGGAACAAATTTTGGACCATCCATACAGTGGAAGACCACTTGGCAATAAAACAGAATGAGCTCTTTTTAAAAAATATTTTATTTTATTGAAGTATAGTTGATTTACAGTGTTGTGTTAATTTCTGCTGTAGAGCAAAGTGATTCAGTTATATATATATATATATATATATTCTTTTCCATTATGGTTTTTTATAGGATATTGAATATAGTTCCCTGTGCTATACAGTAGGACCTTGTTGTTTATCCATCCTATGTATAATAGTTTGCATCCGCTAACCCCAAACTCCCAATTCTTCCCTCCCCCATCTCCCCGCCCTTGGCAACCACAAGTCTGTTCTCTATGTCCGTGAGTCTGTTTCTGTTTCATAAATAAGTTCATTTGTGTCATATTTTACATTCCACATATAAGTGATATCATATGATATTTATCTTTGTCTGGCTTACTTCACTTAGTATGATAATCTCTAGATCCAGCCATGTTGCTGCAAATGGCATTATCTCATTCTTTTTTATGGCTGAGTAGTATTCCATTGTATATATGTACCACATCTTCTTTATCCATTCATCTGTCAATGGACATTTAGTTTGCTTCCACATCTTGGCTGTTGCGAATAGTGCTGCTATGAACATATGGGTGCATGTATCTTTTCGAATTATAGCTTTGTCTGGATATATGCCCAGGAGTGGGATTGCTGGATCATATGGCAACTGTATTTTTAGTCTTCTGAGGAACTTCCGTACTGTTTTCCATAGTGGCTGCACCAACTTACATAAAACGGAATGAGCTCTCGATCCACACAACTTGGATGCATCTCAGATGCGTGATGCTGAGCAAAAGAGGTTGGACACGAAAGACCACATGACATCTGATTCCATTTCCACGAACTGTCGAGAAAAGAGGCCTCAGAATGTCCGAGACTGGCACCAGCAGGCTTCAGGGAGAAGTGGTGTCTGGGACTTAAAACCAGGGAGTCATGCGCCCCCTGGTGGCTGACTTTCAGAGACAAAGTCGGGGTCCGCTGCAGCCATTTTCTCCCCTTGGTGGAGAGAGCTTGTCAGTGAGAGGATTTTTTTTTTTTTTTAATTATTTATTTTTTGTTGGCTGCGTTGGGTCTTCATTGCTGCACGCGGGCTTTCTCTAGTTGAGGTGAGCGGGGGCTACTCTTCGTTGCGGTGCGCGGGCTTCTCATTGCGGTGGTTTCTATTGTTGCGGAGCACGGGCTCTAGGTGCACAGGCTCAGTAGTTGTGGCTTGTGGGCTCTAGAGCGCAGGCTCAGTAGTTGTGGCTCACGGGCTTAGTTGCGCCGCGGCATGTGGGGGTCTTCCCGGACCAGGGCTCGAACCCGTGTCCCCTGCATTGGCAGGCGGATTCTTAACCACTGCGCCACCAGGGAAGTCCCCGAGAGGATAATTAATATAAAGAATAATAATGCACATTATACGTAACGTATATAATTATATGTTATAGTCACACATAATATATATACATATATGATAACAAACCCAAAGCCACGCTGTGGGCCAGGCAGTGTTCCCACAGGAAGGAAAGTTAATATTTTCCCTCTTTTTTTTTTTTTTTTAACATCTTTATTGAAGTATAATTGCTTTACAATGGTGTGTTAGTTTCTGCTTTAAAACAAAGTGAATCACTTATACATATACATATATTCCCATATCTCTTCCCTCTTGCATCTCCCTCCCTCCCACCCTCCCCATCCCACCCCTCTAGGTGGTCACAAAGCACCGAGCTGATCTCCCTGTGCTATGCGGCTGCTTCCCACTAGCTATCTATTTTACATTTGGTAGTGTATATATGTCCATGACACTCTCTCACCCTGTCACATCTCACCCCTCCCCCTCCCCATATCCTCAAGTCCATTCTCTAGTAGGTCTGTGTCTTTATTCCCATCTTGCCACTAGGTTCTTCATGTCCTTTTTTTTTTCCCCTTAGATTCCATATATATGTGTTAGCATACTGTATTTGTTTTTCTCTTTCTGACTTACTTCACTCTGTATGACAGACTCTAACTCCATCCACCTCATTACAAATACCTCCATTTCGTTTCTTTTTATGGCTGAGTAATATTTCATTGTATATATGTGCCACATCTTCTTTATCCATTCATCCGATGATGGACACTTTGGTTGCTTCCATGTCCTGGCTATTGTAAATAGAGCTGCAATGAACATTTTGGTACATGACTCTTTTTGAATTATGGTTTTCTCAGGGTATATGCCCAGTAGTGGGATTGCTGGGTCGTATGGTAGTTCTATTTTTAGTTTTTTAAGGAACCTCCATACTGTTCTCCATAGTGGCTGTATCAATTTACATTCCCACCAACAGTGCAAGAGTGTTCCCTTTTCTCCACACCCTCTGCAGCATTTATTGTTTCTAGATTTTTTGATGATGGCCATTCTGACCGGTGTGAGATGATACCTCATTGTAGTTTTGATTTGCATTTCTCTAATGATTAAGGATGTTGAGCATTCTTTCATGTGTCTGTTGGCCATCTGTATATCTTCTTTGGAGAAATGTCTGTTTAGGTCTTCTGCCCATTTTTGGATTGGGTTGTTTGTTTTTTTGTTATTGAGCTGCATGAGCTGCTTGTAAATCTTGGAGATTAATCCTTTGTCAGTTGCTTCATTTGCAAAGATTTTCTCCCATTCTGAGGGTTGTCTTTTGGTCTTGTTTATGGTTTCCTTTGCTGTGCAAAAGCTTTTAAGTTTGATTAGGTCCCATTTGTTTATTTGTGTTTTTATTTCCATTTCTCTAGGAGCTGGGTCAAAAAGGATCTTGCTGCGATTTATGTCATAGAGTGTTCTGCCTATGTTTTCCTCTAAGAGTTTGATAGTGTCTGGCTTAACATTTAGGTCTTTAATCCAATATTTTCCCTCTTGTGCATGAGAACAAGATGAGGACACTGAGGGTCAGAGGGGTCACGCAACTGGAGATCACACAGCTTGTGGGGCATGAAGTGGGATTTGAACCTGGTCCGTCTGAGTGCAGGGAAATGGAGAGAAGCTGCTCTGAGGGTGCGGGGGCCCTGGATGCTCAGGTCCATGAGACCCAGCCCCATCCTGTCTTTGATTTGGAGGCAGCCTTTGATCTCTTGATAAAAAACCTCTTCACACTTGAATGATTTCACTTTGGGATTTCCTGCCCTTTGAGGCCAGCAGTGTGTTGGCAGTGCATGGGCCTCCTCAGGGGCCCCAAACCCTGACTTGCTTTGAGTGCCCTTCTTGGGGGTGGTTTGCTTCATTGAATCATTGTCCATCTAGTGGGGCAGTTTCCTGCTGAGCCTCTTGGGAGTGGTTTGCCTTCCTCTTGTGTGGCCTCCTTTGTCCACTGCCCATTGATACCTAGTTCATGTCTCATGACCAAGGGGATGAGGTGGGGGTGACCCACGACACAAAAGCTCACAGCTTTCTTTGGGGGTCCCTTCCCTCAGAAGGCTCAAGCAGCCTCGGCAGGCACTAAGAGCTGGAGGGCTGTGCCTTTAGCAACCCCAGCTGGATGTGACCATTCTCTTCCACAGCCTCAGGATTGTCACTGAACCAAACTTGGGTCTGCTCACCAGCTTGCCGTAAAGCCAATCTCCTGACACTGGGTTGTGGTGAAGGAAAGTGCGGTGTTTATTGCAGGGCACCAAGCAAGGAGTATGGGCATCTAATGCTCAAAAGACCCAAACTCTCCAATGGCGTTCAGAAAAAGGTTTGTAAAGACAGGGTGGGGGAGAGTGTTGCGGGGTGCGTGATCAACTTGTGGACATTCTTCTGCTTGGTTGGTGGTGAGGTAATTGGGAGTCAACATCATCAGCCTTCTGGTTCCAACTAGTTTGGAATCTCTGTGTTTGTGGTCAGCATACAGTTAGCTTCTTCAAGGATATGGCTCAGGATATTATCTATAGTCCTTGAGGAGGAACTAACGGTCCTTGACTTTGTTTGATGGCTAAACTATTGTTGTTTTGTCTTGTTTGATTGTTTTCCTTTGTTTCTGCATGTTTCTCACTTCTCTGATTAAATTGCTCTTTGAAACTTGCGGAAGGCCTAGGAGGCTAAAGCTTTTCTATAAACAAGAGGCAGGTAGAGGACTTGGGGGGAGGTTGTCTGTCCCAGGAAGGCCCCATGGGGTCCTGCTTCGTGAAAACCCCCCTTTCTTTGATACTCCTCAATCGTGATGGGGAGCAGGTTCAGGACAAGAAAGGGAATAAAGTTGTGGATAGACAGGTTAATTATAAACTGGGCAGAGGGACTTGGTTTCAGGATCAATTCACACAGCTTGCATGAATTCTTTTTTTTTTTTTTTTTTTTTAAGGTCAAGTTGTTTTTGTTTTTTTGTTTTTTTAAAATTTATTTATTTATGGCTGTGTTGGGTCTTCATTTCTGTGCGAGGGCTTTCTCTAGTTGTGGCAAGCAGGGACCACTCTTTTTTTTTTTTAATTTTATTTATTTATTTATTTATTGGCTGTGTTGGGTCTTCATTGATGCATGCGGGCTTTCTCCAGTTGCTGCGAGCGTGTGGGCTTCTCTTGTTGCGGAGCACAGGCTCTAGGTGCGCGGGCTGCAGTAGTTGTGGCTCGTGGGCTCAGTAGTTGTGGCACGCGGGCTCTAGAGCACAGGCTCAGTAGCGGCGCACGGGCTTAGTTGCTCCGTGGCATGTGGGATCTTCCCGGACCAGGGCTTGAACCCGTGTACCCTGCATTGGCAGGCGGACTCTTAACCACTGCGGGGGGCCACTCTTCATCGCTGTGCGCGGGCCTCTCTTGTTGCGGAGCACAGGCTCCAGACACGCAGGCTCAGTAATTGTGGCTCACGGGCCCAGTTGCTCTGCGACATGTGGGATCTTCCCAGACCAGGGCTCGAACCCCTGTCCCCTGCATTGGCAGGCAGATTCTCAACCACTGCGCCACCAGGGAAGCCCTTGCATGAATTCTTATCCCATTTAACTGGGTATAATATTAAAAACGATGGGGGTTTAACATGTGTTTATCACTTAATTAAATGTAAAATTTAAGATGTAAGATATATCTAATATATCTCCATACAGCTTTCAGTAGTGTAAATTGAACACTCAAATAACACAGTCTAATGATATGAATTTAAAAAGCAAGGGAAGGCTTAGCTCATAAGGAAAATGACATTGCAAATGTGAGCTATTCTTTTAAAATTCTTTTAAAATACTATTTTTAAAGAGGATTTAAAGTTGATTTATATGTATCTTTGATGGGAAGCATTCCCTAACAATTCAGCTAATTCTTAGAGTTAAATGTGATCTAATCACCCACAATCTTATACACATGTATATGCTGTAATGTTTTACTCAGACTCATGGAATCATATTTTACATAATTTTAAATATGCTGCCATCCTTTGCATAGAAATGCGAACTACAAACTTTGATGTAGGAAATTTTGAAGATCATAGTGTATTTAACAAGGTATAGTTTGAATATAATTTCAAGGTTTTCCTTTATATACTTATGCTCATAAAAGCTATTTATCTCAAAATGTGGTATATTATTAAAAATACAACATTAACAAAAAACAACAACAGTTGCAGCAGATGCTCTCAGAGCCTTGCCCACATCCCTCATATGTTCCGTGGCACTCTAGTGGACTTCCAGTGTGCATCTTGGTACCTGTGAGCTATTTTCTGGAACCACAGAAGGCCACTCTGCCAGCATGGGCCAGACTGGGAGTGCCAGGAAATTAACACCCTGGGGGAGCAGCCCTCAGGTGACAATTGAGGGAAACTGGAGCAAAAACAGTGCCCTTGCCCCTCAGGTGTGCACTCTGTCCCACTTCCCAGACTCTCCCTGTTGGCTTGATCTCTGGTTACCTGAAGTGGCAGCTGGCTTAGTGGCCACCCTTTATTATTTAATTTCCCTTCCCTGTATCACCTCCCACCGCTGTTCACTGCACTCCCCAGACTAACTAGGAAGTTTCAGGGTCATCTTCTGGGAGATTCTAAACTAAGACAATAGCTAATACTTTTGAGCCCTTTTTGGTGCCAGGTCTGGTTCCAAGCACTTATGATTTCATTTAATCTTCACCACAACCTCAGAGGTGGGTACTGTTGTTACCCCCATTTTAAGGATGAGGAAACTGAGGCACAGAGAGGAGACATCTATCCAACTGTGGTCGGCTGAGTAATGGTCCCCTAAAGATGTCCACGTCTTAGTCTCTTGAACCTGTGAATATGTTACTTCACATGGCAAAAGGGACTGCAGATGTAATTAGGCTAATGATCTTGAGATGGAGAGATCATCCTGGCTTATGTAGATGGACCCAGTGTAATCACAAGAGTCCTTAGAAGAGGGAAGCAGAGGATCTGAGTCAGAGAAGGAGGCATGATGATGGAAGCAGAGGTCGGAGTGATGCGGGGAAGGAGCCGTGAGCTAATCCAAGGAGTGCAGATGGCCTCTAGAATAGGGGAAAGGCAAGGAAATGGATTCCGCCCTAGCACCCAAAGGAATGCAGCACTGCCAAGCCATCGTAAATTTCTGACTTCCAGAACGGTGAAATAATACACTGATGTTTTCTTAAGCCACTATGCTTGTTGCAGTTTGTTATAGCAGCCACAGGAAGCTAATATACCAAGAGAACTAGATGGAAGCTCCATGGCCTTCTATGACCTCACCAGGAAAGTCATGCAGCATCACTTCTGTCTTACACTATTGGTTGAAACAGTCCCAAACTGGCCCAGATTCCAGGGGAGGGGTTGTGGTCCCCACCTCTTCGTGGGAGGAGTGACAGAGAATTTGCAGCCATTTTAATATCTTAACAACCTCATGATAAACGTATATCGGGACTTCCCTGGTGGCGCAGTGGTTAAGAATCCGCCTGCCAACGCAGGGGACACTGGTTCAAGCCCTGGTCCGGGAAGATCCCACATGCCGTGAAGCAACTAAGCCTGTGCACCACAACTACTGAGCCTACGCTCTAGAGCCTGTGAGCCACAACTACTGAGCCCACCTGCTACAACTACTGAAGCCCACGTGCCTAGAGCCCGTGCTCCACAACGGAGAAGCCACCGCAATAAGAAACCCGCGCACAGCAATGAAAAGTAGCCCCTGCTTGCTGCAACTAGAGAAAGACCTGACGCAGCCAAAAAAAGAGAAAAAGTATATAGTAACCTCTATTTATCAGATGAGGAAATGGAGGCTCAGAGAGGTCTAGTAATTTGCCCAAGATCACTCAGCTGGAAAGCAGTGAGTCAGAATTCAAACCCAGAGCCCATACTTGGAAGCATTTCCAATTTGCTTTCTAAATCAATGTGTTCAGAGCCCTTTGCTTCCGGAAGCCAGGATGTTGACACCTCTCACTTCCTTTTTTTAAAATTTATTTTATTGAAGTGTAGTTGATTTACAATGTTGTATTAATTTCTGCTGTAGAGCAAAGTGATTCAGTTATACACACACATATATATATTCTTTTTCATGTTCTTTTCCATTATGGTTTGTCACAGGGTATTGAATATAGTTCCCTGTGCTGTACAGTAGGACCTTGCTGTTTATCCATTCTATATATAATAGTTTGCATCTGATAACCCCAATCTCCCAATCCGTTCCTCTCCTCTCTCACTTCCTTTATTCCTTCCCTGCTAAGTGGATCTGGCCAGATGCTGATCACACATGATTGTGATGTCAGTTCAGACAGATGAACCTCAATTCCACGTGTATTTTAGGAAAACTAACACTTAAGACTTAAGAGAGCTAACGGCATACAATAAAGAGAAGATGAATCACTATTCCAGACAGCAGAATAACTGGAGCAGACAGAACAAGAAGTGAAAATAAGCTTGATATCCTCTGGTAGATGAAAGAATATTGGAAGTGGGAAGCCAGAGGAGCACATTATAAAGACGACGCAGCCAGAGGCATTCGTTGTGAAAAGTATAACTGCTGAAATGAAAAGCTCAATAAGTGGGCATCATAGAATGCAGGCAGCTAAAGATGAATAAGTGAGCTGAAATGTCAGGTCAGAGAACCTTCCATGAGGACTTTCGTGGTCTGGAAGCAGCAGTGAGGAGTAAAAGGGCCGCCCACCTGCCTCTAATCTCGTTGGCAAAGATCTGTGGGAGAGAAGAAAATAACCACCCCTAGAGAAGGCTACGGGAAGAGATGTTCCCTGGGGGAGAGCAGGTTTCCCTTGGAGCAAAGAGAAGGCAGAAGAGGTTGCCTTCTCTGACCTGGTTGGTACAGAACCTGACTTTCTGGGAGCTCAGTGGAAAGGTTTCAGGAGTTGTGGTGAGAGGTGGGAAAGTTGGGGATGGAAAGTAGAACTTGCTGAGTCATAAGGGGATTAAAGTGTAGAAGATGAAGGGTGATCTAGGCTTCTGGAACCCCTTGTGGTGACTACCAGAAATTGGGATGAAGGTCAGAGTTAGTTCTGGTGGATGCAAAGTTGTGGAGAGAGGTGGCTACCAAGGCTGTGGGCACTGGAGACAGGGAGGGGCAGAGAGTCTGTAGCTTAAGGCCTGACAGTTGGGTTTTCTCTTTTTTGTAATGCAAGTGCCTGATTTAAGCTTTGAGTGCTGAGGCATCCACTTCAAAGTTGGCTATCTGGACTAAAAACGTTACCAGTCACGTAACTATTGGGTTGGCCAGAATGTTTTGGCCAACCCAATAGATAAAGAGCCAGACTACTTCCACACCCCACCACTCTCACCCCACCTCCTGCCCCAGGCTCCTTTGTCTTAGAGATCTTGGTTCGTTTCCATAACTGACCATTCGGGCCACTTGTTTTTTTCTCTTCCCATGCTTTAAATTCCCACTCTTATGCTCTAAATTCACCAATAAAGAGTGAACCCACGAAACCTTAGGCCTCCACCCTTGACCCCAATGAAAGCAGAACCCCAGGCCTGTGCTGGTTCTCTCTCTCTCTCTCTTTCTCTACCCATGACCTCACTGTGTGAGCCCAGGTATGCTGTGTAATTTCCAGGACCTGTAATAAAACTTTTCCCCCTAAGTTTCCTGAAGGATATTGCTGAAGGGTGTCTTGCAATCATCATAAGAAGCACAAGGGCCAGTCCGGCCACAGCATTGTTTGTCGATAGGCAAGACCAGCACACAACACAGTCCGAGGTGTTTAGGACACACCTGTCTGGCCATCCCCGAGGCCTCCAGTTTGCTGGGGTCACCTTGCCCTCTAAGTTTTAACTGTAACTACAATACATTCACCAGTTGACTCAGTTTCTGGGCATTTATTCCACAGATACTCTTGCACAGGTATGAGCTTGGGAACCACACAAATGTCCCTACACAGGGGCCTGGCTGTATAAGCTATGATATAGTCTTAACAGTGGAACACTATGCAACATTAAAAAGTTAGGGAAATAATGCACGATGTAAAAAAAAATTGGTGTAGAGTAAGGCGAAAAGAGTAAGCTCCAGGACTGTGCTTATTAAATGTAGACCCTCGACGTGGCTTCTGAGCCCTCTCGGCTCAGTCGAGTGTAATCATGTGTCTCCCAATGGTTCCCTCCCTCGTTCCTACCCTGAGCCCACAAGATGGGGGGTCTGGGCAACCTCCTGCCTTTCATACTCACCTTTGGGGTGATCAAAACCATCCCTCCACCAGACTCATCTCCCCGAAACTGGACCCCACTATTATTTTATGACAAAGGCAACCCGGTTCTGGGGCCCCCTACGATCTTCAACTGGAAGCCCACCTTGGAGCCAGTTCCCCCAAACTTTCCAGTTGTCAATAAGCTGCTCAAAGCCCAGAATAAATCCAGCCCTGCCTGGACTCACTAGAGTGGACTCTGTTGTCTGCAACCGAGAACTCTGCCTGCTGCAGTAATAAAGTGGGTCGGCATTCAAGAGCACAGCCCCGGGACACCCTCAGCTCGGGCATCCACAGCTTATGTCCCGGGGCTGGAACCAGCGTGCTACCTGTGTCTCTGCTCCCCATGTGAAGAATTAATTGTCCTGCTTTAAAATTTTTTTTTCTTTTGGCCTCACCTCGCGGATTGTGGGATCTCAGTTCCCCAACCAGGGACTGAACCTGGGCCACGGCAGTGAAAGTGTCAAATCCTAACCACTAGACCACCAGGGAGCCCCCTTGTCCTGCTTCTTTATGTCACTAGCTCTCAATTCAAAGTCCAAGGAGGGCAGGTCAGGTTGCCTGACTCCTGGTCATGTGTCTGTTTCCTATCTCAAGGGAGGCTGGGAAAACAAACATCTGAACTTTGAGGCTTCAGTTGGGAAGGATGCGCTCAGCCTATTCCCAAGACCCACGTGGTCGGCGTTTTTCCAAACACAGGAAGGGATGCCAGACAGCTAAAAATTCCAACAGATATACACCATATCGCTTATTAGTTTGGTGTAGATCTTTCTAGAGCTCTCAAAATATGTGTACATAATCCCGTGGTTGTTGTTTTTTTTTGTTATTTGTAGGTTTCTTTCCAATTAATAGTACGTTTTGGGGGATCTTTCCATATCAGTACTTACCTCATTATTTGTAATGACTTTCTAATATCTCATAGTAGAAATTTACTAGCATTTATTTAATCACTCTGTTATCAATCAACATTCAGCTTGTTTCTAATCCTTTGCAATTAAGAACAAAGCCTCAGTGAACAACCTGGTACCTATACCTTTGTCCACATGTGTGATTATTTCTGTAGGATAGACTCTCAGAAGTGGAATTTCTGGATGAAAAGGGTACACGTATTATACATTTTAATAGATACTGACATCCCAAAGATTTTTATCAATTTACTTTCTCTAACAGTGTTTGGAAGGGTCTCTTTTCCCAGTCCTGTATATAATTAATAGTTCACATTTTATTGCCCATCTTTGTGTGAACATTCATTCCTCAATATTGTTTTAAATTGCATTTCTTTCACTAGTGAAGCTGCATCTCTTTTCCGAAGTGCGTTGGTCTTTTGAAGATGATAGGCTTTGTGAATTGCCTAGCTGCATATTTTACCCATTTAAAAAATTGTGCTGTTTTTCTTTTTCCTATTGCTATTTAGGAGCTTTTTGTATATCAGGGATTTTAAGCATTTGCCTTTTCTAAGTGTTACCCTTGTCAACATTCACGTCCTGGGACACTAATGGGGCAGGGCCCGTGAATGGCCACCAGGGGTCGGAGCTTCCCTCAGCCAGGTATGAAAGACTGCCTTTTGGCATTGGGAGGGATATTCAAGGGATCTCCTTGCAGAAGGGCTTGCTCTGACTCCTTATATCCTTTGCTTCTTATCTTTGAGAGGTTTCCTGGTTAACTAAGGGGATATCAAGGGGGACAGCCACTGGCATTTTCTCTGGGCCTTGGCAGTACCACCCCCATGTCTAGGGGCAGAATAGAATGGTAGTTAAGAATATGGGCTTTGGGTGGTGGGGGGAGGGAGGGATTGGGAGTTTGGGGTTAGCAGATGCAAGCTATTATAGATAGGATGGATAAACAACAAGGTCCTACTGTATAGCACAGGGAACTATATTCAATATCCTGTGATAAACCATAATAGAAAAGTATGAAAAAGAATATATATTCTTTTATATATATGTGTATATATAATATATATATATATAACTGAATCACTTTGCTGTACAGCAGAAATTAAACACAAGATTGTAAATCAACTATAATAAAATTTAAAAAAAAAAAGAATGTGGGCTTTGGCATCAGACAGATGTGGATCCTACTCCCAACTCTTCCCCTTTTGAGCTTTGTGTGACTGGAAAGTGACCTGGCCTCTGAGCCTCCATTCCTGTCTGTGTGCCATGGGAATGAAAACCCTCACTTATTTGGATTAAATAAACTGCTGGGTGGCAGGATCTCACACATTCAGTCATGAAATATGTATTGAGCACCTATTATATGCCAGGCACTGTCCTAACTTCGGGTGGATGACAAAACAGACAGAAATTCTGGCCTCATGGAGCTGATTTAGGGGGAGGCAGATAATCCACAAAAAAAACACAAGGCAGAGAGAGGGTGTCAGACAGTGATGAGTGCTTCGGAGTGAAATCAACCAGAGAGGCGGGACACAGAGAGAGCTGGGGTGTGCAGAGAGTGGTCAGGGTGTAACGGGACGAGACTTGTACCAAACCCAAGTTCGGCAGCTCCCTGCTTGAAAGGCCAATACTCAAGAGACAAGTGTTGGTGGAAAAGGAAAAGTTGCTTTATTCAGGAGGCTAGCAACCTGGGAAAATGATGGACTAATGTCCTAAGACCATCTCCAAGTTGCCGGTTAGGAGACAAAGGTTTTTTTTTTTTTTTCTTTTTTTTGGCTGTGTTGGGTCTTCATTGCTGCGCACAGGCTTTCTCTAGTTGTAGCGAGCGGGGGCTACTCTTCTTTGTGGTGCGCAGGCTTCTCATTGCGGAGGTTCTCTTGTTGCGGAGCATGGGCTCTAGGCGCGTGGGCTTCAGTAGTTGAGGCACGTGGGCTCAGTAGTTGTGGCTCGCGGGCTCTAGAGCGCAGGCTCAGTAGTTGTGGTGCATGGGCTTAGTTGCTCTGCGGCATGTGGGATCTTCCCCAACCAGGGCTTGAACCCGTGTCCGCTGCACTGGCAGGCTTATTCTTTTTTTTTTTTTTTTTTAATAAATTTATTTATTTATTTATTTTTGGCTGTGTTGGGTGTTCGTTTCTGTGCGAGGGCTTTCTCTAGTTGCGGCAAGTGGGGGCCACTCTTCATCGCGGTGCGCAGGCCTCTCACTGTCGCGGCCTCTCTTGTTGCGGAGCACAGGCTCCAGACGCGCAGGCTCAGTAGTTGTGGCTCACGGGCCTAGTTGCTCCACAGCATGTGGGATCTTCCCAGACCAGGGCTTGAACCCACGTCCCCTGCACTAGCAGGCAGCCTCTCAACCACTGCGCCACCAGGGAAGCCCGGCAGGCTTATTCTTAACCACTGTGCCACCAGGGAAGTCCCGGAGACATTGGTTTTAAAGGCCGAGTTAGGGAGGGCGTGACAGGGTTTATGATCAGCTTGTGTACAATTCTCGGATTGTTTGGCATCAAGATACAGTTTTGAGCATCACCTATCTCGTTTCAACCAGTCTGGGGTCTACGTGCTTGCAGCCAGCAGCTTTCATCTGGTGGGGTCTGCTTCCTGTAACAACAGCGTAGGAATGTGTGTCAGGCCTTTATCTGTAGCTTTCAGGGAACAGGGAGCTTGGGGACTGCTCTGTGGCTGATTTAGAGTCAAATTGTTACCAGTTTCCCCACCCAACTGTGATTCTTTGTTTCTACATCCTCACATTTTCTAACTCTTGAGCCAGCCTTTTGAGACTTGAGGGGAGGCCTGGAAGACTAAAGCATTTCTACAAGCAAGAGGATGCGGGGGTGGGGGTTTGTCCTGGGAAGGCCCCATAGGGTCCTGCTTGGTTACAAGGGAAGGTCTCTCTGAAGAGGTGACATCTGAACAAGACCCTGAATGAGGTGAGGGAGGAAGCCTGTGGATATCTAGGGAAGAGTGTTTGGGGCAGAAAGAAAAACAAGTGCAAAGGCCCTGAGGCAGGACTGCGCTCTGTTTACAAAACACTGGAGAGACAGAGTGGCTGGAGTGGCGGGAGTCACTCTAGGGACTTTAGCATTTTTGCTGGGTGAGATGGGAGGAAGCTTTTGACCAGGGAAGGGACAATACCAACTTAGGTGCTCATAGGATCCCTCCCGCTGGCTGTCATGTGGGAACAGACGGTGGAAGGTGAGGGCAGGAGCAGGGAGCCCAGTGGGCAAGCAACCGCAGTGGTCCAGGCGGGAGATGTTGATAGTGCTGCTGGAGCTGGTAAGAAGTAGTCAGGTTCTGGAGAGATGTGAAAGCTAAACCACAGACTCTGCTGTTGCATTGGCAAAGCTGGTTTCCCAGTAAATATGGGTTTCCTTTCCTTTTTGACCAGCCCACCTAAGGCTCCCGAAGAAGGTTTTCACTTCCCATTTCCACATGGGACCTCAGACTGGCCCGGACACGTGGGAACCCAGCCAGGGCCAGACTTCAGAGTCCCTGGGCCATCCAGGGAAGTCGCTTGCTCTCTCTGGGCCTCTGTTTCCCCAGTTTTACAGCAGGACAGGGAACTTCCAGCAGGCCCTGCCTACGTTTGCCTACCAGGAGAGCAACCAGGGCGAGCAAAGGGCATGAGTTCCGGGCCGGGGACCTGGTCAAAGATGAGGAGATAATGGGACGTTGAACAGTAGTAAACTGAGGAGGGCTCTACCAGCCTCTCCCTGGGCTGGCTGCCAGAGCACTTGCACACGGCCCTTGTCAGGGGCATGGAAGTCCAAGCCATCTCCCCTCAGAGCTGAGGTTCTGGGCTGGATCCACCACCTGCCTGCCTCTAGAGGCCCTGGCGATTTCATGGGATGTTCTCTGCAGACCAAGGCCCCTTCAGGAGGAAGCACTCCGGGGGACTTTGACGGCCCATGGCTCAGCATCTTGATGTTCCCCATGGCCGGGGCGAGCCCTGGGTGGGGACCCTGCTCGTAGGTGAGGAGTGACTGAGGGCTGCGGTGGGGGAGGGCGTTTCTCAGGGGTCTGGCCAGCCTTCAAGGCCTGGCTGGCCCCACTTTTGACTCCCCATAGCCCATGTACTTGACATATATTCATCGTGCTAGATCCAGGGACGGAGTTTCTCTCTGTTCAGTGATCATGTCTAAAAGGGAGGCTGTGGGGCAGGGTGGCTTTGTGTGGGACCAGCCAAGTTAATGTCTTGCTTTAGCTCTGTCACCTCTGTGACCTGAGGTAAGTCACTCAACCTCTCTGATCCACTCAATTTCCTTATTTGGGAAATGGGCAATGATTGGACCCCCCCTTAGGGCTGCTGTGAAGACCAAATGAACACTGTTTTGAGTGCCTGGAAGGTAGTAGGCAGGGGGCTTTAGGCTGTGATTAATGAGAATGATGAAAAGATAAAAGGCAGGGACTAGGATTACAGTCCGGTAAGTGATGATACTCTCCGATCGGGCTTCCCTGGTGGCGCAGCGGTCGAGAGTCTGCCTGCCAATGCAGGGGACACGGGTTCGAGCCCCGGTCTGGGAGGATCCCACATGCCGCGGAGCGACTAGGCCCGTGAGCCACAGTTACTGAGCCTGCGCATCTGGAGCCTGTGCTCCGCAACAAGAGAGGCCGCGACAGTGAGAGGCCCGTGCACCGCGATGAAGAGTGGCCCCCGCTTGCCGCAACTGGAGAAAGCCCTCACACAGAAACGAAGACCCAACAGAGCCATAAATAAATAAATAAATAAACCCAAAAGTTAAAAAAAAAAAAACTCTCTGATCCTCACCAGGTACTGAAGATGGGCCAGACACTACTGCTCCAGGTGCGTTCATAAGCAGCTCATTTGGTCCTCACAATCCCTCTATGAGGGAGCACTGTTACTATTAGCCCCATTTTCCAGATGAAGAGACTGAGGCCCAGAAGCAGCACAGCATAGTTGCCGACGTCATGGATTCAGACCCAGCTCTGCAAGATACACTGCGTGAGCTTCTACAAGCCATTTAAGCTTTCAGGGCCTCAGTCTCCTCACCTGAAAAATGGGTAGTAATAATCCCTGCCTCATAAGGTTGCTGTGAGATTCTGTGGGTTGCTACTTGTAAAGTATACAGAAAATCCCTTTTACACAGCACATCCTTAATATATGTTTGAAAGAAAACTGCCAGAGGTGTGGGTACCTTGCCCAGAGTCATACAGCCATGTGAAGTGGGTGCTAGAATCAGAGACTGGCTCTAGCATCTTCCCTGTTCATCACTTGTAGTTGCTTTTCAAGCCCTAAGGGAGGTACTTGGAGACCATGAGGAGGCACCCAACATACTCCCAGGAGGTCAGGAAACTGGTGGAGGTGATGTCTAAATTCATCCTTGAAGGATGAGCAGGAGTTCACCAGGCAAGGGGAGGATAGTATCTCCCCAGTCCAACCCTCATTGCCTTCAAGAAAAGAAAAAAAAAAAAAAAAAAAGAAAAGAGAAAGAAAGAAGCCCAGTGGAAGGAAAAAAGAAAAAGCACACACATTCCCATGATGTGGGTTTAATCTGGCTGGTATATGAAACTCAAGTGAGTGATCAGCAAAAGATGAAGAGATGGAGCTAGGGAGGAGAACAAGAGATATGTCATGAAGAGCTGCATGTATAAATCTGTTTTGCATGTCACAGATTATTTTCTTAGGCTGAATTCCTGAAGGTAGAATAGTTGGGTCACATTTTAATCCTTGATACATGACGTAAAATTGCCCTTCAAAATAACTATGTCAATGTAGCCTGCCACAAAGTGTGTATGAGAGTGCCCGTTTCTGAATATCTTTGCCCACACTGGGTATTATTGCTTTAAGAAGTTTTGGTGATTTTATGCCATTAAAAGTTTCCAAGGGGAGAATATTTCCATTGAAGTCCTGGGGACAGTGGTGTTTGAGGATGAGGGACCTGGAGGGATTTGTAGGATGGATGCCAGGTGGGAAGGATGGAAGGTAGGAGGGAGGGAGATCAGTTCATGGGTTTGACACCCGGACAGAGGTTCAAGTACATGACACCAAGTGGCTTTTAGTTTTGAGATGCTTCTGATGGGGGGGGGGAAATCCCAGTTGGAAAACAAGACCTCCTGAGGAGGTCCCCATCGTTTTCCCCTTCAGTGACAGGGAAATCACTACCTTGCCTCCTGAACAGCCTGTTACATTATCTGGTTCCTCTGACACTTTTCTGTTACTATCTGTATTAGTTTCCTAGGGCTGTCATAACAAATTACTACAAACTTGGTGGCTTAAAACAACAGAATTTTATCTCTCACAATTCTGGAGGGCAGAAGTTGAAATCAAGGTATTGGCAGGGCTGCACTCCCTCTAAAGGTTCCAGGGGAGGAGACTTCCTTGCCTCTTCCAACTTCTGGAGGCTCCAGGTGTTCCTTGGCCTGTGGCTGCATCACTCTTATCTCTGTCTCCATCTTCACATGGCCTCCTCCTTTGTGTGTCTATGTCTTCTCCTCTTTTGTCTCTTATAAGGACACTTGTCACTGGATTTAGGGCCCACCCAGATAATCCAGGATGATCTCATCTTGAGAGCTTTAATTTAATTACATCTGCAAAGACCCTTTTCCAAATAAGATCACATCCATAGTTTCCAGGTGGACATATCTTTTGGGGGACCATCATTCAAACCACCGCACCATCATTCTTATCATTGGAAATCATCTTCTAAACACAGTTGCATTCCTCACTATTCACTGGCCATGCAGGCTTCTTTTATTTCCTCAGACAGTCTATGCTCCTTCCCTCCTCTGGGTCTTTGCACATACTGTTCCCTCTGCCTGGGTGTCCTTTCCCCCATCTCACAATTTTTTTTTTTTCTCAATCTGGATGACTCCTTCTTCAGATCTCAGTCTAAACTTTACACCTTCATGTTGCCATTGCACCCTGCACCTCTTCATTAATACTGCGGTATGTAAATTTACATTTATTTGGATGGATGGATGGATTGTTAATGTCCATTTTTTCCATTGGACCATCCACAGGCTCCATGAGGGTAGGGTTTTGATTTTACAGTTCATTATCTTATCCCATTGCCCAGCTGTGGTCCTGGCACATGGTAGGTGCTCATCAAATGTTTGTGGTATGACTGTTGATTGAATAACAGTTGAAAGCTCCCATTTATTTAACTGCTGTGTTTCTCACTCTGTCCTGGGCATTTTACGTGTCTATCCTCATGAACCCTCAAGGCAGTGTTGCTTCTATTTTAAGAAAACAGAGGCTCAGAGGCTCAGTGAAGCCACCTGTCCTAAGTCATTGTCACAGGTTGGGTTTTTCAGAAGCAGACTCTGAAATGGAGTTGGGGGAGGTGTTATGAGTCGAATAGTGTCCTTCCCCCCCCCAAAAAGATATGTTGAAGTTCTAGCCCCTAGAACCTCAGAATATGACTTTATTTGGAAATAAAGTTGTTGCAGATGTAATTAATTAAGATGAGGTCATACTGCACAGACATAGAGAACAAAGGTATGGATACCAAAGGGAAAGGGGTCTGGTGGGAGGAATTGGGAGACCCTGATTGACACATACATATTATTGATACTATGTATAAAATAGACAACTGATGGGAACGTACTGTATAGCACAGGGAACTCTACCTAATGCACTGTGGTAACCTAAATGGGAGGGAAGTCCAAAAGGGACAGGATATCCGTATGTATATGGCTGATTCATTTTGTTGTGCAGTGGAGGCTAACACAACATTGTAAAGCAACCAAACTCCAGTAAAAATTTTAAAAAAACGATGAGGTCATAGTGGAATAGAGTGGGCCCCTTGCTCCAACATGCTTGGTGTCCTTATAAGAAGACAGCCATATGAAGACAGAGGATTGGAATGACGCTCCGACAAGGCAAGGAACGCCAGAGATTGCCAGCAGAGCACCAGAAGCTGGAAGAGGCAAGAAACAATTCCCCTACAGGTTTCTGAGCGAGCACGGCTCTGCCCATACCTTGATTTTGGACTTCTGGCCCCCAGAACTGTGAGACAATAAATTTCTGTTGTTTTAAGCCACCCAGTTTGTGGTACTATGTCATGGCAGCCCTAGTTAACTGACACAAGTGCAGGATGTTTATTAGAAATCAATACCTGTGAAAGGAAGGAGGGGGAGGCAAGACTGGGCAGAGAGAGAGAAATTGATCAGTGATGCAGGCCTGACAAAACTTCAACTGATTTAGCCGGGAGCTCAGGAGAGAGTATTGCCCCCCTCAGGGTTGTTCCGTATCAGGATGAAATGGCCAAGACTTGCTCAATCTCCGGATATAGGCCACCCTGGGAAGGACATGACCTTGGAGGAGATGACAGCTGGAGGCCATCTGCTGATTCATGGGGCAAGTCCCTCCTGGAAGTGGTCCTGTCCAGCTGTGGAGCTTTTCATGTAACTATCATCGTCTCCCCGAAGTCCTTTCTGACCCTCTAACTGGGTCAGGTGTCCCCTCTGGTTTATCGAAATCCCCTGGAATTCCACATCCCAGCTCCTCCCACTCGGGGCCATCACTGTGTGGGGCTGAGTCTGTCTCCCTCACTGGACCATGAGTCCCATGAGGGCACAGACTGGAATGGCTTGATCCCTGCTGTACAGAAAACACTAGTTAAATGAAGTAACAAATGGATGAATGGATGGATGGATGGAAGGATCAATTAATGGTGGTTCCCTGATGCAGCAGATTACACTAAATCTCCTTGTTCTATGCTCCCAGTGACATCTTTCCCCTAGATGATATTTTCTAAAAATAGCTCATATTTTGAGTCCTTACTACGCCCTTTAGAACTGGGAAGCCCCAGGAGGGCAGGGCTAGGACTGACTTGGTCACTACTGTGACCCCAACACTGCCCAGCACAGAATGTGGCTCAGAACAGATGCCCAGTAAGTGTTTGTTAGGTGAAAGATTAAATGAATAATCAACATTATACATTGACTAATACTTTGCATAACATTTGCTATTTTCTAGCATCACTGCCTCTGCCTAGATTCGGCAAAAAGGCCACACATATGTATCTGAAACGACTTAGTCTCCTGGGGTCATCTATACAGTATCTCCTTCCCCTCCCCCATCCCTAGTCCAAGGGCAGGGACCAAGGGTACAACGCTAGGCAGTTACTATCTGCAGGATCCCAGGCCAAGGGTGTCACGTACGTTAGTTCATGTCGTCTTCACAACAGCCCCATGAGGCTGGCGCCTATTTTTGGAGGAGACTGAGGCTCAGAGGGGGAAGGTCAGTGTGGCCACGTTCACCGAGATGGGCAGTGGTTTTGCTGGGGTTCAAGTCTCCTTCTCTCTCCATCCCCCCTTCACAGAGAAGCTGGCCCCACCCACCATCACAGCCTCCACCTTGGCGCCCCTGGAGCTGCGGGACTCTGTGACCCTGAGCTGCCAGTCCCCAAGCAATGACGCCACCTTCCAGTGGTACACTGGCAAGGAGCCTGTGGTGGGCAGCGGGCAGCTGGAGCTGTCCCTGGACCAGCAGAGACTGACTATCCACCAGGTGACCCGGAATGATTCAGGACCTTACCACTACGAGGTCAAGAACCCTGCCATCACCAGGCTCAGTGAGCCCCTGCTCCTCTGTGTCACCTGTGAGTGCCCATCCCACACCCCCTGCCTCCTTTAGGGTCACCTCCCTGAAACCCACCTTGCCTGGCAGGTTGGGCTGCGGGGGGCGGGACCCCGGGGCACATGGAAGGGTTATAAAGGCAGGATCAGCTGCAGGTGCCCATGTCTTTCCTTTTTAAAAAATAATTTATTAATTAATTTATTTATTAAAAAAAATTTTTTGGCTGCTTTGGGTCGTCGTTGCTGTGCGCGGGCTTACTCTAGTTGCAGTGAGCGGGGGCTATTCTTCGTTGTGGTTCACGGGCTTCTCATTTGCGGTGTCTTCTCTTGTTGCAGAGCATGAGCTCTAGGTGTGCAGACTTCAAGAGCTGCAGCACGCGGGCTCAGTGGTTGCAGCACTCGGGCCCTCTAGCACATGGGCTTCAGTAGTTGTGGCACATGGGCTCAGTAGTTGTGGCTCATGGGCTCTAGATCGCAGGCTCTGTAGTTGTGGCGCATGCGCGTCATTGCTCCGTGGCATGTGGGATCTTCCCGGACTAGGGATCAAACCCGTGTCCCCTGCATTGGCAGGCGGATTCTTAACAACTGCGCCACCAGGGAAGTCCTGCCCATGTCTTTCTAAAGCATAAATTGGACTCTGTTCCTCCCCTCCTCACATCTCTTCCATGGCTCTCTAGTGCCCCCCAGGAGGAAGTCCAGCCCACTTAGCCTGGGCTACAAGGCCACAAGTCTCTGTTGGCCCTCAAAACCTCATTTCTCAGTACTCCTTACACACCACGGTCTGGCTGAGCCCCAGCCCCACACACTGTGCCCTTTTTTTTGGTGCCTCCCTTCCCACCACTGCTCTCATCCTTTGCCTGAATAACTCCTCCTCATCTTCCAGGTTTCAGCTCAGGTGTCCTTTCCTCCAGGAAGCCTTCCCTGACGCCCCAGCCTGGGTCAGCCACCCTCTCTGGGCTCCTCCATCCTTGCTCAGCTCACTCTAGATCATTGCTGTCAGGAACAAGTGTTTCTCCCCAACTGGACTGGGAGCCCTGTGAGGGCAGGGCTAGGCCTGTCTCAGCCTCTGGTGTGTCCCCAAACCCAGGACACTGCCTGGCACAAAGCAAGAGATCAAAAAACACTTATTGAAAAGATGGATAAATGCTCCCTCTCAGCGAGACATGTGTCTGCCTCTCTCACGGGTAGAGACGGTGCTGGAAACAGCTCTGTGGCCCCAGCAGAACTCATCCAGACCCTCGTACACAATAAGCCCTGGTTAACGTTGGTTCATTTGTCCACTCAACATATAATTACTGAGCATCGAACATGTGCCTGACACTGACACAGACATAGCCCCTTCCCTCAAAGAGTATACAGACCAGTGCGGAGCCCACTGACTCAGAGAGGGGAGGTGAGCTGCCCAGGGTCACACAGCAAGTAGGAGCCCAGGGAAGGGACCAGATTGAGAGGAAAAGGCCGGACCAGGCAGAGACCCCAGGTTCCCGGCTATGACTCTCTCTGGGAATTTATTTTGGCTGCTACAGATGGTCCAAACATGCCCCCAGTAACCGCCACTGACCTCAGCTTCATAGTTGGGTTCGACCTCACCCTCTCCTGCTCCACCATGTGCAACCCTCCAGCCCAGTACTCGTGGACGATCAGTGGGAACCCAGGGCCCTCTGGCCAGCAGCTCTTCCCGTCCACCTGGGCACAGTTGGAGTCTACACCTGCGAGGCCACCAACCCTGCCTCAGGCAGCCGCAGTGCCACAGACACCCTGATTATCATCCCTGGTGAGTGGGTGAGTCTGGAGGGGACTCTGGTTGACCAAATGGAGCTTGAGGAGCCCTGGGAGACCACCCACGCCAATCGCCGCCCTTCCACAGAGAAGGAAGAAATTTGGTGGGAGGGTATTCAGGAATTCTCACGGTCACAGAGGAAGTTATTGGATGAGACCACAGAGCTTTATCCTAAACCCTTGAGTTTCTGAAATTCATCATTGTAGTCTTAGGAAAATGCCCTGAATCTCTGAGAATCTCTGGCCCTTGAGTTTCTGTCCCTTTAAGGTTTTAGCAGCAGCCCAGAGGTGATTAAAATCACCTCCTGATCAATGCCTTATTAACTTATTCATTCACATATTTATTAAGCAACTAATATGTTCCAAATACTGTTCTCGGCATCAGGGATAGAGTGATAAGCAAAGAGAGATGTGGTCCCTGACCTCCTGCAGCTTAAGGTCTAAAAGGAGAGGTAGGCCATTAAAAGATTGTCACACAAATAAATACATAATTGAAAAATGTGTTAAGTGCTCTGAAGGAACAGAAGATATAATGAGAGGCTAATGGGGTAATGGGGGTTCAGATTTACATAGAGTCACTGGGGAGGTGTATCAGTTAGCCATTGCTGCATAACAAACAGTCACAAGAATCTAGGTGGCCTTTCTGTCTATGATAACAAACAATTATCACATGTCTGCAGGTCACCTGGGACTGCTCTGCTGTTCTCAGCTGGGCTCACTCACACACATGCAGCTTGGTTGGGAGGTCTGCTTCTCCAGACTGGGCCTGGCTGGGCTGGACTCCTCACTGTGGGTTGGACTCAGGTCTGCTCCGCCTGTGTTCATTCTGAGGCTTAGGTTAAAGCAATGGCACCTTTCCAAGAGGGAGCTCTTCTTCATGATTATGGCAGAGGTGCAAGGGGGCACACCCAAGGACACAAGCACATTTCAAACACCTGCTTGCATCATGTCTGCCAACATCCTACAGTCAAAGGCGAGGGACAGGGACTTCCCTGGTGGTCCAGTGGTTAAGACTTCACCTTCCAGTGCAGGGGGTGCAGATTCGATCCCTGGTCGGGGAGCTAAGATCCCACATGCCTCGTGGCCAAAAAACTAAAACATAAAAAAACAGAAGCAGTATTGTAACAAATTCAATAAAGATATTAAAAAGGGTCCACATCAAGAAAATCTTTTTAAAAAAGGCAAGGAATATATTCTGCCTTTTGTGGAAAGGACTGCAAAGTTACTTGGTAAAGAGCGTGAATACTGGGAAGAGTGTAGGGAGGAGTGAGGTAAAGAATTGCAGCCAATGATTTAGTCTACCACAGGAGGCTTCTCAGAAGTGGTGGCATTTAAATGGAGACCTGAAGGATGAGCAGGAGGTGAGTTATTGAAGAGTAAATGGGAGTGGGAGAGGGACTGGCATGTGCCAAGGCCCTGTGGCAAGAAGAACTTTGGTGTGTGGAAGGAACAGAAAGAATACTAGCCTGGGGCATATTAAACAAGGAGAAGAGTAGTAGGGGGTGGGGCTGGAACAGTTAGCAAGGAATGATCATTTAGAGCCTTTGTCCTAAGGAACCAGGAGCCAAGGATGGTCCTTAATCAGGAGAGACACACAATCCAATCTTTTTTTTTAAAAAAATATTTAAATATTTATTTATTTGGCTGTGCTGGGTCTTAGTTGTGGCACACGGGATCTTCATTGCTGTGTACGGGATCTTCATTGCAGCATGCAGGGTCTTTTTTTTTTTAATTAATTAATTTATTTTATTTTTGGCTGTGTTGGATCTTCATTGCTGTGCACGGGCTTTCTCTAGTTGCAGCGAGCGGGGGCTACTCTTCTTTGCGGTGCGCGGGCTTCTCATTGCGGTGCCTTCTCTTGTTGCAGGAGCACGGGCTCTAGGCGCATGGGCTTCAGTAGTTGTGGCTCGCAGGCTCTAGAGCGCAGGCTTAGTAGTTGTGGCGCATGGGCTCAGCTGCTCTGCAGCATGTGGGATCTTCCCGGACCAGGGCTCGAACCTGTGTTCCCTGCACTGGCAGACGGATTCTTAACCACTGTGCCACCAGGGAAGTCCCAGGATCTTTTTTTTTTTTTAATTGCGGCATGGAGGCTCTTAGTTGCAGCATGCGTGCGGCATCTAGTTTCCTGACCAGGGATCGAACCCGGGCCCTGTGCATTGGGAGCATCAGGAAAGTCCCCAATCTTTATCTTAGGAAAAGATCTTTTTGCTGCCACATGGGCAGCAGATTGCACAAAGGCAGGAGATTAGAAGGACAGTTAGGAAACTGTAAATGTATCACAGTATCTGTGTATATATTATCTCTTTTAATCTTTATGAGGGGCAGTGCAATTATCATTTGACTGGAAGGACACTGAGGCATGGTTTCATGGTAACTCATCAGCTAGTGAACTCAGTCTGATGCCAGATCCTGTATACATAGCCAACTAGAGTAACGCTGTCCAACAGGAATATAATGCAAGGCACATATAGGATTTAAAATTTTCTAGCAGCCACAATAAAAGAGTAAAGCATAACAGGTGAAATCAATTTTAATAATTTTGTTAACCCAATATATTCAAAATATCATTTCAACATGCAATCAATAGAAAATTTGTTGATAGCTTACATTCCTTTTTTTTTTCCATTTTGGAAATCCATTGTTTATTTTATACTCATAGCACATCTTAATTTGGATCAGCCACCTTTCAGGTCCTCAATAACCACATGTGGCTGGCAGCCATCGTACTGGACAGTGCAGATCTAGACTAGATTATACTAACTAGACTGCATAGGAGGATGTGTGAATTTCCAGGCCCTGGGAGGAGGTGGCTTCAGGAAAGGGGTGAGATGCACAGAGGTCTAAGGGGAGGAGGTTAAGGATTGCAGAGGTCATCAAATTAACTGTGAGGAGGATCCCCCTTATCTCACTGCCGTTCCCTCTTTGCTCTGTGTCCCTGAGCAGAATACATGCCTCAGCCCAGCATCCTGGCTGACAGTGTCGCCCCCGTGGAGAACACAGGCTCTGTCACCCTGATGTGTGTCCCCCCAAAGAGAGTCATAGCTATCAGGTGGTTCAGAAACAGTGATGTCTTTTCCGGTGGGGGCCGAGGGGAGCTGTCCCCAGACCACAGGCTCCTCAGCCTCCGGAACATTACATGGAGTGACACCGGGCTCTACCAGTGTGAGGCCAGCAGTTCTGCCACTTCCAGCCTCAGCAACCCCCTCCCTGTAAATGTGAATTGTGAGTCTCTTTTGCCTTAGGCCTTGGGGGCACCCTGGGGAGGGAATGGAGCAAGTTCAAATAATAATAATAGTTACCAGTATTTGTTGAGCACATACCATGTGCCAGGCACTGTTCATGTTGGAACTATTTTAATCCTAACCCACAAACTGTGAAGCAGATACTATGATTATTCCCATTTCACAGATGAGGAAATCAAGGCTTAGAGAGGTTAAATCAGTTTCCCAAAGTTCATACGTGGTAGTCAGATTTGAACACAGCATCTGGCTCCAGAGCCCCGCACTTAGCTGTCTTGCTAACTTGTCTCCTCCTTGCTTCCTGAACCATGAGACTTAGAGGCCATCTCATCAAATGTCCCTTTATTATGACTGGAAAAACTGAGGTACAGAGAGAGGGAGAGGTTACCCAAGATAGGTAGGAGTTGTTTGGTTAAGGGGAACAGAAACCACACGAAGCTGAAAGAAACAGGAGAATGTACAAGAAGGTCACAGAGGTGCCATGTGGAAGCCAAGGAATTCTGGACTTCTCTTTTTTCTGTGGGGCTTTCATTCTCAGGGGTTGAATGACAGCCCCAGCAGGTCCACACCCACAACCCACCCCCTTAGCCACCACAGGAGAAAGAAAGTTCCTCAATCCTTTGCAGTTCCAGCTAAAGTCCCAAGGCTGACTCTCATTGGCCCATTTTCGGTCATGTTCCCCCCCCCCGAACCAGTCACTGTGGAGGGAGATACTGTGCTCTCATTGGACAGTCAGGGGTCATGTGTCTGCCCACAGCCTATGAGGGGCAAGCAGGAGGACCCACCCCAGTGGAACCAGAACAGGCAGACTGAGGCTGGAGGAGGGATAGTTCCCTAAAGGACTTCACTACTGGGCTGAGGAGTTTGGATGCTGGTCAGGCAAAATCTGCATATGGCCCTCAGCTGGGTCCACCCTGGGGCAGGAGTGGGGTTCAGTCTCTCTTTTTAGATAAGAGTCATGGGCTGGGGCAGCACCACCCCTACCCCTATGGGGTTGCTCTCAGCTCGATGCTGGGATTCCTAGCGCAGTGCTCACCCTGTGCCGCTACCTTCCTTTCCTCTCGCCACCGGCATGGGGATCGGTGGGTGTTTTGGTTGACAATCAGGCTTCATGCTCTCTGTATTCAAGCTTCTTCTCTTAAGAGGAATTGAATATTAATGTTAATAAATCAGATTAACTAGTCACTTATTGGCAAATATCTAGTACTGACCACAGGCCAAGCAGACACATATCCCAGTGAGTCCACACAATCCAGTGAGGTGGCCACTCTCTTCGCTGATTTTCACAAATGAGGAAACTGAGGCTCAGCACTAACACATGCGATTGCTAGGATCGGACTTCTGCCCGTCAGACTCCAAAACCTGGACTCTTAATCCTCGTGCTATAGCACCTCCTCTCACGGGTGTGTAAGGAATATAACTTAGAAGGAACAGTGGTCCCTCCACCTTCTTCCTTCTCTCTCCTTCCCTTCCTCTCTCTAACATGGTTGGGGGTGGGTGGGTCATGGTCCCATTTGTGGCAGAAGTGTGATAGAAGTCGGGCAGAACTGTGACTCCGTGGGCCTGGGCTAGAAGCAGAGAAAGTATAGCGCGTTCTCCTCCCTTTGAAATGTCTGTTCTGTCTTCCACAGATTGTCCTGATGTCCCGGTGATAAACCCCATGGACTCTACCTTTGTGGTTGGCTGCAACCTCACCCTCTCCTGCTTTGCCAACTCCAGCCCCCCTGCTGAGTACACATGGAGGGCGGATGGGAGTCCAGGGGCAGCAGGGCAGCTCCCCTCCATCCTGGATATCACACTGAACAGCTCAGGGCTGTACAGCTGCCACGCTGTCAGTGCAGACGCAGGCCTTCAGAGCATGGCCCAGCTGGCGGTCCACATCAAAGGTGAGGGGCCTCCTCTTCTTATCCATCCATCCACCCACCCACCTATTCCTCCATCAACACACATACCAGCCTATCTACCCACCCATTCACTTGCTTATCCATCCACATACCCACCCGTCATCCATCCCTCCACCCATCCTTCCAACTACCCACATACTCACCCAGCCACCCATTCACATAAACATTCACCCACCGACCTATCCATCCACCCAGATAGTCAACTCAGTATGGGCAGGGAGGGTCAGAGACTTCCAGGCGGAGGAAACAGTGAGTGCAAAGGCCCTGTGATGGGATGGAGCAAGGAGAGTTTGAAGGCCTGGGTTTGGTTCACCTGGGTTCTCTGAGAAATAGAAGAGCCCTTATCATAAGACTTCGAGGTCTCACGATGAAACTGCTTCCATAGAACAGGTGCCTTCCCTCCCCGTGTCCACTTCCTTGGGGCTTAAAGATCAATTTAGGGGCACAAACAGCATCAGGCATCTTCTGGTCTCGGTTTGGCCTGGGGGTGAAGGAAGGTGGGCTGGGCATGGTTCTTGCCCTCAGGGAATATACAGTCTACAGTCTAGCTGGAAGCCAGGATGGAAACCTAGAAAGGAAACTCAGCAAATTACACCTGCGTGCATTCACTTATTCAACAGATTGCATGTGTCTTGATTATAAGACTCAAATTCCACGCGCCCCCCTTTTCACTTTGTTATTAGCATACCCACAGCCACCATTAAAACAATGATGCAATGGGTGATGGGCAACATCTTCAACTGAGAAAATACAGCATTTATGAAGCACCTACCGTGTGCCTAGAATGGGGTTAGGCCACAGGGAGACAGGAACGTAGTGTAAGCATGGTTCCCCCAGAACCCAGGATGAGTTTAAGTGATAGATGAAATGTCCTCAGGTGGTACCTGGAAATGGTGTGAGGTATCATGACATAGAAAGACAGTCCCTCTTAATTTAGTTCAGTCTTTCTGATTACATTGAGAGAAAGTCTTGATTTGAGCTAGTTATCTTTAACTCTCTCCTTAGCACTTGCTAATTTCTTGGCCTAACAAGGAGAGAACAAGACTCCGTTGCTGCATCTTGCTAGAACTGAGTGGCATCGCTTTGTTTATATGGAACTTCTTTTAGAAGTTAATTTTTTTCTACTTAAATTTATTTAATTAGAATTGTGAGTCGATATAAAGAAACATATTAAGGCAATAATGTAAGCGGGGAAAATATTGTGAAGGGAGAAAGTGAATGATGTTAGTAAAGTACTGTGTCGGGGAAAGAAGAGTGGGTGGGGGCTGGATTCTTGGGTCTTGGGCCTTGGGGGAATCCAGTATTCTCCTCTCTGAGCCCCAACCTCTCCATTTGCGAAAATAGACACTGGAATCAAGGAGCTCCCTCTTCGGGTCTTATGACTGGGAGGGCTGTAGATTAAAGATGCTCAGCTGAGAGGGCAGTTGAAATCCAGGGTGGGTGGATGGTTCACGGTGGTGTCAGGCCTCTGTAGTGGTTCCACATGGCCGCTGTAACGATTCCGCTCTTGGTGGCTTACAACGACACACAAATGTATTCTCCTATGCTTCTGGAGGTCAGAAGTCCAAAATCAGTCTCATGGGACCAAAGTCAAGGTGTAGGCAGGGCTGTGCTCCTTGGGAGGCTCTAGGGGAGAATCCATTTCCTTGTCTTTTCCAGCTTCTAGAACTGCATCCCTTGCATTCCGTGGCTCATGGCCCCTTCCTTCATCTTTAAAGCCAGCATCACAGCATCTTCTCTCTTTGACTCTGCTTCTGTCTGCTTCTGTCTACTTCTTTCTGCTTCTGTCACGTGGCCTTCTTTATTCTGTGTCAAATCTCCCTCTGCCTCCCTCTTATAAGGAAACTTGTAACTGTATTTAAGGACCCACCTGGATAATCCAGGCTAAAATCCCTATTTCAAGATCTTTAACTTCATCACATCTGCAAGGTCTCTTTTTTACCATGTAAGGGAACAGTCACAGATTCCAGGGATTAGGAACTGGAGATCTTTGGGCACCTACCACAGCTTCCCCCACTCTGTTTCTCTTCTGCTCCATAGATGCCACATCTGAGAATGACCAGGGCCCAGCATTCTATGGGCCACCCATCCCTGGAGGGGGCATCGCTAACATCGTGCTTGGAATGGTGGTTGGTATTGCTCTGACGGCCACTGTGGCCTATTTCCTGGGCTTCATGAGGGACCAGGTAGCCGTGATTCTCTTTTCCCTAAAGGAGGGTTGGGTACCTGTCTATGAAGGGAGCTTGAGGTAAACGGGAGTCCTGGATAGGATGAGGATAGAGAGAGATGAACCAGATTCCTGAGTTTTCCTTCTGCTTTGATGGAAATTTATGGTGGACAAGTTGGCAGAGCCCAGATTGTAGAGGCCTTGAATGCCAAGCCGAAGGCCTCAGACTTTACCCTGTTGGACCTGGGGAATCAAAGAGTGCTCCTTGCACGTGAGACACCCCTCCACTCCTCTGGGCCTGGTGGGACGGCTGGCTAGGAGAGGGTGCAAGGGTAGTGAGTGGGGAGCAAGAGATGAGTGCTCCTTTCTAGGTATGGAAGCTAATGGTGAAAAGGGAGGCATGGGACTCTTTGCAGAGACCTTGAACTCCAAGCTGAGGACTTGACTTCTCCCATGGGGAGTTAGTGAGTGCCATCTTCAGGCAAATGTTCAACATCCTTCCCTTGATGTAGGCCTGGGGCGTGGAGATGGGAAGGTGTTGAGTGAGGGACGAGAGAATGGAGTTCCCTGTGCATGTGTGTGCATGTGCCCGTGTGTGTGTGTGTGTGTGTGTGTGGTGGGGAGTGTGGAGGGAGAGGGGTGGTGATGTGCACTCATGGTGGGAAGGCTGGCAGGGGTTGTATCGTGGGGGCCTCCAACACTAGACCAAAGGATTTCATTCCTTGTCCCGGGGAGGCAGTGAACAACTACGCCCCTTATACTGCGCCCCCCTTCCCCACCCCCAGCCCTGGGGCAGAACCTAAATCCTCTCTCCTTTGTCTTCCCCTCCAGATCAGGGCAGCTGTGTTTTCTCACCTGTAAGTCAGGTCATTATTGCTGACAGGGGGTCACCAGATACGTTGAAACCAGGGCTGGGGGCGGTGGGAGTGAGTATGGGGGGTGAGGGGGAGGGAGGAGCTTGGAAGCTGTTAAAATACCTCTGTAGATAAACCATGTGCACCTTCTTGGCCTCTGGGGGGGATGAGGAGGGGCCCACTGACTGGTCTAAGGACTCCTGTTTACCCCAACCCCCCTTCCCTTTATTACCCTCAAAAGATGTATGAAGAGTGAGAGCTTGAAAGGGTGGGGAGTGATTGCAGGAAGTCAAGAGAAGTTGAGGCAGCTCCTTCTCAGCCGGTCCCAGTCCTGGCATTCCCAGCTCAGAATGCACATCATGGACAATGTGAACATGATTCCATTGGAATGTCAGCTCCGTGGGGCAGGGCCTTGTCTGTTTTGTTCGCTACTGTGTCCACAGTACCTGGAGTAGTGCCTGCCACACAGTAGGTGCCCAGTATATATTTGTTGACTGATTGAGTGAGTGAATAGATAATTTCTGGGACTGCAAATTCTGCGAGGACCAATGCACAGACTTTCAAAGCAAAAGCACTGGATTGAGTAGATGCGTCACCATCTAAAATCAAGGGCCTCTATCAGGCAGAGTTCTCCCAGACCTCTCTGTGGCTGTTCCCTCCTCTAGTCCTTGGGCTTCCTGGGTTCAGTCAGTGAAGGTTGTGATGCAGGGAGGGGTTACCTTCATCTCCACACGTGGCTGAGCTTTAGCCCTCATTGATCCTGCTTTTGTACTTTGCAGATCCAGACAATTCAACGTGGAGTCATGGTCCAGAAGGCCAGATACCACCCCGATATTCACCACTTGGACTTTTCTCCTGTCAAAGAAAAGAAGAAGGCACCCCAAACGCAAGCAACATGTGAAGAGATGCTCCAACTCGGAAGTGCTAATTGAAACAACAGGATATAATTATACACATGGTAGCCTGGAAATCTGAGAAAGCTGGGTGATGACAGGTGTTCATGGGGACATAGGGTCACAGGAACCTCAGACACTGCTGCTGGGAATATGGGTGGGGACGGTGATTCTGTAGGACAACCTGGCAAGACTTGGGCAAATCAAGCATGTGCAGCTGCCTAGGACCCAGCAATTGTCCTCCTGGATACAATACCCCAAAGGATTGTTCTCACAGTCCAAAGGAACGTAGAAAAAGGTGTGCATTGTGGATGTCCACGGCTGGGGGAGTTGGCAGGCAAAATGGTAGATCCACGCTGGAGAGCGTTTGCAGCAATTAGAAGCGCTGTTTGTTCATGTAGCCACACAGACGGATCCTAGAAACGCGATGGTGACTGGAAAAAGTAGTGTATATTCATCAGAGTAGGTAAAACTAGCTGCTGTTGAGGTATCTTCTTTTTTTTTTTAATTTATTTATTTTATTTATTTTTGGCTGCATTGGGTCTTCGTTGCTGTGCGCGGGCTTTCTCTAGTTGCGGAGAGCGGGGACTACTCTTCATTGTGGTGCGCGGGCTTCTCATTGCGGTGGCTTCTCATTGCGGTGGCTTCTCATTGCGGTGGCTTCCCTTGTTGCGGAGCACGGGCTCTAGAGCGCAGGCTCAGTAGTTGTGGCTCACGGGCTTAGTTGCTCCGTGGCATGTGGGATCTTCCCGGACCAGGGCTCAAACCCGTGTCCCCTGCATTGGCAGGCAGATTCTTAACCACCGCGCCACCAGGGAAGCCCCGAGGTATCTTCTTTGTGTTGATTGAACAGTTCTGTATCCTAACTGTTGTGGGGTGAATACATGAATCTCTACATGTGATAAAATTTCATAGTACATACACACACACACACACACACATACACAAGTGCATGTCAAAGCTGGCAAAATATGAATTAGACCTGTAGTTTAGTTAATAGATTGTACCGATGTCAATTTCTTGGTTTTGATAACACCTAAGGTTAGGAAGAGCTGCATGAAGGGTACATGGGAACATTATTTTTACAATTTCTTGTGAGTTTTTAATTATTTTAAATTAAAAATTTTCTAGTTTGAAATTTTAAATTAAAAACCATTTTTAAATTTTGAGCATATAAAATAATGGAATCATCTATTGTAACAGTTAGGCCCCCAAATCTCAGTGGCTTAACAAAATAATAGTTCAATTTGGGTGGGTGGGGCACTCTGCTGCACGAGTCATTTTGGTGCCCCAGGCTTTGTCCCTCTTGGGGCCTCATTCCCCTCTAGAGCCTTCTCCAGTCAACCAGTGGATGGAGGTGGAGGATGGGAGGATTTTATGGGTCAGGCCTGAAAGCAACTCCCATCACTTCCATCACATCAGATTCCATTGGGCAAAACTTGGTCACATGGCCACACCTAACTGCAAGGGAGGCTGGGAAATGTAGTCCAGCTGTGAGTCCAGGAGGAAAATGGGAACACAGTACTGGTGGTCCTTGACCATCTCTGCCACAGTAAGAAACAGGATGAGAATTTTGACACAATACCAGAGTCACACATTTTAAATATATGAACGCCAAAGAGCAATACCCATTTTTAAATAACACAAACAAATAAGAATATACACTTTAAATCCGGTAGAATGGTTGGCTGTACGGGAAGAGAAAATGGATTTGGGAAAAGTGATAAACTGAAATAAATATATAAATATGATGATGACAATGTGCCATAAACAGAAGACTGAGTAAATTGCGCCTCTTTTCCTGAGATCCAACCTTTTATTTTTTTATTTTTGTATGTTCTATAATGTGCTTAGTATATTAACATTGTCATACTTTTTTTTTTTTTTTTGGCTGTGTTGGGTCTTTGTTGCTGCACACAGGCTTTCTCTAGTTGCAGCAAGTGGGAGCTACTCTTCGTTGTGGTGCGCAGGCTTCTCATTGCAGTGGCTTCTCTTGTTGTGGAGCATGGTCTCTAGGTGCGCGGGCTTCAGTAGTTGCAGCACGTGGGCTCAGTAGTTGCAGCACGTGGGCTCAGTAGTTGCAGCTCGCGGGCTCTAGAGTGCAGGCTCAGTAGCTGTGGTGCGCGGGCTTTGTTGCTCGGCGGTATGTGGGATCTTCCAGGACCAGGGCTCGAACCCGTGTCCCCTGCATTGGCAGGCGGATTCTTAACCACCGTGCCACCAGGGAAGTCCAAGACCCAACTTTTTAAAAAGCCACAGGTTCTTAAATCCTCCATGCTCCCAATTCCTACTCTCAGCCCTTGTGACTTTCAAAGGGTGAGAGTAGATGGAAATTCTCAAAGATCAAGACCCTGCCTTCATCCCTAAGTCCTACAGAATCAGATCCAGCACCCAGCACAGGCTTAATAAATGCAGGCTGACCCAGAGCCTTCCCCCAGGAGTGTGTGACTATCATCAAATGTGTGGTCTCTCACAGGAGGGCTGGGAACCCTGTGCTGGTGGGCAGTGGCTCCCTGACCTGATCCTCTCATCCCTGGCACCCCCAGCCTCACTTATTTTAGTTATTGGAACTTTTTGTACACCTTCCACCACAGGGCCTTTGCTTATACTCTTCTCTCCGTCTGTAACACTCGTTATGTAAAGGAAGGATTTGGTTCAGCTGCATAAAACAGACACTCAAAGTAACATTGGTTTTATTAATATAGCAGTGTAGTTCTCTCTCATGTGAAATAAATTATGGTAGTTTGATTGCAACAATGGCCCCAATTCTCCATTCCCTATATCCATGCCCCTTGTAATGTGACTTTACAACTTTTCCCCTCAACAGGTGGAGTCTATTTTCCTGCCCCCTTGAATCTTGGCTGGTCTCATGACTTGCTTTGACCAAAAGAATGAAGTAGAAATAACAAAGTGGCAGCTCTGAGCCCAGGCCTCAAGAGGACTTGTGCACTTCCTCTGTCTCTCTCTTGAAGCCACTAAGCTTTCGGGATGTTTGTTACACAGCAATAGCTAACTGATAAACATATCCCAGTCTGATCTTGTGGCTTCATGGTCACCAGAGATCCAAGCTCCTTCTATGTTCCTGCTCTGTTGTACCACGCATAACTTCCTTCTGTAAGTTTCCTCATTGTTCAAAATGACTGCTGGAGATCCAGCTGTTACACTCCTGTTACTCTCTTTGCCTGAATAATTCTGACCCACCTTTTTGATCCCAGATCAAACATCAGTTCCTCAGGAGAACATCTCTGATGCCTAGACCATGCACTCTCATTGGATCATATACCTTTCCTTCATACCGCTTACCCCTGGCCCCAGAGTGGCTTGCATTCCACACCTAGCTATGCCACTTACTACTTGCATAACTTGGGCAAATGACTTTCCTTTTCCAAGCCTCAGTTTTTCCATCTATACAATGGGGACATTGAGAATTAAATGAAATAATGCATGGTGTACATATCTGGCAATAGTAAGTGCTGACCAACTGGCAGGGAGAATGTACTTTGCCAGCTTGAGAGGTAGAATAGTGCAGTGGGGAGGAGAGCCAGCCTGGGAGGGTTCAAATCCTGGCTCTGCCTCTGAACTTTGGGCCAGTGGTTCTCTGTGCCTCAATTTCCCCATCTGTCAAATGGAGATGGTGATAATAGTATCTCCTTCCTAGGACTGTGATAAAGATGAAATGTGTTCACCATGTCGCAGGACAGCATCTGGCCTTTGGTAAGCATTTCCTAAATATTATCGTTATGAACTTCAACAGACCCATGAGGCTAATTAGCTGCTGAGGAAACAGGTGATGCTACTCAAGGTTACAGTCAGTTTGTTAAGGATCTCGCCATCGGGGACCGACTGGATTGTGGAGAAGAGAAGGCCCCTGCAGACGATGAACACAACATCACTGATCACTATGGCAACAGTTATCTCAGAGCCCTGGCCTGTCCCCACCGGCCTGTACTTGGCTTCCAGGCAGGAGGCCAACACGTGTGTGTAACCTGGCATTCCCGAGAGGCTATCAGACAGACTCTGATCAAAGGGCCACCCAGGGCACTCACCTGCCTAACAGGTGTCAACCATGCTTGGACGGAGTGACTGGGGTGAAACAGGGCCTCACTTCACTGAGTCTTGGTTTCCTTTCCTGTAAAATGGGTATAAATCCCCCAACTCTACAGGGCTTCCTTGAGGACGAAATGTGATTGATCTCATAGGACACTTGGCAAACAACAAGAACAGTGGTGCTGATATCAAGAGATACCCTCTTCTGATTTGTGTCTATTCTGTTTGGGATCAGACACATTACTTCCTCTGGGAGTCTCCCAGATCCCTCAGGGCTGAGTTAGGGGCCCTACCATTAGTATCCCACAGACTCATATCTGTGGTAGTGAGCCATTGTCACCTTGTCATTACATCCTTGACTTTGTCCTGCCAGATTGCAAGCTCCCCAGGTGTGTGCTGGGTTCGCTCACTGTGGACCCCCTAACATAGTAAGAACCCAATATTTGTTGAATGAAAATTATGTTTTAGGCTCTCTGGGGATTAAACTCATATGGATCAATGAATATTTTTTATAAAAAACACAAAAAACCATGGGATTCCCAATTAACAAATGGGCAAAGGATCTGAACAGCTACTTCATTAAAGATGATATACAGATGGCAAATAAGCACATGAAAAGATTGTCAATCATTAGTCATTGGGGAAATGCAAATTAAAGCCACAATGGATGCCCACTAGCGCCTATTAGAATGTCACTGGCTAAAATTAAAAGGACCAACCATACCAAGTGTTGGCGAGATTATGGAACAACTGGAAATCTTTTTCACTGCTGGTAGGAATGTAAAATGTTACAACCACTTTGAAAAAGAGTTTTGCAGCCTCTTTACCCTCCTAGGTATTTACCCTGGAGAGATGAAATCACGTTTCCATACAAAAGACATATAAAGCATGTTCATAGCAGCTTTATGGGTTAACAGCCAAAACCCGGAAATAAATCAAATATCCATCAGCAGATGCACGGTTAAAAAAACTGTGCTTATAGCCATACAGTTGAAAACTTCTAAGCAATGAAAAGGGATGATTTACTGATACATGCGATAACACGTGTGAATCTCAAAATAACTATGCTGAGTAAAAGAAGCCAGATAAAAGAGTACATACTGTGTGATTCCATTCAGCTAAAACCCTAAAAGAGCAAACGGATCTATAGGGACAGAAAGCAGGTCAGTTGTTGGCTGGGGTGGGGCTGTGGGGAAGGGCAGGAAGGAGGGATTACCGCAGAGCATGAGGACATGCTTTGGGGCGATGGGTATGTTTACCATCTTGATTGTGATGATAGTTTCACTGGTATTTAGATACATCACAACCTATCAACATAGACACTTGACATGCAATTTGTTATATGTCAACTGTACTTCAGTAAAGCAATTTAAAAAACAAACCAACAAAAAGGGATCCCCATTTTTCACCTATTAAACTGTTAACATTGCTTGTTGTTTTTAAAGATCACACCCAGGGTGGTTGAGTATGACATCATTTCAAACACTGAGTTGTAAACTTGATAGAAGGCAGCTTGGCCGTGTGTATCAAAATGCCTTGAAATTTACATTCATTGTGACCCATTCATTCTACTTCCGGGAATATTTTCCAATCATAGACGTGTACAAAGATAGAGCTACAAGGGTGGACATCATAGCCTTATTTCTTTTCTCTAAATTGAGATATAATTGGCGTATAACATTGTATTCGTTTTCCGTGTACAACGTAAAGATTTGATATACGTATATATTGCAGAGTGAATTTGCAGTAAGTTTAGTTAACATCCATCACCTCACATAGTTACAATATTTTTCTTTTTTTCAATTTTTAAAAACTTTTTTATTTTTATTTTTTTTAGCATCTTTATTGGAGTATAATTGCTTTACAACAGTGTGTTAGTTTCTGCTTTATAACAAAGTGAATCAGTTATACATATGTCCCCATATCTCTTCCCTCTTGTGTCTCCCTCCCTCCCACCCTCTCTATCCCACCCCTCTAGGTGGTCACAAAGCACTGAGCTGATCTCCCTGTGCTATGCGGCTGCTTCCCACTAACATATATACAATGGAATATTACTCAGCCATAAAAAGAAATGAAATTGAGTTATTTGTAGTGAGGTGGATGGACCTAGAGTCTGTCATACAGAGTAAGACAGAAGAGAAAAACAAATACCGTATGCTAACACATATATATGGAATCTAAAAAAAAAAAAAAAAAGGTCATGAAGAACCTAGGGGCAAGACGGGAATAAAGACGCGGACCTACTAGAGAATGGACTTGAGGATACGGGGAGGGGGAAGAGTAAGCTAGGACAGAGTGAGAGAGTGGCATGGACATATATACACTACAATATTTTTCTTGTGATATGAACTTTGAAGATCTAGTCTCTTAGCAACTTCCAAATATAAAATACAGTATTGTCAACTATAGTATATCTTTATTTCTTAATATAAAAATAATCAGAGCTAACAAAAACATCCAATAGTCTAACATTAAAGTGTTGGTTATATAAATTATTTTGCATCTATATAATAACATACTCTGAAGCCATAAAATGAAGTTATTGAACAATGCTTAATGACATAGATAAAGGTACCATGTCAGGTTTTTTTTCTTTTATTTATTATCATGTCTGTTTTATTACTCATCTTTAATCACACTTGTGAACATCTTTTATTTATTTATTTATTTTAACATCTTTATTGGAGTATAATTGCTTTATAACAAAGTGAATCAGCTATACATATACATATATCCCCATATCTCCTCCCTTTTGCGTCTCCCTCCCACCCTCCCTATCCCACCCCTCTAGGTGGTCACAAAGCACTGAGCTGATCTCCCTGTGCTATGCTTCCGACTAGCAATCTATTTTACATTTGGTGGTATATATAAATCCATGCCACTCTCTCACTTCATCCCAGCTTACCCTTCCCCCTCCCCGTGTCCTCAAATCCATTCTCTATGTCTGCATCTTTATTCCTGTCTTGCCCCTAGGTTCTTCATGACCATGTTTTTTTTTAGATTCCATATATATGTATTAGCATACGGTATTTGTTTTTCTCTTTCTGACTTACTTCACTCTGTATGACAGTCTCTAGGTCCATCCACCTCACTACAAATAACTCAATTTCATTTCTTTTTATGGCTGAGTAATATGCCATTGTATATATGTGCCACATCTTCTTTATCCATTCATCTGTCGATGGACACTTAGGTTGCTTCCATGTCCTGGCTATTGTAAATAGAGCTGCAGTGAACATTGTGGTACGTGACTCTTTTTGAATTATGGTTTTCTCAGGGTATATGCCCAGGAGTGGGATTGCTGGGTCATATGGTAGTTTTATTTTTAGTTTTTTAAGGAACCTGCATACTGTTCTCCATAGTGGCTGTATCAATTTACATTCCCACCAACAGTGCAAGAGGGTTCCCTTTTCTCCACACCCTCTCCAGCATTTATGGTTTGTAGATTTTTTGATGATGGCCATTCTGACTGGTGTGAGGTGATACCTCATTGTAGTTTTGATTTGCATTTCTCTAATGATTAGTGATGTTGAGCATTCTTTCATGTGTTTGTTGGCAATCTGTATATCTTCCTTGGAGAAATGTCTATTTAGGTCTTCTGCCCATTTTTGGATTGGCTTGTTTGTTTTTTTGATATGTGAACATATTTTAATGTAAATAAATGTTCCGCTCTAATTTTACTCCTCAGATTTGCAAAATATTCCATTGAATGGGTTTACCACAGTATATTTTCACAAATACCCTATTTAGGTAGTTTCCATACTTTTTTCTTGCTGTAAACAATACTTTTATGATTAGCCCAGAAGTAACTATTTTCATACATCTTGAATGATCGTCTTAAGATAACTATAAGAGGCATTGTGAGTTCAAAGAGGGGGGTGCACATTTTCCTGTCTTTGGACACACCTTGCCTAATTGCTCTCCAGAAAGCTTGCCCCAACGTACACTCTCCTTATTCTTGCCAGTACTGGATGCTATCATTTAAAAATTCTAGATCAGTGGTTTTCAAACTTATTTTTTCCTTTGTTTTCTCCCCTACTGATCAGGTAATAATATTTGCCAACCCTCTCTGCAGCTTCACTTTGCTTCCCAAGCAGCCTGCATACTTGGAAAACCCAGGGTCAAGGTGATTTGAAAGTAAGTTTTTTTGTTTGTTTGTTTTTAATTATTTTGGCTGTGCCGGGTCTTAGCTGCGGCACGTGGGATCTTTAGTTGCAGCATGTGGGCTTCTTAGTTGCGGCATGCATGTGGGATCTAGTTCCCTGACCAGGGATCAGACCCGGGACCCCTGCATTGGGAGCACGGAGCCTTATCCACTGGACCACCAGGGAAGTCCCAATTTGAAAGCAAGTTGCTTCCCTTGTCATCTCTAGGCCTTTGAACCAGGAAACTGCTGCCAGGCAGAATCTGAGGCGGAGAGGCCACCTTTACCTTTATCTTGTTATCACTTGTTCTGGTAGGCTCCTGTGCACGGCCTTCAAGGCTGTCCAATGTCAGCACCTCCATACCAGGCTGCAGGCGCCTAAGAAAAATTAACCCTGAGACCAGGCTTGTGCCAACAGCGCTACAATGCCATGCGGGGCCAACACGACATGCCAGCCACACCAGTGGTACCTCTGGGACACAGAGGACCTCTGGGACAACGGAGGCTACCCCGCCTGCCCTGGGGGCACAAGGCCACATGCCTTGTCAGCAAATGCAGTGCCAAGCTGCTCTTTCTGACCTCGGCAGTGCTGGACCTAGGTAGCTGGAATGTCGCAGAGCTTAGAGGAATCTGCAGAATTGATGAGACCCCAGCCTGTTGCGAGTGGACCCTGCCTTGCCCTTTCCAGGTTCCCAAACCCCCAAGGCCCTGGGGGTACTTCTAACTCTTACTGGGAGATCTGGGGTGAACAGGGCTGGAACTCGGGGAGCAGGACTGATGAGCTCTCTTTGGGGATGAGGGAAAACCAAGGACCCTGCAGGGGAGAGGGGCTTCTCAGACACTCTGGCTTTTCTTCTAGGCCTGGACTCTTTGACTGAAGAGATAGAAAGACATCATGAGGCCATTAGACCATCGAGGCATCAGGAAAACATGGCTGGCCCCTGGGAGGGTCCCTGCAGAGGTGGTGGGCTTTGGAAATGTCTCTGTCTCACAGGTAACAGCTACAAGACCATAATTCCTGATTCTCTTCCCCAAGCTCCTAAGTCCCCCCTGCGTCTTCATGCCTCGGGTACGGCACCTCCATCCTTTCAGGTGCTTGTGCCCCAAACCTCAGAGCCATCTCTGACTTCAGTCTCACGCTCACACCCCACATCCTATCTGCCAGCAAATCCTATCGGCTTCAGATTCCCAGTCTCACCATTTCTCAGTTTTATTGTTGCAACCACTGTGGTCCAAATCACTGATGTCTCTTGCCTCGATTGTTGCAGATACTTCCTAACTGGTCTCCCCTGCTTCTGCCTTGCCTGGAGTTGCCACGTATAGCTGCACAAGTTGTGCACTGCACAAGTGCTGGCAGCACTGTTTGCGTTAACTGTAATGTGAATGGCAGTTCACTCTGTGGAGCTGAGTGATGTAGCAACTCTACCCTCAGACTCCAAAATCAATTCACTCTTCAGCCAGAAGGGTCATTTCAGAACAGAAGGCACATCATGTTACCCCTTAGCTCAAAAGTCTCCAGTGGTTTCCTAACTCTCTTGGAACACAATTCTTAAAATGGTCTACAAGTGCCTAAATGAATTGTTCCCAAACAGAGCTAATACCGCCCCACTGGTGGGTATTTGGCAATGTGTGGGGATGTTCTTTGGTTGTCTCAGTGCCTTGGAGGGAGGGTCAGAGGTGCTGAACTACTCGCAATGCACAGGACAGTCCTACATGATGAATGACTGTCTTGCCAAACATGCCAATAGCATCCTCTGACCTTATCTACTTCCCTCTCTCTCTTTCACTCAGTTCCAGGCCCACTAATCTTTCTGCTGTGCCCTCAAAACAGCAATCTTACTCTGCCTTGGGGCCCTGGCGCATGCTTTCCCCTCTCTAAATGTCGAACTCCTATGAGTGAGAATCTAAGAGGGGCTGATTCTAGTGTTGAATGTGGCTAGGAGTCTCCCTTCTCTCTCAGCCTTCTTTCTGAGCTCCTGCTGCAAGCAGGTGTCTGCCCAGTTGACCATCACCTCCATCCCTTCCCGGGCCATGGAAGGGAACAATATCACCCTATCTGTCCAGGGGCGCCCTTTGAATCTCATCTCCTACAACTGGTTCTGAGGAGCAACCACTTCCCAGGATACCCGGATCCTTAATTTTAAATTCACCAACCATGGCCACACTCCAGGACCAGCCCACACCAGCCGGGAGATGGGCAGTGCTGATGGTTCCCTGACCATCACTGATGTGCGAGTGTCAGATGACGGAATCTACACCCTGCAGCTCATCTCTCTGGATGGGACCAGTGGCCATTATGCTATGCTACTTGTCTCTAGTCTAGTAAGGGCATTCCTGTCGGTGGCGGTGGGGGTGGGAATGCTCTCTGGTGGGAATGCTTACTGGCAATTGTAAGCATTTATTAAGCGCTTTCTGTGTACCTGATGCTATTCTAAACCCTCTGGAAGTAGGAGGTCATGGCCCCTCACTACAACTTTTAGACTAGATTATGAACAGGGAAATTGAGGTTCAAGGATGCTTAACAACATGGCCAGTGGCACCTGTGGAGCTGGGATTTGAACCCAGTCTCTGCTTAACCCTAAAGCCCGTGTTTTTGAGTACTGCCTCAAAGTGTTATTACACATAAGTAATATAATATTACACCCTCTCCTTTATTAAGGTAACACACTCTTAACATGTTCTTTTTCTGAGGAATTATGTTGTATCATTCCCGTACTAATACTTAATTTTACATAATTATCACATAAAATCCTTTATATACAATATATAAAGAGTTCCCACAAGTAAACAAAAGGGAAAACGCTTCAATAGAAAAAGGAAGTGTAAGATTTGGATAAATGGTCTGTAGAGGAAGAAATATAAATGGTCAATAATGCTATGAAACGATGCTCAGTTTCACTAATAATAAAGGAAATACAAAATAAAGCAAGATACAATTCCTCACCCACAAGGCTGTTAAAATTTTTTTCCAGGTTTATTGAGGTATAATTGACATATATGACAATATGACATAGGCATTGTGAGTGATTACCACAATCAAGTTAATTAACATATCCATAACACGACACATTAACACATAGATGCCTTGTGTGTGTGTGTGTGTATGTGATGAAACATTTAAGATCTATTCTCTCAGCAAATTTCAAGTATACAATACAATATTATTAACTATATTCCCTATGCTGCAATTCAATCCCCGGAAATTATTCGTCCTAAAACTGAAAGTTTGTACCCTTTGACCAGCATCTCCCTATTTCGCCCACTTCCTCAGCCCTTGACAACCACCATGCTATTCCCTGGTTCTATGAGTTTGTCTATTTTAAATTCCACGTATAAGTGAGATCATACAGTATTAGTCTTTCTGTGTCTGGCTTATTCCACTTAACATAATGTCCCCCAGGTTCATTCATGTTGTCACAAATGTCAGGATTTCCTTCTTTTTTATGGCCGAATATCCCAGTGTGTCTATGTGTATACACACACACACACACACACACATATATATATATATATATATATATATATATATATATATATATATATATATATATATATACACACACCACATTTTCTTTATCCATCCATCCCTTTCCATCCCTTGGCTATTGTGAATAATGCTGCAATGAACGTGGGCACAGATAACTCTTCAAGATTGTGATTTCATTTTCTTTGGATAGATACCCAGAAGTGGGATTGCTGGATCATATGGTGGTTCTATTTTAAATGTTTTGGGAAGACTCCATACTATTTTCTATAATGGTTGAACCAATTTACCTTCTCACCAACAGTGTGCAAGGGCCCCCTTTTATCCACACTCTCCCTGACACTTTTTATCTCTTTTCTTTTTGATAATAAGGGCTGTTAAAAAATTTTAAGGTGTGGAAATAGACTCATAGACATAGAGGCCAAGGGGTGGGGGGAGGGAGAGGGATGGACTGGGAGTTTGGGGTTTGTAGATGCAAAATATTACATTTAGAATGGCTAAACAACAAGGTCCTAATGTGTAGCACAGGGAACTATACTCAAGATCCTGTGATAAACCATGATGGAAAAAATATTTAAAAATAATGTATATATATGTATAACTGAGTCACTTTGCTGTACAGCAGAGATTGGCACACCATTGTAAATCAACTATACTTCAAATAAAATTAAAAAAAAATTTTAAGTGTGATACCAATCAATGTTGTCAGGGGCGTGGGAAGTGAGTACTCCCAGGCATGGTTGATGAGGGTGTAGGGGAACTTATAAAAATTGCAAAAATTAAAAAGAATACAAAGAGTGTCCATATATCCTTCACCTAGACTCACCTATTGTTAATACTTACCCCCATTTACTCTATCATTTGTGCTCTCTGTCTCTCTGTCTCTGTCTCTCCCCTTCCCCAGACTCCATCTAAAAGTAAGTTACAAACATCATGACCCTTCACCCCTAAATACTTCAGTGTGTATTCCCTAAGAACAGGGATATTCTCTTACATAAGCACACTTATGGACTTCATAACTTTACCGGGATGCAATACTTTTATCTAATAGTCCATCCATATTCCAACTTTGTCCATCGACACAATAAGGTCCTTTTTAGCATATTTTACCCCATCCAGTACAGGAGTACAGGACCCAGTCTACAGTCAGGTACTGCATTTAGTGTCCCCTCTCTTTAGCCTCCGTTAATCTGGAACTTTTCCACAGCCTCTCTTTTTTTAAAATTGAAGTATAGGTGATTTACAATGTGTTAATTTCTGCTGTACAGCAAGGTGATTCAAAGTGTGTATATATATATTCTTTTTCATATTCTTTTCCATTATGGTTTACCACAGGATATTGCATATAGTTTCCTGTGCTATACAGTAGGACCTTGTTGTTTATCCATTCTACATATAATAGTTTGCATCTGCTAACCCTAAACTCCCATCCCTCCCCCACTCCCCTCTCCCTTGACAACCACAGTCTATTCTCTATGTCTGTGAGTCTGTTTCTTTTTCATACATAAGTTCATTTGTGTCATATTTTAGCTTCTATGTATAAGTGATATCATATGGTATTTATCTTTCTCTTTCTGACTTACTGCATTTAGTATGATAATCTCTAGTTCCATCCATATTGCTGCAAATGGCATTATTTGTTCTTTTTTATGGCTGAGTAATATTCCATTGTATATATGTACTACATCTTCTTTATCCATTCATAGGTCGATGGACTTTTAGGTTGTTTCCATGTCTTGATTATTGTGAATAGTGCTGCTTTGAACATAGGGGTGCGTGTATCTTTTTGAATTATAGTTTTGTCTGGATATATGCCCAGGAGTGGGATTGCTGGATCATACGGTAATTCTATTTTTAGTGTTTTGAGGAACCTCCATACTGTTTTCCATAGTGGCTGCACCAACTTACATTTCTACACATCATTATCAGAAGAGTGACAGTGCCCTGGTTCCTCGGGGAGAGAACAACAAGAAGCTAGAGGGTTCCCTTTTCTCCATACCTCTCCAGCATTTATTATTTGTACACTTTTTAATGATGGTCATTCTGACTGGTGTGAGGTGGTACCTCATTGTAGTTTTGATTAGCATTTCTCTAATAATTAGCGATGTTGAGCATCTTTTCCTGTGCCTGTTGGCCATCTGTATGTCTTCTTTGGAGAAATTTCTATTTAGGTCTTCTGCCCCACAGCCTCTCTTCATCTTTAATTGACATTTTTGAAGAACATACATACCCCTTTACAAAATAGAAAATTTCTCATTTTGTGTGTGTCCAATGTTTCCTCGTGATTAGATTGCAGCGGAGCATTCTTGATCTTGAATACTACATGAGTGATGCTGTGCTCTTCTCAGGGCATGTCCATCTGTCCATCATTGTTGATGTAATTTTGATCACCCAGTCAAGGTTTTGCCCACTTACACCACTGTATGAGTACTGTTTTCTTTTTCCTCCCTTGCCACAAAAAAGCATTCTGTGGAAAGACACTTTAAGACCATATCCTATCCCTAATCAAAATTCCCTCCGGGATTTATCATCTACTGATGATTCTTTTTTTTTAAATTAATTAATTTATTTATTTATTTTTGGCTGTGTTGGGTCTTCGTTTCCGTGCAAGGGCTTTCTCTAGTTGTGGCGAGCGGGGACCACTCTTCATCGCGGTGTGCAGGCCTCTCGCTATCGCGGCCTCTCTTGTTGCGGAGCACAGGCTCCAGACGCACAGGCTCCAGACGCGCAGGCTCAGTAGTTGTGGCTCACGGGCCTAGTTGCTCCACGGCATGTGGGATCCTCCCAGGCCAGGGCTCGAACCCATGTCCCCTGCATTGGCAGGCAGATTCTCAACCACTGCGCCACCAGGGAAGCCCCCGCTGATGATTCTTGCTTTGGAGGTGTTTACTAGGAGGGTTGCAAAGATGGTTTTCTAAGTCCAGCACTCTCTCCACATTGACCAGTCAGCACTTGGAATTCTGTAAGCAAGAGCCCTCTCCCCCTCTTTCCTATCTATCATCTATCATCTCTCACTCTCTCTCTTTCTCTCTCTCTCCTTATCTTACGTCTACCTACCTTCCTACCTACTCATCTATCTGTGTGTCTACCTACCTTTGTATCATCAATCTAAATCTATCTGTCCATCTATCTTACCAATCTATCTGTATCTATCTGTCTCCATCCTACCTATCTATGCATCCTATCTATCTATCATCTATCTATGTATCTATCCATCCTATCTATCTATCTATCCATCTATCATCTATGTATCTATGTATCTATGTATGTATCTATGTATCTGTCTATCTACCTATCCATCCTATCTATCTATCTATCTATCTATCTATCTATCTATCTATCTATCTATCTATCTATCTACCTGTCTTTCCATCCTATCTATCTACCTAACTATCCATCTATCTATGTATGTATCTATGTATCTGTCTATCTACCTATCTATCCATCCTATCTATCTATCTATCTGTCTTTCCATCCTATCTATCTAGCTAACTATCCATCTATCTATCTATCTACCTATCTATCCATCCTATCTATCTATCTATCTATCTATCTATCTATCTATCTATCTATCTATCTGTCTTTCCATCCTATCTATCTAGCTAACTATCCATCTATCTATCTATCTATCTATCTATCTATCTATCTGTCTTTCCATCCTATCTATCTAGCTATCTAGCTATCTATCTACCTATCTATCCATTCTATCTATCCATCTATCTATCTATCTATCCATTCTATCTATCTATCTATCCATCTATCTTTATCTATCTATCCATCCATCCGTCTAATCTCTCTCTCTCTCTATTACTATCATCTCTATCTATCATCAGTATGGACTCATGAATTTCTATTTTTAATAGTTTATAACTCATCACTGTATTTAATATTTTGGTGCTTAAAATATTCTAGATTTGGCCAGTAGGAGCCTCTTTAATATTTCTTGTGTCATGCCCCCCCCCCCACCCATTTTAGCACCTCTTTCATTTCTGGCATAAGATATTTCAGGCTCATGTCCATATCCTGCTTCAGTCCTGGATCAGCCATTTTGCGGGGCGGAGCCCTGGTTCCTTTTAGTGGAGAATGGCATCAGGGTGTACTCATTACTACTGGGATGTCTTTCTTTCTAGGACATTTTGGAGAACAGAGCTAGGAAATATATGCATGTACACACACATACATACACATATAAACACCTATACACATACATTATATACAAGTGCACTTATGCATACATATACACAAAATTATGCATATTTTCAAAATCATGAGTTTACAACAATACCTCAAGTTCCAGGTTCCTTCTTACCTTCCCCCATTCCATATTTGTATGTTTCTTCTTCCACAGTGAGAACGCTGGCTCCCAACAATATTAACACATTTTCTTATTTGCTCAATATAATAATTTTCTCATTGTAATACATCTAAAATATTTTTGAATTGCTTCACCTATACCACTACAAAAAAGTCCTACTAAAAAGAGTTCTGAATTTATTTGCAGTTCTCCTGCCAAAAAGTGTGTGTATATAGTCAAATAATATATTCGCAAATTACTTGGGTGGTCTCTCCCCCCACTTCCTCCCTTTCTTTCTCCTCAGTATGATTTTGATATTCATTTGAAATACAACTAAGTTTGTTTTAGTTTGCTTTTCAGTTTTATTTCTCCCTCTTCCAATTCTTATGGATTTAGTATCTTGAATATATAGAATAGTAACATGATTCCAGAGGTCAACACTACACATAAAGATGTACCCAGAGAACTGTCCCTCCCTCTCAAACCTTTTCCACCTTTATGGGTAACCAACTTTATTGTCTTCTGGTTTATCTTTCCTATTTTTTTTTTGTAAAAATAAGCAGATATGTGTATGTTTCTTATTGTCTCATTTTTCTTAAACAGCAGATAGTATACTATAAATGTTCTTTGTATTATAAATGTTCTTTGTATTTTGCTTTTTTTCACTTTACAGAATTTCTGGGAAATTACCCCATGTCAGTTCATAGAGCTCTTCCTCATTTTTTTTCTCATTTTTTAAAATAGCTGCATAGTACTCCCTTGTGTAGAGGTACCATAATTTATTCAACTGTTGTCCTATGCTTGGGCATTTAGGTAGTTTCCAACATTTTGCAATGATAATGTTGTAACAAATAACCTTCTGCACATGTGTTTTCACATTGTTGCAAGTGTTTCTTCAGCCTAACCTCCTAGGAGTGGGATTGCTGGTTTGAAAAGTTAATGCAAAATAACAAGCATTGGTGAGGATGTGGAGAAAAGGAGCCCTTGTGCACTGTTGGTGGGAATGTGAATTGGTGTAGCCGCTATGGAAAATAATATGGAGTTGCCTAAAAAAATTAAAAATAGAACTACCATATGATCCAGTAATTCCACTTCTGGGTATTTATCCAAAGAAAACAAAAACACTAACTCAAAAAGATATATGCACCCCCATGTTCATTGCAGCATTATTTACAATAGCCGAGATATGGAAACAACCTGTGTCCATCGATGGATGAATGAGTAAAGAAAATGTGATATATATGGAATATTATTCAGCCATAAAAAAGAAGGAAATCTTGCCGTTTGTGACAATGTGGATAGACCTTGAGGGCATTATGCTAAGTGAAATAAATCAGACAGAGAAAGACAAATACCATATGATCTCATCTATATGTAGAATCTGTTGTGGTCCGAGCGCGGGTTGGAAAAGAATCTCCAAACACGAAGTATTTTAGAAAAGAGAGAGTTTATTGAGAACAAAGAACAGAGTTAATGAGGGGTGCTGCAAATACAGCGGGCTGACTTCCTGATAGACCAGGGCCTAGTAGCCAACTTTTATAGCCTCAAGACAAAGACAATTCCTGCTGGCAGGATGGCATTAGGTGATTGGTCAGGATGCTACAAGGTTGCTACATGGTGAATATTTTACCTACTATGGAGTCGGGGGCTATCCCATTTAGATTAGGAGAGCCCATGGCAACAGTTGCTATGGGGGCTTGGTTAATTCCGGAGTTTTTGTCCTGTGTCCTTGATGTAGGGCTCCACAGAATCTAAAAAAATTTTTTTCAAGCTGAGCTACAGATATAGAGAACAGACTGGTGGTTGCCAGAGGTGAGGCGTGGGGTGAGCGAAATGGGTGAAGGTGGTCAAAAGGTACAAACTTCCAACTGAAAATAAATAAGGCATGGGGATGTAATGTACAGCATGATGACTGTAGTTAATAATACTGCATTGCATATTTGAAAGTTGCTAAGAAAGTAGATCTTCTTTTTTTTTTTTCAAACATCTTTATTGAAGTATAATTGCCTTACAATAGTGTGTTAGCATCTGCTTTATAACAAAGTGAATCAGTTATACATATACAATATGTTCCCATTTCTCTTCCCTCTTGCATCTCCCTCCCTCCCACCCTCCCCATCCCACCCCTCTAGGTGGTCACAAAGCATAGAGCTGATCTCCCTGTGCTATGCGGCTGCTTCCCACTAGCTATCTATTTTACGTTTGGTAGTGTGTATATGTCCATGCCACTCTCTCACTTTGTCACAGCTTACCCTTCCCCCTCCCCATATCCTCAAATCCATTCTCTAGTAGGTCTGTGTCTTTATTCCCGTACTGCCACTAGGTTCTTCATGACTTTTTTTTTTCCTTAGATTCCATATATATGTGTTAGCATACTGTATTTGTTTTTCTCTTTCTGACTTACTTCACTCTGTATGACAGACTCTAACTCCATCCACCTCATTACAAATACCTCCATTTCATTTCTTTTTATGGCTGAGTAATATTCCATTGTGTATATGTGCCACATCTTCTTTATCCATTCATCCGATGATGGACACTTAGGTTGCTTCCATGTCCTGGCTGTTGTAAATAGAGCTGCAATGAACATTGTGGTACGTGACTCTTTTTGAATTATGGTTTTCTCAGGGTATATGCCCAGTAGTGGGATTGCTGGGTCGTATGGTAGCTCTATTTTTAGTTTTTTAAGGAACCTCCATACTGTTCTCCATAGTGGCTGTATCAATTTACATTCCCACCAACAGTGCAAGAGTGTTCCCTTTTCTCCACACCCTCTCCAACATTTATTGTTTCTAGATTTTTTGATGATGGCCATTCTGACCGGTGTGAGATGATATCTCATTGTAGTTTTGATTTGCATTTCTCTAATGATTAATGATGTTGAGCATTCTTTCATGTGTTTGTTGGCAATCTGTATATCTTCTTTGGAGAATTGTCTGTTTAGGTCTTCTGCCCATTTTTGGATTGGGTTGTTTGTTTTTTTGTTATTGAGCTGCATGTAAATTTGCTTTTAAGGAGTAAGGACAAGGCGGGGAGGAGTGAGACAAATGATGGGGAGGCATAGGCAGTAGTTTTCTGGGAAAGAGGCAGGGCTTTCCTGGAACGGGGGTGTTACCCCTTTACTGTCCCTTTTTGATCTCTGCCTTCTGGTCATGGCCGTTGGGGTAGGTGTGTCATTTAGTTTGCTAATGTAGTAAAATCAGCATAGAATGAGGCTCGGGTCTGTTGGAGGTCAGACTCCTCACCATCTTACTTTCATCCGGTTCTGTGTTTTTGTTTTTGTTTTTTCTAAATTTTTATTAGAATATAGTTGCTTTACAGTGCTGTGTTAGTTTCTGCCATACAGCAAAGTCAATCAGTTATACATATACATATATCCACTCATTTTTAGATTTCCTTCCCATTTAGGTCACCCCAGAGCATTGAGTAGAGTTCCCTGTGCTATAAGTATGTTCTCATGAGTTACCTATTTTATACATAGTAGTGTATATATGTCAATCCCAATCTCCCACTTCATCCCAACCCCTCCTGCCTTGGTCACCATAAGTTTGTTCTCTACATCTGTGACTTTATTTCTGCTTTGCAAATAATAATATCGCTTAGATGAATTTATTTGGTTCTATCTGGTTTTTGGTTTTCTCTTCCTATAGCTTCCTTTCTTTGTGTCCAGACCTAGTGACTTAAAGATATTATGTTAGTTCCTGTTCAAGGGAGGGGTAGGTGGGTTTTGAGCAAGGGTCTGGTGGCAACTCTGGCAACAGATGGATAGGAGCATGTATGGACCGCTGAGCAGGTAGATAGATGGTGATGCTGGGCAAGCTGAATTAAATGTCCAGGCTTTTGTTCTACTCTTCCAGAAGAATTTGGCTGAGGAGCACAAAGGAAAAACACCTAGAGGCTGAGGCATAGAGAGAAACAAAGAAGCAGTTACTTAGGAAAAGAAAGCACGCACTCAGAGAAGAATGCCCGCGTCCTCGCCTGTGGGGAGCACCCGAGGGGCTTTCTGACCCCTCTTTTTATTTCATTTTAGTTCCTTGAATGGGTGGAGGTGTTTTCAGTTAGGGGTGGGGTATTCATTGTTGGGAGGATGGGGTGGGATCTTGATTGCACCTGGTTACATCAGCTTCCACTATTGCGGGTCTGGCTCCTGAAGCCACTGCACGTGAGCTCTAAGAGCCATTTCCCCTTAAATTTTTCCTTACTAGTCAAGCGCCGCACGTGGAAGGTTGTAGAGTGGTCATTTGCAGCCTGTGCATTTTTATTGCGCATGCTCGGCCATGCTCTGCAGGTTTTTATGGTCAGGGTTCCCTATTCAGGTGTCACAAAGTTTAATCAAAGTCTAATTTATGTTCTTGTTGCTGATGCCATCCCCTCCATGCTTCATGATCTCATTCAGTGCAAAACAAGGAGGTGCTTTTGGTTTTTTGTCTAATGCCTATACATGAGGAGACTCTCCTTGGGCCCAGTCTGTTGCCAAAACCTGGCCCTGTTCACTGGTGCCGAACAGAAATGCGGAGACAAGAGTTTTGGGTGAAGTAGAAAAGAGTAGCTGTATTGCTTTGCCAGGCAAAGGGGGCCACAGTGGGCTAATGCCCTCAAAACTGTGTGTCCCACCCTGGAGGAGGTAGTGTTGCAGCAAAAATAGAAATGAAGTTTTCCCTCCCCTGAGAACAAGGAAAATAAAGGGAACCGTGAACAGGCTAGAGAAGAAACATAATCGGGCCTGAAAGAGTTAATCACTCCTAGTTTGTTGTTGTTTTTTTAAACTGTTACTAATCTGTAGTGTCTGCAACTAGATTTGTACTTCACAAAGCTAACCTATTACTCTTTAACACTATGTGAATTACATCCTGCACTCCCTTGTAGCAAATCACCCCTTGTAGCATTTGCATTTCAGAAAAAAGGTCGCAGACCTATAACACAGAGACAAACGGACCCAGTTACCGGGCTGCCTGACGCCAGCTGTGACTGTTTTGAAATAATGCAAGAAGAAGAAGAATGCAAGACCTTCACTACTTTGATCCTTATCATACACCCCTGACTTCAAGCCCCGCGTATAAAATCTTCTCCGATTCCCAGAGTGAGGGGGGGGGCACAGTTCTTGAAGCGCTATCCTGCTGCGTCTTCCCTTCTGCCTGGCAGAAAGATAAAGCCATCTCTTTCTTCCTCCAAAATCTCTGTCTCCGTATTTCTGTTCAGCATCAATGCATAGAGAAGCCGGGATTTCGGCAACAGTAGTGAGGAGTTTTCTAGTGTTCAAGGAGCAGGGCATGATCAGCTCGTGGACAATTCTCCAATTGGTTGGCATCAAGGAGAAGTTTCAAGCATCATCAACCTTCTGGTTTCAGCCAGCCTGGGGTCTACGGGCCTGTGGCCGGCAGTTTTCAGCTGGTGGGGTCTGCTTCCTGTAACAACAACGTAGGAATGTGTCAGGCTTTATCTCTATCTTTCAGGGAACTGGGAGTTTGGTGATTCTGCAGTGTGGCTGGTTTAGAGTCTAATTTGTTACCAGTTCCCCAGCCAACAGCTATTCTTTGTTTCTGCATCTTCACATTTCTCAATCATTAACTTTTTTTTTTTTTTTTAGCTGCGTTGGGTCTTCGTTGATGGGGCTTTCTCTAGTTGTGGCGAGTGGGGGCTACTCTTCATTGTGGTGTGCGGGCTTCTCATTGCGGTGGCTTCTCTTGTTGCCGAGCACGGGCTCTAGGCGCGTGGGCTTCAGTAGTTGAGGTGCATGGGCTCAATAGTTGCGGCACGCGGGCTCTAGAGCGCAGGCTTCGTAGTTGTTGCACATGGGCTTAGTTGCTCCATGGCATGTGGGATCTTCCCGGACCAGGGATCGAACCCATGTCCCCTGCATTGGCAGGCGGATTCTTAACCCCTGCGCCACCAGGGAAGTCCCCCCAATCATTAACTCTTGAGTCAGCCTTTTACTTCAAAGGACAAGGACACGGGGGCTTGTACATGGTTTCAAGTCGTATCTTTCTTGCCTCAGTGGGACGGTGGATTTGTGGGTAGGATGGAGGTGAGGGAGGGAGGGAGGGAGGAAGGAAGGAAGGAAGGAAGGAAGGAAGGAAGGAAGGAAGGAAGGAAGGAAAGAAAAAAGGGTGAACCACTGGGTGGATAGATGTATGAATGTCTGAGCTGGTGGGTAAATAGATGAACTTATGGACAGGTGTATGGACAGGTGATTGGGTGGACAGATTAGCCCATGATCTGTCAGGACTCAACATTTCTACCTCTCCCTAATTTTCCTGCAGAGACACTTCCCCAGCCCAGTGTCACAGCCAGTAACTTAGCCCCAGCGACGCATGTGGAATCCAGCAGCCTGCACTGCTTCCCCCCAGGGAGCACCGTGGCCCTCCAGTGCTAAGTCAGCGGCCAGAATCTCTTCCCTGGAGGCTGCAGGAAGCTGTCCTCAGACCATAGGACACCGACTCTGCAGAACATCACGAGGAACAGCATGGGGCTCTGCCAGTGTGAGAGCTGGAACTGAGCCACCAGCAATATCAGCAACCCCATTCTCGTCAGAGTCATTTGTGAGTTGAGGGCCTTGCTAAAGGATGGGTGGGGGTACCCCAGAGCTGTGGCTGAGCAGTGAAGCAGGGGCTGAAGTCCAGCTAGTTCTGGTGGCCAAGTTGGTGGTGTCTGCCCTAAGGCAGGGGACTTTTATTATTTGCATAAAGGCCTCATATTGGTTGGGGGTCCTGTTTAAGTCTCCCCAGGCCAGAGGTACTCCGTCCCATTATGAGACATGTTACCAACTTCCCAGCAGCGGATCCAGCTGGGCATTTAGGAAAGCTTGCAAACCCCATGTGCAAGGACGTGAAACCCTAGCTCCACCAGCAATAAACAAACTCCACGGGGTGGGAGATTAGCTCACGGATCTCTTTTCAGCACCCAAGTAGGTCCTCAGTAAATATGTGTTAAATGTATGAATTAATGAGCGTGTGGCCTTGGGGAAGTGGTTTTTGTACTCCGAGCCTCAGTTTCCCCATTGTTAAAATGGGAATGATAAAACCTACGCTGTAGGATTTGGTGGAGAGTCAAATGAATGAAAGCATTTACAGTACCTGAAAATGTATCTGGCACATTGTAGGAGCATGGTAAATGATAGCTGTTGTCATTGCTAATTAATGCATGATGTTTGATTGACTCTTAATTATTCAATAAATTGAAAATATTTAGAGGCTGACTGTGCACCAAAGCACTGTGTTAGGTCTGGGGTGTGCAACAGGAAACAAAGCAGATCCCTGGTCCTGTCCTCCTGGGGTTTCTACTCCAGTGGAGGAGACAGACCTGTCCCAAGACAGTGGCAGCCCAGAGTGGGCAGGGCTCATATGGGGGAATCTAGGAGGCTGGAGGAAACCCAGCAGGGGTGCTTGACCAAGCCTGGGGGTCAAGGAAGGCTTCCTGGAAAAGAAGACCTGAAAGATGAATCTGGAAGAACCAGGTGACAAGGTTAGGGATAATAATGTTCTAGGTGGCGAGAGCAGCTTGTGCAAAGGTCCAGAGGCACAAAGTAGCAAGAGAGATCATGGAAACGCAGAAAAATAGGAGTAGAGGTGAATAGAGTGAAAGATGAGTCTGGAGACTCAGGGTTGTATCATGCAAGGTCTTGAAGTCCTTGCCAATGATTTGTTCTTTACCCCTAACGGCACTGGAGAGCTTTGGAAGGGTTTTAAATAGAGGAGTGACAGGGTCAGATTTGCATTTTAGTATTTGCATTTAAATATTCTCTAGCCTGTCATGTTGAAGGTGGATTGGGGGAAATGAAAAGGCCATTCCGGAGGCTCGGTAACAATCAGGAGGATAGATGATAAAGAATGAACCAGGACGAGGACCACAGGGAGGGGATGGAGGTGATGCATCCTGAGGCACAAGGGAGGGAGGACTGATGAGACTTCTCCACCTCTGGCCTTAGTGACGGGATAGAGGACGGTGCCACCTTCTGAGATGGGAAGCCAGAAGGAGAAGCAGCTTTTGAGGGAAGACACTGTTTTAAAATATAGTATGTTCATTTGGAAATTTGAGGTTCAGTAAGGCCAACAGATCTGGAGACAATTGCCATTGAAAAGATAGTTTGTTACAGTTCACAAAAGGAGGGGGTGCACTACACCACGACGGCTACATGGGGAAGCACCAGGGTCAGCCAGGAGGCAGAAGAAACCGTGAGCAAGATTCTTTACTGCGGTTTCTGTAGGAAGAAATGGGGGAGACAGAGTAAGCAGGTTTAGGATTGGCTAGTTTGAGTAATCTCAGTGGGTTCTGGGGGCATAGAGGCTGTCCCTTGTTGTCTGGGACCTGCCCCAGGGTGGTTAGGGCACATAGATAGTAGCCTGGAGTGTGACAGACGATAAAGGAGGTGATTCAGGTGTGGGCTCTGGTTTGGTTGGTTTGCATTTGCAAAACTTGCTCGTGAGTAAGTTATTTAATATCTCTAGGAATTGGCTAGCCCTGGGAGGGGCAGTCCTCCCAGGATTCAAGTCCTCCCCCACCCCCCAAAAGCTCCAAGATGTCAAAGCATCAGAATATAACAAATAAAAGACATGGTTAATACGGACACCAAGTTCAGCGTTGGACCCGGTGAGCTTGGGGTGTTACGGAGACATCCAGCATCCAGCAGGTAGATGAGTGTGGAGCTTAGAAAGAGGAGTTGACTGGAGATGTCAGTTTGGGACTCAACACACTGGGGGTGGTGATTTAAGCCTTAGGAGTGCATGAGATTGTCTTGAGCGGGGATGTATAAAATGAGAAGGGTAGAAAGCTAAGGAGTGTGAGTCCCGGGGTCCACCAGACTCAGGGCTCCAGCGGAGGAAGAGGAGCCCACAGAGGGATTGACAGGGGGTGGTCAGGGGCAGGGAGTGGAGAGTGGTATCTGAGCAGCCAAGGGGGTGGGCTTGAGAGTTATTTAACCAACATGGGTTGAGCACCTACAGTGTGGCAGGCACTGTGCTAGGTGCTGGGGACACAGCAGTGACCACAACAGACAGAAGTCCGTGCTCCATGGCACTGACATGCTAGTGGGAGGAGGAAGACAGTAAACAAATAAGCAAATAAAAATACAATGTCGGGTGGTGATTGGTGCAAGGACGAACCAAAGTGAGAGCAGAGAGAGTGGCAGAGAGTGGTCAGAAAAGTCTTTTGAAGAGAAGACCCGGAGGAAATGAGGGAGCATGCCATGTGGATATTTTGGGGGAGAGGAGATTGCAAATTCCAAGGCCTGGAGGTGGGCGTGTGCTTGGTGCCGTTTGAGGAGCAGCAAGGGGGTCAAGGGTGAATGAAGTAGAGTGAAGGGGGAGAGTGAAAGAGATGAGGTCTGCCTTCCCACAAGAGAGGTAATAGGGGCAGATAGCACAGGGCCTGTGGGCCGTTGGTGAAGGCTTTGGCTTTTACTCTGTGTGAGATGGGAGACAAGGAAGGGCTTTGTGCAGAGGAGGGATGACATGTGACTTAGGTCCGGGTAGGGACTGAACAGGGTCCCTCTGGCTGCTTGGGGGAGAATAGAGTGCAGAAAAGCAAGAGGAAAGCAGGCAGAAGAGGGACGATCAAGTCTCAAATGCTGCTGTCCACTGGATGGGGATGAAAAAGTGTCCTGGGGGTCAATGGCCCCACAGCCTCTGATGAGACAGACCTTCCTCTTCCCGGTGGCCTGACCCTCTCAATTCTCTGCAGATGGCCTAGACCCTCCCATGGTCAACCCTCCAGACCCAGAGGACAGGGCTGGCCAGCCCTCACCCTGTCCTGCTTTGCTGACTCAAAGCCCCCTGCCCAGTACCATTGGGAGGTCGATGGGAAGTCAGGCCCTGCCACTCAGCACCTGGTCATCCCTGAGGTCTCCCTGGGCCAGGAGGGCAGGTATACCTGTGAAGTCTCCAAAAGCATCACTTACCTTTGCAGCTCAGCCAGTGGAAAGATCTGGATCTCAGGTGGGTGCGGAGATGTCATGGTGACAATGGCTCAGGCTCTCTTGCCCTTATATAGGTTGTGTTGGGGTTTGTGTCAGCCATACACTATCTCAATAAAGCTGTATAAGCCCTCCCACAAAACTCAGTGGCTCAATACAGTAAACATTGATTATGACTCACAAATCTGTGGGTGATTCTCCTGGACTTGACTGGATCACTCATGCATCTGTGATCAGCCGTGGGTTGGGTAGGTGGCTCTGCTGATCTTGGCTGGGCTCTTTCACATGTTTGGGGGCTGGCTGGTGTAGGATGGCCTAGGCTCTTGGTATCTCATCCTCCAGCGGGCTAGCCTGGGCTTATTCTCATGCATAGGCAGGAGTTGGAGAGAGAGAGAGACAGACAGACAGAGAGATGGGGTGGGGGGGTGTATGGAGGGAGGGAGGGAGAAGGGGAGGGAGGGAGGAGGAGGTGGAGGAGAAGGAGAAGAAAAAGGAGGGGCAGGGAGAAGAAGGAGGGGAGGGAGGGAAGAGGGAAAAGAAGGAGGAGGAGGAGAATAATACTAATCTAAGGTGAAAGCAGAAGCTGCCAGTTTTGAGGTCTATGCTCAGAATTTGCATAACATCCCTTCTTCCCATTCTATTGGTCAAAGTAAATCACATGACCAGCTCATTCAAGAGGTAGGAGGAGCTGAAAAGTCACATTGCAAAGGGCGTGTATTCAGGGAAGAGCCTAATGGGGACACCTTTGCAAGCAACCCACCAGAGGGCCGTCCTGGGAACAATGACTGCACGGTGTGTTGGTCTTACAGGATGCACCTGGGAAGCCGAGGAGCTGGGATTGCACCCCAGCCTGCCTCAAGGAAGCTGCTGATTCCTGCACCAACCATCATTAGCTCCAGGTCATTCAAAGACAATGGCTGTTGGCTCATTGCTAACACTTCTCACAGGCATCCATGAGACCAACATGGTACAAACCGGTCTTCTCCCCAACCTATTCCTTCTCTGTTCTTGATGTATCTACTGTTCTAACATCCCCCGGATTCATCCTGGCCCTGGTCATCCATAAAAGAATCACAAAAGCACAAAGGTCCCAGGCTCCCTCCTAAATGCCTTGTACATATGAGCTCATTTACTCCTCCTCAGCACTCCGTCAGGGGGGTACCATCGTTACCTCCACTTTACAGATGGAGAAAGCTGACTTCACACAGGTGAAGTGACCTGCCAAGGCCACCGAGCCCGTGAATGGTGAGGCTGGGATTGGAATTCTGGCTCTAGTCTCTATCTTTCATGCTCTTGGGAAGCCAGGCTCATCACTCCTTCCCACAGCGGCCACCTTGGTCCAAGCTACACAGGTCACATGTGTCACCTGGACACCTACAATAGCCTCTTCCTCGCTGGTCTCCCTTTTCCATGGTGCCATCGTCCTGCCCTGCCCAACATCAACTCTGCAGCCACAGTGGGCTCTTATTATTATTTTTTTTTTTTAATTTTTTTTAAATTTTTATTTATTTATTTAATTTTTATGGCTGTGTTGGGTCTTCGTTTCTGTGCGAGAGCTTTCTCTAGTTGTGGCAAGCGGGGGCCACTCTTCATCGCGGTGCGTGGGCCTCTCGCTGTCGCGGAGCACAGGCTCCAGACGCGCAGGCTCAGTAATTGTGGCTCATGGGCCGAGCTGCTCCGCAGCATGTGGGATCTTCCCAGACGAGGGCTCGAACCCGTGTCCCCTGCATTGGCAGGCAGATTCTCAACCACTGCGCCACCAGGGAAGCCCGGCTCTTATTATTTTATTTTGTTTTATTTTCTAGGTAATATTTGATTTTCATTTAACTTTCTCTCTCAAGTTCTTTTTTTAAATTAATTTTTATTGGAGTGTAGTTGCTTTACAGGGTTGCGCTAGTTTCTGCTATACAGCAAAGTGAATCACCTATACAGAGTGAGCTTTTGAAAGTGCAAGTCAGTGGCCTTGCTCTCCTGCTTAGAGCCCTTACATGTGTTCCCATTGCTCTTAGGACACATTCAGAACACTCAGGTGACCACCAGAGCCTGATGTGGTCTGGTTCTGCAGGCCTTGGCAGCCTGTGACTCCACTCAGGCCTCTGCTCTCGAACTCCTCTGGTTGGAGCCCGCTGTGTTCTCCTCTTGCCTCATCATGTCACTTCTCATCTCCATTGCTCCCCTGCTGATAGATCCGGTCCAGGCTCACGGCTTTAAACTCCACCCGTATGCCGGTGAGTCCTCCATGTGTATATCCAGCCTGGTCCTCTCGGTGAACTCCTGGCTCATATCTCCAGTTGTCTGCTTGACGCCTCCACTTGGAGGTCTGATAGGAATCTCCAATGCGGCGCAGCCCAATCTGCACCCCTCACACTCCTCAAAACCCACTCTACCCACTTCTTCTCCATCTCATCGGATGGAAACTCCATCCTTGCAGATGTTCAGGTCATGTATGGACTCCAACTCCTCTCCCTCCCCATGTCCAATCCCACTGGCTCTGCCTTGAAAATGTATCCAGAACCATTTCTCACCTCCTCCGTGGCCTCCACCCTGGTCAAGCCACCACCATCTGCTGTGTGGCCCATGGCAGTCACCTCCTCATTGTTCCCCCAGTTTCCACTCTCGCCTCCTATAGTTTGCCCTTCACACCTCTAAACTCAACTCTTGTGACTCTCCTCTCACTTGCTCTCAACCACACCAGCCACTTTGTGGTTCCTCAGACACGCCTGACATACTCTTGCCTCAGGATTTCTCTTCCCCGAGGTGACATCAGCATGGTTCCCTCCCTGTGTTCAGGTCTTTGCTCAGATGTTCTTTTTTAGTGGCGTCTACCTCCACTAACCTATTTCAGATTCTAAACTAGCCCACTCTCCTGCTCCACCTTGTCTCTTCTGCTCTGTGGTTCCTTTCCCTGACCCCTGCTCTTATCTCCTTCTAACCCAGTAGATGGTTTACTTAATTATCATACTGATTTTTTTCTTAGTACTTTACTTTTTTAAAAAAATTTTTATTGGCGTATAGTTGATTTACAATGTTGTGTTAGTTTCTGCTGTACAGCAAAGTGAATCAGCCATACATATACATATATCCACTCTTTTTTAGATTCTTTTCCCATATAGGTCATTAGAGTATTGAGTAGAGTTCCCTGTGCTATACAGGGAAGTCTATACAGTAGATCCTTATTATTTATCTATTTGATATATAGTAGTATGTATATGTCGATCCCAATCTCCCATTTATCCCTCTTCCCCGCCCCCCTGGTAACCATAAGATTGGTTTTTACATCTTTAACTCTACTTCTGTTTTGTAACTCAGTTCATTTGTACCATTTTTAAAATAAATTTATTTATTTATTTTTATTTTTGGCTGCATTGGGTCTTCGTTGCTGCACGTGGGCTTCTCTTGCTGTGGAGCACAGGCTCTAGGTGCGCGGCTTCAGTAGTTGTGACTCGTGGGCTCTAGAGCGCAGACTCAGTAGCTGTGGCGCACGGGCTTAGTTGCTCCGCGGCATGTGGGATCTTCCCAGACCAGGGCTCGAACCCGTGTCCCCTGCATTGACAGGCGGATTCTTAACTGCTGCGCCACCAGGGAAGCCCCTTTTGTACCATTTTTTAAGATTCCACATATAAGCAGTATCATACGATATTTGTCCTCTTTCTGACTTCACTCAGTCAGACTGATTTTTTTTATCTTCAGTCTCCCTGTCAGATGGTCAGATCCATGAGGGCAAAGACCATGTTTGTCTTGTTGCCTGCTGTGTCCTCAGTGACTAGAACAGTTTGCTGAATGAATGAATGAATGAATGAATGAATGCCAGTCACTCTGCCCAGGAGACTCACCCTTTGACCAACTGATCTTGGATTCGACATTTGGATCTCAGCTTAAATGTCATTACCTCCAGGAAGCATTCCCTGATTACCCCAGGTTAGATCTCTCCTCCTGTAAGAGCCTCACAGAGCATCCCATTCTGCTCATTTATCACAGTGGCATGAGTTTAATGATACTTATTTGCCCCATTGTGTGTTTTCTGTCTCATTTCCCTCCTAAAGTGTAAGCTCCAGGACGGCAGGGACTTCTGTCTGCTCTGTTCCCTGCTATATCTCCAGTACCTAAAAAAGTACCTTGCACACAGTAGGTGCTTAATAAATGTCTGTTGATTGGGGAATAGATAAATATGATCCCCAGAAGCTGAATAATGGAGGGGTTCAGAGTATGGGTTCTGGCATCAGTATGTTTCAAGTTATAACTCTACCACATGTGCGATCTTGCTTAGGTAGTTTAACCTCTATGTGCCTCAGTTTCTCCCTCTGAAAAATGGGGATATTAACAAGCCTATCTTACAGAGTTATGTTGAGCAATAAATGAGATCATATAGTTTACTGGTCATTATCACTGTTAGCCATGACTATTATAACTGTTATCTGGTCCTTCTCTGGGCCTCAGTTTTCCAGTCTGTAAAATGGGGGCGGGGGGGGGGGAAAGGGCACACAAAGGGCATGACCAGCTCAGAGGACCTGAAACTCACCCTTGTACCTGCTCTCTCTCAATCTCTCTCTGTCTGTCTTTCTCTCTCTCTCTCTGTTTCTCTCTCCTGCAGAGGCTCCAGAGAATGACCTGCAGCCGGCCTTGCTCAGGACCGCCATTCCTGGTGGGGGCATCGCGGGGATCACATTGGGTGTCCTGATCAGCATGGCACTCACAGGGACGGCCGGCTACTTCGTCGGGGTCTTGAGGTCCCAGGTATCAGCTCTGGGCTCTTCAGTGGTCACAGAGCTGGGACTGAGTGTCTGGGGAGTTCAGAGGGGGCTGCAGTTCTGGGAGCTGTGTGGGCAGGGAGCTGGGGTATCGACTGGGGCTGGTCTGCAGGGGAGGAATGTGCCCCAGGACCTGGAGACCAGGACTGGGGCTGGGGGTGGGACACTTCCCACTTGTCCCAAGTTTAGTGTAGTGATTAGATCTTGGGCTCCCCAGTTAGCAGAAGTGAGCTCAAATCCTCTGACATCGCCTTCTAGCAGTGGTGATCTTGGAAAAGTGACCCAACTCCTCCTGCCTCAGTTTCCTCATCTGTGAAATGGGGATAAATGTATCCATAGGATTGTCTTGACAGTTCACTAGCAACACTGGGGCTTAGCCAGTTTTTGCATTTGGTAAATGGTCACGAAATCTATTATTTTTAATAACATTGTTAAAGTAAATGTCAAATTATAACTAACACTTATATAGTGCCCACTAACTTCTAGCTATTATAATATTATATTACATCATTGTTAATCATAAATATTGCTAAATTACAAAGAGCTAACTGCACCAGTCATAGTTCTGGGTTTACTCATGAAAGCCTTCCAACAGCTTTAGGAAGAAGCTGTGCATATTATTCTTTCCAGTTGAAATGGAAGCTCACAGAATCAGAGACTTGCCCAGGGTCACCCAGGATCTGCACTTGACCTCATATGCCAAGCTGCCGCACATGCAAAGAGACCTGGGTTCAAGTTGCTGCTCCACCATTTCTGGGCTTTTGTCACCTTGGATGAATTCTTGTATATCCCCTGGGTCCTTTTATACTGCATCCTTCCTTTTCTCATTTATACTGCTCCTGCTTTTCCTACACAGTGGGCACAAAAAGTCAGTGGTACAAAACTGAATTTCCCGGGTGCTCCAAGAAGACTCAGCTATATGACCCTGGAGAAAAACTTCACTCTCCCCTCTGGGCCTCAGTTTCTTCATATAGAATAGATGAGAGCTAGACAGGAATCTCTTTTTAAGCAGAGTAATCATTTTGAGTAGACTTCTCACAGTAAGTTTTACAAGTTTTATTATCCTCTAGGACAAAGGGCACAAGCCCCATAAACTCTAGGCTTCTAAATGATCAGGGTTTTCATCACAAGGTAAGCAATTCCAATAAACATTTCCAATGGTGACTGGACAGGGTACCAGTTAGGATGCATTCCACTGCAAACAAAAGATAACCTGGCTCACAGTGGCAAAACCCATAACTGTTACTTTACAAGGTGTCCCAGGCCTCAGTGAAATCCTTCCATTCATCCCTCCATCCTCAGTTTGTTGAATATCCTCCCCAGCTTGCTACCTCATGGTCTCAATATGGCTGCCTCAACTGTAGATATCCTGCCCTCACACCACATCATTGTGGTAGGCAGAAGAGATGCCCATGCCCCAGTCTGTGAATATGTTATGAACCTGTTACATAGCAAAAGGGACTTTGCTGATGTAATTGAGGTTACAGACTTAAAGATAGGGAGAAGAGTAGCCTGGATTACCCAGGTGGGCTCAGTTGAATGACACGAGCCCTTCAAAGCAGAGAATTTTCTCTAGCTGGAAACAGTGGAGAGGTGCGGCAGAAAGGGAAGTGGAGAGATTCCAAGCGTGGGAGAGATTTGTTGCGTGTTGCTAGCTCTGAGATGCAGGGTTCATGTGCAAGGACAGGGGAAAAGCCTCAGGGGCTAAGAGTGGCCCACAGCTGATAACTGGTGAAATGGGGACCTTGGTCTTGAAACTCCAAGGAATTGGATTCTGCCAACAACCTGAGTGAGCCTGGGAGCAGATTCTTCCCACAGCCTCTACAAAAGAGACCAGCCGGCGACGGCTTGATTTCAGCTGAGAAACCAGCTGTGCCAACCTGGACTTCTGACCTTCAGAACTGTGAGATCATGAATTTGTGTTGTTTCCAGCCACTAAGTTTGTAATCATTTGTTACGTCAGCAGTAAGAAACTCATATGGTTATTTAAATGCAGGAAGCAGGGGATGGCTCCTTGGGACCCTGCCTCTATTTTTTCAGAAGTTAATTAATTCCCAGGAACCTCTAGATGTCTGTGTGTTTCACCCTTTCACCTCCTTCAGGTTGTTCTGGATACTGTATCGAGACTCAGACCACCCGATTTAGTCCTGCATCCATGCGCACCCCAGCACTCTGACTCCCTTGCCCTGATCCCCATCACTTTCTAACATCATAGATAATTCAGTTATTTATTATGTATCTTGCTTATTGTTTGTCTCCCTCCATCCCTCCCCCATCCTTGCATAAAATGTAATTTCTTTAAAAGCTGAGGTCTATATTTCATTGCTAAAAGCAGTACATGTTATCATCTAATTAGGACAAACTTAAAATTGGGCAAATGATGCATATTATATGAAATCAGTATTGTAAGGCCTGCTTTTGTAATCAAAACTGAGAGATTGCAGAACGCTGTACTGATAAATATCCCTCCCCTTTCTAATACCATGTGTTAACCTGTTTTCACGGAGTGGCTATTCAGAATTGGCAGGTTCCCACATTCTATTCAATTTAACCAATATTGGCTTGTTTTTTTCCTAGTGAAGGCTTGGTTTTAAAACATTGTGATACTGATACAGGGAACTTGATACAGTATTTGTATCTATTTTTATGATTTTTTTTATTGGGGTATAGTTGCTTTACAATGTTGTTAGTTTCTGCTATACAAGGAAGTGATCAGCTATATGTATACATATATCACGTCCCTCTTGGACCTCTCTCCTAACTTCCCCTGCCATCCCACCCATCTAGGTCATCACAGAGCACCGAGCTGAGCTCCCAGTAAGCACCTAAAATAGTGCCTGGCACTAGTAGAGACAAATAAATCTTTGCTGAGTGAATGGTGGGGGGCAGCCCTAGGGCGGCAATATGGGTTGGAAGGTCAGCAGAAGTCACGCATGGGAAGACACAGCCGTGAGCCAGCCTGCCCGGCTGAGACTGTTAGGTGAGGGTGTGGAGGCGGGAAAGACCTGGGTTTATTTTCACCTGTTAGAAAGAAAGTGGAAGTTGGGCTACAGGAAGGAAACAGAAAGTCCTTCTTTCTTGTAGGGGCAGGAAAAGACAGAACCTGCCATGGGGAGGGGTGTGGGTAGGTGGGGATTTAGGGAGAGAAAACCTTGTTCCTTATGAAGGGGCAGATTTGGGAAGCCCACTCCAATGGCAGCTGTGTCCTCTTGGGGGGGGGCGGAGGGGAGGAGGAGAGGGGGCCCCAGGGTGGGTGGGACAGAGCAGAGGTAGTCGGGAGAGAAGCCTGGCTGAGGAGTGGGTGGGTGATCAGAAGACTCAGATTTTTTCGGGAAGAACAGGATGGATGGTGGAGACCTTGAATGCTGACTTGTCTACACCAGGTGCCCTCAGCCCAGGAGCCATGGAGTTTGGGAGTGTGCTGGGGTAATGTGGTCACAGGCGTTGATGGATCTGGGTGTACAGAGGAGATGGGACTGGAGGTCTCCAGAAGCCACTTTGGGACCTTGGAAGGTGGTGCTCATGGAGGTTAAGAGGCAGGTAGACCAGAATCCCTGGCCTGAATCAGGCAAGTCATCACAACTCTGTAAGCTTCAGTGTTCTTAAATGAGATGGAATAATAATTATCGCTTACCCTACTCTACTTTTCATTTTTCCATAGCATGTATCATCTTCTAATATCCCACATAATTTACGTACTTGTTAAGTTTATTGTTTATTGTCTCTTTACCCACTAGAGCAGTATTTTCTGTTTTGTCCCCTGCGTTCTCCCCAGAGCCTAGAGCAGGTGCAGTTGGTGCTCAGGAAGTGTGTGCTGAATGCCTGAGTGTATACCTTCCTCACAGGGGCTGCTGTGAGTATTACAACATGCAACAGTCAGAACACCTAGATGGGATTCGCATGTACTGAGCGCTTACTCTGTGCCAGGCGCTGTTCCCGGTACTTTCCCAGCGTTAACTCCTTTGATCCTCACAAGTTTCTTGTGAGGGGAGATTGTTGTTTATGTCCAGTCTGCAGATGAGAACATTGACATACACGGGGTGACATAACTTTCTAAACAAACCACAGCTGGGGCATGGAGAACTCAGGCCACAGCTTTCGAAGAGGCAAAACCGTTACCATCTCCATCTTATAGCTGAGGAAAGTGGCCACCAGAGAGGGGAACTGAGGTACCCAAGGCTACACGGTTTGCAAGTGGAGGAGCCAGGATTCCAAACCCTGAAGTTTGGCTCCAGAGCTGGTTTGCTCAGCCTCATGCTTCGTTGGAGCAGATACATGGTGACTGCCTGTGACATGAATGAGATCCAAACAGGGGCAGCAATTCAAGGCAGGTGGGCAAGCCGAGATCTCTTTTCCTCCATGCTAAGCTGCCCCTCATGCCCTGTGTAATCACTGTAGAGTTTTCTCAGCCTTATCTTGATCCACCTACCCTCTCACTTCCTTTCTTCTGGAGCCACTTGAATTTCCTTCTGTGCCTTCAACTCAGCACCTTCTCATATGCCGCTCCCTCTGCCTACCAGAGTTACCCCCTGGCTCATCCCTGCATCCTCCAGATCTCAGCTCTGATGCCCCCTCCTCCGGAAAGCCATCTCTGATCCTCAGGCTGGGGCAGGCACCCACTCTGGTTTCCCCCACCCCAGCCCTGCCCACTCTGAGTCATCGCTGACTGGGGACAGGTCTGTCTCCCCTGCTGGACCTTGAGTTTGTGAGGGCAGGGCTGGGGATTTCTTGGTCACTGCTGTGTCCCGACACTACTAGGCAAAGGAATCAGCCCAGAGGAAGAGTTCGGGGAATATCTGTTATATGAATGAATGAATGAATGAATGAAGGTAAAGAAAACATGGATTAAAGGTAGTTCCCTGACCTGGTTGATTACGTTCAATCTTGGTTTTTTTAATGCTCCCAACAGCTTGTCTTGCCCAAAGGGATTTTTTTTTTTCTAAAAAAGAAGAATTAACTGTCATATACTGAGCCTTTTTTATGTCCTCCAGGTCTCAGCTCAGATGCCTCCTCCTCCAGGAAGCCTTCCCTGCCCCCTCCCCACAGGCTGAGTCAGGCACCCCTTGGGGCTCTCCCCGCCCAGCTTGCTCTGTGCCATCCTGCCCTTCTGACTCCAGAGCCCTTGTTTATGACCAGGATTCCATTTCCCAAGCATCACTTCAGCTCATTTAATATTTCCAGGCTGCTCATAGTGAGCTTGGCACTGTTTTGTTAAGCTCTTGACAGCCAGGAACCACCATTATTGATTTTATTGTTAGAGCTGTTGACAATGATAATCTTAGTTCCTGGGCCCTTTAACATTCTTGAATTGTCCCACCCTGGCACCACCTCCTCCTGGCTGCTCCCTCATCCTGGCAAAAACAGCGAGGAGGGGGGCTGGGGGTGGCAAGGGGCATCATTCTCAAGGGGATCCAGGGCCAGAGGGCGGGGCTTTCTTTCTTCTTCCCCACCTTGGGGGAAACCCCAGGCTTCCCGGGGCTTCTGTTCTCTCCGTGCTGGGAGGAGGAAAGTGAGCCCTTGGGTGGAGGGCGGAGGCGGAGCCCAAGTCTGTCCGGGGAGCCACTGTCATCCAAGTGCCTTTGAGTTTGAGTTTGCAGCAGGGCAGAGGGGAAGAGAGGGGAGCTGGAGGGGCCGCAGCTGGAGTGAGGACGGCGTCTGTGTGCACAAGCCGGGGAGACAGTCAGCTTGGTGCTGTGAAGTGAGCCCATGGGGTCCGCTGACCTACGGGGCCACCGCTGGGCAGAACTCCTGCTCTCAGGTGAGTGCGCTGCTCTCTTCAGGTGGGGCGCGGCGGGTGTGTGTGTATAATGTGCATGAAAGAGACACAGAGAGAGACACAGAAATACACAGAGACAGAAATAAACACAAATACAAAAGACATTGACAAAGGGAGACAGAGGCAGAGACAATGACGTATGTACAGAGAGATGGAATCAGAACCACAGAACCAGAGAGAATCAGAGAGAAAGACAGAAATAGAGTGAAAATAACACTAGAAACTGCACCAGAGGGAAATACAGAGAGGGGCAGAGAGGAGAGAGGGAGACAAAGGAAAAAGAGCAAGAAAACTCTTCAAAGACACACAGAGAGAAATAGATTCAGGAAGAGTCAAGGCGGGGAGAGACAGAGACACAGACCCAGAAACGGAGCATAACAGAGAGACAGGAGTGAGACAGGCAGAGAGAAGACGTGCTAGCCCTGAGAGGCCAGGGCACGCGTCAGGACGGGGGTGGGTGTGAAATTCATGCTTAAAGGGCATCTAAGGCAAAAGGGAGAAACTAGAGTGTTTCGATTAAAAAACCGAAACAGATTCACAGATGTAGAAAACAAATTTATGGTTACCAAAGGGGAAAGCAGGGGGAGAGGGATAAATTAGGAGCTTGGGATTAACAGATGCGCACTACTATGTATAAAAGAGAAAAACAACAAGGTCCTACTGTACAGCACAGGGAACTATATTCAATATCTGGTAATAACCTATAATGGAAAAGAATCTGAAAAAGAATGTATAATACATATGTATGTATATGTGTGTGTATATATATTATACATATATATGTATATGTGTGTGTATATGTATATTATACATATATATGTATATGCGTGTGTGTATATATATATTATACATATATATGTATATGCGTGTGTATATATATAATACATATATATGTATATGCGTGTGTATATATATATTATACATATATATGTTTATGCGTGTGTATATATATATTATACATATGTATATGCACGTGTATATATAATACATATATATGTGTATGCGTGTGTATATATATTATACATATATATGTGTATGCGTGTGTATATATATTATACATATATATGTGTATGCGTGTGTATATATATATATTATACATATATATGTATATGCGTGTGTATATATATATTATACATATATATGTATATGCACGTGTATATATATAATACATATATATGTGTATGCGTGTGTATATATATAATACATATATATATGCGTGTGTATATATTATACATATATGTATATGCGTGTGTATATATATTATACATAAATATGTATATGCATGTGTGTGTGTGTATGAATCACTTTGCTGTACACCAGACAGTAGCACAACATTGTAAATCAACTATCCTTCAACTTTTATAAAAGCGTCTTGGAGGCAAAGACGTGATTTTGCAGTGTGTGGCGTGCAGAGGTGAGGGCTCAGCCCGGCTTTGCTGTGTGGCCCTGAGACCGGCTCTCCCCTCCGGTCGGAGCTTCCTGGCTGAGCCCGGCAGGCTGCAGGGGCTTTGCAGTCCTCCTGGGGACGGGGGTCTGACATTTATCAGCCCCATCATCTGTGGGTTTTTCTTTGAAATTTGCCTCCTCCTGGAGAGACAGAAGGCAGGGCCCTCTGGGGAGGGGGCAGGGGGAAAGGGTCCAGGTGGAGGATTTGCAGAGAGAGAAGTTTCCTCTTTCAGATGGATATGATGAGGCCCACTGTTGATGCTTTCACTCACATTCTTTCATTTATCCTATGACAGTTATGAGGCGGGAACTATTATTACCCTTGTTTTACAAATGGGGAAACTGAGACTCAGACAGAGGACATCACTTGCCCAAATAAACAGCAAAGGTGGGATTCAAAACCCAGGGAGTCAGGCTCTGAGCTTATGGGCTTTACCTCTAATAGCATTGAAGATAGAGAAGTACAAGCACAGGAAATAATAATGATGATAATAGTGATAATAAAAATAGTATAATACTATGGGACTTCCCTGGTGGTCCAGTGGTTAAGACTCTGCACCTCCACTGCAGGGGGCTTGGGTTTGATCCCTGGTTGGGAAACTAAGATCCTGCATGCTGTACAGTGCAGCCAAAAAACAAACAAACAAACAGTAGTACTAATAATAGTGACTGACACTTACTATGCACTGTCATTATCTGATATCAGACCTCACAATAACCTGATAAACTAAGTTCTACTATTCTCCCCATTTTGCAGTTGAAGAAGCTGAGGCTCACAAAGAGAAAGCCCTTTGCCCATGATAATAGAGAAAGTAAGCAGCAGAGTCCACATTATACTAAGAGCTCATGCCCCTAACCTGATTGAGCAGGGGATGGGGCACTGCTTGGGCTAAACTGGGGTCATTTGAGGGGTAGAGAAGGGCATAGCTGCCAGCCTCTGTTAATTGGGCTGATGGTTAGGGCAAGGGGGGAATGTCAAGGTCAGCTGCACATGGGCATGGCTGCTGGGGTTGAGGCTCCCCATCTATGCCCACAGTCTTTAAGTTGCCACAAAACCGTGTGCAAAATGGCCAAATGGAAAACTGGAAACTCCTACTACCTTGTTCCCTTTTCTTCCCCTGTGCAAGGGAAATCTCTGCCTGAGGGCAAGTATGAGGAAGTACGAAAGGTTAATTTCTCCCATCAAAGATAATAAAAGAAGTTCCCCTTTATCAGGGGTTGGCTCTGTGCCCATCCCTGGACCAGAGGAATTGCACGGTGTTGAGAGCGCAGTCTTTAAGGGCTGGCAGGCCAGGTTCCAGTTAGCTTTTGACACTTACTCTCTGGTCTTGGAAATTGACTTCACCAATCTGAGCATTCGTTTACCTCCCTGTGGAAGGGGGAGGCTGACCATGCATCTCCCACGGAGTGGGCATCGTTGGAGAGAGCACAGTAACCCTCAGGAGACCCAGTTAAAGGTTGACAGTGTTCATTACCACCCACAACAATCCTAGGAGGCAGATGACATTATTCCTATTTTACAGCTGGGGACATTGAGGCTCAGAGAAGATAAAAACATGCCTCAAGTCACATGGCCAATAAGTAATGGGTAGAAGTCAAGCCTCTACCCATTACTACAGAGGGGTGGATGGCCCCATCCGTGACCTCAGATCTCCCTCCACTTAGGAAGACCATAACTGGGCACCCCCAACACACCTCTTCCTCCCTGAATGCCTCCTCTTTCCCCTCCAGCCTCACTTTTGACCGTGTGGAGCCTGCCAGCTGCAGCCCAGCTCACCTCTGATGCCAACCTGCTTAAAGTCACCCGAAGTGAGAAGGATGTTGTTCCGTCTATATTTGGGGCCCCTTGGTCACCCTAGACTCATGGTAGATTCAGGGCACAGAAAACAAGGCTGTCATTCTGATTTCCGTCTCCACACCTCAAGCGCCCATCAGGGTTCCATGCCCAAAGTCCCAACATGACAAACCTGATTGGGCTCACTCAGGGTTGGGCAACAACTGGTCCGATCATTTGTGTCGAAGCTGGCGGGGGGTGGGGGTCGTGGTAAAGATGTGGGCTGTGGCTATCAGGGCTGTGGGTGGGGAAGGTTGGCTAAGAAGTGGGTAGGGGGACCTGTCTGTCATCCATGTTACAAGCTTGACTTCCTTGCATGACCCATTGTCATATCCCATACCCTCCATTTTATTTGTACCATCCCATTTAATGGGCCTTGGAGAGGGGAAGTGAGTGGCCCAAGATCACACCTAGAATGGGAAGTAGATCCAGCATTTGAGCCCATTCATGGAGCTCCAGGGTGTCTGCATGCAATTCCAATCCACCCCTGTTTCTCTGGGTCCCTCTGTGACTGTATCTTGCTTGGTCTTCCTTTATCTGTGTCTCTGCCTCTTGTTTCCCTCTCTCTGTTTCTCCCTCTGTAGAATCGCTGGCCAAGCCCACCATTTCAGTCAGCCAGGGCACAGCCATAGAGCACAGGGAAAACGTGACCTTCTACTGTGGTACCAAAGATGTCAACATTACCATCTACTGGGTCTCCAACAATCAGCCCCTGGTGTTGCGTGAGCGCATGCAGCTGTCCACGGATGGCAAGACCCTCACCATCTTCCCTGTCCAGCGGGAAGACACCGGGACTTACCAATGTGAAGTTTGGGGTGTCCTCCAGGTCATGAGCAGCGACCCCACCTTCCTGGTTGTGAACTGTGAGTCCCTCTCCATTCTCCCAGCCCCTCCCCAGCACCCACTTCCTTGGTGATCTCGTTCAGTCTCGCAGCTTTATTGTTTATTTCTTTATTTAAATAATTTATGGCTGCGTTGGGTCTTCGTTGCTGCGCACGGGCTTTCTCTAGTTGCGGCGAGCGGGGGCTACTCTTCGTTGCGGTGCGCGGGCTTCTCATTGCGGTGGCTTCTCCTGTTGCAGAGCATAGGCTCTAGACGTGCGGGCTTTAGCAGTTGCAGTGCGCGGGCTCAGTAGTTGTGGCACACGGGCTTAGCTGCTCCGCAGCATATGGGATCTTCCCGGACCAGGGCTGGAACCTGTGTCTCCCGCATTGGCAGGCGGATTCCCAACCACTGTGCCACCAGGGGAGTCCCCAGTCTCGCAGCTTTAAATACCATCCGAATGCGGACTTGTCCACGCTTTAACTCCAGACGTATAACTGTTTGATGTCTCTACTTGGATTCTCCTGGGAATGTCCAGCTTGACATACATAAAACTGAGCTCCTTAACTTTCGGATGTTTGATCCAAAATATTGCCTAGGTAGTGGTGAGGAAAGAGCATTTGCTGGCATGCTTTAGATATTTCTTCCAATCCTGCTTTATCCAGGGATGAAGCTGACATGTCATCACTGTCAGACTCTTGCATCTCCTTTGTAATGTTTCCAGAGCTTGAGTGGGGAGAAGAGAAAAATTAATGTTTATTGACTGTCTAGGTTCCCCTAAGAGAACTGTCACTGACGCTATTATTACTGCTACAATTGTTCTCTTCCTCCCAGATGGTCCTGACCCCGTCAGAATCAAGATGGAGCCCGGGGTACCCAACGGGGAGGCAGTTGAGGTGATAGAGGGCAGCAACGTGACCTTCTCGGTGGAAACTCAGTCTCACCCACCCGCTGCCTATTTATGGGTTTTCCCCAATGACTCCAAGCCCATCACGAGCTCGTTTCTCACCGCAAGCACATTTACCATCTATGCCGTGTCCAGGGAACACGAGGGCACGTACAGCTGCTTGGTGTCCAACAGTGCCACCCAGCTGTCCCACCTGGCTACTCTTAAATTCCACGTCCTTGGTGAGTCTCTTTCCCCTATATTCCTCCCCTTTGTTTCTCTGAGAATCAGAGCTACACCAATATCCTAGAGTTTGAGGAGGACCCAGTGGAGTGGGACTTCCCATGTGGCTGGTGGCAGATCGTGGCTCTGGCCGCAGGCAAGGACCTGGGTCCTGGCTTGACACATCCTCTCCAAGGCCTTGTAGGCTCTCTGTGGAGCGTCTGTCACTTGATTCTCTGCAAGTGGGGGAGGCGATTCTCTATACATACAAACACTGACACAACACTCACACACCCCATACACACATAGGGACACACACACAAATAACAATCACACATGCAGGGGACTTCTCTGGCAGTCCCGTGGTCAATACTCCATACTTCCACTGTAGGGGGCACAGGTTCGATCCCTGGTCAGGGAACAAAGGTCCCGCATGCTGCACAGTGCAGCCAAAAAAAAAACCAATCACACATGCATAGCACACTCACACATGTGCACCACAGACACATACAACTCACACACAACACGTACACAACATACAAAAGCACAGAATACACACACTCACACAAGATACATATAACACGTACCCAACAGATACACACAATACATGAAACACACAGTACATAACACATCACAGACACACAACACATACACATACCATACACACAAACCCACAACATGTACATACCATGCACTCACACATATGCACAGCACATACACAATACTCACACACAAAACACAGGCACATATCTCACATATGGAGCAAACAATACCACAGGCACACAACATATTCTCCCGTAAAACACATACACACAAAATGTAATATGCACACAGTAGACACACACACACATCATAGACACTCAACATCCTCATGTACAACACAGAAAACACCCCACATACCATACATTCAACACCGTCAACACATGCACAATGACACAGAACACACACACAATGCATAACTGTACTACACACACAATTTAGTGATACACAAAGCATATACGCACACAGTACAATATATACACATACCACATACACTACCACAGACACATAACATATACTCATGCACAGAAAATATATACACACACAATACACACTCACTTGCACACAAAGTACCTATATATACACCACCATACCTCACAGTCACAAAACATATACACACAACACACACATATAAATAGACACAAAGCACACACTCACACACAGAACACATCCACATACCACACACTCTCCATACACACAAAACCCGTAACACATTCACATAATTGTCACACAACACACACTCATACACAAAAGACTTAGATGTACCACCCACACAATACAGTCATATGCAAAACAGGTATACACACACACACCACCCACAACATACACACACAGCCCTGGAAAACTCTGCGGGCCCCATATGGGTGGGAGACTGACAGAGGGACCCTGGACCCCATCCTGTCTCTCTATGTGTTTCCAGAAAGGCTGACCAAGCCTTGCGTCATGCCCCCGAACCAGACTCTCGTAGAGAACGCCAGCCTGGTGGCCCTGACCTGCCAGACCGCCCATGAGAGAGCTGCAGCCCAGTGGTTCCTGCGGGGCCAGCTCCTTCTGCCCAGCAAGCACCTGGTGCTGTCAGCTGACAACAGGACCCTGGCCATCCATGGCCTTCAGCGCAATGACACAGGGCCCTATGAGTGTGAGGTCCTGAACTGGAGCAGCCGGGTGCGGAGTGACCCCCTCAAGTTGAACATCAGCTGTGAGTCGCCCCGAGCCGGGACCTTCTCCTCCTCCCTTCTCCCTCCCCTGCTTCAGTTCTTCCTTCCAGCCACTCATTCCATAATTATTGAATACCTGCTCTGTGCCAGGCATGTCTGGGCACCGGACAAGACAACCCTCATGGAGCTTACGTTCTAGTCGGGGAGACAGACCATAAACAGCTAAGCAAGGGAGATTCCTGGTGTGTCAGATGGCACTAGAGGCGGCACGAAAGACAGGCGAGGCTGGGACACTGGGGAGGTGTTGCAGTCCTAGCTGGGGTGGTCAGGGGAGGCTTCCCAGAGGAGGGGGTGTTTCTGCAGGAGGAGGCCGGGAGTGAGCCGTGCAGCTAGCCAGGGGAAGTGAGTTCCAGGGGAGGGAACAGCACGTGAGATGGGGCTGTGCTTGGCATGTCAGAGGAATGCAAGGAGGCCCAGGTGACCAGAGAGGTCAATTATGGGAACAGAAGAAGCTGGGAGAGTGGGGTAGACCGCACAGGGTCCTGCGGGCCATGGTGAGGACATTAGGAGCCACGGAAGGCTCTGAGCAGAGGAGAGAGAGGATTAGACTTGGGTTTGCACAGGGTCTCTCTGGCCCTTGTCTAGGGGCTGGAAGCAGGGGAGAGGGACGAGGTGATAGAAGGAGTAGAAAGAGGTGTGTTTGTCTGGGTCCATGGAGACAGATCTCAAGATGAGATTATATGTGCAAGGATTTTATTAAGGGAATGCTCCTGTGCAGAAAAAGTAGGGAGGGAACCTCAAAAGGCTGGGAGGGCCATCAGACTGAGATCTAAGTGTGACTCCGAGTGAGGAAGAAAGGGAGAGAGGGTTGGATGGGAGTGTGTGGACTGCCATGTAGTCTAAGGAACATCGTCAAGACTCTCGGGGAGCCCATGTCTCCCAGGACAGGGTCTGCCTTAGTTTCCCCAACACACTCAGGTACTGGCAGGGTGCAGCCCAGGAAAGGCCTGGGGGTACAGCAGCTGGGCTCTTGGTCAGTCACACTCTTACCATTGGAGGTCTGTGAGGCACCCTCTCGTGGTGGCCACAGTCATCCATCAAGAGATGATGGGGCTGAGCCAGTGGCAACAGTGGGTGATGAGAAGTGGTCAGCCATGAATATATTTTAAATATCAAACTCACAGGATTTGCTGCTCATTGACCTGAAGCAAGAGAGGAAGGCAGGAGTCAAGAATGACTCCAAGGGTTTTTTTGCCTGAGCTACTCAAAGGATGAAGAAGCCATGACCTGAGCTTGGGAAGACTGGGGGAGAAGAGGTCTCTGCAGGGAGAGAAAGTAGGGGTCCACTTTACATGTGCACATTAAACAGCAGGGGGATAGAGAGACATGGCTTAAATACATTGCTTTTCCTTCCTTCCTTTTTTTTTTGTGGGGGGGGCCGTGTCGGGTCTTAGTTGCAGCATGTGAGATCTTTCCTTGCGGCTCGCGGGCCTCTCTCTAGTTGTGTTGTGTGGGTTTTCTCTCTCTAGTTGTGGTGCGTTGCACGCAGGCTCCAGGGCGTGTGGGCTCTGAAGTTGCAGCATGCGGGCTCTCTAGTTGAGGCACGTGAGCTCGGTAGTTGTGGCGCGTGGGCCCAGCTGCCCTGCGGCATGTGGGATCCTAGTTCCCCGATCAGGGATGGAACCGGCATTGCAAGGCGGATTCTTTACCACGGGACCACCAGGGAAGTCCCCTCCCTTCCTTTCTTGCTCTCTCCTCTTTCCTTCCAACTCTGGTCATGAAGCCAAAAATGTCTATTTTGTTCTCTCTGTATGCTGAACAACAAGTAAGGCACTTGATGATAGCCGTGACTTTCAGAGCTCACAGCCTACTCAGGATTGGGAGATCAATAATCAGGCAAGGGCTTCCCTGGTGGCGCAGTGGTTGAGAGTCTGCCTGCCAATGCAGGGGACACGGGTTTGAGCCCTGGTCTGGGAAGGTCCCACATGCCGCGGAGCAACTAGGCCCGTGAGCCACAACTACTGAGCCTGCGCGTCTGGAGTCTGTGCTCTGCAACAAGAGAGGCTGCGACAGTGAGAGGCCTGCGCACCGCGATGAAGAGTGGCCCCCACTTGCCACAACTAGAGAAAGCCCTCGCACAGAAACGAAGACCCAACACAGCCAAAAATAAATTAATTAATTAAAAAAAAATCAGGCAAAAAAAATACAGTGTGATAGGTCCTGCCATGGGACCAGAGATTTGGGGAACCCAAAGGGAGCCCCCACCCAGTCTTGGGGATGTGGGAAGGCTCACCGTGAGAGGTGGTGTCTACCGCGAGACCCGAAGGACGCGTAAGTTAGCTAGGTAGAGCAGGCTCAGGAGAATAGCGTTCCAGAGAAGGAAGAGAGTATGCGATGACTCTGAGGGAATGGAATATCCAAGTAGGATCTTTTTTTTTTTTTTTTTGAAAACATCTTTCTTGGAGTATAATTGCTTTACAATGGTGAGTTAGTTTCTGCTTTATAACAAAGTGGATCAGCTATACATATACATATATCCCCATAACTCTTCCCTCTTGTGTCTCCCTCCCTCCCACCCTCCCTATCCAAGTAGAATCTTATTCCAGGATTGAAAGTGGGAGGTGTGGAGAGGTGAGTGGTGGGACTGGAGGGGTCTACAGGGACCCTGTGAATGAGTTCATCAGCCTTGGGCTTTGTCCCAAGGACCCTAGGGAGCCATGGAAGGTTCTGAGCAGGGGAGGGATAGTGTCAAGTTTGTACTTAGGAAGACACTTCTAGCTGCTGTGGGCAGGATTTGAGACCAGCACGGGGGGACCAGGATGGGGGCAAATGAGGGATCCTGATGGCCATGGGGTTAGGATGGAGAGAAATGAACAGATTCAAAGGATATTTAGGGACAAGGGCAAGATTTCCCTCATCTCCTGGAATGTCCCAACTAGAACCTCTTTGCATCCTTCTTTTTAGTAGTTCACATTAATTTCAATCAGACAAGACTCAAACTCTTGGTTTGCATGAGAAATCCAACAGCCATTTCCTTTGTTTCCTTCACGTCTATGGGAGGAGAGCCAAGTACCATTGGTCCCCTTCTGGCTTAACAAAGAAAATCCACAAGCATCTCTACCTTTGGGAATACATGGAGATGTAAATTTAGATATTGTCACCGGGCTGTTTGTTATTAAGAGATTCCATCAGAATTGTAAACATTTTGGAAGTTAGGGGCTACATTCACAGGACACAGCAACAATTTCTGAAGCCTGGATGTCTTATAAGGCTCCTTTGTTAGAATTCACTTTTGCAATGACAGAGGTTTTTGTTTTTTATTTTAATTTTGTTTTGTTTTGAATTTTCCCCCGCTCCATGTTGTGGACTACAATCTGTTTGCTCGGCAGCTAAGGAGGAAAGGGGAGCATTTTCTCTTTCTTCTCTTGCTGGGATTCCTTTCAACAGCAGTTGAAGAGCCCTTGTTTTCCAGGCTACAGCCTGGAATTCCCTTAGTTAGAATTGAGAAGGAAAAAAAAAAAAGGCAGAACTTCCAATGTGGAATTGAATGGGATGAAATAGGACATCTCGCCAGTGGAGGATGGGTGCATAACATTTGGATCTGCACACAGATGGCCCTGATCGAGTGGACATCACCAGGGGGTCGACGTCCGAGGTGGTCAGCACCATCAGGGCGGAGCTCAACTCCAGCCTGACCCTGCAGTGTTGGGCTGAATCCCAGCCGGATGCTGAGTTTCACTGGACCCTTGAACCCTCCACGAGTGTCTGTACAGGGGAACAGCTGGTCATCGAGGCCCTGACTTGGGAGCACCAAGGGATTTACAGCTGCACAGCTTTTAACTGTCTCACGCAACTGGCCCGCTCTGCCTCAGTCCTGGTCAGAGTGATAGGTGAGTCTTTCAGGTACACCTTCTCCTTGGGTCCAGGTGACTTTTCCTGATGCTGGCCTCAGCAATCTGATCTTCCCTTACCATGGGCTGGGGTGTGCCAGTGACTGTCCTGCAAGGGCAGGTTCCTAATCCGGAGCTGTTGGATCCCAGCTGCTAACACTCAGGCTCTAGAACCTCTACTTCCTACCTGTGTGCCCTGGTAAACTCTCCAGGCTGCTCTGAGCCTCAGTTTTCCTATCTGTAAATGGGGCTTATGATGCCTACCTTTCAGAATTGTTTAGAAGCACAGTGAGTCAGGGAGATCACCAATGAGAGAAGGAGTGAGCTGATAGGTGGGGTCAGGAATTATATTAATAACAACCTGGGTGTGACTGGCAGAGAGCCCCTGTATTTCTGCCTTGAGTTCTTGAGAGGGCAACATAGTGTCGCTGTTTGCCAGTCGCTCTTCACATCCTGGCTCCAGTGCTGTGTGACCTTGGGCATGCTACTTAACCTCTCTGGGCCTCTGATTCCTTGTCTGTAAAACAAACATAATAGTTGTGTTTACATCAAAGCATTGTTGAAGATTAATTAACATTTGTAAAGTTCTTATGGCAGTGCCTGGCATATTGTGTTTGCTAAATAAAACTATTCTTTATCGCGCCTGTGTCACACCCTGAAGCAAGCCTTTCCATATATATTATCAGCAAACATTTCTTGGGTACTCTTTGCCAGTCAGCTATGAGGCAGGCCTGTTGGTATTTCCACCGTTCAGGAGAGGTTGAGACTTAGAGACTAAAGCCCCATTACTAGGGTTTAAAAAACCGGCTGGCCATCTCAAGAGCAGTGTTATTGTTGTTGTTGTTGTTTGGCCGCAGGATCTTAGTTCCCCGACCAGGGATCGAACCCGGGGCCCCCTGCAGTGGAAGCGAGGAGTCCTAACCACTGGACCGCCAGGGAATTCCCACAAGAGCAGTGTTCTTAGTTGTCTGCAAAGTAGAGGACCCCATAACAGCTTTCCAAATTACCTCATTCAGTCTTCAGAACAGCGCTCTGGTCTTGTTAAGACCATTTGATGGATGAGAAACAGAGGCTCAAAGGAGGAAGCAGTGAGTTTGCTTGATGCTCACAGGGATGTTGTAGGGTTTGAATTGGATCATGTATGAAGGGCTCTCGGAGCTTAGAGCTTGGTAGATGGCAGCTTCTGTCATCATCATCATCATCGTCATCATCTTTGCCTCTTATAAAGCACCTCCTAAGTGTCGGGCACTGTGCTGGTCCTTTTACATGTGATCTCATTTAATCTTCTCAAAAGCCTGTAGGGTTACAGATTACTATGCTTGTTTAACATTTAAAGAAATGGATACTCAGAGAATAAAACCAAGAACTCCTCAGGCATCTAGGAAGCCCCCTCCTGCCCCTCCAAAGCAGAATCTTTTCCTTATACCCCGACCCTCGTGTGGCTGCCTTCTTCATTCCTGGGGCTGGACTTCACCCCTTTGAGAAAGGTTCTGGGCGAAAGTGGGATGGGTAAACAGTAGGCCAATGTTCATGATAACAACTGCCATTTATTAATCAGTCACTGGGTGCCAGGCATGAACATTCGTGACCTCATTTCATCTTTGCAACATCCTTACGCAGTGGGTACCATTTCCCCCACTTTGCAGATGAGGAAATGAGACTCAGGAAGAGTAGTTACTTTTGTCTGTGTCCACAGGGCCCCAGAGAGTCAAAGGTGGCTCACTCGGGGGAAAGCCAGGTTTCTGGTTGCCAAAGCCCTTTTCTGTCTCTGAAGGCCATGTTTGATCCATCATCCTAATTAGTAACATCGTCACAGCAACATTGACCGATCACTGTAGGTCTAAATACTTCACCTACATTGAACATACTGAACATTGCATATGCTGAACATGAATACGTATATGTTTAATCTTTTCAGCAACCGTATAGAGTAGACTTCATATTATCTCTCTTTACAGAAGAGCCAATGTACCCACAGAGTGGTTAAGTAGCATGGCATGGCCAAGGTCACACAGCTGAGATGTGAACTTAGGCTGTTTGACTCCAGAAATGATTCTATTACTACCACAAACTTCAGCTTCCCAATGGCTGGAAGACAAGTGCTCATCAAATTATCAAGTGGAGATAAAGCCACAAACTTGGGAATGGGGCTGGGGACAGGGATGAGGGTGTGTCAGGCCCAGGTCCTGATTCTCTCTCCTTGCCCAGGTCCCAGGTCATCTCTCTCTGGAGGGGCCATCGCTGGCATTATCATCGGGATCCTGGCCGTCACTGCTCTGGCCACAGGGCTGGGCTGTTTCCTCTACATCAGAAATGCCAAAGGGTAAACCTGGGAATGGGAAAGGGGGTGTGGCCCACAGGGGACCTGACTGGCAGGAGTGTTGCTGACCTTGGTGCTGAGCGGTATCCATGGCACGTGGGGAATTGAGAGGGTTTGGCCCATTGCCCAAAATGTACATGGGATATAGGCGGAGTCTGTGCAGATGGGCAAGGACTAGAGGCACAGAAGAACGATGGTCTTGGGTTTTCAGGCCCTCAAGGAGAACGACAGAGGAACCCATCTATGAGGCCACGACACCCACCTCTGAAGAGGGTCACCTTGCAGAGCTTGGTCGCAGTAAGTGACTTCATAGCTGATGCCCAGGGCAGCAGTGAGGTCTGGAGAAGAGGCTGGTGCAGAGAGCCCAGGCCTCTGCCCCCAGCTTACCCCCAAGTCACTCTGATATCATGGGCAAGCCCTGTACTCTCAGAGTCTCCAGGTCCCCATCTGGAAAATGGATGAGATTGGAGGTAAGAGCTCTGAGGAGTTCTGCCCGTTCCAACAGCCATAACACAAATAGGGCAACGTGCTGCCATTCTTTTCTTCCCCGCTCTCAGAACACTTTGTTAATTGAGTGCTATAAACAGAGAGAATCAATCACAACGCTCCTCCCTGCTAAACTCAAAACCAGTCTCAAAGTCCATGTCAACACAATGCCTCTGTCACCCTCTACTAATGGATGGGAATTGACCAAAGGCAAAATGAAACATCTTTGTCATGTCTGGCCTACGATTCTGGTATGATGGGCTCATGAAGTGGACGTCCCCTGGAGACTCTCCAATTCAGCTCAGTTTTACAGAGAAGAAAACCAAGGCCAGGGAGGACATACGATAAACCCAGGCTAAAGAGGACCCTGGTATAACTGGGGCTAAGTCTTAGACTTCTGTTCTCATCTGTGTCATCAGACAGCCTTAACTAACCCAGAACTTGATTTCCAGGACATTCCCGGGTTAAGATCACTGGAGATGTGATGGGGGGTCCTGGGGAGAAAGGAAGGAAGGTTTCTGCCACATCCTTCCTGGGGATAGAAGTGACCTGGGCAAATTGCCCCTTCCCTCCTATCTCTTCCTAACTCCAGCCCTGGGCTGGCATTCACTTTCTCTAGACTGGTGCATGCCTATGTATGCCAATGTACCCGACACTCAAGGACAGATCCAAGTCATAAAGGTGGGTAATGCTCCAGAGGTGCCCTCTCTGTTCCCCCAACTGTCGGGCCCTTTCCCAGCCCAGGAGGGCTGTTACAGTCCTACCTCTTGGGGTTGGGTGGGGTTCAGGCATATGCCCTTGAGGATGCCCAGTGGCAGCTTGGGTCTCTCTGCATCTCCTCCTTTGCTTTCTCTGGGGATCTCAAGACCTTCCATGGCTTTTTCATCTCTTCTCCTTGTCTTCTTTCTCTTCAACATGACAATGCCTAACCTGGACCCACTCTGGGAATCAGAAGGGATGTAACTGCCTCTGAGGCCTAAGCTATTTCCAAGAACTTCCAGGGGTGGCCTTTATCCCAAGCCCCACGACCTCTTCACTACTTTCTTTTCCCCCAGATGCGGACACTAGACCCTCCAGAGCAGTTCTATGAGGTAGGTTGGCCCAGCTTGATTTTATTAAAGAAGCTGCAAGCGAATACAATCTGAGAATGTTATATTTGACAAGCCTGAGAAGTCATCTTGTCTAGATCCTTCATTGAGCATTGCAGGGCCAGGAATGAGGCGAAAGTGGCTCAGAGCCTCACAGGGAGCTGGGTCAGATTCTAGGACTCTGGCTCCTATACTGTGCTGCTTCCATTTCCAGTGCTTGGAATTGGATTGCAAATGAAGTGGCACTGGCCTAACAAGTGATGGGGTGCAAAGGAAGTTTTGGAGTAGAGATTGCAGAGGTAGCCAGGTGAGAAGGAAGAGTTCTGGGCCAGGGGTAGGGCTCTGGGTCCTAAACCTATTTCTCCTTCTGATCCTTTGTAAGAACTGGGTCAAATCTCTTTGTCTCTGGATCTCTGAAGGGTGAAAGTTGGCACTTTCCAGTTGCTGTGATTCTAAGGCAAACTGTGCCTGCGGTCCCTAACTGATCTCTTTGTTCACTTCAAGAAGGAATCACCTTCCACAATCCATGGGGACTATTCTCGTGGCCCCAGGAAGCCATCGCCCAAGCTTGCATTGCATCCCTTGGTCCCAACTCTACCAAAAGAAAACACAGAGTCAAAATATGAGGTACTTTTATGCCACACTGAGTCTTTGGACAGATGGAGAGCTGCCACTAATCTGCTTTTTCCTCCTTGCTAAAGAATCTGTAGGATAAACTATCAAGAGATTTCCTTTCAAAAATCTTTTCAATCCCATTCCACCCATTTCCATCCTATCACTTTCTGGTTCATTTCATTCCATTCCCTTCCAATCTACTCCATTTTACTCCATCCCACATTTCCATCATATTTATTTTCACTCCATCCATTTCCTTTCTATCCATTTAACTTCATTTCCTTCTCACTTAATTCCAGCTATTTCCTCTCCATTCCAGTTAGGTTTATTTTTCCATTCCATTCCACTCCACTCCTCCCCACTCCATGTCTTTCCATAAAATTCCTCTTACTTCCTTTTCATTTCTTTTATTCCTCTTATTTTTCCCATTCCATTCCTTGTCATCACTTCCCACCCACCCCACTCAATGCCATTCCTTTGCATTCCATCCCACTCCACTCTGCTTTATCTCATTGTGTTCTGTTCATCTCTTTCTTCTTTCATTCCTTTCCATTCTTTCCCACTCCTCCCTATTACATTTTATTCATTTCTATTTTTTCCTTTTATTCCCGCCCCATTCATTTCTTCCACATTCCATTACTGTCTATTTTATTCCTATCACTTTCCATTTCCATACCATCACTTTATTTCATTTCCATTCTTTTCCTTCCCATCCCATTTCATTCCTGTTCTTTCCAGCCACATATTTAATCCACTCCATTCATTCTATTTCCTACTATTCCACTCCTTTCTAGTCAGTACCCTACTTATATGCATTTCCATTTGATTGGCTTTTGTTTCATCCCACCACCTTCCATTTCTTCTCATTCTGTATATTTCTTTTCCATTCACTTCATTTTCTTTCCATTTCCTTCTTTCTTTTCTCTTCATTTCCCCTTCCTCATCCCTTCCCTTTCCATTCAATTCTGTTTCATTGTTTTCTATTTCCTTTCATTGCACTCTCTTCCCTTCTATTTCTACTTTTTAGAAAAAATTATCTTACTGAAGTATAGTTGATTTACAACGTTGTGTTAGTTTCTGGTGTACAGCAAAGTGATTCAGTTATACATATATATAATAGTCTGCATCTGCTAATCCCAAACTCCCAATCCACCCCCCGCCACCCTTCTATTTCTTGTTCATTCCTCTTTAATCCATCTCACTCTGTTGTATCACATTCCATTCTGCTCTATTACCTGTCAGATGAACCATTCTCAAAAGATGTGAATGTCTATATATCTTAGGGTTTTTTTTTTAATAAGAAAGACAAACCCCTTGAAGGTAGTTCGGATTAATTAAGGTGTGGATTAATTGAGAGAACAGTGGGGAATCTCAGATAACTCAATGTCAGAAATTACTTGGGGGCCCTCATGGGGACTGTAGTCAGGAAGTTTCTCTCTCTTATGTTTGCTCATTTTTGCTGATCAATGAATTTGTTCCATTCTCTTCAGTCCAGATTTAATTCCTATGCAAGCTTCCTGGTCACTACTCCTCTATAATTTCAGATTACATATGACAACATCCTCTACTACGATTTAAAGGTTTCTAGGTTCAAATTCTTCAGAGGAGAAGCACACTTACTCCAGCCATTGTATGGATTGTGCTGACATTTGTCAGCTCTCCAATTAGCTGTGAACTGGTGCAAACATAGCCTTCTAGGTCCCTCTCTTCATCAGGGTCTGGGGAAAGGAGTCGCATTTGTTTCCTTTTATCAGTAGAACAAAAGCTCTTCCTGGAAATCTCACCCAGTGCACTTCCTCTTGTATCTCCTTGGGTCAGAATGCTGTCACATGGTATTTCTTCTTGCAAGGAAGGCTGAGAAAATGAGATGTTATCCTTCCCAGTCTCTTCAATAGAAGCAGGCAAGGGAGAAGATATGGGGAAGAGTGTCAGGTCAGCCCCCTCAGTGTCTGCTACATTCTGAAGGGATGAGAAGGAGCAAACAATGCAAAGCGTCTGGAGTAGAACATTCTGAGTTGACGGGCATCAAGTGAAAAGGCCCTGAAGAGAATGTCTTTGTTATCTGTTGCTGTATAACAGATTACCACAGACTTAGTGGCTTAAAATAACAGGCATTTATCATCTCACAGTTTCCTGGGTCAGGAGTCTAGGCACTGCTTAGATGGGTCTTCTGCAAGGCTGCAATAAAGGTGTTGGCCAAGTCTCAGGTCTCATCTGAGGCTTGACTGGGGAAGGATCCACGTCCAAGCTCATATGGTTATTGGAAGCATTCAGTTCCTTGCAGGCTGTCATAAAGAGGGCCTCAGTTTCTTACTGGCTGTCAGCTGGAGGCTGCGCTTTGCCATGTAGCCCTCTCCATAGGCAGCTCACAACATTGCATCTTGCTTCTTCAAAGCCACGACAGATGTCATGCTCTTATAGAACAGAATCACATACATGTAAGCATGTACATCCTGTCACCTTTGCCGTATTCCAATGGTTAGATGCAAGTCACAGGTCTTGCCTTCAAGGGGAAGATTACATAAGGGCATGAATACCAGAAGGTGAGTATAATGGGGGTCACCTTAGAGTCTGTCCTCCACAGTGGGGAAGCATGGGCCATTCCAGGAATGGAGAGATGCCAGCATGACTGAAATACAATGAGAAAGGAGGAAGACCTTCAGAATTTTCAAGGATGGGGAAGGAGAATGCCAGAAAGTTTGGGTTCCTACAGCAAGTAGCCCAGGAAAGCCCACCTAGAAATGGAACTTACCTTTTCTCTTTGTGTAATAGGTGCTTGTGAATCCAGAACACAACATGTACTGCCAAGTCAACCCCTTCATCTAACAGAAGCAGAGATCTTTTCTCCAGAAATCCTAAAGAAGCCATGCTTAATCATACATTCAACGACATTTATTGCGTACATATTATATTCCAGCCATTCTCTTTGTAAACCTTGTGACATTCTATTTCAATGTGTTTTTCAGGCTCTGGACCCTAGCTCCCACCAAATCTTAAGCTTTTGGCTCATGTTTCTTTAAAAGCAATAGAAACAAGGCAAAAGCGGCCTAGAATTAGAGGGCCAAGTTCTGATACCCAGAAGCAGGGGATGCCATAGTATTTGCTGCATCCCAAACATGGGCAAAGACTATTGATGGACACAGCAACCAAGGGAGAAGTGTGAGTCTGAGTCAGCCAGAGTAGAGCATGGGATGTATGCACGGGTCAGACGAGCAGTGTCTTTTCAAATCGTGGTAGAGGATAAGGAACAAGGAGCTATTAAGAGATGACAAGAGAAAACATAGAATGAAGCATGGGAATGAGGCACCTGGGGAGGCGTAGACATGAGATACTTAGAATCCTGAGGGGCTCAAGGATGGAGATGTGAGAATGAGATTTGCTAAAGGTAAAGAGGAGTCAAGGATGACCCCCAGGTTTCTGGCCAGAGCAACTGGATGGCTGGCAGACCACTTTCTGAAGCAACAGTGGGGGAGGAGCAAATTTGGGATAGAGAGGGGAAATCAAGAATTTGATTTGCCATGTCAAGGATCAGTTGGAGAATCAAGCAGGTAAACGTTCATAAAAGTCTAGATAGAGCAGGGCTTGTCACTGGGGTTTGAAGTTATGGGGCTAGATGAGATCTTGTGTCAGGGGTCCCCAGGACCACCCTCAGGCTCAATGATTTGCTAAAAGGATTCAGAGGACCTAGAAGTTGTCATACTCGTTGTTATGGCTTATTACAGCAAAAGGACAGAGGGTAAAATCAGCAAAGGGAAAAGGTACAAATGAAGTGGAGTCTGGAGGAAACCATGCATAAGCTTCCAAGGGTTCTTTCTCTGTGGAGTCACATGGGGATTCCCACGATATGTGACAACACATGTGAAGTGTTGCCAACCAGGAAGGCTCACCCTGAATTTAAATGTCCACGGTTTTTACAGGGGGTCAGTCACTGAAGCTTCCGACCCCCAGAAGGAAAGCAGGTGTGTTCACTATAGATCACATTGTATAACTATCTGGACAAACTGGTACAGGCATGCAAATACACTTCTACCAGATAGAACATTATAAAAGCTCAGTTCCCAGAAGCTGACCAAGAACTAGTGCTTTGAAATAGGCCTTTTTGGGGGAATGTGCAGGGTTTGAGCAACTTAGGCCTGCTGAGTTAACCCTTCCCCCTACAGATCCCAAAGAGACTAGATAACACAGAGAAGAGTAGGGGCTGACAAACTAAGCACTGGTGCCTCCAACATTTATAGTTTGAGGTAGAGGATCAAGCAAAGGAAAAGGACTGTCCTTTTTTTTTTTACCTGCCGAGAACTTCTTCCCAGCTTTCCTCCCGAATATCCTAAGGACAGGTCACACTCTCCGTCTCCCTTATCTTTATCTTTAAAGCAAATGAATTTACAACCCCCTTGCTCTTCAGTAGATGTTGAGTCCTCACCCAACTCCTTGCCAGTAGAACCTCAGTATGAAACTTGGGTCTCAGCCAATCCCCAAACAACGGAGAGAGAAATCTCTGTGTTAGTTGGGCATCTTTGTAGAAGGAGTTCCTGTTCCACAGTAGTGGCTGTTCCAAAGTCCCTATAAAATTCAGGTTAGGTCAGGGATTTGGGTGCTCCTGGAAGTAAACATTACCATTTGTTCATTTTGAAAGAATGAAAAAATGACCACACAAAAGACAAAGTCAGTTTTAAGTTATATATTACTAATGCTTTAATGTCTGAATATCTTGAAGTAAACACACACAAACAAGTGAACAGGAAAGAAGGAAGATGAGCTAACACTCAAAGCACCCCATCGTGATTTTGTCCTATTTGTACTGAATCTGTAGATCATTCTGCAAAATTTGACACCTTTACAACACAACCATTGTAACGTGGCATTTGCACATCTTTTATCTCTCTCAGTAGGGTTCTGAAGGTTTCTTCTAATGTCTCTATACACCTTACTAAATTTATTTGTAAGACTTTTTTTTGCTTCTGTTATGAATAAATGTGAACCTTTCTCTGTCTTGTTTGCAAACTTAGCATTGCTTGTGTAGAGGAAAGATATTGATGTGTAGGCAAGGGGCAAAATAATGTAAAAGTTAAGAGCATGGACTCCAGAGTCAGACTTCCTGAACTCAAATACCAGCTCTGCCCTTACAATACAATCTAAGGTAAGGTACTTAATATTATTGGGCTTCTGTAAAAGGGAATATCTGGTTTAAAATACTGTTAAGGAAGAGATGAAAGTATTATCTGTAGATGACTGTCTCACTAAAGAAGCCAGGAGAATCAAATGGAATACTATAAGAATTCACAACATTTCAATAGGTTAACCAGATACAAAATAAATATTTTTTTAAAAAAATCAACCACAATAACCAATTATAAGGAGCTTTGGGGGTAGAGATTACATTTCAAACAGCAATAATTTTTTGTTGTTAAAAGTCAGATTCACGTGAGGAAAACTACAGGAGTTCTTTGACAGCATTAAAAGAAAAAGCTTAAAAATACCTTATTTTCATATAGCAGGGCTCCAGTTTTTAGCCTCCTCCCTGATGGGGTGGAAATAACCATCACAATTTCCTCACAGGGTGATTGTGCTGGTTAACTTGACGATAAGATGTTAAAGTGTTTAACGGGGGGCCAGGAACCTTTTTTCAAAACAAAATATTTGTTGAGCAGCTATTATGTGCCAGATACCTTAGGTGCTGGGGATACAGCAGCGATCAAAATAGATATAAATCCTTTCCCTTACGGAGCGCAGGGTCTCGTGGTGAAGGCAGATAGACAATAGACCAAAAACAAAACCAAACCAAAAACAACAAAAATACACCTAAACTATATTCTACGTTAGTGAAAAGTTCTTTAGGGAAAAAAATAACGGTGGGGGGAGGAGGGGGTACGTGGGGAGTGAAGAGTGGGTTTGCAAGTTTACAATGGTTGGTGGGGGAAACGCCTCAAGAGAAGGTGACATTCGCCTAACGACCAGACGGTGAGGGAATCCTCAGAGGAAGAGCCTGCCAGGCAGCATGAACAGCACAGGCTAAGGTCCTGAAGTGGGAGCCTGCTGGAGTTGTTGGAGAAAGTGTAAAGGCCAGCGTGTCTGGAACTGAGCCAGGAAAACGCTCAGGAGATGAAGGCAAAGAGAAAAGAGGAGGGGTGGGGAACAGATCCTTAAGTCCTTATAGGTAGGGGGAAAAAAACCCTCAAAAAAAAAAAAGGATTCTTACTATTTTACTATTATTGACTACAAAAACATTTCAGACTCCTGAAGGGCTTGACAGGAGCTCCCTGGACTGTATAACGGGTTTGTAGCAACTATCTTTGCCCACGAGGACCAAAGGAGATGCTGAGCGCAAAGCGTCTGACAAAGGCAGCAGGCGCCCAGGAGGGGTCCCCGCCGTTCCCCTCCGGATCCCGTTTTCACTGTCACTCCTGGACGTCAAGCCGAGCCCAGGGCCGGCCTTTCCCAAGCCAGCCACTCCCCACGCATCGGTGTCTTGGCCTCGGCCTCCGATCTGGCTCCTCGTCTCGGCGCCCCGCAAAAACTCGGACACGCACATTCTCAGCCCCCAGCGGGGACCCCAACCCTAGCGCTTTCTTTCTGTGTTGCCGCGTCCGGGTGTCCACCTTCCCTAAGGAGCTGGAACCCCTCCCAATCACCGCCCGCGCCGCCGAGCCTTCTGGGAATTGTAGTCCAGGCTCGCCGAGCCCAAACGTACTTCCGGGTTCGGCCAGAAGCGCAGCCATTGTCCCGCGCGCGGACGTTTTTTGTCTCCGCGCACCTCGGTCCTTCGGAGGTTAAGTCGAGTGGCCCTGCGGATGCCGACTAGGGGAGGGGACAGAAGTAGCTTAACCCGAGTCTGTCGTGTGCAGAATTGGGGCAGAGAGTTGCTTAACCGAGCTCGTCTTGCCGCAGAGCCGTGCTGGGCACTGAGGCTGGGACAGGCCCTGCCTGGCCCTCGACCCGGTGGACGCCCAGGTTGGTGAGGGGCGGGGCAGCGCCGGGTGTCCCGTGCGCGCATGCGCAGGGTCTAGGCGGTCCGCTGGGATGGCGTGTGTGGGTGGGCGATCTGGGACCTGCGTGGGCGGTGCTTCAGCCTCGGGTCACAGCAGTTGGTGGTGATACTAGTGCAGCTGCAGGTCAGGGGACTGTGCTCTGCGCACGTGCGCGGGTACCTGGTCGGGTGTTGCTCTTAGGATGCTCTGGGGATGCCCAGGTTGGTGGAAGACAGGCTATATGCACGGGTGTGGGGGAAGATCCTGAGAACCCCGCCTCCCCCTCATCCAAGGCTGGAGGAGCTGAGAACGACTGGGTTGATGAAGTGCCCAGTTGCAGATTCTGGTTCTCGGAGGAGATGGGCTCTGTCATTCCTGTATTCTTGAGCAGGTGTTTGAGCAGGAAACACGAGATGGGAGGTGAGATTCTGGGTAGTTGACTCTAGGACCCTGGAGCAGACACCACTCTTTTTGCAGACCTGGGGGCGCCCTGGGTAGTGGACAGACTAAGTGGGAGTTGCAGTTTCTTGTTTTAGGAGAGGCAGCGCTACTTCAGCGACCGCCCCCCCCAACCCTCCCCCCCCTCCTCCCGCCGTGAGACTGGCTGATGGACTGTAGACTCCTAGGTTGACGGAGAGACCAGAGCCTAGAGGCAGGTTCTAAGAAGAGGGCTTCCTACACATGTTGGAGATGTGTGAATGGGAAGCAGGGACTTGGACCAGTGATCCTGGGACCCACGTAGGATAGTGCAGAGTCCTAGGACATTCAAGTTTGGTGAAGACACTGGGTGACAGGTGCAGAATCGGAGTCCCAGAATGACAAGCTGCAACAGCTGCCATCAGATTGACAGCTGTTTGGGCAGGAAGCAGGATGCTGCCAGCATGATTATGAAGTAGGTGTTCCCAGGACCTTTGCTCGGGCTGCCTAGCTTGCAGGCGTGAGAATGCTCCAGGTGGTAGAGGAACAGAGTCTGGGCTGCAGATTTGGACTTGGAAGGGGCTGTATGCTAGGTGGCACCCAGGGGTTGACGTTTGGGTTGGAGGAAGCAAAAGGCCCCGGTTCCCATGGGAGCTGCTCTGTCGTGAGCTTGAGAACCCCCAGGCTGGTGAGTGCCCAGGTTCTAGGCCTGATTCTGGAATTCTCTGCTCCAGTTACTGTTTGGGTGTTCTGAAGTTATGGCGGTAAGCAGGCAGTGAGGCTGGGGATCTGAGAACCCTCACAGGGGCTGGTGGGTACTTGAGGTATCCCAGGGAGGTTGAGGAACAGCTTGGGAAATGCAGCCTCTCGTCTCAGGAGCGGGAACTTGCACAGTGCCCCAGGCTGGCCGAGGGCTCAGGTCCTGGATGCAGATTCTGGGTGTGAGCCCGCTCTGCGTGCGTGGGTGTGCCAGCAGGAGGAGGGAACCTCGATGGGTGGCCCCTGTGCGGTGGCTGCTGGAGTAGAGGCCTGAGGGCCCCAGTTTGGAGCTTTGGGTTCTGAACTTGGGAGGGCCAAGGCCGCGCTCTGCACATGCACTGGCATTTGGGCAGAATGGGCGCATGGGCAGTCCTAGGACCCTGGTACTGCCTGAGGATGTCCAGGTGGGTGGAGGGAGCAGCTGCAGATTCTGGGCTGCAGAGGGGTAGGGCTGTGCCAGGTGCCCTCTGTGCACATGCGTAGGTACTTGGGTGAATAAAGAGGAGCTGGAGGTGGGTATTAGAGGGTGCTGGGGTCTTTGTGCCCCTGGCGCCCCGCTCACAGCCTGATGATGCCCAGGTTGGTGGAGAGACAGGATCTCCCTGAGCTGCAGGTGTCCAGAAAGATGTTTGGGAGGAATCTGGGCAGGTGCGACTCAAGTAGGGGCCTGGGGAGGTTGGTGGGGGAAGCAGTTTGGGTGCGGGTTCAGGGTACAGCTGCATTGTGAACTCACCCTATACTGTTTGAGTGAAAATCCAGTGGGGCTGAGGGGTGGGTAAGAGGGAGAGATGGGGAAGGGATGGCGTGCGGAGGGGGGGATTTGCCAGGGGCTGTTCTAGTCTCTGACCCAGAAACATCGAGTTGGTACAAAGACAACTGAGGTCCACATTCGGGGCCTAGGAGGGGCTGGCAGGTGCTGGTGTTTGTCGGGCAGCCCCTGGTCCCATGCCGGCTTTGTTTCTGACTCAGGCCTGAGGACACCCAAGTTGGTGGAGGGGCCAGGTCAGAATTACAGATTCGGGGCCCAAGAAGATTTGGGGTGGGGGAGAATCTGGACTGGCGCTCTTCTGGTAGGAGCCCGCCCACCCTAGAATGGTTGAGGGACCAGGTCCTGGGTGCAGCTGAGCTCTGTGCTTACACTTGGCTGTTTGAGCAGGAAGTGAGAGGCAATCCACCCGACAGGTGCTGGAGGGTCAGGCTTGTCAGTGGATCCTGAGAGGGGCGTGGCTACGTCATGAACTTCCTGCAGTTAGTCACGCATGGAGTTTGAGCCATCAAGCGCAGAGCCCTGCTGTTTGCCTTAGGAAGAGGTGCTGATTTGGGGCTGCAGATTCAGGTTGGGGGTAGCAGGTGCACACCAGGGGGTCCTTGATGTGCTGGGTGTTTGTAGGGGTCCCAGGATCCAGTGGGATAGAGAGGGACTGATTCGTGCTGCAGGTTTTGGTGATGGACGGAAGGCCGCACTTGGCCATGTGGTAGGCTTCCAGGTAGGTGGTCCAGAGGCCCCAGACAGGGGAGGAGCTACAGGCTAGAGCTGCAGAGCCTTGGCCTGGGAGAGGGACTGAGGGACTCTAGGTGCAAGCACAGCTATTCAGGCAGGAATCTATCTGGGCAGGAGCCTCTAGAAGCACAGTTGCCATGGGTACTGCATCCTGGAAGCAGAGACTAATCCAGGGAGGGGGGAGCCACAGGGGACCTGCACGAAGATGCTGTACTCAGGGCTTCTCCCCTTGCAGCTCAGGACCTCAGGCCCCTGCCTGTGCCTGGAGGAGAGCATGGAAGAGCGGGATGAGAAGCCCCCGGGACCCCTGAAGGCCAGCGCACAGGTAAGTGGAGCTTCCCTTCCCTTGGGAGACCCAGAGCTTGTCCCCACCCATGCCCCACAGCCTGATCCCCTGGGTTTGGGACCCTCTCCAGCTCTCTTTGCAGTGTTTTGGGGGCTTCTGGCCCCTCCCAATCAGCAGGCTTCTAACACTTACACACTATACGTTTTATGGGGCTCCCTGCATTTCCTTACCCTCTTAACCCAAATAACTCTTTCTGGAAGGAATTTGGCATCCTGTATCCAAAGCCCTTAGGGTACTGTTTACCCCTTGGCCAGCGACTCACAGCTTTGCTTGAGAATAAGCAGTTGGAAAGAATGTTTGAGAAAGTGCAATGCAAGAGGAGAGTTAATTGAATTCTAGTAAGACCATGAAACGGAATTCACTGTAGCCATTGATAGGATAAAAAGATATTTATGATCTACGTTAAGTAAATAGCATTTTGAAATGATTAAAAAAAGGACGTAGTTTGCGTGTGCATAGAAAATACGTTATAACATATCAGTTAACAAAGATTATCTGTAAGTTACGTTCCCAGTGACTTTATGTTTTTATTTACCTATCTATACTTTTGTACTCCTGTACAACGCATTTTAAGGTTAGGAAATTAATGATTTAAAGCATTTTCTTTGAGAACATTTCATTTCTTAAAGATGTTAAATTAGAATTTCACCTTTCCCTTCCTGGACAGTTCAATCCTGAAGCTATTAGGTGGGGCAGAGCTAGGTAGGCGTCTGCAGTTGAGGGAGGGCTGCCTGCTGTGGGGTGGCACAGTCTGATCAGGGTGACGAGGGCATCCATGTGTGAGGGCATCAGTGACCCAGCGGGGTGAGGTAAGTGTCCACACAGAGGAGGAGTTCTGGTTTGGGGTGACAGGGTCAGAGCAGGTGAGAAGAGCACCCAGAGAGGGGATGCCCCGGTGTGGGCAGCCCCAGTGCAGTGAGGGTGTCCACACAAGGGGTGGTCCAGCTTAGGGTGTCCGAGCCAGAGCCGGGTGAGACGGGCACCCGTGTTGGAGGTGGGGTGCGTCCTGGTGTGGCATATCACAGCCTGAGCAGGTTGAGGGCATCTACACGTGAGGGTGACTCGACGTGGAGTTTCAGCTCAGGCAGGACGTTGAGGGCATCCACACGGCGTCCAAGGCCAAGTGACTCGAGAGTGAGTCCCTGAGAAGAGGCCACCTGGCCTGCAGAGTCAGAGCCCAGGCAGGGTGGCGAGGGCCCCTTGGCAGAGGCCGGCCCCATGTGGGGCGGCAGAGCCCAGGTGGGCTGAGGAGAACTGTGTAGGAGAGGCAGTGGCAGTGGAAATGGGAGATTAGTTACTTAGAGGGGGGTCAGTCAGATAAACAAATCAAATAAGGGTCATGGTGAAAGTGCTAGGTGGCGTTTTGCGGGGGCTTCTTGGAGCTCCAGTTCTTTATGTCTCAGCGCAGAAAGAATTCAGCGAGAGGCCAAGTAAGAGATGAGTGATTTATTAGAACAGGACGCTTGTGAGGCTTACAGGTGGGCAGGCAAGAGGGTGCTGTGCCCCCCAAATTTAGTGGGCTACAGTTTTATAGTCAAAGGAAAAGTGGGGAGGGGGGAAAAGACCACCTTCTTCCTCATTCTTGAGTAGACCTCACGCTTCCATCATCAGTTCTTCCTCCACGTCGGGCAGGGGAGTTTTCTCGTCCCTACGTGATCAAGCCGGGAGTGTCATGGTGCAGTGGAAATGAGCAAAAAGGCGGTAGCGTATGCTAAAAAAATGGTAAATCATCTCAGGTTTTAGTATAATGCCACCTTTTCCTCATATTTTTGTTTTCAGTGCACACAGAGGAGCATGTGCTAGGCATCATTAACTTACTGAGCTCACTGGGCAGGATGTGGGTCTCATGCCACCGTTGTTTTATTGTTTGGGGGCGTGTCTCATGCTTCTGTCGCATGGCTTTGTTGCTGAGCAAGCCCGCTTGGTTTTGTGGTTAAGCAGACCTGTTTTCTTGAGTGATCATTAATTTACAGGGGTCTCCCATACTTCTTTCTTTACTTACAATCCCCTAGTGGCATTAACTATTTAATTACCTATTCTGTCCCTTTACTCTGTCCCTGTCAATCAATGGGAGGCAGGGTTCTCGCTGTCAGCTGTGGAAAGAGAGGACTTTGGAATGAACTTGGTGGTGATCAGTGGAATTGGAGGTATTGGTGTGGCTTATGGTTTTCAGTATATGTAGATGTAGAAATACATACAGATGTTGTGTACCTCTGTGTGTGTTTGTGTGTGTGTGTGTACACACAGATATACACATATATTTTCCCTGTCTCTGTCCGCTGTGAGGGCCTGAGAGCAGTGATATTCTGATACCAGTGTGCACCCCTAGGGTCCAGATCTCAACTTCTAAATATGCCACAGGTTTTATGAGTTTACTGTTAATGGATATTTAGTGTTCGGTTTTTTGCTGTTATAGACAGCACTGCTATAAATGTTTTTGATTATGTAAATGATTCCTTGTACACGTACACAAGAGTTTCAGAGAGAGAAGTTATGCAAATACAAATTTACATACATTTGCATTCACATCTTTATCAAAAGTACAGGTAAAATGAGGTGTTTTTTTTTTTTTTATTTATGGCTGTGTTGGGTCTTCGTTTCTGTGCGAGGGCTTTCTCCAGTTGCGGTGAGTGGGGGCCACTCTTCATCGTGGTGCGCGGGCCTTTCTCTATCGCGGCCCCTCTTGTTGCGGAGCACAGGCTCCAGATGCACAGGCTCAGTAGTTGTGGTTCACGGGCTTAGTTGCTCCGCGGCATGTGGGATCTTCCCAGACCAGGGCTCGAACCCGTGTCCCCTGCATTGGCAGGCGGATTCTCAACCACTGCACCACCAGGGAAGCCCTAAAATGAGTTTTGATGTGACCATTGGTATTGTACTTTAAGCTAGTAACTTCAGGTGTTTTCTGGGAATCCTAATGGTCCTTTCACCATCTTCTTCTATGCTATACAACTGAATTAGCAATCTACTCATTATGATTTTTACTTTCATCAAATATTTATTGATGGACTAACCAATGTAAGGCCCTGTGTGAGGTGCTGGGGAGAAAGATGACTTAGTTCTCACAGATGGAAAGGCTACATAGATAGAAAAAGCAAAAACATTTTCCTTCTTGTATTAGTTATCTCTGGCTGCATCTCTCAAACTCAGCAGCTTAAAGCAACCAACATTTTTTATCTCACACAGTACCTGAGGGTCAGGAATCTGGGAGCAGCTTATCGGGATGTTTCTGGCACTTGGGGTCCCTGATGAGGCTGCAGTAAGTTGTTGCCTGGGGCTGCTGCCTTTGGAAGGCTTGCCTGGGTAGGGGATCCGCTTGCAAGCTCACTCATGTGGCTGTTGGCGAGAGGCCTCAGTCGCACACCACGTAGACCTCTCCCCAGGGCTGCTCACAACACAGCAGCTGGTTTCTCCCAGAGCAAATGATCTGAGACAGATTAGAGAGAGAGCGAGAGGAAGGGACAGAGGGGGAGCGGGAGCTTGCACGCTTAATTGCGCACAACCAAGATGGAAGCCACAGTGTCTTTTATCATTTGATCTCAGAATGACACACCATCATTTCCTCTGTCGTCTGTTGGCCGCGCAGACCCACCCTGGTACCAGGTGGGCAAGGACTACATAAGGGTGTGAATACCAGGAGGCGTGGGGGTCCCTGGGGGCCATCTTGGAGGCTGGTTTCCACACTTCTCAACTCTGAATGGTCTGTAGTTCATTTTAATCGTTATCAGAAGACGCACGGGTGCTTTGGGCCTGGAGGTGGTAAGCAGAGCCCTGGCAGGGAGAGACAACCAGGGGGCCCAAGTCTTGGCTTTGAATGAGGGACACTCAAGAAGCGACTGTATTGGGACATCACCTGAGAGGTTTCGATGACTTACATACCTGGAAGTAACTCGGCCTTGAGGCGACTCTGAACCCTGCCTGCCTTCAGGGAGTGAGACCAAAACGTCCTGCCAAGGTGGTGGTGGAGCCTCGCCTGTTCCCTGTCAGTTTCAGCATCAGAGCCGGGCAGGTTGTTGATGAGTTGGTGACCCCGTGCTGGAGGGTCTGTTCTGTCCATTTGAGGAAAGTTGAGAAGTTTTCATAGATAATGGTGGGGGATGGGAGAGAGAATTTTCTTGTGCATGAGAACTAGCGAGACCCTCCGGTCAGGAGGATCTCTGAGAAAATCAGGCAGGGGAGCCTTCAGCTTTTGGTTTGAGTAGGGGTTGCTTTTCCTCCCTCTCAAATTAGTAATTAAGAAACTCTGTGCTCTCCAAATGGACCCTGTACATCACTTCCCTTGAGCTGAAATGTGAACTCTGCCCTACATCTCCTCTGGGCGATAAGAGAAATTAACACACCAAGGAGGGAAATTCTCCTCCTGCGATGCCTGTTAGAGTTAATATCCTGGACCTCCTCACAGATGGAGGAGTTTCCCAAATACAAAGCTTGGAGAATTGAGTTCAGTTATCATTCTGTGATTTGACCGGAAGCTTTGTTTTTTTCCCCCAAGAACCACCCCCCGCCCCCTGAGTTAGGTATGTTTGGTCAACTCTGTTTACAGGAGAGAGAGTAGCAAATAGTCCTAGGACTGATTTGAGCAAGGGTTCACTGTGAAGGGGACAGGCCACTCCATGAGGGCTCTGCTTGTCTCTCTTCCTCAGCCCTGGGTCACACATGGTTCCACTAATGTCTCAGAGAGAACAGTTATTTTTTGCCTGTAACTCTTCTCCACGTGGAAGTCAACAGGCTAATTCCTATTCCAATTCTGTAAAGTACACAAAGAAAAAGGAAACTGTTCCTTCATTACATGGAGAGGTGATTGTTGAACAAAAGGGATACTTTTAAAAATGCTCCAGAAGGACATTACGCTAAGTGAAATAAGCCAGACACAGAAAGGCAAATACTGCATGATCTCACTTACGTGTGGAACCTAGAAGAGTCCAACTCGCAAAAGCAGAGAGTACAATGGTGGTTGCCAGGGAGTGGGGGAAATGGGAAGATGTTGGTTAGATGTTGCAAAGGGTCAGTTACTTGGGATGAGTAAGTCCTGGGGGATCTAATATACAGCATGGTGACTAAAGTTAACAATATTGTATTGTGTCCTCGAAATTTGCTGAGAGTTGATCTTAAGTGTTCTGACCATATGAAAAAAATCGTAACTATGTACAATTTTTATTTGTCAGGTATACCTCAGTAAAGTTGTAGAATAAAATAAATTGTAAATAGTGAAAAAGAATAAAAATAAAAATGCTCCAGAGCACACAGAAGTGGGGGTAAAGGCTTTTCATTCCAGTTATATATCCAAAACCGTGCACTTATCTCTAGCCTTGTCACATTCAGACAACTCACACTGTGCTCCTGGTCAGTACTGAGGAGAATACAAAGGTGAAAAATATACAGTTCTTTACAGTTTAGGGTTCATGACCCAGGTATATAGACGTGGAAGTAATTCGAGGAGAATGATTTTACTGTTACAGTTAGGGTCCAATAAAAACAGCTAAGAACTAAGGGAAGAAGAGACAAGACTTTGTGCTATCTGGGAACGCTTCATGGAAGAAGTGGCATTTGCTCCGGAGCTTGAATGATCAGACTTTGAGCGATGGGGCCATGGAAAGGGGAGGAGTTCACATCAGGCAATCAGTGTTTGGACCATCTCTGGTGAACTCCGTGGACTTCAATGAGTTTACGAAACTTTATTACCATTTATTTCTGTGTGGGTAAAATTGACATGTCACTCCCTTCTTCAAAAGAGTTTAGATAATTGTGTGAGATAGTCTGTGTTGTTAAACACACTAGCAAATGATAGATATTATCTTAAGGAAACCGCAGGAGCTAAGATGTAAATACAGGAGACATTCCTAAAATGGTTGGTAATCCGAAGTGGATAGAAGGAGTGGGTGGGTGTAGGGGTGTGTGTGTGTGTGTGTATGTGTTCCCATACTTTTGTGACAACATGGTTGTTTTGTTTTGTTTCTTTGGCCGCGCTGTGCAGCATGCAGGATCCTAGTTCCCCGACCAGGGATCGAACCCAGGCCTCCTGCATTGGGAGCGTTGGAGTCTTAGCCACTGGACTGCCGGCGAAGTCCCGACAGCATGGTTTTTGAGCATTTAGTTTGAGAGAGTAAGTTGCGGGTAGGTTCTGGAGGCTGATGCTTTGAATTTTCTGAGAAGAAAGGGCGCCCAACAGAGGTTTCTTCTAACCAGAGGAGGGACTTGAACTCAGCAAAGACTTGGTGCCTTTGGGGACCAAAGGACAATGTGAAGGCTCAGGTAGCACATTCCATGTGGTTGTTTTACTGTCAACACACGTTTATGAAGTGCCTACTATGTGTCAGTACAGTCGGTCCTCCATATTCTAGGGTTCTGCAGATTCAACCAACCCAGGATCAAAAAAAATATTTTTTTAATTCCAAAAAGTTCCAAAAAACAAAACTGGAATTTGCTGCTTGCCTGGCAACTCTTTCCATCACATTTGCATGGCACTTACATAGCACTGACATTGAATGGGGTATTATAAGTAATCTAGAGATGATTTAAAGTAGACGAGAGGATGTATGTCGGTTATATGCAAGTACTGCACCATTTTTATATAAGGGACTTGAGCATCAGTGGATTTTGATATCAGTGGGAGTCCTGGAACCACCCCCCCGAGGACACTGAGTGATGACTGTACTGATTGAAGCACAATGAAACCGTGGTAAATAGGAGATAGGAGAGCTCAGCTCTTACGGAACCCACTCTAGTGGAAGTTGGATTTTTTTAAAAAGATATAAATATACGTGTGATGCAAAGAAATGAAAGCAAAGTGGCGGAATTGACTGCTGGGCTGGTGGCAGGGAAGGACATTTGGTGCAGAGATGACCGTGAGCAGAAGTGATCTCCCTTTTGTTTTCCTTGTGAAAACTTTTAAATCAAAAGATGTTGAAAACAGTTTTGATTAAAGAGAAAGTGCGTCCATATTCCCCAAGTAAAATTGTTTTAGCAGTTGTGGCAGATACGGAGCATTTTGGGGTTTTGTCTTTCCTAGTACCTGCTGAGTTAGAAACATGAAGTTTTTCAGTTCTTGGCATTGTTTCTTAACTGGTCTTAAATGTTAAAAACAAACAAAAAACGTGAAGGATTATGTAATAATGTAAAATACAGTCCAGTGTTTCTAGGTTTTCCTTTCTTGAGAAACTTCTCATTTCCCAGGTAGTTTTAGATTATAGGATGAGTTAACTTCTGGCCCTTAAGTTGTTAGAATTCAACGTCTGCCACTTTTGTAGCAAGAAAAGACAGCTTTGGTGTTGTCACACATTAAGAATGCGATTTCTCTTAGTAGCCGAGTTTCCATGATATTTGAGTCCGTTAGCAGTTTGGGGTCAAAACTTGTGGCTCCTTGGGGCTATCTGTAGTTTGGTTGTTGTTATTTTAGCCTTGTGAGTTAGATTTGTATGTGGGTTTTTAAAAAAATTTATTTATTTATTTATTTTTGTCTGTGTTGGGTCTTCGTTTCTGTGCGAGGGCTTTCTCTAGTTGCGGCAAGCGGGGGCCACTCTTCATCGCAGTGCGCGGGCCTCTCACTGTCGCGGCCTCTCTTGTTGCGGAGCACAGGCTCCAGACGCGCAGGCTCAGTAGTTGTGGCTCACGGGCCCAGTTGCTCTGCGGCATGTGGGATCTTCCCAGACCAGGGCTCGAACCCGTGTCCCCTGCATTAGCAGGCAGATTCTCAACCACTGTGCCACCAGGGAAGCCCCAGATTTGTATGTTTTTGTTCCTTGGCCTTGGAGCTATTCTGTAATGCCCAGGCAGCCATGTTAAGGCAGTTTAACCATCCTGGCATTTGTACTCAACAGTAATGCAGGCAATTAGCGGTTAAGCTTTCACATTGGGCCACCTTTACATTGCGACAACTCCAGTTCATTAAATACTCAGCGTTACCCTCAGTACCTGCCCAGGAATTATAGAGAGGTGTTTTTAGGCTTGGAGAAATCCTTTTCTGACTTTAAGCTAGCCACTTTTCATGACCCTTCCCAATGCAACGGTGAAATTTTATCTAGGTTGGTAAGGGAGGGAAATTGGCACACCTGTGAAAAGTACAGTAGTTTATCTCCTTTTAGTTTATGATTGAGACTGAATGATAACTGAGTTATAATCAAGAATCAACAGTAAAATCATCCCTCGGTATCTGAGAGGGATTGGTTCCAGGAGTCCCCATGTATACCAACATCCTCGGATGCTCAAGTCCCGTAGTTGGCCCTCCACATCTGTGGTTACACGTTCATGGATTCAACCAACCAAGGGTTGTGTAGTACTGTTCGTACTTATTGAAAGAAATTCACATGTAAGTGGACCCGGGCAGTTCAAACCCATGTTGTTCATGGGTCAACTGTACTTATTTCTCAGTGTTTGAAGATGTAAGAAGGAACAAAGTACACAAGCATACGCTGGAGATACTGCGGGTTCGGTTCCAGACCACCGCAGTAAAGTGAATATCGAAATAAAGCGAGTCACGTGAATTTTTTGGTTTCTCAGTGCGTATAAAAGTTATGTTTACACTATACTGTTGTCTCTTAAGTGTGCCAGAGCATTATGTCTAAAAAATGTACATACCTTAATTTAAAAATACCTACTGCTAAAATAATGCTAACCATCATCTGAGCCTTCAACAAGTCATACTCCTGTTGCTGCTGGAGGGTCCTGCCTCACTGCTGGTGGCTGCTGACTGATCAGGGGGGTGGGCGCTGACGGTTCGGGGAGCTGTGGCAAGTTTTTAAAAATAAGACAACGATGAAGTTTGCCTCATCCATTGACACTTTCTTTCTCGAACAATATTTCCATAGCATGGAGTGCTGTTTCATAGCATTCACCCACAGTAGAGCTTCCTTCAGAACTGGAGTCAATCCTCTCAAACCCCGCTGCTGCTGTATCAACTACGTTTATGTCGTATTCTAAATCCTTTGTTGTCATTTCAACAATCTTCTCAGCATCTTCACCGGGAATAGATTCCAACTCAGGAAACCACTTCCTCTGCTCATCCATAAGAAACAACTCCTCATTCATTAAAGTTTTTCCATGAGATTGCAGCAATGCAGTCACATCTTCCGGCTCCACTTCTAATTCTAGCTCTCTTGCTGTTTTCACTTCATCTGCGGTTACTTCTTCCACTGAAATCTTGAACCCCTCAAAGTCATCCATGAGGGTTAGAATCAGCTTCATCCAAGCTCCTGTTAATGTTGGTATTTTGACCTCTTCCCATGAATCACAAATGTTCTTAATGGCATCTGGAATGGTGAATCCTTCCCAGGAGGTTTTCAATTGACTTTCTCCAGATCTGCCAGAGGAATCACTATCTATGACAGCTATAACCTTATGAAATGCATTTCTCAAATTATAAGACTTGACAGTTGAAATGATTCCTTGCTTCATGGGCTGCAGAATGGATGTTGTGCTAGCAGGCATCAAAACATTAATCTCATTGTACCTCTCCGTCAGAGCTCTCAGGTGAGCAGTAATATTTTGAAAAGAATCTTTTCTTCTGAGCAACAGGTCTCAACAGCAGGCTTAAAATATTTGGTAAACCGTGTTGTAAACAGATGTGCTGTCATCCAAGCTTTGTTTTTCCATTTATAGAGCACAAGTAGAGTAGATTTAACATAATTCTTAAGGGCCCTACGATTTCCAGAATGGTAAATGAGCATTGGCTTTAACTTAGTCACCAGCTGCATTAGCCCCTAACCAGAGAGTCAGCCTGTCCTTTGAAGCTTTGAAGCCAGGCGTTGACTTCTCCTCTCTAGCTATGAAAGTCCTCGATGGCATCTTCTTCCAACCTAAGGCTGTTTTGTTTACAATGAAAATTTCTTGTTTAGTGTAGCCTCCTTCATTCATTACTTAGCTAGATCTTCTGGGTAATTTGCTGCATCTTCTCCATCAGCACTTGCTGCTTCACTTTGCACTTTTATGTTATGGAGGCAGCTTCTTTCCTTAAACCTCATGAACCAACCTCTTCTGGCTTCAGAATTCTCTTCTGCAGCTTCCTCACCTCTCTCACCCTTCACAGAATTGAAGGGTTAGGACCTTGCTCTGGAGGAGGCTTTGGCTTAAGGGAATGTTGTGGTTGGTTTGATCTTCTGTCCAGTTCACTCACACTTTATCCATATCAGCAATAGAAATGTTTCTCTTTCTTGTCATTCGAGTGTTCACTGGAGTAGCACCTTTCATTTCCTTCAAGAACTTTTCCTTTGCGTTCACACCTTGGCTGACTGTTTGGCGCAAGAGGCCTAGCTTTCAGCCTATCTCAGCTTTCGACATGCCTTCCTCACTAAGCTTAATCCTTTCTAGCTTTTGATTTAAAGTGAGAGATGTATGACTCTTCCTTTCACTTGACCACTTAGAGGCCATTGTAGGGTTATTAACTGGCCTAATTAAATATTGTTGTGTCTCAGGGAATAAGGAGTCCTGAGGAGAGGGAGAGAGACGGAGGAAGGGCCGGTCAGTGGAGCAGTCAGAATATACACAACATTTATGGGTTAAATTTGCCCTCTTATTTGAACACAGTTTGTGACACCTCAAAACAATTACAATAGTAACATCAAAGATCACTGATCACAGATCACCATGACAAATACAATAATAATGCAAAAGTTTGAAATATTTTGAGAATTAGCAAACTGTGACACATAGACATGAAGTGGGCAAATGCTGTTGGGAACATGGCACCAATAGACTTGCTTGATGTAGGGTTGCCACAAACCTTCAATTTGTAAAATGCGTATCTGTGAAGCGCAGTAAAGTGCAATAAAATGAGGTATGCCGGGGGAATTCCCTGGCAGTCCAGTGTTTAGGACTGTACCTCCACTGCTGAGGGTGTGGGTTCAGTCCCTGGTTGGGGAACTAAGGTCCTGCAAGCCGTGGCGAGGCCAAAAAAAAAAAAAAAAAGAGGTATGCCTGTCCTTGAACAGAGTGTCATTTGACAGGATGAGTCATTGTACTCGGTAGTAAAAACTTCAGGAAGCCACAAAGGAATTATCTTGTTTCAGAGTGGTTTTTTCAAGAGGGAAACATTTTTTGCTGTTTGGTAAATATTGAATTAAGGAAAAGAAATGTCATTAAAAAATGGATACCATGTTGAAACACAGACTGTGAACCTGCACCTCAATTCTGCTTTTCCAAAATATAACTGCTTTTAATGCTTTTGAGACTGCCCTTCCGGACTTTTCTGGGCATGTTTATAATTTATAAAAATTTATTCATGGTCTATATACAGTTCTTAATTTTTTCACTTCACAATATATTATAGACATCTTTCTGTCCTTTATATGCATCAATCCATGCAAATCTATCTTTTCTTCTCTTGGCTGCTAAATAATATTCAGTTATCTGGATGAAGCATAATTTATTTAACCAGGCGCTTACTGATGGACACTTAATCCACCGCCCCCCCCCCCCGTTTTTGCTATGATAATGTAACTCTTTAATGAGATTTCTTGTACATACATCTAAGTGTTCTTTCTTTCCTTCTTCTGTCTTTCTTTCTTTCTCTCTTTCCTTCCTTCCTTCCTTCCTTCCACATGGCTTGCAGGATCTTAGTTCCCCGACCCGGGATTGAACCTGGGCCAGGGCAGTGAAAGCGCTGAGTCCTAACCACTGGACCGCCAGGGAAGTCCCTAAGGAAATACTATCAAGAAGACTTACTGGATGTTACATTTTTAAAATATTACCATTAAAAAAACAAAAATAAAAGCAAAGAGTATATGTAAGAAACGGATGAAATCTGGATAAAGTCGGTACCTGAGTTAAAAATGTTGAACTGATATCAGTTTCCTGGTTTTGACAATGCACTGTGGTTATATGTGATAGTATCGTTGGGAGAAACTGGGTGAAGGGTACACAGGAACTCTCTCTGTTCTGTTTTTGTAAATTCTTGTGAGTTTTAAACTATTTCAAAATAAAATGTTATTTTAAGAAATACATTGCCAATCCAGGGAGGTTGTATCAACTTAAACTTCCACTAGGAGTATATGAAGCTCTTGACCCGTGGGCCACCAGGGCAGGAGTCATTAGCAACAGGCCGAAGAAACAGTCCATGTGGTTGGGATATTGGTTACATACGGGGGTTTGAGCAAATAAATAAATATAAATAGGATAATGGGACCCAGAGAAGGAAGGTACAAATATAGAAAGTGGGAAGGCTAGAATAAAGTGTGTTGTTGAATTGTAATTGGAATTATTGGTGTGAATTTAATGGTCTCTGATGTATAGAGGTGTCATAGAAATAGAGGTGTGATTTTATCTGATTGAAAGAGATGAGCATCTTTTTGTATATTCACTGGCCGTTTTATTTCTTCATAGTTGAGTTGCATGTGCATTTTCCTTTGTCTATTTTTCTTTCTTTCTGATTTGGAGGAAATCTTAACAACATAGATTCTTATTGGTGGTGCCTTTATCGGTGGAACTTTTTGCCAAACATTTTATGAAGTTAATTTGTTGATCTTTGTCTTTATCATTCTTTGGTCTTGCTGTATTACGTGTTATTTCCTTACAATTCCGTGATTCCGGAATTCAGGCAGGGTCCAGCTGGACAGTTCTTTTCTTCTGCATCGTTTCTGGGGTCACTCAGCTCCGTTCAGCTGGTAGCTGGGCTGGTCTGGAAGATGCACAAAGGCATCATGCTGTGTCTGATGCCTCTTGCTCCTCCAGATGTCCCCTCTCTCTCTCCACATGCCCAGCTTGAGCTTACCAGTGGGAAGGAGCAGAAGTTTGGTAGGTGGGATGTGTTAAAACAGATGGTCTGTCAAATCCTAGCCTACTCACAGTGGGAGTTTTGAGCCATGACTTAGCTCCCTGATTATTTTCCTTTTTCTCATCTGCTTTGCCTTCTCAGGACTGTCTCCTTTCTCAGGAGATTATCGTCAAGGTCGAGAGAGACGATGCTGGGTCACTGGCCGTTGCATCCCAGGTGAGTTGGACAGGGCCTCTGTCTTCACCTTGAGAAATGTACATGGCTGGTGGGTGGCAGAAGCCACATTGAAGTGAGCTGGGAAGTGAGTAGAAAATGGGGAAATAGAGATAAGAGTGGGCAACTTTTTACAAAAAGTTGGTTATCTATAAAAGATTGAAGAGAGTGATAACTGCAAGGAAATCTGAGGTTGAGGGTTGTTGTCTTTTATCCCCTAAAGGTTTGAAAGGATTTGGCTCTGTTTAAATGGTTGCAGGAAAGAGTAAGTGGAGGAAAAGAAGTTAACGGTCAGGAGAGAGAGGAGATAAAACTATAAAGCGGAACTCACAGATACAGAGAACAAACTAGTGGTTACCAGTGTAGGGGGGTGCAGTAGAGGGGTGGGGGAGTGTGAGGTACAAAGTATTGGGAGTAAGATAGGCTCAAGGATATATTCTACAACGCGGGGAATAGAGCCAATATGTTGTAATAACTGTAAATGGAAAGTAACCTTTCAAAATTGTATAAAAATTAAAAATAATCATTTAAAAAAGACAAAAGTGACAAAGCAGAGTCCTTGATTAGTGCCAGGGAAATTAATTCAGAGCATATGTGAATGCATTGACTCTATTAGAGGAAGAAGGGCTCATATAAGAAAAATGAGGTTGAGGAAATTATCTGAAGGCTTGTGTTTTTCTCTGTGAACAGTCAGGTGAAATTATCTGTTGAGCATGTGGGTGGGACTTGGAATGGAGAGATGTTTGACTAGAGTAGAGAAGGCTTAAAATAGTAATTTGGATTATGAGAGACAGGCTGCTGCAGGAGGTATAATAGGGTTGCTGGTCAGTCCGAAAGGCTCATTCTGAGATAGTGACTGTTTTTAAAATTTATTTATTTATCTATTTATTGGCCGTGCCACACAGCTTGTGGGATCTTAGTTCCCCAACCAGGGATTGAACCCGGGGCCTCGGCAGTGAGAGCGCAGAGGGATTCCCGATAGTGACTGTTAATAATACTCTATCCAGCTGCTTTTGTGGTTTTCTTTCCCTGTGGCGTTCTGTAACCTACTTTCCATGGAGAGCAGATTTGACATTCAGATTTGTTTAGTTTTTGTAGCCAGGTGTATTCAGTGGAAGCCTCATAGGTCAGGGTAATATTTGAAAGAGAATTTTTGAATATATCTAATAGAAAGATTAAGGTGAGTGATCCACAGGCTCTCACCTGAATAATGAAGATGGGAAAGATAAAAGAGGATGCCAAACAGAAAAGAAAAGACTACAGACTGGAGGATAGTGACAGTAGATATTTTAGTAAAGGCCCCAAACCAGCAGAGAATGAGAGGAGTAAAGGGAGTGATTAAGCAAGTAAAGTGGAGAATTCTGATGTCGTAATGAAAGAGTGAGCGCTTCTGGGTGTGCGACTTGAGAGGTGGAGTACTTGATGGTGATTTCAAGATCTGGGGTCTCACACTAAGAGTGAGGGGCTGGGAGTTGGGCTGGCCATATGAGTTGATGACTGAGAACATAGTCTGTGATGTTAGGGAAACTTGAGGTTGCATCCCAGTCACTAACCTTAGGCCTACATGTTAATTTCTCTGACCTTCTAGCTCTTCATCTGAAAAATGGTGGCGCTAATGGTATTTTCTCACAAGGGGCCTTGTGAGAATTAAGTGAGCGATAATTTATGCAACATGCTTAGCACACTGCCTGACACCACACAGTAAGTGCTTCATTAAAGTCAGTTATTTTTATAGTATTACCAGAGAACTCTACATGTGGGTGCTATAGACTGCACCAGATGAGACAGTACAAGTTCTTGAATTAGAGGATAAATCCTAGGTATTATAAATCTTCAGTGGTTGGGGGCGTGGGTGGTGTTCAAGAAGTTGGTACAACAAAGCTCCAAGAAGTGAGGTAAATGGCATGAGTTTCAGGGTAACTGGGAGGACACACACCCTCCTCCCCCTCTGTTGCTGAGACCCCTGGGTTGGGAGAGCATGACCACCCTGAGCCTGTGAGGACTGCAGAGGAGGGAGTCCTCAGGGGGGAAGTGTAGGTTTCTATTAACACAGGGATGTAGAGAGAATATTTGGTGAAGATGTAGGATTTCTTTTTTTTTTTTTTTTTTGCCGTGTTGGGTCTTCGTTGCTGCATGCAGACTCTCTGTAGTTGTGGTGTGCAGGCTTCTCATTGAGGTGGCTTCTATTGTTGTGGAGCATGGACTCTAGGTGCACGGACTTCAGTAGTTCCAGCACGTGGGCCCTAGAGCACGTGGGCTTCAGTAGTTGTGGCGCATGGGCTCAGTAGTTGTGGCTCGTGAGCTCTAGAGAACAGGCTCAGTAGTTGTGGCGCATGGGCTTAGTTGCTCCGCAGCATGTGGGATCTTCCCGGACCAGGGCTCAAACCTGTGTCCCCTGCATTGGCAGGCGGATTCTTAACCACTGCGCCACCAGGGAAATTCCGGATTTCATTATTATAGAAGAAGAGTTCCCAAGGGCACAGTTGAAGGGTTTGGGAAGAAATTTTGAGGACTGGGGAGTAGGGGACAGGTGAGAGGAAGAATAGAATAAGAGGGGATAGAAGTCCAGAAACAGCCAGTATCCATACGCTGAAGGACCTTTTCAAATGGGTATGTGATAGGCCTTGTGAGAGTCAGGTGAGAGGAGAGGATTTCCATCAGAATTTGAACCAGGATTATTTTGATATATTACAGAGTCTACTGATATACTATTGATTCACTTACTGAAATAATTTACCAAATATATAATTAGTCTATACTATACACCAACACTGTACTAAGCTCTGGAGTTACTGCCCTCATGGATTACAGCCTAGTGACAAAGATGACCATTATGCAAATGATAAGAAAGCATGGTGAGTCTTATGATAGAAATTCCTGGAACTTTGAGAACATATAGCCTGGGGTGCAGTGGGGAGTGCTAATCTAGTCTAGTATTATTTATTTAACATTTGAAGAAGTTTAATATTAAAAGGACCTACATTAAACAGTGAAGGGGAGTGTTTATCAAAAGGAAGCATGGATTGGAGGTTGAAAAACAGTACCTGTAGATCCATGTTCAGCACAGGGGGCAGTTTGCAAGTGGTATTTCTTTTCCTTTTTTTTTTTTTTTTTAAGTATTAGATCAATGTTTTATAAAGATCTTAAAAAAAATATGACCTGAAAGAATAACACATATATTTGTAGGTTCTTCTGGCTGAACTTTCCATTTCTTTAAACTGCTGCTTAAAAATATTTAATTATTGTTATTACCTATAAACATTGTGGTTCTGATTATTTTCTTTGACTCAGTTCATCCTTGTAAGATCTTCAATCCTGAAGAAATGGCACAAAATGAATAATGAGAAATAACAAATGATATTTCTGAATTCCATTTTGGGGTAACTGTGAAAACCTTTGAGATTTTAGTGAAATTTATGGGCCACAACTTAGAAAAAGGTACAGCAGCATTTTGCATGGAGTTTCATGGGGTTCAGGGACTTCATGTCCTATGCATGAACCACAGCTTAAGAACACCCCATCTATTTAAAAAGCCTTGGCAAGTGGCATTCGACTTCTGTGGTTTTTGCTGCCTTTGGGTAAGGACAGATCACCTCCAGCACTTTCTTGGAACAAAATTCCTGCCCAAAAGTCTTAGAAGGAGGTTTTTTTCCTGCTTAGAGGAGGCAGTCCAAGAGACCCCCTTTACATGGCAGTAATGACAGGCCCTATGGTGCAGCTCATAGTGTGGACAAAATAGAAATATTTTCTGAAGACTTAAGAGTTCAGGATAAAGGTCTCATTGGCTGTCACTTATTTTTTGAGGCTTCTCAAACCTAATCATCTTGATAATAATTCCCAGCCTTTGTTTTTATGGGTAAACTCTGGTAATGGCTTTTCATATATCATTACAGTTAATTCACTCAACAGCACAATGAATTGGGTATCATTAAGCCTAATAAATAGAAATGGAATAAACTCACCATTAATAGGCAGATGATCAGATTAGATTTTTTTTTTTAAATTCAGACATATGCTCTTAATAGATGAGAAAACCCACGTCTCTTTTCCATATCCAGTGCTTTTAACCTGTACATACTGCCTTTCATTAAGGTCCACATTTCATTTTCTGTCTCAGGCATCAGTAAAGCCTGTGTGCCAAGTCTGGCCTGTCACCTGTTTTTTGAAAATAAAGCTTTATTGTAACACAGCCACATCCATTTGTTCATATATTTCCTGTGGCTGCTTTCTCGCTATAGCAGCAGAGCTGAGTAGTTGTAATAGAGACTGTATGGCTTGCCAAGCCTAAAATATTTGCTCTCTGACCTTTGAGAGAAAAAGTTTGCTGACCCTGTTCTGTTAGTTTCTCGGGAATTTGGAGGGAATTCCTAAGTAAGAATTCTATATTCACCAATGCAAAAATCAGAATAAGCATTTTCTTTAAGGTCAACAAGAGAGAAAACAGTTTATGTCATTTCCTATCTGGTGTTCCTCTTTGGGGTTATATAAACAGGTCCAGCATCCAAAACCCAAAGGGGCTCACCTAGGAGGTACCTGGTATCCCTCGACTAGAATCCTTTGAATGTTGATCATATCAAGACAATTTCCAGGCCATCAGGTTTTCTTTCTTCCACCTGTCAAACTTTTCCTCTGTGAACATTGGAAGGAAATGATACCCAACTGAGCAGGAATGTGTGTCCTGTTTTAGGAAGGAGTGAACTTCCAAAGAGTGACTGTGGACTTCACTCAGGAGGAAGAAGGCACTTTGAACCCTGCCCGGAGGACCCTGGACAGAGATGTGATCCTGGAGAACCACAGGCACCTAGTCTCTTGGGGTAAGAGTACAGTCCCCTTTAATGAAGTCTATATATTGAAATGATTTCACAAGAGCTAGGGAATTCAGAGGCCAGAATGATTTTGGCCACACATAGATTGCATTTGTGCTTTTTATTCCCCAGTGAAATTTTAGTTTTAATTTGTAGGGTAGCAAAGGTACAGATTCTTGGGTTTGAGCTCATGCAGTCTTCTGGACTCCTAAAGGCCAAGGACTGGGACCAAATTCTGAAGTGATTTTCTTTTGTCCCCAGCCCAAATACCCAAAGTCCTGTATCTTTCCCTATCAGCTTTTCAAACCAGATGCAGTCTCCTAGTTGGAACAAGGGGATAAGTATAAAAAGAGTTTCTCAACACGCATATCCAGGTGAGAAACAGACATTTAGGTATAGAAGATTTGTTTGAAAAATCCCCATAGGGCATGCTGCATATTTCTCCATCTCCCACACCTGGTGGACTATATACATCACCACTTTTTCCAAGTGTACTTTCTGTTGCCTGGCCTAATAGCTACCAAGGCTTCTTTTATGAGCTAATCTTCATCCTCTCTCACTTGGAACTAAAGGAATTCATGGGGCCATATTAGCCCCTAAGGCATTTAGGGAACCTGGGATAACAGTGCCCCCATTATTTTTTCCTGGTTCACAAAGTAGTTTGACCTTGTCTTACTAACACAGACTGTGCTAGCAAGTTTCATGCCTCCAGAAATTCCTAGAAATGTAGGCACTAATTTCTATTTCAGTGAACATATATCTAGCACTAAAGAAGGTAGCAAGGACCCTCTATTTTTTTTTGCTAAGGATTGCAAAATTGTTTTGCAATTCTGTAGATTATGCATAGGGGATCTTATTTTGGAATATGGAGATATTTGACATCTAAAGTCTTTTTATTCAGCAACACTAAGATTGAAATAGTTTCATATTAATGCCTTGTTATGCTGTTGGACTATGGTAGTTCTCTGCTTACTGCTTCATCCCATCCTTTTGCTTTCTCAATTCATGTTATAGGTCCATAGCTGAAGACAAATCCACATATAATTGCATACTTTCTTATCAGCTTTTATTCCCCTATTCCAGCTCTAACATTTTTTTGGCTAGGGTGTTTTATTTTGCTTCCTTCCAGACTCGGCAACTGCACTTGGAAGAAGAGAATCAACATCAAAGCAGAGCATTTTTGGTGATGAACCATCCCACAGAGTGAAGATAGAAAGGTTGACAAGAGATGAACCTTGGTTATCTTCATGTGAAGAAGTTCAGGATTGTAAGGAGCTGTTGGAGAAGCAACAGGAAAAACAAGAGAGACTTTTGAAGGAAGTGACATTCACTCACAGAAAAGCTATTAGTCATGAGAGAGCCTGCAAAAGTGATGACTTTGAGGAGAAGTGTGGTCTGAATTCCAGTCTTCTTTCACCACAGATGATACCCATAAGAAACCATTTTCATAAACATGCTTCACATGTTAAAAAATTGCATTATAATTCCATGGTAAACACTCATCAGATGATTAATGATAGTGAGAAACTCTGTGAAAATAAAGAATGTGGAAACCTCCCCCAGAGCATTCATTTTATTCAGTTTACAAAAACTCAAACAGAAGATAAATCCTATGGATTTAGTGACAGTATTCAACATTTTAGCCATGATAAACCCCTAAATCTACATGAGAAAATACACGCACAAGGAAGATCTTTTGATTTTAAGGAATGTGAGCAAGTTTTGAACCACAGTATATCCCATAATGAACAACAGAGAATCCCTGTTGAAGAGAGTCAGTATAAATGTAATAAAACCTCCCAGAGTTCATCCCTTGCTCAAAACATGAGAAATCTTTCTGAAGAGAAACCCTTTGAATGTAATCAGTGTGGGAAATCCTTCAGCTGGAGCTCTCATCTTGTTGCACATCAGAGAACTCACACAGGGGAGAAACCTTATGAATGTAACGAATGTGGGAAATCATTCAGCCGCAGCTCTCACCTCGTTTCCCATCAGAGAACTCATACTGGAGAGAAACCTTATAGATGTAATCAGTGTGGGAAATCCTTTAGCCAGAGCTATGTCCTTGTTGTGCATCAGAGAACTCATACTGGAGAGAAGCCTTATGAATGCAGTCAGTGTGGAAAGTCATTCAGGCAGAGCTACAAACTTATTGCACATCAAAGAACTCATACTGGAGAGAAGCCCTACGAATGTAATCAATGTGGGAAATCATTTATCCAGAGCTATAAGCTTATTGCCCATCAAAGAATTCATACTGGAGAAAAGCCCTATGAATGCAATCAATGTGGGAAATCCTTTAGTCAAAGTTACAAACTTGTCGCGCATCAGAGGAGTCACACAGGAGAAAAACCCTTTGAATGTAATCAGTGTGGAAAATCTTTCAGCTGGAGTTCTCAACTTGTTGCACACCAAAGAACTCATACTGGAGAGAAACCCTACGAATGTAATGAGTGTGGGAAATCTTTCAACCGCAGTTCTCACCTTGTTATGCATCAGAGAACTCATACTGGAGAAAAACCCTATGAATGTAATCAGTGTGGGAAGTCCTTCAGCCAGAGTTATGTTCTTGTTGTACATCAGAGAACTCATACTGGAGAAAAGCCCTATGAGTGCAGTCAGTGTGGGAAATCCTTCAGGCAGAGTTCATGCCTTACTCAACATCAGAGAACTCATACTGGAGAGAAACCCTATGAATGTAATCAATGTGGTAAAACATTCAGCTTGAGTGCTCGACTTATTGTACATCAAAGAACTCATACTGGAGAGAAACCCTTTACATGTAATCAGTGTGGGAAAGCTTTCATTAATAGTTCTAAACTTATTAGGCATCAGGCAACTCATACTGAAGAGAAACCCTATGAATGTAACTAGTTTGGAGATCTTTCAGCCAGAGTATATCCCTCCCTCCCTCCCTCCTTCTCTCCCTTCCTCCCTCCTTCCTTTCCTCCCTCCCTTCAGCCCCTCACTTCCTCCTTCCCTCCTTCCATTCCTCCGGGATTACATGTATTGGAAAGAACTACCATGAAAACAATGTGTGTGGAAAAAGCTTTCAGTTAGCTCTTTGTTATTGTGTATCTGGAAATATGTTCTGGGGAAGAAATAGAGAAGAACTGTGAATCACATATTTTACTTAGCAATTCCATGTTAAAAAATCAAACTTGGCCCTAATAACACATTCCCACAAAAGTAATAACTATTGGCACTTTTCCTTGCAGAAAGCACTTCGACCTGAGTTTGAGAGAATTATCATTAAATGGGCAATATGCTGTGGAGTGATTGCCAGTGAGGTGGACCTCTTTTCCAATAAAGAATAAATGAGAATGCTAATACCGGTGGGCTTGTTGTTGAGAAGGTTGGGAAATTGCTGTAGCTTTAGAACTTAGACTGGAAAACGGTATTTCAGTGTACCATTTTCCAACATGATTTCCCTAGCAGCTACTTAGTAATCAGTTTCATACAGCACTTTCTCTTATATGTGAAGATTTTGTAAAAATTAGGGAAATGGCTATGAGATGAACTGAAAAATGCAGGGCAAGAGTATAGAACATTCATTTCTGGAACCATCATGGTAAGATATTTGTGTTTGGATCAGGATCTAAAGGGATTCTAGGCGTATCTGCTTTAATTTTAGGTTTATGCCTTTTTTTTTTTGAATGTATGCTTTTTTATAATACTAATAAGTGATATGAGTAATAGTCAGAAAATACAAACATTTCCATCTCTTTGACCATTTAGGAAAGACTGGACAGTCAGATAGCAAAGATCCCTCAGGGTTCTGAGAGTTCCATTTGGATTAGCATGAACAGGTTACTCCTTAGGACTTAGATTCCCAGGAATGTTCCTCATTGAGAATAAAATATTTCCCTGGGAATGTGGAACTGGAAATTTAAGCCAGAGGGACTGAGAATGCATGGGCAGTATGGAGGGCAAATGGGCTTTTTTTTTTTTTAACCCATATATCAAAAGCAGTATAAAAGAGCTCTATTTTTAAGGTGTTTTTTTTTTTTTTTTCTCCCATCATGTAGTATTGTCTTTTTTTTCTCTGGGGTATGTTCCCTAATGGGAGAATCCTCTGAGTGGGAAGGTACTGCCCTGGCTAAGTGCTTGCCACCTAAATTAAGCTCACAAGAATGCTTTTAGTGAGGTAATATTTGTAGCTTCTCATTGGTTTTTTAGATTTGGTTCACAAGTCTTTCTGGCCTTTGCCCCTATATCATGAATTCTAATCCTATGGATTGTCATGGACCTGAAACCTCTGATCCCAGAGAGTTATTGAAAAATAGGCTGAGAGTTGAACTGAGAGACCAGAGAATAGAGGTAAATTCCCTGGAGAAAGAAAAAAAAAAAACCAGCTAAAGTGCTATCTAATAGGGGTTACCCTTAGTAAATTCTGTCCCCAGGATATGACCCTAAGTGGATTCATCTTTATGAGGGTTAAGCCAGAGAGTGCAGCACACCTCGCAGTGACTGAAGTTCTGGGGGAACAGTTGTTGACGGCTGGAAAACTGGCTGCCAACCCCAGGAGAATCTTCAGTCAGTCCATGAATGCACAGATAGAGGAAGAGAAGGGGTTCTCCATGCACTGCCTTTGGGGGAGGACATAAAATTGTGAAAATGCTAATTTGGCAGTGGGACATGGTTAGGCTTCTTTTCCCCAAAATTATAGATAAAACCAATATCAGTGCTAGGTACAAGTGGATGATTTTCACTGGGCATGTTGAATCTTACTTTGAAGACAGGAGACACGATTGTACAAATGAATTTAAAGCCAAATGGGCTAAGAAGGAGGCCTGTGAAGATTTCAGGTTTGGGAAGGGGTTTATCTCAAAGTAATCTTTTTAGTGTTAAAAATATTTCATTGAAAATGAAATTGAAAAAACTGCAGAGAATTTTGAAGTGAGTATGTGTGTGATTGTGTGTTTCTTGGCCAGGTTGAATACGAGTCATCTGTGTGCACTAAGTCATAAGTATTACATCAGCTCCTAGGTGGTGAATTATGGTTGCCAAGTGTTTTGAAGTAAGGTAGATTCAGTAAATAAACAAAAATGTTAATTTCATTATTTGCTCAGTAATTTCCCTCTGTAGGAAAGGTATTCTTTTAAAAAATGGTCAACCAATAATGAAGAGAAGTTAAAGTGACAGTGTGCTAAAAATAAATATTTAAACCTCTGAACCTAAAATTTAGGTTTAAAAGGGGGAATCAGTAAGTTGATTTTAATGACATATGTATGACACATATATAACCACATATGTCCCCTGCATAAAAATTTTTGTGTAAAATTCACAAAGTAAAATTGTACTTTGCCATAGCAAAATGTATAGAGATTTGACAGGCCAAATTTCTTTCACCATACTCCAGTAAAATTAGAAATAAGTGAAAGGTGACCAAAGCATTTTAAAATACATGGATGTTGAGGAATACTCTCTCTCCTAGAACCAATTTTTTAAAACATTTTTATAGTTTTATCCAGATATAATTGACATAAGTTTAACATGTACGGCATAATGACTTGACTTACAAATATTGTGAAATGGGGACTTCCCTGGCCGTCCAGTGGTTAGGACTCCACACTGTCACTGCCGGGGCCATGGGTTCAAGCCCTGGTCGGGGATTAAGATCCCACAAGCGCAGCCAAAAAATATATATATATTGTGAAATGATTACCACAATGAGTTAACATCCATCATCTCATATAGATACTAAAAGAAAAAAAAAAGTGGGTTTTTTTTTTCCTTGTGGAGAGAACTCTTAGGATTTGCTCTCTTACCAGCTTTCAAATGTACCATTCAGCAGCATTAACTGTAGTCATCATGTTTCCTCCCACACTCCTGCTTAGTCTTCAGTACTTTTGTACTTTGTCCACCTTATTTTGTGGTTTGATGTTTCAGCTTACTCCTAGGCCTGACAAAGATAAACGTGCTTTTAATTTGTTTGTTTTTGTTGTTTTTATAAATTTATTTATTTATTTTTGGCTGTGTTGGGTCTCCATTGCTGCACGTGGGCTTTCTCTAGTTGCAGCGAGCCGGAGCTACTCTTTGTTGCAGTGTGCGGGCTTCTCATTGCAGTGGCTTCTCTTGTGGAGCATAGGCTCTAGGCACGTGGGCTTCAGTAGTTGTGGCATGTGGGCTCCAGTAGCTGTGGCTCACAGGCTCTAGAGCGCAGGCTCAGTAGTTTTGGCACACGGGCTTAGTTGCTCTGCGGCATGTGGGATCTTCCCAGACCAGGGCTGGAACCCGTGTCCCCTGCATTGGCAGGTGGATTCTCCACCACTGTGCCACCTGGGAAGCCCCTGTTTTTGTTTTTGTTTTTTGTTTTTTTGTCCAAAGAGATTTCAGCTTGGAGCAGGGAGGGAATCCAGACTTTTTGATGCTGTTTTCAGATATGCCTTTTATATTTCTAAATTTCTTTTGGATTTTGTGCTTAATCAATACCCTTTATTTCGTATGTCTCATTTCATGTACTTGATAAGACCAGTTAATCTTACCTACGCCTTTAGAACTTTATCTTGAAAAATCAGTATTCTTCCTGTTTGCTGAAAGAGGTTGCACATGGACTCAGTTTCCCTTTAGAAGATTTGATGAGTTACATCAGTAAATTGCATATTGCTCTTTACAAATTATAGCAGCCTGGGTTCTTAATTGGAAAGCACATGAGCCAATTCTAACCAGTTGATTCAGAAGATATTAGGTGGCTTCAAGAACTGGCAAGAAAGACAATGTTCAGGGCTTCATAGAAACAATTGCTGAATCATGCTGCAGAGCCATGAGAGTTCCTCAGTGTTCCCAAAGTTCCTTGAGATATAGTAAAAAACTAACTATATCTTCTGATTCGAAGTCTGGGCAACTGCCTGGTTCTGGTGGATCGTAGGCTGTGCCTGCACCTGAGTTGTGTGGAAGGTTAAGATGCCAGGGCCACCAGTGCCTAGTGTTTCCTGGAGCGTCCATAGTTGTAGATGGGCTCTGCCTTCCACTCATACTAATTCTTTGGGCAGTTTGTCATTCATAGAATTGTTACTCATTTGCTAAGCAACAGTAAAGGTAAAAACAAAAGATTTCCAGTATAGCCCGCCCTTGCCTAGCCTATATGTCAACATTTTCTTCACTCTCTACATTTTCACTTAACTTTAATATGTATATGCAGTCTCCTACTTAACCTATCACAGCTCTCTTACAACCAAAAACGTGTACTCTCTTCCTCACCCAGGGCTTCATATCTTTGCTTCCACTTCCAAGTCTGGGATCTCTGAGTGGTGTCCATTCCTTTTCTAATGAAAAACTCCTCATGTAAAAAGATGGTTCAGACGCTGGGCATTTAGAAAGGATAGGGGGATTATAAACCAGGTCAAATTACCAAGCAAATATTCAGTAACTTTTGTTGTGAGTAGATATGGAAAAGCTTTCTAAACCTGCTTTTGTAAAACCACAAACAAGTTGGTGACATGGGCAGTTTTTACTGCTTAGGATAATTTAATCCTTATTTGGATTTGTTTGGGGGTCTAACTAAATCAGTGTTTGTTTTATTATGCTTTGCAGTAAAAATAGTATTGTTACATTTTAAAATATCACTTTCGGCATTTGCCAAGTGGATCTTCATGTTGGAACAGTAAAGTTGGACCTTCTGTCTTATGGCCAGTGTGGTACTGATTTGTAATCCACTGAGGATGGCATTTCAGTGGAAATAGGTTGATAAATAGGATTGATAAACCTTTCTGTAGTAGTTATATCACCTTTCTGGACTCTTTAACATCTTTTGTGTTCTATTGAGGTCATGACAGTCTTCATGGTCACCTCCTCTCTTCTTCAGGGAGGACTCCTGGAAGTTAACTGTTGGATCAAGTTCTTGAAACACAGATATTCCTTTTGAGTATTGTTCCTCTTTCCTGCCCAGACTCTACTAGTTACTCTCTGACAGTGTTTGCTTAGATCTGGACTGTTGATACCTATGCCTGTGGTTCACTGCACAACAGATCCAGCAGGTTGGTGATTCTTCTGACCAGAAGCTCTTCTTCTTGTTCTATATTTGGTTTGTCCACATGTTTCTCCACCATTGCTCGCTTTCTGAAGGGACTAGGACCACACTACCCCTGCCAGATATTTTGTGGAATGCTGGAACTTTCTATGGGTGTAAGTTCCTGATTTTTCTGTACTCTTGAAAAAACTTCATGGACATGCCATTAACTTTAATTGATAATTTATTTTTAAGAAGTAATACGTGGCTGTCATCATAAGTGGAATGTGCTGAAATTTTAGTAGTGGGGATTAGGTTATAAAAGGACCAAACCTATGGAAAAGCCAGAAGAGGGTTTTCTGATGAAATCTCAAAACTGTTTATCTGTAGTTTCTGGTATTACTATTCTCTACTAATTATATGGGGTTCCATCACTGAAACTCTCTGCTTTAGTATTTATGTTGCACTGGGTAGAGGGAGTTGGAGTCTCTTTTTGTAATCTGGTGCTTTAATTAGATATAGCTGATAGAATTGATCATCTAAACCTGTATACAATACAGCCAGTTCCAAGATGTGTCCCCAGAAAACTGGATGCCCAGTCACCACAGGCTACACCCATCCCCAGGTGGTGTAGCCTCTACCTTGTATGAGTATCCAATCATGGTTCCTATGTTCACATGGGAAGATGGGATGACTACTGTGTTTGGAGTATTGTTCTCTGTTACTGCTGGATAAAGTCCAGTTGCATTTTTTTATACAAGGAAAACTGAAGTTTCTAGCTTTAAATGAAACTATAAAATTGTGGGGGGTTGTGTTTATGAAACATTCAAATTGGTCAGAAAACACTGAATGAGAAAAAAATGTTTAAGTAAAAGATGGCAACTAGGTTAAAACAAGAGTTAAATTGGAAACAGCAGCATTAGTTCACACCCTTAAAAGCTGGGCAGCCTCTTGGGTTGCACATCATCCTGGGGATCCATCAGTGATGCAGCAGCAATTTGAAACCAGGGCTCTTTGGTGAGTAGCTTATGTTAAGGCAGAAAGATAGACATGGACTTGTACTATCTTGTAGATAATAGGTTAAAAAACACTTCGAGAGACATTTGGGTGGTGTTACATATGCCACAGGGGCCACTAACCTGTGTGGAATTCCTGCCAACCAAGCAGGAATACTTTGAGCATTGAGAAACCATTAGTCATGGACAGCTGGACCAAGGTAGGTCAATACAGAGCCATGGGTCCTTCGTGAGATGCAGTATCAAGTGTGCTGAAGAAAGGCATTCTTAGTCTGTTCAGACTGCTATAACAAAAATACTTTAAACTGGCTGTATCAGCGACTGAGGACTCACTTCCTGCTCCTTAGCTGCACATCTTGTTTTGTCCTCACAAGGTCTCTGAGGCCTCTGTAAGGGCACTAATCCCATTTGTGAGGTACCCTCATGACCTAATCACCTCCCAAAGGCCCTCACCCCCTAATATCACATTGGGGGTTAGGATTTCAACATATGAGTTTGGTGAGGGGACACAAGCATTCAGTCCACAACAGGCACAAACTCAACTTCTAATAGCCTTCAAATAAAGGTGCATTATATTGGTCAGTCCCAATTGCCCTGCAGGCAAGTGTTGGTCATCATTAATTTTATAACATGTGAAAAATAGGCTTATATGGAGGTCCATACAGAAAAAAGTCACCTTCACTAAGATGAAGATCTGGAAACTACACATTTTAATCTCACAATGAAAGGGGCATCTAAAATTCCAGCTTAGGCCCCTCACTGACTGACACTGGAGGTTGATCGCTTCATTACTTGCCTCTGGTGGATAGGCCGCGGGCTCTATAAAGACACATAAAGATGCCATTAATAAAGGAGCCCAGTGATGACGTAGAGGGGTGGGATAGGGAGGATGGGAGGGAGGCTCAAAAGGGAGGGGATATGGGGACATGTGTATGCATGTGGCTGATTCGCTTTGTTGTGCAACAGAAACTAACACAGTCTTGTGAAGCAATTATACTCCAATAAAGATCTATTAAATAAATAAATAAATAAATAAAAAATAAGGGAGCCCAGCCCCAGGTGTATTTGGTCATGTTTATCATTGAAGGGAGCAGATAAGGGGGAAAAAGTGATTGGGATTAATGATAACTCAACCTTCCATGAGACCCTCGTTTGCTCTTTGTTAAAACTTAGGAAGAAAACAAGAAAAAATATGTAAATGAATATGGCCCATTTCATCAAATGGGAGTGGAGATGGGGCAGGCAAAGTGTAGATTATTTATCCAGGAGACAAACCATAAAGGGGGGGAAATACAAATACCAACTCTAAAGCAACGCTAAATATATGGCTGAGGGAGGCTTAGGAACCAAATATCTAGATAGAATTCTGGTCGATAGTTCTTTTCCTTGTGTGGTTTTCTTAATCCCCTTGCTTTTAACAGTTGCTTCTATTTTTCAAGGTTGGAGGGCCTCACATCACTCAGCCAGATGTGCTAGAACCTGATTGAAATATGGGCTTACTTCCTCTTGTGGAAAACAGTACTCCATCTATCAAACATCTGGGACAAATTAGACTATAATTGGTTTCCTACTGCCCCCCAATTTACACAAGTATAATTTAAACAATTTAGTATAATTTAAATAATTAGATGATCTAATGATCTAGAACCATCGAATTCCTAACCTCATCACCCGAATGCAGTCAATCTACCTACCTAGCTTCGATTTCCCCAGATGATAAGAACAAAATCTTAATTTATACAACACATATCAACACATAACAATTTAATTTAATTTAATTTAATTTAATTTATATCAACACATAACAAAAAAAACCCACAACTTTTCCTTTACATAAGTGGTTCTTAAACTTTGCCATGCATCAGAATCAGAGGGAGTGCTTCTTATAACACAGATTTCTGGGTCCCGACCCGAGAGTTTCTGATTCAGTAGGTCTGGGGTGGAGTTTGGGGGTTTGCAATGATTCTGCTGGTCCAGGACCACAACCTGAGAACCACAGCGCTAGAACGGTTTTAAGTATTTAAATGGAATTAACTTATAATATATCTGGCTCACAAACGTTCTAAGTTCTTGCCTTAAATTGTGCCAAACTTTTAACTTTAAATCAAATTAGGAGAGGAAGTTTGTGTTGGGCGGAGTCTGGCAGCCAGAGCTGAACGAAATGCGTGAGAAGGTGTGAAGCCCCGCCCCTTCCCCCGTCCCCGCCCTCCTCCCTGGTATTTGAGCCCACCCCGGCTTCTCTCCGCTCAGATCTTCCCAGGGGAGAGCAGCGTTCAGTCTGGGTTATCTGAGCCGCCTGCACTTGGTCCTTGCAGAGTCCTCCCTGTGTGGAACCCGATTCAGAAGACAGAGGACAGAACACTTGGTAAGTCTGTGTCTTTTGTTTGTTTGTTACTGCATTTGTCTCGAGACCGTGGTCCACCCCCCCACCCAACCCACCCCCGTCCTGCCACACACACACACACACAGCACACTACTCTCCATTTGTGGGGTCATAAAAAAAAGGAGGAGGCTCTGGGAGCTGCAGGCTCCTCAATCATGTCTTCACCTAAAGAGAGTGAAGTCCTATCTGGCTTCTCCCCTGAAGGGTCCCCCAGCCCTGACTCGCCAAACTACATGCTACTCTCTAACCATCCCCAGATTTCTGCAGAAGTCAGCCCATCACCCACAGGAAACACCTACTAACTCACAGAACTCACCAGCTTCCTCTCCCATGTCCCTTATCGTTTCACCCACAGCCCTCAGAGAATTCCCTGGGTCCCCCAGCTACTGTCACACACTTTGCCCGCAGAAGGGACACTTCTAATGGCCGACTTTACCACATTGGCCACTGGCAGCCCTTGGCTGGGCAGTGTGACCCTCCTGCCTGATTCCACAGAGGGACCCTTAATCCAGAGAGCAGATGGGAATGACAGAGTTAGGAGCACCTGATACCAAGTACCACCTCATCCTTCTCCCTGATACCGTGGCCTTGAAGCCTAGAACCACAGTGATTGGGCCAAATAGTAGAGATACATAGTACATACAACTCCAAATGTCATTTGTTGGAGGATGCAGGTTACCATGTTAGGCTGACCAATGAAAAGTAAGGAGCAGAAGAAGAGGAGAACGGGAAATGAGCCGAAGGTAGCTGAGTACCCAGTTTTTGACCTTGACAGTGGAGGTTTCTTGATCTTTCACAAAGATCCCGAGAATCACTGCTGTGAGTACAGACAAGGAAAGAGCAGTGCAGGCCAGCACCATCCCTACAGTGTCTTCAAATGCCAGGAAGGTCACGATCTGGGGGAGACAGCGGTCTCTCAGCGTTTGTGTACTAATGACTTGAGCACTCCACACAGTGTTTCATATCTGAGAAAACAAAAGCAAACAGGATTTCACATCGAACAATTCATGCTTATTCCCATGACATAATCATTATCACATTTTTTATCACTGAAAATACTGTCCACATCTGACATGATTTTTGGATACAAAAATCATGTGTCAGGCTGGAGAACCCATGAGCATAATAAAGTAGTTGTTACAGAGACTATATCAAGGTTAATACTGTCCATTTCTCTATCGGAAGTAATGCTTTCACCCACAATCATCAGAAAGTTTTATTCCACACTTGGGGTGGCTTTTGCTGTTGTTTGGTTAGTGTGTTGGTTTAACAATATCATCAAGGTTCACTTTGATTTCCTCTCTCTGCTGTCCACAAGAAATGCTTCAATGTATGGTTTCTTCTCAGAGTTATGTGATGTGGTCTACAGCTTTATCATTACCATTTGAACTGAGAGAGAAAGGCATCCTGTAACTTTTCCAGAGGAGCAAGGAAGAAATTTTCTAAGAATCCTCTACCACCCATATCCTTCAATGTGAGTGGTGGATGTAGATGTCATACAGTCAATGAATCAACCTTCAACCTCCGATTTTCCTGCACTCCGATGTTTCTGCGATGGGGCAGCAGGATTTAGGGAAGAGAACACAAACTTTGAAGCCAAGAATTCCTGATTACAAATTCGTTTCAGCATTTCATTGGCATCTTACTGGCTATGTTACTTGGGTAAGTCATAGCAGATGGAATTAAGGTTGCTAATCTGCTGCTCTTAATGTAGGGAGATTACCCTGCGTACTGGTGGCCCAACATAATCACAAGTATCCGTAAATGGGGAAGAGGTAGGCAGAAGTGTCAGGCCAGAGTGATCCATTGTTAGTTTTAAACATGGAGAGAGGGCTTCCCTGGTGGCACAGTGGTTAAGAATCTGCCTGCCAATGCAGGGGACACGGGTTCGAGCCCTGGTCTGGGAAGATCCCACATGCTGCGGAGCAGCTGGGCCCGTGCGCCACAACTACTGAGCCTGTGCTCTGGAGCCCACGAGCCACAACTGCTGAGCCTGCAAGCCACAACTACTGAAGCCCGTGTGCCTGGAGCCCGTGCTCCACAACAAGAGAAGCCACCACAGTGAGACGCCTGCTCACTGCAGCAAAGAGTAGCCCCCGCTCGCCGCAACTAGAGAAAAGCCTGTGCGCAACATCGAAGACCCAATGCAGCCAAAAATAAATAAATTAAATAAATAAATTTAAATAAATAAATAAATAAATAAAGATGGAGAGAGAGGGCCACGTCCCCTAGGCATCAAAGTGAGGTTTCTGAGAATAGGGGGTTAGTATAGCTGATTGATACGGTTGCTATGTGGACAGATCCTCATTTGTATTCAAATTCCAAGTGGGCTAAATGGGAAATGAAAGGGAAGAAAATATAACTTCGGGGGAAGCACCATATGGCAGATTATATTTTCCAACAAATCCTCTAAAATCCATACTTTTCTTACACTGTGACTTTAACATTCCTCCCACTGAGAGGTTGGGGGAGGGGGATTGATCTTTGCCCTTGAATCTGAACAGACTTTTGATGATGATGACAGCAACACTATATGTGACTTTCGATGCCAAATCATAAAAAGTGATGCAGCTTTCCCCTCGTTCTCTTGGAGCACTCACACTTGGAACACAGCCTCCATGCTGTGAAGCAGCCTCGGAAACCACATGGAGAGGCCATGTGTAGGTATTGTAGTTGACAGCCCCAGCTGAGGTCCCAGCTGACCGTCTCCATCAACTACCAGTCATGTAATTCCATTCCCCAGCTGTCAAGTTACCACCCAGCCTGTGGGTCTTCCCAGCTGAGGCTCCAGACATCATGGAACAGAGAAAAGCCATCCTTGCTGTGCCCTTTCCAATTCATGACCCAGAGAACCCATGAGCATAATAAAGTAGTTGTTTTAAGACACTAAGTCTGTGGTCATTTGTTAGACTATAGTAGTAAAGGGGACCTGCCACATAATCACTATGATCTATCAGGTTCTTTTTCTAGGCACTCAAGTATGTACAAGAAGGCAAGCACATGATCCAGCAATCCCACTCCTGGGCATATATCCAGATAAAACTCTAATTTGAAAAGATACATGCACCCCTATGTTCATAGCAACACTATTTACAATAGCCAAGACATGGAAACAACCTAAATGTCCATCGACAGATGAATGGATAAAGAAGATGTGGCACATATATACAATGGAATATTACTCTGCCATAAAAAGGAACGAAATTGAGTCATTTGTTGAGACGTGGATGGATCTAGAGACTGTCATACAGAGTGAAGTAAGTCAGAAAGAGAAAAACAAATATTGTATATTAATGCATGTATGTGGAACCTAGAAAAATGGTACAGATGAGCCAGTTTGCAGGGCAGAAGTTGAGACACAGATGTAGAGAATGGGCATATGGACACCAAGGGGGGAAAACTGCGGTGAGGTGGGGATGGTGGTGTGCTGAATTGGGCGATTGGGATTGACATGTATACACTGATGTGTATAAAACTGATGCCTAATAAGAACCTGCAGTATAAAAAAACAAACAAAACAACTAATACTAAACTTTCATTGGGTTATTTGTATGGAAATATGTTAATATAAATGTTTCAGACATTACATGAAATTTCTAAAAAAAAAAGAAGATGTGGTATATATATATATATATATATATATATATATATATATATATATATATATATATAATGGAATACTACTCAGCCATAAGAAAGAACGAAATAATGCCATTTGCAGCAACATGGATGGACCTAAAGGTTATCATACTAAGTGAAGTAACCCAGAAAGAGAAAGACAAATAGCATATGATATCACTTATATGTGGAATAAAAAAAATGATACAATGAACTTATTTACAAAACAGAAACAGAATCGCAGACATAGAAAACAAACTTACGGTTACCAAAGGGGAAAGGGGGTGAGGAAGGGATAAATTAGGGGTTTGGGACTAGCAGATACAAACTACTATATATAAAATAGATAAACAACAAGGTCCTACTGTATAGCACAGGGAACTATATTCAATATTCTATAGTAAATCATAATGGAAAAGTATGAAAAAGAATATATATACACATATATATAATATATATATTAATATGTATATATCTATATATCTATATATCTATATATATCTGAATGCTTTGCTGTACACCAGAAACTAACACAACTTTGTAAATACTTAAAAAAAAAAAAAAAAGAAGGCGGCGAGAAGTCCTCTGTAAGGGATCTCAGCAAGGAGTTCGGATATTTGCTTTTAGCCACTCAGGACTTTTAAAAAGTGACCTTTTTAACTTAGAGCAAATGCAAAGACAGAGAAGAACAAATACTGTATGATCTCACTTACATGTGGAGTCTAAAAAGGTTGAACTCATAGAAACAGAGAGTAGATTGGTGGTTGTCAGGGGCTGGGAGGTGGGGGAAATGGGAAGATATTGGCCAAAGAGCACAAACATTCAGTTATAAGATGAATAAGTTCGGGGGATCTAATGGTCAGCATGGTGACTAAAGTTAACAATACTTTATTGTATACTTGAAATAAGCTAAGAGAGCAAATATTAATGTTCTCACCACAAAAAAGCAAGGTAAGTATATGAGGTGATGGATGTGCTCACTAACCTTATATATCACAATGCAGACATATGCCAAATCATGACATTGTACACCTTAACTTTACACGATGTTAGTTGTCAATTATATCTCAGTAAAGCTGGTTAAATAAATAAACAAAAGGCAGCTCCAACCCCCCAAAAAAAATCAAGTCAAGAGCACTAAATAGGAAAAGATCAATGTTTACTGGAAAAAAGTACCAACCATAATGCTTATATAAATATAATCATGAATGGTTAGTGATAGAGAAGAATTGGGGGGTAACCACACCTCTTGCATTCAGTAGAAAAAGTAAAATACACATAGGAACTGACTCACATATTCAGTCATCTTCATACAGTAACATAATGGATAAAATGGTAGAGCTTCAGGAGATGATACCTTATATTGAAATACATATGACTTGTTTACAGTTTGTAGACCAGAGATTCCTAAAACAGCCAATTTCAAATTTTCCCTGACTGTCTAAAATTATGCTATTTCTTGTGCCCTGGCCTAGATTCGTGATTCAGTGGGTTAAGAGTAGGATGTTGGTCTGGGAATATATATTTATTATAATTTCTCTGGAAATTCAGCTAAGTAGATGGGATTGTGATCTACTGTCTATGACCAAAAAGCAATGAGGAAACAAAATATTAAATTGTAAAATACACATATATATGTATATATACATAGAACAACACAGAAATCATTCAGTTAAAATTTTTATATGTCAAGACACTAAAACAAAAAATAATTAAAACCATCACTTGCAAGATTAAAATCTCTTACTATTTAATCTTGGTTTATAAGGGAATTTAAACTCACAATTAAAGGATGTTCATGTAGGGTAGAGGAAAGCAGCGGTCTAAACAGGGAATATTAAATTTTATAGTTTGCCAAAATCTTTAGCAGTTTCCATAACCTTAAATGCTTGTTATCACAATAGCAAAATATAACCAATACATGAATCATAGAACTCAAATTGGGAAGTGGAATGAAAAATAATTGAGGATTAAGAAATCAGTAGGAATGGAGATAAGATGAAAGCAGGATAAACCTATAGGGGAAACAAAACAGAAAAAAAGAAAGAGCTTAAAACCCAAACAGCTGGAATAATCTCTAGAAGAAAACAGAGCATTCAGAACATACATTTGAGTATGAACCATAATTAGTATTTGACATGGTAACATTTCAAATCAGTTATGAAAACTGGGCAAAGGTTATATAAATAGGCAATTCGCCCACCACTGATATATTAACATCTATTCAACATCTCCATAATGAGACACTGTGTTTGGTTTATCAAATTGGGAAAATTTCAAGAAAATTATTATCCCTAGTTTTGATACACTAAGACTGGAAGCATAACTTCATTGGCGGACAAGGTCGTAACATCTAAAACTAAACAATCCTAAGCAACCACTTAAAATGATTCCATTATTTAGTAACATGGAAAGCTACCCATGATATATAAAGTGAGAGAAAAAATAGTTCCAAAATATTATGCCAATTTTGTGGGGAGAAAATATGATTTTAATACATATTTACTCTCATAGAGGATCAAGAAGTAAATGGGCCAAGATATTAATGATGATTGTTTCTGGGTGCTAGGATTACAGACCACTTTAATTTCGTCCTTTTTTCTTACATTTTTCCTTTTTTTTTTCTTACTTTTCTCCCGTGTTTTCTTAACATTGACCATGCACTATTTTGGAATTTTATATATATATGTATATATATAAATACGTAATATAATACAATATGTATTCATATATAATACATATGATTTTTATATGTAAGTTATATATTTAATATATATAAATATATAATAAGTATATATATTATATATAGTTTACACCAAAGCATCAGTAATGCTTTGTATCCCCTGTAAGGGATTGTGGATTTGTTTGAGAATATTGTCAGACTTTCTACAATGTGAACGTGTTAGTAGTGAGTGGTAACTTTTTTTTAATAAATTTATTTATTTATTTATTTATGGCTGCGTTGGGTCTTCGTTGCTGCGGGCGGGCTTTCTCTAGTTGTGGTGAGCGGGGACTACTCTTCCTTGTGGTGCGTGGGCTTCTCATTGCTGTGGCTTCTCTTGTTGCAGAGCAGGGGCTCTAGGCACGCGGGCTTCAGTAGTTGTGGCATGCGGGCTCAGTAGTTGTGGCTCGCGGACTCTAGAGCGCAGGCTCAGTAGTTGTGGTGCACAGGCTTAGTTGCTCCGCAGCCTGTGGGATCTTCTTAAATCTTCCTGGACCAGGGCTCGAAACCGTGTCCCCTGCATTGGCAGGCGGATCCTTAACCACTGTGCCACCAGGGAAGTCCCTAAGTTTTTTTTTTTTGAGGAAAGAAAAGTGCAGCGGCGCCCCAAAGCTGAGCGCTGCAACCTTGAGCGCCCCCCGCCCTCCGGCACTCGTCTGGCCAAGCTCCAGGTGCACGCTCATTTCCATCACCATCTGGACTCAAACTAAGACAGCACGGCGCAGAGGGTTCTGGGAAGTGTAGTCCGGGCCCTCCGTAGTCGCCCACTTCCGCTTCCGGTCGGCGCACCGCTGCTTTGGTTTCTTATGCCATGGTGAGTAAGAAAAGGCACGTGAGTGGTCTTGGAGGTCTTTGTTCCGGCCGCAGGCACAGGGGCCAGATCTCAAGGATCTGAGGGGGAAAGAGCGGCGAATGGCGGAGGGTCGGAACCAGGGAATTTCAACGAGTTCGGCTTGGCGAAGGAAGGGTTTGAGGAGGCGGGTCGCCGAGCATCCCGAGGTGAGATGGGGGGCGGGGCCTGGGCCGGCAGCCCTTGGTGCGCCTCAGGCTCGGAAGGAGCAGTTTGAGGCCGGCAGCTCCGATTCTGAGACGGGCATCTCGCGTTTGGGAGACTCCAATCCAGGCAGTCGCGGATTGATGGTATCTTGAATTCTTTCACGGTAGCCACCCACCCACTTATGTACCAATTTCAGAGATTTCTGTCTGTGAAGGCATTTCTGTAAAGAGCTGCTGAAGTTGAATCTTCATGTTCTGTATGTGTTCCTTGGAGAATTTTAAAGCACTGTGCAAGTTGTGAAAGATTCTTTTGCTGATGTATTGTTGCTGCGTGTGGTTTTTGTAGCGTCTGAGGTACACACAGGTTGAATTCCACTCTAAATGTCACATAGCTGATATAGAGACCAAACTAGTGGTTACCAGTGGGGAGAGGGGCAAGATTGGGGTAGGGGATTAAGAGGTACAAACTGTTGTGTATAAAATAAGCTACAAGGATTTATTACACAACACAAGGAATATAGCCAACATTTTATAATAACTATAAATGGAGTATAACCTTCAAAAATTGTGAATCACTATATTGTACACCTTGTAACATATAATATTGTACATCAACTATACTTCAATAAAAAAATCCTTCCCCCTCCCCCCAAAATTAAAATGTCACATAGCATGTGGGAGTCACAGCTCTGAATTCAATTCGAGACCGTGTCCTGATTCTCTTTGTCTCCTGGGAGCTACAGTGAGTGCAGGCTTGTAGACAAGGCACAAAGCAGGGCTGGCATGGGCCCTTCTCTCTGAGTCCTGTAGGGAGGGTGGTCCCTTTCCAGGACACCTGAAGGAGGTAATAGGAGTTGATTACAGGAAGGGTAGGTTAAAGGGAGGAGTAGATTACATCCAACTGGTGCTCAGAGATTTTTCCCTGTGGTGTGTTGGGAATTATGATAAAATCATGTTATCTCATGGCTCTTTTTTTTTTTTTTTTTTGGCTCTCTTCCAACTGTTCCTTTGTCAGAGAGAACTGCATAAAAGAGGAAGGAATAATCCCAGGTCTCTTGCCATTGGAGCTGCAGGTGAGTAGGACTTTGGTCTCTTGTTGTTGTTGTTTTATGTCAATGCTTGCTGTCTTCCCAAATGGAGGCCTGTTTTCCTGACCTCATTGTTCATCCCATGGTTTTGACAAATGTCCCGTTCAGGCCCCTCAGCCTTACTGCCTTCACTCAGAAATGGGTTTCTTCTAAGGTTGGGGAATTTCCTGGTGTCTTATTAGTATGTGCTCTCCTTGGCTCCTAGTGGTGGTTCATTTGGTCAGTAGATTGCTCAGGCTTACACTCTTTCAAGGATGTGCTACGTATAGGAAAGAGGTAATAGGAAAGAGGTAACAGTAACTGTAATGGTATGCATTAATTAAGCGCTTATTATATGACAGTTATTATGTTGAGGGCTTTCACTTCTGTATCCCTGGTCCCTGGAACAGTGTGTGGCATATAGTAGCCTGTCAATAAATATGTGAATGAGTAAATTAATTTTTCTATTTATTATTTATTTATTTATTTGGCTGCACTGGGGTCTTAGTTGTGGCATGTGGGATGTAGTTCCCTGACCAGGGATCGAACCCAGGCCCCCCCTGCATTGGGAGTGCGGAGTCTTAGCCACTGGACCACCAGGGAAGTCCCTGAGTAAATTAATATATATTTAATTTGCTCAGCAACTGCAGAAGTTAGATAATATTAGTCCCATGTTACAGATAAGAATACTGAGGCTTAGAAAGTTTAAGAAACTTAACAAGTGTCACTTGGCCAGGAGATGTTATCACCAGAAGTCAGGGCCTTTGTCCTTGCACTTCCCTCTGTACTCTTCTCATGCCGGATCTTTACACAACTGATTTACTTTCATGCGGGTCTTAGAGACCTTCCATGACCACCTGATTTAATGTTGCCCCTCCCAAACCTGCCTCCAATGTTCTGTCTGAGAGAACTTACATTCTGGGGGATAAACAAGAATCTGTCACATGTGTTTCCTTTTCTTCATTGCCCTTTTTGTAATCGCTGATCACCTTTGTAGATTTGCTTACCCACCAGAAGGCAGGCACCATAAGAACAAGTACCTTGCCCGTCTTGTTTACTGCTGCATCCCCAGTATTTGTTGTAGCATCCAAGATGTAGTTAGGCACTGAACGTTTATTTGTTAAATGAAGGGATGCTTGTATTCTGAGGTTAGTGCCTGGGGATGAATGAATAACAGCAATGATAATAGTTTATAGAGGATTTTCTTTGTGCCAAGAACTGGGCTATGAGCTTTATTCAAATAGGTAGGCATGTGTATGTGTATGAGAAAGAATTAATTCTTTCCACTCTGCAAGTAAGGAATATTATCTTCATTTAACAGAAGAAAGAACAGACTCAGAGGTTTGTCATTCTTCTAGTGTTAGTACAGCTACCAAGTGGCTGAGCCAGAATTTGAACCCAAATCATTGCACAGCTCCCAATGTTGAGAGACAAGCGCTGTAACTTCCAAAACCTTGCTCCTTTTGCTGTCTAGGTTAAAACATCATAATTTCCCCATTTTCCTCAAGCTTCAACCCAGACTCACATTTGAGTTCTCCTCCTTTTCATCCCCATACATAATCTTATTCATCATAATTTTATTCATCTGTTATTTCTACCTTTGCAGTATCTATTATTCCCGTTACCTCTTCATCCCACTGCCTTTGTCACCAATTATTTCTGTCATCCTCTTTCTCCCTGCAGTGTGAGCACACATGGTCAAGGACGGTATCTTTCTTTATATCCCACGCACCTGTCACATGGTAGAATTTCAGTCAATGTGTGCTGTCTTCCCAGCTGGAATGTCAGCTTGAGTGCAGAATCCTTTCCTGCCCTGATCACCATGGTGTCCCCACACACCCCGCCTGGTCCTTAGCATGTAATTTACTAAGTGAACGAGCTGGGGAACAAAATCCATTCTGCTCTATAACTGGTATCAGCAGACCCAGGATCCAGGTAGCAGCAGGCTGAGTTCAGGCAAGTCCCAGTCTCCATTTAAATATTTATTGAGGGGTCGGGGAGGGATGGACTGGGAGTTTGGGATTAGTAGATGCAAACTATTATCTATAGAATGGATGGAGAACAAGGTCCTACTGTATAGCACAGGGAACTATATTCAATGTCCTGGGATAAACCATAATAGAAAAGAGTATAAACAAGAATGTATATATGTGTATAACTGAGTCACTTTGCTGTACAGCAGAAATTAACACAAGATTGTAAATCAACTATACTTAAATAATAAAAAAAATTTTTTTTAATAAATATTTATTGAGCACCTACATTGTGCCAGGAGCAGACTGACATCCCAGCCCTCAGAGAGCTCACATTCTAGTGGGTGCAGAAGGACAGTAAACAAGAAAAACAGATGGAAGTTTAGATGATAAGTTTCATGGAGAAAAACGAAGCAGGAAGAGGGCTGTGGGAGTGCTGGCGGAGGAACTGGCAGCTTTAAGTGGGGTAACCAGGGATGCTGCCACCGAGAAGGTGGTGCCTGAGTAGGGACCCAAAGGAGGTAGGGGGCCCGTGGACATCTGGGGAAAGGGGACGGCAGTGAAGGCCCTGAGGTGGGCGTATGACTGGTCTATTTGAAGACCAGTAAGAAGGCCAGAGAGGCTGACGAGAGTGAGAAAGAGGAAGGATAAGTAGGAAATGGGGTCTTGGGAGGCCTCATAGTGTAAGGTCGTTTGGCCATTGAAAGGACAAAGGTTTTGAGTCAAGTGAAGGTTTTGGCCACAGAAGTGACATGACTTTATATTTTTGAAACTTCATTGTTTTATTTTAAGAAATTACCACCTCCACCCCAACATTCAGCAGCCACCATCCTGATCTGTCAGCAGCGTCAGCATCAAGGCAGGACCCTCCACCAGCCAAAATATTATTGCTCTCTGAAAGTGCAAACGATGGTTAGCATTTATTTTTTAATTTATTTATTTTATTTTTGGCTGCGTTGGGTTTTGTTGCTGCGTGTGGGCTTTTCTCTAGTTGCGGCGAGCGGGGGCTACTCTTCGTTGCAGTGCACAGGTTTCTCATGGCGGTGGCTTCTCTTGTTGCAGAGCACGGGCTCTAAGTGCGTGGGCTTCAGTAGTTGTGGCTTGCGGGCTCTAGAGCGCAGGCTCCGTAGTTGTGGCGCACGGGCTTAGTCGCTCCGCGGCATGTGGGATCTTCCCGGACCAGGGCTCGAACCCATGTCCCCTGCATTGGCAGGAAGATTCTTTTTTTTTTTAATTTTTATTTATTTATTTATTTATTTATTTATTTATTTATTTATTTTTGGCTGTGCTGGGTCTTTGGTTCGTGCGAGGGCTTTCTCCAGTTGCGGCAAGTGGGGGCCACTCTTCATCGCGGTGCGGGGACCGCTCTTCATCGCGGTGCGCGGGCCTTTCACTATCGCGGCCCCTCCCGTCGCGGGGCACAGGCTCCAGAAGCGCAAGCTCAGCAGCCGTGGCTCACGGGCCCAGCCGCTCTGCGGCATGTGGGATCCTCCCAGACCAGGGCTCGAACCCGTGTCTCCTGCATTAGCAGGCAGATTCTCAACCACTGCGCCACCAGGGAAGCCCTGGCAGGAAGATTCTTAACCACTGCACCACCAGGGAAGTCCTATAAATCATAGATATTCTTATAATACAGTTTGTGTAGATGTTTCAAAATATTGCTGCTGCTCATTACTATTTTGAAATTACAGTAGTTGATTCATTCTTGATAATTAATAAAGAAGCACACACTTGATGTTTTAATATTTTTGAAGGTTGTCTTTCAGTGTAATTAGCTTTTAAAATCATCCTGTGTTTTATTTTATGCATTTAAAACATTATTCTGAACAGAAGTCCATAAATATCACCCAACTGTCAGAGGAGGTCATGGAACAGGAAAGGTTACAAACTCTGATTTAGAAGACATTTGCTCACCCATATCCTGATTTTTATTTTTATTTTTTTTAATTTATTTTACTGAAGAATAGTTGATTTACAGTGTTGTGTTAATTCCTGCTGTACAGCAAAGCAATTCAGTTATACATTCATGTACACTCTTTTTCATATTCTTTTCTTTTTTTAATATTTATTTATTTATTTATTTATGCCAGGTCTTAGTTGCGGCAGGCAGGCTCCTTAGTTGCGGCACATGAGCTCCTTAGTTGCGACACTCAGGCTCCTTAATTGTGGCATGTGAACTCTTAGTTGCAACATGCATGTGGGATCTAGTTCCCTGGCCAGGGATCGAGCCTGGGCCCCCTACATTGGGAGCACAGAGTCTTAACCACTGCGCCACCAGGGAAGTCCCTCATGTTCTTTTCCATTATGGTTTATCACAGGATATAGGTCCTGTGATATACAGTAGGACCTTGTTGTTTATCCATTCTATATGTAATAGTTTGCATCTGCTAATCCCAAACTCCCACTCCATCCCTCCCCACCCCCTCCACCGGCAACCACAAATCTGTTCTCTGTGTCTGTGAGTCTGTTTCTGTTTCGTAGATAAGTTCATTTGTGTCGTATTTTAGATTCTACATATAAGTGATATCATATGGTATTTGTCTTTCTCTGTCTGACTTATTTCACTTAGTATGATAATCTCTAGGTCCATCGATGTTGCTGCAACTGGCATTATTTCATTCTTTTTTTATGGCTGAATAGCATTCCACTGTCATGTCCTGATTTTTAGAATCCTTGAGGACAGGGATGTGGATTTTTTAGTTTTGCAATCCCCAGACTGTTGGGTTAGTGAAGCTTTTACACTCCAGCTTTTCCTTCACAGGGCACAGGTCCTGTATGTTTGTGGGATCTGTACCCTTCTGTAAGGCCCTGTGTCTCACTGCGAGATTTCTGCTGCTGGACCCTCCCTGCAGACACTCCTCTGACTGTACAGCCATCTACGACATTCATGGCTCTCTGGATTGTGAGTTCCGCCAGAGCAGGGACTGTGCGTATAGCCGCTCAGTACATGTCCTCTGCATGAATGGCATCCAGAGGGTGTGAACTTTGGGGCCAGAAGAAAGAACTCAGATAAAGTCAAGTTCCTTCTTGAGCCCACAGGTCCCTGGAACGTGGAAACCAAGAAGCAGGCTCTGGAGAGTGGAGGTGGAGGTAGGTACTTGGGACCCCGGGTATCCATCTGAAGCTCCTCATCAGAGCTTGGACAGTCTCAAGAATGAAGAACCACTGGATCTTCTGCTTCTCCAGTTTAGGAAGATCAGAGGATAAATAAAACTGCTGATGCTCCAGAAACCTAGGAGGGGTCACCATGGAGACTTTTTCCTCCTCAAGGCGGGAGGAAAGAGGTGAGAGCTTACGAAGGGTGGGGGAGAATCTAAGCCGGGTGTGGAGAGAGGAAAAGTGAGGTGGATGAGGAGTTGCATCCAGTGAAAAGAAACCAGCCTGTAAGGGGGCAGACATTCCTGAGGTCCAGGTGGGTAGTCAGAGCACCCAGGCAGGCCCCACCCTTCTTAAGGCTTCTCTCTTCTCCTGCAGCTCTGCGTTGTCAAGCCTCAGCCCTTTCCCAAGATGGGGAAGACAAAACCAAGTTTCAGGTGGGTCAAGTTCTCTTTTCTCTCCAGAAATAACAATGTAAAGCATCAGAGAGTAAACATAACCTCCCTCCTTTGGTAAAAGGAAAAAGAGGGGAAAAAAACATACTAGGTGAGCACATTACATTACTCAATGCATTTATCCCCAGAATAGCTGTGTGAGAGAGGTGGTATGATTCTGCTTTAGAGATGAAGAATTGAGTGGCGAATCCTGGATTTAAGCCCAGGTCTGTAGGACTCTGTAATGTGCCTGTTTGCTGTACATGCAGCCTGTCAATAATGGTTTCATTTAAGGGCCTGAGCCCGCATTATGTAGAGAGGTGACTCCAAATAATGAATCCTCCTTCTCTGTCCAGGTTTTTCTCCTCAGTGAGACATTTCTTCTTATTCATTTCCAGATGTTGTATTCTCCATGTAATACACGCTACCAAAACTTATACCATGAACAAAGTTAAAAGATAGCATAGTGGGTGAAAAAAGCTTCATGGACAACAAAATTTTAATACCTTATTTTTAAAAACAGGAGTTGGGAATAAAGACCTGAGCCTTCGTGTTCAGGAAGGGAGAAAAGAGGAAAAACAAATGACCGATAATCATATGAAAAGATGATCAGCCTCTAGTAATCAAAGTGATGCAGATTGAAACAAGATGTGATTCTTTTCCTAGCAGATGACCAAAGATTTGAAAGATCGGTGTTCACTGTTAGCTAACATATGGAGAAATGGGTACATCCACACAATTGCAGGGGCATTTCAGCCCTTGTAGAAGTTCTGCAAACCTCTGCTACAGTATTTCCCACTCCAAGAATTCTAAATCAGAGCAAGTGTTCAAAGAATGATCATCACAGCATTGTTTATAACAGCGAAAAAAAAAAAAGATGGTGGAATGGACTCCATGTCCATCCATTGGATTGGTGTTGGATCGATGGATTATTGTGGTTTCATTCGTCCTCTTGTCTCGATCCTGTGCTGCTATCAAGTGAGATAAAGTGGGTGAAAATATTAGGACATGGAAATATGTGTGCACGCGCTCTCTCTCTCTCTCTCTCTCTCATTATATTTACATGTGTATATTGTAACTTGTCTTTAAATTGGGGGAAAAGAAGTCAAAGTGAATGCAGAATTTTAAGTACTTTTTTCAATACATGATATTATTTTATAAAGCTTTCTCTAATGAAAAGAGATTATAGAAAAAAATTTGCAGGAATTCCCAGGCGGTCCAGTGGTTAGGAATTGGTGCTTTCACTGCAGGGGCCTGGGTTCAATCCCTGGTCAGGGAACTAAGATGCTGCAAGCCGGGTTGCATGGCCAAGAAAAAAAAATTTGCAAGTTTGAGTCATTTGCTTTAATTTTAAATATTATTGATGAACTCCCTGTAATGAGAGCTGAAGAAATTAGCACTTTTTTACTTCCCACCATCTCCTGATATATTATTATTATTATCATGGTTCCGTTCTCATCTGTCACCATCTATTCCCACCATTGGGTTGTCTCAGTTCTCTTTATATAAGTCGTTGCTCACCACTTTTCCTTTTACCACAGTTTCTTCATGCCTGACTAGTTTGATTTATCTGTCAGTTGGCTTAATTTCCTCCACAGTTTGTTGTCTTTTCCAAAGAAGACTTGTGGATGCCATATCCTCTGAGTTTTCCATGCTTAAAAATGTCTGTTGCCTTTATGCTTAAATGGCAAATTGTCTGGGCTTAGAATTCTTAAATTCACTCTCAGAACTTTGTATAAGTTGCTTCATTTTCTACTGGCATTAAATCCAGTGCTGGCCTTTTTATCATTCCTTCTCCATTCATCTCCTGTTGAGCAAAGTTTATTCTGGTCATTTTCCCCAGAAAGATCTGTCGTGTTTATACTTGACAATATTTTGGCTGGGTGTCATCTTCAAGGATCTTTGAAAGCCAGTGACCCTTGGTCTTTACTGCCCTTGCTCTGTGATCTTTTGGCATTGATTAGTTCTTTTTCTCCCTGGATGTCTACTGTTACTATTATTTTTTTCATTTGGCCCTACTGGAACTCATGCTATAAATGGTGTAACTTCTGGATCTATCTTCCCTATTCTTTAACTTTTCTTTTATTCTTTTCTTCAGAATTTTTCATTGTGTTCCAGGAGCCTGATCTGTTTTCCAGTTCACTGGCTTGTTCTTCAGTGATGTTCATTCGGCTGTTTAGCTCATCTCTTGAAATGTTTTGTTTGTTTTTTCCAATCATAACAGTGATTTTTTTACACTTTAAGAATTCTGGTTTTTTTTTTTTTTCACACACACACACACTGTATTTTATTTTTACAAGAGATAAATAGACTGACACCAAGCATTGTAAATGGATGACCACAACAAAAGCAACAATGATTGCAATTACCAAACACGAAACACACTCATACTATGTCGTAATATTGACATTCAGTCCAGTAATCCTCCACTGTAACAGCTCCTTTACTTTGCAGTGAAAATTGATTTCTATATTCTTTGCCTCTGAGTCCTTGTGGGATTTTTTTTTTTCTTTAGTTCAAACAGAAAGTCACAAAAATTATAATCATCCTCATCAGTTCACTCAGTCCCATGTAATTAATTTTCTTTTTCATCTTGATCTTTTGTTAGCACTTTTATGAGTTCATCAGTTTTTCATTAGAGTTCTGAAAATGCTTATTCATTCAGTTCAGCAGTACAGTTACCAGAAACCTGTACTTGTCAGAGTCTTTTCTATGAATTCCTTGAAAATGAAACCCTTTTATAGGAACATATTTGCAAAAGCATCAGAGTACACCCAGAACTGTCTGTAACTGACAAAAGACTTAAAAATGACCACGGTTAAAGATTTGATGAAAGTTCATAATAGTGCAATTGACAAGGAAATTTAGTTTTTTCTGAGATATACATTTTAAAGTAATAACTAGAATTATGACTTATAACATTATTTTTTTTTCTAGCAATTTTTTTTTTCTAGCAATTTTTTCCCTCAAAAAAGAAAAAAATCTAATGAATGTACCTTTTGAGTCCTGGGTGTTAAGACAATTTTCTTAACTTCTTCAAAAGCCATTGTGGTTCACAGTTATGAGACTTTGCTCCTGCCTGACCCCACCTTTTATACCACATAGAAGGGTACTATCATGTAGATATTTTTTGGATTGTCTGTCTTATTAACTCATAGTATTAAACTTGTGCAGCTTAATACTAACAGTACTAGTTAATAGTTAATAGTACTAGTTTACATATATTTTATTATAATCTTCAAAATAAAAACTTAAGTCAGATAATACCAAGGTCTAGAAGAAAAAAATCAGGCTTTCTCTTCCAATTCTATCCTCCCTGAGATGCCCAGCATTAACAAAAGGATGTGTACCCATCAGCCCTTTTGTCATGTGAAAAAACATATGTAGGTCACCCCCTTTATAAACAAATGGAAATGTGTATGTTGTACATGTAGTCCATATTTTACTACTTATATTATTCCATTCAGATCATTACCAATTCTAGCACTAAAAACAGTACAGCGATAAATCTCCTTTCATACACACGAACACATACGTCCTTATATCCTGTTGCTTTAATCTTTAAATTCACTAGTATAGATTTCTAAATATTGTTGGGCCAAAAGGAACACACTTCTTTTTAAAATATTTAATATATTATTGCTGGAATATTTGACAGGAAATCATAGCCATTCACACGTTTCCCCACATCTTCAAGGATATATCAGTATGAAACATTGTTGCTTATCTGATGGAGGGGGGTGTGTGACAAAGATCTCCCATTTTGTTTTGCAATTTCCTGCATAGTGGATGCGTGATAAGCATCTTTCCCTGTGTTTATTGGCTGCATTTGTATTTTCTCATCTGAATTGCTTATGAAATACTTTTGCCCATTATTGCATTATTTCTAACTATGTTTTTAGGTGCTCTTTCAGTGGTAGCGTTGTTCACTCACCTATCAAAAGTCTTACCCTTGTTTTATCTCAGTCTTTACTTTCTGAATGGTGACTTGACCGTAAAGAAGGTTAAATTTTTTATATAGGTAAATGATTTGTTCTCTTTAGAAAATCTGGTTTCATATCTAGTCTCAAAAGACCTTACCCATCCAAAGCTTAATCCAAAAGGCACCTAAATGGTTTTTTAATATTTACATTAAAATTTTTTAAATCTCTAATGTGACTATAATTTACTTTTGTAAATGGCATAAGGTTGACGTTTAACTTTATTTTCTTCAAGATGGATAGCTAATTATGACAATGCCATTTATTACATTAATGATTTATTTGCAAGTCAACGGAAATACCGTCTTTATCATTTATGTGTTCATTTATGTATTTATATGTGTGTGTATATATTATATATATAAATACATAAATGAATATGTGTATATATATTATATGTATGAAGAGAGAGAGAAATATATCAATTGATTCATATTTCAAATGACCTGACTGTTCCTGCATTCTGTACTCTGGTCTACTGAGTTACCTGTACATCTCTGCATTATTTTACTATTCCTACTGAACACATACTTCGGAAATTCAAAATTATGAAGAAAAAATGAATAACGTTAAAATGAAATTTGGGTGAAACTTAATTGTAATGTTCTCCAAACCAGGTGCCCTTTCTCATGGTTGATCTTGAATGACTTTTTTTCAGTTATTTGTGTGGTCATTGGTCTGTTCACGTTTCGTTCCATTTATTCCTTCAGCAAATATTTGTTGCACACCTGCTATGGGCCAAACGTTATTCTTAGCAGACTTTTTAAAAATGAATTAGATATGAGAAATTAGGAACAGGGAAGAATACAGCATAACTTTAAGGTAGATGGTACTGTTTACCCCCAGAGGGTAAGGAGAGAACAATTTGGGAGGAAAAACTCGATGCTAATTGGGCTTTTTTTGGCTCAAGATACCTTTTAGACATGCAAGTGGTAGTTGGATATGGCAGGGCTCAGTGTGGAAGGCAGAGTTGGGTATAAAGATTTGGAAGTTAGTGGCTGGTCCACGTCTGTTTCATTGCCAAACTGATCACGTCTGGCCCAAGCTTTCTCCCACCTCTGGTCGTTAGATCGATCTAGGATTCTGCCTGGAAATGTACTCTGCTGGTGACGCTCCTTCTGCAAACTGGGAATATGGGTTCCTCTAGTCTGTCCTCCTCTGATCTCATTTGGGCGGCAGGATAGCATGGTGGTTACAGCGTGGTTAGTCAGGCTGCCCAAGCTCAGTCCTGACTCGACACTTACTAGGTGTATGTTCTTGGATTAATAATATTCAACTCTCAGAGTCCCCATTTTTCTCATCTGTGAAAAGGGAGAGCTATAGTAACTACCTTGTGAGTAGTTACTGACCTAACCAAGATAATAGAGTGTTTCCGACATTCCAGAAAGTTCTCACTTTTGGTGAGTTCTGAGACAATTAAATGAGATAAGGCATATAAAAATACTTAGTCTAGGGTCTTCCCTGGCGGTACAGTGGTTAAGACTCCGTGCTACTAATGCAGGGGGTGCAGGTTCGATCCCTGGTAAGGGAACTAAGATCCCACATGCTGCACAGCATGGCCAAAAAAAACCCAAAACCAAAAAACAGCAACAAAAAAATACTTAGTCTAGTACCCACCTTATAGTAAGTGAGTTATAAATACAAGGTATTGGTATTATCTGCTTTGTATCTTCTCTTTCTTTTTCCTTTTTAATAATTAAGTTGTGATTGATATACAATGTTATATTAGTTTCAGGTGTACAACCTAGTACTCGATATTTTTATATGTTATGGAATGATCAATAAGACCACAATAAGACCGGTTACCATCCATCACCATAAAGAGTTGTTACAGTGTTACTGACTGTATTCCTTGTATGTACATTACATCCCCTTGACTTATTTCATAGCTGGAAGTTTCTTCTCATTTTCTTGTCCCCTGGTAACACTCATCTTGGCTTTTCTAAGGACAGTTGTTAAAGTATAGTCTCTCTGGAACAAGGCTCTGTGTGTTAAGGTTCTAGCTCTGTCTCTTACAAGTTGTGTGTCCTTGGCCAAGTTGCTTCACCTCCTGGATCGGGGTCTCCAAGACTACCCCGTGTTCAGAGATTTCTCCAGGACTCAAGGGGCTCAGTGTAGTTTTACTCATGGCTGAGATTACTGCAACACCACCCTCGGCTGTGCCTGGCTTCCTCCAGACTTCACCCCACATGCCTTTTCCCTTTGCTGATTTTTTTTTTAAACAGTGATAAGTCTTAGCCATGAGTGGGACTATATACTGAGTCCTTCTAGCGAATCATAGAACTTGGAGGTGGCCTTGGGGACTGCCAACACAAGCCTCATGAATGCCGGGCTGTGTCTTTCTTCCTCATCTCTCTGATTCCTGGGACCTAATACTGTTTTATAGGAACTGAATAATTCTTGAATGTGTTGACCTGCGTGCACTAAACCTTACTACAGCTACCTTGCCTTAATATTTTCTTATTAAAAATATATCCTTGAATTTTTTTAAAAAGTGAAATAGGAATCACAACTCACTCTTACCTTGTAATACCTTGTCACGGGTATTCCAGGGACAGGCTGAAGGGAAAGTATCATTCTCAAAGCCCTCCTGTACAATTGTCTCCCTCTTAAGAAAGCATGTCACAGTCTAACTGAAGTCCGTGACGATAATATAGTTGATTACTACATTTCAAAATTTATAACGGCCATTTTTTTTTCTCACTGGATGGACCAAAGCAATTCTCGTAAAAAACCTGGGCTTCTCTCTCTATATAATTCTTCCACAAGGAAGGTGAATATCTTGCCATTTGCAGCAACATGGATGGACCTCGAGCACATTATGCTAAGTGAGATAAGTGAGAAAGAGAAAGAAAAGTACCATATGATGTCACTTATATGTGGAATCTAAAAAAGTCAATCTCGTAAAAAAACAGAATGGTAGTTACCAGGGGATGGGGGAGTGGGGTGATAATATTGATGTTGTTTAAGGGTACAAACTTGCAACTGGTGTAAATAAACCATAGAAATCTAATGTACAGTATAATTAATATAGACAACAATATTGTGCTACAATCATCAAACTTGTTAAAAGACTAAAACTGACTTAGCCCAATCAGTAAAAAGAAAGGATAAGTATGTAATGTGATAGAGGTGCTAAATATAGCTACCCTGGAAATCATATTACAATATATAAATGTATTGAATCAATACTTTGTACACCTTAAATTTACACAATGTTATATGTCAAATATATTCAATTAAAAAAATAAAGTACTTAAATGATTAAAGAAAAAAACAAAATCCTGGGCCACAGTTCATAACTAAGGATGACACAGTATGATTTTATTTTTATTTATTTATTTATTTAAATTTTATTTTATTTATTTTTGGCTGCGTTGGGTCTTTGTTGCTGCGCAGGGGCTTTTCTCTAGTTGCGGCAAGCGGGGGCTGTTCTTCGTTGCGGTGTGCAGGCTTCTCTTTGAGGTGGCTTCTCTTGTTGCGGAGCACGGGCCCTAGAGCATGCGGGCTTCAGTAGTTGTGACGCATGGACTCAGTAGTTGTGGTGCGCGGGCTCTAGGGCACACGGGCTTCAACAGTTGTGGCATGTGGGCTTCAGTAGTTGTGGCATGCAGGCTTCAGTAGTTGTGGCTCGTGGGCTCTAGAGCGCAGGCTCAGTAGTTGTGGCTCACGGGCTTAATTGCTTTGCGGCATGTGGGATCTTCCTGGACCAGGGCTCAAACCCGTGTCCCCTGCATTGGCAGGCGGATTCTTAACCACTGCGCCACCAGGGAAGTCCCGCAGTATGATTTTTTTTAATTAATTAATTTATTTATGGCTGTGTTGGGTCTTCATTTCTGTGCGAGGGCTTTCTCTAGTTGTGGCAAGTGGGGGCCACTCTTCATCGCAGTGCACGGGCCTCTCACTGTCGCGGCCTGTCTTGTTGCAGAGCGCAGGCTCAGTAGTTGTGGCTCACGGGCCTAGTTGCTCCACGGCATGTGGGATCTTCCCACACCAGGGCTCGAACTCGTGTCCTCTTCATTAGCAGGCAGATTCTCAACCACTGCGCCACCAGGGAAGCCCCCCGCAGTATGATTTTAAGTCCCATAGTTCGAACCACTGCTCTAGAGGTCTCCTCTGCACGGGGCGATGGTTGCTTTAACACACATTGGTTGCTTCTGTCAAGTGCTGACAAGGAAGCCCCTAAAAGGTGTGTGTGTGGAGTGGGTGGAGGGCTATGGCAGCAAAGAGCAGGATTCGCCCAACAGCTGATGGAGGGGTGAGGGGCTGGTGGGGGAAAAACAGTCATTCTGGCAGAGAAGGTAATTTGGGGGCGTGTGCAAACAGAGCCATGTTAAAATTAGGCACAGTTGCAGCTATAAGTTGTCACAGTCTTTTTGGAGGACAAGTCGATCATCTGCCAGTTAGAGTCAAATTGTAAATTTCGCAGACCCTGTGATGCAGCCATTCCATTTCGAGGAAGTGGCCCTCAGAAGTGCTCACACTGAGCAAAGGATGTTTGCTTTAACTCTTTGGATAACCATGGAAGATCAGTTGCTTAGAATCGAAATTATTGGCACCAAACGTTTAAAAAACTGGATTTGACTCATCACCCTGAACAATTTCCTGCTCTCCTGTCTACTTTTCTTCGTGATGCCAAGTTTACCTTTCATCCAGTGGGTGTTGGTGATCATGGTGCTTCACATTCTAGGAGCCATTGACCTTCAAGGACGTGGCTGTGACCTTCACGGAGGAGGAGCTGGGGCTGTGGACTCCACCCAGAGGAAGCTGTACCGAGACGTGATGCTGGAGAACTTCCGGAACCTGCTCTCTGTGGGTGAGAGGAACCTCTAAGCAATTGAAACTTAACTTATTGGTGTGCTCTTGTTCCCTGGAGAGAGGCATTTTTGGTCTTAGAATACAGGTTACATCCTTTTTATATAGAAATGTTATAGCAGTTTCATTTAACTAGTCCTGAATCTTTTCCTCATCTGTCCTTCAAATGCCTGGAAATCATGGGATTAGGGCTGCATTTTCCAATTATTTTTTACACCTCAAAAACGAGCCTTAGCCTTGCATTTTCTTGTGATTTCAGGGCAACAACTTTTCAAGCCTGATAAGCTGTCCCATTTGGAACAAGGCAAAGAGACTTGGGTGACAGAGAAACTCCAAGAGAGGCACATCCAGGTGAGAACCATGGAGTCTAGAGTCCTGGCCGGGCAGTGAGGGGTGAGCTGGCCATGCAGTGGCCGTCCCCCACCCTTGGTCTTGCCTGTGGATACGGCAGGTACTGTAGTAGGTGATTGTTGTGCGACTGCATTTCTGTTACTCAGTCCCGACCCTCTCATGCTTCCTTCATGATTTCCAGAGAGTGATATACCCAGAGGGAGTGAGGGGGTCTCCGGACCTCCTTCCCTCTGATAGAAGGAGACCGGCAGTGTAAGACAAGCAAGCCAGTAGCAGAGAGACTGTTCCAGCAGGTTGACAATCCTCTGATGGATTTCTCGCTTAACTCCAGTATCCTACAAGTTCGTGGCTATAAACGGGTTCATGTTACCTCAGCCTTAAAAGATAAAAACGACAGCCAATAAAGAATATCAGAAAGTATGGACACATCTTTCAAATCACGTGGAGCTATGTGGTAAATACGACAGTTGGCTGGCTCACCAGCAGTGACGGGAATACACTGAGATTTTTATGTCTCCAGACCTTATCCATAGCCCCTGGATTCCTGTTGAATATGCTCACAGAAGACACAGACACAGATGGAGCACTCGGAGGATTTGGGGCTTTGTTCCCTTTCCAAGTTCAGCTCACACATCCCAGCATCACAGTTACCCTGGGAGGTAGTGTGGTGAGAGTGCCCACAAGCGTGGGCTCTAAAATCAGGCTTGTATGATGGCATCCCAGCTCCGCACTTCCTTGTGCACGACGGACTAACTTAACTAGCCTACTTACCCTCTCTGTGCTTGGGTTTCCTCCTCTGTAAAATGAAGACATTGATGGTTCCTACCTCCATGTTATTCTGAGGGTTAAATAAGTTAATATGTGTACCTCTTTGGCACATAGGAAGTGTTATAAGAGCATTCGATATTATTGTTGTTGTTGTTATCAACAACAGCATTATCAAGTAAAGAAGTAAATTTTTGCGTGTGTAAAATACCCTCCAGAATTTCTTTTTTGCTTGGCAGCTCTATGATGAGACAGAGTCTGTAGCTAATAGGATCATATTCACATTTAGCCTTTGCTGTAGACCTGAAACTAACACAACAGTGTCAATCAACTATACTCCAATAAAAATTAAAAAAAAAAAAACTTAAAAAAACTAAAAGCAACAACAAAAAACCATTTAGCTTCAAAGCTTATTAATAGGAGCCTCTTCCTTTTTTCAGACACAGAATGAAGCACCACGATAGTTATGATACATAAAGCGGAATTTTTCTCTAGGCCGTTATCGGTCCAAGTCTGAAAGCCTGATATCCCTGAGCCAGTCTTGTACTTGTTCTCACAAGTTGCCTTTAACTCCATAGAAGACAAGGATGAAAAGGACATGGAGTATATTCAAGAAAAGGAATTAAGATTGCTTTTGCACAGAGAGCTCTCCTACTGGAAAATCTTGGAACAGGTGGCTGGTGAATTAACTCAGAATCAAGACCATAGAGTAAATCTTCAAGGGATGGATTTCCAGTTCTCAGAAGATGCTTCTCTCTGTCAAGCGGGGAAAGGAGCATCTACTCAGGGTTCTCAGATGGAAAATTTGGTAGACAGTCTTCAAGGGGATGGGTCCAGCAATTTAGAAAATCAAGAGTTTCCAGCCTGCAAAGCTGTGACACCTGTCTCCATTCAAGAATCTTGGATAAAAGCCTTTGTGAATGAGCCATGGAATGTTCAGGAAAGGTGTAAAAAAGTCGACATGGAAAATACAATATATAAATGTGACTGGGGTGATTATGGCTTCAGGATATCATGTGGTCATGATGACCACAGAAAACCTGAAAGAGGGAAACCACGTAACTGATAAATGTAGAGAAAACTGCATTAAAAAGTCAGTACTTCAACACCCTAACTCCGGAGAGAACGGCTTTAAAAGAAATGAACGTGGAAATGGCCTCAGGGATGAATCAAACCTTCCCACTCAGCCAAGGGTGCCCTTGAAAGAGAAACCCTATAAATATCAAGAGTTTGCTAAGAGCTTGAGGCCAGGTGCCTGTCTGGAGAGACCTCAAAGAATCCCCACAGGAGACAAATCCTTTAAAAATACCCAGCACGGTCGGGTCTTCAGGCAGAACACACACCTTCACAGCCTCCCCGGGGCCCACGCAGGAGACATGCCCTATGGATGCGATGTCTGTGGCAAGGGGTTCAGGTATAAATCAGTCCTTCTCATTCACCAGGGAGTGCACACGGGAGAGAAACCTTATAAATGCGAGGCAGGCGGCAAGGCCTTCGGGCGAAGCTCCAACCTGCTTGTCCATCACCGGGTCCCCACCGGGAGAAACCATATAAATGCAGCAAGTGCAGGAAAGGCTTCAGCTACAGCTCGGTGCTTCAGGTCCATCAGAGGCTGCACACGGGGGAGAAGCCCTACACATGCAGCGAGTGTGGCAGAGGATTCTATGCTAAGTCCACCTAACGTAAGCATCAGCATGGCTACCTGGGGGAGAAGCCCCATAGCTGTGTCAAATGCCGGAAGGGATTCAGTTGTAGCTTGCATCTCAGCAGTCATCAGAAAATGCACCCAGGAGAGAAACCCTACCAGTGTGACCAGTGCGACAAGGGTTTCAGTCACAACTTGCACCTCCAGGCTCACCAGAGGGTTCACGCGGGTCAGCGCCTCTACGAGTGTGATGTGTGTGGGAAGAGCTTCAGCTACAGCTCGGGGCTTCTCACACATCAGAGACTGCATACAAGAGAGAAGCCCTACAGATGCGAGTGTGGGAAAGGCTTCAGCCGAAGCTCAGACCTCCACGTCCATCAGAGGGTCCACACGGGAGAGAAGCCCTACAGATGCACCAAGTGTGGGAAAGGCTTCCAGCGGAATTCAGACCTTCACAGTCACCAGAGGGTCCACACGGGGGAGAGGCCCTACATCTATGACGTGTGTGGGAAGGGCTTCATTTACAGCTCTGACCTCCTCCTCCTTCAGAGGGTCCACATGGGAGAGAAACCCTGTAAATGCACCGAGTGCAATAAAGGCTTCAGTTACAGCTCAGGACTTCTCATCCACCACAGGGTCCACACGGACGAGAGACCATACCAATGCAAAGAGTGCGGAAAGGGCTTCAGATGCACCTCGAGCCTCCACAAACATCAATGAGTCCACACAGGCAAGAAGCCCTACACGTGTTGAGTGGGGCAAGAGATTCAGCTATGGTTCCAACCTTCTCACCCACCAGACACTGCACATGGGAGAGAAGCCCTACACTTGCTACGAATGTGGAAAGGGCTTCCGGTATGGCTCAGGTCTCCTCAGTCATAAGAGAGTGCACACTGGAGAGAAACCCTATAGATGTGATGTGTGTGGGAAGGGCTACAGTCAGAGCTCACATCTCCAAGGCCATCAGAGGGTCCACACTAGCGAGAAGCCCTATAAATGCAAGGAGTGTGGGAAGGGCTTTGGTCGAAGCTCCTGTCTCCATGTCCATCAGAGGGTCCACACTGGAGAGAAGCCCTACAAGTGTGCAGAGTGTGGGAAAGGCTTCAGTTATAGCTCAGGTCTGCAAAATCACCAGAGGGCGCATTTAAGCGAGGAACCTTACAAGGAGACCTGAGTTGAGGTCTCCCGTCAGAACTCAGAACTTTACATTCATCTCAGCGCCAAGGCAAGAGACAAACGTCATGGACGTGATGTGTAGGGAGGTCTGCAGGAGAGACTGACCTTTTCATAGCAGCTGGTCTGTCTAGGAAGGGAAAATCTGGAAGTTTGGTAAATAGGGAAAACACTTCAGTCACAAACTTCAGTCTTTTTTTTTTAAATTTATTAATTTATTTTTGGCTGCGTTGGGTCTTCGTTGCTGTGCGCAGGCTTTCTCTAGTTGTGGCGAGCGGGGGCTACTCTTTGTTGCGATGCGAGGGCTTCTCATTGCAGTGGCTTCTCTTGTTGCGGAGCACAGGCTCTAGGCGCGCAGGCTTCAGTAGTTGTGGCACATGGGCTTCAGTAATTGTGGCTCGCAGGCTCTAGAGCGCAAGCTCAGTAGTTGTGGCACACAGGCTTAGTTGTTCTGTGGCATGTGGGACCTTCCCGGACCAGGGCTCGAACCCGTGTCCCCTGCATTGGCAGGCAGATTCTTAACCACTGCGCCACCAAGGAAGCCTCACTTTTACATATTTTACTTTATAACAAAGAGTATATATCAATTTTATAGCAACAGTAAAGCTATTTTTTAAAAATTAGTCTGCTGGAACAATCCCTTATAGTCAAGGATCCATGTTATAATCTCTATAATTTTTTTTTCTTTTTCTACTGTTCACTTAGCACCCAGTACCAAATACAAGTTATACAAATGAACTGTGAAATTTGTGATTTAGATACTTTCAGAGGCTACATCATTTTTGCTGGCTGGTAGGAGATGAGGTGGCCTGGATAATTGGGAGGACCCGTTTGGCACTTCTGTTCTACATTCTGGCCCTCTGGGACCCGTGAGCCCACGAGCCTGGCTTCATAGAGGACGGCGCACCATGACTCCAATCTGACTCCTGCATCTGGGTGACTCAGGAGACCTGAGACTTGGCCTGTGCTGAGTTCCTTTCTGCTATCTACAGCTGCAAGAAAAAGAATCTAAGTTATAGGCATACGTCAAAGATATTGCAGGTTTGATTCCAAACCACTGCTATACGCGAATATTGCAAGAAAAGCAAGTCACACGAATTTTTTGGTTTCCCAGTGTATGTTTACACTACACCGTAGTCTGTTAAGTATGCAATAGCATTATGTCTAAAAAACAACTTAATTTAAAAATACTTTATTCCTGGGGAATTCCCTGGCAGTCCAGTGGCTAGGACTCAGCACTTTCACTGCCGTGGGCCTGATCCCTAGTTGGGGAACTAAGATCCTGCAAGCCACGTGGCATGGCCTAAATAAATAAATAAATAACAAAAGTATTTTATTGCTAAAAAATGCTAACCATCATCTGAGCCTTCAGTGAGTTGTAATCTTTTTGCAACAGTTAACGCCAAAGATCACTGATCACAATAAAAGAATTTAAAAAAACAAAAGAAAAAAGAAAGATCACTGATCACCCTGACAAATACAGCAATAATGACAAAGTTTGAAATACTGTGAGAATTACCAAAGTGTGACACAGAGACACGAAGTGGGCAAATGATGTTGAAAAAATGGCGCCAATAGACTTGCTTGCCACAGGCTTGCCACAGACTTTCAGTTTGTAATAAAAACACATTATCTGTGGAGTGCAGTAAAATGAGGTGTGCCTGCACTTTAGAAGGTGATAAGTACCAAGAAGGGAAAGGTAAAGTGGGGTAAGGCAGATGGTGAAGTGCCGGGGGCTGCTGCAGTTTTAAATAGGAATGTCATAGTAGACCTCACTGAGAGTAACATTTGAGCAAAGAATAAAGAAGGTGGAGCAAACTTTGTGGCCACCAAGGAAAAGAACATACCAGCAGAGGGAACAGTGATCAGGTTTGACAGCACAAAGCCCAGTGTGGTTGGACCAGAGTGGGCAAGTGAGGAAGTAGTGGAAGATGAGGTCAAAGAGGAGAGGCTAAAAGAGAATAAATGAACTCAAATGTGGAGGATCTACATATTTATCACAAATATCACTGAGGCATATTAAAGAAAACATCCTCCTCCCCATCTGATAAAAAAAAGACTGTTAGGATCTGCCAAAATGAAGGCTGACTATCATGTCTGTGGCAGATTTTACTAGATTTTTTTTTTTAATCAGAGAAACTGAAATGTCAAGACATCAAATGACAAGAGACAGGCCGAAAGCACTGTTCTCTTTATGTGCCCCAAGTTGCAATGTCAAGCTATAGTTGAATATTTTTCCTCCAACTCCTGCCAATCACCAACTGTCTAATCTAGGATTAGAGCTGACACAGATTGTTCTCATCCATTTTTGTTTTTGTTTTTGGCTCTTTCCCTACAGGCCAGAATTATAGGCTCTAATGTAATCCTTATTCAATTTTAGGGCCCAATTCAATTAATCCCAATTCAAATTTAGGGCATCAGAAAGGACGTCTTCTGTAATAGAAATCTTAAACTGAGAGAAAGCATTAAGCCCCAACAAGGGAGACTTCTCAAAGAGAATCTGAAAACTTTACAAGTTTTCGTAATTTGTTGAAATTGGTCTCTTTAAAGAGAACCCCAGACTCAGTACTATTCCCCTGATAAAGGACAGCAGCTACTTACTAGTTACTTCTTCCTGCTTCTCCAAAGGGGGAAATTACAGGGTTATGTCAGGTCTTAAGCATGGAAGATTTTCCAGAGTCCCCTTCAATAGAAACAACCTGTGAAAAAAGAAAGTAAATTTTAATTGAAAAATTACGTGTTTATAAAACTAAAGGATATGTCTTCAAAATAAGAACCTATGAAGATTTTCACTAAAATGCAAGTGCTCATTTCCAGGTGTTAAGATATTGACTCTTACCTCTCCTTTTTTTTATCATGAGTAGAGAGAGGTTTTTTAAAATTATTATGAACATTTCACTGTTATTTTATCGCTATTGTGATTGTTACTATTATTTTAGAAAAATAAAGTCCGGGTGGACCCAGCGGCACCATGAACCCCCGGGCAACCGGGCGCGGACGCAGGTGCCGCGCAGGGGATTCTGGGGGTTGTAGTCCGCAGGCTACCTTGCGCATGCGCCGTGGTTCCTGAGGGGGGGGCTGTGGGCAACTTATTTTGGGGCGCTGAGGTGCGTGCGGCCCGGACCGCGCCCCCTTCCGAGGTATCACTGGGCATGGGGGTGGGGAGGTGGGAAGCTGTAACCGGCCCTATCGACTGGAATAGGAGGAGTTGGAAGTGGGGACGGGTGACCGATAAAAGGGCCTTTTCGGCGGGGCGGGGTGGTGAGGGGCTCCGGCCCGGCCTCCCTGAGGTGCAGTCGGGAGAGCTTGGGCTCGTTTGCGATGATTGATTCAGGTGGTTCCCCTGCAGGCTGCTGGGTCATGGCTTGGGATGTGCATCCCCGGGTCAGGCTTGGTGTCCGTCTTGGCACATGCATCTCGACCCAGACCGGGGACCGGGGGCATTGGCTCAGGTTTTGGAGATGCTGGTTTTCGGCCATGAGCCCCTGACTGGGGAGAGGAATTGACTCAAGCAGTTCATCTCCGATATGGGGGACGGCTTGGGCTGTTCATTCCTCACTTAGGCGGGGGGCGATTTTGGCTCAGCACGCCTAGATTCTTGGAGTCTTGGATTCTGAGCGCTAGGTTTGGGTTTGGCAGCTCTGACTCCAGCGGGGCATTCTTTTTTTATGAGTTTTTTTTAAATGTATTTATTTATTTATTCATTTTTGGCTGTGTTGGGTCTTCGTTTCTGTGCGAGGGCTTTCTCTAATTGTGGCAAGCGGGGGCCACTCTTCATCGCGGTGCGCGGGCCTCTCACTATCGCGGCCTCTCGTTGCGGAGCACAGGCTCCAGACGCGCAGGCTCAGTAGTTGTGGCTCACGGGCCCAGCTGCTCCATGGCATGTGGGATCTTCCCAGACCAGGGCTCGAACCCGTGTCCCCTGCATTGGCAGGCAGACTCTCAACCACTGCGCCACCAGGGAAGCCCCAGCGGGGCATTCTTGACTTTAGGGCGGAAGTTCTGGCCTCTGGAAATAGGGGGTCAGCTGAGACTGTATATCCCTTCTCTACGGGGATAAATCCTCACCTCGCATGCTATGAGCCAGGGAGTGCAATCTTTGGAGATTGTGACACATAGTAAATTGTTAAATTGCAGTCAACAAATTTGAACACTGCCTCTACATTTGATAAAATTAGAGAATTACTGTTAATTTTTGTAGTGTAATATTAGCATTTTTTAAATGATTTCATATCTTTCAATGGTACTTAATGAAATATTTATGGACGAAATAATATGATGTCAGGGATTTGCTTCAAAATAATATGTGAGGGCTTCCCTGGTGGCGCAGTGGTTAAGAATCCGCCTGCCAATGCAGGGGACACGGGTTCAAGCCCTGGTCGGGGAAGATCCCACATGCCGCGGAGCAACTAAGCCCATGCGCCGCAACTACTGAGCTTGCGCTCTAGAGCCCGCGAGCCACAACTACTGAAACCCGCACTCCACAACTACTGAAGTCCGCGTGCCTAGAGCCCATGCTCCACAAGAGAAGCCACCGCAATGAGAAGCCCTCTCACCGCAATGAAGAGTAGCTCCTGCTTGCCACAACTAGAGAAAGTCCACGCGCAGCAACGAAGACCCAATGCAGCCAAAAATAGATAAATAAATGAATTTATTAAAAATAAATAAAAAGGAAATGATCTAGTTAAAAATTAATAATAATAATATGTGAGTATGTGGGGAACCGGTAGAGGTGTAGTTGAAACGAAAGTGACCACGTGTTAATACTTTTTTAAGCCAAGTGATTGGTACCTGAGGGTTCATTATGCTATTCTGCCTGCCTTGTGTGTGTTAGAAATTTCCGTAATTAAATATTTTGGAAACAATTTTCCAGTTAACTAACTAGGAAGTGCCTGAAGCATAGGAAGGTTCCATTTTCCTCTTAGTTACACATAGTATATGGGGCCAGACCTTGGGGATTCCCCCTCAGATTAGACCCCTATGCCCTGAGAGTCACTGTGAGCTCCAAGGTGCAGTCAGAGCTTCAGGCCTTTCAATAAAATTCTGTAGTTTTCGTCCTTAATGAAATTGATTCATAGGTCGTTCATGTCTTTTGTCTCTTGCAAATGGGATAATTTTTTTCTTCTATCTCTGTAAGTATAGGTGTGTTTTTCAACATCTCAAACCTAATATTTCCAAAACTGAGCTCCTGATTTTCAAAACCTGCCCCTCCTATAGTCTTCCCCATCTCTGTAAACGGCAACTCCATCCTCCCAGTCACTGAGGCCAAGGCTTTCTCTCCTGTCTTTCTTTTCCAGCCCACATGCAAGCCATCAGCAGATCCTGTTGACCAGATCATCAGTATAAATGCAGGACCCAAACATTTCTCACTCCCTCCGCCTCTACAGCCCTGATCCAAGGCACCGTCATTCCTGGCTGGGATTTTGTGAAAACCTCCTAACTAGTCTTCCTGCTCCTCCTCTTGCCATTGGTAGTCCATTCCTAACAGCAGCCAGCGTGATCCTGTTAACACCCAAGTTAAATCATGTCACTCTGTTCAAAATCCTCCCGTTGCTCCGAACTAATGAGACTAACAGCCCACATCCTTCAAGTGACCTTACACCATCTACCCCCTGGCTCTCATTTACCTGTATTTCATCTCCTCTTGCTCATTCCCTCACTCCACTTTAGGCATGTGCCATGAATGCTGCCACCTCAGGGTCTTTGCACTTGCTGTTTCCTCTGTCTAGAACATTCTCTACAGATACTTGCATTGCTCACTCCCTTACTTACTTATTCCCTTATCTTTACTCACATATCGCCTCAGTGAGCCCTTTCCTGACCACCCTGTTTCACTCCCCATCCCCCTTCCCCCCCCTTTTTTTTTTTTTTGCTCCATAGCACTGACCACTGCAGTATCTTCAGCGTCCAGATCACTGCCTGGCACCCAGTAGGTACTTAATAAATATGCGTTGCACGAGGGAATGCAGTCCCTGACCTCTCTGAGCTTAGAGCCAAAAGCAGAAGATAATTAAGCCACTACAATATAGTGGTATGGTAGGAGACGTGGTACCTGCCATGGTCTGAATGTTTGTGTCCCCCTCAAATTCATATATTGAAATCCTAAGGGCCAGAGTGATGGTATTAAGAGGTATGGCTTTGGAAGGTGATTAGGTCCTGAGGTCAGAGCCCTCATGAATGAGATTCATGCCTTTCTAAAAGAGGCCTGAGAGAGCTCCCTTGCCCCTTCTGCCATGTGAAGATACAACAAGAAGTCGGCGACCTGGAAGGGGGTCCTCACCCCGATCTTGGAATTCCAGCCTCCAGGACTGTGAGAAGTAAATTTCTGTTGTTTATAAGCCACACAGTCTGTTGTAGTGGCTGGAACAGACTAACACAGTATCTAATGTAGTAGGGGTTATCAAGGAAGGCTTCCTGGAGGAAGTAACATTGAAACTGAGACCTGAAAGAAAATAATAATAATAATAACAACAACACAGTGTTCAGACTCTTTAACATGACATCCAAGATTCTTCGGGATTTGGCCGCTGGTGATGTTTCCGGCACCATCCTAGCCACCCTGCCCTGTTGTGATTTTCTGTGTTCCTGTCTGTACCCCGTGCTTCCTGTCTCTGATTGGACCACAGTATTTCCCATATCTGTTCTCTTGCCCACACTGCCACTGTGGCCCTTTATCCTTTCCCTTCCCTGTCAGTTTGGCAGATGCCTACTGTTTCTTCAGACATGAGCTACAGCTCAACTGTCATCTCTCTAAAGCCTTCCCTGACTGCCTGGACCCCTCTCAGGGAGTGTTGGTTTCCTATTTCCCTGTGTCTTTCTTCGATTTTGTGGAGTGTCTGTTGCAGCCCTTCTCACATTCCCGTGAATGAATTGGCTCACTTCTGTACCCCCTACTTTGCCTCCCCTTTAGATCAAGGACTCAATCTTACTTTTATAGCTGCAGCTCTTAGCTCACAGCCCAGTGCACAATAGCCAGCACTTACTGACTCCTCACTCTATGTGAGGCAATGTTCTGACCACTTTACAAGTAATAACTTATCAAATTCCCAAAACCACACTATGAAATAGGTTCTCTTAATATCCTGTCTCGTGCAGATGCAGGAACTGAGGCACCACAGCCAATGAATGACAAGGCCAAGCCTCGAGGCCCACAGCCTGTGAATGACAAAGCCAAGCCTGGAACCCAGGCAGTCTGGTTTCAGAGTCTACTGTCTCAACAGCCAGGCTCTGCTGCCTTTTCTCATAGTCAAATATGAGCAGTTTTCCTTGCACTTTTGATCTCACGATCTGACCTCTTCAGTCTAAAAATTAAGTTTGGCCAAGGCCCAGACTTCCCCATTCATTCACTTATTTGGCACCTGTTGCATGCTAAACTTGCCACATGTACATGAATAATACAATCTCTATTCATAAGGAGCACATGTTACAGGAGAGGAAGCAAAAAGTAACCAGAAAAATTGCAGTACAGTGTGAAAAGTGTTAACAGTGGATGTCTGTACAAGATCCTGTGGTCTGACTTTAGTAGAATGATCCCCATGGGTGGGGTATACGAGAAGGTCATTAGAAAAGACCTTCCCTAGTCCCATAGTTCACAGTCACTTGAACCTAGCCGGTAATAGGCTTTGTCCTGCACACAAGCCGTGTCTCACTAGTCTTAGGTTTTTGAATGGGCTTTCTGAGGTTAGGACTGCAGTATACAGTTGTGCAGGTTGGGTACTGCGCAAAGAGACCACATCTAAAGTGTGCTATTCATGTTACAGAATACACACACACACACACACACACACACAGTTTTTCAGCAGGTGGCAGTAAAACTGTCTTGTTCTAACAAAATCAGTATATTATAGTAATTTTCCAACAGGTGGAAGGAAAGGATCTTGAGGAAGGGGTGTGTTTTCCTAATTTGTCCAAAGGCAAATAAGAGTGGATAAGGGACTGCCCTGTCTGCAGTCCTGCCACTAGGCCTAAGGGCTGAAAGTGATTTCATAGAGTCCTTTGGCTCAGAGAGTCACAGATCACAGATCTACAACTCTGACTTGATCACATGACATTGACCCTCCCACACACAGAGGAAATGGTCTTTATCCTGGTCCCCAGATGATTCCACGTGGTTGCTAGGTACATCTAGAAGAGTTCAGTTTAGTCTGTCTCCTCAGTTCTGCAGCCTTTCTTTCTTTTTCTTTTTCTTTTTTTTTTAAATATTTATTTATATATTTGGCTGAGCCGGGTCTTCATTGTGGTATGCGGAATCTTCGTTGCAGCATGCGGACTCTTAGTTGCAGCATGCATACGGGATCTAGTTCCCTGACCAGGGTTCGATCCTGGGCCCCCTGCATTGGGAATGCAGAGCCTTACTCACTGGACCACCAGGGAAGTCCCAGGGGCTTATATTTCTAATTGTATTTCTGGGCAGCTGCAGTTCCAAATTCAGCTGCAGCTTGCCCTCTAGGTCCTCTCTGCATCAAGAGGTTGCTATGGGCACCTGGTCTCCTTCCTGCTGCAGTAACTCAGATCAGAGTGATGATCGGATTAAGTGAATGAGAGGCATTGGTGGGGGGAGAGTGTGTGGGCTCTGGCAGGTGAGGAAAAGCAAGGGTCTTGAGGCATCATGTGCCATATTATCTTTGGTTTTCTAGCTCAGGATCCACTCCCCACCTTTCCACCCTGTTCTCTGCCCTGAGAGGCCGCCATTGCCCTCTGGCCTGGCTTGTCTTTGGCCAATGGGCAGTCACAACAGGAGAATTTGGAGAGAGGGAGACGAGTGAGTTGGAGTATGTAATCCCTCGATTCTCTCTCTTCCAGGTTGTCACAGGTTGGCTGCACTTCTCAACAAAAAGTTACAGCTCCTCATATACTAAGGAGGAAATACAATAATAGTGTACTAATGACTTGGTTGTGAAGAAAATGTCACAGTCACAATAATATGAAAACTGAATATAACCAGAAACAATGTAGATGCCCTTCAAAGGTGAACAATTAAACAGAGTGTGGTACATACATAGCATGGAATATGACTCAGCAATTAAAAAAGAACAAACTATGGATACACACAACAATCTGGATGACCCTCCAAAGAATTATGCCAAGTGACAAACAGCAATCCCAAAAGCGCACATGCTGCATGTTTCCATTTATATAACATTCTTTTTAAAATTTTATTATTATTTATTTTATTTATTTATTTTTGGCTGCATTGGGTCTTTGCTGCTGTGCGCGGGCTTTCTCTAGTTGCAGTGAGCAGGGGCTACTCTTCGTTGCGGTGCGCAGGCTTCTCATTGTGGTGGCTTTTCTTGTTGCAGAGCACGGGCTGTAGGCGCCAGGGCTTCAGGAGTTGTGGCTCACGGGCTTAGTTGCTCCGCGGCACGTGGGATCTTCCCGGACCAGGGCTCGAACCCGTGTCCCCTGCACTGGCAGGCGGATTCTTAACCACTGCGCCACCAGGGAAGCCCTATATAACATTCTTGAAATGAAAAAAGTATAGAAATAGAGAACAGATTAATGGTTGCCAGTTGCCAGAGAGGGGAGGGCTGAAGGGAAGGGGGGGTGATTATAAAAGGGCAACATGATAAATCCTTTTGGTGATGGAAATGTTCTGTACCTTGTTTGTATCATTGTCAATATCCCGGTACTATAGTTTTGCAAGATGCTACCACTGAAGGAAACTGGATAAAGGATACATGGGATCTCTCAGTATTATTGCTTATAATTGTATGTGAATCTACAATTATCTCAAAATAAAAAGTTTACTTAAAAAAACTGAACCCTGGGACTTCCCTGGTGGTCCAGTGGTTAAGATTCCGCACTTCTGCTGTAGGGGGCGCAGGTTCTATCCCTGGTCGGGGAACTAAGATCCTGCATGCCAAACAAAAAAACAAACAAACAAAAAAGAGAGCAGAAGAAGCCGTCTGTCACCTTAGATCTCTCTCCAAATGAGCGATTCCGGAGCCTCTTTTCCAGAGACATTAGGATGTAAGTGATGTCAGTACATTCACTCGTCTGAGAAAAGGAAAAAGAATGTGTCAGTTTTAACCCAAAAGCTTGAGGAGAGAGACAGGAGTTACACAAGGGTCTGGGATGTGGGGGGATGGCTTGAGGAGGTGGGAATTCGGTCTGGTGAGAGTGAGAAGAGAGGAAAAGATATCTTGGGAGAGAAGAATGTGTGAGAAAATTTTCCAGATCAGAAGGAACCAATATTCATTCACAACTTGTCAAACCCTTGGTCTCATGCATTCTTTCTTCTTGGCAGTTCTGCCTTCTCTGGCTCCTGCCCGTTCTAAGAAGAAGACAGTATGATTAAGCTCCAGGTAAGTTAAAGTTTCCTTTCTTTCTCTTAAACGCTATGTCCATTGGATATCTCTATTTTCCAAAAGGAAGTCAGCAATTTTTGAGTGACTCCTATGGTAGGCACTTTACCTTGTTTATGACAACTGGGAGAGGTAGTGGCATTATTCCCTTTGGAGAAATGAAGAAACAGGCTCAGGAAGGTCAAGATGTCTGGTTCAGAGCTGCTCCAAGTGCAGTTTGCATACCAGTGCCAGTCGATGAGCTGCTTGTCCCTGGTCCACAAGAGATAAGTACAGAAATACAGAAATCAGGAGTAAGCATTGAGAAACTTTTATAGCGATTTGGTATTGCCACAGCATTTGACTGCACGATCAGTATACATGACTACACTCTGAGTAGTAAGATTTGAATGGATATGTAACAATCTGGGTTCAACCGGCTAAGCAGAACCAGTAGGAGATAAATATTAAAAGATTTATTATGGGAGGGGTGGGGGAAGGAAGGATTGGGAGTTTGGAATTAGCAGATGCAAACTATTATACATAGAATGGATAAACAACAAGGTCCTACTGTATAGCACAGGGAACTATATATATTCAATATCCTGTGATAAACCATAATGGAAAAGAATATGAAAAAGACTGTATATATATGTATAACTGAATCACTTTGCTGTACAGCAGAAATTTACACAACATTGTAAGTCAACTATACTTCCGTAAAATAAAATTTTTAAAAGATTTTTAAAATAAATTTTTTATAGTTAATTTGTTTTCCCTGCAGTTTAATTTTTTTATTATTATTATTTTTATTTATTATTTTTTGGCTGCATTGGGTCTTCGTTGCTGCGCACAGCCTTTCTCTAGTTGCAGCGAGCGGAGGCTACTCTTCGTTGTGGTGCTCGGGCTTCTCATTGCAGTGGCTTCTCTTGTTGTGAAGCACGGGCTCTATGTGCACGGGCTCAGTAGTTGTGGCACACGGGCTTAGTTGCTCCGTGGCATGTGGGATCTTCCCAGACCAGGGGTCGAACCTGTGTCCCCTGCATTGGCAGGCGGATTCATAACCACTGCGCCACGAGGGAAGTCCCTAAAATAAATTTATTTATTTTTATTTATTATTTTTTCGCTGCATTGGGTGTTCGTTGCTGTGCACGGGCTTTCTCTAGTTGCTGAGAGCAGGGGCTACTCTTCATTGCGGTGCATGTGCTTCTCATTGAGAATGGCTTCTCTTGTTGCAGAGCACGGGCTCAAGGCGCACGGGCTTCAGTAGTTGTGGCTCGCGGGCTCTAGAGCGCAGGCTCAGTAGTTGTGGCGCACGGGCTTAGTTACTCCGCAGCATGTGGAATCTTCCTGGACCAGGGCTCGAACCCGTGTCCCCTGAATTGGCAGGCGGATTCTTAACCACTGCTCCACCAGGGAAGTCCCTAAAGATTTATTATAAAGAATTAGCTTGTGCAATTGTGGGGGCTCGGAAAGTCAGAAATCTACAGGGCAGCCCATTAGCAACGCCAAGGCTGGAACTCTTGACCCAGTGAAGCTGCTGTCTGCGGGTGAAAGTTCTCCTTCTCTCAGGGAAGCCTTAGCTCTGCTCTTAAGACCTTTCAGCTGATTGAAGCAGCCCCCGGGCCCCCCAGATTATGTAGAGTAACCTCCCTTAGAGTCAACTGATTATGGACTTTAATCATATCTACAGAATATCTGCACAGCAGCACCTCAATTAGAGTTTGATTCAATAACTGGGGACTGTAGTCTAGCCAAGCTGATACATCAAAAAGACCATCGTGGGGTGGAGGCAAGGATTTTTTTAAAACCATGAGCAATGTTTTAATTATGAAAATACACAAAAAGAGAAAATAGTACTATGAATCTCCATATATAACACCTGTCATGCAGTTTCAACAATTAACATTTTGCCACATTTGCTTAATCTTTTTTCTCACTTTTCTTTATTCTTTCCCAAAGCATTTTCAGAGAATTTTAAAGACTAATGCAGGTAGCATGTTATTTCATACTGTACTGGTTTTTTTTCTGAGTTTATCACTTTCTTAAAGTGACTTACTATATGCAGCTAAAATAAACAAGCTCACACTTTCACCCTTTGCCAGGAAAACATCTTGCCCAAGTTCACAAATTCATTAGGTTACACTTTCCATCTTCTAAGTTACTGCCAGCAAGAGTTTTACAAAACATTTCATGGCTACATCACTCAGGTTACCATTTTCCCAACCTCTTCTAATAGTTTCCTCAGCTATTGCAGCCTGGCCCCAAAGCCAACGCCATATGTATTTATTTGGTGCACTCTGCTTGTGGTAACAGTTTTTGTGTCTATTAGCTCGGTTGTGTTGGACAATGGCAGAGGGGCAAGAGAGTAAGCAGAAATATGCAAGACCCCTTAAGGCCTAAGCTTAGAATTGGAACAAGTCATGTGGCCAAATCCAAAATCAAGGGGCAAGGAAATACACTCAGGTCTTTTAGTGGAATTGGAGAGCATGAGAGAGAATATTTCTCAATAGCAATCTAATTGACCACACACTCCTGTATATTCCAGTATGTATTTCTGAAAACAGAAATGGACTAATGAGAGTATCAATAAATTTTTGCTATTGTCTAATACCCAGACAATAATCAAATTTCCCTGATTATCTCAAAAATGCTTCTTTTTGGTGTCCTTCAGTGCATTTCTCTTTCCACAGTATCTCCTGTAGGTGCAAGCATTCAAGCTGTTACAAGGGTACTTCACAGATGGTGCTGAGTGCTAAGGAAAAGATTTTTAAATTTTTGCATTCATGTTTATTGATTTATACATTTATTTTATTAATATTTTTGGACTGTCCTTGTACCAGAACCCTATAGCCATCTCTGCATAGGATCCCAGCAAGGGATCCACCCAGCTGCAAGGGTGGCCAGGAAATGGGTATTTTGTTTTCCCAGACTCTATAGTTGAGGCTATGGAGGGAGAAGGTGGGTAGGCTGGGCGAGCCCTCATTCTTAACCCCTTCTCCCTACAGTGTCTGTGCCACGTGGGCTGTAGGACATCAGTACGTATTTCCTGGCTCACTACCTCCAACTCCATTTCCTCCCCTAGCCTTGCAGAATCCCTGTAGCGTCCCCCAGCTCCAGAGCCTAACCGAAAGCCAGTTGTCATATTAGAAATGTGATTTGCAGGGCTTCCCTGGTGGTGCAGTGGTTAAGAATCCGCCTGCCAATGAAGGGGATGTGGGTTCGAGCCCTGGTCCGGGAAGATCCCACATGCCGTGGAGCAACTAAGCCCGTGCGCCACAACTACTGAGCCTGTGCTCTGGAGCCCGCGAGCCACAACTACTGAGCCCAAGTGCCACAACTACTGAAGCCTGCACGCCTAGAGCCCGTGCTCCGCAACAAGAGAAGCCACCGCAGTGAGAAGCCCGCGCACCACAATGAAGAGTAGCCCCCGATCTCTGCAACTAGAGAAAGCCTGCACACAGCAACAAAGACTCAACACAGCCAAAAATAAATTAATTAATTTAAAAAAGAAAGAAATGTGATTTGCAGAGCCCCAGCTCCAGCGTTACAAAGTGTGGTTTAAAAGTGAGGGTTTGGGGAATTCCCTGGCGGCCCAGTGGTTAGGACTTCATGCTTTCACTGCCGTGGCCCCGGGTTCAATCCCTGGTCAGGGAACTAAGAGGGTTTGGAGCAAGAAGACCACAACTTAATGACTGGCACAAAAGCTTCCAACGTGGCTCTTCTTCCGGGGGTCATTTGTGCAGATGATGAATGTGGCATGTGCTTGACGTTTTAGGAAACTGTGACCTTCAAGGACGTGGCTGTGGTCTTCACCGAGGAAGAGCTGGTGCTACTGGACTCCACCCAGATAAACCTGTAGCAAGACGTGATGCTGGAGAACTTAAGGAACCTGGTCTCTGTGGGTGAGGACAGCGACCTCCCTGTAAGTAAGCATCAAACCACTGGTCCTGTTTTCTCAAGTGGTCAGCTTCAAACCAGATAGAATATTCCAGTTGGAGCACAAAGGGAAACTTTGGCCACCAGAGAGAAATCGCCTAAGAGATGCACGTGCAGGTGAGAACCTGCAGTTAATGAGTTTTAGCAGATAACTGTGAGCACGTGGTCCCCTGTAAGGTGTTGGTGAGGAGCCCTTGTCAACCCTGCGCCCCCTGCCCTGTGGGCATCTGATGGAGTTGGCAAGCCTACCCTGACCTCCTCACACGTTTAGGCTCTCATTCTCTCCTCATATTTCTCAGAGTGAGATTGAGAAAATTCACACATTACCAAGGCCTTGGTCCCTTGGTTGCCTCTAGAGCAAAACCAATGTTTTGGACAAACTAGTGTTAAAGGAACCAAATTAGGATCTGGTTGGTAGTCAGTGCAATATAAGTGTCTGCTGATCTGCTTCCTTGCTGATCAATATCTAACCTAATTTCAATTTCTCAGAGTCCCATATACAGATATGTATTACCTCAGTTTAGTTTATGAGATAGTTGCTATCATTGGCCCCCTTTTACCAAGGAAACAACTGAGGCACAGAGTGGGTAAGTAACTTGCCCAGGGTCACCCAGCTTGTCAGAGGAACTAGGATTTGAACCTTCCCAATCTGGCTGTAGACCCTGTGCTTGTAATAACCAGGTGACACTAAGTACCACTATGTCCATAGATTATAAACAGGGCTCCTTGGGCTAAATCTGCAGGGTGCAACCCCATTGGTGAGTCCTGAAATCAAGTGACCATGTCATAACTAGCAGTTTTTGAAAAGCAAAATAGATTAATGGGCTAGAACACAAAAGGATTTATCAGAGTACATTGCACCTGGTAAGGTCAGTCTCAGCTGATAAAACTATTTTAGTTTATGGTATGTGTCTACGTGTAGGTACTGGGTCACAGTGTAAATGCTTTTCTTACTATGGGTACAGTCAAAACAGGTGGAAAACTGCTGCTTTAAACCTGTTTCCCTTTTCTCTGACACCACCTTATGAACCAAAGTCACTCTCAATAAAATGACTCAGAAAATTACCTTGAACCAGAAGCAGTGTCCAGATGGTCTTAACCGTGGTTTTTGTGACATTTTGAAGCCTATTTTTGGGTGCCAAGGGTGTGACCATCCTCTTCTGCCTCAAACCCCTGTTTCTTATGACCCTTTAGTACAATCTTGCTTCCCTGGGTGCCAGGCCATTGACAGTTTCATGCTGCCCATTCTCATAGCCATGGCTGTTTGAGATTCTGCAGTAACCTAAAAGGGGAGAAGTTAAGGAATTGGATGGCAGGATCTTGGTGGACTTTGTCTCTTCATAAAGCCAGGGAACCTCAGGAAAGATAAAAAGGAAGTCTCATATTTCACAGTATTATCCCCGTTTCAATCCCCACTGCAGCTGTAGGCCCACCATGTATAGTTGTGAAGGTTGTACACAAACATACATGATAGTTCTATCCCATATAACAGTGATGTAAAGGAAGGGACATGGTTAGGAGATAGGACTTGTTACTTGTTTCTGCAACCTTTTACAGGATCCTGGAAGGTTCCTGTGATCGTTTGTGCCTCTCACCATGTCCAGAACTCCATGATTATGTATATTACATGAATCACATGGGAGCCTTCCCCATGCCTTCTGTAGCAAAATGATTAAAGGCTTTTTATCAACTACTCTTATAGCCGAGGGGTGAATTTCTTCCTTTATAAACTGTTTCCAAGATTTCTTTTGATTTCCATGCAATACCTGGTTTTTAATTAGCAGCTCACAGATTAGAATTACTGGGTTTCTAATTGTTTCCTATATGACTAGGAGCCAGTGGCAACTTCTCATCCCATCCTACTTCATTTCCTCAAAGCCTTTGGATAGATGATCTACTTGTTCACTTAGCCAAATTCTCTTTCTCCTCATAGGAGACAGGATTAAAAACAACATTTCCAACCTTCAGGAAAAAGGGTTGAGTTACCTCTCACCAGAAGTGCTCTACTTTTGGCAGATTTGGAAACAAAGGATCAGTGAATTGAGTGTGAGTCAGGATTATGTCATGAATCTTCAAGGAGATTGTCCCCGATATTTAGAAGGAGATGTTTCCCTCTGTGAAGAGTGGGCAGGAGTGTCTGAAAATGAAAGGTATGTAATAAATGCCATTAATTTAGAAAATCAAGACATCACAGCTTGGAAAGGCCTGACACAGGTCCTTACCCCAGAATCTTGGAAGAAAGCCAACATAATGATCGAGCCTGAGAATTCTCAGGGAAAGTATACAAGAGAATTCATATGGAAGAGAAATTGGATGGATGTGCTCAGTGTGATGGCAGCTTCTTTCAGACCTCACGTGATGGTAATGATTTCCAAGAATGTAAAGGAGAGGAACTTTACAGATACACCGGCTGTGGGAAACACTTGGTTATGAAGTCAACAGTCAAACATGGTCACGTGGTCTATGCAGTGCGGCAACCTTTCAGGTGTAATAACTATAGAATGGGTTTCATAGATGATGCAAAAGCTCATGTTCATCACAGCGCTCACACAGGAGAAAAATCTTATAAATATGACCAGTGTGGAAAGGACTTTAGTCAGAGCTCAGGACTTACTGTTCACTATAATACCCATTCAGGGGAGAAAACTTGTGAGGGTCAGGAGTGGGCTAAGGGCTGCAAACAGAGCTCAGACCTTCCCAGGAATCAGAAAGGCCCCTTGGGAGACAAACCCTATAAAGGCATCGAATGTGGCAAAGCGCAGTTCTTCTCTTCACAACCATCACCAAGTCCACACGGGGGAGATGCCTTACACGTGTGACGTGTGTGGGAAGGGGTTCAGATTCAGGTCGCTTCTGTGTATCCACCAGGGAGTCCACACAGGGAAAAGGCCCTATATATGCAGAGTGTGGGAAGGGCTTCGATCAGAGCTCCAGCCTTCTTGTCCATCAGAGGGTCCACACTGGAGAGAAACTCTACAAATGCAGCAAGTGCAGCAAATGCTTCGGCTGCAGCTCCGTCCTCCAAGTCCACTGGAGGCTGCATGTGGGGGAGAAGCCTTATAGGTGTGGCAAGTGTGGAAAGGGCTTCAGCCAAAGCACACACCTGCACATTCACCAGAGGTCCACACAGGGGAGAAACCCTACAAATGCGACGTGTGCAGGAAGGCTTTCGCCTACAGCTTGTTTCTGCACACTCACTGGAGAGTTCACACGGGAGAAAAGCCTTACACGTGCCAAGTGTGCGGTAAGGGCTTCAGTTACAGCTCCTACTTTCACTTACATCAGAGAGATCACACCCGAGAGAAACCGCATAAATGTGATGAGTGTGGGAAGGGCTTCATTCGGAACTCCGATCTTCACGTTCATCTCAAGAGTCCGCACAGGAGAGAGGCCCTGTAAGTGTAAGGAATGCGGGAAGGGCTTCCGTCGTAACTCTTATCCTCTTGCCCGTCAGACAGCACATAGGGATGAGATGGACTATGCATGTCATGAGCATGGCAAGGCTCAGGAAATACGTAGCTCAGACCTTCTTACTCAGCCAAGCCTGCAAAAGAGAACAGAAACATTAGAAATGTAGTCAGTCTGTGTTCAATCAGGAAAACAGAAGCCACTTATGTGTTCCAGATGACAGAGGCTTACTCAGACATTGGGAGGGCTGGGGGAAGCAAAGGACAGGAACAAGACCACCCATGACGTCAGCTGGCAGCACTGAAGCACGTGGTTCTTAAGGGCACTCCAGGAAACCACTGTGGCTCTCAACACATTCCTTGAAGCTCTCATCAACTGCCATCTGCTGTCGTGGCAAAGAAAGTGATTCTGTTTTTTAGGTTTTGAAGCTTTATTTATTTATTTATTTATTTATTTATTTATTGAATTTAGAAAATGATTCTTGACAAATGGGTGGTTTGTGGCAATAGTTACAGGTCAAATTTCCATTAATGGGTATGCCCAGGAAGGAAATTCTAATTGGGATGAGGAAAGTAAGAACTTCAGTCCAGCCATAATCTTTAGGTGTTTTTGTTTTTGTTTTTGTTTTTGGAGTCTCCTCTAGAAAGACAGTCTCCATTAAGAACATTCAAAATAGCGCTCAGACGTGAGAGCTACGTTATTAGTATGGTAAGAATTAGGCCATACTCAGGTTTTCAAATCCATTAGAATTTCCACACAGGAGAAGCTCTGTAGAAGTGATATTTTAAGGGTGTGGCAGAGATAGTGATACGTATTCATATTCGTACTGGTTCTATTTCCTGGGCACATAGGAAGACTCCATTTCCCAGCAGGCCTTGCAGTTAAGGGTGGGCCCATGTGATTGAGTTTCAACCAATGGAGTGTGTGCAAAAGTGATATATGCTACTTCCAGGACTGGCCCTTACAAGCATCTGGCGATGTCCTCCAGGCTTCTCTTTCCTGTCGTGGTGATTTTGGAGGCTGTTTTTTCCAGACGGGAATGATGGGGAAGGTGGCTATCTGTGTCGGACTTTTTTTTTTTGAGTGAGAAATAAACATTTACTGTGTTACACTACTGGGATTTGGACAGTTTATTTGTTATAACATTGCCTAGGCTGTACTGCCTAGTACAGAGTGATTTAATAGCAACATATTTCACAGTCACTGGTGTCCACATAAGGAAGCAACATTAGAATTCGAGTTCAAAACTTTAAAAAAAATATATATATATATTTATTTATTTATTTATTTATTTATTTTGGCTGTGCCGGGTCTTAGTTGCGGCACGCAGGATCTTCATTGTGGCATGAGGGATCTTTAGTTCCGGCATGCGGACTTCTTAGTTGTAGCATGTGAACTCTTAGTTGCTACATGCATGCGGGATCTAGTTCCCCGACCAGAGCTCGAACCCGGGCTCCTGCATTGGGAGCGTGGAGTCTTACCCACTGGACCAACAGGGAGGTCCGTAAAACTTTTAAATCTTTGAGGTGCTCTGTGGTGGTGCAGGCATTTAAGTGGTGTAGGTAGGACTTCTTTAGTGAGAATCTTCATTCATTGGTCTGTACATAAAAGAGACCTGTTCCAGGTGGTGTGCATGTGATAAAACTTTACCAAAAGTGCAATCTATGGACATAAGAAACCCCATGCAGTAGAGAAACTCCGTAATGTGTAGTGAAAAATTTTGTCAGCTCACATCTTAAATGCAATTTAAAAAAATGGTGTCCTGCAAATAGTCTTAATACAATTAAGTAAAACTAACATTTACTGAAGTGAGTAACAACTATAGAAGGCCAAGCCAAAGTGTTCATTGTCAGAAGCAGACACCACTGTTTCTCAGCAGTCTTGTTTAATGATGGGTTTTTAGAAGGTGCTCATTTTGTCATGTTCCTACCAAAATAGTGATTTAGTTTTGGATTATAGTTGGATTTGGGAGGAGGAGATACCTTTACAATATCTTTATTCATCTTCAATAACAATGTATTTTTTTGTATCTTAGTTTATTTATAGGTTTCTTCATTTGGATCATATTTTATTCCTAGTTTTTCTTACATTACATTTTCATACTAGTTATTGTCTGTATCTGAAACAGCCATTCAAATGCAAATAAAACCATCCCTGAAGTATTACTTTCTTACCGATTCAGGTGGGCAATAGTGAAAGATTAACAAAGCTCATTGTCAGTAAGGGAGTAGAAAAAAGTTAGCATCCTCACATAAGTTAGTGGGAAAAAAACCAGGTGTAACATTTCTGGAGAGGATTTTGTATATATGTATCAAAGTGTATAAGGAGCATTGTCTTTGATCCACTAATCCTACTGCTCAGAATTTATCTTTCAGACATAATTGCACAAGTTGGAAAAGATGGTTTCAGAAGGGAACATCTTCTAAGAATTTTGCAATAATAAAAATTGCAAAGAACCTAAAGATCCATGAATAAGAGATTGAGCAAGGATTTCCCTGGCAGTCCAGTGGTTAAGACTCTGCGCTTCCACTGTAGGGGGCGCCGGTTTGATCCCTAGTCAGGAAACTAAGATTCCCACATGCTGCTCAGTGTGGCCAAAAAAAAGAAAAAGAAAAAAAAAAAAGTCATGTTTAAAAAAAATAAAAGAGAGAAAGATTGAGCAAATTATGGTATCCCCATGTAATGGAATAATATACACCATTAAAAATGATCTAGACCTACACATTTTTCACATATTGTTTGGAGGAAAAAAAATGAAGTTATAAAAGATCAAGTACAATCTGTGACTAACAGAAAAGATTTTTAGAATGCAGAGCAGCACTGGGAACCATCCCCCTCCACCACTCTACACTTCACTTTTCAGTGTTGTAATGCTTTCCCCAAATTATTTTCCTCATCTGAAAAATCTTTGCTTTTATCTTACCCTGTTTAATATATGTGAAACTTCAAAACTGAGATTACCAAATATTCTTTTTCCTCTCACAAAGATAGAATCTGTTATATAGGGGATCATGTGATGTGATTTGTGATAGTGGTTTCCTTGTTTTAAGCCATGTGTTTTTTTTTTTTACATATTTGCTGTTATTTCTTTTTGTTTTTCTCTTTGTTGGAGAGAAGCTGGCCCAGGATTTGCATTGGCTTTGGTTGAACGGAATATTTCTGTTCAAATACTTTCAGTCCCTTCTATGAAGTATTCTTGCCAAAACAAAAACAAAAACAAAAACAAAAAAACCTGTATCTAATCTAGCCTTTAAATCAAAATTCTACTTTACAGGAAATTTAGAAGATTAGAGGAGAAAGTATGAGAAGCCGTTAGACAAATCCAGAATTCAGACACCTAATTCGACATCTTGATTTCTCCAACAGTTCAAGGACATTAAAAAATGGCACTGCTTGTGTATGTATGTAGGATATAGTTCTAGAATAAATGAGCCTCAGCTGAGATAACAATCAAATACAATGAATTGATTTACTTGGATAGTGACTGGAATAAACCAGCTGTAAAATGTTATTTTTAAGCAATATGGTATTTGGAAGGAAATGACTATGTCAAAGACTTAAAATCCTTTAGTAACAAAATTTTAAAATGATAAGTGAAGCCAGTGTGGCATGTTGATAAGTGTTAAATTTAAGGTATATGTATTTAGTATTGATATTTCATATTACTATTCTCCATACTTTCATATTATTTTTAGAAGTTTCATTTTTAAAAATTATTTCCTGTCCAGAAGGAAAGCGGTAAGTACATACTTCCTGTAGTTTCACTTGTTATAGTTATATGGACTCCATCTCCTACATCAACCTACCTACCCCACAGCCTCAAATAATCATGACCTCACTTTGTTTAAACAGATCTGTAGAAAAGAAATATTTTTAGCAAATATATGATGTCAAAGAGAACAACACAGGAGTAGTCAAAGGGAAGCCTGAGTTTGAACTCAAAAAATTTCGAGGAAAGAGACCTTTTCCCTAAAACAGTATTTTCTCCAGTCCCTTGCCAGTGCAGCTCCTCTCATTTGTCAGAAACAACACTGCAGTTTCTGTTTACGGCCTGAACAGCGCGTGAAACTCCTTGTGGATTCTTGGCATTTGCAGTAAATAGTTTATGCCAGGCAGCAAAGTCAGGAGTAGATGAAGACAGGCACAAATAAAGAGACAATGGAGTCAAACCAAGTCTGAGATTCCATGTTCCTTACGGTCGATATCCAGTGCAGCACAGACCAAGTCCCTTGTCTTTTGTCATAGGCATAGCTTTCCTGCTAAAATGTGTTAATTTTCTTTTAATGTGAAATGCTTCTCTTTTTTCCCCCTAAATATCCATATTTCCTTTAAATTCCCACGTTCTAGTTTTTTCTTGGAAAAAAAAATAAAAGGTTGAATTTTACCAAAAGAAATAGTGGAGGGAAGGCGGAAGCACTACCACGCAGATCATTCTGGGAGTTGTAGTCTGAAGCAGTTCCACCCCAGACAGGCAGGGCTGTAGACCCATTTGGGAATTCTGGGAAGTGTAGTCCAGAAGCTGCGTGCAATCGACAACACTTCCTCTTCAGGAGTGCGGGGTGTGGCCCCTCTCGGATGGTCTCCGGATCCAGGGGAGTGAGTTGCAGGAACTTCCGCTCCAGGGGAGGTTGCGGCCATCATTCACCATGTGGAGTGGAGACTTCAGTCCCAGCAACTACTCCGCATCTCTTCAGCCTAGACGAGGGACCAACAGTGGCCCGGCCCTCTGCCTTGAGGAAGAGAAGCGATGGTCGGCGGAGGACAAGGGGTAGAGGCATTTGCGCCTCCCTCTCGGCAGAGCCTCCTAGCGTTTGCAGCGGTTAGCGCGTCCCAGGTTGGGGTAATGCATCGCTAGTTTGATGGTCTATTGGGTTCTGTGCTCCCCCAGCGTCTCCTTGACTCTCAATCAGCACAGCCACTTCCTAGTGTTATAACTTTGGGCGAGTTAATCTCTGTGAATCAGTTGCCAGGGTATAATTATATAGTACTTAGTGGGATTGTGAGAGTTAAATGAAATTAATACTTTTAAAACGCGTGGAATAGTAATGGAGCACAGAAAAGGTTGCTTGTTATGGATGCACAGAGTTCTAAGCAAAGCAAATATAACAATGATTAAGTCTGTTTGGAAAAAAATTAATTTCCCTATGTTAAAAAGGCAACATACATAAAGGTAGAAGACATAGTAGACTGGGCTGAAAATATTGACCTACTGGACATATATTGACATATATGCTAGAAAATTGCTTAAAATCCTTAACAGGAATCTTAAGATAATGAAACCTCAATAGGAATATGGATATGAATACAGCAAACGATATGAATAGTCAAGTTTTTAAAAGAAGCAATCGCTATAGCAAGTAAATACATGGAAAAAATGTGATTAATTATCAAACAAGTGAACATGTTTAAACAAGTAGTTCTTCACTGATTCCTCTGGAATCGTGTGAAATATAATCTAGGCTCTAAGGGTAGTAGCCAACCTTCCGCCTTAGGAGGGCAATGACGTGGGGGTTCTGGGAAGTGTAGTCTAACAGCTCTGTAGGTGGTGAACTTCCCCTACAGGGGGGCATGGCTGTGGCTAGTATCTTGTCGGGAATTCTGGGAGCGTAACCAAGAAATTGTAGGTAGAGTCACTTCCTCCAGGGAAGTGAGGTCGTGACAGTCCTTCTTCTGGAGAAGCTGAGTCAGGCACGGGACGGCAATGCTTCTTTGCTTGGCTGGGGTCAACTGTGACATGTCCTTGGCCTTATGAGAGGGAATGTGCAGCCAGAGGCAGAGGGTGGGGTTGGGCCCTACTGGAGTGAGCCTTCTTGAGGGCCACGACTGGTGGTCGAGGGTTGAGTCTCCTGTATTCTGTGCTGTCTGTTCCTAATCGCCAACTGACCTGGCAGCTCTGCCACCTCCTAGGGGTGTGAGATTAAGCAGCTAACTTAATCTGTTTGTGCCTTGCATTCCTTTTCTGTAAGAGGGAAATAATAGTACTTACCTAATAGAGTTGTTTGGAGAGTTAAGTGAGATAGTCACAAATAAAAGGTTTAAAGCCAAAGGTAATTGTATCTTTTGGTTAATGTATTTAATTTCCTGAGAAATGTTCAGTTACCTGACAACTCACATGAGCCCAGGAAGAGATGAGTCCCACTTGCAGTGCTACCAGCCCTTTTCTCTGATCCCTGCAGGAATCCAGGCTATTCCTGAATTTCTTCTGGGTTCATTTTCTCTCTGTCTCTCTTTCAGAAGTGGGAGGGGGTGTGTGTGTGTCTGTGTCTCCAGGATAGTGTGTGAGTTTGTGTTCTGTGATTCGTGCAGAAGGGAGACACAGTTCTGATTACCCCAGCCTCCTTTCCTTTCCCAGACTTAACTTCTTTCTTAAAAATTAATTAATTAATTAATTAATTTTATTTTTGACCACGTTGCTGTGCGTGGGCTTTCTGTAGTTGCGGCGAGTGGGGGCTACTCTTCGTTGTGGTGCGCTGGCTTCTCATTGCGGTGGCTTCTCTTGTTGCGGAGCACGGGCTCTGGGCGCGCCGGCTTCAGTAGTTGTGGCACGCGGCTCTAGAGCGCAGGCTCAATAGTTGTGGCACACGGGCTTAGTTGCTCTGCAGCATGTGAGATCTTCCCGGACAAGGGCTCGAATCCGTGTTCCCTGCATTGGCAGGGGATTCTTAACCACTGCGCCACCAGGGAAGTCCCTAGGTGTTTTTGTTGTTGTTGTTTTTTAATGTTTATTTAGGCCATGCAGGATCTTTGTTGAGGCATGCGGGATCTTTTTTTTTTTTTTTTTAGTTTTGCGACATGCGGGCTCTTAATTGTGGCATGCATGCGGGATCTAGTTCCCTGACCAGGGATCGAACCCAGGTCCCCTGCATTGGGAGTGCAGAGTCTTACCCACTGGACCACCAGGGAAGTCCCTCTTCAGGTGATTCTGATACACATGACTTTAAAATCCTAATACCAAGTATGTGAATCACTGTCGCCCTCTATTGGCAGAGCCTAACACAGACCCAGATGGCAAAGTAAAGAGAATAGCTGCAGATTTCCCTCTCATTCCAGCCCCATAAAGCAATGTAAAGAAGGTTGGGTTTGGAGCTGAGATAATTTATTAAATGCATACATGGAAATTTTTAAATTATCTTTTTGTTATTGATTTTTGGCTGAATTTCATTGTATTGAGAAAGCATTTAGTTTTATTTCAATATTTTGAAATTTGTTGTTATTCTTTTTGGCGCACCCTATGACCCCTTTCTGTAAATATTTTATGTGTGCTTGAAAAGATCTGTATTTTATAGGTATTGCCAGCACCTTTTGTTCCCCTAGCCCCAAATGGGTGTCAAGAGTGCTACAGAGCTTCTAGGCTTTTCGGCTCTTTGACTAGACCATCACCCCAGGAGAAAAGCAGCCCCTAATACATGACTCTCCAACTTTTTCTGAATTTTAGTCCACTAACTCTCCATTACCTTGTGTTTTGATGCCTTCCAATACTTAAAAAAAATGCATCCACCTTTCATGTGCCAGATGTTTGTCCCAAATTACCTATTTTATTATTACTGGAAGCATAAGTATACAAAACATTTTCTTTATTTTGTCTAGTGTATTTTAAAATTTCCCTGTCATTTTATCCCCCAAACTTACCTTTTATCAGATTGATCTTCCTTAATACGTAAGCTACGTATTAGATAAGTTTTTTAAAAAACATTTCCTTTTGGGAGGGGTTGTTAAAGAGTCACATGGTATTAAACCACTGAGCATTTTCACATAGTGGCTGTTATGTCATTTTCCTTTTACTCCTTAGTGAGAGTACTTGCCCAGCATTAGAACTGGTTTCAGTTGGACACTGTATGGGACCTTGTTCAGCTATTTTCAACACCATATTTTCCTTATTCTTGCCAAAAATCTAACCCTTAACCTCCAGTTCACAAAATATATCAAAGTTTCAGGGCAATAAATGCCAGGTCAAAAAAGGCATCAGACAAATGCAGAATGTAAGCAATCCTACATGACAACTGACCTAGTTAGTTCAGTAGGTGAAGGGCATACAAAAAAGGGGAAGGGGAGCTGTTCTAGATTACAAGAGGGTCAAGTGATATAACATCAAATACAATTAATGTACCAGCATAAAGGAAAATAATATGCATTTCTTTTTTTAAAAATTAATTTATTTTTGGCTGTGTTGGGTCTTCATTGCTGCGCACGAGCTTTCTCTAGTTGCGGCGAGCAGGGGCTACTCTTCGTTGCAGTGCGCAGGCTTCTCATTGTGGTGGCTTCGCTTATTGTGGAGCACAGGCTGTAGGCGCGCGGGCTCAGTAGTTGTGGCACGCGGGCTTAGTAGTTGTGGTGCGTGGGCTCTAGAGTGCAGGCTCAGTAGTTGTGGCACACAAGCATGTGGGATATTCCCAGACCAGGGCTTGAACCTGTGTCCCCTGCATTGGCAGGCAGATTCTTAACCACTGCGCCACCAGGGAAGCCCAAGGAAAATAATATGTATTTCTTCCCCAAGAGAAGAGTGGGCAATTAAACTTTCTCCTCTCTTTTTTTCTTTATTTCTGCTAGTTTTCTGACAACTTATAGTATTTATGATATCAAGAGCAGGGTGAAAATAGGTGATGTGATACTAGAAGCTCAAAAAAGAAAAAAATTCAAGATTTCATAAAGGATTTATCCCTTCCCATATTAGAATGTTTTATCTGTATCACTACAGCTCCTTCCATTTGCCTATGACCCACATTTCATAGTTAGCAATTAAAGCCAAGGAAATGTGGAAAACATTTGCTGCTGCTGCTTTATGCTCTGGTCAGTGGTTGCATCTGCTTCTTGTGGATTCTTGGCATTCATGTCCATTCTTGTGGATCTTGGAATGAACAGTTCATGGGAGGTAGCAGTGTCAAGAGTTCTAGATGCATTCACACCCATACAGAATAAAAGAAGCAATCGAGTCAAAGTAAGGTTGAGATCCTGTATTTCTTACATTCAGTGCCCAGTGCAGGCAGCACAATTTCCTTTTAGTATTGCATTTTTTGCCTACAAATCGCTTTCTTTATATAATCTATTCCCTTCCTCCCTCCTTCCCTTTCTCTCTTCTTTTTTCACATTTCAAGCTTCTCTTGTCTGTCTTTATGGGTAGTTTTTATGAATAGGTAGGTGGATAGGTAAATAGAGTTTGCTCTGGTTGAGTTTTCTTTGTTTTGGTCACGTTTTAAAAAAAAAATTTTTTTAAGAAAAAAGGGAGAGGAAGACCAAGCTCGACTAACAGTATAGAGTTGATTCATACTGACTATCCTAAAGAGAATACCGACTATCCAAATACTGTCTACCCAAAAGAGAAAAGGCAGTCTTGCGGAAAGGGCTGCCCCCCAGGAGATTCGGTAATGGTAGCTCAGAAAATCCATAGAATCAGAGACAGTTACGTTCCGAAAAGGCGCCTTTAAGCAAATACAGAATTGTGTAGTAGAGCGCTCTAGGTTTGGAAGCATTTCGGCTCCAGGAAGGCGGGGTTACGAAATTCATTCTGGGACGCTGTGAAGTACGATCCACACGCTCAGTATAGCAGCCAGCACTTCCGCCCTGGAAAGGCGACGAGGTGCCTGGGAATTCTGGGAATTCTGGGAAGTGTAGCCCGGGAACACCGTAGTTGGATAACTTCCGCTACAGGAGAATGAGGCTGTGTCCCTGCTCCCGTTGGGAATTCTGGGAAGCGTAGTCCAGGAGGTCTCTGTAGGCAGAGTCACTTCCGGCCCAGGTACGCGAGGCCGCGGCCTTCTTTCCTCTCGGAAAGGTGAGCCTTCCCTCACCCGGGCCCCTCTCCCCGCGTCTACACTGACCTCTCTTCGCTTTGTTGTGGGCCAATAGCGACCCGGCCCTCGACCTTGGGGAAGAAATCCATCAGCGGCGAAGGGCGCGGTTGGTGCTCCCTTTGAATGAGCCTCCTGGAGCGTGGGACTGTTGGTGCATCTCTGGTTTAGGGGCCCGGGCCAGGGCCGTATGTCTCTGGGGTTGAGGGTCTCCTGGGTTCTGTACTTGCCCCCCCCCGCCCCCTTTTCGCGACCACCAGCCCGCGCTGCCCCTTCCTAACAGTATATTCGGCGGGTATCTTCATGTCTCTGTCTCCTCTTCTTTAAAGTTGGCCTTAGTGTCTACCTAATAGGGCTATTTTGAGAGTTAAATGAGAATGTACAGGAAAAGACTTAGAACAGAGGCTGGCTTGTGGTTTAAAATCACAAGGTCTCTTGTTACTAGTATTTTTTAATTTCCCGAAAAGCGCTCAGTTCCCTGAAAGCTTTTGTGAACCCGGGATTGGGTCAGAGCTCCTGCTACAGTGTCCCTGGCCCTTCTCTGATCCCTGAAGGAATCGGGGCTGAACCCAGACTCCTAACTTTTTTAATTAAAATTTTTGGAGAGGATCACTTCTGCCTGTTGTCTGGGGTGTGCACTGTGATTTATGCGGCAGTACTGATGAAGTTCTGATTTCTTTCAGCCTCCTTTCCTCTCCCAGCCTTACTTCTTGCAAAAGGCTGCAGTGAGGAGGGAAGGACCCTTTGGCCGCGGGCAGCAGAGACTCACCTAACTAGGACTTAGCATCCTTCTTCCTCTTATGTCATCTCTTCGTAGGGGAGAAGACATTTCCATCACTCATGGGCAAATTCTGCTACAAAGCTGCCCTGATATTTGTTGAATAAATGCAGGAAGGGATGGGGGAATACGTGGGCATGAGTAATAACGATAATGTTTAAACATTTAGTGCTAAACATTAATCTAGGAGCTTTATATGAATGAACATACTTAATCCTCACAAGAGCCCTATGGGAACTGGGGATTCTGTTATTCCCATGTTAAAGATGAGGAAACAGACACAGAGCCTGAGTTGTTTATCCTAGGTCACACAGCTAGTAAGAGGCTTAGCTGGGATTTGAATTTAGGTAGTTTCGATCTGCTGCCTTAGTTCTTAATGTGTTTAGTGTCAGGTTGAGAAGGCATGCTTGGATTTTTGTAGAGGGCCATGAAAGCTTTGAGTTTTTGATGAGATTTTTTTCAGTTATCTGCAATTTAATTGAGTTTTATTTGAAATAATATTATAATCCATATTCTGATTATAAAAATAATGATTGCATATTATAGAGAATTAAGAAAATTTATGGAGGGTGTAGTACAGGATGTAGAGATAACAATATTAATATTTTAATGTTTTCCTGTTCTGTAGATTTATTTTTGGACTTTTACTTAAGTTTTTCAAAATAGGTATCATAAGTTTTATTTTCCCCTTAAGTTCTTACTGTGGAAATTTATAAACAGAGCCAAATGTAATAAGAATAAAATAATGAACCCCTGTGGAACCATCACCCAAATTCAACCCGTGTTAACATTTGTCAGTCTTATATCAACACACCCCTGCTCCAATTTTTTTTTTTGTTTCAGTATTTTAAAGCAAGTCCCCGACATTGAGTCAGTATGATAGTGATTGATTTATTGTTATAATTGCCAAAAATTGATTATCATCCATTGTTTATATCCAAGACCAAGAAAGGGAGATGTTAGCAGCTACTCCAAGGTTTTTTTTTTTTTGCAGCTTGGAGAATGGCACTCATTTGAGAAAGCTAGGGGACACAAGAGCATTGCACTTTGGAGAGGGATGGTTCCAAAGTCCAATGCTTTTTGTTTTCCCGTATACAGTTTGACTTACCTATGTCTTGGGGCTCTTTGTTTCTCATCTCTCTCTTTTCATACACTGAAAGTTCTTCTGTTGCTGGGACCATGTCATATTTTTCTCTGTGTGCTCAGCGCACAGTACAAGATTGGCAAGGGTTTGGAGTTAGAGTAGCTACTCAACAGACTGCCAGCATCAAGAGTTTGCAGTGCAAAATTCCTGAAATTGGAATTAGGTAACAAAACAGAATAGAAATAACCCATGGAGATGTTCCTTAATCTTTAATATTGGTGAGCTATAGAATCCACCATCTATTTCAGATTATTGAAATGCTTATGAGCAATTATTTTCATGATCTAAAACAAATTTCCTCAGAAACACATTGATAGAAATGATAATAGCTAACATTTATAGATTGTGTTTTATGACCAGGCAGTGTTTCCAGTGACTTACAGACACTAACTTATTTTTCATAACAAACCTATCATTACCCTCATTTTACAGATGAGAAGCAGGTTCTTTAAAACAATCATCGTACAGTAAAATTAATTATTTTTTTCCTGTTTGGGGTACAATTTTATTAATTTTAACACAGGTGTAGATTCGTATAATCACCACTTTCATCAGCCACAGAATAGATTGGCCATAATTGTCCATATTTTGCCAACCCTGATTTTGTCTAGTGTTTTCATGTTTTCAGTTACAGCGATTTATGTTTTATGTTTATTTTGGATTTATTGACTTCTGTCTTGTTTATTATTTCCTTTTTTTCTGTTTGTTTTAGGTTTAATTTATTTGCCCTTTTCCCCTTAGTTCTTAGCTTAGATAATAGATTTAAGACTCCTTCTCTTTTCTAATATATACATCATTGGATACATGTTTTTAAATAATATCTGCTTTGGCAGCATCTCATACGTTTTGATATGTTGTGTCTTCATTTTCATTCCATTCAAAATACGCTCTTTCTTCCTTTCTTTCTTTCTTTGGTTGCACTGGGTCTTAGTAGTGGCAGGCAGGCTCCTTAGTTGCGGCAGGCGGTCTCCTTTAGTTGCGGCTCGAGGGCTCCTTAGTTGTGGCTGGCGGGCTCCTGAGTTGCAGCTCACGGCTCCTTAATTGTGGCATGCGGGCTCCTTAGTTGTGGCATGTGAACTGTTAGTTGCGGCATGCATGTGGGATCTAGTTCCCTGACCAGGGATCAAACCCGGGCCCCCTGCATTGGGAGCACAGAGTCTTAACCACTGCACCACCAGGGAAGTCCCTGCTCTACTTTCTTTTGTGACTTTGTACATTGGTTGCCAGAAGTTTGCTGTTTAATTTCTAAATGTTTGGAGATTGTCCAGATATCTTTTTGTTATTCATTTCTTGTTTAATGCTATAATAGTTAGAGAAAATATCACTTCTGGATACATCATAAACAAACTTCTGAAAATTAAAGATAAAAATTCTTGAGTACACTTAGAGAAAATGCCACATTATATGTGGTAGAACAATGATTCACACATCTGCAGATTTCTCATTGGAAATCATGTAGGCCAGAAAAAATTGGAACAGCATCCTTGAGGTGCTTAAACAAATCATCAACTCAGAATTATGTATCCAGTGAAAATTTCCTTCAGGAAGAAGGGGGGAAAATGTCACACCTATGCTAAAAAGGAGTGTTAAAGGAAGTTCTTTAGGTTGAACAGAAATGATACCAAATGGAAACTAGGAACTTCAGAAATTAAAAAAGAGCAACAAAAATAGTAAGTTTTTTTGTAACTATAATATATTGTTTTTCTCCTCTTAAAAATGCAGCTGTTTAAAATAAAAATTATAGCTTTCTTGGCTAGAGCACTGTATATAGAGAATACATACAACAACTAATACAAGAATGGGGGAATTGGTAAAATAATAACACTAAGTACACTGTGAAAGATATGTATATTGCAACCCCGGAGGAGGAAAAAAAAAAACCAAACAGGTGATAATAGCCAAAAACTAATAGATAAAAAGAGATGAATTTAATTCTAAAAAAAATTCAGCCCAAAAGAGGGCAGAAAAAGGGTCATAGAGGAAGAAAATCAAGAAGGAAAAACAGGGAAAAATAATAAAATGGTAGACTTAAATCTGATCATATTAAAAATTACATGAAATGTTAATGACCTAAGTATGTTAATTTTAAAAGATTGTTAAGATTGGATAAAGAACAAAAACTGAGTATATGCTATCTAAAGGAGCCCCACTTTAGCTATAAGGATATAGATATGTTAAAAGGATTAAAAAAAAAAGTACCATGCAAACATCAATCAAAAGAAGGCTGGAGTGACTATATTAATATCAGACAAAATAGACTTCAGAACAAGGACTATTACCAGGGAGAAGTAGGGACATTACACCAAGCGTCAATTCACCACGTAGACATAACAATCCTAAATGTGTATCCAGAAAACAACAGAGCTTCAAACTACATGAAGAAAATCTGACAGAACTGAATGAAGAGATAGAGAAATCCACAATTAAATATGGAGATTTCAACACTCTTCTCAGTAATCAATACAAGCAGACTGAAACTCATTGAGTACAAAACTGATTATTCCTACCTGAACAATACCATTAACCAACTTGACCTTACTGACATTTCTAGAACATGCTATCAATACAACAGAGTGCACATTACTTTCATAAGCTTCAGTTTTAGCAATTTCTGTTGACCTGTCTTTGAGTTCACTGGAGTTTCTGCTCCTTGTTTCTGATCTGTTTCTCCCACTCAGTTGCAGGTTTTTATGTAGCAGGGACTAGGTCAAGTTCTCATTGTGCTTATTGCCAAGTATAGGGATTAGCAGAAAAGAGTTATTCGGTATCTGTTTGGGGTTGGTGTAGTTTTCCAACAGGCAGCAGAAAATAAGAACCTTCAGCTATGTGAGATTGTATTGAAATTTTCTGAAAATGGATGTGGGAGAATAAACAGTATAACTATTCCCTGTCCTTTATCTCAATAAGTTTTGGTGGGATGCCGAAGCCACCAGCTTTTTCAGAATATTCCAAAGGTAATATACATCTATTGATAATTACTACCTGAAGTAAATATACTTAGAAACAAACCAGGGCTAATGTGTGACTTCTGTATATTTCATGGTGATAATGAGGATGACACAAATAATAGCTAACATTTATTAGGTGTTTATTATGAACCTCACTGGCTTTCTAATGCTTTGGTGCATTAACTCATCTGTTCTTCATAATAACCCTATTTTTATTTCCATTTTACAGATGAAGAAACAGAGGCATCAAGAGGTTAATTAACTTGTAAAAGTTTACTTTCCCAGTAAGTGGCAGAATCAAGATTGAAGCTTGGTGGCCTGATTCTATAGCCTGGGCTCTTGGCCAAAGCCCTGCTTTTTTTAGACTGGCAAAGTGGGTTTTAGGAATTCATAAGGCTGCAGCCAAACCTGTTAAAAGGTATCCTGGAGCAGCTGAATGTTAAAAGCTAAGAGGGGCAAGGATACAGGTAGGCAAAGTACTGCCCATAGCTTATTTTTGTAAATCCACTCTTCCTCCCCAGCTAAGAATGGTTTTTATTGGGTTGGCCAAAAGGTTCATTCGGTTTTTTTCCGTAAGATGGCTCTAGTAGCCCTTAGTTGTCTTTAACTTCATTCGAAACAATTTTGTTAGATTGTATGTGACAGCTGTCATATCAGCATGCATTTAAAAAAAGACATGAATTTTTGTGTAGCCATTTTAATATTGAAGATGGAAGGAAAAGAAAGCAACATCTTTGGCATATTATGCTTTATTATTTCAAGAAAGGTAAAAACATAACTGAAACGTGAAAAAAATTTTTGCACTGTATGGAGAAGGTTCTGTGACTGATCGAATGTGTCAAAAGTGGTTTGCGAAGTTTCACGCTGGAGATTTCTTGCTGGACGAAGTTTCCCGGTTGGGTAGACCGGTTGAAGTTGATAGCGATCAAATCGAGACATTAATTGAGAACAATCAACGTTATACCACGCGGGAGATAGCCGACATACTGAAAATATCCAAATCAAGCATTGAAAATCATTTGCGCCAGCTTGGTTATGTTAATCGCTTTGATGTTTGGCTTCCATGTAAGTTAAGTGAAAAAAAACCTTCTTGACCATATTTCTGCATGCGATTCTCTACTTAAACGTAATGAAAATGTTCCGTTTTTTAAAAAAATTGTGATGGGTGATGAAAAGTGGATACTGTACGATAATGTGGAACAGAAGAGATTGTGGGGCAAGCGAAATGATCCACCACCAACCACACCAAAGGCCGGTCTTCATTCCAAAGAAGGTGATGTTGTGTATATGGTGGGATTGGAAGGGAGCCCTCAATTATAAGCTCCTTACGGAAAACCAAACAACTAGTTCCAACAAGTACTGCTCCCAATTAGACCATCTGAAAGCAGCACTCGACGAAAAGTGTCCAGAATTAGTCAACAGAAAATGCAAAATCTTCCATCAGGATAATGCGAGACCACATGTTTCTTTGATAACCAGGCAAAAATTGTCACAGCTTGGCTGGGAAGTTCTGATTCATCTGCCATATTCACCAACATTGCACCTTCAGATTTCCATTTATTTCGGTCTTTACAAAATTCTCTTAATAGAAAAAATTCCAATTCCCTGGAAGACTGTAAAAGGCACTGGGACAGTTTTTTGCTCAAAAAGGTAAAACATTTTGGGAAGATGGAATTATGAAGTCGCCTGAAAAATGGCAGAAGGTAGTGGAACAAAAGGGTGAATACGTTGTTCAATAAAGTTCTTGGTGAAAATGAAAAATGTGTCTTTTATTTTTACTTAGAAACCAAAGGTACTTTTTGGCCAACCCAATACATATGAAAGGTTGTAAAAAGAACAAAAAGAACAGCATTCCACAGAGACAGTTTGTGGCCACAAAGCCCATGATTAGCCCTTGAGTTCTTTTTCTTCCACAGATGACTTTGAAGTTGCTTGGGAATAGTAAATAAGATAAATAACAGTAAATAACTATTGAGAACAGTAAATAACCTTGAGGAAGAACCCAAGAAATTAAACTCCTGTTCTCCAAATCCTTCCAAGGGTCAAGCAGTGAGCCAATGCTTTACACAGATATAGTAGCATCACGGGCTTCTTTAATCTTTATTATATCCGTGTGGGAAGAGGGAAGTATCAATTGCAGTTGAGCCTCCTCCCGCTTCAGGAGGAATATTCACCAGCCACTAAACTTTTCAGAAGGGTGGGCTCAGTGTCTAAAGAAATGTTATTATCAGGGCAACAACTTATTAAGTGAAAAGCCATAATCTCTGCCACGCAGATTTCTTTCAACCCCATCTGCAAGGACAGTTTTATGATGTAGAATAGTATCTGCTTCTCTGCAGCTACAATATAATAGAAAACATTGGTATAGTTACAACAGTTTTCCACTACTCACCCACATAATCCTAACAGCAATCTTATAATGTTGGTACTATTACGATCCCAATGCTGCAGCTTGCAGAAATGACACCTAGAGAGGTTAATTAATTTAACCGTGGTTAAAAATATATAGCAAATATATAGTAGTGCCAATATACAGCAATTTTATAACAATGTGAGGTTTTGAAAATGAATTGTCCCCAGAGGCCACTTTTAACCAGTACCTCTCCTCTCCCACTTAACTGTCTCTCCTTTCCCACATTTCCCAGGATAAGAATGAGTACCTGGGGAGCCTCGAGGTGTGTGAGGACTGCCAGGTATAGCGGTGCAGGCTGTCCCATGCTCGCGGGCATCCTGCCGGGATAGCCTAGTGGCAGCTGGACCCCAGCCCACACCCTGCTTGTGAAGGTGTGTGTGCCTGGGAGGAGGGATACCATTTTCTGATTTGCACAGGGATGCATTTCCCCCTCTCTCATGGCTTCTTTCTTTTTACCTTTTGTGCCTCTTCAGGTCTCTGCCTTTCCCCAGGAAACAGAGAAGATGATCAAGTTCCAGGTGAGTTGGATTTTTATTTCCGTCACTTAACAGGTATTTCATTTCTCAGTAAGTGGACACCTTTTTTCTCTTCCTTGCCAAGCGTAAAGAATGACAGCAGACATTTAATACCATTTGTGTGCTGTGCTCTTTTGTTTCATTTTTTTAAAATTTCCCTTTTCAGTTTTTATTATCATTGTATTTCACAACTAATGGTGTAAAAGAGAATAGAAACTTTTTAAATGGGAAAGGCCACACATTATTACCCTGCTTACAAATCACCTGTGTTTTCCATGCTCATTTTTCATGTGCATTCATAACTATACTTGCAATAATAGATACAATTTTGAATTTTTTTTCACTTAAAATTATAGCACTTAATTTTTGTCATCTAATATTATTTCAATGAACTGTTATACACTCTCCCCCATTTGTTTTAACTATTCATCATTCATAAGCTTTTAAATTCATGAGGATTCTCACAGTTTTACACAACAGTATCAGTTTCTCTACATCTGATCTTTACTCAAAAAGCAATTCTGAGAGAATTCTGATACTATTTGCCCTTATGTTCTAGGGACTCAAAACTTAAAAAAAATTTTTTTTTTCTTAAGTGGTACCTTTGTAAAAGGACTACTTAAAGTATGGTTTTGTTTAACAGGGTCATACTGAGGCTGAACTCAGAAAAAAATTGTGTTAGCTGTTTTCGTTCAAAAAGAGCTAGATTCTTTCTTTCCAGGACCTGAAAGCTTTCTTTGTGTGTGTCTGTGTCTGTTTGTGTGCCTGTGTGTCACACCATTCATGAATTAATTTATTAGAGCATTACAGGTACTTACTTTTAAAATTTTAGACATACTATAAGACACACAGGCATTTTCCATCTGTCATGCTATTCACTGCTCTAAGAGGGGCTTGGAATCATCTTCACTCTCAACATGAAGATAAGAGGTTCATGTAAGTTGAAGACCTGTTCAAGTTCCTGCAGTAGGCAAGTATCTGGCCAACTCCAAAGCCTTTGCCTTCTGGATTAAGAGTATCAGGCATACCATTTGGGTGGAAAGAGAGGCAAAAAAACCCCAAACACACAGACAAACAAAAAACAAACCAGAGTTCTCATTCAGAGACCAAGACTTGAAGTTGTGATGTTCAGAGCTCCAGCCAGAACAAATACACTGCTGAGCAGGTCTTCATAGAGAAATTTTAAATTTCCCTATAGCAAAAAACTAAAAGACAAATAGCAAGGTAGAAAGAAAAATCTTTATAACATACATGGAAGAAAAGGCCTTACTGTCCCCAAATGAATGAATGTTATTACAAAACAAGAAATAGAGATGACCAGCAAACCTATGAAAAGAGAATGATCTTCATTACTAATCAACTTCGTGAAAATTTTTTTTTTGCCGCACTGGGTGGGATCTTAGTTCCCTGACCAGGGATCAAACCTGTGCCCCTTTCAGAGGAAGCGCGGATTCTTAACCACCGGACCGCCAGGGAAGTTCCGTGAAAATTTTTTGAGATAACCAGTTTTTACTTCCCAAATTGACTTCTGAGATTATCAAAGGTTTTTTTTTTTAAGTATTCATGTCCATTGTTGGCCAAGGTATAGAGGTTTAGAGATTTATACTTTCTTGGAAGCAGAATAAGTTAAGAAAAATCTTTTTGGAGGAAACATCTGCCATTATGGTTTCAAAACTTTAAAGTTTGTTATTCTTCAACATGACCATTTCTACTTTTTGTAATTTATTTTAAGGAGATAACCAGCAGAGTTCCAGGGACTAAGGTCTATAGGGAAAGATTTTTTGCAACATTGTTTATAACAGATAATCTGAAACTAAGCATGCATTATTTGGATCAGTTCACTATATTCTCAGTCATCAATTTCTTTTTTTTTTTTTTTAATAAATTTATTTATTTATTTATTTTTGCTGTGTTGGGTCTTCGTTTCTGTGCGAGGGCTTTCTCTAGTTGCGGCGAGTGGGGGCCACTCTTCATCGCGGTGTGCAGACCTCTCACTATCGTGGCCTCTCTTGTTGCGGAGCACAGGCTCCAGACGCGCAGGCTCAGTAGTTGTGGCTCACGGGCCCAGTTGCTCCGCAGCATGTGGGATCTTCCCAGACCAGGGCTCGAACCCGTGTCCCCTGCATTGGCAGGCAGATTCTCAACCACTGCGCCACCAGGGAAGCCCAATTTCTTGAATTACTATGCAGCCCTGAAGTGGGATGCCAGAAATGATAATCACCATCATCATCATCATCACAATAATAGTTATCATTTATTGGGTACTTGCTATGTACCAGTCACTGCTGCTAAGTGCTTTACCTATAGTCACTCGTTTTATTACCAGTACCCTAAGGTACAGTTATCAGCCTGCAAATGAAGAGAGGATGAGGACCAAGTCCAAAGGCCCACAGCAGAGCATCCTAATGGGAACACAGGCATTCAGGCTCCCGAGCTGTGCCCATAAACGCTGCACATCTAGATGGGGCACAGAGGAGGAGCTACATACTCGAACAGTAAGGGTGACTCGTGCCCTGTAAGATGATCACATTAAATAAGTGGTGTAAGTGTATAAAAGAGGGAAAACAGACTTCATCACACGCTGTTGGAACTAAAGCTTTTCTAGCAGCCCACGCGATGCACCAGAGCTCCAGGGACTTACCTTATAGGAGTACTCACAAAAGGCAGCAATTTAAAGTGCGAGGATTTCTTTTCCTGCAGCCCTTCTGGTGGATGGAATTGGCAGTGTGAAAAGCAAACAGAAGGCAGCTACTGAAATTTGACTCGGTCCCTCGGAATCCGGAACAGCTTTCCATCCTTGACACTTTCTCAGTGCTGCCCCTCTTCCATAAACATCGTCTGTGTGTGTTTGGTATTGTAGGAGCCAGTGTCCTTCAAGGACGTGGCCGTGGTCTTCACCGAGGAGGAGCTGGGGCTGCTGGACTCCGCCCAGAGGAAGCTGTACCGAGACGTGATGCTGGAGAACTTCCGGAACCTGCTCTCAGTGGGTGAGGACGGGCGCCCTCTGTGACGCGGTGTCAGCCTCCTGGGGTGTCTTTGTGTGCGCGGTTGTTTGAAGCTCTGGGACTCCTAAAATCATTCTCTGAGCTTGGGTACCTACGAGTCCTAGTAATCCCTGTGCAGCAGAGACAAGATGTTTCTGATGTTTCTGTCCAGGAAAAAAATCTGTCCTCTGAACTATAAATGGGCAGCTTGTGGTCCTGCCCCACTGGTTTGTCCTAAAATCAGTTTAGTGAGTTGCTCCAGCTTCTTTGTTTTTCAGAGTTCCAGTAACTGTAGTTGTTTTTGTTTGGTTTTTTTGGCGGGGGGGGCACCACACCACACGCTTGCGGGATCTTAGTTCCCTAACCAGGGATTGAACCTAGGCCTTCGTCAGTGAAAGCATGGAGTCCTAACGACTGGACCGCCAGGGAATTCCCACTGTAGTTGTTTATTAATGTGATTTTTCACAGGTATTTTGTTTTTTGCTTTAACAATGTATTTGTGAATAACTTCAAACTTACAGAAAATTTGCAAAAGTAAAAGTATAGAATAAGAACACCCATATAGCTTTTACCTAGATTCACCTATAGTAACATTTTACCCCATTTAAATTTTATCATTTATGCGCATGTTCTTTCTCTCTCCATAAATATTTATGTATATGTATGAAAACATATGTATATACCTAATTTTTTTTCTGAACCATTTGAGGGTAATTTACGTACACCGTGGCCCTATTATCTCTAAATACTTCAGTGTATATGCAGAGTTCAGGAATCCCAAGACTACCCTTACTCTGACACCAGTTGCAAGCTCTGGGGGGGTCCCCTGAGCCTCAGTAATTTGCTAGAACTCTCAGAAGTCACTAAAATCTGTTATACTCACAGCTACACTTTATTACATGGAAAGGATACAGAATAAAATTAGCCAAGAGAAGAGACGCCTGGGGCAGAGTCCAGGGGAGTTTGCAGCACAAACTCCCAGTTGTCCTCTCCCAGTGGAGTCGTGGACAGCACTCATTCTCCCCCCATCAGTGACGGGTGACCGTACATGCGGAGTATTGCCAACCAGGGAGGCTCACACAGACCTTGGTGTCCAGAGCTTTGATTGCGGCTTGGTCACATAGATGTGGTTGGACACCTGTGTGGCCGACTTTGGTTTCCACCCGCCCCCTCACTCGTGGAAATCAAGCTGATACACATGGCCTAAAGGCCCCACCGTAAATCACATTGTTAAACTCTCTGGTGTGGCCCAGGGCCTCCAGGTGAAAAAAGACACTCTTATCAGGCAGTACATTGCCAGTGCTGAGAGATCATCTCCCAAGAGCTGAGGGCAAAAGCCAGACCTCTCTTTGGGCAAGGTTAATACTTCACTGAACAGTATATTTTGTAGAAATAGGAATATTCTCTTACATATCCCCAGTGCAGATATAGTACTTTTATCCCATCTTATCATTTATACCCTAATTTTCTCAGTAGAGCCAATTATATAACTTAAGGCATATTCTTCTCTCTCCAGGGCAAGATCCAGCCTAGGGTCTAGTCTAGCTGTCAGTGTTTCTTTAGCCTCCTTTAATTTGGAGCATTTTCACAGCATTGCTTTGCCTTTTAAGACTGTGACTTTTTAAGGAATACTGCCACTCCCTCCCCCCATTTTTAATAGAGCATTCCTAGTGTTTCCTCATAATTAGACTCGGATGATCCATTCTGGCTGGAACTCTGCAGTTGGTAGTGGTGTGTCCTTTTGAGGGTATCACATCTAGAGACACACCATCTGTCCCTCATTCGTGATGCTAATTTTCATCACCCTGTCAAGATGTCCAATTTCTCCACTATAAGATTACTGCTTTGTTTCCTCTTGCAGTCACAGGGCAACACTTTTTAAGACCACACAAACATTTCCCTATAGACTTAGCATCCAATGATGATTCTTGCCGTATCCAGTCTTTACCATGATAGTTACCAAGTGATGATTTTCTGACTTCGTACTTCTTTCACACATAGCAGTGAGCACTTGGCATTCTACAGAAAGCAAGAGCCCCTCTCAACCATTTATTTATTTATTATTTGTAGGGACTTGTGAATTCTCTTATAAAAATGATTTGTAATTTATTACTGTAATAATTATCTTGCTAAAGTTGTTCCAAATTTGACCCCTTTAAGCTGATTCCTTGCCCTTGTAATATGCCCCCAGCCTTTTTTTGAGCACTCTCTTATTTTGGGGCATAGCATGCTGTCCTAGGCTCATCCTTTACTTTGCCCCAGCCCTGGAATCATTTATTTCATTTATTGGGGAATGGTATTTAACACCAAGGTCTGGATGCTAGGGATTGTCCTTGCCACTGTGGTTTCTTTGTTTCCTGGTCTCAGGGTTTAGAGCTAGGAGGTAGGGGTGTGTCTGTGTGTGTATATTCATATGCATACACATATACATGCACACATATTGATATAAATATGTATACATATGAATAGTTATTCAGTTTCATTCAAAATAAGAGAGATGTTAATTCAGATTATACTGAAACACCGTTTTTCATCCACGAGATTAACAAAAATTCAAAACCATAACACTGTATTTTTGGGGCAAAGCTGTGGGGAATAAAGCACTTTCATGCATTGAAAGTAGGAGTGCAACTCGATACCACCCCTAAGGAGAGGAATTTGACAATATCTAACAGAACTGTGGAGTTACCCTTTCCCAGCAATTCACTTGTAGGAATTTTCCCTAAAGATAACAAAGTGCAAAAGAGCATTAATAGTATACTAGTTTGTGTAAGGAGGGAAATAAGTAAATATATGAATATCTGCCTACCTTTATAAGAAGAAACACAGGAAGGATTAATCAGGAAATCATGAAGTTTCTTATAAGTGGGTGGAAGGTGATAGTATGGAAGGGATGTTTGAGAGAACTGCACATGTCTGAATACACTTTTTTGTCTAGTTTGGACTTTTGAAAATATGTTGGTTCAACACATTCTGAAAAGTAAATCAAATAAAAAGGCAAAGGGATGATAATCTAAAAGAAAAATGAATTGTATTGGAAATTAATACCTTAACCACAATGAATAGAGAAAAGAAAGAATTCACAGAAGTAGCTAAGGAACACAGTGTATAACTCTGTACCTTTAGTTTTAGGTACAGTGGGAGGGGGTTGGGAGAATGACTTGCAATCCTGAACACTTTTTAGTGGATTTGTTTATTGCTCTGATATGGAATAAGCAATTCTGAGACTATTTTAGATGTACTACAGGTGCCAAGGCCATTCAATGGAGAAAGTATCATCTTTTCAACAGATGGTGCTGAAGCATTTGGACTTCTGTATGCATATATTTGCATGCCTCACACCTACCAAAAAGTTAACTCAAAATGGATAAGAGACATAATGTAAAATGTAACTTCTAGAAGGAAACACAGGAGAAAATCTTCATGACCTTGGGTTAGGCAAAGAGGTCTTAGATATGATCCCAAAAACATGATTCAGAAAAGAAAAAAAGAAAAAAAACACACAAGTGGGACTTGGTCAAAATTTAAAACTTTTGCTGTCCTCGCCTTTTTACAGGGAATCAGCCCTTCAAACCAGAGCTTATATTCCAGCTGGAGAGAGAAGAAGAGCTTTTGATGATGGAGACAGAAACCCAGAGAGATGGGTGTTCAGGTGAGAACCATCCAGCAGTGACCCAGCATCCAGAGAGCCCCTCCTGAAACATGAGTCAGAAAATGTCAGGCCCTGAGGTGTCTGTCCCCTCACCCCCTCTAGCTTTCCATATTCTAGCTCATTCATTCTGTCCCAGCTGCACTGACCCATTGCTGCCCATCAGACCTGTCAGAATTATACTTCTGCTTCAGGTTACTTGGCTTGCTTTGCTCTGTGCCTTGACTGAGTGAATTGGTTAATACATGTGTGGTCTTCACTGTCTTCAGTCCTCCTTGAGGCAGCTAATAGGTATAGAATAAATCCGTGTGATGGAGGGATACTCCAGAATATTGTTTGTCAACTGATGAATGCCTGTCCTGATTCTAACTGTTTAGGTGTCCTTGAGTATTCATGGATAGATAGCCATTATTCCTAAAAGATGAATAGCCAGTCAGCTAAAGGAAATATCAAAAATGATCAATGCCAACATTATAATTGAGCCTTCCCATGCAGCAATTGTAAGTGAGACACTCTTGCATTAACTTCCTCATTCAGATGCCCAGCTCTTAATCTTCCCATTCTGTCCTCTCTTCTCACCATCGCATCCCCTAACACCTAAACAGTCTCTTGACCTAGCTATGGTTTTTTTAAAAAATTTTATTCAATTTACTTAAATTTAAAAAAAAACAACAGTTCACCTGTTTTTCCCATCCCCCAACCCCTGCCTCTTGCAGCCAACAGTCTGTTCTCTGTATCTGTGAGCTTGGTTGATTTTGTGTGTTTGTTGCGGGGCAGGGGGTGGTGACTTTAGATTCCACATATGAGAGAGATCGAGCGGTATTTGTCTTCAAATACCTCAAGGTCTACCCGTATTGTTGCAAATGGCAAGATTTCATTTTTATTTATGGCTGAATTTTCTTTATCCATTCATCCATCAGTGGACACTTAGATTGTTTCCTTATCTTGACTATTGTAAATAATGCTGCAGTGTACATGGGGGTGCATATATTTTTTCTTTTATTTTGTTATAAATTTATTTATTTTTATTTATTTATTTTTGGCTGCATTGGGTCTTTGTTGCCGTGCATGGGCTTTCTCTAGTTGTGGTGAGCGGGGGTTACTCTTCGTTGTGGTGTACGGGCTTCTCATTGCGGTGGCTTCTCTTTGTTGCGGAGCATGGGCTGTAGGCACGTGGGCTTCAGTAGTTGTGGCACATGAGCTCAGTAGTTGTGGCTCGCGGGCTCTAGAGCACAGGCTCAGTAGTTGTGGTGCACGGGCTTAGTTGCTCCATGGCATGTGGAATCTTCCCGGACCAGGGCTCGAACCCGTGTCCCCTGCATTGGCAGGCAGATTCTTAACCACTGTGCCACCAGGGAAGCCCCATATATCTTTTTGAGTTACTGTTTTCGTTTTCTTCAGATAAATACCTAGAAGTAGAATTGCTGAATCATATGTTAGTTCTATTTTTAATTTTTTGAGGACCCTCCATACTGATTTCCATAGTGGCTGCACCAACTTCCATTCCCACCAGTAGTGTACAAGGGTTCCCTCTCCTCCACATCCTTGCCACCATTTGTTATCTCTTGTCTTTTTGATAATAGACATCCTAACAGGTGGGAGGTGATAATCTCATTGTGGATTTGATTTGCATTTCCCTGATGATTAATGTTGTTGAGCATCTTTTTATGTACCTGTTGGCCACCTGTATGTCTTCTTTGGGAAAATGTCTATTCTGGTCCTCTGCCCATTTTTTAAATCAGATCGTTTGTTTTTTGCTATTGAATTGTATGAGTTCTTTATATATTTTGGATATAACCCCTTATCAAATATATGATTTGCAAATATTTTTCCCCCATTCAGTAGTTTGCCTTTTCGTTTTATTGTTGGTTTTCTTTGCTGTGCAGAAGCTTCTTAGTTTGATTGTAGCCCCACTTGTTTATTTTTGCTTTTGTTTCTTTTGCTTTTGATGAAGGGTAAAATGATTTTTATCCTTCATTTTGTTAATGTGGTGTATCACACTTACTGATTTGCAGATGTTGAACCATCCTTGCATCCCTACAATAAATCCCATTTGATTTTGGTGTATGATCCTTTTAATGTGTTGTTGAATTCGGTTTGCTAATATTTTGTTTAGGATTTTTGCATTATGTTCATCAGAGATATTGGCCTGTAATTTTCTTTTTGAAGTGGAACTTCCAAGTTGGACATACATGCGAGTCCAAACATTTTAGTAATGTTTTTGAGTCCTCAGACCCTGGTGTCAGAAGCCATGGTCACACCTGTGTAGCTAAGGATGCTCCTGGGTGAGAAGGAGAGTCAGTTGAAAATTTCAAAACAAATTACTTCACTTCTATAATTTTTTGTTTCCATCTCAGTTAACATTCAGAGTCATAACAGGTAATACACTCTCTAGAGCAGGGGTCAGCAAAGTTTTTCTCTAAAGGTCCAGATAGTGAATATTTTAGGCTTTGCTGGCCATATGTGGTCTCTGTCACATATTCTTCTTTGTTTCTTCTTACACCATTTTAAAAAATGTAAAATCTATTCTTGTTCTTAAGCTACACAAAAACAGGGCTAGGGCCATAGTGTGCCAGTCCCCCTGCCTGATAGCATCAGTAGGAATGTAATGTCATATATATATTTTTTTTTTTTATGGCTGTGTTGGGTCTTTGTTTCTGTGAGAGGGTTTTCTCTAGTTGCGGCGAGCGGGGGCCACTCTTTATTGTGGTGCGCGGGCCTTTCACCATTGCGGCCTCTCTTGTTGCGGAGCACATGCTCCAGACGCGCAGGCTCAGTAATTGTGGCTCACGGGCCCAGTTGCTCCGCAGCATGTGGGATCCTCCCAGACCAGGGCTCGAACCCGTGTCCCCTGCACCAGCAGGCAGATTCTCAACCACTGCGCCACCAGGGAAGCCTGTAATGTCATATTTTAAAATATCTTTTAATTTAATTTTTTACATATACTAACATGTATATACCTATATTAATGCAAAATTTTGAAAATGTACATTCTTATTTTTAATATACTAATTTTTCTCCTTCATGGTACCTTGAGCAAGAAATCCCTCCCAATCTGAGGTTATCTCTTTTTTAAAATAATCATCACTACATAATCCAGTATGTGGCTATAACATGCATCATTTACCCATTTTTTAATTGATGGGCATTCATTTCTCCGCCATCCCCCTTGTTTTTTTTACTACTAATATAGAAAGTACAGCAATAAAAACCCCAATCCAAATGTCCTTGGGTACTAGTGATTTTATTTCTGTGGAATAAATTGCCTGGTGACTCAGAGATTCAAAGAGAAAAACCATTCTACTGAGCTGTTTTTTATTGGCTGCGTCGGGTCTTAGTTGCAGCACATGGGATCTTTGTTGAAGCATGTGGGATCTTTTCATTATGTCACAGCCTCTTTGTTGCAGCGCTCAGGCTTCTCTCTGGTTGTAGTGTGCGGGTTTTCTCTCTAGTTGTGGCACGCAGGCTCCAGGGTGCATGGGCTCCAGAGCACGTGGGCTCCATAGTTTGCTGCATGCGGGTTCTCTCATTGAGGCGGGTTCTCTCATGTGAGCTCAGTAGTTGTGGCACACAGGCTTAGTTGCCCCACGGCATGTGGGATCTTAGGTCCCTGACCGGGATCGAACCCACATCCCCTGCATTGGAAGATGGATTCTTTACCACTGGATCACCAGGGAAGCCCCCTTACTGAGCTTTAACTTTGGAGTTGTAACCAAGAGAGACATAATTATCCCCCATTGACTTTCTTGCAGCCTCTAGGAGCTGATTTAATTGACGTGGGCAAAGAAATATTTTTAAAATGATAGTCTTACAACCACTCTGTTAGCAGAAGAACTATCTCAATTTCCACTACGAAAGAGAATGATGTCAATAAATAATGGCTTCTTTTTTTTATTTTTTATTTATTTTTGGCTGTATTGGGTCTTCGTTGCTGCGCGTGGGCCTTCTTTAGTTGTGGTGAGTGGGGGCTACTTTCATTGCGGTGAGCGGGCTCTAGGTACATGGGAGTAGGGGCATGTGGGCTCAGTAGTTGTGGCTCACGGGCTCTAGAGCGCAAGCTCAGTAGTTGTGACGCACGGGCTTCATTGCTCTGTGACATGTGAGATCTTCCTGGACCAGGGCTCGAACCGTGTCCCCTGCATTGGCAGGCAGATCCCTAACCACTGCGCCACCAGGGAAGTCCCAATAATGGCTTCTTAACTGTCCATCTCCTTGCAAGATGTTCCAAGTCGCAACCCATCCATCTCTTCGAAAGTCAGCATCTACATAAATTTCCTAGTTTTTTTTCAGGCCAGGCAAGGAAGATTCAAGGTGAGAAAAACAAGAGTTAGGAAGACCAGCCCCTGTCTTTCTTTTTATCCCCTATTCAAAAATAAATATATATTTCTTCATCTTTATTTCATACATGTTAGCCATTAAATAAACAAATGTTAATGTAGATTTTAGACAGTTTTCAAGCCTTCATCCCCATAAAGATCTAGTGTATAATTTTCAACTGGTGACCATTATAACCTGAAAAAAGAAGAAGTTGTACTCTCAGGTTTCATACATCCTGAGGGAAAGAAAGAATATATCTCAAGTGGTAATTTGTTCCCAGTATTTCGAAACTTCAGTCCATGTAGGCATGAAACTAAGAGGTACAAACCTACCTATTGATATTTTTCCAAGTTTCTGCATTTGAACTTTGCATTTGAGCCTTATAATAGTTTCATTACAAACTTTATACCTTCCTCAACTATTTGCACCAGTGGTTTTCATACTTTTTTGGCCATGGCCTTCAGTATGTAATGTAACCCAGTACAGACCTATGTGTGTATACATATCTGCAAGTCTGAAACAAGCATTTATGCAGTGATACCCTGACATGCAGTGCAACTGTGATATTTTCTGTCCTTTTTAAAATTGCATGTCACAATCTATTAAATTGATCTTAAGCCTCACTAATGGTTTCCCACCATTAGTGTTCTTGTGCTGTTATAGGCTATTCATTCCAAATACATCCAGTAATATTCCATAATCTGTTTTCAACCTTCTCTGCCAGTGATTAAATTTTGTCTTCTATTGGAAAGTGATGAGAAAAATAATTTTACTTGGAGTGAAAAAGATGATTTGTAATCCATGTTTACATAAAATCAGCTTGTCAGTCCACATAAGCAAACAAAATCTGTTTCATGGAATTGCCTGATTAATTTGATCAGAGGTGCAGAGTCAGCAACCTGTTAGAGCCACCTGCACCTGTTGCTGACATGAGGCATCACAATCCCCAGGGGCTCTGAAAGGTGATCCTTTACCAACACTATACCTTAATACTGCTGACTGCCGCTGATGCGATCTGAAACTCCCAGCAGGGATGGAAAGGGAAGTTTCTGGTCCGTAGAGCCAGGCAAGCATCATTGCTGTGTAAACCAAGGGCTTCTGGGCTTTTTTTTTTCCCCATAGCGGATTATTCCTGTTTTTCATTTCCAGTGTCATTTCTAATTATAGCAAAACCATCAACTTCATTAACCAGGAGATACTTACTTTTAGTAATCTCCATCTTTCAAGTAATAAGGTGCTCCCTGCAAATTATCTTGCTTTTTCTTCTCCTTTCTTGGTAGTTTGCTGGTTCCAGCTAGATCTGAATACCATTCCTGTCAGTAGTTCTCACGTAGCTGTTCTCAGCAATTTCCTTCGATAATTTTAATTCCTTTATGGCTTAATTAGAATATCAAACATCACTGGATTAAGAGTTGCTGAAGTCATAACTTAACCTTATATGTTAACCTTAACTAAACCTTAAGTTTTTTTTTGTTTTTTTTTTAATATTAGGGGATATTATTATTTATTTATTTATTTATTTTATTTTGGCTGTGTTGGATCTTCGTTTCTGCGCGAGGGCTTTCTCTAGTTGCGGCAAGTGGGGGCCACTCTTCATCGCGGTGCGCGGGCCTCTCACTATCACGGCCTCTCTTGTTGTGGAGCACAGGCTCCAGATGCGCAGGCTCAGTAGTTGTGGCTCACGGGCCTAGTTGCTCCGCAGCATGTGGGATCTTCCCAGACCAGGGCTTGAACCCGTGTCCCCTGCATTGGCAGGCAGATTCTCAACCACTGCGCCACCAGGGAAGCCCAACCTTAAGTTTTAATACAACCTTTCATAAATACCTTATGATGTCTTACACATGCCAATCATGTTGATCTAGCGTTACAATTCCTTGCCAGCATTTCCTTTTTAATAGAAAACTTACTACATTTGCATTAACTAACTGCAGACATAAAGTACATATGGGTAAAATGGCATGTTGTTAATAAAATATGATACATCTGTTTTTTAAATTATACATATGTTTAATTACTTTTTTCTTATAATTTTTAGATTACTTTTTTGATCATATACAGTGGTGACATCTGATCTCAGGCTGTGATAGGCTGGCCATTTTATGCTAGAATAGTCTTTGTTTTCTGCATTTCACTTCTTCTGTCTCCACCCCACATAACCCTGTTCTTGTTTTCAAACAGGCAGATCTCGGAGATATTGCAGGTTCGGTTCCAGAGCACCGCAATAAAGCAAATATTGCACATAAAGCAAGTCACAAATTTTTTGGTTTCCTAGTGCATATAAAAGTCATGTTTATACTATACTGTAGTCTATTAAGTGTGCAATAGCATTATGCTAAAAAAACAATTCACATACCTTAATTAAAAAATACTTTATTGCTAAAAAATACTAACCATCATCTGAGCCTTCAGTGAGTAATAGTAGTAACATCAAAGATCACAGATAACCATGACAAATATAATAATGAAAAAGTTTGAAATATTGTGAGAATTACCAAAATGTAACACAGAGACATCAAATGAGCAAATTCTGTTGGAAAAATAGTGCCAGTAGGCTTGCTCAACATAGGGTTGCCTTCAATTTATAAGAAACTCTACCTGCGAAGCACAGTAAAGCAAAGCACAATAAAACAAGGTATGGAGTATATTTTTCCCTGTAGACTGAGTTAAAATGGCTTCTAAAATGATAGATTTGTGGCATAGAGTTGGATGTTGTAGCCACTGTTATTGTATATGATTAGAAAGAACTCTTCTTCTCAAGCTCACATGGAACATTCACGAAGATAGACCATATTCTGAATCATAAAACACACCTTAACAAATTTAAAAGAATAGAAATCATGCAGTGCCTGCTCTCAGACTGCAATGGAATTAAACCAGAAGTCAATAAATCAAATAACTGGAAGACCTCAAATGGAGATTAAACAATACACTTCCAAATAACACATGGGTCAAAGAAGAAATCTCAAGAGAAATTTTAAGATATTTTGAACTACATGAAAATGAAAACACAACCTACCAAAATTTGTGGGCTGCAGCAAAAGCACTGCTTAGAGGAAAATTTATAGCATTGAATACATGTATTAGAAAAGAAGAAAGGTCTAAAATCAATCATCTAAGCTTCCACCTTAGGAAACTAGAAAAAGAAAAGCAAATTGTAAGCAGAAGAAAAGTAAGTAGAACACAAGAATAAGAATTGGAAATAAGAAATCAGTAGAGAAAATCAATGAAACCAAAAGCTGGTTCTTTGAAAAGATGCCTAAAACGGATAAGCTTCTTAGCTAGGGTAACTAAGAAAAAGATACACAAATTACTAGTATCACAGAAATGCAAATTACTAATATCAGAAACGAAAGAGAGAACATGACTACAGGACCTGTGGGCATTAAAAGAATAAAAAAGGAATACTATGAACAAAGTCTATGCCCAGAAATTTGACAGCCTAGATGAAACAGACCAATTCCTTGAAAGACACATTTGCCAAAAGTAAAGTAAAGCTATTTACTTTATTTGACGTGCCTCATATACTATGTCCCTTCATTTCATTATTATATAAAATATTAATATAGTAATTGAAAGCTTTGCTTTTGAGAAACCAAAGACATCACTAGGCATTTTTTAAATTAATTTTTTATTGGAGTATAGTTGGTTGGCATTTTTTTTTTTTTAAGTACTGAGATGAGTACTCATAGACATGCCGTAAAGTGTTACCCTGCAGTCAGTGCACTGCCCCAGATCCTGCTGCCACACAATCATCAGTGTGGCCTTTTATTTTTAATTTTTAAAAAAATTGGGCATAGGGTGGGGCTACAGGTAAGATTTTATACAAGAAAAACTACACATTTATTTTCAAAATTAAAAGGCACAATCCACAAGATTCTTGTGACCTTTGCTTTTCTCATCAGCAGGTGATATCTGAGTGTAGCCCTACCTCTCATACAGCCTTTCAACATTGCAGTAAAACTGCCATCACCGGTTCCTTTACCATGAAAAATAACTTAACACATATATGCACTTTCAGTTCTGTGAGTGAGAGTAACTCAAGCTGTGATCTATTCATTATGTGCTTACTGAGCAACTACTATTTGCTAAGAGTGTTACAGGCAGTGAGGGTAATGCTGTGTACACAGCGAAGTGCTTGTCCTTGTGGATAATACACCCCACTGTGGAGAGACAGAAAAACACAAAGAATTATTATGTTTGAGGATAATATTCATGTTATGAAAAAAATCCTCTTTTATTTCTTTTTTTTCCCCCGGATGGTGAAAGAGAATTAATGTACTGCCAAGTGTTAGGAGAGTGAGTGCATGTTATTACTCCAACCCCGTTGGACCACCGGTCCTCAGGGAGTATACTTCTCACCAGGATATGAAGATCTGCTGCCTGCTGATAATCTGAGCTTTCATAACTAAGGGACAAGCCATTTCCACCCAAACATACCCATCTTCAACTTTTCTGGAGCCTGAAATTCCCTAAACATTAAAGTAATTTTCCAGCAAAGTGGTGCACGCCAAAGTCAGTGTTCATTGAGTTTTGTTTGATAACAAAGGACACCTACTGGTGCCATAAAACTTGCCTATGCTTCCCTCAGCCTCCATTTTTTTCTGATGTCTTTGGAGTTGAATTCTGTCACCGTGTTTTACATTCTGACCTGCACCATGGCCCTTGATAATTGCAAAATATCTTTTGAAAGGAGTTAAAGCTGATAATGGCTTACAGTGACTTAGAAGAGCTTATTAGTCTCATGAAGATAAAGAACGCATTAGAGATAGGCAGTTTGATGCCTCAAGCATAGATTAAAGATCTACTTTTACCTTCATCTGCACAGCATTTAACATGCAGTCTTCTTAAAAACAAACAAAAACGTTACCATGCCCATTACTATCAGGGCAAAAAACATTTATCCACTTGAAACTATACTCTTTCCAATTTGAGACTGTCCCCTTCTGTTTTCTTGAAATCTCCAGGCAGCCCATGATAATATGTGTGTGGTTTAGCTAGGCATTTTGAACAGGGCCACCATCTTCGATGTCCAGGTTGTGTTGCAAAGCCCTGATTTTGAGGCACGCAGATAGCCTGAATTCTGTGGATCCTACTTATATTCCTGGTGTAGCCAAAGATGAGCCATTTTCTAAGTATCGTCAGAGTTAGTAACATAAATTTTCCTCCAGTTTATTGAAGTTGCATGTCATCGTCTATGTGCAAAATCTTGAAATCTCTGAATAAAAGCATTCACTGTGTACACGTCTAAAATCTCTTTATTCTTACAGGAACCAAGAGTCAACATAATATGGAAAGTATTCAAGAAGTGGGATTAAGCTGCCTTTCCTCCAAAGAGCTTTCCACCTGGCAGACCTGGCAACAAAGTGCAGGCAGGTTAACCGGGTGTCAAGATTCCATGAAAATTTTTCAAGAGAATATTTCTCAGTTGCAAAAACAAGGTGATTCCCCCTGCCAAGTTTGGGCAGGAATACCGATTCAGATTTCTGAAGATGAGAACTACATACTGACTCATATAGGAGATGGTTCCCATGACATAAAAAGTCAAGAATTTCCCTCTTGGAGAGCCCAGCATTCTTGGAGGAAAATGTATCTTACAGAGTCACGTAATTATCAGTGTAGATGTCAGAAAATTTCCATGAAAAATGATTTCTGTACGTCTGAAAGTATCAGTTGGATCTCACATCACAATGATAATCTGGGTGTACACAGAACAGAAAAAAACTATAGCTGCCATGACTGTGGAGAAGATGTCATGAAGGTTTCACTGCTTCATCAAGACTTAATTCAAACAGGGCAAAAGCCCTACCCTGGTAATGAGTACAGAAAAGCCTTCAACAATGACTCCAGCTCTGAAGTTCTTCGGCAGTTACGCTTAGAAGGAAAGCCCCGTACATACAGTCCATGTGGAAAGGGCTGTAGTTACAGTTCAGTTCTTCATACTCATCAAAGTGTTTGTAGAGGAGATAACTGTGTTTCTGAGAGTCCACATCTGCAGTGCCATCAGGAAGTACACGCAGAGGAGGTGCCATTTAAATATGAATATGGTGAGAACTTCAATCAGTGTTCCTCTCATAACACATATGAACTTACTCACACAGGAGAGATGTCCGACAGATGCAACATTTATGAGAAGGGCTTCAGTCATAGCTTAGACCTTAGTAGTAGTTTTAGGGTCCATACTGAGCAGGAGCCCTATGAATTTGAGGAGAATGGGAATGTCTTTATCCAAAATTCTTGCCTTCGAGCCCATCAGAAAATCCAAACTGAAGAGAAACTATACACAGATGTGGAGTGTGAGAAGGGTTTCATTTGTAACTCAGATTGTAACATTCAGCACAGAGTTTACATGGAAGAGATTCCCTATAATTCTGAGGTGTGTGGTAACGGCTTCAGTCTGGCCTCACATTTTCAAGACCTCCAGATAGTCCACACTAGGGAACAACCATATAAACATTATACATGTGGTAACAGCTTCAGCCAAAATTCATATCTTCAAGGCCATCAGAAAATTCACATTGGCGAGAAACCTTACAAAGAGTGTGGGAATGGCTTCAATTGGAATTCAAAACCTAAAGATCATCAGAGAGTCCACACTGGAGAGAAACCGTACAAATGCAACGCATGTGGTAAAGTCTTCAGTCATAGATCAGTTCTTAATGTTCATCAGAGAGTCCACACAGGAGAGAAACCTTTTAAATGTGAGGAGTGTGATAAGGGATTCAGTCGGAGTTCATACCTTCAAGCCCATCAGAGAGTCCACACTGGAGAAAAACCATACAAATGTGAGGAGTGTGGGAAGGGATTCAGTCGCAATTCTTACCTTCAAGGCCATCAGAGGGTCCACACTGGAGAGAAACCATACAAGTGTGAGGAGTGTGGGAAAGGATTCAGTCGGAGTTCACACCTTCAAGGCCATCAGAGAGTTCACACTGGAGAAAAACCATTCAAGTGTGAGGAGTGTGGGAAGGGATTCAGTTGGAGCTTTAATCTTCAAATTCATCAGAGGGTTCACACAGGAGAGAAACCCTATAAATGTGGAGAATGTGATAAGGGCTTCAGTAAGGCCTCAACTCTTCTGGCCCATCAGAGAGTCCACACGGGAGAGAAGCCATACCAATGTGATGAGTGTGGTAAGAGCTTCAGTCAGAGATCATACCTTCAAAGCCATCAGAGTGTCCACACTGGAGAGAGACCCTATATATGTGAGGTATGTGGGAAGGGCTTCAGTCAGAGAGCATATCTTCAAGGTCATCAGAGAGTCCACACCAGAGTGAAGCCATATAAATGTGAGATGTGTGGGAAGGGCTTTAGTCAGAGCTCACGCCTTGAAGCACATCAGAGGGTCCACACAGGAGGGAAACCATACAAATGTGAGGTGTGCACAAAGGGTTTCAGTGAAAGTTCACGCCTTCAAGCACATCAGAGGGTCCACGCAGAAGGGAGGCCCTATAAATGTGACCAATGTGGTAAGGGTTTCAGTGGGTTTTCAAGTCTTCAAGCCCATCACAGAGTCCACACTGGGGAAAAACCATACAAATGTGAGGTGTGTGGTAAGGGCTTCAGTCAGAGATCAAATCTCCAGGCTCATCAGAGAGTCCACACGGGAGAGAAACCCTACAAATGCGATGCATGTGGTAAGGGTTTCCGTTGGAGCTCAGGTCTTCTAATTCATCAAAGAGTCCATAGTGGTGATACATTCTATAAAAGTGAAGAGTATGGTAAGGATTATCTCTCTTCAGAGAATCCATACAAAAGTGAAATTCGGTAAAATGGTATTCTATTACGTTCTGAAGTCCTCAAATGAGAGCTGAAATTTTCCATTCACTCCAGTTCTTATAGTAGAAAAAGAATTTCTTTCATGAAAAGGTAATGTTTCTGCCCAGCATCAACATTCGCAATAGCCAGGAGACCACACAGCAGAGACATCTAACGAGAGAGGTTCCATACGGGATTTTGTGAGAACTTTAACATGTCATTGCACGTGACTTTAACCAGTTGTTGCACTAGGGCTTAAAAAAGATATGAGTATAGTCAGGATTTTAACAGAAGCACAGTGATGAGCATGCCTGAATCCACGTCCACTGGAATGTAAAGTTAATGAGAGAAGGGGCTTCATGCATTGTGAAGTCTCCAAAGCCACGACACTGCATAACTCAATATTAGGTGCTCAGTACTTTTTGCTAAATGACTAAAAGTGTGTAAAGGTATCATGTTTGAGATTTTTATTAAGCTTATTTTCCCCAAAAAATCATTTAAAAATATATTTGGAGGAGGAGGAATACTGCAAGTAATGTAAGCACTTCAAGTAAATAAATATTATTTGAAATGTATCAGCAATATCGCAATCTGAAATTACATGAATTTGGTTGTAACCCTGTTGGGATTGGTTCTCTCCCTTTGTCCCTCGTGTAAGCAGGGATGAACTGAATTTCTTACCATTTGGTCTCTTTCTCTACAGTATACTATCCATTTTAGTTTAGCTGTGAGTACGTACACCTGTGTGCACTTTAAAGGACAGTACAAACTGATAAAACAATGTTTCTGGTTAACTTTATAAAAATGGAACACTGCATTTCACATAATTGAATTTTTACTCCTGCCCTGTGTGTTAGGACAGAGTTTTACTGCAATATTTGGAAAGTGGCAGGAATGGTTACTAATGACAAATACTTTCTTAATAAATGTCAGAATTACAATACTTGGTTTTTTAGTCTCCATATTTCCATCAAAATCCTTTTGATCTGACTGATTTCTAAGAGTTATAGCCTTTGTCCAATTCAGACCTCCTTAGGCAGGATCTGTGACAAGTTTGGAGGACTTTAATTTTATCAAGTTTTACATCCCCATACTTCTTCCACTCACAGAAAGAAAGAAAAATATCAATTTTTTAATTGAAGTATAGTTGATTTACAATGTTACGTTAATTACTGCTGTACAGCAAAATGATTCAGTTATACATACATATACATTCTATTTTTTATTCTTTTCCATTATGGTATATCATAGGATATTGAATATAGTTCTCTGTGCTATACAGTAGGACCGTATTGTTTAACCATTCTATATATAAAAGCTTATATCTGCTAACCCTAACCTCCCACTCCATCCCTCCCTCAACACCCTTCCCCTTGGCCACCACCAGTCTGTTCTCTATGTGTGTGATTCTGTTTCTGTTTCATAGATAGGTTCTTCTGTGTCATATTTTAGATTCCACATAAAAATGATATCATATGTTATTTGTCCTTCCCTTTCTGACTTACTTCACTTAGTATGATAATCTCTACTTACATCCATGTTGCTACAAATGGCATTATTTTCTTCTTTTCTATGGCTGAGTAGTACTCCATTGTATATATGTGCCACATCTTTATCCATTCATCTGTTAATGGACATTTAGGTTGTTTCCATGTCTTGGCTATTGTGAATAGTGCTGCTATGAGTATAGGGAGTGCATGTATCTTTTTGAATTATAGTTTTGTCCAGATATATGCCCAGAAGTGGGGTTGGTGGATCATATGGTAATTCTGTTTTTAGTAAAGAAAGGAAAAATATTGAATTTTTCTAAACATTTTTTCAAATGTACTGATTATTAGGATAAGATTTCCTTTTACTTGCTAGTCTCTGTCTTCAAGAACAATGTATTTTGTTGGAGGGAGTGAAAAATACAAGTTTGTTAGAGAAGAGTCATACAATATGTATCAAAATGTAAAGTGTATGTACCCATCTGGAAATCATAGAATAATAATTTAAGATAAAGCAGTTTTAACAGAAAGGATGTGTACATAAGGGTAATTTTTTAAATTGGAAATTAATAAGAGTTTAGATAAATTTCTCTGTGTTCCTATAATATGGAGCTACAGAAAGTATGAAATCAATCTAAAACGACAGAGAAGACTCATGCATCTTGTTTAGTAAAAATGCAGATTGTACCTTCATAATATCCAGTTATCTTAGGTCTGTATACATATATGTTCACATACATGCTTAATAGATTATCTGTGAAAGATTACTCACTGTCCTGTATACAGTGGTTTTCTGTGGCAAGCAGAATTTTGACTTAGTCTTTCTTGTACTTTATTTTTAAAAATTCACAGTTAACATTTTACCAAAGCAATAAACTACTGAGATATTGTCCCTTATAGTTAAGAACTCATAATGTGATCACTCTATTTCATTAGATGGCATGATGGCCAAAATTAAAGAATAAAACCTGAAGTTAATTTTCAAAAAGTCTCTAGAGAATGCAGATAAATTAGGTGTCAGCAGCTTTACCTTTATATAAAATTTCTTTAGGTCTCAAAGCCCATGCAGCCTTAAATGTCCTCATACAATTCAGTAGTAGTATAAATTATTGCACCATAGTTTTTCTGTTAGATTTCAGCCCGTTGGATGAATGGGGTGACCAAGACACTGGCTTAACCTGGCTTCCAAGGTGCTAGTTCAAGTTTCACAGTATCATCACAAATTCAGGGTTTCTAATGCATTTCTTTACTATGATCACTTCCAAAGGAAGATCATGAGAGCTCATGGTGGTTTTATCAGTTAGGATGCTTTTAGTTGTAGGTAACAAAACGTAGCTCAGAGTTGCTTAAACCAAAAATGTTTCTCAGCTCGTGTAAGTGAAGAGATGCAGGTAAGGTAAGACTTGGGTCTGGGTCAGTCAAGGAGACTTTATATTGCTTTTCTTTAAGTCTCTTACCTCTGTCCTTTTATGTGAACTCTTGTCTTCAGTTTGCTCACAAATGAAAGTATCACCTGCTTTATTGTTCACAGCCTAGAGAAGAGAGTTTGTCTCATTTTTAGTGTTACGTAGTCCTAGCTCCCCAAAATGCACAAGCTCTCTGATCTCTCCAATCCCCACTCAAGACTAAGACTAAACCAAGACAATACAGAACATCTCTGGTCCCCATAAACATGCTAGCTTTCTCCTAGTGACAAGCAATAGCAGGCTACATTGGGGAAAAGGCAAGAACATGGACAGAGAATCCTTCTGTGGCACAGGTGCATAGGGATAGCCAAAAGCTGAAGGTGGAGAAGGAACATTGAGGAAAATCCTCCAGCACTCCAGCCCCCACCCTAAGTACAAGGTAACATTAGAAAATTTTGAAGCAGTATACTGAAGATAACTATTGCAACAACAGAATCCAATTTCAACTTAATTCCTGACCAGACTGATTCAACAGTGCACCCTAACATCCTAGCAGAACAGGTGTGCCCAGTTCCAGGCAAAAATACTATGTATTTCAGTCTCTACTGTTTGATACATGGTATCTTGCGTTCAGTAAAATATTACAAGATTAAAAAAAATACAACCCTCTGCCAAGAGACAGCAGACCAATCAATAAAACCACACTTAGAGATGAATATATTTTGGAAATGCCAGAGAATTTTATATGACTGGTTAATGTGTTAAATGCTTTCATGAAAAGGGCAGACAATATACATGAACAGATGAGGGAATTTCAGTGGAAATTAATATAGAATCAAATGGGAAATGCTAGAAAAGAAAATTTATAACAAAGGATGATTTTGAAGGACTTGTAAGTAGGCTAAACACATCTGAGAAAAGTGTCAAAGAACTTGAATAAAGGCTAATCAAAATCATCCAACCTGAAACACGAAAAGTGTGAAGAAAACAGAATAGAGTATCCAAGAACTCTGGGGAAACTTTTTGTGGTCAAACTTATGTATAATTGGAAACCCAGGGTGAAAGGAGAGAGAGAATGAGAAGAAAAATATTTCAAGAGATAGTGGCTACGAATTTTTTTTAAATAATAAAAGACTTCACTGAATCCAAGAACTCAAGAATACACAAGCAGAAGTTTAAAACAAAAAACGCAAAAACCAAAAAAACAAGGCACGTTATTGCCAAACAGCAGCAAATGAACAATGCAGGAAATATTGACAGAAAAAGGCCACATTACATACAAAGAACAGAGATGAGGAAGAGCGGAGACTTCCCATCAAAAACCATGTAAGCCAGAAGGGACTTCCCTGGTGGTCCAGTGGTAAAGAAATTACCTTCCATGCAGGGGACACGGGTTCAATAACTGGTCAGGAAACTAAGATCCCACATGCCACAGGGCAACTAAGCCTGTGCACCACAACTACTGAGCTTGTGTGCCTCAACTAGAGAGCCTACATGCCACAAACTACAGAGCCCATGCCCTCTGGAACCGGCTCGCCACGACTACAGAGCCCACGTGCCCTGGAGCCTGTGCACCACAACTAGAGAATAGAAAACCCATGCACCACAACTAGAGAGAAGCCTGTGTGCCACAACAAAGAGCCTGCATGCTGCAACCAAAGATCCCACATGCCTCAACAAAGATCCCGTGTGCCGCAACTAAGACCCAACACAGCCATAAATAAATAAATAAAACCAGAGAGATTTCTTCTCTCCCCAACTTAAAGGAAAAAAAAACAGGGGCTAAAAACCAGGGGCTTCCCTGGTGGCACAGTGGTTAAGAATCCACCTGCCAATGCAGGAGACCCGGGTTTGAGCCCTGGTCTGGGAAGATCCCACATGCCACGGAGCAACTAAGCCCATGTGCCACAACTACTGAGCCTGCACTCTATAGAGTCTGCGAGCCACAACTACTGAAGCCCGCATGCCTAGAGCCCGTGTTCCGCAACAAGAGAAGCCACCGCAATGGGAAGCCAGTGCACTGCAACAAAGAGTAGCCCCTGCTCACCGCAACTAGAGAAAGCCTGCGTGCAACAATGAAGACCCAATGCAGCCAAAAATAAATAAATAAAAAGTAAAACAAAAAACATAAGCCAGAAGACATTGGAGTAACATCTTTAATATTCTGAAACAAAATACTGTGAATCAAAAATTCCAAGCCTGATGAAAAAAATCTTCCAAAAATATGCAAAATAAAGACATTTTCATATGAACAAAAGTTAATAGAATATACCGCCAGCAGATCTGCACTACAAGCAATATTAAAGGAATTTTCCATAGGCTGGAAGAATATCATACCAGAAACAGACTTGGATCTAATAAAGAAGTTTTAAAATGGTTAAAAAGGAAGTAAAATATAAAATAGTTTTTCTTATTTCTAATCACTGGAAAATACAACTTCCTAAAGCAAAAATGAGCAAAGTTTTGTGAGTTTATAGCATATATAAAAATAAAATGTAATGATACCACAAAACAGGGCAGAGAAATTGGAAGTAGCTGTCATATACTATGTGAATGGGCATCATATTATTAGAAGGTAGACTGAAAAATAATAGATGCATATTATAAGCCCTTGAGCAACCATTTAAAAAATTTAAGTGGCATATAACTAATAAGCCAGTAGTGGAAATAAGTTGGAATTCAAAAAGATAATCCAAAAGCAGACAGGAAAATTAAACAAATAACACATGGCACAAATAGGAAACAATTAGAATGATGGTAGGTTCAAATCCAGTGATATCAAAAATTACATTAAATGTAAATGTTCTAAACACACCACTTAAAACAGACTGTCAGATTGGATTAAAAAGCAAGACCCAACTATATGCTTTATGTTTTCTAAAAGAAAACTTTTTTTAATATAAAGAGATAAGTAGATTTAAAGACTAGGATGGGAAAAGGCATGCCATGCTAAAATTAGTTAAAAGAAAGCTGGAGGGGACTTCCCTGGTGGCACAGTGGTTAAGAATCTGCCTGCCAACGCAGGGGACATGAGTTCGAGCCCTGGTCCGGGAAGATCCCACATGCCGCAGAGCAACTAAACCCGTGTGCCACAACTACTGAAGCCCACGTGCCTAGAGCCAGTGCTCTGCAACAAGAGAAGCCACCTCAATGAGAAGCCTGCGCACCGCAACAGAGTAGCCCCCGCTAGCTGCAAGTAGAGAAAGCCTGCGCGCAGCAACGAAGATCCAACACAGCAATAAAGGGAGGGAGGGAGGAAGGGAAGGAAGGAAGGAAGGAGGGAAAAGAAAAAGAAAGCTGGACTAGCTATATTAATATCAACAAAGAATTCATACAAGGACTATTACCAAGGATATACCAGGAAGACATGCAATGCCAAATGTGTATGCATCTAATAGAGCTTCAAGATTCATGAAGAAAAACCTGGTAGAAAACTACAGGTCTATAGTTGGAGACCTCAGTAGTTATCTTAGTAACTGATAAAAACAAGATGACAGAACATCAGTAAAGACAGAGAAGGCTTGAACAACACTACTACCCAACTTGACTTATTTGCCAGTTAGAGAACACTTCATCCAACAGTAATCAAGTACACATTCGTTTCAAGTGCATTTGGAATATTCACCAAGATAAATCATATTCTGGGCCATAAAATAAGCCATGCCAAGTTTAAAAGAAGTAAAACTATACAATGTTCTCTGACCCAAAAGTAATTAAACTATATTGAGCAAGTGATATCTGTTGCCTCCCACCTGGAGCAGCTGTCCCAGAGTGTCCACCCACTGCATGGTTTCTAGGTGTTGAGGTCCCCGTGAATATTAGGAACACCTTTGTGCCTATAAATTTGACAATTTAAGCAAAATGTACAAGTTCCTTGAAAGACACAAATTACCCATGCATACACATGAAGTAGACAACCTGAATAGTCCTGTATCTCCTGAAGAAGTTGAATTTACAGATTAAAAAACAACAAAGACAATTTAGGGACAGATGGTTTTACTGGCAAATTCTAGCCAAACATAAGGGAAAAAATGATTCTAATTCTACCAAAAAAAGTTTCAAAAAAAAAAATAGAAGTGAAACCTTTCTAACTTATTTTACAAAGCTAGCATTACCCTGATAACAAAATCCAACAGTGACATTATAAGAACAGAAAACTGTTGACTAATATCCTTCATGAACAAAGTCACAAAAATCCTCAATGAAATATTATCATATTCAGCAACTTATAAAAAGGATAATGCATCATGAAAGTGGTATAGATTCTGGAAATGCAGATTGTTTCAATATATGAAAATCAAACTGCCTAGTTCACTGTATCCACAGAAAAAAAGAAGAAATAGATGAAGGAAAAGCATTTGACAAAATTGAACATCCATTTATGACTTAAAACAAAACCAAAAACAAACACCTAGGAATCAAAGGGAGCCTTCCTTGAGCTGATAAAGAATGTTGACAAAATACTGATAACATCATTTTTAATGGTGAAAGATTGAATACTTTCACCCAAAGTTTGGAAACAAGTCAAAGATTTCTATTCTCACCATCATGTCAACATCATACAGGAGCTAATAGCCAGTGCACTGAAGTGAGAAAAAGAAAAGATATACGGATAGGAAAGGAAGAAATAAAACTATTTGCAGAAGACAAAATTCTCTATGTAGAAAAGTCCAAAGAATCAACAGAAAAGCTAGTAGAAATGGTGAGTTTAGCAAAGTCATAGGAAACAAGGTCAATATACAAAATCACTATGTTAGTCTTAAACTACTGGAAACTGAGATTGCAAAAGAAAAAAGCAGTACCAGTTCAGTAGCCCCAAATATATAATTTGTGTGTGTGTTGGTAGGTGGGGTGGGGGTGAGTGTGTGTGATCTCTATGCTGCATACTACGAAATACTGATGAAAGATTTAAGAGACTACTCAAAGAGATGTGACCTGTTCCATGGAATGGAAGACTCAATATTGTTAAGCCATTTATCCTAAGTTGATCTATAAGTGCAACATAGTCCCACTCAATATCCCAGCAGGAGTTACTGCAGAAATTGACAAGCTATTTCTAAAATCTATACAAAAAGCAATGAAATGAGTAGCTTTAAAAATATTAAAAAATGAAGAACAATGTTGGAAGACTCATAATATCTGATCTCAAGACTTACTACAGGGACTTCCCTGGTGGCGCAGTGAATAAGAATCCGCCTGCCAATGCAGGGGACACGGGTTTGAGCCCTGGTTCAGGAAGATACCACAAGCTGCAGAGCAACTAAGCCCGTGGGCCACAGCTACTGAGCCCATGTGCCACAACTGCTGAAGCATGCGTGCCTAGTACCTGTGCTCCACAACAAGAGAAGCCACTGCAATGAGAAGCCCGCCCACCGCAACAAAGAGTAGCCCCCGCTCACCACAACTAGGGAAAGTCCACGCACCGCAACGAAGACCCAATGCAGCCATAAATAAATAAATAAACAAACATGAATCAAATATTGTACATGTAGATTAAAGAAAAGAGAACATATGATTAAAAAAAAAGACTTACTACAAAGTTACCATAAATCAGGACAATGTGTTATTGTTAAAAGGATAAACACATAGAACAGTAGAACATGATAGAGTCCAGAAATAGACACACATGTATGGTCAATTGTTTTTTTTTTTTTTTTTTTTTTAAAGATACATTTTTTTTTTAATTTTTTTTTTTTAATTGTATAGCTACTTTATTTATTTATTTATTTATTTTTGGCTGTGTTGGGTCTTCGGTTCATGCGAGGGCTTTCTCTAGTTGCGGCAAGTGGGGGCCACTCTTCATCGCGGTGCGGGGACCGCTCTTCATCGCGGTGCGCGGGCCTTTCACTATCGCGGCCCCTCCCGTTGCGGGGCACAGGCTCCAGACGCGCAGGCTCAGTAGTTGTGGCTCACGGGCCCAGCTGCTCCGTGGCATGTGGGATCTTCCCAGACCAGGGCTCGAACCCGTGTCCCCTGCATTAGCAGGCAGATTCTCAACCACTGCGCCACCAGGGAAGCCCCTGGTCAATTGTTTTTTGAAAAACGTGCCAAGGCAATTCAATGAGAGAAATAGTATTTCATTACAGTGTGCAGGAATAATTAAACATCAATGTGCAAAAGAATGAATCTCAACCTGTACATCACACCATATAAAAATTAACTCAAAATGGTTCTTAAACCTAAAAGTCAATCCTAAACAATAAAAGTTCTTGAAGAAAACATGGGACAGTTTTCTTTGTCACCTAAGTAAGCAAAGAGTTTTTAGTATGATCCATAAAAGAAGATTTGATAAATTGGACTTCATCAAAATTTAAAACCTCTGCTTTTCTTTTCTTTGTTTTTTTTTTTGGCTGCGCTGTGCAGCATGTGGGATCTTAGTTCCCCGACCAGGGATCAAACCCAGGTCCCCTGCATTTGAAGCGTGGAGTCTTAACCACTGGACCACCAGGGAAGTCCCATCTGCTACATCCTTTTAAGGGCTGCATACATAGTATTCTACTATGTTTATGTATTATTACTTATGTCCTACTGATGAATGTTTGTCACTCTTCTAAAAAAAAGTTTAGACAACCTGAGTATCAAATTTTTGGTGGAGATTTTTGAAAGCCAAGATTTAAGATTTCAGCTAATTTAAAGCTTCTCCTCAGGCTACAGAACTAGCAGAACAATAGTAGAGTTCTAGAAAATGAAAGCAAGAAAAGACACCACTCTTTGTTAACAGGAATTTTCCCTGAGATGTCTCTAAGAAAACAATTCTGTAGCCTCCTGTTCAAGTTGTTTACGACTAGCTGATGTCATGGCATTCGGGAAATTAAGAAAAGGGAAAGAACATGACCCGAAAGCCTCAGTAGCAAGTGAGAGTCATGTAAGAGTCCAGGATAGGGGCATGAGGTGGCTGGAAGGTGAGAAAAGAGGAAAGGGAAACTTGGGAAGAAGGATGTGTGAAGAAATTATACAGGTGAGAGAGATCAAATAGGCCCAGCTAGTTAACTGTTCTCATCCTACCTGTGTAGACCTTACCTAACTAACCTGGGTTGGGCAGGCAACAGTGATGTCATGGGTTTTTCCTTCTCCCTCAACTATGTTTTTCTTCAAAAATAGGATATGTTACCAAGTTCCAGGTAACTTGGGATTTGCTTTATTTTTCCTGAATACAGTATTCCTATTCTCATGAAGTGGACACATCCTGATTGCAGAAGTGAAAAAAACCAGGCTGAGGGAGATTAAGATGGCTGCTTTATTTCACAAAAATAGAAGAATTTGAACTAATTGGGCTCTGATTACTTTTTGAGTTTTTGCTGTAAAATTTTCCAACACTCAAAAAGAGTAGTAAAGTGGACTCTCCTGTTCCCATCAGATTCCACCACGATAAAGATTTTTGCCACATTTGCACATTTGCTTAATCTATCCCTTCTTTCCCTTAATTTTCTTTCTTTATATCTTTAGCTTTTTTTTTCCTGAGGTACTTTAAGTCCCCTTTTCCAGCTCCATTCTCTCTGAAATCCTTCTCCCTTTCTAGTTGGGATGTGGTAGGTGCTGCCTCTTTGCTGACTTTTACTCAGTGCATGTGCATGATGTGGAGGATAGTCAACAGGGCTCCACCTCACAGTCTCCAAAATTCCTGGTAGGAAGGGGACCGTAGCCCCTCATTAGTGCAGGGCAGGAATGGAAAACAAGGCTCTGCCCACAGTCTCCAGGACAGTAGGGCTGAGTGAAGAGGGGAAGTAGTGCAGCTTTTTGTGGTTACCTGAAGGAGAATGGACTTAGTCAAAAGGGTTCTGTCCTGCAAGGGATGTGCACACCGACAGACACCAGGGAACTCACCGTCAGATTATTCCTCAAGTCCTGATGTCCCTAGCCAGTCTGAATCTTCTTTCCACCATTCAGAATTTTATTAGTTTCCCTATTTTTTTTGTGTAGGGGTTTTACTTGTAAATAGAGGGGGAATAGGGTAGAATATGCTTAGCCTGGGACTTCCCTGGTGGCACAGTGGTTAAGAATCCAACTGTCAATGCAGGGGACATGGGTTCGAGCCCTGGTCCACGAAGATGCCACACACTGCAGAGCAACTAATCCCGTGTGCCACAACTACTGAGCCTGCGCTCTAGAGCCTGCAAGCCACAACCACTGAGCTTGCGTGCCACAGCTACTGAAGCCCGCATGCCTAGAGCCCGTGCTCCACAAGAGAAGCCACCACAATGAGAAGCCCATGCACCGCAACGAAGAGTAGACCCCGCTCTCCACAACTAGAGAAAGCCTGTGGGCAGCAACGAAGACCCAACACAGCCAAAAATTAAAAATTAAAAAGAAAAAAGATTTCATGGTTAAGATTGATTTTCTTAATTTACAGACATGCTACAATTGTCTAGTAAGGATTTCATTACTGATTTCTAGCTTTATTGCACTTTATCCAGAAAATATACTTTATATTATTAAAGTGTTTTGAAATTTGCTATTTATGCTTTATGGTCCAGCATATGGTCAAATTTTGTAAACATTCTATATGTACCTGAGCAGACGTGTATTCTACATATAGTTAGATCAAATTTCCTAATAGGGTTAATTTTTCCATATACTTACTGTTTTTTACTGTGTGTGTGTGTGTGTGTGTGCGTGCACGTGTGTGTATTTTATTAGGTAATCAGAGAGTATTTCTTTTAGTTTTGCCAGTTTAAAATATATATTTGAGGATATTTATTACATATATGTAGATATATATTTGTGTTATGTTCTTGGATAATTTAATCTTTTATCACTATAATGTATCCTATAGTAGTTCCAGCATAGTTTTTCGGTGTTAAAATTTACTTTGTCCATTATTTATGTTGTAGTTTTTTTGTTTTGTTTTGTTTTGTTTGCCATGCGGCATGCAGGATCTTAGTTTCCCCACCAGGTATCGAACCAGCGCCCCCTGCAGTGGAAGCACAGTCTAACCACTGGACCACCAGGGAAGTCCCTATGTTGTAGTTTTTAACGTAGTGGTAATTTGTAGCCAAGGATGATAATGTCTTTCTTCCACAGAAATGTCATTTTCTTCTGACAGTTAGCTGTGAGGCCGTCAGCAATCCAGGATTTCCTTAATACACTCTCAGGGGATAAAGATGACTCAGAGTTGGGCTGAAAGTCTACTTCCCTTTTCACTCTTACTCTCAGTGTGCATTGCTTTGGAGTCTTCCACATAAAACAACAATTGAGGAAAAAGTTAAATGACAGATCCAGGAAGCTGTCAGATCCACTATATGGGAATCCTACATGACAAATGATATAATTTCTTCAATAGGTCAAGAGGACGCAGGAGAGTCACGAGACTTATGCAACAATCATGCAATGAATGGACGTGTTTTGATATTGATTCAAAAAAACCAAGTGTGAAAGACTTTTGAAAGAACTTGGAACTTCAAATAAGGATAGAATAAATTAATATTAAGGAGGTATTATTAATTTTGTTCAGTGTGATAATAGTATTGTGGTTATGCAAATAAATGTCCTTATGTTTTTGAGAAATATATAAAAATATTTTAGGGAGAAATGACAAGATGTCATGGATTTGTACTTTATTTCAGTAATAAAAAAGGAAGAAAAAAAGAGTTGAAGCATGTGGGGCAACACATCAATAACGTTTAATCTGTAAGATAAGTTTATGCACATTTAACTTTTTTCTCCACTGGTGTTTTTTAAAGTTTTCATAATAGAATATTTCATTCTTATCCAAGAGAAAAGTAGACAGGACAACCTTTCTGGGTTTGGGGTTTTGTGGGGTTTTTTGTTTGTTTTGGTTTGGTTTTGGTTTTGGTGGTGGTAGTTTTTGTTGTTCTACAGTTTTTGTGGACTTGAGCCCATATCTCACAGGATAACTCATGGCCTCTCTGATTTCAACCGGCTTGTGGAATACTAAAGCATGTTATTAATTTATTGGATTTACTGTGCAAAGAGCAGGTTGGTAGTAGGTGATATAATATCTGAAGATAAACTCAAAAAATAAATATTCTCAAGATTTTATATAGGATTTACCCCTTTCAATATTGCAGTGTTTATTCCAGTTCCCTGCCAGTGCAGCTTTCATTCACTTTTAAAGTGAGAAATTAAAACCAAGGAAATGCTGGAAGTTTTTAATGTTTCTGCATTATGACCTGATGAACATTTGCCTTTTTGTGATTTCTTGTTACTTCGGAATCAACAGCCCACCCCAGCTGACACCGTTAAGAGTTCCAGATGCATCCAGGTACACATGGAACAAAGAAGGCAATCCAGTCAAGGTAAGACTGAGATCTTGTGTTCCTTAAATTTGTTCAGTGCAGTTCAGGCCAATCCTCTTTCAAGATCTCCGTTTTTAACCCACACGTCGCTCCCACTCTATGATGATTTTTATTTTCTTTCCATATTTCAAGCTTCACTTTTCTCTCCTATACAACATATTTCCTTGACAACCGCTTATTAGTATAGTTATATGAGAAAAGGGGTGGGGGGGGGAAGTGAGAAAAAGAAAAGGGAAAACTGGGCTCAACCAGCGGCACAGAATTCATCCAAACTGAACCCAATTATTTGTAACACCAAAGGGCTGCATGGCAGGAAGCACCACCATGCAGCCACTCTGGAAACTAATGTAGAAGATCCAGATCTAGAAAAAGAAACTTCTGTCCAGGCAAGCAGGTCAGTGGCGCTCAGTCCACTGAAGCTCTGGGTTCTTTTGGAGACATTTGGGCTCCAGAACAACATGTCTATAGAATATTTTCCCCTCCAGGACTCTGGGAAATTTAATCTATGTACTCATTGTAGTAATCCACATTTCCGCCCAGGGAGCCGAGGCTGTAGTCATTGTTGCCCTAGGGAACTGTAGGAAGTGTGGTCCAGGCGCTCCCAATGACCGCAAGCACTTTTGCCCCAGGCAGGCAGGACCGTGGACAGCGCTCCCCCTCGGCATTCTGGGAAACACTGCTCAGGCGCTGCGAGTACTCGCAGGCACTTCCGCCCCCAGTGGGCGGGGCTGTGGATGTTGTCCTCCTCGGGCATTCTGGGAAGTGTAGTCCAGGAACTCCGTGTAGTCCCAGGCACTTCCGTTCCCAAAGGGCCGTGATGGGGAATTCTGGGAAATGTTGATCTAGGGCTCCTGGTAGTTGCAGGCACTTCCGGCCCAGGTGGGCGAGGTTATGACCATCTTTTCTCTCGTAATGATTGTCAGTTTCGCGTCCCGCAACCCTTCGGAACTTCCTCGAGTTGCTCTCGAGCAACAGCAACCCGGTTGTGAGTTTAAGGGGGAAAGCGGATATTTGGGGTGTAAGGACGACAGTTTTAGTTCACTTAGGCGAAGTCGTCTCGAGTTTGGGGAGATTCTCCTGTCCCGGAGTTGGGCGCGGGCCCGGGTTGCAGTCTTTCCCGCGCTCAGCTACCCCAATTCGCCTCCCACACCTGTCAGCCACTTTCTGGCAGTATAACATTGGGCAAGTTATTTAATCTCTCTGTGCCTCTGTGTGCTCATCTGTTAAATGGGTTGATAGCAGTACCTTCCTAATAGCTTTGGAATGTCCTCTGTGGTTCATTTGGGCAATGGTGATATTTCACAGCCTCCTTTCCTTCCCCAGCCCTGACTTCACAAGAAGGACTTGCACCGAAGTGCAGGGAGTAAGTAACCCCTTGGCTCCTGGCCCAGGGCCCCACGTGAGTAGGACTTGGCATTCTTCTTCTGTAAAAGATATTCACATAAATGGGAGAAAAGGTAGGTTGTGTATTTATTTGGTTGTGAGCGATGCCAGTAATTAAGCCTTAGTCGTTAAGTTCCAGTCTAGGGGCTTTATACAAATTACATTTAGAGTGGCCCTATGAAAAGTGTATTTACTGTTCAGGAATAGTAATACTTTTAAAAAATTACTTAAAAATTTTTTATTAATCTATTTTTTAAAATAAACGTATAGCAGAACTAGCTTTTATGAGAAAACTGTATTTCCATATACATATTTAATGAGAAGAGTAGCGATGTTTTACATTTTTGCAAATCTCTTTGATTCTTGACTTTTTATAAGAAAAATAGCTGGATTTTCTTAGCCTCTTCTGTGCTATCTGTTGTGAGATATTGTTTTGGTTGAAGTAATGAAGAAAATCCAGCCTCCCACAGTTATAGTTAGGAAAGAAAGGATTATTTTAATAGACTTTACAGATAATATTCTCCTTTGATACTGCACCCAAGATCCACAAGTGGTAGTTTCTTAAGGTTATTGCAATGTGGAATCTGAAACCATATCAGAGTACTTTTAAAAAATTAATTAATTAATTAATTAATTTATTTATGGCTGTGTTGGGTCTTCGTTTCTGTGCGAGGGCTTTCTCTAGTTGCGGCGAGCGAGGGCCACTCTTCATCGCGGTGCGCGGGCCTCTCACTGTCGCGGCGCACAGGCTCCAGACGCGCAGGCTAAATAGTTGTGGCTCACGGGCCTAGTTGCTCCGCGGCATGTGGGATCCTCCCAGACCAGGGCTCGAACCCGTGTCCCCTGCATTGGCAGGCAGACTCTCAACCACTGCGCCACCAGGGAAGCCCCCAGAGTACTTTTTGTACTACATTACATTACAACCCTTTGGTCCGTTTTGTATTTTGTGTACTTTGAGTCTTTTATCCATTAATGGTTTTATGAAATTATGCATCGCTCATTTGGAAAATATTAATGGCCGAGTTTTACAGATATTTCAAATATTGACACACTTGATTTTACAAGATTTTAAAAAATCATATTTGTCAATACCATCACCGGTCTCATCAGAAAAGTCCTGTCTCTAAAGACCTTAAGTCTGTCAAGCTCTCAGTGATACAAGTTTTCCAAAATTCTGATACTTTGCTGCCAGTAATTTTCTTTGAAGTGACAGGCTTGTTTTGCTCATTTCCAAAAGTTCTGCCAGATACCTAGATCTGAGCAATCATAGTTTGTTAGTTGTTCTTTCAAGAAAAGGGATGTTCTCCAGAAAGAAATGCCTAGTATTCCTGGTAGCTCCAAGAATGGCCACAGCTGCCTTTTCTTGGGACAACCATTGTTGTCGGTAAGCATATGCAGTAAGCATAAGCATATGCAGTAAGTAAGCATAAATTTTACTGCAGACTATCACAAGGACGTATACCCCAGGACTGAGATGCAGTAAAATTAATAACTTTTTTTTTTAATTAATAACTTTTACTGTTTCATCAAGAACTTTCTTAAGTGAAACTATCACTGTTTTTACTATGAGTGAAAAGCAATAAAGAATACAGTGACTGCTTACATTTTTGGTGTCACTGCTTTGATTTATGCCAAGGTGCTAGCGATTTTCAACAACATTCTTTTGCACCATCGTTGTGATTACAGACAGCGAAAAAGACAACCAGTGCCTTGGTATTATTAGGAAAATAGTTTTGACCCTACGGACTCTCTGAAGGGGTCTCTGGGACCCCCAGGAGTCCACAGGCTATCCCTTGAGAACTGCTGCTTTATTTCTTGGAGCATCTGCCAACTTTTTCAGAATATTCAAAAGCTGACATATAATTATTGATAATATTTTCATGGTCTAAGACACATGTCTTTAGAAACAAACCGGCACTAATGTGCGGCTCCTATATGTATCATATGGTAACTTTAATCATAATGATGATAATTATTAGCATCTATTGGGCACTTATTAATAGGCAGAGACTCCAATGCTTTGCACGTATCAATTTGCGTATTCCTCATAAGACCCTATTGTTTTACAGATGAGGGAACAGAGGCACAGAGAGGTTCCTTGAACAATGGCTTATGCTGAGGGTCACACAGCCAGGAAATGGCAGAGCCAGAGTTAAGTCCCAGCAGGCTGGTTCCATTGCCTGGGCTCTTGGCCAGCACATTCTGCTTTCATTAGGATGTCAAGTAGGCTTAGGAGTTTTTGAGGATGAGGTCAAAACCAGGAGAAAACATATTGAAGCAGAGGATGTTTAAACTGAGAATAATTAAAGTCTAAAAGCTAGATGAGCAGGAAGGGGCCATGGTAGAAGAGGAACAGCCCAAGGAGAGGCCTGGAGGCTTTTGTGGGAAAGCAAGTGGAATACTAAGGCCAGACATTTCGTGTGGTGAGAGGGAGAGAAAAGGTCTGACCTGGAAAGTTTCTGTGAATTGTGTGTTTATTTTAAAGGCGCAGGGGAGCCATGGAGGTATGTCATGCAAGAACATAACCACATTTCCATCTTAGGCAGAACCCTGACAGTGAGAAGGAGAGCTAATTGATTAGGGATAATATTCTGAGCGCTTAAGGCTCAGACCTGCTCGTTTTGAGCTCTAACACTTACTCAGTGACCTTGGGCAAGTTACTTAATCTCTCTGTGCCTCAGGGTCAAAGATGTAAAATACAGACAATATCATTACATATTTCATGAGGTTATTGTATGGGTTAAAAGAGACTATATATCATCGGTTGGATTATATATAAGTGCTAGAGTGTGGCAAAAACTAAATATATGTAAGACATTTTATTTTGTAATATCAAGCATGACAAAAGCAAGAAGTTTTCAGAAGGAATATGTAGAGCACATAGAGATATTTCAAGGTATCCTCTTCTCTCTCACCCCCTTCACTTTGAAACTTCAATGCTATCTTACCTTTGAACAAACATCAATATTCTATACGAAGGCTTCTTTTATTTTTTTAATTGAAGTATAGTTGATTTGCAATGTTGCGTTAGTTTCTGCTGTACAGCAAAGTGATTCAGTTATACATACATATATACATTCTTTTTCATATTCTTTTCTATTATGGTTTATCACAGGATATTGAATATAGTTCCCTGTGCTATACAGTAGGACCTTGTTGTTTATCCATTCTATATATAATAGTTTGCAAGTGCTAATCCCAAACTCCCAATCCATCCCTCCCCATTGGCAACCACAAGTCTGTTCTCTCTGTGAGTCTGTCTCTGTAGATCATGTGTGTCATATTTTAGATTTCACATATAAGTGATATCATATGGTATTTGTCTTCTCTGTCTGACTTACTTCACTTAGTATGTTAATCTCTAAGTCCATTCGTGTTGCTGTGAATGGCATTATTTCATTCTTTTTTATGGCTGAGTAATATTCCACTGTATATATATGTACCACATCTTCTTTATCCGTTCATCTGTTGATGGACATTTAGGTTGTTTCCATGTCTTGCCTATTGAAGACTACTTTTTAAATATCTGCTTGGGAATTCCCTGGCGGTCCAGTGGTTAGGACTCTGCGCTTTCACTGCTGAGGGCCCGGGTTTAATCCCTGGTTGGGGAACTAAGATCCAGCAAGCTGCAGAGCACGGCCAAAAAAAAAAAAATCTGCTTAACATGATTCCTTTATCCTTTGAATTCAGAATGTTTTGGCACAGGGAGGGGCTTATAAGAATTGCCTCTATTTTTTTTTTAAAGTTGGTCTGGTAGATCTAAAATCAGGTCTGCCTTTCCACTCTGGGTATTTGCCTCCAGTGGCACTAAGAAACCATGATGCTTCTCTTTCTTCTTAGAGATTGCCCCACTGGTATCTATAATGGAGAGAAGAGGGAAGGTGGAAGTCAGGAGGCCTGGATGCTGGGCTCAGCTCCCTTCCTGGCTCACTGGGAGCCCTTGGGAAGTTAGTTCCCTTACTCCTAGTGAGGCAGGTTGTGTAGGGGCTGGGAGCAAGGACTCAGGCCACAAACCATCTGGGTTCATCACCTAGTGCAGTGGTTCTCAGCCCTGACTGCATCCTGAAATCACCTGGGGAGCTTTCCAAAATTACGGATGCCTTGACAGATTCTAATTTAGTTTTAGCAGGGCCTAAGCATTTTTTTAAGCTCTCCTGCAATGTTAACATGCTGCCAGGGTCGAGAGCTACTATCTGGGAAGTTAAGGCTTGGAGTGAAAATCCTGGTTTTTCTGTTGGCTACTGGATTATCAGGAAGAAGCTACTTAACTCTGTGTCTTAATTTCCTTATTGTCCCTATCTCTGTCTTAACTGTTGTGAAGATTAAATCAGATATTACATGTAAAGCGCTTAAATTACTGCCTTAATATGCATAAGTCCTCAATAGATGTCAGCTGCTGTAATTATTAATGGCAGAATTTTGTTAATGCCTACATTTCATTATGGGATGGAGACCACCAGGAGTCCGTTGGGTATGGGGAGGATTTCTTATTTTACATTGAATGGTGAATATGGCCATCCAATGTAAAGTAACCAATTTTATATTGATGGGCTGACATTTGAGTGGGGAACTTGAAGGAAGGGAAGGGTCATCCATATGAGGGTTCCAGACACATTGTAAATCCATTTCCAGGGTTGGCTTTCAGAGTTTGCGTTTTGCCCTGTTCTCTTCATTCTCCCAGGCTCTGTCTCTGTTGTAAAAGATTAGCTTCCAGGTTTTTACTCTTTTTTTCCCGGAATTTATGGAGCTCTGAATCACTGCTAGGTTTTAAAACCACATGTGTTACCACATCAGCTTTCTTTCCCCTTAATTCTCATGGATGAAATATCCCAGCAAGAGCTGAAAGACCACTCTCTGCTTTCACACTGCATTCCAGGCAGTGGGTGATAAAGATACTTTTCTCCCAAGCTTGCGAGTTATTCCAACCATTCCAAGGCCTCACAGCCCCTTAGACATTAGCATAACTTTCCAATGTGATGTTCTGAGGCAAAAATGACTTTAAACTCTGTCTGAAAAATCCCCTGCTAATCCCATCTGTGAACATTTTGTTAACGATTTCGAGTAGGGCCCTGATGTCCAGGTGTGTAGGTTGGGCGGCGTGGCCCTGATTCTGAAACATTCAGCTCTGCAGAGTTATGTAGAGCCTGTTCATCAAGCCCCTGCCACGACAACAGAAGAGACAACTTTTTTTTTTTTGAAGTATAGTTGATTTACAATGTTGCGTTAATTACTGCTGTGCAGTAGTACATATATATACATTCTTTTTTAAAATATTCTTTTCCTTTATGGTTTATCATAGGATATTGAATATAGTTCTCTGTGCTATACAGTAGGATCTCATTTATCCATTCTATATATAAAAACTTACATCTACTAACCCCAGCCTCTCACTCCGTCCCTCCCTCAACCCCCTCCCCCTTGGCAACCACCAGTCTGTTCCAGAAGAGACAACTTATTCTTTTAAAGATTTAATTTTATTTATTTTTGGCTGCATTGGGTCTTCGTTGCTGCACACGGGCTTTCTCTAGTCGTGGCGAGCGGGGGCTACTCTTCGTTGCGGTGCATGGGCTTCTCCTTGCAGTGGCTTCTCTTGTTGCGGAGCACGGGCTCTAGGTGCGTGGGCTTCAGTAGTTGTGGCACAAGGGCTCATTAGTTGTGGCTCGCGGGCTCTAGAGCGCAGGCTCAGTAGTTGTGGCACATGGGCTTAGTTGCTCCGCGGCATGTGGGATCTTCCTGGACCAGGGCTCGAACCCGTGTCCCCTGCATTGGCAGGTGGATTCTTATCCACTGCGCCACTGGGAAAGTCCCCAGGAGAGACAACTTTTAATTGACTGTTCTTACAGGGAGGGAAGTGAAGTTCTCAAAACAATTCCTCTGAAGTCATGTAACAGTGAATTGAAAAACTGAAAAAAAAAATCTCAAACGTTTAGATGTCTGTCTAAGTTTAGAAACTTTGTGGAAAACATATCTGACCAAAGCACAGGATAATCAGAGTAGATGTCAGCAAGTTCCCATGAAAAAAGAACCACGAAGCATGATTGGTGTGTTGGCAGCTTGGTTGTATCTTAGACCACTATGACATTCAGAGAGTTTGCAAAAGAGAGAAATCTCATAACTCCAGTAATTATGGAAAAGCCAGAATGAAGCTATTAACCAGTGATCAGCGTAGAATAATGCATACAGCAAAGAAAAGCTGCCAGTGTGCTGCATGTGCAAAAGCCTTCAGTAATGTCTCCGACTTTGATCTTCATCAGCGAGTCTATTTCAGAAAGACGCTTTACACATGTAACAAATGTGGGAGAGGCTTCTGTTACAGCTCAGCTCATTGTATTCTTTGGAGGCTTCACATGGGAGGAAAATGCTTTAGGTGTGGTAAGGGCTTCTTTCAGAGCTCACAAATATGGGAAAGGCTTCAGCTGTAGATCAGCGCTTAGTGTTCATTGCAAAATCCAGACAGGAGAGAAACGCTATTAACTGTCAGGAGTGCGGTAGGGCCTTTATTCACACCTTGCATCCTCAGGGCCATTAGAGAATCCACACTGAGGAGAAACCCATCAACCCTGATGTATGTGGGAGCTTCCATCGTACACCCGCACAGAATGCTTACTGGAAAGTTCACGTGGGAGAGAAACTGTCCAAATGTGAGGAAAGCAGGAAGGGCTTCATCTGTAGCTCAAATCTTTACATTCATCAGGGGATTCCCCACGGGATAGAAACCCTGTAAATGTGAGGAATCTGGTAAGGGCTCAGCCAGCTCTAACACTCCTAGGCCTATCATAAAATCCACACTGGAGAGCAACCGTGTGTATGCTAAGTACGTGATGAGGGCTTCAGTCTTCAAGTCTTCAGGCCCGTCAAGGAGTCCACACTGGAGAGAAACAAGATAAATATGGGCATGTGGGAAGAACTTCAGGAGAAACTCCCATTCTGAAATTCATCTGGTAGTCCATACAGGAGACAATCCCTATTTTTCAAAAAAGAGCTGCTTCTATCAATTCATATTTTAAAGTTCATCAGAAGGCACCCAATTGAAGGAAACCTTATAAGCGTGAGGAGTATGGGCAGGGCTTGAAGTTGGAGTTTGCGATGTCAGGTTCAGTTTTCTACTGGTGAGAAACCATACAAATGTGAGGAGTGTGGAAAAGACTTCAGTCATAGCGAAGATCTTAAAATTCATTGTAGGATCCACACAGGACAGAAGCCCTGTAATTGCAAGGACTGCGGAAAGGGCTTCGGTCAGGCCATTCTGGTCCATCAGAGAGACAGCAGTGAAGAGAAAACATTCAGATGTGAGAAGTAAAGGGTAAAGACTATGTCAGAATCTATAGCCTCAAGCCTGCCAGAGAGCCCATACTCGGGGTTGGGGGTGTGGGGAGAAAACCATAAAATTGTGAGGCGTGTGGGAAAGTCTTCTCTGGATTAATTGGAGGATCCACGTGGAAGAGAAACCCTATAAATAGGAGATGTGTACTAGGTGCTTCGGTTACACCTCAAGACTTCAACTTCATCATAGTCTCCGCTCTGGAGAGAAACCATACAAATATGAAAGTGTATACAGTATGGTTTTCAGATGGTTCTTGTGACTTCAGAATCATCAAACTGTTCACACAGGAGAGAAACCTTACCATTATGAGCTATGCGGTCAGCGCTTCAGTTGGAGATCACATTTTGTAAATCATCACATTTATCCAAGATGAATTTTGAAGAAGTGATGAGAGTGGGAGGAACTTTATCCGAGGATCCACGTAGGGAAACAGTTCTATGAAATGGTGTCTGTCAAAGACTTCAGTGAGGTCTAAATTCATCTAATCCTCTGGTCAAATAGAAGAGAAAATATTTTCATTAAAGTCTGTGTTTCAGGGGCTTCCCTGGCGGTCCAGTGGTTAAGACTCTGTGCTTCCACTGCAGGGGACACGGGTTCAGTCCCTGGACGGGGAACTAAGATCCCGCATGCTGCGTGGCCAAAAAAAAAATAAAGTCTGTGTTTCAGGAGTAGCTTGACACATCCCAGTGGTTAAGAGCCCACACAGCAGAGAACCCTCGTAAGTGGTACACTAAGGGCGTCAGTCAGAACGGTGGCATTTATCACACATTACTCAGGAGGGAGGCCTTAGAAAGGATAACTATGATCAGGTCCTTAAAAGTGTGATCATAGACATGCCAAGATTGATTTCCACTAGGATGTAAGCTCCATGAGGGCAGAGCTTTTGTTCACTGCTGAAGCCACACAGCCTTACTAAGCATTGCTTAGTGCTTTGTAGGTGTGCTCAGAACTTGTTTGTTTTATGATTAAAGAGAGAAAATGTATATAAAAGGGAAAAAATTATATTAAGTTCATCTGAAAATTTTCATATAAAATATATTCAGAAGAATCCAATGGTCTTAATAAAACTAATTCAAGTAGATAGTCAAAATGCAGAAGACCAATAGTACTACAATTCATCATCTAATTTGGTCTTACACTGGTGTGTGATTGGCTCCTGTTCTTTCCCCAGCCTTTGTTCTTACAGTGAGTGGGAAGATTTCGGGGCTGATCAAGGAAAAAGATAGGACCAGGAAGTGGCAGTGGTACCCAATCAGGTTCATTGGGATGGTGCTTTGATAAGATCGCATGTGTGAAGGGAAGTCTCAGAGCATGAGACCTTCCAGAGACAACGGTGGGTGGCCACCACCACCACTGAGAAGAGAAAGAGGGCAAAGGGAACTTCCGGGGGAGGTGGGGATGGGAGCGGGGGTGGGGTGGGCTTACAGGTCTAAGTGATGTCACTTGGCAGTACAAGGTGGAGCCTTGGGGTCAGAGAACTCCGAAAGGCAGCAGCTGCTTAGGGTCTGTTACAGCTCCAGGGTTTGTCTTAATCTCTGGCTAGCAGATGTTGGATGCAATTTGGCAGAGTGTACAAAATAAGCAGGCTCCAAATGACTTAAAATATGCTCATTTGGGCTGCATTAAAATAATTGATTACATGAGGATTTCAGTTTGGCACCAGCAGGCTTTTGAGCTCATGGTCCCAGGCGGCTATAAAGAAGTAAATAACATAGAACAACAAGGTCCTACTGTATAACACAGGGAACTGTATTCAATATCCTGTGATAAACCATAATGGAAAAGAATATGAAAAAGAAGATATATATATATATATATATATATATATATATATATATATATATACACACACACACACACACACATACACATGTATAACTGAGTCACTTTGCTGTACAGCAGAAATTAACACAACATTGTAAATCAACTATACTTCAATTTTAAAAAAAGTAAACAACATAGGGCCAATAAACAAGGGCTATCGTTGGCTAATTTACAAAACAGTTCTCAAATTGGGTTCTTAGTATTTGGGACTCTGTTTCATATTCCATCTCTTGTAAACAATCTGAATTCAGCTATCCTTTATGATTTTTGTGATGGTATAGCGTGGCTAAAAAATTACTTTTGTTAATCTTTCACTAACTGGATACTCCATAACACTTAAATCTTTTGACCCCACTAGAGTGTTAAAGTAGAATTTTACTGTAACACTTAGAAAGTGTCAAAAGTAGTTGCTAATGACAAAAGTTGTCACAGTAAACTTTAAACTGATAATTAGTTTTTTTATTCTTCATCTTTTCATTGAGGTGTTGATGTGATTATATTCAGAGTGCTATAGTATTTCTCCCATCAACATTTGTTAGGTAGGGCTGTGTTGGATTTGAAGAATATTAATTTTGTCAAGTTCCCTATCCAACGTTCCCCCTCCTAATCCTCAAGAAAGAGAAAATTTTTTTTAATTGTTGCATGTGGTCATTTTATTTTTAGATGTTTTCATTATTGGTGTAGGCTTGACATTCTTACACAGTTTTCTCTATGGGTAGCTGTAAAAAAATGTGTAAATTTCAGAGAGGAGTCAGTATATTTTGAAATGTTTAATATGTATCTCTCTTCGATCTGCAAATCTTAGAACAGGAATTTAAATTTAAATTAGGAAATTTAAAGCATAGAAAAGATAAGTACCATGAATGATGTCACTAAGTTTTCAACAAATGGATATAACGAGTGTTCCTCAAGAAGAATTTGAGTAAGATTTGATATACTTAGATATGCTTTTAATAACATGGAGCTGTTAAAATGATGGCGCAAACATGACGGGACATAATCGGATTTACGGAAAATAGGTTCTGTCTACAGATTAATATCAAAAACATATGAACATATGTACGTGTGTATATGTGCATCAGATAGCATGTGAAGGACACCTTGTATAAACAACTTGTTCTGATAAGGAGGATTTTATGGAATATTTGTTCTTTTAGATTTTGCAGTGAATGTCAGTTTACTCAAGCAATAAATCTATGTAAAATGGGATCTATGAAATTATCAAGTAAACTTTCAAGTGAGGTCATCCCCCTTAGAGCTACAGAGCTGTGTTCTTCTGGCTGCCTCTCCTCCTGGGGAGAATCTCACCACTGCCTAGATTCGGGGGCTGGGACAGTGACCCACTTCTCATGGAGTGCGACCTCTGCTGGATGAGCAGGATACTGCACTGGTCTTATTTGCCAGCCTCTCCTGGTTGATAAAACGATGTTCTGGAGTTGCTGCTTCCTGATGATATGGAAATAACTGGAACCAGCACAGAACCAGAGGGCACCTTGGTTCCACCGAGGTCATGAGGCTGCTCATTCTTTTTAGGCTTATAGCTCTTAGGAGCGACAGCATTTGCTGCTTAGCAGTTCTGTTGCATTTTGAGTATTTTCCTCCTGTGGGGCAATACTGTCTGAATTCATGCTCATCTTTCCTTTTGCCCTGACAAGTAAGTGATGTCTAGCTTCAGTACAGAACTGTTGGCTTGCTATTCTAAGTAGAAAGTGCTTCTACTTCTGTGTTCCTGTTTTGTAGAGGAAAAGTTCAATATCAATGGATTCTTTTGCTTTTATGAGTAGCTTGTTCTTTCTGCTTGGAGGGTTCTAAGATTTTCACTTTAATCTTAGAATTCCAGAATTCTGCCAAGATGGGAATTTTTTCTTTTCTGGTCAATCCAGGCATGACCTTTGGTAGCCTTATCAGTCTGCAGCGTTGTTCCTTCAGATCAAGAAAATGTTCGTTCATTATCTAGTTCATTATTTTCTTGCCTCTGTTGTTTCCTTCTCCAATTTTCAGAATTCCTTTTACTCACATGATAGATTTCCAGGATATACGTTTCACATCTCCTCTCTTCCCATCACTGATTTCCAACTGATGGTATTTCTGTGCTGTATTTTGAGAAATTTCTTTCACTTAGTCTTTGAGATTACTATCTTTGCCCTCATCATTGGTAATCCTCCCCTTAAATTCATCTACTGAGACTTTAATTGGTAAATTGGAGATGGGACTTAGATGAGTGTGTGGGCCCTTGCTCATGCACTTATGCACACATACATGCTGAACTTCAGTTTCCTTAAATAATCCTATTATCATTTTTTTAAAATTCAAGTTTCATCCCTCTCCTCTTGCAGCTCAGTTTCTGCAGGTGTGTGTTTTTTGTTCCAGTTAGTCTTCTGGCTTGGTTATTGGGACATCCTAGGTGACAGCGGACATCTAGGTACTAGAAAATAGAATTATATCAATCCCCATTAGTGCGGTGACCCTATCTCCCAGTTGTCTGTATAATAGTGCCAAATTATATCTGTTGCCTTAGTGTAATTAGGAACTGTACCCGTTTTCACTTTCAAAAATGTCCCAATTTAGGGAATTCCCTGGCCGTCCAGTGGTTAGGACTCGGCACTTTCACTGCCGGTCACTAAGATCCTGCAAGCCGCGTGGCCAAAAAAATAAAATAAGACCACTGTTTTTCACATATTTGCTGTTATTTTTTTTTTTTCCTATTCAAAGGTGTTTTGCCCAGGATTTGTATTGGCTTCATTTGGTCTTTGTTCAGATGTTTCCAGTTCTACCTATGAAGTGGTCTCTTTGTCAAAAGAGATGAACTTAAATCTAATCAGTAAGCTGGGATGAAGTGAGAGAGTGGCATGGACATACATACACTACCAAATGTAAAATAGATAGCTAGTGGGAAGCAGCCGCATAGCACAGGGAGATCAGCTCGGTGCTTTGTGTCCACCTAGAGGGGTGGGATAGGGAAAGTGGGAGGGAGACGCAAGAGGGAGGAGATATGGGAATTTATGTATATGTATAGCTGATTCACTTTGTTATACAGCAGAAACGAACACACCATTGTAAAGCAATTATACTCCAGTAAAGATGTTTAAAAAAAATTAGGACATTTCTTATCAGGCCATTTAATAAATATTTTTCAAAATGTGAACTGCAAAAAAAAAGTCTAATCAGGCCTTTAGATTTAAATTTTACTTGATAGGAAACACATAGGCTAGAAGAAGAAATTATTTAATGACACAAAAAATAAACAATGGAGTGAAACTGAGCAGGACCCCCTGGGGTCCTCCTGGGCACAAATGCCTTTCTGTCATCCCCATCCCCCCCTACTTTTGTCAATTTTTGAAAACTTTCATAATAAAAAGCTACAAAATATATTCCCTGCCTAGGAGAAAAACCATCGTTTCCTGGTTCACTTGGCTTATTCAGTCACCAGACACTTTATTTATATCAGGAGCAGAATAGAAATATGTACTGAAATGTCTTAAGCCAAATGAATTAGAAAACAATTCAGGATTTTAAATATGCACACATCACAATATTTTCTTAAATTCCCTGCAATGGAACGGCTTTTGTTTGCCATAACAACCACTATGTTTTTTTAAAATGAAGTTCAAGATATTTCGCTTTTACAGCCTAATCGATGTGGGTATAGACTTTTTGCAAATTCTTAGCATATTGGAATGAACCGCTCATTCCACAGAACCCTCTCAAGAGCCCTTAGGTGCCTTGCTGAATAAAGGAAGCAAAGGAGTCAAAACACTTTATTCCAACCTCTCCCCTCCCCCCAAGACAGACAGCTTGGAAACTGAAGACTGAGACTTCCTACCTACCTACCTTCCCTCCCACAATTTAGTATGTACATTAGCATAACTAGTCAGTTTTACTAGCATGCCTTTACTATTCCAGAAGATTCCTGCCCAAATTGCTTGATTGTTCATTAAAGGAACTTCCACAAGCACCCATTAACTCTTCCATCTCTTTAAAGAACATCAACAGTTTGCACCTGTAGGTTCCTCGCCTACAAAAATCCTTGCTCTTCCCACCAATCCTGGACTGCAGCATCATGACCGTCGTGCAATCCCATTCGTCTTTTGCACTGAAAGACCCCGCCTTAAACCAAACTTCCAATTCTCAGTGACTTCCAGCCTTGTCTTCCTGGCTCCGCGGACAGTGTCAAGGTGCGGAAGCTCTGTGGAGATGGTGTCACCACGTAGCAATAAACTACGTTTTTGTCTCATTACAAGGTTTATTGCTGATATTTGGCGAGTCAGCATTGGAAACAAGTTTGAAATCCAGTGTTCCTTAAGTTCTGTGTTAGGCAGTTCAGCCTAGGTCACTTTTACGTTTCCCACTTTTTAGTCTACCCTTTGCCTCCGCTAAAAATGTTAGGTTTTAACTTACTTTCGTAATACAAGCTTCCCTTATCTCTCTTACACGGCCGCATTTTTTTTAAATTCGCAATTATTGGTACCCGAAAAACTATCTGCTTACGTTATTTTCTCATGAGCTTTAAGAAATGAGTAAAACAAAAGGAATCTGACAGTTCCACCAACAGTGACTAAATCCGAGCCCGCTCCACAGTCAAAATCCGAGACAGCTGGTGGGAAGAGCGGCTCTGCGAACTTCGTTCTGGGAAATGTAGTCCAGGAGGTTCGTGAAATCTGAGGCGCTTCCCCCTGGGGATTCTGGGAAGTGTAGTCCGGGAACTGTGTGTAGCCCGAGGCACTTCCGCTCCGGGAAGGCGAGGTCGGGGCCGAGATTACTCCCAGGGCGGTGAGTTAACCCAGCGTCCCTGTGATCCCTCCGAGCTTTCTCGGCCTCTGCGTGGGGCCACCCGGTCCTCGCTCCTGGGGCAGGGAAGCCGCGGCGAGCGGCGGAGGGCGGGGGGGGGGGGGGGTTCGCAGCGGCGGCGGTGTGCATCCCCTCGGCGAACCTCCCGCGTCGGGGGCGGGCTCGCGTCCTACATTGAGTTTGACGGTCTCCCGCGCTCTCTGCTTCCCCAGCCCTCCTACCGCAACTACGTGCCAGCTGTGTCTGTTTCTTGCGGTAAATTATTGAGCGGGTTGCTTAATCTCTCTCTGCCTCAGTTTCCTGCAGTTAGTTCCTTCCCAATGATGTTCTTTTGAGGATTAAATGAGATTATATTTTAAAAGCTTAAAAACAGTGCCTAGTGCATGGTAAAATGTTGGATGTTACCATAAATTCAATGATAATACTCAGGCGCCCTGTTGTTGGGAAGCTCCTAAGAGCCCGGGATGGGGTCGGAGCTCCAGCTGCAGACCCATTGTCCCTTCCCTGATCACTGACGTGGGTTTGTTCTTGGATTCCTGGATTCTTTCTGGACGCTTGTTTAGGAAGGAGAGTTATCTTCAGCTGGATCCTGGGAAAAGTCCTCTGTGGTTTATCCCAGACAGAGAAATGATTGTGGTCACGGCTTTGCACAGTGCCTGCGATGTAGCCAGGCTTAAGTTAAAAATGTTCAGTATTGTGTAACAACCCCGTATTGTTAATTGAAATGCAACACGATTTCTTAGTCTTAGGTTTTTATTAATCATTGTTTACCTTCATGCATATGCGAGAAGAAACTTTGTTCTTTCAGCTTAGTAACACGTGCAAGTAGTTACACCTATTAAGGGAAAAAAAATCCATGGTAATTTAACGTTCATTAACAACAGCACAAATCATCTGTGAGCCCACCAGTTAGAATTAGGCTTTTTTTGGAGAGTAAGGGTAAGTAAAGGGACAGTCATCATCTCTGAATTCTGTGTTTCTTAAGATTCATCTTCTGTAAAGCAGATTCGCAAAGGCAGTTTTATGAATCTTAAGAGCACCTGCTTGTCTGAAGCTGCAGGAGGGAATTCTGGCATTTTTATACCCATTTACAGGTAGACTGGATTGAGGCACAGAGAGATTAATAACTTGCTCAAGGTTTATGTGACTAGTAAGTAGAACGTGATAAGTAGAAACACCAGAATTTGAACCCAGGCATTTTGGCCCTGATGTCAAAAGCTCAGCTTCTCTGTACACGGGTGTGGAATTGAATCTTGGAGACAGAATTTTGGGTGAAGTAGAAAAGGATAGCTTTATTACTTTGCCAGGCAAAGGGGGACACGGTGGGCTCCTGCCTCGAAAAACTGTGTCCCCACTTGGAGAGGATAGTGGGAAGTTTTATAGTAATTGTTCAAGAAGGGCGTGATCAGCTCGTGGACATTCTCCTGATGGGTTGGTGGTGAGGTAAGTAGGAGTCGGCATCATCAACCTTCAGGTTTCAACTGGACTGGGGTCTACATGCTTGTGGGCACCATACCATCGTTAACTTCTCCCACCTGGAGGGGGTTTCAGTATCTGCAAAACAGCTCAAAGATATTGTTGTGTGTATCCATTGGTGGGGAACCAGGACCTTGCCCCAAGGCTGCATTATTGTTTCTCTCGACTGTTTGTTTCTCCCTTTTCTCGCATCCCCTCCCTTCCCTAATGAACAGCTGCTTGAATCTGCCTGTTGGAACTCAGGGTCATGGAGGCTGAATGAAGGCAGTTTCTTGTAGTCAAAGAAATGGGGGACACAGAAAGGCTTTGTGCCCAGGAGCCCCACAGGGCCCTGCTCGGTATCAGCCCCATTAAGTTGTTGGTACTTCCTGCCTGCCTCTCATTTCCTCTAATAGCCAGCCTCAGGAATACTCTGGGAGCTACAAGAAACATGTGGGTGAGAGCTGTTTATGGATTGTTCATGAACTAAGGCAGCTGGCCGAGGAGGCCCAGGGGAAGCTGGAATCCAGCCCCTGTTCTCACTGGGTTATGTTGTCACTGCATTTGCCTAGAGAAGGGGGCCCCTCTTCCAGATCACATGAAGTACCACATGGGCTAGCGCTGTTCCCAGCGTCTCATGATGGCTTTCTTTCCCTTCCCCAGTTTTGCCTTCCCAGAACTCGCCCTTTCCCCAGCAGGAAGAGGAAAAAAATGACCAAATTCCAGGTAAGTCAGGTTTGCTTTTCTGTTTCTTAAAATGACATCTCATTCCACAAAGACTGGACATATTTTTCTCCTGCTCGGGAAGGGTAAAGGGAGCCAAAGGCACTTGAGGAATTGTTGTATGGCGGCCCCTTGCTTTTTGTTTATTTCCACATAATGATGTGAAAATTAATAGATAATTTTTAAAACTAAAAATGTTCCCATAATCAATTATACTCCAATATAAAACAAAAAGTTAAAAAAAATAAAATAAAAAATGAATTCATTACCCAAAAAAAAAAAGTTCCCACATTATAAACATGTTTACAAATCAGTTTTCATTTTCTCACATTCCTGTTCATTAGTGTTTACGTGTGTTGATTTGTAATCACAGTTTTCAATACCATTTTGGATTTTTATTTTTTTAATTTATTTAATTTTGCTTTTTAGCTGCATTGGGTCTTCATTGCTGTGCGTGAGCTTTCTCTAGTTGTGGCGAGCAGGGGCTACTCTTCATGGTGGTGTGCGGGCTTCTCATTGCGGTGGCTTCTCTTGTTGTGAAGCACGGGCTCTAGGCGTGCAGGCTCAGTAGTTGTGGTGCACGGGCTCAGTAGTTGTGGCTCACGGGCTCTAGAGTGCAGGCTCAGTAGTTGTGTACACGGGCTTAGTTGCTCCGCGGCTTGTGGGATCTTCCTGGACCAGGGCTCGAACCCATGTCCCCTGCCTTGGCAGGCGGATTCTTAACCACTGTGCCACCAGGGAAGCCCCACATTTTGGATTTTTAAAATTGTATAGCTCCCACAACTTAAATGGTCACATCATTTTCCATAGTTTACCTAGTATTTTTTTCTATTGTCCATATTTATGTGGTTTATGAATTTTCCCATTTTAAGATGTTTGCAGTGACCGTTTTCCTACATATAACCTTTCTTCCCAAACAGGAATTCTGAGAGCTCTGCCATTTTCTTCCTAAAAGTTTGGGAACTCAATTGTTTTCTCATGGGGAGCCTCACGTTTTGTGGCTGGAATGTCTAAAGCATAGTTTCGGGCCACAATGTCCAGCTGATACTGAACTAAGAGAAAATATTTTGTTTTTAAACAAGAACTAGATTCTTTAATTCTAAGTTACACCACGTATGTATTATAAAAGTATCTGTTTTGTTCACTGCCATGTTAGTGTATTTTAAAGAGGTACACACTGATTTTGAAAAGTCTAGTAGCAGCAGGGACTTGCCAGGCATTTACTCCATAGAGCAGCTGTGTAAGGATATAGATGGTCTTATCTGCATTTTAACAGAAACAGATTTGTGAACTTTCAGATACCTGTGAAAATCCACTCAGTCCTCAGCTGACACTAAAGTTTCCATTGCCCGAGCCAGGACTTTCAGGTGTCCAGTGAGGATGAGTGAAAAGACCCAGAAGAAGAGACTGCTCCACTTGGGGCCCTGCGGCCACGTTGTGTGTGTGCCTGGCGTGGCTGGAGGACTCCAAAAATGACACTGCCCTCAGTTTGTTCCTTTTCTTAGTGCCTGTCTCTTCTTTGCCAGATGTGTCAACTGGTTGTTTAATACACATGCTCAGGACTCCAGTCAGAACAAATGTACAGATGGGCTAAGTCTTTAGAGAAATAACTTTTTTTTTTTTTTTGGGCTGAGCAGCTTGTGGGATTTTTTTTTTAATTTTTATTTATTTATTTATTTATTTATGGCTGTGTTGGGTCTTCGTTTCTGTGCGAGGGCTTTCTCCAGTTGCGGCAAGCGGGGGCCACTCTTCATCGTGGTGCGCGGGCCTCTCACTATCGTGGCCTCTCTTGTTGCAGAGCACAGGCTCCAGACGCACAGGCTCAGTAGTTGTGGCTCACGGACCTAGTTGCTCCGCGGCATGTGGGATCTTCCCAGACCAGGGCTCGAACCCGTGTCCCCTGCATTGGCAGGCAGATTCTCAACCACTGCGCCACCAGGGAAGCCCAGCTTGTGAGATCTTAGTTCCTTGACCAGGGATCGAACCCGGCACCCTGGCAGTGGAAGCACCGAGTCCTAACCACTGGCCCGCCAGGGAATTCCCTAGAGAAATAATTTTAATTGTCATAAAGGAAAACACCATATGCTAAGGCATGAGACACAGGAAACAGGAGTGAGTGGTGAAGGTGGGAATTTGTACATGCTAGAAAAGGCTTAATATTCTTCATAGGAATCTTACTGATGCATCAGCTACCTCAATAGGATTACAAGCAAGGCAAATGAACAAGTGATATGTGGGGGGAAAATATTGAAAGAGATGTTTTGATGAAGTTAAATAAATGGAAATTTTTAAAAAGAGCTGTTTTTATCACTTACCAAATTACCCAAGATTTAAGAAGTAAGCTAATGTCCAGTTTGGGCCAGAGTATGGAGAATCAGGAACACTTTTGATCTGTGACAGGAAGAGTTAATTGGGAAAATTGCCATTTTACTAGCAAAGGTGCATATTTTTTTTGACAGTGCAGTTGCCACTTCTTGGAACTTAGCCTAAGGAAATAACCAGACAAGTTGGCTAAGATCTATGTGAAAATGCGTTTTTTGCAGCATTATTAGTAAGTTTAAAATCTTAAATTATTGTATTGTTTAATTATTTGGAATGGTAAAATGTATATTTTTTTCACTTTTATGAAATACCATGCAGCCGTGAATAATGATGATAATAGTAATAGTGATGGCTGACATTTTTTGAGTATCTAACATGATACTCCTTGGAGGTCCAGTGGTTAAGACTCCACGCTTCCACTGAATGGGGCACTGGTTCGATCCCTGGTTGGGGAACTAAGATCCTGCATGCTGTGCAGCGAGGTGGGGGAAAAAAAAAAGTGTCAGATATATCCTAAACCCTTCGCATATTCTCATTTAATCCCATCAAGTACCCTATGATGTTGTGCCCTTGTACAGATGGGGAAATTGAGGTATTGAGAAGTTAGGTGACTTGTCCAAGGTCACAAAGGTAGTAATGGACAGAGCCTTAGAGTGTGAACTGAGGCAGTCAGTATCCAAAGCCTGTGCTCTTAACCTTGACACTGACTGCTGCCGCAGTTGACGGGTACAGCATGTACCTGAGACAGAATGAACTACCTACCTGCCCCCACGGAGGTACTGAAGGCTGGTTAGATTGGCAGTCATTGACAAAATAGTGGTACTGCCCAGTGAGAGAAGGAGATAGGCACTATTATTGTAAATACCATTGGGACTAAATTAACTCAACATTTCTTACAAGATTTGGCACTTTCAGTGAAATTGTAAAATGCGTGTATGCCTTGGTGTAACCGTGACAGTTCTAGAGACACAGCTATATAAAGGGCACCATGTTGCACATATATAAGGTTTTAAAATTTTTTCCTGTCGTTCCTTCCTCCACCGTCCCCCACCACTCCAGCATCTTTGGTGTGATTGTGGAAGGGGAAGAGGAGACGGTGTCCTGAAAAGAGTGGTTCAGGTCGCTTAGAATCTGGAACAGCCTCCCACGTGCCTCCTCCACCTTCCCAGTGCTGCCCTTCTCCCAGGGGAGGTTGGTCGTAAGATTGAGGCTACATGTGTTTGGTGTCGTAGGAGGCGGTGACCTTTAAGGACGTGGCCGTGACCTTCACGGAGGAGGAGCTGGGGCTGCTGGACTCCGCCCAGAGGAAGCTGTACCGAGAGGTGATGCTGGAGAACTTCCGGAACCTGCTCTCAGTGGGTGAGGACGGACGCCCTCCCTGTGACTTGGCCTCATCCCCCACGGGCAGGGTTTCCCAACCTCGGTACTACTACCTTTTGGGGCCAGATGGTTTCTTTGTCATGGGGACTCTCCTGTGCATTATAGGATGTTCAGTAACATCCCTGGCCTCTGCCCGCGACTTCCAGGCTTTGGGACTCCTTAGAGACCAGAGTTTTCCAAAATCCCTTTGGAGTATAGAGACAAGATGTTTCTAGTCTTTGTTCCAAGGCAAACGTTTGTCTTTTGTAACTGCACTATAAGTGAACAGTTGAGCTTGGCTGCACCTGGCTCCTTATTTCATATTATATCTTTTTTTTTCATCCCAATCTCCTAATTTATCCCTCTCTCCCCCACTTTCATATCTTTTTTTATTTTTTTAAATTAGTGTTTATTGGAGTATAGTTGCTTTACATATTATGTCTTTTTTAAATTGGTGGGTCATGATCCATTGGTGGGGCATGAAATTAATTTAGTAATAAGTCTTGTAATAATGTAGAATAAAGTAGCAGTGTCAGAGCTCCTTAGCAAGAACGGCGCACATCGTAGCAATAACTGCAGCGCTTGCAGTAAATATAGTGAGACTCTGCAAAGGAGGTGATGACACAGGTCTTTTAGTCTTTTGTTTCAGTGATTCGTGGGGGTAGTCACGTGTTTCTAATGAGAATGTATTTCTCACAACAGGTCTGATCAAAAATGTTCAATAAACTTTGGGGGAGGGGTGGAGCCTTCCATCATGGGATTGGAACCAAAATTGTTCAGTACTTTTTTCCCCTTTAATGTTTTCTTAGGACACCAGTCCTCCAAGCCAGATATGATATCCCAGTTGGAGAGAGAGGAAAAGCTTTGGATGATGGAGGTCCAGACCCAGAGAGGTGGGCATTCAGGTGAGGACCTTGCCGCCAGAGTCCCATTATCCTGCCTCTGTTCTGGATAATGTCTCTTCTCTGTACAGCAGGCAAAGAGGCCCTTTGAAAACCTCAGTCATGTCACACTCCTCTACTTCAGGCCCTCCGCTGGCTCCCCATTTCACTCGGAATAAAATCCAATGTATTTAAGGGGGCCCTGAGGGCCTGTAGTGGTGTCCGTTCACCCAGCCTTAACGGTCCGCATTTTTCTCCTGTCATTTCCCCCTGCCTTGCCCTCTGCCAGCCTCACCGGTTCCTCAAATATGAGGATTACGCTTCTGCGTGAGGACCTTTTCCTCTCTTTTCTCTCGCTGGGAGGCTGCTACCCCACAAACCGCCAACCCCTCTCTCTTATTCATTCATGTCTCTGCTCGGGAGTTCATCTCACCGTCGGCCTTCCTTGACCACTCCTTTTAAAATACCATCTTCACTCCATCACCTTCATTTGTGTCTAAGTACTACACCTCCAGACTTCCTAGCATATATATATTTTTTAATTGTGGAAAAACATGCATAACATAAAATTTATCATTTTAATCATTTTTCAGTATACAGTTCAATGGCGTTAAGTACATTCACATTGTTGTGCAACCATCAACACTATTCATCTCCAGAACTTTTTCATCTTCCCAAACAGAAACTGTCCCCATTAAACAAGTCCTTGTTCTCTCCTTACCCCCAGGCCCTAGTAACCGCTGTTCTACCTTCTGTCTCTGTCATACAGTATTTGGCCTTTTGTGTCTGGCTTATTTCACTTAGCATGGTATCTTCGAGGTTCGTCCATGTTACAATGTGTGTCAGAATTTCCTTTTTTAAGGCTGAATAATACCGCATTGTATGTATATAGCACATTTTCTTCATCTGCCGATGGACATTTGGGTTGTTCACAACCTTTTGGTTATTGTGAATAATGCTGCTGTGAATGTGGGTGTACAGATATCTAAGTCTCTGCTTTTCATTCTTTCGTGTATATACCCTGGGTAGAAATGCTGGATCATGTGGTAATTCTCTAATTTTTTGAGACACTGCCATACTTTTTTCCATAGTAGCTGCAGCATTTTACATTCCCACCAGGAATGCAGAAGGGTTCCAATTTGTAGCATCCTCACCAATACTTGTTATTTTTTGTTTGTTTTTTATAGTAGCCATCCTAATGGGTATGAAGTGGTATCCCATTGTTTTTGATTTGCATTTTTCTAATGATTCGTGATGTTTAGCATCTTTTTATATTCTTATTGGCCACGTGTTTATCTTCTTTGGAGAAATGTCTATGCAAGTCTTTTGCTCATTTTTGAATCAGGGTGTTTGTTGTTTTTAGGAGTTCTTTGTGTATTTTGAATATCCCTCATCACGTATATGATTTACAAGTATTTTCTCTCATTCTGTGTGTGGCCTTTTTACTTTATGGAGAAGGTCTTTTAATGCACAAAAGTTTTTAATTTTCATGACGTGAAATTTGTCAATTATTTTTGTTGTCGCCTGTGCCTTTGGTGTCATATATAAGAAACCATTGCCAACTCCAACGTCATGCAGCTTTTACTGTTTTCTTCTAGGGGTTTTATAGTTTTAGCTCTTATGTTTAGGTCTGATGCATTTTGAGTTGATTTTTGTATATGGTGTAAGGAGGGGTCCAACCTCATTCTTCTGCCTGTGAATATCCAGCTTTCCCAGAACCATTTGTTGAAAAGATGGTCCTTTCCCCATTGAATGGTCTTGGCCCCCTTGTCAAAATCATTTGACTGTCTATTCAGTGGTTTATTTCTGGGCGCTCTGGTCTGTTCCCTTGGTCTGTTTGTATGTCTTGATGCCAGTACCACACTGTTTTGATTAGCTTTATAAGTTTTAAAATCAGGGTGTGAGTCCACCAACTTTTTTCTAATTTTTCAAGATTGTTTTGGCTATTTGGGTTCCCTCGAGATTCCATATGAACTTGAGGATGAGTTTTCCTATTTCTGTGTTGGGATTTTGACAGGGATTGAGTTGAATCTGTAGATCCCTTTGGGTAGCATTGGCAAAGTAATATTAGATCTCCCTGTCTGTGAACATGAGATGTCACTCCATTTTTTTAAATGTCTTTAATTTCTTTTACCAGTGTTTTGTAGCTTTCAGTGTACAAGCCTTTCACCTCCTTGGTTCATTCCTAAGTATTTTATTCTTTTTGACGCTATTGTAAATGGAATTGTTTTATTTCGTTTTCAAATTGTTCATTGTGTATAGAAATGCAATTAATTTTTTTTAATTGAAGTATAGTTGTTTACAGTGTTAATTTACTGCTGTAGAGCAAAGTGATTCAGTTATACATGTATATACATTCTTTTTTGAAAATATTCTTTTCCATTATGGTTTATCACAGGGTACTGAATATATCAATAGTTCTCTGTGCTATATAGTAGGACCTTGCTGTTTACAATTCTATATATAATAGTTTGCATCTGCTAATCCCAACCTCCCACTCCATCCCTTCCCCACCCCTCCACCTTGGCAACCACCAGTCTGTTCTCCGTGTCTGTCATTCTGTTTCATAGATAGGTTCTTTTTTTTTTTATAGGTTCATTTGTGTCATTTTTTAGATTCCACATATGAGTGATATCATATGGTATTTGTCTTTCTCTTTCTGACTTACTTAGTATGATAATCTCTAGTTCCATCCACGTTGCTGCAAATGGCATTATTTCGTTTTTTTTTTTAATTTTTATTTATTTATGTATTTATGGCTGTGTTGGGTCTTCGTTTCTGTGCGAGGGCTTTCTCTAGTTGCGGCAAGTGGGGGCCACTCTTCATCGCGGTGCGTGGGCCTCTCACTATCGTGGCCTCTCTTGTTGCGGAGCACAGGCTGCAGACGCGCAGGCTCAGTAATTGTGGCTCACGGGCCTAGTTGCTCCGTGACATGTGGGATCTTCCCAGACCAGGGCTCGAACCCATGTCCCCTGCATTGACAGGCAGATTCTCAACCACTGTGCCACCAGAGAAGCCCCTATTTCGTTCTTTTTTATGGCTGAGTACTGTTCCATTGTATACATATACCACATCTTCTTTATCCAGTCATCTGTTGATGGACATTTAGGTTGTTTCCATGTCTTGGCTATTGTGAATAGTGCTGCTGTGAACATAGGGGTGCATGCATCTTTTTGAATTGTAGTTTTGTCTGGATATATGTGCAGGAGTGGGATTGCTGGATCATATGGCAACTCTGTTTTTAGTTTTCTGAGGAAATTCCATACTGTTTTCCACAGTGGCTAGAAATGCAACTAATTTTTGTATGTTGACATTGTATCTTGATAATTTTAATTCATTTACTGGTTTTAACAGTTTTTTGTGTGTGGAATCCGTATTCCCAGCCAGGCAGTCGTCTTCTCTGCCATTTATCTTATCCTCTCTGCCCCTCTCCCCTAATACTTAAACAATCACGTGACCTAGGTGAAGTTTTCTGGTAGACATTTCAAATGTGATATTTATAGACGTCACAGATGCGGCTGTGTAGACAAGGAGAATCTGTGTAGGAAAAGAGAAGAAATTACTGAAATGAACCTTTTGCAATTCTGAGTAAGTTTAAGTATAATTTGTGTAATTTGGTATTACTCTTAACTCATTTATCATAAGTATTAGAAGAAACACCTTGGGAATTCCCTGGCGGTCCAGGGTTAGGACTCTGCACTTTCACTGCTGAGGGCCCGGGTTCAATCCCTGGTTGGGGAACTAAGATCCTGCGAGCTGCCCAGCACAGCCAAAAAAAAAAAAAAAAAAAAAGACGAAGCACCTTATACATTTAATCCTCTCAATAGTCCTGACCACCTGGGTGATTATCTGTTTTTTATGGGATGAAACTTAGGCCTTTGAAAATGTCATAGAGCTTGTAAGTGGGTGAGTCAGGCCTTAAAGCCTGTTTGCTCTTAGTAGAGGCGCTGATTTAAACCTGTTAACGTTTTTGTGGACCCCCAAACTGCCAATTTGCCATTTTCCTGCAAGTGCAGCATCTACTATAGAAGTGGAAGAATTTCGAAAACGTAGAAAGTTAGTTAATCCTAAAACTGTGTATGTGCTTCATTAAGATAATCATGTAATAAACCACCAACCTGGGGGCATACGTGATAAAACAAAAAAATGATCTAATGGGATCCCATGTGTAACCCCACAGTTGAGTTCAGTTTTAACATTCATCATCATGTCTTTTATTGAAAATTGAACTGACGATTTAAAAAGTTAATTCTCTGCTTCTCCGCCCTCCCCACATACACACACCATCTGGATGATCTGGTTTTTCTCCTCTCCATGGCTTTAAACATTTTATTTTGGAAATATTAAAATGCAAAAGTAATGAAAATAGTATAGCGTAGTCTGTATATTCATACCGTCTCCACGGTCGTCACTTTCTGCTATTCCCGTCTGATGTATCCTCCCACTCCTGTTTTTGCTGGAGTCTGTCACATCACCCACAGATACATCAATGTCTGTCCACAGCAAGAACTCACCTCATGCCTATCCTATGATCAGTATGGATGCGGGTATATTTATTTTTACTTTGGGTTATACCCAACATGGCATTGTTTATTTTGCTGTCAAATTGTTCCTGTTTTGACCATTGGGAGCTCTTTCAGGTTGGCTCCTAATACCCCTGTGCCTCACCCCATCCTTTTGTCTTTGGAGCATTTCCTTTCCTTCTGGCTCTACAAAGTCCTCCCTGTCATCTTGTATTTTTCTTACCCAGCCTTGGAATCAGCCATCTGCCCAAGGACTCCTGGTTCCTTTTAGTGGAGAATGGTATGATATTTGTGCACTAATCAAAATGCTTTTTAGTCAAAATGCTTCTTAATCAACCTTATTTGAGAAACAACTTACATAAAGTAAAATTCGCCCTTTTTGAAAATTTATAATTTGAGAGTTACAGAAATGGTACATAGATAGTGTAGAAAGTTCCCGCAAATGCCTCACCCGGTTTGCCCATTGTTAACCTTACCTGACCATGGTAAATTTGTCAAAACTACAAATTTCACGTTGGTATAGTACTTTTTAAAATCTAATTGGCCCTATCAAGCAATTCTTTTTTAATTTTTTAAATTTATTGAAGTAGAGTTGATTTACAATGTTATGTTCATTTCTGCTGTATAGCAAAGTGATTCAGTTATATGTATACATTCTTTTTCATTATGGTCTATCACAGGATACTGAATATAGTTCCCTGTGCTATACAGTAGGACCTTGTTGTTTATCCATCCTATGTATAATAGTTTGCAGCAGTTCTTGAATAGAGCAGCATTCTACCTAGCAATTAGAAGGACACCCCAAGGAGCTGTACAAAATGGAAGGTTTTTTATAGGCAGAAAGGGGGTGGGAGAAGGAAGTTGTTAGCAAAAGAAAAGAAATGTGTTAGGCCAGCTCATCTTTTTAGGGAGGCATGCATCTTCTTATGCAGGTTACCTCACTGGTGCTGATGCGGAGATTTCAGAGTGTCTGTATAAAGGTCACCTTCCTGAGAGGGGTTGAAACTGCAGGTATGTCTTGGTTTGCTGTCATGGGGGCAGATGACTCCATTTGGGGCTTGTTATTTCTTAACCTTTCCCCCTTTTAATCAAAGTCTCAACTTATCTGAGAGATGTCATCAAAATGTAAGGCATTAATGCCATTCTCTGCTACTGCCCTGTGATTCTTGCAACTTTGTTGATCCCTGACGTGGGGTCCATAGGTCATGGTTTTATTTAATCCCCGCGACATTCACAGGTCATGGGTTCCAGGTACATAATCCTTAAGTCAGTCACTCTTCTTCCTTTTCCTTTTAAATTTTTTTAAAAATGTATTTATTTTATTTTTGGCTGCATTGGGTCTTCGTTGTGGTGCGTGGGCTTCTTATTGTGGTGGCTTCTCATTGCGGAGCACAGGCTCTAGGCGTGTGGGCTTCCGTAGTTTTAGCATGCAGGCTCAGTAGTTGTGGCTCACGGGCTCTAGAGTGCAGGCTCAGTAGTTGTGGCGCACGGACTTAGTTGCTCCGCGGCATGTGGGATCTTCCCGGACCAGGGCTTGAACCCGTGTCCCCTGCATTGGCAGGCGGATTCTTAACCACTGCATCACCAGGGAAGCCCCTCTTCTTCCTTTTCTGATGTTCTTATCTTAGGGAAATCATTTGCTTGGCAGTCAGCAGCTGTGAACACGCATTTAAAGCTTTTGAGAGAATCCCATGAGCCAGAGTGATTTTTTTTTTTATAGCTATATGCAGGATAATTCCCTCTGTTTGGATATGCTTGGAACCATGGTCCCCAAGACTCAAACCAGTCAAAATCAAGTAAGTCAAAGAAACGCCATTGAAAGGGTCTTCTTTTTAAAAAATTTTTAAAAATTATTTTTTTTTAACATCTTTATTGGAGTATAATTGCTTTACAATGGTGTGTTAGTTTCTGCTTTATAACAAAGTGAATCAGCTATACATATACATATATCCCCATATCTCCTCTCTCTTGCATCTCCCTCCCACCCCCCAATCCCACCCCTCTAGGTGGTCACAAAGCACTGAGCTGATCTCCCTGTGCTATGCAGCTGCTTCCCACTAGCTATCTGTTTTACATTTGGTAGTATATATAAGTCCATGCCACTCTCTCACTTCATCCCAGCTTACCCTTCCCCCTCCCCGTGTCCTCAAGTCCATTCTCTATGTCTGCGTCTTTATTGCTGTCCTGCCCCTAGGTTGTTCAGAACCTTTTTTTTTTTTTTTTTTTAGATTCCATATATATGTGTCAGCATACGGTATTTATTTTTCTCTTTCTGACTTACTTCACTCTGTATGACAGTCTCTAGGTCCATCCACCTCACTACAAATAACTCAATTTCGTTTCTTTTTATGGCTGAGTAATATTCCATTGTATATATGTGCCACATCTTCTTTATCCATTCATCTGTCGATGGGCACTTAGGTTGCTTCCATGTCCTGGCTATTGAAAATAGAGCTGCAATGAACATTGTGGTACATGACTCTTTTTGAATTACGGTTTTCTCAGGGTATATGCCCAGTAGTGGGATTGCTGGGTCGTATGGTAGTTCTATTTTTAGTTTTTTAAGGAACCTCCATACTGTTCTCCATAGTGGGTGTATCAGTTTACATTCCCACCAACAGTGCAAGAGGGTTCCCTTTTCTCCACACCATCTCCAGCATTAATTGTTTGTAGACTTTTTGATGATGGCCATTCTGACTGGTGTGAGATGATACCTCATTGTAGTTTTGATTTGCATTTCTCTAATGATTAGTGATGTTGAGCATCCTTTCATGTATTTGTTGGCAATCTGTATATCTTCCTTGGAGAACTGGCTATTCAGGTCTTCAGCCCATTTTTGGATTAGGTTGTTTGCTTTTTTGATCTTGAGCTGCATGAGCTGTTTGTAAATTTTGGAGATTAATCCTTTGTCAGTTGCTTCATTTGCAAATATTTTCTCCCATTCTGAGGGCTGTCTTTTCGTCTTGTTTATGGTTTCCTTTGCTGTGCAAAAGCTTTTAAGTTTCATTAGGTCCCACTTGTTTATTTTTGTTTTTATTTCCATTTCTCTAAGAGGTGGGTCAAAAAGGATCTTGCTGTGATTTATGTCATTGAGTGTTCTGCCTATGTTTTCCTCTAGGAGTTTTATAGTGTCTGGCCTTACATTTAGGTTTTTGATCCATTTTGAGTTTATTTGTGTGTATGGTGTTAGAGAGTGTTCTAATTTAATTCTTTTTTTAAATTATTTTATTTTTGGCTGCGTTGGGTCTTTATTACTGTGCACGGGCTTTCTCTAGTTACGGTGAGCAGGGGCTACCGTTCGTTGCGGTGCACAGGCTTCTCATTGCGGTGGCTTCTCTTTTTGCGGAGCACAGGCTGTAGGTGCACAGGCTTCAGTAGTTGTGGCTCGTGGCTTCTAGAGCACAGGCTCAGTAGTTATGGCGCACGGGCTTAGTTGCTCTGCGGCATGTGGTATCTTCCAAGACCAGGGCTCAAACCCATGTCCCCTGCATTGGCAGGCAGATTCTTAACTTCCCTGTGCTACCAGGGAAGCCGCTAATTTCATTCTTTTACATGTAGCTGTCTAGTTTTCCCAGCACCACTTATTGAAGAGGCTGTCTTTTCTCCATTGTATATTCTTCCCTCCGTTATCAAAAATAAGGTGACCATATGAGCGTGCGCTTATCTCTGGGCTTTCTATCCTGTTCCATTGATCTATTTTTCTGTTTTTGTGCCAGTACCATACTGTCTTGATTACTGTAGCTGTGTAGTATAGTCTGAGGTCTGGGAGCCTGATTCCTCCAGCTCCGTTTTTCTTTCTCAAGATTGCTTTGGCTATTCGGGGTCTTTTGTGTTTCCATACAAATTGTGAAATTTTTTGTTCTAGTTCTGTGAAAAATGCCATCAGTAGTTTGATAGGGATTGCATTGATCTGTAGATTGCTTTGGGTAGTATAGTCATTTTCACAATGTTGATTCTTCCAATCCAAGAACATGCTATATCTCTCCATCTGTGTGTATCATCTTTAATTTCTTTCACCAGTGTCTTATAGTTTTCTGCATACAGGTCTTTTGTCTCCTTAGGTAGATATATTCCTAGGTATTTTATTCTTTTTGTTGTAATGGTAAATGGGAGTGTTTCCTTAATTTCTCTTTCTGATCTTTCCTTGTTAGTGTATAGGAATGCAAGAGATTTCTGTGCATTAATTTTGTATCCTGCTACTTTACCAGATTCATTGATTAGCTCTAGTAGTTTTCTGGTAGCATCTTTAGGATTCTCTATGTATAGTATCATGTCATCTGCAAACAGTGACAGCTTTACTTCTTTTCCGATTTGGATTCTTTTTATTTCTTTTTATTCTCTGATTGCTGTAGCTAAAACTTCCAAAACTATGTTGAATAATAGTGGTGAGAGGGGACAGCCTTGTCTTGTTCTTGATCTTAGAGGAAATGGTTTCAGTTTTTCACCATTGAGAACGATGTTGGCTGTGGGTTTGTCATATATGGCCTTTATTATGTTGAGGTAAGTTCCCTCTATGCCTACTTTCTGGAGGGTTTTTTATCATAAATAGTGGGAGTTGAATTTTGTCAAAAGCTTTTTCTGCATCTATTGAGATGATCATATGGTCTTTCTCCTTCAATTTGTTAATATGGTTTATCACATTGATTGATTTGTGTATATTGAAGAATCCTTGCATTCCTGGGATAAACCCCACTTGATCATGGTGTATGATCCTTTTAATGTGCTTTTGGATTCTGTTTGCTAGTAGTTTGTTGAGGATTTTTGCATCTATGTCCATCAGTGATATTGGCCTGTACTTTTCTTTCTTTGAGACATCTTCGTCTGGTTTTGGTATCAGGGTGATGGTGGCCTCGTAGAATGAGTTTGGGAGCATTCCTCTCTCCACTATATTTTGGAAGAGTTTGAGAAGGATAGGTGTTAGCTTTTCTCTAAATGTTTGATAGAATTCACCTGTGAAGCCATCTGGTCCTGGGCTTTTGTTTGTTGGAAGATTTTTTTTTTTTTTTAAAGGATTTTCTTATTTCTTTATTTATTTATTTATTTATTTTTGGCTGTGTTGGGTCTTCGGTTCGTGCGAGGGCTTTCTCCAGTTGCGGCAAGCGGGGGCCACTCTTCATCGCGGTGCGCGGGCCCCTCTCTATCGCGGCCCCTCCCGTCACGGGGCACAGGCTCCAGACGCGCAGGCTCAGCAATTGTGGCTCACGGGCCCAGCTGCTCCGCGGCATGTGGGATCTTCCCAGACCAGGGCTCGAACCCGTGTCCCCTGCATTAGCAGGCAGATTCTCAACCACTGCGCCACCAGGGAAGCCCCCTGTTGGAAGATTTTTAATCACAGTCTCAATTTCAGTGCTTGTGATTGGTATGTTTATATTTTCTGTTTCTTCTGGGTTCAGTCTCAGAAGGTTGTGCTTTTCTAAGAATGTATTCATTTTTTTCCAGGTTGTCCATTTTATTGACATACAGTTGCTTGTAGTAGTCTTTCATGATCCTTTGTATTTCTGCAGTGTCAGTTGTTACTTCTCCCTTTTCATTTCTAATTCTATTGATTTGAGTCATCTCCCTTTTTTTCTTGATGAGTCTGGCTAATGGTTTATCAATTTTGTTTATCTTCTCAAAGAACCAGCTTTTAGATTTCTTGATCTTTGCTATTGTTTCCTTCATTTCTTCTTCATTTATTTCTGATCTGATCTTTATGATTTCTTTCCTTCTGCTAACTTTGGAGTTTTTTTGTTCTTCTTTCTCTGATTGCTTCAGGTGTAAGGTTAGGTTGTTTGAGCTGTTTGTTTCTTGAGATAGGACTGTATTGCTATAAACTTCCCTCTTAGAACTGCTTGTGCTGCATCCCATCGGTTTTGGGTCGTCATGTTTTCATTGTCATTTGTTTCTAGGTATTTTCTGATTTCCTCTTTGATTTCTTCAGTGATCTCTCAGTTATTTAGTAGTGTATTATTTTAGCCTCATGTGTTCGTATTTTTTACAGATTTTTTTCCTGTAATTGATATCTAGTCTCATAGCATTGTGGTCGGAAAAGATACTTGATATGATTTCAAGTTTCTTAAATTTACCAAGGCTTGATTTATGACCCAAGATATGATCCATCCTGGAGAATATTCCATGAGCACTTGAGAAGAAAGTGTATTCTGTTGTTTTTGGATCGAATGTCCTATAAATATCAATTAAGTGCATCTTGTTTAATGTATCATTTAAAGCTTGTGTTTCCTTATTTATTTTCATTTTGGATGATCTGTCCATTGGTGAAAGTTGGGTGTTAAAGTCCCCTACTATGATTGTGATACTGTCGATTTCCCCTTTTATGGCTGTTAGCATTTGCCTTATGTATTGAGGTGCTCCTATGTTGGGTGCATAAATATTTACAATTGTTATATCTTCTTGGATTGATCCCTTGATCATTTCATAGTGTCCTTCTTTGTCTCTTGTAATAGTCTTTAAAGTCTGTTTTGTCTGATATGAGAATTGGTACTCCGCCTTTCTTTTGATTTCCATTTGCATGGAATATCTTTTTCCATCTCCTCTTTCAGTCTGTATGTGTCCCTAGGTCTGAAGTGGGTTTCTTGTAGACAGCATATATATGGGTCTTGTTTTTGTATCCATTCAGCCAGTCTATGTCTTTTGGTGGGAGCATTTAATCCATTTACATTTAAGGTAATTATTGATATGTATGTTCCTATTACCATTTTCTTAATTGAGTTGGGTTTATTATTGTAGGTCTTTTCCTTCTCTTGTGTTTCCTGCCTAGAGAAGTTCCTTTAGCATTCGTTGTAAAGTTGGTTTGGTGGTGCTGAATTCTCTTAGCTTTTGCTTGTCTGTAAAGGTTTTAATTTCTCTGTCGAATCTGAATGAGATCCTTGCTGGGTAGCGTAATCTTGGCCGTAGGTTTTTCCCTTTCATCACTTTAAATACGTCTTGCCACTTCCTTCTGGCTTGCAGAGTTTCTGCTGAAAGATCAGCTGTTAACCTTATGGGGATTCCCTTGTATGTTATTTGTTGTTTTTCCCTTGCTGCTTTTAATATTATTTCTTTGTATTTAATTTTTGATAGTTTGATTAATATGTGTCTTAGTGAGGTTCTCCTTGGATTTATCCTGTATGGGACTCTGCACTTCCTGGACTTGATTGACTATTTCCTTTCCCATATTAGGGAAGTTTTCAACTATAATCTCTTCAAATATTTTCTCAGTCCCTTTCTTTTTCTCTTCTTCTTCTGGGACCTCTGTAATTCGAATGTTGGTGCATTTAATGTTGCCCCAGAGGTCTCTAAGACTGTCCTCAATTCTTTTCATTCTTTTTTCTTTATTCTGCTCTGCAGTAGTTATTTCCACTATTTTATCTTCCAGGTCACTTATCTGTTCTTCTGCCTCAGTTATTCTGCTATTGATTCCTTCTAGAGAATTTTTAATTTCATTTATTGTGTTGTTCATCATTGTTTGCTCTTTAGTTCTTCTAGGTCCTTGTTAAACATTTCTTGTATTTTCTCCATTCTATTTCCAAGATTTTGGATCATCTTTACTGTCATTACTCTGAATTCTTTTTCAGGTAGACTGCCTATTTCCTCTTCATTTGTTTGGTCTAGGGGGTTTTTACCTTTCTCCTTCATCTGCTGTGTTTCTCTGTCTTCTCATTTTGCTTAACTTACTGTGTTTGGGGTCTCCTTTTTGTAGGCTGCAGATTCGTAGTTTTGGTTGTTTTTGGTGTCTGCCCCCAGTGGGTAAGGTTGGTTCAGTGGGTTGTGTAGTCTTCCTGGTGGAGAGGACTAGTTCCTGTGTTCTGGTGGATGAGGCTGAATCTTGTCTTTCTGGTGGGCAGGACTGCATCCAGTGGTGTGTTTTGGGGTGTCTGTGAACTTATTATGATTTTAGGCAGCCTCTCTGCTAATGGGTGGGGTTGTGTTTCTGTCTTGCTAGTTGTTTGGCATAGCGTGTCCAGCACTGTAGCTTGCTGGTTGTTGAGTGGAGCTGGGTCTTAGTGTTGAGATGGAGATCTCTGGGAGAGCTTTTGCCGTTTGATATTATGTGGAGCCGGGAGGTCTCTGTTGGACCAATGTCCTGAACTCAGCTCTCCCACCTCAGAGGCACAGGCCTGACACCTGGCCGGAGCACCAAGACCCTTTTGGGAAGTCTGAGGTCTCCTGGCAGCGTTCAGTAGGTGTTCTGTAGGAGTTGTTCCACATGTAGATGTATTTCTGATGTATTTGTGGGGAGGAAGGTGATCTCCACGTCTTACTCCTCCACCATCTTGAAGCTCCCCCCCCTTTTAAAAAAATTTTATTGGAGTATTGTTGATTTACAATGTTGTTAGCTTCAGGTGTACAGCAAAGTGATTCAGTTATACATATACATATATTCATTCTTTTTCAGATTCTTTACCCATATAGGTTATTACAGAATACTGAGTAGAGTTCCCTGTGCTATACAGTAGGTCCTTGTTGGTTATCTATTTTATATATAGTAGTATGTGTATGTTAATCCCAAGCTCCTACTTTATCCCTCTTACCCACCACGTTTCCCCTTTGGTAACCATAGGTTTGTTGGATTTTAATTTATTTTATTTATTTATTTTAGGCTGCATTGGGTCTTCATTGCTGTGCTCAGGCTTTCTCTAGTTGTGGCGAGCGGGGGCTACTCTTCGTTGCGGTGTGCGGGCTTCTCATTGCAGTGGCTTCTCTTGTTGTGGAGCACGGGCTTCAGTAGTTGTGGCACACGGGCTCAGTAGTTGTGGCTCACAGGCTCTAGAGCGCAGGCTCAGTAGTTGTGGTGCACAGGCTTAGCTGCTCTGCAGCATGTGGGATCTTCCTGGACCAGGGCTCAAACCTGTGTCCCCTGCATTGGCAGGCAGATTCTTAACCACTGTACACCAGGGAAGTCCTCCATTTTTCTTTGTCAGGATTGCTTTGGCTATTCAGGGTCTTTTGTGTTTCCATACAAATTAAAAATTTTTTTGTTCTAGTTCTGTGAAAAATGCCATTGGTAATTTGATAGGGATTGCATTGAATCTGTGGCTTGCCTTGGGTAGTACAGTCATTTTGACAATATTGATTCTTCCAATCCAAGAACATGGTATATCTTTCCACCTGTGTGTGTCATCTTCGATTTCTTTCATTAGTGCCTGAAATATAGTTTTCAGAGTACAGGTCTTTGCCTCCTTAGGTAGGTTTATTCCTTGGTATTTTATTCTTTTTGATGTGATGGTAAATTGGATTATTTCCTTAATTTCTCTTTCTGATCTTTCGTTGTTTGTGTATAGGAATGCAAGAGATTTCTGTGTATTAATTTTGTATCCTGCAACTTTACCGAATTCATTGATGCACTCTAGTAGTTTTCTGGTAGCATCTTTAGGGTTTTCTGTGTATAGTATCAAAAGAGTCATCTTCTTAAGCCAAGCGGCCTCCTCAATGAACTTCTGTACCTGAGTTTCAGCTTCCCCAGAAGTGTTAACCCAGGTACAACAGGTGGTGTTGGCCACAGCACAGGCACCTCCTCCTTCAGCTAAAAGATAATCAGGGGCTGTCCTGTTATCAGGAATGGCCTTGGCCAGAGGGTCCACATATTTCTGCTGGGCAGCTAATGTCTTAGCAATGGAATCTGCAGTCTCTTCAAGAGTTAAGGAGCGGTTTCTGATGACAGTCTCGTTTATATCTACTCCTAATCGGGGAAGTAGGGCCCTACCAAAGGAAGCGAACCCTGAATCAGGAAAAGCCTCCTGGTAGGTCCTTTCTAGAACGGGTAGGGGCACAGTTAGATAACCAAGAGGCATTGCCCAGCTGTGCACCAGCCATCTAGGCATCCATAGGCCCAAGGAGAAACATAACCACCACAGACAAAGATAAGTCTTGTCAGGGCACAAACTACTTCCATGAAGGTGGCACTGTTAATGGATTCATTTGTAAGAATTGTTGCCTGTGCCTATTCAAGCCAGGGGTCAGTCAACTTATATTTCAGGCTGGGAGAAAATCTATTCTAAATTCCAGAGGTTAATCCCCTTAGCAGTGGCCTGGGGGATGCAGATGAGGGCATAATCTCTCCAGGCCCATGCCAGAGTAAAGGAAAGAAAGGGTTTCACGTTTAGGTAAAGTCTGGATCTGGCTTCTTGGGCAGAAGCAGTCTACCTTCGTGTCAGCTACTTCTCACCCCTGTCACCTTGATTTGGAGGTCCCCAGTGTCTGTATAGGACCAGGTGTCAGGTGGGGTGTCTTTTTAGCTGTGGGACATACATCCAGGGTTCAGTACCTTCTAGTTTCCCTGCAGTGTCTGGGCAGGAGCACTTGGTGAGGTCCCTTCTGATGGAGCTCGAGGGCTGCCTGCCTTCTTCCTGATTCCAAATCAGAAGGGTAGGAGAAAATTGGAAGTGTTAGTTTGGTGAGTCAGAGCCAGATATTTGAGGAAACTAGAAAAAATTCAGGATCCAGTCCAGTTTACAGATAACAGAACCTCCAAGACAATTAGCAGGACTAGAATCTAATATCTACAAAGGTGGAAACATAATTTTTTTTCTCTACAATTACTCCACCTCCTTTTTTTTTTTTTTTAAAACAAAGGTTTGTATTAAAGTTGGCCTGATTATTTAAACTCTTTTTTAAGATTGGTTTCCTGGAACCGTGTAAGCAGGGTACCAGTTCGATTTTTCCAAGCAGTTCCTTGAAGCTGTGTGGTCATATATGAGTCTACGCATATCTCAAATATGAGATTTCAGTCAAAGCCTTGGTAATACAGCCAGTGTTTCTAATTGTGTCCTGTCGCAAGGAGAGCAGATTCTTACTGAACTTATGTGAACAAATATACTGTCAGGAAAATAAGGGTACTCACTGAGACTTTCTGAATTCTGGAAGGATCAGGTGGTAGGGAGAAAAAGTAGATGTTTCATCTTTGCTCACAAAGGTATATTTTACCAGATTTCTGTAAGTCATATATAACTTAAGAGAAAAGGTCTCCTTAAAACTGGAAAATGAAAATATCAGAGCATCCTCTCCAGTTCATATTGTCCCACATAATTAACACTCATTTTGCTTGAATCTGTTTTTTTCCATTAGTTCTCTCGACCTTGCCTGATGATTGAAGCCAATAGGGCAGTGATCATTCCCAGAAGTTTACAAGGTTTCCGTGTGATATACCCGGTGAAGCAGGTACCTCGATCACTGGAGATTGTGCAAGGTGTACCCCAAGCAGGAAACACCTTCTTTAATAGCTTCTTTGCCACCATGAGGGCATTGGTCTTGCAGCAGGGAAAGGCTTTATCATCTGGAAAACATCCAGACTGATGACCCATAGTGAGTGGCACTTGAATGAAGTCCAGCTGCAAAGTGTTCAAAGGGTCCAGAAAGAGGACGCCTCCAGGGACAAAGATAGTTTTTTTCTTTTTTTCTTTTAATTTTTAAAATTGAGATATAATTAACATATAACGTTAATTTCAGATGTCCAACATAATGAATCAACATTTGTGTATGTCACAAAACGATCACCACGATGAGTCGTTAACATCCGTCGCCACACATAGTTATAATTTCTTTTCTCGTAATGAGAACTTTTAATAGCTACTCTTAGCAGTTTTCAAATATGCAATACAGTATTATTAACTATAGTTCCCATGCTGTACAGAGAGTTTTGACTTTAAAAATAAAAAGAAGTTTTTCTTAAATGCACTGTGGTGGGTGAAGGAATGCAAACACCAAAAAATGGGGTTTGCCGGGGAGCTGGGAGAAACCAAGTGGCCATATATCTTGGTTTTCCCAGAGCCCCGACTGTTCGTTGCATTTACAGCCATTGTTTACCCGTCTCAGTTTATCTGATACAGGAGCAGACTGTTGCCAGGTAACAAGGACATCGGTGTGGCAAAAGTTTGGCATTGAGGGGTCTTTCTTTGCAGAAGCAGAATGGACTTCATCCACATGCCCCACAATCTGTAGATTCTACTGCCACTGCCTTTGCCTGAGAGCGAGGGCAGTTCCCTGATGCTAGGGTTCAGTCCTTTTGGTATGAGCCTCAATTTTGGTGACAGACAACATTTTATGCCAGGAGATATCACACAATTTCTGAAACACTTATAACACGTACCAGCAGCCCTCAGAAACAGCAAGAAAGACTGAACTCAGAATGGTTCTCCAGGGCGCCGTGCCTGTATTTCTTCTGAATGCGCTCAGAAGTTCCACTTGAGATCTTGTCACTGCCACCAATCTGATAAAAAAAACAAAATTCAACTGAGTAAATTTGAAGATCTGGTTGGCCTTATTCATAGGTTCAGCATCCCGGGGCTCATCATGAATAAGAAGACACCCATTTCACCCTTAGGGCTCTGAAGCCGTTTCAGGAACAGAGGATAAAAGACTAAATATTAGAACAAAAGATGCTCCGATTTCTCTTATCTCAGGAAATTCCAAGGGTTTTGGGAGCTGTGAGCCAGGAACCATGGAAGAAGACAAAACATTTATTATAAATCACAATGTCACCTTTTATAGCATGTAGCCTATAGGAATTGTATCTCTAATTTTTCAGAAGTGTTTTATTTTTTTGATGCTATATAAATGGAATTAATTTTGTTTTTCAGTAATTTGCTTCTGTGTCGGAATACAGTTGATTTTTGTACATCAGTCTTGTAGCCTGCAATCTTCAAGTATGTTCACTTGTTCTAGAAGCGTTTTTGTACATTCCTAAAGATTTTTCTGTATATAGATTCATAACTTCTGCAAGTACATTATTTTACTTTCCTTCCCAATCTGTATGCCTCTTGTTTCCTTCTGCCTGAATGCAGGTAGACAGCATTCAGTCTTTCCTCACTGAGCATGGTGTTAACTGGAGGTGATTTTTTAGTGTCCTTAATGGACTGAGTTCCTTTCTCTTCCTAATTTAATGCACATTTTGATCATGAATGGGTATGGTAATTTGTCAAATGCTTAGTCTCATTTTTTCAGACAATCGTAAGAGTTTCTCCTTTGTGCTGTTTTTTTTCTGTGTAAATATTTTTATTGATTTGAGCCCTCTTTTTTTCTTGATGAGTCGGGCTAAAGGCTTATCAATTTTGTTTATCTTTTCAAAGAACCAGATTTTAGTTTAATTGATCTTTTGTTTTCTTCGTCTCTTTTTCATTTATTTCTGCTCTGATCTTCATGATTTCTTTCCTTTTACAAACTTTGGGTTTTGTTTGTTCTTTCTGTAGTTGCTTTAGGTGCAAAGTTGGGTTGTTTGAGATTCTTCTTGTTTCCTGAGGTAAGATTGTATTGCTATAAACTTCCTCGTAGAACTGCTTTTGCTGTGTCCCATAGGTTTTGGATCATTGTGCTTTCACTTTCATTTGTCTCTAAGGGTTTTTTAAAAATTTCTTCTTTGATTTGTTCAGTGATCCATTGGTTGTTTAGTAACGTACTGTTTAGCCTCTATGTGTTTGTGTTTTTTATAGTTTTTTTTCTTGTAGTTGATTTCTAATCTCATAGCATTGTTGTCAGAAAAGATACTTGATAAGATTTCAATTTTCTTAAATTTACTGAGACTTGCTTTGTGGCCCAGCATGTGATCTATCCCAGAGAATGTTTCATGTGCACTTGAGAAGAATATGTATTCTGTTGCTTTGGGATGGAATGCCCTAAAAATATCAGTTAAGTCCATCTGGTCTAATGTGTCATTTAAGGCCTGTGTTTCCTTATTGATTTTCTGGCTGAATGATCTGTCCATTGATGTAAGTGGGGTGTTAAAGTCCCTCACTATTATTATGTTACTGTTAATTTCTCCTTTTATGGCTGTTAGCATTTGCCTTATATATTGAGGTGCTTCTATGTTGGGTGCACATATATATTTACAATTGTTATATCTTCTTCTTGGATTGATCCCTTGAATCATTATGTAGTGTCCTTCCTTACCTCTTGTAACAGTCTTTATTTTAAAGTCTATTTTGTCTGATATGAGTATTGCTGCTCCAGCTTTCTTTTGATCTCCATTTGCATGGAGTATCTTTTTCCATCCCCTCACTTTCAGTCTTTATGTGTCCCTAGATGTGAATTGGGTCTCTTGGAGACAACATACATTGATATCCAGGTCTTGTTTTTGTATCCATTCAGCCAGTCTGTGTCTTTTGGTTGGAGTATTCAATCCATTTAGGTTTAAGGTAATTACTGATATGTATGTTCTTATTGCCATTTTGTTAAAATGCAAAATGTAAAAATGTTCTTTTTGCTTCCCTTCCTCTTTTGTTCTCTTTTCTCGTGATTTGATGACTATCTTTAGTGTTGTTTTTGGATTTCTTTTTCTTTTTTTTGTGTATCTATTGTAGACTTTTGGTTTGCGGTTACCATGAGGCTTTGATAAAACAATCTTGTATATATACACAGACTGCTATAAGTCGCTGGTCTATTAATTTCAAATGCTTTTCCAATATTCTCCATTTGTACTCTCGTCTTTTCACAATTGCTGGTTTTGATATCATATTTGTGTGTGGATGATATCCTACCTTTACTGTATGTTTGCCTTTACCAGTGAGCTTTTCCATTCGTAGTTTTCTTGTTTCTAGTTGTGGGCTTTTCTTTTTCACCTAGACAAGTTCCTTTAACATTTGTTGTAAAGCTGGTTTGGTGGTGCTGAATTATCTCAGCTTTTGCTTGTCTGTAAAGCTTTTGATTTCTCCATCGAATGAACAAGAGCCTTGCCAGGTAGAGTATTCTTGGTTGTAAGTTTTTTCCTTTCATCACTTTAAATATACCCTGGCACTCCCTTCTGGCCTGCAGAGTTTCTGCTGAAAAATGAACTGATAACCTTATGGGAATTCCCTTGTATGTTATTTGTTGCTTTTCTCTTGTTGCTTTTAATATTTTGTCTTTGTCTTTAATTTTTGTCAGTTTGATTAATATGTGTCTCGGCTTGTTCCTCCTTGTGTTTATCCAGTATGGGACACTCTCTGCACTTCCTGGGCTTGAGTGTTTCCTTTCCCATTTTAGGGAAGTTTTTGGCTATTCTCTCTTTTTTTTTAATTTATTTAATTTATTTTTGGCTGCATTGGGTCTTCGTTGCTGAGCCTGGGCTTTCTCTAGTTGTGGCAAGCGAGGGCTACTCTTCGTCGCGGTGCACGGGCTTCTCATCACAGTGGCTTCTCTTGTTGCAGAGCATGGGCTCTAGGCATGTGGGCTTCAGTAGTTGTGGCATGTGGGCTCAGTAGTTGTGCATGGGCTTAGTTGCTCCACAGCATGTGGGATCTTCCCGGACCAGGGCTCAAACCTGTGTCCCCTGCATTGGCAGGCGGATTCTTAACCACTGCGCCTCCAGAGAAGTCTCTTATCTCTTCAAATATTTTCTCAGGCCCTTGCTCTCTGTCTTCTACTTCTGGGACTCCTATAATGCAAATGTTGGTGCATTTAATGTTGTCCCAGAGGTCTCAGACTGTCCTCATTTCTTTTCATTCTTTTTTCTTTATTCTGTTCCACAGCAGTGATTTCCAGCATTCTGTCTTCCAGCTCACTTATTGGTTCTTCTGCCTCTATTATTCTGCTGTTGATTCCTGATAGTATATTTTTCATTTCAGTTATTGTTCATCTGTTTGTTCTTTAAAATTTCTTGTATCTTCTTGGTCTGTGCCTCCATTCTTTTTCCAAGATCTTGGATCATCTTTACTATCATTATTCTGAATTCTTTTTCAGGCAGATTGTCTATCTCCACTTCACTTAAGTTGTTCTTCTGGAGTTTTATCTTGTTCCTTCATCTGCAACATATTTCTCTTCCATCTCATTTTGTCTAACTTTCTGTGTTTGTGGTCTCCATTCCACAGGCTGCAGATTGTAGTTCTTCTTGCATCTGGTTTCTGCCCCCTGGTGGGTGGGGTTGGTGCAGGGGCTTGTGCAGGCTTTCTGGTGGGCAGGGACATGTCAAAAGGTGACTGTGGGCTCTGGATGACTTCAGGCAGCCTGTCTGTCGATGGGTGGGGCTGTGTTCCCACCCTGTTGGTTGTTTAGCCTGAGGCATCCCAGCACTGGAGCCTGAAGGCTGTTGGGTGGGGCCAGGTCTTGGTGCCAAAATGATGACCTCCAGGAGAGCTCATGCTGAGGAATATTCCCTGGGGGCTCCCCCACCAGTGTCCTTGCCCCTGCAGTAGATCACAGCTGACCCCTGCCTCCCCAGGAGACCCTCCAAGACCCACAGGTAGGTCTTGCCCAGGCTCCTACGGAGTCACTGTTTTGCCCTGGGTCCCAGTGCACATGCAACCAAGAGTGGAGTCTCTGTTTCCCCCAGTCCTGTGGAGCTCCTGAAATCAAGCCCCACTGGCCTTCAAAGCCAAATGCTCTGGGGGCTCTTCCTCTTGATGCCCGACCCCCAGGCTGAGGAGCCTGCCATGGGGATCAGAACTCACTCCTGTGGGAGAACCTCTGTGATATAATTAGTTTCCAGTTTGTGGGTCACCCAACTGGCAGGTATGGATTTGGTTATATCACAAAATCGCCCCTCCTACCATCTCGTTGTGGCTTCTTCTTTGTCTCTGGATGTAGAATATCTTTTTTTGATAGGTCCCAGTCTTTTTTGTTAATGGTTGTTGAGAAGTAATTGATTTTTGGTGTTTTCATGAGAGGAGGTGAGCTCAAGTCCTTCTGCTCTGCCGTCTTGTCCTCCTTCTCCTTTATGCTATTAAAGGAGCATGAAGGACTGATGATTTCACATGTTAAAACTACCTCGCATTCCTGGGATTAACCCCACTTATTTATTACGTAGTACCCTTTTATTGTGTACTATAAAAAACAAGATTTTCTCTTTGTTTAGGATTTTTGCACCTACATTAAGTAGGGATTTTGATCTGTAATTTTCTTTGTATTTAATGTCTTTGTCTATTTTGATATCAAGGTAATACTGGCCTTATTATACACAATACCTCAGAAAGTATACCCTCCTCTTCGGCCTTCTGCAAGGGTTTGTGTAAGACTGGTATTATTCCTTTCCTATGTGCTAAATGGAATTCACCAGTGAAGTTGTCTGGTCCTTTTGTGAGAATGTTTTTATTTATGATTTCAGTTCATGAACTACTTACATTTTTTGCTTTTCTTGTAACAGATTTGTATGTTTCAGGGAATTGGTATATTTTATCTAAGTTGTTGAACATATCCCCTTATTCTAATGCCTCTTACGATCTTTAGTAATATCCCATCTTTTATGCCTGATGTTGGTAGTTTTTGTCTTTTTTTTAACATCTTTATTGGAGTATAATTGCTTTGCAGTGGTGTGTTTTGTCTTTTCTATTTTTTTCCTTGATTCAGTTTTTGTTTTCCTTGATTTTTCCCCCCTTGTTTGTTTAATTGCTTTTCACTATTTCCTTCCTTCTTAATTTCCTCTTCTTTTTATGGCTTCTTAAAATGGAACTTTAGGTTATTGACTTTAACTATTTATATTAGAAAGCAAGAAAGGCCTAAAGTTATAAATAATCTGAGTGCTGTTTAACTGCATGCCAGAAATTGATAGTTGTTTAACTGCATGCCAGAAATTTTGATAGTATTTTCTTTCATTATTATTTCAAAATATTTTCTAATTTCCCTTGTGATTTCTTATAGGAGTTTTCTGGGTGTTGAATTTAATTCTGGGATTTTTAATTTAATTCTACTGTGGTCTTTAATTTTCCAATCTTTTGCAGTCTTTCGAAATTTGTTTTATAGCCCTGGGTATGGTTTATCTTGATGGATGTTGCATATGTACTTGGAAAAAAAAATGTATGTACTGCAGTTAGGTGCAGTGACCTATAAGTTTCGTTTTGGTCATAGTGGTTCAGATCTTGTATGGCTTTGCTGATTTATTTTTAATGGTCTAATAAGTGTGTAAAAAATCTTCAAGTCTGTAGATTTGTCCATTTCTCATTTTAGTTCCCTCTTTTTGTTTCATGTATTTTGGAGCCTTTATCAGATACATACACATTTGTAATTGTTACATCTGCTAATCCTTTTGTCATAAAATGCCTTTGTATCTAATAGTGTTCTATTTTGTAAAGTCTTTTTGTCTGATATTCGTTTAGCCATTCCAGCTTTCTTAGGCTTTGCACGATATATTTGTATGATACGTCTTTTCCTACCCTTTTTCTTTTACTTACTTGTATTTAAAATACATCCCTTGTTGACAGCATGTAGTTGAATCTTGCTTTTTATATTCTCTGCCAATATCTGCCTTTTGATTTTAGGGGAGTCCACTTCCACATATATACTTATTGAAATGGGTATATTTGCAGTTACTTTTGTTGGGGGAGGTCTCATCTATTTTGTTCATCTCTGTCCTTTTCTGCGTTCTTTTGGGTAGATCATATATGTTTTGGTATTACACTTCCATGCCTCTGCTGGCTTTTAGCTGCTACTTTTCAGTCCAGGCCCTTGGTCTTTCCCGTGTCTGTATCCTTAAGAGATCTGCCAGGGATATGGGCAACCTCACTCTGGACTGATCCCGAATATCCCACCTTTTCAAATTTGGCTTTTTCTTGATTGGACATTCTCTTGGTTGCTGTAGACCTTTGTTTTTCAGAATTCCTATGAAGTCATTTTCACTACTCTCTAGTTGTTTATTTAATGTTTTCGTGGCAGGAGTAAAGGCTTGGAGCTTCCTAGTCCAACATCTTGGTGCTGTCACTCTCTCCGCCCTTAATTCCTTACTGTTTCCCTTTCAGGAGCCAGGAATCACAATGAGATGGAGACTCTTCATGAAACAGGAGTAAGATTCCTTTCATTGGGCGAGCTTTCGTGCTGGCACATCAAGAGACACATTGTGAGCAAATTAACCAAAAGACAGGACTCTGTGATAAATATTCACGGAAAGAATTCTCAGTCCACCAAACAACATAATTCCCCTGCAGGAGTGTCTATTCAGGCTTCTGTGGAAGACAGCTGTTTAATGACACTTCTAGAGGATCATTCTAATGTTATTGAAAATCAAGAATTTTCAACTGGGAGAGCTCAGAATTCCTGGAATAAACTCTATCTGAATGGGACTCAGAATTATCAGAGAAGTTGTAAGCTGACTCCAGTGAAAAACAAGTTCTGTATGTTTGTTCCATGTGCTGATATTTTCAGTTGTATCTCCCCCCACCTCGATGATGACACGGTGCACAAAAGAGAGAAAGCTCACGGCAACAGAGAGTGTGGTAAAGATCTCTTAAAGGCATCACCTCTGGCCCCGTGCAGTATCATTCAAACTGGACCGAAAACCTACCAGTGTAACGAACGTGAGAAAGGATTCAGTGACCACACCAGCCTTGAACTTCATCAGCAGGTACACTTGGGCAGGAAGTCCCCTACATACAGGACACATGAGAAGGACAACGGTTATAGCTCTGCTAGTCCCATTCAACAGGGTGTCCTCCCAGGGAAGAAACGCTATTGGTGTCACGAGTGCGGGAAGGGCTTCAGTCAGAGCTCAAACCTGCAAACTCACCAGAGAGTCCACACGGGGGAGAAGCCCTATTCATGCCATGAGTGTGGGAAGAGCTTTAATCAGACCTCACACCTGTACGCCCACCTGCCCATTCACACTGGAGAGAAGCCCTACAGATGTGAGAGCTGTGGGAAGGGCTTCAGTCGTAGCACAGACCTCAACATCCACTGCAGAGTCCACACGGGAGAGAAACCGTATAAGTGTGAGGTGTGCGGGAAAGGCTTCACCCAGAGGTCCCACCTTCAGGCCCACGAAAGAATCCACACTGGAGAGAAACCATACAAGTGTGCAGATTGTGGGAAACGCTTCAGCTGTAGCTCAAATCTTCACACGCACCAGCGTGTCCACACTGAGGAGAAACCCTACAGATGTGAGGAGTGCGGCAAGTGCTTCAGCCTGAGCTTCAACCTTCACAGTCACCAGCGCGTCCACACGGGAGAGAAACCCTACAAATGTGAAGAGTGTGGGAAGGGTTTTAGTTCGGCCTCAAGCTTCCAGAGCCACCAGAGGGTTCACACAGGAGAGAAGCCATTTCGATGCAGTGTGTGTGGGAAGGGCTTCAGCCAGAGTTCCTATTTCCAAGCCCATCAGAGAGTCCACACTGGAGAAAAACCCTACAAGTGTGAGGTGTGTGGGAAGCGCTTCAATTGGAGCCTGAATCTTCACAACCATCAGAGGGTCCACACGGGAGAGAAACCCTATAAATGCGAGGAGTGCGGGAAGGGTTTCAGTCAGGCCTCGAATCTTCAAGCTCATCAGAGCGTCCACACGGGGGAAAAGCCCTTCAAATGTGATGCGTGTCAAAAGCGATTCAGTCAGGCCTCCCATCTTCAAGCCCATCAGAGAGTCCACACGGGAGAGAAACCATATAAATGTGATACGTGTGGTAAGGCCTTCAGCCAGAGGTCGAATCTCCAAGTCCATCAGATAATTCACACTGGAGAGAAACCATTCAAATGCGAGGAATGTGGGAAAGAATTCAGCTGGAGTGCCGGGCTCAGTGCTCATCAGAGGGTCCACACAGGAGAGAAACCCTATACGTGTCAGCAGTGCGGCAAGGGCTTCAGCCAGGCCTCACATTTCCACACCCATCAGAGGGTCCACACTGGAGAGAGGCCTTACATATGTGATATATGTTGCAAGGGCTTCAGCCAGAGGTCACATCTTGTTTACCATCAGAGGGTCCACACTGGAGGGAACCTGTAGAACTGGAAGGTGAGGAATGGCCTCCAGATAATCCACGTCTTCATCTCTATTGGAAAGTCTGTGCTGGTAGTTGTGGGAAGTTCCTGCAGAACTTGGAAACATCAAGGAATCTTCATGGGAAAGAAGTTCTCTAAAATGCTGTGTTTTTAAAGATCCAGTTGGGAGGTGAACTCTTTACTAACATCAGAGGTTTCACAGAGGAGAGAAAACGTATTCTATAAATATGGTCAGTGGTTATACCAGAGCTCTGAATGCCCCGATTCTCAGGATGTGACACAAGAGAAGAATCATTGGCATCTATTCAGGAGAGAAGGCTTATACATGAAGGTTATGGGCAGGGCTTGAACAAAAGTATAATGATGGACAAACAATTGATGTCAACTGCAGTGTACCCCTCCACATAGGGAGGGCTGTTTTTCACCATTCTATCTCTACCGTGTAGAACTGTGCTTGGCTCCTAATAGGTGCCTGGCAATTACTGAACCAAGGGGAGAAAAATCCCTCTAATTAGGACAAATATTTGAAATTTCTGGTAGGCTTCCTATCCTAAATTCATAACATGCTCAAGAGGAATCCTGCAAGTCGCCTTAATGAGATTGTACTTCAATTAATATTTCCTAAAATCAGAATCATGTAATATCGCCATCCACAATAGTACAGATTTGGACAAGGCTTATGAATGGCTGCCACCCTCCATCCAGCTCCAGTTATATGTACAGAATCACCCATTGTGTGCAGTGTAATATTTAGCATCATTAGTTTGTATTTTATAGACTGAAAGACTTTTATTAATCTAATAACATACTGCAACTTATAGGATTGGAAATTTTGAACCCTAATTAATTCCTTAAGGTAGGGTTTTACTGTAACTCTGACAGTGTTAAAAGTAGTTACTAGTAACAGAAAGTTTCTTAGTAAACTTGAATTGTTAATAATCGGTTTCTTTGCATTATTTCCATTCAGGCTCAGGTCACATTGCCTTTTCTATGCATGGTCCTTCATCCAGACCTCTTTAGGCAGGAGCTTTGGCAGAAACCAAGGATATTAATTTTGTCACATTCCACCCCCATTGTTCCCCCTCTAAAAATGGGGTGGGGTAGACAAAAAACCTGTTGGATTTTGATTGAGATTTCATTAAAGTTATCAGTTTAGATTAATTGTCATATACACAGCATTCTGTGTTCAACACCTATTAGTAGGAGTGAACATTTGTTGGTCAATATGTATCAAAATAGTCTGCCCTGGCAAATCCTAGCATTAGAGGTTTTGCTTAGGAGATTATAGCAACAGTAAGGAAAACTGTACACAAAGATGTTTATACTGAATTTTTAAAAAAGGAAATGAGTATCAGCAAAATATTTACGTAAATGTATTCTAATATATAGCCATGAAAAAATACGATATAGATGTATAATGACAGGAAAAAAATTGTCATCCACGAGAAAACTAGGTTAGAGCCTTCCTGGTATAATTCAAGTAATAAGGGGATGTGTACCTGAATATGCGATTATGTGCATAGCACTAATAGGTGGAAAGATATATATATTTATTTTTTTGTCTGCATTGGGTCTTCGTTGCTGTGTGTGGGCTTTCTCTAGTTGTGGTGAGCGGGGGCTACTCTTTGTTGCAGTGCATGGGCTTCTCATCGTGGTGCCTTTTGTTGTTGCAGAGCATGGGCTCTAGGCACGCAGGCTCAGTAGTTGTGGCACACAGGTTCAGTAGTTGTGGCTCTCAGGCTCTAGAGTGCAGGCTCAGTCGCTGTGGCACACGGGCTTAGTTGCTCTGCGGCATGTGGGATCTTCCCGGACCAGGGATCGAACCCATGTCCCGTGCATTGGCAGGCGGATTCTCAATCACTGTGCCAGATGGGAAGTCCCAGGTGGAAAGATATTGATTAATATGCTACCTGGTTTACTCTGGCAGAGAGGGTTGGGATGATTTTTCTTTACCTTTTTGAAAACTTATTTACAGTGGCCATTATCCATTTTACCAAAGCAGTAAAACTGGGACAATAAAATTAACTGAATGAAAATCCCTTACAGCTAAATCTTAACTGCCTTATCTCATGACCTGTAAACTTGTGTTACGGATGTACATAAAGCATGTTCACCATTGCATTATTGGTGATAGCACACTTTGCATTCATCAGTTGGATCTGACAAAAAAAATTTGTGGCCTAGCCATTCATGGAATACTATGCAGAATCAAATGAGAAAAGATAAGTTCATAGTTACCGATATTAGTAGATATCCAGAATATGCTGAGGAAAGTGGGCAGAGACATAGAATTTTTTTTGAAATGGTATATAAATTTACTGTGATGCCCTCCCTTTAAAAATAACCAGATCATAGCCATACATATAATATCATACATGTATGTCATTATATATATATATATGTATATATATCAGATATATAGGTATCAGATACCTAAGGGCATTATAGTATTTTTTTTTTTTTTTTTTTTGGCTGCACCTTGTGGCTTGCAGGATCTTAGTTCACTGACCAGGGATGGAACCTGGGCCAGTGGCAGTAAAAGTGTGGAGTCCTAACCACTGGATCACCAGGGAATTCCCCATTACAGTAAATTTTAAATTTTTTGAAATGCTTTTATTAGAGTGTTTTAGTTCATTCTAAACACTCAGAAAAGATGTAAGAATAATAGAATTCCTTTATATCCTTTGGGTATCTAATGTGATTACAAGCAGACCTGTTTATCTAGTACCTGAACTGAGAACCCAGACAGCCTTGGCCTGTCTTTACAAATCTGTGTGGCCTCCAGCATGACAACTTCATACTAACTGGACACTACATGGTGGCTCAAAAGTCTGCCAAGAAAAACCAGCGGAAGTGCTGTGGCCTTTGCTAATCTAACCTTGGAAGTAACAGTCAATCTGCCAGTCAGTCTATTGAGACAGTCACAAAGGCCTATCCAGGAGCAAGGGGAGGGGACGTGGACCCTACTTCATTAGAGGAGTGTCAGAATTTGCAAACATATTTTAAGACTGTCATACACTGCTATGATATTTTCTAATCTACAGTTTATTCAAATTCTACAGTTGTCCCAATATATATATTTGTAGCATTTTTTTTCCTATATCAGGATCTACTCTTAAGGTGTGTCATAATCTGCATTTGATTGTCATGTTTCTTTAAATTCTGGATCAGTTCCACAGCCTTTCTTTGTCTTCCGTGAAACTGGTAATTCTGAAGAACACAAGCTAATTATTGTGTAGGGTGTCCCTAAATGGGAGGTTTGACTCATCATGATTAGATTCAAGTTAACTGTTTGTGGCATGAGTGTTCCATGAATGATGCATACTTCTCAGTGCATTAGAACAGGAAAGATGTATTTGTTTCATTGGTGATGGTGGCTTTGATCACTTGGATACACTGATGATTACTAGATTTCTCCACAGTAAAATTGCTGTTTGCCTTTGAAATTAATAACTAATTCGTGGGGAAATCTTGGAGACTATGTAATAACTGCCTCATTATAACCTTCACCCTACTAGTCTTAGCATTCATGAATATTCTTCTGTGAATCAGTTATTACTGTCATGATTGCAAAAGGATGACTTTCTTGCTCCATCATCCCTTCTATATTTAGCAATTGGCTTTCTACTGTTAGAAGAGCTTTGCCTTCTCCCCCACGTCTCTTTCTCTATCATCAGTATGAACTCTTGTTTTCTGGTACAATAAGATATTGGGTTTATCTTGTATATAGTCTGCTGCAACCACAGATTCTATAGAGCCCGTAATCCTTTGGGAAAACCAAGATCTAGGGGCTGTATGTTCTCCTTGTTACTGGGATAGCAATCCTTCATGTATATGTGTGTGTGTAAAATACTGATAGCTTCCATTTCAAGTAACTATTGCTTTCTGGTCTTTCCCTATTCCATATTTAGGTCTTCAGTAGTTGGAAGTAGGCTCCCAGTCATCAATCTGCTTACTCATTTGTTCAGTCCTCCAATACGCAGCAAGTAGCTTTAGAGTTGCTAAATAATGTCACTGCAAAACACACACCTAGTTGTGTTCAGGAATTTTTTTTTTTACAGGTCTTTTTAGATCATATGTAGAGATAAAGTACTCTGTTTAAAAGTTACGTCACCTAGTTCTTTTTATCCCCATTCAACCCAATTACATGATTCATTTGAAATAAAGTTAGATTCTTTTTTTATGTTTATAGTCTCCTTCAGGTTCCCATCCCTCCCATCTTTTGATTTACAAAAATTGGGAAGTGGATTAAATTAAAGTGAAACTAGAATTCCCTGATATATTTCATTTGCATTGATTCCTTAGATATTTAAAGTATTCTACTTACCTCCTTGGAAATACACAGTAAGTGCCTTTCACTGTTCCACATCCTTCATGAAATTAATCTTTAATGACTGCATTATATTCCTTTGAGTAGATAGACCACAGGAATGGAGAGATTATAATGCATGGTGGAAACTGGGTGGATTTACAAAAGCTGGATGGCTTATAAAAGGATTTTTGTTTTATTCTTATATATTTCTTTATATTTGAAATATGCCAGGAATTTTAAATATATAAAATAAAAAGAGAAAGAGCTAGTGAGTATAGACATTTAGGGTCAGAAAATTTACAGCAGAGCTCTGTAGTTGATGTGCTTGCTTTGAGACTTGGACAATTTACTAATATACATATTTATAAATATATTTACTTATGTTAGTATATATTAATAGTTAGTATGTACTTATATGTTATTCATACTATATATTATATATTCCTGCCTGTAAGTGAGGCATTCTTAATAAATACTCTGAAATTTCAATGAAGAAAGGTGCTTCCCCCCTCAAGGACTGTCTTTCAAATGGTCTCCTGTGTTCTCTCTCACACTCCTTGTACCACTAGGCTTGGACATAGGGTGGGTGTCTTGTTAATTTCCCCTTCCAAACTATTATCTCCCTCTTCTCCCTAAATTCCAGCCCCCACCCCCCCAGCATTAATTTTCATGTCATCAAACTACCCACCATTCCTTCTCCATACAGTCACCTACCAGTCTGTTCATTTCTGTATTTTAAATGTGTTGACCAAGTAAGTTCCTACTGTACCAGAACTCCAACACATAGCAAGTAATAATTCTACACCAAATATTTTTTTAAAAAATTTTAATTTAAAAACTATCCAAAACCGGCGACTTCCCTGGTGATCCAGCGGTTAAGACTCCGCACTCCCAATGCAGGGGGCCCGGGTTTGATCCCTGATCAGGGAACTAGATCCCGCATGCTGCAACTAAGAGCCTGCATGCCGCAAGTAAAGATCCCACATGCAGCACCTAAAAAGATCCTGCATGCCACAACTAAGAAGAAGATCCCGTATACCGCAACGAAGATCCTGCGAGCCACAGCTAAAGACCCAGTGCAGCCAAATTTTAAAAAATAAAAATAACACACTATCCAAAAGCATTGGTGAATGAACAAGTGGGCAGATCCTGGAGATAGGTCAACGCTTAGAAGAAGGAAATGACAGGGTCAGTTTTCTGCTTTTTATGGCTTTTATCCTGAGAGCAAGTCCCAGTCAACTCTGTTTAGGGCAGCTAAAATTTTGGATTGTATCTTGGGTAGTACCATCTGGAAAACCACAAAAGAGTTCAAGGCCTATACAACTGCTGCTGGAAGATGAGGTGTGTAGGATAGCCTTGGAAAGAAGCAAGCCAGAGAGGGAAAGCCCCAAATTCTGTGTATAAGCATTTCCCCAAAGTCTGGCTGATTCTTTTAACTATATAAGGCAGAGGAGACTTAAAGCTACCAAGCCAATAGAACTGAATTGAAATTTGAGCTGTCACCCACAGGAAAGAAACAATTTTCAGTCTGAATCCAGCTAAATTAAGTGACTAATAAAAATACCTTTTAAAAAAAGAAAGTACCCTTTGGAGGAACATAATGGAATCCAGTTTCCTCAGTATATTAATGACAATGTCCAGGATATAATCCAAAGTTACTAGACAGATGAAAGAAACAGGAAAACATGACCCATTCTCAAGAGACAAGAGATCAATGGAAATCAACCCTGAGATGATTCAGATGTTGCAATTAGATAATGATTTTTCTTTTTAAAATTTTTGGCTGTGTTGGGTCTTCATTGCTGTGCGCAGGCTTTCTCTGGTTGCAGCGAGTGGGGGCTACTCTTCATTGTGGTGCGCAGGTTTCTCATTGCAGTGGCTTCTCTTGTTGCGGAGCACGGGCTCTAGGCACACGGGCTTCAGTAGTTGTGGTGCACAGACTCTAGAGTGCAGGCTCAGTAGTTGTGGCGCACAGGCTTAGTTGCTCCGTGGCATGTGGGATCTTCCCGGGCCAGGGCTCGAACCTGTGTCCCCTGCATTGGCAGACAGATGCTTAACCACTGCGCCACCAGGGAAGCCCAATAATGATTTTTAAAAGCTATTATAAGGACTTACCTGATGGCACAGTATTTAAGAATCCTCCTGCCAATGCAGGGTACACAGGTTTGATCCCTGGTCTGGGAAGATCCCACATGCTATGGAGCAACTAAGCCCATGTGCCACAACTACTGAGCCTGTGCACCACAACTACTGAAACCCATGCGCCTAGAGCCTGTGCTCCACAAGAGAAGCCACCACAATGAGAAGCCCTCACACCACAACAAAGAGTAGCCCCCACTTGCTGCAACTAGAGAAAGCCCACATGCCACAACGAAGACCCAACACAGCCAAAAAATAAATAAAATTTAAAAAGAACCATTCTATTTTTTAAAAAAGCTATTATAACTATGCTTAAAATGTAAAGGAATGTATACTCACTGTGAAGGAAAAGATAAGAATTCTCCGCTGAGAAAGTGGAACTCAAAAAAGAACAAAATAAAAATTCTAGGGGCTTCCCTGGTGATGCAGTGGTTAAGAATCCACCTGCCAGTGCAGGGTCACAGGTTCGAGCCCTGGTCCAGGAAGATCCCACATGCTGCAGAGCAACTAAGCCTGTGAGCCACAACTACTGAGTCCGTGTGCCACAACTACTGAAACCGACACGCCTGGAGCCTGTGCTCCACAACAAGAGAAGACACCCAATGAGAAGCCTGTGCACTGCAAAGAGTAACCCCACGCGCAGCAATGAAGACCCAATGCAGCCAAAAATAAATAAGTTTAAAAAGAATTCTAGAACTAAAATATATCCTAAGTTAACAAATTTACTAGATCACTGTAACAAAAGTGAAAATGACAGAGAAAAGTGTTTCAGTGAACTTTAAAATAACTTAGATGAAATGGACCTATTCTTCAAAAGACACAATCAAGAAAAAAATAGATAATCTGAATAGGCCTATATCTATTAAGGAAATTGAACCAGTGAGTAATTACAAAAAAGAATACACCAGGCCCAGAGAGTTTCATTGGTGAAATTCCCAAACATTTAAGGAAGAAATTGTAGAAAATTGGTATTATTTCTTCCAGAAAACAGAAGCAGAAGGAATATTCTATGAGGCCAGTATTACCCTAATAATGAAAAACAGATAAAGATATTAGAAGCAAGAAAACTACAGACAAATATCTCTCATGGACAAAGGTGTAAAAATCCTCAACAAAATATTAGCAAATCAAATCCAACAATGTATGAAAAGAATTTATACCACAATCAAGTGGGATTTATTTCAGGTATACAAGGCTGGTTTAATATTTGAATATTAAAGTAATCCATCACACCAATAGGCTAAATTTAAAAATCACGTGATCATATCAATAGATGCAGAAAAAGCATTTGACAAAACCTAACTCACATTTGTAACAAAAACTCAGTAAACTAGGAATAGAACTTTCCAAACTTGATAAAGAACATCTACCAAAAAACCTGCAGCAACATAATACTTAATGGTGGGAAACTGGATGCTTTTCCCCAAAGATCAAAGACAAGGCAAGAATGTTCACTCACACCATTCCTAGTCAACATTGTACTGGAAGTCCTAGCTAATGTAATAAAATAAGGAAAGCTTGGGAAGAAAGAAATGGAACTTTGTTCACAGATGATGTAATAGTCTATGTAGAAAATCCCAAAGCATTGATGAGAAAATAATAACTCCTGCAAGTCAAAGTGATTATAGCTAGGTATAGAATACAATATACAAAATTCAACTGCTTCCCTATATACCAGCAATGAACAACTGGAATTTGAATAAAAAACAAAATACCATTGACATTAGCTCCAAAAATGAGAAATATTTAGGTACAAATCTAACAAAATATGCAAATGATCCGTATGAGGGAAACTAAAACCTTGATGAAAGAAATATCTAAATAAATGGAGAGATATTCCATGTTTATGGACAGGAAGACTCAATACTGTCAAGATGTCAGTTCTCCTAATTTGATCTATAGACTTAATGCAGTCCCAGCCAAAATCCCAGCATGTTATTTTGTTAATATTGACAAATGGATTCTAAACTGTATATGAAGAGGCAAAAGATCCAGAATAGCCAACAAAAAGTCAAAAGACCTGACTGTATATAAAGGTATAGACTTACTATAAAGATGTAATCAAGATGGTGTGGTACTGGCAAAAGAATATACAAGTAGATCAGTGGAACAGAATAGAGAGCCCAGAAATAGACCCCCCCCACACAAATACTAGTCAACTGATCTTTGACGAAGGAGCAGAGTCTTTTCAACAAATGACACGGAACAACTGGACATCCACATGAAAAAACAAATTAAAAAAGGAATCTAGAAACAGGCTTTACACACTTCACAGATCACGAACTTCAACATAAAATGCAAAACTGTAAGACTTCTAGAAGATAACGTAAGAGAAAATCTAGATGACCTTGGGGTTGGCAATAAGTTCTAGATAGATAGAGCACTTACCATATGTCCATGAAAGAAAAAAGTTAATGTTAGACTTCTATAAAATTAAAAACTTACATTCTGCATAAGACACTATTGAAAAAAAGACAAACCACAGACTAAGAAAATTCTTACAAAACATCTAATAAAGGATGTATCCAAAATATACAAAGAACTCTTAAAAGTCAACAAGAACAAACAAACCAACTTAAAAATGGGCAAAGGATCTCAATAGACACCTCACCAAAGAAGATATACAGATGGAAAATAAGCATATAAATATACGTTCTACATCATGTCATCAGGGAATTGCAAATTAAAATGACATACTACCTATCAGAATGGCTATCAAAAATCTGACAACACGGGACTTTCGTGGTGGCGCAGTGGTTAAGAATCCGCCTGCCAAGGCAGGGGACACAGGTTCAAGCCCTGGTCCGGGAAGATCCCACATGCCGCAGAACAACTAAGCCCGTGCACCACAACTACTGAGCCTGCACTCTAGAGCCCAGGAGCCACAGCTACTGAATCCTGCGTGCCTAGAGCCCGTGCTCCACAGCAATAAGAAGCCTGTGCACCGCAGAGCAGAGTAGCCCCCGCTCACCACAACTAGAGGAAGCCCACACACAGCAACGAAGACCCAACACAGCCAAAAATAAATTAATTAATTAAATTTAAAAAACAAAAAAAACCCCGACAACACCAAATGCTGTTAAGAACATGTTGGCAACAGGGACGATTTTTTCATTTCTGGGGGGAAAGCAAAATGGTACAGCCATGTGGAAAGACAGTTTGGCAGTTTCTTATGAAGCTAGACAGAGTCTTTCCATATGTCCTGCAATCATGCTTCTAGGATCCTACCCAACTGGGTGGAAAACTTACATATACTCAAAACCTGCACAAATATTTATAGCAACTTTCATCGTAATTGCCAAAAACTGGAAGCAACTAAGATGTTCCTTCAACAAGCGAATGGATATACAATCTATGGTTGTATAAGTTAATTAAAAAAAATACAATAACTGAAGTTCACTAGATTACTAAAATAGCAGAATGGAAAAAAACAAAATTGCCAGTGGCCTTGAAGATACATTAATAGTAATTATCAAATCTGAAGAACACAGAGAAAAAAATCACAAAAAAATTGGAGAGAACCTCTGAAATCTGAAGGATAATAAAAAGGTATAATGTGTGTGTATTTAGAGTCCCAGAAGGAGGGGTGAGGGGAGTGAGGCAGAAAAGAATTTGAAAAAATAAAGACCAAAAATTTGCCCAATTTGGTGAAAGACATAACTTTACAGATTCAAGAAGCTCAGTGTAAAATAAACTTATCTACAAAACAGAAACAGAGAGAGGACAGACTTGTGGTTACCAAAGGTTGGGGGAAGGGATGGATTGGGAGTTTGGGATTAGCAGATACAAACTCATATATAGAATGGATAAACAACAAGGTCTTAACTGTATAGCACAGGGAAGTATATTCAATATCCTATGATAAACCATAATGGAAAAGAATATGAAAAAGAATGTATATATATGTATAACTGAATCACTTTGCTGTAAAGCAGAAATTAACACAACATTGTAAATCAACTATACTTCAATAAAATAAATTTTAAAAAAAGCTCAGTGTACTCCAAATAGGAAAAACAGACCTATATACAACTATAGTCAAACTGATGAAAATCAAGGATAAAAGTCAAATCATGAAAGCAGCTAAAGAAAAATGATATTGCAGAGGGAAACAATGATTCAAATGACAGCTGATATTTGAAAAAGAAAAAATGCTGCACCAGAAAAAAATCTAGGGCAGAAAAAAGAGGAGCAATGTCTTTAAAGTGTTGCAAGAAAAAAAAAAAATCAAACCAATCCTATTTTCAAAGAAAACGTCTTTCAAAATAAAGGCAAAGTAAAGATATCTTCAAATAAAGGCAACCAGAGAATTCACTGCCAGCAGAACTGCACCATAATAAATGCTCGAGGAGTTTCTCAGTATGATCAGAAATGACACTGGAAACATGGATCTCCAGGAAGTAAGGGAGAAAGACAGAAATGGTAAATATGTAAACATAATATACTGTGTTTTTTCTACACTTACTAATATACATATGACTGATGATGCAAAATATATAATGTATGTTGATGCAATACATATACAAATACATTATTCACTTTACATGAAATGACACTATTAACTGTGAAAAATTATGAAGAACATTGTAATCACTAAAACAACTGTTAGTTAAATGATGCAGCGGTACAGCCAAAAAGCCAATAGATAATTAAAATGGAATGCGTAAAGATACTTAATTAGGATTTCCCTGGTGGCACAGTGGTTAAGAATCTTCCTGCCAATGCAGGGGACATGGGTTCGAGCCCTGGTCTGGGAAGATCCCACATGCCACAGAGCAACTAGGCCCGTGTGCCACAACTACTGAGCCTGTGCTCTAGAGCCCGTGAGCCACAACTACTGAGCCCGTGTGCCACAACTACTGAAGCCCACACGCCTAGAGCCTATGCTCTGCAACAAGAGAAGCCACTGCAATGAGAAGCCCATGCACCACAACGAAGAGTAGCCCCCGCTCTCCACAACTAGAGAAAGCCCGCACGCAGCAACGAAGACCCAATGCAGCCAAAAATAAATAAATAAATTAATTAATTAAAAAAAAAGATACTTAATTAGTCCCAAAGAGAGAAGGAAGGGGAAGACAGAGGAACAAAAAACAGGAGGGTAAAATGTAAATAGTAAAACAGTAGCCCTAAATATAACCACATAAATAATTACATTAAATCTTAACTATACAAAGGCAAGGATTGAATGGATTAAAAAGTAACTATGTGCTCTCTTCGAGAAATGTACCTTAAACATCAAGAGCCAGATGGGTTGAAAGTACACAGATGGAAGAGTCCATATGACTTTTCCCATAAGCATGAGAAGGCTGGAGCAGTTATATTAATATTAGATAAAGTAGATTTCTTTACAAAGACTCCTACAGAGCTAAAACAGGGAATTATTTTCAGTGATAAAAAGGTCAATACATCAGTAACATAAAAAAAATCTTTAAAAAAATTATGTGGACCATTTTTAAAGTCTTTATTGAATTTGTTACAATATTGCTTCTCTTTTATGTTTTGGCTTTTTTGGCCAGGAGGCATGTGGATTTTAGCTCCGGACCAGGGAATGAAACTGCACCCCCTGCATTGGAAGGTGAACTCTTTACCACTGGACCACCAGGGAAGTCCCAGTAACATCATTTTTAAATGTTTATGGGACAAATCACAAAGTTTTAAAACACATGAAGCAAAACTTATAAAACTAAAGGGAAAAAAATAGGAAAACCCACCAGAGGTAAAGATTTTTAGCCTCTCTCCCAGAAACTGTTAGTACAACTACACAAAATCAGTGAAGACAGATATTAACAATATCAACCACCTTGATCTAATTGATATTTACAGAACCCTTCACCCAAGAACAGCAGAATACTGTTGAAGAACAGCAGAATACTGTTGACTGTTAACTGAGAGTTTAAGAGAATAATTTGGTGACAGAAAAGGAACCTATATTAATCTGGGCATGAATTAACTTAGTCACTTCATATAAGAAGACCCAAATCATATTCCTTTGATAAATGTGTAATAACTTGCAGTTTAATAACATTTCTTTCTTTTAAATCATTTTGACAGTTTATCTTGACTGAAGCGTGTGAATAACAACTGAATGATTTTTGGGACTTCGCTGGTGGTCCAATGGTTAGGATTCTGTGCTCCCACTGCAGGGGACACGGGTTCGATTCCTGGTCGGGGAACTAAGATCCTGCATGCAGTGTGGCACAGCCCCCCCAAAAAAACAACTTATTTTTTTTATAATAAATCTCAAAAGCTTCACGAGGGGTGGGGTGGATAAAAAGGAAGTGGAACAGGAAAAAAAAAAGGGATCCAACTTCAGACAATTATGCAATTATACTGTAAAAGGCTAATAATGTTCTCTCTTCAAGAAGAGGGAAGAAAGTTTAGATGTAGAAAAAAATTTGGACATAGAATTATGTCCTTTGAGTGGGTCTATGTACATAGAATTATGTCCTTTGAGTGGGTCTATGTTTGGGTATAATTAATAAATCTTATGTACCAATAGGAGAGAAAACAAGACCAAGGCTAAAGGTATTATTGGTTAAAAAAAAAAAAAGCAGCAGTCACTCAGATCAGCCAGGAGAGGGGGAGGGTTGGTCATTTTTGTTTGGATAATCGTGTATTGTCCCTGTTGAAACATGATTGCAGAATGGTCTTGTTTTTGCCTTGATGTATCATGGTAACAAAGTGGCCTTGTCCAATGTTGATTTTCTGTGAAACTGTTTATGTCAAAAAGACTCAGCCCGTCCAGCCCCTCCTCCTCAGGCCAGATGCTCTATATCCTAAGAATATCTCCAACAACTAGACACAAAGTGTGCCCACCCCCTGGGAAGTTCACCTAGGCAAATAGTGTTAGGGCAAGAATTTTGTTTTTTAAGTGCATACATAATATCTTAAATTTTGCCTCTTGGCCCACAAAGCCTAAAATGTTTTCTATCTGATCCTTTTCAGAAAAAGTTTTCCAATATTGGTCTCAGGAAGAAAACACTTTATCTTTTTTTAAAAATAAATTTATTTATTTATTTATTTATTTTTGGCTGTGTTGGGTCTTCGTTGCTGCGCACGGGCTTTCTCTAGTTGTGGCAAGCAGGAGCTACTCTTTGTTGCAGTGCGCGGGCTTCTCATTGCGGTGGCTTCTCTTGTTTGTGGAGCACGGGCTCTAGGCGTGCGGGCTTCAGTAGTTGCGGCACGTGGGCTCAGCAGCTGTGGCTCACGGGCTCTAGACCACAGGCTCAATAGTTGTGGTGCATGGGCTTAGTTGTTCCACGGCATGTAGGATCTTCCCGGACCAGGGCTCAAACCCGTGTCCCCTGCATTGGTAGGCGGATTCTTAACCACTGCGTCACCAGGGAAGTCCCTATCATATCATTTCAATTGACACAGAAAAGGCATTTGACAAAGTAAAACATCCAGCAATGATAAAATATCTCAGCAAACTAGGGAAAGAAGAGAACTTCCTCAACCTGATAAAAGGCACCTAGCAAAAACCGGCAGGTGACATCATACTTAATAAAGACTGAATGCTTTCCCCATGTGACTGGGAACAAAGCAAGTATGTCCACTCTCACCACCTCTATTCAAAATTGTACTAGAAGTCTTAGCCAGTGCACCAAAGCAGGGAGAAAAAAAGGTATACAGATTGGAAAGGAGAAAGGAAGAAATAATTTTCTACCCAAGAAAATTCTAAGGAATCTACAAAAACCTAGAATTTTAAGTAGTTTATCAAGGTCATTTGATATGAAGGCAGTACACACACACACCCACAAATCAATCATTTTTCAATATCCTACCAATGTACAATTTTTAATACCCTAGTAATGTATAATATTTCTATGCCCTAGCAATGTACAAAATTTAAAAACAGTGCCATTTACAAGTGTGGAGCCCTATATCAAGGGCACAGGACAAAGATCTCCGGAATTAACCGAGCCCCCATAGCAACCGTTGCCATGGGCTCTCCCGACCTAAACTGGACAGCCCCCGACTCCGTATCAGGTAGAATATTCACCATGTAGCATCCTGACCAATCACCTAATGCCATCCTGCCAGCAGGAGATTTCTTTGTCTTGAGGCTGTAGAAGTTGGCTTCTAGCCCCCAAAGGGGGTCGGCTCTCCCTGGTCTATCAGGAAGTGGTAGACTCAGTAACTCTGCTCCTTGTTCCCAATAAACTCACTCTCATCTAAAACACTTTGTGTCTGGAAATTCTTCTTCCAACCCGCACATGGACCGCAGTATTTTGGTGGCCCGTACGGGGACGCTCGGGGCCCCCCTCCACACTCTTGTTTCTTTTTTCGAACCCTCTGTGAACAGGCGAGAGGCACCCTCTGGTGTGTTCTGAAGGCCTCACAGCCCATTACACCCAGTAGCTGCCACCCAAGCGGGTGAGGCCTCTCCTTTCCTCTTTCTCTCTTGGGCTCAGGACCAGGCCAGTTAATATCATGCGGGCACAGGTCAGGCACTTAAAAGCCATTAGGGCGCCTGCCACTTGAAGACTCCCGTGAAAGGATAAGGGGGTCACGGAACGGACCAGGCTGTTAGAGCATCTGCCCCCAGCAAGACAACTTCCGTGCACCGTGAGGCACATATTGGTTCAAGCAAAACACTGAGCCCCCTCCCCTTGGCCACTGCCTTCCCAGCAGGACTGCAAGGCCGATTCCTCAGCCTGTCTTCTCTGTTACTTTCACCTTTTTCTCGGGCCGGACTGACTTACAGGAGCCTGAGTGTTGCCTCTGAGCCATCCCAGGAGTGCTTTGCACGTTTCAGGGAATCGCCAAACGGAGAGTCACCCGGTGGGTCCTGGGAATTCTCTCTTTTCTTTCTTTCTCTGCCTGAGTCACGCGATGCCTTAAGTTGCATGGTTTGTGCCTCAGTCCCACGCTCAGGGGTCACCTCTTATGGTCGGACGCGATTGTTGGGACGGTCGGCCCATTTTTGTGCCTTAGTCACACGGAGAGATCACTGGGACAAAGGGGACGCCCTCCTGTCAGCCGGTGACTCTCAGTACCCCCCGTTCTATGGCATATAGGCTAAGAATGGGTTCTGGTATGTCTCAGGAGCCTCCCTCAGACTCACCCCTTGGCTGTATCCTCAGGAGCTGGAAAAAATTTGACCCTGAAAATCTCAAAAAGAAGAGGCTCATTTTCTTTTGTAACACGGCTTGGCCCCAGTATGAACTGGGGGACCGAGAACAATGGCCTGTTAGTGGCACACTAAATTATAACACGATCCTCCAACTTGATCTCTTTTGCTGGAAACAAGGAAAGAACTCAGAGGTCCCTTACGTCCAGACCTTTATGGCCCTTAGTCAGAATCCAGATCTGAGGGACTCGTGCCGCGTGTGTCTTTCTGTTGCCACCTTATCCCCCTGCCCCCTCTGTCTCCCTCTCCATCAGATCTCCTAGGCGACCCTCTACCCGACCTTTCCTGTCCCCCACCCCATCAACCCCTTGTGCTTCAGCCCCCGACCCCGCCTCAACCCACAGCTCCCCAATAGCCACCCCCTTATCAAGGGGAAAGCCCTCTTCCCCCTCCCCACACAGGATCGAGGACTGCCCAACGCCAGGAAACAGATTCTGATATGCTTCCCTTAAGGGAAGTAGCAAATGGAGACATGGGCACTGTTAGAAGTCCATGTTCCCTCTCCCATGTCTGACATTTCACCAATTCAAAACAAGTTAGGTTCCCTCAGTCAGGATCCCACCACCTTTATTAAGGAATTTCAGGCCCTCGCTATAGCCTTTGACCTGACGCTGCAAGACATTCATGTAGTCCTGACCACTTGTTGTACTCATGAAGAGAAAAACAGGATATGGGCATCAGCCCAAGCTTGGGCAGACGAGGCACATGCTCGAAATCCCAATGAAAACCGAATGGGGGCAGATGCGGTCCTGAGAGCTGATCCCAGATGGAGATACAAGGCAAATGATAATGGGCCAGCAGGGGGAAGAACCAGGAGAGACTACATGATCACCTGCCTGCTAGAGGGCATGAGGAAAGCAGTCATTAAACCTGTCAATTACAATAAGCTTAGGGAAGTCACTCAAGACCCTTCTGAGAACCCAGCCCTTTTTCAGGCCCGGCTAGCAGAAGCCATGAGAAAATATACCAACTGAGATCTGGATACTAATGAAGGAAGGGCAATCCTTGCAGTCCACTTCATAAGCCAGTCAACCCCAGACATTCGGCAAAAGCTACAAAAACTAGACCAGGGCCCCCAGACCCCATTTCCTGTGCTACCTGATATGGCTTTTAAGGTTTTTTAACAACAGGGAGGAAGCCTCTGGGAACAGGAGGGAACAGAGAGAGACACAGAAATTAAGAAAACATGCACAACACATGGCTCTTGCTCTCCCCGAGTCCCGCTCGTGGCAGGGTACAACGGGAGCTCCTCCTACCGGTCAAAAGCCGCCAATGGGGCTTCCCTGGTGGTGCAGTGGTTGAGAATCTGCCTGCCAATGCAGGGGACATGGGTTCGAGCCCTGGTCTGGGAAGATCCCACATGCCGTGGAGCTACTAGGCCCGTGAGCCACAACTATTTAGCCTGCACGTCTGGAGCCTGTGCTCCGCAACAAGAGAGGCTGCGATAGTGAGAGGCCCACGCACCGCGATGAAGAGTGGCCCCCGCTTGCTGCAACTAGAGAAAGCCCTCGCACAGAAACGAAGACCCAACACAGCCAAAAATAAATAAATAAATTAATTTAAAAATAAAAAAGCCACCAATGACCTGCTACCAATGTGGTCAGCCAGGGCACACCGTCAGAAACTGTCACACCCACCGCCTAATACCCCTTGTCCTATCTGCCAGCAGATGGACCACTGGAGAAGGAGCTGTCCCTCCCGCCCTCAAGCAAGTGGGCCAGCACCCAAGGCTCCCAGTAACAAGGGTATGATGGGGCTCAATGCCCCAGGCAAAGTTCAGACCCCACTGCCATTATCGGTGATCGCTGATTACCAAGAACAGGAGCTACAGTCTCCTGGGTCTCGACATCCTAGAGGCGGACGATTGACAGTGCCCAGGGCTTAATATACAGGCCCCTGTGGTTCCCATAAGACTGGAGGAGCCCCAGGTAAACCTGGATGTGGCAGGGGCTGCTATAACCTTTCTGATTGACACTGGGGTCACTTATTCAGCCCTAACTTCCTTCTCTGGTCCTACCCACTGTTCCTCGATCCTTCTAACAGGAATAGATGGACAACGTAGCCTTGGCCGATTTATACCTCCACTGCCATGTTCCCTTGAAAATACCCTACACTCTCACATTCTTTGTTGGTTCTTCCGGCCTGCCCCGTTCCTCTGCTAGGCAGAGACCTCCTGACAAGACTCAGAGCCACCCTCTCTCTCACCCCAACCACTATGGCTTTAAACATTGAATCCATTCCGGACAATATTCCACCCCATATTTACCAACAGGTACCTCCAATAATATGGGACACTTCTACTGCTGGCAGATCTACTACCGCCCCCCACCCCGGTAGTTATTAAAAGACCCGAACTCCTTTCCCAGGGTCCCACAATACCCTCTTTTTTTTTTTTTTTTTTTTTGGCTTATCTCATATGACTTTTTTTTTGGTCTTTTTTTTTTTTTTAACATCTTTATTGGAGTATAATTGCTTTAAAATGGTGTGTTAGTTTCTGCTTTATAACAAAGTGAATCAGTTATACATATACATATGTTCCCATGTCTCTTCCCTCTTGCATCTCCCTCCCTCCCACCCTCCCTATCCCACCCCTCTAGGTGGTCACAAAGCACCGAGCTGATCTCCCTGTGCTATGCGGCTGCTTCCCACTAGCTATCTATTTTACGTTTGGTAGTGTATATATGTCCATGCCACTCTCTCACTTTGTCACAGCTTACCCTTCCCCCTCCCCATATCCTCAAGTCCATTCTCCAGTAGGTCTGTGTCTTTATTCCTGCCACAATACCCTCTTAAAGAGGAAGCTTTAAAGGGACTACAGCCCCTAATTTCTAAGTGTCTCAAAAACGGCCTTTTAATTCCCTGCAACTCCCCATGCAATACTCTGACTCTCACAGGAAAACAAATCTGATGGCACATACCGTTTGGTCCAAGATCTAAGGGCAATCAACCAGGCCGTGGTCCCCCATCCACCCCATAGTCCCAAACCTTTACATCCTCCTAAGTCACGTTCCACCAGGGACCCAATGGTATTCAGTCCTGGATCTAGAAGATGCCTTTTTCTGCATCCCAATCCATCTGACTCCCAATTCTTATTTGTCTTCGAATGGAGTGACCCAGACACTAAACATACTCAACAACTCACATGGACAGTGTTACCCCAGGGGTTCAGAGACAGCCACCACCTATCTGGCCAAGCATTAGCAGAAGACCTCTTACCTCTACGATTGGAAGGCGAAGGCTGCCTGCTCCAATATGTAGATTATCCCTTGATCTGTAGCCCCAACAGACAAACCTCAGACAACAACACTGTTTTAGTCCTTAAACATTTAGCAGAAAGGGGATACCGAGTATCCCCAGCCAAAGCTCAGATTACTTCCCAACAGGTTACCTTCCTAGGGTTAATATTAACCCCGGGAGGAGAAGTATTTCTTGACGCCGAAGGACTCTAATCCTTGATATGGCCCTGCCAGCCACTAAACAACAGCTCAGAACCTTCCTGGATATGACTGGCTTTTGCCAGATCTGGATCCCCACCTACGGCCTATTGGCAAAGCCACTCTATGCGGCCCTTAAAGGACCAGAAAATCTCCCTCTTGAGGGGACCACTGAGATGGAGATGGCCTTTAGACAGATGAAGGAGGCTCTTGTTATGGCCCCAGCCTTAGGCCTACCAGACTTAACCAAGCCGTTTTCTCTTTTCACTCACGAGAGGAGAGGAATAGCCCTTGGAGCACTAACTCAATCTCTGGGGCCATCCCAGCACCCTGTGGCATATTCATCTAAAACATTAGATGTGACCCCCCAGGTGTGGCCTCCTTGTCTTAGGGTGCTGGCTGCCACAGCATTACTAACAGAAGAGACTTCCAAACTCACTATGGGACACCCCCTTACAGTTTATACTCCCCATCAGGTCCCAGGTGTTCTCAACTCCAAAGCTTAGCACTGGGTTTCAGACAACAGAATTCAAAAATACCAAGCTTTATTTCTGGAAAGATCTGACACATCAATTAAACCTTGTAATATATTAAATCCTGCTACCTCTCTGCCTAACCCAAATCCTGACACCCTCCTATTACACTCTTGTCTAGAAACACTAGACCAGAATTACAGCACTAGGGCAGATCTCTGGGATGCACCTTTGCCCAACCCAGATGCAGAATGGTTCACAGACGGCAGTAGTTTCATGAAGGAGGGGACACAGGGTCTCAGGCTATGCCATTGTCAGTCAAGAAAATGTCATAGAGTCTGGCCCACTCTAGGGGGCCACCACTTCTGCCCAAAGGGCAAAACTCATTGCCTTAGTTAGAGCCTTAAAACTAGGAGAAGGACTCCAAATAGATATTTACACAGACTCAGCTTATGCCTTCCATGTAGTCCATGCTCATGCCTCCATCTGGAAAGAAAGGGGACGGTTAATGACACATAACACCCCAATTAAACATGGGCCAGACATTCTAGACTTGCTAGAGGCAGTAAAACTCCCTAAGGAAGTGACCATCATCCATTGCAAGGCACACCAAAGGGACTCCTCGGAGATAACCAAGGGTAACAAGAAAGCAGACAGGGAAGCAAAGAAAGCCGCTCAAAGAATCTTACAAGCTCCCTTGATCCCAAATTTAAATGCCTCCCCACCCCAGTATTGTGATCTAGAGCTAAAGGAAGGGAAGAGCCGGGGATTCACCTTAACTCCTGAAGGATGGTTACAAGGCCCAGACAATAAGCTCCTTCTACCAGAAGCATCTCAATGGAAGGTCTTAAACCATTCTCCACCAGGCCACCCACCTAGGGGCCAAATCTCTCTTTAAATTAGCTGAGACTGTCTTCTCTGGAAAAGGAATTCTCTCAGCACTTCAGTCCATATCACAGGCTCACCCGGTATGTCTCCAGGTTAACTCAGAGGGAGCCATAAGAACCCCCAACGCTGCTCCAGCTAGGCCAAAGGCAGGGGAACCAACCAGGGGAAGACTGGCAGGTAGATTTCACTCACGTGCACACCTGCAAGGTTTACAAGTATCTCTTGGTTATGGCAGACACTTTCACAGGGTGGAGAGAGGCATTCCCGACTAAGACAGAAAGAGCCTCAGAAGTCACCACGGCCTTAGTGGAACATATCATACCTAGATTCGGACTCCCAAGGTCTCTACAATCCGATAATGGGCCCGCTTTTATTTCCAGTTTAACTCAGGGTGAAAGCAAGGCATTACATATTAAATATTTTCTCCATTCAGCCTGGCACTCCCACGCATCCGGAAAAGTAGAGAGAGCTCATCAAACCCTCAAAAGGTATTTAACTAAACTGGCTATGGAGATCCATCAAACATGGGTTACACTTCTCCCCATCGCCCTCTTGAGAGCCCAAAGTAACCCCAAAATCTAAGACCCCTCTGAGCCCATATGAAATCCTATATGGAAGGCCGTTTCTAAACACGGATCTCCTGGTCGATCCAGAAACTCACTACCTGGCTCAACACCTCCCAGTGTTAGGATTAACTCTCAAAAATATATGGGGAGGCGGAGTCAAGATGGCAGTGTGGGAAGACGTGGAGTTAGCATCTGCCCACAACTAGGGTGCCTCCCAGCCGCTGGTGGGGAACTCTGACGCCCAAGGAGACGGGAGGAACCCCAGAGTGAACCAGTAGGACATAGGTGGACCAAGGGGGGAGGAGAAGTGGAGGCCAGACAGGATCGGTGCCCGAGGCTGGGGAGATCAGGAGAGGCAGGTGGGAGGGACTCTCCGGGAAGAGTAGGAGAGGAGAGGAGGGCGATCGCCTGGCCCGCTCGGAGCTTGCTGAGCTCCCAGGCCGATCCCCTGCCTTCCAAAGCTCCCTCCAGGTCACGTGGGTCCTCGGGGGCATAGGAAGGAGGCCAAGGGGAGGACAGGAGAGGCAGGTGGGAGGGGCCCTCCAGGAGGAGCAGGAGACGAGTGGAGGGTGATCGCCCAGCCCACTTGGGCATGGGGAGCCTGCTGAGCTCCCAGGCTGGTTCTCTGCACTTCAAAGTGCCCACCCACCCCACGGCCACACTGGTCCTGGGGGCATAGGAGGGAGGCCAGGGAGATCAGGAGAGGCAGGCAGGAAGGGCTCTCCCAGACCCCAGACCAGAGGAGCAGGAGCAGGAGAGGAGAGGAGAGGAGGGCGTTTGCCCTGCCCACTCGAGCCCAGGAAGCCTGCTGGGCTCCCAGGTGAGGTCCCCCGCCCTCTGAGACCAGGGGTGGGGGGCACGCCTGGGCCCCTTCTGTTCCTTGAGCCTAAGCCCCACCCCCCACAGCCCCCAGGGCCTTTCCCAGCCCTGTGGGTGCTGAGCATTGGCCCTGTCCACCACTGAACCTTGCCCTTGCTTAGGCCCCAACCTCCACAGCCAAGGCCTCCCCCCGCCTTTGTTTTTTCTTTTTTTCTTTTCCCTCCTCCTCTTATTTACTAATGTGGTACTGATGTACCTTTCCTGTTGTTAATTCATGTATATTTTTATTTTTACATTCTTTCTAACATATTTGTTAGTTTCCTAGTCTAATATTATTTTTTACTTTTTTTTTTTTTTTGCCACCCCACTCAACTTGCAGGATCTTGGTTTGGGAGCATGGGGTCAGGCAGAAGCTCCTGTGGTGGGAGCTCTGAGTCCAAACCACTGGACTAACAGAGAACTTCAGACCCCAGGTAATATTCATTGGAGTGAGGTCTCACAGAGGTCCTCATCTCAGCACCAAGACCCAGCTCCTCTACCCAATAGCCTACAAACTCCAGTGTTGGAAGCCTCAGACCAAACAACCAGTAAAACAGGAACACAATCCCACTCATTAAAAAAAAAGAGAGAGAGAGAGACAGCAAAAAAATACGTCACAGATGAAGGAGCAAGGTAAAAACCTACAAGACCAAATAAATGAAGAGGAAATAGGCAATCTACTGGAAAAAGAATTCAGAGTAATGATAGTAAAGATGATCCAGAATCTCAGAAATAGAATGGAAGCACAGATTGAGAAAATACAAGAAATGTTTAACAAAGATCTAGAAGAACTAAAGAACAAACAGATGAACAACACGATAAGTGAAATGAAAAATACACTAGAAGGAATCAATAACAGAATAACTGAGGCAGAAGAACGAATAAGTGAGCTGGAAGACAAAATGGTGGAAATAACTGCCAAGGAGCAGAATAAAGAAAAAAGAAAAGAATTGAAGACAACCTCAGAGACCTCTGGGACAACACTAAATGCACCAACATTCAAATTATAGGGGTCTCAGAAGAAGACAAGGAAAAGAAAGGGTCTGAGAAAATATTTGAAGAGATTATAGTGGAAAACTTCCCTAACATGGGAGAGGAAATAGTCACCCAAGTCCAGGAAGCACAGAGAGCCCCATACAGGATAAACTCTAGGAAAAACATACCAAGACACATATTAATCAAACTAACAAAAATTAAATACAAAGAAAAAATATTCAAAGCAGCAAGGGAAAAACAAAAAATAACCTTATGGGGATTCCTTTGTATGTTATCAGCTGATTTTTCAGCAGAAACTCTGCAGGCCAGAAGGGAGTGGCAGGATATACTTAAAGTGATGAAAGAGAAAAACCTACAACCAAGATTACTCTACCCAGCAAGGATCTCATTCAGATTCAATGGAGATGTCAAAAGCTTTACAGACAAGCAAAAGCTAAGAGAATTCAGCACCACCAAACCAGCTTTCCAACAAATGCTAAAGAAACCTCTCTAAGTGGGAAACACAAGAGAAGAAAAAGACCCACAAAAACAAAACAAAAACAATTAAGAAAATGGTAATAGGAACATACATATCAATAATTACCTTGAATGTAAATGGATTAAATGCCCCAACCAAAAGAAACAGACTGGCTGAATGGATACAAAAACAAGACCCATATATATGCTGTCTATAAGAGACCTACTTCAGACCTAGGGACACATACAGACTGAAAGTGAAGGGATGGAAAAAAATATTCCATACAAACGGAAATCAAAAGAAAGTTAGAGTAGCAATATTTGTATCACATAAAATGACTTTAAAATAAAGACTGTTACAGGAGATAAGGAGAGACACTACATAATGATCAAAGGATCAATCCAAGAAGAAGATATAAAAATTAGAAATGTTTATGCACTTAACATAGGAGCACCTCAATACATAAGGCAAATGCTAACAACCATGAAAGGAGAAATCGACAGTAACACAATAATAATAGAGGACTTTAACACCCCCACTTACACCAATGGACAGATCATCCAAACAGAAAATAAATAAGGAAACAGAAGCTTTAAATGACACAATAGACTGGATAGATCTAATTGATATTTATAGAACATTCCACCCAAAAGTGGCAGAATACACTTTCTTCTCAAGTGCACACGGAATATTCTCCAAGATAGATTATATCTTGGGTCACAAATCAAGTCTTGGAAAATTTAAGAAAATTGAAATTGTATCAAGCATCTTTTCTGACCATAATGCTATGAGATTGGAAATCAATTACAGAAAATAAACTGTAAAAAACACAAATACATGGAGGCTAAACAGTATGCTACTAAATAACCAAGAGTTCACTGAAGAAATCAAAGAAGAAATTTTAAAAATACATAGAAACAAATGACAATGAAAACACGATGACCCAAAACCCATGGGACACAGCAAGAGCAGTTCTAAGAGGGAAGTTTACAGCAATTCAATCTCACCTCAAGAAACAAGAAAAATCTCAAATAAACACTCTAACCCTACACTTAAAACAACTAGAGAAAGAAGAACAAAGAAAACTCAAAGTCAGTAGAAGGAAAGAAATCATGAAGATCAGAGCAGAAATAAATGAAATAGAAAAGAAGAAAACAATAGCAAAGATCAATAAAACTAAAAGCTGGTTTTTTGAGAAGATAAACAAAATTGATAAACCCTTAGCCAGACTCATCAAGAAAAAAAGGGAGAGGACGCAAATCAATAAAATTAGAAATGAAAAAGGAGAAATCACAACTGACACCGCAGAAATACAAAGGATTATAAGAGACTACTACAAACAACTATATGCCAATGAAATGGAAAACCACAAAGAAATGGACAAATTCTTGGAAAGGTACAATTTTCCAAGGCTGAACCAGGAAGAATTAGAAAATATTAACAAACCTATCACAAGTAATGAAATTGAAACCGTAATTTAAAATCTTCCAACAAACAAAAGTCCAGGACCAGATGGCTTCACAGGTGAATTCTAACAAACATTTAGAGAAGAGCTAACACCCATTCTTCTCAAACTCTTCCAAGAAATTGCAGAGGGAGGGACACTCCCAAATTCATTCTACAAAGCCACCACCACCCTGATACCAAAACCAGAAAAAGATATCACAAAAAAAGAAAAATACAGACCAATATCACTGATGAACATAGATGCAAGAATCCTGAACAAAATACTAGCAAACAGAATCCAACAGCACATTAAAAGGATCATACACCATGATCAAGTGGGATTTATCCCAGGGATGCAAGGATTCTTCAATATATGCAAATCAATCAATGTGATACACCACATTAACAAATTAAGGAATAAAAACCATATGATCATCTCAATAGATGCAGAAAAACCTTTTGACAAAATTCAACACCCATTTATGATAAAGTCTCCAGATAATGGGCATAGAGGGAACCTACCTCAATATAATAAAGGCCATATATGACAAACCCACAGCAAGCATCATGCTCAATGGTGAAAAACTGAAAGCATGTCCACTAAGATCAGGAACAAGACAAGGATGTCCACTCTCACCACTCTCATTCAACATAGTTTTGGAAGTCCTAGCCATGGCAATCAGAGAAGAAAAAGAAATAAAAGAAATACAAATTGGAAAAGAAGAAGTAAAACTGTCACTGTTTGCCGATGCAAACAGGAATAAACCTGCCTAAGGAGGCAAAAGACTTGTACTCAGAAAACTATAAAGCACTGATGAAAGAAATCAAAGATGACATAAACAGATGGAGAAATATTCCATGTTCGTGGACTGGAAGAATCAATATTGTGAAAATGACTATACTACCCAAAGCAATCTAGATTCAGTGCAATCCCTATCAAACTACCAACTGCATTCTTCACAGAATTAGAAAAAAAAACTTACAATTTGTATGGAAACACAAAAGATCCCAAACAGCCAAAGCAATCTTGAGAAAGAAAAACGTAGTTGGAATCAGGCTGCCTGACTTCAAAGTATACCACAAAGCTACAGTAATCAAGACAGTATGGTACTGGCACAAAAACAGAAATATAGATCAATGGTACAGGATAGAATGCCCAGAGATAAACCCACACACATATGGGCACCTAATTTATGACAAAGGAGGCAAGAACATACAATGGAGAAAAGACAGCCTCTTCAATAAGTGGTGCTGGGAAAACCGGACAGCTACATGTAAAAGAATGAAATTAGAACACTACCTAACACCATACACAGAAATAAACTCCAAATGGATTAAAGCCTTAAATGTAAGACCAGACACTGTAAAACTTTCAGAGAAAAACATAGGAAGAACACTCTTTGACATAAACCATAGCAAGATCTTTTTTGACCCACCTCCTAGAGTAACAGAAATAAAAACAAAAATAAACAAGTGGGACTTAATTAAACTTAAAAGCTTTTGCACACTAAAGGAAATCATAAACAAGACAAAAAGACAACTCTCAGAATGGGAGAAAATGTTTGCAAATGAAACAACAGACAAAGGATTAATCTCCAAAATATACAAACATCTCATGGAGCTCAAATATCAAAAAAACAAACAATCCAGTTAAAAAATGGACAGAAGACCTAAATAGACATTTCACCAAGGAAGACATACAGATGGCCAAGAGGCGCATGAAAAGATGCTCAACATCACTAATTCTTAGAGAAATGCAAATCAAAACTACAATGAGGTATCACCTCATGCTGGTCAGAATGGCCATTATCAAAAAAGCTAGAAACAATAAATGCTGGAAAGGGTGTGGTGAAAAGGGAACCCTCCTACACTGTTGGTGGGAATGTAAATTGATACAACCACTATGGAAAACAGTATGGAGGTTCCTTAAAAAACTAAAAATAGAACTACCATATGATCCAGCTATCCCACTACTGGGCATATACCCCAAAAAAACCATAATTCAAAAAGAGACATGCACCACAATGTTCACTGCAGCACTATTTACAATAGCCAGGACATGGAACCAACCTAAATGTCCATCGACAGATGAATGGATAAAGAAGATGTGGCACATATGTACAATGGAATATTACTCAGCCATAAAAAGAAATGAAACTGAGTTATTTGCAGTGAGGTGGATGGACCTATAGAGTCTGTCATACAGAGTGAAGTAAGTCAGAAAGAGAAAAACAAATACCGTATGCTAAGGCATATATATGGAATCTAAAAAAAGAAAATGGTACTGATGAACCTAGTTGCGGGGCAGGAATAAAGAGGTAGACATAGAGAATGGACTTGATGACATGGGGTGGGAGGGCAAAGCTGAGGTGAAGTGAGAGTAACATCGACGTATATACACTACAGTATGTAAAATAGTTGGCTGGTGGGAAGCAGCAGCATAGCACAGGGAGATTGGCTTGGTGCTTTGCGATGACCTAGAGGGGTGGGATAGGGAGGCTCAAGAGGGAGGGGATATGGGGACATATGTATGCATATGGTTGATTCGCTTTGTTGTGCAACAGAAACTAACATGGTATTGTGAAGCAATTATACTCCAATAATGATCCATTAAAATATATATATATATATATGGAAATATTAGGACCCAAACAGTCCCAAACCTGACCCTGATCTCACAGAAACATCTAAAAACTTACTACCTGGTAATTGAGTGTATGTTAAGACTCTCCCAAAGGACCGGAAGCCATTAAGTGCGATCTGGACGGGGCTACACCAAGTCCTGCTGACCACCCCCATGGCGGCAAAAGTCCAAGGCTTCACCCCTTGGATTCACATATCCAGACTGAAAGCAGCTCCTCCCCCTGAAGAACGAAACCCCCAGGAGGTAGAAAAATTGCCGGACCCAACGTATAGCTGTGAAACTCTGGAAGGTCTTCGCTTCCTTTTCAAAAAACCACCAGGTGATGTCTCCTCCTTGCTTTCTGGATCTTGAGAAACTGATTTACAACTTTTTCATTTTCCTTGTTATTTTCTGGGCCATTTCATTTCTGCTTGCACTTATCACCCTCCCTTGCAGTGCGGTTCCCTAGTATTCCAGGGACTGCCTAGCTAGGGCTTTTCAAAAATGGCACGGATCGAACACCAATAACCTCACTTCCTTCTAATACTAACGTACACTTTAAGATAGCTACTATATCTGCTCTTTCCATTGACCCCTATACACCAGCTTTCAATTTCCCCTTTTGGACTTGATTTCTACTGGGCGTTGCTGAAAGACATAAATTCCCAAGAGCCTCAGTTACACTTAACGGCCCCCAAATTATCAGAGACAATACATATTACAATTATCGTGGGACAGAATCCTCCAAGGGGACTTCCAAGATTATACACCACAACAGGCCCATTGCCTTTTAAACCTAGGCCCTCTGGGTACGTGAACTCACCATTCCCACAGTTGGCAGAAGCAACAGGCCTACTGTACCTCCTGACTTTTCTCGTTGTGCTTGCCCTTCTCCGATTCTGCATATCGTCACAAAATGAATTCGCACACTGCCTCTTACTTCCCTAATGTGGCATTTCTTCTTACAGTTACTGGACTTTGCTCTTTTCCCTTCATTTCTCCATATCCCCGCCATCCTCTGACACCATAAATCAAGTTGCAAAATTAACTAATAAAACCAACTGTTGGACATGCCCCAGGGGAACTCAAAACTTAGAGGAACTCTACTTATTGGCCCTCCCTACCTCCATCAAACAGTTGTATAATCTATTAGGCCAATATTATGGGATGGATTACCTTTTGTACGGAGGCCAAAGGCAGGTAGAACCTGAGGCTTTTGGCACAGGTCTAGTTGTCTGTGTAGGTACAGTTTCCAGGCCCTTAGGAAAGGCACAGCTCTGTTTCCAAAACCTACATGGATGGGGGGACCCATTTTGGGCTGGCTAAATGACTCTTTGTAATTACACTCTTAGTTTTAATCAGACTAGCCTGGAATGGGATCCCTGGTCAGAGGAAGATGAATATGATGTACACAAAGGTAATTTCACTTTATGTTGGGGAAATTCAAGGAAAAATGTGACTAAGAAATATATTAATGAAGACCATATCCCCATAAACAGCTCAGCCCTGGGAACTAAATAGGTGGGGATCGGTGTGACCACCGGACACTTACTTAGTTTAACCTCCCGACAAGATTCTCCTCCAAAATATAACATAATTCAGCTAATATTCAGAAATTTGTTATGCCAATTCCCCGGTCACACTCATCAGTCAGAGCCTGGATTCTCCCCTTCAAGTATAGATGATTACTTCCACAGAGTTTGGCCTTCCCAATATAATCCCAGGCCATGGGACCCCAGTCTATTTCCAGAGGAAAACTTCCAAAAGGTCAGGGCCTGGCTCTGGGGACCCACAACGGGGGTATCCTTGAGGTGCACCGGATTTTCATTTCTATGTGGTAACGGGGTCTATCTAGATCTTCCCACACTTTGGAAGGGCTCCTGCACAATTATTGCTGTGGTCCCAGAGGTGACCATTATGACTACAAAGGATTTAGCTTCCTCAGTAGGCATTCCCAACCTTGGGTCCTTCCTCAAGGAGGCCTTAAGACCTGTCTGGGAGAGACAAAAATGAACCACTGATTGAAGGGGACATGCTTATGATAACCCAATTCTTGATCAGCCTGAAGTAATACACAGTGTCTTTAGAGGGCTCTCCTGGTTTGCAGGCATACCCCTTAGAGAGGAGTATTCTCCATCCCACCATCATGGTCCAGGAACCTTGGAAGGCTATGGTAGCAGCCACCAAGGAACAGCAGTCAGCCCTAGGCTCTCTGGCCAAAGTGGTTTTTACAAAATAGGAGGGCCCTTAGTGTTATAACAGCTGAGACGGGGGGTGTCTGTGCCCTACTAAATGAGACAGGCTGCTTCTATATTAATACCTCCGGCCAGGTTGAAGACAACCTTCAGATTCTAAAGAAAGACATCAAATTAATAGAAGATTTAAAAGAGACAGCAGGACAGGGCCCCAAGCTGGCTTTCCAGCCTCCTCTCCTCTATGGGGATCCAGATATGGACATGGCTATTGCTCTTGTTGGGACCATTAATCCTGATAGCCTTTGTTTTGTTGTTTGACCCCTGCATTATTAACACATTATCTAGGTTCATCTCCCAACAGGTTCAAAAGATTCAATTCCAGATGGTGCTACAACAAGGGTACCAGCCAGTTGGCACGTGGACTACGTTGGAACAGGCTGCCTTTTCATTCCAAGGGCTCTCATCTCCCTCTGTAAATACACCCTGACAGGGAGCGGGCACTGGGACCCAGGGCCCCACGATGCCCCCATCCAGCAGGAAGAAGCTAGGAATGGTCATCGCCCCTTTCCCCAGTGACCTGGGTTCCTATGGCCCGAGACGGGGATAGGTAGATAGTTAGTCATGAGCGGGGTGTTAAGGGGCCAAAGATTTAGCCCATAAATAAAAAGAGAGGGGAATGTGGAGCCCTAGGATCGAGGGCACAGGACAAAAATCTCCGGAATTAACCGAGCCCCCATAGCAACTGTTGCCATGGGCTCTCCTGACCTAAACCGGACAGCCCCCGACTCCATATCAGGTAAAATATTCACCATGTAGCATCCTGACCAATCACCTAATGCCATCCTGGCAGCAGGAGTTTTGTCTTGAGGCTGTAAAAGTTGGCTACCAGCCCACAAAGGGGGTCGGCTTTCCCTGGTCTATCAGGAAGTCGGCCCGCTGTATTTGCTGCGCCCCTCACTAACTCTGCTCTTTGTTCCCAATAAACTCACTCTCATCTAAAAATACTTTGTGTCTGGAAATTCTTCCAACCCGCACACAGACCACAACAACAATCTCTCTAAAGAATGAAATGCTTAGGTATAAATCTAACAACATGTATAGAATTTGTGTGCCAAACATGACAAAGTACTGATAGAATGAAACCAAAGAACACCTAAATAATTGAAGAGATATACAGTGTTCATGAATTAGAATATGCAACACAGTAAATGTGTCAATTATCCCCAAATTGATTTACAGATTTAATGCAATATTAGTCAAAGTTCTAGCAGCATTTTTGTAGATATAGACTAGCTCATTCTAAAATTTATACAGAAAAGCAAAGGAACTTAAATAGACTGAAACTTTATTTTAAAAGAAGGATAAATTGGAAGAATCATAATACTTGATGTTGAGAGATACTCTAAAGCTACGGTAATCAAGAATATGGTGATAGTGAAGGGACAGATACATAGATTAGTGGAAAATAGAAAGTCCAGAAATGTATGCATATAAATATGGCAAATTGACTTTGACAAAGATGCAAAAGGAAGGACATTCTTTCAACAAATGGTGTTTGAACAATTGACCCTCTGTGTGCAAAATGAAATGAGCCTTAACCTAAACATACTCCTTATGCAAAAATTAGCAGTTATTTATAGATCTGACTACAAAATGCAAAACTATAAAAATTTAAAAAGACATAAGAGGATATATGTATATGTATAACTGATTCACTTTGCTGTACACCTGAAACCAACACAACATTGTAAATCAACTATACTCCAATAAATTTTTTTTTAATGAAGAAAAAATATAAAAAGAAAACATAAGAGAAAATCTTTGGAACCTGAGGTTAAGCAAAGAGTTCTTAGACTTGACACCAAAAGTGCAATCCATACAAAAACACATTAATAAATTCAACTTTATCCAATTTTAAAACTTATGCAAAAGACAATATTAAGAGAATGAAAAAAAATGAGCTATAGACAGGAATATTTGCAAATCACATATTCAAAAATATCTTCTCTCCATAATATATAAAGAACTTTCAAAACTCAACAATAAGAACTTTAAATCTCAACAGTAACAAACAACCCAATTGAAAATTGGATGGGGGGAAGGGAGGGTGGGATGAATTGGGAGATTAGGATCGACATATATACACTACCATGTGTAAAATAGATAGCTAGCGGGAACATGCTATAAAGCACAGGAAGCTCAGCTCAGTGCTCTGTGATGACCTAGATGTGTGGGATGGCAGCAGGAAGGGAGGTCCAAGAGGGAGGGGATATAGGTATACATATAGCTAATTCACTTCATTTTACAGGAGAAACTAACAACATTGTAAAGAAATCACACTCCAAAAAAAAAAAAAAAAAAGACATCAACATACACTTCCCCAAGGCAGATATAATGATGACAAGCACAAGAAAATATATACAACATCAGTAGCAATTAAGGAAATTATAAGTTAAGCCACAATTAGACTCCACTACACACCTATTAGAATGCCTTAAAAAAAAATAGGAACAATATCAAGTTGTCATGAGGTCCCAGAGCAACTGGAACTCTCATATATTGCTGGTGGGTGGCGGGGGGAATGCAAAAGGGTACAGACACTTTGGTGGAAAACAATTTGAAAATTTATAACAAAATTAAAAATACTCTTGTGTACTCTTCTCAGCAGTCTTCCCTAGAGAAATGAGAACTTATGTTCATACTAAAACCTGTACATGAATATTTATACCAGGGTTATTCATAATTTTCAATACCTGGAAATAACCCAAATGCCCTTCAATGGGAGGATGGATTAATAAACTGCAGTACATCCACACAATGGAATACCATTCAGCAATAAAAAGGAACCAACCATTGATATATACAACAACTCTGATGAATCTTAAAGACAGTATCTTAAATGAAAGAACCCAGTCACATAGCGTTAAGTACTAAATGATTTCATTTATATGGCATTCTCTAAAAAACAATACCAGGCTTCTCTGGTGGTGCAGTGGCTAAGAATCCACCTGCCAATGAATGGGACACGGGTTCGAGCCCTGATCTGGGAAGATCCCACATGCCACAGAGCAGCTAAGCCTGTGCACCACAACTACTGAGCCTGCTCTCTAGAGCCCACAAGCCACAACTACTGAGCCCATGTGCCACAACTACTGAAGCCCACATGCCTAGAGCCCATGCTCAACAAGAGAAGCCACTGCAATGAGAAGCCCACGCACCGCAACGAAGAGTAGCCCCCACTTGCCTCAACTAGAGAAAGCCTGCACGCAGCAACGAAGACCCAACACAGCCAAAAATAAATAAATAAAATAAAAAAACAATACCATGGTGATAGAGAGCGTATCATTGGTTTTGAGGAGTTATCAATGTGGTGAGGAGTACGTATAAAGAGATAGCATAAGGAAGTTTTTGATGTGAAGGAACCGTTTTGTATCCTGAAGTACAATGATGGTTACACAAATCTATACATGTGTTAAAATTCACAGAATTAAACACCAAAGTTAAAAAGGTCATTTTTATTGTATGAAAAATTTTAAGTAAACTTTGAAGAAATGAATTGACTATTTGAAGCCCAAATATTTTTTGAAATTTATTACATATGTAGGGTAAAATGTATAATGATAGCACAAAAGAAGAAGGCAGAAACTAGAAGTGTACAGTTGTAATGATCTGACATTGTACTTTAAGCAGTATAGTATTGTTTTAAGGTAGATTATTATGTTGTAAACTGTGTATTGTAAAAAAAAAAAGTATAAAAGCAAAACAAAGGGGTATAACTAATAAGTCAATAATGGAGATAAAATGGAATCATAAAAATACTCAAGCCAACAGAAAACAGGAAAAAGGAAAGAAGAACATATGAAATATAAAGCAGGTAGGAAGATGCTAGATTTAAATCCAAACATGTAAATAGTCATATTAAGTGTAAAAGGTCTAAACACCCAATTAAAAGGCAAAGATTCTAATATTGTATTTAAAAACAAAGCAAGCCCCAACTGTATGTTGTATACAAAAACCTATTTTAAATATAAAGATACGGGTAGGAAAAATAGAAGAATAGAAAGAGACATGTCATGCAAATCCTAGTCCAAAAAAGCTAGTGTGTCTATATTATTATAAGAGTAGACTTTAGAACAAGAAATATTAACAGGTATAAATAAAGGTATTCCACAATGATAAAGGGGTAATTTTATCAAGAAGACATGACAATTGCAAATTTGTATACATCTAATAAGGGTGCTTCAAAATACATGAAGCAATAAGGACTTAAACATAAGACATGACACCATAAAATTCCTAGAAGAGAACATAGGCAAAGCATTCTCTGATGTAAATCGTACCAGTGTTTTCTTAGGTCAGTCTCCCAAGGCAATAGAAATAAAAACAAAAATAAACAGATGGGACCTAATCAAACTTACAAGCTTTTACATAGCAAAGGAAACCATTAAAAAAAAAAAAGACAACCTATGGAATGGGAGAAAATATTTGCAAATGATGTGACTGACAAGGGCTTACTCTCCAAAATATATAAACAGCTCACACAAGTCAACAACAAAACAAACAAACAACCCAATTGAAAAATGAGCAGAAGACCTTAATAGACATTTCTCCAAAGAAGACATACAGATGGACAGTAGGCACATGAAAATATGCTCAACATCACTAATTATTAGAGAAATGCAAATCAAAACTACAATGAGGTACCACCTCACACGGGTCAGAACGGCCATCACTAAAAAGTCTACAGAGGGGATGGAGTCAAGACCGCAGACTATGAGGACGTGGAGCTTGCATCTCTGCACAACTAGGGCACCTACCAGGCACTGGTGGGGGACCATGGACACCTAAGGGGATGGGAGGAACCCCCGAGCAACCAGGTAGGACATAACAGGGAGGAAGGGAGAGGAGTGGAGGCAGAACAGGAGTGGCACCCCTGAGGGACGGCTGGGGGAGTGGAGGGGTTCCCACGTCCAGAGGGGCCCACCCATGGTTAGGGGATCAACTGGGACAGGGGAGACCCTCGGGAGAGCAGAGGATGGGAAGGGAACATGGCCAGTGTTTACCCTGCCCACTTGGGCCCCGGGAGCCTGCTGAGGTCCCAGGCAAATCCTCTGCCCTCTGAGGCTCCCTCCAGCTGTGCTGAGCCTAAACCCCGCCCCCACACCCCACCCAGGGCCTTACCTCTAAACTCCACACTCCTGAGGCCCCCCATGGCCATGCTGCCTTTCCTGGCCACAGGGGTCCTGAGCCTAAGCCCTGCCCTAAGCCCCGCCCCCTACACCCCGCCCCCTCCTAAGCCCCGTGTAAGCTCCACCCCATCCCACAGCCAAGGCTTTTTCCAGCCTTTTTTTTCTTTTAGGTTGTGGTTGTTTTACCTTGTTGTTGTTTCATTTATGTATTTTTTCTAATAAACTTTTTTTTTCTTATTTTATTTTATTCTTTATACTTTGTTATTGTTCTGCTCCTTTTGGCTTGTTCCCCCCCGCCCTGTTTTTTTCTTTCTTTTTTCTGTATGGCTCTGTTTTACCTTGTTGTAGTTGTTTCACTTGTATTTTTATTTTCCCTAATACATTTTTTATTTTTCTAATTTTATTTCTTATTCTTTGTTATTGGACTGCTCCTTTTTCTTTCTTTTCTTTTGCTGTGCCACATGGCTTGTGGGATCTTGGTTCCCAGGCTGGGGGTCAGGCCTGAGCTCCTGTGGTGGGAGCACCAAGTCCAAACCGCTGGACCAACAGAGAACCTCAGACCCCAGGGAATGTTAATTGGAGTGAGGTCTCCTGGAGGTCCTCATCTCAGCACCAAGACTTGACTCTACTCAACTGACTGCAAACTCCAGTGCTGGACGCCTCAGGCCATACAACCAGTAAGACAGGAATACAACTCCACCCATCAAAAAAAATGAGACCACAAAAAAATATGTTACAGATGAAGGAGCAAGGTAAAAACCTACAAGACCAAATAAATGAAGAGGAAATAGGCAACCTACCTGAAAAAGAATTCAGAGTAATGATAGTAAAGATGACCCAAAATCTTGGAAATAGAATGGAGGCACGGATCAAGAAAATACAAGACATGTTTAACAAAGACCTAGAAGAACTAAAGAGCAAACAAACAGTGATAAACAACACAATAACTGAAATGAAAAATACACTAGAAGGAATCAATAGTAGAATACCTGAGGCAGAAGAACAAATAAATGAACCGGAAGATAGAAAAGTGGAAATTACTGCCGAGGAGCAGAATAAAGAAAAAAGAATGAAAAGAATTGAGGACAGTCTCAGAGACATCTGGGACAACAATAAATGCACCAACATTCGAATTATAGGGGTCCCAGAAGAAGAGAAAAAGAAAGAGGCTGAGAAAATATTTGAAGGAATTATAGTCAAAAACTTCCCTAACATGGGAAAGGAAATAACCACCCAAATCCAGTAAGCACAGAGAGTCCCATACAGGATAAACCCTAGGAGAAACACACCAAGACACATATCAAACTAACAAAAATTAAATTCAAAGAAAAAAGTATTCAAAGCAGCAAGGGAAAAATCAACAAATAACATACAAGGGAATCCCCCATAAGGTTATCAGCTGATTTTTCAGCAGAAACTCTGCAGGCCAGAAGGGAGTGGCAGGATATATTTAAAGTGATGAAAGGGAAAAACCTACAACCAAGATTTCTCTACCCAGCAAGGATGTCATTCAGATTTGACAGAGAAATCAAAAGCTTTACAGACAAGCAAAAGCTAAGAGAATTCAGCACCACAAAACCAGCTTTACAACAAATGCTAAAGGAACTTCTCTAGATGGGAAACACAAGAGAAGAAAAAGACCCACAAAAACAAACCCAACTCAATTAAGAAAATGGTAACAGGAACATACATTATCAATAATCATCTTGAATGTAAATGGATTAAATGTTTCACCCAAAAGACCCAGTATGGCTGAATGGATACAAAAACAAGACCTGTATATATACTGTCTACAAGAGACCCACTTCAGACCTAGGGACACATACAGACTGAAAGTGAGGGGATGGAAAAATATATTCCACGCAAATGGAAGTCACAAGAAAACTGGAGTAGCAATACTTGTATCAGATAAAATAGACTTTAAAATAAAGACTGTTGCAAGAGATAAAGAAGGACACTACATAATGATCAAGGGGTCAATCCAAGAAGAAAACATAAAAATTATAAATATTTATGCACCCAACATAGGAGCACCTCAATACCTAAGGCAAATGCTAACAGCCACAAAAGGGGAAATCGACAGTAACACAGTAATAGTGGGGGACTTTAACACCCCACTTACACCAATGGACAGATCATCCAGACAGAAAATAAATAAGGAAACACAAGCTTTAAATGACACAATAGACCAGATAGACTTAACTGATATTTATAGGACATTCCACCTGAAAGTGGAAGAATACATTTTCTTTTCAAGTGCACATGGAACATCCTCCAGGATAGATCACACCTTGGGTCACAAATCAAGCCTCGGAAAACTTAAGAAAATTGAAATCATATCCAACATCTTTTCCAACCAAAACACTATGAGATTAGAAATCAATCACAGGCAAAAAACTGTAAAAAAACACAAACACATGGAGGCTAAACAGTGCTCTGCTAAATAACCAAGAGATCACTGAGGAAATCAAAGAAGAAATTTAAAAAAAATACCTAGAAACAAATGACAATGAAAACATGATGATCCAAAACCTATGGGACAGAGCAAAAGCAGTTCTAAAAAGGGAAGTTTATAGCAATTCAATCTCACCCTAAGAAACAAGAAAAATCTCAATCTAACCTTACACCTAAAACAACTAGAAAAAGAACAAAGAAAACCCAAAGTTAGTGGAAGGAAAGAAATCATGAAGAGCAGAGCAGAAATAAACGAAATAGAAAAGAAAACAATAGCAAAGATCAATAAAACTAAAAGCTGGTTCTTTGAGAATATAAACAAAATTGATAAACCTTTAGCCAGACTCATAAGAAAAAGAAAGGAGAAGACTCAAATCAATAAAATTAGAAATGACAAAGGAGAAATTACAACTGACACCACAGAAATACAAAGGATCATAAGAGACTACTACAAGCAACTATATGCCAATACAATGGACAACCTGGAAGAAATGGAAAAATTCTTGGAAAGGTACAACTTTCCAAGACTGAACCAAGAAGAATTAGAAAATTTAAACAGATCAATGAAATTGAAACTGTAATTAAAAATCTTCCAACAAACAAAGTCCAGGACCAGATGGCTTCACAAGTGAATTCTATCAAACATTTAGAGAAGAGTTAACACCTATCTTTCTCAAACTCTTGCAAAAAAGTGCAGAGGGAGGAATACTCCCAAACTTGTTCTATGAGGCCACCATCACCCTGATACAAAAACCAGACAAAAATATCACAAAAAAAGAAAATTACAGACCAATATCACTGATGAACATAGACACAAAAATCCTCAACAAAATACTAGCAAACTGAATCCAACAACACATTAAAAAGATCATACAGGGACTTCCCTGGTGTCACAGTGGTTAAGAATCTGTCTACCAATGCAGGGGACACGGGTTCAATCTCTGGTCCGGGAAGATCCCACATGCCGTGGAGCAACTAAGCCCATGCACCACAACTACTGAGCCCATGCTCTAGAGCTCACGAGCCACAACTACTGAGCCCACGTGCTTCAACTACTGAAACCTGCACACCTAGAGCCTGTGCTCTGCAACAAGAGAAGCCACCACAATGAGATCCCCATGCACCACAAGGAAGAGTAGTCTCGGCTCGCTGCAACTAGAGAAGCCTGCGCGCAGCAACAAAGACCAACAGAGCCAAAAATAAAATTAATTAAGAAGAAACTTAGTAACCATTTATCTCGTTAAAATAATTCACCATGTTAATAAGAGACTAAAAAAAATGACCATATGGCCATTTCAATAGCTATAGAAAAAGTATTTGACAAAACCGAACACCCATTCATGATCAATACTCTAAATAAACTCTGAATAGAAAGGCAACTTCCTCAAACTGATAAATGATACGTATAAGAACGCTACAGGTAGCATCATATTTAATATTGAAAGAATGAATGCTTTTATGATGTCCAATCTCACTACTTCTATTCAATATTGGACTGAAGGTCCAAGTTAGTGCAAAAACTAATAGGTGTACAAATTGGAAAGAAAGAAAACTACTTACAGTTGACATGATCATGTTTTAATATACAGTGTGTTAATAGAAAAGTTGAAGTACAGTAAGGCCAACAGATCAGAGAAAATTGCCATTGAAAAAATATAGACAATTAACATCTTGGTGTGTTTCTTGGGTCAGGGTGGTAGGTATGGCAGTTGTGCTCTTGGAGGATATGAACTGATAGTTGGGTAAAGTATATGTTAAGATTCGTGATATTTGTGTGTAACTGAGGAGAAGGTTTGCGTGCAACCTATTTCTGTTGCAAATAGGTTTTAAACCATATGGCCTGACTTGAGTGTATGTCGTTAACACATTATTGACTGGGGGATTTTTGCAGAAACTAACGTGTGTGGACGTAATACATCTCTGGTCAAAAATGTGTTAATAGGGTGTCAGGTCATTTGCCAGTTGAAATATCCAGCATCAGCCTGTAGGCAGGTCCTCTAATTTGACAAATTACTGTGGTCCCTTGACCTCAAGGGCAAAGGATTTGTTGGTGGTAGGCAAGCTGGCAAGGTCTTTGGATCATAGGGCCTGTATCAACAAAACTTGATGGCATGCAGGCCTCAGCATTTGTCATGTGTGGTTGAAACAATGGCTTCCTTGGAGGCTTTGAGTCTCTTGACTGCAAACCAATGAAAGCACCCAAACCCACAGTAACCAGACCAACAGTTAACAGTAGGGTGTTCAGCTGCACCTGAGAGGCTTTGTCGTATGATGTTGAGTCTCCTTGGCACATGTAACTATCAAGGAAGGTTTGTCTGGCTTCATCATTATCTGATATGGTGTTGTTCACCCCCTTCCCAACAAATTCATATGTTGAAGTCCTAACATCCAGTACCTCAGAATGTGACCCTCTTTGGAGAGAAGGTCTTTAAAGAGGTGATTATGTTAAAATGAGGTCTTTGGGGGGGGTTCCTGAATACAATATGACTGGTATTCTTATAAGGGGAGGAAATTTAGACACACACAGAGACACCAGGTATGCATCACACAAAGAAAAGGCTACGTGAGGACAGAGCAAGACGGGGCCATCTGCAAGGCAGAGGGAGACATCCCAGAAGAAAACAGACCTGCTGATACCTTGATGTTGGACTTCTAGCACACGGAACTGGGATAAGATAAATCTGTTGTTTAAGCCACCCAGTTTATGGTATTTTGTTAATGACAGCCACAGTAAATTAATACAGTGTTGAATAAATTATGTCCAAACGTGATTTTTTTTTAATGTACTAAGTGGAGTTTTCTATCTCCTTTTTTGGTAGTCCACGCTGTCTGTGGGGATGGCCCTGGAATACTAATTTCCTGAAGAGGATCAGAGAGAGAACACAAATTATCAACCCCTTATAGCTGGAACATTTAGCAAAGTTTTGGGGTGGTGGAATTTTAGGCTCAAATGGGTCCCAGGAGAGTATGCACCCTCAATCTGGTTTCCAGCCCTTATTGGGTTGGGGGGTAAGATAAAACATTTACAAAAACGGGGTGATATTATTAAAGGGCCTCATATATAATGAGTCTTTATATACACAGAGGTCAGATATAACCCACTTTTTTTTTTTTTTTGGCCACACCACACAGTGTGTAGGATCTTAGTTCCCGGACCACGGATTGAACCCATGCCCCCTGCAGTGGAAGCATGGAGTCTTAACCACTGGACTTCCAGGGAAGTCCCCATAACCCACTTTAAATATGGGAAAGGGTGCTGAGAAAGGTTTTTAATGTTGGTGTGAATCAGCCAAGGAGCTCTGAATTAAGATAAAGTAAGGTCTGGGACAAGACAGAGACCCATTTATGAATCCATTTGCTGAACTGGAATTTGAAAAGGAGTTGTTTGAGGTGACCTTTCTGTCTTTTAATTAAATGGGCTATCTGGGACCCATCAGGGACATGAGTTCCATTGAATGCCTTTTCCAAGAGCTAGCAATGTGTATTTTGGAAAGTGAAATGTGTGTCTTGGTTACTATCAGTAAGTTCTATAATTCTGAAGATAAGGAGTGCCCTGGCAAGGCCCTGTATCGTGGCTTTAGTGTGTAGAGACACGTGTGATTCGATTTATGTCCTGGGCATCTGTAAGGCAAGAGATTCTCAGAGTCCTTTACCCTAGAGCAAACAATTTTTAGGCAGTGGTCCAGCAGTTTGATAAATGTGAAGATGGTTCCATTTGTTGGCCAGGGCATCCAGCACTGAGAAGACTGCCTGAAGTTTGACCAAGTGTGTTGATGCTTGGGTCCCATCCTTCATCAGGGACTTCCTGGCTAAGGGATGGAAAGCAGCAGCATTGCCCTGAGCTCCATCACATGGGTGGTGGCAGCACCCTCACGTAGTCCACCATCTCCCACTGCTGTTCACTCAGTTCATCCCAAGGCAGCCAAGGGATCTGGCAGGTGATGGAGGATAGGGTAGGTCACCCCCTCCTATAGGTGCAATATGACAGAAGACTATCATTTGTATCCTATATAATACAATAACAGAACTTAAAGGAGACTAGACCTATGTAAATGGAGAGATGTCATTTTTCTTGGATAAGACAGATTGTTAAAATGTCAATTCTCCCTAGATTGATCTATAGCTGTGACACAGTCACCTTCAAAATCTCCTCTGGCTTTCCTGTAGATATTGATAAGTGGATTCTAGAATTTACATGGAAAAATTGGGACTTCCCTGGTGGTCCAGTGGTTAAGACTCTGCCCTTCTACTGCAGGGGGCACCGGTTCCATCCCTGTTCAGGGAACTAAGATCTCACATGACGCGGGGTGCGGCCCCCAAAAAAAGGCCGTTGACTGTTGATTCATAAACACACAAGCCCAAGCTATGTAGAGGGCAATGCTGGGTGACCCATTTATAGAAAAGACCACATCATTTACTAAATAAATAAATAGGGCTTCCATGGTGGCACAGTGGATAAGAATCCACCTGCCAATGCAGGGGACACGGGTTCAAGCCCTAGTCCATGAAGATCCCACATGCCGCAGAGCAACTGAGTCCGTGTGCCACAACTACTGAGCCTGCGCTCTAGAGCCTGTGAGCCACAACTACCGAGCCCGAGTGCCACAACTACTGAAACCCGCACACCTAGAGCCCATGCTCCGCAACGAGAAGCCACCACAATGAGAAGCCCGTGCACTGCAACAAAGAGTAGCCTACGTTTGCCGCAACTAGAGAAAAGCCCCCACGCAGCAACGAAGACCCAACACGGCCAAAAATAAATAAAAATAAAAATTTTTTTAAATAAATAAAAATTTATATGGAAAAATCATAAGATTTAGAACATCTCTAACAATTTTTAAAAAGAAAATTAGAAGACACACTGCTTAATTTCAGGACCTACTTTAAAGCTATGGCAATCAAGACAGGTTGATATTAGGATGGAAATAGACATATAGCTCAATGAAACAGAGTAGAAAATCCATAACTAGTATCACATATATACTGTCAGTTAATTTTTGACAAAAGTACCAAGGTAATTCAATGGAGAAAGTTGTTTTTCAACAAATGTTACTGGAATAATTGGACAACCTTATGTTAAAATATATGAGCCTTGATCCTTTGTACCATATTTACAAATTTACTCAGAATGTATCATAGACCTACATGTAAAACGGGAGCTATAAAGCTTATAACATAGAAGAAAACCTTTATGAACATGGGTTAGTCAGATTTCTTATACTGGACACAGAAAGGATGAAATCAAAAGACACTCAATAAGCTTGATAAATTCTATTTCATTAAAGATACTATTTCAAAGTTTAAAAGTTAAGATGCAGGGCTTCCTTCGTGGCGCAGTGGTTGAGAATCTGCCTGCCCATGCAGGGGACACGGGTTCGAGCCCTGGTCTGGGAAGATCCCACATGCCGCGGAGCAACTAGGCCCGTGAGCCACAATTACTGAGCCTGCGCATCTGTAGCCTGTGCTCCGCAACGAGAGAGGCCACGACAGTGAGAGGCCCGCGCACTGCGATGAAGAGTGGCCCCCGCTTGCCACAACTAGAGAAAGCCCTTGCGCAGAAACAAAGACCCAACACAGCCATAAAAATTAATTAATTAATTAATTTAAAAAAAAAAAGTTAAGATGCATAATGAGAAATATTTATAAGACATAAATCTGATGAAGGACTTGTACCCAGAATATACAAGGAACTCTTGCAATTCAATGAAGACAAATAATCCATTTTTTTAATGGAAAAAATATTTGAACATTTTCAAAAGACACAGGAATGGCCAATAAGCACATGAATGTGCTCAACATCATTAGTCAATAAGGAAATGCAAATTAAAACCACAGTAGTATACTACTACACACCTATTAGAATGGATCAAATTGGAAGGGAGGGAGGGAGGGAGGAAGGGAGGAAAGAAGGAAGGACAGTTTATTATCAAGTTGACTAAAAAGTACCCTAAAACCCAGCAATCTCACTCCTAGGTAGTTACTCAAAAGAAATGAAAACACACATCCAAAAATCTGCATGCAATGTTTATAGCAGCTTTATTCATAAGTGCCAACTGAAAGCTCCATCAGCTGGTTAAGAAACAAATTGAGATAAATCCATACCATAAATTTAATCCATACCATACTATGAAATAGAATTTTAAGAGTAATGAAATATTGATGAATATCATTTATGTTAAATGTAGTAAGTCATACTTGAAAGTATAATTCAATTATGACATTTCAATTGTATGATTCAGTTCATGTGACATTATAAAGATATGAATCATCTGGAAACCTCAAATGTTTGTATTGTAAGTGGTACAACTTTGGGGGAAAAGGTCTGGCCGTTTTTTAAAAACCTTAATATACTATCTCTCCCGTGGCCCAGTGATTACCCTCCTGGGTGTTGATCTAGGATAAATGAAAACATAAATCCACGAAAATACTTATACAGAAACATTCAGCAAATATGGTAGAGTTAAGGACCTCTGAAAATTCACTCTACGTAAAAGTAATGAAAAAATTGGCAGCTACAGAATTGACTTTTTTTCCCAGAACTCTGGAAATTAACTAAAGGCTTGCAGCAGCCCAGGTGTATTTAGTCAAGAAAAAACAGCTGAATCTCAGTAAGAAGAGCAAGGTCTGTGGTTTTAACTTAGCGTAAGCCCATCTCCCATTCCCCAGCTCAGCAGTAGCCTTGGAAGCTGAGAGACTGCATTTCCATTACTGGAGGAAGCAGAGTAGACCTAGGGCTCTTTCATATCCTCCTTCCCAAATTATTATTGGGTCAATTGGTTGATTCCCTTGAAGGTCCACCCCATGCAATGTTTTCACATCATGGTGGTCTGAGGCAGTTCAGCTGGGGCAGATAATGAACCAATCACAAAGCTTAAAAGGAAAAGCTGAGGAGTGAAATATCCCTTAGGTGCTCCTGTCAACCAAAAAATAATGCAGGAATCTGCAAACAAGTAAAGAGTTTATTTGGCATCTTTAAGAACTGCAATGTGGGAGACACAGATTCAGGCAACCACGAAAGAGTGTTCCAAGGAAGAGAAAGAGTCATGGGTTTATAAAGACAAAAAGCTACGAAGGTTGTTAACAAGTTGCTGGGTGACTTGCAGTGATATGGATGCAAGTAGAGATGATCATACTAAGTGAAGTAAGTCAGAAAGAGAAAGACAAATACCATATGATGTCACTTCTATGTGGAATCTAAAATATGATACAAACTAATCTACGAAACAGAAACAGACTCATAGACATAGAGAACAAACTTGTGGTTGCCAAGGGGGACTTGGTTGAGGGAAGGAAAGATTGGGAGTTTGGGATTAGCAGATGCAAACGATTATATATAGGATGGATAAACAAGGTCCTACTGTATAGCACAGAGAACTATTTTCAATATCCTATGATAAACCATAATGGAAAAGAATATGAAAAAGAATGTATATATATATATGTATAGCTGATGCACTTTGCTGTACAGCAGAAACTAACGCAACTTTGTAAATCAACTATACTTCAGTTTTTAAAAAAATGGAGAAAAAAACGTTGCTGGGTGAGAACTGCAGTGGATTCTGACGTGAGTCAGAAAATATTTGTTCTTAGGAATCATGAGGTGATTTTTTTTTTTAGTGTAAGCGTTGGTAAGTCGACAGGCATGAATTTCTGGCAGAGGTTCTAGAAAGCTGCATCAGATCAAAAGGTCAGATTCCAACCAGGCTAAGATGTGCTTATGACTTATGTCACTTCCTCAATGGCCTCCTGGCTCTATTTTAACGAGTGCTCTTAGCAATACCAACTCCATTTTTTTTTTTCCTGGCTGCATTGGGTCTTTGTTGCTGTACGCAGGCTTTCTCTAGTTGAGGCGAGTGGGGGCTACTCTTCATTGCGGTGCGCAGGCTTCTCATTGCATCGGCTTCTCTTGTTGTGGAGCACGGACTCTAGACTCACAGGCTTCAGTACTTGTGGCACGTGTGCTCAGTAGTTGTGGCTCACGGGCTCTAGAGCACAGGCTCAGTAGTTGTGGTGCACGGGCTTAGTTGCTCTGTGGCATGTGGCGTCTTCCCGGACCAGGGCTCAAACCCGTGTCCCCTGCCTTGGCAGGCAGATTCTTAACCACTGCACTGCCAGGGAAGTCCCAAAGTCGCTGTTTTCTGATATTAGTAATGAACACTCCAGCTCTCAGTTACTGTTTGCACGATGTCTTTTCCCATCCTTTCACTTTCAGCCTATTTGTGTCCTTTGAAGTGTGAAAGGAAAATTAAAATGGAGTTGGGGGACTTCCCTGGTGGTGCAGTGGTTGAGAATCTGCCTGCCAATGCAGGGGGACACGGGTTTGAGCCCTGGTCCAGGAAGATCCCACATGCTGTGGAGCAACTAAGCCTGTGCGCCACAACTACTGAACCTGCACTCTGGAGCCCATGAGCCACAACTACTGAAGCCCACGCGCCTAGAGCCCGTGCTCTGCAATAAGAGAAGCCACCGCAATGAGAAGCCCGCACACCAACGAAGAGTAGCCCCCGCTCACCACAACTAGAGAAACCCCGCACACAGCAAAGACCCAATGCAGCCAAATTAATTAATTAAAAAAAAAAGAAAACACCGGCTTTGACAAAAATTGTTACCAGACACAGAGAAGGACATTTTATAATGATAAAAGGGACAATCCAACAGATTTTTCAACTTTACTGTTTGCAAACTGTAGTAAAATGAAAAAGGGAGACCCAAGAGACATAGAAAATAACAACGAAATCAAAGAGACATCACATCTAACTACAACAGCAAAAAACCAGAATAGGCAAATCTATTTTATGATGAATAATACATCAGAACAGTGTTTAGTCTGGTTATGCAGGAGAGGAGCATGAGGGAAGAGCCTGGGAAGGGGCATTACAAACTCCCTGGGATAATTCTTTATACTGCTAGGGGCTCCAATTGACTGCACACATATTCAGATTTTGGAACTCAATGAATAGTTCACTTAAGATATGTGCATTTTGATGTATGTCAGTTTTACCTCAAAAGAAAATATATCCATACACAAATATTGAACTCTTGTTAATGATACGGATACTGAAATACTTGGGAGGAAATATCTTCAACTTACTTTGAAATGCATCAACATAAGATGTTTGAAGGTTAGAATACTCACACTTTCTGATCAAAACTTCAAAGCAACAGCAGTCAAGATAATGTGTTGGGGCTTCCCTGGTGGCGCAGTGGTTGAGAATCTGCCTGCCAATGCAGGGGACACGGGTTCAAGCCCTGGTCTGGGAAGATCCCACATGCCGCAGAGCAACTATGCCCGTGAGCCACAATTACTTAGCCTGCGCGTCTGGAGCCTGTGCTCCACAACAAGAGAGGCTGCGACAGTGAGAGGCCCGCACACCGCGATGAAGAGTGGCCCCCACTTGCCGCAAATGGAGAAAGCCCTCACACAGAAACGAAGACCCAACACAGCCATAAATAAATTAAATAAGTAAATAAATAAATAAATAATTTAAAAAGAAAAAAAACTTTGCATTTCATTAAAAAAAAAAAAAAGATAATGTGGTACTGGCATAAGGATGGATATATAGATCAATGGGATGGAATTCAGAGTCCAGAGATAAAACCTTATGTCTGTGGTCAACTGGTTTTCAAACAAGGGCGCCACAATCATTCAATGGGGAAAGAAAAATCTTTTCAACAAATAGTGCTGGACAACTGGATAGCCACATGTAAAAGAATGAAAATAGATACATATTTCCGATTTTATACAAAATTAGCTCAAAATTGACCTAAGACCTACATGTGAGAGTTAAAGCTAGAAATATTTCCAAAGAAAACAGGTGAATACGCATGACCTTGGATTTGGGAATGGATTCTTAGAACATGAGCAACAACGAAAGAGGATACCTTGGATTTCATCAGAATTAAACATTTTTGTGCAAAAGACATTATGAAGAAAATGGAAAGACAACATGCAAAATGGGAGAAAATATTTGCAAATCATGTATCTGATAAGGGACTAGTATCTAGAACATATGAGGTACTCTTACAACTCAATAATACAAAGTCAAATAACTCAGTTTTAAAATGAGCAGATTAGTTTTTAGGAAAAGGCAGATCAAAACCACAAATATTGGGCTTCCCTGGTGGCGCAGTGGTTGAGAATCTGCCTGCTAATGCAGGGGACACGGGTTCGAGCCCTGGTCTGGGAAGATCCCACATGCCACGGAGCAGCTGGGCCCGTGAGCCACAACTACTGAGCCTGCGCGTCTGGAGCCTGTGCCCCGCAACGGGAGGGGCCGCGATAGTGAAAGGCCCGCGCACCGCGATGAAGAGCGGTCCCCGCACCGCGATGAAGAGTGGCCCCCACTTGCCGTAACCAGAGAAAGCCCTCGCACGAACCGAAGACCCAACACAGCCAAAAATAAAAAATAAAAAAAAATAAATAAATAAATAAATAAAGTAGCTATTAAAAAAAAAAAAACCACAAATACCACTTCACACCCACTAGGATAGCTAGAATGAAAAAAAAAAAGCCAAGTAATAACCAGTGTTGGCAAAGATGTGGAGAAATTGGAAACATGGCTTGCAGGATTGTAAAATGGTGCAGCCACTTTGGAAAAGAGTCTGTCAGCTTCTCAAACATTTAAACATAGTTACTACAATGTCAGGGACTATTTATGTCTATTCACTGTTCTATTCTCAGCCCCTAGTAGCATTCTGGAAAATAGAGTAGGCAAATAATAAATATCTGTGGATGAAATAGTTAAAGGAATGAATCTCTCCATATTTCCATATTCTCATTTTCTAAAACTTTGGTTATCTTTGATCACCTTTTCATATGACAATGGTTTTATTATATTATTTTCTATATAGAGAATGAAAAAGTACTTTATCTTTTCTGTAATCTAGTTATTCAATTTATTTTTCCTATTGCTAGTTTATAAAAAGTTTATTTCGGCTCCACAACTTGTTTTAGTAATGTCATATAAACTTTTAGGATCGTTGTCAAATTCAGGAAGTCCCCTACCAAGTTTCTTTCATGTATGAGGTGCAAGATTACAAGGCATCTGAAGATCTCTTGTTCAGCGACAAACCTTAAAAACTCTGCATTGTCAACATTCATTAACAGTTTGCAGAGGGAGAGCTCCTGGAAACCATTCCTACACTGAGACAACAGGCAATAACTTAATTATATATAAAAGTGATTGCAAACCACATAAATACATTTCACTAAATCCAAAAATAAATAAACAAACAAACATAGAGTTACTAGATGATGCAGCAACTCTACTTCTACCCAAGAGACATGTCCAAGACAAACGAAAACATATGTATGCAAAAACTTGTATACAGAGGTTTACAGTAGCATTATACATAGCAGCCAGAAGGTGGAAACAATCCAAACCGATGAATTAAGCAAAATGTGCTACAACCATAAGTGGAATATTATTCAGTCATAAAAAGGGACGGAGTAGTGATACATGCCACACATGGATAAACCTTGAAAGCATTACACCAAATCATAGAGGCCAGTCATAAAAAGACTACATATTATATGATTCCATTTTTACGAGGGGTGGAGGGGGTGTAGTAGCTAAAAGGTATAGTGCTAATTTGAGGTGATGAAAATGTTCTAAGATTAACTGTGATGATAGTTGCACATATCTGTGCTTACGCTAAAAACTTTTGAATTTTACACTTTAAGTGGGTGTATTATACAGTATGTGAATTATATCTCAATCAAGCAGTTATAAAAAGTAAGTAAAGAAAGCACTATTCAAAATCATTTTCTATTATTGCAAATATAGTTAGGAATGCCTATTTTAAGAAGAGCATTGAAAACAACTGGTTTGGGAGAGGGATAAATTGGGAGTATGAGATTAACAGATGCACTCTACCATATATAAAATAGCTGAACAACAAGGATTTACTGTATAGCACAGGGAACTATATTCAATATCTTGCAATAACTATAACGAAAAAAACTGAAGAATATAGATATATACATATGTATAACTGAGTCATTTTGCTGTACACCTGAAACACAATATTGTATATCAACTATACTTCGATAACAAATAAATAAATAAAAATTCAAGTCAGAAAACAACTGGTTTGTAAGGCAAGTAGTAAATGTAGAAATTTTAAAATTCACTTCTACACTATTATTTGGGAAACAAAAATGAGAACAAACGAGACAAACAAATGAAATTGCATCATAAAAGGCAAATACCTGGTACATCACAAATACTAAATATTTGGTATCGTCTTTCACCCTCCAAGAAATCAGAAAAGACGCGGCCACTCACTGCAAAACAAGATACGAAAACGCAACTCACCTGGAACTTGGTGGTTTTCTCCTTTCTCTGGGCAAGGGCAGAGTCACGTGAAGACAGAGCTGGAGAAAGGAAAGGAAGTCATAAGAAAAAAGGCAGGAATCCCCTAGCCTGCTTGGCATCTTTGTGAAAATTACAGGAAGGTTCCCCTTCCACCGGGCAGACACAGCCCCTGGTGAGCAGAGTGTGGGCTGGGGTCCTGCTGCCTCTAGCTCACCTTCGACAAGGACCATCAGTGCCAACAGCTGGTCCTCAGAGCGCCCAGGCTAGCCGTCCCACCCCAGGAAATGTGGGGCAGGGGAAGCAATAGAATATATTTTGGGGCTGGGGCCAAAATGCCTGCGTTCAGGGGACTTCCCTGGCAGTCCAGTGGTTAAAACTTCGCCTTCCAATGCAGGGGGTGTGGGTTCGATCCCTGGTCAGGGAGCTAATATCCCACACGCCTCGTGGCCAAAAAACCAAAACATAAAACAGAAGCAATATTGTAACAAATTCAATAAAGACTTTAAAAATGGTCCACATCTTCAAAAAAAACAAAACAAGAAACAAAACCCAAAAAAACCTCAAAATGCCCGAGTTCAAATCATGGCCGCGCTACTCACTGGTCAAGTAATTGGTTTATGTTAATTCGTCATCTGCGAGTTGAGGATTCCAACAGAGCCTACCTCTCAGGATAGTTGTGAGGATTAACGTGTGGGCAGGTGCAAAGCTGTTCTAACTCTACTCGGGGGACCCCCTTTCCTGGTAGCTTCATAGAAGCAGATGCTATTTCTGCATGGTAAAGCCGTCTTTGCCAATGTGCTTGTCAGACACCCGAACATCAGACTGTAATCTTTGAAAAGTGTGAAATTCTGGCTGGCAGCTTTACTTATTTGTTGCTTAGTAATTTTTTTGATGTTCATATTTGTTTTATAAAAAGGAATCATTGTGGGAATTCCCTGGCGGTCCAGTGGTTAGGACTCTGAGCTTTCATTGCCAAGGGCCTGGGTTCGACCCCTGCTCAGTGCAAAAAAAAAAGAATCATTGCTGGTGAATTTTCTTCCTGAAGCCAGAAAAGGCTCAATGACACATCCCTCTCCTATGTTCATGGACTAATGGACCTCTGACATAGCTTAATCTGTTGTGTTAAAACAAAAACATTGCTAGTCTCTGTTTCATTTAATGGTACTTGAGTAGTGATGACAAAACCCAACCCACATAGTTGTTCTAGAGATTTTGTGAGCTTATCTATGCGAGGCCCAGTGCCTGGCACATTAGATAAATTCTCAATAACTAATGAGGATCAGGATGACTTTTGCTCCCATTTAATAGATAGGAAGGCTGAGGTTCAATGAGAGTAAGGCACCCGGGTCACAGAGTTGACAATAGGCAGTGGCTGGGCCTGAATCCAGCTCTGACTCAAAAGCCCGTGCTCTTCACCATGTCTCCGTGCTGCTCTAAAGACAAACACAAGACAAGAAGGGGGGAATTCTCATGGAATCAGGAAAGGACAGTCAAGGAGTGGATTCATTTCCTATGGCTGCTGTGGAAAATTAGCACAAACTTAGCTTCAAACAACACAAATGTGTTCTCTTACAGTTCTGGAGGTCAGAGATCCAAAGCGAGTATGACTAAAATCAAGGTGTTGGGCAGGGCTGATTCTGGGGGCTCCAGGGAAGGAGCCGTTCGTTCCTTGCCTCTTCCAGCTTCTAGAGGCGGCTTGTGACCCCCCCACCATCCTCAAAGCCAGCTGCATGGAATGTTCTCTCTAACAGGCTGCCTTCCTCTTATAAGCCTCTTGTGATTACATTGGGTCCACCTGGATCATCCAAGATCATCTCCCCATCTCAAGACATTGATTACATCTGCAAAGTCCCTCTTGCCATATAAGGGAACATATGCATAGGTTCTGGGGATCAGGACGTGGGTGTCTTTGCGGGGGGCACTACTCAGCCATCCCCAGGGAGTGAAGGACAGACCCACGGAAGAGGGAGAAAGCTCCTGCTGACATAGGATCTGGCTGCCAGAGAGTACAACGCAGGGAGGAGCGTGGTTTCTGGAGACACATATCTGAGGGTTTAACACGGACTCGTTACCTCTCTGTGCCTCATCTGTGTGAAAGGAAGATCGTAACTTCCTCGCAGGGTCATCAGGAGGCACAACTCAGTGAATACACATAAAACACAGCACCGGGCCACGCACAGTGTGAGCATTTGAGACACGTTCCCTATTCTCATTAGCGTCTCCCCTTACTGGGAGAAGCGTCCCCTCACAGCTCCTAACTTCTTCTCTGTGCCTCAACGATCATCAGAAGCCCTCCTCCCGGTAACGGGGAGTTGCACGGAGATCTGACAATTCTGGGGGTTTAGTGGGAAAACCTCACTGGACCAAATAAGGGTTTGGTTCACCTGGCTCGGTTTTGTCTGTGACGTCCAGCAGGGTCCCTTTTCTAGACCTGACTTTCCAGACTTGGCCTTTCCTGAGTCCGCAAGTCCTCACATCCCTTTATGTGGGCCATTGTTTCCACCTGGAAGACCCTCTTTCCCTTTATTTTCCTGGAAAACTTTCATGTGCCCTTAAAAACCTACTCAGCTGTTGCCTTCAGGAAGCCCTCCATCACCCTCCAGGGATATCTTATTTTATTTATTTATTTTTAAATTTATTATCATTATTATTTTTTTTGGCTGTGCCCTGAGGCACGCGGGATCTTAGTTCCCCCGCCAGGGATCCAACCCCCGCCCCCTGCAGTGGAAGCACGGAGTCTTAACCACTGGACCGCCAGGGAAATCCCATCCAGGGATATTTGATTAATTAACCTCCTGTGTTGCCTGAGAGGTGATCAGTTCTTACTCAGCTTCGTATCGCCAGTCCCCAAGATAAAAGGGTGGAATCCACAATGAATGGACGAGTGAATGAACCCACAAGTGAACAGGGGAGCTGTGGCCCGGGTGAGAGTTGAGGTTCCCCAGTCAGAGGATTTGGAGAACCGCAGTTTTATTTTCTGGGTTTCTTACCGTATCTACTGTTCTCAAGCATCTCGAGGACATCCGTGGGATGTCTTTGAAGGCAATAAACATTTCTCGTTGAAGCCCTGATTTGGCCACCGGCTCCTCCCCCACAAAGTTCCTGCCAGCCTTTCTTACCCCGCCTTAGAAAAGCCCTTTTCTGTTTAAATTTGAGACACTTGCAGATTTCTGAAATCGGAGTGTTCTCCCTACGAGAAGTCCTTTTTTTTTTTTAAACATCTTTATTGGAGTATAATTGCTTTACATTGTTGTGTTAGTTTCTGCTGTATAACAAAGTGAATCAGCTCTACGTATACATATATCCCCATATCTCTTCCCTCTTGCGTCTCCCTCCCACCCTCCCTATCTCACCCCTCTAGGTGGTCACAAAGCACCGAGCTGATCTCCCTGTGCTATGTGGCTGCTTCCCACTAGCTACCTATTTTACGTTTGGTAGTGTATACATACAAGTCCTTTTGAATGAAGTCTGTCCTTATTGAGGTTCAGATGTGTTTTGATTTGACAGGCAGGGCTCAGAAGTGATGAATGCTATCAGAGTGTGGATAAGCAGCTTAGTTTCAGATGGTCTCATCTGGCGATAAGCCTTTCCTGTGGGTGTTGCCATGTGACCCAGTGGGTCCAGCAGCTTCCATGATATTTTTTTTTCACTTTCTTTTTTTGAAAAAATAAGATATATTTGACTTACAACACTGTGTAGATTTAAGGTGTACAACAGATTGATTGAATACACTTATATTGCAAAATGATTGCCCTTGTGGTGTTAGTTAATACCTCTATCACGTCACATAATTATTTCTTCTAGTGGTGGGAACAATTAATGTTTATAATACAGTTTTGTTGTCTATAATCACTATATCATGTATTAGGTCTCCAGGACTTATTTATTACTAGTTATATGTACCCTTAAACAATATCTCTCCCATATCCTCCACCCCCAGCCCCTGGTAAACCACCATTTTACTCTGTTTTTATAATTTGGTTTTTTTTATTTTTAATTTTTTTTAAGTTGGGGGGGTCAGGGTCTTATTTAAACTTACCTGAACTTTTTAATGACCTGTCTAATCGATTCTTTTTTCCATTTTCCTTTTTTAAATTTAATTTAAATAATTTTTATTGCAGTATAGTTGATTTACAATATTATTATATTAGTTTCAGGTGTACAACATAGTGATTCAAAATTTTTATAGATTATACTCCATCTATAGTTATTATAAAATATTGGCTAAATTCCCTATGCTGTACAATATATCCTTGTGGCATGTTTATTTTATACATAATCGTTTGAACCTCTTAATGCCCTACCCCTATTTGGCCTCTCCCCCTTCCCTCTCCCCACTGGTAACCACTAGTTTGTTCTCTATATCTGTGATTCTGTTTCTTTTTTGTTATATTCACTACTTTGTTTTACTTGTTAGATTCCACATATACATGACAACATACAGTATTTGTCTTTCTCTGTCTGACTTATCTTGCTTAGCATAATGCCCCCCAAGTCCATCCATGTTGTCCCAAATGGAAGAATTTCCTTTTCTCTCATGACTGAATAATATTCCATTGTACACATAACACCACATCATCTTTATCCATTCATTCACTGACAGACACTTAGGTTGTTTCCATATCTTGGCTGTTGTGAATAACGCTGCAATGAACATGGAAGTACACGTGTCTCTTCAGTAACCTGTCTTCATTTCCTTTGGATCTGTGCCCAGAAGTGGGAGCATGCATGCTGTTTTGTCACAGTTTAGGGTCCCCCTAGAGGGGTGTCCTAAGTCTGCCACAGTTGCATAGTCTGAGGCAGTTTTTTGAGTGAAGAAATTCCATCCCATTTCAATTAAGCACAGCACGTGCTGGGGCTGAAACACTCAGGTAGGTAGTCTCAGGTTTCAGCTCAGAGGCAGGTCCAGGCAGATAGCATCTGTGATTTCAGGATTCCCAAAAAAGCCAGCTGCTTTTCTTTGGCAGCAGCAAAGCCGAGACTCAGTAGGGCCAGACAGCTATGTTCTAAGTCCAAGTAAGGCTTTCCTGAACCCCTTCCTCTTCGTCGTTCTTAAGAGTCCAAACTGACCCTCTAGAAAACATGCACACCAGGCTGGAGATGCATCAGCCTCTCAGGGTCAGACATCTGATTTCCCAAGAGCCCAGTAGCAACTGAAAACGGCTTTTGAAATCTCCGAAACGTGTATCTCCATCTGGAGATTGCCTCCCTTTTCATGTTGTCTCCTTTTTTCCCCAGAGGTTCCTATAGGCAAGACACATCTCTGTTCTTCAAACTCAGAGATTAAGTTTCAACCTGCCCACTGGCAGCAGAAATCCAGGGCGCTGTGGCCTCTGACACTTTTTCTTTGCAGCTTTCCCTGACTGAGATGATCCCACATCTAGGTGTAATAGCCACAAGATACAAACCCACGCTTTTAAAAGTTTCCCTCTTTCCCCCTCAAACCCCTGAGCAATAAATTCAGCACTTACAAGGTTAACATTACAGTTGGGGGTTGAAGGGAGGGGCGCTGTGCCAACTCTGTGAAGTTATCAAGGAAGCTAAGCATTTTCCTCCTAGGCCCTCTTTTTTTCTCTGGTTTATCTAAAGTTTTGTTCCTTGGGGTGAAGTCTGGAGAAAACCAGTCTGACACAGTTAATTCCCTAGCAACAACTGTGACAACACGTGTGAAGTGTGTCCACCAGGAAAGCCCATCAGACACACATTGCCCAAGCTTCCCACTGCAGGCCGGTCACGTAGTCACGCTCTGCCGAGCAAGAACTCAAATCCCCGGCGCCCAGAAGGAAAGCAGGTGTTCAGCATAAGCCACATTATTTGTACAAACAGTCAAGGCACAGTGCATCCCCATTAGCAGGAAATGGTGAGAGAATCCTACCAAAATCCAAGTTCCCAGATGTTGTTCATGACCTCGAAACAGGCCTTTCTACAGACAGTGGTCTCAGACCTGCTATTAACTCTTTTCCGCAGAGGAGCTCTTTGCTGGGAAGGGAGAAAACAGAATGCACCTGTGGTTTGGGATTAACGTTGGAGGTACTGGTGTCAATTTATGCTTTTCAATATATACAGTTGACCCTTGAACAACTTGGGGGTTAGGAGAGCTGACCCTCCACTCAGTCAAAAATCTGAGTGTAACTTATAGCTGGCCCTCCATATCCACGGGCCCTCCATATCCACGGGCCCTCCATATCCACGGGCCCTCCATATCGGAAGTTTCCCATCTGTGGATTCAACCAACTGTGGATTGTGTATTACTGTACTATTTACTATTTTTTTTCATTAATGACTAAATGGCCACATTTAATTCCAGGTAAATGTTAGAACCTCTTGGATTACAACTATAAATACATTTTTTTATAAAAAGGAACACACAGAAATAACTATCAACGGTGGCTGAGAACAGAAACTAAGTCAACGTACATTGCATGTATTGCAGGCAAGGCAGAGGCATTTTTTTTAAAGCTTTTGCACAGACTTCAAACAATCTTAAAAGAAATATGTAGGCCTTTACAAGATTTGACTTGCTGAAATCAAAACACCTTCCACTCATGAAAAGTCATAAGACTTCAGCTTTTAAAGAAAATAATAAAATAAAAAGAACAGTTCCAGCCTTAGACCAAAAAGACCTGGAGGAGTATGGTAATTAGATTAAACAAGCATGGTCAGGCTTGGCACCTGAATGTACTTAAGAGCAAATGCTCAAAGGGGGTGAGGAGGAGAACGACCTACTTGGTAACAAAGGTGTATTATATATACTGTGGTATAAAAAAGGTATGGTGAAAATGTACCTTTTACTAAAGCTTATACAAGTTCCTTGGTCCATAAAAACTATGTTAGATTTTCATCTTCTAGTTTGATTACCTTTTACTCCAGCCACATCTCTATTTCTTGCCCATTTAAACAAAACCAAACACAAACCAACCAAACAAAAATAACAGCTGAAAAAAATCAATTTCCAAAAGTTTGTACATTTTGATGGTTTTTTTTTGTTTGCTTTACTGTGGCTTCTGCACTTCAAATCAGCACTTGCAAGTAATGGGCTTTTTGAATAGTATCACTGAGTATGAAAAGTTTTCCCAAGAAACCATAAAAGATTGTTCATTTTTTTCTTTCTTTCTTTTGTCAACATTTTGCTGCACTCAAGTCAGTGTACGTCCTAGCAAAAAGACGGTAGTTAGGACACAACTGTTGCTGTAGATGACGTGACATTGGTTGAATTTGTGCTGACATTTGTGTAATTCCCCTCGCTGTTTGTGTTTGACTCATTAGGGGGCACTTGGCTGGAGTTGGCTTGAAGGATTGATCCCGTCGCACTGCAATGTGGCCGTGGCGCCAGTTCTGGGGTGTAGGGCCCCGGTTCTGGGGTGTTGGTGGAATAAATGATTTCATCATTGCGGACCAAAGTCACTGGAACCTGGACTGGCTGCCGGACCCCTCTCCAGCCTTCTCAGAATGCAGAAATGTCTGGGACAGCACAGAGCATACTCTCTCCACATCTGTACATAGTTTCAGCTTCTACATCCCCAAACCACACTCGTAAATTTGGAGTGAAATTCTGTCCTGTAAGTTCAAGCATTGCTACGTCCCCACCGCCATTCAACGGAAGACTGTCTACAACAGGCACGGGTATGACTGGGGCAAGGACAGGGTCCATCGCCTCGTAAAATGTATACTCTGCCTTATCCGTACTAATGATTGTCCAGGAAGCCCCATCATTTATCATCTCTTTATTTGGTTCTTTTGGGCATGGAGTGGCCTGAAACTGAATTATTCTTTCTTGAGAAAGGCACAAGTACATTCTTTCTGTATCCTTAAGGTAAAATGCACATTTATGGAGCTGTGGCACAGGAACATCTGCATCCAGTAATGCGGTCTGCTTATCAACTTTTCTAATTATCAATCTTGGGAGTGCCATTCCAGTAACTGAACACACAAGTCTGACTGTTTGTCCATAACGTATGTATCCATCGTGGTCTGTGAATTCTTCTCCTTCTGATTCATCATCATCTAAGAGATGAATGTAAACTGCCCCCCACTGCTGAGAACTGTCATGGAAATTACCTCCTTCCACATGCAAGTATCTGGTACTAACTGTCTGGGATCGAAGTCGATTAAACAGAGCCACCTTTGTTCCTGAGGCAATGTATAAGTCAGCATTTTCAATGACTGCTTCTTTTTGGAAGGTTTGGAGATGACTTTTATCCGCTTGCTGAGGAACACACCAAAGTCATCACTATTGCCATAGAACATGTTTACAGACAGCATGAAGTGCTTCCTCTTGTCTGAATCAGATATATACAATGTTTTGGCCGTGCAATAGTTCTTTCCTTCCAAGTTCAGCTGCTGCATTTCTTGGTCACTATTTCCTATTCCAGTAAATGCACATGGTTGAGACTCTTGTTCAGAACAACCATCGCGTTCCATTTGTTCTTTTTTTTTTTTCCTTCCATCCACTGCCCATAAGATACACATAATGAGGAGGGGAAAAAAACTTTTTTCATTTCCATATGACTTCTGTGCAACTTTTGCATGAAGAATAAGTACTGTTTGATCCCCTCTCTCTTTTAAATAATTTCGCATAGCTTCCCTAGTAAGTCGTTTAGATGGAGGCCGCTCACCAAATTTTCTTTTAATCCACGCCATGGTACTTCAAGAACATGTTAAGGTAAGCCAGAGGCTGGAACACTTCGATGCCCCTCAAAACACCTCAGCCAGTGTATCTGTATCATTCTCCTTTCCTTTTGAGATAATAATGGTTCCGAAGAACTATAATGCTTCCATTTGAATGATAGTTTCATAATTTCAATGACTCATTAACATAACAAAAGACACCTTTATCACTCAGGAAATTCCATGGGTTTTAGGAGCTGTGAGCCAGGAACCTGTCACATCAGGCGCCATCTTCCACAAACTCTCGCCACAACTCCAACCCTCCTGTGCTATTTACTATTGAAAAAAATCCACGTGTAAGTGGACCCATGCAGTCCAAACCCAAGTTCAAGGGTCAACTGTATGAAGAAATATAGAAAAAAAAATGTGTATTGGTACTTCCCTGGCGGCCCAGTGGTTAAGACTCCTTGCTTCCACTGCAGGGGGCACAGGTTCGACCCCTGGTTGGGGAACTAAGATCCGGCATGCTGTACAGCATGGCCAAAAACAAACAAACAAACAAAAATGTGTATAAACACAATCACACACTCATCCCCTGCCAGTTCTGGGTATGAGAGAGCCCGGGAGCTGTGACTCTACAGTAATGAGTACACCTAGTACCCATATTTTGGCCTCTAATCACCATTCCCCACTACACGGAAGAAGGCCTCCTTGTTAAAAGGAGGGGCTAAGTTGGAGAAGGTCATTTCGAGGATGTGACCACTGGTTGACCCATGAGCTGGACTTGGGCAATTGGAGGCTCCTTGCCCCCTCCCCTGTCTTTGGAATATGCAGTCCACTTGCCCCCTCCCCACTAGAAGCTGCCTCCAGGAACAGCCTTGAGACAGTAAGATGTTGTTAAGACCATCTGGATTGAATACATGACTGAACCCAGTTACGGCCTCTATATAAACTTTTAAGATTCTGGCAGGCGGGTGCAGAGACCTATTTGTCTTGCAGTCACCAAAGACAAGCCTTGTATGTGAGTTCCCTTATTAAACCTGCCACCTCCCAACCTGAAGTGATCTGCCTCTTTCTTCGGTCTCTCCCTTCCCTCTGTGTCTGGGGCTCCTGTTTCAGATTTCACCTAGGAGACTCCCGAGGGTGCAAATCAACAGGCTGGGAAAGTACAAGGTGAGCCTCACATGTCTTGTGCCAGAAAGTAAGGGGGTGATTAAAGAATGATGGGGACAAATCAAAAGGACACAGAAGCCAGCCTAAAGGGTTCCCATGGCCAAATCTGGGTTAATTTAAGGATCAAAACAAGTGACAGAAACTGATCATAACACACTGAATAGATTAGAAATCCAGGAGTCTAGATTATATTAGTAAATCAGTTAATGAGAGTTTAATGAAAAGCAGATATTTTCATGAACTCAAAGTACCACTCCACACACTACTTCCTGATTATAATGGAAAAAACTAGTAACTTTACAGTGAAAGGTCTAGCAGACATCATATGGGTCCAGTAATCAAAATTAACATCACCACAAATGGGGTAAATAAAACTGTATGCCAAAAGAGCACATCATCACTTCTGTGATATTCTGGCCAAAGATGCATAAGCTGAATCTAATCACGAGGAAATATCAGACAAGTCCAAATTAAGGGATGTTCTACACAAGAACAAAAATAACTAGCATGTAATCTTCTGAAGTGTCAAGCTCATGGAAGTCTGAGAAACTATTCCATACTGAAGGAGCCTAAGGTGCTATGCTGACTAAACGCATTGTGTGATCCTACATTGGATAATTTTGCTATAAAGGACATTGTTGAGGCAATTGATGAAATGTGAATGGAATATGTGGATTAGATGGTAGTAATGTACAAATATTAATCTCCTGATTTTGGTTGTTATAAAATGATTGTGTAGAAAAATATCCATATTTGTAATAATATACACAGAAGTATCCAGGGGTGATGGGGCATCATGCTAGTCTCAGAGTTCAGGGAAGGAAAATCCTTTGTTACTGTACTTGTAACTTTTATGTAAGTTTGAAAATAATTGTTTCAAAAATTTAAGGGGGGGATTGTAGAGTTACCTTCCTGTGTAATTATGAAATTAGCTGCTACTAAGACTTTTGTACTGGTTAGGATAGACTTATCTTAATATTTCAGATAATCCCTGAAATCTCAGTGGCTTAGTGCAAAAAAGATTTCTCACTCAAGTGATGTCTAACAGAGGTCAGGCAGTCCTTCATCTTGTAGCTACATAATATGGAACAGGTGGCACCCATAATTCATGTCTAGAGATCACTGTGGAAGAGGAAGGAGTCACTTGGAATATTTTTATGGGCAATGCCAGGAAGTGGTGCACATAATTTTTGTCCTCACTCCATTGGCCAGAATTCAATCATATGGCTCCAATCCATATTGGAGGATGTGAACGTAGTCTTCTTGTGTGCCCATAAAGAGAAAACAGTGTGTTGACCATATAGCAGTGTTTCTGTGATACTCTTAAAACATCACTTCGATAAACTTTCTCTCATGTGGTGGAGACTAATGAATTTAAGGGCCTACACATTGATTAAAGTTCTCACCACATTTTATTTATTTTATGAATACACTCTCTGATAACTTGTATGACCTGACATTAGAAAAAGAACATTAGGTTATTTTTCTAATACGGCCTTTTTAATAAATCTGAAGGCTCACCCCAATTACAATTTTCTTCCTGTGTAGAAGGTATGATAGCAGTTTGAGCATTGACGATAGCCATGGCTACAGCCATCACATTTATGGATTCTGTTCTGCATAGATGTTTAATGATTGGGGAGACCAGAGGTATCTCTGGAATCCTTGCCATGCATGATACCAATAGAGTCCATCAACAGTGTAGGAAAACTGATGTCTTCCAAGAGTGGAGTGCTAACTGTAGCCCTTCCTGTAGCACGACCTACATGGATTGGACATAAATAAGTGTGCATGCTGTTTACTAAGACTTGAGGTGCAAATGAGGCCCCTACAACACTGTGCTATATTGTCTGTTGGTCACATGACATCATCACTTCTTTTTACGACTGAATCTGTTAAGGGCGCCTGTATTAAAAGAGAAGACAGCAACAGCATAGCTCAGAATCCCCTTCCCCAGATGTTTCTTGGTTATACTTGGCCATTGAAAAGGCACTCACATGAGACTTAGGAAACATAGGAAGAAAAGGCATTATTCTCCGGAGGCAATTGCAGGAGGAATCGTGGACAGGCATGAGCTTCCAAGCATCCAAGTGAGCTTCTTAAGAATCATCCAGGGAATTCCCTGGTGGTTCAGTGGTTAGGAGTCTGTGCTTTCACTGTTGAGGGCCCGGGTTCAATCCCTGGTCGGGGAGTTAAGATCCCACAAGCCTCGCGGTGTGGCCAAAAAAAAAAAAAAAAAAATCATCCATATTGATGCTGCTGTGAGTGCAACTGCTGTGTATGCTGAGCCACAGCTGTCATGCCAGCCAGGTGCAAAGGCAGCTTAGCTACTGAGGCTATTCTAGACCACAGCTTAGTTCCTTTTTCAGGCGCATTTGCTTTTGCTTTTTGTTGAATGATTCCAATTATAAATAAAGCTTTTAATACTTAAAAAAAATATATCACCCATATTGGTACTATAGACTGAGATAGCTTGTGGGGCTTTCCACATCTTCAGCAGCTTCAGAGAAAACCCCTGAGTATCACTCATGTTGCTGCTGTAGACTGAGATTCTTGAGATTGGCAGCAGCTTCTAAGAAAGCTCTTGAGAACCCAGTTTGGCGCTGCAGGCTGGTGTTGGCTTTCCTGATCAACGTTCCCTTAGCTCTTCCAAACGTGTGCGTGCCTCTTATTGCCTATATTAAAAGCATTCATGCCTGCAGAAACTAACACAACGTTGTAAGTCCACTATACTCCAATAAGAATTATTACTCCATGGGAATTTCCTGGTGGTCCAGTGGTTAGGGTTCCGTGCTTCCACTGCAGGGGGCACGAGTTTGATCCCCGGTTGGGGAACTAAGATCTAGCATGCCATGCGGCAGGGCAAAAAAATATATATATATTACTCCCCGCCCCTCTCCCCCCCCCCAAAAAAAAAGCATTCATGCCTAGAATATACAGAGTGGCATCTGGTTCTCTACTGAACCCTGACAGGTCAATTACTGACCATATGTATAGAATTTCTGTCCTCTTGTGCAGACTCTGATGAGTAAGAAGGTCTGAACTATTATTCAAAACAATAAACTCTTCACACGTATATGTTTTTCTTTCCCTCATGCACCTCTGATGAATAAGATGAGCTTCACATGAAGTCCTTAATATCTTTTTCCTATGTATGGAAGCTTCTCTCCCATGTGGGTTCTGAGATGGACACGAAGATCTGAACTCCAAATAAGCCCTTACTCCACTCATCCCATTCATGGCTGTTTTCATTCTTATCACATTCATTATATTTACAGGATTCATCCCCTGAGAGAACACTCAGATGAGTGTGAAAACTCAGCTATATGCAAAAATCCTTTCCACACACATAGCACTTGTAGGGCTTCTCCTCCTTATGGACTCCAGTGAATATGAAGGTATTTGCTCTCTCTGAAGCTCTTTCCACTGCTATTCACAGTAAGTCCTCCCTCCTGAGTGAAAACTAAGTGGACTTGAGGAATATCACTTGAACTGAACTTGAAGAAACACTTTGCAGTCTCACCTCATTTTAGGATTTCTCTCCAATGTTCACCCTCTAGTGGACACGATGGGAGTTCTGGGCAAATCCCTCTCCACATTCCTCACTTGTTTAGAATTTCTTTCCTATACCCTTGAAACACAAATAAGTGACCTAAAGCCAAATCTCTTACCATGCACACTATACCTGTAAAACTATTATTCCCGTGTGAACTCAATGATGGCTGTAAGAGATGACTCCCTCCTAAAGCCCTTACCACATTTATACTGTTTTCTCCCTGAGAGAACAAATTGATGTCTGGGAATATATGAGCTGATCAAAATCATACCAACTATGTTCTCTGATCATAATGGAATCAAACTAGGAATTAAACTAAGAAACAAAACAGAAAACTCTCCAAACATTTGGAAATGGAATGAAAATAAAAATACAACATATTCAAATCTAGGAGTGCTGAAAGGGAAATTCATGCCACTAAATGTTTACCTTAGTAAAGAGGAAAGGTCTCAAAACAATAGTCAAAATCCCACTCAGATAACTAGGAAAAGAGCAAAATAAATCAAAAGTAAGCACAAGAAAGGAAATAATAAAGAGCAGAAATAAGTACAATTAAAAACAGAAAAATAACGGAAAATCAATGAAACAGAAAGCCTATTCTTTGAAAAGATCCATAAAATTTATAAGTTTCTAGCAAGACAAAGACATTACCAATATCAAGGATAAAATGGGGGATATAATTGCAGATGTTGCAGCCAATAAAAACTTAATAAAGGACTTCTATGAACAACTCTATCCAGGTAAATTCAACAACTTAAGAGAAATAGACCAACTCTTTGAAAACCAAACTACCCAAATTCACCCAATATGAAATAATCTCAATAGTCCTATAACTATTGAAGAAATGTAATCCATAATTTTAAAACTTCCAAAAAAAGAAATCTCTAAGCCCAGATAGTTTCACTGGAGAATTCTACTAAACATTTGAAGAAGCATCAGCACCAATTATACACAATCTCTTCCAGAAAATCGAAGCCAATATTATCCTGATACCAAAATTAGAGACAGTACAAAAGAAAGGAAGAAAGAACGAAAGGAAGGAAGAAAGAAAGAAAGAAAGAAAGAAGTTTATTTAGTCTGTAGCTAAGTGAAAACTTGAAGCAATCATAGAAATGTGACTGTTAATTATGTTAGGTGTGATAATAGCTTTCTGATTTTGTAAAAAATAGTCTATATTTAAGAGATGCCTATAGGTGTAAGAGATGCCATCAGGGATTTGCTTTAAATTATTTCAGCATGTAAGATAAAAAGGAAAAAGGGATAGATTAAGCAAATGTGGCAAAATCTTGACCATTGTTAAATTTGGGTGATGAATATATGGGGTCCATTGTATTTTCTCTTTCTGATTATTTTGGACGTTTTTCATAATTAAGAATTAAAATCTTGAATTTTTAAAGCCTGAAATTTACCAACACTGCTACGTGTGTGAACTAGGGCAATGGTTTAACCCTTCCTCATGTTACAATGGGAATAATATCACTTACCTCACTGAGGCTTCAACCTAGTAGGAATGGTGATCTTGAAGTATCCCTCAACGGATGTTAAGCTCTCTTTGTAAGAGTCATATCCCTTCTGAGAATTGACAAGATGTTTAACCAAGAAAGGAAATACTACTTCCTGGAATTTACTGAACTATCCTCCTTCTGGAAAAGGAGAAGGCAAATATGACAGAAGAGCCCATAATACTAGGTCAGTGGGGCTGAATGGAGAGCTGAATTCCCACTCCCCACCTCCCCACCTCACTCCCACCACCCACAGAGGTGAGGCAGTCCTAGGCAGTGCTCTAGGCTGAACGGGGACAGCTGAACTTTCAGCAGCAAGGAGGTAGAGGCAGTTGGCCCTCTGCCACCCCCCACCAGCTCCCCCGCTCCCACACACACAGTGTCAAAAGGGCCCAGAGGGAAGGTGAACTTCCATTCCCATTTGGACCTGTGTACTACACCTAAACAGGTGACTTCCTACCAAAAAGATCAAATGGGATCCAAAGTCTTGCAACATTGTACCCCAAATATCCAGGACACAATAAAAAAAAAAATCACCCATCATACCAAGAGCTAGAACAATCAGAACTTGAATGAGAAAAAACAATCAACAGACATCAATACCAAGACAATTTAGATGTTGGGATTATCTGAAAAGGGTTTTGAAGTAATTACATAATCCTCCTTTTTGTCTCAGCTAGTTTGAGTTGGGTTTTCTATTTCTTACAACTGAGAACATCTTAATGGTTATAAACATCCATGAGCTCCGGTAGCCCACCCCAGTGTCTGGTGTTGGCCCTGGATTTCTGATGGTAACATGAAACTTGAGATACCATAGAACTTAAGTAACCAGTGTCCTGGAAGGTAAGGTCCAGAAGAAAAAAAAAATGTGGGAACAACAAGGTCCTACAGTATATAGCACAGGGAACTCTACTCAATATTCTGTAATAACCTATAATGGAAAAGAATCTGAAAAAGAATATATATATATATATATATATATATATATATATATATATATATATGAATTACTTTGCTGTGCAGTTGAAACTAACACAACATTGCAAATCAGCTATACTCCAAAAAAACAAAGCAAAACAGCTGTGGGAAACTGTCCACTACCTCCAGTAAATATACACCTGAGTAAACCGTTCAACCAAGCAAACTTGAAAAATACAGAAGCATCTGAGAAGCATGGGGTGCTGCCCAAAATGCTCTGTGCCTTAACAGCTTAGTTCAACATCCAAAATGCATATTATAATATGTTCCCCCTTCTTTGTAGACCCCTTGCCAGGAAGCTTTATGGAATGAAAACCAAGTTTCTCTTTTTCCATTCAGTCTGTTCCTGTCACCAAAGACCCAACAAAAGAAAAATAGTGAAACTTACACCATACACAACTGATGGTACACTGTCCAGAGAAAGTCTTAAATGATGTGATAAAAAATCGAGCCCTGGGCTTCCCTGGTGGCGCAGTGGTTGAGAATCTGCCTGCCAATGCAGGGGACACGGGTTCGAGCCCAGGTCTGGGAAGATCCCACGTGCCGCGGAGCAACTAGGACTGTGAGCCACAACTACTGAGCCTGCGCGTCTGGAGCCTGGGCTCCGCAACAAGAGAGGCCGCGATAGTGAGAGGCCCGCGCACCGCAATGAAGAGTGGCCCCCGCTTGCCGCAACTAGAGAAAGCCCTTGCACAGAAACGAAGACCCAACACAGCCAAAAATAAATAAATAAATAAATAAAAATTTAAAAAAAAAAAGCAAGGAAGAAGAGTATTACTGAGTTAAAAAAAAATCGCGCCCTTTACTGCTTGAAAAGTGAAGCTGAGGAGGACAGGAGCCAATGGCAAAAATCTAACACTCAAATTGTAGATTGCATGATTTAACATATTTTTATTAAATTATCATTTCCTTGAATTAATTTTTAAGGCTTCTTCCAAGAATCCTTTTCCTAGTACAATTTATCATGACTACCTGGGATTGAGCTCACTAACATTTTCAAATGTTTGTCCTATTCCTCTCCTTCAAGTGAGACAAAGTCCAGGGCACCTGCTCTGTTCGGCACTGGTTCCAGGTCACGGTCATACAAGCAGTAAACAGACTTCCTGCCCCCATGGAGCTTATATTCTAGTGGACATGGATTTTGTCATGTCCATCATTATACTTTTCCTAAAGTCCTGATGGTACCTCTCATTTTTAAAGCTTCTCCCCCGTGTAGATTCTATTGAATGTAAAGGTTCTGACTGAAACCTACTGCACCATCCTTACAAGGTTTCTCTGCTGTGCATTCTCTTGAGAATTGTGACATTTTTGGCTCTGCTGGACACACTGGCCATACTCATACAACAAACAGGTCTCCTCCAATGGAATTCGGATGACTGTAAAAAAAAAAGCAGCTCCCTCTTGAATGCTTAAAATACAACATTTTATAAATAGCCCCTGTTGTGGGCGTTTTCTGATGAAAATGAGAAGTCTACATTCTGAAGAACACTTTTATCACACTCTCTGCATGTACTGGATTGATCACCACTATGGACTCTCTGATGAACCTGAAGACATGAACTCTTGCTAAAGCCCTTACCACAGTCAAAACATTTGTAGGGTTTCTCTCCTGTATGGACCCTGCGATGGGCTTGAAGATGGGAGGTCTGACTGAAGCTCTTCCCACACGTGCCACACTTATAGGGTTTCTCTCCCGTGTGGATCCTCTGATGAACGTGAAGGTACGAGTTCCAGATGAAGCCTTTCCCACATTCTTCACACTTGTAGGGTTTCTCCCCTGTATGGACTCTCTGATGGGCTTGAAGATGGGAGCTCCAACTGAAACCCTTCCCACACACATCGCACGTGTAGGGTTTCTCTCCGGTGTGGACCCGCTGGTGGTCTTGAAGATGTGAGCTCTGACTGAAGCCTTTCCCACATGTGTCACATCTGTAGGGCTTCTCTCCTGTGTGGACTCTCTGATGGGCCTGAAGATGGGAAATCTGACTGAAGTCCTTCCCACATGTGTCACATCTGTAGGGTTTCTCTCCCGTGTGGACTCTCTGATGGGCCTGAAGATGGGAATTCCGGCTGAAGTTCTTATCACACACATCACATTTGTAGGGTTTCTCGCCGGTGTGGATTCTCTGATGGGCTTGAAGGTTGGAGGCCTTACTGAAGTCTTTCCCACATACCTCACATTTATATGGTTTCTCTCCAGTGTGAACTCTCTGAAGAGGACCAGAGCTCTGACTGAATATCCTGTCACACGCCTTCCATTTGGACGTTTTGTCTTGAGGGTAGGCTGTCTGATGGGCTTGAATTTGTGATGTCTCATTGAAGCCTTTACCACACAGCTCACATTTCCAGGATTTCTCTCCAGTGTTGTCTACACAGTGACTGTTGAGGTCCAAGCTATGACTGGAGCCCTTCCCACACCTGCCACCCCTACACAGATTCTCCCCCGGGTGAATGGGCTCATGAGTGGGAAGGGAGGAGTTCTGATTGAAGCTCTCAGCAGCACACACCCCACATCTGTAGGGTTTCTCCCCTGGGTTGGCTCTCTGATGGGTCTGCGGATGTGAGCTCTGACCCAAGTCCACCCCACACTCATCATTCCCACTGCATTTCCCTCCTCTGTGAACACTGTAATGAATGTGAAACACTGAGTTATACGTGGTGCCCTTCCCACACTCACTACACACATGGGGCTTCTCTCCTACACACAACTGCTGATGAAGTTCCACATCATAGCCAAGGCTGACATCTTTTCCAGTCTCATCAGAGGTCTGCTCTCCTGAGTGGATGATGCTATGCTGGGATGTGTTCTTCACAAAGTCTTTTCCATGATTATTGTGGCCACAAGCCTTCTCGCTTTTGTGTACTTCCTGATTGCCATGGTGATGAGAGATCCTTCTCATGACACAGTGATCACACTGACACAGTTTATCTTTTATGTCAATTTGCTGACACCTACTCTGATAATTCTGTGACTCTCTCAGATACATTTTCCTCCAGAAATTCCAGGAGGTCTGAGTTGGAGACTCTTGATTTTTGATACTTGTGGAACTCTCCCCTTGAAGCTTTCCTATATAGTTCTCATCTTCAGGAACCTGAGTAGACTCTCCTGACCATGCCTCACAGGAGGAATCATCTTGTTTTGGCAACTTCTTGCCTTGCAGCTTTATCACTGAGTCCTGAGTTCTGGTCAATTTACTTGTAAACTGTTCCCATATCTGCCAGCACATAAGGCCTTCATGTAAAAGCTGTCTTAATCCTGCTTCTTGAAGAGTCTCTATCTCATTTTGGTTCCCGTGTCCTGGAAGGATAAAGAGAATTCAGAGATGAACGTGAGGACAAGGTCAGGGACAAAAAAATATTTCACAGGTCGACCGTGCTGGGAGACCCTATTCAACCAGTGGAGAGTTCAGCTGGACTCTTAGTTTTTCCATGCTTATGGAAACAAAGAGCTGATAAGTAGCCTCCTATTCACTACGTGTTAATGAAACTCATTTAGAACTAATGTACGAGGTCAAAATTAGAAATACAGTGTTACAGAGCAGGGGACGTGCTCAGCAAAAGTGAAAAGAAAAGATTTGCAAAGGGAAACATCTCCTCTGTCCTGATAATGAACCCATCAGATGATAACTTTATTTCCTTAATTTAGCCATTATATGCACATGTTAATACATAAGCTAGATATGAGAGAATTCCTCTTTATTTCAATGATGTCCTAATATATAACATTCAACTTGTGAACATTATAACTGGGAATAAAAACTAGAAAACTTATTCCCTTAACTGACACATCCTATGGGAGTAAAAAATCCTATGATAATTATTGCCACTTAATTTGGCTGAATTTTCTGATAAGCCTGAATGGCTAATATTATCTTCCAGGTTTTGTAGATATGAATCTGCAAATACCAAAAGTTGCTGTGGTAGCCAGCATCCAAGACAGTCCCCAGGAGGTATCCACACCCTATTGAAGTCCCCTCCACAACCTTTCAGGATTGGCCTGCGAAGCCAACAGGATATGGCAGACGGGATGGTATGTCACGTCCAAGGTTATGTCATAAAAGACACTGTGATTTCTGCCTTCTACTCCCTTGGGTGTAATTAGCTTGGGGAAACCAGCTGCCACGTTTTGAGGACATTCAGGCAGACCTAGGGAGAGGCCTGTTTGGCAAAGAACTGAGGCCTCCTGCCAACAGCCAGGGAAGAATTGAGGCCTCCTGTCAACAACCCTGTGAATGAGCCCATCTTGGAAGCACATCCCTTGAGGCCCGTCAAGCCTTCAGAGGATTGCAGCTCATGCAGACTCCTTGAGATCTTATGAGATCATGAGCCAGAACTACCCTGCTAAGCTGCCCCCAGATTCCTGACTCACAGAAACTATAATGCCTGTAGTTCTAAGCTGCAAAGTTTAAGAGCAATTTGTTATACAGCAATTGATGGCTAATACAAGTACCATAGAAATCAAAATTAGATTAGACATTCATCAGAAGATTAACAGTGTTCTGAAATAATCCTTTCATCATACTGATATATTCTCCACTCATGAGCTGTCTGCAGGAGTGGACAGTGAGATCCACTTAGCACCATTCTCTGTGAGCTGCAAGGACTCAGACCTGCATGGTTCTCACCTGAACACCCAGCTCCTTGGGTTTCTGGCTCCATCACCCAAAGCTTCTCTTTTCTCCCCAGCTGTAGTATCATATCTAATTTGAAAGGCTGATATCCTGTGAAAAAGAAATGGCACATGTGTAAGGTGAGTACACTAAAGGCAAAATTTTTAATTCCAATGCTATAGTCTTTATGCACTGTAAGTAGTATTTTTCCAAATTCTGATCATGACCTGTTGTAATAAATACCTCTTATGCTGTGATCTGGTAGACAAATACACAGATGTACATCACCGAATCGAGGGATCGATGACTCGATCCTAACCACTATCTACTTTTATCACATCTCCTTTCCTGCCTTAACTCACAATTTCTGTTGCACTATATGCAGTTCCTGACAAGAAGCTATGCTATTCCGTCCTATTTCATTAAATGAAATAATGACGCAATTTGCTAATTGACTTTAAAACCCCACCAAGATGTTGCAACTACAGTTTGAGAAAATAGACAAGGTAGAGACGAGATGTCCCACTGGGATGAGGAAATTCAGGCCCCCAGATTCAGGGAAGCATTTCAAGAGCCCCAAGTCTTAAATGTTTGAAACCAAGGCACTCCTGAGGGTTGACACTGAGTCACAGGGTGCCCGTCCTCACCCACTGAGACCAGGTTCTGGAAGTTCTCCAGCATCACGTCTAGGTACAGCTTCCTCTGGGTGGAGTCCAGCAGCCCCAGCTCCTCCTTGGTGAAGGTCACAGCCACGTCCTTGAAGGACACTGGCTCCTATGACATCAAGCACACACACAGCCTCAATCTTATGATCAGTGGCCACTGGGAGAGGGACGGCACTTAGTGGGTGGAGAGGGTGGGTGGGAAGTTGTTCTAGATCCTGGGGACCTTGAGTCTACCTTATGTAGTTTCCTCCTCTTCTCCATCACGCATGTTAATGCCACATGCTAAATATTGAAATATATTTATGATCATTGACTTTTTTTTTTTTTTGGCCGTGCCTCGCGGCATGCAGGATGTGGGATCTTAGTTCCCTGACCAGGGATGGAACCTGTGCCCCCTGCAGTGGAAGTAAGGAGTCCTAACCACTGGACCGCTGGGGAATTCCCTTATGATAGTTGCTTTAAAATCCTGATCAGATGGATGAAACTTGAAGATATTATGCTAAGTGAAGCCAGCCAGTCACAAAAGGATTATGTGTATGATTCCACTTATATGAGATACCCAGAGTAGTCAAATATATAGAGACAGGAAGTAAAGTGATGTTTGTAAGAGATTGGGAGGTGTGGGGGGATAGGGAATTACTGTTTAATGGGTATGAAATTTCACTTTGAGAAGATGAAAAAAGTTCTGGAGATGTGTGGTGGTGATGGTTGCACAACAGTGTGAATGTACTTAATACCACTGAACTGTACGCTTAAAAATAGTTTGAATGGTAAATTTTATGTTATGTATATATATATTTTGAAATTATTTTATTTTAGGCTGCACTGGGTCTTAGTTGTGGCACACGGGATCTTTAGTTGTGGCATGCAGGCTCTTAGTTGCAGCATGCAGGCAGGATCTGGTTCCCCGACCAGGGATTGAACCCGGGCCCCTTGCATTGGGAGCGTGGAGTCTTACTCACTAGACCACCAGGAAAGTCCCTGTTATGTATATTTTCCCACAATAAAAAATGTCCATCAAGAGGTGAATGAATAACCAAATTGTGGTATATCCATACAATGAAATACTATGCAGCAATAAAAAGGAACAAACTGTTGACCTGTATTCAAAAACATTCTGATGAACAAATGAAGCCAGACACAAAAAGAGCATATACCGTATAATTCCATTAAGGTGAAACTCAAGAAACGATGAATCTGATCTGTAGTGACATAAAGTAAATCAGTTATTGCCTACAGTCAGGGATGTGGGATTGGGATTAACTGGGGCACCAGGTAACCTTTTTGGTGATGGAAATGGTCTACATCTAGATTGTGGCAGTGGTCACGTGGGTATGTATATTTGTCAAAATTGATCAAATACATTTATTATATGTATATTACATGTAAATTTTACCTCAAAATGATTTTAAAAGATACAATTAAGAAAACAAATTGACAAATCACAGAATGGGAAAAAATTACAGTACGTAGATCTAACAAAGGACTTGAACTCACAAAACATAAAGAACCCCTCAATAATAAAAAGTAGAAGCCACATTTTTAAATGGGCAAATGACTTTAACAAACTTTTTATAAAGGATATGCCAATTGCAAAAACCCATGAAAAAGTATTCAACGTCCTGTATCACGAGGGAAATACAAATTACAGTCATGGTGAAATGTCACTTCATTAGAATGGCTAAAATAAAAAAGATCTACAACACCAAATGACGGCAAAGAGGTAGAACAAACTGGAACTTTCATGCACCATTGATGAGTTGTTAAATGGTACAAGCACTGTGGAAAACAGTTTATATTCACCTACCACTTCTAGATGTTTACCCAAGAGATATGAAAACATATGTCCTCAAGACCTGCGCAGAATGCTCATGGGAGCTTTATGCATTAACAATTAAAAGCTGCAAACAACTCAAAGGTCCTTCAAAAGGATAAGCAAACTGATATATTCATAAAATGGAATATAATAAAAAGGAGTGAATTATTGACTCCTGCAACAGCACAGATGAATCTCAAAAACTTTATGCGGGGTGAAAGAAGCCAGACACAAGAGTACGTACACTATGATTTCACTGATTATATTTAATTTGAAAACAAGTAAATCTAGTTATATGATGACAGATCAGAACAGCAGATGCCTCCCAGGGGTAAGAAACTGTCTTGAAAGAGACATGAGAGAACTTTTGGGGGTAATGTAGGTAATGTAAATGTTCTATTTCTTGTTTTGTGTAGTGGGCTAATGCAATTATACAACTTGCAAAATGGGGTATACAATTGTCATTGACCTGTAATTTTTGTAAGTAAATTACATTCCATTTTTAAAAGCCCTATGCAAAAGTGTTATGAATCAAAGCAAAACTTATTCAGAGGTACAGCAGTCTGTATGCTTAACTGTAGCTTCTGAAATGTTAGACAAAAAATAGAAACCCTTCTCAGACAATACATAGAAGAACGCTGAGTCATAAAAATTCAAGTGTTAACATTAAGTGAAAAAATAAAATTGAAAATTATACATATACTGTGATTATAATTATATTAAGTATAACTGATTTACAAGCAGTGTAGTAGTTTGGGTTTTTAAAATTTCTGATATCCATGGATTTCTGTACTCTTATTTGTGAAATGAAAATGATAAAATAAAACAAACCAAAACCAAAAATAAAAACTAGAACCAATAAAAAAGCAAGTACCTGGGAATTCCCTGGTGGTCCAGTGGTTAGAACTCAGCATTTTTTACTGCAGTGGGCTCGGGTTCGATCCTTGGTCAGGGAACTAAGATCTCGCAAGCATGCATGGCACGGCCAAAAAGAAAAAAAACAAAAAGGCAAGTACCTGGCATATAACGAACACATGTTTTCTTCCCTTATCCTTCCCACGGGAGAGAAAAAGGCTGTGTCTAATCTTTGAGAAAAGAGATGTAATTTTAAGAGATAAAACTCAACTCACCTGGAACTTGGTCATTTTCTCCAGCCCCTTCTGGGGAAGGGCAGAGTCCTGGGAAGACACAACTGACAAAAGAGAAGGAAGCCATGAGACGTAGGTCCAAGCCCAAGTGGTGGCTCTGTGTGAATCACCAGCCCCCCAGCCAGGGGCTCCTGTGCAGTGAACAATCTGCTCAAGTCTAAGCAGTGAGGCTCACACAAGAGTCCCTTGTGGTGGCTCCCAGGGTTCAGGGTCATCATTCTTGCCCTGGGTATCAGGGGAAATGAAAGGCAGTGGAATATACTGGTATGAGACTGCACTCTGGGGCCAACAGGTCTGGGGTCAATCCTGGTACTGCTACTGTGACATAATATACTGGTTTCTGCCCCCAGCTCCTGACACGGGGCTCCTGAAATCCTTGTAATTTCCTGGATGCTAGGAGTGTCTTTTGTTCTAATGAGGTGACTCTTGGGGGGCTCCTGTATGGGGACTGGTCAGCAGAAAGACCAAAGCTTGATTAGATGGCTTGGAATGTTCAGCCGTACCCCCTACTGTCCAGGGAGGGGAGAGGGGCTGGAAATGGAGCTAAGAGTTCATCATGCCCAAGTGAGGAAGCCTCCATAAAATCCCAAAAGTATGGGATTCGCCTTATGTCATATCCTTTATCATATCCTTTAACAAACTAGCAAATGTTAAGCGTTTCTCTGAGTTCTGTGAGCCGCACCAGCAAATAACTGACTCCAAAGTGGAAGAGTCTTGCAAACCTCTGATTTGCAGCCAAGTCAGACAGAAGTTGTGGGTAACCTGGGGGCCTTCTACTTGCAAATGGCATCTGAGGTGGGGGAGGGCGATCTCGTGGGACTGAGCCCTTAACCTGTGGGATCTGAAGCTATCTCCAGGAAAAGAGTGTCCGAATTGAGCTAAGTTGTAGGGCACCCAGCCGGTAAAGTAGAATTGCTCGGCGTGGGGAAAAACCCACCCACATCTGGTGTCAGAAATGTTGTGAAGGTGCTAGGAGTGTGAGAATAGAGAGGAACACAGAAGAAAGACTGAATTGTTCTTACAGAGCTACTAACGCTGCTTAAGTTAATTAACCTCCCTCTGCCTCAAATCTGTCACCTGCAAAATGAGAACAGTTCTTCCTTACAGGATTGCTCAAGTGTGCGAGTCAAACGTCTGAATAGATGGAAACGTATAACTGATTCCACTTCAGAAAAGCAGGTAAATATTATACATCATAAAACTGCTCTTGCAATGTCCTTTGCCATCATTTCCAATAAAGGGGTCTTTTTTAAAACATTTATTTTATTTATTTATTTTTGGCTGCGTTGGGTCTTCATTGTGGTGTGCGGGCTTCTCATTGCAGTGGCTTCTCTTGTTGGGGAGCACGGGCTCTAGGCACGCGGGCTCAGTAGTTGTGGCTCGCGGGCTCTAGAGCACAGGCTCAGTAGTTGTGGCGCACTGGGCTTAGTTGCTCCGCGGCATGTGGGATCTTCCCCGACCAGGGCTCGAACCCGTGTCCCCTGCATCGGCAGGCGGATTCTTAACCACTGCGCCACCAGGGAAGCCCCAAGGGGTCTTTTTTAACATCCAGATTTCAGAGAGTGTACAATGCTTTGTCTTAAGAAATTCACCTGTATCTCTGACAAGTCCATAGTTCTGATTGGCTATATTACTTAATAATTTCGGGCCCTGTAATGATGGTTCATTGATACCAGTATCTGGTTTTGTAAAAGGTGTAAATACTTGCGAATTTTCTTCATGCAGCCAGAAGAGTCCAATGGCACACCCCCCCTGCCATGCTGACTGTAGTAAAGAAAAACTATTTCAAAATATGACTGCTAGGTGTTTGTTTTTTTTTTCATTTTAAACAAAAGTCCGACAGAATGTCTCAATGAACAATACTGTAGTGGCCATAACAGGTCCTAATTTATAAGGGTGCTTTGGGGATTAAGTGAGCAAGTCCAAGAGCCCCGAATAGGCAAGTCCATCCAGACAGAGAGTAAACTAGTGGCTGCCAGGGGCTGGGAGGGCAGCAAGTGAGAAGTGACAGCTCAGGGGCACGGGGTTTCTTTTGGGGATGAGGAAAATGTTCTGGAATTAGCCGGTGGTGATGGCTGTACAACCTTGTGAATATCCTAAAAACCAGTGAGTTGTATACTTTAAGGGTGACTAAAGCAGACTCTAGTATACTAAAGGGTGACTCTTATGATATGTGAATTACATCTCAAGTTAAAAAATAGGGGGAAGAAAAGGCCTTGGCTCAGTGCCTGGCACATAACACAAGCTCTCAGTAAGTGATGGTATGATGATTATTGCTCCCATTTAATGGATGAGGAAGCTGAGGATTCATGAGATTAAGTTACTGATAATCACAGAGCTGGTGAGACCTGACTAACCTGAAATCCAACTCTGACTCTGGAGACCGTGCTCTTCATCCAGTCACTGTGTCTCTAATCACAAACACACAGAAGAGATCGGAGGGGTGTCCTTGGGGAGGAGAGAAAGGGGAGTTGGAAGGTACACACTCTGCTGAAAGTGACCTGCTGAGCACTCTTCTGACAGCTCTTTGCGTCTATTTCCACATCTATACAACGGGGATAAGGAGAATATCGAGCTCATAGGGGTGACAAGAGGTTTCAGTGAATACATGCAAATAAGTGTTAAATGCATGATAGCGCCTCATGTTCGTGGGTCCTGCTGCTTTAGGCAGAAGCACTCCTGTAGGGATAAGAGCAATGTATCTGCTCCCCAAAGCTTGGAAGACAGATCATTCATAACCCCCAACTCGCTTGCGCTGGCCCTATACTTGCTGCACTCTCCTGCTCTGCTCTGCTCAGCAAGACGGTTTTGCAAGCAGACCTGACATTTCACCGTATTTAGGAGAAGAAAGCAAGTGGGGTCTGGGGTGCCTGGCTCAGCTCTGCTCGCCTCTCACCCTTCAAATCCCAGTCCCCAGAAGTCTTCTATCGCCTGGGGGCGGTTGAGGGGATGGTGAGCGGTGAAGCATCTGTTTTGCTTCTGAGATGATTAACACACTTTTTTAATCCCAGCGCCTAGAATATAATGAGTGCTCAAAACACATGGCATCAAAGGATGACCGAAGACACACTTTGTCGGGCAAGGATCAGACTGGTCCATCTCAGAGGTTCCTCTGAGCTGTAAAATTCTGTGGCTGTTCCTGATTGGGAGGAGGAGAGGATGAATTGTATCTTCCAATTTTTTCCTCTGGGTTTCTTTTTTTTTTTTTTTTTGGCCATGCCGCACACCTTGCAGGATCTTAGTTCCCCACCAGGGATTGAACCCGTGCCCCGTGCAAGTGGAAGCACGGAGTCCTAATCACTGGTTTTGCTCAAGCAACACTAAGGTCATCCTTAAAAGTAAAATACTCATGGACTTCCCTGGTGGTCCAGCGGTTAAGACTCTGTGCTCCCAATGTAGGGGGCCCAGGTTCGATCCTTGGTCAGGGAACTAGATCCCATGTGCCGCAACTAAGACCCGGCGCAGCCAAATAAATAAATAAAAAGTAAAATATTGATAAAAGGAATAATTATGGGCTCTGGATAAGGCAACCCCTATTTATTTATTTATTTATTTAAAAACATTCATTCACTCCACATGATCAGGTATTTACTCAAATGTCATTGTCCTCAGAGTTCTTCCATGGACATGCTTTATATACTTTAAATCCCCTGCTCCACCGCTTCCCTTCTTCTCCAGTTCACTGCCCTTTTATTAGGGTCATCCCTCTCTAACTTATTAATGTACATCTTATTTTTTTGTTTTTTTTTGGTCCATGCCTCTCAGCATGTGGGATCTTAGTTCCCCGACCAGGGATCGAACCTGGGCTCCCTGCAGCAGAAGCACAGAGTCTTAACCACTGGACCGACAGGAAAGTCCCTAATGTACATTTTAGTTATTCATCTTGCTTATATCAATCCATGTTTTTGCAGTGTAGGCCGCATTGTTTTAGTCTCTTTCTCCAGTGCCTAGAACAGTTCATGGCATGAAGCAGGCACTCAACACAGATTTGTTTAAACGAAAAAAAAAAGGTGAATGACTGAGGGGACTTCCCTGGTGGTCCAGGGGTTAGGACTCTGTGCTTCCATTACAGGAGGCGCGAGTTCGATCCCTGGTCAGGGAACTAAGATTCTGTCTGCCACGAGGGGCAGCCAAAAAAAAAAAAAAAGGTGAATGACTGAATGAGTAGTTGATAAAGATACATCCTGTATTATATTAGCTGAGCGCTTCATTACTATTCACCAGGATCTTTCACTCATTCATTCATTCAACAAATACTTACTGATTATCTAGCATGTACCAGGCACAATTCTATATATTAAAGATACAGCAGTGGATAAAATCCCTGCTGTCATGAAGCTGATATTATAGTAGAGGATAGGTAATAAGCCAACCAACAGATAAGTATATAATGTGCAAGCCAGTGGTAGACACTGCTAAGAAAAATATGGCAGGGAAAACGGGGATGGAGAGAGATGGGTAGGTGCTATTTTAGGAAGGACGGTTTCAATTCTAGTACTATAGTTCCTTGGTGAGTGACGTTGTGCAGATCAATTATCCTCTTGTGCCTCATTTGTAATAACATGGAGATAATAACAGGGATGTTTTGAGGAATAAATGAGTTAATACATGAAAAGCACTGGAAACTCTGCCTGAGTCGTAATAAGCTCCCAATAAACTCCACCAGGTTATTGTTATGACTTGGTGATGAATACAGAAATGGTGCATTACTCCTAGTTTGTTCTAAGTAAATTTGTTTTAGGACATGAAAAGCATTACCAATAACTGTATATCAACTTGTAAATACTCTGAAAAGCTGTGGCTTCTGAGTATAGCCAAGAGTGAGTGAGATAAAGGAGAAGTAATACTTACGTGGATCGTTTTTATTGTTTTGTCACTTAATCCATTTTCAGGAATTCAAAAAACCATCTCTCAGAGCTGCAGGCCCCTGTAGCCATCTACCAACTGAACACCTGTACCAGCCACAAACACTTAACTGAATAACTTCTCTCTGTAAACCTTGTCACGGTGCTGGGCACACTGGAAAGAATACAACACAGTCCCCAAAACATAGGAATCAAGACCGATTGGAAACCATGAGCAAATTAAATTCCAAATGAGAAACAAAATCCATAACCTTCTTTAACTGCAACTCTTTCAGGGGGCCCCCTAGCTTTCTCACTAGCCACCAGTCTCCTAGTTACTATGTGAAAACTTTGGAACTGTTAATGTCCTCTCTCTCTCTTGACCTCTATATATTTATGATAATCTAGTATAAATCGTCTTCACTCAAGGTCTGGATTTTCTATTAAAATACTCAAGCAAAAAAAAAAAGGAGGGTGGATTATGTAAGATTGACAAATGGTATACAACAGTTGAAGGTTGACAAGGGTTGATGGCTATGTGAGAATTCATTATATTATTTCCTGTATGTTTGTGCTAGAAAATGTTCATAATTACAAGTTACCAAATATAAAAGTACTACAAGTATAATAAAATTTTTGAGAAGCATAGAAAGATATATATACAAAGAAATAACTAAAGAGAAATACATTAACATGTTATAGTTATCTCTACATTCTGGTTAATTATGGATAATTATTGGCTTTCTTCATCTATTTCTCGTATTTTCTATGAAGAGCACAAATTACTTCTATAATCAAAATATGAATGTGACATCATATAAAATTACAAGAAATTAATTAGGACTTCCCTGGTGGTGCAGTGGTTAAGAATCCGTCTGCCAATGCAGGAGACACAGGTTCGAGCCCTGGTCCGGGAAGATCCCACATGCCACAGAGCAACTAGGCCCATGAGCCACAACTACTGAGCCTGCGCTCTAGAGCCCGCGAGCCACAACTACTGAGCCCACGTGCCACAACTACTGAAGCCCATGCACCTAGAGCCTGTGCTCCGCAACAAGAGAAGCCACTGCAGTGAGAAGCCCGCGCACCGCAACAAAGAGTAGCCCCTGCTTGCTGCAACTAGGGAAAGTCTGCACACAGCAACAAAGACCCAACACAGCCATAAATAAATAAATAAAATAAATTTTTAAAAAAGAAATTAATTAAATGAGCACAGCCTTCAGGTCCCCTAAGGTCCTAAATTATTACCAAACGACCCTCCCTCCTTCATTCACAGGGGTTATTTACCACGTTAGGGCTGAAGGAGAGTGTTACCCAACCGACATGCAGCAAAGCCAGTCTACTGACACCAGGTGGTGGTGAAGGAAAGTACAGCATTTACTGCAGGATGCCAAGCAAGGAGAACAGGCAGCTCATGTTCAAAAGACCCAAACTCTCTGATAGATTTCAGTGAAGGGTTTTTAAAGACAGTGTGAGGGAGGGGGGTCACAGGTGTGTGATAAGCTCATGCACAATTCTCTGACTGGCTGATGGTGAGGTAACAGGGTGCTGTTTCGGGAATCTCAATCATCAACCTGGTTCCAACACATCTGTGATCTACCTGCTGGTGGTCAGCATGCAGTTGACTTCCTCCACCTGGTGGGGGGTTTAGTATCTGCAAAACAACTCAAGGATGTGGCTCAGGATATTATCTCTAGCTCTTGAGGAGGAACTAAAGGTCCTCCCTGACTTTGTTTTATGGCTAAACTATTATTTTTGTCTTGCTTGACTGTTTTCCTTTGTTTCTGCATTTTCTCGCTTATCTGACTAAATTTGCTCTTTGGAACTCAGGGAAGGCCTAGGAGACTAAAGCTTTTTTATAAACAAGAGGTGAGGGACACACGGTGGGTAGGGGAGGTCTGTCCCCAGGAAGGCCCCAGAGTGTCCCACTCAGTTTCAAGAGTATGGCTTAAAGGTCAAGAACGCAGGCTGCCTCGGTTCAAATTCCCAGTTCTGTCTCTTCTCTGTTGTTTGACTTTGAGAAAATTACTTAAATTCTTCACCTATCAATGTTCTCATCTGTAAAATACAGATAATAACCACATCTTTGTTATGAAGATTAAGCTAATTAATGCATATAAAGGCTGTAGAAGAGTACCTGGCATTCACTATGTTAAATTATTATTACTCATTCATCAACACGTCTCATCCAACCTCCCATTTATTCTATAAACATTCGACATTTGCCCAGGAGTAAAAATCTGCTAATGAATGAAGGAAATCTGTTGCCCAACTGAGAGTAGAAATGACACAGCACGATAAATTCTCTCACTTTGGGACAATGTTGCCAGGAGTCATGGGTCATTCCCTCCTCTCTGCAACCTCTTTGAGAAATCAGGGTCGGGAAAGGAAAGATATCATAATCGTGTCTCAGGTCCAGGATAAATCACAGCGGACATCCCCAGGCACCAGCTGGGGGTGAGACCCACTCCTTCCTTTAAAAAAGGTCGTGGGGTCATTAGGAATCCACGAAAAACCCCTCTTCCCGCAGGGGTCAGAGAAGAGCCAGTGGCTCTGCAGCTGGAGCTGAGAACCCACCGCGGGCTCACAGAGGCTTTCAAGGACTGAGCGCTTCTCGAAAGAAATAAGACTGAGAACGACCGAAAGCCTTTTCGCAGGTGCCAGCGACCGGTTCTAAGCATTTTCACATCACGTAAATCTCACCACATGCTTACTAGGGAGGCACTACTATTAACTCCACTTTGCAGACCAGAAATGGAAAAGTGAAATAACTCTACGAAGAGTACATCCCGAAGAGACCGCAGAGCGTGCAGAAAGTAGGGGAGGCGAGGGAAACCGAGCGCCCGGAGACTCTCAAACCCGGAGATCGCGACCCCTGCCCGCCTACAACTCGGGTACGCGCGAACCGCCCCAAACACCGAGGTGACGAAAACCGTCGCCCCTGCCCTCCACGGCTTCCATTCCCCAAGGGCGAGGGTGGCACCTGCGGATTCCACGCCCAGGCAGGCTCGGAAGAGACTCGGGTTCTAGGCACTGACTCACCTCCCAGCAGGTACTGATGACCGCGGCCTCTCACTCCTGTAGCGGAAGGGCCCGGACTACACGCCGCTCCTGGACCACACTTCCCAGAATCCCTCAGCGGAACAAGGGCTACACCTCCTCCCTTCGAGAGCGGAAGTGGCTCTGACTACCCGGCGCTGCGGGACTACACTCCCCAGAATCCTCGGCAAAGTAATGCCACGGTTTTTTTTGTTTGCTTTGTTTTGCTTTTAAATATAAGCCGGTTCAGTTCGGTCAGTTTGGAGGCGCTATTACTTCTTAATCTTTTTCTTTTCCTTCCTTCCTTCTATTCTGGAGGGTTTTTTTGTTGTTGTTGTTTTAATTACATTACTAGTAAGTGCGACTGAAAAGTAAATGTGGCTGTATAGCAAAGAAAGGCGAAGAGAGGATCTCAAACTCGGTTTATTGCCTTCTTTACTCTCCTTGTGCCTGGATGCATGTAGACCCCTGACAATGTTTACTTGGCATGAGCTATTCATTCCAAGATGCTAAAGACTCACGAGAAGGAAAAGTAACCTTTGATCAAGCCACAAAATAAATAACGACTTTCCCACTTTTGTTGGTTTTAATTGCTCATTTTGAAATCTGGAGTTTTCCTGCAAACGAAAGAAGATGCATTAGCAAGAAGTGAAGGAAATACTGTACTTTGAAAAAGAAAAGTCTAGAATACAGGCATACCTCGGAGATATTTGGTGTTAGATTCCAGACCATTGCAATAAAGCAAATATCGAAATAAACTGAGTTGTATGAATTTTTCAGTTTCCCACTGCATATGTTATGTTTACACTATAATGTAATCTAAGTGTGCAATTACATTGTTAAACAATAATGTACACAACTTAATATAAAAATAATGCTGTTGGAAAAATGGCACCAGTAGACTTGCTTGACACAGGTTTGCCACAAACCTTCAATTTGTAAAATTACCATAATAAATAAAATCATCATAAATACAATAGGAAAATAAGTAAATACAATAGAATGTTTTATTTTTCTTCAGGATGGTCTAAATCAATGAGCCACGATTATTTAAAAAGTAGGTGCGGAAGTGGGGTATCCTGCTCAGATAACGGTAACAAATTCAACTTTTTTCAGCTTTATGAGGTATAGTTGACAAAATTGTAATATATTTAAAGTATATGTGATGAATTGATATACATATACATTGTGAAAGGACTCCCACAAGTGAATTAACACATTCATCACTTCACATAGCTAACTCTTTTGGGGAGAGAGGAGTGAGAACCTTTAATATCTACTCTCTTAGCAAATTTAAACTATACAATACTGCATTATCAACTGTAGTCACCATAGATTAGATCCTCAGACCTTATTCATCTTAAAGCTGAAAGTTTGTACCCTTTTTATAACCAACCTCTCCCCATTCCCCAGGCAACCACCACCATCACACTAAATGTTTCTAAGTTTGACCTTTTTTTCCCCTTAGATTCCACATATAACTGATACCATGCATTATTTTTCTTATTTCATTTAGCATATGCCCTACAGTTTTATTCATGTTGTCACAAATATTTCTCCATATGTATTTCCTGTGTACCGGTGGTTAGAATTAGAGGTTCAATTTGATTCAGGTTTATTTTTTTTTTGGAAAGCATACTTCATGGGTGGTTCTGTTTGTATCTCCTATTACCCTAACTGGAAGCTGCCAAGACACCTAAAAAGAGAGCAAGATGAGAAAATGTTTTCTATCAAATATCAAGACTCGTTGCAAAGCTATGGTAACTGAAGCAGTGTGGTATTGGTAAAATTATTGAAAAGTAGACCAATCAAAGGGAATTGAGAGTCAAGACATCCATCTAATCATATATAGATTACTGATTTTCTTCAAAAGTGGCACTGCAAAGTAGTAGGGAATAAGGGAAATGTTCAGTAACTGGTATAGGAACAACTGGATAGTCATATGGTGAATAATCAAATTATGTGGAAGGCAAATATAGACCTTTCTTTGAAGATTTGTTGATAAGTTGATTTTAATTCTGTCACCTACCAAAAAAATAAAGGAATAGGAAAGAGAGAGGGAGGGAGGAGGGGGAGAGGGAGAGAGAGAGAGAGAACTGCTAAAATTTGAATAAGGTCTGGAGGTTAGACGTTATGTATCAATATTCAATTTTCCTGAATGCTATACTTGTGCTGTAGATATGTAAGTAAATACCCTTGTTCTTACAGTATTACTTAAGTATTCAGATGCAAAGGCTAAGAGGTCTGGAACATACTCATGGTCAAAAAAAAAGCATATGTCAGTATGTGTGTGCATATATACACGTTCACATACATTAAGAGAATAATGACTCAAACATGTTAACTGGTGAATCTGAGTACAGGGTACATGAGAGATTTTATATAATTTTTACAATATTTGGAAAGTTTTAAATTATTTCAAAACAAGAAGTTTAAAGAAATGTAAAAATTTATGTCAAGCAAAATCCCATCATTTAGAGATAAGTGAAAATAAATACTTTTTTTTTTTTTCTTTTTTAATGAGATCACACAAAAATCCCATGCTTTGTGTTTTTCCAGGTTAATGTATTCTGGACATCTTCCAACATCCATAGCAACAATTTGCACTGGATAAGTAAATCATAAAATACTTTGGTAACCCAACTGATTATTTCTCTGTTTGCTATTATAAACAATAATGCAATGAACATTCCTTTATATACATCTGTGGCAGATACGTATTTACTTCTGAAGATCAAAGGTTCATCTCTGGGGATCTATTCCTTAATTTTAATCCAATATATCATACGAAATAAAGCAATCATATTACAAATTCTTGGCTACAGGAAATTTTTAGTAATTTTATTCATTTCATTTTTCATAGTTTTACAGCTTTAGTAAAAGTAACGGTCACTGTAAACAAGTATAAAATGGAAGTTGATGGAAAAATAACCCCAAAGCCCTCCTTGACATCCCCCCTCAAAAAAAACTAGTTAGTATACAGCAAATATCCTTTTCACACACTGTCTTTAGGCATATATTCACTTTGAGAGATCATTTATATCAAGTGGATCTTACCAAGAGGGTTACAACCTATTTCTCCCGTTACTATGTATGGTTCTATGTCACCATTTTAATGGATTTGCTGAGAAGATTCCATCTGAAGGAATCCCTTTCCACTCTCAATACTTCATAGAGTTTATCAGCAGCATTGACTCTCCAAAACCTTGAAGACGTGCATCCTGACTGAAGTCATTAACAGACCTCTCACTTTTTTTTTTTTTTTTTTAATCATTCAGGGCCACTTTGGACAGAGGCTCTGATTCTTTAAAAAAATTTTTTTTATTTTACTTATTTATTTATAGCTGTGTTGGGTCTTCATTTCTGTGCGAGGGCTTTCTCTAGTTGTGGCAAGCGGGGGCCACTCTTCATCGCGGTGCGCGGGCCTCTCCCTGTCGCGGCCTCTCTTGTTGCGGAGCACAGGCTCCAGACGCGCAGGCTCAGTGATTGTGGCTCACGGGCCCAGTTGCTCCGCGGCATGTGGGATCTTCCCAGACCAGGGCTCGAACCCGTGTCTCCTGCATTGGCAGGCAGACTCTCAACCACTGTGCCACCAGGGAAGCCCCCAGACCTCTCACTTTTAAAGACTCTTGCCAGTGTGGACTTTCTGATGGTATGTAAGCCGTGAATGGTGACTGAAGTCCTTACCACATATGTCACACTTGTACGGTTTTTCTCCTGTGTGGACCCTCTGGTGGGCTTGAAGCCGAGAACTCTGACTGAAGCCCTTCCCACACTCCTCACATTTAAACAGTTTCTCCCGAGTGTGAACACTCAGATGGACTCTAAGATTGGAGGGGAGACTGAAGGCCTTCCCACACTCCTCACACTTGTGGGGTTTCTCTCCTGTGTGGACCCTCTGGTGATGGCGAAGATTCAGGCTCCGCCCGAAGGCTTTCCCACACTCCTCACATTTGTAAGGCTTTTCACCAGTGTGGCCCCTCTGGTGGTATATAAACTGTGAACTGTAACGAAAGCCCTTTCCACACACGTCGCATCTGTAGGGCTTCTCCCCAGTGTGGACCCTCTGATGGGACTGAAGACCAGAGGACTGGCTGAAGCCCTTCCCACAGACACCACACTTGTAGGGTTTCTCGCCCGTGTGGACTCTCTGATGGACCCGGAAATCTATGGCCTGACTGAAGCTCTTATCACATGCCTCACATTTGTAGGGTTTCTCTCCTGAGTGGACTCTCTGATGAGCATGAAGGTTTGATCTCCAACTGAAGCCCTTCCCGCACTCCTCACATTTATATGGTTTTTCTCCAGTGTGAATGACTTGGTGCAGTTTAAGATTTGAACTGTAACTGAAGTCCTTACCGCACATGTCGCATCTGTAGGGCTTTTCCCCTGTGTGGACTCTCTGGTGGGTCTGAAGCTTTGATGACTGACTGAAGCCCTTCCCACACGTCTCGCATTTGAATCGTTTCTCCCCGGTGTGGACGTTCTGGTGGACTTGCAGATTGGAAGCCTGACTGAAGCCCTTCCCACACTCCTTGCATTTGTAGGGTTTCTCTCCTGTGTGGACACGGAAGTGGATGTGAAGATCTGTGTTACGGGTGAAGCCCTTCCCGCACGCCTCACATCTGTACGGTTTCTCTCCGGTGTGGACCCTCCGGTGGCATATCAAAGGGGAATTGTGACTGAACCCCTTGCCGCAGACATCGCATTTGTAGGGTTTCTCCCCGGTGTGGACCCTCTGATGTATGTGATAATGCGCGGCCTGCGTGAAGCCCTTCCCACACTCCTCACACTTATAGGGTTTCTCACCCCTGTGGACCCTCTGGTGAACACGAAGGTTAACGCTCCAGCCGAATCCCTTCCCGCACTCGTTGCACTTGTATGGTTTCTCTTCGGTATGGACTCTCTGATGGCACTGAAAATTTGAACTTTGGCTAAAGCATTTACCGCACTCCTCGCATTTGTAAGGCTTCTCCCCTGTGTGTGTCCTGTAGTGGATGATAAGGCCTGTGCTGCTACTGAATCCCTTGCCACAACTGTCGCACCTATAGGACTTCTCTCCCGTGTGATTAGATTGACGGGGATGAAAGGAGTTCCTACTGAAACCATCGCCGGATTCACGACATTTATCGACTTTCCCTCGCGGGTGAATTCTTTGATGACTTTGCAGATGGGAGCATTTCTCTCCCAGGAGAACCCTCGGATGAACTGGGAGCACTTCGCTATCACTGAAGCTTTTCCCACACTCTCTACAGGGATACAGTGTCTCTCCTTTGCAGGGTTTCTGTTCTGTGTCAGTTTTAACAGGATCACTCAGGGGTGATTTCTTCATGAAGGCTTCACATATACGTGGGTTGTTTTTCCCATTCGTTTGCTTACCTCTACTCTGATTCCCTGACTCACGCACATACGTATTCCCACAGGAATCCTGGGTTCTCAAAATCAAAAACTCTTGATTTTCAAGGTAACTGGAACTATCGCCTTTGTGGTTCATCATATGGTTCTCATTTTCAGAAACCTGAAGAGAATCACCTTGTAGGAAATGGGAAGTCCTCCTCTGAAGACAGCACGTTGAATCACTTGCGACCTGTTTCCAGATTTGCCAACAAGACGGCTCTTCACATGAAAGGTATTTTAATGCGACTTTTCCAAGAGTCTCCACCTCATCGGGATTCTTGCTGCCTAAAAGAAAAAGCGATATTCAGAGGTGAGGACAAGTAAATGCTTTGTTCAGAAACATCGGGATTTCACACTCAGGGATAAGGCCTTAAAAAAACAGGGAAAGGGTCATGTCTGTACCACACCACTTATCCTTTTGTTATGCTTTTTCGTGTAAGTGGAAGCGAAGAACAGGGTCAAGAGACTCTTCTGTAAATGTGACCCATTTAGAACCACAGGTCTAACAGTTTAAGACCTGTAGGTTTGGAATCGGATGGCTGCAGGGCAACAAAGACCACGCACCTTCCAACCTACAGCAATGTCAATTGAAAGCCTAATCACCTGTTCCTTAGCAGGCTTATGACAAGTGGGCTTCTACTGAATTAGGTTAGGAAAGCACAGACTGTAGGCATTAAACAGTATTTTAGGCCCTGGTAGAAATGATCTTCTAAGAGTAAATTTGGGAAGCGGTTGGGATAATAACATTCATTGTTCTAAGCCTGAGAGTGATTCTGGTCTCTGTAAAAATAAGGGGGAAAGGGAAAACTAACCTTGGACAGCTGAGAAAGAACTTGGGAGGAGGAGAAAGAGAGCAGATTCTCAAAGGCAACCCTGAACGGAGGAGAGGGAGAGTTATGTTCAGCTTGGAAAGCTTTTGCCCAGGAAGCTGCGAACCTTGCTTTTTCTCTTATTCCCTTCGGGTCTCTCTGCTCAAATGTCACTCAACTGGGTGAGGCCTTCCTATCACCCAGTATAAAATAATTCCTCCCACCCCAACACACCTTCCACTCTTCCCATCTGCCTTACTCTGCTTTCTTTTCCCCCATGGCGCTTATTATTTGATTTACTACATATTTCCTAATTTTTTCCTGCCCATTTAGACGAACTAGGATGTAACAATCATGAGGAAAACAAGCACTTTGATTACTTCATTGCTTCATCCCCACTGTAACAGAATTTCTCAAATTGCTGGCATATACTCGTGAACTGTGAAATCCATTCCATACATTGTGACATTTCAAAGAAAAAGAAGTGGAATTGGCACTCCAGTGATAAGGACTCAGTGCTTTCACTGCCAGGGCCGGGTTGGATCCTTAGTTGGGGAACTAAGATCCCACAAGCTGCGTGGTGCAGCCAAGAGGGGGGGAAAAACCCTCAATATTCTGTAATAACCTATATGGGAAAAGAATCTGAAAAAGAATGGATAAGTGTATATGTATAACTGAACCACTTTGCTGTACACATGAAACTAACACAACATTATGAATCAACTATATCCAATATAAAATAAAAATTAAATTTAAAACAATAAATAAAAATAAAAGAAATTATGTGGAAAAAAAATAACATGAAAAGCATATCACAAGCAGTAAGGGTACCACTATATAAAATGCTTGTTTCAGCTGTAGACATACACATAAATATGCACATATGTTACATTTATACTTGGTCGGGATGTAAAATATTTCTTATTGAGGGTCATAGTTAAAAACGTATGGAAGCCACTGGCTTAAAATGTTTAAAGTGGGTACCAAGTCCTGAATGATTAATTTGCTTAAATAGAAAGCTACATTCAAATAATATAAACTGAACAAGTCCCAACAGGTATGTGCACATTTCAGGGCATGGTAGGCTAACTGAACATCCTAAAGCTGTCCATGCCCTAATCCCTGGAACCTGCGAACATGTTAATGTACACAGCAAAAGGGACTTCAGATTTGATTAAATTAAGGATCTTGAGATGAGCCCAAATCAGTCACAAGGGTCCGTATAAAAAGGAGACGGGGGACTTCCCTGGTGGCGCAGTGGTTAAGAATCCACCTGCCAATGCAGGGGACATGGATTTGAGCCCTGGTCTGGGAAGATACCACATGCCGTGGAGCAACTAAGCCTGTGTGCCACAACTACTGAGCCTGCGCTCTAGAGCCTGTGAGCCACAACTACTGAGCCCACGTGCCACAACTACTGAAGGCCGTGCGCCTATAGCCTGTGCTCCGTAACAGGAAAAGCTACGGCGATGAGAAGCCCGCACGCTGCAACAAAGAGTAGCCCCCGCTCGCCGCAACTAGAGAAAGCCCATGCGCAGCAACGAAGACCCAATGCAGCCAAAAATAAATAAATACATTAAAAAAAAAAAAAAGAACCCCTACAAAAACAAGCCCTTTATTTTGCACTGCAGTGACCTATAAAGAACATTTTAGGTAGTATTTGTACATGGAGCATGGTTGCAAAATCCTGAAACATGCGGATGCTGAAGAGGTCAAAAAAACCTTTGAGAAAGGGTGACAGAAAATGCTACCAGATTTGTTAAAAGAGACTTGGTCTATGACACAAAACTGAAGTGTAACAATATGTAGGATCATGATTCCTGAGGTTCAGTTTGCATATAAAAATGAACCCCAGTGAAACTAACACAACATTGTAAATCATCTACACTTCAATTTCAAAAAAGAAAAAGAAAAAGAGAATGAGACCCTTTCCAGTAATATTCCTGAATGCATCAAACGTGAAGCAACATGTAGACATGAGAAGGGAGATGGACAAAAGCAGATGGTTATATCCATTAACCACTCTCAGAATTCAGGGCCTAATCTATCATGTTTGCAGATAAGCTTCTCTCCTTCGTTTTTCAGGCAGAGGGAGAGTATATACATTTACATTCCCTAGGAATATCTGATGTTTTTAAATGGGTAGGACTGAGGAATATGCAAATTAAAGAGAAGGGAAGGAAGGGGAGAGAAAGGAAGAGGAGGTCAAAAAGTGAAGTAAACAGTGAGGATCTGAGCGAAGGCAGGAGAACAGAGGGCCTTGAAAGGCTGGGGAGAAAAGTGAAGCAATGGCTGGGGATCCAGAGGATGAGGTGGTCTTCACAGATGAAGAAGGCTGGGGTCATAGGTCAGGAGGAGCTGTGAGGAGAGCTTCCTCACTTTTACTCAAAATAACAGTAATTTTTAAAGTAATATCTTCATTCAACAATTACGTACTGAGCATCTACTATGCAGAAGGCTCATCGGAGGCTTTGGGTAGAGACGGGAAATACAATTGCCCAAATTCCTACTTTCAAGGGGAGACAGATGATGAACAAGTAAAGACAAGTGACGAGGTCAGGAGGTTTTCAGTGCTGGGACACAAAATAAGGCAGGGTGAGGGCACGGAGAATGGAGAGAGGATGGCACTGTAAATGGGGCAGACACACAAGGTCTGTCTGATGAGACGAAATTTGAGCAAAGACCTGAGTGAGTAAGGGAGTGGCTGGGGGCCTCTACACTGAGGCAGAGAGCTAGTCGAAGGTTGGGAAACAGAAGAGAACATTCCAAAGGGGCCAGGATGGCATGAATGATCTAAGAAAGGGTAAAAGGATGGGTGATCAAAGAGGAACTCGGTGAGGAGGCCAGATTAGTTAGGGCCCTGCAGTCCACTGCAAGGACTCAGAGTGAAAGGGGAGGCCTTGGGAGGGTTTTGGACAGAGGAAAAGTATGATCTTACTTGCTTTCTAAAGAACCAGTCTGGCTTCCACGTGGAGAAAAGGTTACAGGAGTGCAAGGGCAGAAGCATGGAGACCAGTTTGGAGGAAGCTGTCACAGTCCAGGCAAGAGATGACAGCACAGGGACAAGAGCGGTCGTTACAGACATGGAGAGAAGCAGATTAGCTGGTACCTGAAATAACAGCTTTGCGGTTCTCACTGGAATGCCCATTTCTTTGGGTTTCTCTCTCCATCATCCAAAGCTTTTCTTCTGTCTCCAACTGGGACATCACATCTGGCTTGAAGGGAAGATGTCCTATGAAAAGGCAGATATATATATTTAAGATGAACACACAGCTAAAATAGACCTTTGTCCAAGTTCTATAACCCTCAAGTGATCACAAACTGTAATAAGAAATAAATTCAGGGAACTATACTCAATATTCTGTAACAACCGATAAGGGAAAAGAATCTGAAAAAGAATATATATATAATTGAATCATTTTGCTGTACACCTGAAACTAACACAACATTGTAAACCAACTATACTTCAATCAAAAAAAGAAAAACAAATTGAGGTCACAAACTAGTTCATGTCTGTATATAGATAAAATTAGATTTAGCCAATGTCTGTTTTTATCATATTTCTTACACCCTCATACCACTTACTGCAAACAGTCACACGTTTTGCTACAATGTGAGGGGGTCTTGATAAGGAACTCTGACAGTTTCTATTCTTATTCCATTTTATTCTATTTCACTGAAAAAAAATAATAATAATGCCAGTACAATGAACTAAGTTGACTCCATGATCCACCAAAGTATCCGAAAGACAAAGTATAGAAGCTAAGCTGCCCGTTTATAGTTCATCTAAAACAGGGTTTCTCAGCTGAGGCACTACTGATATTCTGGACTGGCTAATTCTGTGTGGTGGGGGGAGGTGGTCCTGTGCATCGTAGGACGTTTAACAGCACCGCTAGCCACTAGATGCCAGTAGCACCCCTCCCTCAGCTGTGACAATCAAAACTGTCTCCAGACATTGCCAAATGTCCCCAAGGAGGCAAAATCACCCCAGACGGAATTTTGCCTGAGCAGAGAGGGACCAGAAAAACCTATGGATTGGAAAAACTTGTGTCTTCAAGGTCAGGGAACCACTTCACAAGGTCCAAAGCTTTGAACAACTGAGGACCAGACACTCTCAAGAGAGTTGAGGTTCAGGGTCAGAGAGTGCCCGTCCTCACCCACTGAGACCAGGTTCCGGAAGTTCTCCACCATCACATCCTGGTACAGCTTCCTCTGGGCGGAGTCCAGCAGCCCCAGCTCCTCCTCGGTGAAGGTCACGGCCACGTCCTTGAAGGTCACCGCCTCCTACGACATCAAACACATGTCACCTCAATCTCACAACCTCCACTGGAAGAAGGGCAGCATCAAGAAGGATAAAGAAGATTAACCCAAAAAATGGTTACCGATTTGGAGGCACTCCAGGCAGTTTTCAGTCCCAACACTTGCCCCTCTCAGTGACAGTGATGTCACCTCCCTGCTGTCCCACTCTATCTCTGCTTTTAATATTCGCAAAGTTCACAGGCCTTGAGCAACCCTCCAGGACAGGTACACAGCTCCCCATCTGTGCTTTCGAGGCACAAGCCGTGTCCACCTGCTGCCACATGCACAGCTGGTGAAGGCACAGGGTGAGTTCAAATTTCAAGGTTTTAATGACAGGACCCTGGGCAAATTCCTTTACCTCTCACTATCTCAATTTCCTCTTCTCTATAATGGTGTCTAAATCACAAGGTGTTTGAAAGGATTAGACGAGTGAACATATGCAAAGCACTTACAATGGCGCCTGGCACATAAGAAGTGCTCAATAAATTTGAGCAAGCAGTATCATTAAAATCTCTTTCATTCCATTTTGTGACTGCATAGTATAGTATTCCTTAGAACTGATGATGTAGCTTTAATCAATCCAAATAAAGCACAATTAGTTACAGATTTTTACTTACCATCATCTGCTGTAAAGATCCTTTTACAGAGATCTCAACCAAGAAGTAGCAACTGCACTTTAAAATTTTTGAAAGCATAATGGCAGATTTCCCTCTCAAAAGGTTTTCCCAATTCACCTTTCATATGAGGGAGTACAAATGTTCCTGAATCTCTAGACTGGCCAAATTAAGACATAATTCCTTTTTTAATAAAAAAAGAAAATCTTCCACAATCTAAGTGAAATAAATAAATAGAAAGCTTTTATTAACGTTTGTACACATTTAGTTATTAAATTATTTTCTTCATAAATTTACTTTCCATTATTGTGACGCTCCTATTCTTTCTTTTACTCATATTCCAGTTGGGTCTTACTTTATTTTACTAATTTTAATAAGAATTAGAGATATTAAACCTTTACGCAATGTTTATAAGTATATCCCATCAATTCAAATATTGCAAATATATAGCTGTGAATGCTTGAGGGAAAAGGAATATGAGAAAGCGAAAAGAAGTAGTTTGTAAACAGGGTAGTAGGGTTAATTATTTTTCTCTATTTCAGATTTCCACAATTTTTCAAAGATTGCTTTGTGAAATAATAAAGATGATAAAATAAACCAAACAAAACACACAGTCTGGCACACAACATGCACTCAAGGTGTGTCGTGTTCATTAACCTTTCTGAGGAAGAGAAAAAAGATGTGTCCAATCTTTGAGAAATAAAATCCCTTAGGAGACAGAAAGCAATGCCTTACTTACCTGAAACTCGGTCATTTTCTCCCGCTCCTTCTGGGGAAGGTCAGAGTCCTGAGAAGGCATAATTGGGGAAGGACAAAGAAGCCATGAGATGCAGGCCAGGGCTGTCAGGAGCCCATGTGGATCTTTGCAGAAATTCCACATGAGCACTCATACTCCCAGGCAGAGGTGCTCACATACAGCTTGGTAAGCAGAGCTTGGAGGAGACTGCAGCTACTAGCAGGACCGTCAGCCAGCGGCCACTGGACAGTGAACAACCGGCACAACCAAACACAGTCTCCCTACCATAAAGACTTCTGATCCTACCGTAAACAAAATGGAAAGACAATCTATGGACTGGGAGAAAATATTTGCAAATTATGCTACTGACAAGGGATTAATTTCCAAAATATACAAACAGCTCATGCAGCTTAATATCAAAAAAGCAAACAACCCAATCAAAAAATGGGCAGAAGACCTAAATAGGCATCTCCAAAGAAGACATACAGATGGCCAAAAGGCACATGAAGAGATGCTCAACATTGCTAATTATTAGAAAAATGCAAATCAAAACTACAATGAGGTATCACCTCACATCAGTCAGGATGGCCACCATTAAAATCTACAAATAATAAATGCTGGAGAGAGTGTGGAGAAAAGGGAACCCTCCTCCACTGTTGGTGCCAATGTAAACTGGTACAGCCACTATGGACAACAGTATGGAAGTTCCTTAAAAAACTAAAAATAGAGCTACCATAGGATCCAGCAATCTTCCTCCTGGGCATATATCCAGAGAAAACTCTAATTCAAAAAGACAGACGCACAATGCGCATAAGTTATTTTTGTAATAAGAAAAAACGGCCCAATAAAAATTACATAAAACATGGGACTTCACTAGTGGCACAGTGGATAAGACTCCGTGCTCCTAATGCAGGGGGCTCAGGTTCGATCCCTGGTCAGGGAACTAGATCCCACACGCATGCTGCAACTAAGAGTTCGCATGCCACAACTAAGGAGCCCATGTGCTGCAACTAAGGTGCCGGTGAGCCACAACTAAGGAGCCCGTGTGCTGCAACTAAGGAGCCAGCAAGCCGCAACTAAGGAGCCCGCCTGCTGCAACTAAGACCCCATGCAAGCAAATAAATAAATAAATAAATATTTTTTAAAAAAGTGTCCATCAACATAGGAATGGATAAAGAAGATGTGGTACATGTATACAATGGAATATTACTCTGCCATAAAAAGGAATGAAATAGTGCCATTTGCAGAGATGTGGATAAATCTAGACTATCATACAGAGTGAAGTAAATCAGAAAGAGAAAAACAAATATTGTATAGTATCGCTTCTATGTGAAATCTAGAAAAATAGTACAGATGAACTTATTTGCAAAGCAGAAATAGAGACACATGTTGAGAACAAACTTATGGATACCAAGGGGGGAAGTGGGGGTGGGATGAATTGGGAGATTCGGATTGACACATATACACTATTATGTATAAAAGAGATAACTAATGAGAACCTACTGTACAGCACAGGAAACTCTACTCAATGACCTGTGGTGACCTAAATGGGAAGGAAATCTAAAAAAGAAGGGATATATGTATACGTATGGCTGATTCACTTTGCTGTACAGCAGAAACTAACAACATTGTAAAGCAACTATACTCCAATAAAAATTTTTTTAAAAATGATACATGCACCCCAATGTTCATAGCACTATTTACAACAGCTAAGACATGGAAGCAACTTAAATGTCCATCGACAGATGAATGAATAAAGTTGTGGTATGGAATGGAATATTACTCAGCTATTAAAAAGAATGAAATAATGCCATTTTCAGCAACATGGATGGACTTAGAGATTATCATACTAAGTGAAGTAAGCCAGACAAGGACAAATATCATATAAAATCACTTATATGTGGAATCTAAAAAAAATGATACAAATGAACTTATTTACAAAACAGAAATAGACTCACAGACACAGAAAACAAACATGGTTATCAAAGGGGATAGCGGGTGGGGAAAAGGGAGGGGGGAGGAAGGGGGAATAAATTTGGAGTTTCAGATTAACATATAGGCACTACTATACATAAAAAGATAAACAACAAGGACCTACTGTATAGCACAGGGAACTATACCCAGTACTTTATAATAACCTATGATAAAAAAAGAATCTGAAAAAGAATATATATATATAAAAAACTGAATCACTTTACACTTGAAACTAACACAACATTGTAAATTACCTATACTTCAATTAAAAAAAAAAAAAAAGAAGAATGAAAATAAAACCTAAAGAAAAAAAAAAGATTTCTGATCCTGGGGGTGGCAGGAAATGAAAGGCAACGTAACAACAATGTGGGTTTTAAAAAAAGAGTTCTGGAGTCAAAGCCCTAGGTTTAAATCCTGGAAAAGATACTATGCATCCGTGTAATGTAGGGGTATTACAAAAAACCTCTCTGTGCCTCTCTTCAGTCATCTGCACAATGAGGATAGGATATGAACCTGGCCACTCCTCGTAAACCATACCCACCTCATAGAGTTGTTCCAAGGATTCAAGGAGTAGATGGAAAGTTCTAAAAATACAGGAGTCCCTTTTTCTTGCAGCTGCAAAAAAGCAGATGATCCTTTGCATCATAAACTGTATTTCCAAATGTCTTTTCTAACAATAACAACAAAAGAGACCCGAAAGGCATCTGGATTTTGTGTATGACTGCTCTCCTATGAGAGTCACCTGTATTTTCTGAAAGCCCTGATTCTGACTTAAAATTTATCCTTATTTAATAATTTGTTGCCCAGTTAATATTTTATTCACACTTGTATTAGTTTTCTAAAAAAGTATCATTTTGAGTCAATTTATTTCACTGAAGCCAGAAAAGGCTTATTGGTAAAAGCCTTTCATCCTGTGTGCATGGAGATAAAAGAAAAACACACAGAAAAGAAAAACAGACAAAATAAAAATCAAGAAACATGGAAGACAGATTGAGAGGCTCCAACATTTGTCTAATAGGAGTGTAAGAAAGGAATGGAAGCAACTACAGAGAGGTTTTATTTCAAAAGATAACTGCTGAGTTCACATATAGAAATTCTGAACAGTATAAATAAAAATACATATACTCCTAAACAAATGATAGTGAAACTCAGGAAGGCAAAGGATAAATAATTAACTAAAAACAACAACAAAAATCCTTAAAGCTCCCAGAAAGAAAATATAATTTACCTAATAAAAATGAAAATTAGACTGACAGAAACAGGGAAGCAGAATGGAGATCTAAAATATATGAATGATGTTTCCAAAATGAAGAAAAAATATCGTGAATCTTGACTTCTATGCTCAATTAAATGGTTATTTATATGAGAGAGGAAGAAAGACGTTTTAGCTGATTAAAAAAAGAAGAAAATTTACAACTAAATGAACCCTGAAAGAATAGATGGTAAGGAAACATGTAAATATGTTAGTAATATCTTTGTTAAAAGAAAAGAAAAACCTAGAATGATATGACAAATTTTGAGGGTGGTTTTAATAAAAAGTAAACCTATAACCTAGCCTGCAGTGAAAAAAAAAAATAAAAAGGTGGTACAAGGGAGCCATCATCAAATTTCAAGTGTATTTGTATTTAGTCTCTGTATTTTTCAGAATGAAAATACATGCTGATTAAATTTAGTATTTGTTGAGACAGATATCGTTTTTAAAAGTTAAAATACAAGACCACACAATTTTCAAATGAGTTGACGGTAAAAAAAAAGGAATAAACTGAACTGAAGACAATAAAAGAGAATAAAAGGAAGAAATGTAAAGCATGGTGATTTAAAAATAAATATATATTTTAAAAATATTTTACATAAATCAATGAAGTTAGAACACACCCTCACACCATACACAAAAATAAACTCAAAATGGATTAAAAACTTAAATATAAGACAAGACACCATAAAACTCTTAAAAGAGAACATAGGCAAAACGTTCTCTGACATAAATCATACCAATGTTTTCCTAGGTCAGTCTCCCAAAGCAAGAGAAATAAAAGAAAAAAATAAACAAATGGGACCTAATCAAGTTTATAAGCTTTTGCACAGCAAGGGAAACCATAAACAAAATGAAAAGAACCTACGGACTGGGAGAAAATATTTGCAAATGATGGGACTTGATAAGGGCTTAATTTCCAAAATATACGAACAGCTCGTACAACTCAAACAACCCAATCGAAAAAGAGGCGGAAGACCCAAATAGACATTTCTCCAAAGGAGACATACAGATGTCCAATAGGCATGTGAAAAGATGCTCATCATCGCTAATTGTTAGAGAAATGCAAATCAAAACTACAATGAGGTACTACCTCACATTGGTCAGAATGGCCATCATTAAAAAGTCTACAAATAATAAATGGTGGAGAGGGTGTGGAGAAGAGGGAACCCTCTTACATTGTTGGGGGGAATGTAATTTAGTGCAGCCACTATGGAAAACAGTATGGAGGTTCCTCGAAAAACTAAAAGTAGAGTTGCCATATGATCCAGCAATTCCACTCCTGGGCATATACCCAGAAGAAAACTATAATTCGAAAAGATACATGCACCCCAGTGTTAGTAGCAGCACTATTTACAATAGCCAAGCTTATGGAAACAACCTAAATGTCAACTGACAGATGAATGGATAAAGAAGATGTGGTATATATATACAATGGAATATTACTCAGCCATTAAAAAGAATGAAATAATGCCATTTGCAGCAACATGGATGGACCTAGAAATTATCATACCAAGCAAAGTCAGAAAGACAAATACCATACGATATCACTTACATGTGGAATCTAAAACATGACACATATGAACTTATCTACGAAACAGAAAGACTCACAGACATAGAGAAAAACTTGTGGTTGCCAAGGGGAAGGGGGCTGAGGGAGGGAAGTACTGGGAGTTTGGGATTAACAGAGGCAAACTATTATATATAGGATGGATAAACAACAAGGTCCTCCTGTAGAGCACAGGAAACTATATTCAATATCCTGTGATAAACATAATGGAAACAAATATGAAAAAGAATATAACTGAGTCACTTTGCTGTACAGCAGAAATTTACACAACATTGTAAATCAACTATACTTCAATAAAAATTTTTTAAAATATTTTAAAACATTTTAAAGTAAATAAAACATTTTATATTTTAAAAAATGTTTATTTATTTTAAAAACACATGTACGTGTGGTAGAAAAACACACGTACATATTAACAAGCAATTAAACATTCTCAGGTGTAGTCAACAGACAACTGATCTTTTTCCTAGTGGTAATTTACTAAGTGAAGGAAACCTGATTAACTGAACACAGATGACGGACCAATAAAGACCTTTCAGTAGTATGTACCTGGGGCTATGCTGTGAGGAGCCAAGAGGTCCTTCCTTCCTCCCGTTTCCGAATTCAGGACTGGCGAAGAAAAGGATGTGGTGGAAGAGCACGACTGTATCCGTCTGCCGGATACACTGCCGCGGGACGTCCCCAGGCACTAGCGCGGGGTGACTCGGTGCTTCCTAAAAAACGAGATCAGTAAAAGCTCGGGAAAAGCTCGGGAAGGGCTGTCTCCCGACGGATGACAGAAGGGCCGTGCCATCGCTCCTCGCTCTCTCCCTTCACTGGGGCGTCCAGTCAAAAGGGCGCTCGTGCGAAAATTAACTGCATCAATAGCAACAGCCAACCCGTTATCTGCCACCAGCGTTCGAAGCTGTTGACACGTATGGCCTTACTCGATTCTAATCACAACCCTACCCAGTAGTGACCGTCTCTCCCGCTATCTTACAGAGGAAGAAAGTAGGACGCACGGATAATCAACAACTCGCCATATATTGTACCGATAGAAGTAGCAGCTCTGCTTGGTACGCGGGGGAGGAGAACAGAAGGATGCCGCACTTCCGCCCTCCACCTCTCAGCCTCCGCCGGCGGCCGCGACTTCTCCATCCTAAGACAGCCGGCTAGGTAGCGACTAGTCCCACGCTCAGGCCGAAAAGGCTCGCAGGGGTCTTGGGGGTGCAGGGCCGACTCACCTCCCGGATCGAAAAAAATGGTGGCTGCCTCGCTTTCCCGGAGCGGAAGTGCCTCTGACTACACAGCGCTCGGAACTACACTTCCCAGAAGCCCCGGAGACACGCCGTAGCCCCTCGTTTCCGGATAGAGTCCGGCGGGGGGGGGGGGCCGAATACACTTCCCAGAGCCCCAAGAGGAGGAAGGGCCGTGTCCTCACCGTTGGAGCTTTAAAACAAAACAAAACAACCCCAAACTCTTGGGAGTTCTCGGCCAACGACTTCCAGGATCCCCTTCGTGTGAAGCAGCTCTCTGACGCCGGTAGAGCTTAGCTTTATCTCACTGACGAACAAAACATGATAAACAAATATTGGAAGAGTCATAATCTTAAAAGACTGTAAGAAACAGATCAGTGTAATAGAACTGTACCCGCTCTACCAGAGGAAAAAAAAGGGGGAGAGGGGAAATGATAGGCTTAAAATGCAGTTTTAGACGATTTTTAGATGAGTGAAAGACCCAAAAAATGCAACAGGGGCAGATTGTATTGTCGATTTCCACTATTGTTAACAGAACAGTCAAAAAATTCAGAACTTGGCTGCTGAGGACAACACATGGAGTGAAAAGACAAGCTTCAGCATGGACTGTGTGATCAATTTCTCAATGCAATCAGGGCCATTGTAATCAATCCTCAGGGAGTTTCTGAATTTGAAAGACAAACACGTTGTTGTTAATAAGGTGTTTATACAATAGTCACTACAAAGATTGTTGTTTGTTCAAATATATTGATGGAAGAAATTTGCACATACTGAGGTATGGGGAAGTCATTCTGGCTTTTACGTAATTTAACTTTAAACTTTACCCTAACTAAAACAGCCTGTTTTGTGGCCTAGTAAACATACATCTGCTTTAACCATTAAAGAAAAGGGTGCAGGACTTCCCTGGTGATCCAGTGGTTAAGAATCTGCCTGCCAATGCAGGGTACATAGGTTTGAGCCCTGGTCCGGGAAGATCCCACATGCCACGGAGCAACTAAGCCCGTGTGCCACAACTACTGAGCCTGTGCTGTAGAGCCCGCGAGCCACAACTACTGAGCCCGCACGCCACAACCACTGAAGCCTGAGTGCCTAGAGCCCGTGCTCTGCAACAAGAGAAGCCACCGCAGTGAGAAGCCCGCACACCACAACGTAGAGTAGCCCCAGCTCGCCGCAACTAGAGAAAGCCCGTGCACAGCAACAAAGACCCAATGCAGCCAAAAATAAATAAATAAATAAAAATATATTATTTTTAAAAATTTTTTTTAAAAAAGTGTGCAGTGTCCAGAAGTAAAGAATGCCCGTTTTGAAGACAGAAAAACGCCTCCCTTCCTGGGATGTCAATGCTAGCGTTCCTTCAATGATAAGGCTCCCTGGAGCTGAGGCCATGCTGACTCGTAATGTGAGTGCTAATGTCTTTTTTGAAACCTTGAAGGAATATACTCCTGTCATGTTTGATGTTCTTTGTTCTGACAAGATATAAAACTGTGCTGAAAACTATGCTTCTTTGGAACAGTTCCTCAGAGCTATCTGAGAGGCTGTCTCCCAAGCTACAGTCTTCAGTTTGGCTCAAATAAAATTCTCTTCTATTCTTATTATAGGTTGATTATTGATTATTTCCATTAACAGTATGACAGAATTGATGTTTCAAAGAAATGAGACTGGAGAGAAGAGAGGAATACCTAAAACTATCCATATATCCGTGACAATAGATTTTTGCATTTCTCATTTCTGAGCATATATTCCTTTTTCTGTTATCCTTAGCAGCTATCTCTTATGGAGCACTGAGTGTGTGCCAGGGACTACTCCCACCTCTTTAGACTCCGGGATCTCACTTCATCTTCACGACTTTTTTTAGGTAAATACTATTATTTCCTCTATTTTACAGTTTACAACGGAGCCAGAGGCAGAGAGAGTTAAGTAATTTGCCCATGTTACTAAATTAGTAAGTACTAGAGCCAGGTTTCAAAATTTGGCATTTGACAACCAGAGCCTGAGAGGTAACCATTACGCTAACCACATCTTGTGTAATCAACATGAACAGAATGTTTAACTTCAATCAATGTTTTCTCCTTCCTGATGCCAGAAAGCTGTAGCCTAACATGGAAATTCAATCCTTTTCACATGCATGTCTATCCAGTGCCCTTAAGGGAAGGTCCAAATACTTTGGCCAGCCTCACAAACAGGAATCTTCCATATGCTTGTTTCCCTCTTCAAATCTGCTTTCCACGCTACATGTCCAGCCACGGTGAATCGCTTGTACTCCTACAAAAAGCTTTTTTGTATCTGCTGTTCCTTCTTGTCATATACTGCTGCTCTATTCACTTCTAGGTCATAGCTTAAACATTCCCTGCTCCAGTAAGACTTCTTGTGAGTTCTTGTCTTGCAGACTAATACAAACCATGTATGATAACCACGATCACAGACTTGGACTCAGGCTGCCTAGGTTAAAATACTCGTTCTGCCACTTACTCTGTGAACTCTGTCCCTTCTTCTTCATTTGTAAAATGGAAATAATAATAGGATTGATATGAGGAAGATACATGTAATAAATACATGTAAAAGCATTGGAAACTCTGCCTGACTCACGACCACCTACAACAAGTTAGCAAATATTCTCAGATGATAAACACAGGACACATAAATTAGAGATAGTCGGTTTCTAAATAAGTTTTCTTTACATCATTAAAATATTATCAATAATTAATGTATATCAACTTTTGAATGCTGTGAAAAAAATTAGGAGATTCTGCAACCCATTGAAAGTGAGATAAAGGATCAGTAAAGTTTATATTGTTCTCCTTTACTGTTTCCTAAGTCCATTTCAGGAATTTTGAATAAAATCTAACTGAGCTGCAGGCCTCTGTTTCAGGATATTGGGCAGCTACACCAGCCACAAATGCTGAAGAATTTCTCCCTGCCAGTCTTTGGTACTAAGTATTCTTTAAAGAATATAACATTCTCCCTGCAACAAAGTAGCACACAGCCAAAGGGAGAAACAGATCAGAAACCAAGATTTAGAAGACTAGACTGTTTCAAGTCAAACTTCAAAATAAAGAAACCAAATTCATAATTATTCCTCTCCAACTTTCAATGTTTCTATGTCCCTAAACTTTCTTACCTACATAACTACCATCCTCCTGGCTGCCAGGAAAACCGTGAAGTTAACAGTTGCTTTCCTTTGCTCTTCATATATAATCAATTTATGTTAATGGATTTTAAATTCTAGTGACTCCATTACTGGGGTTTGTTTTTAGTTTAAATTATTCCATCTTCTCTTCCTCCCAATCTCCCCAAAAGTATTTTGTGTGAGAAGGGGAATGGACACAATTAGATAGGCAAAACTTTGACGAAGGTTGCAGATGACTGATGGGGTGGTGGGCAGGTTTCATTACACTACTTTCTCTGTTTTGTGTATGTTTGGGCCTTTCCTTAATAAAAATTTAGGAAGAAATACCATGCGTAGTACAGCTCCAATGCAAAATGCATTAAAAATGTTAACAGTGTTATCTCTAAACCTTGAGATTATGGGTAATTTCGTTTCTTTCCTTTTTACAGTTCTGTATTTCCTAATCTCTCTAGAATGGGCATACATTCCTTTTATAATGAGGATATAAATTACAAAGCCCCAAACCACTTCCAAACCTGATAGAAAAAAAGCCTTCTTTAAACCATTCACATGACTATTTCTGATGATTTAAAAAAAAAAAAAAGTACAGCATAGAGATTAAAAACCCAGATTTGAGGCTTCAACTCCTCGGGCTCAAATGGTAGTTCTGCCTCTTACTAGCTATTAAGTCTTGGGCAAATAAGATAAACTCACAAGAATAAATTTAAAAAAAAAAAAGAATTTTTCCTTGTCCAAAGGGTCTGTTTTTCCTGTCCTTTTTCTTAGAGCAACTCCATAAAAAACCCAGTGCTTTTGGATCCTTTCTTTAACCTTTCCATATGCATGAAAATCTTGTTAGAGGCTAAGGAAGCCTCTTACCAAGTTTACAACCCAGAAGCGTTTTTCAAAGTCCTGGGGTTTTTCCCTTTAGAATGTAAACATCTTAGAAAATAACCCAGCGTCCCAGTCACTGTGGGAGTTTAACGAAGGTGCCTTTCAGGGAGTTGTAAATCTGCTAGCAGGGGAGATCAGATATATTTTATTATTCCTGCAGAGAAAGTCAATTAACAAAACATTCCCAAGTAAATTTAAGATGAATTTATCAAAGAATTTGCAGTAAATGGGGGCAGTCACTTCCTCTTATAGGAAAACAAGATACCGTTAATCTTGAGAATGTATGTACCAAGTCGTCAAAATAGACTAGCACGTAATTGCTTGACTGTATAAATAGTGTTAAATTTCTTTCTCTGTAATCTCTTTCCACAAATTATCTACAACACTGTACTCTGGAAATGCTTATTCAGTAATAAGATTGGTTTCTTTTCGACACTGTGTAGAGAGGACTTTGTGTGTTAGGCGGGTGCTTTATTTCCCCCAAACAATACCTCCGTTTCCTTATCTGTTAAAAAAAAGAAAAAAGAAAAAAAGCCTAATAGCTTTACCTACCTCATAAGGCTGTTGCGGTCATTTAATGAAGTTAATTTGTATAAAATGATAAGGGACTTATCAATGATTAATGACACTACTTTAGTGATGAGGATAATGAGGCCAAGACAGATTAAGTAACTCGCATAACGTTATACCGCCAGGAAGTGGCAGAGCTGGCTGGTAGGAGAGGGAAGCCGGTTGCAGCGCCGGAGAACTTCAAACCAGGCGACAAGCGACTCGGGCTGCCCCCAACACAGGGCTGCACGAGCCTCTCCAAACGGCAGGCTCAGCGGAGGGGAACACAAACTTCCCCCAACCCCATACTCTGCAGTCGGCAGCAGCTTCTCTTACTCTCCCCGAGGACGAGGGCCAGGGCCTCGCTGGCTCCCCGCCCGGGCTTGGAGGGGCCCCGGGGATCGAAGACCCATTCACCTGAGGGGAAGGTGGGCAGCAGCCCACCCCTCCTACAGCGAAAGCGCCGCCTTCCCACGAGAGGGAGCCCGTTGACCACTTCCCAGAATTCCCTAGCCCTGCCGTCCAGAAGCGGAAGTGCTCTGGGCTGCACGGACCTCAGACTACACTTCCCAGAATGCCCGAGAGAAACGACGGCCACGGTCCCGCCCCCTGAAGAGGAAGTACTTCCGAGTACCCTGAGCTTCTAGGCACTGAATTCTTGTAAGGGGTTCCTGAAACACTCAGGGTAGAGGAATTTTAAGAGCTATTTTTTTTTTTTTTGGTTATAAAATTGCTTTAATTCAGTTCTCTCCGCATTACAAGCCGGCAGTGGCCTGCTATGCTCCTTACAATACTGAGCCTGTAATTGGTGTTATCAAAATACACATCTGTGTCACCGTAAAAAAACCCGCAATTGCTGCCCCTCACGTCTTACAACAAGAAATGCCAGCGCGGAGTTTGGCAAAGTTGTCCAATTTGGCGCTGCTACTGTCTTTCTTGGTGGCTCCTACCCATTCTGTTATTGAAAGCTAAGCATCACTTTAGCCATGGTCAAGGGGCTTGAGAGGAGGTCAGGGTAGGGAGAACAGGAGTCCGTAGTAAAACCTTAGAGAGCTGCCTATAGGAATAAGGATAAAAGGGTAATGGATCGTCTTTGGGGGAGACTGAAACCAAACTCCAAATTACCTCAATTACTTGAAATTGGATTAGAGTGAAGCTTTTTTGTTAGTATCTTCAATCATCTAACGGAAACAAATGAAAATTCTCTCTAGGGAAGAGAGCATCATCATAGGCTTCAAATTATTTCTATAATTTAAAAACATATTAATATTGGACAAAGTAGTCCTTGAAGAAAAAGCATTATAAGATATACAAAGAAACAATAAGTTTCAAATTATCATGAATAACAGCTTCACATAATGTAAAAGCAAACTTGAAAAAGCAAAATTGACAGAACCACAAGAAGAAAAGCAAAATTCTCAGTTAGAATGGGAGTTTTCAATACATATTTAGGAAGAAATGTGGAACTTTAAAAGCATATACTAAAACAGAAGAGAAGCTGAATCTGAAAATTAAAACATCCCCCTCGGGAATTTAATAAACAAATGACAAAAAATACACTAAGTATATGGAAGGAAGTGAGATTCATGAAATAGAAAACAAAATAAGTGGATTTTTAAAAAAAGGGCCAAAAGAACATTGTGACTAAAACAATAAAATTGACAAAGTCCAGTAACAGTGATCAAGAAAAAAAGACAGAAATGGCATTATTACCAATTTCAGAAGTTAAAAAGCGAGCATCATTAAAGATTTTAAGAGAACATTTTGAGGAATATTATAATGATAAATTTGAAAATATATGTGAAATGGTTATAAATTCCTAGAACGATCACATTAAAACTAAAATAAAATTACAGAAAAATTACACATAATACCTAGTGATAAAAATGTTGAAATTTTTACCTCCAAGAATGAAAATCAGGAGCATTCCCTGGCAGTCCAGTGGTTAGGACTCTGTGCTTCCACTGCAGCAGGCCCGGGTTTGATCCCTGGTTGGGGAACTAAGATCCTGCAAGCCACAGCCTACTGATGGTAATGCTCTTAGCTACAAATGCCTGAGGCACTCACCTGGGCTCCGAATTACTCACACAGAGCCCCACAGACATTTCCCCCACTGGGGCCAGTGTTGTGGCTGGGCCAGCCTTTATGGTTCTTATTATTATCACAAGACACACTTCAGCAAAAAACCATTAGGGAAACCATTGGGCTTCCCTGGTGGTGCAGTGGTTAAGAATCCGCCTGCCAATGCAGGGGACACGGGTTTGAACCCTGGTCTAGGAAGATCCCACATGCCACAGAGCAACTAATCCCATGTCCCACAACTACTGAGCCTGCGAGCCACAACTACTGAAGCCCTCGCGCCTAGAGCCTGTGCTCCACAACAAGAGAAGCCACCGCGATGAGAAGCCTGCGCACCGCAACAAAGAGTAGCCCCCACTCACCGCAGCTAGAGAAGGCCTGTGCACAGCAACGAAGACCCAATGCAGCCAAAAATAAAATAAATAAAATAAATAAATTTAAAAAAAAATTAGAGAACTTTGAAAAACAAGATCTATTACTCACAGATACTCTCTACTTTCTACCTTGCTGTGTGGCCTTTAGGCATGCAGAAGTCACTGATCTTATACCATGTTCCTGTTAAAAGTTCCACTTTGGTAGCTGGATATGCCTGGATTCTCAGAATTCCTACTTGGTAGAGAGAGCTCGGCCCTGGGGCCCTGCCGTTATTAGGCTTCAGGGGTGGGGTATGTGGGGTTTCACGTAGGTTCATTCATTATTGGCTAACCTGAAGCATAAGAGTGAGAATTAGGGTGTGGGAGAGTGGAGGCAGGCTCACTCAAGTGGTCAGGTATCTAGATTGCCAGGGGCTTCTGAAATGGGAACTTCATGGGTGTGGGTGGCCTAGCGGTTATCCACTAGTGGTTACCCTCATCTGGTTGCTTTGCTAGGAGCTGTGCCATACAGCCGGCAATATGTTTATATAAAATGGATGTCTTTTCATAAATCGTAGCCATGTTCTCTTAGGTCAGTCTCCCAAGGCAATAGAAATAAAAGAAAAAAATAAACAAATGGGACCTAATCAACCTTATAAGCTTTTGCACAGAAGAGGAAACCATAAACAAAATGAAAAGACAACCTACAGACTGGGAGAAAATATCTGCAAATAATGCAACCGAAAAAGGCTTAATTTAAAAAATATACAAACAGCTCATATAACTCAATAACAAAAAAAAAAAAAAAATGAAAAAAAAAGAAAAAAAGAAAAAAAACCCAATCAAAGCATGGGCAGAAGACCTAAATAGACACTTCTCCAAAGAAGACATACAGATGGCCAATAGGCACATGAAAAGATGCTCAACATCACTAATTATTAGAGAAATGCAAATCAAAACTACAATGAGGTATCACCTCACACCAGTCAGAATGGCCATCATCAAAAAGTCTACAAATAATAAATGTTGGAGAGGGTGTGGAGGAAACGGCAACTCTCCTACACTGTTGGTGGGAATGTACATCGGTGCAGCCACTGTGTAAAACAGCATGGAGGTCCCTTAAAAAACCTAAAAATAGAGTTACCATACAATCCAGCAATCCCACTCCTGGGCATATATCAGAGAAAACTCTAATTCAAAAAGATACATGCACCCCATTGTTCACAGCACTATTTACAGTAGCCAAGACATGGAAGCAATCTAAATGTCCATCGACAGATGAATGGATAAAAAAGATGTGATATATATATATATACACACACACATACACATATACACAATGGAATACTACTCAGCCATAAAAAAGAACGAAATAATGCCACTTGCAGCAACATGGATGGACCTACAGATTATCATATTAAGTGGAGTAAGTCAAAAAGAGAAAGACATATCACAAGATATCACTTATATGTGGTCTCTAGAAAAATGATACAAATGAGCTTATTTACAAAACAGAAACAGACTCACAGACATAGAAAACAAACTTACAGTTACCAAAGGGGAAAGGGGGGGAGGGATAAATTAAGAGTTTGGGATTAACAGATACAAACTACTATATATAAAAGAAATAAACAACAAGGTCCTACTTTATAGCACAGGGAACTATATTTACCTTATAATAAACTATAATGGAAAAGAATATGAAAAAGGATATATACATGTATAACTGAATAACTTTGCTGTACACCAGAAACTAACACAACATTGTATATCAACTATACTTCAATTAAAAAACAGAAAAGAAAAAAATAGATGTCTTTTTAAATGGATGCCTTGGCAATCAAAAGCTTAATGTCAGGCACTTACACTACAGGGTTCAATACCAGTCAGGGTTCAATTAGGAAAGCCACGTCACTATGATTTTAGAGATAAGGGAATTTTTAAATAGGAATTAGACCTTACACAAATGTCGAAGGAGAAATCAGAGCTTGTCGGAATTCTGAGAATCCAGGCATATCTAAGCAGAAGCATGGTACGAGATCAGTGAATTCTGTGAACACAAGCCCAACTGCCACAATTTGTTTTTTGTAAGATGACTTCCCGGGTCACAAGCAATGATGGATGGAATACAATGACAGAGAATAAAGCATTGTGTAAGGTCCACAGATGGTACTTTTATCAGAAGCACTGGAAGAGGAAAGACAGTTCCATATCTACAGCAACTGGTTTTTCCACTGAAAAGAAAGTGCTGTCCCTTCCATGATGGAAGTGGTCTCATGTAATCAAATTCCCAGCTGGGGGTTGGGGAATCTCCTTTGGAGAACAGCACCCAAATCTTCCTCCTCATTCACCTGATCACATAGAACTTCTCATGAGGTCACAGGCATGGGCTGCGAGATGGGAGTCGCTGTAGAAGGAACTGGAGCTCTGGGAATTTGAGCCACTTGTTTGTGCAACTCACTTGTGACTTTGAGCCCAGTCTCATACGTATCACTTCCACCAGATGATGAAGTGCTGCTGGTATGCCCAAATTTATGACTTCATTGCATAGCTTTCTGGCTCATGGCCATGTATTTAGTTTTAAGTAGTCACCAATAAAACCAGAAGCTGCTTTCACAGAAGGAGTCATGTCACATGCAGAGGACGACATAACTCTCTGCTCCCAAATCCTAAATATCTGTGTTGTGATCTCCATGCAGCATCCCTATCTGTCGCAGACACTGCCTACATTACCAGGTACAGACAACACAGACATTATCAGGGATCATAAAATTATTTTGGTAAAGAGCCATGTAGTAAATGGTTTAGGCTTTGCAGACCACTCAATCTCAGTCACAACTACTCAACTCTGCCATTTTAGCACGAAAGCACCCGTACGCAATATATGAGTGGTCATGGTTGTTTCAATAAAATCTTATTTACAGAAACAAGTGGCAGCCAGATTTGACCCATGGATTGTAGTTTACCAATTCTTGAACTACACTGTGAAACAAGATTGGACAGTGATGTAGCCTGGAGCTGGGTCAATAAAAATGTGTTGATAGCCCTACCTGATGAAACTGAACTTCAATGGATATTTGCTAATAGGTATAGAGAAAAAAAAGCACGTCAGTTCAGTAGCTGCATATGAGGTGCCAGCAGATGTGTTCTCTAGCAATAAAGCCACATCTGGAGCTGCAAATGGCATTAACTCCTAATTAAGTTTACAATAATCCCATGTCATTCTTCAAGATTCACCTGTCTTCTGCACAGGTCAAATGAGTGAACTGAATGGGAATACGATGGAAATCACGACCCCTGCAGCTTTCAGGATACTGCTAGTGGCACTAATCTCTTCAATCCTTCCAGTAATATAACACTGCTTTTGGTTTTCTGTTTTGGTACATACAAGGCAGTTATCATGTTCACTTGTCCTTTCTTATCAAAATTGCCCTTGTACCATGGGCTAGAGAACCAAGGTGAGGATTCTGCCAGTTGGTTATTCCAAATGCAACTCTGCATTCTGGAACTTAGTAAATAACCAGAGAATGAGTTCAGGGATCCATTTAGACCAGCTCATGTGGATGGACCCAAGCAAAAACATCCATTATTTGTCATTTATAAGTCCCTGTACTAACCAGTAGACCACAATGCCATTTTGGGGTCCAGGAGTTAATGTCAGCTCCAGTGTCTAGTGCTTCCTTCATCTTCTGGTGATTTCCACTAACCTAATGCACAACCTCCATAAAATGTGGCTGGAAGTCATGCTGAAGAAGTCTAGGGATGATTTATGGTATTGGTAGTATACCAGGGTATATCCTCCCTCAAGGGGACCCGGCCTGCCCTTCATTCAAGATGCTCTGGAAAAGGGAACTGACTCATGTTATGGAATTGGCTTAGGGACCACAACTCTCATGTTGATTCAGGTCAGACATGTTCATCAGACCTAGAGCTTTTCTCCTGATTCAAATCAAGCAGGGTATTAGTAGACTTCCCATTTATTTCAGCCCTAGAGATACCACATGAGCAAATGTAAAAACTCTCTGTGTATCAAACCATTCTAATGATCCCTTTCAGTTTGCTGTTCATTGTGAAAAACACGCTCACTTTATCTCTGCCAATGAAGTGTTTCCACTTGACCAATGATGCCCCACGATCCCATTAGCCTCACTGAATTTAGGGAGCCCATTATGATGACATAATTTCCCTCTCTCATTCCTGGCCTGCAGAGAAGAGTAGCTACAGAGCATTCCAAGACTGCTAACGCTCCCCTCACCAATACGTTTCTTAAACCTCTGGCAAAGGAAGTGTCCTCTGAGCCCTCCCAGGGCACATAGGGGGTTTGGGTAAGCGGATCTTATGTGATAAATCCACTCCAGCGGTCTGGCATTCCTATGCCTTTGTAAACCTTCTACAGCGGTGGTTCTCAGCTGGGGAAACTTTTGCCCCCCCCCCCTAGGAAACATGTGGCAGTGTCTTGAGACTTTTTTCCTTAAGGAGCTGTGTTACGAATGAGCCCCACGTGGCTGGTGCACACGGAGGTATCAAGGCACTTTTTATTGTTACAACTAGGGTGGCAGGGAAGAGTATGTGGCACTGGGCCATCTTACATTGCACAGGACAGCTCCCAACAACAAAGAGCTACCCAGTTCAAAACGTCAGTCACGCCAAGGTCAAGAAATTTTGCTACAATGTACTTAGAAAGTTCTGGCATTTTGACTTTAGCATACGCTAACTTTGGGTGCAGGTTTCAGTCATTTGAGCAAACTGTTGAAGGCATTCCCAGGTATCCAAGCTAACATACTGAGTCTGGAATGGGTGTTGAATGCACTCGTATCAACAAATCCAGCCTAATCCAATATTACATTACTTCCACCTGCTTCAATACCTACAAAATCCACAATCACTCATTATTTCTCAGGTTCCTATTGATATAAATTGTAAAATTTCTTATTTTAGCAGATATAGTGTCTCCTCATGGTCATACCTTATACCCGGTGGGTACCTACCCCTTCCCTGCTCCCTTCCCCATGTCAAGGACTCTAGTCTGATTACTAGGTCTAGAAAAACGAGAGGTAGTGGAGGCAAGTCTTGAGGATCTACAGTCCCCTGCAAGGAAACTATCTCAGAGTAGAGGAAGACTTCCTTCTAATAGCACAGGAGGCTCAGCTAAGAGGTCACAGGTCAGAGGTCACAGGCCTCAGCTTTGTTGGAATCTGCCCATGTATTTCCACCTCAAGTTTCCAGGATTCTACTCCTTCCCACTGATGCCCTATGACGTAAGAGAATCTACAAGGTTGTGAATCAATGTGTTGTCATTCAGCCACTGACTGAATTTGACTTTGGATCCCCTTAAAAAAAAAAAAAAAAGGAAGGAAAGAAAGAAATGCTGATTATAACAAGTCCCCCAAAGCGTTGCTATGTAGCCAAGCTCAAAGCTAAGACAGAAAATCCCCAGAGGTAAAAACAGATTTTGAGCTCATGGTATCAAGTGGGAGTTGAAACTGAAGGCCCTACAAAGGCCAATGGAACTGGATAAAAAGCTAAAGATTTAGTCTTTAGCATAGATGGGAGTCAAGGTTAGAGGAAGCTATGCACTGGGAGTGAGTAGTGAACTACTCAACACCAAGAATGGAAGAGCAGCTCTTTCACTGAATATGAAGAAAGAAATAGGTAGTCCCTAGTTGCTCCCACTGTCTTTGAACCACACTAAAGAACAAGGTCAACCAGAAGGGCAGATATGAGAATCAAAAAGGAAACCTCTCTGGAATCCTCACTGAACCAAGTCTAAGTTCTGCTCTACTTGTGGTCTTTCACTTACAGAGACAAACCTTTTGGGCTTACCACAGGGATCAACAGACTTTTTCTCTGAAGGGCCAGAAAGTAAATATTTTAGGTTTTGTGGGCCACAGTGCTCGTCACAACCACTAAACATGGTCAGCACAATGGGAAACATTCAAAGATGGTAAATAAATGGATGAGCCAATAAAGAGCTTTTATGTTCCAATAAAGCTTTAAAGGCAATAAGCCAGATTGGGCTCACAGGAGGTAGTTTTCCAGCCCTTGACTTAACTCACTAAACTACAAATTACCTTGAGAGTTGGTGGGCTATCCTGATATCTACCAAACAAAACAAAACAGAACATGAAAGGCCTAGGATTTCTGACATCTAATGCAATGCAATTTGAGGTAGCATGGACTTTATATACACATGTGAAGGTGTGGTCTAGGAAACCAATCTTGGAAACCTACCTCTCACATTAAATACATCTTTTGCTGAGTAAAGCCCTTTAACCAAGTGTTAAACATCAGTGAAATGACTAAGAAGTAGGAAATGGTATGCAAACCTCCTCCTTAACAACTTGTTCCCATCATTCTAGGTTTCTTCCCTATGCACATTTTTCCTTAGGGAATCGTTGATAAATTTTACCTCTAAAACTTACCTATTTCCACTCTCTATCTTCAGGATTTGCCCAATCACTGTTACTTTGTAAACAATTAAAAATAAATTTTTTTTGGTAAATTCCTTTTGTCCCACAGCTAATGGTTCTCTGTGTCATAGTGTCTGGAATGACTCAGCTACTTCCGCAGTCAGACCAAGCACGTGAAAGGACAAGCCGGTACCCCGGGCTATCCATCCATTCACCCAGTAAGGAAGTCTGACGAGGAGAACTAGGAAGTGTAAATTTCTACTGTTGGAACTAAAACAGAATATTCTGGGCTGCATGGATTTATCCTAAACTTCAAATGCATTAATTTATAAATATATAGTTACAATGACTAATATTCCGTATCTTTAAATAACCATATAAATTTTTTCTTTTTATAACTGATTTCCAGAGGACTATTCCTTAATTTTGGCCATATATATATACCTCATGATGATAGGATTTCTTACTGTGAGGGATTAATATGTTCTTAGTAATTTTTAATATTACATTTTACATTATTTTACTACCTATGTTACTATAAAAATAACAGTATTTTACTGGAAAATTGATGCTCAATGAAAAATTTAAAATATGGAAGTTAAATGTGGAAAAAATCCCTAAAAATCTTGCCACTTATGTAAATAAAGGTGAATATCCCTTTACAGATGATAGGATGCATTAACACACACACATACATGTTTGATTAAGGTATGTGATGTACCTAAAATACATTAAACTGTTACATGCTTCTGTCATAAGTCTAAGCCATCATTTTAACAGATGTTATTACATAAGTATCTCAAAATATAAAGAAATTCCTACTGAATATTTCACTTTTACAAAATTTAGTAGCACTGACGTACTACTCACCTTTTCTATTTGAATTTCCTAATTATAAGGTCCTATTCTATGATTTCTATATCAAAGGGACGCACGTTCTATATTTTGATATGTACTCACCAACTTCATTTTGAAAAGCAATTTTTCAATCTACCGCTAGGAAAAAGTGTGCAAGTCAGTCATTGAATAAATACGTTTGATGAAATTACCAAATTTCAACAAATAATTTTTTTCTTTTTATCTCAGGCCAGAGAGAAGGAGTAAGGAGATAGAGAACTTGACAAAAGTAATCTACTTCAAACAGCCTCTTTTCTCTACTTAAGAAGTCTTGATGAAAGTAATGCTAAAACCCTTGGAAGACAATCACATCAAAACCTAGATGGAAATGTGGTGAATAAGAAACCAACGATCAGTTCATTTACTAAGAAATGTTTGTCCTCTGTCACTGTCATTAGTAACTCTTTCTGACACTTAAACCTCTGCCTTGACATTCTTGAAAAGAGGGTCAACAGTATGTTTTCTGTATTGCAAGATGAACAATCAATTTTCAGTAAGTCTATACTGTCACAAAAGATAACTGAATTTGTACTGTATAAAATTGACAGAATATTAGACAAAGTCCAAGATAAGATCCAACTTGAAGCGAGGCTGGGGGGACAAGAGGAGCTAATCATAACAGGACGATGCCACATTAATATTACAAATTGCAGTACTGAGTGGTTTTCTAACACTTCAACTCTTTGTCTCCCTGAATTACTTTTAAGGCCACACTTAAGTTAACTGCTCTGAATACAAATTTTTATGAAATTTTGGAGGGGATTGCAACATAATTTTCAAAAAGTTTCTCCTCATTCATTAATTTAACAAATATCGAGCACCTACGAAGTAGTTGGCAATGTTCAGACTGTAGATTCAGAACAAAGGTCTCTGCATTCGTGGAGCTTACGTTGTAATGGGCATAAATTTTGGCATGTCCATCATACTTTTGTACAAGGCCTGCTAAAACTCATACTAAGGCTTCTCCCCTGAGTAATATTTAATAGAGGTCAAAGTTCAAACTGAAGTCCTTACTACACCATTTACCAGGGTTCTCTGCTGTGTGGCCTCCTGACTACTGGAACATGCTGAGCTATGGCTGAAACACTGACTTTAATGAAACAAGTGATTTTTTTTTTCTTTTGAACTTGATGATTGGAAGAATTCACTTGACACCTCAGTTTTGTTTTGTTTTGTTTTTTAATCATTTTATGGAACTTTTTTCCTGTGTGGGCTCTCTGATGGTCTTACCATTCCTATCACTTTTATAGGATTTATCAGTAGCATGGATTCTGTGATGAATTGTTAGATTGGAGCGCCAACTGAAGCTCTTACCACAGGTCTCACACTTGTAAGGCTTCTCCCCTGTGTGCACTCTCTGATGAGACTGTAACTGTGAAGACCGACTGAAGACCTTACTGCATCTGTCACATCTGTATGGCTTCTCTCCAGTGTGGACACTCTGATGAAGCTGAAGACTTGAGGCCTGACTGAAGTGCTTCCCACACTCCCCACACTTATATGGTTTCTCTCCTGTGTGGACCCTCTGATGCATGTCGAGGTTCAGGCTCCACTTGAAGCCTTTCCCACACTCCTCACATTTGTATGGCTTTTCTCCAGTGTGGACTTTTTGATGGGCTTGAAGGTGTGAACTCCGACCAAAGCTCTTCCCACACTCTTCACATTTGAATGGTTTTTCTCCGCTGTGGACTCTCTGATGGGCCAGAAGATTTGAGGCCTGCCTGAAGACTTTCCCACACTCCTCACAATTATACGGTTTCTCTCCGGTGTGGATTCTGCAGTGAATTTTAAGATCTGCTCTTCGACTGAATCCCTTCCCACACTCTTCACATTTGTATGGTTTCTCACCGGTATGGATCAGCTGGTGAATCTGAAGTCGTGAACTCTGATTGAAGCCTTGCCCACACTCCTCACACTTGTAAGGTTTCTCTATGCTGTGGGCCTTCTGATGGATTTGAAGATATGAACTCTGACTGAAGCCCTTCCCACATACCTCACATTTATAGGGCTTCTCCCCTGTGTGGACAACCAGATGAACTTGATAATGGGAGTTCCTCCTGAAGCTCTTCCCACACTCATCACATTTGTATGGTTTCTCTCCTGTATGGACTCTTTGATGTGCCTGAAGGTTTGAACTCAGAGTAAAGCCTTTACCACACACATTACATATGTATGATTTCTCTCCAGTGTGGACTCCCTGATGGGCCTGAAGACTTGAAGGCCGACTAAAGCCTTTCCCACATTCCTCACATTTGTAGGGTTTTTCTCCTGTGTGGACCCTCTGATGAATGTATAGATTTGAGCTACAAATGAAGCCCTTCCCACACTCCTCACATTTGTATGGCTTCTCTCCCGTATGGACTCTCTGATGGGACTGAAGGTGTGAATTCCGACTGAAGCTCTTATCACACATGTCACATTTGAATGGTTTCTCCCCAGTGTGGACTCTCTGATGGTCCTGAAGGTGAGAGGCCTGACTGAAGGCCCTCCCGCACTCCTCACAATTATAAGGTTTCTCTCCCGTGTGGACTTTACAATGAACAGTAAGTGCTGACCTACGACTGAAGCCTTTCCCACATTCCCCACATTTGAACGGTTTCTCTACAGTGTGGACTTTCTGAGGAGTCTGCAGCTGTGAGCTCTGACTGAACTCCTTGCCACACTCATCACACTCACTGCGTTTTCCTCCCACGTGAACTCTCTGATGAATATGAAGAACCGAGCTGTAACGGAAGCCTTTTCCACACTCACTGCACATATGAGACTTCTCTTTTGAGTGTAATTGCTGGTGAAGATCAAAGGTGGAGAGATTGGTGAAGGTTTTTTTATATTCGTTACACTGGTAGGGTTTTTGTCCTGTGTGAATCATAGTTTTCTGATCCACTGTTGAAACCCTTGTGCTATCTTTTCTATAATCACTGTAGCTGTAAGATTTTTGACCCTTGTGTACTCCATGAGCATCAAGGTGATGTGAAATCCAACTGATGGTGTCAACATCCTCTTTACACTGACACAGTTTATTTTTCATGGAAATTTGCTGGTGTCTATTCTGATAATTCTGCAACTCAGTCAATGAAGTTTTCCTCCAGGAATCCTGGGCTCTCAAAGTTGCACACCTTGGATTTCCAGTACTACTGGGATCACCCGCTTTATCATTTAATATATGGTTCTCATCTTCAGAAATTTGAATAGAGAGTCCTGCCCCACCCTGGAAGGGGGAATCACCTTGTTTGTGGAACTGACAACTATTTATCACGGAGTCTTGGCATCTGGTTAAGTCACTTGCAATTTGTTGCCAGATTTGCCGGCAGGAAAGGTCTTCACGTGATCCTCTGTCTTGAACGGCCCTCAACTCACTTTGATTGTTTTCTTCTATAAGGACAAAGAATTCAGAGATGTGGATATGTGAAAGCTTTGTTCAAAGAGTCAAGATTTTACACTTAAGACTCAGTATGAGACTTTAATGAACCTCAGGATGGTTCAGCTTATCTTTCGCACCACAAATGAAGTTCTCTGGTTTATATACTGACAGAAACCAAGAGATGGTCCATTAAACTCCCAAATACTTAGCATTAAAGAAACCCATTTAAAACAAAATGACTACCATCTGACATACTATTTAAATCATCTTTCAAAAATTACATGTCATTCCTACCACAATACAGTATCAATAAAGACAAGCATTTTGCTGTGCTCACAGCTTTAACAGTGCCTGGCAGTTAGTCAGGGCTCAAGAAATGCATGTACAGGTGAACCCCAGTTTGATTTCCAGGATTCTCTACAATTCTGAATCCCAGGTTAAGTTTGAACCAAGTCAGAGAAGCAAAAGAGCTTTCACAAGTCAGGTATCAGATATAGGAAAAGGACTGGAAAGTACAGTTTTGCTGAAAAGTTGAAAGGCTGCACCAGAGGCAGCAGTACACCAAGGGGGTTAGTGCTGAGGAGAATACCAAAGGTGCTAAGAATCGGGACTTCCCTGGTGGCGCAGTGGTTAATAATCTGCCTACCAGTGCAGGGGACACGGGTTCGAGCCCTGGTCCGGAAAGATCCCACATGCTGCGGAGCAACTAAGCCCATGAGCCACAACTACTGAGCCCACGTGCCACAACTACTGAAGCCCACGCGCCTAGAGCCCGTGCTCTGAAACAAGAGAAGCCACTGCAATGAGAAGCCTGCGCACTGCAACAAAGAGCTGCTCCCACTCGCCACAACTAGAGAAAAGGCCGTGTGCAACAACGAAGACCCAATGCAGCCAAAAATAAATTAATTAATTTAAAAAAAGGTTCTAAGAATCAGTGGGGGTAAAAAAAAAGCATTAAAACCTATGCACTGGATCCTTCTGAGGCATCTGTGCTGCCTAATACGTCCCCCCGCTCCCCCTGCCAAGTAGGAGTCAAAATTTAGAGGCTAGGGAAGAATGCTGTCTCTTTAAAAACAGCCTGGAAAATTTTTGGACACAGATACATTGGTCTTTAACAAGAATGAGTTCCAAAGTGAAGAATGGGGTTTATGAGTGAGCTGGGAATAAATTCCATAGCTTGTGATAAGTATTGAGAAGAAACAGACTAGAAACTATTAAAGAATCATCAAAGCACTCAAGGTGACATTATCTAAAATACCTTCTACAGGATATGTACGAATCCCCCCCCCCACACACACACAAAATGTTTGTAGAGCTAACAAAGATCGATTTCTTATTAGTGAGGTGGGCTTTGGAGGAAGCAAATGGGACGCAGCGGGGCAAATCTTTTAAGGGAAAGGCTAACTCACCAGCTGGCTGTTTTCTGAGACCTGTTCTCCCCTGGTATAAGGGATAAGGAAAGAGAATTTTTTTTCCTTCTATAGGAGAGCTACCTAAGAAGTAGACATATGAATATGCTCTGCTACTAAGCGCTCAAGGGAAGTCACAGGGAAAGCGTTTTACTCAGTTTGGTTATAATTACAGGTTCTATACATGTTTTTTGTGCAAGTTGATGAGGGCCAACTTGTACAGAAAGGCAAACACACACATACACATCATGGGCACCTGAGAAGTTAGAATTAGGCTAGGAATTCATTTGAAGACAAAAAAACATTTGGCAATATCCCTTATTCACTTGGATTTGTTCACTGCCTACTAGCTATTTTCATGGAAGGCTAATTTCTCTATCCATTAACTCATTCGTTTATTCAAGAAATATTTAAGAATCCCTGTCATGTACCAAGACTATGCTAAGCACTGAGGCTAGTGAGCAATAAACATAACAGACCAAATTCCTCCTCCACTCCTGGATTACCCTCCAGTGGAAGAAAGAGAGGTGAGAAACAGGTGAACAAAAATGTACATGAGTGAAATGCTTAGAGACAAAACAAGGCAGGGCAGACAGAGTAAGAAAGAAGACTATATTTTCCATAGGGTGGTCAGAGGACAGCCCCCTCATCATCTTAAAGGTGAATGACTGAAAGAAGTAAAGAGGCCTAAAAGATTACAGGTGAAAGAGTATTCCAGGCAAAGAGAAGAACAAGGAAAAGGCTCTGTGGCAGAAGCATCCTTTGCAGGTCTGGAAAAGATAGGGTAAGAGGGAGGAGAGGAGATGTATTCAGGGAGGTGGTGGGGAACGAACAGCAGCTCACAGAAGACTCTAGAAGCCACGTTAAGTGGTTTTTATTCTAAGTAAAAGAAGCCACAAGAGAATTTTGAAACAAGAACATAACCTGACTTAAAATTACAAAAGATCACTTTGCCACTTAAAGAACAAACTGTGGGAGGAGAAGGATGGGAACAGGTGACCAGTACAAAGACTATGCAATAATCCGGGAAAGAGATTTCCAACTGGGACCAGGTGATGGACAGCACAGGGCTGGTGAGAAGCAAAACAGATGGAGAGCTAACCACAAGAACTCAGGATTGCTTGGTTCTTACCTAAATTTCTATCTGGGTTGCTGAATTCATCAACCAAAGCCTATCTGCTCTTTCTACATGTTTTGTATCTCGTTTGAAGAAGGAGAACATGCAAAGTCACAAGTTAACATGAACGGGCTAGAGCTAAAGTTTACTAGAAATTTGAGTTCCAACTGCATATTCAAGATATTGAAAGCCGTGTTTTTCGAACTTTGTATCACGACCCAATGAAGAAACAGCATTTATTTCACAACCTAGATACACATGTAGAAGTATACATTACTAAAACGAAGCTTGAATGACCTATTTCTAACCAATGTCTATTTTCATGAAATCTGTTCCCACTGGCTCTCACACCACTCATGCCATCGGCCAGAGTTTTTGCTGCAATGTGTTGTACTCTTCCTAACAAACTCTGATATTTTCTATACTATTTTATTTCATTAAAAAATCGCACGTAGGGCTCAATAAATTGGCTTTATAATCCACTAATGGCAGGGAGGGAAATCTGAAAAAGAATACACAAGGTACAGCAAGATACCATTGATTTACAGTTCTTTTACAAAACAAATGAAAAGGACCTGAAACACACTGTTTAGAAAGACCAGAGACATCCTCTCATGTCCCACAGGAATTGCAAAAGTCTGGTCCCCAAACTCAGGGAACCATCTCAAGGGGCCCAAAGCCTTGAAACACCAAGGTCACAAAGACACTCGCAGAGAAAGGCTGTCCTCACCCACTGAGACCAGGTTCCGGAAGTTTTCTACCATCACATCCTGGTACAGCTTCCTCTGGGCTGAGTCCAGCAGCCCCAGCTCCTCCTCGGTGAAGGCCACGGCCACGTCCTTGAAGGTCACCGCCTCCTACGACAAACAACACCAACTCAATCTTATACCCAGTGGCCAGTGGAAGAGGGGCAGCCCCGAGGACAGGAGGAGGATGGGAAGTTGCTCTGGCTCCTGTGCGGTGTGCAGACTTCCCAGCACCCCCTCCTTCCATCCAGCCAGTGCCACACACTGACTTTCCTCAGCCTCACCGGACGTGCAGCTATGAAAGAGAAAGCTTTGTGTATTTACCTGGGGCTCTCAGACAACTCATAAGTAAACTCCCTAAAATTCTAACTGCTGGATCCTGAACTAAAAAGCTTTCACTTTTTAATTATTATTGCCAAGAGCCCCAGAAACAGTTACCAATTTAGTCCCGGCAGTATTTGATGGCACCTGCTTTCTCATTGAGGTGGGAACCAGCTGAGGAGGAGAGTTATATGTGGAAATTAACCAAAAGGCCATGCCAGGTCTCTGAATGAAAACTCTCTCTTTCCCCGTTTCTGTCTTTCACTCGAATGCAATACTCTGACTCCAGACCCTTGGTTTTCTGGGTGAGTCTGAGTTGGTTCCTCATTTTTTCACAACCCCTATTCTTTACATTTAAAACAAAGATGAAACCAAGCATCTCTTTATACAATTGTTCTGAGGTGTCTATGCAGTGACAAGTGCTTTAAGTACCACTAGACTTTTTAAACTAAGGTTATGTATTACTTGATTAGAAAAATATATAAGACGGAAAAAGAAACAAACCAGTAAATAAAATACACAAAGGGTCTGACTCAAGCATGGGGAAGACTGAATCTAACTCTGGTCGTGAGAAAACTTCTAACAATACATTATGTTTTCTGCGTGAAGCAGCAGTTTGATCCTGCTGTGCTGTGCCGTATTTGGATATTATACCAAAAAACATCCAAGGCACCACATATAAAACATACCTCTTCAACTCTGAATACCTAAACCTAGTATGTTAAGGGCAAAAAGGGGCAATATTCTTCAGAACAGATATTTTGAGAAAAAGGTTAAATCAGGAACACTGTCACTGTAGTGTTCCTAAAACAGTAAAAGTCTTTAAACTAAATGTCTATGAAAAAAGAATAGTTTAAAAAATAGGTGCATAAGTTTGTGGGAACATGATAAAGCAATTAAAAGTGAATGTTAGCTAGTATTAAGTGAAAAAAAACAATTTAAAATTGTATCTATGTTATAAATACAACTACACAGCTATGAATACATATGATGAAAAGATTACAGAAGTATAAAAGCAGCTCATTTGTAAGCAGGTAAGCAGTAAAGTGGAAGATGTTCTTCATTTCCCTTAATTTTTCTTTTACTTGTGAAATAAAAAAATGATGAAATAAAACAAAAATTAAAACCAAAACCAATTAAATGTAACAGGAATTTTTAAAAAAGCATACACAGCACACTCAGGTCCTCATATGCTTAGACTCTCCTTGAAAGAGAAAAACTCATATGGAACTACACTCAATATTTTATAATAACCTATAAGGGAAAAGAATCTGAAAATATATGTATATATATGTAAAACTGAATCACTTTGCTGTACACCTGAAATTAACACAACATTGTAAATCAACTATAGTCCAATCAAAAAAAAAAAGAAAAAGAAAAAAAAAAAAAAAGAGGAAAACCTGTGTCAAATCTGAGTTAAAAAAATGACATTTTTAACAGCAAGAAAGGCAAGCTCTACTCACCTGGAATGTGCTCATTTTCTCTCTCCTTCTGGGAAAGTGCAGAGTCCTAGGAAGACAGACAGGGAAAGAAGAAAGAAGTCAATGGAAACTGGTTAAAAAAAAAAAAAAGTCACTAACCCACGTGGTGCTCATTGTGAATTACCAAGGCTCCCAGTCCTCGGGGTGGCTGCAGCCGAGCATGCTTGATGAGCAGAGCCCCACACGGATACCAGATGCCCCCGTGACCCCTCTCAGCGGCTGTGTGAGGAATGACCTGCCCATCCACACACAGTGGCCCCCTCACAGTGTGCCTGCAGCTTCCACAGTAGTCATTCTTATTCTGGGTATGGTGTAAACAGAGACCACGTAAGTAAGAGTAGGTTTTGGAGTCAATATGCGTGGGCTGCGATCAGGCTACGCCATTCACTAGCAGTGTCATCCTGGGCAAATTATTAACATCTCTTCGCCTCAGTTCTGTCATCTGCAAGTGGGGGAGAACAATGGTATCCACCTCGTGAGATTGCTGTAAGGTAGAAAGCTCTGAGAACACCATCGTCAGGGTTTCTTATTTCTTAGCAACTGCGGTAAAGCAGATGATATTTTAGTTAGAAATTATCCTTAGAGATGTGATTTCTACCAACAGAACACTGTCAGACATGTGGAGGTCATATGTTGTTGCCCTGTTATGTGAGAGTCTTTAGACTTCTGAAATCTCTGCTCGTCTTCCTAAGGATTTTGTTACTGCAACAATAATATTTAAATTGACGTGAACAACTTTTTACAAAAGGTATAAAAATACATTAAGTTTCTTTTTAAACAGGAAGTACTGTTTTGACAATTATGCACAGAGGTAAAGACAACTAATAAAAGCCAGGATTCTGCGACAACAATAAAAAATAGTTTGACAGTTCATATCTAATTTAAATTAAAAAAGACAGGAATCTGAATTGTAATTATATCGTTATAAATATAGGAAAGTTTAAGAAATAAATGGGAGACTTCCCTGGTGGTGCAGTGGATAAGACTCCACACCCCCAATGCAGGGGGCCCGGGTTCGATCTAGTACAAAAGATGGCAAAGATTCCACTCCCCAAAGCCTGGGAGAGATATACCTTCACAACTTCTAACGACCTCCATTTTGACTCTACACTTGCTAGCTGTCTTCTGCTCAAGTCAGGATTTTGAAAGGGGCCCTGATAGTTGACAATAATTAGTGCAGGAATAAAATCATTGGACTGAGTAGGGCTTTGGTGAATCCAGCTCGACAAAAAGGCACTAAAACATTAACAACTGTTATCTTTACATTCTAAAGTTATAGATAATTAAAAATTTTCTTTATGGATATATCTGCATTTTTCCATAATGATTATGCTACTTCTATGATATACATATTATTTGAAATAAAATAAATGACCCAGTTGAGAAAACTATCTTAAAAACTCATACAATATGGGCTTCCCTGGTGGCGCAGTGGTTGAGAATCTGCCTGCCAATACATGGGTATGAGCCCTTGTCTGGGAAGATCCCACATGCCGCGGAGCAACTAGGCCCGTGAGCCACAACTACTGAGCCTGCGCGTCTGGAGCCCGTGCTCCGCAACAAGAGAGGCCGCGATAGTGAGAGGCCCGTGCACCGCGATGAAGAGTGGCCCCCGCTTGCCGCAACTAGAGAAAGCCCTCGCACAGAAACGAAACCCAACACAGCCAAAAATATAAAATAAAAAAAAAACAAAAAAAAAACACAACTCATGCAGTAGCCTAAACCTTGCTCTCAAGGTCCCCACAATTAAGTCCCAACCTACTTTCATGATATGATTCTAGCCAGTACCCTATGCTCAAGAAGAATATACCAAAGGGATTAGCAAACTCAGGTGCTGGACTCAAACTGCCTGGGTGCCAACCCCAGCTCTGCCTCCTACCATCTGGGTGAGGACGGGCCAACAGGGTTGTGTTCCCTGCCCCCATCTCCTCATCTTTAAAGTAGAGAAAACAGCAGTACCAATTCACAGAGCCACTGCCTGATGGTAATGTGTTCATTTGCATAAAGCTTTTAGAATGGAAATTAGTGACCAAGGCTCAGTTATAATCGTTACCCATGTCCCATACGTTCTACAATTTATATGAATATCTTAAGTAGAAGAATGCCAAGTCCTACTCACGTGGGGCTCTGTTGCCTCTTCCTCCGTGCAGTGCTTTTTGAGAAGTCAGGGCTGGGGAAGGAAAGGAGACTGTGAAATACCAGGGCTGTGTTTCCATTCCCAATAATTCATACCGCACCCCCTCCCGCCCCCGTACCAGCTAGAAGTCCTCTCCTTCCAAAACAGGCCAGGAGTCCAGGACAATTCAGCTTCCTGGGCTCACAGAATCCCGCTGCGAAATGGGTGCCTCCCGAATTAGAGTAGTATTAATAACAACAATGCATCAGGCAGTTGTAGACCTTTTACTTGTGCTATCTCGTTCTTTCTCACAACACTATATTAAGAAGGCATTTCTTTTTTTCCCCCTTTTACAGAACAGCAACGGAAGCACAGAGGAGTTAAGCAACTCACCCAGTGTGACGCCGTATATAGTGGTAGGGCTACCTCATAGGTGGGGGGGCGGGGTCAGGTTAGGGGTGAAGAAAACCAGGGAGACCCTCAAACCCCAAGAGGCACGACCTGAGCCCACCCCATCCCGGGTACGTTACCAAACGCAAAGAAGCTCCGACCGGGGGACGTACATCACCACTCTAGGCCCTCAAACCTCCGCTTTTAGCCGCTCCTCCTCTTTCTCCCCAAATGAAAGGTCTGGAAATGTTGGCCCCAGGCGCATGTCGTGGAAGCTCGAATGGGTCGTGAAGAGCGGACCTGAAACACCATAATCAGGCAAAAGATGGCTGCTACGTTGTCCTCCTGGGGCGGAAGTGCCTGCGACTAACCCGGAGCTCCTGGACCACATTTCCCAGAATTCCGCGGGGAAACGTTTACAGAGCGGCATTACTGTAGCTGCAGTATATGGGACTACACGAGTTTACGAGCTCTGGACTACATGTCCCAGAATGCAAGGGTGGGTGCGGGTGTGTCTACCGGCACGAGCTCTGGACTACATGTCCCAGAATGCAAGGGTGTGTGTGGGTGTGTGTGCCGGCACGAGCTCTGGACTACATGTCCCACAAGGGATTGTGTGTGTGTGTCTGTCTGTCTGTCTGTCTGTCTGCGTGCGTGTACCGGCTACAGTATCGCCCTCCTACACTACACTTCCCCCGAAGGTTCGAGCGGAAAACGGACAGAGCCTCGCTCCCCTGATGCGGAAGTGCCCAACTTCCCTGGTTTTCACTTTCCGGAATCCCTGAGAAGGTCTCAGACGGTCTTGACGTTCTACTGTGTCGGCCTCAGAAGAGTGTAGATTCTGTTCATTGAAAGGCGTACAAGCTCAGAACTTTGGACTTCTTCGAGAGGCTAAGCGACATAAAGGCATTACCAGCCACAGAGGCTTCCTGGTAAACCCCAAAGAGTTTCACCATTGGAAAAAGAGGAGAAGGAAACTGGGCTTTCTTTGGCAGGGACTGAAGCCAAACGTCAAAACACCTTTCCCTGAAATTGTGTAAAGGTGAACGTGTTTTGTTAGCATCTTACAACCCGTGCAGAAGCAAGTGAAAATCCTTTCTAGAGACAGACATCAACATCCTAGGTCTGAAGTTATTTCTGTAATTATAAAATATCTGTGACATTGATACTTGACCAAGTGAACTGTAAGGGGGGAAAAAAAGCATTACTTGACATACGGAGGGACACTTCACAGTCATAAAACTTTCAAGTTATCAGAAACTAATAACTTCAGCTCATAGTTTATAAAGCGAAAATTGACAGAACCATAAAGAGAAACATTCAAATTCATAATTGGATCTGGAGATTTTAACACATATATAGACGGAAATGTTGAGCCTTAAATGCATATATTAAAGTAGAAAGGAAGTTGAAAATTGATTCGGAAAACATCTCAGGAAGTTAATAAATGAATAATAAAACGGAAGAAGGCAGATGGAAAAAAATAAGAGCAGATTAATGAAATACAAAACAAAATAAAGTAGATCTCACACACACACACACAAAACAAAAACCAAACAAAAAAAAACACCAAAAACAAAAAAACCCAAAAAGATCATCCGTGGTATAAACAAAGATTTTTCCAAAAATTTGTTCTAAATTCTTTCAGGAAAATATCCTCCAAGAACTATTCTTGACTTAAGGCAACATAGCACACAGGATTTCTTTCCACTACAAGTAAACTGAAATCTTGGATATAGTATGATGAAATACAGTAACATAATTAAAAGTTTTATTCATTCACCTCCTGTTCCCTATGGCACCCTCCACTCCCTTCTCTACCCCGTCAGCTACCATTCTAATTTGTTTGATGTGTTTTCTTTTGGGTGTGTTCTTGTGCAAAATGTGCACTTGTGTATATTTTCAATTTATATAAATAATATTGTGTCATAAAATTCATTCTGATGTTTATTTCTTTCATTCAGGAGTGTATTTTTAAGATTCACCCATCCAATTTGTTTCACAGAATTCCATTTTCTGCACCCACATTTTACCTATACTCTTCCAACTGCCATGCCAATAACAATAAACATCTTCTTACTTTCTGTTTATAGACGTATCTGAGAATTTCTTTGGAATACATACCCAAGAGTGAAATTATTTCATAGCAAATGTGTATACTTTAATAATATAGCCAGATTGACCTCCTGAATGGCTACACCAGCCCAGATTACCAAGAGTTGCACGTCAGGTTTTTGTGCAACCACTTACCTTCATTTGGACGACTCATCACCCTGTTTTGCTAGTGTATTAAATGTATAGTAGTATCTTGTTTTAGTTAAATTTCTCTGATTTCTAATAAGTTTGATCTTTTTTTCAAATGCTTGGTAGCTTCATCTATAAATGTCTACTTAAACCTTTTGCCCCATTTTCTAATGTGGATGCTATCTTTTTCTTCCTCATTTCTATTAGATATTCTGATTATTAATACCTTTTCAGTTTTACCAATTACAAGTATCCTTTCCTAATTGGGCACGTGTTTCTAAAATTTTTCTATTGTGTTCTTCATGGAATAGAAGTCTTTAATTATAAGATATAAGATAATAAAACAATAATTTCTTAATATCTGTGCTTCTGAAACTCCTCAGGTGAAAAAATATATTTCTACCTTTTAAAAATTAACTTTCTAGACTTATCTTTCACATGTAGGTCCTTTAAATATTTTGGAGTCTATTTATGTACATTTTATTACATGGGATCCACTTTTATTTTTCTCCAAGAGAAATTCTTAAAAATAATGATATTCATGGCTTGAAGATTCAATGTTACAAAGATATCAGTAATCCCCAAAATGATCTATAGGCTCAATGAAACCCCAATAAAAATATCAGCATTTTTTCCCTTGGAAATTGATGAGATGTTTATAAATATTATGTGGAAAAGCAAAGAGCTAAAAGAAGAGCTGGGACAATCTGAAAGAAGAATGAAAAGAAAGATATTAGTCACATTAAATCTTACTATAAATCTACAATATAAGATAGTCTGGTGTTTGATCAAGGATAGACAAGATGATAGACATCAAAATCCATGTTGAAACAGACATTATAACAACGTGTAAGAAGAAAACACTGCAAGGAGTTCCCTGGTGGTCTAGTGGTTAGGATTCGGCGCTTTCACTGTGGTGACCCTGGTTCAATCCCTGGTCGGGGAACTGAGATCCTGCAAGCCACGCAGCACGGCCAAAAGAAAAAAGAAAGAAAACACTGCAGCAGAGAGGGAAAAGAAGTCTTGTTAATACAGTTGATCCTTGAACTAGGGTTCAAGGGCGTTAGGGGTGCCAACCCTCTGCTAAGTTGAAGATCCAAGTATAACTTATAGTCAGTCCTCTGTACGTACATGGTTTCTCCATAATCGGCAATTCTGCATCTGAGGATTCAACCAACCTTGGATTGTGTAGTAGTGCAGTATTTACTATTGAAAAAAAATCCTCGTATAAGTGCACTTGTGTAGTTTAAACCCATGTTGTCCAAGGGCAACTATTGGTTCTCAGTCAGCTGGATATCCATATGGGAAAAATATTAATCATTACTGCATAGGATACAAAAATATAAATTCCAGAAGATCTGCAGACTTAAATTTGAAAAGTAAACAATGATGCTTTAGGAAAGAAACGTAAGAGAACAGCCTTTTTGCCTTGGAGTAGGAAGAATTTCTTAAACAAGACCAAAAAAATCACAAACTGTGAAAGAAAAAATTGAAAAATTGGACTATTTTAAAGTTAAGAAACACTGTAAATCCAAACGCACCACTAATGGGCCAAAAGTGAGAGAAAATTTTAAAACATCTATGGAATAAAAGACTCAGATGCATCCCTAATGCCCATGCATTCTTCAAGGGTCAACTGTATCTACCAAAGTTGAACATATACCGTATAAACCTTTGGTTCCACCCATAGAAATATCCCTCAAACAAGTGCACAAGGCACGTTCTAGATTGCTCACATCACCACTAACTGTGATAGCCAAGAATGGGAAAGTACCCAATACCCACCAATAATGGGATTAATAGATTTTGATATGTTTACACACTGCAATAATATCCACCAATGAAAATGAATCAAAGTTATCCACTCCCAACAATATGGATAAATGTCATGGATATAATGCTGAGCAAATGAAGCCAACACAAAATAGTACCTATTACATGACTCCATTTATATAAAGTACAAAATAGGCTAAGTGAATCTACACCATTACAAATTAGTGGCTACCTAGGGAAAGGAAGGTTACTAGAAAGAGCCAAAAAGGGATGTTTCTAGCGTTTGGGGTTTGTCCTGGTCCTCCAAGAACTAGATGGCAAAGTGCTGAGAAATACTTTAATGAACAAATATTTTATCAGGGAAAACATCTGAGAGAAAATGGCAGGGAGCTCTGGAAGGCTGGCAGAACTATCAGTTCATAGTGCAAGTCTGTCCCTGAATGAAGATTTGGAAGAAAGATTTGGTAAATCATCCTGGACTGCCTTGTAATCTAAGTAAAATCCTTCAAGGCTGTCAGGGAGTCCTTGAAAAAAGGTCACTGGACAGAGGAATCCTGGTCTCCAAGAAATGGCCTGCCTTAGGATCCCTGCTGTGTTGACTAGGAGCAATCAGGGGAAAGACTGGCCTCTATGCAAACATGGTGACGGATTTAAGAGCAGCAGCTGGGACCTTTGGTCAGTTATGCTCCCTGTGGTCATAACTGTGAAATAGGAGACTCTCAACTTGGATGCTTCCTTGTGGTAAGAGTTGGTTTATATCTGTCAGTAATAATACTGAAGCAACGTTGCATCCTTCTCAGTACATCATATCCCAGAGGTCTAAAATGTTGGTTTGTTCTGTTATTGATAATGTCCATCTCTTGGCTAAGGTAGTGTTCACCAAATTTATACCTACTGTATTTCCTTTTGTGATTACTACTACTTTGTGGAGAGATATTTTGGGTTTTGTAGCATCCTGTTCCTCATAAACTTTCAACCAGTAGTTTTATAATTCATTGATTATTCTTGCCAGAACGTATAATTACTATGATGGTTGTAAATGATGATTTTTACATTACATCATTCCTTCTATATATTTATGGCTTGGCATTCTATCATGAGAGCCCTTCCTTCCCTCCCTTCCTCTTTATTCATATTCTGTAGGATAATTATTTATTTTATGGTCAAATTGCTCAGATTTACCCAGCGTGAGTCTCTTCAAGCTGGATCTTTTTACATGTCCCACCACTCTTTCCTACTTTCTGGCACAGCAAATTTTCTCCAGGATCATTCTATACTTTTCTTGCTCCAGCCCTGAAATAGAAACGTGGATGTACATGCTTATATACACCACATACACATGTGTGTGTTTGTATATCCTCACACTTCCATATCTACTTCTGTAAATACCTAGCATGTGCACTCCCTCCCTCTCTCTCTATAGATGGATGGACGGATGGATGGATGGACGGATCTATATAAATAACTTATGGTCAGACTTCCATATCCGTGGTTCCTCTGTATCTGCAATTCTGCAACCATGGGTTCAACCAACCACAGATCATGTAGTACTGTAGTAATTACTATTTAAAAAAACCCTGCATATAAGTGGACCTGCCCATTTCAAACCCATATTGTTCAAGGGTCAACTGTAACTTGCTAAATAAAGCCCTTTAACCAACTATACTAAAAATACCACCATTGGTCTGAGTATGGAATGGCATCCAAACCTGCTTTGTCCTTACGGGTTCCACATCCAGAGGGTCCTCTGCTATTACACTGAGTTCTCTCCTCATGCGCATCTTTTCAACAAGAGAAACTTTATTTTTTTAAACCTCCACAGTATAGGTATATCCACTTTTGTTTCTAGCTCCAGGATTTTCCCTCTCCCTATAACGGATCTGTAGTTAAAGCACAGCATAAATAATAAAGCTTCGATTGTTGAAACTCATCAATTTTTCTGTGTATGCAAAATAATCTGAGAATTGTTTTGTTTTTGAAATTGGCTTCCAGAGTTCATACCGTAATTTTGATCTTATATGCCTTATGACAATATAGAACAATCATATTATGAGGTCTTAACTGCAAGGGATAATTATTTAGTACTTTTTCAAATTCTATTGTAATAATTTCCTGCTTTGGCAATATTCACTATTCAATGAAAAAAATATAACATGAAGTTATAAAATGGAAAAATACCACAAAATGCTCCTTGCCTAGGAAAACCACTCTGCAAGAGTACCCCTTTACACATGATCTATGCATGTACACATACATGTGTGCACACGCACACATACACTAACAAAGATTTATGGTTGATTATACTATGAAGGCTACAATCAGTGACCTCTCAAAGCCCATATTGTGTATCTCCTGCCATTATGATATGTCATAATTTTCTTTTTTTAATAAATTTATTTATTTATTTATTTTTGGCTGCGTTGGGTCTTCGTTGCTGCGTGCGGGCTTTCTCTAGTTGCAGTGAGTGTGGGCTACTCTTCGTTGCGGTGAGCGGGATTCTCATTGCAGTGGCTTCTCTCGTTGCAGAGCACAGGCTCTAAGCACATAGGCTTCAGTAGTTGTGGCACACAGCCTCAGTAGTTGTGGCGCACGGGCTTAGTTGCTCCGCGGCATGTGGGATCTTCCTGGATCAGGGCTCAAACCCGTGTCCCCTGCATTGGCAGGCGAATTCTTAGCCACTGCACCACCAGGGAAGTCCCTGTCATCATTTTAATGGCTTCAGATTAATATAGGAATATATCAAAACTCAAATTCTTACAGCTGTACACTAATTTCCATTAAAAAGTTCAGTGACATCATTGATGTGGTGCTCATCTTTCTGGTATTTTAATCTCATAATCAATAACTTCCAATTATATGATTTCTAGATCAAAGAGATGTACAATCTAATATATTCTGATATATACTCCTTTCCAGAAACCGTGCTCTACTGCTACCAATAGGGAAAAGCACATAAATGTCAGTCTTGTCTCAATAATACATTAGATAATTTTATCAAATTCCTACAAGTTTTCTGGGTATTTGCCTCATGGATGTGGGGGAAGAATATGGCATTGCCCCTACCTGAGAAGTTTTGATAGAAGAAATGCTACAATGATTAGAAGGCAAACACTTCAAAGTCTGGATGAAAATGCAGAGAATTAGAAATCAGTAAGTTCAAGGTCAACTAAAAATTTTTTTTCTAGGGACAAACGATTTTTGTGACACTTTCAAAGTGTTACAGTAAACCCTGCCTTAACATTGACAGACAAAAAAATCAATTGTATACTAGGCAGTTACTGTTGTTGCAAAGTTAATCATGTTTTTTCAGTCTGTACCATCAGAAAAGAAAAAACATCACAAGATAGTTCAATTTCTACTGAACACAGTCCTTGGAAAACTAGACAGGGCCTCAAATAACCACCCAACTTGAGAACAGAGGCTGCGGGAGGCAAGGAGCCAGTTGCAATAGGCTAACAGCATATTAATATTGAAGATTGGTGGGCTTCCCTGGTGGCGCAGTGGTTAAGAATCTGCCTGCCAATGCAGGGGACACGGGTTTGAGCCCTGGTCTGGGAAGATCCCACATGCTGCGGAGCAACTCAGCCGCGTGCCACAACTACTGAAGCCTGCACGCCTAGAGCCCGTGCTCCACAACAAGAGAAGCCACCGCAATGAGAAGCCCACGCACCGCAATGAAGAGTAACCCCCGCTCACCGCAACGAGAGAAAGCCTGTGTGCAGCAATGAAGACCCAACGCAACCAAAAATAAATTTTAAAAAAATATATTGCAGATTGGTTTTCTGCAGTGGTTTTCAGTATTTCAACAAATGTTCATGTCCTGAATTAATTTTATTTTGCAGGTTTCCTCCTCTGGATACAACTTTCATATATTATACATTTCCCCCTTTCAGCTTATTTAAAACACAAGTACTGAGCACACCTAAAAGCGCTATTCAATGTTAAGGTTGTGTAGATTGAGCAGCCAAGGCCCTGCCCTCATGGAGCACACGTTCTCATGGACATCAATTTTGACTAGCTCATCCTTACACTTTTATTAAAGGCCAGACCAAACTCTTTTCCTTTCTAAGTGCTATCTCCTAAGTGACATCTGATAAATGTCAAAGTTCTGAATGCAGCCCTTACTGCAACACTCAGAAGGGGTCCCTGCTGTGTGGTCTGGTGAACACTAGGCTCTGTTTGGCTACTGCTTCAACACCAACTAACCTAAAATACTTTCTCTCCTATGAGACCTGATGCTTGCAAGAATTCACGTTGCACATGAGTTTTTTGAAAACATCATTTTGTAGAACTTCTTTCCTCTGACAGTTCCTTGATGCTCTTACCACTCTCGCTGCTTTCATAAAATGTATCCCCAGTATGCATTTTGTGATGACTTACAAGATTGGAGCGCCAACTGAAGCTTTTACCACACATCTCACACTGGTAAGGTTTCTCCCCTGTGTGAACTCGCCTGTGATACTGAAGCTGTGAAGACCGACTAAAGACTTTACCACACACATCACATCTGTACGGCTTCTCTCCAGTGTGGACACTCTGATGAAGCTGAAGACTTGAGGCCTGACTGAAGTGCTTCCCACACTCCCCACACTTATATGGTTTCTCTCCTGTGTGGACCCTCTGATGCATGTCGAGGTTCAGGCTCCACTTGAAGCCCTTCCCACACTCCTCACATTTGTATGGCTTTTCTCCAGTGTGGACTTTTTGATGGGCTTGAAGGTGTGAACTCCGACTGAAGCTCTTCCCACACTCTTCACATTTGAATGGTTTTTCTCCGCTGTGGACTCTCTGATGGGTCAGAAGATGAGACGCCTGACTAAAAACCTTCCCACACTCCTCACAATTATACGGTTTCTCTCCGGTGTGGATTCTGCAGTGAATTTTAAGATCTGCTCTACGACTGAATCCCTTCCCACACTCTTCACATTTGTATGGTTTCTCACCGGTATGGATCAGCTGGTGGATCTGAAGTCGTGAACTCTGGTTGAAGCCCTGCCCACACTCTTCACACTTGTAAGGTTTCTCTATGCTGTGGGCCTTCTGATGGATTTTAAGATATGAACTCTGACGGAAGCCTTTCCCACATACCTCACATTTATAGGGTTTCTCTCCCGTGTGGATGACCAGATGAACTTGATAATGGATTTTCATCCTGAAATTCTTCCCACACTCACTGCATCTGTATGGTTTCTCTCCTGTGTGGACTCCCTGATGGGCTTGAAAACTTGAACTGTAAATGAAGCCCTTACCACACACTTTACAGACATACGGTTTCTCTCCCGTGTGGATTCTCCGATGGGCCTGAAATTGTGAAGGCTGAATGAAGCACTTACCGCACTCCTCACATTTATAAGGTTTCTCTCCTGTGTGGACCCTCTGATGGATATGAAGATTTGAGCTACAAGTGAAACACTTCCCACACTCCTCACATTTGTATGGCTTCTCTCCAGTGTGGACCATACAATGACTGTTAAGGGCTGATCTACGGCGGAAGTTCTTACCGCATATATCACATTTGAACGGTTTCTCCCCAGTGTGGATTCTCTGATGTTCCTGAAGATGTGACGCATGAATGAAGGCCCTTCCACACTGGTCACAATTATAAGGTTTCTCTCCCATGTGTAATTTACAATGAACAGTAAGTGTTGACCTACGACTGAAGCCTTTCCCACACTGCTCACATCTGAATGGCTTCTCTATGGTGTGGACTTTCTGATGAGCTTGCAGCTGTGAGCTCTGACTGAACTCCTTGCCACACTCATCACACTTATAGCGTTTCTCTCCCGAGTGAACTCTCTGATGAATGCGAAGTGCTGAGCTGTAACAGAAGCTTTTTCCACACTCACCACATGTATGAGACTTCTCTCCTGGGTGTATTTGTTGATGAAGATCAAAGTTGAAGACATCACTGAAAGATTTTGTACATTCATTACACTGATAAGGTTTCTGGCCTGTGTGAGTTTCAGAGAATCCTGCCCCAACCTGGCCGGATGAGTCACCTTGTTGGTGGAATTCAGAACTTTTTATCATGGAGTCTTGACACCTGGTTAAGTCACTTGCAATATGTTGCCAGATCTGCCAGGAGGAAAGCTCTTCATGTGGTCCTGCTTCTGAAACAGTCTCCATCTCACTTTGGATCTTTCCTTCTGCAAAGACAAAATTCAGAGATGTGGACAACTGAAGGCTCTGCTCAGTGCTGTCAAAATTTCACATTTAGGAGAGAGTATGAGACTTGAATGAATCCAGAGAATGTTCAGTTCGTCTATTCCATTGTGTGTCGTGTGCTCTGGTTTGCGTGCCAAAGGAAACCAAGAGGTGGCCCAGCTGTCTCCTATCCACTAAGCATAACAAAACCCATTGGTGCAAATTTCCTATGTGAGGCGCAAGTTAGACATCAAAAACTTAACTTAAAAAATTGATAATTAGATTCAAATTGTTCACCTATGGCCATTTCTACTGAATTTCAAAGGCGGCATAGAATCTTGGATAGTAAATTATATGGTTAATAAATGATGTAGACAAAAAAGTTATACAGATAATAAAATCTGAATCAACTAGAACTTTAAGGAAAAGCAATAACTTTTCTGTAAACAATATTTGGAAGCAACCAAGATGTCCTTCGATAGGTGAATGGATAAATAAATTGTGGTACCTCCACACTGTGGAATATTATTCAGTGCTAAAATGAAATGTGCTATCAAGCCAGGAAAAGATGTGGAGGAAATGTAAATGCATATTATTAAATAAGAAGAAAGAAAGAAGACAATCTGAAAAGCCTACATACTGTATGATTCCAACTATTTGATGTTCTGGAAAAGGCAAAAGTATGGAGACAGTAAAAAGGTCAGTGGCTGCCAAGGGTTAGGGGGAAGGAGGGATGAATAAGCAAAGCAGAGAAGATTTTTAGGGCAGTGGAAATACTCTGTATGATACTAATAATGATGGATACATGGCGTTAAACATTTGTCCAAATCCATAAAATGTACAACACCAAGAATGAACCCTAATGTAAAGCATAGACTCTGGATGATAACGATGTGTCAATGTAGGCTCATCAGTTGTATCTGGTAGGACATGTCAATGATGTTAAAGGCTGTGAGTGTGAGGAGGGCAAGGGATATATGAGATATCTCTGTACCTTCCTCTCAATTTTGCTGTGAGCCTAAAACTGCTCTAAAAACAAAACAAAACAAAACAAAACAGGTTTTTTTTTTTTGCTGTGAGATCTCAGTTCTCCAACCAGGGATCGAACCCAAGCCCTCAGCAGTGAAAGCACAGAGTCCTAACCCCTGGAGTGCCAGGGAATCCCCATACAAAAAAAAAAAAAAAAAGGAGGAGGAGGAAGAGGGAGAAGAGGAAGAGGAGGAAGAGGAAGAGGAAGAAGAAGAAGATGAAGAAGAAGAAAGAAAATACTTGTGAAGAAATTTTGACAAGTTTCAAAGGAGAAATTCACTCCCCTCCCTTTAAGCTGCCTCCTCTTTGATCCAGTAGACATATGATAAACAGCCTCTCTATAACTCTGCCTTGGGTCATTTTATTGGAAAGTTACTTCAGCGTTGAGGTGACTGGAATGGTTAGAATGGTTTGCAGGTTTGGGAGCAAATATCTAATCACACACCGACTAAAACACAGTGAAAGCAGAGGATGGAACTTCAGCTCCTACTGGCAGGTTTTCTCCATTAGGACAAAAGGGAAACCAAGTTGAACAGATAACATACACTGTTCTAAACCTGATATTAATTCAGACCTCTAGGAAAAAAAGTAAAAAAGTGGAAGGTAATCTTTTACACAGAGACAGAGACTGAGAAAGGGAGAAGGTGAGGTCACGGTATAAACTCTGAAAGCCAATCCTAAAACGGGAGTTAAATTTTGCCAGGAAGTCTTCTCAGACAGACACCTGGGTGACTCCTCACGTCTTTTAGGCCTCTGCTCAATGTCAACCCACCACCAAGGCCTCTTTACCACCTAATGTAAAATAACCAATCCTGCCCTCACTCAGTCTACCTCTGGCAATGTCCATCCTCCTTGAATCTGTTTATGTTCTACACAGCACTTTTCCCCACATGACTCACTAAATCATTTGCTGTTTAATATGTCTCTTTCCCACTGCAATGCAGCTTCAAAGCGGGAAGCATTTCACACTTTGTACATGGAACACATTTTTACACTTCCCTACTTTATAATCACTGTCCAGAATCATGCCTGGAGTACAGTGAGTACCCTACAAATGCATGTTGAATGAATAAATGAATCTCGGTTTGACTTTTTATGAGCACTTAAGCCAAGTCCTACAGGGAAAACATCTTTTCCAAGTGAGTTATTTGAAATATCAAAGGGACAGAGAACCCAGTTTTGCTGAAAAGCTGTCTCAGAGACCAGGGTACACCAAGCATGTGCTAATAAAGAAAATCAAAAGTGGCAAGAATCCCTTGGGGTGAAAAGAAAGCAAGAGGGCCCATCACTAGTTCCTTCTGAATCTTTTGGACTGTCTCTTTGAAAACAGAACGTGGGGGACTTCCCTGGTGGCGCAGTGGTTAAGGATTCGCCTGCCAGTGCAGGGAACACGGGTTCAAGTCCTGGTCCAGAAAGATCCCACATGCCGCGGAGCAACTAGGCCCGTGAGCCACAACTACTGAGCCTGCGCGTCTGGAGCCTGTGCTCTGCAACAGGAGAGGCCGTGATAGTGAGAGGCCCGCGCACCGTGACGAAGAGTGGCCCCCGCTTGCCGCAACTAGAGAAAGCCCTCACACAGAAACGAAGACCCAACACAGCCAAAAAATATATATATATATATATATATATATATATATATATATTAATTAATTTTAAAAAAGAAAAGAAAAAAAAAGAAAGTAATTGAAACAGAAAGTAATTGGAAAAATAAAATAAATAAAATTAAAAATAAAATTAAAAAACGAATAAGAAAAAAAATTAAAGTAATCGGATAGACATTCATCAAAAGACAAAAATGCTCTGCAACCTCCTTCCTTCACTCTGGTTTGCACATGACTAATAGTTATCTCCATGACTCTCGGAGACACGGGGGTCTCCCGTCCCATCCATCAACACGCTCACTAAGTCAACAAATATTTGCAGATGACTGCCACATACCAGGCTGCTCTGGGCACTGAGGACAGAGCACTAAACAGGACAGACAAAACCCTCTACTGGGTATCACACTTCAGTGCAAAGAGAGAAGTGATAAGTAAGCAAACCAAAGTCTGTGAGACCCAATAAAAGGCAGAACGAGGAGAGTACAGGGAGGATGGGATTTTAGAGAGGGTGGTCACAGGAGGCCTTTCGCATGCTGTTAGAACGGAGCAGAGACCTGAAGGCAGTAAGGGAGGGAGCAGGAGGGTCTGAGGTAAAAGGAAGAGAGAGAGCAAGTTGAGGGCTCAGAGGCAGAAGTACCGACAGTGGGCAGAGTAACTGTCCCCCAAGGAACTCACGTCCTGATTTTTGGAAGCTAGGATATGTTAGATCATGTGGCAAAGGGGAATTAAGGTTGCAGACGGGATTGAGGCTGCTGATCAGCTGACTTTAAAAGGGAAGATGATCCTCTACTATGGGGTGGGGGTGGGGTCTCAATGCAGTCAAAAGGGCCCTTCAAAGCAGAAGTGGGACGCAGAAGGAGAGCGGGAGAGGGGCGTGCAAATACACAGCAAGGGACAGAGAGAAGCGATGTCGCTGGCTGTGAAGATGCAGGAAGGCGGCCACAGGCTAAGAGATTTGGATGACCACTAGCAGCTGGAAAGGCAGGTTCTCCCCTACAGCCCCCAAGGAGAAACGCAATGGTGCTGACACCTTGATTTCAGCCCCGTGAGAACCACGTTACAGCTCTGACCTCTGGAAGTGTAAGATGATCAACATGTGTTGTGTTAAGCCATGAAGTTTGTGCTGATTTATTAGGGCAGCCACGGGCGATACAGCGTCCCCGGCAGGTCTGAGAACACTGGGGAGGCCGGCAGGGGTGGGAGGGATGGAGCGAGCGAGGAGAGCAGAGGAGAGGAATTGGAGAGGCAGCAGGGGCCCAGGAGCGGACCCTGGAGGACTCCAGAAGCCACTTGAAGAGGTTTTAACTTTAAGAAAAATAAGCCATAAAAGGTTTGGAATAGAGGAATGGCAATCTTTCCTAAGCATCACTTTTGGCTGTGACGTGGAGAATAGACTATAGGAGGGGAAGGGTAGGAGCAGGGCAACCAGTACAAAGGCGGGTGAAAGAAGGGGTCTGGCAGTTTGGACCAGATGACAGCAAAGGACTGGAGAAAAGTAAAAACACGTAGAAGAGCATCTCCAAGGACTCTTATCTGCCTGGTTCTTAGCTGATGTCCCTTCTCTTTGGGTTGCTGTCTTCACCACCCAAAGCCTTTTTTCCTTTTCTAAGTGGAATATATCATGTTTGAAGGGGTGACACCCTGTGAACATGCAGAGTCACATACTTAAAAGGAACACACTAAAGGTACAATTTACTGGAAATTTAGATTCCTGAATTAAATGTTGATCAATGAATCAAAACCAGTGTATTTTAAAAAAAACAAAAAACAAAAAACATGACCTATTTGAAGAAATACCAGTATTTCAAGACCCAGACACATATGTGTAATAAGTATTACAGAAACCGATTTATTGCCAATGTCTATTTTCATTAACTCTCCTCCCATCGGTTCTTACATCACTCATGCAATTGGCAAGAGTTTTTGCTGCAATGTATTCCATTCTTCCCGACAAATCCTGGTATTTTTCTACCTTATTTTATTTCGTTAAAAAATTGTTGGTACAAAAGTGAGGTCCCCAAATGCAGGTGACCATCTCAAGACCCCCAAAGCCTTCAACACCTGAGGACACAAAACCAAACCGGGGAGCTGATATTAGGTTAGAGAGGGTGCCTGTCCTCACCTATTGAGAGCAGGTTCCGGAAGTTCTCCAGCATCACTTCCTGGTACAGCTTCCTCTGGGTGGAGTCCAGCAGCCCCAGCTCCTCCTCCGTGAAGGTCACAGCCACATCCTTGAAGGTCACCACCTCCTATGACACCAAACACATGTAGCCTCAATCTTACAATCAATGGCCACTTGAAAAGGGACAGCTGGGGCTTCCCTGGTAGCACAGTGGGTAAGACTCCACGCTCCCAATGCAGGGGACCCGGGTTCGATCCCTGGTCCGGGAACTAGATCCCACATGCATGCCATAACTAAGAGTTCGCATGCCACAACTAAGGAGCCGGTGAGCCACAACTAAGGAGCCCGCCGGCCACAACTAAGACCCAATGCAACCAAATAAATAAATAAATATTTAAAAAATAAAAAAGAAAGAAAGAAAAGGGACAGTGCTGAGAAGGTGGAGAGGATGGGAGGGAAGTGAGCCCAGATTCTGAGGGACTTCAGTCAAATCTGCAGACTTCCCAGACCTTCTCCTTTCATCCTGCCAATGTCACACACTGATTTTCCTCAGCCTCACCGAAAGTGTGGCAGTGACAACCGTCCTCGTATTTATTTTGCGCCCTCGTTGGGTCTACTTACAAGTAAGCCTCCCAAAACCCTAAATATATATCCTGGACTACATGCATTTTACTTTTTGTTGAATATTGCCAATTGTCCCCAGAAGAATTTCGCAATTTAGTCCAAACATATTTGACAGCAATGGCCTTTTTCCTCTCACACACATGAACCCTGTTGTGATAGAAAAGTTACTACTTTTCTTTATTGTCTGCCAAGCTAACAAGCTTTTAGTAACCTGCGTGGGACATCGATGTAGTTCACCCTATGTAACCTCAAGGTACACTTTTTTTTTTTTTTGAGAAAAAGCTTTATGGCGAGGTCAACCAACAAGGAGACAGGAGGCAAGGCTCTCAAGTTTGTTTCCTCGATCCAGGGTCTGGGGCAAAATTTACGGGGTCAGGGGAATTTCAAACTTGGAAGCTGACTGGCGAGACTTGAATTAGAGTGCATATAAGCTACTCATGCTGCTGGAAGCCAGATTTTCCTATTGAAGGCCTTCTTGCTTGGTAAAGGGCTCTGGTAGCAACATTTCTATTCTCTGAGTTCCACAGACTGAAGAGTGTTGGTTCCAGGATCTTCCTAGAGACATGGGGTCCCATCTTGCACACACTACATCTCTTAATTGCAGCATTCAGTGTCACGCTCTGGATCCAGCAGGCCTTGACATGATTCCCAAAGGTCTGCGTGGCCCTTACCCTTACTAGCTGCGTGACTTTGGACAAGTTTGCCTACGTGCCTGAGTTTCCTCTCTGTATAATGGTCCTTACATGACAGAGTTCTTTCAAGGATTAAACAAGGGAATCCATGGCATTTGGAAGAGTATGTGGCACAGAGTAAGTGCCTGATAAACATTTGCTATTACTCTTATTATTCCTTCCTATTATCAACACCTATTTCATCCCATTCCGTGGCTGCATATTATTTCAGAGAACTGATGATCTACATCTACCTGTTCTAAATAAAGCGTATTTAATTTTACATATTTTTCTCTTTATAATCCATCCTGCAAAGAACATCATTTTTGTAGATTTATCTCCCTCATTATTTAAAAATAATTGCATGACTTCCCTGGTGGTGCAGTGGTTAAGAATCTACCTGCCAATGCAGGGGACACAGGTTCAATCCCTGATCTGGGAAGATCCCACATGCTGCGAAGCAACTAAGCCCGTGCGCCACAACTACTGAGCCTGCGCTCTAGAGCCCGTGAGCCACAACTACTGAGCCCGTGTGCCACAACTACCGAAGCCCGTGCACCACTGCAATGAGAAGCCTGCGCACTGCAACAAAGAGTAGCCTCCACTCACCACAACTAGAGAAAGCTAGCACGCAGCAACGAAGACCCAACGTGGTCAAAAATAAATAAATAAATAAATAAATAAATAAATAAAATAATTGAAAATGAAAATTAAAATGTCAAAATAGGCATATTTAAAATTATATTTTTAATTATATATTAAAAATATAAATTATAAAATTATATAATGGCAGATTTTCTTCCCAATTTTTTTCCTACTTCCCTAATCTTTGAAGAGAGTACAAGTACCCTGAATCTCCATATATTGGCCAAGAGCAGGTTATAAATTTTCCCACAGTTTTTGTAATCTGATTTGGAAGAACAATTTGCTTTAGTATTCCCACTTATCTGATTATAAATTAATACTAATACCTTTCCAGATGTTTATTAACCATCTGTATCTGTCCTCTTTAACATACCTGTTCATGTCCTCATTCATATTCCGCTGGATTTTTTCCTTTGTCCTATGTATAAGATTCTTTATTCTGGATTTTGTCTTTTTTTGGAATCCGTTTGGTAAATACTTTTGCCCCAGGTTGCTATTTTTTTCTGGTAATACCATGTAAGGTATCTTTTTGCCACAGAGGAATTTAAATATTTTATACAACGACTGTGCTAACTGCTGTCTTTGTGTGCCTGGAGCGCTGAGCATCTCAGAGTACCTGCGGCACTCAGATAGAGGAGAGATTCAGGAAGAGAAGAGATGCAACCCAAGAAAGGGGTCGGGGAGGAGCAGCGCCACCTACTGACTGTGGAAATCATCACTCAAAAGGCCCTCCAGACAACAACAGTACAAGACACAGGTCTCAAATGAACTTTCTTTCTTCTTGTTTATCTTTCACTTAAGCAGACTGCTTAGCATTCCCGACCCTTGGTTTCCTGTGTCAACGTGAGTAGGTGTCTCATATTTCAAGTGTTTAAGAAAAAAATGAGACAAAATCTCCTCATGCAGCTGCTCTAAAGAGTAAATGCAGAAACAGAACACAAGTTACTGGCAAATCTAGTATCACTGGACATTTTAAGCTAAGGTTACATACTACTTTAGTCAAACTGGTTAATACATAAAAGAACAAAAAAGGACCAATAAATAAAATATACACAAGCCATGACTCAGGCCTGGGGAAGACAGAATCCAGCTCTTCCTGTGTGAAAACCTCCAAATATGTTTGTACAAACCAAGTTAGGGCTGTGCCATGCTTGTATTTGGATATTCTACCTAGAAAACAGCCAACATGACACATATCAAATGTACTCTTTCTATACTGAGCTCACAGTACAGTAAGGAGAAAAAACTGACAGACTGTTTTCAGAACTGATTTGGGGGGCGAAGGTTTAATGTAGGAAAGCTGTCACTGCAGGGTTGCTTAGAACAGTCAAATTCCTAAACCATCTAAATGTCTACAGGTGGGAAGCAGTTATAAATAAAAGGGTACAAAAAAATAAAATAAAAACATACATCAATTCAATGACAAATATGTTGTATCCATTAAAAAAATGAACGTTATCTAATATTAAAGGAAAGAAGTTACAATTTAAAATTAAATGTACACCATAAATACAAAAGAGTTATGAATGCACATGAGAAAAAGAGTAAGAGAAAATAAAAACAGCTAGTTTGTCAGTAGGGAAGTAGTGAAGTGAGAGAGTTGTTCATTTGTAGTCATTTTTCCACTCTATAAAATAAATAATAATAACATAAAATAAACAATAAAAACAAATGCAATGAAAAATCAAAAAGGACAACCTAAGAGCTGGGAGGAGAACAGGCCCTCCCATGTCTCTTGTTCTGCTTGAGTCATCCCAAGACAAACGTGCAACAGTCTGAGTAATGAGATGGAACTTTAAAAGTGAGAAAGGCGGGGCTTCCCTGGTGGCTCAGTGGTTGAGAATCTGCCTGCCAATGCAGGGGACACGGGTTCGAGCCCCGGTCTGGGAAGATCCCACATGCCGCGGAGCAACTAGGCCCGTGAGCCACAATTACTGAGCCTGCATGTCTGGAGCCTGTGCTCCGCAACAAGAGAGGCCGTGATAGTGAGAGGCCCATGCACCGTGATGAAGAGTGGCCCCCACTTGCCGCAACTAGAGAAAGCCCTTGCACAGAAACGAAGACCCAACACAGCCATAAATAAATAAATTAATTAATTAATTTTTTAAAAATGTGCTCCTATTAAAAAAAAAAAAAGTGAGAAAGGCGGGCCCTGCTCACCTTGAACATGGTCATGTTTCCTCCTGTGTCTGGGGATGGGCACAGTTCTGAGTTACACAGATCCTGGGAGGTCAGAACTGCACCTGGCAGAGTGTCTGGGAAGGCAGAAAAAAGAAATGAAAGAGTGACCTGGGTCGCCGCTCACCCATGCAGATGCTTCTTGTGAATGAGCATGTGAATGTTCACAGCACCATTAGTCATAATAACCTAAATCTGGAAACAACCAAAATGTTGGCCTATGCGTGAAAGAACAGACAAATTGTGGCATATCCATACAATGGAATATTATGCACCAATGAAAAGGAATGAAGTCCTAGTTATGCTACAATGTGGATGAACCCTTGTAAATGTGTGGAAGAAGCAAAAGAAGACTGACACAAAAGTCTACATATTGTATGATTCCATTTATATGAAATGTCCAGAATAGGCAAATCTATGGAGACATAAAGTAGGTTAGTGGTAGCCTGGGTATCTGGGGAGAGAATGGGGGTTAACTAAGGAATCCAACTGGGGAAATGAAAATGTTCCAAATTATCATGGCAATGGTTGCACCACTCAGCAAAGTTACTAAAAATCATTGATTGGTACATCTCAAGTGGGTGAATTCTATGATATGTACAATATACCTCAAGCTGGTAAAAATAAATGTTTATTAATCTACATGTCATTTAGAATACTAATTTATGGATCCTGAGTCCATACTAATATTTATATTTAAATGAATAAATAAATAAGTGGGAGAGAAGAAGTTTCTCTTTATAGTAGAATGCCCACTAATAAATGTATCTCCCCATAAGAAAACTTTATCAATTCTGAAAAACAAGAGTAACTTTACAATGGAGAAATCTGACAGACATTACCTTAGCCTAGTAAACAAAGCTGAGTTTACCAATATAGGGACAAACTGATATCCTTTGGCTCCGGCTATGTTGCAGTGACAAGGACACTTCACCACTTCTGTGGAATCCCTGCCAACAATGCGTAATCTGAAGCTAAACATGGAATATATCAGATGAACCTCAAATGGTCCTCCAAAATAACTTGCCTCTAAACTCCCTAAAAGCATCAAGAACAAAAAAGACAAAACCTGTGGAATCATTCCATGTCAAAGAAGAACATTATGAAAAATATGAGAAAAATTCTGTAAAATGTTTGTAAACAAATATACACCTTAAGGCAAGGCATAAAATTGGACTTTTTTTTTAATGATCAAGTGCATGAGCTTTATTATTGTTTTTTAAATTGAGGTATAAACGGCTTATAATATTAATTTCAGGTGTACGACATAATCATTCTAGTTTTGTATATGTTGTAAAATGATTACCACAATAAATCTAGTCAACATACATCACCATACATAATTACAAATTTATGTTTTGTGTGTGAGGAGAAATTTTAGGATCTACTCTTCTAGAAACTTTCAAATGAGCAATACAGTATTATTAACTAGAGTCATAATGATGTACACTATATTTTCATGATTTATTTACCCTATAATTCCAAGTTTGAACCTTTTAACCACTTTCATCCATTTCACCCACCCCCGCCACACCCTGTCTCTGGCAACCACCAATCTGTTCTCTGTATCTGTGAGCTGGGTATAAAATTGGACTTTGAACTAAGGGGAAAACCAGTTATGAAGACTTCCGATGAAAAACAGAACAAAATACAGGACGTGGACTATATAACAGTATGTTACTTAATATGCTATCTGGCGTTATCTACTGTTACCTATTAACTATGATTAGGAATAACTTAATAGATATCTAATATATAAACACTATTCTCTAGTATAATATCTAGTACAGGGGCTTCCCTGGTGGCACAGTGGTTTAAGAATCCGCCTGCCAATGCAGGGGACACGGGTTTGAGCCCTGGTCCGGGAAGATCCCACATGCCGCAGAGCAGCTTAGCCCGTGCGCCACAACTACTGAGCCTGCGTTCTAGAGCCTGCGAGCTACAACTACTGAGCCCACATGCCGCAACTACTGAAGCCGCGTGCCTAGAGCCCGTACCCTGCAATGAGAAGCCACCACAGTGAGAAGCCCGCGCACCGCAACAAAGAGTAGCCCCCGCTTGACGCAACTAAAAGCCCACGTGCAGCAACAAAGACCCAACGCAGCCAAAAATAAATTAATTAATTTTAAATATATATATAGTATAATAGTCTCATATTACCAAGTATGTGATGCTAAAATCCTATAGTCAGCCTTTCCTAAATCCCTCTTACGAAGACACCTCCTGATTACTCATGGTATGTGGGCTTCCTTCATGCAGAAAGCTAAGATGAGCTGTCAGTGAATATAGGTACATTCCTGATGGAGGAACAGAGCAGATAGGCAAAATGTAAACAATTGGTGAATTTAGGTAACAAGTATAGGAGAGTCCCTTATACTATTTTGCAACTTTGCTATAGGTTTAAAATTATATAAAAATAAAACTTTCTTAAAAATCAGGAAACAGTCACAGGAATAACAATAATAATGAAAATAGTAAGACTGATCATTAAATTACTTGGAAGTTCATTAGTTTATTCTTTCTTGTCAGTGTTTGGCAATTTCCATAGTTAAAACACATAAGGGAAAAATCACTGAGAAAGGTAGGATAAAAAAAAATCTGTAAAATGTTTATAAACAAATACACAAAAAGAATCACTAAATAGAAATACATTAGAAGCTTAACTGTTGCTATCTTTACCCTGGATTAAGAAGTAATTAAAAAATTTTTTCTCTCAAATTTCTTTAATTTCTGAATGTTCCACAATGATACAGTTCTATGAGAATAAGAAATATTATTTGTAACAAGTGAAACAAAATAGTTGATGATATTTTTTAAAACTCATAGAAAAGTCCAAGCCCATTTTATTTGATTTTAAGGTCCCTCACAATCAAGTCCTGACTAAACTGCTTGATTCCACCTAGTTCCTAAAGCTCAAGGAGAATTACATCCAAAAGATTATGAACTCAAGCTCTGGACTCAGACTGCCTGAATTCCAACCCCAGCTCAGCCTCTTACTTGGTGGGTGACTGTGGGCAAATAACTTTCAGCTCCCTAGGTCTCAAGCTCATTTTTCACAACAGGAAAAAAGCAATATTTCTTCACGGAGCCATAGTGTGACATAATGTATTTATTTGTGTAAAGCCCTCATTACTTAAGTTAACAGTTAAGGATTAATTATTATCAATACTCATGTCCAATTACACATCCTACACATTCTCTGACTGATGTGAAGATCATTGTAAAACAAAACTGTCAAGTCCCACTCACGTGGAGTTTTGCTATCAGTAGCTCAGGAGTCACTCCCTCTACCTCCGTGTGGTCCTTTTTGATAAATCACGCTGGAGAAAGAAAGAATGCTATGAAGTGCCACGATTGAGTCCCCGTCCCCGATAAAAGTTAAAGCTTCCCCTCCCTCCGAGCAATCTAGAAGCAATCCCGAGCAATCCGGAACCTTCCCCTCCAAAAAAGTCAGAAGGGGTCCGGGATTATCCAGCGTCACGCAGAGAGAGAGAGAGAAGGGCAAGGGTCCTTGAAGCTGGATTTCTCACCCTAACCTGGGGACCTGACCTCTCCTCGAGAAATTAACACCAAGGAGAGATCACCATTCACTACGTGCCAGGAACTAAGACTTCTATTTGTACCACCTTTTTCAATTCCCAAAACGATTCTACTAGGAAGGGCCTAATAGTTTAAAGAAAAGCAACGGGAGGCACGGGGAGATTAACTCCCCACGCGAGTAAGTGGAAGCGCACGTGGAAGGTGGAGGGAGGCGGACTGGGCGAGGTGAGAGCCGCGGAAACTCCCAATCCAGGGGATACGCGAGCGGAGCCAGTCCCCTCTTGGGGTTTCGAGAACGCCCCAAACGCACAGAGCTCCACCGAGGGGCACGCACACGGCCGCCCTCGCCCCTCCGCACCTGCGTTCTCCGCCGAGGATTCTTTTCCCTTAAATCGATTGCCAGGTGGTTGCGCGACCCAAGCAGAGACCCAGGAAGCTCGCAAGGGCCAGCGAGACGCGGAACAGACGCATGGGCCCACAGAAAACACACCTGCAACCCGCCCACTCCGGGAACGGAAGTGCCTACGAGTCCACCGGGCTTCTGGACTACACTTCCCAGAATTCGTCAGATCCGCCTTCCTGAGCGGAAGTGCAAGCGACTACACAGAGTGCCTGGACTACATTTCCCAGAATGCCGAGGAAAACAATCCAGAGTCTCACTTTCCAGGAAGACTACGAGAAGCTTCTTGACTACGGTTCCCAAAATGCCAGAGAGAAAAGAATCGCGCAAGTCCCGACTTCCGGGGTGGTAAGGCGGGTTCCTACACTGACAGTCAGCCTTACGTTTCCCCGAGTCCTCCAGCGAAAATGTTCCGTAGACACGACTTTCTGAAGTCGAAATGCCTCCAATTATGGCAGGAGTATTGTTGGAAAGGGAACAAGTGAGGAGATGCAATCTTCAAGAAATTAACAGGGTGGGGGACTTCCTTGGCCGTCCAGTGGCTAGGACTGGACGTTCTCACTCCAGGGCCTTGACAAGGGTTTGATCCCTGGTTGGGAATAAGATCCCGCATGCCGCAGGGCGCACCCAAAAATTTTTTTAAAATAAAAAAGAAAGAAGTTAAGGGGGGATGACTGTTTAGGGAATACTAGATGATTGAAAGTAGTTTAATTTGAATATAATCTGACAATATGAGGCTAAAACTGAGAGGTCAAAGAACAGGCGAGGTAGAATGATTTGGGAGGGGCCGGGAGGAGCAAAGAAGGTACCAGACCCTGTGGTACCACTGGTTTGGCAGGAAAAACAACTTGAGAGGGCCAAAGTGGAAGCTTGTCCTCATGGAAAAGTGCTCTTCCCTCATTTAAACTTTTCATTGAAGTTATGATCGCTACTTTGGAGGTGAAAACACCAAATTTCAGAGAAGTTAAGAAACTGTCCGCTATCTCAAAGCAAGCATAATGAAGGCTGAAGAGCTTGGCATTGGAGTCATTCTGAGTCCTAAAGCCAAAATGCCAGAGCACTGAGGAGGATTCTATTGGTGAAGGAGGATGTTTTATATTGAGATTTTTCCTTTATATATTCTGGTTAAAATATCTTTATTATAGTTAACAATTTACAAACACATATGTTGGGACTTCCCTGGTGGCGCAGTGGTTAAGAATCCGCCTGCCAATGCAGGGGACACAGGTCTGAGCCCTGGTCCCGGAAGATCCCACATGCTACGGAGCAACTAAGCCCGTGCGCCACAACTACTGAAGTCGGTGCACCTAGAGCCCGTGCTCCACAACAAGAGAAGCCACCGCAATGAGGAGCCCGTGCACCGAAATGAAGAGTAGCCCCCGCTCGATGCAACTAGAGAAAGCCTGCGCACAGCAACGAAGACCCAACGCAGCCAAAGATAAATAAAATAAATTTAAATAAAAATTAAAACGCATACGTTATTGGAAGCTAATTAAAAATAGTATAAAGCAAAATGGGGGAGAGGGGATGCATTAGACTCCTTCCCCTTGAAGATAACCAGATTTTTTTTCTCTCTGTAAACATGTCAATACATATGCCTATCAACATACATCTTCATTTTTTAAAATGAAATCTTGTGTTCTGTTATCTATTTTTCTAAACTCAATATAAGCTAGTCATTTTCTAATGTCAGCCACTGAAAATCTAACTCCTTCCAAAAGATGGCTGTATAATGGCGTGTTGAATGTAATGAGAACTAAAAACAAAATACTCCTGACATCTGGAAGCTGGCACGGCACTCACAGGCCAATAGTATTCTCCTTTGGGACATAAATCACAGACTACCATCCTCAAATGAGGTTTCTCTGAGACCACGGTAAAGTGAGACAAAAGAAGGCCACTTCGTAATTTTTAGATAGACAAAAACAAGGTCACTGTGCCACCCACACAATGCCAAACATCCTCCTCTTGGCTAAAAGAGTGATGCTATTTCTTTACCACTTAGAGCTTTATCTTTGTTCTAGTCTGCTCTCCCAAAATATAACATTTATTGAGATACTAAATCTTAAAATTGCTCCTGCTTTCTGGCAGCATCCAATCCGGAGTGAACCCTGCGTCCTTAGGCCCTCTCCCAAAACACTTAAATGAAGCCCAAATCCTGTAATAGATTTTTTTTCTGACACCCTCTTACCCTCGTGGCACCTCATGGTTCCCCATGGTGGGCGTAATCTCTCACTTCAACGAATAAACCCGATTTATCAAACCACTGCTGTGTTCCTGGATGAATTAAATACGCATTTTGGCACAATCCCTGATGAGTACTAGATTTTCCATTATATAGGAAGCTGCAATGAACACGGTTTTATGTTCTTCTGGGAAAGATACTCAGGTAGAGGAGAGATGCAGGAAGATGCCACAGGAAGGGAGTTATTTATCCGTATCTTTGAGATGGATAGTCTTTACCTCAATGGTTAAAGCAGATGTGCTGTGTGTGTTTGACACGCCATGAGTCAGGCTGCTTTGGCTCACATAGAGTTCAGGCCGAACCACGTATAAGCTAAAATGACTGCCCCATACCTCGATATGTGAACATTTTCTCCATCAAGACTTTTATTCATACCATCCCGTTTAATTCTCAAATCACTGTATTAAAAAGGTAGTGTTAAAAAGGAAAGAACAGGCCCGGTACGTCCCTGGTGGTCCAGTGGTTAAGACCCCGTGCTTCCACTGCAGGGGGCAAGGGTTTGATGTCTGGTGGGGGGGAATTAAGACCCCACATGCCCAGAGGCGGCTAAAAAAAAAAAAAGGCCCCAAATGGAGTCATTTGCTACACCCCGCCCCATGACAGCAAACCAAGACTTAACTGCAGTTTCCACCTTACATAGAAATATAATGTTAATCAAACAGGCTGGTATTTTATGGCCATCGCTAACGAGGTAATCTATTACAAAGCCCATTTCCATCCCCCAGAGAAGAGGCAATCTTCACGATAAAGCCCTTGCCATTCCCTTCCCCACAAAAAGAGATCCTGACCTAAAAATAATCCTTTTACTAATAATTCCTTTGCCCTACTCTTCTGCCTGAAAAAAAAAAAAACAACTTTCCATTTTGTACAACCCTTCTATTTACTAGATGGGATGCTGCCCAATTCACCAACTGTTACATAAAACCAATTAGATCTTCAAATTTACACAGTTGAATTTTGTTTGATTTTGCCTTTTCTGTTTTGTTTTTGGCCCCGCCATGCGGCTTGTGGGATCTTACCTCGCCCACCAGGGAATGAACCCCGGCCCTCGACAGTGAAAGCGCGGAGTCCTAACCACTGGACCTTCGGAGTATTCCCTGAATTTTGTTTTTTAAGAGTAGTAATGTCATCTCAATTTTACAAGAAACCATCAGACACAGAAGTTTAAGTAATTCACCCAATGTTCTACTGCGGGAAATGACAGAGCAGGGTATTAGGCGCACGGCCTAGGGGATATGTCCTCAAGGCAAGAGCCCTGGAGACCCTCCAACCAGGCCAGGAACGATCCCATCCACCGCACCAAACGCAGAGGACTCCGCCCAAAGGAGCCACCGCCCACGCCCCAGCCCTCAAACCATTGCTCTCTGAAGCAGCTCTTTCTCCCAAATTGATGGCTGGGTTGGACAGGTTCCCAGGGAAATTCCCACGGGTCGCAAAACGCGGAAGCAACTCACCAGCGAGAGGGAAGAGAGGGAGACTACCTGACCGCCCAGAGCGGCAGGGCCTGAAACCCCGCCCCCAGGTTGCGCTGGGGATACACTTCCCACAATTCCCCTGTCCCAGCGACGCCTGTGCGGAAGCGTCCGAGTCCGAGTCTCTACGGAACTTGTAGACTACACTTCCCAAAAAGCCAGAGGAGAACACAGCCCGAGTTCCCACCCTCTTCCGCCGGAAGTACTTGAGCCACTTCGGAGCTGTTGGACTACAGTTCCCACAAGTCCCTTGGGGACAAAGTTCATATTGCCGAGTTCCTGGGCAGTAAGGTGGTTTCCTACTGGGGGCTAGTGTTACCCTCACCTGAATCCGTGAGCAAAAACTATTGTATGTTGTTTAAACTGCTGTTCGTTTTGTCTCTGTTAGAACAGCAAACCTAGATAATATATCATTGGAAAGTTTAGTTCAAACTCCAGTGGTGAACTTCAGATCCTCTGAAGAATGCACAAGATGAAGGCTCAAGAAGCTGCGCATTTGGAGATCTACGTTGCAGAACTGTTGATAAAATATTTTAATTTAAAACTGTATTACAAGGAGTTCCCTGGTGGGCTAGTGGTTAGAATTCTGGCCTTTCACTGCTGTGGCTGGGGTTCAATCCCTGGTCGAGGAACAGAGATCCCGCAAGCCATGCGGCGTGGCAAAAACAAAACAAAACAGGAAAACTGTATTACAACCTTCATGGGCCCAAGAGAGGTAGAGTAATTTGACTGATTCTTTATTGTGTCTCCTACATGAGTCTGAGTCACCCAAAATCAGTGAGCTCCATTCTGGCAGCGCACTATCAGGCCATGGCCTGCAACATTTGGTTGCAACAATTCATTTACAATAGTCTTTTAAAAATCTATTGACAAAAGTCACCAAAAAAATCATTTCAATTTGAATGGGGGCCACCCCAACAGCAGGCCCACATAAAAAAAACATCCAACAAGCGATGCCACATCTGCCTGGTGACCCCTTTATGGTGGAAGTCCTAGCAACTGTCTTGTGCCCCTTGGAGTCTTTGGACCACACATGATAGCCAACAACTCCCTATGTGTTTCAGATACAAACTACCCTCAGCGGCTGAGGTAGATGTCTCTTAAAAGACAAATCTTAGTGCTGATTGGGCCCTCTTTGAGAAAAAAAGCCATCATAGGCCCTGAGCCCATGACCCTTTAGTGCAACTGCCTATTTTACCATAGGTTATGGAAACAACACCCCACAGGAACAGGCAGTGAAGCCTCCTTATTAAATGGAAATGGTACCTACAGGATACAGCTTGAACCCTCAGGCATATCCAAACTACAGGCGAATGTGGCTTTTCCCACCCTCTGTCCTTTGCCCAAGTCCACAAATCCAGGAGAGATTGCCCCCTCCTGGCCCCACTGGCCATCCGTGGGGCCTTTTTGATAAACCAAGTCCCAGCGGAAAGGGAGTCCATTTATTTCAGACAGCAGCACCACATCATTCATGATGGAGCCCAATGGAGAGTTACCACTTTCCATCCCACGACTGGGACATCCCGAATAAAGGATGACAAAATTCACAGAGCTAATTGTAGTCACTTTGGCACTGGAGGACACCATCAAAAAATTATGTCATTTTTTTCATATTTTTACCGACTCCTAGACTGTTTCATTCAGTTGATGGGCTCAAAATAGATTTCACATTCAGGCTTATCCCCTATGACAGGGCCTTCCACATTGGCAATATATTACTTCTCAGACCTCATGTATTACAATGAAAATTTCCCATCTCAGCTCCTACCATGACTCCCAGAGGTGGCTCATTTAAATGTCCTATCTGTCCAATTTGCTCCCATTTCTCAAATAAACTCAAGTATTACCCTCATCTTGGGCCCCAGACGCTTATATTTGGGGCCAAAATTCATGGCATCTCCATGTCACCGGCCCTAACCCAAACCCTACCCTCCCAAAGTGATTATTGGTGGCACAGCCCATGAAGGTCTATACCAAAGGGTGAATGACCCTTCTCTCACCATCAAATTGATTTTATTGGGCCATTGTGCCAATGTGCTGACACAAATTATTTTGTCCTCACAATGACTGATACGTATACAGGTCTACTCTTGGCTTATCCTTTCCAGGGTGCTAACCTCACCACTATAGCCCTCATTAGAACTTGGTTTCCTCTGGGCCCCCAGATATCATGGACTCTGATCAGGATACACACTTTAGTGCTCATTCAGTTCAGGCACAGACCTTACAAGAAAGCAACACTTGCAACTTTCATTTGTCCTATCATCTACAGATAAACAATGATCTACTGAAGGATGCCCTATTAAAATTACAAAATGGATAATGGCTTCCAAATGGCTCTTTTGCACACTGCCTTATTTACCCTGAACTTTCAATCTGTAGGCCTCAAAACACCCTGTCAAAATGCAATTAAGGGACCCATCCCCTCCTCTTTCCAGTCTCTCTAAAATATCCAGACAGAACTCCCTTTCCCAATTAATGACACCTCTCCGCTCGCCTAATCTAAAATAAAGAGGAGAACTGAAAAGATTCTGGCAAAGTGTGTGCCAGATTGGCACTCAGTTCTAAGGCAGGTAATAGAATGAGACCCATTGAGAATTGAGGACCCATGACCCCCCCAAAAGGCTATTCTATAGTCTACAAGAAAGCCCTCTGCCAAACCTTCTGTCCTTCCCCAACAGAGTTTTTTAAAAATATTTATTTGGTTGTGTCGGGTCTTAGTTGCAGCTCACAGGCTCCTTAGTGGCAGCTCGCCGGCTTCATAGTTGTGGCATGTGGGCTCCTTAGTTGCTGCTTGAGGGCTCCTTAGTTGTGGCTCGCCAGCTCCTTAGTTGTGGCATGCAAACTCTTAGAGCCCACAAGCCACAACTAGTGAGCCCACACGCCACAACTACTGAAGCCCGCGTGACTAGAGCCTATGCTCCGCAACGAGACACCACTGCAATGAGAAGCCCGCGCACTGCAACAAAGACCCAATACAGCCAAAAATAAATAAATAAAAATAAAGTTATGAAAAAAAGTAGAAAGGCGGGGCTGGTGGAACTGTTAAATGTCTTGATTGTGGTGATGTAAGATGATAGTAAGCATTTGCCAAAACACAGAATGATCCACCAGTCTATTTTACTGTATATAAATTATTCCTTAATAATAAAAGAACATGAGCATATAGGATCCTCATAGATGCCTTTTATCTCACTGAAGAATTTTTATCATGGATACTGAGTTCTGTCAATTGCCTTCTGTGAACCTAGGATGATCATATATTTGATGAAAAGAATCCTGACATAGAGTACATACCGAACACATAGGAAGCTCAAGAACAGACAGACCTAATTTAATACACAGTATAGAAATCATAATACTTGTTGCCCCTGGAGGTGCGAATGACAAGAATAGTACACAAGGAAACATTCTGGTTTAATAGAAATATGGTATATATTGATCTTGGTGATGATTACACAAGTAGATACATTTGTCAAAATTCATGAAACTGTAAACTTACTTATGCATGTGGCTGCATGCGAATCACATCTCCATAAAGAACTGTTAGCATAGAAAAGTGCTGGCCACAACCTGGTGAACTGACTTCTGGACCCACTGATGGGTTACAACCTTCAGCTTGATAAGCACTAGTTCACAGGACCTGCAGCGTTGGGGAAATGAGCCCAAATGTCTTATTTAATCCTCCAAGCCTTGAAGAATTCCTCCTTCTACAATTTTATAGAAATTTTTAGAAAGGAACTGAAAGAAAATTTCAAAAGTGACTGTTCTCCTTTTTACTCATTTAACATTACTGGACACCTGCAGTGTGTTAGGCGCTGAAGAGGCAGAGTGGACTTGGCCGTCAACAAAGTCCCAGCCCTCCGAGAGCTTCTATTCTGGTGGAAGAGACTTGGGCATTTCCGTCTTAGTACTTTTGGTTACCTTCAGCTCAGACTCATCCTTCTTAAGCCTCCCTTCTCTGTCGTATCTGCTAAATGCCAAGGTTCTGAATGAAGTTCTTATGTCTCCACTCTTATGAGCTTTCTCTGCTGTGTGGTCGCCCAACCACACAGACATGTCGAGCTCTGGCAGAAATACTCTTCTATCAAACAGATGTTTTGTCTTCTATGACAGGACTATTTCAGCACCCGTTTGAGGTATTAAACCGTGTAATTTTATAGAGCTTCTTTGCTGTATGTATTCTCTGATGAGGGACAGTCCTTGTCACCCTCATCCCCAGCATGGACTCGCTGATGAATTATAAGACTTGAGCTCCAACTGAAGCCTTTCCCACACTCCTCACATTTGTATGGTTTTTCCCCAGTGTGGACTCTCTGATGGGCTTGAAGGTATGAGCTCCAACTGAAGACCTTACCACATTCCTCACACTTATATGGTTTCTCTCCAGTGTGGACCCTCTGGTGGGCTTGAAGGTATGATCTCTGTCTGAAGCGCTTACCACACACATCGCATCGGTATGGCTTCTCTCCTGTGTGGACTCCACGGTGAGCCAGAAAATTTGAGGCCCGACAGAAGCCCTTCCCACACTCCTCACACTGGTAGGGTTTCTCTCCAGTGTGACACCTCTGATGGGCCTGAAGCTGTGAGCCCACACTGAAGCCTTTCCCACACTCTGCACACTGGTATGGTTTCTCGCCGGTATGGACTCTTTGATGCACTTGAAGGCTTGAGAACTGACTGAAGGCCTTCCCGCACTTCTCACATTTATAGGGTTTCTCTCCCGTGTGGATTCGACAATGAACGTTAAGATCTGAACTCCGGCTGAAGCCCTTCCCACATGTACCACATTTGTATGGTTTTTCTCCGGTGTGGCCTCTTTGATGGGCCAGAAGATTTGAGGCCTGACTGAAACCTTTCCCACACTCCTCGCACTTATAGGGTTTTTCTCCTGTATGGACTCTAAAATGAATGTTAAAATCTGAGCTACGACTAAAGCCCTTTCCACATGCATCACACTGATATGGTTTCTCACCACTATGGCCTCTCTGATGGTCCAGAAGATTTGAGGCCCGACAGAAGCCCTTGCCACACTCCTCACATTTGTATGGTTTCTCTCCCGTGTGGCTTATCTGATGGGCTTGAAGGTGGGAACCCACACTGAAGCCTTTCCCACACTCCTCACACTTAAAGGGTTTCTCACCTGTGTGGATTCTACAATGGATGTTCAGGTGTGAGCTGTAACTAAAGCCCTTGCCACAGGCCTCACATTTGTAGGGTTTCTCCCCAGTGTGGATTCGCTGATGAGCCTGTAGGCGTGAACGCCAACTGAAGCCCTTCCCACACTCTTCACATTTATAAGGTTTCTTTCCCGTGTGGGCTCTCTGATGGATGTGAAGATAGGAGCGCTGACTGAAGCCCAGTCCACACTCCTCACATTTATAGGGTTTCTCCAACATGTGGGCTATGGGAGGAGCTTGACAATGTGAGCTCTTCCCGACGTTCCTCCCACACTCCTCAAATCTGTGTGGATCCTCTCCAGTGGGGACTCTCTGATGATGATGAAGATATGACTTCTGACTGAAACCCTTACACGACATATCATGTTTGTTCAATCTTGTTCTACTGTGGACTCTCTGATGGGCTTGAAGACTTGAAAGCCGACGGAAGGCGTTTTCACATTTTTCACACTTGTAGGGCTTCTCTCCTACGTGGGCTGTCTGGTTCATTTGAAGGTGAGAGTCCCGTATGAAACCTTTCTCACACTCCACCCCTCTGTAGGGTTTTTCTCCAGTGTGGTCTCTGCGGTGAACTTGAAGATGTGAAGTCTGATTGAAGTCTTTACCAAACTCCTCATCTTTATTGAGTGTGCCACCTTGTTTTTCCATCTGAGAGCCAGTTCCTTGAATATTTCCCATGGAATCTTGACACCCAGTTAATTCCTTTGTAACCTGTTGCCAGATTTGTGAGCAGAAAAGCTCTTCATGTGGCAGATACCTTAATCCAACTTCTTGAAGAGTCTCCATGCCATTTAGATTCTTGTCTCCTAAATGGATAAAGAGAATTTAGAGATGGGGCATGTGAGTGCTTTGCTCAGAGATGTCAAGGTTATAAACTTAGGCCCACACCCTAAGGCTTTACTGAACCTCGAAAAGCTTCCGTTTTTCTTTAACATCATGTATCATGTTCTCTGATTTACATGCCTCCAGACACCAAGAGGTGGTCCACCAGGCTGTCATTCACTACACATTAGTGTAATCCATTTAGAATCATAGTAAGTTTCATAGGTGAGATATAAATTAGAAATCTGATGGCTACAGAGCAAAAAAAATACCTCCTAGGGAATGTTTACAAAGACAAAGCTGTACCTTACTCAAAGCCTTATCTTCTTTGCTGTAGCAGGTGGCTAATAAACAGCTTCCACATAATTCTGCCTACTGCATGCACATCTGACCAAAATGCTCAAAATGTCTAGTAAGACCCTTAGACAGATTATCAGAGGATGTCCCCAGGCAACATTGAAAAACCTCTGCTTTATTTTAATGGAAGTTTACTCCAATGGAAGGAGACTTTGAGGCAATGAATAAGTTGGAAAGATACATGTCTGGGAGAAATACCTTATCACCTAAGGCCCTAAAGTTCAGAGTAGAAGCAGAGAGTGGTTCTTTGCCTCCTGCTGGGAAATATCCTTCAGGAAGACAAATGGGCTGTAAACTTTACTTTCCCTGGCCACAGAGCCAGGTCTTTCCCAACACTGAAAGGGTTAGCTGGAAAAAAAATCAAAGCCAAGTTTTGGAATTAGTATGTTACTGTAATAACATACATCATTCTAAAACCTCATAACAGTAAAGTTCCTACAACCACCAGGGGTAAAAAAAAAAGAGTGAAAAATTAGAAGGTTATCTTTTACAACAGAGCAAGAACTCGCGAGGAGGAAATAAATAGGGCATAATACAGAGTCTCGAAATCAACATTGGACCAGAAGAGTTACGTTCTCCTTGGAACGTTATTCCACCGATTAGCCATATAGCTTGCTACTAACTTCTTTCCAGGTGTCTTTTCAAGTAACACCTTATCAGTGAGGCCTCTTTTACCATACAATATCATATAGTAAATTCTCCCTATCCATTCTACACGCCTGGCAATCTCCATTCGCCTTACCCTGTTTTGTTTTTACACAGCACATATTCCTATCTGTCATACTACATACGTCCTTAATCTTTTTCATTTTATGTCATCTCCCACTTGAATGCGATACCCATGAGGACAAGCATTTTGTATTATTCACTGGTTTATCACCACTCCCAGAACCCTGTCTGATACAGTCAGTGTTCAATAAGTACATGTTGAATGGATAAATAAATCCCAGTTTGACATCTCTGTGAGAGTTAGAGCCACGTTACAAAAGTAAAAGAGCTTTTTCAAGTAAGTTACCTGTAATAGGAAAGAAAGTGGAAACAGCCATGTTGTTGGGAAGCTGAAAGGCTTCACTAGATGCAGGGCTAACATACGTGGATGTTGCTGATGAGAAAATCATGATGATCACAAAATCAGGGAATTCCCTGGTGGTCCAGTGGTTAAGACACCACACACTCACTGCCAAGGGCCCAGGCTTGATCCCTGATCGGGGAACTAAGATCTCACAAGCCATGCGGTGTGGCCAAAAAAAAAAAAAAAAAAAAATCATGGCAAAAATCACTCAGAAGGCCAAAAAAAAAAAAAAGAACAGGGTATAAAAATGGCCATGGGGCCTATGGATTGCCTGCTTCTGAAATTTTTATTCTCTCTTTCTGTATGTGTAAAATTTTTCCTTTTTCAAGTAGGAGTCAATATTTAAACCGCTCCCCCCTACCCCATGGCCAAGGGAAAAAGTTGTTTTTGAAACCAGACTATAAAATTGATGGGCATATGGGATATCATAAGCCACTTTCAATAATGGGATTTTATTCTGAATCAGTAAGAAGCTACAAGAGGTTCTGAGCAGAGAAATGACAAGATTTGAATTTAAAAGAGTCACTCTGAGTGGAGAATTAACTGTGAATGAGCAAAGCAGAAGAGAGAGCATTACAAAGACTGAGGCAGTAATCCACAGTCTAGGTGCTGACTTGGACCAGAGTCACAGCTGTGGAGGCAACAAGAAGCAGGACAGACTCAGGGTCACACGGCTCTCACCCGAGGAGCGACGGCTCTGGGTTGCTATCTTTATCATCCAAAGCTTTTCTTCTCTCTTTAACTGGGATATTGCATCTGGTGTGAACGATTGATGCCCTGCAAAAAAGGCAAGGACAAACATTTAAAATCAATATGTTAGAGGCCCAAACTAAGAAAAACTGTGGTTCCCACTGCACTGTCTTCAGGACATCAAAATCAGTGTTTTCCTAACTTTTAATTATGACCCATGGGAGGAAATACATTTTATGCAAAAACCTAGGATAGGCACACATAAGTATAAATTACAGGAAAACACTATTTTCATCGCACCCTTTTCACCATTTCTCACACTATTCTTGGCAACGGGCCACAGTTTTTACTGCAACGTGCAGTTATTGCCAAGGGCTCTGATATCTTCTACCCTATTTTATTTCGATTCCCTAAAGAGTGTCATGACCTACTAATTGGAGACGACCACAATTTGAAAAGCCAGAAAACATACAGCAGTCATGCGGTCAATTAACAGTTCGTTTACAAACACACTTTGGCCTGGGGAGAAAGACTAGAAAACGCCATCTCTGTGTCTCATGCTGATTAGAAAACCGGAAACCAGTTCAAGAGCTCCAAAGCCCTGCCCATTCAAGGACACGTAAATAAATACCACAGGGGCTGATCCGATGTTCAGTCCCAGAGTGCCCTTCCTCACCCACTGAGACCAGGTTCCGGAAGTTCTCCAGCATTACTTCCTGGTACAGCTGCTTCTGGGCAGAGTCCAGCAGCCCCAGCTCCTCCTCCGTGAAGACCACGGCCACGTCCTTGAAGGTCACCGCCTCCTACGACATCAAACACACTCCACCTGAACCTTGCAACGCAGGTCCCCTGGAGAAAGGGCAGCACTGAGAAAAGTGGGGAGGATGTGTACGAAGTGGTTCCAGATTCTGAGACCAGAGTCAATTTTACCATAACATAGTTAAACATTCCCCATAACGCATTTACGTTTTAGATTTTCTTCTTTTCACAATAAATGAGAAGAACAACTTTTTACATAGATTTTTGCTTCCCATCCAATTATTTTCTCAGGATAAGTTCCAAAGAGTAAAAACTGCAATGTCAAAGAATAGGCAGCTTCAAAATAATTATGTACAACAGCAGATTTTCTTTTCAACTTTTCCCCTATTTTATCCTCCTCCAAGAGTATATAAGTATCCCTGATTCTCTAAACCATACACATTGAATATAACCATATTTTTAAATCCTAGGCAATCTTATCAGTAAAAAACAACTTATTTGGATTACCTGTACTTATTTATAATTAATACGCTCATCATATTTTCACATATTTACTAGCCATCTTCATTTTTTTCTTCAGAACCTTGCCTGTTAATGTTCTTTGCTCATACTCCAATTGGGGTTTTATCTTAGGATTCTGTAAAATTCCTATTCGAGATTTTAAGTTGTTTTTTTTTTAGGGTGTGTATTATAAATATTTTCACCCACATTCTGCTATTGTTCTTGTACAGCTTTGGGTACAGCATGCTTTAGCATCCTTGGCACTCCTGACATTTGAGGACAGATGACTCTTTGTTGGGGGTGGGGCAGGGGGCTGCTGAGTTCACTGTAGGATGTTTAGCAGCATCCCTGGCTTCTACACACTAGATATCAGTAGCACTCCCAAGCTGTGACACTAAAAATGTTTCCAGATGTTACCTGAGGGTAAGATCGCCCATAATTAAGAATCACTCGTATACAGCATTGTTTTAACTTTTCGTACAAAGACTGTGTTCAGTGCCAGAGCTCTGCACATCCAGTGCCCTATATGAGCAACAGAGGTCATGGAGAAGAAGGGGCCACTGAGAGTGATCTATGGTAGGGACAGTATCATCTATGGAGTCTTCCACCCACCAGGACAACTAGGCACCCCACAGAATAGGCTAAGTCCCAGGTGGAGAATTCTTTTCCCTTGTCTCTCTTTATCCAAGTAAAAATCCTAGGAGTCTTTTTTGGATCAGTTGGATCTTTGTTTTCCTATGTGAACTTGAGCAGTTTTCATAAATTCTACAATCCTGTTTCTTTGTCATTAAAATGCAGAGGAGACCAAGTTCGGCCTCATAAGGTTGGTCTGAGACTAAATGCAGTTAAGAAATGAAGTCTCTGTACAGGTCCTTTTGTACTTTTAAAATTAAGTATATTAGTACTTTGAAAAAATTCATTAATATGTGAATAAAAAATATAAATCAATAAATAAAACATGCACATGATATGATTCAGACATGGGTAAGAAACAATCTAGCTTTCTTACATGAAAATATCTAATAATATTTTCTCTGTACGAAGCGTTAGTTAGATCCTGGTACACTCTGCCATTTTGGAATATTCTACATACAAAATATCCGAGGTACTGCATAGCAAATGTACTTTGTCAATTTAGAGTACCTAGAACATTAAGACCAAAGAATGGCAAATTCTTCCAAATTCCCTTTTGAGGAAATTGGTTGTGTTAGGAAAACTGTTATTACAGTGTTTTGTTTTGTTTTTTAAATTTATTTTTATTTATTTATTTTTTGCTGTGTTGGGTCTTCGTTGCTGCGTGTGGGCTTTCTCTAGTTGCGGCGAGCAGGGGCTACTCTTTGTTGCGGTGCACGGGCTTCTCACTGCCATGGCTTCTTATTGCGGAGCACAGGCTCTAGGCGCGCGGGCTCCGGTAGTTGTGGCATGCAGGCTCAGCAGTTGTGGCTCACAGGCTCTAGAGCACAGGCTCAGTAGTTGCGGCGCATGGGCTTAGTTGCTCCGCGGCATGTGGGATCTTCCCAGACCAGGGATCGAACCCGTGTCCCCTGCACTGGCAGGTGGATTCTTAACCACTGTGCCACCAGGGAAGCCCCTACAGTGTTCTTTAAAATGGTAAAAATTCTAAACTACCTAAATGTCCATGAATGGGGAAAAGTTATGAGACACACACACCCCGCCACACACACACAATGTACACAAATTCAAGGGAATATGATGTTGCCATTAAAGATGTGGGATATATAATATCAATTAGAAAAGGTATAATTTGAGAGGTTTATACTACAGGAATTAAAAATATACAGTTATGAACACATATGAGGAAAAGAACATGGGAAAATGAAGACAGTTTCGTAAGGGAAACAGTAATAACGTGAGAGATTTTTTTCGTTGCTATTGACTTTTTCTGTTCTACTCTTATTTGTGAAATTACAAAAGGTGATAAAACAACAAAAATAAATCAAACAAAAATAAAAAGTAGGGATCATTCGGCCCTCTTCTTGGGAAGAATTTCCCAAACGCCTACTGTTCTCTTTAATCTTTCCCAAGAAAGAGAAATAGGATGTGTCTTATCACTGAGAAATGAGGTGACAAGTTAACACCTAGAAGGGCAAGCCCAACTCACCTTGAACTTGGTCATTTTGCCCTCCTCCTTCTGGGGAAGCGCTGAGTCTTGGGCAGGCACAACGGGGGAAGGAGAAAAAAGCCGTCAGTCTGGCCAAGGGTGTCACTGAGCCACATGGCTGCTTACTGTGAAGCAGCAACAGTGCCGCTTCCTCAGGGTGGCCTGATACGCAAAGCCTGGGCTGGATTCCAGATGCTACTCACCCCTTCAGCCAAGAGCCCCTGGGCAGTGAACGAGCCACCCAACCACACACAGTGGCCCTCATACAAGTTCATGTAGCTCTCAGGGTATGATTCTGATTCTGGGGAGGGCGGAAATTGAGAGTAAAGTACCCAGGTTAAGAGAGTAATTTCTGGGGCCAAATGTCTAGGTTCATGAAACTGTGACGTATTAGCTGTGAAATCTTAGACAAATTATTAGCATCTCTGTGCTTCAATTTTCCATCTGTAAAAATGGAGGGATTAACAACGGCTATCTCATAGGATTGTTGTAAGAATTAAATAAGTAGGCAGAAAGTTCAAAGAACACTTTCAGGGCACCTTATTTCTCAGTAGCAGCAGAAAGCAGGTAATATTCAGTAACATAAAACTTGTCCTCACAAATAGCTTCAATGGAGCCTTAAAAGGCTGTTGCTTTGTTGTATGAAAACCACCTTTAGCCTCTGCAATATCTGTTATTCTCTCTTGGTTTGTCATATTTAATTTGATGCCTTTGCAGTAATATTTAAGATTACATTGATTATTTTTTTTTCCTGTGTAAAATATACATCACATAAAATTTTCCATTTTAACCATTTTTTAGGTGTAGAGTTCGTTAGGTGCGTTCATATTGTTGTGAATCATCACCACTAACAATCTCCACAACTTTTTCACCATCCCAAACTGAAACTCTGTACCTATTAAACACTAACTCTCCGTTCCCTTTCCCCTCGGTCCCGGGTAACCACTATTCTACTTTCTCTATGAATCTGATATTGTGGATGACGGCTTTTTCAAAGATGTAAGACCTTGATAATTTGACTTTGTTAACAGTAGGGCCTTAAAAACATTCTTATCATGGAGATGAAGAAAAATTAATAGAATCCTGTGATTTAACAGTAAGTTAGTCAACATGCCACTTAAATTAACAAGCTAATCATAGTAATGATAAAAACAACAAAAACGGCAATGTTTAACATTACATAAGCACTAAGTACGTGTTAGGGACCTTGAGAAGCACTTGGCACGCATTGTTCCACTAAGGTACCTCCCACACACCTGTGAAGAAGCTAGGGGTGTACTAGCCGTGTGACTCCAGTCTGATCACCTCCACCTCTGTGCCTCTCCTCAACTATAACAAGGAGAGAAAAAACAAAAGAATGTCAGTCCTAGGGTTACTGTGGTGGATGAATGAGCTAAATGCCCTTGGCATTGTACCTGGCATTTTACCAAGTTCTCAATAAATGATGACGATGACGACCGTTGTTCCCACGTAACAGATGAGGAAGCCGAGGCTTGGTGAGGTCAAGGGGCAGGGGCGGAACCTGAATCCAGCTCTCACAAAGAAGCCAGTCTTCTAGATCTTGTCTCTCTGCTGCTTCTAAAGAAAAAAATAAACAGATGGGAGTCTGAGGTCTCATGCAGAGAGAAACGAGAGCTTGAGAGTTAGGGATAAAAGACTGACATAGAAACAGGGAGAGGACTCTGAAGCCAGAGGATCTGCTTGAAGGAGATGAGAACAGGGTTGGGAAGGGTGTAGACTCTGGAATCAGACCCCCAGTATTTGAATCCTGGCACCTCCAACTTGCTACTACTTAGTCCCAAGGTCTGATCTGTAAATTAGGGATGGTTATAATAATAACAATAATTATTATAATTATATAATTATAATACAATATATTATACTTATATATTATATAGATATATAGTATAATATATCTATATAACAATATAATTATATATAATATAGTAATATAATTGTAATAATACCAACCTTATAGGAAGGTTAGTCAGTCTAAGTGACTCTACATAAAACATGTGGAACAGTATCTGGCAGCTTAAACATTCACTAGGGCTGCTTTACATGAAATAGTCAAGGAAGCTCTTCCTTGGGGTGGCTGCAACCGCACATGGCTTGATGAGCAGACGTGGGCAGGATTCCAGACGCCACTTACGCCTTCAACCGAGAGCCCCGGTGCAGTGAACGACCTGCCCAACCACACACAGTGGCCCTAATACAAGTTCTCGTAGCTGTCAGAGTATGATTCTGATTCTGGGGAGTGTACAAATTGAGAGTAAAATATCCAGATTAAGAGATTAGTATTAGTTAATTATTGGTTCATTAATTACTTACTAGTTTATTATTATTAGCTAGTACTACTCCAGATAGAAGAACCCTGTATGGAAAAGGGCAGTGTAAAACTTTCCAATCTTAGAAGAGATACCCTTTCAGGACTTGTAATTCACCTTGTTCTGACTCTATATTTGTCCAGTGACTTCTGCTCAGTAAGAAGTGTTTTACAGGGAGATCTTTCCACTACCTCTGTGGAAAGGAGATCATCAGTAAATCACTGTCTGTTTTGGGATTAATACTAACTCAGCTTTACATCCCAAGCAGCTAAAGCAGCGCCTGTAACACAGTGATCACTTAGCAGTCAGTGTCAATGTCAGTGTCCTGACACATGAGCCCCCCCATACAGGTTCATTCCAGCAGAGGCACATAAAAAGACTAGACTAGTTGGTCAAAGGTCTCTTTGAGAGGCAAAATTCTGAGGCTGGTCCCACTTGGGAGGATTTGGAGGGCGGGGTTTTATTTCCAAGTTTTTCTTCTAGGTCTTCAACAATATTTGCAAGATCAAGGTCATCTTTGGAAGGAAAAGGGCCTCTGGATTTTTAATACTATCTTAGGAAGGTGCTTCCCACTCTTCAAAGTCAATGTCTAAAGAGACTCCTGTTACAAAATCCACAGGGTGTGTCCATCAAAACACTGAGAATGACAACTATTTAATTGCCTGCATGATTAGCACTAGACAGGATAACTTGTTAACTCTTCATTAAAAAATGAGTGTATTAATTCAATGAACATTTATGGAAATCAGACTAAAAGATACAACTACTCAAGTTCACAGTCTAGTGATTAGGAAACCAGCAATCACCCTGCACATCGCTAAGTACCAGGGTAGTGAACTGGGTACTTTAGAAGCACAAGTTATGGGCCTTGGGGTCCACACTTGTTTGGAGCAGGTTCTACATCAATGTGGCTTGATCTGAGCCCTGGAGGATGACTAAGTTCTATTAGCCAGAGAGAAGCAGAATCTCTGAAAAACCTCAAGAGAACAGATGTTACAACTGTAAGTGAACACAAACAAGAGGCAGAAAAAGCTGGGCAGGAAGGCATGATTCAAACCATAATGACGGGGGTCCCAGTTTACCGGCAAGTCAGCAGGAAAGCAGCAAAGGAAGGGAGAGTCAGAAGATTCCTTTGGTGTTGGAAACAGATCACTCTCCCAGCAAATGGGAGATCTGAGGGGGAAGGGGCTGGAGCCAGAGAGACTGTTACCAGGGCCACACCAAGAATCACGTCCTTCTTTATTTGAATGTCACCTCTTCAGACAGTTCCTCCCTACAGAGAATTTCAATCTCCTAATGACATCCCAACACTTCTGACCCCCCATCCCTGCTTAATTCTTTTCTCTTTAGCACGTATCACTCTTTAACATCCTACTAGGTATTTTGCTCATTTATATTCATCACATCTGTCCCACAGGGAGTTTTGTTTCTTGCTGTGTCCCCAACACCTAGGATGCTGCCGCAGGCGCTTGCCAGGAACTCAACAAAGATTCACAGAATGACTGCTGGAATGAAGAACTGAAAGACGCACCATGTAGATCAGGGCCTCGTGATTTATCTCCCGAATCATTCATTCAAAATATAATTACTGAGAGCCTGCTCTGTGCCAGCCAAGGAACCTAGATGTGAAAGATACAGCAGTGAACAAAGCAGGCAAAGACCTTGATCTTATGGACCTGATAGTATAATGGGGTACAAGGGCAGTAACACACTGATATTATAGTGAGAGATGCTTTTAAGAAGAATAAGGCAGGGTAAAGGTATAGGAAGAGATGGAAGGAGAGGCTGGTACAGAATAAGTTTTTGTCATGGAAGGCTTCTCTCACCTTTGAGCAGAGACCTGAACTAAGGCAGACAGAGCCATGCAGGTATCTGATATCTGAAGGATGAGTAATTTAGCCAGAGGGAAACAGAAAATATTTTTTGTTTAAAAGTCCTGAGTCAGTTCTCACTACCAGTGCGTCTCAAATTTTAATGTTCCATGAATCAACTGGGGACCCTGCCAAGACAGAGGGCAAATCAGGAGATAAAGGATGGGGACGAAGAATCTACATTTCTACTAAGATGCCAGGTGATGATACTGCTGGTCCCTGGATCACAATTTGAGTAGCATCAGTCAAAAACAGCCCTCTTGGGACTTCCCTGGTGGTGCAATGGTTAAGAATCCGCCTGCCAATGCAGGGGACACGGGTTCAAGCCCTGGTCCGGGAAGATCCCACATGCCGAGGAGCAACTAAGCCCGTGTGCCCCAACTACTGAGCCTGCGCTCTAGAGCCTGCGAGCCACAACTACTGAGCCTGCGCGCCTAGAGCCCATGCTGCACAACACGAGAAGCCACCGCAATGAGAAGCCCATGCACCGCAATGAAGACTAGCCCCCACTCGCCACAACTAGAGAAAGCCCGCGCGCAGCAACGAAGACCCAACACAGCCAAAAATAAATAAATAAATGTATTAAAAAAAAATGCTCAGACCTTATCCAAAACTAATTAAATCAGAATCTGTGGAGGTGGGTTGCTGATATCTGCATTTTTGTCCCCCTTCCACCATCCCAGGCTATGATTTCATTGTCCAGTCAGGACACTGCACCAGGCAATGAACCCCAGGCAAAATGACACCGAGGTTCTCAAACTCTGGTGTGCATCTCTATTGTAAGGCCTAAATTCCAAGCGCTACCAAGACATCTCTGAGCCTCACAGGGCCCAGAAGGCCTAGCCGTGAGTTCCTCTGCTCTCTCCAGATACAGCCCTTTCCCCTGGGAAGAGGTGCCCCATCTAGCTAGTTCCCCTATGGATTAACCATGTTTTTAGATTCTGTATTAGCTGTTTGACATCTGTGATTACTAACCTGTTCCTAAGTCTGTTGAATCACAAGGCCAGACTGTCGACCACAGTTATTTACACATTCCCTGCAAGCCAGTTTCTGAGGGCACAAGAGGGTCATAATATAATCCGCCCAATCACTGCCCTCTGACCTGACTGTTCTCACTTAGTGCCCAACAGGGGATGTCTCCACCTAGTTCCTTCCCGCCACTATAGTCACAAAGGCACGGTCCTCTCTCCCTGCTCCCCGACCCCTGCATGTGACAGGATTCGTGTGGCCCTCGGTGGCATGCTGTGTCTCTTGTTCCTGGGGGACTTGTAAGTACTAAAACCTTTCTTTCTCAATCACCTCTCCACGTTGTATTCGGTCACCTTTATAAATGAAGACCTGACACAATTCACTCCATCAGCTGGACCAGCCTCACCCACTGAGTCCTCAGCCTACCAGGTTTCATCTCTGTGCCAGCTGCGAAATTGTTCAAAGAAGCCTATCACGTCCTCCTGCCGGAAGCAAGGTCACCCTACCCTCTGTTCACTACCGAGCCTGCCTCCCGGAGCCCCCGCTGCTTCATTCTAGTCCCGAGTGCAGCCCTGGGTGGCCCGGCATAGCAGGCAGCGTCCTCCTGCAGGCTGTGAGTATGTGACAAATAAACTGCTGCCAATCGCAGCTGGCTGGTGTGGTCATCTCATACTGTTTAGGACAAGGATTTCTCCTTCCTAAACCAGGTGAAAAGGAAGTGACTGGAACAGCATCAGAATCATCCAGAGAGCTAATAAACACAGAAGCCTAGACTCATTGAAATAATAAAAGGACTGGGTCTTTATAGTTTTTGCCAGGTTCCCCAGGTGATTCTAATATGACCAAAGTCTGGGAACCACTGCACTATCCTATTCTGCCTCTCAAGGAGTTATCTGAGCTGCCCAAGAATAGCCGGGAAGCCCAGAGTAGGGCTAGGCCTGGCACTCAGGCCTCCTGATGAGCAGCTCCCTGCTCCTCTCCATTGTAAGATGCCCTTGGAGGTCTAAGAGGCAAGAGTAACTTGTAAATGCCCCCTGGACGCAAATCCTCAGAAGGAAAAGGGAGGCTTCCATTTAAAGCAGTGCTGTCCAACAGAAATACAATGCAAGCTACATGGGTAATTTAAATGTTTCTAGCAGCTACATTAAAAAATGTAAAAAGAAGTGAGCTTAATTTTAACAATATATTTTATTTAACCCAACATATCCAAAATATTACTACTTCAACCTGCAATCAATATAAAAATTATTGAGATCTTTTACATTTCTTTTCAGTGCTTGAAATCCCTTGTGTGTCTGACACTTACAGTACATCTCAGCACCAGCCACATCTCAAGAGCTCAATGGTCTCATGTGGCCAATGGCTACGATACTGGCTGGTGCAGACTTAGACCCTTTTAAAGCAATAGAGACCATATAATCATCCCCCAGGGACTCACTAGGTTCAAAAGGCAGCCAATTATGTTAGTTGTAAGTTTCAACAATGGTTATTACTGAAACTATTCATTTTTGTTCAACTGTATGGTAGAATCGAAGTATTAAAAGAATAAGGTAGGGGAGAACAGAATACCCTAAAATATGCTTTGCCCTTTCAATAACTCACTGTATTTTTCATATTGCATACTCCCCTGTAATAAATAAAGGACAACTCTAGTCTGTAATACATAGAGGAGGTACTATGTGCCAGGCACTATTTCAAGCACTTTCCATATCATATCCCCTTTAATCCTCATAGAAACTTTAGGAGGTAGGCATTAATTTTGTGGTAGGTATTAATATCGTGACGTAAGAAAACTTAGGCACGGACAAGTTAAGTAAGTTGCCCAAGGTCATCCAGTCACAAAGTGCTGGAGCCATGTTTCAAACCCAGCGGCTGAGGTTTGATCCTGGCTCTGCCCCTTGCTGACTGTGCAACCAGGTCATTTATTCAATTGTCTACAACCGTTTCTTCCCTTTATTTATTTATTTGGCCATGCCGCGCAGCTTGCGGGATCTTAGTTCCCCGACCAGGGATCGAACCCACGCCCTCAGCAGTGAAAGTGTGGAGTCCTAACCACTAGACTGCCAGGGAATTCCCTGCTTCTTCCTTTTAAAAATGAGAATAATGATAGCATTGTGATGAAAGAAAAATGAGTCAGTGCACATACAGCATTGGAAATTCACTGAGTCACAAAAGGTGCCCAACAAATGTCAGCTATTCTCATCATCTCCATCATGTTCCCTACGTATTAAACAAAAATTTGAACATTAACATCGACTGGAAAACAAACTTATGGTTACCAAAGGGGAAGGGGGGGAAAAATTAGGAGCTTGGGATAAATATATTCATGCTACTATGTATAAAATATATCACCAACAAGGACCTACTGTACAGCTCAGGGAACTATACTCAGTTTCTAGTAATAACCTCTAATGGAAAAGAATATGAAAAAGAATATATACATATATGTATAACTGAATAACCTTGCTGTACACCAGAAACTAACACAACATTGTATATCAACTATACTTCAATTTAAAAAAGAAAAAAAAAAGGATGGATTCTTTTTAAATGTATATATACACACATGTATAACTGAATCACTGTGCTGTACACCTGAAACTAACATGACACTGTAAATCGACTATACTTCAATTTTTTAAAAGAATTCATTTGTTTCCAAGGAAATTTGTTTTAGAGCACGACGATACTAGGCATGATCATACATTAACTTTTGAACGCTCCAAAAAAGTTGGTGGATTCTACATCTCCCCAAAAGTAAGTGAGGTATCAGACAAGGCATATGGTTATAGACTGTCGTTCTATTTTTGTTCTCTAATCACAGGCTGTAGCCCTTTTGGGCAGCTGCATGAATCACACTTACTGAACAACTCCTCTCTGTCGACCCCGTGCTGGGCACTCCGAGAAGAATATGACCAGATCCATGAATCAGAGGACCCTGTAGCCTAACAGGAGAGAGAGATGAAACTGAGAGTTACATGCCGTATGGCAAGTGCAACTCCAAAGGAGCAAAGGAAATTCATCATTTTCCTTCCATAACTGCAACTCTTTCTAACTTTTTCATATAAATAACATTCTCCTAGTTGCCATGTGTGAAAATCTTAGAGTTGCTGTTAATACCTGTTATGGGCTGAATTGTGACCCCCCCAGCCCCAAACTCATACATTAAACTCCTAATCTCCAGGACCTCAGAATGTGATTGTATTTGGAGATGGGCCTTTAAAGAGGTGACTAAGTTAAAATGAGGTCATTAGGGTGGGCCCTAAATCAATCTGACTGGTGTCCTTCTAAGAGGAAATTCAGACACAAACAGGGACAGCAGGGGCATGCACACACACACAAAGGAAAGACCGGGAGGACACAGCAAGAAGGCGGCCATCTACAAGCCAAGGAGAGAGGCCTCAGAAGAAATGAAACCTGCTGATACCTTGATCTTGGACTCCCAGCTCCAGAACTGTAAGAAAATTAATTTCTGTTGTTTAAGCCACCCAGGCTGTAATAGCTTGTTCCAGCAGCCTTAGCAAACTAATACAATCTCCCCTCCCTTGGTCTTCGTACATAAACAACTTATAATAATTAATTTTTAAGTCCTACTAACTCAACATCTGGGTTTGCTTTAAAATACTCAATGGGAAAAATGTGTGCATGGGGAGAGGGCGATGCAACAAGATTAGTAAGGACTGAAGCAGGGTGACTGTTACACAGGAATTCATTACATTGATATTATACTTTGGGTTGTCTGGAAATTTCCAGAATTAAGAGTTAAGGATATGGGGCTTCCCTGGTGGCACAGTGGTTAAGAATCTGCCTGCCAATGCAGGGGACACGGGTTCAAGCCCTGGTCCGAGAGGATCACACATGCCACGGAGAAACTAAGCCTGTGAGCCACAACTACTGAGTCTGTGCTCTAGAGCCCACGAGCCACAACTACTGAGCCCGTGCGCCACAACTACTGAAGTCCATGTGCCTAGAGCCCGTGCTCTGCAACAAGAGAAGCCACCACAATGTAAAGCCCGCGAACCACAACTAGAGAAAGCCTGTGCGCAGCAACGAAGACCCAACACAGCCAAAAATAAATAAATAAAATAAATTTACAAAAATAGTTAAGGATATGAATAATCTGATAACAATTTTGTATAACATAAATACACACTGAAAACTGATAAAACAGAAATGCACTGAAATGTTAATAATCATCTATATCCTATATGTCTATGTCCTATATATGCCATACATATACTATACGTTATAACTTATACATCTATATTGGTAATTCTTAATGTTTTTCATTACATCATATCTCTACATTTTCTGAATTCTCTACAATGAATGTGCATTTCTTGTATAATCGGAATATAAACTATAAATATTATTTAAAATAAGATTAAATGAGAATGCTTTCAATTTTTTTTTAATGTATTTACTTTTATTATTTATTTTATTTTTGGCTGCGTTGGGTCTTCGTTGCTGTGCGTGGGCTTTCTCTAGTTGAGGCGAGCGGGGGCTACTCTTCATTGCGGTGTGCGGGCTTCTCATTGCGGTGGCTTCTCCTGTTGCACAGCACGGGCTCTAGGCACGCGGGCTCAGTAGTTGTGGCTCGCGGGCTCTAGAGCGCAGGCTCAGTAGTCGTGGCGCATGGGCTTAGTTGCTCCGCGGCATGTGGGATCCTCCTGGACCAGGGCTCAAACCCGTGTCCTCTGCTTTGGTAGGCGGATTCGTAACCACTGCGCCACCAGGGAAGCCCTCACATTTTTATAAAGACACCCAAACTCACTAACCCTGCTTTCAAATCCTCTACAATAAAATTCCAATCTACCTCCACAACTTGATGCCAAATGCCTCCTCTGCAGCCAGTTTCCTATGGTTGAATATTTCGATAGACTGTTTTTCTATTTTGTTTCCTAATTCCAATTTGGGGATTTTAAACTAGGGGACCAAGGATATCCAACGATATAAGGAACGCAAGTCCTAGACTCAAATCCCACTGCTCTTAAGTAACTTATGCTCTCTCTATCTCCATTTCCTCATCTGAAATAGAGGTAATAAAAGTATTCACTTCATAAGGCCTGGTGAAGGTTAAATGTACTAATTTTTATAAAGCCCTTAGGATGAGACTTAGGACTCAATGTTTAACTATTTTGATTACCACTCATGCCCTGTACACGATCTACATATTTTCACAATTATTTAACAGTAACTGAACGCTTTTGTAGCAGAAATATTTACTAATGAATACCTTCTACCACTGCAACAGAAAAGGAAGATGCTAAGTCCTGCCACGGTGGGGCTCTGCTACCAGAAGCCCTGGGCTCACTCCTCTCTTTTCTACAGCCCCCCTTTTCAGATACCAGGGCAGGAGAAGGAAAGGAGGCTGGGAGACACAACGACTTTGTGGTCCTGGGAAAACTACAGCGGGTATCTGTGGGTGACCCACATTTTCTTTAAAAACGGGTCAGAAGTCGTCCAGGCACAGCCTCCTTTCCGGCAGGGATCAGAAAGAAGAGCCAGTGGCATTTCGAGGAGCTTCCACCGAAAGCGATGCTTTTCTGATTATCATATCATTAACATTAACAGCTGACACCTTGCCACACACCTGATCTGTCCCAAACATTTCTCTTGTATAAGGCAGGTACTCGTAATATCCCTTTTTACAGAAAAGGAAACCAAGGCACAGAAAGATTAAATTCTCATCCAACCTTATGTCGCTAGGAAGTAACAGAGCGTGTGGAAAGAAGGTGCTGGGGGGAGGCGGGTTGGACGGCAAAGAGCCCGGGAGACAAACTGCCGATTTCGGTCCGCCTACAATCCGAGGACTTGCGAACCGCCGCAAACGCAGAGAATCGGGCCAGGGGAAGGAAAGCGGCTGCCCCCGCCCCTCCACCCCGCCTTCTGCCGCAGGTCGAGGCTTTTCTGCCCTGTGCCCGAGGACCGAGGCCGGCTGATCCCAGAACCAGATCAGAAAAGTTAAAAGAAACCGCAGGCTCCCAAAGATCACTCACCTCCCTGAAAGAACCGAAGGCCACAATCGCAATCTCCTGAAGCGGAAATACCTCCGACTACGCGGAGCTCCTGGACTACATTTCCCAGCATCCCCGAGAGGAACAAGAGCCGCTGCCCCGCCCCCCGGGGCGAAAGTGCCGACTCCAACATCGACGGCCTGAATCGAATTTCCCAGAATCCACGAAAGGAGCGGCTTCGTATTCTCGCCCTCCGGTATCCGAAATGCCTCCAAACATGCACAGCACTGGATTGTACTCTATTTCCCCAGCGACGCGATGAACACATCCGCGCTTTCCTGGAGCGGAAGTGCCCCAATCACAGGAAGCGTCGAGACTACACGTCCCAGAATCCTCTGTAGGGCTGAGCTTCCCGCCTGTCTGCAATTTTATTTTTGAATCAGCAGGTGGAGTCTTGGGGCGCTTGTAGAAGTTGGCTTGCGTTTTCTTTTTCTCATTGTTCCCTGACAGAAATTGGAAATATAAATGGAAAAGTAAATGGAAAATAATTATAAAGGCGTGCTATGCGTGAGGTAAAAATAGAGATGGTAAAAGGGACGGGCTGAGCTATAATGAACAATCTTCTTTACTACCTGGACCTGGAGTCACCTTTGACCAAGAACCCATAAAAAGGAGGTGCAACCAATGGGAGATGAAAGAGAAGCAGCAAAATTCTCCGCTTTTCCTTTACTTTGGTTTTCTTGCATTGTTAGGGAATTGGAGAAAATATTACAGTATTTAATACCACCCTACATAATATTTCGGAAAAGTTATTCTTTGAGTTCCAATTAAGAAATCACACCATGTAATTCGTATTCCTTTTTAACGGAAATATAATTGATATATAACATTGTGTAAGTTTAAGGTATACAACATGTTGATTTGATACATTTATTTATTGCAATATGATTACCATCTTAGTGTTAGCTAACACGTCTATCACCTCACCTAATTTTCATGTCTTTTTTGTGGTCAGAATTAGGGTCTAGTCCCTTAGCAACTTTGAAGTTTATAATACAGTAGTATTGACTATAATCACTCTGCTGTCCATTAGCTCTCCAGGACTTATTTATCTCCTAGTTCCAAATCTGTACCCTTAAACAACGTATCCCATTTCCCCAACCCCCAACGTGTAATATCCATCATTCTACTCTCTGTATTTATGAGTTCGCCTTAAGATTCAACATATAAGTGATATCATACAGTATCCCTTTGTCTGAATTAATCTCACTTAGCATAATCCCCTCAAGGTCCACCTACGTTGTTGCAAATATCAGCGTTTCCTTCTTTCTCATGGCTGAATAAATTCCATTGTATATATGCCACAACTCCCTTATCCAGTCATCTGTTCACAAACACTCAGGTTGTTTCCATACTGTGAATAATGCTGAAATAAACATGGGAGTGCATATCCCTCTTCAAATTCCTATTTTCATTTACTTTGAATATATACCCAGAAGTAGAATTGCTGTATCATATGGTAATTCTATTTTTAATTTTTCGAGGAAACTCTATACTGTTTTCCATAATGGATACACCAATTTACATTCCCACCAATGGTGTACAAGGGTTCCCTTATCTCCACATCTTCACCAACACTTGTTATCTCTTGTCTTCCTGATGATAGTCATTCTAACAGGTGTGAGGTGATATCTTATTGAGATTTTGATTTGTATTTCCATGCTGATTAGTGATGTTGAGCATCTTTTATGTACCTGTTAGCCATTTGTATTTCTTCTCTGGAAAAATGTCTATTTAATTCTTATGCCCTTTTTAAGAACAATGGACTGTTTGGGTTTTTTGGCTATTGAGTTGTATGAGTTCTTTACATATTTTGGATGTTAACCCCTTATCTGATATATGCTTTGAAAATATTTTCTCCCATTCCATAAGTTGCCTCTTCATTTTTAAAAGTATTTCTTTTCCTGTACAGAAGCTTTTCAGTTTGATGTAGTCCCACTTGTTGATTTTTACTTTTGTTGCTTGTGCTTTTTGTGTCATATCCAAAAACTAATTGCCTGGTCCAATGTCAAAGAATTTTTTCCCTGTGTTTTCTTTTAGAAGTTTTATGGAATCAGGTCTTACATTTAAGTCTTTAATCCATTTCAAGATAACTTTTGTGAGTGGTTTAAGATAGAGGTCAAATTTCATTTTTCTGCATGTGGTTATCCATTTTTTGAAGAGGCTATAATTTTCCTATTGAGTGTTCTTGACTCCCTTGTCAAGTATTAGTTGACTATATATGCAGGGACTTATTTCTGGGCTCTTGATTCCGTTCCATTGGTCTATGTGTCTAACTTTATGTCAGGACTACACTGTTTTAATTACTATATCTTTGTAGTATAGTTTGAAATTAGGAAGTGTGATGCTTCTGGCTTTGCTCTTCTTTCTTCTGATAGCTTTGGCTATTAGGGGTCTTTTGTGGTTCCACACAAAGTTTTAGAATTTTTTTTTTCTATTTCTCTGAAATATGCCATTGGAATTTTGATGGGGATTGCATTGAATCTTTAGATGGCTTTGGGTAGTAGGAACATTCTAATGATATTAATTCTTCTGGTCCAAGTACACAGGATATTTTTCTGTTTATTTGTGTCTTCAATTTCTTCCATCAAAGTCTTATCATTTTCAGTATACAAGTCTTTCATCTCCTTATTTAAATTTATTCCTATTTTATTGTTTTGATGATATTGTGAATGGAATTATTTTATTTCTTTTTTAGACACTTTGTTGTTACTGTATTAAAAAGCAACTGATTTTTGCACGTTAATTTTGTATTGTTCAACTTTACAGAATTCGTTGATCAGTTCTAACAGTTTTGGGGTGTAGTCTTTAGGATTTTCTATATATATAAAAGCATATCATCTGCAAACAAAGGCAATTTCATTTCTTCCTCTCTGATTTGGATGCCTTTTAATTTCTTTATATTTTCTGATTGTTCTGCTGGGACTTCCAGTACTATGTTGAGTAGCAGTGGTGAGAGAGGGCACCCTTGTTTTGTTCCTGTTCTTAGAGGAAAAGCTTTCAACCTTTAACCATTGAGTATTATGTTAGCTCTGGGTATGATGTATATGGCTTCTATTATGTTGAGATATGTTCCATCTATACCAATTTGTTGAGAGTTTTTATCATGAAAGGATGTTGTATTGTCAAATGCTTTTTCTGCATCTCTTTAGATGGTCCTGTGATTTTTATCTTTCATACTGTTAATGTGATGTAATGTGGTACACACTGCATATTTTTACAAAATATTTATTTATTTTGGCTGTGCCGGGTCTTAGTTGTGGCACACGGGATCTTCGTTGTGGTATGCAGACTTCTTACTTGCGGCATGCATGCGGGATCTAGTTCCCTGACCAGAGATTGAACTCGGGCCCCCTGCATTGGGAGCGCAGAGTACTACCCACTGGACCACCAGGGAAGTCCCCACATTGTGTATGTTCAACCATCCTTGTATCCCAGGGAAAAACCCCACTTGGTCATAGTGTATGATCCTTTTAATATGCCGTTGAATTCAGTTTGCTGATATTTTGTTGAGAATTTTTGCATCTATGTTCATCAAGGATATTGGTCTGTAGTTTTCTTTTCTTGTAGTGTCCTTATCTGGCTTTGGTATCAGGGTATTTCTAGGCTTGTAAAATGAGTTTGGGAGTGATCCTTCCTTTTTAATTTTTGGAAGAGTTTGAGAAATATTGGTGTTCATTCTTCATTAAATGTTTGGTAGAATTCACTAGTGAAACCATCTGGTCCTGAGCTTTTCTGTGTCGGGTGGTTTTTGATTACTGATTCCAACTCCTTACTTGTTAGCAGTCTAATTAGATTTTCTATTCCTTTCTGACTTGGTCTTTGTCAGTTGTGTTTCTAGAAATCTATCCTTTTCTTCTGGGTTATCCAATTTGTTTGCATGTAATTATTCATACTAGTCATTTATGATTCTATGTATTTCTGTGGTATCAGTTGTAAGGTCTCTGCTGTCATTTCTGATTTTATTTATTTGAGTACTTTTTTTTTCTTCATCTAGCAAAAGTTTATCAATTTTACTTATCTTTTAAAAACAGCTCTTAGCTTCATTGATCTTTTCTATTGTTTTTTCTAGTCTCTATTCCATTTATTTCTGCTCTTTGTTTTTTCCTTCCTTTTGCTAACTTTGGGCTTAGTTTGTTCTTCTTTTTCTAGTTTCTCCTGGTGTAAAGTTCAGTTATTTATTTGAGATCTTTTTATTTTCTTAATATAGGTGTTTATTACTAATAACTTCCCTCATAGACTTGCGTTTGCAGCATCCCTTTAGGTTTTGGCATATTGTGTTTCCATTTTCATTCATTTCAAGACATTTTTTGATTTCCTTTTTAATTTCTTCTTTGATATAGCAGTTGTTCGAAAGTGTGCTGTTTAATTTCCACATATTTGTAGATTTTCCATCTTTCCTCCTGTTATTGATGTCTAGTTTCATACCATTGTGGTTGGAAGAAATACTTGATATAATTTCACTCATATGATTCAAGTTCAACATTTCCTTGTTGAACTATTCATTCAACAAGGAAATGTTGAACTTGAATCATACATTAGACCAAATGAACCCAACATACATATATAGAACATTCCACCCAACAGTAACAGAATACACATTATTCTCAAGAGCACACAGAACAGTCTCCAAGATAGATCATATAATAGGCCACAAAGTAAATCTTAGAAAATCTAAGAAGAGTGAAATCATTCATTAACAAATTATAGTAGCTATAGTTTTTTTTTTAATTGGGTCTTTATTTTTCCCCTCAGTCTATATATCTGAGGAGGAGACCACACACGCAGGGGTCTTTCTTTCAGTATATACATATATATTTTTAAAAACTTTTATTTTTTAAAATTTTTATTTATTTATTTATTTATTTATTTATTTATTTATTGGCTGCGCCGGGTCTTTGTTGCTGCGCGCAGGCTTTCTCTAGTTACAGTGAGCGGGGGCTACATTTCATTGCAGTGTGCGGGCTTCTATTCTCATTGCGGTGGCTTCTCTTGTTGTGGAGCACAGGCTCTAGGCACACGGGCTTCAGTAGTTGTGAGTTGCAGGCCCTAGAATGCAGGCTCAGTATTTGTGGCACACGGGCTTAGTTGCTCCATGGCATGTGAGATCTTCCCAGACAAGGGCTCGAACCTGTGTGCCCTGCATTGGCAGGCGGATTCTTAACCACTTTGCCACCAGGGAAGTCCCTATAGTTATTTTTAATACTCCTGTCCTTTAACCTTTATACTATAGTTAAGTGGTTAACACACTACCATACTACAGTACTAGAGATTCTGAATTTGTACATTTATCTTTGCCAGTGTGTTGTATACTTTCATATTTTCATGTTACTAATTAGCACTGTTTCATTTCAGCTTGAAGAACTCCTTTCAGCATTTTGTGAAGCAGGTCTAGCGGTGTTGAATTACCTCCATTTTTGTTTGGGAAAGTATTTCTCCTTCATTTCTGAAAGATAACATTGTCAGAGTATCCTTGGTTTGCAGCTTTTTTCTCTCAGCCTTTCACAGAGGTAAAGTGCCTCTTTATCACATCATATCAAGGATGTACAATCAACAGGATGTATCACTGTTGATGTTGACCTTGACCATCTAGATGAGGTAGGGTTTGTCAGGTTTCTCTATTATAAAATTTCTCTTTTTCCCCCTTTCCATATTGTGCTTTTTGGAAAAAAGTTACTACGCATAGCCCACACTGAGAAAATGAGGAGTTATGGTCCGCCTCCTTGAGGGCAGAGTAGCTACATAAATTATTTAGGAATATTTCATAATTTTAATGCTAGTATAAACAGTGTTTTTTACTTTCAATTTCTGATTCTGTGTTTATTTCTCCTTTCAATTTTTGCTTCATGTGTCTTGGAGCTCTGTTGCTAGGTGCATACATAGGACTGATATGTCTTCTTAGTAAATAGGTCCTCTATAATTGTGTAATATCCCACTTTATCCCTAGTGATTTTCCTTGTTCTAAAGTCTAAGATTGTCTGATATTAATGTAACCACAGCAGTTATATTTTTCCTTTATTTTTTTATTTTTTATTTTTATTTTTTAAAATTTATTTATTTATGGCTGTGTTGGGCCTTCGTTTCTGTGCTAGGGCTTTCTCTAGTTGTGGCAAGCGGGGGCCACTCTTCATCGCAGTGCGCGGGCCTCTCACTATCGCAGCCTCTCTTGTTGCGGAGCACAGGCTCCAGACGCGCAGGCTCAGTAATTGTGGCTCACGGGCCCAGTTGCTCTGCGGCATGTGGGATCTTCCCAGACCAGGGCTCGAACCCGAGTCCCCTGCATTGGCAGGCAGATTCTCAACCACTGCGCCACCAGGGAAGCCCTATTTTTCCTTTCTAATTGTGATAAAATTTACATAACATAAAATTTACTATTTTACCCATTTTTAAGTGTACCACTCAGTAGTGTTAATTATATTCACACTGTTGTGTAACCACAATGACTACCCATCTCCAACTTTTTCATCATCCCATACTGAAACTGTACCCATTAAACAATAACTTTCCATTTTCCCTCCCCTAACCTCTGGTAACTGCTGTTCTACTTCTGTATCAATGTATTTGACTATTCTGAGTACGTTGTGTACTTCCACATTCATATTATTAACCAGAATTCAATATTTACTTATAATAATTTTCTTTTGAGGTAAAACTTACATACAATGAAATGCACAAATCTAAAGTAAACATTTACTAAGTTCTGACTAATGCATTCATTGTTATAAGCCAAATCTCTATCAGGATATAGAACATTACCACCAGCCCACAAAGTTCTCTCATGCCCTTCTAATCAATCCTCACTCCAACTCCACAGGAAGCAACTACTGCTCTCGTTTTCCACCACAGATTACTTTTGCCTGTTTTAGAACATCACAGAAATTGAATCAAAGTGCATACACTCTTTTGATTAATGTATCTTTCACTCAATATATTTTAGATTCATCCATGTTGTTGTATATATATTCTAAGTTCATTCCTTTTTACTGATGAATAGCAGCCCATTGAATGAATAAACCAGTTTGTTTATCCATTCTCTTAAGGATGGACAGCTGTGCTGTTTCCAGGTTTGGGCTATTAGAAATAAAGCAGTGATTGAGTGATCTTGTACAGAGCTTTGGGAGAACATATGTTTACTTTCCACTTAAACAAATATTTGACTTGAATTGCTTGGTAAGGGTATGTCTGCATGGTAAATGTTAACAGGGTTAGTTTCATAAGAACATGCCAGACCCTTTTCCAAAATAATTGCAACATTTGACACTCCACCAAAAACATGTGAGATTTATAAATGCCCCAGACAACATTGGTGTTGTCAGTCTTTATAACTTTAGCCATTCTGGTGGGTGTGTAAGGGTATCTCATTGCAATTTTAATTTGGATTTTTCTGGTGGTTAATGAACACCTTTTATGTGTCTATTAGCAATTTGCATATTATTTGGTGCACTCTCTATTGTAATAACTCCATTTTTAAAATATATTTATTTATTTTATTTATTTATTTTTGGCTGCATCAGGTCTTTGTTGCTGCGCACAGGCTTTCTCTAGTTGTGGCAAGCAGGGGCTACTCTTCATCGTGGTGTGCGGGCTTCTCATTGCAGTGGCTTCTCTTATTGTGGAGCACAGGCTCTAGGCATGCGGGCTTCAGTAGTTGTGGTGCTCCAGCTCAGTAGTTGTGACTCGCAGGCTCCAGAGCACAGGCTCAGTAGTTGTGGCGCACAGGCTTAGTTGCTCCTCGGCATGTGGGATCTTCCCAGACCAGGGCTCGAACCTGTGTCCCCTGCACTGGCAGGCAGAGTCTTAACCACTGCACCACCAGGGAAGTCCCTATCATTCTTGATACTGGTAATTTGTGTCTTCTCCTATTTTTCCTTTTTAGTCTGATGATAAGTTTGTCAATTGTATTGATCTTATCAAAGAACCAGGTTTTGGTTTCATTGATTCTCTCTGTTTTTCTTTTTCTATTTAATAAATTTCATTTTAAAACAGCTTGATTGTAATATTATTAACATACCATACAATTCACCCATTTAAAGTGTACAATAGTTTTTAATATATTCACAGAACTGTGCATCCATCACCACAATCTAACTTTAGAACATTTTCATCCCCCTCAAAGTCCCAAACTCATTAGCTATCTTCCCACCCCACCCCCCAACCACAATTCCTGGCCCAAGCAACCAGTAATCTATGTACTATCTCTATAGATTTACACATTCTAGAGGTTTCATATAAACGGAATCACATAATATGTGATTTTTCTGTGATTGGCTTCTTTCACTTAGCATAATGTTTTCAAGGTTTGTCCATGTTATAGCATGTATCAATACTTCATTTCTCTTTTAGTATTGAATAATATTCCATTGTGTGGATACACCACATCAGTTGATGCATATTTGGGTTGTCTCCACTTTGGCTATTATGAATATTGCTGAACATTTGTATCCAGAAGCCTGAATATCATACCTAATGGCAGGCAGTATAGGCATTTTATAATAGAGTATTCCCAATTCCTCCTTCTCATCCCTTATAACAATGCTGTCATTCATTTCACTTATTGGTATGCCATAATTACATTATTGTTATTATTACTTTGAATAAATATAATTTTTATATATAAATTAGATCAATAATAAGAAAAAATAAAAGATTTTATTTTGTCTTCATTTATTCCTTTACTAGTGATCTTCTTTTCTTCATGTAGATCTGAATTTCTGACCTATATCATTCTATTTCTCTATGAACAACTTCTTTTAACATTTCTTGAAGGCAGATTTACTGGCAACAAAGTCCCTCAGTTTTTGCTTGTCTGAGGAAGTCTTTATTTCTCTTTAACTTTTGAAGGATAATTTCACTGGATATAGGATTCTAGGTTGGTAGTTTTTTTCCTTCAACACCTTATTTAATTTATTTATTTATTTTGGCCACACCATGTAGCATGTGGGATCTTAGTTCCCTCACCAGAGATTGAACCCAGGCCCCCTGCATTGGGAGCGTAGTCTTAACCACTGGACCACCAGGGAAGTCCCTCCTTCAACACTTTAAATACTTCATTTTCTTCTTGCATGTTTTCTGAAGTCTGATTTAATTTTTATCCTTGTATCTCCATAGGTCAGTTGCTATCTCCACCCTCTAGCTTCTTTTCCAAGAGTCTCTCCTTGTCTTTGGTATTCTGAAGCTTGAACATGGTATGTTTAGGTGTCGTTTTTGGTATTTATCCTAAGCTTTCTGGATCTGTGGTTTTGTGTCTATCATTAATTGTGGAAAATTCCTAGCCACTATTAATTCAATATTTTTTTCTCCTTTCTCTATCTCTTCTCCCTGTATTCTCATTTACATATGTTACACCTTTTATATTTATCCTCAAGTTTTTTTTTTAATATTCTGTTCCACTTATCTTTTTTTCATTCTTTTTCTTTATATTCCAGTTTAGAAAGTTACTACTGACTTATCTTCAAGCTCATTGATTCTTTCCTTGGCCATGTCCAGTCTACTGGTGATCCCATCAAAAGCATTCTTCATTTCTGTCACAGTGTTTTTCATTTCAGGCATTTCTGGTTTTATTATTATTTTTCTAAGTTGTGGTAAAATACACATTACACTAAATTTACCATTTTTATTTTCTATTTATTTTTTAAAATAAATTTATTTATTTATTTTTGGCTGTGTTGGGTCTTCATTGCTGCACGCGGGCTTTTCTCTAGTTGCAGTGAGCAGGGGCTACTCTTTGTTGCAGTACGCGGGCTTCTCACTGCGGTGGCTTCTCTTGTTGCGGAGCATGGGCTCTAGGCACGCGGGCTTCAGTAGTTGTGGCACACAGGCTCAGTAGTTGTGGCTCGTGGGCTTAGTTGCTCCACGGCATAGGGGATCTTCCCGGACCAGGGCTTGAACCCGTGTCCCCTGCATTGGCAGGCGGATTCTCAACCACTGTGCCACCAGGAAAGCCCTCATTTTACCATTTTTAAGTGTACAGTCCAGTAGTGTTATGTACATTCACACTGTTATGCAACCATCACCACCATCCATCTCCAGAACCCTTTTTATGTTGCAAAACTGAGAATACGTCCATTAAATAATAACTTCTCATTCCTCCTTCCCACAGACCTGGAAACCACCACTCTACTTTGTGTCTCTATATATGTGACTACTCTAGGTACCTCATATAAGTGGAATCATACAGTATTCATCTTTTTGTGATGGACTTGTTTCACTTAGTATAATGTCCTCTAGATTCATCCATGTTATAGCATGTGTCAGAATTTCCTGTTTTTAAGGCTAAATAATATAATCCATCATATGTATATGTCCCATTTTGTTTTCCTGTTCATCCATCAATGAACACTTGGGTTGCTTCCAGTTTTTGGCTACTGTGAATAATGCGGCTATGAACATGGGTGTCTAGCATTTCCTCTGGAATCTCTCCTAGAGTCTCCATTTCTCTGCTTATATTACTCAACTGTTCTTGCAAAGTTCTCTTGTGGAAGGATTCTAAAAAATGTATGTAACCTCTGTCCTGGAATTCCACTAGGAATTTATTTAAAAGTACATATACCCTTATTTTTAGGAGATGCATACTGAAGTATTTAGTATTTTATTAAAAGTGGAAGGAAATATAATTTATAAAAATCAATGAGGGGGGGCTTCCCTGGTGGCGCAGTGGTTGGGAGTCTGCCTGCTAATGCAGGGAACACGGGTTCGAGCCCTGGTCCGGGAAGATCCCACATGCCGCGGAGCAACTGGGCCCGTGAGCCACAACTACTGAGCCTGCGCGTCTGGAGCCTGTGCCCCGCAACGGGAGGGGCCGCGATAGTGAAAGGCCCGCGCACCGCGATGAAGAGCGGTCCCCGCACCGCGATGAAGAGTGGCCCCCACTTGCCGTAACCGGAGAAAGCCCTCGCGCGAACCGAAGACCCAACACGGCCAAAAATAAATAAATAAATAAATAAAGTAGCTATAAAATTTAAAAAAAAAAAAAAAAAAAAAAAAAAAAATCAATGAGGGGCTTCCCTGGTGGCACAGTGGTTAAGAATCAGCCTGCCAATGCAAGAGACACGGGTTCGAGCCCTGATCCGGGAAGATCCCACATGCCACGGAGCAACTAAGCCCGTGCACCACAACTACTGAGCCTGCACTCTAGAGCCTGCGAGCCACAACTACTGAGCCTGTGTGCCACAACTACTGAAGCCCGCGCACCTAGACCCTGTGCTCCACAACAAGAGAAGCCACCACAATGAAAAGCCTGCACACTGCAATGAAGAGTAGCCTCCACTCGCCACAACCAGAGAAAAGCCTGCACGCAGCAATGAAGACCCAACACAGCCAAAAATAAAATAAAATAAAATAAATAAATTTATTTTTTAAATAAATAAATTTATTTTTTAAATAAATAAATAAATAATCAATGTGAAGAATGGGAACACCAAAGATATAACTATTATCACTGACAATGACCACTCTCCCATTCATAGTTGCCATATTTTAACAGCAATAAGGTCTTACATAGGAAATAGTACTATAATTTTGCATTTCATTGGAATATATATATTTATAAAACAATGTATTAATTACCTATAATTTGAAGTTTGGCAAGTAGCTCTCTGGTGGACAAATTGAATGGTCTTAAGTGTGTCTTCTCTGAGTCAGTTTTCTCTTCAGAGAACGAAGTAACAATGTTGCTTGATGTAGAATTCAGGTCATGACTCCCTGGTCCTTCTTCTCTGACTCTCCAAGTGTAAATAATTAGGTTTTTAGTCCAGGGCTTTCCAAACTTATCCACTAAAAATTCCTTTACAGCACAGAAGAATGAAACCTTACCTCTGGGAGTCTAACATGGACACAAAAGTGGCAACCCTTTGCATATACAGCATATGACTCTGAATTCTTTCTTATTTGAAAAGATACGTTGATTTGGATTCTTCTTAAAAAAAAATCTGTCTGACTGAACATAAGATATCCAAATGATTTGCCAAATAAATAGCAAATCCTTTTATCCAAATCTTAAAGCTATTGCTGCAAAAAGGTGCAACATTTCTCTTTCATTGTTGAGAAGAGTAAGGCGGCCTAGTCACTCACAAACATATACAGTCATAATATCAAAAGGTTGTATATTCATATAATCAAAATCCCACATACCCATCTCGGAGTCATGTAGTTTCTCACTCAATAAGCCTGTTCACAGTGATCCACATTCACAATATCCACAGAACGCACACATAAGAAAAGCAAAAAGGTTAAATAAATTTTAAGTCATACTCACAGATAAAAACATACAATCTCATAACTTAAAGTCATAATCTCACAGGCCTCAAATAGTGCATCATATTATATAATTCCACACACTGTCACAAAAGCACTCGAACTTGTTAATGTTTATTCAAGAAGAGTCTGGGAAATAAAGTTTTATTAGGAGACTAAAATACGTTCAAACTTCCTTTCAAGCTGCCCAGAGAGCTGGGAAAGGAAATGTTCCACTCTCCACTGGGGCCATGGAGCGCTCACATGAGGGAAGGTCAGAGTTCACCGCAGTTTCACCTAAGGTCAGCGGGTACAGTGCTGTTTTCACAAGTCCCACTGGGGAGTTGGGAGACGAATAAGGCTGGATTGAAATCTGATTTGATTTGGCTAAGGTGCAGGGCAGCATTATGACCTCTGTGGGCCCCTTCTTCCAAAAAACAGAAAATAAAAATAATAGTATTTTACGATTGTTTAGGTATAGTAATAATAATAAATTGAGCTTCTTTCAATTAAACACTTTCTTTGAACAAAAATTAATGTTTATTTCTGATTTTAAAAGACATTTTTGTAGGCCCCTAAAAGTATTGTGGGCCCTAGGCATTTTGCCTTCTGTGTCTAATGGATGAGTCGGCCCTGCTAGTATGTGTCTTCGGCAAAAGGCAGCCAGACTCGGCCCTTTATGGAAGGAAAGGCAAGTTACTGGGAAGGAGGAATTTCGGGGTAGGGATGGAAGAGTGGGGAGGAAGTGTGCTTAACAAGTTGTATAATATCTCAAAATCTGAAACACAAACCATTTTCACATCCACACTCTACGAAACAAACCAAACAGAAACAATCCCATACATGGTTACAGACACACAATGGGTCCCACAACATCATACAGCATGAAAACGCGAACAGACCTACACACGCCCAGGCGTTCTTTCTTTAAAACAAATGCATACTTAATGCCGGCTGTGCTCCTGGCACTACTCCAGGTGATGATGCTACCTGGGCGGACGGTGAAAGACTAAAGTCCTGTCCTCACAGCTCACACCTAGGTAACCACCGTACCCAAGTGCCCACCACCTACTCCTCCTCCTCCTGCTGCACGCAGGTTTGAGGCTCTGAAGTCCCCAAGCGCCTGCTCGGCCTGCTACAGCCTGGACTCATATTCCACTCGCCTTTTCCACGTACGTAGGTCTACCTGAAGCCACAGTCCTCCCGAATTCGGGTCTACCTCCGCCGCGCGCCGACAGACTCCTGCGCCTGCGCACTCCCGGCGCCAGGACAGTTCCGGATGGACTGCATTTCCCAGAAGCCACCGGGCTCGCATCAGCCTCGGTCCCTGGGTCCTCTTCCGGTGGCCAAGCAGCTGTGGTCCCTACGTGGTGAGTAGATCGTATCCAAAGATAAAAATCGGCGGAAGCTTCCGTAGTCTCTCACTGCAGCTGGACTGGAACCCGCGGTGGGGGTGACAGGCGCTCAAGGCAAGGACGCTCCGGGCGCGGACGCGGCTTGTCGGGCCTCGAGTCTCAGGCTCGTGTCTGCGTGAGCAGCAGAGATTTGTATGCCTATTGAGATATTTGTGTGTGTGTGTGTGTGTAGGTGTAGACGTGTCTCCGTGACAACGTGTGCGTTTGTGTGTCATTATTTAACTGGGCGATTGTGCTTATTTAACTGCGTGGCTTATGGATGAGCGAGAGTTGTGTGGCCATGTGGGTTGTCACTGGAACTCTTGGCTATAGACTTCGCTGATTCCTCAGCCCTCTCCCCTCACAGCCACTTGGGGTCTGGCGCAGATAAAGGAGGGAAACCAGATTCTGAGCTTTAGAATGGAAGATTGAAGGATCCCAGCAAGAAGACACAGACTCGATCATGAGATGAGATTTTCTGAAGCTGGATGCGGCCCCAAGATAGGCTTCTGGGAAGACCTGATAAGGTCCCAGGAGTAGGATTCCCTCCTGGGAGGTTCCCCTTAGAAAGTTCCGAGGGGCCATCTATATGTTTCACAACCACAGCATTTCCAAAACTCTGGCCCCAGGAACCTGCTGTGAATTAGACAGATTCCACCCTAGACATCAGTGACGGGGCCTCTCTCATACTGGGAAAGGTCAACGCTGTCCCAGTCTCCTTCCTACTCCCATTTGGTTGTTTGTGGTGGACTGGGTGAAGGGGCATGGTCATAGAGGGAGGGTATTTTGTAAGTGAATGTGCTCTCCAAGAAATTCCTGATGTCTCACGATTGCCTTCTCTTTTCCCAGTGCTGCCTGTCTCGGGAAAAAAAAGGATCCTGAGAGAGGAAAGAATTGTTACACAACTAAAAGTTTAAGTTCAGGTGAGTTGGTGTTTCCTCATTATTCATAAAACACACTTTAATTTTAAAAGCATGTAATCCTTCTTTTCCTTCAGCTGAAATGTCCTGCCTGGTACTGACATATCTATAAATCATAGGGCCATGCAGAGGAATCACCCTGTCAGGGTCCCCAAGCCCTTCTCTTCATAATTTATTTAACCTGTGGTCGACTGTTAGCTATTATATTTCTATTTTTGACTAAAAATTAAACTAGCCTATAATGAACATCATTATGCATAAATCTTTATGTCCTATTATAGTCATAACCTAAGGATAAATTTCTGGTTTTGAAATTTGAGTCAAATACCAGATATTTATGCTTGTACTCATTGGAACACAATGACAAGAAGATATAGTTGCTATCCTCAAATGACTTGTTATCCAGTAAAGAAATGAAATCAGTGGACCTAGAGACTGTCATACAGAGTGAAGTAAGTCAGAAAGAAAAACAAGTATCATATATGAATGCATATATGTGGAATCAAGAAAAATGGTACAAATGAACGGGTTTGTAAGGCAGAAATAGAGACACAGATGTAGAGAATAAATGTATGGACACCAAGGGGGGAAAGGGGGGTGGGATGAATTGGGAGATTGGGATTGACATATATACACTAATATGTATAAAACAGATAATTAATAAGAACCTGCTATATAAAAAATAAATAAAATTCAAAAAAAGAAATGAAATCAGGATAGGAATAAGTAAGATAGAAGATCTGAAATGCCACTAGAGAAATTCAGGTGACCTGCCTCAGGAGTTGATAGGAAGAGACATCATTCTGTTTATAGCAGCACTGCCGGAATATGATCAAATTATGAGAACTCTGTGAAGAAAAATGGATTTTACACCTTAGAGTTTTTATTCTAGTGATGTTAAATGCATAGTGTCAGTAAATGCGAAAAGATGTCTCAACAGCTGTTTGCAGGACATCTTAGCTAGGAGGACAGGTTCAGAAGCAAAATAAATCTGTCAATCAGGAATATATAATAAGAAGCAGCATTGAGACTACCATTAATGTATACAAGACATCATAGCCTCCAGTTTACACAGACATACATTTCTATAGACAAATTAGGGTTGGTTCAGGTACTGGGAACTGATGGAAATGATGTGAAACCTTTCAGTAAAAACACAGGAACTGTTTTTAGAACAGCATTGGTTCTCAAATGTAAGCTGCATCAGAATCACCTGCAGGGCTTGTTCAAATACAGTTTGCTGGGCCCCAGCCTCAGAATTTCTAATTCAGTGGGTCTGGGATGGAGCTGAGAATCTGCATTTCTGATAAGTTCCCAGAGATAAAATTTTGAGAACCTTTGTTATAGAGTGTACTAGGCTTTATCCTCAGGTTCAGGAATATTAAAGGGGGGGAGGAAAAGGTGAGATTTTTTTCCACTTGTTTGGAGAAGAGGTTGCTCCTTTAAAAAATAAAAAACATATCTGTGTGTGTGTGTGTGTGTATGTGTGTGAAATTAAGGAATGGCTATTTAAAATTTTCTGAAATATACATTTAGGAAAAGGAAGAAAACCAGGGCTATGACACACAAATGAGCAATGTTAATAAATAGGTACCTACATTTATATATTTTTTTCTATTTATTGATGTCTGTCACTTTTTCTATATATATTGATAAGTACATATATTTTTATAAATATAATCATATTTTGTATTTGTATGATTTTGTGCATTGGTAACCTAATTTTTTAACACCGTTATTGAGATGGAATTTACATACCACACCATTCAGCTACTTGAAGTGTACAATTTTATACATTTAATATATTCACAGGCTTGTGAAACCATCACCACAGTCAACTTTAGAACATTTTCATCACCCTAAAGAGAAACCCTATTCCCATCAGCAGTCACTCCCCATTTCTTGCAACCTCCCCAGCCATGGTCAACCACTTACCTACCTTCTGTCTCTATTAATTTGCCCCTCTGGACATTTTGTAGAACTAGAATTACACAATATGTGGTCTTCTGTGACCAGCTTCTTTGAATTACCACAGTGTTTTCACTGTGATTCATATAGATTCATCCATGTTGTAGCATGTGTCAGAACTTTCTTCTTTTTAAAGGCTGAATAATATTCCATTGTATGGATATACCATGTTTTATTTATCCATTCATCAGTTGATGGACATTTGAGTTGTTTCTACTTCTTAGCTATTATGAATAATGCTGACAGGAGCATTTGTGTACAGGTTTTTGTGTAGACATATATTTTTGTTTCTCTTAGGTATACACTTAGGAGTGGAATTGCTGGGTCATATGGTAACTCTTTTGAGGAACTGTCAGATTGTTTTCCAAAATGTCTGTACCATTTTACATTCCCAACAGCCACGTGTGAGGGTTCCAATTTCTCCACATTTTCACCGACGCCTGTTATTATCTGTCCTTTTTATTATAGCCATCCTAGTGGGTATGAAGTGGGTCTTGTGGTTTTGATTTGCATTCCCCTGTTGGCTTATGATATTGAGGGTCTTTTCACATACTTACTGGCCATTTGTATGTCTTCTTTGGAGAAACGTCAGTTCAGATTCTTTGCCCACTTTTTAATTGTGCTTTTGGTCTTTGTAACCTAATTTTTTTACTGACATGATATTTTGAATATTTTCATTCCCTTAACAGTTTCTCAAACTCAGCATTTAATGACTGTTTAATATTTCATTACATGGACACATCAGCTGTTGCTGAGTTTAGAATGCTGAACACGCCTGCTCTCCATGCTGTACCACTTCTATATCTTGATCAACTTCACTTCTTCCAATTTCCCAGGCCATATGGGAACTTAGGTCTTTGTAATTTCAGGGGTAGTGACGTTTGGGAATGTGGCAACAGCCTCTACTGATAACTGTACTGTCTCAGAAGAACTTGTATAAGGATGTGATACTGAAAAATCATAGAAGCAGAGTCTTTATGATCAAATCTTTAAATTCAAAATGTGATCTCTGAGGCTTTTTTCTTCCCTTAATGTGACCCTCCAGGGAGGTTGAAGTGTTTGAATTTCCGATGGATTTGAGATTTAAATGACTGTTCTACTCTATTTTCCTTGAGGCATCATCATCCTGGTGCCTTGAATGGCTTTCCTTTGGCCTTTCTTATGCTGGACTTCCCTGCCCCTTCACCACAGGACTGTATCTGGATTTGTTGAGAGCTGCAGCATGCCTAAGTTCCATTTCTTTTATGTACAGGTTTTTCTGTTTCCAAGCCAGGTGTAATTCCTGAATTGGAACAAGGAGTCCAGGCCCAGTAGGTGGAGAGTGTAGTGACAAGAGGATTTGTCCAGGTGAGTCAGGGGAATCCAGAAAAGGGAAAACTATGGAATATCAAAGTTCATGACTGATGACACAGAACCTTGATATTCCAGTATGAGACAATCAAATCAAAGACTTTAAGCCCTTGGAGAAAAAAAAGGCCTCATCATCATACCCCAGATATCACCATATTCATCTTTTATTTCACCCTTCAATCTCAAAGAGAGTGATTAGCTCTATTATAATTTTTATTATAGAAGTAATACATTCTCATACAATAATTCAGAAAGTACAGAAAAGCTCAAAATGAAGAGACTACTGTAAACATTTTACTCCAAATTTTTTATCCATTCCTCAATGCACATGCATATATTCATACATGTTATTTTACTTGTCATAACCGGGTAACATTTTGAAATATAATGGTTTTACCCATTGTCATCAAATAAAGGTCTCTATCATTTTTTCATGGAAATATATATAATAAAGTACACATATCTTAGCTGTGCATATAGCTTAATGAATCTTTACATTTGAAAACACCACCTGAATCAAGAATTAGAGCATTTCTATCCCCTCTTGGAAGATGTGCTTGTGTCCTGTCCCAGTAAGAACGAACCCTCCCCAACAAGTAAACATTATACTGACTTCTGTCACTCAAGATGAGATTTGCCTGTTCTTGAACTTCATATAAATGGAATCTCTTGTCTCTGCTGCTTTTTGTCCAAAACTGAATTTTTGAGATTCATACGTGTTGTTTTGTGAATCAGTAGGTTACCCCCAACCCAAGTGTTGTGTAGTATTCCATTGTATGACCTTATCACAATTTGTTTATTCATTCTTATGATGATGAGTTGTTTCCAGTATTTGACTATGTTGAATAAACCTTCTATGAAAATTCTTGTACAAGTCTTTTTGTGGACACATGTTCTTGTTTTACCTGGGAATATACCTGGGGGTGGAAGTGATTAACTTAATTTACACTCCGACTGCAATGTATGCAAGGTCTAGTTACTTCTCAAACTGGCCAACACTTGATATCGTCAATCATTTTAAATTTAACCATTCTGATGCATGTGTAGGAGTATCTCATTGTGATTTTAATTTGTATTTTTCTGATAAGTAATGTTGTGAGCATCTTTTCATATGATACTGCCCATTTTGACATACTCTGATGAACTGTCTATTCAAATCTTTTGTCCATTTTTTAGCCTGGCTTTTGTTCCTTTTCCTATTGATTTGTAGGAATTTTAGATATATTTTGAATACGAGTCCTTTGTGTGTGTATATAAACCTGTGTGTGTGTGTGTGTGTGTGTGTAGAAAGAGAGACACAGAGACAGACAGAGAAAGGGAATATCTCCTATTAGCCTGTAACTTCTTATTCACTTTCTTAATGATGTCTTATAATGAACAGATATTCTTAATTTTAACTGAGCTCATTTAACAATCTTTTTCTTTTATGGCTATTGCATTTTTGTTCTGTTTAAAACATCTTTTCCTGGGGAAGAAGGGACAGATCTTCCTTATGGTAGAATTCCAGTTGTTAAATGTAGAAGGTAAGAGGGACATGGAAAATGGCCATTAGGCAAACACCACAGTAATAGTTGTTTCAGACGAGATCCACTGGTAGATGCTAAAACTAGAGGGTGAAAGTTTGAAGAGAAAAAGGGTTTGCATAGTGTCAAAGGATTCCCCATCACCCACGATATTTATTAACAACAGAGGGAAAGGTAGTACCTTTCTAGTGGGGAAACCCATCAGAAAGCAGTTTCACCAAGTGATCACGGTTAACATCATCAGTGATAAAGTATTGACATCATGAGCCCTTTCATATAATGCAATGAGAAGGACAGAGCATCACTGTGGTACTGCCAAAAATGCAGAGCCTCATTCCAATTGTGAAACATCAGACAAACCAAGTGGAGGGACGTTTGATAATTTAAATGATTGGTACTCCTCCGAAGTGAAGAGGTCATGAATTAGGTGTGATAGACACACTTTAGGGTGACCGCCATGATTCCTGCCTGCTGGTGTCTATGCCATTGTATAATCCCCCTCCATTGGAGTGCAAGCAGGACCTGTGACTTGTTTCTAACCAACAGAAAATTGGTGAGGGGATGTCAGTCCTGTGATTAGGTTACTTTATATGGCAAAAGTAATGGGATGTTGCTACTATGGTTACATTATGTCACGTAAGACTCCATCATAGGGACTTTCCTGGTGGTCCAGTGGTTAAGACTCTGCACTTACACTGCAGGGGACGTGGGTTTGATCCCTGGTCAGGGAACTAAGATCCCACGTGCTGTGAGGCGTGGCCAAAAAAAACCAAAAACAAAACAAAAAAAGACTCTGTCATAGCAGACTGGAGCTAGAGACTCTACTTGTGGGCTTGATGAAGTAAGGCAGTGTTGGACAAGTCCTTGCAAGAAACTGCAGGCAGCCTCTAGGACCTGAGGTCATTCTCCAGCTGACAGTCAGCAAAAAGTTGAGGCCCTCAGTCATCCAGCCGCAAGGATATGAATTCTGCCAACAATCGGAATGAAATTGAAAGTGGATTCTTCCCCACTTGAGCCTCTGAATGAGAACACAGCCCAGCTGATACCCTGTTTGCAGCTTATAAGACCAGCATGAGGAGACCATCCATCGAAACTGTGTCCAGACTCCAAGTTCACAGAAACTGTGAGATAATAAATGTGTGTTGTTTTAAGCTAAATTTGTGGTAATTTGTTATGGCAGCGATTGAAAACTATTACCATAAGAAAGACTGTGGAGATTGGAAGAGACTGAGGAGAAATAACAGCTCAATGCAGTGTGGGATCATGTATAGGATCCTGGAAAAGAAAAATGACATTAGTGGGAAAAAGTGATATTTGAATAAGATATGCCATTTGTAGTACTGTACCAATGTTAATGTCCTGGTTTTGACCATTGTCCTATGTAAGATGTTCACATCAGTTTGAGCGGTATATATGAAACTGTACTACTCTTGCAACTTTTCTCTAAGTCTAAAATAAGTGGAAATAAAAATTAAACCAAAAAAAGAGAGAAAATTTTGCCTACCCCAAGATTATGAAGATATTTTCCTGTTTCTTCTTACAGAAAATTTATTGCTTTAGCTTTCACATTTAGGCCTATGATCCATCTTGAATTTACATCTGTATATGTGGTGGGATCAGGGTCAAAACCATTTTTTCCACACAGATTACTAATTGCTCAGGCACCATTTGTTGAAAAGACTATCCTTTCTGCTCTAAGTCAGACTTTTATTGTTAAAAAAATGTGACTATATACGTACAGGTCTCTTTCTGGACTGTCTATTCTGTTGGTCTGTTTGTCAATCCTGTGTCAGTCCCACTGTTTTAATTACAGTAGCTTTATATTATGTCTTGATATCTGGTAATGTACATTTGACAACTTTGTTCTTCAAAATTGCCCTGACTGTTCTGGATTCTTTGCATTTCCATATAATTTTAGAATGATTTTCTTAATGTTCTAAAAAAAAGCTGCTGATATTGTTTAGAGATACACTGAATCAATAGATCAATTTAGAGAGAGTTGGTCATCTTAAAATAGATTCTTCCAATTCATGAACATGAAATATGTTTCCATTTATTTAATTCTTCTTTAACTTCTTTCCTTAATGTTTTGTTGTTTTCAGTCTAAAAGTCTTGCACCTCTTTTGTTAGATTCATTCCAAAGTGTTTTATATTTTTCATGTTTTTTATGAACTGTTGGGATTTTTAAAATCTCATTTTTCAATAGCTTTGCTTTAATATAATTGTTTGTTTTATACTGTGACCTTTTATTCAACCAACTTTCTAATAAATTCATGTATTCTAATAGTCTGTAGGATTGAAATTTTTTTTTCTATGTACAAAATCATGTTATCTGCAAGTAAATATGGATTTACCTCTTTCCTTCCACTCTTCATACCTTTCATTTCACTTTTTTCTCTTATGATATTGGATAGGTCTTCAAATACAAAGTTAAATGGAAGTGGTAAAAGTGGACACCCTTGCCTTATTTCTGAACTCAAGACAGTAGTCCATATTTTACCTCTCAGTTTTATTCTGTAGATCCCCTTTATCAAACTAAAGAAGCTCTGTTCCTAGTTTGCTGAGAATTTTTATCATGAACTGATGTTGAATATTATCAAATGGTTGTTCTGCATGTAATGAAATGATTGAATGGTTTTTCTCCTTTATTATTTAAAGTTTGAAGATTACATTGATTGCTTTTTAAAAATAAAGTGACTTTGCATTTCGAGAATAAATCTCTTGGTCATATATATCACTGGCCTCTCCTTGCTAATATTTTATTTAATATACTTGCATCTGTGTTCATGAGAGATATATATTGTAGTTTTCCTTTCCTTTCTTGTCATTGTCAGGTTTTGATATCACAATTATGAGGGCCTCATGACATGGTCCATTTTTATTTGTTTTCTAGAAGATATTGAGTTTGATTGGCATTTTTAATTCCTTAAATGTTTGGAGAATTTGCCACTGAAGCCTCTGGGCCTGACATTTTATGGGAAGGTCCTTAATTAATATAGATTTAATTTCTTTAATAAATATAACAATATTCAGATTTTCCATTTCTTATATCAGTTTCATTGAATTGTGTTTTCAAGAAATTTTAAAATTTCATCTACATTTTCAAGTTTATTGTCATAGTTGTTTGTAAAATTCTGTTATCAATTTAATAATGTCTATAATATTTGTAGTGATATCTCCTTTTATAGTCCTGATATTGGCAATTTTTTTCTTGAACAGTATAGCTAGAGGTTTATTAATCTTACCTCTTCAATGAAATAGCTTTTGGCTTTATTGATTTTTCTCTGTTATAGATCTGGGTTTTTTATGCCATTGGTTTTAGTATGTTTTACTTTCTGTAGGCTTAATTTGCTTTTCCTTTTCTAGCTTCCAAAGGTAGATCATTGATTTTTAACCATGCTACTTTTATAAAACATAAATTTATGTTTGGGTGAAGGGGATCAAAGAGTAATAAGAAAGGAAAATAATAAGTGGGCAATCATTATAAATGCTCATGCTATCTACTGGGAGAAAATAAATTATGGGTTTATTTGGCATTGTAGTAATTTGACGAAGGATTTTCATAATAATTTCACTACTAATTGATTTACTATGTCAGTATGTCTTTAGTACACCTAGTAATTACCAGTGGTGATTAGATAATGAATGGTATTTATCTGCAGCATTTGTAAAAACAAAACAAAAACAAAATATATATATTTAAAGCTAAAAATGTCATTGTAAGCATTGGTTTGACTGCATCTCACAAGCTTTGTTATGCCATACTTTTATTATCATTTAGCTCCAAATATTTTCTAGTTTCCATTATGATTTATTCTTTGACCTGTACTTATTTAAAGTGAACTTTTATATTTGGAAACATTTGAGAAATACCTGTTTTTGAGTTCCAAAATATACATTCTTTGATATTAATCCTTTGAAGTTTATAGATACTTGTTTTATGGCCCAGAATATTCTGAAAAATATGCAAAGAATGTGTAGTCTGTAGTTTGGGAGTATAATGTTCAGTTGGGTCGTTTTGGTTATTCCTGTTCAACCTTCTATGGCCTTGTTGATTTTTTTTCCTCTTCCTGTTATCAGTTACCAATGGAGGGTATAAAAAATCTCTAAATTTAATTATAAACTTGTCCTTTAATTCTGTTGACTTTTGCTTTTGAAGCTATGTTATTAGGAGTATAAGGAATATAGGATAACTTATATTCTTGTTGAACTGTAGGAAATATCTCTCTTTATTACTTATAATACTTCTTGCATTTAAGTCTATTCATCTGTTGTTAATATACCAGTGTGCTTCTAATGACTGTCTAATATACTTTTCCATTCTTACTTTTAACATATCTGTGTCTTTAAAGTATGTTTCTTATAAGCAGTGTAATTGATACTGTTTTTAATTTAATCTGAAAATCTTAGTTTTTAATTGCAATGTTTAGTCCATTCACATTTTATTACAATTACTGATATAGTTTGGTTTAAATCTGCCCTCTTGCTATATGTTTTCTGTTTATCCCATTTATTCTTCATTTCTTTATTCCTCCTTTCCTGCCTTCTTTTGAATTAATCAGGTATTTTTTATTATTCCACTTAGTCTCCTCTATTAGTTTTTTAAGTTGTGCATCTTTGTATAATTCTTTTAGTAGTTACCTGAGCTATTATAGGATGCATCTTTTTTTTAACATCTTTATTGGAATGTAATTGCTTTACAATGTTGTGTTAGTTTCTGCTGTATAACAAAGTGAATTAGCTATATGTATACATATTTCCCCATAGAGGATGCATCTTTAATACAGTCTTCTTTAAAATAGGGTTTTTAGGGGACTTCCCTGGCGGTCCAGTGGTTAAGACTCTGCACTCGAAATGCAGGGGGCACGGGTTTGATCCCTGACTGGGGAACTAAGATCCTGCATGCCGCATGGCACGGCCAAGAAAAAAAAAAAAAATGTAGGGTTTTTAACCACATACCAAATAACATAAGAACATTTCAATAGTTTAACTCCATTTATGCTGTTATTGTCATTCCTTCTTCCAGTAATACAATCCTCACAAAGCATTCTAGTTTTGGTTCCTTTAAACAGTCCATTTGTTTAGTCATATTAGTCATATATTTACTTGTCCACAGCTGTTCATTGCTTTTTGGCACATTCATGCTTCCATCTAGGATTATTTTCCTTTAGCCTGACTGCTGTCCTTTAGTATTTCTTGTATTGTGGGTCTGTTGATCAGAAATTCTCTCAGCTTCTGTTCAAAAAAATCTTTATTTTACCTTCATTTCTGAAAGATATATTCTCCGGGCATAAGATTCAGAGTGGTCAGGGTTTTTTCTTTCAGCACTTTGAAGATACGATTCTATTTTTCAGGCCGCTAAAGTTTCTGTTGAGATAAGAACTATTTTTGTTGTTGTTGTTTATTTATAACTGATGTCTATTTTAAACTACATACTTTCAAGATACGTTTTTCAACTTTGTTTTTCAACAATTTGGCCATGATGTGCCTGGGTAAGAATTTCTTTATTTTATCTGGTTAGGTTTGCTGAGCTTTTTGATTTATGTATCAAGGTATTTCATGAGATTTGGAATGTTTTTGTCCATTATTTCTTCAAATCAATTTCCGTTCTATTTTCTTTTAGGTGTTCAATTCCACATTTTGTCTGTTTCTTGTATTTCTCTTACATTCAGCTCTGTTCTTTCTTTTTTCTCTCTGCATAAGATTGTTGTTAATTTGACTTTATGTTAATTAATACCATTTTTGCTGTTAAATCCATCCAATACATTAAAAATTTTTGATATTATACTTTTATAACTATAAAATGTTCATGTGGGTCTCTTTTATATGATTCTACTAAATCCCTATTGATATACTTCATTTTGCATTCCATTTTGTCCATCTTTTCCTCTATTTTCTTTAGCATGTTAATCATAATGTCTTCAAGTCCTTGTCTACTAGCTCCATTGTCTGGATCATCTTTGGGTTTATTTCTATTGAGATTTTTCTCTTGATTATCAGTAACTTTTTCCTGCTTCTTTGCATTTTCGTAAGTTTTATCATATATTGGCATTGTTGATAATATAGAGACTCTGGATTACGTTATCTTCCTTTAATAAGTCTATGTCAGGGTTTCTCAACCTTAGCACTGTTGATTTTTTTTTAATTACTTATTTATTTATTTATGGCTGCGGTGGGTCTTCGTTTCTGTGCGAGGGCTTTCTCTAGTTGCGGAAGCGGGGGCCACTCCTCATCGCGGCGTGCGGGCCTCTCACTATCGTGGCCTCTCTTGTTGCGGAGCACAGGCTCCAGACGCGCAGGCTCAGTAGTTGTGGCTCACGGGCCTAGTTGCTCCGCGGCATGTGGGATCTTCCCAGACCAGGGCTCGAACCCGTGTCCACTGCACTGGCAGGCAGATTCTCAACCACTGCGCCACCAGGGAAGCCCCCTGTTGATATTTTTGACTAGATAATTCTTAGCTGTGGTGGGGGGCTTTCCTATGCCTTGTAGGATGGTCAGCGCCATCCCTGATCTCCACCCACTAGTTACAGTAGCACCCCTCCACACATTTTGACAACGAAATATGTCTCCAGACATTGCCAAATGTGCCCTGGGGGGCAGGATCACCCCCTATTGAGAATCAGTGATCTGCACAATCATTTTCAGTATCTATTTCATTTTCCATTATATGAATGAATACACTTTATTGAATTAACTACCCATCTAAGTACATTTAGATTTTTCTCCAGCTTTTTTTTTTCATTTTAACTAGTGTCTATCATCATATTCCTTTATACATCTCTAGGCACATTTTACAGTTATTTCCTTTAGGTGAAGTCTCAGAAACGGCCTTTCATTGTTAAATTCTTCTTATGCATAATTTTTCGTACATGTCTCAATTGCACTAGGTTTTCACAGGTCTATAGGACAGCATGAGAATGCTCTTTTCCCTACAGCCTTACTAATATGTGGTGTATCATCAACTTTTAAAATCTGACAGTTGAATACCTGTAAAATTGTACTATCTTTGTTGCTTTAAAACATCTCTTTAGTAAATCTTTTGACAGGTGCTGTCTTAATTATTTATGTTCAGGTTTCATATAATGAAACAAAAAATCTGGGTGTCAGAGACAACAGTTCAAAAAAAAAGTTGACTTTATAATTATAGAAATGTGATTCAAAACATCACTTCTACTTATAGTTTGTGATATGGGAAAATACCTTTACTTCTTTGAGCTTTTATTTCCTCATCTGTTGAATTGAGTTAATAAGTACATTTCAGGATTAAATGTTAACGTGTATAGCACAGCTATCACATAGAAGGTTACAAATATCTATGTATTACTGTATGGCTTTAGTGAGCATGAATTCACACCTCCCTTGTGGGTACTGGGTGGCAGTGATTCATGCCAGCAAGCAAAGTGGATCCTGATAGGGAAATCCAGGTTGGTCAGCCCAGAGGACCTTGGAGTCAAGTTCAGGCTTCACATGGGCAGACAGTTTTATGGTGGTCAAGTTTTCCAGGTTGGTCCCTACTCTTTTCTGCTTTTTTTTTTTTTTTTTTTTTTTGGCTGCGTTGGGTCTTCGTTGCTGCTCGCAGGCTTTCTCTAGTTGCAGCGTGCGGGGGCTACTCTTCGTTGCAATGCACAGGCTTCTCCTTGTGGTGGCTTCTCTTCGTTGCAGAGCACAGGCTCTAGGCACATGGGCTTCAGTAGTTGTGGCACATGGGCTCAGTAGTTGTGGCTCGAGGGCTCTAGAGCTCAGGCTCAGTAGTTGTGGCTCACGGGCTTAGTTACTCCACGGCATGTGGGATCTTCCCAAACCAGGGCTCGAATCCATGTCCCCTGCACTGGCAGGTGGATTCTTAACCACTGTGCCACCAGGGAAGTCCCTGTTTTATGCCTTTTGTCTGGCAGAGTCCAGGTCCCCCTTGAGGCCATGAAGGTTGTTGAAGTTTGTGTTGTATGGCCTGGTCTCAGCCCTGGAAGGTAGGGCTGAATTGGGGAGGATCTACTTAGTGTGACTGGACAACCCAAGCTGGGTACATTTGGCATGATCAGAATGAGAAATAGGCCAGTGGGGTGTGTCTGGATCTGGCTTTGGTTCAAGAGAGCCTCTGCTCTGTATCCACGCTTGTGAGGCTTGTTTCTCAGACACAGGAAAGGGTTTGAGTTTGTCTGCACTCTGTCTCATATCCCCTGACATGTGTTTGGGAGGGCAGAGAGTGGGCAAGGATGGCGAGAAACAGGAATAAAGAAGAAAAAAGAAAGGCTCTCTTACCTTAATGTTGGGAGTTCTGAGCTACATTGGGTCTCAAGGCTTCTTTTTCCTCCCTCAGCTCTGGCTTCTCTGGACTCAGCTTCTGAGGATGATTGGCAGTTCTAAAACCATGGGCCGGGTAAGTGGATGTCTCTCCTTCCTGAAATATTAAAATTTTTAATTCAGATAATATTTTCATTCTTTATCCCAAAACCTCCTTCCTAGGAAAGCTGTATCTCAACCTGTTTCACAGTTGCTGCCTTTACAGAGAAGGATAGTGTCCTCCCTATTTGCTCCCTTTTTTCAAACTGATTTTTCAGTTTTTTCATCAAATGATTTATTCCTCTTCTATATGTTCAGTCTTCTCTCGAGAGCAGTGTTAGAGCAGTAAAGGGGTGAAGTATCTTGAAGGAAGTATTTTAGCTTCCCTTGTTAGGTTCGTAGTTTCATTGTATAGAAATGGTGGTCCTATTTGACCAGAAGAGGGAGAACTTTCTCCATAGTTTTCCAGGTAGATAAGGGAGAATTTGGTTTTGAATGGTCTCAGTCTCAGTGTGAGATGAGACCTCAGCTTTGAAAAGCTTTTAGGTTTGGGTTGAAATGGGATTGGTGCCTGCCTAGAGAGAGGAGGGGCTCTGGCTAAGGAATCACTGAGAAGTGAATAGGGTTCTGAGGTCCATTTTGTAGGGAAAGAGAGATTGCTTGGCTTGAGTCATTCAGTGTTGTTCTGGATCATCCTACATTAGTGTGTTCTAACTCAAGAACCAGAAGTTCAGTAAGGGATTGTAGAAAGGGAAGATGAGAACCACATCTGGCGGATAATACTGAACTGTGGGGAAGAGGTTAAAGAAAATTTTGAAAATTAAAATTAAAGAAATTTTTTGTGCTCCAACAGGATTCTTCAAGATTGGGTAGGGAATCTACTTCAGATATGCTAATTTATTTATTATTTATTCTCATCTACCCATGTCATGATCTTTAACTTCAGCCTACTTGTTTTTATATATCACCCCCTACTGCAACTCAATATTCCATCTTGAAATTTTTTTTCTACTTTTACAAATAATACATGAATTTGTCATTTCAGGTGCCACTGACATTCAGTGATGTTGCCGTAGACTTCTCTCAGGAGGAGTGGGAATGCCTAAACTCAGATCAGAGGAATTTGTACAGAGATGTGATGTTGGAGAATTATACTAACTTGGTATCACTGGGTAAGGACATCTGCCTGAAGTAATGTAGGATCTGCTATCTGGAATATCCCCTTTTTCTACTGTATATTTTATGCTCTGTGCCAAGAAACTAGCGAAATTTCTGCTCCATATTCTCAAAGGACTATTTTGGGCTTTGTTAGATTGAAATAAGCACCTTCATTCAGCACCTAAATCTTTTTTTTTAATTAATTAATTAATTAATTAATTTATGGCTGTGTTGGGTCTTTGTTGCTGCACGCGGGCTTTCTCTAGTTGTGGCAAGCAGGGGCTACTGTTCGTTGCAGTGCGCAGACTTCTCATTGTGGTGGCTTCTCTTGTTGTGGAGCACGGGCTCTAGGTGCACGGGCTTCAGTAGTTGTCACACGCGGGCTCAGCAGTTGTGGCTCATGGGCTCTAGAGCACAGGCTCAGTAGTTGTGGTGCATGGGCTTAGTTGCTCTGCAGCATGACAGCACCTAAATCTTCTCTGTCCTTCATTTACCTTCCTACCTCCTTCTGATCCATCCTGCAGTTGCTTTTTCTAAATGACCAAAGGATTGAATTCTGGGAATTTTCTGCATAACTACTGGCAAAGAAAACAAATGTCAAATTATGTGTATTTTCATAATGTCAATAAATATTCTATTTTAATTGCCAGTCCACCTACATGGAGAACAGGTAACATAGAGTCCTGGTTTTCTCTTTATTACAGATGAGCCTTTGTAATTTTTACAGTGGTAGAATGAGTCACGATCATTATCTTTTTGAGTATTTTCTGTTATAGCAGTGAAAATGTTAGCTTTCAGTGATTTGATAGATTCTACTCAGAAGTGTCTTTGTTCAGTTTTTGGACAATACTTGACCATTCTCTCCTCTCTTCTGGGATTCCAGTTATACCTACGTTAGATCTTTTGAGAACTTATCTCTCTAGAAATTCACTTTGATTGTCTTTTATAACTTCCAGTTACCTGTTGCAATTCTTCCTTTATTTACTGTCTTTTTATTACTATTTTTTATCTGTTTTAATTAATTTATTTATTCTTATTTATTTTGTTTTTGCCTGTGTCGGGTCTTAGTTTCGGCATGTGGGATCTTTCATTGCAGCACGTGGGCTTTTCGTTGAGGCGCGCAGGCTTCACTCTAGTTGTGGTGTGTGGGCTCCAGAGTGAGCAGGCTCAGTAGTTGCAGCATGCGGGCTTAGTTGCCCTTCGGCATGTGGGATCTTAGATCCCCAACCAGGGATCAAACCTGCGTCCCCTGCATTGGAAGGCAGATTTTTAACCACTGGACCACCAGAGAAGTCCCTGTTTTTTTTAAATTTAATTTAATTTAATTTTTCTTTTTCTTTTTTTGACTGCGTCGGGTCTTAGTTGCGTGCAGGCTCTTCGTTGTGATGTGCGGGCTTCTCTCTAGTTGTGGTGTGCAGGTTTTCTCTTCTCTAGTTGTGTTGCGTGGGCTCCAGGGTGCATGGGCTCCAGGGCGCATGGGCTCTGTAGTTTGCAGCACGTGGGCTCTCTCGTTGAGGCGTGCAAGCTCAGTAGTTGTGGCGTGCAGGCTTAGTTGCCCCGTGGCATGTGGGATCTTAGTTCCCCAACCAGGTATCGAACCCACATCCTCTGCATTGGAAGGTGGATTCTTTACCATTGGACCACGAGGGAAGTCCCTCATCTGTTTTTTAAACACTTCCATCAATAGTTATTTTGGAATTCTTGTATGCCTTCATTGTTTGGTATCATCTGTGGGTCTACTTCTATTGTTTCTGTTTTTTCGTCTTGTTATTTGTCATATGGTAATGCCTCTCCAAGTTACTAGTAATAGTGACTGCGTGCTGGACATCGTGTACAAAAGAACTGAAGAGGTTCTAGATAATGGTATCTTCCACCGGAGAGTACTTAACATTTTCCTCTCTGGGTCTGATAGAATAGCAGATATTAAGCTGGGTCAGTGCTGATTTTCAGTTTGGTAATACTCAACTACCTCTTTTTTATCACTGTGCTCAGAATCAGTGAGTTTCTCTAGGGGAAAAGTGGTGGTAGATCTTCAGGGCCAATTCACCACTCCTTTAATGGCTCTTATCTGTTTGGATTTTAAATTTACTCTCCCAATGGATCTTTTATTTCCAGAAAAAATGCTGACAATTAATAAGCTAACCATCCATTTGGTAAGTTAGGAAGAGCACAATAGACTTAAAGAAAGTGGAAGAAAGGAAATAATAAAGGAAAGAACAGAAATTAATGAAATAAAAACTGAACATATAAAAGAGCAAGTCAAAACTATAAATTTGGTTATTTCAAAGAATTAATAAAATTGGTGCAACTCTCTCAACATCAATCTATGTAAGGAAAAAAGGGGGCCTCATTACAAATCATGAAACCTTGAAAATATGATGCTAATTTTGATAAACATTATGCCAAAAACTGAAAAATCAAATGAAATAAATTATTAGAAAATTTTAATCTACAAAACCAACACTCAAGAAAAAAAGAGAAAATATGAAAACTCTCACAAGCACTAAAGAAACTGCATCAGTCATCAAGAACCTTCCCACAAATTGGAAGATTCAGGCCTGGATGGTTTGTCATTAAAGTGCAAAAGTTTGAACATATAAGAATTTGGGAGAAATTTTTCCCATGACCTCTTATATGTGGATTCTGACAAAGGATAAACTACAGAAAAGTAAGAGATGACTAGAAAATAACTACTTGAAAATACAGAGTATATTTATAATAGCTCTCTAAATATCCTTGTGTACTAATTCTATTATCTGTGTCACTCCTTGCTCTGTTTCTTTTTATTGATTTTTCTCCTAGGAAGGGTTATATTTTTCTACTATTTTGCACACCTGATAATTTTTGTATTAGGTGCCAGACATTGTGACATTTACTGTGTTGGAATGCTGGATTGGGGGACTTTGTTCTGGGATTCAGTAAATGGGACCTGTTGATCCTTTCATGGTTTGCTTTTAAGCTCTGTTAAGCTGGGTCCAGAACAGCTTTAAGTCTAGGGCTAATTTGGCCCCACTACTGAGGCAATAAGGTTTGAGAGATTAGAGTCAGAGAGAGATAGTTGGTAACTGTTGCATAATTTTCAGAAACTAGATCATTATTTCACTCAGCTGCCTTCTCCACTGACCTTGATTTTTATCCTTACTTACCTTGATTTTCATCCAAGTTACCTTTTTTAATTCACTATTTAATTCTACAGTTAATTATTTAATACTTACCTTGTGGTAGAACTTGTTTTTCAGTGGTAGTTGAAAGAAATTTTGAATCCATACTTGAGTTTTAGAGTAAGAAAATAAATAGTAAAACAAATGAGACAATGAATATGTACGAGAGAAAAGCATCATGAAGACAAAGAATTAGGTGTTGGAATATAGAATAAAGGATATGAATTTACTTACAGTTAGCAGAGCCAGCCTTTCTGAGAAAGTGATTTGTAACCTGCAACACCTGGAGACAGTCATTTAGAGAAGCCACCTAAGAGGATTCCTGCAAGGTAAAGGCATCTGTGTGAAGCCACAGGCAATGGGGAAAGTTGCAGTATGTTCTAGTAGCTGAAAAGATGCAGTGTGGTCAGATATAGGGAAAAAGATGTCAAGGGCTTGAAATGAATTTGTAGAAGTAAGACAGAGTCTTCTTATTCATGGTTATGTGCTTGGGTTTCATTCTAAGATAAAGACAGACCATTGAAAAAATTACATAGAGAGCCATCTGGTAGAGAATATTAAAAATGTAGATGACCAGGACCTACTCACAGATTCTGATTCACTCAGCCTCAGTGGATATCTAAAGGGTAGTATATACATGAGCTGATCACACCCTCTTTGAACCATTATTATAAAACTTCTCACTACCCCCCTCCAGGTTGGCACACACAGTTTTGAGGACATTAGCCTGCTGTGGCCCCCTTTGCCTGGCAAAGCAATGAAGCTATTCTTTTCTGCTTCACCTCCCTCAAAAAAAAAAAAAAGGGTTGTATATGTAAGAAATTCCTGTGGTAATACTGATCCACAACTAAATATGAGTACTGATTTTTCTCTTTGCCTATTCACAAACTTTACATTCTCATGTTAGCTTTAATAATTTTCTGAGCCCTTCTTGCCTTTAAAAAATTTCATCACAGTATTTTAGAATTGTATGACCCTTTTACTTCTAATGGATATACTTGTCAATTTATTATTATCCTTACTGTATTTCCCCTTGTACAAGAAAAATAGCATTTGTTTGTTTTCTCATTTTCTTTCAGACATTGATTTCACAAGTGAGAGCAACAAATTATCTTCAGAAAAAAGCAGTTATGAAGTAAATTCATACCATCGGGAGACAATGAATAGAAGTAAAACCTTCAACTTTATGGCGTTTATTTTCAGAAATGACTCACAGAACAGAACTAAATTTGAAAGACAACAGGCACCTAAAGTGGGATATTTTAATCAAATGATATTCAGAAAACATATATCCCTTCCTCTACATCAAAGACTTCACACTAAAGAGAAGTCATATGAATGTAAGGAATGTAGAAAGGGCTTTAGGAAATATTCACACCTTACTGAACATCTGAGAGACCATAGTGATGTAAGACCCTATGAATGTAAGGAATGTGGAAAGCTCTTTATAGTTCTCCAGCATTTTATTAGACATAAAAAAAGTCACACTGACTTGAAACCCTTTGAATGTAATGGATGTGAGAAGGCCTTTAGGTTTTATTCACAGCTTATTCAACATCAGATAATTCATACTGGTGTGAAACCCTATGAATGTAAGCAATGTGGGAAGGCCTTTAGACGTCATTCTCACCTTACTGAACATCAGAAAATTCATATTGGTTTGAAACCCTACAAATGTAAGGAATGTGGGGAAACTTTTAGGTTGTACCGACATATGTGTCTCCATCAGAAAATTCATCATGGTGTGAAACCCTATATTTGTAAGGAATGTGGAAGGGCCTTTGGTCATCGTTCAAGCCTCTATCAGCATAAGAAAATTCATTCTGGTGAGAAACCATATAAATGTAAACAATGTGGAAAGGCCTTTGTTCGCAGCTATCTGCTTATTGAACATCAGAGAAGTCATACTGGTGAGAAGCCTCATGAATGTAAGGAATGTGGAAAAGCCTTTAGTAGGGGCTCAAGCCTTCTTAAACATAAGAGAATTCATAGTAGCGAGAAACTCTACGATTGTAAGGAATGTGGGAAGGCCTTCTGTAGAGGCTCTCAACTTACACAACATCAGAGAATTCATACTGGTGAGAAGCCCCATGAATGCAAAGAATGTGGGAAGACTTTTAAGCTCCATTCTTACCTTATTCAACATCAGATCATTCACAGTGATTTGAAACCATATGAATGTAAACAATGTGGGAAAGCCTTCAGTCGTGTCGGGGACCTTAAAACACATCAGTCAATTCATGCCGGGGAGAAACCTTATGAATGTAAGGAATGTGGAAAAACCTTTAGACTTAATTCTCAACTAATTTATCATCAGACAATCCATACTGGTTTGAAACCATATATATGTAAAGAATGTAAGAAGGCCTTCCGTTCTATCTCAGGTCTTTCTCAACATAAGAGAATTCATACTGGTGAAAAACCTTATGAATGTAAAGAATGTGGTAAGGCCTTTAATCGTAGTGATCGACTTGCTCAGCATCAGAGAATTCATACTGGTGTGAAGCCACATAAATGTAAGGAATGTGGGAAAGCCTTTACTCGTTGCTATCAACTTACTCAACATCAAAGATTTCACATTGGCGAGAAAGTCTTAATGTAATGAGAGTCAGAAAGCCTTTAGCCGTGACACATCCTTTAACATTATCACTCTTCTACCACCTAACGATATGGTAAAGATTAAATTATTTACATAAAATATGATTGTTTGGAAGGGCATCTGGCACAGAGTATTTGCTTACTAAATACTGTATCATTTTTTAATGGTAATTACTAGTATTACTATAAATGAATTCATGTGGAAGGAAGATCCTGTGAGCATATTTTAAAAATCTATCATCACTCATCCATATTTCATTTTGGATAATTAATTCTGGACAAAATCCCATAGAATGTTTTAAACAAGAAACTTTTTTATTCAAAGCTCATCCCCCTGAAGATTAATAATGGTAAAAACCCTATGCTTTTGCTGAATATTGAGAGTATAGCTGTTGAAAAATTGGAAAGTGGTTTGAAGAAATTTTTTTTATAATAATTTCTATAATACAGGTAACATACAATCCACATTCCCTACAATTCATGGAAGTTAGAGATTAACAATGGGTAGCCAAAAGACAGATATTGACTTGGAGAAGGTTTCCTCAAGTATTTGAAAAATGTCAAATTTACATAAAAGGTACAACAATGGTACAATGAAGGTTTATTTACCCTCCACCTATATTTAGTATCTCTCTCTCTCATGAAAATGTATATATACAGATTCACATATATCATACATTTCATATATATATATATATATATATATATATATATATATATATATATATGGTATATATAATTTTGCTGTGCTTTCTGAGTGAATGTTTTAGGTATCACTTCACCTCTAAAAAAAATCAACATACAACTCAAAAATACAACTGCTAGATTTAAAGATTATCTTCTACATGACCACTAAGCCATTGTCACCTAAAAACCATTAACAGTAGACCTATAATGTTCTGTAATATTCATCCCATTTACAGACTTCTCCAATTTTTTAAAGAATGTCTTTTGAAAGTGCTGGCTTTTTTTTAAAAAGCCTAAAACCAAACTAAGTTCACATATTTTATATGATTATGGCTATTGAGTCTCTTTTGGTCAAACATTTATCCTCTTCCTGTTTTGTGACAAACTTTTTGAAGACTCAGGAGAAGTAACCCATATAATGTACATTCCGTATTTGTACTAATTTTTCTCTGATTGGGCTTAAGTTGTTTCTCTATCCCTCGCATTTATTCTGAACTAGATGTTATGTCTAGAGGCTTGATTAGGTTTCAGATTAAATATTTTTGACATGATAACTTCATAGATAATATTGTGTACTCAATATTGTAAAATAACAGGTGGCACATAGTGAAGCTATGTTTGATCTCTTGATTCATGTATTGACCACCAGCTCTCTCCATTGTATCAGTACTGGGTTTTGGGGGGTTTTTTTTTTTTGTTTTTTGAAATTAAGAAGTAGTCCACAGAAAGTCACATCACATTCCACTTGGAAATTTAAACAGTCTTGTGTATTTTTAAAGAAATTAAGACCAAAAAAACACCATCATCTTTCATATTTACCCATATATTTACATTTTCACATGATCTTCATTCCTTCCCAATGATCTAAATTTCTATCTGGTATCATTTCCCTTCAGCTTGAAGAACTTAATTTAGCACTTCTTGGAGTATATGTCTGATGGTGGTGAACTTTCACTGTTTCTTTTACTGAAATGCTTTGTTCCTGAAGGATTTTTTTTTCTTGCTATAGAATCCTGGCTTTTGTTTTATATATTTTTTAAAAAGATATTATATCACTGACTGCTGGCCTCTATAGGTTATGAGAAGTCATTTGAATTATTTTTCCTCTGTGTAATGTGTCATTTCCCTCTTTGTGCTTTCAAGATTTTCTTATTACCTTTAGTTTTCAGCTGTTTGAGTATGATGTGCCTTGGTATAGTTTTCTTTGTGTTAATCCTTTTGGGGGTTTTCTGAGCCTCTGAAATCTGTACACTCATGCCTTTCACTAAATTTCAGAAAACTTTGGCCATTGTATCTTCAGATATTTTTTCTGCCCTTACTTCTCCTTCTGGGGTTCCAAGTAGTCATATGTTAAATCTTTTGATATTGTCCTACAGGTCACTGGCTCTATTATTTATCTTCAACCTTTTTTTTTCAGTTTTTCAGATTGGATAATTTCTGTTGCTCACTGTTTCTTTTTTCTGTCCTCTCAGTTCTGCTGTTAAGCTTATCTATCAAATGTTTATTTTGAGATATTGCATTTTTCAATTCTAGAATTTTTCTTTAGTACTTTTTTATAGTTTCTGTTTCTTTATTAAGATTTCCTACTTCTTCATTGCAAGCATATTTTTACAGTGCTTTTGATTATAATGAATTTTTTCTATGTTGATTCATCTAGAAAATATGTAAAATTATTTTTATTAACTTATTAAAAGTTTCAGTTTCAACAAATGTTCCTACCCTTTTAGCTAGGTCACAAGAAAAGCTTTTCCTTTCCTTGGAGTTTCAGGTTTTGTTTGTTCATATGCAGCGTGATATGGTAAGAAAATATAAATCACATTGTCATTTGGGGGGGTTTTGATTATGAAATACTTGGCAAGTATTTTTTTTTAAGTCTCAAAGTTCAAAGTATGGTAAATCTTTGTAAAACTGTCATCATTCAACCAATGAGCATTGGCAAAAAACATAAGATAAATAAATTCATTGTTTCCTCTTTCAACAGTTCCATAAAGTAATAATGATTCATAATATTTATGTGTATATTCTAAACCATGATACTTTTCATACTGTGAAGCAAAGCAATTAGGAAGACATTAGTCTCTTGCCTTAAAATTCCAAGGAATCCACATTTTTAGTGTAACATTGTCAAAGCACTATCCATTGTGATAGAAATTATTTTTTTTCATACCTAGTGGAAAATTTTTGACATATATATTCAAAAATATCTGTGCTATGAATCTGATTTTGTAGGCTGCAAACTGACAAAATTTCCTTTTGATTTGGAAGCCTTTTGTGATACAATATACCCAGAGTATTAAATGGGCAGTATCTCATATTGTACAACTCATCTGAAACTAAAGAAGAGTATGTGTAGCTTTACAAATTTTAAGTTAATTGATTTTTGATATTGTTAGAAAGACCTTGTATTCTAAGGGCAGATGTTGGGTGGCTTAACTGAAGATTCTTTTCACTTTTTATAAAATATTTTGCTCATAAAATCGTAATAAAATTTCCACAATTAAACTAATCATTTATCTTGCTATCTCTCCATCTAAAATTCGATTCCTTTTTTGTGCAAGACCCAAAGCCATTTTATAGCTAGACATAGTTATAAGCTCAGATTATGTTTAAAATTTATTTAAAGTTTTCATTGCACATTTAATTCAGATTTTAGGCAACTAATTTCATCTATTCCTATTTGCTTATCAAGAGGAAATTTCTCATCAAATTTACTAGTATTTGCTGAAAATGTCTCACAATATTTTCCACTTCATTAACTTAAATGTTCTTTTTTTCCATAATCAAACAGCTTTTTTGATTTGCTCTGTCACAGCAAATTGCAATTGTCATTCATCATGAAATTCACAGTATATCTTCTTCCAGTCTCTTATTTTTAACTATTATAGCCATAGTACTTATCTCCACTTGATTCTGCATCAGTAGTATGCCTTCATTTTAAATTTTTAAAATGTACATACTAATTTTTTAAACCTAGAATGCTAATTTAATGATAAAGTAACTTAGTTACCAGTTATTTCCTTCATATCAGTGTAACTCATGTTGTCTTCATAAAATATTCAAATAAACACATCAATTTCTTGACACCAACTAGATCAGTGATGTGTTTATGTGCGATGTTAGACACAACATATACATACAACATGCACAGTATAATACAAATATCTATGCAGTGCGGTGACTAAAGTGAAATGCAGTCTTACCAAAACAAAGTAGTCAGTGATGGGAAAATATTTGACACTGCTTCAGTTTTTAAATTTAGATTTAAATTAATTAAAATTAGATAAAATTTAAAAGTCAGTTCTTCAGTCACCCTAACCTTGTGTCTTACAAAGTTCAATCTGATGGTAATACAGAATATATTAGACATAGTGTGGGAATGAGAGAAAAAAACTGAATGCAAGGTATCTGCAGTATTATTAGTTATTGCAATAATCCAGATTGGACATAAGGAAGATCCACTACAGCTGTGATGGTAGAAAAATGTCAAATATTTTTCATATGTTAAGTAGAATCAGCAGGACATAGTGATCAATAGGATGGGAGAGACCAAAAATTCCAGAAAGATCTTAAACACTGTAAGGTATACCTGTAAGCCCACATTTCAATTATCTAATTCCAGCCTGCTAGATCTTTTGTACCAGTACTACTGTCCAGGAAGCTGGGTTCCATCATTGGTATTTTAATAGGGGCCAAGTCTGCTAATTATTCCCAATATTCATCTCCCTTTCTTCCAATAATAAAAGAACCATCTCTTTTTTATTTGCTTATGTGGAGCCACTTAGGATCATGATTGTCTTTCTCCACTTTATTGGTCCATGGATTTTCAGTTATGGCCAATTGGAGATAACTGGAATTGTGTGGCAGTTTGGGGAACCTTCCTTAAATGTGCCTGGTTCATCCCCTTTGCTTTCTTCCTCCATGCCTCCATTCTGCTGCCTGGATTTGAATAAGATGCACTGGAGGGCTTTGGAGCAGAGCCATAAAGCCAGGGGTAAACGTCCAACCTCCAAAATTTTATGTGACATAGAACATTTTTCCTGGTTGAACCACTGTCCTTCTGGGTCTATCTGTCTTACTCACAGCCAAACATAATCTTTGCTTATGCACCCAGGTTGCTATACACTAAAATAGTCATCAAATCCCCCTATCTCATCTCAATCAAAAGCAGATCAAAGATTTCCTGTGAGTGTTCCCTAAGTACTCATCCCCACCTCACCAAAAATTCAGAGTACCTGCAAGAGGAAGATACTTATATTTTCCTTCTAGGATGTGTTTTTCTGGTAGGATGAGAAAAATGCTAAATGACATTTTGAAAGGTAGCATGAACTTCAGAAAAAAAGGTATTAGGGGATGCTATCTGAGATTATCCCTGGGGGAGAAGAGCAGCCAAGTTAATTTATAGAACATTGTAAGATAGGAGCCTTAGTAAGATAAATGCTCCTAAGATTGAGAAACATAAACAATGAGCATTAGCAGAAGTCGAATTATCAAACCACACTATCCTTGGCTTTTAAAACTGAAGTAACTGATTGTTTCCCCATGCCTGTCTTTGGGAAACTGAAATAGAGCAGTGCTTTACGGCAGGTGGAGAAAGGGGAGTTACATCCATGAGTGAACAGTCTTGTTTTGTATCTCCTAACTGACCAATTTACAATAATTCCATTCTGAAATTTGAGCTTATTAAGTTTGGACTCCTACCTCCAATCTTGGGAACTCTAGGTTCTTTCAAGAATGAAGATAGAACTCTAGCCTATTAGATGCCATATTCTGATTCATTCAGTTCACAGAGGGGGCTTACAGCTTTTCTTACAAAAGGTAGAATTGAAACTAGACTGACAGAGAAGTCTGAGGATTGAGGTCTAGCCTAAGATGTCCATCCTTGACCTGTTTTGAGCTGAATTCCTGACATAAAAACCAGATATAAGACTTATATCCCTGGCACTGTAAGGATGAAGGCTACTGCTCTAAGGCCTGGGATAAATACTCCTGTGAACTTCCAGACCCAAATTAACCCCTGTAGACATGTGATTGGCCCTTCTCCCACCCAGCCCAGAAATAAGTATTTCAATTCCTTCCTCCACCAGCCTACCATCTACTAAATTTGCATAAGTTCCAATCACACCCTCTGACACTGTGATTTCACTTCCCATCAGCATGTGGGGACCAAGGACCTTCTTTTATCCTACAGATAGCCCTTCTCTGGGGCCACACAGAAAAATCTGAAATGTATCTACCTTCAAAGATCTGCCTGTTGGTTTAGAAATGCAGACAAATAAAAAGATACTCATAACGTATTGCAACTAAGAGCTAATGAAAGGGGGCTGAGGCAGGTAGGCACCAAAACAGAGTCTAGCAGGACTTCATGAAATAATATGGAGACTTCTATTTGGGGCAAACTAGGTAACCTGAAAAATCTTACAAAATACCTAGAAATGCTCAGTCGGTAAAATAGAGAAATTATTATTTCAAATGCTGATAGATAGTCTATCAAATGCTTAGATAGCTGAGTATCTAAGAATATTAAAGAAATCTGCACTGGGGAAAACTGAAAAAGGAAACTGAAAAGTCAGCTCCGATGAGATGTTACAAAATGAATGGACCTGGAGAGGAAAGTGATGCCAGAAGCACAAGGAGAGACAAATTCATACACATAGTGGACGATTTAACATACCTCTCAGTAAGTGATAGCCCAGGCAGACAAAAATTGCAAGCTAAACATATTGATCTAATGAGCATATTGTAAAAGCCATGCACTTAACATGCACTGAATACAAGCTGAAACTCACGTGGGTTATTTTTTTTTTAATGGACAAAGTTTTGAAACATCCTGATTTCAAAACTTATACTGCAAAGGTATCGTAATCAAAACTGTGTTACTGACATAAAGACAGACATACAGGTCAACGGAATAGAATTGAGAGCCCGTAAATAAACTCACACATTTATTGTCAATTGATTTTGACAAGGGGCTAAGACCATTCAATGGGGAAAGAAGAGTCTCTTCAACAGATAGTGCTGGGAAAACTGGATATCTATATGCAAAAGAATGAAGTTGGACCCTTACCTCAGATCATATTCAAAAATTAACTCAAAATGGATCAAAGACCTAAAAGTAAGAGTTAATCCTGTAACACTCTTAGAAGAAAACACAAGGGGAAAGCTTCATGACACTGGATTTGGCAATGATTTCTTGGACATGACACCAAAAGCACAGGAAACAAAAGACAAAAATAGATCAACTGGACTTCAAAATTAAATACCTTTGTGCATCAAAGTTAACTATAAGTATAGTAAAAAGGCAACCCTCAAAAAGGGAGAAAAATTTCAAATTATCTATCAGGCAAGAGATTAACATCCAAAATATAAAAACAATTTCTACACTTCAACAACAACAAAACAACCCAATTTTAAAATGATCAAATGAATACACATTTCTTCCATGAAGATATACAAGCGGCCAATAAGAACGTGAAAAGATGATCAACATCATTAATCACTGGGGAAATGCAAATCAAAACCACAATTAGATACCACTTCACACCCATTATGATGACTATAATTAAAAAATAAGGGCTTTCCTGGTGGCACAGCAGTTGAGAATCCGCCTGCTAATGCAGGGGACACGGGTTTGAGCCCTGGTCTGGGAAGATCCCACATGCCACAGAGCAACTAGGCCCGTGAGCCACAACTACTGAGCCTGCGCGTCTGAAGCCTGTGCTCAGCAACGAGAGGCCGCGATAGTGAGAGGCCTGCGCACCGCGATGAAGAGTGGCCCCCGCTTGCCGCAACTAGAGAAAGCCCTAGCACAGAAACGAAGACCCAACATAGCAATCAATCAATCAATAAATCTTTCAAAAAAAAAAAAAACCACATGGGCTTCTCCAGCTCTGGAGGAGGATTCAACTTTTAAAATAAATAAATAAATAAATAAATAAGAAAATAACAAGCATTGGTGAGGACGTGGAGAAATTAGAACCCTTGTGCATTGCTGATAGGAATGTAAAATGGTGCAGCTGCTGTGGAAAACAATATGGTGATTCCTCAAAACTTTAAACATAGAATTACCAGGTAATCCAACAATTACACTTCTATGTATATATACAAAACAACTGAAAGCAGGGACTTGAACAGATATTTGTACTCCAATGTTCATAGCAACATTGTATCACAATAGCCAAAGGTGGAAAAAACCCAAATGTATACAACAGATGAGTGCATAAACAAACTGGTTTATTCATATTATGAAATATTATTTAGCCCTAAAAAAGAAATAACATTTTGATACATGCTACAACATGGAAACCTTGAAAGCATTATGCTAAGTGAAATAAACCAGACACAAAATGTCAAATATTGTATGATTCCACTTACATGAGGTACCTAAACCAGTCAAATTCAGAGACAGAAAGTAGAATAGTGGTTACCAGAGGTTTGGGGGAACAGAGGCTGGAGTGATGGGGAGTTATAGTTTAATAGGTACAGAGTTTCCGTTTGGGATGATGCAGAAGTTCTGGGGGTGGATAGTGGTAGTGTGAATGTGCTTAGTGCTACTGAGTTGTACACTTAAAAATGGTTAAAATGGTAAACGTTATGATACATATTTTACCACAATAAGAAAATAATGAAAGAAACATAGACTACCAATATATTTATAAAATATAAATGAAAGGTTTCAGAATCCTGGGTGTGGGTGCATAACATCCAAGTAGAAAACATAAAGTAAATAATAAACTTATCTACACAAATAGTAAAGCTCCTGTTTTAATATCCCCTTGAGCAAAGTTAAAGCAAATTAAGTGGAAAATTTTTGTTCCAAATATGAGAAACAAACTATTGGACCGAATAATGTTTTTATATAACAATATACAGATGAATACACCAATGTGAACAAGAATGAGCCAAGGATAGAAATGGAGATTTAATAAAAGAGGAATTAAAAATGTACATGAAAACATATGTAACTTATGACAAATAAATAGAAACGTTATAAGATATGCTATATTGGCCTTAAAACTAGAAAGTTTTCATAAAAATAATGTTCACTGTACCTTAATTTTGATGTACTATTAGTTCCTAATTAATTTTGGTGGTAAATAATTCATATACAACTTTTCTAGAGAGTACTTTATATCCTTATTTAAAATAAGCATGTTTTGGGGTTTTTTTTGAATTTTATTTATTTTTTTATACAGCAGATTCTTATTAGTTATCTATTTTATACATATAAGTGTATATATGTCAATCCCAATCTCCGAATTCATCACACCACCACCACCACCCCCCTGCCACTTTCCCCCCTTGGTGTCCGTACGTTTGTTCTCTACATCTGTGTCTCTATTTCTGCCCTGCAAACCAGTTCATCTGTACCATTTTTCTAGGCTCCACATATATGCGTTAATATACGATATTTGTTTTTCTCTTTCTGACTTACTGCACTCTGTATGACAGTCTCTAGATCCATCCACATCTCTACAAATGACCCAATTTTGTTCCTTTTTATGGCAGAGTAATATTCCATAGTATATATGTACCACATCTTCTTTATCCATTTGTCTGTCGATGGGCATTTAGGTTGCTTCCATGTCCTGGCTATTGTAAATAGTGCTTCAATGAACATTGGGGTGCATGTGTCTTTTCGAATTATGGTTTTCTCTGGGTATATGCCCAGTAGTGGGATTGCTGGGTCATATGGTAATTCTATTTTTAGTTTTTTAAGGAACCTCCATACTGTTCTCCATAGTGGCTGTATCAATTTACATTCCCACCAACAGTGCAAGAGGGTTCCCTTTTCTCCACACCCTCTCCAGCATTTGTTGTTTGTAGATTTTCTGATGATGCCCATTCTAAGTGGTGTGAGGTGATACCTCATTGTAGTTTTAATTTGCATTTCTTTAATAATTAGTGACGTTGAGCAGCTTTTCATGTGCTTCTTGGCCATCTGTGTCTTCTTTGGAGAAATGTCTATTTAGGTCTTCTGCCCATTTTTTCATTGGGTTGTTTTTTTAATATTGAGCTGCATGAGCTGTTTATATATTTTGGAGATTAATCCTTTGTCCATTGATTTGTTTGCAGATATTTTCTCCCATTCTGAGGGTTGTTTTTTCTTCTTGATTGTAGTTTCATTTGCTTTGCAAAAGCTTTTAAGTTTCATTAGATCCCATTTGTTTATTTTTGTTTTTATTTCCATTACTCTAGGAGGTGGATCCAAAAAGATCTTGCTGGGATTGATGTAAAAGAGTGTTCTTCCTATGTTTTCCTCTCAGAGTTTTATAGTGTCCGATCTTACATTTAGGTCTCTAATCCATTTTGAGTTTATTTTTGTGTACGGTGTTAGGGAGTGTTCTAATTTCATTCTTTTACATGTAGCTGTCCAGTTTTCCCAGCACCACTTATTGAAGATACTGTCTTTTCTCCATTGTATATCCTTGCCTTTGTCATAGATTAGTTGACCATAGGTGTGTGGGTTTATCTCTGGGGTTTCTATCCTGTTCCATTGATCTATATTTCTGTTTTTGTGCCAGTACCACATTGTCTTGAAACTGTAGCTTTGTAGTATAGTCTGAAGTCAGGGAGTCTGTTTCCCCCAGCTCCATTCTTTTCCCTCAAGACTGCTTTGGCTATTTGGGGTCTTTTGTGTCTCCATACAAATTTTAAGATTTTTTGTTCTAATTCTGTAAAAAGTACCACTGGTAATTTGATAGGGATTGCAATGAATCTGTAGATTGCTTTGGGTAGTGTAGTCATTTTCACAATATTGATTCTTCCAATCCAAGAACATGGTATATCTCTCCATCTGTTTGTGTCATCTTTGATTTCTTTCATCAGTGTCTTATAGTTTTCTGAGTACAGGTCTTTTACCTCCTTAGGTAGGTTTATTCCTAGGTATTTTATTCTTTTTGTTAAAAATAAGCATGTTTTTAAATCCAGCAATCCATCTATAGGAATATATCTCATGGTAATCGTTAAACTTAAGAGAGAAAAAAGTACATTTCTATGGTATTATTTATATTAACAAAGTTTGGAAATGATCAACAATAACAATTATGTATAGGTAGATTAAGTATTGTGTTTCAAAAAATGGAAAACTTGGTAGGCATTAATAATTATGTACAGATATAATGACTGATAGTCACAAGATATTTTTCTTTTTTTTAATTGATTTTTTTTATTGAATGGTTCTTTAAATTCTATAGTGCTTTACAATTTTCAAAAGTTTCACACACATAATTTCATGCAATCCCATAATAACCCTTTTTTCCCCCTACCCCTATATTGCCCCTCCCCCACTCCCTCTCCTCACTGATAACCACTAGTTTGTTCTCCTTATCTGTGAGTCTGCTTCATTTTTGTTTTGCTCACTAGTTTGCTGTATTTTTTAGATTCCCCATATAAGTGACATCATACAATATTTGCTTTCTCTGTACGACTATTTCACTTAGCATAATGCCCTCCAAGTCCATCCATGTTGCTGCAAATGGCAAAATTTCGTTCTTTTCTATGGCTGAGTAGTATTCCATTATATACATATATATATATATATGTGTGTGTGTGTGTGTGTGTGTGTGTGTGTGTGTGTATATATATGTCACATCTTCTTTAACCATTCATCTGTTGATGGACACTTAGGTTGCTTCCATACCTTGGCAGTTGTAAATAATGCTGCTATGAACTTTGAGGTGCATGTATCTTTCCAAATTAGTGTTTTTGTTGCTTTTTGTTTTGGATATATACCCAGGAATGAAATTGCTGGGTCATATGGTAGTCCTATTTTTAGTTTTTTGAGAAATTTCCATACTGTTTTCCACAGTGACTGCACCAATTTATATTTCCACCAACAGTGTATGAGGGTTCCCTTTTCTCCACATCCTCACCATCATATTCTGGGTTTTTTTGATGAAAGCCATTTTGACCAGTGTGAGGTAATATATCATTGTGGTGTTCATTCGCATTTTCGTAATGATTAGTGATGATGAGCATCTTCTCATGTGCCAGTTTGCCATCTGCATTTTCTGTTTGGAAAAATGTCTATTCAGTTCTTCTGCCTATTTTTTTAATCTTTTTTTTAAAAAAATGATGAGTTATATGAGCTGTTACGTATATGTTACATATTAACCCTTTATTGGTCATATCATTTGCAAATATGACCCATTCAGTAGGTTGTCTTTTCGTTTTGTCAATGGTTTCCTTTGCTGTGCAAAAGCTTTTAAGTTTAATTAGGTCCCATTTGTTTATTTTTGCTTTCATTTCCTTTGCTTTAGGAGACGAATCCAAAAAAAATCATGCAGCAATTTATGTCAAAGAGTGTTCTGCCTCTGTTTTCCTCTAGGAGTTTTATAGTATCCAGTCTTGCATTTCGGTCTTTAATCCATTTTGAGTTAGTTTTTGTAGCTGGTGTTAGATAATGTTCTGATTTCATTCTTTTACATGTAGCTGTCCAATTTTCCCAGCACCAATATTGAAGAGACTGTCTTTTCTCCTGATATTCACAAGATTTTGAGAAAATAAACAGATTACATACAAAAATGCAATGTCTCCGCAATTTTGTAAAAATTATAGATATGCCTTAAATACCAATGTCTAATATAAACACGGTATTTGTAAAGGTACATTTGATATTAGACACTAATTCTGACTGGTTTATAAAACTTCTGAAATTCAGGCATCTTTGCTCTTAAGTAGATAATAATTTCTTCTTCAATATTTATATAATACAGAGTAATTAATCCCTGAAGGCACTGAAACACAACCTTCTCAGATCAAATCCATGTCATCCCACTTAGAAGTTGGGGAATCTTGGGGCTTCCCTGGTGGCGCAGTGGTTGAGAATCTGCCTGCTAATGCAGGGGACACGGGTTCGAGCCCTGGTCTGGGAGGATCCCACATGCCGCGGAGCGGCTGGGCCCGTGAGCCACAGCTGCTGAGCCTGCGCGTCTGGAGCCTGTGCCCCGCAACGGGAGGGGCCGCGATAGTGAAAGGCCCGCGCACCGCGATGAAGAGCGGTCCCCGCACCGCAATGAAGAGTGGCCCCCGCTTGCCGCAACTGGAGAAAGCCCTCGCACGAACCGAAGACCCAACACAGCCAAAAATATAAATAAATAAATAAATAAAGTAGGGAGAAAAAAAATTATAATATAAAATAAAAAAAAATAAAAAAAAAGAGAAGTTGGGGAATCTTGGACAAGTTGTTTAACTTGCATAAGTTTATTTTTCTTTATTGGTATAATGGCAATATTACTTACTACCACACACATAGGGTTTTGTTTCTAGATTTAAATTAGATAATTACACGCATCTTTTAGTTCTGTGCCTGACACATGAAAAGCATAAACATAATTTTTTCAGTCGCCCTCCTTGGGATAGGCATGTTTTCACTGGAGTAAAACAGGCAGGGATTGTTGGGTGGGACACCAACAGAATGTTCTGCTCTAGCTCCTATTATATGAAAGCTGTGATGGGTAATTTTATGGGTCAACTTGACTGGGCCATGGGTGCCCAGATATTTGGTTAAACTCTATCTCGTGTGTCTCTGAGGGTGTTTTGGATGACATTAACATTTGAAATCAGTGGACTGAGTAAAGCAGATTGTCCTCCCTGATGTGGGTCTCGCCCAATCCGTTGAAGGCCTGAATAGAATAAAAAGACTGAGCAAAGAGAATTCTTCCTCTCTGTCTTTGAGCTGCAACATCAGTCTTCTGCTGCTTTCAGACTCACACTCCAACTGGAACATACACCATCGGCTCTCCTGGTCTTCAGGCCTTCAAACTTAGACTGGGACTATGCTATCCTGGGTCTCCAGTTTGTCAGCTGCAGAACTTGGGACTTCTCGGCCTCCATAACTTATAACATTGGGTTGGCCAAAATGTTCATTCAGGTGTAAGGAAAAAATGAACAAACTTTTTGGACAACCCAATAACTATCTATCTACATATCTATCTATATGGATATATATGGTCTATATATAGGTAGATACATATATGTATGTATATATTATCTATATCACCTATTGGTTCCATTTCTCTGCAGAACCCAGACTAATAGAAGAGCAAAAGAAAGAAATCTCAGCTATGCTGGGGCTCAGACATCCACTGTATGTGACCTACAGAAGTTATCTGAGGGAACTCTTAAGGGAGGGGACCCAGGCAAATGACATTTAAATCAGAACTAAGCTTTAAGGGAAGGGGAGATGAAGTGCACACCCAGAAATGATGCTTCTGCACCTCTGACCCTCTTCCAGTTCCTCTCAAAGTCTCCAAGCACTTTCCCTTCTTGGTGTTGGTTTGAAAACTCAGAGGAGTCCCCAGGTTAAATTCAAAACTGGCCCCCGTACATGGAGGGCAAGGAGAGACCAACAGAAGAAGCAGACCAGTCCGGATTGGTAGGTGGCAGTGTTAATAAGCAAGGGAACTTACATAGGAGGCTTGTCTTGAGCAGCTGCAAGTTAGTAAATCTCTACACCCACCTGCCAGAATCTTAAAAGTTTATATAGAGGCTGTATCTGGGTTCAGTCACATATACTGTCCAGATGGTCTCAACAACACATTAGCACCTCAAGGGTGCATGCTTGGAATGACTCCTAGTGTGAGAACACTGGGCAGAATGTACATTCCAAGGAAGGGAGTAAGGAGGAGTCTCCAATCGCCAGGATCCAGTTTGCAGGTCAACCAGCAGTCACTTCCTCCTGATGACCTCGTCCAACAGCCTCCATCTTTTAAAAGGCTGTTGGTGGGATTCTGTACAGCCTTTTGTTAGAGCACCTCCCAGTCCAGCATTGTGGTCCAGATAATAGTCATTCAAAGGAGTTCCCTGTTTCGAGACAACCCCACAAAGTAAGAATACCCATTTGTCTGCCCATACCTTTTATTTCTTTGTCAAATTGTGCTCACGTGGTGGGGGTCACATCTTCAGGAAGTCTGTATGAAGAAGAAATCTCCTTAACTTTGGATATTGAAAAGCATCTTAATGTAGAGTTCTGTCACATTTTCTCCTTTTTTTCCTGTAATTTTCTCCACAATTATTCATAAACTGACATACTGTTGACTTTAATCATTCTGCCACGTCATCATAAGACTCACTTTAAACCATATTAATATAGAATAATTTGAATTTTTCACTATTTTTAAAAGTAAGAAATAAATGTAAATTTATAAATTTGTATAGCAACTATAAGCATGGTTATAGGAAAGGTTTATATTTTTCTATTGACTGATGTCGTGGAAGTAAATTATCATCTTTGAAATTATTAACTACTGCTCAGTTACCCCGTAATGGGTTGTGCTGATGCACAGGGATGCCAGCTATATTGTTAAGAGTCTGGTAGCTTATAGCGTTTTTCCACAATTCTTCCTTTACTAGGTGCCCTTGTCATGGCTCACCCCTGCTGTTAATATTGGACTCGTCCATTTGACTTGTCTAATCAACAGAATGTGGGCTGATCAGGATGGGTGTATAGACTTTAAAGATGCTTTGGCTCAGCCTTTTGTGCTTCTGTTGTGCACCATGAAAAGAACATGCCCAAGAACCTGCTGGCCAAAATGAGACATCAGAAACAGGAGGGGAGAATAACCTTTTTAACCGCATGAGTTATTTCAAAAATCACCCCTTCTAAGAAAGCAACTGGAAGTTTTCCACCAGGTGAAAGAGTAGAAAACTAGAAATTCAATATAGGAGAGAAGTGAAAAGAATCTCTATAGTGATGGTGGTGGAGGAGACTACAGTATCTCTTGTGTACCAGGCACAGACGGCAACCAGCCCAGAGTGGATCATATTTTAAAATTGTGGCCAAAGATGATGCAGACCCTTTCCTCCACAGGAAACACTCAGGTATACCGAAAGTAAATTGAATTAAAAATGACTGGTGAAATCCGTAATAATGGTATATGACTGACACTGAATTATGAGGTATTAAAGAAATATGTTCAAATCTTAATGTCTACTCTGAGGCAATACAGTCTGCTATTTATATAGAATATCTCCCCAAGAATACAGAAGCTGAAAAATGAGGTTGTCTCTAAAGAGCATCACTGTGTAGCTTGGAGAAAGGGGAAAGAATAAGACTTTTGTTTCTTTTGAATTTAGCACACTGTGTGTTATAAAAATGAACTGGGTAAATATATCCCCCAAATTCCAGTTACACCTTTGTTTTATTTCCACATTATAAAATTTGGCCTTCTTTAGTCTTGAGGCTAACAGAATTCCAGGAGTTAAATTTAAAAGAGTAGCCTCCCCTGACTCTGGGAGAAAAAATACCTTACAAAGAGGGACCAATAATATCTCCCCTGTCCCCAACAGCTACAAAATATCAGATAATAAAAAGCTCCTAGTAAATGTTCTCACTAATAAAATAGACTTTAATACTTCAGATTTTTTGCTGTCTTTTTGAAATACACATTAACCTCTCAAGAGTCTGTAATTATGTTTGGTGGTCTTAATCATACATACCTTTAATTTAAATTGTCATGTTTTATGAAATGTACATATATACGTAAAATTTTTTTTAAAATAAAGGATCTGGCTTATTCTGGTTTTTCTTTCATTATACATACGTGCATGAAAAGTTAATGAAATGTATGGGTCTGCTAGATTTCTTATTTAAATAAAACATTCAAGAGTCTGTGACCAATTTAAAGTAACATTAGTGATTATTTCAAAAACTACCCATGACCCATTTTAGCAATTAAGAGCAGATGTACACTGTTGGCTAATGGGAAATGTTTCCTTGCTAAGAGAGAGAACAGAAAATGATCTCTCCTATTTTTACATCTGGATGTTGTCATGGCTGTGTAGAATGTCCAAAAACCTGTCAGCCATCATGGTAGCAGCCAACACTGGGGAATACAGAGTGGAAAACGAAAGAGAATCTGAGTCTCTGAATATTTCATTTTGCTAATGAATCAAAAATCTCTGGAGCTGGTTCTCCCTTTTAAAGCCTGTTATATGACTCAACATACTTCCTCACTGCTTCAGCCAGGTTGGTATTTTAATTTCTGATGAGTATATCCTAACTGTAACAAACAACTAAAGGACATGGTTCATACTGGGAGCTGGAGATGTAGAGACAAAGCTGATTCCATCACAGCCATCAACCAGCTCACTGTCTGGTGGGGGATGAACACACACACAGAATGGCCTAGGTGTTAAATGCTGTCCTACAAATTGTACAGATACTTTGTGAAACTAGACAAACCTACTGCATCCAATGATGTATGAGCAAGGAGCGAAGAGATATTGCAAAAATATTCAAATAGCCAATAAACAATCAGAAGATTGGAAATGTGAACCACAATTATCACAATCAGATGCCACTATATACCTACCTGAGTAGCAGAAAAAATATATATATTTTAAACTGATGATGCCGAGTATTGTCAAGGATACAAACACACACTGCTGGTGGGAGTGCCAGTTGGTATATCTGTTTGGAAATCTATTTAGGAGAACTAAACTTACTAAAGCTGAACACAGGCATACTCATAACCAAACCCAAGGAATTTCATTTCCAGCATATAGAGAAAGAAATGTGTACATGTATGCTCTGAAAGATATGGACAAGTATGGTCACAAGGAGCTCTGACTTCCCAACACAGCACACCCAAGAACACATAATGAAGGATTTTCAATGAGAGGCAGTGTTGGAATGCTGCTTTTATGTGGATCTCCTTAGAGGAACTGTGCTGGGCAGAGAAACTGTTGTGTCCTAAGTAGAAATTTGAAAACAAGCAAATCAACAGATGAAACTAGAAAAGTGATTGGGTCTCCAATTCAAAACAAAACAACCCAATACAGTCCTGCAATTTTAAAGAATAGGTAATCACAATACAAAACATACAAAAATACATTTTAAAAGACAATTATCAGTCTCACTCATGAGATGTAAAAATTCTAAATAAAATAGTAGCAAATGAAATCAAGCAGTGCATACAAAATAGACACGAGTGCACGCACACACACACACCAGTGGCTCACGTGGGTATATACAGGAATGGGAAGAAGTCAAAGGGTCTGTCAGTATAAATTATCACATTAACAAATTAAATACTACACCACTGCAGAAAGGGATAATGAAATGGCATTTGATAAAACTCAGGAGCCATGCCTACTTAGATACAAAAAGATTTTTACTCACAAATAAGAGAAAATGTTAGAAGGCAACTGTTTGAGAGCATGATGCTAACTGTCATCCTGTCAGCTAACAATCAGACCTGGTGACTGAAATTTCCAACTTTACAGACTCTCTTTTAGTTATGGCAGCATTTCCCAATGCAGTTTCACATCCCTAAGATGTTAATAAGTCATGAGAATTGGCATTTCCATAGTACAGTTTGAGATATACTAATTTAAACAAAGTTGAACAATTTTCTTCACTACTCTTTTGTCTTTTGATAAGCTGATAAGGTGCTTTTGGTCGTTCCCTAAGGGGGATTTAGAAGATGCTGCTTCATAAGCTTCTTTAACCAGAGAATTCCCCTTGTTTTTCAAGTATTTTTAAGTACTGGTGATCTTTGAGACAATTTCAGAAATGCTTCGTGGGACGAGGCACCATCTCCACATCTCCTAGTTAACATGCAAATATGGCACCCAGGAGGAGTAAAATACTGAGTGGTAATGCTATACTCTATTAAAACACTCAAAAGTATTCTTTGTGTTACATTGGATGATTAAAATTGCAATTATGTGGAATAATGCTGTCAACCACTAGCCGGTAAACGACTACACAGTGATATCACGGATGGCCTACCTGCACAAAATGGACATAGAGGTAGGGTGCAGATTAAAACAATGACCAAGATGAACCACAGACATTTGTCAATGCAGTTTTGATGTAACTGATATTTGGAAATCAGTAATTTTTAAAGGGTTGAATTCTGTAAGTATATAAACACTTTTATTTCATCATAACTAACATGCTTTGATGTTAGCACTAAATCATGACAGCCACCTAGATGAAAATGAATGTGAGACACCACCAACTTTGAGATGCATTCTGATTTCCAAATATTAAAATTCATCTTAGAATTAAGTTGCTGTGTGTGATTTCCTGCTCTAAAAGTCATACAAGTCTAAGATAAACTATCAGAATAAATTACACTTGTGCTGATTCAATTTTTGGTCAGTTAGCTTATATTTCCATTTAAACCAGAAAATTTTGGGTCTGGATATCCCATATATTTTCTATTGCACAGTCTTACTTCGTACATTTGGATTCTGCTTGCTGATATTTAATTAGAATTTTTACATTTACCTAAATTCAGTTAATCTAGCTTTTGCTTTTTAGAGGCTATCTCCATTTAGTTTTGTTACTAGATTTATGTTATCCAGGTAAGATGAGTTAGTAAAATTTTTAGCTATTTTCATCTTGAAATTTTTACCTAAGGAGATGACAAATTCCAAGTGTTGTTTCTAAAAGGGAGATCCTGGACCAATTTTTTCAGCCTTTTCCTTTGATTACTGGTCCAAATAGGTTTAAATACATTGTATTGCCTTAAATTTAAAAAAAAAAACCTCCATATCTATAATTACATCTCCTTTCTTATTCATGATTCTACAATGTTGCCAATTTTCTTGATTTTTTCCTTGTTCAGATTTATCAAAGTCCAGTTGAGGTTAGTGGACTTTTCACAGAGGAATAATGATCGAAGACTATTGCTTTAATTCCTAATCATTAATCTCAAATTTTAGCTATATTGATTGCTTCTGTATTTTGGTTTAGGATTTGTTATTTTTCTAGCTTCTTAGTTCAGTGTGACAGGAACCATGTAGATACTGGGGGAAACAAGGTATAGTTCTGGCCCTCCATTTGGGCCAGATGCATCTTGGTTCCTCCAAGACATATTAACAATGGTATTACTTTCCCACTGAGTAGAGCTTCAGGGACATCCTACAAGCTCCAATATATAATCATTTCATTATCATTGTTTTCTGCAAAATCTCTGTTTCAATTTTCTCTTTGATTCAGAACTTATACATACATATGATTATACATTCCCAAAAGTAGCTGACCAAGGTTCACTAATCCTACTAGTTGTATAATGGATCTTTATAATGGAGAACTCTAGCAGTCACCATCTTTTTTTTTTTAATTATTATTTATTTTTATTTTTATTTTATTTTTGGCTGCATTGGGTCTTCGTTGCTGCATGCAGGCTTTCTTTAGTTGCAGTGAACAAGGGCTACTCTTCGTTGTGGTGTGCAGGCTTCTCATTGCGGTGGCTTCTCTTGTTGTGAAGCATGGGCTCTAGGCACATGGACTTCAGCACTTGCGGTGCATGGGCTCAGTAGTTGTGGCTTGCGGTCTCTAGAGCGCAGGCTCAGTAGTTGTGGCGCACTGGCTTAGTTGCTCTGCGGCATGTGGGATCTTCCTGGACCAGGGATCAAACACATGTCCCCTGCACTGGCAGGCAGATTCTTAACCACTGCACCACCAGGGAAGTCCAGCAGTCACCATCTTAATCAAATGATCAAACGAAGCATTGGTGATAGTGGGGAAAATGGATATTAATTGCTCATGATGTCTTTCAATAAAAAGTACATGTCACCTCCTATGAATTGTTCTGGTGGAAATTGTTTAATCCTCTAGCTCTAACTTGATTTTATGAGAGATATGAACAATAGAGGTACAAATTAAATTTCACTATGAGAGAACAAACAAAATCTAGAATGTATGGCATTCTATAAAATAGCTTTCCTGAAATCTTCAAAAAGTCTGTTCAAGACTAAAATCTAGAGACATGACAACCAAATGCCATGTGTGAATATATATTCAGAAAGCAAAAGTGGCCAAATGTTTAGAATTCTTGATTCTATGTAGAGAGTAGATGGATGTTCATTATACTGTTCTTTAAATTTTTCTGAATGTCTAAAAAATGATCATAATAAAGTTTTGGTAAAGAATTCCAAAATGGACAGTTTTCTTTTTGTTCTCTTTAATTTCTAATTTACCTCAAAAAGTGAGTAGAGAATTTTAATTACTACTTGTCTGTTGGGATTCATTACAGCAAATTGCTTCACATCTCTCTCTGATTCTTCTCCAGGTATAATCCCAACATCTTAACACTTACTAAATCCAAAATGTTTCTTTTTAGTCTTAATTTTTGATGCAGCTTAAGGGATAAATTATGAATAAAAATCCTCTCAAATTCTTCACATTTTACTAGATCTTTTATCCAGAATGAACCACCTGAAATTCAAATGGATGAGTGGTTATGGGAAGCTTTTCTAAATTCATTATACGAAATGGGCATTCTTCTCCTAAGACTTCGCCAGTAGTAATATTTATGATGATGATAATAAGAACAATAGTATGTATTGAGCACAGGCTACATACTAGATACTCTTCCAAGGATTTGACCCATACTACATCCATCCAATCTCTAAACAGCACTACTACAGAGCTACCATCACCAGCATTTTAAACATGATGCCCAGAGGGGATAAGCAGTTTGCCCAACATCCCACAAGTAATAAGGAGGTAGAATGGTGATAAAAATAAGTATGGTTTCTGCCATGGATAAGGTGTTTCCTACATTTGTGATATTAACAGGGTTATTCTCTAGAAAGAGTTTGCTGAAGTTTAACAAAGATTGAATAGTGTTGGAAAGCTTCTATACATTCACTAAATCAACATATCTGGTATAAATTCTCTATGCTCTTATGGGCAGAAGGAAATTGTGATTCCCACATTAGCCAAATCTTCCTATGGAATGAATATTCTGCTACTTTAATTAGGGAGGTAACAAGGGAGGGATTTCTCCTTCTAATTAAGTCACATCGTGACTTGTCTCACGTTTTAAAAAGTGTGAATGCTGTCTCTCAAATTATCTAGGAAAGGACAAACTTTTTGTTTTTAATTTCCAATCATTCATCGACTGATACTTTTGTAAAATATGATGATGTTATGGCAAAATCAAATTGCTATACAAGTTTCCAGACACTCTCACTTTCTGCATTTATCTCATGACTGACAGGTAACAATTCTGTGGACTGGCAACAAGTTTCTGGCCAATTGTTTGACTAGCACTTGTCTAAAAGCCTTCCTACAGGGCTTCCCTGGTGGCGCGGTGGTTGGGAGTCTGCCTGCCAATGCAGGGCACACGGGTTCGAGCCCTGGTCTGGGAGGATCCCACGTGCCGCGGAGCGACTGGGCCCGTGGGCCACAATTGCTGAGCCTGCACGTCTGGAGCCAGGAGAGGCCGCGATGGTGAGAGGCCCGCGCACCGCGATGAGGAGTGGCCCCCGCTTGCCGCAGCTGGAGAAAGCCCTCGCACAGAAGCGAGGACCCAACACAGCCATAAATTAATTAATTAATTAATTAATTAATTAAAAAAAGAATTAAAAAAAAAAGCCTTCCTACAATTCTAATTCAAAGGATTTCTCATTTGGATGAATTCCCTGATGTATTCTAAGATGTTTACCATGTCTACAAGTCTTCCCACATTCCTTAAATTCACAGGATTTCAAAGCAGTATGAATTCTCTGATATGCAGGGCAAGAATCAAATTAAATTTACATCCTTCCCTTAAAGAGTAATAAGCATAATTTTTCCAATGTTTATGAGACTTTGTACCATGAATTAAATAAAGATCTTTAAACATTCCCTACATTTAAATGGCTTCACATCAGTATAGATGTTCAAAAAGATCATACAGAAGTCTAAAGGCCTTTTCATATTCCTCATTTTCAAAATATTTCTCACTAGTATGAATTTTCTGGTATCAAGTGAATTGTCCATACACAGGTAAGGCTTTTGCACATTCTCTACATTCATAAGGTTTCTCAAGAGTAAGACTTCTCTTCATGTTGTCTGTACACACACAAAAATATGTTCTTTCACATCTCTTCAATCATAAAGTTTCACCAGCATCAACTGTCTTATTTGAGTAAGCCGTCCATATAAAGGCTTCCCCACATTCTTTATATTTGTAGGGTTTATCATTATTATTAGTTCTTTCATGTTGAGCATGGCTTGAGCCACAAGTAAATGTCTTTCCAAATTCCTTACATTGATAAGGTTTCTTGCCAGTATGAAATCTCTGATGAACACGAAGTTGATAGCCACTACCAAAGGCCTTCCCACAGTCTTTACATTCATAGGATTTCTCACCAGTATGAACTCTCTCATGTTTAACAAGGCTTGAACCCCAACTAAAGGCCTTCCCACATTCCTTACATTTAAAAGGTTTCTCACCAGTATGGATTTTCTGATGTTGAGTAAGGTGATAGCCACGACTAAAGGCCTTTCCACATTCTTTACATTCATAGGGTTTCTCACCAGTATGGATTCTCTCATGTTGAACCAGACTTGAGCCACAATTAAAAGTCTTCCCACATTCCTTACATTCATAGGGTTTCTTGCCAGTATGAAATATCTGATGTCGAGTAAATTGATAGCCACTACCAAAGGCTTTTCCACATTCTTTACATTCATAGGATTTCTCACCAGTATGGATTCTCTCATGTTTAACAAGGCTTGAACCCCAACTAAAGGCCTTCCCACATTCTTTACATTCAAAGGGTTTCTCACCAGTATGGATTTTCTGATGTTGAGTAAGGTGATAGCCTCGACTAAAGGCCTTTCCACATTCTTTACATTCATAGGGTTTCTCACCAGTATGGATTCTCTCATGTTGAACCAGACTTGAGCCACAATTAAAAGTCTTCCCACATTCCTTACATTCATAGGGTTTCTTGCCAGTATGAAATAACTGATGTCGAGTAAGTTGATAGCCCCAACAAAAAGCCTTTCCACATATTTTACATACATAAGGTTTCTTACCAGTGTGGATTTTATGATGCTGAGTAAGTTGATACCCACGACTGAAGGCCTTCCCACATTCTTTACATTTATAAGGTTTCTCACCTGTATGAATTATCTCATGTTTAGCAAGGCTTGAGCCCCAAAAAAAGGCCTTTCCACATTCTTTACATTCATAAGATTTCACACCAATATGAATTTTCTGATGTTGAGTAAGGTGATAGCCACGACTGAAGGCCTTCCCACATTCTTTACATTTATAGGGCTTCTCGCCAGTATGAATTCTCTCATGTTTAACAAGGCTTGATCCCCAACTAAAGGTCTTCCCACATTCCTTACATTCATAAGGTTTCTCACCAGTATGAAATCTCTGATGCACAGTGAGTTGATAGGCACTTAAAAAGTCTTTCCCACATTCTTTACATTCAAAATGTTTTTCAGCCATATGAATTCTCTCATGTTGAACAAGTTTTGAGCCATGACTACAAGCCTTCCCACATTCCTTACAAACGTAGGGTTTCTCTTGATTATGAATTTTTTGATGTGCAGTAAGAGATTTACGTTTTCTGTAAGTGGGCACTTTTTCATAGCTGATTATCATTTGACTGAAGTATCCCTCTTGATGTCCCTGAAGGCCCTCAAATCTTCTCTTACACTTCCAATTATTTTTGAAAAGGAATGCCTCAAAGCCAAGGGTTTTACTTCTTTCCTTTATCTCCTGTTGGGGAAAATTTATTTCAAAAATGTCCTTTTTTGCAAATGTATTTTTGGTCTCATATGTTGACTCCAAATCTGAAAGAAAACAAGAAAACCACACATTTTATTGCCTTTACCAGAAAAAAAGCTCTTTATAGTAGAAATAAAGACAAATTGAAAAGAATACCCATAAGTGAACTCAATCAGGAGACTTACTGAATTCCTAAGCACAAGCCTCTCCCCTGTCCAACAACAAACTCAGCTTTGATGTTTCAGTTTTTGTGATATTAATGTTCTGATACGACAGTTTTCTGGAGGATTCCACAAAGATCACTTTAACAAGTCCCTCATCTTCCTGTGTAAATGGTCTCTTAAACCAAATGTGCCCTTCCACTAGTCAAGTCACTGGGCAAAGGATATTAGGATCTGAGTTCAGGGCTGCTAAGGTGACTGGAATTTGTGGTTCAAGATTTATCAGAGAAAGAGATCATGCAAAGAAGTTCCGGGAATCTATACAGGGATTCTCCCTTGGATCTGTAACCAAATGTCGTTATGCATCCACAAGGTGCCTCTCCACAATGTGACTGGGGTACTCTCAGAGATTCCAGAGGTTGTACACTGGAGTGCCAACCCAACCTGAATGGAAAGACCTCAGTGAACACCCCCAAGCATTTATTTGAGGCCTCTCAAAGGACATATATTGAAAGTAAGAACCACACCCTGGAGCAGTAGTTCTCAAAATTTCTGGTCTCAGTATCTCTTATACTCTTAAATATTGGTAAATCCCTTGCTTGCACATGCAAAGGTATACTTGAAATACAAAATATACAAATCTAGTATTTCTGCCTATTGGTGATTGTATAATATTTTGGTTGAGCTATTAAATGGTGGATGAGTACTGTGGATGTGATTGTGGGAAGTAATTTTAATCATGAATAAAACTGCACAGGACTAAACTGCACTAACCATTGCTATTTTATTGAACAATGTCTTATTGCTTTGTATACATTTACATTTGGGTGTAAAGACTGTGTGTATATCCAAAAGGAAGCCACAGTATTTAAATTGACTAACCTAATATTACAACTACTTTGAGATGACCAAATGTCAACTAAAAGGAGTACAGTTTTGTACAACTTAGCATCAACAAATAGTTCAATAAATTTGAATTGGGCTTGTATTATAATTACTTGGACTTGAATGTTTCTGTGTAACGCTTAACAGTGTTAGTAAATGAATACAGGTTTAACTTCTTTTTAGATGTTTAAAAAAAAAAGCACTGAGGACCCAAAAGAGGTTTTGTTTATGTGGGTTATATCTTTTGATATTTACCATATTAGAAATTAAAATAGAAATTTAAAGATTTATTAATTCATTTTAAAGTGACAATAAATCATTAAATGTTAACAAATAACATTAGGGCTTCCCTGGTGGTGCAGTGGTTGAGAATCTGCCTGCTGATGCAGGGGACACGGGTTCGAGCCCTGGTCTGGGAGGATCCCACATGCCGCAGAGCAGCTGGGCCCGTGAGCCACAATTACTGAGCCTGCGCGTCTGGAGCCTGTGCTCCGCAACAAGAGAGGCCACGATAGTGAGAGGCCCGCGCACCGCGATGAAGAGTGGCCCCCGCTTGCCACAACTAGAGAAAGCCCTCGTACAGAAACGAAGACCCAACACAACCACAAATAAATAAATAAATAAATAAAAATTTAAAGAATATGGTTCCTATAAAAAAAATTAAATAATTAAATTTTCCCAAACAAAAAAAATAATGAATTATTGTTTTAATCTTCTGCAAATCTCTTTAATATCTGGTTTAACAGAAGACAAGTGGATTCTCACATCTGCTTTTGCATTCAGTCTGTAGCAATGCTATTTTGGTTGAAGGATATGAAGAAAATCCAGCCTCCCACAGATGTGTAATTGTAAAATAGCAGAATAGTCTATGAACCTGCTCAGGTACTTGTGGGTGTTATTCTTTGATACTACAGTAAATATTGAGACGTGGTGGTTTCTTAAAGATTAGTTCCAATGTGGAATATGCAACCATACTGATGAACTTTTCATACTATGTTACATTAAAATACATTGCACTTTGGATGATTTTTTATCCATGCATAATTTTGTACTATGTACTGGTTATCTGAAAAACAGTAGCTCACTGAGTTATGCAGATCTTTGAAATGTTGACATATTTCATTACACGATATCAAAAAATCACATTAATAATATCACCTCACCAGAAATTTTTTTATTTATTGGGAAGCTGTAAAGCTCAAAATAATAGATATAAGCTTCACACAATTCTAATTTTTACTTAAAAGTTTGAATTTTATCATTGGCAACAAATACTTTTAGTTGTTCTTAAAGTGACAGGCTCATTTACAAGAAAATGTTTTCCAAATACCCAAGCCTAAAGAACCATAGTTTGTCTCATTCTTCCAAGGGAAAAAAAAACAAAACTGTGTTCCATGAAAAAAGCAGCTAGTTTAACTCACAATTCAAACATCGGCACAGGTGGTTTCCCTCAAGGCAACCACTGCACCTTAGTATACAGCAAAAGAGCTTAATGGAGACTTCCCATTTCATCACACAGAATATTCTAAAAATGCATCCTCAAGGGTCAAGATTTAATAAAATGAAGCCCCAGAGCAGGGTACTAAAGGTCAACCAGCATGAGGAGGGTTTCAGTATAAAAGGGTTGTCCTATGTCAGGAGTCAGAATGCAAGCAGGGTAAGGACAAGTGTCTGTGTGTGAGTGACCTGGCATGGGTTGTCACAGCCCAAGTGGGATGAGACAAGCAATCACATGAGCAAGGTGGTGGTGGTGGTGGTGGTGATAATAGAAGACTGGTTACACATAGAGAGTTTGATCAAATAAGTACAGTTGTCCCTCAGGATCCTTGGGGGTTTGGTTCCAGAACCCACCTCGGATACCTGAGGATGCTAAGTCCCGTAACCGGCCCTCCTTTTCCACAGATGCAGAACGCATGGAAATGAAGGGTCAACTGTATATTTATTGAAAAATAATCTGCATATAAGTGGACCTGAATAGTTCAAACCCATGTTGTTCAAGGGTTGACAATAAATACATCAAGGATAATGGAACCCAGGTTTTTCACTGTCAGAAAAGGGAGTTAGAAATATGGAAAGTGAATAAGCTGAAATGAAACCTGTAGTGTTGAAATGGAATTGGAGATATCTGTATGAATTCATGGTTTCAATCTATAGATGTAAATGTGTGTGCATGTATACGTATTTATGCATATAAACATATTCCCTACTCTGTCCACTGAGAGGGCCAAGGGACAGCCATCCCCCAGCAGCAGTGAGCAAATCTAGTACCCAGATTTTGGCTTCTAAATAGCATTCTCAACTAAAAGGAACCAGGGCACCTTGAAGAAATGGCTGACTTTAGGGCTGGAGCAGGGAAAGTGCAAGATGAGCCTGGAACATGATGTTGGGCAGAAAATAAGGAGGTGCTCTAAGTGTGATGGAGACATGCCAAAGGACACAGAAACCACTGTTGAGAGAATTCCCACTGGTCAAATCCAGGACCAGCTTCAAAATAAATAATGGGAAGAAAAGATTACAACCCATGGACTAGAAATCCAACATATGAATAAGTTGAAAGTTTGAAGAGAAATACAATACTTAATAGTCTCAAAGTTCCTCCTCACAAAAGGCTCATTAAAGGAAAAAAGATTAACTTTACAGGGAGGAGGCTGGTGGACACTACCATAATCACCTGCTCAAAGTAAGCATCATCAGTAATGACAAATCATTTGCTTCACCTAACAGAATGCAAGGAGAACACACCATCAGTTCTGTGATACTCCTGCCAAAGATGCATAATCCAAATCTAATCATGAGGAAAGAGCAGACAAACCCAAACTGAAGAACACTGTACAAAATAACAGGGCTGGAATCTTCAGAAGTAACAAGAAATGGGTATTTTGACAGGGAATGCATTAAATCTGTAGATTGCTTTGGGTAGTATGGTCATGTTAACGATATTAATTCTTGTAATCCAAGAACATGGGATATCTTTCCATTTCTTTGAATCATTTTTAATTTCCTTTATCAATGTTTTATAGTTTTCAGCATATAGGTCTTTCACCTCCTTGGTTAAGTTTATTCCTAGGTACTTTTTTTTGGACATGATTTTAAATGGAATTTTTTTTTTTTTTTTACTTTCTGGTATTTCACTGTTAGTATAAAGAAATGCAACAGATTTCTGTATACTAATCTTGCATCCTGCTACCTTGCTGAATTTATTTTTTAGTTCTGATAGTTTTTGTGTGAAGTCTTTATAGTTCTTTATATGGAGCATCATGTCATTTGCAAATAGTGACAATTTTACCTCTTCCCTTCCAATTTGGATACCTTTTATTTCTTTTTCTTGTCTGAATTCTGTGGCTAGGACTTCCAATACTTTGCTGAATAGAAGTGGTGGGAGTGGGCACCCTTGTCTTGTTCCTGAAGTTAGTGAGAAGGCTTTCAGCTTTTCACCACTGAATACTATTGATATGTTGGCTGTGGGTTTGTTGTAAATGGCTTTTATTATGTTGAGATATGTTCCCTCTATACCCACTTTAGTGAGAGTTTTTATCACAAATGTTGAATTTTATCAAATGCTTTTTCTGTGTCTATTCAGATAATCATGTGGTTTTTCTCTTTTCTTTTGTTAATGTGGTGTATGTATCACAGTGACTGATTTGCATATGTTGAACCAGCCTTGTGACCCTGGAACGAATCCAACTGATCATGGAGTATGATCATTTTTATGTATTGTTAGATTCAGTTTGCTAATATTTCGTTGAGAATTTTTGCATCTATATTCATCAGTGATATTGGCCTGTAATCTTCTTTGTTTGTAGTGTCTTTGTCTGGTTTTGGTATCAGGGTGATGATGGCTTTATAGAATGAATTTGGAAGCATTCCCTCTTCAATCTTTTGGAGTAGTTTGAGAAGGATAGGTAGAAGTTCTTCTTTGTATGTTTGGTATAATCCCCCAGAGAAGACATCCAGTCCTGGACTTTTTGTTTGCACGGAGTTTTTTTAAATTACAGATCCTATTTCATTTCTAGTGATCAGTCTCTTCAAATTATCTGTTTCTTCTTGATTCAGTTTTGGCAGGCTGTATGTTTCTAGAAACTTGTCCATTTCTTCTAGGTTGTCCAATTTGTTGGCATATAACTGTTCATAGTATTCTCTTATGATTTTTTGTATTTTCATGGTATTGGTTGTTATTTCTCCTCTTTCATTTCTTATTTCTTATTTATTTGGGTTCTATCTCTTTTCTTCTTGGTGAGCCTGGCTAGAGGTTTGTCGATTTTGTTTATCTTTTCAAAAAACCAGCTCCTGGTTTTATTGACCTTTTCTATTGTTGTTTTGATCTCTTTTTTATTTATTTCTTCTCTGATCTTTATTATGTCCTTCCTTCTGCGGACTTTGGGTTTTGTTTGTTCTTCTTTTTCTAATTCTTTTAGGTGGTGGGTTAGGTTGTTTATTTGAAATTTTTCTTATATTTTGAGGAAGGCCTTTATCACTGTGAACTTCTTAGAACTGCTTTGGTGCATCCCAAAGATTTGTAAGGTTGTGTTTTCATTGTTGTTTGTCTCATTTTTCACAGAACTAGAACAAATAATCCTAAAATTTATATAGAACCACAAAAGACACAGAATTGAAAAAGTAATCCTGAGAGGAAAAAAAGCTGGAGGCATAACTCTTCCAGGCTTCAGACAATATTACAAAGCTACAATAATCAAAACAGCACGGTATTAGCACAAAAACAGACATATTGATCAATGCAACAGAATAGAGAGCCCTGAAATAAACCCATACATCTACGGTCAATTAATCTACGACAAAGGAGGCAAGACATACAATGAAAAAAAGACAGTCTCTTCAACAAGTGGTGTTGGGAAAGCAGAACAGCTACATGTAAATCAATGAAATCAGAACACTCCCTCACACCATATACAAAATGGTTTAAAGACGTAAATATTAAGACATGACACCATAAAACTCCTAGAAGAGAAACAGGCAAAACATTCTTGGACATAAATCATGGAAGTATTTTCTTAGACCAGTCTCCCAAGGCAAGAGAAATAAAAGCAAAAATAAACAACTGGGACCTAATCAAACTTAAAAGCTTTTGCATAACAAAAGAAATCATCAACAAAATGAAAAGACAACATACAGAGTGGGAGAAAATATTTGCAAATGATGCAACCAACAGGGGTTAATTTCCAAAATACACAAACAGCTCATACAAATCAGTATCAAAAAAACAAACAACCCAATCAAAAAATAGGCAGAAGACCTAAATAGACATTTTTCCAAAGAAGACATACAGATGGCCAACAGGCACATGAAAGGATGCTCAACATCGGTAAATACTAGAGAAATGCAAATCAAAACTGCAATGAGGTATCACCTCACACTGGTCAGAATGGCCACCATCAAAAAGTCTACAAATAATAAATGCTGGAGAGGGTGTGGCGAAAAGGGAACCCTCATACAGTGTTGGTAGAAATATAAATTGGTGCACTCACTATGGAAAACAGTATGGAGGTTTCTTAAAAAACTAAAAATAGAGCTACCATATGATCCAGCAATCCCATTCCTGGGCATATATTCCAAAAAGATGAAAACTCCAATTCAGAAAGATACGTGCACCCCAGTGTTTATAGTGGCACTATTTACAATAGCCAAGGCATGGAAACAACCCAAGTGCCCATCAATAGACAATTCGTTTTAAAAGATGTGGTGTATATACACAATGGAATATTACTCAGCCATAAAAAAGAATGAAATATTGCCATTTGCAGCAACATGGATGGACCTAGAGAATATCATACTAAGTGAAGTAAGTCAGAGGAAGACAAATATTATATGATATCACTTATATGTGGAATCTAAGAAATAGTACAAATGCATCTATATACAAAACAGAAGCAGACTCACAGACATAGAAAACAAACTTATGGTTACCAAAGGGGAAAGTGAGGGGGGGGGGGATAAATTAGGAGTATCGGATTAACAGATACAAACTATTATACACAGAATAAACAACAAGGATTTACTGTACAGCATAAGGAACTATATTCAGTATCTTGTAATAACCTATAATGGAATATAATCTAAAAATATATATATTCTTAAGACAAAAACCCCAAAACTGTATACTATCTAGCCCTTGCCTATCTCTGTGGCCCAAGTTCTTAGCACATGCTCCTTTACTAACTCTACCCTGGCCTTCTTAGAGTTCTTCCAATAAAGTTCCTTACCAACCTTAGGGCCTTTGCCGTTCACTGTGATTGATATATTCCTCCCCCAGGTATTCATATAACTTGATCCCAGGTTTCATGTCTCTATTCAAGAAAGCTTTCCCTGATCATCTTATCTGAATTGGCCCTATCAATTCTCATCATTTTCTATTCTCTTATGCTGTTTGCCTCTCCTGAACAACATGTTTCATTACATGATACTATTTATCTACTTGTGTACTTATTTTATGTTTCTCCTCAACTACATAAAGTGTATGAGAATGAGCAAGTTATCAATCTTGTTCCTGATTGTATTAATAGTGCCCAGTACAATGCCTGGCTAGGAGTAGGCACTCCAAATGTTTGAAGAATTTATGAATGAATATGTATATTCATTCACATACACACACAAATGCAAAAGAGCTGGAAAGCAGCTGCATCCAACATGTAAGTAAAATGGTTCCATTGGGAACAAAAAAGAACACTTTCCTCACTGAAATGGGAGGGAATTATAAGAAGAAAAACAAGGAGCCTGGGAAACGAGATGAAGATGAAGTTCCTTTTGTAGCTCAAACTGAGATCTCTATCTCTTCCCAGGTGTTGGGCCTTCACTCCACAGGCCTTGGTCCTTCATAAGGAGTTTCCAAACACCATCCCAGCTGTTCCCCCTTCTCCTCCTCTGTGACCTGTGAGGTTGTTCCTGCACTGATGGTTCCCTCCTGCCTTTGCCTTCCTGGGATCCGACTTCTTGTACCCTACCCACCCCTCAACTACCCAGGGCTCTTTTCCTTGCTCCAATAATGTCATCATATCTGGTTTAGAAATGGAGTGTCTGTTTGCAAGAAAAGAAATGCCAAATGGTGTAAGGGTTTTGTTGTGTTTTTTTTTTAATTATAAGGGCAAAACATTTGGTTAAATTTGCAATAAAGTAAAGGTGAAAATAATATTGATGAAGACTTCAGAGAAGAGAAGGATGGTAGGAATGAAGAACATGAGATCATATAAGTAGGAAAATAATCTTGTTTTAGACTCATTCAGGTTCTATCTCTTTAGAGCAAACAGAACACAGTGGTTAAGAACACAGATTCTGGAGCCAGACTTCCTAGGTTCAGTTGTTGCCACTGCATCCCCACCAGCTGTGTGACCTTGGGAGGGCACTTAAACTGTATGTGCCTCAGTAATCTCATCTATAAAAAGGGTTAAAAATAGTACCTACCTCATGGGGATGTTGTAAAAGTTAAATAAGTTCATGTATTTGCTCTGCTTAGAACAGGGCCTGGTTTATAGTGAGCACAATGTTAACTATTACCATTATTATTGTTACTGTTGTTATTTTGCTTAAGTGGAAACAAGTTTTGTGAGACATTTCTAGGATTTAACTTAGTGTAGGATTTAACTTTGTAAAGTGCAAAGTTCACAGATTGTAACTTTCAACTTCAAATATGTTGGAAGTAAAGGAACGTATTCACTTAGTATGAATTTCTGTTCATTCAATTCACTGCTACATAAAGTAGAGAGGCTCTTTTGAAAGCCAGAGTATGTCAGGATTCTGTTTCTAGCTGTACTCCCCATACATGGGTCAGAATATACAAAGGGCAGCAATTCTTTAGTATGCATAAAAATCACCTGGGGATCTTGTGTAAATGTAGATTCTGTTCTGCAGCTCTGGGGTAGGACTCAACAAACTGCATTTCTAACAAGCCCCGGGGACTTCCCTGGTGGTGCAGTGGTTAAGAATCGACCTGCCGAATAAAGACGCAGACTTAGAGAACAGACTTGAGGACATGGGGCCGGGGAGGGGGTAGGAGGGTGGGGGCTGGGATGAAGTGAGAGAGCAGCACTGACATATACACACTACCAAATGTAAAATGGATGGCTAGTGGGAAGCAGCCGCACAGCACAGGGAGATCAGCTCCGTGCTTTGTGATGACCTAGAGGGGTGGGACAGGGAGGATGGGAGGGAGGCTCAAGAGGGAGGGGATATGTATACTTATAGCTGATTCACTTTGTTGTATAACAGAAACTAATGCAACGTTGTAAAGCAATCATACTCTAATAAAGATATGAAAAAAAAAAAAAAAGAATCCGCCTGCCAGTGCAGGGGACACGGGTTCGATCTCTGGTCCAGGAAGATCCCACATGCTGCGGAGCAACTAAGCCCGTGTGCCACAACTACTGAGCCTGCGCTCTAGAGCCCGCAAGCCACAACTACCAAGCCCGCATGCCACAACTACTGAAGCCCGCGCGCCTAGAGCCCGGGCTCCGCAACAAGAGAAGCCACTGCAAGGAGAAGCCTGCGCACCGCAACGAAGAGTAGCCTCCTCTTGATGCAGCTAGAGAAAGCCCACGCATAGCAACGAAGACCCAATGCAGCCAAAAATAAATAAATTAATTAATTAATTAAAAAAAGAAAAAAGTTCCTCTAACAAGCCCCGGAAGAAGCTGATGATAGGTATTTGTGTAATACTTAACAATAAAAAAATTAAAACCCCACATAAAGCAAATCATGGCTTCTAACCACTAAGAGAACATTCCACATTCTTCCCCAAAACCAACAATGCTGCCTGTCACCTGGGCCCTGCCTGCTCCCTGACTCACTTCTTGGTATTCTCTCCTTCACTAAGTCTGCTCTGGCCTTTCTATGGTTCCTAATACAAAAGAACCACACTTGAGTAGCAAGGACACAGATCATCTATAGAAATGTTAAAGCTAAACACAGTATGAAATCTGGTTTCTTTGACAGTGGTTATGAAATAAACACCCCATAATACAAATCTAGCTCCTTGGTCATTAAAGAAGAGAGGCCATTACAGGAAGGGCCAGAGGAAGGTTGAAGCTCACTGAGGGATGGGATGATCAAGGTGCTCAATGAACCCATTTCTAAGCCAACAAATACCAAAACATTCCTTTGAGAACACGGAGGAGAAATTCACCTGGTTTCTTCAAAGACAGCCCTGTAATTCCTAGTGCAGAAAGCTGACGTTCCAGAGAGGAGATTCTAAACTATTTCAGGCAGATGAACTTACCTAGTGAGACCAAGTTGCTATAGTTCTCCAACATCACATCCACGTACAAGTCCCTCTGAGCAGGGTCCAGGAATTCCCACTCCTCCTGAGAGAAGTCGACGGCCACATCCCTGAATGTCACCAAGCCCTAAAACCAAAAACCCACACATTACTTGTGAAATTAAAGATATTTAGAAACTATTTCCAAGAGGAAAAAAGAGGAGTATGAAGCATAAACTATAAGAAGAGGAAAATATAACAATCAAGTCGGCTGGAAGCCTGTGAGACGTATGGGTAGGGAAAAGTAAAGAAATTAGTATGACTAAAGCAGAGTGTCTACATGTTCTAGAAGAAACCTATTACAGCACAAAGAACTTCCTGGATACTGTGAGGTAACTCAGCTATCCAGACCTGTCTGATAATGCATAAAATAATCTGTTTCTCTTCTATTAAATAAAAATAGTGTTGGGGGAAGGGGATGGGGGGCGTTCACGGGTGTATATACATACATACAACCTGCTAAGTGCCTGCTTCATAAATTTATTTATTTATTTATTTATTTATTTATTTATGGCTGTGTTGGGTCTTCGTTGTTGCGCAGGCTTTCTCTAGTTGCAGTGAGAGGGGGCTACTCTTCGTTGTGGTGCACAGGCTTCTCATTGCGGTGGCTTCTCCTGTTGCGGAGCACAGACTCTAGGCGTGCGGGCTTCAGCAGTTGTGGCTCGTGGGCTCTAGAGTGCAGGCTCAGTAGTTGTGGCGCATGGGCTTAGTTGCTCTGTGGCATGTGGGATCTTCCTGGACCAGGGCTTGAACCCATGTCCCCTGCATTGGCAGGCAGATTCTTAACCAGTGTGTCATCAGGGAAGTCTCATAAATTCTTTATAAATGTGAACTGCTACACCATCTCTTCCCTTTAAGAAATACCAAATAAACATGAAAACTTTTTTTCCAAATGTACTATAAAATCTCTTATTTTAGAAAAATGATTTCAATTAAATTAAGGATTATCATTAAGCCTCAAGTGAACCATGCTGAGATTATATCATCAGCATTTTTTCTTATAATGATGAATCGAATATGTAAAATGTTTTTATTAGCTGCAATTCAGTTCATCATATGGATATATGAGATTAATAACTATTACACATTTAGGTTGAACAAAACTTCCAAGATTTTCTTAATTCTAGGAGTCTATTATCAGCCAGTACTTAAGAATCTGGATCATCTTTTTACATGGTAACATCAACCACCTCTTGCTTAACACATTCCTTGTTCCTGAGTTGGAGGATATTGATAGAGGATATCAGACACAGAACAGATGTCACATCCTGGTCAATAACTAAACAGACTTTGACACCGGTGTTTACTGATAAGGGAGTCCCTGGAAAGAACCACTCACTCCCCGCTCTAATCCTAAAAGCTTGCAAAGCATGTGATCTCATACAAACTGAGGCTAAGACGAAGAAATCCCAAATTCCATCTTGTCTTTCTGGAAAACTCAGGTCTGTGAAGAAGTTCCACGTTTTCCTGTGTGGTCCAAAGGGACCCTCATCACTAACTCATCACACCGCAGACCTGTCTTGGGAATGAGAAATTCTGATAAGGGAAATGGGGCAGCCCTGGCCGAACAAAGATGGAAGTGATAACAAAAGGCAAGACCCAAGACAGCCTGCCATGGATACGTCCCAGTTAAACACCAAAGCTCTTCCAGAGAATACACAGACTATTGAAACTGTTCTCGTGGGTGGCCATCCAGCTGGCTAAGGGCAGAGTATCCTGACCGACTTCTTTGCTAGCTGTATCTTAGCCTGAAAAAGAAAAACTATTGGGGGAACTTCAGCCATCTTTTTCTAGATAGCACATGAGCTAATCAGCATCTTAGCTTGAAAGAGGGAAACTGTTGCTTTCCAAATGTCTGCAGTCTTTCATTCTCTCTTCTTTCCTTCTTCTATGAACCCTCTTTGTGCCTTTGAAAGATGAACTCAATCTACTGTTGGTTTTCCTTGTATACAAATAAAAGCGAGCTGATTGTTCTCCGTATTTCTTTACATTACTCTTTGACAGACACTCAAATATTTCCCTTAAAGGACTCCATTCTTTCACTGCTCTTGATGGAAGACTGAACCGCAGGAGATGTTGAGTAATGTGCTCAATGAATATGATGGCACTGATTGGAAAAGGCACCGAGGGAGGACGCTGGGCTATTTGGCATCATCCTTTATTGGAACAGAAGGAACTGAGAAGCAGGTTCAGGGATGGGGTTCTGTTAAGTAGAAAGCTTTAGGGTTAATTCAGGAAAAGATTCACGTGACCTAAAAATCACAACACTTCAAGGAGCGAGAAATACCAACTTACGTCAGTCATGGTTCTAGAATTGCAGGAACTAATTAATGCTCCATAGGGTTCCTCTACTGGTGAAGCACAGAGTCCAGAAAAGCCAGAGCTGCAGAAGGAAAAAGCAGCTTTAGATCAGGTGTGCTTAAGTGATCCTGTCCTGCCTTAAGCAACTGAATAAAAATACATGAAAATATTAGGGATGATTAACTCTACAGGATATAATTTTAACTTCCTTCTCTATACATTCCCTGGATTGCTGAATTTTTTGCAACAAACCTGCACTAACTCCATAATCAGAAAAATAAAGATATTTCCAAATGTAAAAAACTGAGTGACAGGGAATTCAGTCATTAGGAAAACTGAACAAACAGGCCCAACACTGAAAATCGGTGGGTCTGAAACAAATGACACCTACCAGCTCTTCAACATCTTGTAGCTGTAGCTCCTCACTACAGCGAGACACTTTCACTGTCAAGATCCTCCTGTGAATGAACACGAATTATGTAAGTCCCCTTCAAAGTCACAGCAAGGAAATATATGCATATAAACAGAACAATATTTGGTACAGAGTAGATACTTAAGTGTGGCTACACCTCTCTAATTCTTCATTGAATGGTCAATTTAAAACATTTGGATACAATCCTTGAAAAATGTCTTTCAAAACTCTCTCTTATTGGATGGGATCCATATATAACTCATAATATTCTTAAGTACTTTTGTTCATAACTATAACTATTGCTTGATATTTTATCATTTACATTTTCCCTTCTTTTGATTCTTTATAAACATAATGTTTATTAGCTGCATATTATTCCATCAAATGGTATACTGCATTTACTTAACTGTTTCCATGTCATTGGATGCTAAATTTGTAAAAGTTCCTTCCAAGCTATTATAATTTTATTCCAGACAAATGGAGCCAGATCTTTTTGGGGTCACGCATACTCAGTAATCTCATGAAATTAGAGACACTCTGCCCACTTAGAAAATTAATTTACAAAAATATTTACAAAATATATTTACAAAATATATTTACAAAAATTCTGTCTCTATTTCAAGGGATCTGTGATCACCTGGTTGCTTATAAATGGAATAAGAAGACCTTAGGTTAAGATTTCCTGTTCTAGACCATTTGAGCCCCTGGTAACTTTTTCAAACTCGCAAGCACCCACCACAATCATTTTATTTCTCTTCATATTTTGATCTATAAAAAGTTGATGTGGAATGATCCAGAATCACCACATAACAGCAAATCTTAATATTTACTAAGCCTGTATCATGGGGCAGGCACTGTTCTATGGAGCTTTACACATATGAACTCAACTTACATCATTATAACTCCATTAGGTAGGTATTACTTTGTTCCAATTTTGTAGACATGGCACTGAGAGCCTGAGTCGTTTATCTACACTCACATAGCAAGTAACAGGTAGAGCTGGATCCAGATGCTCTAGATCCAGAGCCTTACTCTTAACCACAGCACAGTACTACCTCTCACAACCCGCACAGAATTGGACCTGAAATAACTCATGTTTAGCAATGCTGCAGATTTCTACCTAAATATTATCTGAAAGTCTCTGCCCTTGTGGGTACAAACTGCAAACCACTACTGTAACAGGGAAGAACCTTTATGTTCTATTACAAGTTAATCACTAAAGGGATGTTGCCTATAAGCTTAAATTATACATAATGGCCCATCTCTGGGAACCCTGCCTAAACCCCCCAGGTAATGAGCATTAAGCTAAAATACCTTTGTTTAGCTCACAGGAAACATCCTGACCAGATCCACCTATGAATGCCTACAAGGAGGAAAAAATTAACACATCCCCTCCAGAGGCTGACAGGAACCAGGAAATGTCTGGCTTCACTCCCTCCCCTTTCAGTATAAAAGACGCCTGAATTCTAATTCAGGCCAGATGCTTCTTTGGGACATGAGCCCACCGTCTTCTCCGTCTGCTGGCTTTCTGAATAAAGTCGCTATTCCTTGCCCCAACAACTCATCTCTCGATTTATCGGCCTGTCCTGGGGCAAGCAGTTTGAGCTTGGACTCGGCAACACCATGCTCAAAGCTCAATCACATTCCCACCCCTGAAAGCCTCACAACATTGTAATTTACTACCTGAAATAATCAATCCCCTCCTACCTTGCCTTGCTTTGAAAACCATGACTGTGGAGCAGATAAAAACTAATTTGTATTCGATACCACCTAAATGCTAATCTCCTCAAGTAATCATAGTCTAAAATAAAGCCCTAACATCCCACCTCCAGCCCACCTCCTGGAGGAGGTGTGCTTCTATACCATCAGAACGCTTAGGGACTTCCCTGGCGGTCCAGTGTTAAGACTCCGCCCTTCCACTGCACGGGGGAGGGGCGGCTTCCATCCCTGGTCGGCGAACTAGGATCCTGCGTGCCACGCGGTAGGGTCAAAAAAAAAAAATTGCTCAGAAAGGGAAAATGTACTGGAGGATTTGAACAATTTGCCATATAAACAGATGGCTACTGACTGAGGAAAAGGACAATAGCCTCTGGGAAGAGGGAGGCACCAGCATGATGGGTCATTCACCAGAAGGAAGACCCAAGATAGACATTACTAGTCAAGTGTCTTGACAAATAGTCAAGATATTTCTGGTCAAGGAAAGCAAATAGTGTCATGATCTAAAAACAAAAGTAACCATGAATAAAAAAGAAACACAAATTCACCTGAACCTTGATTTCTAAATATGCAACAATTCTGTCCTTCTCAGGGTCCTTCTTAGAAACCCAGCAGCAACTAGGGTTGGGGGGGGGGGTGGGCGTTAGGGGCAGCAGGAGGGGGTGGGGAGAAGTCACGAGACACCAGTATTTCTCGGAACACAGACAAACCTAACTAAAAACAAAACAAAACAAAACACCCTCCAGGGCCACATCTGCCTTCATCCACACATACACAAACGGAATTCAAAGGGAAACTGGAGTTGAGTTGACAACAATTCTTGGGGACAGAGGTCTGTTTGTAGTGGAGCTGAAACAGGTAGCTGGTCCCCCAAGGAGGTGACTTTTCTAGGAATCCTACCTGTGGGACCTCCCCAATCGTGTCTTTCCAGGAACCTGTCACGAGGACACGTCCAGATGTCAAATTTTCATCCCAAGACTAGATCTGTACCTTCTTACTGGAAACGTACATTCTAGGGCTTAGTCCTGGAATTCTTTTCTAGCGGTCACTTAACTCTGGCAGCCCCTAAGAGAGTCTAGAAGGAACCTAGAGCATCCCGCCCAAGCAAACCACACCTACAAACAAGGCCACGCACTTCATGACCCCGTCACACATTCCCAATCGCACACACCGTTAGGGAGACACACCCTGGCCCTGTCACGCCGTCTGTCACACACCATCCTTCTCAGCCTCTCGTTCACACACAGGCTTGAGGCTCCGGACACGACTCGCCCTGTCCGCTGCCCGGGCCTTCTCACCTCGAGCGCCTCCCAGCGTCACCCCCACACGCACTGCTGGCTCCGACAAGGCTCTGGCGAAGTCCGCTGAGCCCTCCCACCCTCACCCGGCGCTGATCACTTCCACGGACGCGACCAACTCACCGCGCAGAGTCCAAAAATCTCGAAAACACCGGAAAGGGACCCAGAAACGGAGGTTAGTTTGGGCCCAGAGGCTCATGGGAAATAAGAGCCGGAACATCCTCTGAAGCTCGGAGCCCGGCGTTTCCAGGCGCTCTCCGCAGGCAATCTCGCCCTGCCCCGAGAGGTCCTGTGCCCTGAGACTTCTGGGAAATGTAGTTCGCGGCAGGCGAATCTCCAGAAGCTGGGAACCTGGACCTTCAGAATGCTCCCAGCATGCAACTCGGCTCCGCCTATCAAAGGCGCCTTTTCCAAAGCCCACCCGAATCTCTGGTCTTAGCTGGAAGGAGTAGTTCGAGTCTTGGTCGAGCCTAGTGACTCAGTAGTCTTTAGCATGGCTGTGGGCGAATTAAGAAGTTCTCAGCGAAGGCTGAGAAACGCATTCTGGAGTCCAGAGCGGGGGGAGGGGGGAGAGGGAGGGGCGCGTGACCAGGGACTTAGGCGTCAGTGAGCGGGGGCATCCTGGGTAAGGTCCGTGAGAATGACCCTGAGTGGGGTCACGAGCTTACCTGGGCACGAGAGACTGGAGCAGGGTCTGGCAGTTGAAAAGATGAATGTGTCTTGCTTTGGGTGCGCTTGTGGGTCCGATTCGGTGTCTGGAACCCTGTGTAGACTTGTTTATTTTCATGGGATAGTTTCTGCAAATGTGAATCTTTGTTTCCTTAGGTGTAAGGCAGTTTGTATCAGAGGTTATATGCTACTGTTGGAAAGCAACAATAAGTGGTCGTGAATGGATAGTGTGACCATGGAGACCTGTGAGAAGGTCTCTGTAGGACTGAGACTTGAGGAGGTCTGTGTCTTTGTGTATTTCTGTTAATGTCAGTAACCGAAGATGACAATATTTGTAAGATGTTTTTTCTGATAGGCTTTTCTTTTGTGTGCATACCATGGTAATTGTGAAAGTGGAACACTGTCCAGCTGGGACTGAAAAACAGTACAGTGTTATCTAGCTTGGCATGTTAGTTTGATTATCTGACTACCAACCACTATATGTGCCTGGAAATTGTGACTGTGTGTTTTGATAGTGAGTGACAATAATCCAGTTTCGTTACCTATAAAATAGAATAGTGTTATTACATCTTCTTGGAGAATCAAATTTGATATGCAGAAAAAAGACTTGCAATTTATCTGCCAAAAGATTTGGACGTTTTATGATGAATCAAAGATGTTTTCTGGGAAAGAATGCAAGTCAGCATAACTGAAAAAGAAAGAAGAAATCAAAGTAACAGCCAGTCTTGAAGTGGCTGAGGTAGGCTTCCAGTCTTCATGATGTTAAGAGAACTTGAGCAAATAACTTTGAAAACCCTGGATTAAAGAAATAACTTCCCACGGGTACATGAAGATAGATTAGAGCAGAGCCCAGAATTAGGTAATCAGATGTCCTAGCTTATAGGTCAGACAAGGCAAGGAACCTGTTTGAGACTACATAATTATAGTCAATCAGAAAACTACTTGTTTTATTTTTAAGAGTTATCATTGCGTTTTAAAATATTCTAAATATACAAAACCAGGTTTCCATTTCCTAGGCAGGGCCTGTTGCAGTTGGCAGTTCTGAACCAAAATAGCTGTAGTTTCTTCTGACAGACTTTTTTTCTGATCTGAAATGGTAGGTAAAAATAGATGAACAGTTAATGGATATAGTATTAGGGAAGAAGATAAAATTCCTTTCCTATTACAAGTTCAGAATAAAGTCCCAAGTGTTCCTGAAGAAAAAGGATTTTTTTAATATCTTTATTGGAGTATAATTGCTTTACAATGTTGTGTTAGTTTCTGTTGTACAACAAAGTCAATCAGCTATAAGGACACATATATCCCCATAACCCCTCCCTCTCGAGCCTCCCTCCCACCCTCCCTATCCCACCCCTCTAGGTCGTCACAAAGCACCGAGCTGATCTCCCTGTGCTATGCAGCAGCTTCCCACTAGCCATCCATTTTACATATGTCCATGCTACTCTCTCACTTCATCCCAGCTTCCCCTTCCCCCCACTGTGTCCTCAAGTCCATTCTCTACGTCTGTGTCTTTATCCCTGCCCTGCCACTAGGTTCATCAGTACCGCTTTTTTAGATTCCATATATGTGCATTAGCATACGGTATTTGTTTTTCTCTTTCTGACTTACTTCACTCTGTATGACAGACTCTAGGTCCATCCACCTCACTACAAATAACTCAATCTCATTTCTTTTTATGGCTGAGTAATATTCCATTGTATATATGTGCCAAAAAAGGATTTTCTTTTCTAACCTTTTTTCCAAAAGTCTCTTTTGCTTCACCCTAGTTGGCTTCATCACAGCTAAAAATCCTTAAAACAATTTCTCTGTCGTCAAAATCAATAGCATTGGGTAACAGGCTGAGAGGCTGTTTGCAGAGCTAGTTGAAGATGAATGCCAGAGGACTTGGATCTCAGCTAAAGGACAGTATTCCAGTTACTGAACTTTCAGCAAGTGGACCTTTTGAAAGTCATGATCTTCTTCAAAAAGGTTTTTCTTGTGTGAAAAATGAACTTTTGCCCAGTCATCCTCTTGAATTATCAGGAAAAAAATTCCAGCTCGACCAAGATAAAATGAACTTTTCCACACTGAGAAACATCCAGGGTCTATTTGCTCCACTAAAACTACAAATGGAATTCAAGGCAGTGCAGCAGGTTCAGCGTCTTCCATTTCTTCCAAGCTCAAACCTTTCATTGGATATTTTGAGGGGTAATGATGAAACTACTGGATTTGAAGGTATTCTTAATAACCCATCACAAAGTGAACTAATGGGAGAACCACATTTGATGGTTGAATATAAACTTGGTTTACTGTAATACAGTGTACTGTTCATGGAAATAGATGGGCTGCATCTTGTTTAGAGTTGTCTTTTTACTATAATTTGACGTGCACAACATTAGAAGTACTGACACATGAGAAAAAAATCAATAGCATTGCTTTCACTAATATCATTGCAGTGACAAATCTGGAAATGAAACATGCCCATCAGAAGTAGGATGTTTAATTAGGTGTGGAGTACCTATACAGTGGGATAATGCACAGCAGTGAAAATGACTGAATTTAACAAATATGATAGAGTTATAGATATATACATACAGTATAATTCCATTCATAAAACTTTAAAAAGAGGCAAAACAAATTATATTTTGTGTGTAAGTGGTACATAATAAAAAACAAGGGGACTTCCCTGGTGGCTCAGTGGTTAAGAATCCGCCTGCCAATGCAGGGGACACAGGTTCGAGCCCTGGTCCGGGAAGATCCCACATGCTGCGGAGCAACTAAGCCTGTGCACCACAACTACTGAGCCTGCGTTCTAGAGCCCACGAGCCACAACTACTGAAGCCTGTGTGCCTAGAGCCCGTGCTCTGCAACAAGAGAAGCCACCACAATGAGAAGCCTGCGCACTGCAACGAAGAGTAGCCCCCACTTGCCGCAACTAGAGAAAGCCCGTGTGCAGCAACGAAGACCCAATGCAGCCAAAAATAAATTAATTAACTTTTTAAAAAAAGGATATGATAAAATTCAGGAATGTGGTAGCTACAAGAAGGCAGGAAGATGAAGAGATAAGTTGGCAAAAGGATTCAAAGTTATTTTGTGTATTCTATTTCTTATGCTGGATTGTATTTACACAATGTATACTTTTAAAATATATTTATTATAAAGAATTTATCTGTGATGAAATTTTAAAGTTTTTTATATAGAAATTGAAGGCAACTGTGTGTATTTGTGTATGTATTACTGTATGAACATGGAGAAAGTTATGGGATATGTATGCCAGATTTTAAACAATGCTCTACACAAGGGGAGTGTGAGAGCTTGTGAAGGTATGTGCAGAGGAGAAACTTATAGGTAAGTGATGTGAAAAAAAATGCCTGTTAAAAGTGTAAAATACATACATACATCTCTGTTATTTACACGTATATGTGTTAGAAGATACTAAGAATCATTATAACAAGGTAGTAAACTTTCAGGTGTTTTCACTTGGTATTTTTATGCCTTGCTCGAACTTTTGACAAAGTCTATTTTGTATAATATAAGTATGGCCACCCTTGCTTTCACTTACAATTTGCATGGTATGTCTTTTTCCAAACTTTCACTTTCAGCCTCTGTGTGTCTTTAAATCTGAAGTGAGTCTCTTGTAGACAGAATGTAGTTGGATCTTGTTTTTTTTTCATTCATTCAGCCATTCTGTCTTTTGATGGAGAAGTTTAATCCATTTACATCTAAAGTAATAATTAACAGGGAAGGACTTATTATTGTCATTTGTTAATTGTTTTCTGTTTGTCTTACAGCTTTTTTGTCACTCTTTTCCCTTCTTGCTGTCTTCCTTTCTGTTTCATTGATTTTTTTTTCTCTTGGTGTGTGTGGTGATGTGCTTTGATTCCTTTCTCATTTTCTTTTGTGTACCTTCTATAGGCATTTTCTTTTTGGTTAACATGGGACTTAAACAAAACATCTTAAAACAAGCTATATTAAGCTGATAACAACTTAACTTCTATCATATACAAATGCTCAACACTTATTTCTCCCCTCACACATATTTTATGTTATTGATGTCACAAATTATGTCTTCATATTGTGTATCTACTAACATATTTTTGTAGTTATAATTATTTTTACTTCTGTATTTTAATCTCTATTCCAGAATTAAATGTGATTTATGCACCACCATTACAATATCACAGAATTCTGTATTTGTCTATACATTTACCTTTTCCAGTGAGCTTTTTACTTTCATATTCTTTCATGTTGCTGTTTAGCATCATTTCCACTTGAAGAACTTCCTTTAGCATTTCTTGTAAGGCAGGTCTAGTGGTGATGAACTCCCTCAGCATATTATCCCACTCCCTCTGGTCTGCAAGACATCTGCTGAGAAATCTGTTGAGAGTCTTATAGGGGTCCCCTTGTACATGATGAATTGCTTTTCTCTTGTTGCTTTCAAAATTCTCTCTTTGTCTTTGACTTTTGACAATTTGGTTACAATTTGTCTCACTGTGGATTACTTTGGATTCATCCTATTTTGACTCTATATGGCTTCATTTTTTAATAAATTTATTTATTTATTTTTGGCTGTGTTGGGTCTTCATTGTGGTGTGCAGACTTCTCATTGCAGTGGTTTCTCCTGTTGTGGAGCACGGGCTCTAGGCATGCGGGCTTCAGTAGTTGTGGTGCAGGGGCTTAGTTGCTCCGCAGCATGTGGGATCCTCCCGGACCAGGGCTCAAACCTGTGTCCCCTGCATTGGCAGGCAGACTCTTAACCACTGCCCCACGAGGGGAGCCCCTATATGGCTTCTTGAATCTGGATGTCATACATTTTCCCAGATTTGGGAAGTTTGGAGCCATTATTTCTTTTCTTTCTTTTTTAAATCAAGGTAACATTGGTTTATAACATTATATGTTTCATGTGTACAACATTATATTTCTACTTCTGTATACACTAAGGCATGCTTACCACCGAAAATTTAGCTTCCATCCATGACTCTACAGTTGACCCCCTGTTGGGAAGCCAAGATATCGAGTAATATCCTCTGAACTGACAAGGAACTTTGAGACTGAAATATGAAGCAGGCCACTCCATAAAGTGCAATTATGAAGTTTATTATGGGTAACTTACATACAGGCAGGAAAGATCTGGTGGATGGATGATCCAGAAGCATTCGCAGCTGCACTCCATGTCACTGAAAAGGGTACAGGGGAGTTTAAAGGGGCTGAAGCTAAAAATAGAATCTGACTACCAAGTAAGAAGCATACCCACACTGACAAGAACTGGGGATTTTTCCTCTCTCTGGGGGTCTCATGACCACTGACCATCTGCACCAGCAAAGACATTCTTCCAGTTTTCATATCAGATGAAGGCAAGGGTAAAAATTGATAGGGAACTTATCTGGCTTGGGTGCATTCCTTGTGAGTAGGCTAAAGTTCAGTCACTCAGAAAAGGGAGAGGGTAGGACTGTGGGCCTGAGATGGAGTTGACAAAATGGAGTCAGTGTGGTGAAGCCACACACTCCCTTTAACCATTTCACCTTCCCGCACCCACCCCCTACTCCTTCCCCTCTGTCAACCACCACTCTATTCTCTATATCTACACATTTGGTTTGATTTGGTTTGTTCATTTATTTATTTATTTTTTCTATATCCCACATATGAGCAAAACCATATATTATTTGTTTTTCTCTGTCTGATTTATTTCATTTAGCATAATACCCTCAAGGTCCATCCATGCTGTTGCAAATGGCAGGATTTCACCTTTTATGGATGAATAATATTCCTGTGTGTGTGTGTGTGTGTGTGTGTGTATCTCCCACATGTTCTTTATCCATTCATCTGTTGATGGGCACTTAGGTTGTTGCCATATCTTGGCTATTAATAATAATACTAAGATGAACATAGGGGTGCATATATCATCTTGAATTAGTGTTTTTATGTTCTTTGGATAAATACCCAGAAGTGGAATAGCTGGATCACATGGTAGCTCTATTCTTAATTTTGTGAGGAATCTCCATCCTTTTTTCCAAAGTGGCTGCACCAATTTACATTCCCACCAACAGTGTAGGAGGGTTCCCTTTTCTCCAACACTTATTTCTTGTCTTTTTGATAATAGCCTTTCTAACAGGTGAGAGATGATGTCTCATTGTGGTTTTCATTTGCATTTCCCTAATAATTAGTGATATTGAACATCTTTTCACATGCCTGTTGGCCATCTGTATGTCTTCTTTGGAAAAATGTCTATTCAGCTCCTTTTTTAAATTGATTGTTTAAATTGGATTGTTTAGGTTTTTAAATTGGATTGTTTAGGTTTTTTGTTGTTGTTGAGTTGTATTAACTTTAATTATTGGCCATGTGATTGAATTTCATCTGTAGCCTCCCCACCCCCACCAAGGTAGAACCGATATCACATGGTTCAAATCCCCAACCCTGTAATCACACAGTTGGTCTTTCCAGCATGACCAGCCCCTATTCTGAAGCTATTGAGGGGTTCCATGTGAATCACCTTATTAGCATAAACTCCAATGTGATCTAAGGGGCTTATGAATAACAAAGACATTCTTATTACTCAGGAAATTCCAAGGATTTGGAGTCTCCCTCCCAGGAACCAGGCACAAAGTCTACTTCTTTATCATTCAACACTGCTGCAAAGAAGACACAAATAGGTTGAAATTAAGAGGAAAGAAAAAGATATACCATACAAAAGGTAAACAAAATAGAGCTGAAGAGGTTAACAAATTAATAGATCTATCAAAGGATCAAAATAAATCATTCAGTGAAAGGCCCAAATATAATGGAAAACTAATATCTGGGAAGTACATTATTTAATATAGTAGGAGAAAGATGGTTTATTCAATAAACAGAGTTAGGTAAATGGACTAACAGAATGTGCGTGGGAGTAATTATATACCAATTTTATTTTATATATATATACACACACGTGTGCACATGCACATTTACGATGCATGGAATAATTAAATGACTCAGTGAAAATCAGGTAAATATATACTTAAATTCTGATATAGGCATGGATTTTCTAAGCATAACACCAAAGATAAAAACACTAAAATACTGAGAGGTTTGACTTGATAATTATTTGTAAATATCCCCAAAAAAATGCCTGAATGGCAATAGTTATATTTTTAAAAATTGAATTGGGGCAGAAAGTTTAATATATATGATTGATAAACAGATGATAATTTTAACACAATGTGCCTGCCTCACTCAGTATTGTTAATAGTCCATACCCAAAGAGGAAAAGAAGTCAGTCACTTTGTGTTTTAGGATTTCATCCTGCCTTCTGTAATGTGCAACCTATGAACGTTTAGATCACTCATTACTTCCTTAAAATATTTTTTGGATTCATTGCTCCTCAATAATCCTAGCACTACCCCTACTTTCACAATACTCTTGCCTCTTCCTCCTCAATGAAGACATTCCCCCCCCCCGCCATATTTCTTTACACTTTGTGTAGGTATCTCCACTTTCTTCATAACAATGATTGATTACTCCCATGTATCTTAGGCTTATGTTGTTTTGTTTTGTTTTTTTAAATATTTATTTATTTGGCTGTGCCAGTCTTAGTTGCAGCATGTGGGATCTTTTTTAGTTGCAGCATGTGGGATCTAGTTCTCTGACCAGGGATTGAACCAGGGCCCCCTGAATTGGGAGCATGAAGTCTTAGCCACTGGACCACCAGGGAAGTCCCTTAGGCTTATGTTTTAATATATTAATCAATGTAGGTTTTCCCTTCTGCTTTTTCTGTTATTCAGTGATCCTCCCACATTCCAACATTAGGCCAACAGGCATCTATCACCCTGTGATCAAGAAAGGAGAAAGAAGGAAACAAAACCAAAACTCTCTATTTTGGAGATTCAAAATCAGATTTTAGATGCAAGTTAGCAAACATTTTTGAAGGATTTTGTGCTCCTCCAGACTAGTTCAGATTGCCTAGTTTTGCAGAGGGAAGAGGGGATTTTATAATGTGAAACTTCCTCTCTACAAAGCAGTGGGAATATACACAACAGATTGGACTTAAACTCCACCCTGCAAACAGAGGCACCAACGTGCCTGATGAAACACTGAGTGAGATGAGCTTACCCTCAAAGTGTCAGGGAATAAATTTATGCTATGTGAAAGAATGATGACTTAGATAGAAATTATAATGAGTCATAATAAACATGTTTGCATTTCCCTCATTATGTTGTGGCCTGATATTCCTTTACAACATGTAATATGGAACTGCTACATAAATATTAGGATTCACACACAGGTTTTCCTTCATGTACCCATGCTCTTTCTGAGGAGGGTCATTTTTTTATTCTGGAAAACATTATATCAGAAGTTTGGTGGTATCACTCCATTTGCCTTATAGCGTTCCACAGTACTTTTTAGAAATTTGAAAACATTTTGATTTTTCTCCCTTTGGATATTACCCCTTGTTTGCTTTCTGGAATCATCAGGAATCTGTTCTTTCTCCCCAGTATTCCAAAATTTAGACATGGGCTTATTTTAATTCATTTCCCATTAGACAAATGGGCCCTTTCAGTCTGTAAATAGATGTGTTTCAGCTCTGACCAATTATCTTGTATAAATTCTTTGCTATTTTGTCCTCTCCATGTTTATATTTCTTTCTTCTTGGGGTATCTATTATTAAGATATTCACCTCCAGGAAAGTTTTGCTACTTTTCTAATGTTGCTAATGTTCTTACCTTCTTCCAAATTCCTAGAGGTTCCTCCATATTATTTTCCAACTGCTCTACTGAATACTTTATCTCTTCTGTCATGTTTCTAATTCCCAATAGGTCTTTTTAGTCTTCTGTCATTCATTTTGATAGCATCCTACCCTTGCCTTATGCATGCAGTAGAGTTTCATATCTCACCAACAATATTACTTACAAATTATAAAATTTTATTCTACTTCTTTAATATGCTTTTCCCTCCATGTTACTTTTTTTCCTATCTGTTTGTCTTTTTGTTTCAGGGTAGAATGTTTCTTCAAGTGCCTGTTGGACCTTAGCTGATCCATTTTTAGGATGAGGCCTTAAAAAGCTAAATCAAATCATGCGTGGTAGGGCAGGAATAGTATCAAGTGGGTCTTCCACTAAGGTTATTAATAGCCCCCTGCCATTTCATTAGGGTAATGGCAAGTGTTGATATAAGTAGGCCCTTTTTCTGCAGAGAGGAAAACTCATATTTGCTGCACTGAAAGACAATATTCAAAAAGAAAATAACAAATGCATATAGAAAATTAAATCACAAATCTCACATTGAAAAATAATACATTTTAGATGAGTCTACAGTTAAACTCAGTTGTCAAATATTGAGTGCTGAAAAATTGTTGAATGAACGGTAGATATTTGTAAAAGGACTATGTGGAGATTTTTGTTTTACCACAAGTAACAAAAGTAGGTTCTGAGGATTTGAGTATCATGGCTGATGAGCACAAAGGGATTGAAAGCTGGAAAACAAGCAACCAGGAATGCACTGATGTTCACTAGCTGCAAGCTTGGGTTGACAAAGCACATCATATAAAGTGATAAGATGGAGGAGAGAGAATAAAAGGAAACAAATGAGCCCACCAGAAGTAGGACAGTATGAGTGGCAGAAGTCTCCGGGGAGGCTCTGGGAGAGAGGCTGGTGTGGTAAGTATACCGGACTCTCTGCTTATGTCTTTGCAGGAAGAGCACTATGGAACCACTGGCCCAACCCATGGGTACCAAACACAAAATATCAAGGAAGGATAACAGGAATGCATAGAGTGCGGTCAAAAACGAATCAGGTCTTGGGCTTCCCTGGTGGCGCAGTGGTTGAGAATCTGCCTGCTAATGCAGGGGACACGGGTTCGAGCCCTGGTCTGGGAAGATCCCACATGCCACGGAGCAGCTGGGCCCGTGAGCCACAACTACTGAGCCTGCGCGTCTGGAGCCTGTGCCCCGCAGCAGGAGGGGCCGCGATAGTGAAAGGCCCGCGCACCGCGATGAAGAGCGGTCCCCGCACCGCGATGAGGAGTGGCCCCCACTTGCCGTAACCAGAGAAAGCCCTCGCACGAACCGAAGACCCAACACAGCCAAAAATAAATAAATAAATAAATAAAATAAATAAAGGGAAAATAATTAAAAAAAAAAAAAAAACAAAAACGAATCAGGTCTTTTTGAAGAACACAAGCCAAAATACTTTTCTGTCATGTTTATAGCATTCCCTGGGTGAGTCAATTTCATCGGCACAACAATATTTATCAGGAGATGAAGAATCCAACAGAGGGAATAGGCAGGTTGAACAAATGTAGGAGCTTTAAGTTTGAGTTTTGCACACCTGGAATTACTAGGGCTGATTGTGATAGCCTGGAAGCCACTCAAGAGGCAGGTGGTGCAGAGGGAAACCCCCGGGCCACTCTGTGAGTATAAAAGCTAACCTTGGGCTTCCCTGGTGGTGCAGTGGTTGAGAATCTGCCTGCTAATGCAGGGGACATGGGTTCGAGCCCTGGTCTGGGAAGATCCCATATGCCGCGGAGCAACTAGGCCCGTGAGCCACAACTACTGAGCCTGCGCGTCTGGAGCCTGTGCTCCGCAACAAGAGAGGCCGCGATAGTGAAGAGGCCCGCGCACCGCAATGAAGAGTGGCCCCCGCTTGCCGCAACTATAGAAAGCCCTCGCACAGAAACGAAGACCCAACACAGCCAAAAATAAATATAAAAATAAATAAATAAAAGATTACTATTAAAAAAAAAAAAAGCTAACCTTACTCTCAACTTCTCCCAGGAAATATTTCAAACCAAAAGCACCCAGTGTCTGAGGAATTCCCCTAGAGAAAAGGACCAGGAAGTTGGCTAAGGTCAATTGGTTCAAAATTAGATCTGTGGGCCTCTGAGTGTGTTTAGTGAACAAAGTCAACATATAAACATAAAGGAGTGAGGAATTCCTTAGGAGCCCAACTCCAGTCTGGAAGAGGAGGAGACTCCTCATTACCAACTCACCAGAAGCCATAATGTCAACGCCCAGCAGTTTATTTTATTCAAAGCCAGATGATCTAGAGGGAAAAAGAAGATATGTATTATTTTCCTCAGTGTGGCAAATACGGTATTAACAAATTTCACCTTGATTCATATTTGTAAAATCCTACTTCAGGTTATTGGGTACACACATATTGATTCAAACTATCCTGAAAGAATAAACTAGTTCTTTTCCAAGTTGTATATGATTTGCTAGCATTTTATGTAGGGTATGTGGATGTGATGTTTGTCTAAACATAAGCTACACAATGGCAGAAAATGGGCAGTTATGGCCCCAATATTTCTCTTCTTTTTCCCACTCTGTTGTTTAAAAATTTTAGATTAAATGCCAGCTTTTAAACAATCTAGATTGTTTTTGTTTCTCTTTAAAAATTAGAAAATGCAGACTTCCCTGGCTGCCCAGTGGTTAAGACTCTGCACTTCCAATGCAAGGGGTGTGGGTTCGATCCCCGGTTGGGGAACTAAGATCCACCACATGCCATGCAGCACGGTCAAGAAATTTAAAAATAAATAAATAAATAAATTTTAAAAAATAAAAATAATTAAAATTAGAAAACGCTATGGTCACGGCCAGTGTTTTCCCATGAAAAATGGTTAATGGAGCTAGGTAATGTCAACTCTATTGACTGGGCAGGCATCCTCTAATTCATCGTAGTCTCCATGAAACCAGCTTTATTTATTCACGTTAATGGCTTAAACCTGTAGGATTTTGAATCGACAATTTCCTCTCTATAATAAAAAGCTTTAGAAAATAGAAGGGCACAAGATGGAATTTAACAGATACCTACCTGAAAATGTCACTCAGTTCCAAAAATAAATAAAATATAGAGAATTTGAATAACATAATCAGCCTGCCTGATTTGATAGGTTTGAGGGAATAATTTTAAACTGTGAAAAAAAACATTTTAAAATTAACCTATGCATTTTGCTAGATTTTGCTTAGGACAATAGAAGGAACATAGCATTGAACTTCCCTGGTGGTGCAGTGGTTAAGAATCCGCCTGCCAGTGCAGGGGACACAGGTTCGAGCCCTGGTCCGGGAAGATCCCACATGCCACCAAGCAACTAAGCGTGGGTGCCACAACTACTAAGCCTGCGCTCTAGAGCCCATGAGCCACAACTACTGAGCCCACGTGCCACAACTACTGCAGCCCGCGCGCCTAGAGCCCGCACTCTGCAACAAGAGAAGCCTCTGCAATGAGACGCCCGCCACTGCAAAGAAGAGTAACCCCCGCTCGCCGCAACTAGAGAAAGCCCGCGCGCAGCAACGAAGACCCAACGCAGCCAAAAATTAATTACTTAATTAATTAATTAAAAAAAGAAAGAAGGAACATAGGATTGAAGATAAAAGAATAAATTAATGAAATAGTAATAAAAGTAACTATACTTAATAAATATAGAAAAGATGTAAATGAGACATATTGGTAAATATGGTCACGACAAAAGGGAAAAAATGAACAACTTTATAATGGCAAAAGAATACTACTATAGACATAAATTGACTTTAAACATTATAAGAGGACATTATGTTCACAAGCTTAAGAAACATGTGTTGTGACTTCCCTGGTGGCACCGTGGTTAAGAATCCGCCCTGCCAGGGGACACGGGTTCAAGCCCTGGTCCAGGAAGATCCCACATGCCGCGGAGCAACTGAGCCCATGCGCCACAACTACTGAGCCTGTGCTCTAGAGCCCGCAAGCCGCAACTACTGAAGCCCGCACGCCTAGAGCCCGTGCTCCGCAACAAGAGAAGCCGCGGTGATGAGAAGCCCGTGCACCGCAATGAAGAGTAGCCCCCATAGGCAGAACACTCTATGACATAAATCACAGCAAGATCCTTTTTGACCCAGCTCCTAGAGAAATGGAAATAAAAACGCAAATAAATAAATGGGACCTAATGAAACTTAAAAGCTTTTGCACAGCAAAGGAAACCATAAACAAGACGAAAAGACAACCCTCAGAATGGGAGAAAATATTTGCAAATGAAGCAACTGACAAAGGATTAATCTCCAAGATTTACAAGCAGCTCACGCAGCTCAATAACAAAAAAACAAACAACCCAATCCAAAAATGGGCAGAAGACCTAAACAGACATTTCTCCAAAGACGATATACAGATTGCCAACAGACACATGAAAGAATGCTCAACATCATTAATCATTAGAGAAATGCAAATCAAAACTACAATGAGGGCTTCCCTGGTGGCGCAGTGGTTGAGAATCTGCCTGCTAATGCAGGAGACACGGGTTCGAGCCCTGGTCTGGGAAGATCCCACATGCCACGGAGCGGCTGGGCCCGTGAGCCACAACTGCTGAGCCTGCGCGTCTGGAGCCTGTGCCCCGCAACGGGAGGGGCCGCGATAGTGAATGGCCCGCGCACCGCGATGAAGAGCGGTCCCCGCACCACGATGAAGAGTGGCCCCCGCTTGCCGCAACTAGAGAAAGCCCTCGCACGAACCGAAGACCCAACACAGCCAAAAATAAATAAATAAATAAATAAAGTAGCTATTAAAAAAAAAAAAAGAATCTACTTTAAAAAAAAAAAAAACTACAATGAGATATCATCTCACACCAGTCAGAATGGCCATCATCAAAAAATCTAGAAACAATAAATGCTGGAGAGGGTGTGGAGAAAAGGGAACACTCTTGCACTGTTGGTGAGAATGTAAATTGATACAGCCACTATGGAGAACAGTATGGAGGTTCCTTAAAAAACTAAAAATAGAACTACCATACGACCCAGCAATCCCACTACTGGGCATATACCCTGAGAAAAACATAATTCAAAAAGAGTCATGTACCAAAATGTTCATTGCAGCTCTATTTACAATAGCCAGGACATGGAAGCAACCTAAGTGTCCATCATCGGATGAATGAATAAAGAAGATGTGGCACATATATACAATGGAATATTACTCAGCCATAAAAAGAAATGAAATGGAGGTATTTGTAGTGAGGTGGATGGAGTTAGAGTCTGTCATACAGAGTGAAGTAAGTCAGAAAGAGAAAAATAAATACAGTATGCTAACACATATATATGGAATCTAAGGGGAAAAAAAAGGTCATGAAGAACCTAGTGGCAAGACGGGAATAAAGACACAGACCTACTAGAGAATGGACTTGAGGATATGGGGAGGGGGAGGGGTAAGACGTGACAGGGTGAGAGAGTGGCATGGACATATATACACTACCAAATGTAGAATAGATAGCTAGTGGGAAGCAGCCACATAGCACAGGGAGATCAGCTTGGTGCTTTGTGACCACCTAGAGGGGTGGGATAGGGAGGGTGGGAGGGAGGAAGACACAAGAGGGAAGAGATATGGGAACATATGTATATGTATAACTGATTCACTTTGTTATAAAGCAGAAACTAACACACCATTGTAAAGCAATTATACTCCAATAAAGATGTTAAAAAAAAAAAAGAGTAGCCCCCACTCGCCACAACTAGAGAAAACCCGCACACAGCAACAAAGACCCAACGCAGCCAAAAATAAATATAAATAAATAAATAAATCCTTTTTAAAAACAAGAAATGTGTTGATGGGTGCAGAAGAAAGATGATAATTTTGGAGTGAGACCTTTGATATTCTACACTTGTTGCTCTCCTGTGCTGTATTTAGAGGATATTTACTGGCCCAATATCCACAGCATTAGATAATAATATCCCAGGTGACATGACTTTGGAGGGAGTGATCCAGGAAAATTAAAAGCCTTGCTGAGTTGAGAAAATGATGAAAACAGATGTAGGATTACCAACTCTCCCCAGATACTCACTCCTCTTTTTCTCCACCAAACCCCAGGGTGGCAGATGATAAAAGAAATCTCCCCACCAAGTTCTGCTTCTTTAGTATTTAAAGTGGAGTCCCTAAAAAAAAAATAAATAAATAAATAAAATAAAATAAAAATAAAGTGGAGTCCCTGGCCAGGGAATTAGCAATAAATAGGATGATCCATAATGGTTCCGTGGAGCTTGGGGCTTTCCAGTTTATAGCCCTTCCCCTCTCCTCTGCTTACACTCAACAAGGGCACAAACTAGAGCCTTGTTATGACCTTTCCACAAGAGAGCTTCCCAATCAGGAATGGAAAACAGATGCTCACAGGCTAAAAGAGTTAAAGGAGGGAGTGACACTTCTGTAATAATAAAATTTTATATACTTTTGATTTTTTTGAACCATGTTAATGTTCTACATTTTCCAAGAATAAAATAAAATCAACAAGGATGGGAAGGGTTAAAAAACTAAAACTGAAACAGATGAACCCAATTGTACTTCAATGACTGCCATAACCGCAATGAAGAAAGAACAAAAAGAAAAGAAAACTAAGAAGACAATATTTGAATATATACCCTCAGTCTTGGGTGAGGTAGATGGTGGAATAGAACAGCGAACTAACTGCAAACAAATCCAGAACTCTTTCTAGTAGGTTTGTTTTCTGTGGTAGTGTGGGTGAAGCACTTCTGAAACTATGTTTTGCTGCACTGAGAAAAATGAATAAATGTGTGGATGTTGGCAGCCAGTGTTATCACTGAGGAGGATAAGACATATTCAGTAGAAACTCAATAGAAATATTGAATGAAGAAAGGCAAAAATGTACCCCGTGGAGTTTGATTTAGAACGCCTTTTCACTCTAAATGGTCCTGGTTTGGAAAATAAATTATTTGTTCATGCTAAGCATAAACTCTGGCAGTCAGGGGGTGGGGGAGGTATCACTGGCTCAACCATGTGTGTCAAATACATAAAATCAGGGAGGAAAGCAATGTTCTAAGTATAGTACTTTACGTATTTTAACTTACTAATTTGTCTTTCAAAATAAGAGATGTTGGGACTTCCCTGGTGGTCCAGTGGTTAAGACTCTGCGCTTGCTTCCACTGCAGAGGGCCTGGTTTTTTTGTGTGTTTGTTTTGGTTTTTTAATTAATTTAATTAATTATTATTATTATTTTTGGCTGCATTGGGTCTTCATTGCTGTACGCGGGCTTTCTCTATTTGCAGTGAGCAGGGGCTACTCTTCATTGCGGTACATGGGCTTCTCACTGTGGTGGCTTCTCTTGTTGCAGAGCATGGGCTCTATAGATGTGTGGGCTTCAGTAGTTGTGGCACACGGGCTCAGTAGTTCTGGCTCATGGGCTCTAGAGCGCAAGCTCAGTAGTTGTGGCTCATGGACTTAGTTGCTCCACGGCATGTGGGATCTTTCCAGACCAGGGCTCGAACCCATGTCCCCTGAATTGGCAGGTGGATTCTTAACCACTGCACCACCAGGGAAGCCCAGGGGGCCTGGGTTTGATCCCTGGCCGGGGAAATAAGATCCCACAAGCCGTGCGTTGGGGCCAAAATAAATAAAAATAAAAATATGTTATTATCATCACCCATTACAGATGAGAAAAATTTAATAAATTACCTAAAATTATGCGACAGTAATGTAGGAACCTTTGAATCCAAGCATGGTGTCTCCATATCTCCTACTCTCAACCTCTACGTTACAGCTAAGCACAAAGCCTTCTCAGAAAAGGAAGAATTAAACAGCATCTTGTCTACAAATTCTCACTCCAGAATCTCAGAAGTCAGCAGACACCTCACTTTTCTTTGTGGGTGTGTATATACATGCCCTTTGTAATTCTGAGGAAGGAGCAGTGATATTTGAAGGGAGAGGGGATCACAGATTAGCAATATCACCTTAAAGTCCATTTTTACCACGTTATGGTAAAAAAAAAAAAAAGGAAGGAAGGGAGGCAGGGAGAGAGAGAAGAAGGAAGGAAGAGAGGAAGGAAGGGAGGAAGGAGGGGAGGGAGGGAGGTTGGGAAGGAGGAAGGCCTGGTGTCATTTTCAATGGGGATCACATTTATGAATTTCCAAATGTCCAGGAATAATGGCACATGGGAAGGCCTCCACGCCATTTCCTGTTTCCCGCTCCAAGCACATGATGCTGAAGGGACCCCACACTCTTATCTCAGAGATGTCTTTGATAACAGGAATATCAATTCTTAACCACTCCGATTTGGGGTCTTATGGCCTTAAGCTGAGCCTCATGTTCATTATGAAATAGGACAATCGGCTTTTTGGTCAGGTTCCCTGGAGCAGAGCCTGTGATGGGGAAACTGTCAAGGTGCTTTATTGAGGGAGAACTCTCAGGAGAGAGGAGGGAGGGAGGGGGGCTAAGGAAGCCTGATCCCACAGGGGGCCCTGGTGCACAGACTGCAGCACAGAGTTAGTCCCTCGCTGAGACCACAGGCTGGGTATCAGTCATTGACCTCTAGCCATTCAGGTGACAGCCTTGTAGGTCAGGCTGCTCTTTAACGAAGGGCAGAGCTTCTGAGAGATGTACAGGTGGGAGGCTTTAGCAGCCAACACGCACAGCAGTTGGGGGATGGGTGCACCAGCCAGGTTTAAAGGATTCCCCCATTTCAGTCGGCCTTCGAGGAGTGCAGTCATGAACACCAGGGCAGACCCTGTGATAAACCCACAGAGTCCCATGTGTTATGGTGAATAAACACAAGTCATTAGAAACAAGTACAGTGTGGAGAGAGAAAACTAGGCATGAGATAATGAGAACTAAAAATGTGGAATAAGAATACAGACATCCAGATATTTTGGAGCCAGCTTTCCTTTGTCAAACAACAGCACTACATATAGGGGCAAGAAAGGAGAAGCGAGTTCAAGCAGGAAATCAGATACTCAGACAGAAAAGGCAACCCTGAGGTAAAGCAGGTAATCAATTTAAGTCTTCCCTTCTTTAGGCATTGGCCTTCAGCCAGCTGGGGAGAAGCAAGGTGGTAATCTTCATGTGGTCCCTGCAGGTACCAACAACTAACGTTAAACACAACCCCACATTCGAATCTTAAAAAGAGTGGATATATGTGTATGCATAACTGACTCACTTTGCTGTACACCTGAAACTACCACATTATAAATCAACTATACTCCAATAAAAAGTAAGTCAAATGCAGGAAAATAAATAAATAAATAAAGTGTTATAAAAACCTTAAAAAAAGAAGTCTGTTTGGTTTTTGTTTTTCTTTTCTTGGTTTTTTTTTTTATTTCACCTTGATATTGTGAGAGTTTGAGGTACTGCAGGGAAACCAGGTGAAGAACAAATCCATATATTGAGAATGACAACACAAAGATTCAAAAAATCTGGGTCCTGCCTGATAACATCATGGACCCACTGAATTAACGAGGCATGTAGCCTCCCTACCTTCTCGACTTGTTTTGTGTGATAATAGACCCACTTTGTTTAAGCCAAAAAAATAATAATAACAATAACCCCACATTCAATGGGCTCTTTGCTGTTCCCTGCCCTGGCGTGTTTCATTTCCTCTCCAGCACCAAGGGCAGGGCGGGGTCATTAGAGCCCCAAATTCAGGGTTTCCTGTCCTAATGCCATGGGCCATTTTATGACTCAGGCTCAGTGCTGATGATGTGGTCCATGGGTGGCTTTATATCCATGATTGGTTCTGGGAAATAAATTCAGGAATCCATCTCTCCTTAAAAGACTCAGAGTCAACAATTACATCTCTTTCCTGTGGTCTAAGAAGAACCTGAAAAGAATAGGGTTTATGCCTTTCCTCACACCGCCCAAAGGGATAGCTCTTTATGGATATTTTTCTAAAGCCGATCTTGACCCCAGAGAAAACAAGAAAAAAATGAACCCACATTTTCTATGCCAAAGCCAGACATCTATATAGTTGTATTTATTCCTCATAATATTCCTACAATGGAGGTACTATGGTCCCCAGTTTTAAAGAAAATTTTTAAAAGGTTGGAAGGAAAGGAGAATTCTGGAAAGTCTAATAGCAAGGGAGGATGGATAAGAGGTCTCAGGAAGCCAAACACAAAAAAGAAAGGAAGAGAAAGAGGATAACGCTAAATACAGTAAAAATGCAAGAGCCATTAGAGCCCTCATGAGGGGCATAGATTTCTCTGTAATCTTCAGATTTAATATGGCACGCCACCTCTTCCCAAGTAAGAAAGCACCTTAGGATGCCAAGGTCAAGTTCCAACACCGAAAGTCACTTTTGGAGACGTCTTCAAAAAGGAGAAACAAGAAAACTATACTCACCGAGCAGACCTCTGATACCTGCATGGCGAGCCTGTCACCGCCAGGGGTCATGTCTGAGGGTGTGAGAAAGCACCTGACCCCGAGTTACAGGTTAGAGAAGCCATGATCTCATTTCCCACCAGTGCAACCTTGAGAATGTCACTGGTGGCGATGCCATGGTCTGCCAGGGGAATGATAGTATCTCTGAGAAACTGTTGGCCTCGGTTAAAAAAAATAATAATAATGACATGAGCAATCACTAACGCTTGATGAGAAAAATCCAGAGAGACCAGCGTAACTTGCAGAGAAACTTTCCCATGATATGAGGAAAGAGACATGTCTTGAGGGTGGAGCAGAGGGAAGTTGCATGACTTGAGTGCAGAATCTGTGCAGGGACAGAATCAACGACAAACTTCCAGGTCCCCATGCTGATATTTTCTTTTCTTTTTTAATTAATTAATTTATTTTTTGGCTGCGTTGGGTGTTCATTGCTGTGTACGGGCTTTCTCTAGCTGCGGTGAGCGGGGGCTACTCTTTGTTGCGGTGGGCGGCCTTCTCATTGCAGTGGCTTCTCTTTGTTGCAGAGCACAGGCTCTAGGCACGCGGGCTTCAGTAGTTGTGGCACGCAGGCTCAGTAGTTGTGGCTCGCAGGCTCTAGAGCGCAGGCTCAGTAGTTGTGGTGCACGGGCTTAGTTGCTCCGCAGCATGCGGGATCTTCCCGGACCAGGGCTTGAACCCGTGTCCCCTGCATTGGCAGGCCGATTCCCAACCACTGCACCACCAGGGAAGTCCCCAATGCTGACATTTTCATCTACCATTGCTTGTCTCCGCATCTGACTCCACAATCTACTCCCCTCAGCCCTCCAACTGAGCTGGTCTAGGTTCACTGCCTGAGCAGTCAGTGAGGCTAACTTGACTTCTTAGCAGCCAGGAATCCCCTTTGCCTATTGGAGCCTCTTGTTTGCCCATTGTTGGGAGAAAGTGATTGCTTTTACAAGTCCAGTTGTGGGACTTCCCTGGTGGTGCAGTGGTTGGGATTCCATGCTCCCAATGCAGGGGGCCCGGGTTCAATCCCTGGTTGGGGAACTAGATCCCACATGCATGCCGCAACTAAGAGTTTGCATGCCACAACTGAGGAGCCCATGTGCTGCAACTAAGACCTGGTGCAACCAAATAAATTAATTAATTAAATAAATTTAAAAAATTTTTAAAAGTCCAATTGTAAATCAACTATATGCCAATAAAATTTTTTTTGTACTAAAAATAAAAGTCCAGCTGTTGAGGTTAATGCCTGATGTCCAAGCAATACACTGAATTTGGACCAACAGATTCCACAATCTGCAAGGCATTTGTCTCTGTACTGACCATAGAGCAGCAGTTGGCACACTTTTCCTGTAAAAGGCCAGATAGTAAGTATTCTAGACAGGGTCTCTGTTGCAACTACTCAACTCTGCCCTTGCAGTGGGACAGCAGCCATAGACAAGGTCTAAACAATCCAGAGGAGCTGTGTTTCCATCACACTTTATCTATGGACAGTGAATTCGAATCTTATAATTTTCAGCTGTCCATAAACACTGTTTATCTCTCTTTTTTTCAAGCATTTAAAAATGGGATAACCACTTTTATTCTTAGCTCATTAGTTGTACAAAACAGGTGGCGGGCCAGATTTGGCCTGGCACCATAATCGTTTGACCCCTGCTATCAACGAATAATCAAAGGATCAAAATGCTTGCCCTAATGGACATTTTATTTGACCAAAGAACACAGACATAGAATAATCAGAAAATAAAAAACATTAAATTACACATTGTGATGATCTGTAAGTACAAAAAGGAAAGGATTTTTGAGAACCAGTGATGGGTGATCATGATTTATATATGAGTGTAGGGAAGGCCTGTTAAGAGAAATTAATAATTAAGCTGCCGTTTGAAAGATGAGAATGAGTGTTTCAGGCAAAGATGGGGAGAAGAGAATTGCTGGCATTGCAAAGGCTTTGAGAGGGGAAGGGTTTCGAGATTTTGAGAGGAACTGAAAGGTTGGAGGTGTGGGGGACACCACTGCTGGTTGGGCACCTCATCTCCCCTTCCATGAAAGCTTAGTTCTGATGTAAGTGTCATTTGGCTGGATCTCCTCCCTGAAGAGTTCCCTCAGACAGTTTAGGTGGTTGGCACGATTGCAGAGCTCCTGCATGTCTAAGATTATCTTTCTTTTTCCTTTACACGTGAAGGATATTTTGCCCAATGTGGCAGTCACTGGTGGTGTCCCCCCCCCCCAGCAGCCATCTCCTTCTTTGATGACAGAATCGCAGTTTTCATCCAACAGTCTGGAGGGTGAATCATGACTAGTCTAAGAAATTTTTTTTCATTCAGTTTTTTTGTTTTGTTGTGTTTTGGGTTTTTTTGGCCACGTCACGCGACTTGTGGGATCTTAGTTCCCTGACCAGGGATCAAACCTGGGTCCTCAGCAGTGAAAGCACGGAGTCCTAACCACTGGACCACCAGGGAACTCCCTTTTCATTGAGTTTTGAACTTTTTTTTTGCTCTATTTTTATTTTTATTTATTTAGATTTTTAAAAAATGAAGTACAGTTGATTTCTAATGTGTTAATTTCTGCTGTACAGCAAAGAGATTCAGTTATACATATACACATTCTTTTTTCAATATTCTTTTCCATTATGGTTTATCATAGAATATTGAATATAGTTCTCTGTGCTATACAGTAAGTAGTTAAGAAATTTAGATGAGTGCTTACCGTGTGTCAGATCTATTGACACATAATTAGTATGAATTATTTAATTCAAGCAAAAAAAACCTGCATGTGATAATATTATTCTACAGGATTATACCAATGAAAATAAATGAAGCATACACAAATTTTTAAAAACTTGCCCATGGTCTCCCAGCTATTAAAATGGTGAGACAAGGATTTGACCTGAGATGATTGTGTTTCAGTGTCTCAGGGCTTGATCACTATTCTATTAAAAACTCTTGATTATAGGAGTTATTATTCTATTTAATGGTGAGGAAACTGAGTTGAAAGATGATTATTGATGTGCTAAAATTAGCCAGAGTTTAGTATTAGAATATAACTTTTAAAATACTTAAATCTTCAATGATTATCCTGTGTATCTTTTTTTTCAAAACTTATAGTCATACCTTGCATACTCTCATGTAACCTGTATTTTTCATTTCTTAATATCTTATGCATATCCTTCCATATTGGGCAGGGTAATTCCACATTATCAGTTTAATGACTCCTTGGTTATTTATTTTATGGACTATCACACTTAATTTATCTGTAAATTTTTGCTTTATCTTTAGATTTTTTGCAATTTTAACTAATGTAAATATTCCTATAGAGAATATTTTATGCATTTTTCACTGTTTCAGTAATTTTCATGAAAAATATTTCTAGAAATAGATTACTGGATAAAAGAGATGCTTGTCTTAAATGTTGGTATAGGTACTTCCCCTGGTGACACAGTGGTTAAGAATCCACCTGCCAATGCAGAGGACATGGGTTCAAGCCCTGGTCCGGGAAGATCCCACATGCTGCAGAGCAACTAAGCCTGTGCACCACAACTACTGAGCCTGCACTCTAGAGCCTGCGAGCCACAACTACTAAAACCGCGTGCCTAGAGCCTGTGTTCCGCAACAGGAGAAACCACCTCAATGAGAAGCCCGCACACTGCAACGAAGAGTAGACCCCGCTCGCCACAGCTAGAGAAGGCCCGCGCAGCAACAAAGACCCAACACAGCCAAAAATAAATGTTAATTAATTTTTTAAAAATCTGTATTTAGATAAGTACTCTGATCACCTATTTTTAAGTTATAAATATTGTGAACTATTTGTTTCATGTGAGGAATGGATGTTACCTTATTTATCCAGAAGGTTAACTGGTTAACACACACGATGATTTTTCTGTAACTATCGAGATATCATTCACATACAATTCACCCATCAAGTGTACAATTCAATAGTTTTTAGACTACCTGCAGCGTTGCGCAGTCATCGCCACAATCAATTTGGTAACAGTTTCATCACCTCAAAAAGAAACCCTGGGACTTCCCTGGTGGTCCAGTGGTTAAGACTCCACGCTTCCAATGCCAGGGGCCCAGGTTCCATCCCTGGTCAGGGAACTAGATCCCACATGCCACAACTAAAGCAACTAAAGAGCCCGCACGCTGCAACGAAGATCCCGTCTGCCGCAACTAAGACCTGGCGCAGACAAGTAAATAAATAAATAAATATTAAAGAAAAAAAAAAAAAGAAACCCTGCACCCATTAGCGGTCACTCCCCATTTCCGGCCACACCCCACCCACCTTAAGTCCTAGGCAACCACTAATTTATGTTCTGTCTCTATAGATTTGCCTACTCTGAACATGTCATATAAATAAAATCATACAACACGTGGCTTTTTGCAACTGGCTTCTTTTACTTAGCATAATGTTTTCCAGGTTTGTTCACGTTACAATATGCATCAGTATTTTGTTCCTTTTTTTTTTTTAAAGACATACTCTTTTTAGTGTTTCATGTCTTTTTTTTTTTTATTCATTTATGGCTGTGTTGGGTCTTCGTTTCTGTGAGAGGGTTTCCTCTAGTTGCGGCAAGCGGGGGCCACTCTTCATCGCGGTGTGCGGGCCTCTCACTATCGCGGCCTCTCTTGTTGCGGAGCACAGGCTCCAGACGCGCAGGCTCAGTAGTTGTGGCTCACAGGCCCAGCCGCTCCGCGGCATGTGGGATCCTCCCAGACCAGGGCTCGAACCCGCATCCCCTGCATTGGCAGGCAGACTCTCAACCACTGCGCCACCAGGGAAGCCCATTTTGTTCCTTTTTACTGACAAATAATATTCCATTGTACAGATATATCATATTTTTAATTCATTCTTTGGTTGGTGGACATTTTGATGTTTCCACTTTTTGGCTATTATCAATAATACTGCTATGAAATTCGTGTACAAGTTTTTATGTGGACATATGTTTTCATTTCTTTTGGGTATATACTTAGGAGTGGGATTGTGGGATCACATAGTAACTCTTTTGAGGAACTACCAGACTGTTTTCCACAGTGACTGCACCATTTTACATTCCTATAAGCAGTGTATGAGGGTTTCAAGTTCTCCACATTTTAACAGTTATTACTGTGTCTTTTTATTATTATTATTATTATAGCTATCCTAGTGGGTGTGAAGTGGTATCTCATTGAGTAGAGATGAGTGATATCAGCTAAGGCACTTCTCTACACCAATCATCCTAACAACTGCTGGGGAGGTGAGAGAAGCCATCCTAGATCATCCAAACCCAGCCAAGCTGGTCCAGACCAGAAGAACCATCAGCCAACTTACAAAATCATGAGAAGTCATGAAGACTTGTTTTGTTGTTGTTATTGGCCATGCCCCGTGGCTTGCAGGATCTTAGTTCCCCAACCAGGGATTGAACCCACACCCTCGGCAGTGAAAGCACAGAGTCCTACCCACTGGACTGCCAGGGAATTCCCAAGACTTGTTGTTTTAAGTCATTAAGTTTTGGGGTGGTTTTCTATATATCAAAAACACTTTCTCTCAGGTATACAATTGTCCATACATCCCCTCTATATGCTAGCATTCCCGACCCAGAAAAAAAGACTGAGGAAGCTGCCATATTGGGTAGAAGTTTGGACTGGGATCCTTGTGTTGCAGGAGGGCTGGATGGATTGATGTTCCCTGGAGCTACTGTACCCACCCATCACTCCTCATGCACTGGTTCCTCTGGGACTACTTCTAATTTATTTTTATTTTATTTTATTTATTTATTTTTGGCTGCATTGGGTCTTCATTGCTGTGCATGGGCTTTCTCTAGTTGCAACGAGCGGGGGCTACTCTTCATTGCGGTGCGTGGTCTTCTCATTGCGGTGGCTTCTCTTGTTGCGAAGCATGGGCTCTAGGTGCGCGGGCTTCAGTAGTTGTGGTACACAGGCTCAGTAGTTGTGGCTCGTGGGCTCTAGAGCGCAGGCTCAGTAGTTGTGGTGCATGCGATTAGTTGCTCCACGGCATGTGGGATCTTCCCAGACCAGGGCTTGAACCCGTGTCCCCTGTATTGGCAGGCGGATTCTTAACCACTGAGCCACCAGGGAAGCCCTCTGGGACTGCTTCTAAAGATGGGCACCGCTGGGTGAATCCTGGAGCTATCTCTGGGGAAATCATTCCATAACATAGTCTTGTCAAAATAATTTATTTGACCTCATCCACTACTCTCTACTCTACTGGTGTAAACTGTGGTGATGCTCTTCTTTGCCCAGCCAAAACAGAACTTGGCTTCTGGTCAACTTCCCAGAGACATGTGGTAAACCTTCCAGCTACCAACCATCCAGCTGTGTGCCCAAAACCTATGAAATTTTGGGCTACCCTTCCACTACTTACTGTGTCTCCAGGCCCTGAAGAGCAACTGGTTGTTTCCCCATCAGTTCTCATCCCTCCAGTTCTGTCAACCGTCAATCTATAATAGACCTCAGAACTATATGTCCAGTAGTTGCCTCCCCCAGAAACACCTGACTTAACGGCTGCAAGCTGCAGAACGTCATCTCTTGTGGGTATCGACCACTGAACTTTGCGTCCATCACCTGCCACCCTTTAAAATATCTCTCCTATGACCGTCAACCTCTAGGTTATGAGTCCAGCAGCTTCAGACCCCTGGACTTTGTATCTAATAGTGTTCAACCTGTTCCCTACATACACAGCAGTTTCCAACCAGCTTTTCCTTCCTTTGGGACTTGGCAATCTCCATTTATTAGATGATGCTGAATTGCCATCCAAGCATCTTGTCAGATAGCTTTGTGTCATCTTTAGTTTAATAAATTGTTCTTAGGTAAATGGATAATTGTGCTTTTAGTTCAGTTACAGTTTTAACCAATACTCTTTTACTTGATCAAATTCTAAGTGATTTTAATTGTTGGTTTGTTCACTAGAGTATTTTTTTGCTATCAGGCTTTTTGATTTCTATGCCATTAACATGTTCTCTTAAGCAGAAAGAAAAGTTTGCTTGGTTATCTCTAAATAAACTTGCTTTGAATGATTTTAAAAAATAATGGGGGCTTCCCTGGTGGCGCAGTGGTTGGGAGTCTGCCTGCTAGTGCGGGGGACGCGGGTTCGAGCCCTGGCCTGGGAGGATCCCACATGCCGCGGAGCGGCTGGGCCCGTGAGCCGCGGCTGCTGAGCCTGCGCGTCTGGAGCCTGTGCCCCGCAGCGGGAGGGGCCGCGATAGTGAAAGGCCCGCGCACCGCGATGAAGAGCGGTCCCCGCACCGCGATGAAGAGTGGCCCCCGCTTGCCGTAGCCGGAGAAAGCCCTCGCGCGAACCGAAGACCCAACACAGCCAAAAATAAATAAATAAATAAATAAAGTAGCTATAAAATTAAAAAAATAATAATAATAATGGATTTGGTCCAGGTTTTTAAGAAATGGTAATTCAGGGCTTCCCTGGTGGCGCAGTGGTTGAGAATCTGCCTGCCAATGCAGGGGACACGGGTTCGAGCCCTGGTCTGGGAAGATCCCACATGCCGCTGAGCGGCTGGGCCCGTGAGCCACAATTACTGAGCCTGCGCACCTGGAGCCTATGCTCCGCAACAAGAGAGGCCGCGATAGTGAGAGGCCCGCGCACCGCGATGAAGAGTGGTCCCCACTTGCCGCAACTAGAGAAAGCCCTCGCACAGAAACGAAGACTCAACACAGTCATAAATAAATAAATAAATAAAATAAAAAAGAACGTGAATTTCTTAAAAAAAAAAAAAAAAAGAAATGGTAATTCAGAGCACCATTTTTCAGGTCTTTTATTTCTTTATTTCAATGTAGTCTTCATCTCTGTCCTCTGGAAGTGGTTATGAGGCAAAGCAGGAACAACTTAAATGTCCGACATTAAGGAATTCGTTGGTACAATTTTAGCACCCAAACAATGATATGTTGCCTAATAAAGTACTGCAGTACGAAATGTTTGAATGATGGGGGCAAGCCTGTCCAATGTGCATCACATATGATCTGGGAATCTGTACTGCAAAGTGATGACACTGTTGGTGCCTGACTCAGTGGAATAACGGGTATTTTTTTCTGTAATTTTACTTGTTTTATTATCTCTTTTTGTGTAATAAACAGACATTGTTTTTGTAACTACAAAATAAAAAGAAATACATTTTACAAAAATACTTATGTTGGAATTTTAAATTGATCCAACTGATTTCACATTTTCTGATGTCACAATTCCTCACTGACTTTTTAGTCAATTCCTTTTTCTAATGCTTTTCAGTGAGGAGATAAAACAGTAAGGAGTGAAGTCTTTTAGTTAAAAGTGGTTGAGTATTTCAAGAAAGAGTAAGTTTATGAGAGAGTAGAAAGCAGCAGAAAATCTTTCAAAATAAGTAATAAAAATATTTATTTGGATTTAGCAATATTGAGTTAATTGTTGTAGTTTTTAAATATTCAAACAACAGAAAGTATATAAATCAGAAAAGAGACTTTCCCTACTCATTCCTTCTCTACTGAAGTGACCAAAGTTGCCATTTTTAGGTGTTCTTCCAGATTTTTCTGTACACTGAATGTATGTATAAAGATAATCTATTTTTTTGACCTCTTAAAATAAATTTATTTATTTAATTTATTTATTTTTGGCTGTGTTGAGTCTTCGTTGCTGCACTTGGGCTTTCTCCAGTTGTGGTGAGTGGGGGCTACTCTTCATTGCGGTGTGTGGGCTTCTCATTGCAGTGGTTTCTCTTGTTGCAGAGCAGGGCTCTAGGTGCATGGGCTTCAGTAGTTGCAGCGCACAGGCTCAGTAGTTGTGGCGCACGGGCTTAGTTGCTCCATGGCATGTGGGATCTTCTCGGACCAGGGATCGAACCCGTGTCCCCTGCATTGGCATGTGGATTCTCAACCACTGTGCCACCAGGGAAGCCCCAAGATCATCTATTTTGTATATAAATGGGATCATGCTATACATATTGTTCTGCTATTTCCCCTTTTCACTTGAACACAATTCCTCTACTTCATTTTCTGTCAGCTATAGAGATTTAACTCCTTCTTTTTAATGTTGAATTATTATCTAACTGTCCACTAGTCACATTGGCTAACAAGCATTTGAAATGTGACTATTTTGACTAAGGAACTACATATTAAAATTTTATTTAATTGTAATGATTTTAAATAGCCACAAATAGCTACCATGTTGTTCAGCATAGACTAACAATTCCTCAAAGGATAAACACTGAGGTTAATTTCAGTTCTTCATTATTACAGACATGGCTTCAGTAAGCATTACTGTATCCGCATCTTTTTCTTTCAAGTCAGCATTTTTGTAAGCTAGAATCTTATATGTAAAAATGCTGGTTGATTAAGGGTTTGCTTTCAGACATTGTGATAGATACTACCCAACTCAACTGTAAAAAGACTGTAGTCATTACCAACAGCTACCTATGAGCGTTCTCATTCCCCCACATTCTCAACAATATTGTATACTATCAACATTTGTTTTTGATATTTGTTAAGTGAAAACATGGTAAGTCATAAGTTTCCATTATCAGTTAATTGCCTCAGCTCACAATGGTAAGTTTAACCAAAAGATGGCGCTGGAGGGATATTGCAGGAGGAGGAGGTAGGACTTTGGGAAGCTTCCCCATCCCCAGATCAACAAAACAATAAATCAGGCCCTCATTTGTAGTAACTGCCAATTCCCATGGTGTAAACAGTCCTGTCACCGCCAGTTTCTAGCTGCCAATGTGGTATCACTGAAGGTGGAGTTGGGAAGAGATGTACAGTGATACACCACGATATAATTATTTCCGCCCTATGGACACAATTGACATAATCTCAATAGCATAGATAATAGGAAGTGATGTGTTGGGTATTTATTACCTTAGTTTTCTAAATGCATTTATCGTAAGTCTACATAACTTTTAAATACAATCAGCCCTCCATATCATGGGTTCAGCATCCGTGGATTCAACCGTTAATCAAAAATATTAAAAAAAAAAAAAACAACCCAAAAAGTTCCAAAAAGCAAAACTTGAATTTGCTGCATGACAGCAACTATTTACATAGTATTAGGTATTAGGTACGTAATACCTAATACAAGTAATCTACAGATGACTTAATATATAGAGAAGGATATGCATAGGTCACATGCAAATACTATGGCATTTTATAAAAGGGACTCCGGCATCCTCAGCACTATCCACAGTGAGTCCTGGAAGCAAACAGCAGCAGATACTGGGGGACTACTGTAATGGTTGTGTTAACACGTCTCAATTTTTCTGAGAATCTGACCGTAGGGACCGGCTCCGGAACACTGCTACATCCATCTACAGCCATTCAGTCTGTCCCACGACTGTCACAGTAACACAGAGTCACACACACACTCACACCCCCACCAACTGCTGTGTCCCCAGTGCGGCTCCAGGAGCTGACGCACCTCAGGGACCATTAGCCTACACTGGGCCTTCCGGAGCGCAAAGATGTTCAGGCACAAACGTGGTCAGGCACGTACTACCCCTGGGGACTCACCCTAGAATCCCACGCCCAAGACGTCACTCACACAAGGCTGGCGCGAGCCGACGCCTGCGCACTGCGAGCACAGACTACAACTCCCAGAAACCTCCGGGGCGGGGACGCCCCAGGGCCCTTGGGTTTCCGATGTCTCCTGCTTTTCTGGCTCTGGACTACATTTCCCACAGGCCACTGGGCCCCAATAACCGTGGGTCTCGGAAGTCCCACTAGAGCTTCCTCGTGGTTCTTGGGCTGCGCGTGTGAGCAGGTTCGGTGGAAAGCGAAATCGTTGCGGGGCGTGGAGGGGAGGGCTTTGCGAACTCCGACCCCAGCCGGCGGTGGGGATGGACGGAGGGAAACGCTCCAGGTGAACGCGAGCTGTGACGGAGGTGATGGTGTGACAGACAAGAGGGGAGGGGTCGTCAAAACAGGTGAGGGTGTCTCCAGGCTGCGTGTGATGTAGAGTCAAGTATGCGACAGCGCTGGAGTGTGCTTCAGTGACGGTGAGGGACAGACGTGGTGTAGGGGTTGCGTGTGAACATTGTGCGCGTGGTAGAGCCAAGGATACGTCACGCTGTGTGAAAGGTGATATTGCATTTGCATGACTGTGCACATGACGGGGCTGAGATATCCTGTGACAGATGGAATGGTGTGTGTGTGTGTGTGTGTGAGTGAGTGGGCATCTGTGCACTCGAAATGGCCAGTGTATGTCTGTGACTGCATGTAAAATACGTTGTATGAGTTTATCTGGTGACCATGACGGAGCTGGAGCGTTTCTCCGCGGCCGTATGTCAGACTATACGTGTGTGTACACCAGGGAGAAGAGAGATTGCAGTTTGTGTATGACAGGATCAGGATGAATCTGTGACTGTGGTGGAAGTGTGTTTTTGTGTGTATCATGACAGGGCGAGGATGTGAATGTGTTGTGTGGTTGTGACAGGTCTGGGGTGTATCTGATTGTGTGATACATGTGTATGTATGACCATCTATGCGTGTGACACGTCAGCATATATTTCTGTCACTATGTGTGACAGGCATTGTGTATGTTTGTTGGGTGGGTTGTTTTTTGAGTGGGTTCTTTAGTATGATGTTTGCTCTTTCTTTTTTAAAAAACACACACTCTGGGACTTCCTTGGTGGCGCAATGGTTAAGAATCCGCCTGCCAATGCAGGGGACACGGGTTCGAGCCCTGGTCCAGAATGATCCCACATGCCGTGGAGCAACTAAGCCCGTGTGCCACAACTACTGAGCCTGCGCTCCAGAGCCCGCGAGCCACAACTACTGAGCCCACGTGCCACAATTACTGAAGCCCGCGCACCTAGAGCCTGTGCTCTGCAACAAGAGAAGCCACTGCAATGAGAAGCCTGCGCACCACAACGAAGAGTAACCCCTGCTCGCCGCAACTAGAGAAAGCCCGCGCGCAGCAACGAAGACTCAATGCAGCCAAAAACAAATAAATGAATAAATTTATTTTTAAAAAAATAAATAAATAAAACAAACAAACAAAAAACACACACTCTTAATCCAAAGAAATAAGTTCATTTCAATTATTAGTTTGCTATGAGTTTTATTATTATTATGAATTTCTGTTGATTTTTTATCAAATGTCTTTTCTGTATCTACGAATATGACCATAAAATTTTTCCTCTTTATTTTGATAACATGGTAGAATACATGTTTTTGGTACATGGTAGAATACATAGATTTTTTTTTAAATGTTAAACCAACCTTACATTTTTGGAAGAAACCAACTAGGGCATGACGTAAGATCTTTTTTGTAAGTTGCTGTCTACCTCTTTTAATATTTTGTTAGTACCTTGATTTATACTGCCAGCATGTTCTGGGAAAGTCAGGCTGAGAAATTAGTATAAAATTGATCCTGGGCTTGGAGTAGCAGGGTGCTTGGAGAAATCATCAAGGAAATTCTCTGGAGGATTGTAACTTCCATTCATGCCTTGAAGAGTTTTTACAGATAAACCCAAAGTTAACATAAGGAAACAAGCCACCATGTATTACAGTAGCAAAAACAACAAACAACATAAATAGAACACCAAGAAATTAAGGTATGAAATTTATTGGGTAGAGAGAAAGGTATGAAATTTATTGGGTACAGATAAAGGTATGAAATTTATTGGGTACTTATGACATAAGTTCAAAGGAAGAGGAAACTAAAAAGGATGAAAATTATAGGCTTTGTCTAACTTGGAAGTTAGAAAACAATAACAGAATGAATAACAGAAAATGGATCAAAGCAAATGATAAGCATAAATTAATGAAGTAGAAAACACTGATGCAACAGAGAGGCTAAACACCAATCACTGCTTATTTAAAGTGAGTATTTGAAGTGATGCACTTCTGAGATGACTAATTAATAAAACAGAGAAAAGGCACAAATAATACTAAGAAGGGAAAAGACTACGCAAAGTAGAAGACTTTTTAATTAGAATAAATTTGAAAACAGATGGGAATTCCCTGGTGGCCCATTGGTTAGGACTCAGCACTCTCACTGCTAGGGGCCAGGGTTCCATCCCTGATCAGGAACTAAGATCCCTCAAGCTGCACAGCATGGCCAACAACAACAACAAAATAGATGATATAACCAATTTCCTAGAAAGATACAACTTAGAATTGACAAGAAGAAATAGAGGGATTTCCCTGGTGGCCCACTGGCTAAGACTCCGTGCTCCCAATGCAGGGGGCCAGGTTCGATCCCTGGTCAAGGAACTAGATCCCGCATGCATGCCGCAACTAAGACCTGGCGCAGCCAAATAAATAAATAAATATTTTTAAGAAGAAGAAGAAATAGAAACTTTTAATAGGCAATTAACCATTAATGATATAGTATCAGTAGTTTAGGCTCTAAACTCTAATCATAACTAAGCTCAGATAATTGTGTAGAAGAATTTAATTAGGGAAGGGTTCAGACACATCTTGCGTGCTATCTCATTCATATCCTCTCAGCCTCACCTGTGCCTGGGGCCTTGGGAAACTTGTTTCTCTTGATTCACTGGTGCAGCAACCATCCCTGCATGAACTCTGGCCAGTTCCACATGGGCACAACCCCGTGCCTGACCTCATGCCTGACCTCATGCCGGCACTGGGCACCTCTTGCCTCAAGCCACCTAGGCCCGTCCGGTTGTGCTTTTATCTTGATCACACAAATAAAATAGATTCTCCAAAGGGTTTTAATAGATGCTGTGGCTCAAACCTGTAACTTCTTTGTGGGTAAAAGTTCATGTTTGTAAATATTTCTCTTAGTTGGCCCTGTGGGTCTTCCTATGTTCTTCATTATTGTTGCAGTTATTTTGTGAATGGGAGATGAATGACCAAGTTTCAAATCATTTAGCCCTTTAAAAATAGCCTGCAGAACCTAAGTGTCCATCAACAGATGAAGACGGATAAAGAAGATGTGGTATATATACAATGGAATATTACTCAGTCATAAAAAAGAATGAAATAATGCCATTTGTAGCAATATGGATGGACCTAGAGATTATCATACTAAATGAAATAAGTCAGACAGAGGAAGACAAATATCATATGACATCACTTACATGTGGAATCTAAAAAAATGATGCAAATGAACTTATTTACAAAACAGAAATAGACTCACATAGAAAACAAACATGGTTACCAAAGGGGAAAAGGCAGGGGGAGGGAGAGATAAATTAGGAGATTGGGATTAACAGATGTACACTACTATGCATAAAACAGATAGACAGGAAGGACTTACTGTATAGCATGGGGAACTATATTCAATATCTTGTAATAACCTATAATGGAAAAGAATCCGTAAAAGAATATATATATTTGAATCACTTTAATGTATACCTGAAACTAACACAACATTGTAAATCAACTCTACTTCAATTTTTTAAAAAATAGCCTGCCAAGAGGGAAGAGGAGAGTCACATTAGGGAAAGATCCTTTGCTTACTACGTGATTTATATTTAGAAGTGAAGCAAAATGATATCTTCCACTTGCTTTTATTGGTTCAACAGTGATAGTTAAATAGAACAAAAGTAACCACAAATTATTCCCCTCCTATCCACACGGTTAATGCCCTTCCACACTGATTCTGGGCAAGTCTTGTGACTTGCTGGCCAGTGACATTAGCAAACATAACTTGAGCAGAGGCATGAAAAGCACTTCCTTATTGGAGGTTGCCCTTTCTCTCTGCCCTTTGGAAACATGTCATTTCCATGTGAAAAATGTCCAGTCTAGCCTGCTGGAAGATGAGAGGCCATATGGAGGAGAACTGAGGCCTGACTGATAGCCAGCCAACTACCAGTCTTGTGAGTGAGACCATCCTAGATCATCCAACCCATCAGCTGACCATAGAAACATAAGAGAGCCCAAGAGAGATTGGTCAAGTCAGCCCATACCAGAAGAACAACCCAGGAGACACAGAGAATCAGGAGATAAATAAAGGGCTTGTTGTTAACCCTTTTTGTTTGTTGTTTGTTACGCAGCAGAAGCTAACTGATGCAGAAGCATAGATAGAATAAGCAAATATGGCAAATGTTAATATAGTTGACCCTTGAATGATGCAGGGGTTGGGATGCCAACCCCACACACAGTCGAAAATCCACGTATAACTTTTGACTCCCCCCAAACTTAACTACTAATAACCTACTGTTGACCAGATGCCTTACCAATAACAAACATTCAATTAACAGGCATTTTGTATGTTATATGTATTATACTGTATTCTTACAATAAAGTACGCTGGAGCAAAGAAAATGTTATTAAGAAAATCATAAGGAAGAGAAAATACATTTACAGTATGGTACTATATTTATCGGTACCATAAGCTTACTTGTCAGTTCACAAGATGACTGTAAAGGTCTGTCTGTCAGTACCTACATCAATATTGTCTTATATGATACAAAGCACTGTAGATGTTATATGTATTACACTAGACATCAAAAATAAAAAGATAATGTGAAAAAGAAATTCATATTTATTTACAGGTATAACATTATCATGCATTGATCACAAAGCAGCAGCAATATTATTGCTTTATGGTAGCCTAGACTAATTAATACAATTGCTTTATGATAGCCTAGCCTATATACTAATGAATGAATCATTATAAAATTTTTATGGCATACAGTATTATAGTCATATTCATAATACAGTATTGAGAACATTGTTACTTTAAAAAAAAAACACCTATGATGATAGGCTGATACACAATTTCCCCAGTTATAAGAGAGAGAGGCATACTGTAATTCTTTGAAAGCAAAGTTATAAAACAGTGAGAAAACTAACACATTATTGATTTTATAATATCACTCACCTTATGCCTATGTAAGGATAGACTAGTATCTACATATATTTGTGCATCCATGACATACCTAACTAATTTTTTTTTCAATATTTCTAGGCTACATGGTTCATCTGTGAGTTTTTTCAAACTGTTGCAAATCTCCAAAATTTTTTCCAATAAATTTTGAAAAAAATCCAAGTATAAGTGGATGGACCTGCACAGTTCAAATCCATGTTGTTCAAGGGTCAACTGTACTTTTGATCTAGATGATAGGTATATGCATCATCTTTGAACTAATTTTCAACACTTTTGCACCTTAAATTTCTCACAATAAAATTTAGGAAAATACTCTTTATTTTCATGATATTATGATTCTCTACCATTTCATATCATCTTTTATTTCAAAGCTAATCAACTAAGCATTGCTTATATTAAGTTGATTCAAAATATTTACCTCTTGCCTCTAATTTAGAGCTTTGTTCCTCAAAAAAGAGAATATTTAATAATTCGTTATGAACATATTTTAGAAACTACACAGGGACTTCCCTGGTGGCGCAATGGTTTAAAATCCACCTGCCAATGCAGGGGACACAGGTTCTATCCCTGGTCCAGGAGGATCCCACATGCTGCAAAGCAACTAAGCCCGGGTGCCACAACTACTGAGCCCACGTGCCACAACTACTGAAGCTCGCATGCCTAGAGCCTGTGCTCTGCAACAAGAGAAGCCACCGCAGTGAGAAGCCCGCGCACCACAACGAGTAGTAGCCCCCGCTTACCACAACTAGAGAAAGCCCACATGCAGCAACGAAGACCCAACGCAGCCAAAAATAAATAAAATTTAAATAATTAATTAAAAAGAAAACAATTATTGCTGGATGGACAGAGTCCCAGACTGCACTGATTCTTACATGTGAGCACTTTGGGGAATTTTGTCCAGTAGATGATATATACTAAGACAGGTGATGCACACATTTAGTAAACTGCTTAAACAAACCAAATCTGGGGGAAAAATTATTTAAGAGGCCAGGTATTTGTAAATGTGCATGGAAATGGAAAAGTGCATGGAAACTTACAGAATACAACAAAAGATCCTTGAAAAACTTCCAAGGCATTCTGTAATAGGGAAGAACAAATCTGACTCCATATTGGATGTGTTTCTTTTCCTTTAACCTTCGTATTCTATTGCTTTTGCTTCAAAGTAATCACTAAAGAGATGTTGCCTATAGCTTAAAGTGGACATAATGGCCCATCTCCTGGAACCCTGCCTCCCACGTCTGAGTGTTAAGCTAAAATACCTTTGTTTAAGCTCACAGGAAACATCCTGACCAGGCCCTGACCTGTGAATGGCTGCAGGAAAGAAGAACCAGGAACTATTTGCAACACCTTATCACCTTTTTTTACTTTACCTCCTCACCTCCCCATCTTCGTTCTATAAAAGAAACTAGCATCCAAACCTGGGCAAGATGGTTCTTTAGGACGCTAGTCTACCACCTACTCAGTCTGCTGGCTTTCTGAAAAAAATCACTATTCCTGGCCCCAACAACTTGTCTCTCCATTTACTGGTCTGTCCTGCGGCAAGCAGTACGAGCTTGGACTTGGTAACAATTGGACCGACCCATGTAGGTGCTCAAACACCGGGTAGTTGAGGACATCCACACGGATGCTCCTGTAGGTGGTTGGGGCTGGGCAGAGACTCTAGGTAACACCCCCGATCTGCCTCCTTTCTCTCTTCTTGGAGGAGCAAATCCTTGTGCTGCCCATCCTTTAAACTGGATAGCGAATAATGCGGCAAAAATTTCTATACCACTGAATTTTAAAATATCATTCAAGCACTCTACGACTACTCTTCAGCTTCTAATAAATGTTGAAATATATTGAAAATACATGTATCGCAAATAAATTTGAAACTATTCAATATGCAAAGAGAAAGTTGATCTGGTGACATCATAGGACTAAGAATTCAACTCGAGGTAGTGGGCAAACACCCTTTTAGAAATTGTACGTTATGTTCCTAAAGATTGCATCTTAGAACATAAGCCAAAGTTAACACTTTGAAAATCACCGACTTTTAAATGGTGTTTTAAGGAAAATTAATATTTTGAGAAAATAATGAAGGCATCCAATTCAATGCCCTTAAGAGCACCAAAGGGGGTAAGAATAACATAGGATTAGTAGATATGTTAAAAATTGTTGAGTCTGGGTGGTGGGTATGCTATTCTCTGTACGCTTGTGTGTGTTTGAAAATTTCTACAGTAAAAAGTTTTAAAAATAGCTCTTTAATGGCTACCACATAGCATCCTCCATTTTCTCCAATCTCTCAAATAATTAATCATTTAATTACAAAGCTTAATTACTAAAAAGTGATTACAAAAAAAAAAAGAATTTCTGGGTTCATAGGGAGCTTGGAGTTCATGCTCTGTGGATGCAAGAGCCCTGCCAAAATCTCTAGACCTAGATCACTGGGTCTCCATTGGATTACCTGGATGAAATAAAATTTATATTTTATGGCAAGACAAGAAAAATTTAAACATAAAATTATTTTCTACCAGTTTGGGCCTCTGCCTTTCCCTTTAGTGTGTATTGTACATCTGCATTGACCAGACTTCCTTAGGAGATAATGTTCCTTCTTAATCTTGTAAGGGATCACGATAACCCACTACTTGCTTTGTACATACAGATCTGGATTGTGCAAACTGTCAATACATCATTTGTTGGATAACTCTTTGCCTCAAAAGCTTATATAACTGTGCTTTGACCTCTAATGGGCGGAACAGTCCTCAGAGCTTTCTGAAAGACTGTCTCCCAGGTTATAATCCTCAGGTTGGCTCGAATAAAACTTTCCATTTCTTAGATCGACCATTGATTTTTTTTTTCGTCGACAACCTCCTGCAGTGGGGAGCTTCCCACCTGATACCTCACAGCCTCCAAAGGTACCTGAAGGTTACCAGAGTTAAAATCACACAGGCACAGCTGCACGCTCACACAGTCACTTACACTCACACACACACACACACACACACACACACACACACAGGCCCCTAGCTCCCTCCTCCCTCAGATCCAGGAGTCCAGCCCCCATCATGATTATCTAGGAGGAAACCAGCCCAAGCAAGGGAGGGCAGGGGTGGAGGAAAGCCGGCCGGGCTGGGTATAGCCAGGATGCCTGGGGCTTTGCTGGGAGAACCAGCCAGGCAGAAATCAGAGCAGGAGCTGTCCTCAGTGTCTCCACTCAGGTCCACAACCTGGCAATGGGAGGCCCCAGAGCCCTCCTGCTGTGCCTCTTTGGGGCTGTCCTCTTCCTCACAGGTATTCAGACTTTTGAGTTCAGTGGTAAGAGGGCAGTTGGGTGGGGGATAGCTGGACTCTCCTGGGTCTGAGGGAGCAGAGAGTGGGGGCCGGATTCCAGGGACTCAGGGAGGAGCGAACTAGGGGCCCTGATTCCTGGTTCTGAGGGAGGAGGGGGCTGGGGGCCTGGATCCTGGGTCTGAGGGAGGAGGGGCCGGGGGTCTGGATCCTGGGTCTGAGGGAGGAGGGGCCGGGGCCTGGATCCTGGGTCTTGGTTGGGAGAGGCCTGGAGACTGTGTCCTCTCCAGTTCTCTTCCCCTCCTCTGTTCTTTCCATATCACTCATTTCCTCCAGTGTCTCCGTTCCACTACTCCAGCCTTTGTCATCCTCTTTGCCCATGTCCCCATTCAAAGGTACCTCTGGAGAGCCATGGGGGCTCTTTCCAGAACGGCAGGAAACCTTGGCCTCATTCTTGGGCAACCCCTTCCCCTAGTTTGGGTAAGGACAGGGACATAGTCATATCAGGACTGAAGTGGCTACAAAGGCAGGGAATTTGAGAGGTGGGAAGGAGGTTATGCCTGCATATAACAACTTTGTGTGTGTGTGTGTGTTTGTGTGTGTGTGTGTGTGCGCACACACGTGCACATGCTCATCCACGGAAGAGAGTTCAATTTCTCTGTGTGTCCATGTGTCAGGGTGTCCTGTGGGTCTCTGTGCTTGTGTGTGTTTATCTGTACCAGGTTTTGATGTCTGGGTGTTTGAACAAATGCTTTTATGGGTCTGTTTATCTCTGAGCCTCACTTTCTTTTTAAAAGAGATGTGTGTATAATTTTGCATCTCTGTTTCTCTTTGTGTTTGTGCATCTCTATGACTGGTGGGCCTGTATTTCTGTGTATGTGTGTTTGGGTATTTTGATATGTATCTGTCTCTCTGTGTATCTGTTGTGTGTCTCTATGTATCTTGCATCTGAATATGATTTTAAGTTGTTTGTTTTTGTAGGCCTCTTTTTTGTGTATCTCTAACTTCGCCTAATTTCAGGGTCTCATTTTATTTGTATGTCTGTGATTCTTGGGTCTGTATTTGTCTCTCTCTGGGTATGACTTCCTGTGTTCCTGGGTCTGTGTGTTGTGATTATTTCCGTATCCACACAGTTTTCTGTCTGTGTGTGTGATTTTGCATGTGTGAGATCCTGCGCCTTGGTTTGGGGGGTTTCTATTGGAGGGTCTGGGTGGTACTCGTTTTGCTTGTGAATGTAGAACTCAATGTGAACGCATTCAGGATACTCTGTGTATATTTGTGAGATTTGCATGAGCCTGTGTCAATTTTGTTATTTTGTGTTTACGTCAGTGTTTAAGTGTTCTGTGCGTGTGTGTATCTGTATTGCTGGGGGCTGGCTGTGTGTGCACTTGTAGCATGAGATTGCACATCCCAGTGCCTGTACTGGAGTGTTTGTTTTCCATCGGTGACCTTTTAGTGCTATTGGATATCATGAGTATAGTTGGGAAAGGGATAGGCAGAACAGGAGTGAATCACTTCCTCCTTTATCAAAATCTTGGAGGGCTTCCTGGAAGAGGGTGGAGATTTGGAAGAGCCTGGGGGAAAAAAAACTGGACTGGCAGGTGCAGATGCCATTGCTGTGCCAAGAGGTAGACACAGTCATGACCAGCCACAGCGGCAGCCCCTGCTTCTTTCAGGGCAACAAGGCCTGTCTCCCCTCAGAGCAGAAGAGCCTGGCCCATGTGGCTGTCATCTGCAGGGTGGAGCCTGATTCCTTGCATAGGCTCATCCTTGGCCTGTTCCTCTCACCCCACCCCTGCTCCTCTCCCCAGGGTCCCAAGCCCTGCAATGCTACAGCTTTCAACACATCTACTTCGGGCCCTTTGACCTCAGTGGCATGAAATTCCTCAATGTCTCCTGTCTCCTCGGATGCTCTGAGGCTGTCTTATCCCTGAACACTGGTGAGGGGCAGGAAACGCAAAAAAAAAAAAAAAAAAAAGGGCGGGAGCGGGGTACAAGGACAAGGATGAAAGATTAGACGGGGTGGAGGGGGGATGGGGGTGGAGGAGGAGACAAGGGGTTGGGAAGGAACTGGGTAGAAGAGGGGAGGGAAGGTCAGGATAGAGATGTGGAGGTGGAGGGAGGAGGAGAAGGGAGAGAAAGAAGGAGGGGATAGGGGGGCAGGAGGTGGGAGGAGGAGACAGTAGGGAGCCAGGAAGAGGAGGTGGGAGAGGGGCAGAAAAGAGGAAGAGGGGAAGGAGAGTAAAGGAGGAGGAGGAAAGGGTTGGTGATGAGAGGAGAGGGGGAGGCGGTGTAGAGGGAAGCAGAGTTTGACAGGGAGCGAGGGACGAAAGAGAAGGGCAGGGCTGAAGGGAGAAGCCAGGTTGAGTGAGAAGCGAGAAGACAGAGGAGCAAGAGACTTGAGACTAGAGAGAGAGAGGTGGAGAGGAGGGGGCGTGGGAGAGGAGGAGGAGGGCTGGGGGGGAGGCAGCGCGCCAGACCCCATCCCCTCGCTCCCAGGGTACGGCTCCGCAGTGACCATGGTACAGAAGGGCTGCTGGACTGGCCCGGCTATGGTCCAGATGCAGCGGAATGACAAGGCGCTGCCGCCTCACTACTCGGTGGTGCGCGGCTGCGGGACCGACTTTTGCAACACGAACCTCCAGACCCACGACTCCCTCCCCAATCTGAGCCGAGGTATGCGAGGGGCGGGGCTGGGTGTGGGGCGGGACTGTACGGGACTGGGAGGGGCCCCGGCCCGCGCGCGCGCGCGCCCGGGGGAGGGTGTGGTCTCCGCTGGGCTCCTCCTCCCGGTGCGCTGGGATTCCAGCGCCCAAGTCGGGCCAGACGGGAGCCCTGGCGCAATGCACATCCCGCACGACCGTACCGAGGACCATTACCTGAATGTGCGTCCACGCTCTCTTGCCAGCGCCCAACCCGCGGACGCTCAGCGGCGCCAAGTGCTACTCCTGCGTGGGGATCCACCCGGAGGACTGCACCCCGGAGAAGTCCCGGCAGGTCCAGTGTCACCAGGACCAAAACATCTGCTTCCAGGGCAATGGCAGCATGACCTTTGGTGAGAGGCTGGGAGGGTGAGAGGGCCTGGGCAAGGGGTGTGGAGGCAGGGCAGGGCTGACAGGGAGACACGGCCCTGGTCTAAAGAAGGAAGCATGGTCCTGGACTGAGGGAGGAGGCATGGCTCTGGTCTAAGGAGGGGACTGGAAGGAAGTCCGAGGACCCGGTCATGGCTGTGATCTCTGACGTGGAGGTTCAGGTGCAGCTGCCTCCCTCGGTTCTGACCCTCTTCACTAACCCCCTCCCAGGCAATTTCTCGGTCCCTGTGTACATCAGAACCTGCCACCGGCCCTCCTGCACCATCCAGGGCACCACCAGCCCACGGACAAACATCGACCTCCAGGGCTCCTGCTGTGAGGGGCACCTCTGCAACAAGGACTCCATAAGCCTTCACCAGCGCCTTGGGCACCGTCCCTCCTGAGGCACACCCCCCCCCCCATCATAGTCCTGCTCCGCATGGTTTCCCTGCTGGTTAGCACTCCGGGAGGACCCCTCGGGCATAGTCAGCCCCTCCAGCCCCTTCCTGAGCAGGATGCTGGGGGCAGGGCACACGCACCCCCTTCTCACTGCTTCAGTTCCTGGAATGTGGAAAATAAGAGTTGCACTCCTGTCTCTCTCTCTCTCTCTCTCTCTCTCCCTCCCGCTTCCCTCCTGACGCCCAGCCCTTACCTGGTCAGCAGGCCTGGGAGAAATTGGGCAAGGTCCCCAGCGTCCCAGGGTGGGGAGAAACATCCCAGCCCGCATGCAGAGCAAACCTGATCATAGATCCTGCTTGCTGAGCACCAACCAGGCCCAGGCTCCCCACAACCCCATTTCCTGGTTGTGGGTTTCCTGGTCCTAGGCTCTCCCTCCAGAGCCTGGAGCCAGGCTGCATGGGTTCGAATTCCAGCTTCAGCATTTTGCCTGTGGGTGACCTTGGGCAAGTTACTTAATCTCACTGAGACTATGTTTCCTCACTTGTCAGGCAGAGGTGAAAATAAAACCTACAGTAATGACAAGGTCCTACTTCACAGTGGTTGTGGTCGGGATTTAATGAATTCCCTCTCTCTGTCATCTTGATCTGTGATCATCTGTTTGAATATTTAGTCATTTAAAAATACTCATTCAGGACTTCCCTGGTGGCGCAGTGGTTGGGAGTCTGCCTGCCAATGCAGGGGACACGGGTTCAAGCCCTGGTCCGGGAAGATCCCACATGCCGTGGAGCAACTAAGCCCGTGCACCACAACTACTGAGCCCATGCTCTAGAGCCCGCGAGTCACAACTATTGAGCCCACGTGCCACAACTACTGAAGCCCACACGCCTAGAGCCTGTGCTCTGCAACAAGAGAAGCCACCGCAATGAGAAGCCCACGCACCACAATGAAGAGCAGACCCCGCTCGCTGCAATTAGAGAAAGTCCGTGTGCAGCAACGAAGACCCAACACAGCCAAAAATAAATAAATAAAATAAATAAATTAAAAAAAAAAAACTCATTCAGGGCTTCCCTGGTGGCGCAGTGGTTGAGAATCTGCCTGCTAATGCAGGGGACACGGGTTCGAGCCCTGGTCTGGGAAGATCCCACATGCCGCGGAGCAACTAGGCCTGTGAGCCACAACTACTGAGCCTGCGCGTCTGGAGCCTGTGCTCCGCAACAAGAGAGGCCACGATAGTGAGAGGCCCGCGCACCGCGATGAAGAGTGGCCCCCGCTTGCCGCAACTAGAGAGGGCCCTCGCACAGAGGCGAAGACCCAACACAGCCAAAAATAAATAAATAAATTTATTTTTTAAAAAAATACTCATTCAACACCTACTTATTGCTGTCTACTAACTGCAGTGCACGAGAAATATCTGGTATTTGGTAAGAGGGAAAAGGCAGTGAAAAAGTAGAATGGATGCTATTGATAAAATTTTAATTTATAAAGGAACCCTCCTACACTGTTGGTGGGAATGTAAAATGGTGCAGCCACTATGGAGAACAAAAACTAAAAACAGAACTACCATATGGCCCAGCAATCCCACTCCTGGGCATATACCCAGAGAAAACCATAATTCAAAAAGATACATGCACCCCAATGTTCACTGCAGCACTATTTGCAGTAGCCAAGACATGGAATAGACCTAAATGTCCATCAACAGATGAATGAATAAACAAGATGTGGTATACACATACAATGGAATACTACTCAGCCATAAAAAAGAATGAAATAATGCCATTTGCAGCAACATGGGGTGACCTAGAGATTATCATACTAAGTAAAATAAGCCAAACAGATAAAGACAACTATCATATAATATGGCTTATATGTGGAATCTAAAAAAAAATGATACAAATGAACTTATATACAAAACAGAAATAGACCCACAGACGTAGAAAACAAACTTATGATTACCAAAGGGGAAAGGTGGGGGAAGGGATAAATTCTAATTTAACATACACACACTACTATATATAAAATAGATAACCAACAAGGTCCTACTGTATAGCACAGGGAAGTATATTCAATATCTTGTAATAAACTATAATGGAAAAGAATGTGAAAAAGAATATATAAATATTCTATATATATATATATCCTATATATATATAATGATGTGTGTATATATATATATACACACACATCATTTTGCCATACACCTGAAGCTAATGCAACATTGTAAATCAACCATACTTCAATTTTAAAAATTTAATTTATGAACATCAGGACCACCACCCAATCCTTATATAAAATAATAAAGGGAAAGAACAGGCAGGATTAAAAGATATGGATAGACAAATATATGAAAAGATAAAAATAAAGGAAGGAAGCAAAGAAGCAAGGAAAGAAAGAAGGAAAATAAAGCAAAGAAGAAAATATGCATATCTAATACAGTTTGCATTTCTGTAACTGGTCACAAGGCCATAGTTGATATGTTTAATTTCCTTCTTCCATTACTCATTCCAAGTTTCCTTTGCCCTCAGCTGGCTGGTGTTATTTATCAAGTTAGGCGACCGAAACCCTCATTCCTGAAAGGTCTAAATCCTTAGTGGTCCTGCATTTTTTTTGAGGGGGTTACTTATACTATGGGACATGAAATCTCTAAGAAGTGCTCCAGAGAATGCCTTGGGTTCCAGACACGGCCTTCCTTGGATCCACTCTGCAGGAGGAACCCAATTTCCCCTTAGTAATTGAGATCAGTTATCCCAGCAAATAAAGTAATCTTCTTCTTTGCCCATTGGTTCAGTGGAGTGAGGAGCCCCAAAAGGCCAGGTGACCGTCTCACCTTCCCACTCAGTGGAAGCATTGCTGTGTCCTCTAGTGGAAGCAGGAAGCATTCTTTCCTTGGGAACCAAAACCTCCAAACCAGCAGAGCTCAAAGTCATGGAGAAGGGAGGCAAAAGTTCTGCAAGTGGGTATTACGTGTAATAGTGAGAGGGGCCCCTGCCACCCCTCGCTAGCCATGTATTCAGGCTTGAGGGTTGGGGGAGATAGCACTCAAAGCACGTGCTGCATCCTGTAAGACAGAACCCCATCCTTTCAGGGTATTGATTCCCAGTTGGCAACAAGAACTGAGTCATTCCATTATTTTACCAGGTGAGCTTCTTCTAGGTGATGGGGTATGAGGTAAGACTGGTGAAATCTATGGGTGTGAGCTCGTAGTCACACTTCATTCACTGTGTAATGAGTTCTCTGGTCAAAGGTGACACTGTGTGGAACACACGGTGGAGGAGGAGACGTTTGGCCGTCCTGGTGAGGGGCTTAGTGTACGGTGGAAGGAGTAAGGAGAGCCCTCATCCTCCAAGTTTCCAGTGATACACAGAGGAGTGCTTCAGACACGGATCTTGGAAATGAAGCTGAAAGGTGGTAGAGAATCAGCATTACCAAACGTGGTTTTGTACACACTGGATCCATCATTCATGGAGATCCCCCTATGTTCCTGGCCATGCTCTGGGCACTGGGGCCACGGAGGAGAGTCCCAGGTCTGGAGGAGCTCCCAGTCGGATGGAAGAGGCAGATCTGTGCTCAGACAGCCACAAGCCCATGATGGAGGGATGTGCAGGGACAAGAGGAATGAGCGTTGGGGGAGGGGTACACTGGGGCTGGTGCCAGAGGGAGAAGGACCTGGTGACAGGTCTCAAAGCATGCTGTATGGACAGAGACAGGGACAGCAGTCCAGGCAGAGGGACACGCCCATGCAAAGACAGAGACACAGAGGCAGAAGTAATCCCAGCAGAGATTCAAAAAACATTTGTAATGCATTCTTCTGGGCTGGGTGATCCTGGAGAACCCCACCCTTGAAGAGTTCTTGGTCTGATGAGGACACAGACTAGGGCCCAGATGGACATAGCACCCAGAGAGGTCAGGGCAGTAAAGAGGGGGAAGTGCTTGGGCTGGAAGGGCTGGCAGGTAGAGAAAAAAAAACCTCTGACTGGGGGTTAGGGCATCAGGAGTGATTTCATAGAGAATGGAGCCTGTGCTGGGTCCTGAATGATGAGGGAGGTCACCAGGTGGACAGAATGAGGAAGAGCATTCCAAACAGAAGGGCCAGCCCACACAAGCTCATGAAAGGAAACACTTGGTTTGCTTGCTTTTTATTATTATTGAAGTATAGTTGATTTACAATGTTATGTTAATTACTGCTGTACAGCAAAGTGATTCAGTTATACATATATATACATTCTTTTTTTAATATTTTTTTTCTATTATGGTTTATCATAGGATATTGAATATAGTTCTCTGTGCTGAACAGTAGGACTTGTTTATCCATCCTATATATAAAAGCTTACATCTGCTAACCCCAACCTCCCAATCCGTCCCTCCCCCAACCCCCTCCCCCTTGGCAACCACCAGTCTGTTCTCTATGTCCCTGATTCTAGGAAACACTTGTTAAATGGCAGAGGGACAGCAGGACAGAAGCAGGAACAAGTAAGAGACAGAGGGAGCTGCAGGGAGGGACCGTCGGCAAACATTTATAACCTATTCTTCTGAGCCGGTGACGCCAGGGACCCAGCAGTGAGTCAGACCCAACCCTGTCCTCCTGGTCTGGAAAGAGTCAGTCACAAACCTGGAGGCTGATGGTTGGTAAATTATAAAGTATGGGGGTCTAGGGGAGCTCCAAAGAGGAAGACCAGGGAAGGCTTCTGATAGGAACGAATCTCTGAGAAGACACCTAAGTGACAAGTAGGAATTGGCAAAGGAGCGAGAGGAAGGGCGGAGTGCGTGAAGGCTTGGTCTGTGCACAAAATGTGAGAAAAGAAGATGAGGACGAAGGGGTGGCAGCGCTCCTGAGGGGCTTAAAATGTCAGATGAAGCTGAAGTTTCCTGAACTTATTCTGCAGCCAATGGGGATCCATTGGAAGGGCTTCGAGCAGGGGAGAGGTATGGTCGAAGCCAGGGGATGGGAAGCTCTCCCTGTGACCACGCAGGGGACAGACTGGGGGAGTGAGACTGAAGGCAGGGACACCAAGGAGAGGCTGGTGAAGGGGTCTCTCATTCATGGTCTCCAGGGTCAGGGGCCACTTAGTGTTGAGGGGCTTGGAGGGAGAAAGAAGGAATGAGAAAACAGTGTGTAAGGGCTGAGGAGTAAAGTTCCTTATGCATGAGGATAGTGGCTTCCTCTGGAGATTGGGAAGAAGGCGGTGGTCATAAAGAAGCACACAGGAAGATTCTGGGGAGTGGCAGTATTCTCTCTGGGTGTGTGGTAATTTCATGGGGATACACAAATGTAATCATTTGTCCAATATAAATCTCTATGTGGTATGCACTTTCTGCACGTATGGTATATTGCATACAAAAAAAAAATACTAATGCCAACAGCAAAGTCAAGGCAAGAGCCTAGGTTTTTGGACTCCCATATTGTGGCTTTCTAATCTTTGGTGACAGAGGTCAGGATGCTGGCTATCTCTGGTGTATCAGTTGGGAGACGGTTCAGGAGAACCTCTTGTGGCAATGGAGATGCTCTGTGACTTGCTTGAGGTGATGGTCACACGTGTCTATACACAGGTAGAACTGCATCAATTTGTACACTTAAGATGTGGGGGGGACTTTCCCGGTGGTGCAGTGGTTAAGAATCTGCCTGCCAATGCAGAGGACACGGGTTCGAGCCTTGATCAGGCAACTAGATCCCACATGCCGTGGAGCAACTAAGCCCGTGCACCACAACTACTGAGCCTAGGCTCTAGAGCCCGGGAGCCACAACTACTGAGGCCGCGTGCCACAACTACTGAAGCCCATGCGTGCCTAGAGCCTGTGCTCTGCAACAAGAGAAGCCACCGCAATGAGAAGCCCCTGCTCGCCGCAAGTAGAGAAAGCCCGCGTGCAGCAACGAAGACCCAATGCAGCCAAAAATAAATTAATTAACTAATTAATTTTAAAAAAAGATTTGTGACCTTTCCAATGTGTAAGCCATACCTCCACAGAAAGAAACAAAATTAAAATACGACATACAATTAAATGATATCATGTCTGGGATTTGCATGAAAATAATATAGGAAGTGAGGAAGCGGGTGGAGGCACAGATGAAATGCAATTAACCATGAGTTGGTATTTGTTAGATGGATACGTGAGGTTTGTTATACTCTTCTGTTCACTTCTGCTTGTTTGAAGTTTTGCGTAATAATAATATATATATGTATGTGTATACATGGATAGATAGATAGATAGGCGATAGATAAAAGAAATACCTGTTGAACCCAGTGACCCAGGCACTTCCTCCCTTCAGAACTCAGATGCCTGCTCCTCTCAGTGAGCCAGGTGGTCCAGTGCTTGGATCATGCTCACATCGCCCCTCTCCTAAGATTCTGTTGCCCTCCCCAGGTTAATGCACGTGGGAGCCTAGGTCAGCACCAAGGACAGATCCACAGCATTGGGTCTCAGAACCACAGACAGCAACTCAACTAATAGGTGAGACAAAGGACAGGGAAATGAGGAAATGATATCCTTCCCATTTCCAGAACAGTGTGGAACAGGGCAGGAGGGTAGAGTCGAAGAAGAGCCAATCAGTACTACTGAATAAGAGTATTCCTTCAACAAATAGCCATTGAGCATCTCTTATGTGCCAGGCACTGTTCTAAATACTGGGGATGGCAAAATCCCTGTCCTGAACAAGTAGAAAAATAAGAAAACAGGATCATTTAGATAAATGCCATATGCCATGATAAAGACATAGCAATGAAATATGGTACAGAGTTATTTATGGGGTGGGAGAGGAGCATTTCTGAAGAGATGGTCAAGGAAGAGGCTATATTGAAAAGAGAACTGGATGAAGTAAGGAAATGATCCAAGAGGAGACTGGAGGTAAAAGCATTCAGGCAGAGGAAGAAGCAAGCACCAAGATGTTGAGGCAGGAAAGAGCATGGCATGTTTGAGGATCAGCAAGAAGGCCAATGTGGTGGAGCAAAGTAAGTGGACAGAAAAGTGGCAGGAGGGGTTTTGGTAAGATAGGAGTAGACACACAGAGAGAAAGAGATAGAGAAAGAGAGACAGGAAAATATGAAAGACGAGCAGAGACTGAAAGAGTCAAGAAAGACCCAGAGGCAGAAAGAGAGAAGCAAAATAACACTAGCTGTAATTTATAAAGTGCAATTTCCATTATCTCTTCTATTACCTATTCATATATATGTACTCATATATATTAATATATACATACTTTTTATTATGGAAAACTTCAAACATAAAAGTGAACAGAAAAGTGTAATATTTATTGTTATTATTATATAACAAACCACTCCAAAATTTAGTGTCTTAAAACAAAAAGTGCATTATTTCTCATGATCCTGTGGGTTGACGGGGCACTTCTGCTGGTCTCATGCAGCTACATTCAGATGGGGCTGGACTGGGGCTTTTGGCCAGGGTGCTTTGATTCTCCTCTGCATGGCCTCTCCATGTGACTAGCTTGGGCTTCCTCACAACACGGCAGTCTTAGAGTTCTAAGAGAACAAAAGCAAAAGCTTCTAGTTCTCTTAAGAACTGGACCTGGAACTGGCCCAGCATCATTTCTGCCACATTCTATTAGTCAAAGCAAGTCACAAGCCAGCCAGATTGAAGGAGAAGAGACACAGAGTCTACCTGTTGGTGGGAGAAGCCACATACCAGCACAGAGGAGGAGGAATTACTGGAGCCAGCTTGGGAAACAACGTGCCATGAGGGCTTAATGTATGCCAGGTCCCGTGCTGAGGGCCACAGATATTCCACCTCACCTAATCCTCAAGCAGCCCTGTGACACAGGGTATAATCATCCCCCCATTTTACAGGTCTCATAGGACACACAGCTAGGGATAGCAGAGCTAGATGTGAACTCAGGTCTGTCTCTAAACCAGGCTGTATGTGTGTTATGTTATTATGTTCCACCCAAAAATAAAGTCAGTGACCATGGCCATGTCAAGCCTTAACCCAGGGCTTCCCTGGTGGCTCAGCGGTTAAGAATCCGCCTGCCAATGCAGGGGACACGGGTTCGAGCCCTGGTCCGGGAAGATCCCACATGCTGCAGAGCAACTAAGCCCATGTGCCACAACTACTGAGCCTGCGCTCTAGAGCCCATGTGCCACAATTACTGAAACCCACACTCCTAGAGCCCGTGCTCTGCAACAAGAGAAGCCACCGCAGTGAGAATCCCGCGCACCGCAATGAAGAGTAGCCCCCGCTCGTCGCAACTAGAGAAAGCCTGCGCAGAGCAACAAAGACCCAATGCAGCCAAAAATAAATAAATTAAATAAATAAATAAATTTTAAATAAAAAAAGGCTTAACCCAATTGACCCAAAGTCTCTAGATACCCAGATTGCGAGATATATATCTATATATAGATAGATATATAGATAAATAGCTTAGCATAATATAATACATAATTTTTAATTGGTTGGGAACACAGAGATACAAAGGATAAACTAAAAGCAGAGGCTTCCCTGGTGGCACAGTGGTTGGGAGTCCGCCTGCCAGTGCAGGGGACGCGGGTTTGAGCCCTGGTCCAGGAAGATCCCACATGCCACGGAGCAACTAAGCCCATGCACCACAACTACTAAGCCTGCCCTCTAGAGCCCGTGAGCCACAACTACTGAGCCCACGTGCCACAACTACTGAAGCTTGCATGCCTAGAGCCCGTGCTCCACAACAAGAGACGCCACCACAATGAGGAGCCCACACACCGCAACAAAGAGTAGCCCCTGCTCACTGCAACTAGAGAAAGCCCGCGCACAGCAACAAAGACCCAATGCAGCCAAAAATAAATTTCAAAATTTATTTAAAAAATAAAATCAAATAAAAATTAAAAAAGTAAAAGCGGAGAGGCATGCACTTGGGGACAAAGACCAGGAGACAGAAACTCAGAAGCAAGGCCAGTGAGATACAGAGAGAAGCAGACTCACAGAGAAAAAGCAAAAGCAAAAGAGAGATTGACAGAACCACAGGGTCTCCCTCCTTTATCCAGGAAGCTCCATGGGGGCAGGGATTTTGTCTGTTTAGTTATTACTGTATCCCCAACGTGTAGAGCAGTACCTGACTCTCAGTAGGTGCGCAATAGATGGACACCAGGCTGGGAAAGCACAGAGCCTGCAGTTCCCCCAAACACCACCAGATGGCAGTATCCCAATGCCCCGAAGCCTCCAAATGCCTAAATCCAAAAGACAGCAGTTGGAGGATTTGCCACCACAGGCCTCAGACTTTCTGGACGTCTTCCCCTGGGCTGAGCCCCGCCTTTCCCTGCACAAGCCCTGGGTGATGAGTGACCTTTCCATCTGAGACTACCTCTTCACCCACTCCGCCACCCTGCCGAGTTAAACAACTCCTTCTTTGTCCTTGGCCCCTTCAGGCTGGGCTCCAAGGCATCTGGGTCCTTTCCAGGCCCGGAGATGGGGCTGGGATGAAGGTGGGGCAGCTGGAACGAGGCCAAGGAAAAGTCCTAAGAACTTTGGAATCAGTTCTTCTAGTCTTCCTGGACCAGGAGTATGGGTCCAGCCCCCTCCTCCCTCAGACCCAGGATCCAGGCCCCCGGACCCTCCTCCCTCAGACCCCCAGCCCCTCCTCCCTCAGACCCAGGATCATGGTCCCCAGCCCCTCCCCCCTCAGACCCAGGATCCAGGCCCCCGGCCCCTCCCCCCTCAGACCCAGGATCCAGACCCCCGGCCCCTCCCCTCTCAGACCCAGGATCCTGGTCCCCAGCCCTCCTCCCCTCCAAGTCCCTTGCAGCTGCCCTGCTCCCTCCTCTGGGCAGAGAGGTCCTCTGGCGCTCCCCCTCCCTGTCTTTTACAGGGACCCCTCTCCCCCCCCCCCACGCCCCCCTTCCAGGGTTGAGACCAAAGCTGAGTCACAGGAAGCGCTGCGGCCCTGAGTCACCAGCCCCCTCTCTGGGCTGCAGGGAGCTGGCTCTGGAGCAGTGTGCTACCAACTGACCCCCATAGCCCAGAACTTCCATTTGGAGGCAGGTGCCCTTCCCACTGTGACCCATCGCCGCCCACCCTGGCATCTCCCACACCCTGCCTACTCTCCGCTTTTCTCTTTTAGTCGTGGTGTCTTTGGAGACAAAATTTCCCTCTGCTCCAACTTCCCTGTCTTGATTCTGACTCCTGCTTTCTCTTCACCACTAGGTCTCTTCCGTCTCCAGCTCTTTGAGTTTGTAAAAACTTCTCCTTCCCACCTCCTCCCTCCCCTCTCTCTCCCTCCTTCTCTGTCTGTCTTTCTCCCTCCCTCTCCTCTGGCTCCAACATTCAAGGTCTCTCTGGTTGTCTCTCTCCCCTCAGTTTTTCACAGTTGCCTGCACTGGAGCACAGAGGCTGTGGAAGGCCTGGGGCTAGAGGTCTCTGTTCCGTGGCCACTGACCCTCTCAGGCAGCCGCAGCCTCTGTGTCCCTGGCCTTTTGCCCCTGAGCGAGGCTGGAGTGGAACTGGGAGGGGCAAAGCTGTTCCCAGCTGTGCCCCCGAACAGGAGAGAGAAACTGAGGCAGAGATGAGCTTAGAGAGGCCCAGAGACACAGAGCACTAGAGACAGAGAGAGGATGAGACAGAAAAGAGAGCACAGGCAGAGATGGAGACAGAGTCAGAGAGCAACAGACAGAGACACAGAGAGGGACAGGGGCAGGGAGCGAGAGTGAAAGAGAAAAGCAGTGGGGGGCTTCCCTGGTGGCGCAGTGGTTGAGAATCCGCCTGCCAATGCAGGGGACACGGGTTCGAGCCCTGGTCTAGGGGGATCCCACATGCCACGGAGCAGCTGGGCCCGTGAGCCACAATTACTGAGCCTGCGCGTCTGGAGCCTGTGCTCCGCAACAAGAGAGGCCGTGATAGTGAGAGGCCCGCGCACCGCGATGAAGAGTGGCCCCCGCTTGCCACAACTAGAGAAAGCCCTCGCACAGAAACGAAGACCCAACACGGCCATAAATAAATAAATAAAAATTGAAAAGCAGTGGGATCATAGGATCTCACTTATACGTGGAATCTAAAAAAAAGGGTACAAATGAACTTATTTACAAAACAGAAATAGACTCAGAGACACAGAAAACAAACTTATGGTTATCAAAGGGGAAAGGGTGGGAGGGATAAATTGGGAATTTGGGATTAACGGATACACCCTACTGTATATAAAATAAACAACAAGGACCTACTGTATAGCACAGGGGACTACCTTTAATATCTTGTAATAACCATAATGGAAAAGAATCTGAAAGAGAATATACATATTATACATACATATATATAACTGAATTACTTTGCTGTACATCCGAATCATTGTAAATCAACTATACTTCAATAAAAAAATTTTAAAAGCAGTGGGATGCAGGGATAGACACAGAGACAGAGATGCTGAGAGACACAGGGACACAGAGAGAGGCAGAGCCAGAGACAGAAATGGAACCAGAGAAATGGACAGGGAGAGACAGAGCCAGAAGACACTTAGACAGAAAGGAGACAAAGGCATAAAGGAGAGGAAAACAGAGACAGAGAAAGACAGACGGAGAAAGAGATAAAGACGAACCGAAAGGCTTCCAGAGTGGGAGAGACCGAGACAGCAGTCTGAGGCAAGGCCTGGAGGAGCCGAGAGGGAGGAGAGAAGCGCAAGGCGGTGGGGGGGGGGGGGGGGGGGGCGGCGGAGGGGGCGGGGCGGGTGCCGCTCAGGCTGCAGCCTGGCGATCCCCCGGCTGCAGCATCTCCTCCAAGCAGACAGGCGTGTGTCTCCATCACTACCCACCCCCGCGTCTCATCCCGAGTGGGAATCACATGCGCACCATGGGGCCGGGCCCCAGCATAGGTTGTTTTCGTCACCGGGTGTGTCTGTGTGTGCGGTTTGGTGTCTCTGGGTGTGTGCGTGTGGGTTGTGTTGGTGTGACGCCAAGCATGTCTGTGTGTGTCTCATTGCCCTGTGGCTGGAGGGACCATGTTCCTACATGGCATACAACTCAGGAGGGGAGAGGGGTTATGTCTGTGTGTCTCCCCCGAGAGTGGTGTCCATAGGGCCACCCACCACACGGTGAGAGGGGTTTTGTGTCACCTGGCCAGTGAGTCCCCGTGTGTTGCTGGTGGAGGGTTTTGATGTGTGTCTAGATGTACGGTGTACAGACCCGTGCGTAACGTCTGTGCTGCTGCATGTGGTCACATGCCGCATGGTTGTCACTCTGGGGGTCACCGTGCATCAGTCTGCATTGCATTTGCTGTTCTGTGCATCAGCGCGTGTTGTGTCTCTCCTTTGTGGGTGTTGTGTGCGTAAAGTTGTGTATCACTCAGTGATGTGACCCTGTGTCTCCTTCCAGGTGTGTGTCCATGTTGGGGGCCTCTCTTTTCCCTGCCAAGAACACAGACTGGGGACGCACACTCAGAGTGTTGTGTTTGCATGCATGGCTGTGTATTACATTGTACCAGAGGGCGTTCCCCGGTGCTGTGTGTGGTGTCATTGCAGGCCTAAGTGATGGCTGTGTCAGTGGGTCACATCTGCTGGTTCATGAGACACAGTGTTTGTGCTGGGAAATAGTGTAGCACGTGCTTTGTGTCATTGTGTCTTTGTGCATTCCACTGTATATGTTGTGTTTGTGTGGCCACCTGTGTTGGAGTGTATCATGTGCCAGGCTGTGTGTGGGTGTGGTTTATGGTGTCAGTCCGAGGCGATGGGGCATGTTTTACTCTGCGCATGTTGCCCTTGGGCATCAGGGTCCATGTAGCCTGTGCCCCGCCGCCCTCCCCCGGGGGCACCATTCTTGGTTGTGTCCTGTGTGATGCACCAAAATAGATCAAAATGTCTTACATGGGGCACATGCCGCTTGGGTTTCTGTGTGTGTCACTGGGCCTATAGGTCCGTTCCTACACGCATCCATTCATATTGTTCTCTGACTGCATATATGAATGGCATTGTGCACCGGGGTATATTGTCTGTCAGGGTGAATCCATGTGTGTTGTGAATCAGTCTATGAGCGTATGTGCTTGAGTCACCACGTGCCGTGAAGTACGTCAGTGTGCATTTCTCTACGTGCTGGGTGATTGGAGACTGCCGTGGATGTGTCCCTAAATGCTGTGTGTCTGCACATGTCGTGTTGTGTTCCACAGGTGTGTGATGGCTGAGTGCTTTGTTCACACAGATTTGTTGTGTGTGGCATATGGGGATTGCGAGGTCAATACAGAGTGTGTGTTTGTGGAACACCTGTATATGTTGTGTTTGTGTAGCTATGAATGGGCATCATTCTGTGTGTGGCATCTGGGTGTGGCTGTTTGTGTCAGAGGATGTTGTGCCAACTTTGATTGCAGTGTTTGTGCCTGCGCGTGGACAATATTTAGGTGACCGTGTGTGCCACGGGGCGCTGCCTGCCTCCCTAAGTGCCAGCGTGTGTCACATCACGTGTGTGGTGTCCGGGTGTGGCTGTGAGTTTCAGAGCTCATCGGGAGTTGTGAGTCACTCAGTGTAGGTTGTGTTGCATGCCCATGGGTGTTAGGGTCTGTCTCCGGCCATGCCGTGTTTGAGGGTGTTATCACCCTGTGTTGCATGGTGTCCGGGTGTGGCTGAGTGTAGGTGTGTATTACACGCTGCAGACCGGTTGTGTATGACAAAGCCCATTGTGTGTTGGTGTGTGTCTTAATCCATGTGGACACACGCCTCTTCCTTGCTCTGCCCCAAGACACACCCAGCCCCTCCTTAGTCTGAGAAGGGGGGTTGGGGAGCCTCCCCTCTGCCCAGGGGCCTCCCCAGCACCTCCCCGCCCTGCCCAGCAGTCACCACCCCACAGAGGGCACAGGATCTGCTGTGCCTCAAAGCAAGAGCCCAGAGCGAGGGAGCAGAGCAGGCCGGGGACCTGCAAGCCATAGTGGCTGCTCTTTGTGTGCTGCGAGGTGGGGGACTCTGGGCAGGAAGCTGGCTGAGCCCCAAGACCCCGGGGGCCATGGGCGGGGAGCTGGTTCCGGGCCTGGGGGCCCTGAGGAGGAGAAAGCATCTGCTGGAGCAGGAGAAGAGTCTGGCAGGCTGGGCACTGGCACTGGCAGGGACCGGCATCGGACTCATGGTCCTGCACGCGGAGATGCTATGGTTCGGGGGGTGCCCGGTGAGTGGAGGCTGGAGGCTGAGACTCCCGAGTCTTGAGGGAGGAAGGGCTGGGGGCTGAAACTGCTGAGTCTGAGGGAGGAGGGGGCTGGGGGCCAGGACTCTCGGGTCCTGAGTGAGTAGAGGCTGGAGACCCCTGGGTCTGAGAGTGGAGGGGGCTGAGGGCTGGACTCCTGGGACCTAGGGAGGTAACTGCAGGGGGCCCTCTCTGCAAAAGGAAGGAAAGAGGGGTCACAGAGTGTCAGTTTGAAGGTACTGCAATTAGACAGTTGGAGGTCCAGGACCCCTGGAGGCCAGGAGGTGGCTGGTCAGATACTTGAGTCTCCCAAGGGCAGATTAGGGGAGAGGTAACCCCAGGTTCAGTGAAGGGAGGGTGGGGAGAAAGGCTGACTTCTTCCAGTAGGCGGCAGCTCCTTGGTCCTTATCTAAACTCTAATGTTCGTGCAGTATCTCAGAGGCAAAGGGCAGAGACCAAAAGAACTGGCTGGGTGGAAGGGTGGGAAAAGAAAACAAGCACCGCCCTCCTCCCCCCTCCATCTCCATCATTAAGAAGCTCAGCTTCCCCAGAATCTATGGGCTATTTAATCTGGGAAATAAGGGAGAGGTAGGTTTATGGTAGCCTGGACTCCTGGGTCCCAGGAGAGGAGAGGCTGGGGCCCGGGCTCCTTAGAGGTGACTTAGAGCATTTTTAGGGGAAGAGGGGCTGACTTTGAGGATAGTGTGAGTGGGGAAGGAAAGAACAAGTGGGGCTAGGACAGGTCTGAGCAGGCTCCCACCACATTCCAGCCCTGGTCCGGGCAGCGATGGGGGCAGATGAAGGACACGGGTCAGAACTGGCGGCTTGAGGACGGGACAGAATTGCTCAACAGGAAAGGAGGGGTTGGAGATCTGTCTAGGGTAAGGGACGTGGAATTGGGCTGGTTGGGGGGCACTGATTTGAGGATTGAGTTGGGGGATTTCTGGGGGACAACACTCAGGCTTGGATTTGGGGGTGGGAGAGGCAGGCAGCTTTGAAGTGACCAGGAGCCACATGGACTGTCAGGGCAGGCTGGCTTCCTCTGGCCGGGTGGCCAGGCGAGGGCAGCGGGCACTGAGGGGGTGGGGCCGCCGAAGCCCATGCCAACAGGAAGCATGGCCGGGCTGACCCGCCGCTCCCACACTTCAGCACCCCGCCCAGCAGGCGAGGTGAGGACAAGGGAGCCCCGGCAGATGGGAAGGGACAGGGGGTCTTTCCTACGCCACCTCATCCCTCCGCCTTCTCACCTCCAATTGCTTCCCTCTACCACCTGCCAGCTGCTGCCTCCAGCACGCGGACTCTGGAATCTGCTGCAGCTCTCTGAGCCTCAGCTTCCCCAACTGGAAACCGGGGGTGAGGGTTGAAATACATGACCCGAAGGGTCCTCCTCGGCCCCCTTTCTATGACCGCCTTGACAACACCCGTGTCCCCTCCCCACCTCCATCGTAATCTAATAAACTCATTTTGCAGGGATCCAGACACCTGCTCGCCATGGGAGAGGGGCTGGAGGAGAGGCAGGGGCCAGACCCCACCGATGCAGGGGAACGTGATAGAGATAGTGGGGCGGGAGAGGGAGCGTGGTGAGAGGTACCGAGAGGCAGAGATACACAGAGAGACCAAGACAGAGAGAGACCAAGACAAAGATGCAGTAAGAGACGGAGTGGTACAGACAGGGAAGGGGGTCGGGGATTCGGGGCAAGAGGAATTGGAAAGGAGAGAGGACCACCAGAGAAGTGGACTGCAGAGTGGGGAGGAGGTTGGGTCTAGTGGGGTGTTCTTTGAGACAAAAGAATGGGACAGGGAACTGGGGAACCACAGAAGGATGAAGGGGTGGGGGAGGGCTAGGGACAACAGCACCATTGTTTGGGGAAGGGGGGCAGGCCCCATGGGGCAGGAAACTGGCCCTCTTCCCCTGCACAGAGGCGGGCCCTGGCCGGGTCAGGGGAGCTGGCAGTGTTTTAGGAGAAACAGGTGCTGAGCTCAGAGTGGGAGCCCAAGTGACCCCTTCCCCCTGACACCACCTCCCAGGCAGGGATTCCCCACACACACCCCCTCCTAGGGAATCCAGCAGTCCCAGTCCCCTCTAAATCCCTTCCTCAAGAATTCTAGATTCCTCCAAGGTATTGCCACACAAAGACAGGGAAAAAAACTTCCCGTGGTTTCTGGAGGCCATGTGCTTCTGGCCAGATCTGCCCTGGGCTTAGAGCCAGGAGAGAGGGCAGGAGGTGGGGAGGGAGGCAGAGGAGACACACAGGGCAGCAGGCCTGGAGGGCCTTTCTCAGAGCTGGGGCTGGGGTCTTAGGAACCCAGCCCCCTGGATGAGGGCAGGGGAGGGTGTCATTCATTCCCTGGAGCCTGAGTGATAGTTTCTAGGCTCCTCAGGAACTGCGGGCGGGGTGTGGGGAGGGACCTGAAGTTGCTTTCTAGGGCAGAGACCAGCTGGGTGGGAAGGGAAGGGACCACTCTTTAGAGGCTAAATGTCTGTTTCTAGACACCCCCCATACACACACACACACACACACACACACACACACACACACACACACACACACACAACTGAGGAACTATTATTGATGGGGACCAGCACGGGGGAATTAGGAAGGAATGTGAGTTTCAAGGTCTTCCCTCAGGGGTGTGGTCCTCGGAGAAGAGCTGAGGAGGGTGAACACTGGCACCTGGGCGAGGGCTGTCCCGTTGGGAAGGAAGAGGGCACTCTGCCTGGGGACCAGCTGATGGTTTTGAGACTTCCCCAGACCTGAGGCATCAGGAGGAACTGGGCTGGTGGCTGGGGGTTAGGAGGCTAGGAAATTGGGAATGGAGAAGGGATGGCGGTTTGGGAAGAGTGCAGAGGGGACTGAGGGAGACCTGGGATCTCACCCCTTTGTCTCTCCCTCCCAACAGTGGGCGATCCACCTGTTCCTGGTTAAATGCATGATAAGCATCTCCACGTTCTTGCTGCTTTCCCTGATTGTGGCCTTTCACGCCAAAGAGGTCCAGGTAGGCCCCTTCCTAGCTCCCCTCAGCGCCCCCCCACAACGCCCTGTCGGCTCACACTTCCCACCTCCTGGGCTGAGTAATGAGCTTCCTCCACCCTGAGATACATCCACACCCTCATCCACCCGGAGGGGATGAACCCAGGACAGACAGACAGCCCCCCGGAGCAGCCCTGACCTTCCCCCACCTGCTGCACTCTGTCTCACCTTGCACACCTGTAGATGCTGAGAGTTCCCGCCCCCAGGCCTCTGTCCACTCTGTCCCCAGGTTGCCTCACAAAAGACACAGCCTCCCAGATCTCACTTCTCCATCCCCGAGTCCCTACCTGTTCCCGTCCCAACAACCCAAGATCCTAGCCATGTGCCTGCAGGTCCTTCCCCACTGCTGAGCTCCCCACCTCTGTGCCAACGACCCCACAGACCCAGGAGCCCTTCCCACCCGTCTCCCCCCCTCCCATCTCATGTCTCAACCCACACTGGACTCTCCACCCCTTCCCCTCTCATCCCATCCCCCACATCCCCAGATCCTGTTCCCTTCCCCCCACACCTCTGCAGTATAAAATGAGGGTTATTGGTCGACTGTGGTGACGCCCCTTGCAGTGCCTGGCACACAAGATGTGCTCAGTAAGAAGCACACATTATCATTAAAGCAGTCATTCGAGTAGTTAAGTGGCCTGAGGGCCCTGGGCCTCAGTTTCTGCATCTATAAAATGGGGGTAAGAATATTTTCAATCTCACTGTCTTGTGAGCATTCACTGAGACACAACACGTAAAGAGGACAGCGCAATGCCTGGCACCTCCAAAGTGCCCTGTAAACGTTGGCTATTATCATTGCTAATGGGATGATGGCAATTACTACTGCGTCCCCAGAAACTGGAGTAGGACATAGCTCTATGGATGTGGAATGTAAGTTCTTGGGGAGGCAGGGGTTTTGTTTTGTTTGTTTTGCCCACCCATATCCTCAGTATATCTCAATATATAGAACAATGTCGGGCATACAATAGGCACTCAATAAGTGTTCCTGGGCTGGAAGTTCTGGAAGTGGGCTGAAACTAGGAGGGGGAGAAGGTGGAGAGATGTCTTCCTCGGGTCCTGCCCTGCCCCTTCCCACCCTCCCGGGCCCCATGCCCTGCGCTATCTGCCTCCCTCTCCGGCCCCGCGGGCGCGCCCCCCTTATCTCCCCGCGCAGGCTGGGGAGCGGGCGCCTGACCTTCGTGTGACCCCCCCCTCCTTCTCCATCCGTTCCCCTCCCTGCAGCTGTTCATGACGGACAACGGGCTCCGGGACTGGCGCGTGGCGCTGACCGGGCGGCAGGCGGCGCAGATCGTGCTGGAGCTGGCCGTGTGCGGGCTGCACCCGGCGCCGGTGTGGGGCCCGCCGTGCGCGCAGGGCTCGGGGTCCCCAAAGACGGCGGTCACGCAGTCCTGGCCGAGTTTCCTGGGCCAGGCGGAGGCGCTGCTGTCGCTGGCCATGCTGCTGCGCCTGTACCTGGTGCCCCGCGCCCTGCTCCTGCGCAGCGGCGTCCTGCTCAACGCCTCCTACCGCAGCATCGGCGCGCTCAACCAGGTCCGCTTCCGCCACTGGTTCGTGGCCAAGCTGTACATGAACACGCACCCCGGCCGCCTGCTGCTCTGCCTCACGCTTGGCCTCTGGCTCACCACCGCCTGGGTGCTGTCGGTGGCTGAGAGGTGAGGATGCGGGGGGGAAGGGGAGGGCGGGAAGTGACGGTGCCTGGAGCCTCTGGAGGAGCCGCTTACAACCACCATCGCCCTGTACAGTGCTGCAGGTTGGGACTCCCTGGGACCAAGAAGTGGAGAAAGCCCTTCGCCCCAAAGCCGTTCCTCCACCTGCAGTCTCCAGTCTCCCCAGACACACACACACACCACAGGAAGCCCTGCCCTTCCTGCTTCCAAATCTCTCCTGCCTCAGGTTTCCAGGCAGCTGTTCAGTCTCCACACGCAGGCACTGGGCCCTGGCCAAGGGTTGCACCTGCTTTGGAGGAAGGGGACATCTTTTCCAAATTAGCACAGATGCACTGTAGGTGCTCCCGGTGACCCCCGGGCTGCGCCAGAAGGGAATTCCGTGCAGAGAATTGGTACGGGAATTCGAGGCCGCCTGCTGGACTTTGACCTGATGCTGGAACTGTACCCCTCAGGGCCTCCACTTACCTTACAGATAAACAAATGGGGGGTAATCTTAGCCAGTGTTTCTCAAAGTGTGGTTCTGGGACGAGCAGCATCTCCTGGGAACTGGTTGCAAATCCAAATTCGCAGGCCCCACCAGGATCTATGGAATCCAAAACTCTGGTGGGTTGGGCCCAGCAATCCTTTTTAACAGTTCACTCTGATGCTGGCTCAAATTTGAGAACCTCTGGTTTAGTACATCTGGCAAAGGATTCTTGAGGGGAGATGGAGAATGGGAAGAACTGGCCTTAGATCTCTCCTCTCTGAGCCTCTGTTTCCGCATCTATAAAATGGGTATCAAAATCCACCATCTTTAAAGTCTCCCTGGCAATTCTAATCTTTCATGATTTTAAACTCATTCATCTCACAGGATCTGTTTTCTCAGTTGGGAAATTGGTCAGGATCAGTAAATGATCCTCCCACCAATTTTCTCACCTGAAAAATGGGAGGATCAGTAAATGATCCTCCCACCAATTTTCTCACCTGAAAAATGGGAGGATGGGGAGGGAGCCAAATTTCTAAATCTGTTTGAGGCAGAATTCCTCAAACTTGAATGCATTTTGGGATGCAGGGGTTGGAGCTTAACAGGGCAGATTCAATCCCCACCTCCAGACACTAATTTAGTGGGTTTGAGGTGTCTGGGGCCCTGGTGAATGATGCTTTCCCTGCTTTGGCCTAACTGTGGTCAAAGTTAGACAAATCCTGATTATCAATCCTTTCCATGGCTGGACCTAAAGGTCCCCTTCTATGAAGTGAGGGGAAAAGAGGCAGAGTCCGCCAAGACTTTTAATTTTATTTATTTTTTTAAAGTGCATTTATTTATTTATTTTAAAGATTTATTTATTATTTATTTTATTTATTTTTGGCTGCGTCGGGTCTTGGTTGTGGCATGCGGGATCTTTTGTTGCGGCACGTGGACTTCTCTCTAGTTGTGGCGTGCAGGTTTTCTCTTCTCTAGTTGTGGCACACAGGCTCCAGGGCGCGTGGGCTCTGTGGTTTGCGGTACGCAGGCTCTGGTTGAGGTGCGCAAGCTCAGTAGTTGTGGTGCGCAGGCTTAGTTGCCCTGCAGCCTGTGGGATCTTAGCTCCCTGACCAGGGATCGAACCCGTGTCCCCTGCATTGTAAGGCGGGTTCTTTACCACTGGACCACCAGGGAAGTTCCCCGCCAAGCCTTTTTAGAGTCCCACCTTTTTAGTCCTGATAGGGCCACCTCTAAGCCATAGAGCATCTTTGTGGAAATTAGAAAAAGGTGCCCCTTCCTTTGAGTGGATGCAGCCCCCTGCCGGGTCTGACGAGTGGACTTCAGGCTGGGTTTCTGCCCCCCCCCCTCAACCCCTCAGCCACACGCTCTGAATGTAGCAGCCCTGGCAGCCTAGCTGAAACCAAAAAGGCTTTGGAATTGGTCAGATCCAGGTTCAAATCCCACAGCCCAGAGTGGTTGAGCATCTTGCCCAGGTCACACAGCAAAGAGGAGGCCAGGCAGGCTCTCCAAAGCCCAGAACTTACTGGCTTTTTCTGAGTGCTTCTTGGAACTGTGGGTGTATGTTAAGAAAGAGGGTATCAAACATCACAGGAACCCCAGAATTAACCCACTCTTCCCCACAGACAGACCGTTAATGCCACCGGGCACCTTTCAGACACACTGTGGCTGATCCCCATCACATTCCTCACCATCGGCTACGGGGACGTGGTGCCGGGTACCATATGGGGCAAGATTGTCTGCCTCTGCACTGGGGTCATGGTGAGTACACCCACTCAGGGACCCTGCCTTTATCCCACACTGCTCATCCCCTGGGCCCCAGGAAACCACAGAGCCAACTAAGACACTCAGGGACACCCCCAAGAAACTCGGGTGTCTGGACCCCCACAGCCCCATTCCCTGTCCAGGACACAAACACTAGCCTCACTTCCTTTGAAAATCCAGGAATCCATCCCCTGAGTCCTTGCTCTCTCCAGAACCTAGGACCCAGCCCTCATCCTCCTCAGGAACACAGGCCCCTGACCTCCCAGCCCCATTTCCTCCCAGATTCCAGGAATCCAGCCCCAAGCCCCACCAAGACTCAGGTATCTTTCCCTCTCCCCCCTTTACCCTCTCAATCATCCAGGACTCAGGTACCTGGTTTCCCAGCTCTAGGCTCTTCCAGGACCCAGGAATCCAGTCTCCCAGCCTCCATTAAAGCTATTTATTGCGTCTAGACATCAAGAGCATGCCTGTGGGCTCAGGCTGCCTGGGTTCAAATCCTGCTTCTGCCCACTTCCTAGCTGGGAGTCAGCCACACAATCTTTCTGGGCCTCAGTTTCCTCATCTATAAAATGGGGATGCTGATACCAGTGTACTCCTCATGGGGTTCCTGAGAAGACGAAATGAATTAAACCATGTAAAGGGTCTCAAACACAGAAAATGCTCAGTAAATGGGTCAGGGGGTGGCGATGTGGAACCTGTTATTGTAACTGGTTCCAGGCGTCCGGCTGCCCCTACCCCAGCTCCTGTGCCCTCAAGGATGAGGCAGAGGCTCCCCAAGCCCCAGACTCCAGCCTCCTCCCCAGAGTCGGCCTCCTCCTAAATCTAGACATCTGCCCCCTTCCCCTCATAGACCCAGCACTCAATGCCTTGGCCTTCACCTCCCTGTGAGATCTGGCTCCCTTCACCCGCAGGGATTCAAGCCTCCAGCCCCAGCCCTGATTTGTCCCAGGGAGGACATGGTGAATCCCCCAGTCCTGGGTCCACAGATGATGCATGGGGTGGCAGGGAAATGTGACAGCCCCCTCCCCTCCAGCAGTGAGTCTTTGTGACTAGGAAAGAGGGGCAGAGACTCAGCCAAGGACACACTCCCAAAGGGTCAGGGACCCTCAGGGCTGCCTGGGACCTCCTCCCTCATTTGACAAAAGGAGAAACTGAGAGATAAGGCGATTTGCACTCGAGCTCACAGCCCACTCCTAGCTGAGAGGTTCCAAGGTACAATGAAATTATAATGGCTAACTTTTATCGGGCACATACTCTGTGCCAGTCTCTGCTCTAAAGATGTTAACTTATGGAATCCTTGGAGTAATACTGTGAGGGTGTGCACATTTTAGATAAGAAACTCAGACACTGAGAGATTAGATAACTTGCTCTGAAGCTGGGCTTGAAACCCGAGCAGTCCCAGAGCCAAGGTTTACAGCTAGTAATTATTCTGAGGGTCAAGAGTTGAAACATATGGGGTGCGGGAAGACTTCAGGAGATTCATTCTAACTCCAGGAAGAGTGAGCAGGTGCTACAGAGTAGTTGGGATTTGCTGGGGCCTTGAAGGATCAGAGGCCTCGAGAAGGAAGGGAGAAGAGTGAGACCAAGGTGCTCAGGCAGGTGAGGGCTGAGTTGCCTGGGACGGAAGCTGGGCAGAGGAGGAAGAGCGGCCTGGACCTTGGAAGGCCTTGAGAGCTGGGCTAAGAAGTCTGGGGCAGTGGGAGCCTAGAAGGAGATTAGGGTGAGGGCGTCAGGGTCATAACTGGGTGTTAGATCTCCCTGGGGTCAGGGTGGAGTAAGGGAAAGGCTGGAGACTGTCCAGAAGGGAGAGGATGTGGCCAGAGCTGGGCAGAGGCTGTAGTGGTGGGGAGGAGGGGGAGGGACACCCTCGGTGACCTGATGGCCCACTGGACCGTGGGGAGGAAAGGGTCCCGCAGGAGCCTGAGGTCTGCTCCTTGCCCAGAACCAGCCCTTCTCGCCAATCTCCAATCACACGCTTAACAAAAGAGAACATGGGCTTCCCTGGTGGCGCAGTGGTTAAGAATCCGCCTGCCAATGCAGGGGACACGGGTTCGAGCCCTGGTCTGGGAAGATCCCACATGCCGCGGAGCAACTAAGCCCGTGAGCCACAACTACTGAGCCTGCACTCTAGAGCCCATGCGCCACAACTACTGAAGCCCGCGCACCTAGAGCCTGTGCTCTGCAACAAGAGAAGCCACCGCGATGAGAAGCCCGTGCACCGCAACGAAGAGTAGTCCCCACTCTCTGCAACTAGAGAAAGCCCGCGCGCAGCAACGAAGACCCAACACAGCCAAAAATAAATAAAATAAAATAAATAAATTTATTTTTTTTAAAAAAGAGAGAGAACATTGTGATGGTGTAAATACCACAACCAGGAGTTGGACTCGGACGCGTGATTTTATGATCTCAGCTCCACCACTGGGAGCTGTGGGACCCTGGTTCTCTCTGGCCCGGTTTGCTTGTCTGTCAACTAGCGGTGGTGGTGCCTGACGTCTGTGGCTGTTGGGAGGGCTCAAGGAGAGACAGAGTTGGTGGCACGCGGCTGGTCCTCAGATCCCCACAGGCCTTGTGTCATAGTGCCTGCTGTGCCCACAGGGGGTCTGCTGCACAGCCCTACTGGTGGCCGTGGTGGCCCGGAAGCTGGAGTTTAATAAGGCAGAGAAGCACGTGCACAACTTCATGATGGATATTCAGTATGCCAAAGAGGTGAGGGGGGCCTCCAGCACCCAGAGCACACCCCTTCCTCAGCCCCAGGATCCAGGCCCCCGCCCCTCCCCCCTCAGCCCCAGGATCCAGGCCCCCGGCCCCTCCCCCCTCAGCCCCAGGATCCAGGCCCCCGGCCCCTCCTCCCTCAGACCCAGGATCCAGGCCTCCGGCTCCTCCCCCCACAGCCCCAGGATCCAGGCCCCCAGCCACTCCTCCCTCAGACCCAGGATCCAGACCCCCGGCCCCTCCTCCCTCAGACCCAGGATCCAGGCCCCCGGCCCCTCCCCCCTCAGCCCCAGGATCCAGGCCCCCGGCCCCTCCCCCGTCAGACCCAGGATCCAGGCCCCCGGCCCCTCCCCCCTCAGACCCAGGATCCAGGCCCCCGGACCCTCCCCCCTCAGCCCCTGGATCCAGGCCCCCAGCCCCTCCTCCCTCAGACCCAGGATCCAGACCCCCAGCCCCTCCTCTCAGAACCCTAGGAGGACTATCTCCCTTGACACCGTGAAACCCACCCCCAGATGAAAGAGTCGGCCGCCCGAGTGCTGCAAGAGTCCTGGATGTTCTACAAACATAAACGCAGGAAGGACTCTGGAGCCGCCCGCAGGCACCAGCGCAGGCTGCTGACCGCCATCAACAGGTGAGGACCTCTGTGCGTGCACACGCCATGTCCAAGTCTCCTCCTCTCTGCAGGGTGCATGCGCACGCGTGTGTGTGTGTGTGTGTGTGTGACCGAGCATGAACGCGTGCCCAGGTCAAGATGCCCATGTGTTGTCTCACTGAACGGATGCCCACATGGACCTCACAGTGACTGTGTGTGATGCTTTCGTTTGCATGTCTCAGAGTGTCTGTGCGCCTGGATGCCCGGGTCTCTATGTGGGAGGTGGGCTCATGGGTGCAGCCACCCCCTCTCATCCCACCTCTGAGCTAGGGCCACTCTGACCCCCCATTTTTTTTACCCCCAGGTTCCGCCAGGTGCGGCTGAAACACAGAAAGCTCCGGGAAAAAGTGAACTCCATGGTGGACATCTCCAAGGTACTGGGGTCCCATGAGAGGGGGTCTGGGAGAAGAGGGAGGGTGGGGGCAGCTGGTGAGGAGATCTGGCCCTGGAATAGGGAACGCTGGCACACACAGCCACTCGATAAAGGTCTGTGGCTGAACGAACGAACGAATGAATAAGTGAATGATGCAATAGCGTTTCTCATGTAAGGTGCAGTTTCCTTTGAAACTTAAATAACTGTACAAAGAACTCCAGTGTTCGATGTGAAATTATCTCCATTGTCAAGTTACTTACATGTGGACGGATATAAACTTCCTTTCAACTATGACTGTTATACAACAATAAAACCAAAGCAAATTGACAAACCAAGTTCAAACACAAAGGGCAAAGCAATAAAATGAGAATTAACAGCACTGACACATGGACAGGTGACAACGTTTCGGGAAAACTCAATCTGTGTTGCTATTGTGAAGAGCGGGCCCAGGAGCGCTGGGCAGGCTTGCCTGGCCAAGGGGTGACTCAGCTTGCCCTCCTTCTGCTGGGTCCCCTTGATTCTGAAGTGCTCGGGTAGGTGACATCACGCCCCCTGGCTTGACTCACAGCACCTCTTGCTTATCCGGTAGCCTTTGCTTTTTTCTCATTAGTCCATGACAATTCAAACAGTGGCCCTTGGCCCCAATACCATGGTAAACACAGCCACAGATGCCGGCCCCTAAACTGCATGGTGGTGGCCTAAATCTGCCGGAATTGGCAGGTTGTGATTTCCAAGATTATCCACCCGGCCCAAAACACAGAAGTCAAGAGTTCTCATAGAAAGCTCACACACTCTCAAGGACGAAGCTGTGAATCCTAGTTTGAGAAGGCAGAGAAAGGGCTCTATGGATTGTGAAGTCAGGCAGTGATCAATTCCACAAAGATTTAAGTGAGCACCTACTACGTTCTAGGGCCTCCCTGATCCAGGTGCTGCCTTGGGTGTGTCATTTAACTGCTCCAGGCCTGTTTCCTCAGCTCTTAAAAATGGAAACAGGATTTCCACTGCCCACACTTTTAGGAGGATTTTTAACTATAAAGAGCACCGGGCCAAGTTGCTGGGCGGTGGCAGGTGGTTGATAAGGTAACTGTTATTATCGAGGATAATCCTCCAAGGCCTGTAAGTACTTAGTAAATGCTGGTTCTGCTGCCTTACTCCACAGGGCAGGGAGAGAGTCTCCCCCAGCCCCCAATCCCTCTGACCTCTCTCTGCCCAGATGCACATGATCCTCTGTGACCTAAAGCTGGGTCTGAGCACCTCACACCAGGCCCTGGAGAAGCAGATTGATGCGCTGGCAGGGAGGCTAGACACCCTGACCGAGCTGCTTAGCGCTGCCCTGGGTCCACGGCAGCTTCCAGAACCAAGCCAGGAGGCCACGTAGCTGGTAAGGGAGCTGGGACCTGGGCAGGACAATATCCTGGAGGAAGGGTGCCTGTGGCCAGCACCCCATGTGGCTAAGGGGGTGGGGGATGGGTGGCCTGGAGGTGAGGCCAACCTTTCTCTTCCACTCTGGCTCTGTCTGAAGGGAGGGACTCCAAGCTCGGGGCTGGACCAGCAGCGAAGAAAACAGACATTCCATCCCCCCTTCACAGACCCTCAGTACCCACTCCCTCTTTCTTTGCTTGGTCTCTGTCTCTGTCTCTTCCTCTGGTGTCTGGCCTGCCTGTCTATCCATCTCTCTGTTTGTCTCCCCAGGACCCAGCCAGGAAGAACTAGGCTACTTTCCCCAGGATTGAGGTCAAGGACATTCTCTCTGCTACTCCTAACCCAGCCCCATGCATAAAGCCAGTTAAGCGTAAGGACCGAGGGGGGCCACACCTTGGGGTGGGTTGACTCCCTGATGGCTGCTGGCGGGGACACTGGCTGAAGGAGGGAGGCCGTGGCCCATCCCCACCGAGGCCCCAAACGGGAAAATGGTCACCCCTGCCCCACATACCCTGTGCCTGCGGGCTGGGACTCCTGAGTCCCAGAGGAGGAGGAGGGGAGCGGGGGCCCAGAGTCCAAGATCCTGGGCTGCATCAGTTACCCGCTGACCAGCACAGATGAAGGAACGAGGCCCGAGGCAGGAGGCAGAGCCCCCTGGCGGGAGATCGAGGAGGACACCAGTTCTCCAGAGCTGCAGAGAATTATCTGGTGGGGGAGAAGGTGGGGACTGGGGGGAAGGGTGAAGCTCTCCACTCTCTGCTCTTACACTTTGTAATAAATGTTAAACAAAGTCAGAAGAAGTTGCTGTTTCTTTCGAAACATATGCACACTCCAAACAGGCAGGTCAGCCAGTGGAAGGCCCTTGCCCTGTCTGAACCTGCTTCCCCATCTATGAAACAGAGGCCTCCAAGAAGTGTCCTCCCAGGTCTGTAGGCTGGGGAGTCCTCAACTCCCGCCTGGCCCCAGCCCAGATCTGTGGCGAAGAGCAAGGGCTTTAAATTCAGGCCCAGGAGCCCAGCCCCCCAGCCCCTCCTCCCTCAGACCCAGGAGTCCAGGCCCCAGCCCTCCTCCCTCAGATTTGAATCGGGGTCCAAATCCTGGCTCTGCCATCCACTGGCTGTGTGACTTTGGGCACGTGGCTTCACCTCTGAACATTTCACTTCACCTGTAAGATGGGGCCACCTTCCCATGGGACAGCTGTGAAGATTAAAACTGGGAGGGCACAGAGGGTCAGGCATTTAGTAAGAACAAATACATGAGAGAACTTAACATTTTTATTAGTGCTACTGATTTTCAGACACAATGAATACGTGGCTGCCCTTTTTCTTTTTTCTACTGCCCTTTAACCCTCTCTACTCATATCCCACCAGAACCTAGAGGAAAACTCACCTATCAGGAGACTAACAGGAATTCCAAACCATCCTACGTACTTGTTTCGTACCTGCTAGGACTAAGACAGAAAAAGGAAAGGGGGCTGGCACTTACAGAGGCCCTCCTGTATGCCCAGCTCTGCGCTCCTGTTTTGTAAGTCACTACCACCACTGCCCGCCCCACTCCACCCCATTGTACAGATACAGAAACTGAGGTTTCAAGAGGAGCAGGGCCTAGAGGGCCTGGATTCACACCCAGCTCATCCTACTGCAGAGCCCCCCCTCTCTGCCCTGCTTGAGGTGAGTCAAAGACAGAGCAGCCTTGGACCCTGAACCTAGGTCTCACCTCCCACAGCCGCTTCGTTCCACTTGGAGAAGCTGATTCATTCTCACTTCCCTTGATTTGAGGGGAAGCCCAGGCTGCGAGTCATCCTCCTCTGCTGAGCTATCTTTGGATTTCCCTGCAAGTCCGCAGCCAGCCTCCCCATCAGCCCCAAGAGCTAAACTGGGGCTTGCACCACCCACTGCCGCAGACAGCCCTTCCTCTGGACGCCAGCCCATCTGGGGGGAAGAGGAAACAGGAACATTTCCAACACCCTACCCCTGCAGTAAGCCCTCCTCAGTGATGCCAGATACCCTGCCAAACTCATTCCTCCAGAACCACCCTTTCCTAGTTGTACTTGGCTTCAGCGGACAAACTCCTTCCTACGCCTCCTTCGGGCCCCCGCTTAGATGTCCCCTCCTCCAGGAAGCCCTCTCTGAAGCTCCCATAGCCCCATGCACCTGTCTCTATTACAATAATAATATTTATTGGGCAAAGCCCCACGTTAAGTCCTTTATATAAATGATCTCACAAAATCTCTACAAAAGACAAGGTGGTATTACTGGTCCCATTTTACAGATGAGGAAACTGAGGCACAGAGATTTAAGAACCCTGCCCATAGCCACAGCAGAGATGGGGGAGCTGGGATTTGACCCAGGTGGCCGGGCTCTGAAGCCCCAGCACTTAGCCAACCAGCCCATTCATTCACTCAGAGATCCCTACACCCTATTTTCATTTTTGCTCTGTTGCGTCTTCAACGTCAAGGGCCTGGCATATACCAGGCCTCAGTGAATATCACTGAATGAACACACTTACTACCTGGGGTGGCTGGAAGTGTCTCACCTTCTACCACATGTTGGTTTCTTCTGGGACAAGGGACGAACTGGTTACAAGGGGCTTTTGACTAAGAAACTAAGAGCACACATGAGAGCGCTCCTGTTCTGAGTTATCTCGGATCTGCCCCCGCTGCCCTGCCCCCACTCTCCACTGTGGAGCTCAGGTCCTGACGCTCCCCCTCCAGCAGTCTCTGCTCTCCCCCTCACACAATCAGCACTTCCTGAAGGCCCTGCACCAGGGGCAGGGCTGCAGGCATGAGTCAGAGAGCTCTGCCCCCAGGGGCTTGGTCTCATGGTGATTTTGGCGACTTCCCCCTCCTACTTCTGTTTTGCCTCCACGCCCACGAGAGGACTGGGTGGGGAAAAGTGGGTCCAGAGAGGGCTGGAGGGCTTACCAGGGTTAGAGAGCCAGTCAGGAGCTGGGGCCAACCCACCCCCCACCCCCCACCCCAACCATGCCCCAGACATTACCGGGCCCTTCCTCTGCTCAAAACCCTTCCATGGTTCCCAACTGCCCTTCTCTCAAAGTCTGGCTCCTAGTCCTTGCTCATTTTTTCTCTTCTTGCAGGATCTTAGCTCCCGGACCAGGGATTGAACCCGCACACCCTGCAATGAAAGCGCAGAGTCTTAACCACTGGACCGCCAGGGAAGTCCCCACTCATTTTTTCTTTCATTGAGATTTATTTTACATGAACAACACAAATTTTAAATGTGGCCTCAATAGATTTTTTACAAAAGCATTCACCTGAGCAACTACCACTCAGCTCAAGCTTGAAGTTTCTGGGCCCCTAAAAACTCTCACGCCCCTCCCATCTTGATTCCTTTTGCCCAATTTTGAACTCTGAAAGGAACCCTGCTGCACACCCTGGTGTGTACCTGCTTCTCAGTACCAGCCAGGTGCACATTCGTTTTTACTACAGAATGGTGTTACTACGCGCACTGGCCTCACCTGGGGGGGCTCTTCAGGCTATGCACCCCCCTGCCCCTGCCTCCAGCCTCCCCATCCCCTCCCTGTCCTGGCTGCTAATGATTCTGCACCCAATTCCAGTGTGTGAGGGTTTTTTTCCCCCCATACCAAGCAATTCTCAGATACCACAGTCAACTCAATCCTGACACTGTCTACCTGGAGACAGCGTCAGATTCCACAGGTTAAGGGTTTGGTCCTACAAGGCTACCCCCTACCCTCACCCCTTCAGATGCCAATTTCAAGTCCATGTTGTCACCCGTGCTTCTGACCAACTGGCTGTAGCCAACAACCCCCTTCCTTGGGTTCGATGAGTGGCGCACAGAATTCAGAGACACGCTTGATTTACTAGATTACTGGTTTCTTATAAAAGGATATAACTCAGGAACAGCCACATGGAAGAGATACATAGGGCAAGGTATGGGGAAGGGGCAGGGAGCTTCCATGACCTGTCTGGGCACCACTCTCTCCAAATCTCCTTGTGTTCACCAACCTGCAAGCTCTCCAAACCCTGTCCTTTGAGGTTTTCTATGGAAGCTTCATCACACAGTCATGACTGATTAAATCATTGAACTTCCGTGGCTAATTTAACCTCCAACCCCTCTCCCCTCCCTAGAGACCTGGAAGTTCTGACCCTCTAATCATCCAGTCGGGTCCCTTGGCACCCAGCCCCTATCCTTAGGTTACCTAGGTGCTTTCCAAAGCCATCTCATTAACATAACAAAAGACACCCTTATTACTCCGTTCCAAAGGTGTTAGGAGCTCTGTTCCAGACTCAGGAGACAAAGACCAAATACATATTTATTATAAATCACAGTATCACAGCTGCTCCAGCCACAGGGCTCTTCTTCCCTCCCAAAGATTCTCTGTCGTAATTGCCCACCACTCTCCTGGCCCTTTTGCCCCAGCCATGTAGAACAAACATCGCCAGTATTTGTCCAGTTCTTTACGATGGTTCGTAAAGGAAGCTGTATCATCTACATCAACACCAGACTGCAGTCCAAAGACCTGTTTTGAGCTTTTCTGCTGTGTGGGATTACTGCGAACATATAAAAACTAGGAGAGTGCTTTTCACAATTTGGAGGCAATGTCACAGGGTAACACTTTCCTTTCTTCTACCAGGATGAGCTGGCCCTTCTTCAATTCGAGTCCAAGCCCTGTCTCCACTTGTAACCAGGCTGCACCCTCTCTCGCCTCCTTGAGGGCCTGGGTCCTAAGTCTCCTGCCTCATCCATTTTCCCTGCTATTGAAACAGGAGAGAAGGGGCAGGGCACAACCTTTAAAAGAATGACATAGCCACAGGACATGACAAAAACTGGTTAGAACCAACTAAGTCCAAGATGGCGGAAGATTCAACTTCCAGTGGACCTTGAGCCTCATTATACGCTCATTGTAATACATTAGCTAAATGACACACCCACCAGCGCCATGACAGTTCTGAGGTCAAGCATAAAAGGTCAAAAAGTGGGCTGTGGCGCGATTCCTGGAAATCCATGCCCATTCCCCTGAAATAGATGGAATAATCCTTCCATTAATTAGCCTATGAAATTACTCAGTCCATAAAAACTAACCACCCCATATTTCAGGGCCTCTCACCTTCTGAGATGGCCCACACTCTGTCTGTGGAGTGTGTTTCTCTCTAAATAAATCCACTTCTTACCTATCACTTTGTGTCTCACTGAATTCTTTCTGCAAGGAGACATCAAGAACCTGAGCTTCATTAAGTCTTGAGACCAGGTGTGTGATCTCAATTAAAAGGCCATGGGGAAGATGGTGGAGTAGAAGGATGTGAGCTCACTCCCTGTTTTGAGAGCACCGGAATCACAACTAACTGCTGAACAATCATCAACAGGAAGACACTGGAACTCACCAAAAAAGACACCCCACATCCAAAGACAAAGGAGAAGCCACAATGAGACGGTAAGAGGGGCGCAATCACAATAAAATCAAATCCCATAACCGCTGGGTGGGTGACTCATAAACTGGAGAACACTTTTACCACAGAAGTCCACTCACTGGAGTGAAGGTTCTGAGCCCCACGTCAGGCTTCCCAACCTGGGGGTCCGGCAATGGGAGGAGGAATTCCTAGAGAATCAGACTTTGAAGACTAGTGGGATTTGATTGCAGGACTTCGACAGGACTGGGGGAAACAGAGACTCCACTCTTGGAGGGCACACACAAAGTAGTGTGAGCATCAGGACCCAGGGGGAAGGAGCAGTGACCCCATAGGAGACTGAACTAGACCTACCTGCTAGTGTTGGAGGGTCTCCTGCAGAGGTGCGGGGTGGCTGTGGCTCACCATGGGGACAAGGACACTGGCAGCAGAAGTTTAACTTAGTGTGAGCCCTCCCAGAGTCCTCCATTATCCCCACCAAAGAGCTGGGTAGGCTCCAGTGCTGGGCCACCTCAGGCCAAACAACCAACAGGGAGGGAACCCAGCCCCACACATCAGCAGACAAGTCAATTAAAGTTTTACTGAGCTCTGCCCACCAGAGCAACACCCAGCTCTACCCACCACCAGTTGCTCCCATCAAGAAGCTTGCACAAGCCTCTTTGATCGCCTCATCTACCAGAGGGCAGACAGCAGAAGCAAGCAGAACTACAATTCTGCAGCCTGTGGAAGGAAAACCACATTCACAGAAAGACAGACAAGATGAAAAGACAGAGGACTTTGTACCAGAGGAAGGAACAAGATAAAACCCCAGAAAAACAACTAAATGAAGTGGAGATAGGCAACCTTCCAGAAAAAGAATTCAGAATAATGATAGTGAAGATGATCCAGGACCTGGGAAAAAGAATGGAGGCAAAGATCGAGAAGATACAAGAAATGTTTAACAAAGACCTAGAAGAATTAAACAACAAACATCTAGAAGAATTAAAGAACAAACAAACAGAGATGAACAATACAATAACTGAAGTGAAAAATACACTAGAAGGAATCAATAGCAGAATAACTGAGGCAGAAGAACAGATAAGTGACCTGGAAGACAGAATGGTGGAGTTCACTGTCACAGAACAGAATAAAGAAAAAAGAATGAAAAGAAATGAAGACAGCCTAAGAGACCTCTGGGGCAACATTTAACATACCAACATTCGCATTATAGCGGTCCCAGAAGGAGAAGAGAGAGAGGAAGGACCTGAGAAAATATTTGAAGAGATTATAGTCGAAAACTTCCCTAACATGGGAAAGGAAATAGCTACCCAAGTCCAGGAAGCACAGAGAGTCCCAGGCAGGATAAACTCAAGGAGAAATACGCCGAGACACATAGTAATCAAACTGACAAAAATTAAAGACAAAGAAAACTTATTGAAAGCAGCAAAGGAAAAACAACAAATAACATACAAGGGAACTCCCATAAGGTTAACAGCTGATTTCCCAGCAGAAACTCTAGCCAGAAGGAAGTGGCACAATATATTTAAAGTGATGAAAGGGAAGAACTTACAACCAAGATTACTCTACCCAGCAAGGATCTCATTCAGATTCGACAGAGAAATCAAAAGCTTTACAGACAAGCAAAAGCTAAGAGAATTCAGCACCACCAAGCCAGCTCTACAACAAATGCTAAAGGAAATTTTCTAAGTGGGAAACGCAAGAGAAGAAAAGGACCTACAAAAACAAACCCATAACAATTAAGAAAATGGTAACAGGAAAATACATATCGATAATTACCTTAAACGTGAATGGATTAAATGCTCCAACCAAAAGACACAGGCTCGCTGAATGTATACAAAAACAAGACCCATATATATGCTGTCTACAAGAGACCCACTCTGAAGGCCCACCTAGGGACACATACAGACTAAAAGTGAGGGGATGGAAAAAGATATTCCATACAAATGGAAATCAAAAGAAAGCTGGAGTAGCAATACTCATATCAGATAAAATAGACTTTAAAATAAAGAATGTTAGCAGAGACAAGGAAGGGCTCTAAATAATGATCAAGGGGTCAATCCAAGAAGATATGACAATTATAAATATATATGCATCCAACATAGGAGCACCTCAATACATAAGGCAACTGCTAACAACTATAAAAGAGGAAATTGACAGTAACACAGTAATAGTGGGGGACTTTAACACCTCACTTACACCAATGGACAGATCATCCAGACAGAAAATTAATAAGGAAACACAAGCTGTAAATGACACAATAGACCAGATAGATTTAATTGACATTTATAGGACATTCCATCCAAAAACAGCAGATTACACTTTCTTCTCAAGTGCATATGAAACATTCTCCAGGATAGATCACATCTTGGGTCACAAATCAAGCCTTGGTAAATTTAAGAAAACTGAAATCATATCAAGCATCTTTTCCGACCACAACGCTATGAGATTAGAAATCAATTACAGGGAAAAAAACATTAAAAACATAAACACATGGAAGCTAAACAATACATTACTAAATAACCAAGAGATCACTGAAGAAATCAAAGAGGAAATCAAAAAATACCTAGAGACAAATTACAATGAAAACATGACGATCCAAAACCTATGGGATGCAGCAAAAACAGTTCTAAGAGGGAAGTTAATAGCAATACAAGCTTACCTCAAGAAACAAGAAAAATCTCAAATAAACAATCTAACCTTACACCTAAAGGAACTAGAGAAAGAAGAACAAGCAAAACCCAAAGTTAGTAGAAGGAAAGATATCATAAAGATCAGAGCACAAATAAATGAAATAGAAACAAAGAAAACAATAGCAAAGATCAATAAAACTAAAAGCTGGTTCTTTGAGAAGATAATCAAAATTGATAAACCTTTAGCCAGATGCATCAAGAAGAAGAGGGAGAGGACTCAAATCAATAAAATTAGAGAGGAAAAATGAGAAGTTACAACGGACACCGCAGAAATACAAAGCATCATAAGGGACTACTACAAGGAACTCTATGCCAAAAAAATGGACAACCTGGAAGAAATGGACAAATTCTTAGAAAGGTATAACCTTCCAAGACTGAACCAGGAAGAACTAAAAAATATGAATAGACCAATCACAAATAATGAAATTGAAACTGTGATTAAAAATCTTCCAACAAACAAAAAGTCCAAGACCAGATGGCTTCACAGGTGAATTCTATCAAGCATTTAGAGAAGAGCTAACACCCATCCTTCTCAAACTCTTCCAAAAAATTGCAGAGGAAGGAACACTCCCAAACTCATACTATGAGGCCACCATCACCCTGTTACCAAAACCAGACAAAGATACTACAAAAAAAGAAAATTACAGACCAATATCACTGATGAATATAGATGCAAAAATCCTCAAAAAAATACTAGCAAACAGAATTCAACAACACATTAAAAGGATCATACACCATGATCAAGTGGGATTTATCCCAGGGATGCAAGGATTCTTAAATATACACAAATCAATCAATGTGATACAACATATTAACAAACTGAAGAATAAAAACCATATGATCATCTCAATAGATGCAGAAAAAGCTTTTGACAAAATTCAACACCCATTTCTGATAAAAACTCTCCAGAAAGTGGGCACAGAGGGAGCCTACCTCAACATAATAAAGGCCACATATGACAAACCCACAGCAAACATCATTCTCAATGGTGAAAAACTGAAAGCATTTCCTCTACGATCAGGAACAAGACAAGGATGTCCACTCTCGCCACTCTTATTCAACATAGTTTTGGAAGTCCTAGCCACGGCAATCAGAGAAGAAAAAGAAATAAAAGGAATACAAATCAGAAAAGCAGAAGTAAAACTGTCACTGTTTGCAGATGACATGATACTATACATAGAGAATCCTAAATATGCCACCAGAAAACTACTAGAGCTAATCAATGAATTTGGTAAAGTTGCAGGATACAAAATTAATGCACAGAAATCTCTTGCATTCCTATACACTAACAACGAATGATCAGAAAGAGAAATTAAGGAAACAATTCCATTCACCATTGCAACAAAAAGAATAAAATACCTAGGAATAAACCTACCTAAGGAGGTAAAAGACCTGTACTCAGAAAACTATAAGACACTGATGAAAGAAATCAAAGATGATACAAACAGATGGAGAGATATACCATGTTCTTGGATTGGAAGAATCAATATTATGAAAATGACTGTACTACCCAAAGCAATCTACAGATTCAATGCAATCCCTTTCAAATTACCAGTGGCATTTTTTACAGAACTAGAATGAAAAATCTTAAAATTTGTATGGAGACACAAAAGACCCCAAATAGCCAAAGCAATCTTGAGGGAAGAAAACGGAGCTGCAGGAATCAGATTCCCTGACTTCAGACTATACTACAAAGCTACAGTAATCAAGATAATATGGTACTGGCAAAAAAACAGAAATATAGATCAATGGAACAGGATAGAAAGCCCAGAGATAAACCCACGCACCTAAGGTCAGCTAATCTATGACAAAGGAGGCACGGATATACAATGGAGAAAAGACAGTCTCTTCAATAAGTGGTGCTGGAAAAACTGGACAGCTACATGTAAAAGAATGAAATTAGAATACTCCCTAACACTATACACAAAAATAAACTCAAAATGGATTAGAGACCTAAATGTAAGACTGGACACTATAAAACTCTTAGAGGAAAACATAGGCAGAACACTCTTTTACATAAATCACAGCAAGATCTTTTTTGATCCACTTCCTAGAGTAATGGAAATAAAAACAAAAATAAACAAATGGGACCTAATGAAACTTAAAAGCTTTTGCAAAGCAAAGGAAACTACAATCAAGACGAAAAGACAACCCTCAGAATGGGAGAAAATATTTGCAAACAAATCAATGGACAAAGGATTAATCTCCAAAATATATAAAGAGCTCATGCAGCTCAATATTAAAAAAACAAACAACCCAATGAAAAAATGGGCAGAAGATCTAAATAGACATTTCTCCAAAGAAGACATACAGATGGCCAAGAAGCACATGAAAAGCTGCTCAACATGGCTAATTATTAGAGAAATGCAAATCAAAACTACAATGAGGTATCACCTCACACCAGTTAGAATGGGCATCATCAGAAAATCTACAAACAATAAATGCTGGAGAGGGTGTGGAGAAAAGGGAACCCTCTTGCACTGTTGGTGGGAATGTAAATTGATACAGCCACTATGGAGAACAGTATGGAGGTTCCTTAAAAAACTAAAAATAGAATTACCATATGACCCAGCAATCCCACTCCTGGGCACATACCCAGAGAAAACCATAATTCAAAAAGACACATGCACCCCACTGTTCATTGCAACACTATTTACAATAGCCAGGACATGGAAGCAACCTAAATGCCCAATGACAGACGAATGGATAAAGAAGATGTGCTACATATATACAGTGGAATATTACTCAGGCACAAAAAGGAACAAAACTGGGTCATTTGTAGAGACGTGCATGGACCTAGAGACTGTCATACAGAGTGAAGTAAGTCAGAAAGAGAAAAACAAATATCGTATATTAACGCATATATGTGGAACCTAGAAAAATGGTACAGAAGAACCAGTTTGCAGGGCAGAAATAGAGACACAGATGTAGAGAACAAACGTATGGACACCAATGGGGTTGGTGGTGGTGGGATGAATTGGGAGATTGGGATTGACAGATATACACTAATATGTATAAAATAGATAACTAATAAGAACCTGCTGTATAAAAAATAAAGAAAATAAAATTCAAAAATCTAAAAAATAAATAAAAGGCCGTGGGTTCAATTCCCAGTCTGGGTTTGGCCAGGTTCAAGTCCTGGAACGCGTGTTCAAGTTCCAATTTGAGTTGCACGGTTTCCCTATCACTCCCAGCAGCATACAAACATGCTGTCATTCCTCCCATCTCAAAAACGGCCCACAGGAACTTTAAGCACTTTACCTCCTCCACTATGTATTCACCAAACTGCAAAACATCCAGAATTCAAATTCAGAGTCTTTATTTTACATATTGTAAAATAACCTGTATGTGGAAATCCTTTAAAAGTAAGTTCTTATAGAACAAACTCCTGATACATTCAGCAGCAGCAAAGACTCTCACAGACCAAAGAGCTAAAGAAGGCAGACAACACAGCAGACCTGCTGTAAGATTTCATTTATATCAAGTTCAAGAGCAGACACAACTCACATGTAGTAACCAGAATTAGATCAGTGGCTGCTTCTGGAGTGGGGGAGCTGACGGGGAAAGGGTCCAAGAGAAATTTCTGGGGTGTTGGAAATGTTCTCTACCTTGACCTGGTTAGTGGTTACACGAGTATATATATTTGTAAAAATTCATTGACCAATACTCTTTAAGATCTGTGTCTTTTCTGCACTTCACCACGTTTAAGTTACACCTCAACAAAAAAAAAAGATAAAGAAAAGTAAATACCTGTAAACTTTTCCTTATAGATTCTACATTACGATATTGAGAAGTTTCCATGACATAGTGAGACTGAGACAGGAGGGAAGGGGTCAGGACACAACCTTTAAAAGAATGACACAGGACTTCCCTGGTGGTCCAGTGGTTAAGACTCCGTGCTCCCAATGCAGGGGTCCTGGGTTTGATCCCTGGTCAGGGAACTAGATCCCTCATGCATGCCGCAACTAAAGACCCAGCGCAGCCAAATAAATAAATAAATAAATATTAAAAAAAAAAGAATGACACAGCCCCTCGAGGACACGACTAAAACTGTTTAGAACCTACTAGGTCCAAGATGGCAGAAGACTGGACTTCCCTAGACCTTGAGCCTCATTATACGTTTGTTGCA